>NC_052627.1:81579904-84079904 GCF_016161935.1 Mauremys reevesii | reverse complement strand
ATATTTATTTTGCATCCCAGTTGCCAAAGAATGCATTAAATTAGCTGAATAAAACTACACTTCAGATATTTCCTTTCCATTGTACCTGCTCACAAAACTAAAGTGGAAACTTTCACAACTATATCAAATTATAATATACATGTCTTGGTTGTATGTATATCTAGCCTGCCTATCATCTCAGGTTTTAATATCATATGACGGTACATAAAGGTTTTCCAAAAGCATCGATTGTGCCTTAAAGCTTAGTTAACATATACCCTCTATAATATTTAAGGCCTGATACAAAGACAGTATTATAGTCATTGAGCTAAATTCTGCTGTTGTACAACTTCAAATGTTACTGTGACACAAAGTAGCCTAAGCTAAAGGGCCAAATTCTGCTTTCAGTTGTACCTGTGCATGTTCCATTAGAAGTTGACAGGTACAAATGAAAGTAGAATTGGACCCTTTAGTGTGGTTAGGCCACCTATGTCACAAACTGTTACACGGCATTACACAATATCACGACAGAAGATGGGATCTTACAGTTTCAGGTATGGTATAATGCAGGAAAAAAGGCAAGTGGGGGAGGGAAAATAGAACCTGATTCAGCCAGAATTCCTCCTAGGGAGGACAAGCAGTCCACAACTGTACAGCAATTATACTACCCTTCAAGAGGGTGCAGCACTCTGGCAGACAGAAACAGGGCATAGAAAAGTTGCAACCACCAGTATTGGTAGGCCAAATCCTGCTCACTTTACAATCTGTCCTATTAACTTCAGGTGAGTAAGATTCCCATCCCCCCCCACAGTGTCAATGGCAGATGCTTTATGGCTAGAGGCAAAACATGATGCTGCTCTGCAGCAATGCCACCCACCTGGTTCAACTGGTGGAAAATGTGACTGGATCCGCAGAGCATGGGATAGCCTCAGAAGGAAAGGGGAGGGGCAGTCCTTGCAAGAGTAGGCCTCTAATCCCCATAGGCACTGCCACTCATTGGCCAGCCAGAGGGAGATAATAGGAGCCAATTGACTCCCTGTCCTGAAAAGTTTTCAAACTAAATCACTTAAAAAATGATGGTGTGAATCTTCTAAAAATGAAACCTACATCTATCTCTGAGTGGTGAAGAATATGTATTGTTATAACAACATAGAAATCTATGATTAAATCAAGTCTTCCTGACTAGTAATTTAAATCAAATCCGCCCTGCCAGCCAGTGCCTGCTAGTGACCTCTAACTAGACATGGCCCTGGGCTTTGTTTGTTCTACTGACAGCATTAGCTGTCCCACTATGTGTGCTCACTAGCACTTACTGCCACATTATGGCTGCCTCTTGTATGAGTGTTGCTGATGGAGTGAGGGGAGACTCTCCAGGCAGATTACAAACAAAACTGCCTTTGCCCTGTTGTTTGAAAAAGATGCTGACATCATCTCACCAGCAGGCAATAGTCCATTAACAACCTCGGCTCCTGTCAAAGGGCATTCAATCCGGCTAATTGCTTACAAGCATTAACGTCTAGTGCTGTGCTCCCCTTGCATACCTGGCCGTGCCAGACGTATTAAAGATATGTAAACATCATGGCAATCTCTTTCCTGAGGTATGATAAGCTGGATGATCTGGAAGTTCTTGCAGCGAATCAGCAAAGGGCAGCCAGTAACAGTTGTGGCCTGTTTCTCAATGGAGGAAATTTGGCTGTGAAGAATCTGAAAAAAAGACCAAAATTGGTTATGCCAAGCAAAAGTGACATCTGTGGTACAGAGAAACACTACACTGATTTCCCATGGCCTAAACAGTAGCAGAGACATTTCAGAGAGTCCTCACAACCCTCCTCATAGCTCTTTCCTCTTTTCTCCACTTCCAGGCACAAATGATAAGAGACTGACATGGCTCCTATCATAACCTAGAAGAAAAAGTTCTCTAATGCTTCAGATATTCAAAGGGTGTTACAAATACTAACTAATTCATGACATCTAATTGCTTTCTTAAAATGTAAGCTAGTGGTTATAAAAGAGACATCTTTTTTGATCCAGCTTTAATGAGAAGTTAACAGCACCAGTGATACGAATTAAAAAAAAGAATCTAGGCCAAAACTTTGCCCCTCTCAACTGCCAAAAGCTCAAATATCAGCTCTTATTTAATGATACTGTACACTGAAGGTGAGGATTGGAGGGAAGGAAAGAATTTATGGTTAATGTCAAATGGGCAATAGAGTCAGTAACTAAACTATAGGCAGACACTCAGATAGTATAGTGAGGGAGGCACATCAGTACCTAGATAGCTATAGATACATTAGATAGATTTGATAAAACAGACAGACAAATTGGGTGAGAGATAAAACAGGTAGACAGATACCAAATTACCTCTGTGTGGGGGAGGGGGAGAGAGAGAAATAACTGCTACTGCTCAGACAGATATTGATAGCAGCATCTTTACCTTCATGTAAGAATACAAATTCAGAGTATCTCAGGATTTCTGCCCTATTCTTCCCCACAGGATACCAGTAATTCTAGTTTGAAACAGTGGTCCCACTGTAATTACTGTAGAACAGAGGTTCTCAAACTGTGGTCTGCGGACCATCAGTGGTCCGTGAGCTCCACGCAGGTGGTCTGTGAACCGTTCCCTCTAAGGTACACGCAGAGGTGAAAATAAGCCGGTGCGGTCCGGTATGCTGTGCTGGACTGCATTGACTTCCACGGCGGGGATTGAAAGGGCTCTGGGCTGCCCGCAGCTGCGGCTCTGGCAGCCGGGATGGGGCCGAGATTTAAAGGGCTCAGAGGTCCCTGCAGCTGCGGGCAGCCCAGAGCCCTTTAAATCCCGGCCACGGCTCTGGCGGCCAGGCTGGAGCCAGGATTTAAAGGGCTCAGAGGTCCCTGCGGCTGCGGGCAGCCCAGAGCCCTTTGAATCCCGGACACGGCTCTGGCGGCCAGGCTGGAGCCAGGATTTAAAGGGCTCCGGACTTCCCTCAGTGGCAGGAGCTCTGGGCCCTTTAAATCTCTGCCCCAGCCCTGAAAAGCTCAGGGTTCCCCCTGGCGGCCAGAGCCCCAAGCCCTTTAATTTGCCCCTGAGCCCCGGGGGGCTCCCAGCCACCTCTGCAGCTGGGAGCCCCTGGTTGATTTAAAGGCTCTGGGTCTCCCAGCCACAGCTGGTTCCCCAGGGCCTTTAAATCTTGAGAGGCCATGCCCCTTCCGGATGAGGCCACACCCCTTCCAGGTGAGGCCACGACCCCCTCCGGACTCCGGCAGTACCGGTAAGTCCTGTAAGTTACTTTCACCCCTGGGTACAAGCCTGGGCGACCGCACATTGGAGAATGAAGGGCCACCCACCTCATCAGCGGAGCCGTGCGGGCCTGGCTCCACTAATTAGGAACCTGGACCCCGGAGAAGATGCACATGTAAGGTGAGGTGGTGGCCTTGTGGGGAATAGGGGATAGGTGGGAGGGGGCAGTGGGGTGAGAAGAGGGGGTGGGGGAAATTTGGGATGCGAAGGGCTGCAGCAACCAGAGAAAGAGGCGACTTTCCCCAGCTCCAGGGCTGCGGCTTCCAGGGAGAGATGGCCATCTTTCCCAGCCTCAACTCTGTGGCTGCTGTGGTGGAGAGGAAGAGAGAGATATCCCCCCTTCTTCCCAGCTCCAGCTCGGGGGCTGCTGCAGCCGGGGAGAGAGGGCACATCCATCACATTAGAAAAGTAAGACTACTGATATTAAAATATGAGTTGTGTGCTTTTATTTGTAGAACAAAAAATGTTAATTATTAAGAGGGTTTTTTTATATAGCGTTTTTATCCAAAGTGCTTTCAGTAGTTAGTTAACAGTACAAACAACATTTGGAAAGATCGTTAAGTGGTCGCTGAGACCCTCACCAATTTTCAAGTCGTCCATGTAAAAAAAGTTTGAAAACCACTGCTGTAGAACACTAATATTTTTATGAAGGTCCTTACATTTCTATTCCTGTGTTTCTGATCCCAATTCTCCTATAAATTTTTTAAATTTATCTAGGTAATTAAGTTTTCAATCTAAAATTCAGATTCTGAATGGCTAAAGGAATATATATTGTCTCAGTTACCAACTTTAAGCTAATTATTTTACAAATATTAATAGGTACAATGCCATAGGTTTACATAATATTTTACTATGTAAACTATTTTTATTTTAAAATAAGATAAGATCGTCACTACAAGAAGCTTAGTGAAAAAATTAGGTCTAATACATAATCATACCCAAGTTTCTTTACGAGTTTCAGACACATTGTCCACAAAAATAACATGAGTAGCTGTTAAATACAGAGTCCCAAGTGCAGCTTTCCTGGAAGATATACGATCTATTAAGCGGACATTTTCCACCTAAACAAAGAGAGGACATATAAAGAAAGAAAGTTAGATTAAGACGTAAAAGTCTGATTTTACTGTAGAACAATCCCATTACCTATATTTGTACCCATGTCAAAGTGAATCAAATATATAGTTTTATATTTTAAGACATACAGCACATTTTACCATGTAAACAAAGAAGAACACTAACTGAATTATAGAGGTTGTTCCACTTATAAAATTCATTTTAATTGTTTATAAGACTGAAAATATTTTGAAGAAAATAAATGACTGCATGAGTGAAATATACAAATATTAAATTATACCTTGTACTGAGGTCCTGCCTACCGATTTCACTCAAGGAAATAATTTTTATACCATTGTATTTATTTTCTTTAAAAAAAGCAGAGAGTACATCTGGGCTCATATTCTGCCATCAGTGCATGCAGCTCCCATTGACCTCAGTGGAAGCCATATGCGCATTCCACGTCCTGTCTTCAGTAATATACATGCAACCCTGTTCAACTGACATGTTGAGTGACTTTAACCTGGAACTTGGGGCAGCTGAAATTAGGGATGTGAATGTGACCTTAAGGATCTTGTTTTGCTTTGCTATGGTGTGGCAGCAGAGAATACAGTTTGTTCCCCACCAAAATCCCACCAGGTAACCATAGCACTACTGTTCTTAGACTAGTACAGAATGACTACAAGGGGAATAATATTGAAAACAAGCAAACTCAACATTAGCATAGCCAAACTACATATAAATTATGAGGGAAGCTAGCCTCAGCATGGAAAGACTAGTTTAAACACAGAAAAGCACAGTTAAACCAGTTTTTAACCAGAAAATGTTAAGATAAATACACTCCACAATTCAAAAGTATGACAAGATGTTCCCCAAAACCAAAGTTCCAAAACCAAGTTCATTGATGCTGTACAAAATGATTGTTTATACATTGAGGCGGGGGAGGTGACAGGAATTTTGGTATTAATAAAATAATAAACCCTACGATTATGAATGAGCTGCTAAAGAACATATTATGAGTGCATGACATTATCAGTGACCTTCAGCAGACAGCGCTCTTAGGCACTGTGAGAATTTTAAGGAATGTCAAATGAGACTGAGTCCATTTGATCACCTAAAATGTAGGAATTCTGTGGGTTTAACAAAACTCCTGACTACTAAAACCTATGGAATCGGTTCACAATCAGGATTCTCACCAGATTTGCCTGTTACTTTGGGGTATGCTCATTTATTAGGGTTACTCTTCTGCGGGTGTCTGTAATTCTATCAATGTATTGCTTGTGTTCTCATATGGAGCTCTACTTCTCCCTTCTGCAAGTTCCCTCCCAATGGAGCTATCGTGCAGGACCTAGGTTCCTCAGGGCTGGGTTCTTCCAGCCCCAGAATCAGAGGAACACAGATATTAACAGAGTGTGTCTGACAGGACCGGGTTAATCAGCACTCCCAAACTGACCCCTTATATGCCACTAGACTCAGCAGACTGGGTCAAGCAGCATTTCCAAGCTGTCATCCTCATGTGTCCCTGGTTCAGCACATTCCTATCCCCACTTTCACATTACAATTGTTCTGGTAGTAACTCACTTGATGAGCAAACCCCACAGGACTTTTGGGTGCTGCAGGGATCTTTTAGCTTAGGCACAGGCACCAACTTTCCTTGATGCCGGTGGGTGCTCGTGACCCCCCACCCCTGGCCCCACCCAACTCTGCCCCCTCCCTGCCGCTATTGGACCCCTCCCCAAATCCCCGCCCTGGCCCCACCTTTTCCTCGAGAGCACCGCGTTCCTCCTCCTTCCCCCGCTTGCCGCACAAAAAAGCCGGGGCGGAGGTGGAGGTGAGGTGGGGGGGACGAGTCGGGGAGCTGCCGGTGGAGCAGCCCTGGAGCACCCACGTAGTCAGCGCCTATGAGCTTAGGTACGAGGAGCATTGCTGCAGAGCGAATGAGGAAACCAAAAAACACCCACGAGGGGGAGGGAGAGAGAGAAGCAACCAGCTTAACCATGAAAGTTATTTATTGCCAGGTAATAACCATAGGGGGCCAAAACAAACAAGAAATTATAATATTAGTCAGGAGAAGATGAAGTCCCAATGGAACTGATGCAGATTTTGGATCCAGGCATCAGAACACTTGAGCATGGGTAGGGGTTTTTGTAGAGAAACAATGGTTTGTGTGTAAACTGATGGCTCAAGGGAGTATACCAAAGTTGTTTTGTTCAAACTAGACAATGGGAACTGATCATTCCTGGCTATGGGTGGTGTTCCTTCCCTGTGGCGATCGGGGGAGGTCCTGGACAATTGGAAAAAGGCAAATATAAGTGCCCATCTTTTAAAAAGGGAAGAAGGAGAACCCAGGGAACTACAGACCGGTCAGCCTCACCTCAGGGCTTGGCTACACTTACAAATTTGCAGCGCTGCAGCAGGGTGTGAAAACACACCCTCTGCAGCGCAGCGCCAGTGTAGTCAAAGCCCCAGCGCTGACAGCGCTGGGAGAGTTTTCTCCCAGCGCTGGCGCTGAGCGCTTTGAAATGCAAGTGTAGCCAAAGCCTCAGTCCCTGCAAAAATCATGGAGAAGGTCCTCAAGAAATCCATTTTGAAGCACATGGAGGAGAGGAAGGTGATCAGGAACAGTCAACATGGATTCACCAAGGGCAAGTCATCCCTGACCAACCTGATTGCCTTCTATGATGAGATAACTGGCTCTGTGGATATGAGGAAAGCAGTGGATGTGATATCTTGACTTTAGCAAAGCCTCTGATATGGTCTCCCACAGTATTCTTGCCAGCAAGTTAAAGAAGTATGGATTGGATGAATGGACTATAAGGTGGATAGAAAGCTGGCAAGATTGTTGGGCTCAACAGATAGTGATCAATGGCTTGATGTCTAGTTGCCAGCCGGTATCAAGCAGAGTGCCCCAGGGATTGGTCCTGGGGCCAGTTTTGTTCAACATCTTTATTAATGATCTGGATGATGGGATGGATTGCACCCCTCAGCAAGTTTTATAGATGGAGATATACCTATCTCATAGAGCTGGAAGGGACCCTAAAAGGTCATTGAGTCCAGCCCCCTGCCTTCACTAGCAGAACCAAGTACTGATTTTTGCCCCAGATCCCTAAGTGGCCCCCTCAAGGATTAAACTCACAACCCTGGGTTTAGCAGACCAATGCTCAAACCACTGAGCTGTCTCTTCCCCCCCTAAGCTGAGAGGAGAGGTAGATATGCAGGAGGGTAAGGATATGGTCCAGCATGACCTAGACAAATTGGAGGATTGGGCCAAAAGAAATCTGATGAGGTTCAACAAGGACAAGTGCAGAGTCCTGCACTTAGGATGGAAGAATCCCATGCACTGCTACAGACTGGGGACCAACTGCTTAAGCAACAGTTCTGCAGAAAAGGACCTGGGGATTACAGTGGATGAGAAGCTGGATATGACTCAGCAGTGTGCCCTTGTTGCCAAAAAGACTAACAGCATATTGGGCTGTATTAGTATGAGCATTGCCAGCAGATCGAGGGAAGTGATTATTTCCCTCTATTTGGCACTCCAGATGTGGTAAGGCCATGTAGACATACCCTTAAATTAGCTGGATTTGACCTTATTTGTTTTCTTGCATACCCCCATGTAAACACTATGGACCTACAGATGCAAACTTCAGGCGAATTGCTAGGAATCACCTGAGAATCACATGCACGTAATATGCAGATTGAATGCATTGTTTCACTTTATAAAATAGGAAAGAGAAATCAGTGATTTTACACAGAAGCCCTCAAAACCACCCTTTGCCAGTTTGGTAGAAAAATTCTTAAATCATAAAACCAAGTATGCTCCCATAAGGCCAGTTACAATCTGTTTTAAACAAAAATAAAACTGCTAGAAAGCCTGGATGAAGTCTTTTCCCAGGACCATCTACTTCAGAGGTCACATACTGGGAAAAGGAGGAATGGAAGAAACACAGCACAAACCCAGTAAACATTTAGTATCAAGTAAAAGAGGAGATCCCATGAATAAAACAGAATGTCATACAAAACAGTGATTGAGATATAAAGTATTTTTAAGGTGCCATCTAAAAAGAGCCATGTGATGGGGTGGGTGTACCCCATCCAGTGCAGGGTGAATGCACCCCATGGACTGCCCTTGGCCTCTGAAGCTCTATTCCCTAGCCCTAGGCTGGCAGCTGTGTAGATTTTATCTGAAAGACCCACCTGCACTTCTCCTGTCTACATCATCATTTCTCAAACTTTATGCAAGAGAAGTGGATTTCACCCTGTAAGACCTCGCAGCCAGAGTCAATAGAGTCACCCTGGCTCTCAAGTTGTAAGGCCTCACGGCCAGAGTCAATAGGATTGCCCCTTCTCTCAGAGCTGAATGGCCCAGCAGCCAGTTGGGGAAGTGGGCTGCCACCACCACCTAGGGATGGGTCTCAGCCCTAAGCCCTATCAGTAGCAAGGATCTCTGCCACTGAGTTAGCCGGGATCCAGACTGAAACACGCTCATTGCTACCTACCACAGGGCTACTTCCTATCTTGTCCCTTGTAGTTGAGCAGCAGGCATCTCTGGGGTTTCCAGTCCAGTGCAGATGGCTACCAGAGACCCTGGGTTCTCATAGACCTCTGCCGCTGTCTGGGTCTCCGCCTAGGCTTCAATATCCCTGGCTCCTGCTGTCACAGTCTCTGGTACTTCCCAGGCTGGAGCCTACAGTGAGCATCCTTCTTCCTCAGCTGTCAGCCCTGACTGAGCTGATCTACTCACTTTTATACTATAGCTACACGTGGAGCATGCCCAGTAGGGTCCAGGGGTGTGTGGCTTCCTCAGCCCACAATGCTGAGTTAACCCTTACCTGTCCAGTGAGGGGTGAGTGCACCCCATTACAAGCCAACAAATAAACCAAACAGAAAAAAATTAGACTTGTCCAAACAAAAGCAGGTACCTAAGGTACAGTCTGGCAAATGGGAAATGTACTGTAAGACATGACAATGCTAAAGACCTATATATGTATATTAAATATATACCCACACAAAAAATAAGATATAAACTAATGGGAAGAGTTGCAAATAGGCAACTGTGGTAAGATATGCCTCATTAAAATGAACATACTGTCCAAAATATTATAAACTCTCAGTATCCTACATGGGAACACACCCAAACCATCAGGCTTTTCAGAGTGAATGGGTGTGGATTGGAACAAACTACTCAAACAAAAAAAAAGGGAATGTTTGAGAGAGGTGGGGGACTAGTGTCTTTAATCAGTGTTTACTCAGTACTTACTATCAGTGATTTCAATAAGAGTTAATTGAGTGAAGAAAGTTACAGTTAGGGAGTACCTCAGGATTTGGCTCAATAAAAATTGCCATGATTCACTGATTAGTCTTGGTGAGTTCTTAGATGACCTATGTCAAGCTCTGGTTACACTGACAGAAAGCTAAACCACTTCTGAAAACAGATTTACTAATAAACTAGCCCTCTGGGAACTATTTTTGTTCATCTAGCACTATTTCCAGAGGCAATTTGAACTGTGCTAAATCAGGGTCACGCTGAACTCTAAGCTCTAACACAGGACTCAAACACAGTGCTGGAACAACACTATTGTAATTCTGTTATGCGGGAGCAAACTACACTACCCAGTTTTAAACCCACACAGTTTGAAACTGATAGCATGGATAGAGCTTTATGGTTACCACCTCTCAAAGGAAACATTGCACATTTGCATTGTTTGGACTTGTTACTATAATCCCCTTTCCAATCCATATGCTTATTCGGAATTCAGAACTGCATATAAGTACATTCTCTGACATGGCTCCCTTTATTATTCTCTATTAACTGTAGGACTGTGATGAGCGTAGGGCTGGAATAGCAGTTGTGGGGTGGTCAGGCATTTGTGCTGACGCTCTATTCCCTAGCCCCAGGCTGGTGGCTGTGTGGATTTTATCCAAAAGACTCTCCTGCCTAGGTCACCATTTTTTCAAACTTTATGCAAGAGAAGTGGCTTTCACCCTTAGACAGAAAGATGCAGCAGCAAGTTTTGATTTCATTAAGTTGCTCAAAGGAGTCAGAACACACGGTCTCTTCCTTTCCACACTTCTCATCCTGAGGAGAAAGCCAAGCCAACTAGTATCTTGTAAATGGTCTAGAGGAGAAGAGTATGGTAGTGTACCCAGTAGGGGAGCATATAGTATCTCAGTATTACATAAGATGTAAAATTGAGGTTTCCTATATAAAAATCTGCAGCATGTTGGAAATTAATAATTTAGAGCAAAATAAAAAATGAATTTAATATCAAATTCACTACTGAAGGGAAACTAATAATTACTTGATTTATTTTCCTATTTAATTTACCTAAAACCATTCAATTTTTTCATGTGAAGATGCTACATAATCTATATTCTGCTCCACTGGAGTGCCACAGAATCTGGGAATTTTCGTCAAGCTGTCTACGGAACTTGCAGGGGCCTTGCCCAACATAAACTACACATGACGGAGGCTAGATCTGAAATGGCCAGTAATAGACAAAAGATAGCTAAGCCAACCTGTGAAATATGGTGAAAAGCTAGGTGTGCTCACAAGGAAAAGAGGAGAGAGAGGTAGAGAGAACGGAGTCTGTCTCCAGAGTTGTGCCAGCCTCTGCACCTAAATACAACTTCAGTCACTTATCAAACTGTGTTCCCCATAAATTTATTTTTGCTTGAGGACCCTGGATTGTGTAGCCTTCCGACGAAGTGGGTATTCACCCACAAAAGCTCATGCTCCAAAACGTCTGTTAGTCTATAAGGTGCCACAAGACTCTTTGCTGCTTGTGTAGGCTTAAAGGAGAATGTGGAACTTGAACAAAAGACACTCAAGGGACTTATTTTGACTATTACAACCCCTTACATGGGTATAAATAAAGTTTACCAGAAATATTATTTGCAATACAACACAGATGAGAGAAAAGAAGGCAAAAATAGAAGTTAGTGGGAAAGCAAATTAAGAACAGATGTTGGCACTTTTTACTCAGAGAATAAACATGACAAATGACCTCTGGACAAGGTTGTTGGGAGGTCATTCAAGAAAAAGATGTCATATTAGGAAAAGCGTGGGCCAAATCCTTATTCAGGAACTACTCCCATTAACTTCAATGGGACTTTTATCTAAGTAAGTAAGGACTCCAAAGGCATGACTTTACAAGATTTTTTTTTTAAGTTAGCATGCCAGGAGGCCCTTAAAAATATCTCTAAAACTATTAGTGTACCCTAATATGTTTTCACATTTGATACAGATATTTTTGGATAAGTACTGAAAGCAGGATTTGTATTTAAATGTTTCTTTAGTCTGGTGCCTAACTAAATATTACAGATGGCAGAATGAAAGCACTTCCAACCATGAGATAACTTGTTTTAATATGAATAGGGCAGGGGTTTGTTACTGTGTCACCATAAGATTGAGCCACTGGGATTAGTTCTATTTTTCATGTCCTTTATAACATCATACAAAAAAGCATTTTCAGCTAAAATAACGTGAGCTAGATTTTTATTTCAAGTATAGAGCTGTGAAAGCTGTGCCGAAGCTTTGAGAAGCATTGTGCCTCAGAGATACCTCTCAGTCACCATTGCTCCCCTGCTTTCTCCTTGCCCCTGGGCGCAGTAAATGTTTGCATACGGCAGTGACATTTGTCTACCTGTTTCAGTGCCATAGGCTAACAGTCTCACCTCAGAAATGTCAAATACAATGAAAGTTAAAATTACAGCAGGCAAAACCACCCCAATGGACCCCACTCTCTCACAAACCAATTTGTGCGAGTTTTTCCAGTTTGTTAACTAAACCTTAACTACAGGGACCTACTATCACCGAATCCACAGCAGCTGCTGCGGTCTGTAGCCATGAGAGCAACAGGCATCAAAATAAAGTACCACAGCTAACTGCCAAACTGAAAAAAATATACCTACAACAGACCACCACCAAAGACCCCTTTAATGCTCTCTTCATTTTTTTAACACCATTAAAGAAAGACAAGCCACAAAGCCATGACTGAGTTAATAAAATCTGAAGATGTTACATGTCAGGTATTGAGAGTTCTGGTAGCTAATGGCAACCAGAAAATGTCCTGGCTAAGGCCAAAACTTGAGGACCTGACTTAGTTTTTACTAAGGTAAAATTCCATTGCCTTCAGTGGAGTTTGCCTAAATATGGTCTAAATAAAAACTGAGTTTAGGCCCACAGCATTTGTCCTTAATTGTAAAAAAATAGAGCTTATTATTGTGGCTCATCAGGAGTTAGCAAAATAAAATGAGACTATGGGAGGATCTCAATCACCAGGCCTCGTGGAAGGTCTGAAGCCATGACTGAGAGACTGAATTCTGAAAGCTCCTCTACAAAGGACATGTCTATCTGTTTAGGTTCTTCTATGCCCCGCTCCCCAACACTATAGCATCAGAGCAACTCGCGTGAGTAAAAATGACAACAACGATATCTCAATCCCTCTTCCCAATGAGGATTTTATCATAAGAAAGCCTTGATGAAGATGTAGTTTTTGCAAGTCTGGGTCTGACTCAGGAAGGGGAGCAGCAGAAAGCCATAAAAAAAGCAAAGATGAATGATGATCCAGACTATTTAGAACATATGCTGCATAAGTGTCAATGGAGGAAGAAATATGGAAACCTGGAGCCACTGGGGCTGAACAGCCAGTTGGGGGCCACATGCTGCTTCCCTTACTCACCCATATAGTCTCACTGGCTTCAGTAGGATTACATGTGAGAGTACGGCAAGCAGGAATTGTCTTTTAGGATCCAGCCCTCCTTCATGTGAAATCAATGGCAAAACTCCCATTGACTTCAATATTGCCAGCACGCAGCTACAGTAATGAAAGTTACAGGAAAGAGCTTGTACAGCCAAGAGGCTGAGACTAGCAGTAAAAGTGGAGCACAGCTGGTACAATTTGAATCCAAGAGGAATATCTGAGTTTTGACTCCAACCATCTATATACTTATATAGGCATGCATAACCATCCCTTACTGTCAATCTCCAAGGGCAGCCACACTTCTTTGCTGTCACATACCTGGAACGGCAGTGTGTACAAGGGGGAAGTTAGCTGTCTCTAGGGCTCAAACCCACAGGCAGCATAGAGCAGCAAACAGTTCAGGGGCTCAGGCCCTTAAGCAGGGCAGGGGTGGAGCACCCAGAAAATAGTCTAGGACAGTGCTTCTCATAGCTTGTCCGCCGCTTTTTCAGGGAAAGCCCCTGGCGGTCCGGGCCAGTTTGTTTACCTACCGCATCCGCAGGTTCGGCCGATCGCAGCTCCCACTGGCCGCAGTTTGCTTCTCCAAGCCAATGGGGGTTGCGGGAAGCGGCACGGGCCGAGGGATGTGCTGGCCGTGGCTTCCCACCACCCCCATTGCCCTGGAGCGGCGAACCGCAGCCAGTGGGAGCCACAATCGTCTGAACCTGCGGACACAGCAGGTAAACAAATCGGACCGGACCACCAGGGGCTTTCCCTGAACAAGCTGCGGACCAGCTTTGAGAAGCACTGGTCTAGGGCACTCACCCAAGGGGTGCCCATGGAGCCCAGGCCTCCTGAGCTAAGGAGAGGGAGTACTGCCACTCCAGGGGTGGGAACACAGGCCTACCCACTCCACCACATCCCAGCCCAGGGTCCTAACAGTGGCAGAGTGGTCTGCCACTGGGTCAGCGGGGAATCCACCTGCTCTCCAGCAGCACCACAGCCAGACAGTAGTCTGGTTCCCCTGGGCTGCTTCCTACACTCCTCCTCGGATGTACCTTCATCCAAGGGTCATCCTCCATCTCTCCAGGGTACACTGCAAGCAGCAGAAGTCTTCTGTGGGCTCCTGCATCAGCAGTGGGGAGAACACATCCATCTCCTTTGGCAGCTGCTTCCCACCTGAGCTACAGGGCCCACCTTTTATACTTCCTGTTCCTGGCCCGCTCCTCTGCTTACGGCATGGAGACCGTGGCCTTCCTAGTTCTGCTCACCAAGGAGCATCTGGCTGTCCCTCACTGTCAATCTCCAAGGGCAGCCATGCCTCTTTGCTACACTTTGCATCGATCTTGAAAACAAAAAAGCCTATGAAATGTAGAACAGTTACAACCAATGGTTTTGTAGCACGAAGTGCTAATACCAAGACAGTATAATATAGTGTCATCAAACACAATATACATTGTTACACTTCTACCCAGGTTTGGAATAAGAACGCAGGAAAACTGATTTGTGAACGGATGTTGCCATTCAATGTGCTTTTCTACCAAACATTTCACAAGTCATGAAGCCTGACCCATGTTACCATGTTCTTCCTTACATGTTCTTAACTGAAAAGACTGCTCCTAACTTCTTGAAAGCTAGGTGCAGTAGAATAATAGATGGTCTGAAATAGAAGTAGTTTGAAGGGTGTAAACATCAAAGGAAAGAGAGGAGTTGCTAGCATGGTCAAGAGGATATAAGTAGATATAATAAAATAAAATTAAGACAAAGACATCTTAGGATGAATATCAGAAAAAGGGAAAGCTTCCTAAGGGTAAACTTAATTAGACTAAAGGGCCATCATCTGAGAAAAGTGGTAGAAATCTCATTAATTGAAATAGTAAAACTGGAAAAGAAAAAGCACTGAAAAATATACTGTAGAGAACAACTGGTACATTGGCAGGAGAATGAACTAGCAGAACTAATAGATCCTTCTCTTCTCTAATTGTTATTATGATCTGAAGGACAGATGGGATGTCATGTTCATCTTACCACATATAACTCAGGAGTGATCACATGGTGGATAGCACAGAACTCACTTCCTGTGCCATTTTACAGTTTCACACAACCCAGAGGTCCCCAAACTATGAGGAACATAGAGAGGAACTTTGGGGGGCACGGCGTGGCCCAGGCCAGCCCCCATGGGAGGCAGGGAGGGAGCACCACCCAGCCCCACTTCCAGCTCTGCTCCAGCCCTGCCCCCAGCCCCAGTTCCTGGCCCCACACTCAGCCCCACTCGCAGCCTTGGCCCCTGGCCACAGCCCAGCCGCGGCTCCACCCCCGACCCCAGCCCCACCCCCATCCTCAACCCTTTGCCGCAATTCCGTTTCCAGCCTCAGCCCTACTCCTGGTCTCAGAGACCACCCCCAGCTGCGGCCCGTCTCAGCTCCCTTACCCCTGTCCGCATCCTCCACCTGACCCCAGGAACCATGGCCACACTCCTGGCCCCAGTTCTGGGAGTGGGGAGGGGGCATGGACAAGGGTAAGGGGGGTATGTGACCCTGAAAAGTTTGGGGACCACTGACATAACCCAATGATACAATGTGAATATTTTAACAAGGGGTTCCCACAAGATTTCTCACCCTTAGCCTGCGATAAACCTCATATACTAGGAATGTGTGTGCCCATAGGAAAGGGGTGGGTGGGAGGAAGGAAGAGAAGGATTAGGGACTCTATTAATTTAGCGTCTCGTTTAGACAAAAATCCTTTCATGTAGCTATAACCATGAAAAGAAGCAACCCCTCTTGCCAGTCAAACTTATTGCACTTACT
Source organism: Mauremys reevesii (assembly GCF_016161935.1). Taxonomy (NCBI): domain Eukaryota; kingdom Metazoa; phylum Chordata; order Testudines; family Geoemydidae; genus Mauremys; species Mauremys reevesii. The sequence continues at coordinate 84,064,107 of NC_052627.1, read as the reverse complement.
CAAAACGTTTGTATTTTGTTCCTAAAAAATATACAGAGAATTCTGACATCATAGCACAATGATCACCAGGAGTGGGGAGGGAAGACCTTGTATGAAACCAAGAAGTATCCTTTCCCAGGGAAAATTATTTTTTAAATACCTACCATTTGTAGTAAGCTGCTCCATTACACATGCAAAAATATGTGTGCGTCAACAGTGTATTGTAGTAGAGCCTCAGAGATAAGAGATTTCTGTCAGGAATAGGTGAGCAGTGTCCAGAGAGAGGTTAACTCTGGCACAGTGGTTTTCAACCTGTGGTCCATGGACACCTGGGGGTCCGCCAACTATGTCTCAGATTTCCAAAGGGGTCTGCACCTCCATTTGAACTTTTGTAGGAGTCTGCAAATGAAAAAAGGTTGAAAACCACTGCTCTAGTGGACTCAGGGAAATCATCCTAATCCTCCCTTCAGTTTGTTAGCAGAATTTTAACAAGAGGTTCCCCATAAATACTCTCCAGAACATCAGTCACAAACAAACATGCAGTGTTCCAGTCTAGTTTATAAAGAGATTGTGCTGCAGTCAAGCTGCTTAATAAGATCAGTTTCATATTTTAAATGGAATTTAAACTTTGGATGCAGAGGCATCAACACAGTCTGTAAATTGAAAGATGGTGGCTATACCATACACTTTATACTGCTTAATTCAGATATCTCATGCCTCCCTGAGTAAGATTAACATTGAAAATATACAAGATTGGCATAGAAAATCTGGGGATAGTCTGCCAATTTCATGACAGTAAGAAAAATATTTACATTATGGTAGATTTATTAAATCATTCATTGCAAGAATTGTAGCAATGTAATATGAATAGAGACAAGATCTAAGAAAAATAATAGCTAGAAATATAAAAATATAAAAAGGCCTAAACTTTCTTTTTTTCCTTTTCAATTAATACAATGAGTCAGTGACATGGATCTCACAAGGGAGCAAGTTCCTCCAAGCTTGGACATTGTGAGAAAAACATGATATTTAAACAGAATAGCAAAAAAAAAAAAAAAAAAGCATCCAAAACTGAAGAGCCCTGCTGTTAGACACAAACTTTCAATTGTTGTATAAAAATAAAAGCCACCAATGAAAATAGGATTAAAAAATGTCTGAAGGATATAAAACATTAAAGTCAATGGAAGTCTTCTACTGACTTAACCAGGGTTTGGATCAAGCTCATGAACTCCCATGCTTCAGGACATAAATTAAAAAGAAATGTCATATAGGCAGGTGATTCCAGAGACTGCGGGTATTGGACTAGATCAGAGGTGGACAAACTACGGCCTGTGGGCCACATCCGGCCCATGGGACCCTCCTGCCTGGCCCCTGAGCTCCTGGCCTGGGAGGCTCGCCCCCGTCTCCTCCCCCGCTGGTCTCCCTCCTCCGCAGCCTCAGCTCACTGCACTGCCACCGGCACAATGCTCTGGACGGCGGGGCTACAAGCTCCTGGGGCAGCGCAGCTGCAGAGCCCAGCCTGACCCAGTGCTCTGTGGCTGGCTCCAGCCAGGCACGGCTGTAGCACCGCCAGCCACCAGTGCTCCAAGCAGCACGGTAAGGGGGTAGTGGATGGGGGGTTGGATAGAGGACAGGGGAGTTTGGGATGGTGGTCAGGGGGCGGGGGTCTGATTGGGGTCGGGGCAGTCAGAGAGCGGGGAACAGGGGTTGAATGGGGGCAGCAGTCCCGGGGTGGGTAGTCAGGAAGGAGGGGTGGCTGGATGGGGTGGCGGGGGCAGTCAGGGGCAGGGGTTCTGGGGCAGTCAGGAGAAGGGGTGGATGGATGGGCAGGAGTCCTAGGGGGGCAGTCAGGAATGAGAGGAGGGGTTGGATGAGGTGGCAGGGGGCAGTCAGGGGTGGGGGTTCCGGGAGCAGTCAGGGGACAGAGAGAAGGGATGGTTGGATGGGGCAGGGGTCCCGGGGGGGGACTCAGGAAGGAGAGGAGGGGTTGGATGGGGCGGTGCAGGGCAGTCAGGGGCAGGGGTTTCGGGGGGGGGGTCAGAGGACAGGGAGTGGGAGGGTGAATGGGGTAGGGATCCCAGGGGGGCCATCAGGGAAGAGGGGGATTTGGATGGGCCACGAGTCCAGGGTGGCCGTCAGGGGGCCAGAAGCAGGGAGGGGGGGGGGGGCGGGCCACGCCCCCCTCCCCTAACTGGCCCGCTATACAATTTCCAAAACCCGATGCGTCCCTCGGGCCAAAAAGTTTGCCCGCCCCTGGACTAGATACACTGCTGGTCTGATTTGGTATGACAATTCCTGTATAATGCATTTGAATAATTGATTCACTTAACACAAGTATGAACAACAAATGATCAGCTGAGCCACATGATTCTAGATAGACAGCAGTTTGGACATAGCCAGTAAATGCTGATCAGCAATGAAGTTATGGAACTTCCACAAGTTCCTGAGGAGGTTGTGAAGGGTAGGAATATAACAGGGTTTAAAAGAGAACTAAATTCATGGAGGTTAAGTCCATTAATGGCTATTAGCCAGGATGGGTAAGGAATGGTGTCCCTAGCCTCTGTCTGTCAGAGGGTGATGATGGACAGCAGGAGAGAGATCACTTGATCGTTACCTGTTAGGTTCACTCCCTCTTGGGCACCTGGCATTGGCCACTGTCAGTAGACAGGATACTGGGCTGGATGGACCTTTGGTCTGACCCAGTATGGCCGTTCTTATGTTCTTATGTATAGAGTAATCAACTGCATTCACCAGATTTTTAGTTTTAATGACTGATAAACCAGCGTAGATTTTTCAAATGTTTAATAAATTATATCAGCAGGTCTTAACAACTTAATCAAGTCTGCATGTGAAACAACAGGCCAGAATCAAAGATCTTACTCAAATTCTGTATTACAGACACAGAAGTACTGTAATATGCAATGTGAAAAGGCTCAAAAGTGGCAAGATGAGTGGGCATGCCAAAAACAGTTTTCTGTTTCTTTTATAATGGGAGATTAGCATACATCCATTTAGAGATGTGACTCAGACTAAAGGAGATGGGAAGACAGAGATCTAAAACAATAATGAAAACCAGAGAAGTAGATTAGTGTAATGAGAAGGTAAAGACATAAGGGGAAGAGGTGCTTATAAAGCATAGAGCCCAAATATCCACCAAAAAGGAAATCACAAGGAAAAAACAGTACTGCAAACTACCTGGGGGAGAAAAAAAATCAGAGAGGTAAAATTTAAACCAAAACTGGACACCAACGTTCCAATCCTTCCCAAGTAAAATCAAGCCAGTTTTGCCATTGACTCTAATAGGGACAGGATTTGGTGCCAAATGAACAACATCATTTACATACCAGTATTTCATGTACTAATATGTCAAATACTGTCAGCAGAACCAAAAATATCAAGAGAAATGACAACCCACTTGATTTAGACTTGTCAAGGTCTTTACAGACCACATAGCAGTTTCTGTTGAGTGACCTACTCTGAGCTCAGATGAAAAAAAGAGAGAGGTATGTTAGGAACTGATCCTAGGCAACAATTTTCAGATAAAATTTTGAAATTCCAACAATTCTGAGACAAAAGAAAACAAGACATATGATCTGATTTACACCAATTTTACACCAGTATAACTTCATTGGGCCTGTAATTTCACCCTTGTACTACATTCCAGTTTGGCATAGGGAAGGGAGGAGGGCATTTGGGGCTTTATGACACCTCTGTGCCTCCCCCTTGTGGGAGCTACACGAGGTTGGTTTAGCCCTTGGGGCAAGCTGGAGCAGCCCTGAGGCCTGCCCTAACTTGTGCCCAATTCCAGCAACCATGTATTGCTAGGGGTTAAGGGACACTCTGACCATGTCTTCTCCAACTCCCTGAACATCTCTTATGCCTGGGGCTTCTGTGAGGGAGGATGGTGTAGCGCCTGAGAAGCTGTCTCTACAACTACTAAAGAGCTCCCTCAATATTGGCGGAATTTCTCCAGCCGGCACTTACAGCCATATTATGACTCCGCTACACTGGCATAAGGAACTGTGAGGCACGGATGAATGAGTCCCATGGACTTTAATGGAGTTAATCCTGATTTACACTGTCTTAAGTGAGCTTGGAATCAGCCCCATAGGCCAGAAATTGTGAATTACAGAAGGCTATGAATGAATGACACATTTTATAAACAGGAACAATGAATGCATATTGAAATTCTGACAGAACACAGGATGTATGCAATAAATTAACTCTACTGTTAAGAGGATCAGCCATAACCTGTGGAACTTGAGGATGGAGAGCAGACAGAGGGGAGTCATTTAAACTAACACTAACAGAGGACACTGAAACAAAAATACTAAATAAACTAAATAAACACGGGGGGAAGGAATTAAATATCACAGATGGTGAACACCGAAGAGGAAAAACAGTTTTCATAAGATTGCCACAATTTTATGATGAAATATTATGAGAATAGCTGTTCTTGTAAGAGTTAGGCTACATCCAAACTAGTACTAGTAAACAAGCCCCTTCAGCACTCTAATTCAACCCAGAACCAAAATTTTAGGACTAGGTACAGATCTGGGGGTTCAAATCCAACCCTTTGTCCCCAAATATTCCCAATGGTTCAGATGTGAAGTTCAAGTTTTTGTCCATCTCTAGAAAATATATGTTTGAAGTGTCTGATCACAATGATTTCCAGTGCATTACATTTTAAATGTCATTAGCAGCCAGATTCTGATTCATTGTCAAGGTCAAAGGGCACAAAACCTAAGTAAATGGAATCTTTTAAAAGATCTAATTGTGGCCTAAAAATAGGAGTTTTATCTGTAAGAAAAACTCAATAATGCACTGTCACAAAATCATGACGTCAAGGCCGTGTTCAGTTAAGTGAGGGAGTGAGTATAAAATCCATTATTTCAAATATAAGTCAAATACAGTCATCATATTCAAAATAGAAGAAAAAGGCTAAACAAAATTTAAACTAAAATCTTCTGAACTCAGTAAAAGACCAAACAGTGGTTACCAAATCTGAAAGCACCAGTACTTGCTGAATTCTTTTACATGCCTACAGAACAGAATGGTAAATAATGACCACCACAGTGCCTGGAAAGCAAACAAAAATCTTGGCACTCAAAGGAGGTCACAGTACTGTACGGTCACCCCGCTCCTGTCAGAAAGGGGTTAAAAGCAGCCAAGGGAGGCTGGTTGGGTAGTCAGCCACAGGTGTGGTTGCACCCAATTAGGGCACAGCTGGGCATGATAAAAGGGCAGGTTGAGAGAGTAGGAGAAACTCTTGCTCCAGCTGGGGAGCAGAGAGGACCAGGCTGCCTGGGAGAGCAAGCAGGGTACCTGAGACAGAGCAGGGCTGGGGAAGGGCAGGCAGAGCTGAGGAGCCCTGGCCTGGTGAGTCCCTGGGCTGAGGTCTTACTAAAGGCCAGGGGAGGTATAGGGCTGCAAGGAGGCAGCTGGGGCTCAAAAGGCAGCAGGTCCAATCCCCTTGCCAGTGATGAGTGGCCATTACAGACTGCAGTTTTCCCCTGAGAGAAGGGGCTAGATGAGGAATGGCAGTAGCCACTGAGGCAAGGTGTGCATAGGGGGTTGGGGTTCCCCTGGGAGGGGAACCCAGAGTGTGGGGGCACTGTTGTGGAGCAGCACCCCCAGGTAAGGAGCACCGGGGTCTGGCAGGGACATGGGGCCAGAGGTGGTGGAGACAATGGGGCAAGTAACAGGGCGAGACACCAGCCCATAGAGGGTGCTCCAGGGCTATGTGAGCTAATTCCTGGACTGACCAGCAGGAGATGCCACGGTGGTGAGTCTGCACTGTGTTACAAATACCTGATGCAGTCTTAAGTAAATGACCCAAAGCCTCAATTGGGAGCAAGGGCCAAGCAAGCTCCATCATCGCTATGCCTCTACATAGCAGAGTGAGAAAAAGAATAGCTAATTTTAGACGAGGTTGTCCTTGAAGTGGAGGAGTCCTCCAATCCAATTCTTTTGAGACATAAAGGTCATGGAAAAAACACAGATTTGTTGCCAAGCATTCAAAAGTGAAGTCATGGGGTAGTATTCAGTAGCAGTGAAACCGGTCATATGTTATAATTTGGTCACATAATCATTAAATAGCTCCACAAAAGAAAAACTTGCTGATATTCCAAGTTCTACATGCACAAGTGGTTTATCCAAAAAAAAAAAAAAAAAAAGGCACATGCTTTTTTGCAAGTAAAAGAGCAGAAGTCAGAAGTTGTTTTCACTTTCACCTACTTGAATCTTGTAATCAGTTTAGGTAATATGTTCTACACATTAGAACTGGAATGTTGGCAAGTCAACAGGGATGATTCAAGTATGAGCTTCTGCTCCCATTAGGGAACATAGTCTTGTGATCATAAGAGGAAAGTGGAAGTCTGTACTCCTGGATTCTGTTCCTGGCTCTACCATTGACGCACATGGGACATTGGGCAAATCACCTACATTCTGTGTGCCCTATATGTAATTATGTAATAATATTTGTATCCTGCCAGAGGAAGTGTTAAAAAGCTTTAATAAACCACACTGAGTTCCTCAGAAGAAAAGTAGGCTAAGCACTATCTAAATACACAGTATTATTATTTTTACTGGTTGAAAACAATTAAAAATTCATTTAAAACTAAAGGAAACAATACTCATACAAATTTTCTGTCTGACTACTTAAAATTATCTTTGGAGTGTAATATGGCAGGCAAGAATATTGTCATATAAGCAAATACTATGGTATCTATATCTTAAATCAGGGGTTCTCAACCTTTTTCTTTCTGATGCCCCCCCCAAAATGCTATAACAATGCCACAGCCCTCCTGTGCCACAGCTTTTTTTCTGCATATCCAGTAGCTTACAAGCTATATTAGATTGATAGTTATACAGTTAAATACACGCAATATATAAGAGAACGATAAAATAGGTACAAAAATAAAAAAAAATATTATTTTTGTTTTACTTACTTAGTGTGAAACTTGTTACCGGGTGGCCCACTAAGGTGAGTCAAGGGTGAAAGTAACGATCCCTCCGCGAGCCTCGCTGCCCAGGGCTGAAACCAGAGCCCTAACCCCGCCGCACAGGGCTCAAGCCAAAGCTCGAGCCCCACCAGGCTGAAGCCAAAGTCTGAGCCTCACCAAGCAAGGCTGAAGCCAAAGCCCGAACCCCGCTGCCCAGGGCTGAAGCCCGATTTATTTTGGTGGACCCCATGAAATCTCCTTGCTGTGGACCCCCGGTTGAGAACCACTGTCTTAAATAATTACTGAGATATAGACTATCAAAACAGATCTTTTTATAACTGCATAAAAATTGAAGCACTAGAGCAACCTTAACCATCAAAGTGCTATGTTAACAAGAGATACTGAGCCAAATGCATCCCTGGAATAACTCCACTGAAGACAACAGAATTACACCAGGGATCAATCTGGTATATTCATTATGATAACATTGCAGTTCAGAAGGCCTGCTGCCAATACACAGTGAAAGATGAACATTACAAGATGTGGCTAAACAAAATGTAATATTTCACTAGCAACAGTGAATGAAATTTTCATTTGAAGCCAATGTATCTTTTGGGCTCTTTTTCTCTTAACATGTCTATGGACAGAAACATTTCTATATAGATTAACAAAGCGTATTTTTAGTCTGTGCATGAACATAGCTTATTAATTTTTGAAGACTGTTGTGGATTGCTAGTTTCACTTAGTGAAAATTTCAGTTTTTGGCAGCTTCTCTAAAGTTCCTTTCTGTCAGATCCATATTAATGGCAGAAAGTGATTTACTGTGATTTTTTGCTTCTAAAAAAGACAGTCCTTTTTTTCATTGTATGCACAGCACTGCTTAACAATGGGTGATTGTTAGCTGCTGCTAAATTTGGTCACATTAGACCCCTCTTGCATAGGAAGGCATTTACAGTATGAAGAGGTCCACCATCCTTACCGTAGTATAATACATATGCAGCCTTACATAATTACTTACTGGGAAATTCAATGGATTATGTGTAATTAATTATTACAGTATGTGTTATTAGAAATATGTGCATTGGTTTATGTGTAACTGGAAATGGAATGCTTTATGTTCAAGGTCTCCATATCTTCTTTTAATGTAGAATGACTCTATTGCCGTTACTGGACCTGATTCTGATTGGTGCTGAGGACCTACAACACCCTTTGAAATACAAGGCCGGATCTTAACAGGTTTGTAGAAAACATAGCTTTCAAGCTGTCCTCGCGCACTAGAATCAGAATGTTTCAGTGGCAAGAATTCATGTTCCTAAACAGTGCTAATGGCAGTAATCACCATCCACTCCCACACCAGCTACAATTTTTGAAAGAGAATGGCTCCCAAAGAGATTAAGGAATGCAAAAGAGAGAGTAGTGAACTAAAGCAGTGTGGTCTAGTGGCTAGCACATCAGCATAGGCATCAAGAGATCTCTTTTCTATTCCCGCCTTTTCCATTGAGCTGCTCTATGACCTTGGGCAAGTTACTTTACCTCTTTGTGTGTCAGTTTCTCTTCCCACACTTGTTGGTCTTATTTACTTAGGCTGTAAGCTCGTTGGGGCAGGGACTATCCCTCACTATACATTTGTACAGTGCCAAACCCAATAGAGTCCTGATCTTGATTGAGGCATGTAGGTGCTATTATAATACATGTTGTAAATAATAATAATAATATGTCTCTTTCTTATCACTAATTGCAGGAAAAGCTGTACATTCATGTATACCATTTCCAAATACCACTGGTACATAATCCTTAAATTCCTTGCATCTTTTTCTCTTGGCCACAGAGTATTTAAATTACTCAGTCAGCCCCTATGATTAAAAAATGCTTAATGGAACAAGTCACAAATTGCAGTATATTGGGAACTGATAAACTGGCTGAAGTCAACTGTGACAAAAATGGGCTTCTCTACTTGATTTGAATACTGTCCAAAAGGTACTGTGCTTGGAGCACACCTTCAGAATTATGGTGAAATTTAGAAATGGAAGGACCCTGATCAATGCAGCCATAGTTTAATGCCTCAACTTCTAAAAGGATGATTCTTAAGGAGATTTCAGATTAAAAAGGTGGATCTAACTAAATCATTAGCACTCGTTGAAAAGTCGGAAATTTTCATGAACTTTTGGTGGAAAATTTGTCTCCCTTTTTTGCTACATAATTTCAAAATCTGATTTTTTTTTCAAACAGCTCTATAAATTATAGTTCAGAGACTTACTATATTTCATACACTATTCCTAAAATATGTATATATTTTACACAATATATTTCTGAGGGAGGACGTGACAGTTATTAAGTAGTAGACTGTAGAACAGTAGATTGGCTAGTCTCTCTTTTTGTGAAATAATTATAGATTATTAAAAATAGTAAATAGAAATGAACAGTTGCATGCCACGATATACAAAGCCATATGTATAACACTTTTGGTTTATCTTGGAGTTTTATACTGGCACCCATCAAAGTAGCATCTAAGTGCCTTCTTCATAAAAACAATAGCACTAATTGGTGGGGGGGGATAACTCAATGGTTTGAGCATTGGCCTGCTAAACCCAGGGTTGTGAGTTCAATCCTTGAGGGGGGCCACTTAGGGATCTACAGCAAAAATCAGTAGTTGGTCCTGCTAGTGAAGGCAGGGGGCTGGACTTGATGACTTTTCAGGGTCCCTTCCAGTTCTATGAGATAGGTATATCTCCATACGTTATTTTTTTTTTATTTTTTTATTATTATAAGTCCCTAGTAGATTTCAAGGAATCTCAGCACTTCTCCCTTTTCAGGGTAAAAATTCTCTTTGGGTAGGGATTTTCTTTTGAATTTTTAGATTTTATTAATTTCCTGGGACATTTGTTTTGAGGGGTTGGTTAGGGTTCTTTGGGTGTAAGTGGGTGTCAGTATTATGAGATACAGTCACAGAACAAGCCAGTTACTTGATTGAGGGTGGATTTGGAATGGGGGAATCCATTTCAGAGGAACACTGACAGCACAGTGAGGATATCTTTTACCTGCACACTATTCTCTTTTATTTCCTTTAAAGTTGCTGGGGTTGAAAGGGGTCTGCTTTATACTAAATTCCAGGTGGTAAAAAACAAAGACAAAATCAATGCAACATGGTTATTTTTCTGGTAATTTCTTTTTTAACATTGGACCCAAAGATTTTTGTTTTGTTACCAGGCGGTTCAGCTAACTGCTGATAACAGTGATATTTCAGTGGTATCTGGGAGTAACTGGTCAGGTGAGTTATTTCAAAAGTTATTTCATATTTAGTATCTTGTTTTCTCATCAACTGTTATTATTATGATTACAAAGGATTTTGTAACAACACTAATGTTCTAAATAAACATATTAATTCTAAATGTCTCGTATTATATCAGATATATAACTTCTTTCATTATTACTGATACACAATGTAAGGGGCTGGCTGGGAGACAAGGACCGAATGCCATCCAATTTTGAATAGAGTATTAAATGCAAAAGAAACATTGGGAGTCCCAAGTCACTGGCACTACAGTCCTTAATGTTATCTGATATACAATATATTTTCTTTTATTGTGGAAACAATTTGAAAGCCTGCTTCTGGAAAAGCCAATGAGCCAAATCTCATTGCCTTAATGGCAGCTGGATCAGGCCCTTTATCTAAAGTGAAACACAAATATTTATTTTAGTTTAGGTTTTTGTTCTTATCTGTCAAATTTTCAATTTTTACCCATGCACACTTTCACTGTGTGATGGACAGAAGAAGATCTACGCACACTATTCTCAATGGGTGTTTCCTTCCATAGTAGAACAGACCCCCAAAACAGGTATTCTTCCTCTATCCAGGAAGGCAGCAAAATCCTAAGAAATAAGAAGGCCTCTTCTGATGCAGAAAACCACTCTATTTTCACAATATATTCACTGTGCAGCAACTACAGGCCTAGTAATCTTGGTTCAGCAGCAAGAGGCCCTGATCTTGAATTTATGTTACCATGATGGCTAACAATAATGAACCAGGAATATACACAAACCAGATAAAAACAACAGTGTTGAATCACAGATTTAGGGTTATAAACACAAAATGTTTTAGCCAAAGTAAAAAATAAATAAATAAACTAGCATTTATTCCTCTCAATTAAATATGTTACTTGTAGCTACAATTTAAATTTTTGCTTCAGATTGAGTTTTCTGTTATACTGAATTTTGGTATGCTGAAATCACATTTCCTTCTGTTTAGAGAAAGACTATAGTTTTGTTAACAAATATAGACCTCCTATCTGCACAACTATATAAATATACTGATTAGACTAGGCACATTCCAGATGCCAAAATCTAAATAAAATCTCAGCCATGATAATACAATAAAAGTAAAGGAATATGAAAAGGAGATAAGCTTGGGAGTTCTTACTTCTGGTAAGCAAAAGCAGCCATGGATGGGGTCTCCATTAGCAACAACGGCTGAGCCAGGGTAACTAAGCAGTCCCATACATTTCAATCAACTTTACAGAGCAATGCTTTCCATGTTTTAGAATATTTTGCCTAATTTAATAGGAAGTTGTCTAAAAGGTTAAGCAGATAGATAGGTTGATATTCATCCCTGATATCTGCAGGGCTTTATTTTTTTTAATTTTTTTTTAATAATTAGAGATGAACTAATCTCTTTCCATACGAACCAGAAAAAAAACATCAACACACAAGAGACATCTTTTTCCTGATGGCTTCTCCTGAGCTAAGCACTGAAGCCTCGTCATCACTCATCACTGCAGCCATCCAACCTCCTCCGCTTTGCCTCCCCGGTACCAACCTTGGGCATTCGGATGTGCTCCATGGCGTCCAGGAAGCTCCCAGATGAGTCTCATGCACCTTCCACAATGAACAGGGATGGATTCATAGGGATCTACAGTCTGTATATCAGATTTTTATTTTCCTGGGCGGGAGGGGGGAATGGGGGGGGATACATTGTACCTCTGTTTCGATGCTTGCAGGTCAGTCATTGGCTCCACCCCCAAGGGCAGCTGCCATGATTCCCCTCCCCCAGCTTAGATGCAGCCTGAGCCCGCACAGGCGGCAAGGAAACGCAGTCAGCACGGCCCTAAAGACTGACAGGTTCAGGCTTGCCTTTTACCTAGTGCCGCCCCAGAGGTGCTGGAGTAGTGCCAATGAATGCATCTCTCTCTAATTTTGCATCCAGTTGCAAATGCTGCCATTAGCTGCCATCACTATTTACTCCAGTCTTTACAAAGCATCCCCTCATCCTAGGTCCTGGAGAAGGAAAATGTGCCAGGTGAGAGGGGGACTCTGCCGGAATTGCATCCCCTCTTCTGTGCTCATCCGCTGGTCCCGAGTGAGCGATTTCCGGACGCTGCGGTCGCTGGCCTTGCCGCATCCCCTGACCCCGAGGGCCGGGAGCTGGAGTTTGTGATAGCTGACAGACAGCCCTGTCGGAAATCGCATCCTCAGCTTTGCGCCGGGGATACAACGCCTGACACAATCGCTGTCCTGCGTCAGACAGTGCCCCACCCGTTCCTTGCCCCGGGGTGCAGGCAGGGACCAAAGAGAACCACCATTGCCTCCCCCAGCCTGTCCTTTGCTGCTGGCCGGGGAGCAAAGCGGAGAGAAACCGCGGTCTCGGGAACTGCCGCCCTTCTCTGAACAAAGAGGGGATGGGGAAACTGTAGCCACTATTCAGCTCTACCTGCTGCCCCGTCAGTATCACAGAGAGATTGGCCTGAACCAGCCAGGGGAGTCACTTTCATCCGCTTGGAGAATCGTTGGTGACTCTGTCCCAAATGGGGGTTCCCGGTTGAGGGCTGGAGGCGCACGTGGCTGGGGGAGACGCACGCACACGAACGCGAAAAAGCGCAAAAGGACAGGGGTGTGGCGCGATGCCTGCGCTGTGTCAGTCTGCTGCTACCCTCCCCTTGCCCCGGTTTCGTGTCACTTCTCTGCTTTCAGCTGAGTGTATATGGGGCAAAAAGCGTGTGCGTGAGCACTGATTATATTGCAGGGTATTCTTTTAAACACCTAAACCGTAGCTGGAAGGAAGCATTTAGCCCTGGGGAGAGATGGGGCCCGCATGAGAGTAACTGGATCAGTCCCTAGTGGGCAGCTGTTTACAGCTTTCCTGATAGAGCACCGCTGCATTGTGTAGGCATCAGGCTGGACTGGGACTTTAGTGCCACCGTTATGTCTACAGACTACAGGGCACTATGGAGCGCCAGCCCCTCTCCCTTATTTTTGCAACGCTCACCAGGGGTGAAAGTAGTTTAAAGAACTTACCTGTACACCGGAGTCCTGAGTGGGGCATGGCCTCAACCGGCAGAGACGGGGCCTCAACCGGCAGAGACGGGGCCTCAACTGGCAGAGGAGGGGCCTTTCAAGATTTAAAGGCCCTGGAGCTCCGGCTGTGGCTGGGAGCCCCAAGACCTTTAAATCACCCTGGTGCTACCAGCTGCAGAAGCGGTTGGGAGCCCCGGGGCTCAGGGGTGAATTAAAGGGCCCAGGGCTCCCGCCACCATGGAGCTCCGGGCCCTTTAAATCACTGCAGAAGCCCTGCCACTGCTATCCCGGGCAGCAGGGCTCAGGCTAGGGCTGGGATAGTGGCTGCAGGGCTCTGGGGGCAATTTAAAGGGCCCAGGGCTCCAGCCGCTGCGGGGAGCTCCAGGCCCTTTAAAACCCCACTGGAGCTCCAGCAGCTGGGCTCAGGCTGTACTTTAAAGGGCCCGGGGCTCCCCGCAGGGGCCAGAGCCCCGGGACCTTTAAATCTGCGCCTGAGCCTGGCTGCTGGAGCTCTGGTGGAGATTTAAAGGGCCCGGGGCTCCAGCCACTGCGGAGAGCCCCGGGTCCTTTAAATCCCCACCAGAGTCCGGCTGCCAGGGCCCTGGGGCTCCAGCAGCTGGGCTCGGACAGGGATTTAAAGGGCCTGGGGCTCCTGCCACTGCGGGGAGCCTTGAGCCCTTTAAATCGCCACCAGAGCCCTGTCACCACTGGGGTAGCAGCGGTAGGGCTCTGGCAGCAATTTAAAGGGCCAGAGGCTCCGGCTGCTGCAGGGAGCCCCGAGCCCTTTAAAGCACTGCCAGAGCTCTGGCAGCTGGGCTCGGGCGGTGCTTTTAAGGGCCCATACCGGCTTACTTTCACCTCTGACTCTCACCCTTTCTCGCCCCCATTTTTGCACACTCTTCCCCGTTTCTGCAGCTGCTTCAGCAGATGTTACTTACTGGGCATGTTCGGATGGCTTAAGCATGCTCCCTAATGGGGGATGAGAATCTATCCTGAAACTGGCCAGGGCTGTGCCTGCATGGGGATTGCTGCACTCTCCTGCAGACCCTGCAGGAAAGCCCTGGTTGGAGGTCCGGATATGTGTTTGTGTGTGCTCCCCTGCATAAATCTTAACTTCATGGAGGAGTTCTATATCTCTGTGCAGGACCTGAACTCCTCTGTTTTGAGACACCACTAGCCATCATCAGCTAATCGGTTGGGAGATTTTAATGTTTCATTTCCCAGTATCTAATTTTGATCTGGAATGAGGGCCAGGGACACACTGCCTTGCTTGAAAATACATTAAATGGGATCCATAAACTTGCTTGCATTTACTAGGTTTTGAATCTCACAAAAATTTAACTAGTGGCACTTTTGTCTTTCTTCTGATCGTTTTGGCACAGACAACTGCTAAGAATTATCCAGTCATTAAATGTTTTGTTTGTAGTTACAACTAATACGGTTCACTGCTTATGTTATCATTTGGCAGTCATTGCTGTCAGTACAATAGGGAAAATTGAAAGAGAACATCATCATTTTGGAGTAAGAAAGATACTTCCAATTTACAGTGACCTGTCACCATAGGTGCACCCCGGCTTGAAGTGCTTTCCATTATTTACAGTGTTTACAGTTTGGTTCAATGGCTTTCAGCACCCCCACTATAAAAATTGTTCTAGCACCCCTGCCTGTCACCACTGATATCATCATTGGGTACATTTTGTGCCAACTCAACCTAGTCCTTCTCCCACTCCAATCAATAGCAAAGCTACCAGACTTAAATGGGTACATGACTGGTACCTTCATCTCCACTTCAGATTCCTAAGTGGGTGCTAAGACAAGAATGTGTACACAGTATTGTTTATTTACCAACCTTTGAATATGCTGCAAGAATTTTCTACTGTTTTGAACTGATTAAATCATTCACAGATAACTCCACCTAGAAACGACACTAGAAACAGTGTTTAAATAAAAGTTATGACAACTGCACTTGTCATAGAAAGCTGTGGTAAGCTCTGCTTTTATTTTATTTTTTAATTTTCTTTTAAATTTTTCATGTGTATTTAGTGCTCATGAAATGTGCCATTTTGACAACCCTGGAGAGTTAAATCCTTTGTTTATCCATATAAGAGGTACCGCACAGGCAATGAAATAAACTCTCCTCCAATGCACCTCAACTCTGACCTAGAGGGACTATCTTCAGGGGTGACAGGAAAGTTCACTTTTCATGCCCATTCAATGCTTGAGCTATCTGCTGCAACCTCCAACTAAGTTGTCAATTAACACCAAGCATAACAGTGATTATAACTTTTTGTCATGTGGATACCTGTCCATTGAGAACTAGATTGGGACCACTAAACTTATTCATATAGTCCCCCAAATAGTCATTAGAACAAGACAGCTTTCAGGCCCCAGTATCAGCAAAGCATTTTAGCACGTTTAACTTAAAGAACATGGCGGTGCATCCAAGTGTGCAAATGCACCTATAATTTGCATCTGTGTTTTTACAGTACTTATATATGTAACCAGAGGAATGGATTGTTATGGATCTGGAAATGCTAGATATGTTTATATCTGTTATGCAAAGACTTATGTGGCAATTTTCTGGGAAAATGCATATCCCAAGTTTCTCCTTGCTGGTGCACTTGGACACAAACTTCTCCTCCAGTTGGCCCAGCAGGAAGCTGCATGTGACAGAGCTTACACCTAAGGATAGGTCAGTTTTAACTTTAACCTTTAACTTGGTTAAAAGCCATTTAGTTTAACTTTTAACTTTTACTTTAAGAGTCATTCAAATAAATGTTTCATTGCTATCTTACCCTAGATCTAATGAAAGAAGGAATGAGCTGTGCTAAGGAAACCATGGAAATGACTTGTATGGTCAGAATGTCCTGAATTGAAATGCTATTGGTCTGAAGTAGGAAAGAGAGAAATAAAATAGATCCAGTTGTAGAACTACTGAGGATTTCATTTGGGTGACCACTAGAGCAAAGGTCCTCAAAATTGAGGAAACAGCTGTTAGTATATTGGCAAGATAAGAAAGATCTCCCTATTAAGCGAAAGATTCACCATAAGTAGAAGAGCAGGTTGTAAAGCTACCGTGAATACAGTGGGCAAACTAAAAAATTCCACTGTTTTGAAAGATCCTACTCCTTTCAGCAATATTTACAGGGTACAGAATGGGGAATACCACTTGAAATGCTACAATCTTTCAAAATGTGCACAATTTTAATGGCACCCACTGTACAGAAGAACACAATACAGATCCGCTACAACACATTAAAATGTATAGTAGACAAACAAAGGGGCTAGTGGGCACAGAGTTTAACTTGGATCAATGAATCCATCACCCAGACGCTGGAAATATTTCTAGCCACGTTGTCTTGCCAGTTAGTTGATTAGATAATAAAAGTAAAGATGATTCCTCCCTTCATCCCTCATTGCATCTGAATAGCTATATTTGGATCCTGCAAAGGGAGGCCAGCTACTATGCCAGCAGTGCTAGCAGCCCCAGAAAGGATGTATCTGGGCTGGCCTAGTCATATGATAATTCTACAACTGTGGAAAGAGAATGAAGACTAGAACAAACAAACAAACCCCATACACAACAACATTTTTCATGAAAATGTGTCCCTTTTTCAGAAAACAAATTCAAATTTTGAGATTTTTCAACTCTACTGAAGTGCAAATGTGAACCATGAATAATGGGAATAATAGTGAGTGATCTTCTCTTTTTGGAAGAAATGTTAAGTATATCTCAACACACAAAGACTCATGTAGGGGTTCTCCAGATGACATTGGCAGCGATACATTAAATGTTTTTACAACATGCCATCCAAGATCCCATACAGGGAATTTCTTCATAAATTGTATGAGAGAAATATAAAAGAGAGAAGTATATTTTTATCTTTTCAAGTTATTTTCATTGCAAAGTTCAGAATCAGAAGGTCAACCAGAACTGGGAATTCTTCCAGAACCCCATGATCTTCTGCAGTAGAGTGAGAAGTCCTGGACATTTTTCAAACACTTGGCAGATTTCAGAAAGTTTCCAAAATTCTCACATTCCCTTAGAGACAAATAAAACCTCTGAATTAAAGCAGATCTCTTTTTTTTCTCTGAACATGGTATTGCTGTCTGAGAAATAAAAATAAAATTATTGTAAAGCAACTTCCAAAATTTTCAAGAAGAAAATCTGAATAGATGGGGCTATACCTGTAAGTGGTCTGCATAAACCATTCTCCGCAGCATGAGAGAAAAAAAGAGTGAGACTGTGCAGCATTCAGTATAAAGAAAGAGAGGAATGGAGGGAGGAGAAAGAGAGAGTGGATGATAGAGGCACTACCTCCTGTAGGAGCCTCATAAGAATTAGCTAAAGCTTTATTAAAATATTTTCTATTACTTCCTAACTGTTCTGCTTGTCTAAGGTAAGCATAATCATAGAAGTGGAAGGGACCTCAGGAGGTCATCTAGTCCAACCCCCTGCTCAAAGCCAGGGGGTTGGACTAGATGACCAATCCCCAGACAGATTTTTGCCCCAGATCCCTAAATGACCTCCTCAAGGATTGAACTCACAACGCTGGGTTTAGCAGGCCAATGCTCAAACCAAATCCTTTACATTACTTTGTGCAAAATAAAAACTATTTCCCCATGCTATTTTCCCCCTACTGTTACTCACACCTTCTTGTCAACTGTTTGAAATGGGCCATCCTGATTATCACTACAAAAGTTTTTTTTTCCTGCTGGTAATAGCCCGCCTTAATTGATTAGTCTCGTTAGAGTTGATTTGGCAACACCCATTTTTCATGTTCTCTGTGTATATATATATATATATATATATATATATATATATATATATATCTTCCTACTGTATTTTCCACTACATGAATCTGATGAAGTGGGATTTAGCCCACAAAAGCTTATGCCCAAATAAATTTGTTAGTCTCTAAGGTGCCACAGGTACTCCTTGTTCTTTTTGCTGATACAGACTAACACGGCTACCACTCTGAAACCTGTTACCTGTAAGGGGTTAATCAGTTCAATTAACCTAGTTGGCACCTGACCAGAAGGACCAATGAGGAAAGAAGATACTTTCAAATTGCGGGGGGGATTGTTTGTGCTCTCTTTGTGTGTGCTCTCTCAGGACAGAGAAAGGGACCAGGCAAGAAAAAAAACCTCTCCTAAAACCCTACCTGAAATAATCATCTAAGATTACAAAAATTGTAAGTAAAGCAAGGAAATGCATTCAATTATCTTTTGTTGTGCTAAGAGGGATGTTTATTCCTGCTTTTTGTAACTTTGAAGTTGAGCCTAGAGGGGAATCCTCTGTGTTTTAAACCTTTTTATTACCCTGTAAAATTACCTTCCATCCTGATTTACAGAGATGCTTCTTTTACTTTTTTCTTTATAATAAAATTCTTCTTTTAAGAACCTGATTGGTTTTTAGTGTTCTAAAAATCCAAGGGTCTAGTCTGTGCTCATCTTGTTAACCTATTGGTTGGTATATTATTCTCAAGCCTCCCCAGGAAAGGGGGTGAAGGAGTTTGGGGGGATATTTTGAGGGGGATAGGACTCCAAGTGCCCCTCCCTGAATGTTTGTTTAAATCACTTGGTGGTGGCAGCAATACTGTCCAAAGACAAGGAAAGGATTTTGTGCCTTGGGGAAGTTTTTAACCTAAGCTGGTGGAGTATAAGCTTAGGAGGTCTTTTATGCAGGTCCCCACATCTGTACCCCAGAGTTCAGAGTGGGGAGGGAACCCTGACACACTGCCAAGAAATATTTTGCTCCCCTCTGCACATGAGAGGAAAGCACAAAGGACTTGATATAGGGATGTGGGATTTTTAATAAGATGACCTAACTGTTAGAAGCACTAAAACAAGTAGAATACTTTGAATTTCAGTGAAAAATAGCGTGAAACAGCTGGATGTTACTTTTTCAATCGTTTGTATATATTTGATGTATCAGGAAAATACAGTTTAATATTTTTACTGGTAACTGAGTAAGAACCAAAATGTCACACTGTGCTAGTCAGTGAGTGACAAATGTCCATCACAGTAAGTGATCAGAAACACTTGTGGCTGACTTCTGCATCTTTGACAAGACTTATCACTTTCCCAGCTTTAGAGGGATTGATTGTCTTGGCTCCTTGCCTACTCTGGTGTTAAGAAGCTAAGCTGATTTTTCCAAAAGTACAGTCAATGAGGTTTTACCAAGCATTCTGAGAAAAGAGGTTAAGATTAAGTGATAATCTTTCAAATACAGAGAAGAACTTTAGTTTTCCAAGAAATCGCTGATTAATCAAGGATCATAGACACCTCAGTGTTTAAATTGCAAAAAATGATTGAATTCTCTCCATCCCATTCACATTCCCAGGGTCTCTTTCCAGTGTGAGCAGGAAGGTCATCTGAAGAAAAATTGCCTAACCATGGAGTGTTGTTATGGTGCAGGGTCAAACTTCCCCAGCCTCAACCAAACATTAGTCAGTTCAAAATTGACAACCATAGTACACATCAATGACTTAGGTAGCCGTGTTAAAAAATCTGTAAAAGCAGCAAAGAATCCTGTGGCACCTTATAGACTAACAGACGTTTTGCAGCATGAGCTTTCGTGGGTGAATACCCACTTCGTCGGATGTATTCACCCACAAAAGCTCATGCTGCAAAACGCCTGTTAGTCTGTTAGTCTATAAGGTGCCACAGGATTCTTTGCTGCATCAATGACTTAGAGTTATGAGCCTTGGTGGACTTGGGTTGCAAACAAACCCTACTGAGGGAAAACCTGCTGAAGACGGCCAAAGTCCACTCAGAAGGCATGGTGGCCCTGACATGTTTTCATGGGCACACAAAGGACTACCTCTGTACTAATGTCCACTTAACAGTAGGCAGACAAACGGGCCACCTCATAGTAGACCTAGCACATAAACTACCACACTCAGTTCTGTTGGGACAGGGCTGGCCCCACTGTAAGGTAGTATTACAGACCCTGTTGAGAAGCTGAACAGAGATGGCCAGTGAAATAGAACAGATTCTGGGCAACTTCTTTTCAGTAGAGTATCGCCCTGGCTGCCAAAACAAGAAGGAGGATTTTTTTCTCCCAACAAGTGGGCATCTCAGGGGACAGCCTGCAGCAGAGCCGCTATCCTGGGACCCCAATGAGTGCAGCTGGCCTTGACAGAACCTGTCTGATTGACAACGCCATCTGATTGGCTGAAGGAGTCTGCATGCTGATACTAAGCTAAGTAGCAGCAGCAGTTCATTGGCTGCTTACCACATTCTTAGCCTGCAGCTGTGCTTGGTACTGTCCCTGCCTCCACGGTCTCTAGCCTTGCTCCTGCTCCTGGCTATACCTGCTCCAGCTCCTTCCTGGCTCTGACCCTCACTTCCACCTTCTGACTGTGACTCCAGTTAACCCTTTGGCTCAGGCTTTGGTCTCTTAAACTGCTCCTTAACAGAGACTTAGGACAAAAGGGGGCCTCCAAACCCCTTGAATACAAGGACCAGTCCCCTGACAAACAAAAGGGGAAGCCCAAGCACATCCTAGGGACAGAAACTAACATCCTTATCCCAAGGACGTGACTACTATACAGACACACATTTGAAGGGCTGATTGACTGCCCAGCTCGACTGAGCAGATTCTGTGGAACAATCCGCCTGACCAGAAGGAGGTGCGGATGCATGAAGGCAGCAGCCCACAGGTAGTCTTTCAACTAATCTGTTCCCAAACCTCTGAAGGCTTTGAAGATTGGGATTAGTGGGATGTCTGGCTGTGACTAAGTGGGACTGTTAATATTTTCTCTGAATACTGTGTGGGTGCCTCAGTTTCCCCTATGCCGTTCTTAAATATCTAGGTGGTGGGAGAAGGTGTGATTGTTGCAGGGCACTAGAGGGCAGATGTGATGCTGTCTGGACAGAAAATGGCTGATGCACTGTCTCCTGGCAACTAATGACCTGTGTCCCTCCTCTACAAAGGTGCCAGCTGAAGGTGTTGGAGAACAAAGGGATCAGGTGACCTCCTGGCCCGGGAAAGGGACAAAGGGAGAGGAGGGGCTGAAAGGTTTCAGTTTGGAGCTGGCTGGGAAAATGGAGGGGAGCCCAGACAGGGCTCTGGCCTCCCTGTACCCCACCAAAATGGACCTAACTGAGGGGGTCCTGTTGTCTGTACCTGCAAGACCTGTCTTGGACTATGTTCCTGTCATCTAAATAAACCTTCTGTTTTACTGGCTGGCTGAGAGTCATGGTGAATCGCAGGAAACTGGGGGTGCAGGGCCTTGTCTCCCCCAAACTCCATGACACTGGCATATTATGCTCTTGCTGGCTAGTCCTATTCAAAAATTGCTGCATGCTGTTCAAGGTGGAGTTTCTGATGGACTTGACTAACAATCCTAAGAATTCCAGTAGTCCTATCTTGAGCTGCCGCATGCAATCTACATGACTGATGGGTCCTTGTCAGAGAAGAAAAGAGGTGATCTTTAGGTTAAAACAGAGGTAGTAGAAGGTGTTTCATGCAGCACAGATACACCTCTACCCCGCTATAACGTGACCCGATATAACACGAGTTCGCGTATAGCGTGGTAGCAGCGGGGCTCCAGCGGCACTTTAAAGGGTCCAGGGCTCTGGCTGCTGCGGCAGGGCCGGCTTTAGGCTGATTCCACCGATTCCCCTGAATTGGGCCCCGCCCCTAAGAGGGCCCCACACCCAAGCCCTAGTACGGCTTCCCCAGGGGGGCAATTTAAAGGGCCTGGGGCTCCCAGCAGGATAGAAATTGTACAGTAACAGGGATGAGGTTTTTTAGTTGTTTTTGTTTTGTTTTTATAAACAGACTGCTATGCAGTTCCACATCTGCCATTTTATTATAGAGCAGAACTATCAAGAGCTTCCTATAACTTTGGAGGTCATTGAGCAGAATCCTCTACAAATTCCATTATATCTACAAAGTGATGTTTATAGTTTATCTGATCAGTGTCTAGATATTATGCTAACAGATACTATAGAAAAATTTAAGTAACACTGCTATTAGCTTCATCATAAAAGTAAGGATTTGATGCATAGCGATTGTATGCTCAATAAACACTGCGTATTGCCTTTTCCCCTTTAAAAGGACTCTGTGTGCTTCTTATAAGCATAACAGGGTTGAGGCCTGGGGGAAGGTTCCAGCACTCCTGCTGGAGTGTCCAGTTTTTAAATATTACAAGCTTGGCAACCCTATGCAGTAGCTCAAGACAGAAGCTGACTGCCTCAGTTATGGCTCTTCCTAAAACCTGTGGAACTGTAGGCTGTGGAACCTGTAGACTGTCCACAACAGGAAGTATCTTCTGGAGCAGGGCCCAGGCAGTATGGTTTGCCTGTCTGTGTGTGAACATTGCATAGCTAACCAATGGTACCTTCACACAGGTACCTGTGAAAACTATACATTCTCCTGGTGGGAGACAGCATGAATGGGCTACTGCAAGGCAGCATAATAGTGCATATTAACTCTGCTTTTGCAGTTTATATATGCACCTGTTGCAATAAAGCCACACCACTTTCCACTTGCAGTAAGCATTTGATTCATAATGTAATTAATTCTATAATATATATGAATATAAAAGAGCAATTAAGAAGAGAAGAATCTAGCTGCAGAAGTGCTGGGTATCTGTTGCGGGGTGGTTGCCCTGCTCCTTAAAACAGCCCTGGGAGCAGGGCCGCCCAGAGAATTCCGGGGGCCCGGAGTCTTCGGCGGCGGGGGGCCCCCGCTCAGGGGCGGCTCTAGACCCCAGCGCGCCAAGCAGGCGCGTGGGGCGGCCCTTTCCCTGGGGGGCGTCTTCCCGCGGCTCCGGAGCCCGGGACGAGCGGACCTGCCGCAGGCATGACTGCGGCGGGTGCCGTGGTCCCGCGGTTCCGGTTGACCTGCCGCAGTCATGCCTGCGGGAGGTCCAGCCGAGCCGCGGGACGAGCGCCCCCTCCGCAGTCATGCCTGCGGCAGGTCCACTCGTCCCGGGCTCCGGTCGACCTGCCGCAGGCATGCCTGCGGGAGCTCAACCGGAGCCGCGGGAAGACGGGAAACACTCCAGGGGCCCCGGAAAACACTCGTGGGGGCCCCTGCGGGACGCGGGGCCTGGGGCAAATTGCCCCTCTTGCCCCCCCCTCTGGGCGGCCCTGCCTGGGAGAGGGCTGTGGCAGGGGAAAGGCTGGGCTGGTTGGAAAGCAGCCACAGCTGTGGGTGGCTTAATGAGGGCCCAGCTGGCCCTTATAAGAGGGCTGAGGCCAGAAGCCAAGACATACTCTCTCTAGCTATGTGGACAGAGAAGGACCTGGCTGCCTGGGAAGCTGAGGAGGGTACCTAGGGCAGAGCAGTGCTGGGGAAGGGCAGAGGGAGCTGGGGAGCTCCAGCCTAGCAGAGCCCCAGGCCGAGGTGAGGGCCGATGAAAGGGTACTAGGGCTGCCTCTCTGCAGCCCAGACCTAGGTAGAAGCAGCTGGTCTGATGACCGACGACACACACTCACACACACCCCACTGATGATGAGTGGTACAAACTGCAGTCTGCCCCAGGGAGCGGAGGCTAGATGATGACTCACAGTCGCCACTGAGGCAAGGGAGGGATAGGGGGTGGGGGTTCCCTGGGGAGGGGAGACCCAGACTAAGGGGGTACTGCCAGGGGGCAGAACCCTCATGTAGAAGGGGCACTGGGGTCTGGGAGGGCAGCCGGCACTCCTGGCTGAAAAGAGCTAAGTCCCTGGACAACCAGCAGGAGGTGCTGCGCTGGTGAGTCATCACCCCACCACAGTATCCATAAACGCCACGCACGTTGGGCCCAATTATCCAACTGTTACAAATTTGATTAAAAACAACATTTTATGAACATGTGAGGAATAAAAGTTATATTAGTTATAGATACAATCGCTGAATGTTGCACTGATTTACACCCTATATATCAACAAAGGGCATAAAACAGTGCAGAATTTGGTCCACACAAATTCATTTCTCAAACATCTGAATGGATTTAGCCTCTAGTTTTGCATCTTACAACACCTTCCAAGTTAATTTTTGATGTTCATTCCAGTACACTTTATCTTGTGGGGATTGTACTCTTCATGAGTTGTGGGCTTAACAAATGTTACAAAAATGTGTGATTATGATGAAAGCTCTTTCTCTAAATTATGCTGTGAACATTTTATTTTATACAATAAAATATATAGCTCAGGATTTGTTCCTCTTTATGCCTACAGCATGACTGTGGCAGGCATGTCAACAGTTACTGCTAAATCCAATCCAAATACAGGTCACTCCTTGCAAGTCAGAGCCTCACATGGTTTAACAATTGTGCGGGAAAATATTTTCTGGGTTTGTTTACAGAAATAAATCTGTTGTATCCTTGGGGCAGCCGGTGTAGGAAGCAATCACTTGAGGCCAAAGAGCAGACAGCTAACCAAAACCTCCATTTTATTTACAGAGACGGAGAGCTCACTCAGCCGGTTGAAACCGGCTGAGCTATCCCTTAATAGTCTAACTCAGTTGCCATAGTAACAAAACCCATGACAACCAAATACACAACATATTCCTCCCCCCCTAATAAGAACATCCCCTAAATAAAACACATACTAAACTAGAGAAGGAGGGTAGACTGCCTCCATTCCCGGCTAAACCCTGGGGATTATTTTGCCCCATAACCGTGGGTTCGCCCTAACTAAAGATCCAGCCGATGAGGAGGCCTTCTGTCTCTAGGTGGATTACGGTGAACTTCTGGTGTTGTTGCACCCGAAAGTACTAGGGGCTCAGGGTTCGCAGCACGAATAGGTGAGGAGGTGGTATCAGCTCGTGCTGGGCAAAGGGGTATCTCAGCTGCCGGCAGTAATGGAGGAGAACAATCAGGAACAGGTGACTCATGATTCGGTGTCTCACCAGGAGGGGTGAAGTCAGACCCCTCAACTGCAGATGGGTCCTGAAGACTGGCATGACCTGGCAACAGCTGATCTACATGTCGCCGCCAGGTAAGATTCTCTGCAGTCCGGACTGTATAGGAAACAGGTCCTGTTTGAGTGATGACTGTGGCCGGGACCCATTTAGCTCTGGAAGTATAATTCCGAGCCAAAACTGGCTGCCCTGGGCTAAAGGTTCGGTCTTTTGCTCTGGGTGCCCGTCTGATGACTTGATATTGCTGCTGATGTTGCACAGTTTGTCTGGGTTCAGAAGGTTTCAGCAGATCAAAGCAAGTGCGCAGCTGTCGTCCCATCATTAGAAAGGCTGGGGAAGCCTGGGTCGTAGCATGAGGTGTGTTTCTATAGGAAAGTAAGAAGGTATCCAGACGCTTTTGAATGGAGTGTTGTCCCTTTGCTGATTTCAAAGCGTTTTCATTGTCTGCACAAATCTTTCAGCTAATCCGTTGGTGGACGGATGATATGGTGCTGACGTGATGTGGTGTATCCCATTTGCCTTCATAAAATTTTGAAACTCCTGAGAGACGAACTGCGGTCCGTTGTCGCTCACAAGTTGTTCTGGCAGACCAAAACGACTAAAGAGTCCTCGTAGTTTTTGGATAGTACTCTCTGCAGTAGTGGACTGCATTATAGAGACTTCTGGCCATTTAGAATGGGCATCTACTGCCACCAAGAACATGCTTCCTTCAAGGGGGCCAGCAAAGTCAACATGAATACGTTGCCATGGGTTTTCAGGCCAGTCCCATGGGTGTAGGGGTGCCCACTGGGGTGCATTTCTTACACCCTGACATGACATACAAGCTTTTGCCTTCTCTTCAATAGCACTGTCCAATCTAGGCCACCAAAAATAGCTTCGTGCAATTTCCTTCATGCACACTATTCCACAGTGACCGGAATGTAGCTGTTCTAACATCTGTGATCTCAGGGGTGGTGGAATAATGACACGCCTCCCCCACAACAGACAACCAGATTGGACCGATAACTCCGTCCGCCTGGACATGTAGGGAACAAGGTCAGGTGAGACCGGAGAGGTTTGTCGAGATTTTCCATGCATCACCAGGTCCATAACTTGGGATAATACTGGGTCAACGCGGGTTGCCTTCTTTATCTGAGCAGCAGTGATAGGTGTATTCTCTACCGGTTCAAAGTAGAAGATTTCCTTTTGGGCACTATCTTGATGTTTGACCGGTAAAGGCAACCTTGAGAGGCCATCTGCATTGCCGTGCAGAGTGGATTTCCGATATTTGATTTCATATGTGTGTGCAGAAAGTATCAATGCCCAACGTTGCATACGACTAGCAGCTAATGGGGGAATGCCTGTGTAGGGTCCAAAAATTGATGTCAGAGGTCGATGGTCTCTAAGAAGAGTAAACTTTCACCCAAACAGGTACTGATGAAACTTCCTAATTCCAAAAACAATTCCTAATGCCTCACGTTCGATTTGGGCGTAGTTAGTTTCTGCTTTGCTTAGAGTGCGTGAAGCAAAAGCAATAGGTCTGTCTTCTCCCGAAGGCATAATGTGTGACACGACTGCTCCCACTCCATAAGGGGAAGCATCGCAGGCCAATTGCAGGGGTAAGGATGGATCAAAGTGCGTTAGAACTTCAGAATTTAACAATGCATCCTTAGCTTTGTTAAATGCAACATCACAGGCTTCAGTCCACTTCCAGGCCTTGTTCTGCCCAAGGAGCTCATGAAGTGGTTTTAGCAGTGTGGCTAACTGTGAGATGAACTTTCCATAATAGTTCAGTAGTCCTAGAAATGAGCGTAGCTGGCTTACATTTCGAGGTCGGGGAGCCTCCACAATAGCTTTAACTTTTGCAGGGGCCTTATGAAGACCTGCAGAATCGATGATGTGTCCCAAATATTCAACAGAGGGCTTGAAGAATTCACACTTGTCTTTGCGAACTCGTAGGCCATACTCTTCCAGTCTTTGTAGGGTAGCCTCTAAATTCTTTAAGTGATCCTCTTCATTTCTTCCAGTGACCAGGATATCATCCAGATAGCACTGAACTCCTGACAAGCCACACAATATCTGGTCCATAGCCCTCTGGAACAGGGCGGGAGCCGATGTGATTCCGAAGGGTAGGCGACAGTATCGATAAAGCCCCTTATGAGTCACAATAGTCAACAGCTCTTGGGACTTTTCATCGACGTGCATCTGTAAATATGCTTGACTCAGATCAATCTTACTGAACTTTTGTCCCCCAGCCAGGCCTGCGAAGAGGTCATCGATGCGGGGAAGCGGGTATTGCTCTGCACACAACACTGGGTTGACAGTGACTTTAAAATCACCGCAAATCCGGAGAGAGCCATCTATCATTCCAATAGTGAAGAAAGGAGTGGCCCATGAGCTATGGGTAACTGGTATTAGGACTCCATTGGTGACCAGGCGCTCCAGGTCTGCTTCAACTTTTGGCCTGATGGCATATGGCACAGTTCGGGCTTTCAGATATTTTGGTGGACTGCCAGGTTTAATGTTCAATGTCACAGTGATTCCCTTCAGACTTCCCAAATCCTCTCCAAAAACAGCAGCATGTTTCCTTAGTATAGGGGTTAGACTGGTTTCTTCTTTAGTCATCCGGTGCACTTCTGCCCAGTTCAGCTGAATCTTCCCAAGCCAAGACCTACCCATTAAGGCTGGGTAGTCACCTCTCACCACAAACAGTGGCAATTTATCCGCCTGTCCATTGAGCTCCACCTTAACATCAATAGTGCCCAACATGGGCACAGCTTCACCTGTATACGTCTTCAGAACAGTTTTTGTTGCCTTAAGCGGAAGATGCTGTAGCTTTTCCTTATACACAGTCTCCGGAACCAGCGAGACAGCTGCACCGGTGTCTAGTTCCATGCGTATAGGTTTGCCCTCCAATAAGGGGGTTACCCAGTATTCATGTGAGCCCGCTGCCAAAGACAAAACATGCAGTGGCACTTCCTCTTGTGAGGAGGTGTCACCTTGATCATCCTGGGTCTGCTCTAGGGTATGCAAGGTTCCTCTTTTTGTCGGCCAGACCACAGGCCTCTTTTTCTTTTGTTTACAGGCATACTCAATGTGTCCCTTTTTGCCACAGTGTCGACACACCAGGTCCTTACACCAGCATTCTGATGCCTGGTGACCCAGCTTACCACAGCGGTAACATTCTTGACTCTGCACCGTTTGTGGGTCAGTTCTTGTGACACTTTTTGCACCCTAGGGGATGCACCGATGTATTGTGCCTCCCTTGTAGCCAGTTCCATGGAGACAGCAATATCAACAGCCTTCTGTAATGTAAGCTGAGCCTCTGTCAGTAGGCGCTTCCGTATAGCTTCACTGCAGAGGCCACACACTAACCTGTCACGCAGGGCATCATTTAACATCTCTTTAAATTCACAGTGTTCTGCTAGCTTTTTTAAAATGGCTACAAATTGTACAACTGTTTCATCTTCCTTTTGGTCTCTTTTGTGGAACCTATATCTTTCAGCAATTACCAGTGGTTTTGGGGAGAAATGAGACCCCAGGATTTCCACAATGTCACTGTAAAATTTAGTCTCAGGCTTAACAGGGTGTAGTAAGCTGCGTAGCAGAGAGTAGGTTTTAGCCCCTTTTTTTCTTTGTTTGGTCTTTACCTTGACTTCTACTTCCTTCTGTTACTGGAGCAGCACCAGGATCCCATCCTCGTCGCCAGTGTTGTATCCTTGGGGCAGCCGGTGTAGGAAGCAATCACTTGAGGCCAGAGAGCAGACAGCTAACCAAAACCTCCATTTTATTTACAGAGACAGAGAGCTCACTCAGCTGGTTGAAACCGGCTGAGCTATCCCTTAATAGTCCAGCTCAGTTGCCATAGTAACAAAACCCATGACAACCAAATACACAACAAAATCTCCTGCTAATGAGGAGCCTCTTGTCAAGCCGGCATTCTAAATAATACAATACCTCTGCTCCCAACTCTAATCTAGTCATATTATGTGCACCTATTCAGGTAAACTACCAGGTCTAACTGACTGTGAAATATGTTGTTATACACATTGACAATGTCAAACTTTGTAAGAAGCTCAGACAAAATCAGAGAGATTATATCTGTTGTTTGAATCATGCATCTTCTGATCATATCAACCAGTTTGTATTCATAGGAAAAAAGTTAAAATGTTCATAAACAATCAGCTACCTAATACCACTGCTCCTCCCAACAAAATTATCCCAAATTTATCGCTTTAACTTTGCTGCAAAAAGGTCTATGCCTCTCATCAAGGTGGTTTTATTTTGTTGGCAAAACAGCAGAGTTTTACCACCAAACATAGCTTTGTAGTGTCTCCACTGTTTTGTCGGCAAAAGCTGCCTTTTGCTGACAAAACTGTGTAGTGCAGAGAATACACCATCCAGGCATCTAAGAAACAAAGTTCTCTGTAACTCTTTAGAGCACTGGTCGACTCCATCCAATGTCCAACACCCTGCTTTTCAGACTGTGAATCATTTTTGTTAGTGCCCAGAACACATCTGAGTTCTCCATGAATATTTAATTTCCTTGAAACCATTTGGAATAGACATACAAAAACTGATGGCTGCACATTAACCTAGGCAAAACAAAGGAATATAGGAATTGTTGTCATCCCAGATCACACCAATGTCCCACTTAGTCTGGTTTCGTGTCTCTGGCAGTAGCCATTAAGGTGCAAAACATTCAGGCTGGAAGGTTGTACCCAACCTACCATAACTGTTGCCTCCATTGAAGATACACCTCTACCCCACTGTAATGTGGTCGTGGGGAGCCAAAAATCCCTACCGCGTTATAGCTGAAACCCCGTTATATCGGGGTAGGGGTGGCAGGGCTCCGGCGGTGATTTAAAGGGCCCAGGGCTGCCCGCAGCAGCCAGAGCCCCAGGCCTTTTAAATTGCTGGCAAGCCCTGCTGCCGCAGCCCTGGGGTAGCAGCAGCAGGGCTCCAGTGGTGATTTTAAGAACTCCGGGCTCCGGCCACTGCGGGGAGCCCGGGCCCTTTAAATCACCAGCGAGCCCTGCTACCGCAGCCCTGGGATAGCGGCGGCAGGGCTCCAGCGGGATTTAAAGGGCCTGGGGCTCCCCGCAGCAGCCGAAGCCCCGGACCCTTTAAAGCACTGCCCGAGCCCCACGGCCACAGCCCCGGGGTAGCGGCGGCAGGGATCCAGTGGTGATTTAAAGGGCCCGGGGCTCCATTGGCAAAGGACAGGATGTTCAGTATCATCTGTCAGAAGTCAAAATAATACATTATGTAGCTGCCAAGGAGTGGAGGCAGAGTAACATTTGGGGTTTAACCATTTAGTATTGTCGTCTTCTGATTCAGTGGCAGTTTGTTACATAATTTAATGCTATTTGTAGGCAATGTGGTCCATAATTGAGTTTGGGGCCTGGATAACTTTAGTTGGTCAATGGTAAATGAAATCTGTTTAAGAAACGTTAAAGCAGCTTGTGGGGAAAGGGTAATAGAATATGCCATAAAGGTACTAAGCTAGACCCCACAGTTATTTTCCTAATGTCATGATGATTAATTATCATGAGGAATGTATCAAAATTAATGAAAAGGTAACTGCAAAGTGAGAATGGTCTTATATTGTTAGACAGAAATCTGGCAACTCCTTCTTATATGGGCCTCTCACATTTCCTTTTTATGAAGGGACATCTGCTTGTGGTTGCTCATGGATTTTGTGAGAAAATGTCTACTCCAGACTGGAATCTCTGACTATGACTTCAGACTCAGATACAAAATGATTAGTCCACCTTATA
Source organism: Mauremys reevesii (assembly GCF_016161935.1). NCBI lineage: Eukaryota > Metazoa > Chordata > Testudines > Geoemydidae > Mauremys > Mauremys reevesii. Next base: position 84,033,274 of record NC_052627.1, on the reverse strand, counting down.
TATAGCCAACATCCAGGAATTCCTAATTGGCCTTTGAAGATACAAGGGTGGTCCCTGATCAGAGTAGAGGAGATGTGACTCCTACACAACTCTAACTGTTTGCAGACAGGACGAGTGCTCTCTCATGCCAATGATGACACTTGAAGCCTTAGCCTGCTCTCTTCTGGGAGGAGAGGTGAACCACCAGCTAAGCCAAGTCTGAAGTCTACAGACAAGAGAAAAGAGACTGGATAACTTTGATATGCATTAATGTATGAGCTCAAACCATCTGTAACACCAACCTGGTTCCAGAAAAAGGACAATCAGGTGAGCCAAAAGACTCGAAATGAGAATTCTGATCTATTCACAAGAGGGATGGCCTTGCTCCATCCTCTACTAGCGTATATCTGTCACTAACAGTAATGCCAAAGTAGACATTAAAACCCTCAAGTGTTATCAAATTAAGTAAGACCATATTGAGTTAAAAAGTGTGTTTTTATTCTAAAGCTGCTAAGCGTATGATTTGATCCATGCCTCTGTTAAAACCTGTAACAGATGCTGTATGGGAGGGAAAGCAAGATTAGTAAAACTTTGGTGCTTTTTCCTTACTACTTTTAATAGAGACCAAGTATCTCTAGTTTTAACCTCCTTAAGACAGGAAATATGTCATCTCTGTTCCAGAACAGCACTGAGCCTATACCAATATTCAACAACAAGAAAAAATAGCAATAATCATGTACGTTTCATGTCAGGCAGGATAGGTATCCACACACCATTGTCAGGGACTTATTATCGGCTAATACGCAAAGGGTGTAGCCCTGTAGATAAAACTCTAATTGAACTCAGTAGCACCTTTGCCTATATAAGACAGTAGAATTGCTTCCATAGCTGATGTGCTGACGGACTGCAGTTATGCTAATTAAGAAACCATTTGAAAACTCTTCAGGTCCATTATATTTAGTCATATACTGATATGACAAGCAAGATGGGTTCAGATGTCGATGGTATCATTGATTTGAGTTGGCCGATGGCTACCTTGCTAAGGCAAGAATCCAGGGAACAACACAACATAGTGGTGCACCATGCCTACCAGTTAGTACACTGATACTTTGAGAGTATCCCAGGATCAGAGGAATTTACCATCTAGCTCTTTATATTTTATTTACATTTATTTCTAGTTGTAAAATAGCATCTTTTTAGCAGTGATAAGTCTAGAAAGTCAGCTGACTTCTCAAGGAGCTTTTTCTTCTGCCAATAAAAAAATAAATAAAAGCTTCACCTCTCTTCAAAATTGAGATATTAATGATCGACTATTATTAACAGTACATATAAGCTACATGCTCATCCAGGCTGGCTTGCAAGAAGGTAGCATAACTTAAGTGACAAACAATTTGTCTTGTAAAAACTGCTATACAGAACTTGATGTAGCATTTATAATTTGCTGCATGATTGGGTGTGGTGATCACTTTATATAACTATGATCACAACCAGTCAGACACCTGTTCAAAACCTTGTTTTCAGTTTGCATATATATAAAACTGCAGCCAGGCATACTATATAGAACTGAAATTAAAATTGTTCCTTTTGCAGCCACCAAGTGGCAGTCCTCATTAAATGAGGTCAGCTTCTTCTGTATTCTGTGAATTATATTAGCTACATCTAGCATATAGATTGTGCCCAATTTCAGTGAATTGTGGGAGCTCAGGATTTCTCAGGATCAGACTCGTAGATATCATAAGCTTATTGGAGCAGAAACTGTGCTTTCTTTGTTTGTACATTCACTGGCACACACTGAGAATGCTCAGTGAATAAATGTCTTCATCTTTAAACTGAGGCAGTCAATGACAATAGTGTAAGAGCTGCCTGCTTCAAAAATATATTTACAATATTGAGAACTCCGCTATTGGAATTCTACTGGAGCTCCACATAGTCCAAAGGCTTGAGAACTGCATGTGATGTATTGAAAAGTATAGTAAAATTGTAAGCTATCATTTTAAATCCTCAAGGATTTTCCTGCCCAGCCTTGCAGGCTAGGGGGTTCTGCAGGAAGCTTGTGATCTGCATCTAGCAGCAGTCAGTTTGCAAAGTTGGCCTACAAGAAGGTGGGGTGAGATATGGCTGGCTGTTTTAGAAAGCAGCTTGCTTTTTTCTTTGTTTTTGGTTCCTGTGTATTAAAGTTCTGGGTTTTTAAGAAAGTAGTATCCCATTGCAACCTTCCTCAAGAGAGTCTCTTATGATTTTTATCTAACTTTTTGCTGATTGTATGGTGTGGGCATAACACTGAAGGTGCACATCACCTCACAGGAGAGCTCAACATGATGATTACCGGGAAATCTATTTATTCTAGTCCTGGCAACTGAATTCACAGTGACTTATTACTCTGTAAGGAATCTGTTTTTATGCTAGATTCAACTGTTCCTAGTCGTCACTTATTATAGTGCCAAGTAGTAAGTTTTAAGTAGCACTAACTAAAGCTAAAGCTACTAAATAAAGTGACTCTTATAAAAAGTCACTATAATTTAGTTGTTAATTTCTATTCTGGGAGAATGATTAAATGCTTAATTGTTTAGTGTGTATGTGTATGTGTGTGTGTGTGTGTATATATATATATATATATATATAATTACCCTTTACCATTCACCCTTGCTGCTAACAGCCAAATAGGTCACACTCTATCTTGTTAAAAGGACTAACTAGCATATAGACCCTCATGTTCAGTAACATCTCCCACAGGATGCTACAAACACAGGTAAGGTTTTTGGTGCCTACTTTCACCCACATGCAGGGGGCCCTCTCAAAGACTATACATCATGTACATTCTCATTTGAAGGTTTAAATGGGATTTTACTGGCGGATACCCTTTGTACTAAGGTGAATTGTGCTTTTGGTGACAACGTGTGATACTATTGGCCAAATCCAGCAATGTATGTAACAGGCATCCAGTGTGAGAGATATATTGTTGCCCCTTTTTGACTCAAGTGACTAGTCAAAGTTCAGGACTCTGGGGAAGTTTCATCTGGAAGTAGAAATTGATGGAGTCTGGTATTTTCTTTGATGCAATCTTAGTTATTTACAAGGAATGCACAAAGTTGTGCTCCTTTGAATGTAAAATGAACCAAGAACAAAAGAAGCCGTTTCTTAGCTTACAGCCCCAATCTTCATTGTTTTTTAGGTCTGTTGGCTAGTATCTCTCTTGCTTTTTCCAGGAGCAGACTGTCCTTGCAGGCTACTGCTTGGCTTTCTTGCTTCTCCCTTCTTGCTCTTTTCTCATCTGTCCTCAGTTTGTGTTCTCTGACACCTACACACATACCTCCTCCCAGGGGTGGCTCCAGGCACCAGCGCAGCTGCTTTCGGCAGTGCACCTGCAGGAGGTCCTCCAGTCCCACAGCTTCGGCAGCAATTCGGTGGTGGGGCCGCCGAAGCCGCGTGACCAGCGGACCGCCCGCAGGCATGCCGCCAAAGCCGCGTGACCAGCGGACCGCCCGCAGGCATGCCGCCAAAGCCGCGTGACCAGCGGACCGCCCGCAGGCATGCCGCCAAAGCCGCGTGACCAGCGGACCGCCCGCAGGCGCGCCACTGAAAGCTGCCTGCCTGCCATAGAGCCTGCCCTGCCTCCACCCACACCCACAGATCTTGTCACAATACACAGTCAAACTCTCTGCCCACATGGTGCTAGTTTACTGGCAGATTTTATTAGGCTTTGTCCCTTAACTGTCTCTTACAACTAAATGGAGAAGCAAATTTTGCCCATTACATGTGCATGTTCCCACTTATCCAACTGCTAGAAAGAAATTTGACAAATAAAGGAATCTTGGGATTAATTTTAAAATTCTCCCGCTACCTTTTCTTCTCAGTGCTGGTGATATTTCTGTCAAAATAAGAATTTATAGTTGTGTTTCAGCCCCATAGCATGGTAAGGCCCCAAAAGCTGATATAATCTGAACCAGCATTTGAACTTTTGGGCCTCTGCCAAAATTACATTCCAGCCTCTTGATTGTTTACCCACTAAGTATAAGGGACATTTTCTTGATACCCTCAATCTGTTGACTTTTTGAGGTAGAAAATTCCTCTGAATAGTGCACGTTAAGGATGACTTTGGAAATCCAAAGCCAAACCCAAAATTGAATTAAGACTAGAAATGTGTTGAATGTCCCTAGTAACCAGGCTATATGGTTACTTTTAGCCACAGTGAAAATTCACTGAATTCAATATGCAAACAAGGACATTTTCTAGGTATTTGTAATGTACCAAAAATGATCCATTCTGGAGCTTCTGCAAACCCAGGAAAGCCAGTAGACTTTCAGGGGGGAAGTAAAAGGAATTGTTAAAGCATATTTGGGTGCTGACTCACTTCCCAATGGCCTGGTTAGTGGGTCATTCAGCACATTACTGAGCTTCACTCATTTTCTGGCTTTGCAGGTGCCCCCTGGTTCATGTGAGGACCAATGAACAATTGACAGTACTTACTCTCTAGAAAAAAATGGAGTAAGGCCACTATAGTCTGCATTGATCAATTACACAGTGCCACAACCCTGTATATCTTTTGGGGGGCTGATTGAGCAAAGTGCTGAGTGACCTCAGTTCCTAATGATTTCCATTCCCTACTTGTGGGAATATTCCAGCACCTTAAAGAATCAAGCCATAGAGCTTTAAAAGTGCTGAGAGAGAAGATGAAGAAGCAAATACAGCTAATGAAATTTCACACTAGAAAGCTTGGTTCAGTTGTATCCAGGTTCGCAACTGTGTAGCCAAAGTCCTCTATGAAACAGAGAACTTTCCCCAGTTAAAAAACCTATGGATCATTTTGGTGTGTAGAGGCTAGATAACCATTTAGTCTGGGTTTAATGTGCTAACAGGCCTGCCTGATCTTGCCCTCGTCAATGTTAATGGCAAATCTCTGATTAACTTCAATTAGTCAGATTTACGCTACAATATGAGAATCAAGATTATATTCACAGTGTCAGTATTTTAGTAATATTTAATGTATAATATGTTTAACATATTGTATGCAAGATAATGGGCCTGAATTTTAACAAACTTATATATCGATCACAGCTGACTAAATCATAATGTAACACATAGACAAAGTCTACCAACTGACTAGCAGAGAGCACAAGTAATGACTTCACTGCTACATAAAAGAACCAAAATAAGTAAATCAGCCTAAATCATACGCTATCTAACCCCAAATAGTCCTCTCTTTGGCCTGATCTACACTGTGGGGATGGGGATTGATCTAAGATACGCAACTTCAGCTATGAGAATAGCGTAGCTGAAGTCGACGTATCTTAGATCGACTTAGATTGACTTACTTCGCGTCCTCACGGCACGGGATCGATGGCCACCGCTCCCCCGTCGACTCCGCTTCTGCCTCTCACCATGGTGGAGTTCCGGAGTCGACGGGGAGCATATTCGGGGATCCATGTATCGTGTCTAGACGAGATGCGATATATTGATATATAGATCTATCACTACCAGCCGATCCAGCGGGTAGTGTAGACATACCCTTAATAAAATGCTATCTACAATTTATTTAGCTTTTTGAGTCAGGAAAGATATAGCTTAACTCGTAAGAAAATTAACAATTTGTCACCCAAACATAGTGATTCTAATGAAGTTTCTCCAAATTTATCTTTAAAGCCAGGAATGTTTGCAGATTTCCTTGTGCCAGCATTTGCAGCATAATGCTTCAGCCTTACTCCTCCCACAGCTGCATGTGCTCATGAATCAGAATTACTTATTCCTCCCATGGGCTTCTACAGAGAGCCTTGCAGATGTGGAAATTTTTCTTAAGGAGTGTCTTTGTACTGTAGAGAGAAAATGGTCCAATTAAGTGGGTTCCTATTCTTCTAGAATCACTAGACCAGAGTGATTTTTTTAACCTCTTTGCATTATGAGTAATAAAACCGATCATTTAACAATATCAAAATCATTTCCTCTACCTTTAATTTGTGAAACTTTTATAAAATGGGCTCCTTCCATCTAGCAATTAGTTCTTGCATCCAGCAATCAGACACTATACTCACAGCAAACACATGTATTTGATTAGGACAATTAAAATTTAGGAATGCTCCAGAATAATCCCACTGAGGTCTTAAGAAACTGGAGGAGCTCCATCTTTCTCAACAGCCTCTCCGGTTGATTGATGAATGGTACTGACAGGTGCTTCTCAACCTAAAGTGGCTCAGGAGAGACATTTGGTGCTCCTCAACCTAAAGAATGATAGCTATAGGACAGGGTGCCAAAACAGAAGAAGGCATAAATATCGCTGCCGATCCACATAAATTCTACAGCAGAAAAATTAAAATTATCTGTCATTACTTAAGAGGCCAACATTGTAGATATCAGAATAACAGAATTAATTGAGTACAAACCGCATTAGTTGTGTATGAAATAAAGAGCAGTAGCCAAGATATATGTATGTCTATCATATGAATAATATCTTAGATATATAATCACCTTTCCCTTTGAAGGATCCCCAAAGAACTTTACAAACTACATATACAAAGATCACTTCATCCACTGCTGAAGCATAGTAACCTCTGGGATGGAACAGTTCATCTGTCTTCTTGTCTAGTATTAAAGAGTTCACGGCAGGAAATAAAGAAGAATGCCAAATCCAGTGGTAACTTCAGAAAAGAGCCCCATGTCTTAATTTTTTTCCAAATGTACAGACAGCTTCAAATGATCAAATATTATAAAACAAATGGGGGACTTTTGAAATAATATGCAAAACAATCCCACACTTTAAGTGTTTAATTCTTCCTTACCACTTTAAACATATACATCTTTATCTGTAGGAAGGAAATCTGCAAACACACTGTTTTGGGATTTTTTCCCCCACCTGATTTAAAAAAACCTTCAGAATATGTGAATTCCTAACATTCCTAATAATAGTGTTGGTGACATTGTCCACTCTCTTTTACAGGCCCCAAGCATAAAATTATGTTCCTTGAGGAGCATTTCAGAATATTCTTGACACGTAAAGGAGGGAACTGAGCATACTGACACTCATGTTTCCTTAGTGGTATAACCAGTGTGCATTTGAATGATCCAGATAACTTCCTTCCCTCTCTCCTAGGCAGATGCTGAGATTAAAATGTGTTTATATATGTTTATATGCTCTCATTTTCAAGGACAGCAGGGTTGTTTAGTCTTCCACATCTGGCCGCCCTCTCCCACACTTTTCCTGTGGGAAGCTCTCTTCTCATGTCCTCAACCAAAGGAAAGGGGAAGAATAGCTGTGTGTGGGACTTCGCTACAACCCTGAGGTCAATGGAATCTTCCTGGGAAATCTTGGTTAAAATGCAGCTCTAATATGTAAAATGATGCTGTAAAAATATCAGTTGGGGCTCTGTGACAGTATCTAACAGCATCACAGAAAGTGCCAGGAGGAAATTGGAGGTTTTGCCAGCTGAGTAGAGGACAACTGAGGCTTTTGGTAGCTGATAGATATGGGAGACGGTATAGAATTGCAGAATAAGCATATCAGCTTCATGCTTCGGCTCAGATGTTTGGCAGTGAATTATTTAACAGTCCTGGCTTTTAAATTCCTATCTCTAGATTTCAAAATAAACTACCAGTTAAAATGAATGAGGCAGTTCATATCAAACTCTGTAAGACTGCCATTGCATCTGTTTATTAGGGTCATGTTTTCTAGGCTTTCTTCACAATCATGAGAGAAAAAAACACTGTTGTGAATTTAAAGCAGATTTTTGGAGCACATTTTTGTGTCAGGAAGAGAATTGAGGCCACAGAATCATGGACTGTATTGGCTCTGGTAATAATGCACAAGAAGAAAATAACCCAGCTTGCCTTCTTAAGCCTGTCTTGAGTTTGCAGGGCTGGCAGTTGTGGGGAAGGGGGCGGAATCTCTTTTATTGGTAAACTAAGGGCATTGGTCCTGGATATCATTTAGAGACAATGACCATGGTACCCCATAATACCACTTTTGCACTATCACTTTTCAAAATTAAACTGCAATTTAAGTCCCACGGTCTCCCATCCCCCACCATGCTGCGGCTAGGCATTATTGTTCTCCCTATTTATGATGCTAGCCTTGCAATCAAATCTTCATGGTCAGCTCCAATGCCAGTGCAGAACCCTATTTTCTTCAATGGAACGCTGCGTATCCTCCTGCACAGATCAGATTGCAGCACTGAACCCTATTTCATGTTTTGGGGAGACTTTTTAAAAAAATCACAATCCACCTGACTTTAGAGATTGCCCTATGTCCCATCCTCTCATGCAGATTAGAGACTAGGGCTGTCAAGTGATTAAAAAAATTAATCGCGATTAATCGCGCTGTTAACAATAGGATACCATTTATTTTAAATAGTTTTGGATGTTTACTACATTTTCAAATATATTACTTTCAATTGCAACACAGAATACAAAATGTACCGTGCTCACTTTATATTTTTTATTATAAATATTTGCACTGTAAAAATAAAATAAATAGTATTTTTCAATTCATTTAATATAAGTACTGTAGAGCAGTGTCTTTATCATGAAAGTTTATCATGAAAGTTGAACTTACAAATGTAGAACTATGCACAAAAAAATCACTACATTCAAAAATAAAACTCAGTCCTACTTCTTGTTCCACTCAGTCTTACTTCTTGTTCAGCCAATTGCTCAGACAAACAAGTTTATCTATATGTGCAGGAGACAATGCTGCCCGCTTCTTGTTTACAATGTCACCTGAAAGTGAGAACAGGTGTTTGCTGTTGTAGCCAGAGTTGCAAGATATCTATGTGCCAAATGTGCTAAAGATTTATATGTCCCTTCATGCTTCAACCACTATTCCAGAGGACATGTTCATGCTAATGACGGGTTCTGCTCAATAACGATCCAAGGCAGTGCTGACCGACGCATGTTCATTTTCATCATCTGAGTCAGATGCCACTAGCAGAAGGTTGATTTTCTTTTTTGGTGGTTCAAGTTCTGTAGTTTCCACATTAGAGTGTTGCTCTCTTAAGACTTCTGAAAGCATGCTCCACACCCCGTCCCTCTCAGATTTTGGAAGGCACTTCAGATTCTTCAACCTGGGGTCAAGTTCTCTAGCTATCTTTAGAAATCTCACATTGGTACCTTCTTTAAATTTTGTCAGATCTGCAGTGAAAGTGTTCTTAAAACGAACTACATGTGCTGGGTCATCATCCAAGACTGCTATAATATGAAATATATGGCAGAATTGGGGTAAAACAAAGCAGGAGACATACAATTCTCCCCAAAGGAGTTCAGTCACAAATTTAATTAACGCATTCTTTTTGTAATGAGTGTCATCATTATGGAAACATGTCCTCCGGAATGGTGGCCAAAGCATGAAGGGGCATAGGAATGTTTAACCTATGCAAGCTACAAAATTGCCATGCAAACACCTGTTCTCACTTTCAGGTAACATTTTAAATAAGAGGGCAGCATTATCTCCCGTAAACCTGTTTGTCTTAACGATTGGCTGAACAAGAAGTAGGACTGAGTGGATTTGTAGGCACTAAAGTTTTACAATGTTTTGTTTTTGAGTGCAGTTATGTAACAAAAAAAATCTACATTTGTAAGTTGCACTTTCAGGATAAAGAGATTGCACTTCAGTACTTGTATGAAGTGAATTGAAAAATACTATTTTTTTTACAGTGCAAATATTTGTAATAAAAATAACATCAAGTGAGCATTGTACACTTTGTGTTCTGTGTTGTAAAAGAAATCAATATATTTGAAAATGTAGAAAAATATCCAAAATATTTAATAAATTTCAATTGGTATTCTTTTAACAGTGTGCTTAAAACTGCGATTAATCACGATTAATTTTTTTAATTGTGATTAATTTTTGAGTTTATTTTGCATTAGTTATCTGCAATTAATCAACAGCCCTAATAGATACTACAGGCAGACAACACTCATGATCACAGACAGCACCTCTTCATTCCTTCAGTGTGAAGAAACTCCCCTAGCATGGTCCTGATTCAGCAAAAGTACTTAAGGGCACACCTAACTTTAAGCATGTGAGTAGTCAGTGAGACTACTCACATGATTAATTTTAACCGTAGTTTTAAATACCTTGCTAGATTGAAGCCCCAGTAGAGAAAATGTAGAGCTTGTGAGCTGTTCTAGCTGCCAAGAAAAGAGGCTGTACAGCAGTGGTTAATATGTAAACAATCTGCTGATAATAATAAACTGTATATTTTCCACCCAGATGTGCCAAGAAAATTGTACATACTTATTTGCACTACTTTTTATAACGTTGACACTACTTCAGTTGCTCAACATCTGAGGCTTGTCACAGGTTGCTCCTGGTATTTGGCACTAACCTCAGTGTTCTGGGGAAACGTGAAAATGATTGCGGCTGCCCTACCACTCCCCCTCGCACACCCCTTCGCACACCCCCTTGGTGCCTCTAATCAGAAGCCTGCCATATGTAGCTGACAATCATGTATTGTCAGAATTTTACCCTTGAGGGAAATTTATTAGTGGTTTGCACTTTAAATCCATCCCATAACAAAATAACGTACTGTCAACCTGAAAAACTCTCTGCAAGCTTTCAAATTCTCACAAAAAGCACTTTTTCATTGCCCCAAAGATTATGTAGCTCTTAATATGTGGAATTACTGATTTGTGAGGTTAAATGGTCTCCTTTGCTCTGCACGACCTCAGAGAGTGTGCTGTAGACTTGACACTAATTTTCTAAATTTTCCACTGATCTTGGAACAAATCCCTTACACAACCTTGAAAAGCTCCCTCACCTTTACTCTAGAAACCTAAAAAGAGTTTAAGGTCAAGTGAATTTATTCAAGAAGCTTTGTCACCTTTCTATGCAACCCCCAATCTGTAACCAGTTAATTAAAGTCAATTAAAAAAAAAACTTAGAGTGGCTTTACTAAAAGCTATGGTAATAAACCATGATATCAGAGCAAAGAGGTTTAAAAAAATCTAATCATGGATTTTTCATAAGTATCATTTTACCAAGAAAAGAAAAGCTAAATGACAAACAATTATTAAAAGTTTCTTAACTTCTTTCTAAAATGATTTTAATGCCTTTATTATCTGTTTGAAATTATATGGGGATTAAATTGACTTAGTCACCACTCCCAGGATGTGTGGAATTCCTCTGGATGTGAATGGGAGTTCTATGTGCAGAAATACTGCAGAATTAAGGCCCAAGTTTGTAAGCCCTACAGGTATTCACTTTCTTTTTTATGAATATTGCACAGGTCAATCAAGCAGAAATTACAGGACTATAGAAATAGATACATATGGCTTCAGCTGTTTTTCCACAAACTAATAAACCACCGACTGACTCCTGCTCTCCCTAAGCAAATAGTCCCATTGATTTCACTAGAACTACTTGTGTATGTGTATTAGTTTTTTTAATTAAAGTTGCCCAGAAAGTGAGTCCTCTTTTTAGTTCTACTTAGAAAGGGAAGGGGGAGAAATCAAATGAGATATTTAAGGATGTGCTGCCGCAATCTCATTCTCATATTTATGGTTACTTCTAGGAATAGTCTCATTGAAATAAATGGGACTAGTTATATAGGGTTGCCAACTGTCTAATCGCACAAAGCCAAACACCATTGCCCCACCCCCTGCCACACCCCTCCCTGTGACCACATCCCTGACCCACTCCTTCTCTGAGGCCCCGCCTCCCACTCACTCTATCCCCCTTCCCTCCAACACTTGCTCTCCCCCACCCTCACTCACTTTCACTTGGCTGGGACAAGGGGTAGGGGTGCAGGCTGTGGGCTGGGGCCCAGGGGTTTGGAGTGTGGGAGGGGGCTCCAGGCTGAGCCTCGGGCAGGGGTGCAGGAGGGTGTTTGGGATGTGGGCTCTGGGAGGGAGTTTGGATGTTGGAGGGGGCTCAGGGCTGGGGTATGGGAGGGGGTGCGGGCTTTGACCGGGCGGTGCTTACCTTGGGTGGTTCCCGGAAGTGGTGGCATGTCCCTGTGGCTCCTGGATCAGGGGTGACCAGATGGCTCTGCACACCGCCCCTGCAGCTCCCATTGGCAGTGGTTCCTGGCCAATGGGGGCAGTGTGCAGAGACCCCCTGGCCATCCGTGCACCTTGGAGCTGGACATGCCAGCTGCTTCCGGGAACTGCGCAGAGTCAGGGCAGGTAGGGACCCTGCCTTAGCCCCGCTGTGCTGCCGATTGGATTTCTGGCCTATTAAAATCTCCCGGATTGCTTTCAAGATTGAGGCCGATTCCGGGAGACTCCCAGCCAATCTGGGAGGGTTAGCAACCCGAAAATGAGCATAGATATTGGACTGTTTGCAGGATTGGGTATTCTGTCTGAAACTTAACTACTGTATGTATTCCGTGGTCATCTAATATATTATATGCAAGAGAAGCATATCAAAGTTTGTTGTAGCAAAAAAATGTGTAGTTAAACATGTTCCTGATCCTGCATTTTGCTTAGAAAACTTGCTTACACCCAACATTACTTAAAAGTTTGGAATATTATACAATTCCACTGTAAAAGATTGAGGAAGGGGGTACTGGGACTCTTCAACACCTTGAAAACACATTTTTATTAGGTCTCTAAGGCCTGGTCTACACTAGGACTTTAATTCAAATTTAGCAGCGTTAATTCGAATTAACCGTGCACCCATCCACACCAGGAAGCCATTTAATTCAACATAGAGGGCTCTTTAGTTCAAATTCTGTACTCCTCCCCGACAAGGGGAGTAGCGCTAAATTCGACATGGCTATGTCGAATTAGGCTAGGTGTGGATGCAAATCGAACTTAGTAGCTCCGGGAGCTATCCCACAGTGCACCACTCTGTTGACGCTCTGGACAGCAGTCCGAGCTTGGATGTTCTGACCAGCCACACAGGAAAAGCCCCGGGAAAATTTGAATTCCTTTTCCTGTCTGGACAGTTTGAATCTCGTTTCGTGGTTGGACATCGGGGCGAGCTCAGCAGCACCGGCAGCAATGCAGAGCTCTCCAGCAGAGGAGTTCATGTAATCTCTGAATAGAAAGAGGGACCCAGCATAGACTGACCAGGAAGTCTTGGATCTGATCGGTGTGTGGGGCGAGGAGTCTGTGCTTTCGGAGCTGCGCTCCAACAAACGGAATGCACAGACCTACGGGAAGGTCTCCAAAGCCATGAGAGACAGAGGATACAGGCGGGATGCAACGCAGCGCCACGTGAAAATCAAGGACCGCAGACAAGGCTACCAAAAAATCAAAGCGGCAAGTGGACGCTACGGAGCCTGCCACCACTGCGCCACCACTGCCCCACCAGTGACCGTGGACTCTGACGATGGGACAGTGTCGACGGCCAGTTCCTCGGCGATGTTCGCGGACGGGGAAGATGAGGAAGGGTTTGTGGAGGACGAGGCAGGCGACAGCGCTTACAACGCTGGTTTCCCCGACAGCCAGGATCTCTTCATCACCCTCACAGAGATCCCCCACCAACCCTCCCCAGCCGTTAACCCGGACCCTGAATCAGGGGAAGGAGCAGTCGGTAAGTGCTTTAAACATGTAAACTTTTATTATTAATGGAACAGGAATCTGAACTATGTGTAAAGGAGGTCTATATATATGGGGATAGAACAGAAATCCTCCTGGGAGATCTCCACGAAGCTCTCCTGGAGGTAATCAAAAAGCCTCCGCAGGAGGTTCCTGGGGAGAGCTGCCTTATTGGGTGCTCCGTGGTAGCACACTTTTCCGCGCCAGGCTTTCATGAGGTACTCAGGGAGCATTGCCTCCCCAAGCACGGCTGCATAGGCCCCTGGTTTGTGCTGGCTTTCACGCAGCATGCGCTCTCTATCTCCTTCAGTGACCCTCCTCAGGGCGATCTCACTCGGCGACTCCTGCATCTAATTAGGAAAATTACCGTAATGTTACGCCTGGTCCAAAGTATTTTAAAAAAATCTCCGGACAGACGGCGTAGCAGAGAGTCACCACGCTGCTGCGTGACAAGCGTAACGGAAAGCCAAAGAATCAAATGGACGCTCATGGAGGGAGGGGCGGGGGGGACTGAGGACGCAAGCTATCCCACAGTTCCCGCTGTGTCCAAAAATCATTTGCATTCTTGGCTGAGCTCCAATGCTTCTAGGGTCAAACACAGTGTCCGCGGTGGTTCAGGGCTTAGCTCGTCAATGTACAGCCACCCCCCACCCCCAGAAGGAAAAGGGAAAGAAATCGTCTCTTGACTCTTGTAAATGTCACCCTATGTGTACTGAATGCTGCTGGTAGATGCGATGCTGCGGCACGCTACGGTAGCATCCTCGCTCCCCCTCCCCCGCCTCATGGGTGACTGACGGTGCAAAATGACTGGTACCCGTCCTCATCATCAGCCTTGCGGTAGATGGTGTAGTGCAATAGGACTGCTACCTGTCCTCATCATCAGCCCATAAGTAGACGGCCTGCTAACCGTCTTCATCATAGCAACAGGGGGCTGAGCTCCATCAGCCCCCGCCCTTCATGTGTAAAGAAAAGATTCTGTACTGCCTGGACTATCATAGCAGCTGGAGGCTGCCTTACCCTCATTTCATTTCCCTAACAAGTCACTGTTTCTTCCTTCATTCCTTATTACTTCAGCATACAAATGGGGGGACACTACAACAGTAGCCCAGGAAAGCTGGAGGAGGAGGGAAGCAACCGGTGGGGTTGTTGCAGGGGCACCCCCTGTGAATGGCATGCAGCTCGTCATTCCTGCGGGATCTGACACAGAGCGGCTGTGCTCTGTAGTTCTCTGATACACTGCAACCCTAGTACAGTTGCCCCATATTCTAGGCGGGACTGTTTCTATTTTTAGATACCATAAAGGAGGGATTGACTCGGGGAGTCATTCCCAGTTTTGTCTTTTGCGCCCCTGGCTGATCTCGGCCAGGGGCACCTATGACAGCAGCAGAAGGTGTAGTGCAATAGGACAGCTACCCGTCATCACCTTGCCAATTTACATTGGCGTGGTTGATGGTGCAATATGGCTGATAACCATCTCTGCTGTCATGCAAAAACAAATGAATGCTGCTGTGTAGTGCTGCTGAATCGCCTCTGTCCGCGGCATCTAGTACACATTCAGTGACAAAAGGCAAAACAGGCTCCATGGTTGCCACGCTATGGCGTATGCCAGGGCAATCCAGGGAAAACGGGCTCGAAATGATTGTCTGGCGTTGCTTTCCCGGAGGAAGGAATGACTGACTACATTTACCCAGAACCACCCGCGACAATGAAATTTGCACCATCAGGCACTGGGATCTCAACCCAGAAGTGCAAGGGTCGGGGGACACTGCGATGGGGTAGAACAGGGGCAGAGTTTATGCTTTCAGGATTGCCTGCTGCAGGAGTGTGGACGAGATAGGTGCTGGGCATGGTGTTGTTCACAGACACAGACTAGACTGTGTTCATTGTTCGCAAAAATGTATCTTTGCAAGGAATTCACTCCCTTTTTCCCATCACACAGCTTCAACTGTCTCCAGACCTGCCACAGCATCCCCCTCACAGAGGCTGGCAAAGATTAGGCGGCGAAAGAAAAAGACATGGGACGAGATGATCGCTGAAGTTATGGGGTGCTCCCGAGCCGAGGCAGACCAGCAGAGCCAGTGGAGGGAGACCCTCTCTCTGTACCAGCGCTCACACAGCGAACGGGAGGAGAGGTGGCGTGAGGAAGACAAGCAGGCGACTCAAACGCTGCTTGGACTAATGAGGGAGCAAACGGACACGCTCCGGCGCCTTGTGGATGTTCTGCAGGACCGCAGCCAGGAGGACAGAGCCCCCCCGCAGTGTATCTGCAACCACCCTCCCCCGCCACAAAGTCCCATACCTCCCATCACCCAAAGTAACCAGAAGGAGGGGTGCCAGGGGCCGTGAAAACTGTCACTGCACCCCAGGAGAGTGCTCAAGTACCCAAAAGCTCTCATACCCTAATTACTGAGAAGTCCTTCCCTTCCTGACTCATCCGAGCCCCCATCCCCGTATCATCCCCTCTGGTTAATTATTTAAAAAAAATACTTTGCTGTAATTACTGTTTCCGTCATTTTTTTACACAACGCTGCGCTTGAAGGTGGGTGGGGGGGGGGGGGGTATATAGGAGACAGTCACCTTTAGCAGTACACAGAGAGGGCAGGATCAGGCAGGGCAGTCACACACACACACACACAGTGCAGTAGGCTGGTTGGGGGTTTGAGGTGTGGGTGGTAGGTGGGTGGGTGGGGGGGGAGGGTGTGCTGGGGGGGGGGAGGAGTTACAGATCTCAATGGTCCTGTCCTGTCCCACAGAGCTGCAGCAGCAGCCAGCAGAGGAATCTGTATCCCGCCCCCCCAACCACAAGCCCCCAGCCCACCCACACCAGGAGTCCCAAAGGAGGGATGGCAGAAACATTGTCCGGGCGCCAGTCCGCACTGCAGAGAGCTGGAGAGCAGAGCCTCTCAGTTTTTCAGTTTTAGAGGCGGTCTTTACATCACCCCACACCCTACAGTCCAGTTTCCCAACACCCAGTTTCAACCCTTTAAAAGTAAGTCATCAATAAAAAACAGTTTGTAAAGTGGAAGTTTTATTTTTATTTTATTTTGTGGTGTGTGGGAAGGGTGGAAGGGGGGGGTAACTGCAGATGTGCAACAGTAAGAAACAGAAGAAAAAGGGAGGGGAAGCTTCAAATTCTCTGAAAAGAAAAACAACTCACACTGCTCACGCTGCCTGACTTGTCACTTTGTCAGTTCCTGTCCACGCTGTCGCAGCGCCTTAGGGCTGTTGGGCAGCCAGGGCATAGGCGGCTAGGCTGGAGGGCCGAGGATCACTAGGCACATCTGCATCCATCCATCTGTTATTTTGTAGAGTCTAAAGAACTGCCTTTCCCTAAGTGCGCTAAACAGACCAAGAGTCCCTGAAACATGAACACGCCTGGCCACCAGGCCACCCGATTGTGGTGATGTTGGTCCCACCAGTGCTGCTGCCACCAGAGCAAGTGCTGGCCAAGTAGTCGAGGGCAGCATGACAGCGAAGAGGTGGACGACTCCAATAGCTTCCCACAGTGCACCGCTTCCAAATTCGACGCTGGCCCCATTACTGTGGACTCACACAGTCGAATTAGTGTATTTAGTGTGGATACACAAATTCGACTTAAGTTGATTCGAAATAGTCTTGTAGTGTAGACATACCCTAAATGTAGATTAAGCAGCTTAACTTCAGGGATCCAGGTTTCAAAAATTTGGCCACAAAATATAAAAATCTCTGCAGCTTTTTTCCCCCCAAGTGTAAAAGGCTCACTTATCACATAAAGCAAGCCACTAATAAATAAGTGGTACTCTAAATAGATACAATTTAATAAGCCCATAGAGAATCGTACTGGGAGCTTCACTAAAGGGTAATGGGGGGAGGGAAAAGCAATTCATTAAGAAATTGACAGAAAGAAACAAATTGAAGGCCCAGTCCTATGTTCCTCATGCACTATTTCAGTAGGAGTTTTGGGCCCAATAAATGAAGGGGATGGAAAATGACCTGTGTATTCCCACAATAATAAACATGAAGTTCAGCAATAATGATAATGTTCAAGGAAACTTGCAAAAAGAGTAGACGTTTGTACAGTTGCTGTGATGCCTTTAATTCATCTTGTTGTGTCACAGAGTTACCATCCCCATCTGACATTATATATGTGTTGTAATATCTGAGCACAGTGAGATTAGGTAAAGGGTCACTGTCAGATCTGATTGGTATAAAATTACTGCTTCAATAATACTTCAAAGGATTTTCCAGTGATGCAAACCATTTATTCTGACGGATTACAATACTCAGTTAAAACTCGTATTGTCATTCTGGAGATCGTGTTTTGGCTGGATAGGCTTCCTCATAGTACTGTAATCCCTTCAAATAAGTGGTGTGCAATATGGAAAAACTCTTTGATATACTGTTGAAGTTAACGGTGTAGATTTCCCCCACCCCACCCCAGCATGCACATGACATTCCATGCTGGACCTGAAAAGTCTGAAAAATCTATTGAGAATAAGAGTAATAGAGGTCAACCCATATGGAGAAAAAAATTGACAGTCTGCGGCTCGAGGACTTTTGTTCCCTCCTTCCAGCCCTGCAGTCACTGACGCAGTGTTGCATCACTAAACATTTTGCTGTTCCTAGTGTTTTTCTGTCCTGCTTGTTTGGTAGAGTTGACTTTGCGTACAATTACATAAATGGCCTGATTGTGCAATGTAAACACTGGCTCAGGGTGTAGAGCTGGACTGTCCTATAGGGAGGTGTGGGAGGAATTATGTCCCAAAGTTCCCTGGCATGAGGAGGAAGTGTGTATGTTGCAGAATCACTAATGATACGGCATACTCCCATCTCTCTGCCCAGCCACTTTTACCAGTGCAGCAGGGAGGAGAGAATCCATGATTCTGCCTTTTTCTTGCCCCCTTGAGGTGTCTTGAGCCCATGGGAACACCAGAAGGGAGCTATCCCATGAGTTCAGAGGCTGTGACAGATTGGGGCCTTGCATTGGGGTATAAAGGAGGGAGGATCCCTCTGCACCTACCCAAGCAAGGGATAGGCATAATCTGGCCATAAAATCACTGTAATAAGGGCCATCAACTGCTTGCAAGTGTATGGACATCTTTGGGTAGGCTGCGGTTTACTTCACTGCCCTTTTCCAGTGCCTAAGAAATGGAACTCCCATAGAAAAGTACCAGAGACCAAGAATTCAGTCACTGAGGATTTTCAGCAAGAATTGCACAGGGTCAACCTCCTCACATTCAAGTCCAAATGAATAAAAGGAATCAATTTCATTCTTAAGTACCAACTTTATAAAATATTTTGATAAAGAAACATAAATAATAACTTAATTTTTACAACATAACATGGCTACTTAGATTATCTTCAGATATGGATAAACATAAATAAAGAAAAACAAATTGCATCTAAACAGGCCAGTCCCACTCCCCACAGAAGCACAGTGAGAAGAAACTCAGAGTTCCCAAAAGCTTAGGTTGAGTTCACCTGAATCTCAGTTAATCTTTGATAACCAAATCTAAACAGTCTGCTGAGTCAAAAGCAACATCTTCCCTCCACTTGCTTGTAGAAATCTCCAGCTGGAATCCATGCAGATTCTTCCTCCTCCTCTACTGAAATCATTTAGTTAGCTAGTCAGCTAACCAATTAACCAACCACTCCAGTTAAGTATATAGATAAAAAAACCTGTGACAAAATACAAATCTGAGTAGCAAAATATAAATAACTCTTTCCCCATTATCACATTTAAATAAGAGAAAAGTTGGTGAATCATACTGGTTGAGACAATTTAACTAAAATAGTTTGGCTAAAATCAAACAACATTCAAAGTATAGAATTAAAATAAAAAAATATTTTTTCTCCCAATTTCCCCTTTCTATAATTAACACTGCCAGGGCTGCTCTGTTGGAGGGTTAACAATATCACTAACCTGCTGCAAAATGCTTCAGAGTTAGGAACAACAGTCTGCTTTCTGTTCCTTGGGTTCAGCTTCTCCCAACTCACACAGTGCACATAACTTTGTGCAAAGCAGTTACCCTGACTACTTGCCCTTGTGGAGTCTGAGTCCAGGAACAAGGAACCTATTGAGCACACCCAAACCTACCACATCCAATTCCAGAAAGTTCTGAATGTAGAGAACTAATTGTGCATCTGCCTACTGACAATGACCCAGACCAACTCATTCCTACACACCCCTCAATAGATCTCTTGAAGAGATCTCCCTATTAGGCACATGGGTTACTTTATTGATAACCAACAGATATAATTAAAAAGAAACTCAGTTGGGTACAGAGGTGCATTAAGGTATTGTGGAGCTGAGCCATAGGCCAGAGCAAGTGGGGGGGGTCCCACCCCACATCTTCTGCCTATGGTCCTGTCCCACTTCTGCCCATTCCATCTATGGCTAGTGTTACCAACTTTTTACTCGCACAAAACCAAACTCCCCCGCCCCGCTCCACCCCTCCTCTGAGGCCTGCCCCCTTCTCTGAGGCCCTGCCCTCCACTCTATCCCCCCTCCCTCCATCGCTCGCTCTCCCCACCTTCACTCATTTGCTCATTTTCACCAGGCTGGGGCAGGGGGTAGGGGTGCAAGAGGGGGTGAGGGCTCTCAGGTGGGGCCAGGGATGAGCGGTTTGAGGTGCAGGAGGGGGCTCCAGACTGAGGGGTGGAGCAGAGAGGTTCAGAGTATGGCAGGGGGCTCCATGCTGTTGGGGAGTGGGACAAGGTATGGGGTGCTCTGTGCAGGGGTGTGGGTTCCAGGGTTGTCATAAACAGTTAGTTAAGGGTTAAGGTTTGTTTTTTACCTGTAAAGGGTTAACAAGGAGTACCTGTGAACACCTGACCAGAGGACCAATCAGGGACAAAATAATTTAAAATCCCTGTGGAGGGAAGTTTTTTTTTCCTGTATCCTTTGTGTTAGAGAGTCTCTCTTGGGAGTTAAGGGAGTCCAGACATCTTAATCAAGTCCTCCCAGGTTTCTGCAATAAATTCTTCTATTCAAGTTAGTAAGTATTAGCAAGGAACTAGTATTCTTATACTTTTATTTCTGTATTTGCAATAGAATTTCTTTAATTCTGTACTGTTATTGCTTTTACTGAGAAAGAAAGGAGGGGGCATTCTCTCCAGAGATTAATAAGTTTAGACCCTGTGTATTGTTCCATCTTGGTATTACAGAGACAATTACTTTCTTTTTATTCTTTAATAAATCTTTTCTGTTAAGGACTTGGTTGATCTTTCCTTGGGTGAATTCTCAGGGAAAGGGGAGGAGGGAGGAGGATGGCATCCCTCTGTAGTTGGATCCCGGTATCTCTCCTAGGAAAAGGGAGGGGGGAGGAAGCAGGGGGGAATGGTTTATTTCTCCTAGGTGTAAGAACTCCATGGATTTGGGGCTCTTGGGATCCCCAAGGATTTTGGGGAAGGACTGTGTCCCAATACATGTACATTATTGGGTGGTGGCAGCTTTTACCAGATCTAAACTAGAATTTTAGTTTAGAGGAGTCCATGCAGGTCCCCATTTTGGAACCCAACAGCTCTAAGTGGGGGTGAGACCTATGACAAGGGTGGAGCCAGAAATTAGGGGTTCAGGGTGTGGGAGGGGGCTCCGGGCTGGGGTTTGGGGGGGGTGAGGGCTCTGGCTGGGGGTGCAGACTCTGGGATGGGGCTGGGGATGAGGGGTTCAGAGTGTGGGAGGGGGCTCTGGGTTGGGGCAAGGGTGTGTGTGGGGGGTGTAAGGGCTCTGTCTGGGGATGAGTCCACATCTGAACTTTCCTGGGAACATCCTGTAGAAAACTGAGTTATGCATAGACATGTGACTTGCCCATGTGACTCCAAAACTCCATTTTGTATCTGGATTCTACACAGGGGGAAAGAAGGGTTTCCACCCACAAGAGAGAAACTATATATGCCCCTGGGAAAACCCCTACATTTTGTCATCAGCTGGCTCAAGAGATAGCCTCTCCACCCAAAGGACGCCTAAAAGAAACTGAAACAAAGGACAGTAACTACAGGGGTGTGAGTGATTGCTGGACCCAGACTAGGAGGAAGTCTAGTCTGTAAAAGAGGCTTATTGGAACATCTCTGAGGGTGAGATTTACCTGTATTTAGTTTTTACTGTATTAGGCTTAGATTTGAGTGTTTTGTTTTATTTTGTTTGGTAATTTACTTTGTTCTTTATTACTTGGAACCACTTAAATCCTACTTTTTCTATTTAATAAAATCACTTTTTACGTATTAATTAACCCAGAGAACGTATTAATACCTGGGGGATGGAGGGAAACAGTTGTGAATATCTCTCTATCAGCATTATAGAGGGCGAACAATTTATGAGTTTACCCTGTATAAGCTTTGTATAGGGTAAAACAGGTTTATTTGGGGTTTGGACCCCATTGGGACCTGGGTATCTGAGTGTTGGAGACAGACGCACTTCTTAAGCTGTTTTCAGTTGAGCCTGCAGCTTGTGGGGGATGTGGTTCAGACCTGAATCAGTGTTTGCAGCAGGCAAGTGTGTCTGGCCCAAACAAAGCAAGCTACTGGAGTCCCAAGGTGGCAGGGAAAATGGGCTCAGAGGAGTCCCAGCACATCAGGTGGCAGTCCCAAGGGGGTTTCTGTGATCCAACCCATCACACCCATGATAAATTTTCTTCTGTTCTTTGTTTACCTTATCTTAAATTAATATATTTATCTCCTTCCTATGTCTGAAGTGCAGAGCAGGTGTATTTGTTCTTGAAACATAACCCAGCATCCTGTCCTTTTCCTCTGGGCCTCTCTCTATCTCTTGCCCTAAAAAAGCACACTATCCAACCATGTCCCTGCACTGCCAACTAAACAGTAATGTACTATGACTTAATTCTTGTTGCTTGAGGAAGGTCTGATTAGGAAAGAGGGGTAGCCATGGTCCCTATCATGAACATCTCACAATCTAAGAACATGCTTCATCCACTTTGTAACTTTTGTTTTTCTTTGTTCCTTATGCTAGTTTCCAAGTCTACCTTGAATTAGCTTCCTAAATCCCAGTTTTTTTATATACTTCTCTCTCAATTCTTAACTCCAATTTCCCCCTCTGCCTACTTGTCTTTCATGGGTTTTACCCTCTTCCTATGCCCTCCCCACTTTCTTATTTATACTATTTATAATATATTTGAGTTAGGCCTATTATCTAGTCCTGCTATCCTAGTATCCAGAACAATGATTCCTCTGCTGTTTATATAAGTTCTATAGCTTCTTCTCCATGAACCTGAATCCCTCTATCCTTCACCATCTATTTAGCCACTAGCTTAATTTCACAATCCCGCTTCTTGCTTCAGTTTTGCTGAATACTATCATAATTTCTGAGATCAGCTGTGCTATTCTAAACTCATGTTTTTAAACCATCAAATGATTATTTTGAATAAGCCCTGCGATGTTCTTTTGGTATTGCTTCTCTTCTGCGATCTTTGCGATACTAGTCAGCTTCTGCATAACATTTTACCTTTGATCGCTATGAACTATCATGCTGTTACATTCTTGCAGAAATGTGATATACTTTGACACTCAGAAGAAAAACATGCCTCTTCTTGGCATTGTTCCTTTTTGATGGCCCAGATTCAGTCCTGATGAATCCCACTGAACTCTTCAGGAGCTGCACCTATTTACACAGGGGTTGAATTTGTGCCAGTGATTTTATCTTACATGCTGTTTCACTTTCTTCATTGTACTCTTTTCCAGTTATCTATTATCTGTTATCTCTCTGATGTGATGAGATAGAAGATGTATTGACATTCTGATTCTTTATCACTTTCTTCTCAAATACTGTGGCCTCTGCCTTTGTACTTCTTGCAGCACTTTGTTCATGAATGCTTCTGACTGTATCAACTATCCTATAAGTTTCAACTGGCGCTCAGATTCACTTAATTTACTTGTTAAAAGGATAAGATATCTTGCACCTTATGCATCAAAAGCCTTCTTGATTTCAGAACATTTACCTGATGTATCTTCTTCATCTAACTGAGTGTGCCATTAGGGCCACACTGCCATTTTTAGCATGCTAGTGCCAGCAGAACCAGCACATGTCTGTCCGTTCTGAGAAGCACACTCCCAGCTGCTGTGTAGACATACTCTTTATCATGCATTTTATAACCAACAGGATCAAATTTTGCTTCCTCCCTTCAAGTCCACATGAAATAATGTATCTGGTACAGATTTCTTCAGTAGCCAGATGTACTTCAAAGTTGGCAAAAATTTTAATACAGGGATACTAGCGAATTAGTAATTTAATCTCTGCTCAGAAGTAGGAAGAAAAGAAGTGGATTAACTCATTCTTGTTTTTAAAAAATGTAAGACCAGACAGGGCAAAAGAGAATTCCTATAAACCACCAGCCCTTAAAAGAGTAATGATGAGATAATAGTCTACTGAATAGTAGAACTGGAGTTGGAGAACAGGTCAAGACATAGTGGCTTCCTTCCTCTAATACAGCACTTTGTCCATATTAGTGCAGGATCTTTATCAAAGATGGCAAAGAATGTCACATTTAGTCATCCTATTTCCATGTGCCTAATTCACGTTACAATACATTCAAACTAAGGGCTTGGCTACACTTACAAATTTGCAGCGCTGCAGCAGGGTGTGAACACCACACTCTCTGCGCAAATTGCGGCGCCGGCGCCCGCCAGCCAGTCAAATCAAAGCCGCAGCGCTGCCCCAGCGCCTCCCGCTTTCCCACAGGGAGTGGGAGGGTGGAGGGAACAGAGAGTTTTTCTTTTTTCTGGCGCTGCGGCGCTACTTAGCGCTAGCGCGCTAGCGCGCTGCTGCTTTGCGCTGCCAGCAGCGCTTGAGCGCTTTAGCAGCCTAATACCACTTTTACACACTGTAGCCCTAATCCTGCAAGCACTTATGCACTTGAGTAACTTTACACAGATAAGCTCATGTGTTCGAAAGATCATGGCCTTAATATATACTGAACTGTTGCAGTGCAAGTTTGCACTAGGGAGAAGACTATAGGAGCTTATATGGTAAAATAAAAATGTCATGTCTGATCACTGCCTTGAATTAACTCCCTTCCCTTTTTACTTTTTCACATCTTAGGGCTTGGCTACACTGGAGAGTTGCAGCGCTGGTGGTGGGTTTACAGTGCTGCAACTTACTCACCGTCCACACTTGCAAGGCACATACAGCGCTGCATCTCCCTGGCTGCAGCGCTGGCTATACTCCTGCTCTGCCTCGGGTATAACTATTGCAGCGCTGGTGATGCAGCGCTGCTCTGCCATTGTGGCCACCAAAAGCGCTGTTATTGGCCTCCAGAGGTATTTGGAGGTATCCCAGAATGCCTGTTCAGCCACTCTGCTCATCAGTTCGAACTCTACTGCCCTGGCCTCAGGTGACCCGCCCTTTAAATGCCCCAGGAATTTTTAAAATCCCCTTCCTGTTTGTTCAGCCAGGTGTGGAGTGCAATCAGTGAATCTTTCCAGGTGACTATGCCTCCATGTGCCAAACGAGCCCCAGCATGGAGCAATGGCGAGTTGCTGGACCTCATCAGTGTTTGGGGGGAGGAAGCTGTGCAGTCCCAGCTGCGCTCCAGCCGTAGGAATTACGATACCTTTGGCCAGGTATCAAGGGCCATGCTGGAAAGGGGCCATGACCGGGATGCGGTGCAGTGCAGGGTTAAAGTGAAGGAGCTGCGGAGTGCCTATTGCAAAGCCCGCAAGGGAAACCGCCGCTCCGGCGCTGCCCCCACGACCTGCCGTTTTTACAAGGAGCTGGACGTGATACTTGGGGGTGACCCCACTGCCAATCCGACGACCACGATGGATGCTTCTGAGCTGGGTGGGGAAGAGAAGGAAGGGGGGGAGGAAACCAAGAGTGAAGGTACTGGGGTGGGGGGAGACACCCCGGAGTCCCAGGAGGCATGCAGCCAGGAGCTCTTCTCAAGCCAGGAGGAAGGTAGCCAGTCACAGCAGCCGGTACTTGGTGAAGGACAAGCAGAGGAGCGGGTTACCGGTAAGCGGCTTTTATTTTCAGGATGGAAATGTTTCGGGAGAGGAGGGGGGGTTTGGGCTGCATGCATGCATGCCTAGATGTGGAATAGCCCATTGATGTGGTCTATCACGTCGCGGTAATCGGCCTTGGTAATCTCTTCAAAAGTTTCAGCCAGAGCATGGGCAATGCGCTTGCGCAAGTTTATAGGGAGAGCCACTGTGGTCCTTGTCCCAGTCAGGCTAACGCGCCACTGTGCTGCGAGGGGTGGGGAGACCATTGCTGCACACAGGCAAGCTGCATAAGGGCCAGGGCGGAATCTGCATTGCTGTAGAAGACCCTCCCGCTCTTCCCAGGTGACCCGCAGCAGCGAGATATCTTCCAGGATTAACTCCTGTGGAAAATGTTGGGAGAGTGTTCAGTGCAGATGCCCCCGCACCTTTCCATCCCCTTCCCACAACCCATGGTGCCAAAATGGGATGAGGTGCTCTGTGGGATAGCTGCCCATAATGCACCACTCCCAACAGCGCTGCAAATGCTGCAAATGTGGCCACACTGCAGCGCTGGTAGCTGTCAGTGTGGCCACACTCCAGCGCTTTCCCTACACAGCTGTACGAAGACAGCTGTAACTCCCAGCGCTGGCATAGCTACAGCACTGTAGCTAGGTTGGCGTAACCCTGTAGTGTAGATGCAGCCTATAGCAACGGAAGGGTTTTTTTCCATAGCTGCAGGCACACCTTCTCACTGAATAGTGGTAGCTAGGTTGACAGAAGCATTCTTCCATTGACTTAGTTGCATCTACAGTGGGGATTAGGTTGGCATAGCTAGGGTGCTTAGAGGTGTAGATTTTCACACTAAAGGCTGGTCTACACTACCGCCCAAGTCGATCTAACTCATGTCACTCAGGGGTGAGCAAAGTAAGTTATATCAACCTAATTGCTGTCAACATTGTCACTATGTCAGCGGGAGATGGACTCCCACCGGCAGCTTCTGCCACTCGTGGAGGTGGAGTAATTATGCCAGTGGGAGAGTGCTCTCCCATTGGCATAACATGTCTTCACCAGATGCGCTACAGTGGCCCAGCTGCATTGGTCCAGCTGCACTGATGTAGCGTTCTAGTGTCGACTTGCCCTGCATGCTATAGCTATGTCAACTTAACTGTAGAACAGACCTACATTCCTTTACACCATTTAACATCCCTCACACTTCTCTTGTTTAAGTAAACTAATAAAAATATTGTTGAATTCACTAATAAATAAAAACTACTCGGAGCTCTGGCTTCTGTTTTCTTTCACCATTGCTGCTTTTAATCTTATCTAAATTTACTGAGGTAAATAACAGCACAGTGTGCATAACCTTGATGGATGAATGTATCACTTCTGCCCTCACCATTTGGAATGTCTTAAATGATATTTTACCAACCATACCAAAATAATTAATATTACAATGGCTTTAAGTTCAAGATTTCAAGCGATAATATAATTTTTGATAAATCATTATTGTGTTTTTCTTTGAAAATGTAAAAGTTGTGGTTAGTATTTCTGGCACCTAGAAACTGTGGTGATGGGGGCTTTGCAAATGGAGAGGAAATTAGGTAGCTAGAAATTTTGAGAACAATCGTCTATGCGATTTTATTAATCATGGCCATATTTTAAGTTAGAGCAGTAATGAGAGAAGTTATACAGTTGTATGTGATGTGTGTGAGAGAAGTTTGTAAGAACTGCCCCTAGCCATTTTTGGTGTTTGTAGTGTACACAAAGATTTTAAATTCGTGGATTGGGGGAAAATGATATGCAGCTCTCAGATATTAGCATGGGGGGGCGGAAGACACAAGCTATGGATTGACAGAGCTTCTGCATGTTATGTATCTTATGTGATACTCATGCATTTGGCAGCCCTGTCATGGACCTTAGATGGACTCTCTTGCACCCCACAGGCTGGCAGCAGGATTTTGCATGCAATGTCATTTCACAACAAGGTGCTGATATGTTATCCTAGGCACTCGGCTACCACAGAATTTGCTCTGAAGAGAAAGTCCAGGATATACACCTAAACACCCTTAAAACTGCCTTCACTAAACAAGGACACTCCATCAGTGACATAGATCGCAACATGGAAAGGGTCACCCGGGTACCGGGAGAACCTGCTACAATACAGGGGGGGGAAAAGAATGACCACACTCCCCTAGTTGTCCACACCCCATAAAGTGTACATCAATCAAACAATTCAACCTATAGTTGATAGGCACCATATTCTGAAAGAAATCTTTCCCAATCTCCTTCTTGGCTGTCCTTCAAACAACCCCCCAACCTCACCATGCTCATTACTAGAAACAAGCTCCCCACAGACCAGTGCACACCAACTCAAAGCAGCACCAGCCCCTGCAGAACAACAGATGCAAAACCCGCAGACACATCTCCACTGCTATGATGATCACTACCCCTCCCACAATACACATTTCAAGATTAGTAGATCCTAAACATGCCTGTCACCATATGTGGTGTACTTCATCTAGCGCATCAAATGCCTCAACAATTATGTGTCTGAAACCAGCCAATCACTACATTCTCCAATGAACACACAGAAAAATGATAAAAGACAAAAACGCCACATCATCCATGGGTGAATGCTTTTCACAAAACGATCACTCTGTATTTGACCTCTCAGCCCTTGCCTTCAAAGGAAACCTTCACAACACCTTCAAAAGGTGAGCATGGGAATTTAAGTCCATAACTCTGCTAGATACTAAAAATGATGGACTCCCAGACTTTGGTTTCATGGCTCATTACAATAATTTGCAACACACCCTACTGCATCCGAAGAAGTGAGCTTTAGCTCACGAAAGCTCATGCTTAAATAAATTTGTTAGTCTTTAAGGTGCCACAAGTACTCCTGTTTTTTTTGCGGATACAGACTAACACGGCTGCTACTCTGAACCCTACTGCCTGTTAACCCTTAATTGGCCACTTCATTTAAGTGGTCTCTTATATTATGTGTAGTGTGAATCCCTTCTGCTTAACGTTCTGTCCCAAACTGTATTTAGTTCAGACATTCTGGTTACATTACCTAGCCCTGAAGAAGAGCTCTGTGAAACTCAAAAGCTTGTACCTTCCACCAACAGAAGTTGGGCCAATAAAATATATTACCTCACCTGCTTTGTGTTTCTCATATGCAGGGACTAAAACAGCTACAACACCACTGCAAACAAATCTCGTTTTAAGGCAGACTGTCTGCTTCTTTTCCTCTAATCTGGCTGTTACCACCACTTGTGGAAGCCCAACAAAAACATTACAGGTGGAGCTGCATAAATCTTGGTGTCTAAAAAAAGTGTGAGGTAAAATATATTGAGCAAATGATAAAAATATATAAAATAATGAATAGTAGAAAAAAGGTGCTTCTGTTCTTGTCTCTTACCACTAGGACAAGGAGAAATTCCATTAAATCAAAGGGCGGCTAACTCAAAAATGATGAAAGGACATACTTTGTCATACATTGCATAATTAGATTGTGGAACTCCTTGCTACAGAATATTGCTAAAGCAAGAATTTAACAAGATTCACAGAGGGATTGGACACAGATGGCTAATAAAGAATATCCAGAGTTACAATGGTTAATCACAACAGAAACATTGCAGGGGGGGACCCCTTATAACAGAGTTTAAACCAATTTCTAACTATTAGAGAGGAGGATGAGAAGGGGGAGGGGCAGCTTAGCCTGTATCTGCCTTTTGTGGGGTTTCTTGAACTTTTCTCTGAAGTTCTGCTGTAGGCCACTAGCAGAGGCAGGATCTTGGACTAGAAGGAGCAGGGATCTGCTCTCCTAATGGCAAACTTTATGTTCTGCTGACACAAAACAGAGGCAAGTTGGGAGGGGGGCGTACTACATTCCTTGGCGCTGGGGAGCAAGTGGCATTAGTGCCAGCAGGGCACGGATCCTTTCGCACAGTGGGGCGGGGGGAGCCTTCCCTCAGCCCCCTCCCCAGCACGAAATCGGGCAGCTGTCACCGCGCTGCCGAGGGGCCCCGGTTACCAGAGGGGAGGTCCCCGAGCCTGGGGCTGCCATTGGCCCGTGGGGTGCGGGCCGGGGGCTGGAGGCGGGGCAGGGCTGTGTCTGGGTTGGGGTGTGTGCACGTGTTAGAAGCCTGGGCACCCGGGAATCCTGCTGCTGCCGCTACTCCCGCTGCTGCTAGGGTCCGCGAGCCGCCTCCGCGCAGCCCAGCGCTCGCCCGCGGCAGCCAGGCAGGCCCGCCTCCCTCCGGCCCCAGTAAGTGGGACTCGGCCCCGCCACGGGGCAGGCGAGGAGCTGTGGCGGGACAGCTGGCGTGGGCGCAGCCAGCTCGGCGGCGTCCACATGGCTGGGGGCGGGGAGCTCGGTGGGCAGCCGCTGGCCCGTGCCCCGAGGGGTGGGTGGCTGGGTCTGTCTCTCGCCTCCCGCGCTGCGGGCACGCGGGGTGACGTGTGGGGGAGGCAGAGGCGGGGGGCGCTGCTGCTGCTGCTGCTGGCGGGGGAAGAGCGAGGACTCGGAGTTATTCTTAGGGCTTGACGAGGTTGCATGGGGAGCTGTGCGGAGTGGGAGGCCAAAGGCTCCTCTCTGTCCTTTTTAGTCTGCTCAGTGTGAATGGGGGTGGTTGTGCTTCTACGGGGGTCGCAGCCTGCTGTGCAGAGCGCTGCTGGCGGTCGTGTTTAGTTTATGTTGCTGCTAGGGGTGTCTGCTCTGAGTCGGAGCTGAGTCCTGCACACACCAGAGAGGAAGATGCACACCTGGCAGCTTCAGAACACGACCAAACACTTCATAATGACGCTTTACTGGTTTACACAGCATTCCTTGAAACTGATGTGTTTCAAAAGCTTAGTTGCAGGCGGTATTTATGGGACTGTGGTTCAAGTGCGTGCATGCCGGTAACTTCATATTTTGAGTTAGATTCATGTACAGTATGTGCCATTCAAGCAATGTTGGAAACTCTCATTGGCTTCCGCACACAATCAAAATAAAATCTGCACACCTTTTTCTTCATGTGTAGCTAACAAGCTGCGAAGCCATACCCTCAGCAGAGAATGCGGACTGGGGAAAAGACAAGTTGTCTTCTCTGAATATGTAAAGGAAGTTTAGAGGAGGGCAGGTTTCCGTTCCTTTGCCAGCGCTGCATGTTTAAATATAGAAATGTGTTTGTGACAGCATGGATTGATTAAAATCAAAATCAAAGTGATTTTAATCATTACTTAAAGGAGAAGCAGGACACCTTGATTGAAATAGTTGATTTTAATCTTGTTTTAGATTTGCATATTTTAGTTACTTTCCTAAAGAAAAGTTGATTCCCATTGTATTGGTAACCATTAAAACATGGTGATTTGCTATTCAATCTAGCCTTTACACTAAATTTGGTTCTACTTTTTGGTAACCAGGAGGAAACACTCTATTTATACACATTTATTTAAACAGTTACATTGTGTTACATACATTTATTTAGATTCTTAATTTTTACACTTTTTTCTTATGTTAGATAATGGAGAATGATTCATTTCTGATTTACTAGATGATTATTCTTTACTCAGGATCTATGTTATGCTCAGTGTGGATGGAAGTTGGAATTCAATTAAAAATGCACACAATAGTATTTAAAGTGTTTTTTTATTAGTTTAAACAATCTTAAATCTACTGGATACATAAGGGGATCCAAAGTACGTTTATCAAAACATGTTTTGTATTTAAAACTAACTGATTTATTAAACAAAGAAATACTATCGGTAGTTAGTGAATTGGACTGTTTCTAGTGACCATGTCCTTCAGGATTTTAGAACTACAGTAGTAGATCTCATCTTCTCACACCTCATTTTTATTCATAGACTGGAGGAGAAAAACAGGCATTCCCACTTTTTCAACTTCCAGTCTGGTTTTTAATTCTGAATGAATTAGTCATTGAACTGAACTAGTTAGATAAACTAAAAGAACAAATGTATTCTCTCTACACCTGCAGAAGGGGCTACTGCGGTCAAAGGCTGGTTTAGACCTTCAACAAACTTTGGTTCCAGGTGTTTAGCTAGTGACTTTGAACAGTTCAGTAGTTTGACTTTCTTTGAAACTTTACAGCAAGTATATACTGTTTTTTAATTTAATTTAAATAGTTTTAATAGATTAAAGCAAATTTAGGCTATAATATGGTTTATCATAATAAATATATTTATTGTAAAAAGAAAAATATATGTAATTTAAATAAAATATCAAAAAAAATTTAAATTACTGTTTTTTTTATCCACCCTGGCTTGTGAAGAATTTGAGTCTTGTGTCACAGTCAAGTTTGTATCCCTGGTAGCAGCTGAAAAATGCTGTTGTGAGTGAAATACTTTAACATATATATATTTGCGTGACATTAAAATACAAAACTAAATAACAGAAGATGATTAAATTGTCTATTTAAAAATATATAGATACAATATTCCAAATCTAAAGCTATTATGGTATCTGCTAAGGATTATATGGGTATGACGCTGATCTTACTGGTAAACTAGGAGTGACATCTTGAAGTCAGTGGAATTAAACTGGTGTGAGAGGAGAACAAGTTGTAATGCAGGGGGGGATAGCTCAGCAGTTTGAGCATTGGCCCACAAAACCCAGGGTTGTGAGCTCAGTCCTTGAGGGGGCCACTTAGGGATATGGGGCAAAAATCTGTCTGGGGATTGGTCCTACTTTGAGCAGGGGGTTGGACTAGATCAGGCCTGCACAACATACAGCGGCCCGCGGAGCCTCACTGTGCGGCCCCCTGGGGGATTCTAAATCCCCCGCACACGGCGCTCTGCGGGCAGCCCAGAGCCCTTTAAATCTCAGCCTCGGCCGGGAATCAAAGGGCTCTGGGCTGCCGGCAGCTGCGGGGAGCCCCGAGCCCTTTAAATCCCAGCCGCGGCCGGGAGTCAGAGGGCTCTGGACTGCCGGCAGCCGCGGGGAGCCCAGAGCCCTTTAAATCCCAGCCACGGCCGGGAATCAGAGGGCTCTGGGCTGCCCACAGAGATTCCCAGCCACGGCTGGGATTTAAAGGGCTCAGGGCTCCCTGCGGCTGCCGGCAGTCCAGAGTCCTTTGAATCCCAGCCCGCGGCGGCTGATTGCCCCCTCCCCGGACCCCTGCCCCAACTGTCCCCCAGGACTCCTACCCCCTATCTAAATGCTGCTGCTCCTTGTCCCCCGATTACCCCCTCCTGAGACCCCAGCCCCTATCTAAGCCTCCCTTATCCTTGTCCCCAACTGCCCCCTCCTGAGACCCCCAACTTCCCCAGGACCCCACCCCTACCTGTCCCCCGATAAACCTCTGGGACTCCCATGCCTATCCTACTGCTGCCTGTCCCCTGACTGCCCCTCCGAACCTCTGCCCCATCCAACCCCCACTGCTCCCTGTCCCTTGACTGCCCCCCGGAACCGCCTACCCCTTCTCCAACCCCCAGCCCGCTTACCCTGCCACTCAGACCAGCGTGTCTGGCTCCGTGCAGCTCCAGACAGTTGCTGCCATGCTCCCCCGAGGAGCCCACAGCCCCCTCCCCCCACAGCCCCTTCTTCCCCCCAGCACCTGCCTTCCAGATTTGAACACCTCAAAATTCAGGAGTGCTCAAGCTCAGTTTGGGCAGCTTTTACTTCATTTCTCCCAAATCAAATATACTAATCTACTGTAACTTGCTGTAGAAAAAGTAGGATAAAATTAAGCAAGAAATGCTTATTAGGACTGGAATTGCTATTTTCAACAGCCATTGCCTTTTTGTTTGTTTGAAAGGAAGACAGTGATATTGCATTGGCAAATTCCCCATAGAAAGAAAGAGTGGAACAAAAGAATAATAAAAGCACCTCAACTTTTCCTCATTTATGGAGGACAGTCTTATAATATGCATCCAGATATCCTCCAATCACAAGCTGAAAATTGTTCCACTTTACTGCAGCTCTGTAACAATATGGGAATCAATCCTGTCTGTGTTTTGTGCACATCCAAAATTCCTGCTGAATGACCCGCCCTGGGAGCGAGTTACCAGTGACCCAGGGCTGGGGCGGCAGGAGGTGGGGGGGGACACTGGTGGTGGGGAGCCCAGGGCTGGGGCAGCAGCAGGGTGGAGGGAGGGCACTGGTGGGGAGGAAAGGGGGTAGCCCAGTGCTGGGGCGGCAGGGGGTGTGTGTGGGGGGAGAGCCCAGGACTGGGGCAGCAGGAGGGTACAGGGGGGAGCCCAGGGCTGGGAAGGGGGGCAGCCAATTTTTTTTTTGCTTGGGGCAGCAAAAAACCTAGAGCCGGCCCTGCCGGGTTCCCCCAGCCGCCGGAGCCCCGGGCCCTTTAATTTGACCCTGAGGGCTCCCAGCCATTTCTTTAGCTGGGAACCCCTGGTTGATTTAAAATAAAGTATCACCGCCCCACCCCCAACCTTCCTTTTTGGCCCACAGCTGTTTTGGTGGGGTGGCGCTGGGGAAGGAGGGTTTGTTTCCGCAGGGCTGGGCGGCCCTGGGGTGGGGTGTTTCCGCAGGGCCGGGAGGTTTCGGCCCTCAGCTGTTTTCTTTGGAGGAATGTTGCCCTCGCCGCTTTACGATTTGTGCAGGCCTGGACTAGATGACCTTCTGAGGTCCCTTCCAACCCTGATATTCTACGATTTTATAAACAATTATGAGAGTGAGCACAGGCAGCGTATGTTGGTTACCATGAAAACTGCCAGAGTTTGGTCCCTTTGAGGATTGGGACTCATGATGCTCATGCATGGTGAAATAAATTGAGGACAATTTTGCTTGCAGCCCTTATCCAGTATCCCCGTACAGACAAGACAAAAAGAAATTTGACATTAAGGCTGTCTACACTACAGTTTATGCTATCATAATTTATGTCGCTCAGGGGGGTGAATAAATCACCCCCCTGAGCAACATAAGTTATGCCAGTGTAAGTGCTAGTGTGCACAGTGGTATGTTGGCGGGAGAGCTTCTCCCACCGTCGTAGTTTCTGCTGCTCGTGGAGGTGGTTTTTTTATGCCAACAGGATTGCTCTCTCCTGTCGGCATAGAGCAGTGGCTCTCAAACTTTCTTATGGGTGACCCCTTTCACACAGCAAGCCTCTGAGTGCGACCCTCCCTGATAAATATATAAAAAAATGTTTTTAATTTAATACCATTATAAATGCTGGAGGCAAAGCAGGATTTGGGGTGGAGGCTGACAGCTCGCGACCCCCCCCCCATGTAATAACCTCACAACCCCTTGAGTGATCCCAACCCCCAGTTTGAGAAAATTGTATGGAGGGCAGATTATGGGAGGCTGTGCCTCCCCAAACAGCCAGGCGTGGCCTGGCCCCTGCCCCCATCCGACCCCTCCTGCTTCTCGCCCCATGACGGTTCCCCTGGGACTCCTGCCCCATCCAACCCCCCTGTTCCCTGTCCCCTGACAGCCCCCAGAACTCCCAGCCTTGACTGCCTCCCGCCACCCCATCCAACCCCTTCTCTCATTCCTGACTGCCCCCCCTGGACACCTGCCCCTTACAACCACCCCTTCTCCCTGTTCTCTGACCCCCCCCAGAACCTCTGCCCCTGACTGCCGCTCCATCCAGTCCCCCCTCTCCTTCCTGACTGCCCCTGGGGACCCTTGCCCTCATTCAACCCCCTTGTTCCCTGCCCTCTGAACACCTTGACCCCTATCCACCCCTCCGCTCCCTGTTCACCAACCCAAACTCCCCTGCCTTCTATCCAACCCTCCCTGCTACCTTACTGCACTGCTTGGAGCACGGGTGGCTGGCAGCGCTACAGCCACGCTGCCCAGATGGAGCCAGCCACGCAACCGCGCAGCACAGAGCACCAGGTCAGGCCCTGGCTCTGCAGCTGCGCTGCCCCAGGAGCTCGCAGCCCGCCGCCCAGAGCATTGTGCTGGCAGCAGAGCGAGCTGAGGCTGCGGGGGAGGGAGAACAGCAAGGGAGGGGCTGGGGATAGCCTTCCGGGGCAGGAGCTCAGGGGCTGGGCAGGAGGGGCCTGCGGGCCAGATGTGGCCCGCAGGCCATAGTTTGCCCACCGCTGGCATGTAGCGTCTTCACCACACATGCTGCAGTGGCTTAGCTGTATCAGTAGAGCTGCGCCACTGTAGCACTGTATGTACAGACATGACCTAAGCTTCAGGAAGACCCTACACAGATCCAGTGCTGTGCTTAGTGCTTGGATTCAACAGTGGGGGAAAAAGTCTTGAGTTTTGTAAAGTGTCTTTGATCTATAACACTGTGTAACAGTAAGCAATGATCTAATAAAAATGTATTCCCAGAAATTAAATTAATATTTATTACATGTTTTCATTGACACCCACAGTGCACAAAGTATTTCCCAAACAAAAAGAGCCCCAAAACTTTTACAAGCAAGGGCCCAGAGCTTCAACTGGAGCCATCTGGGTGCACTCCTGTACACACCTGTACACGTATGGCACTCCATTGAAGTCATCCTGGATCTGATACACAGACAAGGGGAATAAAACATACAAACTGACCATGATACTATAATTTCTGATTCACAATTATTTTTTTGGTGGTGTTATGATATATAAATTATCCAAAAATATCACAATCTGTATTTGTTTTGCTCTGATGATATGACCAGTATTGTACCAGATATATTGATAAGGATGGCCCCTGCTTGGAGGAGTCTGCAGTCTAATAGAGACAGAGAAAACAGAACTCACTCATTCTAGTATGGGGGAGGATGATTTAGTGGGTTTTTTTTAATGGTTAAGATTGCAATACTTTTTGAAGCTCTATTGGCTTCCAAAACATTGGACAGAGCATAGGTAAACTGTGTAATCCAGATTCCTTGCTTCAGCCAAAAAGTGTACCTGACAAGGCCCACTACAGCCTAGTCTCAACCCCTCCCTGATTTACAAATTCTGGTTTAAATTGTAATCAGTTTTAAGGTGCTTAAAGTGCATTTAATTTACCTGTACTCACATCCCGAGCCACTCTGGGCATAATCCTGGTAATTCTGCTAAATACTCTGATTCAGCCAGGTACTTAAGAGCTCTGATGGATTTGGAGCTGCTCTGTAATAATTTATGACTATTGCATGTTGACCTGTTTATTTGGATGTTTACTATATGACTATATTGTGCAAATTTAATAGGGGACTGTTGGGGGGAAGAGGGGAAAATAAACAGGAAAGGAAAGAAGAGCATCACTTCTCTGCAAACACTTTACGGTTGTTAAGAGATAAGGAAAAGAGATCAAAGATAGATCAAAAGAACTATTAGGGTTTTTTTTAAAGGGACTTTCTCTTAAGCAAGGAGAGTAGTTTGGCTGACACACAAACATACCCTGGGATGTCTGAAGAAGTTAGGCCTGCCTAGGTTAACATCAGGGAATAGACTCCAAGTAAAATAGACATGCATATAGACTGTTTTAAAATACTTTTTTTCCTCTAAATTCTTTGTCCTACTGTTAAAATAAACAATACTTTGTTTTAGGAAGGGTGTTTTGGCACTGTATCCCACTGGTCAGAGACTCCTGAATGGAAGAACTGCAAGTACTTGAACTTAGACCTGCCAGGTAATCACATTTGATACACAGGGTATTGTAGCCCAAGGCCTGGTTTAAAAGCAGGAGAATTGCAGAATTCCACCTGCAATGGAATGTAGTTAAAGGCATGATGCCTGACAGTTGAGGCAATGCACTTATCGGGATTAGGATGGGGACAGAGGTGCAGCTAGTCCTGTAGCTTTGACAATGACACACATAATTTTAACCATGCGAGTACCCCCATTTAAGTCAATGCAGCTATTCATGTGCTTAAAGTTACACATCTTTAAATATCTTGCTGAATTGGGTCCAAAGTGCATAGGAGGCAATTCTTTTCCCATAGTGTCTAGAACCTTTTTTTCAGCCCCAACATGCTTTACAAGGTGTGCAGGAGCCCTTGCTTTAACCAGGGGCCTAGGATCATGCAGCATATCCTTCTTTAGCAAGAAAAATATCTACTGTATGTGCTCAGTAGGCAATTGTCAAATGATCATAACTCCATCAAATCAAAACCAACTTCCCTTGAAACAAAGCCATGTATTGTTCTGAAGTAAGAGCTATTCCCAGGCCAAACTATTTCTAACCTCCATGCTTTTTCAGCTGTAAGACTGTACATGTAAAATATCAATAAATGATTTTTGTGATGGAATTAAAAAACAAACAAAAAACCAAAAAAACTCCTTGTGCACCAAAATGGCTCAATCACTCTCCCCTCTCTCCCTTCTCCAACTTTCCAAAACCAAGCAAAACCTTTAGGCAAGGCTGTTTTAGGCCTAAAAGATGAAAGTTAAAGAAAGCTCTGAGTGACTATAAAGCATGGATTAAGGGCTCAATCCAGTGCCCATTGAAATTGGAGAAAAGGCTTTCACTGTCTTGACTGAAGGTTGGATTAAGCCCCAAATAAAAACAGTGTTATGCAACCTAAACTATTGCAGGTTGCAGTCAGTTTCATTTGCAACACACTATATATAACATTAGTGAGTGGTAGCACAAACCATGTAAGGTCTTGTCTTGGGGGCACTTTACTAATATAATGAAACATTCTATACAGCTTCTTGGAGGACTTCTGAATTCACATCTTATTTTGAAAGCAATACACAATTGTAATTTGGAATCTCTTGGGAACACTAGAAATACACAATTTGCAAATAACCAACCTGTCTGCTTTCAGTTTTGCACAATTAGGAAACAAAGTTTTGATTTCCCAAATGAAATGGTAAAAGAATAGATGGAATTCTAACTCAGTTCTTGCAATGGCTATGAGGTTAAAAAGCCAAAGGATGAGAGTAATCTTGTAAAATATGGTATAAGAAATGCAATGTCAAGGCTGAATTATTAATGGAACAAGTCAAGAAGTTATGAGTTAGATATTTTGGGGTAACTTAATTCTCTGCATATATGTATGGTTTGGTAGCTAGCTCTCATTCTTTTAAGTCAATACTGAACCAATGAGCAATGCCTAAGCATAGTATTGGGGGTCACTGAAAGAGGTGAGAAAATAAGAAACTGAAGAGAGGCAAAATCAGTAGTCTTGGAGGCACAACAGAGGTAGGGCCCTCAGATGGAAAAGCTAAAAACTTACTAAACCCTCTAGTGTGAGGGGAAAATCCTAAGGCTAAAAACCAAACCTGGAATTAGCCATTTATTGTTTTAGTTTAGAGTTCTTTACCAGATGCTGCTTAAATAATGATTAAATGTGGGTGGGTTTGACAGGTTGGGAGAGGGAAGCATTGATACTGCATAAATGGTCTTGCAGTGTTCCATTCCTTTCCCACCAATTTAAAAAAAAGGTCTAGCCTGAAAAGGAAGTGTTTATGTAAGGCTGACAGACCCCTGTTGGCAGTGGGCAGCATCAAACCGGGGATTTCTGTGCATGAGCCTCTACAGCATGAGCTAAAAGCCAACTGTCTGGTAGTTAAGGCCGTAGAGCAGTGGTCCCCAACATGGTGCCTGCGGGTCCCATGGTGCCTGCTGGGGCATCTATATGCGCCCGCCTACTGACAAGGGAGCGCCCCGCCGCAGGGGAGCGCAGCCTCCTGACAAGCAGCCGCCGAAAAGTGGCAATGTCAAGAAGCGTCGCCACCGAAACTCTGCTGCTTTTTGGCGGCGACACCTCTTGATGACGCAGCTTCTTGGCGGCATTTCGGCAGCTGCTTGTCTGGCGGCTGCGCTCCTCGGCGGCTAGTCATCAGGTGCTCGCCACATTGAAAGGTTGGGGACCACTGCTGTAGAGTATGCTCGTTTTATCTCTCTCTTTAAGTGGCCTCAGTGCCACTAGATGGGACAGAACACCACACCCAGGAAGTATGTGGGTTACATTTTCATTTTCCTTTATCAAAAAAATTCTTCAATGAGGAAGGAAGAAAAGCCTGGGGTCAGTGAGATGATTCCCCTCAACTCCCAGTTGCACACCCACTTTTCTGCCTGGGTAGGTAACTTCTCTTTCTGGAAACTGTTGAATGCTATAATATATAGCATTTACCATATATTGTACTTTATGCTTTTTAAGCACTGTACAAACTAACTCAGCAAAAGATTCCTATAAAGGTAGATAGGTTTTTTTCCCAATTACAAACAGGGAAACTGGGACACAGTTTAAGTGTCATGCTTCCAGTCATTGGTGGAGCCATGATTTAGAAAGAATATAGAAAATCATGTTGCTTGAACACAGGAGGAAGTTTCTTTGCTCACAGCTCCAAGCACCTTCCAGCCAGCGCTTGGCGCAAAAGCACTTTCTAAGCTTTTTCTCTGAGCCACATCACTAGTGTGTCTGTGTCTGGTGCTTCCTTGCTGCCTTCTCTCTCAGCTTCTTTGGCTTTTTCTGCCTTTCTTTCCAAGACAGACACATTTTCACAATGAAATCTCTCTGCCCACATGTGTCATGCATGAGCTCTGTTTTGGGCAGTGTCATATGCCTATTTGAGGTGGAGGCCGCTATTGTTCCTCTATGGTATCAGGCACCATAAAGGAGCTTAAGTGTTTCTTACAACTATCTTAAATGAAAGGTGGTGGTTATGCCCAACCCATAACATAACTGAGAACTGTTTTCTCAAAATGTAGCCAGGACAGTAGTATACTCATTTTTACTTTGGGGTGGGATGGAAGTGGAAAGGCAAGAACTGCCCAGCCAATGACTCTCCTCCCAAATGGACTATCTAGCCTCTAATACTAGTATGCCATTATTTAAAGCTAATATGCAGAAAGGCCCAGTACACAGGACATGAGAGCGTTATGCAAGATACTTTAAATGTTTTATTTAATTTCTCCGAAACACACAGGCAAGGACAAGTTTCTACTAGATCTTTTATTATCAAGCAAGTGGGCTCTTTCGTAAGTTCAAAAGGCTGTATGTGCCCTGTGGCTAACAGCAGCAACAGGCCAAACAGGAAAAATAGAAGGAAACTGCCATGTACATTCATTCCCCCACTGCCCTTTGTCACCTTGTCTCCCTTTCTTCCTTGACGTCACTCTTTTTCTAGCCACCTTCCGCCTCCACATCTATTAGCTTGTTGCATTTCTGCTTCTGAAAGGGCCACTGAGCAGAAGCATACTACCTGGCACCTCCAGTCCCTAGGGCAGGGAGTTTGAAGGATTCCGTGGTGCATGTTGGTGCTTCCAACTGAGCTGCTGTTTGTGAGATTGAACCACTACAGGTAGGGTTAGATTCAGCTTTTAGATCTGATGCTCTAGGTCAGTGTTTCTCAACCTGGGGGTTGGGTTTATGCGGTTGCAAGTGCAGGGCCGGTATTAGGGGGTGGCAAGCAGGGCAATTGCCCAGAACCCCATGCTGCAGCGGGCCCTGAAAAGCTGTTATATGCTTTAGCCACGCTGCCTGGGGCTGAAGCTGAAGCCCGAGCCCCGCTACCCAGGGCTGAAGCCCAAGCCCAAGTCCCACTGCCCGGGGCTGAAGAATGTAACTTAGCTTTATGGGGCCCCCTGTGACATGGGGCCCCGGGCAATTGCCCTGCTTGCCAGCCCTGAGTAATTTACTAAATGACATTTAAGATGGGGGGGACACTTTTTTCAAGTCTTAGTGGGGAAGGGAGGGGAGGAGATCATAATTATTTTTTTTTAAGTCTAAAGGTGGTCACCAGCACAAAAAGGTTGAGAAACACTGCTCTGTTACCAAATCACTTAGTCATAAGACTCTCCTGCCCTGTGCTAAAGTCAATCCTCCTACATTTTGGAATACTTGTCTTTATTAAAATAATGGTCTCCTCTTTGTTCCTAAAAGTTACCTTGTCGGATGCAAAACCAATGACT
This sequence comes from Mauremys reevesii, assembly GCF_016161935.1. NCBI lineage: Eukaryota > Metazoa > Chordata > Testudines > Geoemydidae > Mauremys > Mauremys reevesii. The sequence continues at coordinate 83,992,163 of NC_052627.1, read as the reverse complement.
TGCCCACCCACAGAATTGTCTAGTTTTATTGATTATTGAATTTTGTGAGCATTGCAGCATCTGTTATGGATATGTATAGTTGGAGTTCTGTGCTTACTGAACAAAGATAATATGGGGCAGGGGTTGGCAACCTTTCAGAAGAGGTGTGCCGAGTCTTCATTTATTCACTCTAATTTAAGGTTTTGTGTGCCAGTAATACATTTTAACGTTTTCAGAAGGTCTCTTTCTATAAGTCTATAATATATAACTAAACTATTGTTGTATGTAAAGTAAATAAGGTTTTTAAAATGTTTAAGAAGCTTCATTTAAAATTAAATTAAAATGCAGAGCCCCCCGGACCAGTGGCCAGGACCCAGGCAGTGTGAGTGCCACTGAAAATCAGCTTGCATGCTGCCTTTGGCACGCGTGCCATAGGTTGCCTATGTCTGATATAGGGGTTGCATCAGCAAAATCAATGCTAAACGTCCCTCCTAGAATTTCGGAAACTAGGAATAAATTACCAGTTGGAGAGGGATGGTGATAGCAGACTCTGCACCAAATACTTTCTCTCATGTTTTATTGTCTTCCCAAAGGTGTAGATCCTTATAGTTAGTCCTTTTGCATTTGTGCTATCAGATTTCCTAAAGCAGTGTGATTTAGGTAAAAATGGGACTTTTTAAAACAAAACACAAATTCTTCCTGTACCTCTTCTTGAAGAAGATGGAGTTGAGGTGATGTAATGAGCATAAACATACACACCAGTATTTTATTGTGAAAAACCAAGATATGCACACAATCCTTGCAACATTATGGTAAATCTTGTTCTATTTCCTCACCACATCACCTATTTTTGCCCTTTGTTTGAGGTTATTGTTTGTTGCTTCATGTCTGCAGCTAGATTACAAACTCTCTGTCACCCTGAGAGAGGGACCACATTTATTTTATTTTTGTGAAGCAACATGCACACTGTGGTTATGGAATAAAAATAGTTAGAATGGACTTTGGAAGGGATTATTTATTGCACTCTCTTTGGTGTCCTTACACTGAGTAACTAACAAGGCGATGTTTAGCAAGATCTAGCACTTGGACATCATGTGAATTTCCAATTAATCTCATGAGGATTAAGAATTAATTCCTCTGAATGTAGTATTTATCTGTGATTGGTATATGAAGTATCTCTCTCACTTTAACACTTTTAGAATACCATACAATCGAGAGAATGCAGTTGTACAAAAGTTAGTTACTATGGTTGCAGCATTTCATGGCAAGTCACTGTTGCAAGTTGCAAACAAGCCTGTGGAAGCCTAAAAGTGATGTGTGTGTGACATACATGCTTTTTACATCATGAAATACGAGCAAATGTAACAATGAGGAGCAACAGAAGGTCCCTAAAAGTAGGGGGGCCAACAGTGCCTGAAGCATAGTCCTGTCCTTTCTCCCTGAGGCTGCGCCCTCACGCTGCCCCTTCCCCAGAGGCCTCACTCCCATGCCACCTCTTTCCCCCAAGACCCTGCCTCCTCCTCAAGCCTCTCCCTCGCATCGCTTGCCCTTACGGCTGGGAAAAAGTGAGGGGGCCATTGCCCTCTGATGTTCCCCTGTTCCACCGCCCCTGGTTCCAATATAATAGGTCAGTATGTCAGATTGTTAAATTGTATTTTGATTGTCATAATTAGGAGGTGAGAAATACTTTTGTTTGTCATGGGGCTTGTAGCAGAGCTGCCTACCTGGTCTGAGCCACTTAGCTGACTTTATAATCACTTGGGCCCAGATTCTCAAAGATATTTAGGTTCCTGACTATCACTGAATTGAATGCAAGTTAGGAGCCTAAATATCTCTGAGGATCTTGGCCCTGCTCCCTTCCCAGCTGGGTCTAATCATTGAACTGGGCTGACTGGCCCTAGCCCTCCTCTCCACCTTCCTACAGGGTGGCAGGTATCCTGTATCTTCATGTGCTTCTACAACAGTCTTAGAGTTTCTTTTCTGGAGAACTGTGCCTACGCTAATCCAGCATGTAACATTTGTGCAGGGGCAGTAGCAGGATGTAAGTGCAATCTTTTGCTCCTGGAAGGATTTTGAAATGGGAGATAAATTTTAAAGATATTTAAACAAATATATTGGGACACACGCTTGTTGTGTAGTTGTTTAGGGGGAAGTAGGACAGTAACGTTGCTAGGCATATTGTTTTCGGACCCGCGGCCAATGGGAACTGCTGTAGCGGTGCCTACAGGTGCAGGCAGCGCGCACCGCGCAGAGCTGCCTGGCCACCCCTGCACCTAGGAGCTGGATATGCCGTCCGCTTTTGGGAGCCACATGGAGCCAAGCCAGGCAGGGAGCCTGCCTTAGCCCTGCTGCTCTGCCAACCAGGATCTGTCTGAGGTAAGCGCCACGCAGCTAGAGCCCGCACCCCATCCCACACCCCAGCCCCCTGCCCCAGGTTGGAACCCCCTCCTGCACCCTAACTCCCTCCCAGAGCTCGCACCCCAAACCCTTGCCCCAGCCCTGAGCCCCCTCCTGCACTCAAACTCCTTCCCAGAGCCTGCACCCTGCCCTAGGGTGGATTTGATTGAAATCAAATTGATTTAAATCACGATTTAAAAAAATCACTAGTCAGGATGACTTGATTTAATCATTGATTTCTAATTAAAAGTGCATTCTTGTTGTTTGTTATAACCTTAATACACATTCTACACAACTCAGAGATAGATGTAGGTTTCATTTTAAGAAGGTACACACTTTATATTTGTTAAGTGATTTATTTTGAAAACTTTTCAGATTAGTTTTACAGCTATATCAGAAAATGAATGATTGGTTGGTTATTTCATTTACCAAAGGTAATTGAAGCAGATATTTATGAAGTCATTGGGAGGTGAACTATCTCCAATTCCACAGGTTAATTATTAATATTTGGAGGATTTTCTTGCCATGCTGTATTAGGAGGAGAATATCACCATTTAAATTGTTTTATTTAACTAAAACAACAACGTTATGTATTCTGGATTTTTTTCTTCAATGGCAAACATAATATTTTAACAAAGCAAGCATATGAATTTTTGAATTTAGTTAAACATTCAAGTTTTTTAAAATCAGGTTTGTTTTTGTTAAAATTGTTTTTAACTAAAATAGTTAAAGGAAATATTTAAAAAAAAAACAAACAAAAAAATTAAATCGGCTATGTCAGCCAGGTCAACATGAGAAAGTTAAAATATTGGCTTCTGCAGCTAACTCAGGGTGACCAGATGTCCCGATTTTATAGGGACGGTCCTGATTTTTGAATCTTTTTCTTATATAGACTCCTATTACTCCCCACCCCCGTCCAGATTTTTCACATTTGCTGTCTGGTCAGCCTAAACTCAGTTGTCTTCACCTTCATTTTCCTGTTTGTTCATAATCTGGAAAAGAAAAACAAGCTTTCCTGCTTTTTCAGGTCCCAAATGACTTCTCAATTTGGAATGAATTAGTCCAAAGGAAGAAAATATTCTTTCTACAACGGCAGAAGAAGTTACTGCTGTTAAAAGTGAGATTATCACTTCAACAGTCTCTGAATCCAAGTGCTTAAGTGACTTCCACCAGTTCACTGGTGTAACTTTCTTTAAAACATCATCAGAAAACATATATTTCCTGAATGGTTCTTATTCCCAAACTGGGTCTCTTTTACAGCCTGCTGCAATTATAGAACATAAGAACATAAGAATGGCTGTACCGGGTCAGACCAAAGGTCCATCTAGCCCAGTATCTGTCTACCGACAGTGGCCAATGCCAGGTGCCCCAGAGGGAGTGAACCTAACAGGCAATGATCAAGTGATCTCTCTCCTGCCATCCATCTCCATCCTCTGCCGAACAGAGGCTAGGGACACCATTCTTTACCCATCCTGGCTAATAGCCATTTATGGACTTAGCCACCATGAATTTATCCAGTTCCCTTTTAAACATTGTTATAGTCCTAGCCTTCACAACCTCCTCAGGTAAGGAGTTCCACAAGTTGACTGTGCGCTGCGTGAAGAAGAACTTCCTTTTATTTGTTTTAAACCTGCTGCCTATTAATTTCATTTGGTGACCCCTAGTTCTTGTATTATGGGAATAAGTAAATAACTTTTCCTTATCCACTTTCTCAACATCACTCATGATTTTATATACCTCTATCATATCCCCCCTTAGCCTCCTCTTTTCCAAGCTGAAGAGTCCTAGCCTCTTTAATCTTTCCTCATATGGGACCCTCTCCAAACCCCTAATCATTTTAGTTGCCCTTTTCTGAACCTTTTCTAGTGCTAGAATATCTTTTTTGAGGTGAGGAGACCACATCTGTACACAGTATTCGAGATGTGGGAGTACCATGGATTTATATAAGGGCAATAATATATTCTCAGTCTTATTCTCTATCCCCTTTTTAATTATTCCTAACATCCTGTTTGCTTTTTTGACCGCCTCTGCACACTGTGTGGACATCTTCAGAGAACTATCCACGATGACTCCAAGATCTTTTTCCTTACTCGTTGTAGCTAAATTAGCCCCCATCATATTGTATGTATAGTTGGGGTTATTTTTTCCAATGTGCATTACTTTACATTTATCCACATTAAATTTCATTTGCCATTTTGTTGCCCAATCACTTAGTTTTGTGAGATCTTTTTGAAGTTCTTCACAATCTGCTTTGGTCTTAACTATCTTGCGCAGTTTAGTATCATCTGCAAACTTTGCCACCTCACTCTTTACCCCTTTCTCCAGATCATTTATGAATAAATTGAATAGGATTGGTCCTAGGACTGACCCTTGGGGAACACCACTAGTTACCCCTCTCCATTCTGAGAATTTACCATTTATTCCTACCCTTTGTTCCCTGTCTTTTAACCAGTTCTCAATCCATGAAAGGACCTTCCCTTTTATCCCATGACAGCTTAATTTACGTAACAGCCTTTGGTGAGGGACCTTGTCAAAGGCTTTCTGGAAATCTAAGTACACTATGTCCACTGGATCCCCCTTGTCCACATGTTTGTTGACCCCTTCAAAGAACTCTAATAGATTAGTAAGACACGATTTCCCTTTACAGAAACCATGTTGACTATTGCTCAACAGTTTGTGTTTTTCTATGTCTTTGACAATTTTATTTTTAACTATTGTTTCGACTAATTTGCCCGGTACGGACGTTAGACTTACCGGTCTGTAATTGCCGGGATCACCTCTAGAGCCCTTTTTAAATATTGGCATTACATTAGCTAACTTCCAGTCATTGGGTACCGAAGCCGATTTAAAGGACAGGTTACAAACCTTAGTTAATAGTTCCGCAACTTCACATCTTTCAGAACTCTTGGGTGAATGCCATCTGGTCCTGGTGACTTGTTAATGTTGAGTTTATCAATTAATTCCAAAACCTCCTCTAGTGACACTTCAATCTGTGACAGTTCCTCAGATTTGTCACCTACAAAAGCCGGCTCAGGTTTGGGAATCTCCCTAACATCCTCAGCTGTGAAGACTGAAGCAAAGAATCCATTTATTTTCTCCACAATGACTTTATCATCTTTAAGCGCTCCTTTTGTATTTCAATCGTCAAGGGGCCCCACTGGTTGTTTAGCAGGCTTCCTGCTTCTGATGTACTTAAAAAACATTTTGTTATTACCTTTGGAGTTTTTGGCTAGCCGTTCTTGGCTAACTTGGCAAACTCTTCTTTGGCTTTTCTTATTACACTCTTGCACTTAAGTTGGCAGTGTTTGTGCTCCTTTCTATTTGCCTCACTAGGATTTGACTTCCACTTTTTAAAGGAAGTCTTTTTATCTCTCACTGCTTCTTTTACATGGTTGTTAAGCCACGGTGGTTCTTTTTTAGTTCTTTTACTGTTTTTCTTAATTTGCGGTATACATTGAAGTTGGGCCTCTATTATGGTGTCTTTAAAAAGGGCCCATGCAACTTGCAGGGATTTCACTTTAGTCACTATACCTTTTAACTTTTGTTTAACTAACCCCCTCATTTTTGTATAGTTCCCCCTTTTGAAATTAAATGCCACAGTGTTGGGCTCTTGAGGTGTTCTTCCCACCACAGAGATGTTGAATGCTATTGTATTATGATCACTATTTCCAAGCGGTCCTGCTATAGTTACCTCTTGGACCAGCTCCTGCGCTCCACTCAGGATTAAATCTAGAGTTGCCTCTCCCCTTGTGGGTTCCCGTACCAGCTGCTCCATGAAGCAGTCATTTAAAGTATCGAGAAATTTTATCTCGGCATTTCTTCCTGAAGTGAAATGTTCCCAGTCAATATTGGGTTCTTAATTTTGATAGCCTCTCTAATTTCCCTAAGCATTTCATCATCACTATTACTGTCCTGGTCAGGTGGTCGATAATAGATCCCTAATGTTATATTTTTACTAGAGCATGAAATTTCTATCCATAGAGATTCTATGGAACATGTGGATTCGCTTAAGATTTTTACTTCATTTGAATCTACATTTTCTTTCACATATAGTGCCACTCCCCGCCCTGCACGACCTGTTCTGTCCTTCCGATATATTTTGTACCCCGGAATGATTGTGTCCCATTGATTGCTCTCAGTCCACCAGGTTTCTGTGATGCCTATTACAGTTGAACCCTGTTATGTCGCTGGCCTAGGGGTTTGCCAAAAAGCGTCGAGATAACCGATGATCGAGATAAACCCCTATCCACCCCCCCACCCCTGAACTCCCCTGCCCTCTCTCCAACACCCCCTCCCTGCCCCCTTACCGCGGTGCCTGCACGTGGCTGGATCCGGCGAAGCGGGACGGGGAAGCGGGCCGGGCGGCCGTGGACGGGGACCCGGAGCCGGGCAGCCAAAGAAGCAGGACCTGGTAAGCGGGCCGGGCGGCAGGCGAAGCGGGACCGGGTAAGCGGGGCCGGGCGGCAGGCGAAGCGGGGACCGGGTAAGCGGGGCTGGGCGGGCGGCAGGCGGCGGGACCGGGAAGCGGGTCGGGCGGGCGGGCGGCAGGCGGCGGGACCGGGTATGCGGGCCGGGCGGGCGGGCGGGACCGGGAAGCGGGCCGGGCGGGACCGGGAAGCGGGCTGGGCGGGCGGGCGGCAGGCGGCGGGACCGGGTATGCGGGCCGGGTGGGCGGGCGGGACCGGGCCGGGCGGGTGGGCGGCGGCGGGACCGCCGGGCGGGCGGCGGCGGCACCGCGGCGGGCCGGGCGGACGGGCGGGCGGCGGCGGCACCGCGGCGGGGCCGGGCGGACGGGCGGGCGCGGCGGGACGGGCGGCGGGCCGGCGGGGCGGTACGCTGGGAACCGCGGGCTGGGGACGCGGGCTGGGGACGCGGGGAGCCGGGCGGCCGGGGACGCGGGGAGCCGGGCGGCTGGGGACACGGTGGGTCGGGGACGCGGGGAGCCGGGCGGCTGGGGAGCCGGGGCTAGGGCAGGAGTCGCGTGGCCGGGGAGGGATGCGGCAGGAGCCGGGCAGGGCTGCCGCCAGAGTTACAGTCGAACCCATTTATCTCGACCTCGGTTAGTGGCAAATTCGGCGCTCTTCTGTGCTCGAGATATTAGGGTTCGGCGAGATTAAAGAATCGACATAACCGATGAGAAACCGATAAGACAAAGAGGGAGTTTGGCGGTTCCACTTCTAAAACGTCGACTTAATAGGATTGGCAAGTTAACCGAGGTCGAGATAAATGGGTTCGACTGTATATCAATATCCTCCTTTATCACAAGGCACTCTAGTTCACCCATCTTATTATTTAGACTTCTAGCATTTGTTTACAAGCACTTTAAAAACTTGTCCCTGTCTATTTGTCTGCCCTTTTCTGATGTGCCAGATTCTTTTTTATGTGACTGTTTATCATCTGATCTGGCCCTTACATTATCCTCTTCCGTCGTCCTGCTCCTGACTATAACCTGGAGATTCTCTGTCATCAGACTCTCCCCTAAGAGTGTTATACCAATATAATAAAAACCAGCAGGATCTTATTAAGAGGGATAAGGCAAAGATGCCACATTTATTGTAAATACCATAACAAAACAAAAAACAATGTTTTTCTACTTGTTTCTATTACTACTTATTCCTTATACACACACACACATATTCATTCACACAATCATTCATTCAGGTTCTGTATAGATGTTATAGTTACCAGCCTAGATGTTGCTCATGCCAAGTTACTGGCCAGGTATCTTGGTCATGAGGATGGAGCCGAGTCTGTGTCAGATGCATCTGATGCTCCTGGAGGTTGGTATCAGAACCATAGACTCAAAGTCCTCAGTCTTTAGAGTCCAGTTTTATAGGAATTTATTCCTATGTCAGTTCATGAGAGTTGCTTCATTTTGCTGTTGCTAAATCAATCAGCAGATGGCTGGCTACATGTTAATAGGTGTTTTGTTTTTCCTTCCTTTGAGGTGTGGTGGGTGGATTCCAGTTTGCCCTCCGGGGGTCATCTGGTTGATCCCACTTGACACCTTCTTCAGCCGACACTGAATTCTTCAGGCTGGTGACTCCCTAACCATTCAGTCACATACATTCTCTATCTTAATCACATCTATTTCACTGTCTCTTTACTTTTTGGGGTGTTACCAATTTATGTGAGACTCCCTGTCTTTTAACAAGCAAAGATAAAGTGAGATGAAAACTTACAGAGGGTGGGGGTCTCTATCTATACACTATAACAGCTACTGTTTTGGCTTACTTAGAGATAATTAATGTTTAGCAAGTTTTATACAAAGTATTTCTTTGAGCTTAACAAGTTTTATACCAAGTATCTCTTTGAGCAGGCTTTACACAGACACAGCTGGTGGCTTGCAGGTTAGAGGCTAAATGCTGGGAATCACAATTTACTTCTAACATAAATCTTAAGTTATAAAGTATCAATTAACAATAAATTATTTCTAACAATAAATCATTTTTCATATAAACCATGTTCATTTTTCATATAAACCATGCTCAATATAAACCTTCTTTAATATCCCTACAAGAGAAGTCTGTGTCCGATCCACATGCTCCTCTGCAGCAGTCGGCTTTCCCCCATCTCCTAGTTTAAAAACTGCTCTACAACCTTTTTAATGTTTAGTGCCAGCAGTCTGGTTCCACTTTGGTTTAGGTGGAGCCCATCTCTCCTGTATAGGCTCTTCCCATCCCAGAAGTTTCCCTAGTTCCTAATGAACGTAAACCCCTCCTCTCTACACCATCGTCTCATCCACGCATTGAGACTCTGAAGCTCTGCCTGCCTACCCGGCCCTGCGCGTGGAACTGGGAGCATTTCTGAGAATGCCACCATAGAGGTCCTGGATTTCAGTCTCTTCCCTAGCAGCCTAAATTTGGCTTCCAGGACATCTCTCCCACCCTTCCCTATGTCATTGGTACCTACATGTACCACGACCACCGGCTCCTCCCCAGCACTACACATAAGTCTGTCTAGATGCCTCGAGAGATCCGCAACCTTCGCACCAGGCAGACAAGTCACCATACGGTTCTCCCGGTCATCACAAACCCAGCTATCTACGTTTCTAATGATTGAATCTCCCATTACTAACAGCTGCCTTTTCCTAGAAACTGGAGTTCCCTCCCCCGGAGAGGTAACCTCAGTGTGAGAGGCAACCCCAGCACCATCTGGAAGGAGGGTCCCAACTATGGGAAGGTTTCCCTCTGCTCCCATTGACTGCTCTGCTTCCCTGGGCCTCTCTTCCTCCTCAACAGCGCAGGGGCTGTCTGAGTGGAGGTGGGACAATTCTACAGTGTCCCGGAAAGCCTCATCAACATACCTCTCTGCCTCTCTTAGCTCCTCCAGTTCCGCCACCCTGACCTCCAAAGTCCGTACATGGTCTCTGAGGGCTAGGAGCTCCTTGCACCGACTGCACACATACGCCACCCGCCCACAGGGCAGGTAATCATACATGCAACACTCAGTGCAATAAACTGGATAGCCCCCACTCTGCTGCTGGGCCTCTGCCTGCATTGTCTCCTAGTTAATGGAAGAGTGGTTTAAAGAGAGAGGTTTTGAAATGTGGTTTGGATTATAGGTTTTAAGGGGACTACAGGGGAACAGATAGGACCGACAAGGGACCCCCGCTCCCTTCCCACTCCCCTGCCAAACTCCCTTGCGGAACTCCCTGTTAGCAGCCCCTGGTCGCTTGTGCGCGGCTTTATAAAGCCCTGGCCTGAGTGAATGCCCCGCCCACTGATTAAGGCTCAGCCAATTACCAGAGGCTTCGAGCTTTCAAACCTTCCTTTGAAGCTCACAGCCTCCAACTGCCAGCCACAGCACATGGTCCTTCAAACAACGAAACAAACAAACAGACTGACAAGCAGAAGCTCAGCACACAGCAAGTAACCCTCAAACATAAACAAACACACACTACAGGCAGTCACTTACCCCACAGATGCTGTATTTGCTCCTCCTTCACCTGGAGAACTCCCTTGCGAAACTCCCTGTTAGCTGAATAGGTTTTCCCTTCTAGTGAGAGAATGGTATGGTAGATTTCAAATCAATGAAGGCTACAGTTAGAAAGACCTCATGACTTCTGGAATATGCTGCTCAAACAGTTTCACTTTTGTTTCTATTGCCTGTCCCTCCCTTCTCACATTTATCTCCAGACTTCTTCTCCTTGTCCAGATGTATTCCGCCCCCGACAATCTTCTATTCATTGAACTTTTTGAAACTTTGCACTTTTAGAGAGAGGTAAAGGATTTACTCTGTGTACACAAATTTCCAGAGAGACAATAGGGTTGAGGTCTGTTATTTTTCACCTCTATATATTATTTATTTATTTAAAAACATTTTTGCTGTTAACAAGCATGTTATCTCTGGAGACACAAATCCACAGTTTGAGAACTGCAAAACTAGGCATCCTTGATGGTATCTTCTAGACTGAGTCTCATTGGGTAGATAGAAAGAGTAACCTAAATAATCTATACAGAAGCCCCTGGAACCCATAAAATTGAATCCCTAATCCATGAATTATTGGAACTCATTTACAAAAACTTTTCTTAAACATTACATTACTATATTGTCTCATACTATAGAATTAGAATTTATAATCTCTATTCCATGATGAGATATCTTTGAGCTATAATGTATCTTAAAACTATCTTTAGATAGGTTTTTTCCTCAAATAGTATTTTATCAAAAAAAATCTGATTTAAATTTTAAAAAATCTGATTTTTTTGTTTTTATTTTTTAAAAAATCATTGATTTTTATCAACCCTGCCCTGCCCCCCGTTCAGCATCCCAACCTCCTGCCCCAGCCCTGAGCCCCTTCCTGCACCCCAAACCGTTCATCCTAGCCTCACCCCAGAGCCCACACCCCCACCCGGATCCCGCACCCCTGCTCCAGCCCTGAGCCCGCTCTCGCACTCTGAAACCCTCAACTCCAGCCTGGAGCCCCCTCCTGCACTCCAAACCCCTCATTCCTGGCCCCACTCCACAGCCTGCACCCCCAGCCAGAGCCCTTCCCACGGGGGGGAAGAGGGGGCCACGGGGCAGGGGTAGGGGCAGGGCAAGGGTGTTCAGTTTTGTGCAGTTAGAAAGTTGGCAACCCCTATTGGACAATAAGAGGAATTTCACCCATATACAGCATTCACCGTTATCCAGCTACATTATGGGATTTTTTGTTTGTTTGTTTTATTTTGGTCAGCATTATATTTTCCAGAGACTCACTGTAGGGAGAGGAGATGATGTGTATCATCTCCCTCTCTTTGTGCAGAGTCTGGACCTCATGGAGAGGTCTCTACGGGGTCTGGTCTAAGAAAACAATTCTGAAGATGTGACTAAGTGGAAATAGGAGGCCCACACAATGAGGGTCTCTTCCATACCTGGATTTATAGGCCACCATGAGGGTGAGTATAAGAGGATTATTAAACACATAAATGCCTAGCTTTCCCCACCTTTTTAGGTTCTGTAACTTTCATCCTTTCTACAAGTAACTTGCATTTTCTCAGTGATACCCTAGTTAGTAATTATCCACTGGTTAGAACATATGACTATGTTGGGAGCTTGACTCTGCCTTTATGTTGACCACTGACTTGCTTTAGGAACTTGAACAAGTCACTTCAGTTCTCCGTTACGTAAAATGTAAAATCTGCAAAAGTGGGATAATACAATAATACATTTTGTTCTGTGATCTAAGTGCAAAGTGTTGTTATGCTGCCAATATTACACCATGCATGGAACCCCACTGAGCAAATTTATAGGGATTGGTTAATGCCATAACATCTGTCTTAAAAAAAAAAAAACAACAACTTTGCAAATGTGTTGTCTTATATTCCATAGAATTAAAAGCTTTACAAAATCATTTAAGCCTCAATTTATGTAAAATTAGATTCTCAGAGAGCTTCTTTTCAATAAGACCTGGATAAATTCTGTTGTCATCAGAAACATTTATCATGTACCCACAGTGCCAAGTTAAGAAAAAAAGGGCAACTGTATAAAATTGTCAGTAAAAAAGAGCCACCAGATGAAATAGCAGTATGAATAATCGATAAAGATAAAGTCTCTGGTTGGTTAGAAACGATAAACATTTTCAGTTATAAAAATTAGCTGCTTGATAGAAAACCTAGAGAAGTTACTGAGGAGTACAGAGTGTGCAGTATTCCCTACATCAGACAAAACTCTTCTTGAATGTAAACTTCATGAAAATCAAGTTTTGCTTATCTCAAAACAAAAAGTGTGACGAGGAAGAAAGATTTTCCTAACTTTTTAGGTATAAATTTCTCTTACTAGTATGCCTAAAACTGTAGTTTTGGGGTTTGATTTTTTTCTGGGTAACCTTTCAGAGTCCCTTGAAATTTAATCTCTCTCATTCTAGGAGCCGGATTTTGCTCCCATTGGTGACTTGACGCAGTACAATTATTTGGAATAGAGAATGAAGTCTCTCTTCATGAAGTTTGTAGGACTATCCCTAATGAGATAAGCAGATGATTAGCTATTCCTTTATAATCGGATAGTCCTCTCTTTCTTAATTCTGTTTTTTTCCCCAACATATAGGGATAAATTTAGCTCATGGTGTCACCAGTGTAAGTTTGGAGTTACTCTATTTGTTGTCCATGGAAATACTCTACATTTATGCTGATGTATTTGGGCAGAACAGACTATGCGATATATGTCCTGAGCATTTGGTTAGTGAAAACAATGTTAAGAAAGTGACCTGCAGTAGTGAAGCGCTATTCCTAATATCTATGACCTTCTTTATTAACTACTTGAACTCTTTCTTTGTCTTGTCAAGAACAAAATGGGTTCTTGCACGCTGTCCATCCTTAGCTGATGGAAGCTAGAATTAATATACTTATTTTTTTCAATACCCAAATGCTTGAAAATAAACTGAGTTGAGGTGACATTTCTGTTTGGTGCCCTAACACTCTCACAGTACTGAGGGGAGCATAAGTGCAATAATTTATGTTAATAGAGGCTATTGAGGCTGAAAAGAAGAGAAGGATGGCCACATGCCATACTCTCAACAGTTCTATGCTAACACCACATGATCTGGGAAATGTGATCTGAGAAAGGGATACAACATGTAGAGAGGGACTGGGGAGCAGCCACCATATGTGACATGGTCCCTCAGAAGAGGGGTTTAATCTACACAGTGGTTTTCCATATTAACTAATGGTGAAGCTTTCTGCATTAGTTCCCTCTCTATAATCTAAACCAGGGGTCGGCAACCTATGGCATGCGTGCCAAAGATGGCACACGAGCCGATTTTTAATGGCACACTGCTGCCTACAGGAGTTCTGGCAGGCAGCAGCATGCCATTAAAAATCCTGCCCAGCCTGGCCCGGCCCGCTCTTCTCCGCTCTCCGCTCCCCCTCCTCCCCCCCACAGGGGCAGGGGGCAGAAGCTTGGTCCTGCCAGCTCCCTTGCCTCTTCCCGCAGTGTGCTGGGTCCCTCCCTCCCTGCTGGCTGATCAGCTGATGGCCCTTGTGAGGGAGGGGGTCGCAAAGGAGCAGAGTCAGCATGCTCGTTGCTCCTGGCGGAGGCAGAGAAGAAGCGGGTGCAGGGTCTGGGGGAAGGGGGATGGAATAGGGGCATATCCCCTCCAGCCCCCTGCCTTGACCCCCCACACACTCCCCAGCCCTCTGCCCTGATGTCCCCTCACACACACCCAGCCCTCTGCCCTGAGCCCTGACCCCCCCAACACCTAGCCCTCTGGCCTGAGCCCTGTGCCCTGCACACCGCCCATGCCCTGAGCCCAGAACCCCCGTCATACACACCCAGCCCTCTGCTTGACTCCTTCACCCCCCCACCACCCTAGTCCTGACTCTGGCACCCCCACACATACCCAGCCCCCTCTGCCCCCCACCCCATGCACTCCCCACATCCTGACTCTTGCACTCCCCACATCCCCACCCCCACCCTGAGCACCAAACAGGAGCTCCTGCACCCCTGCCCCACACATTCCCACCTGCACCCCTCGTACCAAATGGGAGCTGCCCAGGTAAGTGCCCCACACCCAAACCTCCTGCCCCAACCCTGAGCCCCCTCCCTCATTCTAGCTCCTGGCCAGACCCTTCACCCCCAGCCCTGTGCTCAGTGCACTCCCACCCTCAGCTCAGTGCAGAGAGAGGAAGAGAATGGGCCAGAACCAGGGAGAAGGTAGGTACCCACTGTATGTGGGCAGGGCCGGGACCCCAGACTGGCAGCGGGCTGAGTGGGTCCGGCAGCTGGGCTCCCGGCTGGCGGATGGAACCCCTGAGTGGCAGTGGGCTCAGCCCACTGCCAGTCTGGGGTCCCAGCAGCCGGCCCCACACAGCCCATTGCTGGTCTGGGGTTCTGGCTGCCAGAGCCTTGCCAGCTGGGGTCCCGTCCGCAGGCCCCGCTCAGCCTGCTGCCGGCCTAGGTGAACCTGCAACGGGCTGAGCGGGCCGGTGGCGTAAAATCAACATTTTAATTTAATTTTAAATGAAGCTTCTTAAATATTTTTAAAACCTTGTTTATTTTACAATACAATCGTTTTTAGTTATATAATATATAGACTTATAGAGAGAGATACCTTCTAAAAAACATTAAAATGTATTACTGGCACACGAAACCTTAAAGTGAATAAATGAAGACTCGGCACACCACTTCTGAAAGGTTGCCGACCCCTGATCTAAACATATCAGAGGAGAGGGAGCTTGCAAACAGTGCTTAAGGAATTGAGGGTAGCATGGTATATGAGCAGTCCAAGCTAGGAATGTTGATGGGGATTGAGTGTCAGAGCTGTGTACAGGGGCTTCTGAAAGGACCAGATATCCTAAGAGCTGTGGTTTTTGGCCCACATTTTTGCCTGGATTCTTGGGCTGCATATGATTAGCAGGGTGTGAGCCCTACCAGTTCCCCAGCCTTACAGATTCCTCCCCATAGAAGGGGGCATATGCTGGATTTGCACAAAAACTAAACCTGTAGACTAACTAAACCTTTCAAGCAAGGCTCATTTATGTGTGTTTCAAGACATCAGAAAGGGAAGCATATTTTGTAGTCTTTTGGTTTTATTTTTGACCACTTGTTTATTGAAATTCCTTTAACAATGACTGTTATCTAATAGGAGTAGAGATCTCGATCTCTCTCTTCCTCCTCCTCCTCTTCTGCTCCCACAATCCAAGCAGCAGTAAAATGTATCAAATATTTCTGCACTCACAGTGCTCTTTATAAAACATATGTATTCCCTTAATGGAAAGTGTTGTTTTCCTAATTTATGTTCTTTGAATTTCATTTTCAAGTGGATTCTTTAAAGAACTATCTGTTTATATTTGTAATACAGTACGTCATATTGCACACAACAGTGTGTGAACAGAAGGATATTCCATCCAGTACAAAAACAACAATTAAAATACTGGTTTCAGAGTAGCAGCCATGTTAGTCTGTATCCGCAAAAAGAACAGGAGTACTTGTGGCACCTTAGAGACTAACAAATGTATTTGAGCATAAGCTTTCCTGGGCTACAGCCCACTTCATTGTAATTTTTAGGTTTTTTAGGCCATCAGTTAAATGAAGGCATATGTATGCCCACACACTCTAAAGGAGGGGTGGGAAAACTACGGCCTGCATCCGGCCTGTCAGCTGTTTTAATCTGGCCCTCGAGCTCCAGCTGGGGAGCAGGATCTGGGGTTTGCCCCTGCTCCGGTGCTCCAGCCGGGGAGCAGGGTTGGGGCTGCTCCGCTCCTGGAAGCAGCAGCATGTCTCCCCTCCAGCTCCTACGCATGCTGCCCCCACCCCAAGTGCTGCCCCCGCAGCTCCCGTTGGCCAGGAATTGCGGCCAATGGGAACTGAGGGGTCAGTGCCTGCGGACAGGGCAGCATGCAGCAGAGCTGCTTGGCCACGCCTCCGAGCTGCCTGGCTGCACCTCCATGTAGGAGCTGGAGGGGGACATGCCGCTGCTTCCAGGAGCCTCTTGAGGTAAATGCTGCCCGGAGCCTGCACCCCTGAGCCACCCCCCCACACCCCAAACACCCTGTCCGAGCCCTGATCCCCCTCCTGCCCTCTGAACCCCTGAGTCCCAGCTCGGAGCATCTTCCTGCACCCCAAACCTCTCATCCCCAGCCCCACCTCAGAGCCAGCACAGCCAGCCAGAGTCTTCACCCCGCTGCACCCCACCCTCAGTGCCCCAGCCTGGAGCCCCCTCCCGCACCCTGAACTCCTCATTTCTGGCCCCACCCCGGAGCCTGCAGCCAGAGCCCTCACCACCTCCTGCATCCCAACCCCAATTTCGTGAGCATTCATGGCCCACCACACAATTTCCATACCCAGATTTGGCCCTCAGGCCAAAAAGTTTGCCCTTCCCTGCTCTAAAGGTTTAACAGCAGTTTCCCCTGAGCACTCCTCCTTTCAGCCAGTGCAGGAATTATACTCTTTAGATGCTGTCTAATCTTGGAGTTGGAAGCAAAGGTCACTTGCATGTCTTGCAGGCTTCAAAATCATATTACGTTGAAGGATATGGTAATAAAGACAGCAGTGGGACTTTCCTGGTCAGTTGCTTTCTGAGTGGCTGAAAAACTGGAAACTTGAACTTGGTATTTTAGAAATTCATAATGAGACCAGGCTTTTCTTGTCAGTGTAACATTGTGGGCCTCCTGGACAAACCTGTTATCATTTCTTCTCTTCTTTTATTTTTCCATATCTGTTTTGATTTTAGCTATTTGTTTCCTCTATAGTTCTGTTATTACAACATAGCTCAGCAGTTTGAGCCTTGGCCTGCTTAAACCCAGTGTTGTGAGTTCAATCCTTGAGGCAGCCACTTCAGGATTAGGGGCAAAATCAGTACTTGGTCCTGCTAGTGAAGGCAGGGGACTGGATGACCTTTCAGGGTCCCTTCCAGTTCTGTGAGGTGTGTATATATATATATATTTCTTTTTAGCTGTCAGATGTGATCTCCCAGTTACCTTTTTGTTTGCTGCTTTTTTCTCATTCCTCCTTTTCCTCCTCCCATACTATCCCCCTCCCCCACTGCATAAATAAGAATTTGCTCCATTTTCATGGAGATCATCAAGGATCTTGGGCCATTAATTTGCTTCCTCTGGAGATTAAAAAAAAGTGTTCGTGTGCTGTTTGGGAAGCCCTTCCTTTCACTCACCTATCCACTGAAATTACAGCTTTATCATGGCAGTCAAGTTTGAAACTGAGCAATTTGCAGCTTGTTGCAGTTTTCTTGAATATTAGGTGTTTTGACTGGATTGGGTAAGATTTGCTATTGTACAGTGGTGCAAATTGAAAGGGTAGCCTTTATCTTATTGTGATAAGATCCACTGTCTGATACTGCATAATAGAAAAATAGAGGTACAGAAAATAAGTACTGTATTGTGCTTTCGCTAAAGGAGGATATATGTAAACTGATTTCAACAACTGTACTTTTGTGGGACATGACTCCTGAGTATCCATTCCAGAAATTGTTGTAGTGCCGCAAGGCAGTGCTGGTCAATTAGAAATATCTTTGTCAGACCATCTTAACTTAATAAATATGCATATCCCATTAATAAGGCAATTGTTTTAGGGAATTAAGCTTTCAACATAAAAATGAACTTGTTAAATCTAAGTTTCTATTTAAAGATCGTGGGATTTTTACCTTTAAAAACCGCTGTAAATGTACAGCGTTCTTTAAAGCCCTTTGTGGTGTTTGATTAAATCCGTCAGATTCAATAGTTGTCTAAGCAACTAATTTCAGCTTGGTTTAAAGTGAGATTTTTATCTGTTTGACTATTTTTCTATCCTGTGCAGTAACAGATGGTTTGCACTTAGTTCAGTGAACCAAGTGAAAGAAGAACAGAACTTGCAGCAAATTACTGTTGATACTGCATTTTTATTCACACTCAGTGGGTTAAATGAACTTTCTGAATATTTAACTGAATGTTTACACTAACCCACTGTTACTGACTAAATATATATGCAAGGTTCATTATGTGAAAAAGGTAGCATTTTCCCTTTCGTGTGTGTATGTATGGTGTATATTGTCTCTTTTTAAGTGAAGCACATTGTGGGGCTTTGCAATGTTAGCTTTCCAATGGAAGAGGAATTGCTATCACAGACTCAGGGTAACCATTTTTTATGGAGAGTTTCATATTGAGTTTTTATATCAATATTTTATAGCATGCATTTAATTAGCATCTTTGCCATAACTATACCATTGTATTGCCACATGTACTACACACTGAGGCCTGGGCTACACTGGGCGGGGGGGGGGGTGTTCAAACTAAGGCCTGGTCTACACTAAGGGGGCAGGGGGGTCGAACTAAGGTACGCGACTTCGCGTAGCTGAAATCGAAGTACCTTAGTTTGGGCTACTCACCCGTCCAGATGCCGCAGGATCGAAGTCCGCGGCTCCAAGGTCGACTCCGCCACCGCCGTTCGCGGTGGTGGAGTTCCGGAGTTGACCGGAGCGTGTGGGGAGTTCGAACTATCGCGTCTTGATTAGATGCGATAGTTCGAACTCCGAGAAGTCGAACTCTCCGCGTCGACCCGCGCGGTAAGTATAGACCTACCCTTAGATACGCAACTTCAGCTACGCTATTCACATAGCTGAAGTCGAAGCATCTTAGTTTGACTTACCTTGCCATCCTCACGGCAGCGAGTCAACCGCCATGGCTACCCTGTCGACTCTGCTTACTCCTCCTGCCGAGGTGGAGTATGGGTGTCGATTCGGGGATCGATTATCTAGATGTGATAAATTGATCCCCGATACATCGAACACTACCCGCCGATCCGGCGGGTAGTATAGACATACCCTTAGCCTGATTTTGATCACCTTTCTACTGGTGTAAATCAGGAATAATTCTGAGATGCCAGCTGAGTTACTAGAGTTCAGAACAAGGCACACAATAGTTAAGCTTTGTCTACACTATACAGCTGTCTTTGGGGCAGGTGGGGGCGGTATTTAAGCACCTGTGAATGACAAAAGTTTTGTCACTCAATTGCCAGTGTAGACAAAGCCTTAGTTTTTAAAAGGATCTGTCTTATCTTTGCCACCAGTAATATATAATGTTCTGATAGAACAAACATTTCAGTGTAAAATCTTAGGGCTAGTCTACACTGGCAACGCTAAATCACTGCTGCAGCAGTGCTTTAACATGCCTTGTGTGGTCGCGGCACAGCACTGGGAGAGAGCTCTCCCAGCGCTCTAAAAAACCACCTCCATGAGAGGTGTAGCTCCCAGCGCTGCTATCAAATCCGCTCTCACTCTTCTCTTCTGCACAATAAATAAGCCCCATTCCCTCAGTCTCTCCTCGTTAGTCATGTGCTCTAGCCACCTAATCATTTTTGTTGTCCTCCACCGGACTCTCTCCAATTTCTTCACATCCTTTCTGCAATGGGGGCGGGGGGAGGCCCAAAACTGGATGCAATGCTCCAGATGTGGCCTCACCAGTGCCGAATAGAGGGGAATAATCATTTCCCTCAATCTGCTGGCAGTGCTCCTACTAATGCAGCCCAATATGCCGTTAGCACACTGTTGACTCATATCCAGATTTTCATCCACTGTAATCCCCGGGTCCTTTTCTTCAGAACTGCCACTTAGGCAGTCGATCCCCAGCCTTTAGCAGTGCATGAGATCTTCCATTCTAAGTGCAAGACACTGCACGTGTCCTTGTTGAATCTCATCAGATTTCTTTTGGCCAATCCTCCAATTTGTCTAGGTCACTCTGGGCCCTATTCCTACCCTCCAGAATAACTACCTCTCCCTCCAGTTTAGTGTCATCCATGAACTTGCTGAGGGTGCAATCCATCCCATCATCCAGATCATTAATGAAAATGTTGAACAAAAACGGTCCCAGGACCAATCCCTGGGGCACTCTGCTTGATACCGGCTGCCAACTAAACATCGAGCTGTTGATCATTACCTGTTGAGCCTGACGATCTAGCCAGCTTTCTATCGACCTTGTAGTCCATTCATCCAATCCATACTTCTTTAACTTGCTGGCAAGAATAGTGGGACACAGTATCAAAAGCTTTGCTAAATTCAAGGTATATCACGTCCATCACTTTCCCCATATCTACAGAGCCAGTTATCTCATCATAAAAGGCAATCAGGTTGGTCGGGCATGACTTGCCCTTGTTGAATCCATGTTCACTGTTCCTGATCACCATCCTCTCCTCCAAGCGCTTAAAAATGGATTCCTTGAAGACCTGCTCCATGATTTTTCCAGGGACAGAGTTGTGGCTGTAGTTCCCCAGATTCTATTTCTTCTCTTTTTAAAAGATGGGCACTATATTGCCTTTTTCCAATCGTCTGGGACCTCCCCCGATCGCCACGAGTTTTCAAAGATAATGGCCAATGGTTGTGCAATCACATCAGCCAACTCCCTCAGCACCCTCAGATGCATTGCATCCGGCTCCATGGACTTGTGCATGTCCAGCTTTTCTAAATAGTTCTTAACCTGTTCTTTAACCACTGAGGGCTGCTTACCTCCTCCCCATACTGTGCTGCCTAATGCATGACACATGCATCTTCAGAAACACCGGCCTGTATAGAAAGCTCCAAGCAGGGACTTTCCAGACTAGAGGGATTTCAAGGGGTGATGTTGAAATGCCCATAGTGATCCTGCGAGACCCAATGTACCCCTTACTCCCATGGCTCATGAAGCCTTATACTGGAAACCTGGACAACAGCAAGGAGTGCTTCAACAGGCTGAGCAGGTGCAGAATGACAATTGAATGTGCATTTGGCACATTAAAAGCATGCTGGCACTTTCTTTATGGAAGATTAGATCTAAATCAGGGAAATATTCCCATGGTCATAGCAGCCTGCTGTGTGCTGCATAATATTTGTGAGGCAACGGGTGAAAAGTTTCCCTAGGGTGGAGCATGGAGGCGCATTGCCTGGTGGCTAATTTTGAGCAGTCAGATACCAGAGCTATTCAAGGAGCGCAACAGAGGTTATTTGAATCAGGGTGGCATTGAGGCACCATTTTGACAATGAGCACCAGTAAAGTGTCTTTCTATAAAGCATTCTGCCATGCTTTATTAACTTGCCGTCTTGCATGAAAATTTTGATGATTGCTTCCTGACCATGATTTGTAGTCTGCAAATGTGCCAGATGCCACAGTGTATTAATTCCAGCAGCAACTACCGTCTGTAGGAGACAAATAAAGATTGATTGTGCAGGGACCAAAGCGGCACACAGGCGAGCAGCACAGGGACCCATCTGAAGCAGCAATAAACACAAAATGCTTGGTTAAAAGGGAGATAACACTAAAAGGCAGTCTCCTGAGGGAGGCTCTCATGGCTGTGTGTTACTCCAGCTATCATTTTGGAAGTTGTCCAAAGGCATAGAGTGAACGGGGTACTGCGACAGGCCGGGAAGATGCAAGGAATATGTGGGAGGAGTTTGGGGAGGGCATGGCAAGCAGTTCTGTATGGGCTGCAGGGAGGAGTGAGCACACATGTTCTGCCTGCAGCGCGATTAGGGATTTCAGCATCTCCATTTGTGCCTCCATCATTTTTATCATCTGCTCCTGGCCCATTAAAATTTGCTCCTCACCCTCCTTCTTCTCCTATCTATTTAAAAATTTTCATTAACTCTCTCTGTCCATGCCCTGTGTTCTTGTTCTGTGTTTTCAGAGAATTGGAGCATCATCTGAAACATGTACTCCTTTAAATAAATATATGGAGATATATCTATCTCATAGAACTGGAAGGGACCTTGAAAGGTCATGAAGTCCAGTCCCGTGCCTTCACTAGGCAGGGCCAAGTACTGATTTTGCCCCAGATCCCTAAATGCCCCCCCATGATTGAACTCACAACCCTGGCTTTAAGCAGGCCAATGTTCAAACCACTGAGCTATCCCTTCCTTATTCTGTCTTTGTTGCTTCCTTATCATAATAGTAAAATACACCTGTTTCTCGTTGACCGTTGGCAAGCGCACAGCTCGACGAATGCCTTAAACTTGGTGAGTTCAGCCGGGGGGTGGAATGGGCGTTCAAGATGGGGCAAAGGGTCTTGGTGGTTTTTTAAGGGGATCACTGCAAGCAACTAGGGACAATATTGTAAACTCTGCCAACATTTTCCACAGGCGGGAGTCTTTGAAGCTGATATTTCACTCCTGAGGGTAAGCCGGGATACAAGGGTGCATCTCCTGAATGCATGCGGCTTCAGACCTGGTCACTGTGCTGCTTGCCTTTGTGCAGTTTTGGTTGCTACACAAGTAATTGCCAATTGGCACAAGAAAGTTTCCTACAACGGGGGAAGGAACAATGCAGCTCTGTCAAGGAACTTTTGGCACAGGATTGACGAGTACTTTCTGGAAAGTTGCCTAGATATCTCTCTGGAGGATTCCTGTGAAATCTTGGTGTTCTACCCCATTGTGTAGCTGCACAAGGGAATGTGAAGCAGACGCAAACACAGCTAGTCTTGTACATTTCTATCCCTTAATCTAGCATATAACAACACAAAGGACAGCTCTGCCTCATGTAACTGAGCAGCATCAACTCTAAATGATCACTTACCAGAGCTCCCCTCTCCTGTTTCATGCATGCCAGAGAAAGAGTGGTGGGATGGACTTGAACCCTCCAGGGTCGAGAAGAGGTCTGATTCACCATGGTACCAGCTGACCCTGTTGTCTGTCCCATCTCATCGTCCAACTCCACTTCCTCATCCACCACTTTGTCCTTGGAGTTGAGTCTACTGGCTACTGTCTCCATCCCGCCTCACCCCTCTCGAAGTATCTACGGGGCTCTTGGCAGTGGAGGTGGGGTCGCCACAAGGATGGTGTCCAGCTCCTTAAAGAAGTGACAAATCTTCAGCACAGCACCCGAATGACGGTTTGACTCACTTGCTTTCTGGTATGCCCGCCTCAGCTACATTATCTTCGCACAGCACTGATGCATGTCCCATTCATAGCCCTTATCCGACATGCCACAAGAAACCTGACTGTAGGTATCAAAGTTCCTATGGCTGGAGCAGAGCTAGGACTGCACAGCCTCCTCTCTCCAGAGACCCAGAAGATTAAAAAATTCTGGTGTGTTCCAAGTAGGAGAGCATTTGCTGTGTGGAGTCACCATGGTCAGCTGGGAAGATCTGATGTGAGCTCTCCGTGCCAAGCAAACAGGAAGTGGAATTTCATAAATTCCCAGCCCTTTAAAGGGGGAGGGGCAGATGACTGTTTACCTGGGTGCAAGGCAGCGGAGTTTGAACAGCTGACCAGAGCAGTCAGAATGGGCATTGTGGGACACTTCCTGGAGGCAATTTATGGTGACATAATCAAGCACAGTGTCTACACTGACACTTCGTTGATCTAACTTTGCTGCAAAAAGCTCTACACTGCTCATCGAGGTAGTTTTATTTTGTTGGCAAAGCAGGAGAGTTTTGTTGGAGGGAGGAGCATTGTAGTGTGTACATGAAGTGGGTTAGCGGCAGCCTCTCCCCCTCTGGGTCAGTGGGAGGCCACTCCACCTCACTACGTCGGGGGGCGTTGCTCACGGTTGGAGAATTAGCTGAGTCACTCTAGGCCTGTAGCTCTGGTTGACAGTCCGGATAGAGCGTTAGGTAGTTATGGTCTCTAGCCTGCAATCAGGGCAATGAAGGGTCGGTGGCTCAGACCTATACTCAGGGGCGAGTGGCAAATAAACAGTTAGTAAGTCCAGCCCTTAGTCAGGGTGGGGCGGTACAGAGTCTAGGTCTCGGGCCTGCACTCAGGGCCGAGCAGCAAACAAATAGTTCAGAGCCCAGGCCCTTAGTCAGGGTGGGCATCAGGTCCTCCGGGCTCAGGCAGGGTTAGAGTACCCAATCACAGTCTAGGGCAGGAGTAGAGCACCCAACCATGGGCTCTGGGGAGCTCAGGCAGGAGTAGAGCCTAGTGTCTTCACTCAGCGGACTGTAGGTGGGGTGGCAGGAGGGACGCGGGGATGCCCAACTCCACCGCGTCCCAGCCCAGGGCCCTAACAGTGCCGGAGGGACTGCCACTGGGTCAGCAGGGATCCTCCCACAATACGTTAACCTGGTCGCAGGCTAGCTCTCAACCAGATAGTTGTCTAGTTCCCCTGGGCTACTTCCTATCCCCCCCTCCGGGCATACCTGGGTCTGTAAGGGGTCCTCTATGTTGTCTGGGTACAAGGGCAATGGCAGTCCCGGCAACTCCTCCTCAGCTTGGTCAGTGTGTGGCTCCGGCAGCGTCGGCAAGTCCTCAGCACGGCAGGGATCCGTGGCAGTATCCCAGTTTGGAAGCGGGAAGGAGGCATCTGGCTCCGTCAGCAGCTGCAGCCCAACTGAGCTCGCAGACCCGGCTTTTGTTCTTCCTGTCCCACCCACTGACTTCTGGTGGGAGGGGTGAGTATGGCCTGGCTCCACCCACCAGGGCTCTGTGAGTGACCCGTCCGCCTCTGGGTCAGTGGGAGGCCATTCCGCCTCACTACAGTACACCTCCACTGCTTTGTCGACGAAAGCTGACTTTTGTTGAAAAAATTCTGCTATATGGCAAACTATAATAAACTCATTTGCCTATTTTAACTTTTGAAAAAGCCCTTAATTTTGAAATATTTCAGACTATTCAGTTGTTCTGTATTCTTTGAACTGCAAGTATTAAAGATTAATTTTTTTCCTTTTTGAAGAAATAAATGCTGATTTTCCTTCACCCCTGCAGTTTTGGAGCTCTCGCAGCCTGGGAACAGTGTTTAAACGTGGTTCCAGTTAAGCCACTTTTGTAACATATTGGCTTGCCAGAATGGATTGAGGCCAAACTATGTTGGAACTATGTTTTAAAACCTAGTTCTAAGCTAGAATCATTGCTAGAGAACTTGTTTGGTCCCTCCTGCCCTGGACCAGCCAAGTTGTGTTAGAAGCTGGGTTTACCTGGAACTGCGTTCAGACTCTTCACACGGTCCCTTCTGTTTACGTTTTAGAGTGAATGGAGCGTTAGCCGGGTTACTATTATTCTGAGAAGTCACTGAAATAATTTATTTTCTAATACATATTATCTAATAATGGGTCATGCTTTTATTTGGTCTAGAAACTGAGCACTTTGGAGCCAAGAACTTTCTGATTTTTTTTTGTTGCCTTGTTAGTTCTTTCAAAAGCATTTAATCAAAAGCTGTCTGTACGGCCCTAAAAACCTTTTGATCCTCTAAAAACACAAAATTTTTTATGCTGCAGTGGTTTATCTTCTCTTCGCTTTAAAAATACAACTTGCAGTGTAAAAGGATGACTGCAGGGTATGATTTTTAACAGTTTGTGTAAAAGTGATTGTGGATCCTTTTCCCACAGTGAAAATGTCTAGACTTCTCTGAACCTTTCTAAAGCTGATATCCAGACAAATTAGTTCCATGAATTTGAACCACCTCAGCCTTAAGAATTATCCAAATAAATTGGATCACCAAGTCACTTTTACTTTTCACTATAATACAAAGTACTGCTCAGAAGCATCAGCTGTCAGATATGAAAAGAAAATTGCTTGTCAGCAACTGTCCAACTCTTTCTTTAAAAGGAAGGATTTAAGTTATTTGTTGGTATGAGTTCTCTAGGATAGTTCTCAGTGAAGCAGGAATTCTGTTGCGTAATAATGTGGCCTGTATCTTCCTGTTTTATAGCTAAAACCAAATTTAAAGTCCTGTATAGGGGTAATTAACTGCTACAATCTAGACCATTCAGGAATGTAACTGCATTCAGTTACACTTTTAGTGAGGTATTCCATTAATTTTGATGTAGTCTATCATTGGCAAGTATCATAATCCACTTCCTGATCTTTTATACTATTTACTATGCTAAACTTTTATGCTATTTCAGAATGCATGCTAATAGACAGTAAAAGTTTACTGTTCTTTCATATTGAATGCGTCTCATCTGTTTTTCATTGTACATCTAAATATCCTTTCATTCCACATACTTTTGCTCATTTGTGCCTTCTTAGAATGACACTTACTAATCTCAGTGCATTTTGAATAATGAAACTCGTACTAAACCAGAACGGATGGACTTTGTCTTTTGAGATAGTCATGACTCTAATGTTGTTCAGTATTTTTCTGAGGAAATATTCTTTGAATAATGTATTTGATTTAGGACTAAGGTTTAGGAAGAGTTAGGCAAATTATTTCCAGCAAATTTATTCAGTTAATTAAAAAAAATTCTTTATTCCTTTATTCTGTTAGCAAGCTGTTTTCAAAGAGATTACAACTTTTACTTTTGCTAAATGTTTTATCTGAACCTGTATTTCAGAACTTTCTGCGAGTACTGCTTTAAGCACTCACCAGTCTCACTTCAAGCTCTTTTCATTCTCTTAGATTTTGGTTGTGAACAAATGCAAAGTGGTGCACATTGTATAAAGGAATGAGACCATGTGGCATATTTCAGTGGAATCTACCCTTTGTAAACCAATGAAGCTTTGCAGCTCTAGCCCGCTCTCCCTTCTCTACAAATTCTGGTCTGTTATTGGAAGTTATGGACATGATAAAACTGGCCAAAGGCATGCTTTTGGTAGTGACTCCGTTCTAATTCAGATAACCAGTTGAATGTGAGGTCTGCCACAAGAGAAGAGTTTGTACATGTTAATTGTATGAAGTAAGCACTATATTGGTTACATTTTGCATGACCTACCTTCCAGCTCCTCCCTACACAAACACCACAGTCCTGGGTTGAGGAAGGGTAAAGATTTCCTTAGTCTTTTAGGTCTGAAACAGAAGCCTTAGGCTCATGATGTTTAATATATTTAATATCGAAGAGTTGCTTGTAGAAGCATTTACAAAGAACACTTAGCTTGTCTGTTCCTGAGCCTAAAAAACATTCCAAGGAGCTTCCCTTGGTGGCAGAGGAGAAACAGAGTTTTTCATGTGCACCTTGCTGCAGAAATTAAAGAGTAAAATATAACTAGATTCAGATATAAAATTTTAAATGGAGGAAATTGTATAGTTTATCTACAAACTGGGAGATTTTTGGGGGGAAAACTCCTAAGATGGAGAGGATGATAGGTTGTCTTTACCCATTGAACACTATACGGTATACAGATTCAAAGATAAAAATGTAGACTGCCCTTTGAAGAAAATCATTCAATCTTACTTCTACGCAGGAGGAATAAGAGGCAAATGAAACCTGTGACAATAAGGCACTCTTAGAGTGGCTGGAGTGCATAAAGAAATTTTGGATTTCCAGGTCAACAAATTAGTCTTCAGTTTCCTTTTTCATCTAGAATTGGATTTCTTGAAATGGGTGGGAAGCAGTGTGGCTATCCATGTTGTGTAGCCAGAACAACTCCTTATTTTTTTAATTTATTTATTTTTAGGGCTCTGACTCTTTAGGTTAAGGTCTCAAGGATTTTGCCAAAGGTAATGAGGTTCTTTACTTTTCTCAACAAGCAACCATACTCTGTCCTCTTCACATTCTTCAGTTTTTCCTTTTATCCTTCCTACAGGGAGAGAGTGAAGATCACAAGCACAACCTACCTCTAACTGAAAACATTTCTGATTATCCAGGTGGAGCCTCTAAGGGTATGTTTACACCGCAAGCCCGGGCCAGCTGACTCGGACTTATGTGGCTTGGCCTGCAGGGCTGTTTAATTACAGTGTAGGCATTTAGGCTTGGGCTGACGCCTGGGCTTTAGGACCCTGTGGGGTGAGAGGGTCCCAGAGCACATACTGCAGCTTGAATCTGAATGTCTACACTGCAATTAAACAGCCCCTTAGCCTGATCCCTAAAAACCCTAGTCAGCTGGCACGGGCCAGCCAAGTGTGTAATTGCAGTGTAGACATACCTTCAACAGCTCAAATTGAGAGCAGATTCAGATTATTCAAAATACAATGGGTGGCCATTGCTGTATCACTTCAGTCAACTCACAGAAAGCATTCAAATTTTATTAATAGGGTCTATTCAAATACCCTTTTAGAAATTGGGTGTGGGGATGTGTCAGGAATCTGCTGCCCTATGTGAGAGAGGGTCTGCCAACTGTGCCCTAAGAAAGTGTCCTGCTGGAAATGAAGAGCAGTCAGTTTACCCCTCTAGGAGTCACCTTAAGAGGCCTTCTATGGTCAGTTGCAGGCAGTACCAACAAGAGTTGGTCTTCCAACCCTTAAAAGGGCCAAGAACAGGTGGAGGCAAATCTCAGCCCAGCAGGATAGATAAAAAGGGCTGTCTGCTTCTACTGGGAACCAGTTCTAGAGTGAAGCCAGGACAGGGAAGGAAGGCTCTCTGCCCTAACCCAAGGAGCATTGGTCCAGTAAAGGGTTTAATTTTGTGGATATTGGTCTTGGATCTGTGTGAAGGATTAGTGTTGATATTATGGACTTTAATGCCCAGATGGCTATTTTGAGTTCAGATTTAATTAGTTTTCTATTAACCCCTGAAAGGGGACTGGATCGGGTGCTGGAGGGGTAGGCCACGAAAGCGGCAAACCATTGTGGAATCAAGACACAGAGGAGGTTATGATGGGGTCTACAGTCCCCACGCTCAAGCAGTGCGGGAAATAGAGCAATACTGGGCAAGGGAAGCCTTGCTCCTAGTGGAGGAACAGTTTAAAAGGATCCTGGTAGCCCATGGGGAAAATGAGCTGCAGGTGGTACCAGGAAGGAAGGCTGATGTTGAGAGCTGTACCAGGAGCGGCAACAGCTTTGTGAAGGCTGCTTTAGCAGCAGGGACTTGGATTCCTCCTCACTTCCCTTCTTTGGGAGTTGAAAGTCCTAAGAGTGATTGACTGACTGAAGAGACCAAGGAGAGCCTGCTAAGCCAGCGACCTTGCCCCAAACGGAGACGCTCCAGACTGATAGGAAATGACATGAGGGGGGAGGGGAGGGACATAATTTTGGGTAGTTCAATATCTGGATTGGATACTTTGATTAACCCCTAGGGACCTGGGTCAGGACCC
Organism: Mauremys reevesii; assembly: GCF_016161935.1. Taxonomy (NCBI): domain Eukaryota; kingdom Metazoa; phylum Chordata; order Testudines; family Geoemydidae; genus Mauremys; species Mauremys reevesii. The sequence goes on along the minus strand of NC_052627.1, from coordinate 83,963,005 downwards.
AGTGGAGTGGGAGAGCCTGGGTCCCTCTACCTTTGCCCCCTCCCCACTTTTGTAGTGACTGAACTCTTGGGGCGCAATCGGAGCATAAAGAGTTGATTGATGCTGCTGCCGGGGCCCCTCTAGGATGACTGAACTGGCAGAAACTTTAAGGCCATGAGCTGACCATTGGATAAGCTGCTTATCAGACCTTTCCATTACTGCACGGGTGCTAGAGAGAGAGAACCTCTGCAGCACCATGTCCTGCCATAAGGGGTGCTCTGGTTGTGAGTGCACACTATAACATGGGGGGAAAGTGGCCCTTAGGCCCAACACAGCAGATGATTCTTTCAAGTTCCATGTGTATCAGAGAGAGTGTCTCCATTTTTTTTTTGGCCTAATCCTTCTAATTATAGAGTTCCTGCCATGCTCTTAATCTTAAAACTCTAAAACTTATTTGTCTAAGATCCATGAATCTGTCAAAATCTGAGCATTTTATTTTATAGGAAGGACATAGGAGTGGAATACTTCTAAAACCTCACTAACTGGGTAGCTCAAGGGGTATACTGATGATTCCAACAAATCCTAAAGAGCCCCATGCCCTTATAATTATGATGCAATTTAACTCATTCTCGGGGGCCTCCCTGGGCAAAGAGGAGAGATTCTGTCAGAGGAACTTTGCAAGGAAACTGGTCAGTTATCTGTGGATTCTGCTCTCAGTACAAATAACGCATTTGTGTTTTGAACTCCATGTCTTGATACAAGTGTCTTCCTAAGCTTTCTGACTGTTTTGCATCTGAGCTTGCTATTCCAGATTGATAAGCGTCTGACGATGTAGGCAAGAGAATCTTTATGTATTCATGATGGTTTTTAATCTCATGTCCATCAAACTGAAACAATCCATCCTGTTGCTTACTGGTATGTAGGGCGATGGTGGTCGTTTGGGGTGGTGTTTGGGGTGGGTCTCCCTGTGTCGCTTCACCCTCTTATTCAAAGTTATCCTGGTATGTTTTTGAGTTGATTCAGTGCTAATTTTAAAATAGCCTGAGAATAGCCTGAAAGTTGGGAAATTGTAGGGAATTTGCCAAAAAACTTCCATCTCACATTTTTATAGAATGAGAATTGGGGGAATCTAAAGTACAACAATAACATAAACCAGTAAACTCTAAATAGAGTAGAAAGAGGAATTTTTTTTCTTCCCTGATTTTTTCAGATCGCTCAGAGATTCCAAAATCTGGTGAATTCTGTTTTTTTTTGTTTGTTTGTTTTTAGAATCTTTTTTGGATTTTTGGTGCTAAAAATGACTTTTCCAATTTCAAGAAGATCCTAATAATCAAACTTAGAAATATAGTTTTCTAAATGGCTTTGCAATGTTTTAATAATGGAGAAATTGGTGAATGTTAGCGAAGTAGTCAAATTGGGAACATTCAGAAAATGCTCCCTATTTGAATACTTAGCTACCTTTCATTAAATACAGTACAATGCTACAGATACATGAAAAACAAAGGCCTTCCTCTTTTTTTGTTTTTTTAGGCTGAAGTTTGTATTAAAATTGATATATTTAGTATTCATCTTAAACGCACTGTGTTGTTTTCAACTTTTCATATTCTTATTGTTGAAATAGAAGTTTGTTAAAAAAATCTACTTTTAGAGATTCCAAATGCATATCTTCAAATGCTGTAGGAATGGCTCATGGGATCACTCTATTTACTAAAGTGGAGAGGAGAGAATATTAAAATGCATGTTACTTTGTCTGATGCAATGAGTGTGTGTCAACCTTTAAACTCTCTAGAACTCAAATCGATAACTTCTGATTTGAATAGGAGACAAATAATGTATTTCCGAGCATCTCTTGACACTTGTCCAAAATCACCTCTTGCTGGATTACATATATGTTTTTGCCTGGGTCACCTAGTGCTCACATTGCTGGCAGCTGCTCTTTTCATGTGACAAGATGGACTTTGACACAAGCTGATTATCTACCTAAAACTTACATTTTTGGCATGTGACATTGCTCAGATGTTTCTTTTAAATGCAAGCTAGATATTTAAATGGATATAAATATTGATTCAGTAAAAGAAGGGCCAGATTTTGATGGGCAGGTCATAACAATAGACGTGGGCACAGAAGGAAATTTGGATGCTATAATGGCTATGTAATTTCATGGGGAAAAAAAGAGTTAGGGAGAAACTTCTGATAGCAAAGCAAACTTTTGAAGAGGTGAGAAAGGTAGAATAATAGTGGACTGGAGGATTGTCTGAAGGGCATTTTTATTCTAGTCTTCATGGAAGACCATGTTTAGGGCTGAAAGAGGGTATACAAAGGATTTATTTTGTAGCAAATATATATGTGAAGGATTTTATAGTGAAGCTTTGTTCTTCCACACAGAATAGATGAGACTAGTCAGCAAAGAACAAAGCTTTAATTTACAAGAACAAAAAATCTATACAAAGCTGTCTAAAATAGAGGTTCCAGGAAGTAACTGGATAAATGAGAGCATAAGAACTATTAGAAATAGGGGGGTTCCCCTTTATCCTTTTTACGGTGGAAGTCTGAATTTCTCTGCTTGAGATATACAGGTGGGGAAGAACAGCCTCTTGGCGTGGAACTGGCAAAACTGGTCAGACAGAATGATACAGAAGAAGAGAATACAGAGACAATCTACAGAATGTTTTTCCTGTATTGGTAGATAACAGCTCAGGCAAAGAAACCAATGCAGAGAAGAAATGTAGTTTCAAAATGGGATTGTATCCAGTACAATTGTAGCTATGTTAATCCCAGGATATTAGAGAGGCAAGAGGCAAGCCACTCTACCTTGAATGGTCCCTTAGAATATATGATGACTACCAGAGCTGTCCCTAGGGTACGGTGAATCGGGGCGACTGCTCCAGGCCCCGCGCTTTGGCATGTGAACCACTGACTGGGGGAGGCTAGACCTCTGTGCTGCCCCTTCCACCTGAGGGAGAGCACGCCGGGAGGGAGAGTGCGTGGCAGCGCTGCTGCAGCCTCCCCAGCCCCAGAGTGCCGGAGGGAGAGCGCACGGCGGCACTGCAGCCTCCCTAACCCCAGAAAGGCAGGCAGCATGGCCCCAGCGGGCCCTGGGGTGGAATGTGAGCGGATCCGCACCTGGCTGTTTGGGGAGGCACTGCTTCCCCTTCCTGGCATGGTCGGTCCTGGAAGTGACGGATCCTGGACATGACGGATTTGTCATTTCCGCCCCGGGCCCTGCACCCACCTAGGGATGCCCTGATGACTATTTATGTTAAACAATCTGTTCCATTTTGCATTTAGCTGTAGGGTGACCAGGCAGCAAACCAGACAGTCAGGAAAAAATCGAGACAGAGGGTGGGGGTAATAGGAGCCTATATAAGAAAAAGACCCAAAAATTGGGACTGTCCCTATAAAATCAGGACATCTAGTCACCTTATTTAGCTATGACACTTGGAGTACCTTTCCCACACCTGCAGAAGAGCTCCATGTGGCTTGAAAGCTTGTCTCTCTCACCAACAGAACTTGGGCCAATAAAAGATATTACCTCACTCACCTTGCTTCTCAAAATGAGATTCTTATTAGACCAGCTAACAGTGCTCTTAGATTGAGTGTGACATGCTGTCCCCTTTCCTAATCCCACATATAAGAGCTGTGTAGCAGATATGCATTACAGATCATTATCAAGAAGGGGATATAGATTGGTGTCTGGATTTACTACCCCCACAAAAACTCCGCTGGAATAACACAGAAGGGGAATGACAGAATGTTGTTTGACTAACCTAAATAAGCATAGTGGTTCACACCATCTGTGGGGTTTTTTTCAAGTGGAAATTGAAGAAAAGAATATCAGTACATTTTATGTACTATAGCATTCTGTTAAATCTTGCTCTTCATATGTGTGATAGGAATTTAGAATTCATCCATTTCTGCCCAAATCTTTTGCTGATTTAAAAAACAAAACAAAACTATTGAACAATGTTAATAATATAGTGGATGCATCAGACTGAAGAAATGGCTCACTATTCCACACTGTACTAATATGGGCAGGAAGTGGCTCCAGATGCTCTTTCAGAACTGGATGTCTTATTTTATACTTTTTCTCTTTTAATGATCTACCAAATGCTAGTGAGAACCTGGCACACAAGTAAGAGATTATCCTAGTCACCATATTAACCCAGCAGGTATTGGATTTCAGAGGTTGTTGGGTCTTTGTTCAGGCTTTCAGTAAAATGAAACCTCTTCCATGGCTGAATTTTCCATTGAGGTTACAATAGATCATCCTTCTGCCTTATAGGCCTGAAAAAGAAAATTCAAAGAATTGGAAGCAGTTGGAAATCTCTTCCTAGTAATACCCGATCTTTTCCTGGTGGTCTTCACTCGGACACAGAGTCAGTTTTCACTATTCTGGCAGATTTTTATAACCAGGTTCTGAAAGTGTACTAGAGGCTAATGCTTCTGTAGCTTACCTGGAAGACGGTTCATCTATTTTGGGAATAATGTCAGAACAGTTTCTTCCTTCTGATACGCCTTCTGTCCTAGTGTCAAATAGACACCCTTTTCCTGAATGCAGTGTGAATCTGGTTTCCAGTGTTTCATGTCTTCTTAAATACTCTTATTTGGTTTCTATCTCTCTTTCCGGACATTAGTCAATTGCCATAGTAGCTGTGTATTAGGGCTAACCAGTGAGTGAAATAAGTATAGACAGGGTGATCTCAACCAAATGGGCACTTATAGGCACATTAGTATTCCCTCAGATGCAAAAAGATTGCTAGACTCCTTGCCCAATATTACAGCTCTTTCCCTGCCCTCCATCGCACCTCTCCTTTGCTGCGCACAGCTGGCATGCAGTTGATGCAGTTCCCTAGTCGAAGCTAGCACAGCTGTATCTGCTTAATGCATGCCAATCAGTTGGCCATTGATTAGGATCCCACTGTCCCCCTCACTGACACTATTTCCCCAGCTCACCTCTTTTATCTTGGCTGTCCCTTTCCCTCCTTTCAGGGCTCCTTGGTTTGACTGCTTAAAACTTATCAGGAAAGAAGTTAATAGTCTCTTTATTCCCCCTCTGTCTCCCCGAGGGAGATGGAAGAAACAGGCATGCCCACCAGTGTTGTGCCCTGGGCTGGACTTTATGGGCCTGTTATTGGTCTAGTCAACCACCCATACTCCCGAGAATTGGATTTAATCATGGACATAATTATACGGGGGAACCTCCGGCTTTCAATTTTTTGTTATTCTTTTTAAAAGCATGATAATTTAATCCAATCTCTGGGCTCTTTGGGGCCTGACACAGGATTTTTGAATACTTGGGGTTGGTAATATGGAGATCTTTGTGTGTGTGTGGTGTTTTTTTTTTTTTTAAAGGGGGTTTACACATTCTCTCCTCTTAGATTGATTTTTCTTTCCTTGTATCCCTCGATATATAGCAGTGACGCAAACAGAAGTTACTCTAGCTTTTAGATAGAGTAACCCCAGCTGGAAAAGATAGTGAGCTAATTTAGTAAGAAAAGAAGAGTGAAATATCTTTAAGTGATAAAGAGGTGCTTCACTGATATTAATGGGAAGGTAGAGGTCAAGAGAAGACCTGGAAAGATACTGGAGTAGATTATTTAACAATCAGTTTGTAAACACCTAGAAGATAATTGGATTATGAATAGCCAACATGGATTTGTCAAAAATGAATCAGGCCAAACTGACATAATTTCCTTCTTTGACAGGTTTATTGGCCTAGTGGATAGGTGAGAAGCTGTAGAAGTGATATATCTTAATTTTAGTAAGGCTTTTGATACAGTCCCACATGACATTCTCATGAGCAAACCAGGGAAATGTGGTCTAAATTACTACATAGTGGGTGCACAACTCAAAGCATAATTATTAATGATTCTCTGTCAAATGTGGGGGAGGTATCAGTGGGGTCCCTTTGGGTCTGGTACTAGTCAATATTTTCATTAATGACTTGATAAAGTAATAGAGATTATGCTTATAAAATTTGCAGATGATGCAAAGATGGGAGAGGTTGCTAACACTTAGGAGGACAGGATTAGAATTCAAAGTGATGTTGACAAATTGGAGAATTGGTCTGAAATCAATAAAATAAAGTCCGTTAAGACACATGCAAAGTAGTACACATAAGAAGGAAAAATAAAATGTACAAGTAAAAAATGGGGAATAAGTGTCTAGTCAATAGTACTGCTAAAAAGGATCTGGGAGGTATAGTAGATCACAAATTGAATGAGAGTCAATAATGTGATGCAGTTGCAAAAAATCCTTATATCATTCTGGGGTGTATTAACGGGAGTGTTGTATGTAAGACATGGGAGGGAATTGTTCCTCACTATTCAGCAATAGTGAGGCCTCAGCTGGAGTACCATGTCCAGTTCGGTGCATCACACTTTAAGAAAGTAATGAAATAATTGGAGAGAGTCCAGAGCAAAGCAACAAAAATGATAAAAGGTTAATTAAATCTAACCTAACAAATTTATTTGGGCCTAAGCTTTCGTGGGCTAGAACCGACTTCATCAGATGCATGGAGTGGAAAATACAGGAGCAGGTATAAATACGTGAAAAAATGGGAGTTGCCTTACCAAGTGTGAGGTCAGTCTAACGAGACAATTCAATTAACAGTAGGATACCAAGGGAGGAAAAATAACTTTTGTAGTGGTAATGAGAGTGGCCTGTTTCAAACACTCGACAAGAAGGTGTGAGTAACAGTAGGGGGAAATTAGTATGGGGGAAATTAGGTTTAGGTTTTGTAATGACCCAACCACTCTCAATCTTTATTCAAGCCTAATTTGATGGTGTCCAGTGTGCAAATTAATTCCAATTCTGCAGTTTCACGTTGGAGTCTGTTTCTGAAGTTTTTTTTGTTGAAGAATTGCCACTTTGAGGTCTGTAATTGAATGACCAGGGAGGCTGAAGTGTTCTCCGACTGGTTTTTGAATGTTATAATTCCTGATGTCAGATTTGTGTTCATTTATTCTTTTGTATAGAGACTGTCCAGTTTGGCCAATGTACATTGCAGAGGGGCATTGCTGGCACATGATGGCATATATCACATTGGTAGATGTGCAGGTGAATGAGCCCCTGATGGTGTGGCTGATGTGGTTAGGTCCTATGATGGTGTCCCTTGAATAGATATGTAGACAGAGTTGGCACATGGGTTTGTAGCAGGGTTTGGTTTCTGGGTTGGTGTTTTTGTTGTATGGTGTGTAGTTGCTGGTGAGAATTTGTTTTAGGTTGGGAGGCTGTCTGTAGGCGAGGTCTGTGAGAGTGAGGGATCGTCCTTCAGGATAGGTTGTAGATCCTTGATGATGCGCTCAAGAGGTTTTAGTTGGGGGCTGTAGGTGATGGCTAATGGCGTTCTGTTACTTTCTTTGTTGGGCCTGTCTTGTAGTAGGTGACCTCTGGGTACCCTTCTGGCTCTGTCAATCAATTCTTCACTTCACCAGGTGGGTATTGTAGTTTTAAGAATGCTTGATAGAGATCCTGTAGTTGTTTGTCTCTGTCTGAGGGATCAGAGCAAATGTGGTTGTATCTTAGAGCTTGGCTATAGACAATGGATCATGTGATGTGGTCTGGATGAAAGCTGGAGGCATGTAGGTAAGTATAGCAGTCAGTAGGTTTCGGTATAGGGTGGTATTTATGTGACCATCGCTTATTAGCACTGTAATGTCTAGGAAGTGGACCTCTTACGTAGACTGACCAGCGATGGTCACAAAACTTTGGATGCATTTGTTACTGTCTCTGTATTATTCTACTTGTTACTGTCTCTGTAAATTGAAGATGATGGAGTGCCATATTGACTGGGCAGGACAGTGATACATAGACTAACCTCAACTTTTTCTCTGTTTTGGTCCTGTCAGTGTTCCCAGTTTTAGATACCCAGGGAAGGAAATGTAATTTAAATAATTTCCTCTGTGGAGATCCGGAACATGTAGATATTTGTTAATTGTCTTAATAAGCATCATGATAGTATAGACCCAGTGTTGATCTCCCTAACATTGTTTTTGTTCTGTACTCTCCTGAAGTAATTCCATTGACAATGATAACAATTATTCATGATTCTCACCAATGTGAGATTTGAATTGGCTTGCTTGGCCTGATTCTCCACTGTTTTGCACCTTATTTAGTTACTTATACCAGTACAAAGTGCTACTCACCACAGTGGTACTTTTCAACCACCAATTTGCACAAGTTGTAAGTGGTTGAATAAGACACAAGAGTGGTGAACCAGGCCTGTGTCTTTATCAAGTAATTTGTAGCTCATTGAAGTGTCTTTAAAGGAACTACTGCAAAGCCTTGTTATAAGCAATGCAGTACTGTGCTGCAAAGCTGAGTGCTCTGTACTCTCTGTAGCATATGCTATGTAAGCAGTGTGGAAAGTTGCAACACGTGGGTTTGGGTTAACAGGGAGTGAACTTGACACTACCTTTGCTCTACCACTTGGAAATTCCTGAGCAACTTCCCAATTTATTTCATGAGGTACAACATAAAAAGTATGGCCATGTGTACCTTGTAATGTGCTGCATGCTCTTGATGACACCAGTATTGCAACATCAGTCCTATACTTTATTCCCATACTTCCAAGTCGTTGAGAAAGTTGAAGACTTTTCAAAATATATTTAAGTGGAAAGTGGTAATGAATTTCATACCCTGATACTGATGCAGTAACTGTAGAGCTGCTATTTAAAGCAAAGAATGTATCTTGAAAACAGAACTCTCTGGCATTAGTTGCCTCAGTTATAAATAAATGCTAGATGCTAGGAATTATATGATCTTGAAGTAGATATTATATATTCATAATGCCATAATGGCTTGAATACCTACATTTAATGTCAAAGGTTAACATTCTAAAAAAGGGCTCTTATTGGGACTTCGTAGATTTATAATTATGGTGATTTCATGTTGAAAGAAGCATGTGGGACCATAAATGATAATTTGTTCCCTGCTAATATAGATTTTGATTTTTCAAGGTGTGAGGTACAGTGTGCCTTCACCTTCTGCTAACTTCAAGGGAAGTGGTGGGTGCCCAAAACCTTGCAGGATTAAATGCATTTTACAAAGCCCTCTATGATTTTATATGGGTTAATCCTCCCTCACAAGGTTGTTTTATTGCACTTTTTATTTGTGAGGATAACAATTACTGTGGGGAGATTTTCCCAATAATTTTTTTTTTTTTTGTAAAATACATTTACAAAAAAAATGTACTCTACCAAGGAGGAAAAATGCTATTTTCATATGAAATTCAGAGGAATTCCTCTCCATTTATACTAAATGTAGCCAGAATTTTGGGATGCTTATGTTGGTTTCCAATGTAAAACCCTTGTAGTTATTTCAAAATCAGCATTTAAGTGTGTCTTTTTCTGATTAATGCTTAGAAAGCAAAATGTACATCTGGGAATTTTTGGAGCAGATTAATTGTGACAGTGCATAACATTTAATCCTTGATACTTTTGCTCAGTTAAATAAACCAGCAGTTATGAGCAAGCATTATAGTTAAAGGTCTGTCAGTCAGCACTTCCATTATAAACTTCAGATTTTAGGGATTGATATGCAATCCATTTCTTAATTTGAGAGGTTCTTCATTTCCCTGAAACCATGGAAGCCTGGTAACCTGCTGGCCTAAGATTATTCCTTTTTTACTATTTCCATTATTTGGAGGTTTTTTTATTCCAAATAGACTGTTTCCGTTTCACGGAGTTTCTTTTTATCCGTGTGTATCTTCCTCCCACTGTGTTTATTGCTGATTTTATTATCCACTGATGATCGTGTGGTGGTTTATGCACATGTAGACAATATTATACATAGAAACTCTCAAATGTTATCTGAAAAAATATTTGGAGTAGGAACTTGGCCTATTGTATCTCATGTAAAATAAGTTGATGATTTAAGTTCTAGAAAAAAGCATGGAAATCTGTTTGTAGTTTGATTTTTTTGTATGTGTTTTTTGGAGAGTATGGAAAGAAAGTAAATAGAATTCAAAGCCCAGTTTTAATTGAAATCTAAAATTGTGCTAATAGTTGATAGTAGTAAATAACATGTATGTCATTTAATAACTGTTTTAGTTGTGGGGGAAGGGTTGGAGAGTGAATAGGTACATAGGTGAATAGGGTTGGAGAGTGAATAGCTTCATGTTTCTGTGACTTACTTTAGCTCAATTGCAAAGTAAATTAAATAGAACCTGTACATCAATAAATATCTAAACCAGAAAAAAATTAGATATGCATTAAAATTCAAGGAGCATAACTGTTGAGGCGTATGTAAATTATGGTTGTAACGTGACAGCTTTATTTTCTTTAAACACAGATCATCTAAAACAGGAGATTCTTGAAACCAGCTAAAGACACTTCAAGTTTATAATATAATTGCATTTGTGGAAAATGATTTATATTTCAGTTTGGGGCATTGTTATGTTTAGCTGAGATGTGCTCAGTATAACTTCTCATATGTTCTGAATTTGTATTTATGAATTGTGTGAAGCAATATAGATAGTGTATGCAACTCCATATGATGCAACTGTGCTTTTTGCTTGCAGACAGACTGTTCCTGCAAATGAGACTTGTTGAAACCTTCCTATAAAAATATTTTAAATAAACTTCACTCTGTTGACTTGAGATAAATGAAATGTGGAATACAAACAATGGGTACATCCGAAAGGTTCTCAGCTTTCTGTTTGTGGGAACTTATAAAAGCTGGGGGTTTTGTTGTTGGATTTTTTTGGTCATAATACTGTGAGGTCATCTATATATGCATGGTATAAAAAAAGCAAGAGAATGTTAGCAAGTTGCATTTTTTTAAATTCAGCAAATAGAAGATGATTCATTATAAATATTTAATTGTAAAATTGTCCAGCAGTACTCAGCTGTTTTATCTCGTGAATAGGGCCCTTCCAAAGGGCCCTATTTCAGGGCTGGCCTTACCATGAGACAAACTGAGGTGGCCGCCTCAGGTGCCAGACTGTGGGGGGGCACCACTAGGACCCAGAGTGTAGAAAATTGTGTCTGCTGCTGGTGCATATGTATTCTCTCTGCTCAAGATGCACAGAAATGGTGGAGTGCTATGCTGGAGGAAGGCGGGCACAAGAGACATAACAGGCAGGCAGGAGAAAAGGTGAGAGGGAATAGGGTGACCAGATGTCCTGATTTTATAGGGACAGTCCCGCTTTTGGGGGCTTTTTCTTATATAGGCTCCTATTAGCCTCCACCCCCCTGTCCTGATTTTTCACATTTGCTGTCTGGTCACCCTCTGAGGGAATAACAGAAAGCATCAGGAGCTGCAGGGAGAGAGAGGAGGAGGAGCCTCTTATGTACCTCTCTAGGACCCACAGGAGCCTGGACTGATTAACACCAGCTTCTCAGGGAGCTTCCTGTTTCCTGCTGCTTCCCTGAACCCACATGAGGAGAACAGGCAGTCAACTGAAGTAGTAGGAGACAGTTAGGCCCTTAAGACACTGATATCATCTCACTCAGGCCCTGCTAACAGCCTGCTTATTTAGGGTTACCATATGTCCATATTTTCCCAGACATGTCTGGCTTTTTAGTTGTTAATTGCCGTCCGGGAGGATTTTTTAAATATATAAAACCATCCAGAAAATATGGACGTATGATAACCCTACCCACTGCCCCTCTCTCCTCTTGGGGTGTCAGCTCGCTGCAGCCTGCGGATTGCAACCCCCCCACCCCAGTGCTGCTGCAACCCTGCGCACCATGGCTAGGAGCAGTGACGTCTCTGCAGCCAGCTGCGGGTGTGGGGGACCCGCAGCCGCTTCTTCCTCCTCTGAGCATCCCCCATGGCTCTGGCAGAGCCTCAGTCTCCTCCCTCTACCCCGGCTGGGCAAGGAGTTTAGTTCCTTAGGTCTAGATGATCCAGGACTGTGGACCCACTTGAGCAGTAGCCTGAGGGATTTCCTTGTACTGCATGGGCCACAGCAAGTGAAAAACTTCATGTTCCTCAAAGACAATGAAAATAGAAGTTTCCATCCAACACATTACTGGCGTGAAATCTCCAATGGTGACAAAGTGGAGAGGCCATGGCTTATGTACTCAAAAACCCAGAATGCTGCATACTGTTTTTGTTGCAAACTCTTCCAGTCTAATGTTCCAGCTACATTGAGTTCTACAGGAACAAAGGACTGGAAAAATCTGGCTAGAAATCTGGCATGCCATGAGAAGGCAGCAAATCACCAGAGAGCATTCCATAGGTGGAAAGAGCTTGAGATGAGACTAAGGTTAAAGGCCACCATAGATCAGCATCAAGAGAAGATTGTATCAGAGTCTCTTTACTGGCAAAATGTTCTGAAAAGGCTCATTGCCATTGTCAGAATGCTTGCTACCCAAAAGCTAGCACTGCATGGCACTTCAGATCAGCTGCATGTGCCAAACAATGGAAACTTCCTTAAAATTGTGGAGCTGATGGCTGAGTTTGATTCTGTACTCCAGGAGCATCTAAGAAGAGTCACCACCCAAGAAATGGACATACACCACTACCTTGGAAAAACAATTCAAAATGAGATCATACAGTTACTGGCAACAAAAGTCAAACAGAAGATTGTGGCAGATCTGAAGTCAGCAAGATATTACTCTGTTATTTTGGACTGCACACCTGACATCAGCTATACAGAACAAATGACTTTAATGGTGCATTTTGTAACAACAACAGACCCTAGTGAAAATGTCCCTGCAATGGTGACTGTCAGAGCATTTTCTAGAATGTATTGACATTGATGATACTACAGGAGCTGGTATGACAAATGTGCTTCTTAAAAAGCTGGAAGATACGGGAATTGTGATAGCTGACATGAGAGGTCAGGGCTACAATAATGGTGCCAACATGAGAGGAAAGAACAGAGGAGTGCAGACACGGATCCGAGAGTTAAACCCTCGAGCTTTTTTGTCTCATACAGTTCTCATTCACTGAACTTGGTGGTCAGTGATGCAGCTTCAGCTTCTAGTGAGGCTTCTGAATTTTTTAATATAATTCAAAGCATCTATGTATTTTTCTCTGCATCAACTCATCGATGGCAAATTTTGAAGCAATATCTGGGAACATCCTTTCTGACACTGAAATCACTGAGTGCCACATGATGGGAAAGTGGAGTGGAGGCGATAAAGCCTATCAAACATCAAATTGGGAAGATAGATGATGCCATAGTTGCCATTATGGAGGATAATGCTATGACAGGAACTGTTCGTGGGAGAACAGTGGCAGAGGGAAATGGGATCACCAGAAACATACATAACTTCAAATTGTTATGTGGCTTAGTGTTGTGGCATGACATACTGTTTGAAATAAATGTTGTAAGCAAGAGACTCCAACGTGTTGACCTTGATATATCTGGAGCGATGGAACAGCTGGACAAAGCAAAGTCATACCTACAGTCTTACTGGTCAGATGAGGGATTTCAAAACGTTCTGAAGAGTGCACAGAAGTTGGCAGAGGAACTTGACACTGAAGCTATTTCCGCCCCCCATTTAAGAATACAAGAGTCACCGAAGAAGACATTTTGATTACGAGGCATGGGATAATCCCGTAAGAGACCCCAAGCAACAATTCAAAGTTGAATTCTTTAACCAGATGCTAGATTGTGCAATAGTCAGTTGAAGAACATTTCATGCAGCTCAAGGAACACAGCAGTATATTTGGTATGTTGTATGATATTCCAAAACTCCTCACTATACCTGAAGAAGACCTACACCAGCAATTCAGGGCACTAGAGACAGTGTTGACACATGATGACATGCACAGTATTGATGCGAGTGATTTAGGTGATGAACTGAAAGCCCTTTCAAAATACATTTCAGCAGGATCAACTCCAAAGGCTGTTCTGGAATATATGTGCACAAATAAGATGACCACCCTCTTTCCAAATGCTTTTGTTGCTTTGAGCATACTTCTAACGCTTCTTGTAACAGTTGCCAGTGGAGAATGCAGCTTCTCCACGCTGAAGTTAAAAACACATCCACGCTCCACAATGACACAGGAGAGGCTGGTTGGCCTTGCAATCATCTCAATAGAGCATGAGCTGGCCTAGACTGTGGACCTTCAGCAGGAAGCAGTTCAAATCTTTACAACCAAGAAGTCACGGAAAGCACCACTTTGATTATTCAAACAGATAAAAATGCCAGTGTTTTCTACGCAGACAATAAAAGTTAAATTTGCTGTTCAGGCATTTGAAAGTTAAGTGTTACTTAAAATTTTTGAACAAGGCATTTTAAGTTGTTTGTTCTCCTTTATTGGGGTAAGTAGCAGAGCAGTACCATGAGAGGAGTAGAACAGAAAGAAGGCAGAATTGAGACCTTCCAAAGTTTTGGCCCAAGCGAGGGGGTATGGGACATCATTTGAGCTCCTCGCCTCAGGTGTCAAACTGTTGTGGGCTGGCCCTGGTCCATTTTGGTCAATTTCATGGTAATAGGATTTTAAAAATTGTAAATTTAATGATTTCAGTCTTTTTAAATCTGAAATTTCATGGGTTGTAATTGTAGGGGTCCTGACTAAAAAATGAGTTGTGGAGGGTTGCAAGGTCATTGTAGGGGGTGTTGCGGTAGTGCAGTTGGAGAGCGGCAGCTGCTGGCTGGGAGTCTAACTCTGAAGGCAGAGCTACTGTCTGTAACAGCACAGAAGGCAAGATGGCATGGAATGATATTGCCATCCTTACTTCTCTGTTGCTGCCTGTAGAACTGGGCCCTCAGTCTGCAGCTGCCACTCTCCAGCTGCCCAACTCTGAAGGCAGCAGCACAGAAGTAAGGGTGGTATGTTATGGTGTGGTATGGCATTGCCACCCTTACTTCTGCACTGCTCCTGGTGGAGTGCTGCCTTCAGAGCTGGGTACCTGGCCAACAGGTGCTGCTCTCCAACTGCCCAACTTTGAAGGCAGCGCAGAAATAAGACTGGCTATACCACGACCACCTTAAAATAACCTTGTGACCCCCCTGCAAATCCCTTTTTGGTCAGGACCCCAATTTGAGAAATGCTGGTCTCCCTTGTGAAATCTGTATAGTATAGGGTAAAACATGCAAAAGACCAGATTTCACGCCCCGTGATGCATTTTTCATGGCCGTGAATTGGTAGGGCCCTACTCATGAACTACTGGGAATTGTGGTATCAAGCACACTTTTTTTTTTTTTTTGTGAAGAAGTAGTTTAATGAAAGAATATCACTTGTTTTGATAGTTGCCCTCTCCCTCGTGCTCTGCACACACCCCTCCCCCTGGAAAAGTAGGGGTGTATGAGACAGAAATAATTACCGTAATCCTTTTTCTCCTTTGAAGATGTGTATACAGTACTATCTGAAAGAGGTTTAAAATAATGTGACCTAACACTAATGAGGAAATTAATTCAGGCTGATAACAGGAATAATTTCTGAACAGTGAGAACAATTACATATAGAAAAAAGACTTTCCAAGCAAGAATACCAAAGCCCACTATTGGACTTCTTGTCCCTTTCAACGGAGGATTAAATTTTACTGGAAATGAAGCATGGAAACATCCTAAATAATGAAATATGGAAGGGGATCAGATTAAATGGCCTTAGTGGTTTACTTTTTTATCCTAAAATCTGATTCTAGAGATGCTACAAAACTGTTTGCCGACAACTAAATCGATCCCTGAGCCTGTGTTGCAATTCTTCTAAAATAAAAGTTTCTTGGTCATCATGTGATGGACAGCAGTGAGGTAGTATTGTAAGGATCTTTTCCCCCAAAATCATACTTGGTAACATAATGCAGGCTAGCCTCAGGGGTGGCTCCAGGCTCTAGTGCAGCAAGGGCGTCCCTGGGGCGGCAAGCCACGGGGAGCGGTGTGCCGATCGCCATGAGGGCAGGAGTCAGGCATTTCTCCGGAAGGTCCACTGGTCCTGCGGCTTTGGCGGCAATTTGGCAGAGGGTGCTGAAGGCTCAGGACCATCAGATCACCTGCAGAAACGCCACCAAATCCACGTGACCAGCGGACCGCCTGCAGGCACGCCACCGAAGACCACCTGACTGCCGTGCTTGGGGCGGCAAAAAACATAGAGGCGCCCCTGGCTAACGTCCTTCCTATTTAAATTACAATTCTACTCTCAAGTGAATAAGAAGCATCCCTCCCCTCCTCCTTGCATGTTGTATAACTTTTCCCACTTACTTCCTTGAGAAGTTAAGTAAAGTAGTCATCGTTAACATTTTAAAAGGATCTCTGGAGCATATTCTCTTAATGCAGTCTTTCACTGTGTGAGATACCTTCTCCATTCATGTAATTACTTGTATGAGAATGCAGGAAAGGGAAGATGCCATGTGCTCTAGAGCACAATTCCCAAGTACCTTTGAATGTTTATTGTAGTAGATCAGTTGGATTCAGGGAGGTTAGTAGTTCCCGGTACTTCAAAATGGGAAATGGAGCCAACATTACAGAGAAAAATAAAAGTGTATGAAAAGTAAGGTTGTTGAGTCCATTAGATCACAAGAGTTTAAAGGCTTCATTCAAGGGGAAGGAAATGGCTGCCCTGGGATTTTTGGGAGACCTGCAAAACATTTTTTTCCTACCATGATCGTATCACTATACTGTACGAATGGCTGGCTTGAGGATTTGGTTCAGGGTTAGTGAGATATTTTCCTTATGCTTCTAAGTCACTCATATTATATAAAAAAATGTTCATACGGGATCTCTGGCTTTCCCCATGTCCTCTTGCTGTAGAAGTAGGAGAAGCTGCATGTGGAGAAGGAATCAGTCTCAGAGCCAGGAGTAGAATGCAGTAGTTAGGGTGACCAGATGTCCTGATTTTATAGGGACAGTCCCGATATTTGAGGCTTTTTCTTATATAGGAGCCTATTACCCCCCATGATTTTTCACACTTGCTGTCTGGTCACCCTAGCAGTAGTGCTTAAACCACTAGATCATGCTACCTTTCATGCTATTGAGCTGCTGCCCCTCCTTGCAGCTAAAGTTTGCCTATCCCATTGGGAAGGGTCTTGTGGTGGAAATTGTGAAGCAGTGCAGGCAGATATAAAGTCATTCCAGAAATCAAGGGAACAGTGACTACAGTTTCCTCAACTTCAGAGGCCTACCCAGGACTAGGGCAGGTGAAGTGGGAGTCATGAGTAGGGTTGCCAACTTTCTACTCACACAAAACCGAACAACCTTGCCCTGCCCCCTGCCCTTCTTATGAGGCCCCACCCATGCCCCGCCCCTTCTCCGAATTACCACCTCCTGCTCACTCCATCCCCCCCTCCTTCTGTCGCTCACTCTCCCCACCCTCATTCACTCACTCATTTTCACCGGGCTGGCTCAGGGGACTGGGGTGTGGGAGAAAGGGAGGGAGGGCTCCGGCTGGGGGTGTGGGCTCCTGGGTGGGGCCAGAAATGAGGAGTTCAGAGTGCGGGAGAGGGCTCCAGGCTGAGGCAGTGGGTTGGGATGCAAGAGGGGGTAAGGGCTTCAGCTGGGGGTGCAGGCTCTGGGGTGGGGCTGGGGATGAGGAGTTTGGGGTGCAGGAGGGTGCTCCGGGCTAGGACTGAGGGATTCAGAGAGTGGGAGGGGGATCAGGGCTGGGGCAGTGTGTTGAGGAGCGGGGGGGGGGTGAGGTGTTTTCTTTGCAGGAGGGGGCTCTGATGGCTGAGGGGTTCAGGGTGCAGGAGGGGGCTCTGGGCTGGGACAGGAGTTGGGGTGCAGGGGGTGTGAGGGCTCTGGCTGGAGGTGCAGACTCTGGGGTGGGGCTGGGGATGAGGGGTTCGGGGTGCAGGAGGGTGCTCGGGGCTGGGATCAAGCGGTTCGGAGGGTGGGAGGAGGATCAGGGCTGGGGCAGGGGGTTAGGGGGCGGGGTGCAGGAATGCAGGCTCCGGGCGGCACTTACCTCAAGTAGTTCCCAGAAGCAGTAGATGTCTCCCCTCTGACTCCTACGTGGAGGTGCAGCCAGGTGGCTCTGCACGCTGCCCTGTCCTCAGGCGCCATCCCTGCAGCTCCATTGGCTGCAGTTTCTGGCCAGTGGAAGCTGTGGGGGCGGTGCTTGGGGCAGGGGAAGCGTGCGGAGCCCCCTGGCTGCCCCTACACCTAGGTGCCGGAGGGGGACATGCTGGCTGCTTCCTGGGAGCTGCACGGCGCGTAGTCTGGGGTCAAGGCCCCACAGATGGGGTGGGTCTCAGAGCACAGGCTCCAGCCCAAGCCCAAATGTCTACACAACATGAGCCCTGAAGAGCTTGAGTCAATTGACCTGGGCTCTGAGACTCAAGTCTGTAATTTGTTTATTGCAGTGTTGATGTACTCTAGGTGCCTACAGGGGGTAGGCAACCCCTGAGTGGTGGTTTTGTGAAACCTAAGTAGTGGACTTATTGTGGTGCCTAAGTAGTGGACTTATTGTGCCTAAAGTGACAGTTTGGTGTCTAAGTCCCTCTTGTTAATCTAGTCTCCAGTGCCTACCTCTGCTGCCTATAGCTTTGCCAAGCAGCAGTAGGGAATGGACTTGATTCTGGACAGTTTCACTCCTGCAGAGGGATTTTGAATAGGCTTGGTGAAACTGACTAGAGTCTTCATTTCAGTCTCCTGCTGCTTGGCAAAAGAGGCTATTGTGCTTTATTTTATTTATTTTCTATAGTGGGAGTGTTAGCTTTAACTTTGACTTTCTTGGCTTTCATCTGTTTGTGTCACAATCTTTGCTATTTAAACTTTCTTCTTACATTTATACTTTCAAACTTTACTCTGTTATAACTTTTGGTGCCCCCCTGCCCCATTCCCAAAAAAATTTATTTTGAGAGTATAGCTTTAAATAGCTAGTTCCTCCCATGGGCTGCTTTATAAATCAGTGCTGTGGAGAGGAGTTGGGGACAGCACTGTGTGGCAATGTTACAAGCAGTTTCTGTAGGTCTCTTGGGAATATCTGGGATTCAGATGATGATATATAGTCCTGCTGTGTAACAGTTTGGGATATCTTGAAGGTCAGATTAAATGACCAGTACTGAGGGCCAATAGAGCTATTAAGAGTTTGTTCCTAAGGAAATCTGTTAATCCTTCTTTGTTACATTTGAAGCTGCACACTATCAAAACTACTCCATGTGCTTGCCATAGTCTAGTAGTGTCAGTGTTTTATCAACAGATAATTGAGCTGCTATAAAATTTTTTGGAAAACGGAGCTGTGCCTAGCCATTTTTTGTTTTGTATGATTTTTCTTCTAAAAACAAACTGAAAAAAGAATTAAGGAAAACTTGAGAGAATTGGTAAGTGATAATTCTGTTTAATATAGTATGTACCATAGGTTAAAGTAGAATGTCAGCAGTCTGGTTAGATCGTAAGACAACAAAACAAACTGAAACCAATATTTTTCTTGTCTTTATATATGTGTAAAAGACATTACATTTTTTAAAAAGGTATGAGAATTACATTTATTTTCCTGGAAAGTTAGTCTTCTTCCCTATTTTAGAATTATCCTATTCTTATTATATAACTGTAATTATGTAAATCATAATTATTGAGCTTTATTAATTTTTTTCTCTTCAAAATTTGTATGTGTATGTGCTTTTAGACATCCACATAAATAGCATTGCTGTATATTCTCACACTGTAACTGATATTTCTTTGCAGGAACCTGGTATTATTTTCAGAATTGTGTGTGTGTTAAATCACATTCTAAAGAATTATTCTTAATTTTATACACATTTTTCATTGGCGTCTTAAACATTATGTGAATCCTTTTTTATGACTCTGAGTATGGGGGAGTTATTGGGAGCTTTAAAGAACTCCCCCATAAAAAGTACAACCTGCAGCTTTAGTCACCATGTCAAAAGCAAATGCTTGCTTACACTTCCCGATTAATCCTTGGTATCCAGATAAAGAGAAACAGGTGAGGGTCAACTTAAGTTTGTTTAAAATGTTTGAGCCTTACTTTTATTTTTGGTGTAGTAAATTGTTAACAAGAGCCTCTTTCACCTTCTATTCGCCCTGTTTGTGGGCTAGACTTTGTCATTCTTATCCATGTTGAATAGTACTTTATTCCACACTGAAAGTAGTCCACGGCAACTCATAGACTAAGGTACTGCTCAGCATGAGCAAGGTGCGTAAAATCTGGCCCCAAATGAATCATAGTTGTAATTGGTTTTGTCTGTGTGTATTTTGTTGTTTTATTTTTTAAATCAGGTATTTGTTTAGTTTCCTGTTTCCTGATCCTACAGTCTTTACTCAGGCAAAACTCCACTGATGTCTCTGGGAGACTTCAGCCCAGAGATTTCATTGGGAGTTTTGTGTAAGAGCTGCAGGATTGGGCCCAGAGTGTATGTGTGAGGTGTCACAAGAAACCAGATGTAGTATCTGAATTAGAACCCTGCATGGGATTAGTGTAGAGCCCTGCAGCAGGACCGGGATCCCCCAGGTCTCACAGGAGCTGCTGCCAAAATAGCAGGAGTGGGATTAAAAATAGTCCCACGCAGGACTCTAGTCTGGATTGCTGATTGTCAGTGTGTGCATTCCATGGTATGAGGGCTCAGACTTGAATTTCCACTAAAGTCAGTCTGAGTTTTGGTTGCTCAGCATCTCATTGGAAGGACTCATCATTATGCAGAACTGAGCCCATTCAGTATGTGCCATAAAAGTGAGATAATAATGACATTTCAATAGGATGGTTTATTGGTAATGTTGATTAATGCATTTGAAAATGTGAGAGTTTAGAAAACATTGGCTAGTGCTGCCATTCTCTTCTCTTTGAGGGATCTCTATTGCAGTAAGATGTTCATTATTTTAGTTTGGAGACTGCCTCTCAGCTTGCACAACTTGAAATTTTACTTAGTGGCTTTGAATCATTGTAGTTAAGAAGTGTCCATTATTGCTGTTCAGAATAAAAATTTTAATTTTAAGCCAACATGGATATAAAATCTTGGAAACCAATAATATTTTAAAAACTTCAAGGAGGTCTGGCACATTTAAAACTGCAGTGAACTAATGCCCTGCTATTTTATTGAGTTTTGAAATAATCTGACATTTGAAAATTTTACTTGTGTTTTTTCTATCAAGAGCCTTAAAACTAAAATGTGGAAGTAACTGTGTATTTAATTATCCTGGTCTGTAACTCCTAAGCATGGGATCGTGCTAGAAGATTACATCAGATCTCTAATACTTTATTAATCTAGACATGAAAAAGGTTTTTGGTGGTAATGCATGAATCTATTCATGCAACACTAGCCAATGATACTTCTTTGATGGTATCAGAATGATCTAAAATTACAAACTGAGTCATAACTTTTCCCTGGGTATGGCAATGGTTGCAGTCATGTTACAGCTGTTAGTATGAGTTTGTCATATAATCTAATTCCAAGAAAAACACGGAGGGCAAGTTACGCTGGAATAACATGGCGTAATGGTGGGTAATTGAGATCAGACTCTGCCCAAGTAAATTCCTAATTTTATTTCTTATCTTTTACTGTATTCTGCTTCTATATTTCTTAGTCTTCTGGAAGAATGCTGCCCCTAATGGTAAAAGTGTTCAATGTATACACATGTATATATACCATAGTGTATGTACTCTAATACTTATTTTGTTCTCTAGTCTCTGTAGATGTCAATAATCCCAAACCAAGAAGGTAATAAAACAAGAGGTCATAGTTCTGCTGACTTCCAGTGCAAGACAACCTGCTTTTCACAAAGTGCTGCTGGCAAAGAAGATTTTGGTTATTGACTTACAAGGGTAGTCCCCGATCATGCAAACACTTATGCACATGCTCAACTTCACATACGCTGAGTAGTATGTGAAGTTAAGCACATGCATAAGATTTTGCAGAATCAGCTCTTTAGATGTTTAAACCTTTACAGATTTATCAAGGCAGCCCCTTACGGACGTTCTGAGAGATTATACCTACCAGATCAGTCAACGGCAATAGCGGTGAGGATGCAGCTCTGTTTTCATATTTAGGAAAGTTTAACCTCCCTCCATCCCTTCCTCCCAGTACCCTAATCGTGGTGTCCCTTGGATTACTCCTGTGTTTCATTTCCAGTCTATGGGAGAGTCTCGTTTCACAAGTAAATCAGGATGCAATGTTTTTTTTTCTACTTTGTTATTCGCTGACCATACATTTCTAGACTCATGAACTAAAAATTCTTCAATAGCCTCAAACTCGTCTACATTGACAACATGTCAAAACTGCTGAAAGAAGCCTTCCCCCCACAAAATATAAAATATAAGAGCTTTCACTGCTTCATCCATCCCCTCTGGAAAAGCCTGAGTAAACAGGCTTGGTAACATACTCTCAAGCTTACAAACTCAGCTAGGTCAAGGGGTGAAGCAAATTTCACATGGGAGGTCCCTCCAGCAAGAATGTCCTCCTGCCTGGCCCTGGGGTATACAAACCTAAGAACTGTTGCCCGAAGCAGCTGATGATTCCAAGCGGAATATGGTTGCTAGGGAAGAGAGAGGTAGCCTCTAAGGGCAGGACCCAAACCACAAAGCACTTTGTAGGTCAAAACCAATGCTGTGAATTATAACTGGACTTCAGTGTGCAAACTGATTATTAGAGTGCATTACAGAAATTTAGTCGGCAGGTGTCAAAGACACAAGTAAGGTGGGGATGTCCAGATCTGAAAAGAATAGTGGTAACCTATTAGCACTAGATAAAGATAGCTGTGGTATAAAAAATATGTTTTCTATCTGAAAATTCAGATGCAGCTGGGTATGCAACAGGACCTTTAAACTGCAAATCTTGTTAACAAAGGGTAGCTGTACCTTCCTCAAAGGAGCAGAAAAGGTGGTAGAACAGAGTTCCATGACAGTCCAAGTGGGACAGCGCTTGAAGCAGAACAGCGGTCATCTAATTCACATAATCATACTCCTCTCTGGATCAATTCTTAGAAAAGCAAAGTGAACCACATGATCAATCATGTCAAAGGCAACTGATAAAATTGAAAGAACCAGGGTAAAATCATGACCCCATTGAAATCAATGGGAGTTTTGCCATTGAGTTCAGTGGGGCCAGAATTTCAGCCTCTTATCTTTATGCATTGCTGTAAGGATATTATATAACCCACAAGACCAGCAATAGATTGTGTTGTACCCAATGCTGGAACCAAACGGACAGGGTCATAGAGCTCTGAGGACTCCAGTTAGTACCAAAACTAACTTGCCATAATCTCCTTTCTGTCACGGATGCTAGGTCAAAAGCAAATCCTATTTGTCCTAATGAATTCTCCCTAATGATAGCTTGGAAATCTTAGCCAGGCAAAAGAAGCAAGCTCCTGAGATGCATCCAAGAAGCATATGTGTATTCTGGAAGCCATGATGAGTGTTTGCAAGGCGGAGATCTCCCTAATGACTCTGGCCACACTGCTTTCTATTCTTCTTCATAAAGGGAAGGATTTGAGACCTCCTGTGTTTAGAAGAGGCAATCCTAGAAGACTAGTGTCTCAGATTTTGTAAGTGATGCTGAAGATCAAGAATCAGGGTAGCTCCAACTACCTATGAGGAAGAATAACTATACTTCCATTTTCCTCCTTACAATGAGATACACTAAAGTGGTTTTGCAAACTCTATTCCTCTCACTGTCCACATGAACTGGGTATTTTCCACTGCGGCTTGCACTAATGTAGCATTTTTAAGCACTGCTTTTGAAATGTATTTTGTACTGCTTGAAAGCAAATATATTCTAGAAAAATGTTTCGTTTGGCTAAGTTTCTACATTCCTTGTAGGGTAAATCATCATAATCATGTATAAAGAGATAGTTGCCTTGCCTTGTCAAGATGACAACAATGACAAAGAAAAGAGATTTTTTGATAGAATGGAGTTGACAAGCTGGCAGTGGTGCCAGAGACTGTAGTGGATAAGGGTCAGGTTAAGAGTTCTAGAAGGAAAGCATGGTTCCTTCTACAGATTGACCTAAAATACTTGTTACTGCTTTGGAAAAGTGTCAACAATCCTAGTAGGAGGAAACACCACATTTTCAAAGTACTTACAGTATTTTGTCTAAATCCTGACACCAGTGAAATCCCTAGGAGTTTCAATATGATTGGAAGTAATATTATGAAGTGTGGTTTTTCTCTTGGAATATTAGACTAAATATTGGTCTAGGTAGTATTTTAAAAACTCTCTGATGAAAATAATACAGTATAAACTATTATTGGTTCTTTTCATGAGTTAGGAAAAAAGTAAAAAAACACTATTAGTTCAGTGTGCAGTGTCTGAATCATAGAATCATAGAATATTGGGGTTGGAAGAGACCTCAGGAGGTCATCTAGTCCAACCCCCTGCTCAAAGCAGGACCAATCCCAAATAAATCATCCCAGCCAGGGCTTTGTCAAGCCGGGCCTTAAAAACTGTTAAGGATGGAGATTCCACCACCTCCCTAGGTAACCCATTCCAGTGCTTCACCGCCCTCCTAGAGAAATAGTTTTTTCTAATATCCAACCTAGACTTCCCCCACTGCAACTTGAGATCGTTGCTCCTTGTTCTGTCATCTGCCACCAATGAGAACAGCCTAGCTTCATCCTCTTTGGAACCTCCCTTCAGGTAGTTGAAGGCTGCTATCAACCCCCTCCTCAGTCTTCTCTTCTGCAGACTAAATAAGCCCAGTTCCCTCAGCCTCTCCTCGTAAGTCATGTTCCCCAGTCCCCTGATCATTTTCGTTGCCCTCTGCCGGACTCTTTCCAATTTGTCCACATCCTTTCTGTAATGGGGGGCCCAAAACTGGACACAATACTCCAGAAGTGGCTTCACCAGTGCCAAATAGAGGGAAATAATCACTTCCCTCGATCTGCTGGCAGTGCTCCTACTAATGCAGCCCAATATGCCGTTACCCTTCTTGGCAACAAGGGCACACTGACTCATATCCAGCTTCTCATCCACTGTAATCCCCAGGTCCTTTTCTGCAGAACTGCTGCTTAGTCAGTCAGTCCCCAGCCTATAGCAGTGCATGGGATTCTTCATTCCTACGTGCAGGATTCTGCACTTGTCTTTGTTGAACCTCATCAGATTTCTTTTGGCCCAATCCTCCAATTTGTCGAGGTCACTCTGGACCCTATCCCTACCCTCCAGCGTATCTACCTGTCCCCCCAGTTCAGTGTCATCCGTGAACTTGCTGAGGGTGCAATCCATCCCATCATCCAGATTATGAATATTTATATGATACTTGTATGGAGACTTGTTCACTTCCATAATTGTGTTTCCATAATGAAATGTAATTATTATACAAGACTATGGTGTGTATCAGGACTCAGAGAATTTGAACTGTCTTCCTGTTGTTATTTTTGTTGTTCCGTGCCTAAAATGGAAAAAAAGACTGTGCTCTAAAATCATTACAGAAATTGTACACAATTACACTCACAATTTATTATGAAAATTAACACAAACAAAACTTTTTTAAATCCTCCTTTCAGTTAAAGGAAGTGCTATTGTATATGTGGACTGAGGAAGAAAGCTTAAATAAATTGTTTGAAAAAAATCTCTCGTTTACTAGATATGTTTAACAGTTTAATAAAAGCAGTGTACTGATGTGCTGTTAGCACTGCCCCGCCCCCCCCACTTGGTAAGGCAACTCCCATCTTTTCATGTGTGGTATATTTA
The DNA here is from genome assembly GCF_016161935.1 of Mauremys reevesii. Taxonomy (NCBI): domain Eukaryota; kingdom Metazoa; phylum Chordata; order Testudines; family Geoemydidae; genus Mauremys; species Mauremys reevesii. The sequence goes on along the minus strand of NC_052627.1, from coordinate 83,937,546 downwards.
TACCTGCTTACTGTATTTTTCACTCCATGCATCTAATTAAGTAGGTTTTATCCCACAAAAGCTTATGCCCAAATAAATTTGTTAGTCTCTAAGGTGCTGCAAGGACTCCTCATTGTTTTTGCTAATTTAGGTTGAGTTTGCCATAAATAGTTGTGGCTGTGCACATGTGACTCTTGCTGAGCTAACTTTAAAATGCAGTAGTTCTACTGAGTGCATTCTGAACGCTTAAACAGTTTTTTTTAGTTAGGTCACTAACGTCCCAATCTTGTGGTGTTCTCCATATAGGCAGACACAGAGCACGGTTGAAGTCACATGGGGCTCTGCACAGGTGCAGGGGTCTGACAACAAAACACAGCACAGGATTGCTACTTAAATCAAATGCATTTACATTCACGTCTACCAACAAGGTGCCACGAACATAGCTATAAAATTCTAAAGGAAATACTCTTCTCTGCAGTAATATCAGTACCGTCAGTAGTCTTTTAATGTCAGACAGCTTGTATCTTTCCTGGGTGGTGAATGTTTAAAGTAAAGAAAAACCAGCTTACTATTGGTTACATACAATGGGGCCACTGACCTGGGGGGCCGTTGCTCATGCTGACGTCAGAGGGAGTTGATGGCACTCAGCACCTTGCAGTTCTGCCACTTTTATTTTTAGAGGCTGAGCTTTTAGAAGAAAAATCAAAAGAAGAGGGACCCATATCTTCAGTGGAATATGAAGCAATTAGCTGTTGTCTTAAAAGCAGGAGTATTTTTAATTTTTATTGAATATTTTAAAGAAATACACCTGCTGTTACAGGATTCTAGCTTTGGGGGTATTTTTACCCCAGGCTTTTGACTTCTGAGGGGCAGTAATATATGTTTCAACACCAGTTTCTAATTTACCTGGTTTAAAAATAATCCATATCGAACCTGGAGGACACGAGGCAACACCCTAGGTGTATGTCCCCTGAGAACTGGAAAAGTTTCAAGGCTTTTGTGGAATCGCGGGAGGGCACTGTACTGGGAAAAGGAAAAGTTTTTAGCTTGCAGCAGGAGTAGGGGTAAGGTTCTTCAAGAGTAATTCCTGCCTCTCTCCTCCGAAGAATTCTTTTCCACTTAACAGTTTGCACTCCTGACATAATTGTACCCCCTTGCTGCTGGCCCCTCTCTCAGGCTGGGTCCTAGCAGGGGAGGAGAGATCAGGCTGGGAGCATGGAAGAGCTGGGAGCATGGGACAGCTAGGGTTGCTAGTTTTGGTTGGATATATTCCTGGAGCGGAGGTTTCATCACATGACATAATCTTTTTAAAGATTACTCTTTAGTCCCTGAACACGCCAGGACAATGCTGGAGGGTTGGTAACCCTAGGGACAGCTAGGGAAGCAGGAGGGGAGTCACTTCAGGGGAGAGAGAACAGTAAATGGGAGGAAGGCAGAGCTCAAGTTAGCAAGGATGGAATGGGGTGGTAGGGGTGATGCACAAAATATTAATATCTACAGAAGTTTAAAGAGGTTCTTATTTTCTTTTCAGAATAAAAATCCTTTACTCCTTTTTTACTTTTATAAAGGAATATCTTGTGTTGATATGGGAAATAATGTCTTGAGCCCCAGGCCTGCAATATTGTTCTACATAAGTGGATAATGTACCTTCAAGCAGTTGCCTTGGCTCCAGGATTGGGACTTACTTAGAATGGCTAAGGCCAGATTGTTTCTGGCTCTTGTGTGTAGGAACAGAAAGTAAGGCTTGAGGGGCTTTCCATATCCCCATCTTACATAACTGCAGACCCTGCATATAGGGAGCAGAGGGACTGGTCCCACTTGGGGGTGCAAACTATCCTCACAAGCGTGGGAAGAGGAGGAGTATGGCCCTATCTCCTTCTCTACACAGGCCTCAAGAGCAGGCTAGTTGAAGCATCAGAAAGGTCCTGGAAGGACTGTGCCTCCCAGAGTATACTCTGAGATGGTGTATCTCCACCTCGGGGTGTGCACAGTCTGCGTTTGGGGTTTGGTGTGTAGGGGTTGTATTGTTCATAGATTATTTTTTTGTCTGTCATTGGAAGCAATAAAACTGCTATACTTTTCAATTTAGTTCATTCTGGAAGATAATTTTTAACAAACTGAGGCTTGCTTATTGGTTATTTCTCAGGAATATTTGGACTGTTATTCTAATTACAGTCCTTAGCACTTTTGTATTTCAAACCCTATGTAGGAGAATGTGCTGTACTGCATCTCTCTATCACAATTCAGCAGAACTGAGTATACTCTCTAGCTGCACTCCTTATTTTATTACAACACTGTTTTCAAAGGGGTGATTTCAGTTTTTTTTTTAATAATTACTTCAACTAATGCAGAAACATTTTAAACATTTCAGCATTAGATTGTGTGGGTTTGAAGCTTGGGTTTGTGAGTGCTTTATAATAGTACTGTAATGCTGGATCTTCCTTTTATAAGGACTGCAAATATGAAATCTGAAGATATTTCCCTTCCCCAGTAGGGCAGAGAATGTTTAGGTGCTTTTTTTTAACGCAAACATCTTTAAGGTAGAAGCAGCAAAGAATCCTGTGGCAACGGCTACCCCTCTGATCTTTAAGGTAATGCAAGTCCCTATCTATGAGTGGTGGACAAAAATGCCCATTCAGGCCTTAACACCAATTGCGTGCATGTATGTGTGTGTGTTTAAATATGAAAAAAGAAGCTAAAAAAGATTTCACTTTGTGGCTATAATGAATATGATTTAAATTGAAAGGAGTAACAGGGTTCCCCCCCCCCCCAGCTGGGTAAATAGCCCAGTCAGCTTCCTATCATCCAATCACCTGTGATTTCTGTGCCACCACCCCCAGGAACCAGCAGCTCCCACCTAACCCACAGTTTTAAAGAAGATAGTTTGGTAAAATCATATAGAACTGTTGCTGCTCACATTTAAGGATACAGAACTGCAGGACTCACTTATAAGAAAGGCAGAAGCTTGTCCAACAAAAAGTTGCATTGAACCAGAAGGTTAGTAATAAAGTTTCATGCTAAGAAACTCTTTTTAAAAAAAAACAGTCAGTTTCAGTACACATGAAGATTTTTAATATGTCAAAAAGATTATGGATTATCACATATATTAAAACAAATTACTCAAATTTTATATGCTTTTGAAAAGTAAGACCTGTGATAAATATATCATACCTTAAAGTATTAACCCTGTTAATGCTTCTCTAACTAGATGCCATACTGATCTCCTTTCAAATGTGTTAATCAAATAGAGATGGTTTCCACATTAACCTAAACAAAGACCATTTCTGTTTGAAGGCGGCTAAGTATTTAGGCATCTGTTCTGTTGTCTTGCTTTTCTTAAATATAATTACATTGGTTTTTCTTTTTTTTAAATATTAACAACTTCTATGAGGTTCTTATTCATAGCATCAGCATTTATAATGCACAAAATTAAAAGTACAGTTCATATAAAATCATGCATTGATATGTTACTCGTGTGTACATTTTGCAACTTTCAAATTTTTGTTCTCTTAATTTCGTAGAGGATGAAGAAAACCAAAGTTAAACATCCTCATGCCAGGAAAGACAAATCAATGCTAATATTGAATTAGGCCAAATTAACTGAAGTTGGCAGTAAGTTATAAGGAGAGCTGGTATTGTTGGAGAACATATTGGTACAATTTGTTTCAGGTTTTTTGAAGGAAACAGAGGCTGAGGAAGGATTACATTTTATCTGGAGAAGGTTTCCATATTTCTTACCATTCTGAATATTCTAGGGGCATTGGGGTCTGTAAAACAAGATGTTTGATAGATATGAACACTACTTTCTTTTAAAAAAATGGCCTATCAGATGTAGTACTGTAAAATAATATGAAGTCAGCAAAATATATTTTAACAACAAATAAAGGTACCAAAAAAACCTCTTGAAAATAGATTTCTCCTGGAATATTTAAGCATATATGTTAACAATAAAATTACATTTTGGATTGCACATAGTGTTTGCTTTGTACAATAAATACTTTTGTCATTTATATTATAGTTTAAAAAAATGTAAAACTCAGGATGAAATATTTCAAGAGCCTAGCACAGGGCAGTAATTAAAGTGAAAGGTGTGTCTTCTACCACCCCCAGACTGGGGAGTGATTTGTAATTTTTATGTTATGTATTTAAAGCAAATTTTATTTCTCAGAGTGAAGGCAGAGATTACAATGTAAAAGGTAGTTTAAATTGTTTTTCTGTAGACATACAGACTCTGTCCATATGCACCTATTGATTTTTTTTTCAGTTATTCATGAAGTTTTGCAACAAAATTAAGACCAAGTCCTGAAACACTTTACATGTCTGTGGAAGTGTCAAACCTATTTAAGAGCTGTATGGAGACTTTGTGGAAGGGGACTCTGTATCCCATGAGTACTGTGACAGTTTAGGGGTCTGCCTGTGTACAAGTTATTGATTTTTTGATATTATGAACTCTCTGTGTACTCTCTCCATATATCAAATTACAAACTCCAGTTTGTTTTCTGAGCACCATTTTGATTATAAGCTTGTTCTGTAGCCTACAAATATAGCTGAAACACACAGGAGGTGTCAGGAGAAAGCCTTGCACCTAGCAGAGGACTAATAATGGATAATTGTTAAACCTTAATGATCACCCATTCAGATGGAAGCACCCTGGGACAAAGAGCTGGCTGTCACCCAGGATAAACCAGTTTTTCAAGTCTGGACTCTACATGGATGTTGACCAAGTAACAAAGCACCTGGTGGGCCACAATGATCACCTGATGGGGTTTGAGGCTGACAAGAGAGGTCATCTGATGGGGGGGGGGAGGATTGGAAGCCTATAAAAAAAAGGGTCTTTCAACAGCCATTTTGGAAAAGACACCAGAAACATGCTCCCTCAGTGCTATCAGCATAACAACTATGCAGCCACCCACCCCTGCCCCCAGGATCCTAGAAGATAATGCATGGAAAGAAATGTGCATGACAGTCAGCAGCAAAGCATTTAAGAGGCTGTTTACCTCTTACGGCATATCCTTCCGCATACTTCAGAGCAGTTATCCAAAAGGATAAAGACCATCAGGTTGCAGTGTTAGAGGGGTTTTTTTCTTCTGATTTCTTTCTGATAGAGATCAATTGGAAGAGGAATCAGGGGGCCTCGTCCTAACCGCTCCTACATCGCTAGGAAAGCATGTTCTGGGATACATCCTGATCTCATTCTCTCCCCTCCATGGCAGCTCTCCTCCCAGGGCTTCAGTAACCTCCTTAGGTCCCTGCCTGAAGAAAGAGGGTAGAGAAAACAGGCTCCACGAGAGGGCTGCTTATGGGAGCAGGGGTTGCTTTTTTGGGCTTAGAGCTCCCTAGTGTACTCTTCCACATCAAACCATCCATTCTCAAAATGGGTCAGCCCAGTGTGGTGCTGGATAGGAATGAATGATTGACTGATGTGCCCCTTACACCTGCCGCAGGCTTGGGATTTGGCTTTTACAGTGTAACTCAATTGCATTTATATAGTAATCGTGGTAAACGTGTCTCTGTTGGAAAAATTCTTAAGTCATCCACAAACAGTTTGTCGAAATGCTGCCTCCGACAGTGATCTTATCTACTCTTATATGCTAAGCTGGGGCAGGCTGAAGTAAGAATTTAGATGGGAGATACCCTTCAGCCAGAGTGCTGCAGAAGGTTGTATTATTGATTCATTAGGTGACAGTCAGTACTGAACTGGGTGGATTTGATTTAAATTAATCACTAGTCAGGAAGACTTGATTTAATCATTGATTTCTACATAAAAGTGCATTCTTGTTGGTTGTTATAACCTTAATACATATTCTTCACAACTCAGGTAGATGTAGGTTTCATTTTTGGAAGGTACACACTATATATATTTTAAGTGATTTATTTTGAAAACGTTTCAGATTAGTTTTACAGCTGTATCAGAAAATTGAATGATTGTTTGGTTATTTCATTTACCAAAGGAAATTGAAGCAGATATTTATGAAGTCATTGGGAGGTGAGCTATCTCCAATTCCACAGGTTAATCATTAATATTTGGAGGATTTTCTTGCCATGCGGTATTTTAGGAGGAGAACATCACCAGACAGACATTTAAATTGTTTTATTTAAGTAAAACAACAACGTTATGTATTCTGGATTTTTTTCTTCAACAGCAAACATATAATATTTTAACAAAACAAGCATATGAATTTTTGAATTTAGTTTAAACATTCAAGTTTTTTAAATCAGGTTTGTTTTTGTTTATATATAAATTAAATTGACTATGTCAGCCAGGTCAACATGAGAAACTTAAAATATTGGCTTCTGCAGCTAACTCAGTCGTCTTCATCCTCATTTTCCTGTTTGTTCATAATCTGGAAAAGAAAAACAAACTTTCCTGCTTTTTCAGGTCCCAAACAACTTCTCAGTTTGGAATGAATTAGTCCAAAGGAAGAAAACATTCTTATTACACCCGCAGAAGAAACTACTGCTGTTAAAAGTGAGATTATCACTTCAACAGTCTCTGAATCCAAGTGTTTAAGTGACTTCCACCAGTTCACTGGTGTGACTTTTTCTTTAAAACATCATCAGCAAATATATATTTCTTAGCTCTGAAGTTTATTATAGTTGGCATTATGGAGGGATGATTGCTGGATGTCCACGTCATAGCCAACTCCTCTTCTTCAGCAGTTAAGGTTTGACCCTGGTACTGAGTATTGAGAATATTTGCAAGAAAATGAGCTGGAGATAGTGCTTGTCCTATGTGTTTTTTTTTAATGCTTGCAATTTAAGTCTGTCATTGCATATTTCTCTTTTTAAGATCTCACTCAGTTCCTTCCAAATTTCAACAGCGTCAGCAATAAAACAGCTATTTCCCTGCATTTCGTTCAAGGCTACAGAAGTAGGCTTCAGGGTACTCAGCATGTGTTCAACCATTCTTGTAAGCCCAATGTTGAGAACTTTGGTTGTGATAGTGCCATCTATTTTTTCACAATTTTGTTCACAAACTGTCATCAGATTAGGCCAATTCTTTCTATAGTGCTCAAAACAGTCCACTACTGAATTCCATCGTGCGTCTTGTGGTAGAGTTAGCTTGGTTCCTCCCACTTTTTTCAGAGCAGCTGCTGCAAAGTGGTTGTTACGGAAGTATTTTGCAGTTTCAACAACATTAGCCTTTATTTCTGGAACAGTGAAGTCTTTGGCTAGGAAATGCATCAAATGAGCACTGCAACCGTATGTTATTAGTTTGAGACTCTCTTCACTTTCTTTTAAATTTCTTCTCATCTTGGATACATTTGCAGCATTGTCTATGACCAAGCTGCGTACTAGACATTTGAATTTTTTTTCAGTTTGTTATAGCTTTTACTGCTACTTCTTGTAAGTATTCTGCTGTGTGTGCGCATTTCCTGATGTATCAGTTGTTTCTGTAAGGAAGACATTCCCTTCTTCTGTTGTCATACAAGCACATACAACCAGGGGCGGCTCTAGGAATTGCGCCGCCCCAAGCAGGGCGGCACGCCGCGGGGGGGCGCTCTGGCGGTCGCCGGTCCTGCGGCTCCGGTGGACCTCCTGCAGATGTGCCTGCGGAGGGTCCGCTGGTCCCGCGGCTCCGGTGGACCTCCCACAGGCACGCCTGCGGATGCTCCACCGAAGCCGCGGGACCAGCGGACCCTCCGCAGGCATGCCTGTGGGAGGTCCACCGGAGCCGCCTGCCGCCCTCCCGCTGGGGTCTGGAGCCGGCCCTGCATACAACAGGATCATTGTGGACATTGCTCCACCCATGAAGACTCAGGTTAACAATTTTACCCTCTAGACCTTTTTGCACACTGCTCAATTTCTCTTTCATACACTTTATCCAGCAATTTGCCTGCGACATCTGCTCTTGGGTGTACTAGTATCCTGGTCTTAATGACTGAACCATGTTAATGAAGTGTGGGTTCTCAATCATACGGAAAGGAGAGTTTGTTGCATAAACAAACTAGGTAATTTTTTCATCAGTTACCTCTTTTTGCAATCTGCTGGTTCTTATCACAACTATCTATGGCTGTTTCTGGATGATAGAGATTTTTTTTTCTTTTTGCCACTGGTGATATACTGTGACTATGTGACATATGTGATGTGACTGAAACACTATCATTGGCAGATAACTCTGAAACTATAGAAAATGATGGTGATCTTGAAGGTGGATAGTCTTCAGAATCCTGTATGTTGAGGATGGATTCTCCTAAACAACATAAGTCAGTGCAGTTTTATTTAATTATTACCACCATACTGCTCATTTAGTATTACTCATTGCATTCACTGACACTCAGTACTACTTTAAAGGTGAAATTGTAAAAGGAAGATCTGCCTATTTATTACAGCTGCATCAAAATGATAATACCATAGAGTAACAACTATATTTTTTGCTCAAACATGAGAATTCAAGAATAGTCTAGATGGAAGACAGGCAGTCCTTAAGAAAGAAGTATGAAATAAATAAGTTTACCAACCTGAAGATCCTGCATGTTCAGACATGTTCCTTTCATCATCTTCAACACAGCTTCCTCCTGAGAAGGAACACGTCTCATGATGTTCTTTCGTTCGGGCGACCAGGCCTTGCATTTCTTTGTTGTGCTGTTTGCATTTTGCACGCATGCCTGTCTTACCCACAGGTAGAGGAACTTCATTCAAATATTCCCAAACTGGGTCTCTTTTACGGCCTGCTGCCATTATAAGTTTTCTCCTCTAGTGAGAGAATGGTATGGTAGATCTCAAATCAATGAAGGCTACACTCAGAAAGACCTCAAAACTTCTGGAATATGCTGCTCAAACAGTTTTGCTTTTGTTTGTACTGCCTGTCCCTCCCTTCTCACATTTATCTCCAGACTTTCTCTCCTTGTCCAGATCTATTCCACCCCCAACAATCTTCTATTCACTGAACTTTTTGAAACTTTGCACTTTTAGAGAGAGGTAAGGAATTGACTCTGTGTAAACAAATTTGCAGAGAGACAATAGGGTTGAAGTCTGTTATTTCTCACCTCTATATATTATTTATTTATTTAAAACTAACTAAACATGTCTGATGGTATCTTCTAGGTTGAGTCCATTGGGTAGATAAAAAAGAGTAACCTAAATAATTTATACAGACGCCCCTGGAACCCCATAAAATTGGGTCCCTAATCCATGAACTATTGGAACTCATTTACAAAACTTTTCTTAAACATTACATGAATATATTGTCTCATACTTTAGAGAATTAGAATTTATAATCCCTATTCCATGATGAGATATCTTTGAGCTATAATGTATCTTAATTAAAACTATCTTTAGATAGGTTTTTATCCTCCAAAAAGCATTTTATAAAAAAAATCCTATTTTATTTATTTATTTATTTTTTAAAAATCATTGATTTTTATCCGCTCTGGTACTGAATCAGTGCCTCAGTATGTTTTTTAAACTGGGCTGGTTGGAGGTGCTATATTAAGGCATGTCTGTAAGAACAGTTAGTCTGCGGCAAGCTGTGGTGTAAATCTGTGTTGTGTTAGCCAGCCGCACACTAACAGTCTGTGTGGACCTTGCTGCTATTCACTAAAAGTCCCATAATGTGCTTTGATCTACCCCACTTTGAAATGAGAATAGATCGAATTCAGTACACTACAGGACTTTTAATGCACAGCAGCAGTATTCCATAGCACTTTAGCCTATTTCCATTTCACAGCAAGGAAGATCAGAGCACACCATGGAACTTTTAGTGTGCACCAGGCTGTGTGTGGTAGATGGACACCCCAGCTTGCTGCACACAAACAGTTCATATAGACAAGCCTTTATGGATAACACTTAAAACCAAGCTTCTGACTACTTGTGACGAATGGTCACTAAAGATCCTTTGGTACTTTAGTTGTGATTGGGGGTGTTAGTTTCAATGTGAAGGCCAAACTTCAACTTGAGCAAGTGTATTCTACCTACCATGCTTTGCCTAAAGTCATATTCATTTTTTCTTCACTTCTATCCTATACTTTTGTTGCCATATGCTGTTAAACAGTGTTTGTTTGCTGTCCCACATATAACTGCCTTTCAGTGGTCGATGCAACGATGGACATATATGCTGTAATTAGTTTGCAAAGCAATTTACGTTCATTTGAGTTGCAACCTTTTTTACAAATGTACATTTCTTCATTGAGTATATGTTAGTGTGGATCCCATCATGGGCTCATATGCATCTCATGTGTAGAAGATTGGATTTTTTTGGAATAGCAGTGTCTGGAGATGTCCTCGGTACCAAAGAGGCAGCCAGTCCCAGTCCCATACCATCCTTTGGCACTGCCCTTCAACGAGAAGATATATTCCTCCTTCTGAATGCCGCTGTATTCCTTCTCAATGGTATTACACAAAGATCCCTTCACCCAGGAGGGAGAGTGATCTTTGGAAGTTGGTAGCTGAACCCCCTATATTACATTCCAGAGGAACAAGGAAGTGCTGCGACCTCACCTGACATTCATTCCTAAGTGCGTCTCAGAATTTCTTCTAAACCAGTCAATCAACCTGCCAGTTTTCTTCCTGAAGCCACATTTGGCACAGGACGTAAAGAAATTACACACACTACATATGCCCAGGATGCTGCTTTATTACATTGACAAAAACTGTCACCCCATCTGTTTATAGCCACATCCGGGCATTCTAAAGGTTAAGGCTTCTCCTTGCAGAGGATACCAAAATTGATATCATGATGTCTCTTGCCGAGTTACCAGTTGGTTGCTGAGTCTTGATGCTTGAACTCTGCTGTACCCTTCCTGTTCAACAACATCCTCTGCCTCCGTCAGAAATGTGCCTATTTCTGAGAGCTGCCAGGCAGCAACATGGAGTAATCCACTGACCTTTATCAAGCATTATGCATTGGACTTAGTGAGTAAAGCCACGGGTGCCAGAACTGCAGGAGCCGGGGGGCCATGCTCACCCACTTTTAAACATGGGTGTAGTTTGGGGACAGGGAGCTGCATTGCCCCCCAAACTGCAAGCCTTGGGCAGGGGTGGAGTGGTGATAAGGTGATCAGCTCCCCCGCTTCAAAGTACAGCTCCTGTCAGCAGTGCCAGTCTCTTCCCGGTGGGCTGGGCTAAGGTGGGCATTAACCCCCCTCGCCATGAGGCCCAGCACCTCTCTGTGGCCCTGCTCCTGTTTTGCCTCTTCCCCATGAGGCCCCACCCCCTGGCCAGGCTGGAAGTCGGAGCTGGGTGTAAGAGCTGCTCAGGTGGCGCTCTTGTGGGGAGCCCTGGACAGCATCCCAGGGGGAGGGGACACCAGGGATGGACTGCTCTTGGGGCCCCTTGGCCTCCTGCCCATAGCAGGTGGAAGTTCTGGGGCTCTCCATAGTGGCCTGGGCTCCCTGGGTGGCTCTTAACACTGCCCGGCTCTGGCTTCCTGCCTGGCTTGGGGGAAAGGCCTCAGGGGGGGATGAGAGGAGCAGGGGGCAGGATCTCATGGCACCCCCACTTCTACCAAGGTTCCGACACTCCTGGGTAGAGCAGATGTCAAATTCAGGATACCAAACTACAACCACTATTCAACTGATGCAGCTGAAACTCCTCGTTCCCACCATCCTGAAGGGATACAGCCTTCCAGTTCCTTATAGTGAGATCCACATTGACATGTAATTAAGCCTGTCAGGTCAGTTTAAAGTACAGGCTACCAGCAGGAAATTAAGTAAACTGAGAAAAAGAAAGAAAAGAAAAGGATATAGTTAGCCTAAGAACAGGGCCTCAGACTCTCACAGTGAGAAAAGGCCCTATACAGGCAGACACTGATTTTGATTCTTTTTTATACCTCTATAACTAGCTAAATGATAAACATATACCTAAATTATTAAAGTATAGGCCTTTACAGACAGGCCTGAATATCTATATCCTAACACTTGGTTCTTCGAGATCCCCACTACCTGCTCTTCTCTGTTTTTGGAGTTCTTGGCAACAAGGACTTTGAATTGTGAGGGAATGGAGGGAGGCTTGGGGCTGCTCCACCTTTAATGCCCAGGCATAGGAGCACGAGGAGGAACAGGGCATGTGCATTGCACCGATGGACATTGCTATTCAAAACAATCCAATCTCGTGCATGCAAACCTGCAGTGTGATCCGTACTGACCACAACATCTTGAAGAACCACAGTTACTGTATGATAAATACATATTTTTATTGTGTTTTTTAAATCTTCATTAGATAATTACAAGGTTAAATTCTTTGGTAATATTCCAGAATTAATTATTTTTTGGGATGCTGTTGATAGGAGAAGGGAGAGAAACAAACCGTTCAAAAATTGACATTAAACCGCTTTCACTAAAGAGAACTTTAAAAGCAAATTCCTTGTAGTATGAATCTAATCATGAATTGCCCTGGCTCCATCAAAATAGTTTTTATAAAAGATTGATATTTGTAGCCATGAATCTGAAAATACAAAATCCTTAGGAATATTAGTGCTGCTCCTGCTCCTAATTATATCATTGGTAAAGCAGTTTACAGGCTGTGTGATATGGTGGTGGCTGTCCGCTTTGATTCTGTTGTAGGGAAGGTTGAGGACAAACCATCAATAATAAAATATAAGTTATTTGCTCTCATTTTACCTTATGTTAAGTTTTAAATATGATGGAAATTTTCTGAAAAGTGTGTGGGAGCTGAAAACAAAAGTGGGGTAAGGTTGCTACCTCTTCTGTTTTATTGAGAAATCACTAATTCTGTTTTCGTTCATGGAACAGTGTACATTCATGAATGTGATCTATCTTGTAAGGAGGGTATGTTGAATCACATTCAGACAATTAATATTTCTTTAACAATCTTTCTCCTTGTCTTCAGATTCCAAAACCCCTGTAGTATCTTTTGTGTGTCATCACAAAATCTTTCTAAAGTGTTTTTATTAGCTGGCAGACTCTCATCTTTTAGGGTTTTATTTTTAAAGTTAATTAAAACTGTAATCACAATCAGTTGTCATATAGTATATTTTACATTTCCAGTCAGTCAGCTAAGTCAGAAAGTAAACTGAATCTAACAAAGCAATGAAAAGAGGAGGTAGGGAGACATTTCTGGATAAACTATTTATTGCTGATGATCCACAATTTTGTTTAAATGCAAAATGTATTATCCATCAGTAAAGTGGCTTTTGGAAGGTTAAATTGTGACGGTTTGTTTATATTATGCCTACTATGTTTTTTAATGACCTATTTTATTTTTCTAGTTCTACATCCAAAATGATACCCTGTGGACCAGTTCTGTCATTTGTTCGGTGTCTGTTGCGAAGAAAAATTGTCACTGTGGACAGTCTTGAGGATTCCAAGTTATGCCGATGTTTATCCACTCTGGACCTTATCGCTCTGGGAGTGGGAAGCACTCTTGGTGCTGGTGTTTATGTACTTGCTGGAGAAGTCGCAAAAGCAGATTCTGGACCTAGTATTGTTATTTCTTTCCTCATTGCTGCCTTGGCATCTGTGATGGCAGGTCTTTGCTATGCAGAGTTTGGTGCTCGTGTTCCCAAGACTGGTTCTGCATATTTGTATACTTATGTAACTGTTGGTGAACTGTGGGCTTTTATCACTGGCTGGAATCTCATTTTATCATATGTTATAGGTAAGTTTGAGAGACCAGTGTAAAACTGATGGGGTGACTGGGAAAACTAGAAATAAAATGTAGGTTTGGGCTCTTTCTTTTTTCTTAATTGCTACTACTTCAGACACACCCTGGAGTCTAATAGTCAAGCTGGGTTATTTCCTTCTCATGCATCATCCCCTCTAATAAAGCTTCTTCAAGCCAAAATAGGTACTTTGTGATGCCTTTGCAAACCAATTCTCTTCAACAGCTTAAACAAGTGTACCTAATTGGAAAATAGTGGCAAACAATTCTGTTGATGATGCAAAAGAAGAAATAGAACCTAATTCAGTTTCTCATTGCTGTGTTGGCTCCGCAGGGCTAGTTGGAGTAAAAGCAGTAAGTATAAATGTTTCTGGATACAAACAGGTAGTACAGTGCCATCAGTGTAGAACTACACTTGAAAACAAATCATGAAATGTAAGTATCAATTAATGTAACTCCATCAGTGATGTAGTGTCCTGCAGATATACCAGCTTTGGGCTGATATCCCATCATATACAAAGCTAATTGGGACTGGGAAATGTCAGTGCTTGGATTGGAGAGATTCAGAGAGAGACCTTAGTAAGTCAGGAAGAGGGGAAGAAGTGATATTTGTGATTCAAGTATCATGCTTCCTTCCAGTACTGTGATCCTGCAACTAAGGCCTTGCACAGGCACAGGGTACCACCAGCACAGAGTCAATTAAGTTAATGATGTTCTGTGTGGGTGAACATATCCGCATGTGCAGGTTCAATTGCAGGGCCATGGCTTATATCACAACTCACCCAGTACATCCAAGTATTATGTTAGGGGACTCTCTGCTAATGGGGATGTTGCTTTTTGAGAGTGATATAAAAATGTGGTCTTGATTGCATGTGGTCCTGTAGTGTTTTTTCAAGAGTTGGGGATTAACCTTTGCATGCTGGCTAAATGCAAACTCTGGCAATTTCATTCTGCCTACTAAAACTTCTGTAATTCAAGCTGGAAAAATTATTCTTCAACTCCTGTCCTAAACTGTTGTGTGGTATTACTGTGCATTGCTAAAGACATAGCATGTTTCACCTTATAAGTGGCTGCATTCCAGCACAGAGGGAAGTTAATTTTATATCAGTTGTAATTTTCAGAATGTTTTGGGATTAAATAAAAGTATAATATGATGAAATAATATAATGAAAAGTACTCTAAATGAAAAATTATTATTGATTATTATACTATCAAAGTTAGCTATTATAGAAGAGTTTACTTGAACTCTTCTAATGCAGTAAATTAGGATATTGTTATTGTAGCTTAATATATCATACTATAATTTTGTAGATATGAATTTCCATAATAAAATCTATGGAGAAAAAGACCACTTGTTTAACAATAATTGTATCTTCCTAAATACAAATAGCAACATGTTATTTCTATAGTACTAACTGTTGTACCATTATGTTTGTGTAAAATCCTATTCATTTTTTGTATTTTATGAAGGTACATCCAGTGTAGCAAGAGCGTGGAGTGGCACCTTTGATGAACTCCTTGGAAAACAAATTGGCCAGTTTTTCAGAACCTACTTCAGAATGGATTTTTCTGGTCTAGCAGAGTATCCAGACTTCTTTGCAGTATGTCTGATATTGCTTCTGGCAGGTAAGAAGTAGAAATCTCTTTACATTAGGAATGTCATGGTGACTAATAATAGAGAATGTATTGGAGGGAGGGAACAGATTCTGCACCTATCTTTATACAAGCAATAAAAAAGGATGAATTATAGTTCTAATGTTTTGTCTTATCAAGATACTGTTTATATTTTAGAGAAATATAAATGCATACAGAACATTGATATAGTCGCTCTATAAATCAGAAGCAAATATATACACACATTTTTTTAACTTCATCTAAGTCATGAGGTAATCAGCTATGAGAACTTTTGTGTAAAATCCATAACGTAGAAAGGCCAATAAGAGAATAACTAGACAGCATCTGTATTTTTTTTTTTGGTTGTTCTAAAGGTGGATATTTGACTTAACTTTTCATTTAATCTTTTCCTCGCAAGCTATTTCTTTAGTACAACTTAACTTTTTCCCACTTCCAGTCTTCAAAAGAATTATACAGGCTAGAATTTGTGTCAGCTAATAGGAAACTCCAAGACACAAGCACAGTCCATCCATCCCATGTGAACCTTCAGCACTTCAAGTCTGGAGAATGGATAGGTTGTTTCTGCATGCTGTTAGGTTATTACTTTTCAGTACTCCTTGATACCAGTGGGAATTGGTAAAATTAACTGGATTTTTCTTTTGACAACAATAAATAATTTTATTTCTATTACATCTTTACTAATGCATCACTTTACAATAGGAAATCCCAGCCACTGGCACCAGACAACTGAACCATTAACCATAGTTTGTTTCCATGGGGGTCTGGTTCCCTCAGAAATGAAAATAAACATGGCTAGTTTTTACATTCAGAGTGGCTGTTCTGCATGAGAAAACGTCACTCATGTTTTGATGATGCAGCATATGAAATGGCATGCATATTTAGAAGGATAGTATTTGTTATTATTTATTTGCATAAAAAGTATGCTACATACTTGATAGATAGATGACTCAGTCCATGCCCTGAAGAGTTAGCAATCAAAATAGATACCTGACCCAACCAGTAAACTAAGGGCTTGTCTGCACTGGAAAATTAGACTGGCATAAGCTAACGTGAATTTAAACCAGTGTAGTTATATTGCTGTAATCCCCTGCAAGGACACTTTTTTATTTTCAGACTAGAATAAGAGTGTATGTACGGGGTGGCATGACTGGTGAAACTTTCTCATGTAGACCAGGCCTAAAAAAAATAAGAATAATGTGGAGGGAATTGAGGATAAAGGTTTCAATAATGTAAGGATTTTGCTTATGTGGGTAAGTATGCATTTTTGATGCATTAATGTTCTCTGTCTTAATCATTATTTACTTTTAATAGAAGATGATAGAAGATAAAATTTTCACAAGTGCCTAAGTCCTATTTTCAACAGAGACTTAGGCACTTAGAAGTTTAAGTCTCACTGAGCTTTGTCTCCTAAATCAATTAAGTATTTTTGGAAATTTTATCCAGAAGATTTTGAGGTTGTTGACAAAAATGAACAGTAGCATATTTGCCTCTGCCGTAAGCAAGCAGCAAAAAATGAATCAGAGCCCTGAGGAAAGGATAGTTTTCAGTTTGGAACCTGATTGGGACTAATTTTCAAGCAGCAGTAGTTTTGAGTCTTGTAAATGTTTTTCCTTTGATTGTGAATTACTGACATTATCAGCAGTTATTGGAATTGCAGCATTATGGAGTCAGACTGCAATGAAGGTAATAGGATGACAATCATTGTCTGAATATCATCAAGTGTCATTTAGCCATTTATTGGCACATTTACTGTTTAGATCACCCGGCCCTAAGAAATTCCCCCTTTCTTTGTATATAAATTGTATAGGAATAATTTTCATTGCAAATTAAAATAAAACTTGGTCATCAGGAAGAAAACAGGGGTTTGGTCTGACAATGAGGCTGAGGAAATAAATAAAGACGAGTATTTACAGAACAGTAAATCATAAGGTTATTTCTTCCCACTCAGCTACCGGTACCTCTCGTTGCCAGTCGTTTACAGTGAATTTCTGTAGGTTTAACAAGCTAATAACCTATTTTTTTAATTATATGCATCTCTTTTTGTTTCAAATTAGTTGTTATAATTGCTACAGTCCCTTGAAAATTTTTTTCCAGTTGAATTTCTATTTGGGAATAGCCAAGCACTTCATTTCATGAAGCCCACTTAGCATACTCAAAATCCCCCTATAGGATTTCATTTTTTGAGCCGTGTTATATTGGGTGATTGAATTGGTTCAAAAGACATGCATGCTGCTGCTGAGAAGAGAACTGTAGAGAATGCTTAGCCTTTTTGCTAGTGGCCACTGAGCACTGCCTACTTTTTCCTTCTGAGCAGACACTAGCCATCATGGCTGCTGATCTACGGAATGGAAATCAGACAGTTACATTTCCAGTTCAGTTTTTACTCTCTTACTAAGACATTGCCAAATCGGAGTATGGCCTGGAGGAAAGATTACAGTTTGGGTCCTGGAAGAGGAAGAAGAAGATGAAGAAGAAAAAGGGGCAGAAGAAGGGCGGGGGGAGGGGGAGACAACCATATAAAAAATCTAGCGAGAAGTCTGGAGTAATAATTCCAGACTTTTAACCCTGGTAAATAAAATATTGTCTGCCTTTTTATTTGTCCAGAGTAACAGGAAAGAGCAAAATCACATTGTTTGTAACAGCTAAAAATGTCAAGAATACCAATTTTATGTTTACACAGTTTGCGACAGTCTTTGATAGCTTCCTCCTTCCTTCAGTCTTCTAGTAACTGTTCATCTAGTGAACCTTAGTGATGAGAATCAGGGCTGTCTTGTGGTCAAACAGCTCTCAAGAAGACAAGAAATTGGGGCTCCCTTTTAATACATACACAGTTCCAGCTGCTGGAAGTTGAATGTCCCAGATTTGATGGCTCTGGTAGGAAGAAATTTCTAGAATCCATATTTTTGTATGTTTTTTTTTAAAGTTGGTCATCTTAGCATCTTAGGGAGTGCAGAGAAAATTAATCAGTACAACTGATTGAGGCTGAAATGGGGAAGACAAGAGAGTGTGAGAAATGCAAACAGAAGAAATTTAATTAGTAGCAATAATAATTCTAACTTGGATGATGGCCATGTGCTGCTGAGAGAGACAAATTCTGGAAAAGTCTTTAATTTGAGAGAGTTTCAGTGATGAAAGGAATGATGCCTGGGTTTTTTGTTTTATTTTTTTTAATGTTTCCACTTATCTATATTTTCTTCTGTTTGCTTACGATTCTTCATCTGAAGTGGGCCTCCTAGATGTTGTCAATCAATCAGGAAACACTGCTTCTTAAAGTTAGGTAGTAGCTGCCAGGCCATTGTTTTTCTTTCTCTCTATCCCCTTCTTCATTTGCGTTCTCTCTGTGTCTTCTGTTCTTCCAAACCCTGTTGTCATTCTCCTTGTCTTAAACATCACTTCTCTCCTTCCCTTTCCCTCTCCATTTGTTTCTTCTTCTGGCCTCAAGTCACTTTTCCCAGAACAGCTGAACCAGCAATAAAATAACTTTGCAGATCTCTGCCACTGAGAGAGGAGGAGGAAGACTTGAATCTGGGGGTGTCTTGCAGTTCAGGTAGTGCCAGACACAGTTCACTAAGCAAAGCTTAGTGTCAGTGCTAAGCAAAGCCACAGCAGTGGGAGTGGCAAAGTGACAGGTGTTTCATGGATACTATCATACCCTACTTTATAGCACACTAGCCAATTGCTCAGGTCTCTTACTGTGAGAATGGCCTTCCATGGGAGCAGGAGACGTTTGTGAAGATCCCCACTCACACACTTTTATTTTTATTGTCCAAATGAATTGTCCATGGTAACCTGTTCCTTCATGTTTTCTTTCTACAGATGGAGATTCATTTTTAAGACATTTTGCATGCTGGATTTCATATCATTTTAGGTCCATTGAGAAACTTCTTTCTAGGAGGGTTGGGGTAAGAGGGAGATGTAAAGGTCTACAAAACAATTTACTTCTTCTGCCAATAAAAATACCACCAACAAAGAAAACTTGAGCAGCTCCTATAATAGTTCCTTAGTTTCTGAGAATGTGTCTTTTGTTCCATTAACAGAATCAGAAATTTCATTTAGACATTATCTTGATAAGCTTAACATTTTCAGAATTAATCTCTAAATAATGAGGAAAAGCATATAGGTGTGGCATTATTGGAAATACTTTTTTTCACAGAGAAATGGTGTGAGATTTTTCTACTGTATTTCATGTTGCCCCATCCCAATTTGTCATCTTGTATTCTGCTAAACTACAGACCAGGCTTCAACCGTCCCCTGTCTAACTTCACAGCAGGGACTCCCTTGGAAAATGTTCAGATTGTACAAACAGAATAGTCTGCTATATAGAGATACATTTATTTTATATCCTGATTTGTACAACAATACAAAAGATCAAGAAACTTTCTAAATCAAAGTTGTTTAGGAGCTAAATTGATGGGTGTCCTTTAATTATTTTAATAATCTGTATCAGTGGTTTTCAACCTGCGGTCCATGGATCCCTGAGGGTCTGCAGACTATGTCTAAGATTTCCAAAGAGGTCCGTACCTCCATTCGAAATGTTTTATAGGTCCACAAATGAAAAAAAGATTGAAAACTACAGACCTGCGGGATGGCCCCATTATTCTAGGAATTAGGGACAGTGCTGGGATGTGCACTGATAAAATTAGATTAGAGCTGGTCAAAACATGGAAGAAAAAACATGCATTTAAAATGTTTGACTTCTATTTTATCAAAAATTCTAAATTTAATTTTTTTACTCTTCTACATGAGATTCTAAAAATCAGCATGGTGCCAGGTCCTGAACTATATGTACTGTAGACAGAGAATTCAAATAATTACAGAGAGAGAGAATGTCTCTTTTTTGCTAACTCACACACATGCTTGCAAGACTATATCCTACACATAGGTGTATGGACTGGGGGCACAGGAAAGAAGTATGGTGGTACACTTTTGCCTGCTGGATAAGAAATGGAATTGTCAGTCAAGAAGACAGTCATCAAACTTTGGAGGGAGAGAGGATTAAAAATCTCTATTTTACAGTTTTTATACAGTGCTTATCATATTGAAGTGCTTATTAACCTAGTCCACCTAAAAGCCATAGATCTAGTATCAACTTAATACTAAAATTGGTATTAATCATGTTAGCATGTATACATTGTTAAAGATGCTATTTTACTCCCTAAAGGAGATGTTAATTCTTTAAAAACCCCTCTTGTATTTCATAGGTCTTCTGTCTTTTGGAGTAAAAGAATCTGCATGGGTGAATAAGATCTTCACTGCTGTTAACATCTTGGTTCTCCTCTTTGTTATGATTTCTGGCTTTGTGAAAGGAGATGCTAACAACTGGAAAATAAGTGAAGAATCTCTCATAAACCTCACAACACAAACAGGGTAATTGTTTTTTTTTTTTCTTTTCATCTGTCAATTTTCTTCCATTTTTCTTGGTCCTACTTTAAGCAGCTTCTGATGACAGCTCCTGCTGTACATGCATCTCTGGTATCCTATGCATTGTAGCAACAGGTTTAGATTTACTGTTTTGTTGGGAAATGTAGACTTGTGTCCTGAAACAGAATTAAATTTTATACTAATTACTTTTTTGCCTTTTAGTAATCTCAGCCTTAGCCACCTGGGAAGCTATCGGTGTATATTTCTAAAGATAGCTATTTAACTGCAGTACAGGATGTGATTAACAACAAGATATTGGACCTGATCCTCTACCATTAAATGGGTGTTTTGCCATTAGTTCCAATGGGAGCAGGACCAAGGTTTATAATGTTTATTTGATAATCCATTTTTTTTCTGTTAATGAATATCTGGTGATAGACGATCTTTATCTCAAACGTCATACAAAGATAGTTTGTACTGAGAGCTTTGTAAAAAGATCCTTATCCTGAGAATACTCTGCATTTCTTCTACTGTAAATTAAAAATGCCTTTTTTTCTGTTGTATTTCAATTTTCTATAGAAATTATTCTTCCTATAAGAACGTGACAAGCATATTTGGGGCCGGTGGTTTTATGCCATATGGTTTTACAGGAACATTGGCTGGTGCCGCAACATGTTTTTATGCCTTTGTGGGATTTGATTGCATTGCAACAACTGGTAAGATGAGGTTTCTCTCTCTCTCTCTCTCTCTCTCTGTGTGTATATATATATGCATATATATATATATATATATATTTGAAGTAAAAAGTTGGTGGTCAAAGTGTGTAACTATATATATTCTACTCTTCTTCCCTCTCTGCCTCTGTATCTGTCTGTCTATCTCTGCTCTTAAACTCTGTCACCATGTCTAGAAAGAGACTGAGATCACTCCTGAATGTGGCTTTCTCATTCCACAGAAAAACAAAATTACAGTGTGAATAAAATTCTCTTTGCCTGCAGTTAGCTACGATGGCAATGGCAGAGTGTGGAAACTGATCAGCACAAGTTCTTTCTGCTAAGCTGATATGGCAGGCATCTTGCCTTTTTTTTTTTTAAACTAGCTTCATTGTAGCTTTAAAAAAAACAAACTCAGAAGCTGCATATTCCTTAGAGCTTCTTTTAGACTAATGTGAAATTAATACTTATGAAGCTCAACACAGTAAAAGATCAACAACTTACTTATCCTCGGGGAAGGTATGGTGCAGGCAGTTCGCAGAGAACATAAGAACGGCCATACTGGGTCAGACCAATGGTCCATCTAGCCCAGTATTCTGTCTTCCAACAGTGGCCAATGCCAGGTGGCCCAGAGGGAATGAACAGAACAGGTAATCATCGGGTGATCCATCCCCTGTCACCTATTCCCAGCTTCTAGCAAACAGAGGCTAGGGACATTTCAGAGCAACTTTCCAAGACTAATTGTATTGATAAGTAGAAAATTCTAGATTTTGGCCTCTCTGAAGTAAAATATGTATTTTATTTATATATATGACATTATATATGAATTTTATATATATATAGATAAAATTCCGTATATAATGTCATTTTGCTTAACTTAATTTTTTGTGCTATGGCTGGCTACAAAGTCCTGGGTTACATACTGTATCATTGATTTTACTCTATATGGAATATTAAAGCTATTATTCTTAATATTTAGACTGCAAAACTTACCTTTTTCTGTGTGTTGATGCACATTAAAGTAAAAGACGCAAAAGTTTTCCTAGATGAGTAAGAATGTTTGTTTTTCCTCCGTAGGGGAAGAAGTCAGGAATCCTCAGAAAGCTATACCTATTGGAATTGTGACTTCCCTGCTTGTCTGTTTTATGGCCTATTTCGGTGTTTCAGCAGCTTTGACTCTTATGATGCCATACTATCTTCTAGATGAGAAAAGTCCTCTTCCTGTAGCATTTGAATATGTTGGATGGGGTCCTGCAAAGTATATTGTAGCAGTGGGATCCCTCTGTGCTTTGTCCACAAGGTAAAGAAGAAAAAACTACTAATTTTATTGGAAAATAAGATAATTGAAAAATACAATATATTTCAATGTATGGTCACACTTTTTATATTGAGGGTACATTTTCTTAAGGGTTAACATTTAATAAATATTATAAGCATGTTACAGACATGAGTAGTATGTGATCAGTATAAACTATCTGTAGGAGTTGTGATTGTAAGTCATAATTGTAAACAACCTGTTGGACTCTGTAACAATTGATGAAAACATCCATCAATAATTAACCATTGGTAAACTATAAATGTAATCTTAATATAAAGTGTGACCAAATATATTATTTTAGTTAGAAGAGTTGACTAGATTGTGAGATGTATTAATATGTATAGTACATGCATCTTCCTATATATTATAGCCCACATGTAATGTGGTATAAGAACCTATTTAGAATAGAATAGTCTTCATACTTACATTTAGGAACAGCCTTAATATTCTCCTTTTCTGCTAACTGAGCTCATGTACATTACTAGAGTGGTTTAAAAAGAAGCAGGCTTGCCTATTTAAGGAGTACTGTTGATGTCACTGAGATAGTCCATGAGTAGTCATGTATAGAAAATAAACATACTGATTGTGGAAAATAATTGAGTGAAAAGCTCTGGGGTGGGAGATTATAAAAAAGGAAAGAGCTCTAAATGACAAGCTAAAAGAATCTTAGGCCTGTGTATATAGACTAAGTTTGTGTTTGTACAGTTAGTTTTGGGACTATAATTTTCTATAGTGATGCCTGAAGTGGATTCTAGCAGTTTTATGATTTTTATACTTGTCTCCCATAAAATATAATAGCAAATGTTTAAATAGAAACTCGAGCAAAGAAAATAGCAATAGAGAAGAAAACTTTACGTAGAAAGTAAAACCATTGGTTACCACATTTTAACTATTGATCTCCTAATTTTTCTTCCAAAGTATTTTAAAGCTTCTAACACCTGAGTTTCCTCTGGGAGGGGTAATATCTCACTTTAATGTTTTTAATGAAAAGAAACCCTTTTACTTATAATTCCTTTACTTGGTGGTGTAGTAGGCTGATATGTTGGGAATATTGCTTTGATCCGAACACTTACCTATTCCTGGGCCATGTCATTTGAGATTAAAATGTTTACAGTATTTATAGATTTCCATTATTTACCAGAATGTAGTTTGGAGATGAGAAGACACATAATTAACTTCTACAAAGCCAGTACAATAAAAATATGTAGAGATTTTGGTGATACCAGTATAGAAATATTACTTATTCTTCAAGTTCAGATTTCTTGGCCCTGATTCAGGAAAGCATCTTTATTGGGCAAGGGCACTTAAGCACATGCTAACTTTAAGTAGATACTTCAGTGCTTTCCTGAATCAGCACCAAAACCAGGTAAAGTGTGAGTGATTGGTAGTGCTGCACATGCATTTAATTTTAATGCTACGTTTCACAAGCAGTGCTAAAGTGGCTTAGCTTCTGTGGAAAATAAAAGCTGCACACCCACTGAATATATGTAGGTGATGTAATATATGTAGCGAGAAAGGCAAACTGGCTGTATAGTAAAACCTTGGTTTCAGCTGGCTAAGAAGTTATATGGCTGTTGCAGAGGCTATACTGTGTGGGGTTTTTTGTTTATTTGTTTTGGTGGGGGTTGTTAGTATGGTTATTTTGATGTGAAGGGAAGAAACTCGATAAATTTTAAATGTTTTAAATATAGGAGGAGCTTTGAGTCATCTGTAGTTCAAAATGCTCTTCAAATTCTGAAAATATCAACTGTTTAAAATAAATAGTTTACCTTCAGTCCCTAAATAAAACCAAGAATAATAAGGTAGCTTGGCTATGGGTGCTTTAACTGAAAGAAATAATAGGATTAAGTGTAAACTGTGTGGTGTTTACTTTGAGTTACTATTGATTAACATTGTCATAAGGAGCTGCAGAATGTGTTACTGCTTGTGTGATTCACTGTTGCTGACTGACAATCTTTCAAGGAACAATAATGCTTAATTGCATAGCTAGTGTTACCAGGGCCATCCTCCTGGTCCACTAGTATCCCAAGATCTACAGTGATGGCAAAAGTTGTTTAGCTATTTTACTACTGTTTCCAGTGAAGCAATTGCATTACCACAGAATTGTGAACAAAACTTCTAGTGGTTTTCAGAAACAAAATAAATCTATTTGTGTCCAAACTGTAGTATCTTTGGTCTATAATATTTTTAGCATCATACATTTTGTTTTCAGTGAAACATGCCATTAATTAGCATTGTTTCTCTTTTCTATGATATAACCTTGCACGAATTGTGTTTTGCCATGTTGCATGTGTTTGCTTTTTACTCAGTCTTCTTGGATCCATTTTCCCAATGCCACGTGTAATCTATGCTATGGCGGAAGATGGGTTGCTTTTCAAATGTCTAGCTCAAATCAATTCCAAAACGAAGACTCCAGTTATTGCTACTTTGTCATCGGGTGCAGTAGCAGGTGAGACTGAGAGTTGATTATTGTAAGGAAAGGTGCACTGCTTCACACATTGCGTATGTGGAAATCCAGTACTGTCAGGCAAGTTTTGGTTTGCTTTTGACTGAAGGAATAAAATATGATTGTCTCAAGGTAAAATAACCTTTTTCCTACCACAGAGTGTATTTTTTGTGTTAACCTCAAGTGCTTTGGAAGCACAGGTTGAAAAGAACAAAACAACATGAAAATAAGCTTTTCCTAGCCTCCCATTTTATTTGACTTTACCAGTAGAACACAGTGCTTTTAATAATGTGTATTTGAACTTTAAATTTTTCTGTTCTAGTCTTCTCGGCTCTATGTTCCCTCTGCCCCGAATTCTGTTTGCCATGGCACGAGATGGTTTACTGTTTAGGTTTCTTGCCAAAGTGAGTAAGAGGCAGACACCAGTTGCTGCCACCTTGACAGCAGGGGTCATCTCTGGTAAGCTCTGAAAACATAGGTTTCTTCAAACTGGGATTTGAACCTTGTATGCACGTGCATGGATTATAAGAAGGGCCTGCTTGTTAACGTCTCATGCATGTAAGTTGGGAATAAAATTGCTGAATAATTGAAGGGCATAAGAATTCCAAATCATGGCAATCGTGGTGGTGGTGATGTCCTTGATGTCAATGAACTTGCAACTTTCTGTGCGTTCTAAGTTTGGCTTCTCTTGCATTACAAACAAAACAGTTATTTACTTTGGGCATCTGGAATGAAACTGTCTTTATAACTCAGCCATTGGACTATGCTCTGTTGTGAGGTTTGGGTATAGGAAATTTTAGTTCAAGATTAATGTATTTAATTGTTTAGAAATACTAGGGGGGAATGTGTTTTTGTTATAGGATACCAAAAAAAAAAAGAAATAAAATCTTGAATAATTTTCAGTAATGCAACTACAAAACGGTTTTAAAAAAGAGGAAATTTTACACATTCTTCACCCGTAAAGAGCACTAATCCATTTTTGGTACAGATATTTTGCAAGGATCATTACATATGTGTGTATGTACACACATACAGAATGCATCAAAGCAATATTTCCAGGAGCTGTTACCATTTAGTGTACAAATTCTTACACTTCGAACTGGAGATTTATTTATTTCTTTTTTAAATCTTTCATTGTTGTCAAGATGCATATCTCTTTTATTGCTTAATGTACCTGGAGAACAAATTATACCCTACTGATTTCAATTTAATGTCAGTTTTGCATGGAAAAGTGGGGGTAGGCTGGCTCAAGATGACAAAGACCAAGAGATTCAGACAAGACTAAAACATGTATTTATTATTTATCATACTATCACATCTACAAGCCATAGTCATGGTTGGGACCCTTTTGTTCAAAGAGCTTTACAAACATATACGAAGCCATGGTCATGCCTCAGATAGTTCAGAATCCAAAAAATTGCCTTAATTCATCTTTTTTGTATGTCAAAGTACAAATCTATAATGCAGAATTACTCTTTATAAAGAGACACTTAATATAATTTTCCAGATTGCTTTCATGTTGCACAGAACAAAACTTTTTGATACAGCAGGTAATTTTTTTTTCTTTTTTCTTTAAGAAAATGTTTATCTAGTAACTTTTAGGTTTAAATTATGTTATGCTGTTTTGCTAGATCTGTTAAAAATGAATGCAGCATGAAAGTAATCTGGCATTCCTACTAAATCTTAGCATGGATAGTCTCACAGTTTTAAACAGTGTTAAGAAGATTAGATTTTGACCTTTTACTATGTACCAAGTCAAAACTACAGTTGAGGACAAGCATGATTACATGTATTTGCTCTTTTTCCCATATAATAATTATGATAATGAAATTCTGCGGACAGCAAAATGGTTCGCTTATAGTCCAATCGTATTTTATAAAAGGCAGCAGGCTAATGAGAGGTATTACCTGGATTCGTAGTGCTGCATACCTCCCTGAATTGTATTTGCACTTTAATGCAACAATATGGGATGTGCACTTAAAATGAATCAACAAAGTTTAGCTTCTGGTTTCCAACTATTTTGTGACAGGTTTGTCTTCTCTTCTGATAAGTAATGGTTAGAAGTTGAGTAAGCATCGATTATATAAAAGATTTATAGTTGTTTGCAATTTTTATATCTACTAAGGGGAAAAAATTCATCTGTATGAACCATATATATTAAAATTTTGAATACAATAAATATAAGCATGTGTCCATTTTGATAGTATTTTTCTCCAAGCATATATTTGGTAGTTTTAACACTGTTTAAAGTGAGATTGTCTGTCTTTTTTGTGGATGCTTTGTGTGCTTCAAAGCTCAACATCCTTTAAACGCTGCATAAGCTTTTCATATATAAGGGAAAGGGAAATATGGAGATTGCATCAGATAGTATAAATATATTTACTTACCTTGCCAAAATGAATATATGTTCTATAGTCATGGTGATAACTATATTAAAGATGTACTATTTTTTGTCTTGCCACTAACAGTGTATTCAGAAATTTGAGATATTAAATATTAATGTGGCTAACCTTCAAAAGCAGATTCTTGGCCATAAAGTCACGCATCTTGTTGATCACAAATAATGCTGTAATTAAAAAGAATACAAAGTAAAAAGCTGTAATATTTTAAATGTAATAATCATATGCTATAATTAGCTACAGTATGATAAAATTAACTTGTAATGTACAGGAACATTTTAAGACTGGAAGGATTAAAATTAAATCAAATTCCTTTATTTTGGTTTATGAACGTATGCACATTCTGCTGTCCCTCAGCTTTGCCTGTCAGTGCTGGTCTCTGAGCACCCTAGGGAGTGAAATATATGAGAAATCTTCTCACTATGCTTCATAGTTTTTGTACAAACCTCCCTGTTCACAAGACTAGTAAATGTAGGATGCTTCTATGATCATTAAGGAAATTGTATTCCTTGGTTAGTTATTAGTCCAGCAGATTAACTGGTATTTTTGGTAATATTGCAGTCTTATTTTTGGGAATTAATCTTTTCTGTTTTTCTTCATGATCAAAAAGATGTGTGTGTGAGTAATATATATAAAATAAAAAAGGTGGGGAGGGATGTATGCTTTTTATATATCTATCCACACACACACACACACACACACACACACACACACATATGTAATATAAAAATAATGCATGCATTAGCATATACACACAATTTATTTATTGTGACTATGAAGAGCAGTAAAGATCAGTGACAGTCACTTTGGATTCATACCAGGCAAGTCAATAAAACAGTGGATGCTATCTTTGCTTGTGTAAAAATATAGAGAAAAGAGGAGAACACTGCACATAGTATTCATCAGTCTTGAGAAGGCGTATGACCACATTCCGAGAGAAGGCATCTGGTGTATGGGAATGAAACAGATGTATAAGACTATATCAGACTCCTCCAGGACATGTACAAGGGTGCTTTTATCACAGTCAGAAGGTAATCTGGAGGAACTGAACAGTTTCTAGTAAGAATTGGAGTACATCAAGGCTTGGCACTAAGCCCCTTTGTGTTCATGTCAGTGCTCAATGCACTTAGAGAGAACATCCAGAGTGGCACCCTGGTACATGCTTTTTGCAGATTATGAAGTGCTTGTGGAGGGAGCAAAGAGGAAGCGGAAGAAGATTTAGAGAGATTGAGGTGCATACTTGAAAGAAATGGCATGAAAATCAGCAGAAATAGAGTATATGGTCTGTTCATCCAGTGATAACTTGCAGGAGGACAACGGGTCTATAAAGTCTGGAGCGCCAGCCACTACCAAAAGTATAAAAGTTCAAGTTCTTCTTCGAGTGATTGCTCATATCCATTCCATGTAGGTGTGCGCACGCCGCGTGCACGTTCGTCGGAAGACTTTTACCCTAGCAACTCAGTGGGTCGGCTGGGCGCCCCCTGGAGTGGCGCCACCATGGCGCCGGATATATACACCAGCCGACCCACCCACTCCTCAGTTCCTTCTTACCGCCCGTGTCGGTCGTTGGAACAGTGGAGCGTGGCTTAGCTGACCTCCACTTCCCTAGCTACTCGTAGTTTCTCTCGTTAAGTATGTAGTTCAGATGTTTATAGTTGTAGTTAACTTTATTTGTTTGTAGTATAGTATAGTGTATTTATTTCACAGGGGTTTGGGGTTTATCCCCTTCCCCTCACCCGGTGCTGGGTCCGATGCCCGGTCCACAGGGTTTTATAATGCTCGGCCGGCCACAAGCCGATGCTGACAAGAGATCCTCTCCTAAGTGCCTCGAGGAATCTCACCTCACAGATAAGTGCCGCATTTGTGAGGCCTTTAATCCGAGAACAAAGGGGAGCGGGACTTTCGTCTCAAACAGCTCCTGAGGGAGGCAGCTCTTGCTCCTCCGCTCTCGGCACTGAGCGCTGGTTAGTCTTCAAGGAGCGCTCCCTCGGCACCGGATCGCCGGTACCGCCAAGGCCTCTCGGCACCGGGCGTCGCTGACTCCGACGTCCACTCGGCATGGATCCCTCTCCTGGAGGATGAAGAGGCACAATGTCCTTGCTGCGTCCGAGCCTCCTGCTCCGCAGCCGAGCGCTATGCTCAGTCGGATCACCCGGCACCGATGTCTGCCGCGGCACCGACAATATCCGCACCGTTAACTCCGCCCAGGCAAGAGCCGTCGAGTCCGGTGCTGGAAAGCTCCCCGGTACGAACCGTGGTCGAGCTCACTATTAAGCTGTGTCAGAGCCGCCTGCTCCGCAGCTGAGCGCTCTACTACGTCGCACTGCCCGGCACCTGTACCTGCTGCGGCACCCACAGTATCAGCACCGTCGACTCCGGCCACGCAAGAGCCGTCGAGTCCAGCACCTGAACGCTCTCCGGTGCGAGCTGTGGTTGAGCTCACTATTCCCTCCACGCCGGAAACATTTCCACAGCGAGGGAGTTGATGGCAAGGGCAGAGCCTGCGCTGCTTTAACCCCCGGCACCGCTGGTGCGGGTTATATTGTCTATCGGTGAGCCTGTCTTGCTCACGCCACCCTGCGTCGGCACCACAGAGCGGCACCGTTCACGATCGCAGTCCCGCAGATGTTCTCGGTCCTGTCGCCAAGCCCGGTGCCGGCACCATTCACGGTCCTGGCACCGTCCCCCATATCGGTACCGGCCGTACCTGCGGCACTGATCAGCGTCCCGTTCCCCAACCTGGTACACTCGGTGCCGATCCAGCTCCCGGCACCACTCCAGGCACTGGACTCACGTAGCCACTCCCGGCGTCGAGCCTCGAGATCTCGGTCAGCCTCCCGGCATCGCTCCGGTCGCAGGTCCCATTCTCGCTCCCGGTACCGGTAGGCCTCACGGTACCGATCCCCGGTGCCGCGTCGAGCGCCATGAGCTGGAGAGGGAGACTCTTCCCAGGGCTTAACTTCTCCATGGCCATCCATTTGGATGTGCACACCAGAGTCTTCCGGGTGCTCCAGGCCAGGACCCTGACCCCATCAGTGGCTGCCCTGTACATCTTGGGCGTGCCATCAGGCCAAAGGCCTACCTGTGATCCCATCGCGCTCTGTTCCGTCAGAGCACTGGGTACCAGGGGCGACAGTTAGCCATCCCCCTCCGACCGGTACGGAGGAAGTCCGGTTCTGCCACCAGATTCCCACATCCCACCGGATCAGCAGGTCGTCCAGGAGCGTGAGCCCACACAGGACCCAATTGCCCCCGGCCTTTCTTCTCCCTCCTCCCCACATGAGGCGGTGGCAGAAGCGTACTCCTTGGGCCCTCCTCTAATCGGCCTGGGGGCCCATCAGGACCTCCCGAGACGGGTGGCATTCACTATGAATCTCCAAGTGGCCACTATCCCGCCCGTAGGCACGGGAGTCGAATGCATGTGCATGGTATCCTCCAGGGGCGACGGGCACCTATATGTACGTCTTTCCCCCTGCTGCCTTGTCATCTAGTCCGTCAATCAGACGCAACGCCATGGCCTACAGGTACCAGCCCCTATGTCCAAGGGGGCTAGGCGAATGAACTTCCTGGACCATAACATGTACTCGGCAGGCACCCTGCAACTTCGCGTAGCAAACCAGCAAGCCCTGCTTAGCCGTTACTATGGGCGGCGGTGAGAGAATTTACGGAGTCGGTTTCTCAAATCTCCCGTCAAGAGTTTGATGCCCTCCTGGAAAAAGGGCCGAAGTGGCGAAAGCTTCCCTCCAGACCTTGTTGCATGTAGCGGTCTCCACAGCCACGACTCTGGCCTCGGGTGTTGCCATGAGGCGCATTTCATGGCTCCAGTTATCGAGCCTTCCCTCGCAGCTGCTGCACACTATACAGGACTTGTCCTTCAATGACAAAGGCCTGTTCTCAAAACTGACCCTAGGCTGCAAGGCCCAAAGTACAGCGAGGTCACTACGCACTCCCTCTCGGCATCTACATGCCGATGTCTCACTGCTGACCTCTCCGCCAGCCTCACCGCCCTTACCCTGCGCCTAGACAAGGACAGGGCTTTGCCAGCAGGCGATGCTGAGGCAGTCATAGGCGTTGGTCGGGACCCCAAGGGGCCAAAATCAGGGTCCTCCTAACACCAATCGGGCAAAAGCCTATCCCTCCTCATCCCTCTTAGGGACCCCTCTCACGAGCAATTCCTCTTGCAAGAGGTGCGGGCGCTCCTCACCATCGGAGCTATAGAGGAGGTTCAAAGGACGAAGGGACAAAAGGTTCTAGCCCCACTAGTTCCTGATCCCCAAGGTGAAGGGAGGTCTCAGACCTATCCTACATCTGCGGGAGCTCAACAAGTAATGATATACCTGGAGTTCCGCATGGTATCCATGGGGACCGTCGTCCCATCCTTGGATCTCGGAGACTGGTATGCCGCCCTCGATATGAACGGCGCATATTTTCACGTCGCCACTTATCCTCCACGCAGAAGGTACCCCTGGTCTGTGGCCAACTGTCATTCCAGTTTACGGTCCTCCCGGTCGGCCTCTATGCAGCCCCCTGTGTATTCACAGTCTCTGGCTGTAGTCACCACCCTCTCCGCCACCGTCGGATACACGTGATCCGTATCTGGACGATTGGCTCATTCCAGAGGCCACCGGGGCCCAAGTTACCTCTCGTGTGGGCGTCGACTAGGTCCTATTTCTGCGTTTAGGCCTGATGATCCATATAGCGAAATCCACCCTGATTCCCACTCAGGGAGTAGACTTAACTGAGGCCACCCTGGACTTCAGTATCGCACAGCCTGCTTACCTACGCCTTGATTTCACGCGATGGTAACCATTGTACAAGGTCTACAGACCTTCCCGGCAACTTTGCGTTGAACTTGCCTAGGTTTCCTGGGCCACATGGCTGCCTGCACGTGCGTAACCGAACATGCCAGGCTTCGCCTCCGTACACTTTAATCGTGACTCACATCGGTGTACCACCCGGCCAGAAACAGCATGGTCATAGTCGCCTCGATCCCCCCAAGCATCCTAGGCTCCCCCGACTGGGGGTCGACGCCCTCCCTGATGTGTGCAGAGGTGCTGTTCCATCCACCTCACCCTCGGTGTCCCTCATGATGGACACCCCCATCTCTTGGCTGGGATGCTCACTTGGGTCAGTTTCCCACTCCAGACCTTTGGTTGGCTCAACAGCTGCCATTGCACATCAATGTCCGGGAGTTGGGAGCAGTCTGCCTTGTATACCAGGCGTTTCAACAGCACCTACAAGGCTGTTGTGTCTCGGTGTTCACAGACAACACAATGGACACCCCTTGCATAAACAAGCACGGAGGAGCACGGTCCTCCTCTCTTTCCAGGGAGCTATCCAGCTCCGGGACTCCTGCACAGCTCAATCGATGGACCTGGTAGTGTCCTTTCTCCTAGGTCCGGAACACTCTGGCGGATCGCCTCAGCAGTTCCTTCCTGTCTCTCAAGTGGTTGATTCCTCCGGATGTTATCCATTACATTTCCGGAACTTCGCTCTCGTGGGAACAGAATGAGAGAGAAGTTCTGCTCATGCCAAGGCCTCTCCCCGGGCTCAATCTTGGCTGCTTTTCTGATGCCGTGGATGAGCCGTCTGCCGTCCGCTTTCCCACCGCTCCCGCTGGTTCACAAGGTCCTGCTAACACTCCGCAGGGACAGAGCGCATCTGATCATGATCGCTCCAGCGTGGTCCAGGCAGCACTGGTACACCATGTCGCTAGACCTGTCGGTAGCCAACTGATTCCCCTGCCTCTTTGCCTAGACCTCATAATGCTGGATCACGGCAAACTTTACCACCTAGACCTGCAATCCCTGCACATCTCCGCATGCCTGCTGCGGGCCTAAACCGATCCGAGTTACGTTGTTCTGCCTCAGTTCTACAGGATTCTCCTGGGTGGTAGGAAGCCTTCCACTCGGTTAACGTATCTGCCCAACTGGCAGTTTTTCTTTTGCTGCTACGAAACACAAGGTTTCCCCCACAGAGGTTCTGATCCATTTCCTCTTGGATTGCCTATGATCTTCAAACAGCAGCGCCTGGCGCAGTTCATCATTAAGGGTGCACTTGGCAGCCGTCTCTACCTTCCTCCCAAGGGAGAGTGGCCGCTTCATATTCTCACACTCTGTGGTTTCTAGGTTCCTCAAGGGCTTGGGGCATTTATGCCCCCAGGTTCACCGCCCCACCAACTCCTGGGTCTTCAACCTGGTTATAAGCAGACTTATGCCTGCTCCATTCGAGCCACTGACAACATGCTCGCTGAGATACCTGTCCTGAGGGACAGTTTTTTCCTTGTAGCCTTTGCATCGGCTGGACAAGTCTCCGAGCTTCGGGCTCTCACAGTGGACCCACAGTACACTATGTTGCGTAAGGACAAGGGGCGGTTGGGACCACGTCCGGCCTTCCTCCCTAAGGTGCTGTTGACCTTTCATATCATCCAGGATATCTTCCTTCCGGTCTTCTTTCCGAAGCCCCATTCATTGCGACGGGAGCACATTTGCCCTCCCTAGACGTCCGTAGGGCGCTCGCTTTTTATGTCGAGCGGACAAGCTTTTTTGTACACCCCCAACTCTTCGTTGTATTGGCAGACCGAATAAAGGGCCTACCTGTCTCCTCCCAAAGCTTTTCATCTTGGATGACGTCATGCATTGCACCTCCTGTGACTTGGCCCATGTTCCGTCGAGCCACCTTACTGCTCGTTTCACCAGGGCTCAGGTTTCTTCTGCTGCCTTTCCGACTCACATACCCTTCCAGGGGCTATGTCATGCTACTACCTGGTCCTTGATCCGGACCTTTGCTTCTTTGGTCTACTGTCCAGAGATGATGCAGCCTTTGGCTCAGCAGTTTGCATTCTGCAACATCTCACTCCGACCCCACCACCTACGTAAGGCTTGGGAATCACCTATATGGAATGGATATGAGCAATCACTCGAAGAAGAAAAGACGGTTACTCACCATTGTAACTGTTGTTCTTCGAGATGTGTTGCTCATATCCATTCCAAACCCATCCTCCTTCCCCACTGTCGGAGTAGCCGGCAAGAAGGAACTGAGGAGTGGGTGGGTCGGCTGGTGTATATATCCGGCGCCATGGTGGCGCCACTCCAGGGGGCGCCCAGCTGACCCACTGAGTTGCTAGGGTAAAAGTCTTCCGACGAACGTGCACGCGGCGCGCGCACACCTACATGGAATGGATATGAGCAACACATCTTGAAGAACAACAGTTACAACGATGAGTAACCGTCTTTTACCTAGGTTTGGTAGTACAGGATAATGGTGAACTCAGTGATGATCGTATAAGCAGAATAGGAAAGGAATGGAGAGAACTGAGCAGAATGATCTGCAATAGGAGGAAGCCTATCAAATTGAAAAGTAAGATATATAAGATGGTAATTAGGCCTGTACTTTTGTATGGCTCTGAATGTTGGACATTGAGGAAGAGACTTTGAAGGAACGATTTTGAATATACGGGAAATGAAAATGTTAAAAGGGATGCTTGGAGTTATTAGGATGTACCATATTTGGAATGAATGAATTAGGGGAGGTTTGAAGGTGATATCAATTATAGAACACCTGACAGAAATCAGGTGTAGATGGTTTGGGCATGTGAAAAGATAATAGGAAGAATATATTAAAAACAGTGTGTTAAACTTAGAAGTGGAGGGTAAGAGGAGGATTAGAAGACCCAAAACTAGATGGATGGATGTCATACAGAAGGGTCTGGTTAGCTCTGACGTTTCTGAGGATCTGCTTCAAGCAAACTGGAAAGGAGAAGGAGGACTCAAACAGCCAATCCCATCTAGATGGGGCTAAGGCTAGAAGAAGAAACATGTTGGAAGTCACAGTGAAGTTGCTTTGCCAAAGAAGGCATAAAATAAGTCACTTTTAAAACAATGCTGTTTATTAAAAAGTCATGCAATCACCTGCAAAATACTAAGATTTTATTCAGCCTGATTTAACATTTAAATTTACTTACTCTTGTTTATAGGCTCCAATTCAGCAAAGCATTTAATGATGTGCTTAATGAGATTTAACCAGGTTCTCAAGTGGTTTGCTGAATTAGGGCCATAATACACACAAATTACGTGTACTGGTTATAGATTAAAGTCCTGATCCAGTCTGTGTTGGATCAACATGCATGTCAGTAGATTGGATCCCACTGTCAGCTTGTGGTTTCAGGCTCTGACCATGCAAACCTCAGCCTGTAGAATTTGAGTAGGAGTTCTATGCACAGCATGCTTGCAGCATCTGGCTCTTTGATAATTAAATATTCTCCAAATTTTTCTACAATACCTTAGTAAAAATAAAGTGTTATATTTTTAAGTGAGAAATGTTTTCACATAGGGTTATGTTACATATCAGTTTTCATAGTTGGAAATGACGACATTTTTACATGACAGCAGTGAGGAGCTTCCTAAAATGTATTTTTCACTATGTTCCTTCCTAACTGTATTGTGTTTCCCCTTTGTCTTAAACTTAAGAACCATTCCTACTATACAACTAAATATATGTCCAAAATAACCATATTAAAAATCACACAGCAGGTATATAGAGAATTATGGCTGCAAGGTTTTCATTAGTGTTTCCTAGATGTTCTCTGGGTATCTTATGTTTGAAAACAAAAAAGTAGGCCAAAATTTGTGAACTTGGTTGCCTAAAGTTAGTAGGCACCTAAATCCCTGTTTAGGTACACAAATAGGTACACTTTCAGGACTTGTTGAGCAACCACAGTGAGAGCTATGGGTGCTCAGGGTCACTGAAAAGAGACCAATTATATTTCACTGCCTACATATAGAGTTAGGTGTCTAACTCCAGGCAACCAAGTTTAAAAATGTGGGTCTTTACTTCGAGAATTCATTTTTATGCATTACCATGGTTTCATTTGTATTACTATTAGTAAGTCAACTACATAAAAACTCCATACATAGCCTCTTGAGCTGCCTTAAAAATCTTAACTCTCAATATGTAACTTTCATACAAACTCTGTATTTCTCTCTTCTTTTTTTTAGCTATAATGGCATTTCTTTTTGACCTAAAGGCTCTGGTGGATATGATGTCTATTGGTACACTTCTTGCTTACTCACTTGTAGCAGCCTGTGTTCTCATCCTCAGGTGAGCCCCACCTTCACCCCCCTGTTTGTTTTTCTGTATTTTATTTTGTCCTCTGCAGAATACATTTAAAATACAATTTCTGTTTGTATAACTTTTACTCTATGTACATACATTTTGTAAAATTAGGTTCACTCTTCTAAAATGTTAATCCGTGTGTGGTTTCTTAATTTAATGATTACCAGAAGTGGTGTCCCTTCAAAGTTGGATGTACACTAGGAATAGACCCAGTGTAATGCCAGTGTGGGCACAGGTCAAATCCAAAACCTTATTTGAAATCTAGGAGGGTTTTCCTTTCTGAAAGATAACTTATATGATCTTCAACTCCAAATGGTGTAGTAGGACCTCATGTCAAAGCTAGAAACGTATTTCTAATTTTACAATATAATTTATGTTTTATCTCCTACTGTATGCAGCAAGCACAGTAAATTGTGGGAGCTATATGTGAATAGTGAAATACTCTAATAAATTTGCTTCATAAGCCTAATCCGACCTTCTAGTGTGTTTTCATCTTGTGAATCAATAAGTTAGGAGACTGAAAACAGATGCTTGGGATTTGCCCAATCTAGAATCAGCAAGGTCTGGACAAACCTGAGGAACTGTCCCAGAATGAGGTGTCATTAGAGGAGATTTGGGAACAAATTGATAAATTAAAGAGTAGTAAGTCACCAGGACCAGATGGTATTCACCCAAGAGTTCTGAAGGAACTCAAATATGAAATTGCAGAACTACTAACCGTAGTTTGTAACCTAGCATTTAAATCCGCTTCTGGACCAAATGACTGCAGGATCGCTAATGTGACGCCAATTTTTAAAAAGGGCTCCAGAGATGATCCAAGCAATTACAGGCTGGTAAGCCTGACTTCAGTACCGGGCAAACTGGTTGAAACTATAGTAAAGAACAGAATTGTCAGATACATAGATGAACATAATTTGTTGGGAAGTGTCAACATGGTTTTTGTAAAGGGAAACCAGGCCTCGCCAATCTACTAGATTCTTTGAGGGGGTCAACAAGCATGTGGACAAGGGGGATCCAGTGGATATAGTGTACTTAGGTTTTCAGAAAGCCTTTGACAAGGTCCCTCACCAAAGGCTCTTAAGCAAAGTAAGCTGTCATGAGATAAGAGGGAAGATCTTCTAATGGATAGGAAACAAAGGGTAGGAATAAATTACCAGTTTTCAGAATGGAGAAAGGTAAATAGTGATGTCCCCCACGGGGTCTGTACTGGGACCAGTACTAGTCAACATATTAATGAATGATCTGGAAAAAGAGGTAAACAGTGAGGTGGCAAAATTTGCAGATGAAACAAAACTACTCAAGATAGTTAAGCCCAAAGCAGAACGTGAAGAGCTACAAAGGGATCTCACAAAACTGGGTGACTGGGCAACAAAATGGCAGATTAAATTCAGTGTTGATAAATGCAAAGTAATGCACATTGGAAAACGTAATGCCAACTATACATATAAAATAATGGGGTCTAAATTAGTTGTTACCACTCAAGAGAGAGATTTTGGAATCATTGTGGATACTTCTCTGAAAACATCCACTCAATGTGTAGTGGCAATCAAAAAAGTGAACAGAATATTGGGAATAATTAAGAAAGGGATAGATAATAAGAGAGAAAATATCATATTGCATCTGTATAAATACATGGTACACCCACATCTTGAATACTGTGTGCAGATGTGGTTGCCCCATCTCAAAAAAGGTATATTGGAATTGGAAAAGGTTCAAAAAAGGGCAACAAAAATTATTAGGGGTATGGAATAGCTTCCATATGAGGAGCTATTAAAAAGACTGGGACTTTTCAGCTTGGAAAAGAGACGACTAAGGGGGGATATGATAGAGGTCTATAAAATCATGACTGGTGTGGAGAAAGTAAATAAGGAAGTGTTATTTACTCCTCATAACACAAGAGCTAGGGGTCACCAAATGAAATTAATAGGCAGCAGGTTTAAAACCAACAAAAGGAAGTATTTCTTCACACAACGCACAGTGTGTGGAATTCTTGCCAGAGGTGAAGGCCAAGACTATAACAGGGTTCAAAAAAGAACTAGATAAATACATGGAGGATAGGTCCATCAATGGCTAGTAGCCAGGATAGGCAGGGATGGACAGTGTCCATAGCCTCTGTTTGCCAGAAGCTGAGAATGGGCAACAGGGAATGGATCACTTAATGATTACCTGTTCTGTTCATTCCCTCTGGGGCATCTGGCATTGGCCGCTGTCGAAAGACAGGATACTGGGCTAGATGGACCTTTGGTCTGACCAGTATGACCACTCTTATGTTCTTATGTGATCCGGTGGATACAGTGTACTTAGACTTTCAGAAAGCCTTTGACAAGGTCAGAGAAATGTCTCAAGGCAAGGCATCCTTATAAGCTATAGAATGGTGTGCCTTTTGTGATCTAATACAGTGGTTCTCAACAAGGGTACGCACACCCTTGAGTGTATGCAGAGGTCTTCCATGGAGTACATCAACTCGTCTAGATATTTGCCTAGTTTTACAACAGGCTACATAAAAAGCACTAGTGAAGTCAGTACAAATTAAAATTTCATACAGACAATGACCTTTTTATACTGCTCTATATACTATTCACTGAAATGCAAGTACAATATTTATATTCCAATTGATTTATTTTATATTTATATGGTAAAAATGAGAAAGGAAGCAATTTTTCAGTAATAATGTGGCTGTGACACTTTTGTATTTTTGTCTGATTATGTAAGCAAGCACTTCTTAAGTGAAGTGAAACTTGAGGGTACGCAAGACAAATCAGACTCCTGAGAGGGGTACAGTAGTCTGGAAAGGTTGAGAATCACTGATCTAATAGCTGACACTTGTCTATAATTACAGCTAATCTAAAGGTATTTTTAATGTAAGGTAACTGAATAACAATGACACATTGGTATTGCAATGCATAAGACAGGTTTTTTTTAATTGTGTGTATTGCTGGTAGTTGGGGCAATAAATGAAGGTTAAAACTAATTAAGTAGTCAGAGGAACTCAAACTGGTAATTTTGAAAAATGTAACAATAATTCTGACAATAGTAACTTAAATTCATCTAATTTATCACTCACAGGAGAATATGCTCTTTCCCATAGTAAGGTTGCATGTATATAAAAACGTTACATTCCTTCCAAAGTTGGTGTTAAATCTCAGCCTTATTCAATCAGTGTTTCTTAGTGTTTTTTTCTCTAGACTGCCTCATGCTCAACTCAATGAAAGTTTATTGAAAATACCTACTGTATTTCAAGAAATCCTCTTCCGTATCTTTGCTTCATCTCATGAAGGGCTTTTATATTGTGTTGTGTTTTCTATTTCGATTATAAATATTTTTGCTGAAAAACAACTGCCTCCCACAAGATAGTTAAAAATAAACAAAAAGCCTCTTCTAGTTTATTATTATCGCAGAAAATCTTAGGAGACATGGTGTTAGCTTTGTAAAAGTGGTTATTTGTAATTGTTAACTTTTTAAGAGACTATATTACCTTTAGTAGTATCCTCTATACCTGTGGTTCTCAATCTTTTCCATTCCATGACTCCTTCAGGATTACCCTCCCATTTAGCAAAATGGAAAGGAAAGGGTGATTATGACCCCACTCCTCCACAACACCTGTCTGCAATGCCCAGTTTGAGAGCTCCTACTGCATACCGTTCTTATGTGCTTGTCTTGTTCCATTCTAAACTGTGAAAGTCCAGGCTATGGGAAACCAGGTTACCAGGGTGTAATCTTCCTTTATTATTTTATATATGATAGGGCCCAGTATGGCAGGTGGTGTTGGATGATAGGCCCCTTTCCAGAGAGTTTAGAGATTAAATAGACTACCTAGAAATAAAAGAAGATAGAAGGGATGCCACACAAATTTTGAAAGGGGAGACTTAATTTTTTATTGTGGCTACTAGTGTAAAGTGGAATCATTGGAGATTGCTGTGGTATTTATAACCATCCTCCTTCAACCCCCACCACAAGCTTAACTTCTTTACTTGTTACAGTCTTGTATATAAATATCTATTTATTTGTGGATAGGTACCAACCCAATTTAACCTATGAGCAACCAAAATATTCTCCAGAGAAAGAGGCTCTGACCGGATCAGAAAGGGAATCTCAAATTAGTATGCTTCAAGGGCACCACTTCAGTCTTCACACATTGATGAATCCATCCAGTTTGCCTACAGAGCAGTCTGCCACTACCGTTAGCTTTTTGGTGGGTCTATTAGGTAAGTCTACAGTTACCCAAATAAGTACAATACATTCAAATCAAGTTCCATAAATAGTGGAATTTAATTAAGCAGAACAAAAGTTCAAATCCAATGGTAATATCTTAGAGTACCTTCTCATGAATGTCAAATATGAAGTATTCTGGTAGGAAAACAGATTTTTATAGTTTGTTCCATAATCTTATTTATTTTCCTTCAGTCAAAAATAAAGCAGAATAAAGTGTTTTCTTGTCAAAACAGACTTTTCTCATTTTAAAATCTGATAATGTCTCTATTGGTAAAGATCTGTGTTATCAGATTAAGTTGCATGTTTATTTAAACAGTTTTGAAAGGTTTGACTTCCTTTCAATTCTTATTTTCTTTTTCACACAGCTTTTCTGGTGTGTGGGTTGAGTGTTCTGACCACATATGGGATTCATTTTATTGCTAATATGGAGCCTTGGAGCATTGGTCTTCTTGCTGTGTTGGTAGTACTCTTCATAGTCATAGTTCTCACTATGTGGAGGCAGCCTCAGAACCAGCAGAAAGTAGCCTTTATGGTGAGTAAGATAACACAAATAATGCAGAGTTTAAATTTGTTTTAATAAAACTGTGTGTGTGTGTGTGTGTATGCTTGTGTTTTTCAGACAGTGCCTCACCATTGCACTATTGTATCTCCATTGGTGATAGTGACAGTGCTAGTGTAGACAGGTCATATGCATTTTTACCACCGTGTTGTCTAGACTGTCTCAGATCAATTCTGGTATGATTTCACTGCAGACTGAATGAGGAGGCCTTGCATAGGGTGCACCGTCCATACCCCGTTCACACCACTGATTGTTGGATATGGCTGGTAAATTGTCTAGTACAGAGGTCCACCAGCTATTCTCTACCACTTGTGGGTGCTGGAGCAAGCAGCACAGAGGCTATTTCAGCCCTCAGGTTGGGAAAGCAGTTGAAGAGTGGCTCCACTACTACAAAGCCTGTAACTTAGAGGGAAGAGTTCCTTCCTCCCAGCCCTGGAGGAGCAGTTTAGCACAAAAACCCAGTTGCTTGGACTGTGTGCCATAATTCCTTGGAGCATGAATAAGTCTTTCACATACACTACAAGGATTTTTTTTTTTAATGGGCAGTTAGGAAAGTGGAGATGAGCTGAATGATGGGATGAGGTATGGGAAGTTATTTGGTAGGGTGATTGGGAAGGACAGGGATATAAATTGTGTGCTTTTTTATTGAGGCATGTTATCCTTTTTAATTTTTTATAAAGTGTGCTCAGAGCTGTGGGTGAAGGATGTTGAATATAAATTTTAATCAATAAAATAAGTATTGTTTCAGGCTTCCACCTAGATTAATTCAGGAATTCAGCACTGCATTGCTGTATGTTCAGTGCAGATTGACAAGGTTTTCTCTGCAGCTGTAGGGACCAAAACTTTTTTTTTAAATGAAAGCGTAGGTTTTGCAGAAACTAGTGATTAAACCTTACACTAAACAGGAAATGTGTCTTACTCTCACTGGTGAGTGGGGCTGTCAGTCCCTTTATTTGTGTTACAAAACTGAAATGTGCCATTTAGTGTGCGGAAAGGTTTGAAAAACATTACTATCTTATAAACTGTTTCCCCTTAGGTTCCATTCTTGCCATTTTTGCCATCCTTCAGTATCTTGGTGAATATTTACTTGATGGTACAGTTAAGTGGAGAGACTTGGATCAGATTTAGCTTCTGGATGGCTTTTGGTAGGTACTTTATAACAACTGTTTACATTAGGATTGATGGGTCCTCTCTTGTGGTTCTTTCTAGGAATCAGTTAATCATCTTCTTTTAACTATTCAAATAAAAGCCTTCTTTCAATAAATGTCAAATGATATCACTAGTCAAAACAAAAACATACCTCAGAAGATGTATGCTTTTGCTGCTAAAACTGCACAAGCAGTTATGAGGTAGCAGGAATCGTAAAAGCTACAGGACTAATTCAAGTTAGCTTATTGCTGTCTTCCAAATAGAGGTGATGTATATGTAGGCCTGGAAAGCATTAACATTGAGTCTGGTAAATCTTTTCTACCTGCCTACTCTATTTCAGAGGCAGCACTTTCAACTCACTTTGTGATACAAAATCCAAACAGGGAATATTTAACATATTCTCAGGATTTGTTTTGGTAAATTAGGGTGACCCAATGTCCTGATTTTATAGTAACGGTCCCGATATTTGGGGCTTTGTCTTATATAAGTACCTGTTACTCCCCACTCTTCCCAATTTTTCACACTTGCTATCTGGTCACCCTATGGTAAATATAAAATGAGAGCTGAAAGTGGTTGTTGTGTCAAAATGCTCCTGAAAGGTTAGCTGAGATTCAATCAGCGTAGTGGTAGAGAATGAGAAATCTATGTAGGCTTTGTTCACACACACATATCAGTAGCACTGATTTTAACCAAATTGGTTTAGAAACTGAGTTAGTTAAAAAAATCAGTGCAAATCATTTATATGGGCAGGTTTTTTTAAATTGGTTTAAGAAAGTGCTTTATATTGATGTAGCTTAAGTTGGTTAATCCAATTTAAGAGTATTCACATGAAGAGGTTGCACTGATTTAACTAGCTCAGTTCCTAAATCAATTTACTTAAGTTGGTACAGACTGTGTGTTTGTAAGCCAGACCAGAAAACATGGGGAGAAAAATATGTAAAATCGAGATCAATATTTTTCTAATAATTATAGTCAAAATTGTAGAGAGAGGAGTATTTGCAACTACTGTATCTATTTCCTACTACTCTATCATTCTCCTCTGAACTGCAGTACTTAATGTATATTTCTATAATTGTAAACTGCAAAAGTCAGTTTTGGTGCTCCAGACTTGTATTGCAGTCATGAATTACAGGCAGCACTCACCATTACCAGTGCAGATAAGAGCATACGCAAATGACTGGGAAATAGAAATGTTGCACTGGAGCCCAGCACTGCCAGTTGTCTTTAATGTAGGGAAGAGCTACATTACCAGGCACAAAGGCCTGAAGAACTAGTAGTAATTTGCATACCAGAGACAGTGAACTGTTCAGGTAAACAGGTTCAGTTATCCAGGGGGTTGGGAATCACTTTTAATGCACTGTTTGCCTGAAAAAAAAATTAAGTATTTTTTTTTGTTTTGGAAGGCTTCTTTATTTACTTTGCATATGGCATCAGACACAGTCTTGAAGGTCATCCTAGAGATGAGGAAGATGAAGATACTTGCTCAGAAAATAGTGGAATACAGGAAAAGAACCCTGTAGAAGAAGCAGATGAACATACAAATGAAAACGCTCAGTTTATTACACATGAAAGGACAAGTGAATGTTAATGTTGCAAACAACCTTAACGTGCATGTCTCTTAAGTAGTAGTAAACTCTGACCGAATGTAGTTGCTGAACGAAATTGTCAAAAGGTAGCTGCCAGCAGATTAACAGTAATTTATATTTGTGCATCTTGAAAGTGCCTACCACAAAGCGTGACTGACGTGTTGAACTAGCTGCTAATACCTCTTGGATACTTCAGCTCCAATCACATGAAGACGTTCTTCAGTGAAAAATTGATATCCCAGGTGAAAACATCAAGGAAGATGAGAGGAAGGACAGACTTCCAAGGGGATAACCG
The DNA here is from genome assembly GCF_016161935.1 of Mauremys reevesii. Taxonomy (NCBI): domain Eukaryota; kingdom Metazoa; phylum Chordata; order Testudines; family Geoemydidae; genus Mauremys; species Mauremys reevesii. The sequence continues at coordinate 83,893,220 of NC_052627.1, read as the reverse complement.
TACCTTTGCTATGCTAAAATTTGGGGGTGTTTTGGTTGCACAATTATATACAATTAATTGGTGATGACAAAGTATAAAGAATTTTAGGATTGCTTACAAAAGAGGGCCCTGAACATTTTACATTTTATGAAGAAAGCAACTGCTTTTCATATGTTCTCCTTATCCCTATTTGTTAAAATACTTTGTCATGGTCTGATAGGGTATAATGAATAACAAAGTGACGATACTCTTTGATCATTAAAATATTGAATTCCTTCTTATTTCTTTACAGGGGACTAATGGGAGATTAATTGGGAGTAGGTCTAGAGCAGTGGTTTTCAATCCCTGGGGTCTGCTGACTATGTCTAACTAAAGAAAATAACGTTTCAGATGCCAGAAAAGGCATTCTGTTTTTCTGATCAATCAAAAGTATGTGAATATGCCCATCTACAGGTCAAAGCCTGGAAGTGTTACCGTTACCATAGAAACCCACAGTTTAGCGCCCTTCATGCGTCAAATACTGTGCCAAGCACATGCAACATTTATAGTTGAATTCTGTTCAGTCAGTTTTCAGTGTAAAACTTCTAGGGTAGGAATCCGTGGACCACAGGTTGAATTTCAAAAGGGGTCCACACCTCAATTCAAAATTTTTAGGGGTCTTTAAATGAAAAAAGATTGAAAACCACTGGTCTAGAGAATAATCTGCAAAGCTTGTTTACAAATGATAGCACAAATCAGACACTTTTAACAAAGTAGAGTACAGTATATTTATATCAAAGTAATAAGGAGATGTTCAGCTATTCTTACCAGTAAGCAAATATGCATAATTCAGACTATGAAGATGCTTATGAGCAATGATACACTGTAGGAACAGTATTCAAGAATATTATTTTGTTTCATATAAAGTCACATCTGAATTTTTTTCCTTCCAAAGTTACTCCAGGTGCTAAAAGAAAAATTCAAAAGCAGACTTACTCTTATTTGCCTGTAAATCAACTGGGACATAATGTGTGGGACATCATAGCGCAAAATCCTGGCTGTACTGAACTCAGTGGGAATTTCTGTAATTAGTACTTATGTATAGCTTTTAGAAATGCTTTCTTCTTCACAGCTAAATTCCCTCTTCCTCCTCGTCCATCATATGCATATTGGGGGGGGGGGAGGGTCGGGTCTATTTCATACGTTGCTTCTTGACAAGAAAACAAATGCCTATGGTACTAGAGTTCCTTGCACAGAGAGGAGGAGGGTGGACATACATGGAGGCAAAGCTTTTATTTAAATATATTTATTTTTAATCCTGACAGGGTATCTTCAGGGATGATAGGATTTAAAATTTGAAATATATCTATTTGCAAAGTCTGGGTTTTTCCCCCTAAAACAAATGTTTCAATTCTTTATTACCCTTTAAATAAATATCAATGATAGTAGAGCAAGCAATCATACATAAACAACACAGTGCACATGGGTCTGATGTCCAAAAGCCAGGAAGCAAGTTGTTATAACAATATTGAATAATTAATTTGAACATAATGAACGATATCTTGATGGTGTTCTTTTCAATGTAAAAGCAAAGATTTGTGTTACCTATCAAAGGTACATAATCATTTAAATATTTTTAGTGTATATAGGCTTAAATAGTTGAGAAGTGTCACTGTTAGTTACGGAGGATTTCAAAATGTGGAGTTATTTTGCCCAAAATGTGTGTTATTAATTAAAAATAAGTTCCCAATAGTAAGCAAAGAGCATCCGGAATACTGCCATTGACTAAAGGAAATAGGTAGTCTTACAATCTAAAGGACAAGATAGCTCAGTGGTTTGAGCATTGGCCTGCTAAATCCAGTGTTGTGAGCTCAATCCTTGAGGGGGCCACTTAGGGATCTGGGGCAAAAATCTGTATTTGGTCCTGCTATTGAAGGCAGGGGGCTGGACTCAATGACTCTTCCAGTTATAGGAGATAGGTATATCTCCATTTTTTATTATTATGCTGTTAGCTTTCTCCTTTACTCACTGTAAGGCAAGACCCAGTGAACACAGTTTTGACAGGTGTCTTCAAAGACATATGTTGTCTGATATTAAAAATCACCTTTACACTTCTACAACATCTGGAAGTTACAAGAAGGTGGAAAGCCATTTTCTATGTGTGTGCGTGTTAGCAGCATTGGATTCTTGCTACTTTTTAGATACAACTAGGGTGACCAGACAGCAAGTGTGAAAAATTGGGACGGGGATGGGGGGTAATAGGAGCCTATACAAGAAAAAGACCCCAAAACCGGGACCGTCCCTATAAAATCGGGACATCTGGTCACCCTAGATATAACGTGCACAAACCCTGGCGAACACAAAAATGTGAAAGCTTCTTGGCACAGAACCAGAAATGTGTTGATACTGTACAGGGGAATTGGTTCTTAATGTTGAGCTTCCTTTACTCCTCAGTTTGGATTGGATTGTGGATATGTTGCAGTACCTGGAATGGAGGGGTGGATTTGTGCTGTTGCACCAGTGGCCCCTACTGGCCATTAACAACAAGAGGTTACATGCTGAAAAGAACACTCCCTTTTTTCCTTGACTGGAAGGTACTTGGTTATCTAATGTACCCCAGTGAAATTTCCAGAGGACAGTTGCTGGGAGGTGAGAGCCCTATTAGCTACCTTTCTCTCTCTGAGAGAAGCATATGCAAAAGAAAAATACTTTCCTCTTACTGAGACTTAGCTATTATTGTCCTAAGGATAAATACTCACCCTTATGTATGGTCAATCTTGGGAGGGTCTTGGTGTTAGGGACAAACCCGAGGGAAGCTGATTAGCAATGTAGTTTGGGTGGGGCGGAAGGAAAAGGGCTAGGAAAGTGGATGGAAAGCAAACAACCCAACAAAAGTTTGTGTGGGTAGGTAGGCGCAACTCTATTATCTTCAAAGGAATGAATCTGACCCTATGTTAGATAACAACTTTTACTATTACTTTTCAGCAAAATAGAAATCAAAGTTCAGATGTTGGCTTCCTTTTTTTGGAAGCATTTTTTAACTTACATGATGGGATGTTTCTGAGTTAGAAGCAGTTTTATTTGGATATAAAGAAAGACGCTATTAGACTTCTGGCATCAATGGAAATTCCTTTGTCTCAGCTTTAAGGATGTTACTACTAACTGGATTCAAAATACTATCTGTGTAGAGGAAAACTGACATTATTCTCTGCTTATATTTGTTTCTATAGAATGTGCATGTAACTAATATATTTTAGAAAATGTAATAGTATTTACATTTTATTAATCATTGATACGTCAAGAGATTTTATCTTTTTTTTTTTTTTATAAAGTCCACTGATTTAAGGGAACCTTTGTGGGTAGAGAGACTTGCAGACTTGGGCTCCATATATTTATAAAATTTCTAATATGAAATCACAAAATATGAATACCTGTTTAGAAATCTTATTAGATGGTGTGTATTATAATGTTTGTCTTAATCCCTGAAATGCTAGGAATTATGTTTAACTGTGTGTCATGGGACAATCAGTGACCACCAGGATGGGTTTAATGTTTGTTTGTTTGTTTTTAATGTAACTGCTTTCTTCAGACTTTTAAAATCACGTATCATAGAGAACAGATTTTAGATGTAGTTTGATGGGTCTGTCACTCATTCAGAATGATGCAATTAAAGGAAAACTCCAGTGACTTATTACACTGATATAGATAGATAAATGTTTACTAAATAAGAATATTAACACAGGAATTTTCAGAGCTTTTTAGAAATACTGATCAGTTTCAATATCTTGTTAAATGAATGAAAAAAGGATGTCTGTCTCAGTTAGGTCTAACGTTTCAATTATACTTTCCAGCTGGGGCCCATTTTGATGCAGAGTAGGACAGAAACATCATATTCACCATTTGAAATGATTAGAAATACAAGACTCTCAAAGCTTTTGGGAGGAAGCTAGAAATAACTATTTTTAAAAAGAATTTATTCAGCTTTTTGTTTAATCACGTTTTTAAGTGTAGAACTTTTTTTTACAACAGCTCTGAAAGTTCAGCAGTTCTGTAACCTAGAGGGAGGAGTCATTTACTTCATTGCACTAAACTTGGTTGCTTGAAGAGGAAGAGGGGAATATCTGTGTCTGTCTTTAGTCCTTGATAATTTAATCTTTGTAATTCAGTGTAGCGATTAAAATAATTTCTGTGTTGCACTTCAATTTTCCTTCAAAGGGACACTGTTAATAACACTTCTGACTGAAAAGTGTTACCTATTATTGCTACCTAAGATTTTGACAAATCTTGAAAGACTAAATTTTTTTTTCAGTTTGTTTAGTTTGTGTGTATTTGACAGCACTTTGTGTATAAACAGTTTCCTCTTTTGTTTGCATAGATATTTTCCACAACAACAGGGGAGAAATAAAGACATTTTAAAAATAGTAAAATGTGATTGTACAGATATCACAGGGGGCTCAGAAGCAAGTATAGTACCGGAAATCAGTTTTAACTTATTATTTTAGTTGACTTAGTTTCAACTTAAACATCATCAGATAGTCTCAGTTCCGTTCTCTAATGTACAAAGATAATTCTCTGCCTTTATTATTAGGCAGCAAAGTAATATCACTGTAAGAATCAAGTTAAATATATGCATTAGGTTTGGTATCCAGTATAGGCCCAACACTGCAAGGTTCAAGCTGCCCTCAACTTACTTTTGCCTTGCAGGATCCAGCCATGTAAGGGACAACAACCATACAACTTCTTACATGTGAGAGGTGTTTAGATAGAAATATGTAAGAAATGGTTTGTGGAAAACAAATACTGACTGTGTGTGTGCATGCATGTCTTTATATTTACCTAGAGATGAACTGAAAACTCTAATCCTATGGAATGAAAACCTAGTCTACACATTGCTTTTTTAAAAACATGATTAATAGTTATTGTAACTTGTTCAGTATCTATGCAAATGATGTAGTATTGTCAAAAATCTGTTGTCGCATGTAGCTTTTATTTTTATGGAGAAAGCTATTACTATATCTGCATTGGTAGGTTCTGTTGGTGCAAAATAGACTTATTCTATGTAACTGTTATCATGCCTATGTCACTGTAAGTTGCAGTTTCTTTATTTTAACTGCCAATAAAGTGTTAGTGGCAATACATCAAGGGATTGTTTTGGCAATATGGTTAGGTTAGGTTAGGTATTTAGACAATTATCCTTTACATTTAACTAAGGGATTGTACAGCTGTGCTGTGCAGTAGCTGCAAATAACGTGAATAAGTCAGACACAACACACACAGTAGTTTTTATAGATATTTAATAAAGTCTTAGATTGTGAATGAATATGTTGTCACCCCTCACCCCCAAGCTGCATATGCAGCAGTATGCCTTTATAAAGGCAGAATTACTTTTTAAAGTAATAGGGCTCTACCATATGCCTATAATGGCTGCATACCATGCATCCTGGAATACTCAAAGCTTTAAGCAAAAGAGGTGAAATCTACCACAGTGCATTAAGCAAGCACAAGGCGCTGCATGCCACTTTAGTACATGATGCCTTCAACACTGGGATGCCTTTCATACTAAATTAATGTAATTCACATATGTATTTACAGATTACAGATTTTTTGGTTACAAATGCTTTAATGCTTTTAGGCCCGGATCCTACAAAGGGTACACATTACAATGTGCAATGTACACATTGAAGTCAATGGGACTACTTGCAGTGTGTAAAGTTAAGCATGTGTGCCAGGATTTGCAGGATCACAGCCTTACTCCTCAACGGGTTATTCACATAACGTAGGATACTTATTTCTGTTTTAGTCTCATGTAGCTTTAATATATTTCCTGAGATGTGCTTTTTGAGGGCTTCTTCATTTTCACAGTTGGCTTTTCCAAAACTAATTGCAGTCATGTCTCTTCTTCCCCCCTGAACACAGTTTATGATTTGATTCTAGGAATTATTCAGACACTAACCAAGTTAAAAGACATTTGTACAGGCATGCATAAGACTGAACTGTATGTATAAATGCTGCTTTTTATTGTCTGCTGGGCAAATTCTCATGTCTTTAGAACGTTTTCACTCAGCCCGTCTCAGGCAAACTCCCACTGAAATCAATATAAGTTGGGCAGAGACTGGGTTAAGGTTAACAGGATTTGGCCCTGTATTGCTTAGGAGGATTTGTTTTCCTTTAGTATTGGCAGATTGGAAAGCATTTAATATATTTGTTTAATACATTTTAAAATTTTGTTTTATCATTTTTGAAAATGCTAGTATTTCTGTCTTTTGGAACTCTGCTCTATCACTGTTTATATGTACATTGCAGTAATTATTTCAAGTGTATTTTATTTGCTGCTGTGCATTTAAATGTAGATAAAATGATGCAGCTTCATATACCAATTTAGATTTGTGTTATGCTTTAGTCTAAAAACCCTAATTTTTATTATTGTAAACATGTGTTTAGAATGTATGTAAGAATTAAAATATTTTATGGTGCTTGGGTTTTTCACTTTTGCAATAGAATATCATCAGTATTCTTAGTTGCTACAGAAGTTGTGATGGAAATTATACTGCTGCTGATTTATTCACTGTAATATATGCTTTATAGGACAACAGTCGTGCATTTGTTCTATATTTTTTAAAATAAAGTTAAAAATCACTTGCATGTACTGGATATAAAATGTGTTCTAAAATGATTGCGGAGGTCTTTGTATAAAAAATACACCACAGATTTTACTAAGTAAGGTAGAATGGTCTACAGTGACTGAAAACCATTCATTGTGCATTATGTGACTCTTGTTATCAAATGTTACGACTTTATAAACTGCTTCCAGTGTAGCATAAACTCATCTATGATTTTAACATGTATTGCATAATAATATATATGAGCATTTTGTTGGACAATAAGCAGCTGTGTTTTTTTGCTAAAAGCTTTTATTTTTCAAGAAGGTAGATTGGATCAAAATGGGTACAACATGAGGTAGTCACAAGACCAGGCTACCATTCTGCCTCTATCACAGACTTACTACATAACATTCAGTTAAATAGACATGGAGAGCTGTGACAATTAAACCAACCTGTTACCTCTCCAGTTGATTCAAACCCTGTTCTCAGACAGGGAACAACACGCTGCACCAACTCGAAGGTCTGCTCTTATTCTGGGGAGGAGTCCCACTCTTCTGGTCTGGGGTGTGACACTATCACTGTTCTCTCAACAATTCTTTTATGTCCTTACCGACAAATTTTATGTCCGTACTGAATGGAAGCATCAACGAGAAAGAGAGTCTAACACTAAGTTAATTCAGAAGTCCATCACTGCACCTGCTTCCTTGTCCATTTGATCATAGATCCTGGACCAGGCTCAATGGGCTTCTCTCTAGCTCAACCACAATTGCCATAACTATGCACCAGCTTGGCTTGGTTTCCTCTCTGCACTGTGCCTCTGGGGCAGTGTTGCAGATAACAACTCATGCGGTGGAAGAATGCCTGACCTGATATCTGGAGGGTGGTCTATAACACCTAGTTTCTCCTGATACAGAAATCATCCTCTGCTTGCAGAACCTAGTCATCAATCTCTGCCTGCATATGAGAGAGAGAGAAGGTCACAGGCTAAAACTTACAAACATGGCCTCTGATTTTTGGTGCTTCTGTTTTGGGGTGCCTATCCTGAGACACCAAGGGACTGATTTTCAGAGGTGCTGATCACCTACAGTCCCCATTAAACTTTAGCTGGTGGCCAGTGTACAACACTTCTAACGATGTCTCAAGTTGGGCACCCAAGCTTAGAGACTGCTTTTGAAAATTTTGGCCCTAAACTTGTGTGTCTCCATTTCCCTTTATTAAAAATGGAGACAGCATTTATTCAGCATAGTTAAGTGCTTTGAGTTCCTCAAATGAACAAATATATACAGCGTAAATACAATTTCACAGGTCCTCATGCTTAAATCCCATTGAAACTGATGGGAGCTAGGTACCTAAAAACCTTTGAGGATCTGGGACAAAGTGTTTTTCTAACATAAAAATGATCACTAGACAAAAGATTTATATTATTAAATTTTTGAAATACCTTTCTTCAAGAAATTTCTCAAAGTACTTTATAAGTTTTGAGAGTCTTCTGGGTAAAGGGTCCTACATAAATAAGAAAAATACAGCTGGTTTCAATATCAAGCAAAAGAGTGAGCTAGATCTTCAACTGCTGTGAACTGTCAAAGCTCTATTGACTTCAACTGAGCTATGACAATTTACACAAGTTGAGGAGCTGGCCCAGTGTCTTCAGTTGCACAGCACTGTCTAATTCCATGAAGGGAGATTATTCTATTGCTGAATCAAATGGTGCAGTGCTACCTACTAATTGCCAGCATCACCTCCTTTAGCAAGTGGGATTTGCTTTGGAGTTTTGTCACCCAAGGCCAAGGTCCTGTAAGTCTGAATGAGATCATATTTCAAGGTAATATGGCTACAGCTGAAAATTGGTAATTAAAGGATATGGGCAGTTAAGACTCGTAATGTTGAGAATGGTTCTCATTGAATATACTGAACCACAACCTCTTCTGCAGCTTCATCAACTGGAGTGTTGTAAAGAAGTATGACAGCTATTTTTATTTCTTTTAATGAATATTAAATCACAGATTGCATAGTCTTACCATAAAATTGTTCAGACATACATACAACAAATTAAAGAGAAAACACACCATAAAGAGTTGGCGCTAGGGACACACAGTCTTGGCAGCAAATTTCCAGTGGTACACAGAGTTCTTAGACTCAGATAATTCCACATTAAATTATAGCTACTTATAAAATGGGTTGCAGTGTAGTTTGTAGATAAATTAAAGATTTAAGACCAAATATAATCTGTATCATATAGATATATTAGAGCTGATTATTCTTGAGCGTAATCCTGGCCCCACTGAAGTCAATGGGAATTAGGCCATTAATTTCATTGTGGACAGGATTCAACCCTTTGAATTGAGTCATTTTGCAAGTAGCAGATTTAAATTCTGATGCCACAAAGACTTCAGTATGACTATTTACATGCTTAAAGTTAATCATACATATAAATTGTTGCAGGATTGCGGCCATTGTGGGTGATTTATATTTATTACTAAAGTTCACTGCTGTTAACATAGTCCAGTATACTATGATCTTCCAAAAAAGCCTGGAAGCTTGAATTTATAAAACACTTTCTCTATTGATGTGTCTGATCACTCTTTAATTCTTGCTTCAACTAAATGACATAGCAGATGCTTCAAAGTAATGGAGACATTACTTTTTACTTGGCCATTTTCATAAATAAAATAAAATCTGATTACAGTACAATCTTTCCAAAGTGAATTTGCTGTGTTTAGTTTCATGTCTTTTGAGCTGTCAGATCCAGATCAACTGTCTGAAAGCTAAGGTTTATAATCCTTTTTAATAGAATATATGATACAAAAGGAAATGTGGATTTTACTTGATATGCTAGAGTGCCACATGGCTCTAGCTATCTACAAACACAGTAGAAGATTAAGGATCCTATTTTAAGAGGTAGCAATGGGTTTTCTGAAATGCAAGTGTAACATAAAAAAATCCAAAAATATCAGAGCTTGTTTAGTTTAATGCTGCTAGTAAATTTTGATGGCCAATGGGCATTGCATGTTTTGCATGTAATGGCAGAATTTGGTTCTTAAGATTCTGATATGTCAAAAGTAAAAGACTTGTGCATCAGCAACAGTGTTTATAAGTTCCAATCAGTTACCAGTGCAAAACAACTGAAAGCAGTAGGCAGGTGTTACTGATGATAGAGTTTCAAGATAAAGGGGTTCAACAGGTGTCACCAAAAGACTAATTTGGCCTGCAGATCCTTTTTTACTGGTGGTGATTTGCAAGAAGGAAAGAACCCAGTATGACTTTCAGACTCTACATATTTATAGGGCTGTTAGAAACAAACCAAAGCAAAACAATTTTTGTACTTATGAACATAGAACCCTAATATGCCATTTTATAGTTACTTTTCAGACAAGAGCTGGGCTTAAAGAAAACAGATGTCTCTCAGTGACTTGCTCAACACATTACAGCCTAAACTGCTGTGCTTGCCACTGGCTCTTTTAAAGGATCTTTACAATATAAGGTAACAGATGCCTTCTGTTTTCCATCTCTATCATTTTTAGTAGTATGTTACTGCTCAATCAAGCTATAGGTAACACAGGGATAAAATCTGCCCTTGCAGACAGTTATGTGGCTCCCAAGGGTGTGCCATGACATCTTTAGGGAACCGTGGCCAATGGGAGCTGCGGGGGTGGTGCCTGCGGGTGGGGGCAGTGCGTGGAGCCCCCTGGCTTCCCCTCCGCCTAGAAGCTGGAGGGACATGCCACCACTTCCTGTGGACTTCCTCCAACCCTGGGAAATGCCAGGGCCACCTGAGGTCAGTACCACCCAGAGCCCGCACCCCAAACTCCATCCAACAACCCAGCCCCCTGCCCCAGCTCATAACCTCTTCCTGAACCCACACCCCCTGCATCCCAAATCCCTGCCCCTATCCCAGAGCCCTCACCTCCCATGCACCCCAACCCCCCAGCCCAGTGCCCCCTCTCACACCCTGAACCCATCCCCAGCCTCACCCCAGAGCCTGCACCCCCAGCCCAGAGTCCATACCTCCTCCTGCACCCCAACCCTGTGCCTCAACCCGCAGCCCCCTCCCACACTCTGAATCCCTCAGCCCCACCCGCTGCCTAGAACTCCCTCCTACACCCCAAACCCCTCATCCCCAGCCCCACCCCAGAGCCCGCACCCCCTCCCAACCGCCTGCCTCAGCCTGGTGAAAATGAGTGAGTGATAGGGTTGCCAGGTGTCTGGTTTTCAACTGGAATGCCCAGCCGGAAAAGGACCCTGGCAGCTCCGGTCTGCACCACCGACCGGGCTGTTAAAAGTCAGGTCGGCAGTGCTGCAGAGCTAAGGCACGCTAGTCCCTGCCTGTCCTGGCACCAGCGCTGCACCCTGGAAACAGCCAGCAAGTCTGGCTCCTAGGCAGGGGGGCCATGGGGCTCCACACATTGTCCCCACCCCATTGGCCAGGAACTGCAGCCACTGGGAGCTGGGGGGGAGGCAGGGCCTGTGGGTGACAGCAGTACATGGAGCCTCCTGTCCACCCCCCAGCTAGGAGATGGACCTGCTGGCTGCTTCTGGGGCACAGCACCAGTGCCAGGACAGGCAGGGAACCTGCCTTAGCCCTGGTGACCGGGAGTCACCTAAGGTAAGCCTGACCCCCAAATCCCTGCCCCAGCCCTGAGTCCCCCCAAACTTCTCATTCCTGCCCACACCCCCCATGGAGCCTCCTCCCACACCCTGAACCCCTCATCCTGTCCCCACCCGAGTCTGCACCCCCCAGCTGAAGCCCTCACTCTCCAACCCCCTGCCCTAGCCCAGATCCCCCTCCCACACTCCGAACCCCTCATCCCTAGCCCTACCCCAACCCCCTGCCTCAACCCATAGTCCCCCCAATCCTTTTGCCCCAGCCCCTGCTTGGAGCCCCCTCCTGCATGCCAAATCCTCATCCCCAGCCCCACAACCAGAGCCCTCACCCCCTCCTGCACCCATGCCCCAGCCCAGTGCAAGTGAGTGGGGCGGAGGAGAGTGAGCCACCTACAGAGGGGGAACGTGTTAAACTGGGGGTGGGGCCTCCAGGAAGGGGTGGAACTAGGATATTTGGTTTTGTCTGATTAGAAGAAAGTTGGCAACCCTGGGGAGTGAGCGATGGAGGGTAGGAGGATGCAGTGAGTGGAGGCAGGGCCTCAGAGAAGGGTCAGGGGGCAATGGTATTGTTGATTTTCTGCGATTAGAAAGTTGGCAGTGGCAACCCTGTTACTAAGACACACAAGAAGTTTTTACTGAACAATTTTTGCACTAAGCTGTTCCACCCTGATAGAGTTCATGCCCAAGCAGACTTCACGCCACCAGCTCAGTTCTCTCACTGGCAGTTCAGTTCTACACGTTCAGGCCTTAGGCTGTGCCCCTTTTCCCAGTGGGGCTCCCCAACAGCGGGTCATCCCTGCGGTGTCACCCCGCCCGTAGAGCGCACCAGGGGCGAGCCCCCGCAGGGCAGAGGACGCCAGTTAGTTCTACAGCGCGTCAGTGGCCAGACGGAATCGCCCCCGCGGCTGGATCCAGCCACCTGTGGGGCCAGGGGTTTAAATTGAGTGTCCGGGGCACTGAACGCCCGCGTTGCACGTCAGCTGGGGACACAGGCGCACGTTCGAGGGAACAACGTGGCCCACGCTGCCGCTAGCCGGTACCGCTCCGTGTTTGCCAAGTTCTGACCCCGGGAGGCTGCCCGCGGAGACCCCTGCGCCGCAGGGTCACTCCACGCGCTGCAGGCCGGGGCAGCCCAGGTGAGCGACGCCCGGCACGGCAGGTTTCAGCGGCGCTTTGATCTCGGGGGGGCCGGACCTGCCCCTGCCCGGCTCTCAAGTGGATGCTGAACGGCCCCGCTCCGCAGCTGCCCGGGGCCCTCGGGCGTGGCAGGGCTGAGCGCTCACACTGGGGAGCTCGCTTGGTGCAGGGGCGGCGGGCTCTAGCGAGCTCCTCCTCCGGCTCTAGCTCCCCCTCCCTGCACTGGGAGCTTTGCGGCGGACTTTCCAGAGTCCTCAACCCCCCCACAGAGCCTGTTCGCGGCCGCTCCGACATGAGGCTGTGGGTCCTGCTGAGCCTCCTCCTGCTGCACGAAACGCTGCAAACTGGTGAGTCAGCGGGCTGGGGGCACACCGGCTCCCTCCTTCCCCCCCGTTGTTCCCGCGGCCCAGCGAGCCCTGAATCTCGCGGCGGCCTAGCCCCACCGCCCTCGGGAGCGCAGCTTGGCTCGCTCCCCCACTGCTGCCCTTCCCCTGGTTAGCGGGCACAGCGGCTGTTTGCCTGGGGGGCGTAGTGTACGGTGCTGTACAAACAGCGTGTCCACAGTCCTGCCGCGCCTCTCCTGCCGACATGCTGCCTTCAGCCCTTTCCTCACTTTTCTCCGCCCTTGTTGCCCCTGCTGCCTCATTTCATTTATTGCCTCCTCCGCCCCACTTCTCAGTGGCTCCCTTCCTCTCTTCTCATACTGCACAGACCGGGTAACCCTCACCCTGCCTAGGGAACATTTGTCTCCCTCACTTTCCATAAATCAGCTGCACTTCCTCCCCTTCTCCCTCAGACGTATTAATAGGTGTGGAAACAGGGCTGGGTTTGCAATTTGCTTGAATTCCTGCAGCCGGCATACTATTTCCAGGGCTTTGCAATTCATGTAAACGTGTCCACTTTTAGGTGGGAGGTGGGGTTATTTGGTATTCCCACCCATCTCCAGTAAGGAGTTGATTTCTATCTCACAGCAGCCCAGAAAGGACTTGAAATGGGAGAGAGAATCCTGGAGCTGTTAGCCATAGATATGAGTTGTCAGGTTCAAAGAGTGCAATTCTCTGTGTCCCATCCAGCACAGCTACCAGAGCCCCAGCTTCTCCTCTTCCCTAGATGAAAAACAGATTATGCTATTATACAATCTCACTGTTGCTGCCAAAAACCTTGCATTCATGGGTACTGACCAAAAATATGGCTTCTTTTGCACCAATCTTTTTGGGAAATAAAACATATTAGCAAAAATGCCAAGCCTTTTTTTAATTAAGCACAGAATATGTCATTATTTAAGATGAGAACAGAAATCCTTTATTTTATTTTTTTTGTCCTGAAGGGGGGAAAAAAGTTAGTGCTGCACATAGTAAAGAAGAAATGCATTTAGTACATCTGTTGTGAGTGAAAACCAAAAAAGCATTGGTACAAGATGCAAATCTTAAAAATTGCTAGCAAGATATTTTACTGCTAGCAGGCTCTGCTCAGATTTAAGGGATTCAGAAAACTAATTTATGTTTTGTATAGGCGCATACTAGGATACTGCCCCAATCCTCCAAGTTATTAAAATGTTTTCAATGTTGTTTTGCTGTCTTCCATATCAGTATTAAAGAGCAACAGCATTATAGGTAAAGTATAGAGTTATTTTTTCAGGTGGTATTCACCCACGAAAGCTCATGCTGCAAAACGTCTGTTAGTCTATAAGGTGCCACAGGATTCTTTGTTATCTTAATATGGAACAACAATAATGGCAATATAATCATCTAAAACTTGTGGTTAACTAGCTCATTTGTTGTCCACAGAGATTAATTGCAATTAACTTGTTTCTTCACATAGTTTTTATGTACCATCCTTGTGAAAGGACATGAACTTTATTTTAATCAGATTTCCTTTTCAGGTTGTGGTGTTTGGTTTTTTTTTAAGTCTGCAGCTGGGATAGGGAAATTCACAACGAGCCTTGTCGGGTAAATGGCCAAAGTGATGCTGCCCCTGTCATTCAGGGCTTGTCTCTCTGGGCATATTGTTTTGGATTAGTTTGACCATTCTAAATACACTGAATTAACTATATCGAACTAAAGCACGTTCATACTTTGTTATGATGGCTTAAGGTACTTCCCTCGTGTCCCATTGTGTCCATGGAGCTCCATGTGCTGTTTTGAATTAACCATGCAACATTCTAGGCAGGTATCCCATAAGAACGGCCATACTGGGTCAGACTGTTGCCGGCACAGAATGCCTGAGGCAGCAAACAGTGGTTCGTTGCCCGGTGTGCGTCGCACTAATTAACACACCAGGGTGGAGAAGCAAACCAAGTTTATTTGAGCTCAAAAAGGTGCCAGGGAGAAAAGGCATTTTCAAATCCTGCACACAGATACAAGCAGTTTTTCTCTCTTTATACATAACTTCAGCTAAGCATTCCCATTACCCCCACACTCCTCATCCCCCTCTACCCCTCCCGTCTATTCCCATGTAGCAAATACATTATAAAGTAGCAATTACACTAAGCAGGTTAAATCATTCTTGGCAGCAAACAATTTATCTCGTTAGTGACTTTTTCCTCAACTGTTATCTTGTTTTACTTTCCTGGATCTGTTATTCTGCCCCCCCCCCACCTTAGCCAGGTGTAAGCAGGCCTCATCATTATCTCCTGGCAGTACCACGGTTGAGCTAGCTGTTGTACGTTCCATTCTCGGTTACTGGCCTGCTACGTTGATTAAAGTTCAAACATAAACATGGAAGCGCTTTGGTCAGACATGGAGTGACTTTAGTTCATTCAGGCCTACTACAGAAGGCTTTATTGACACTTATGGTTTTCCACCCTCCTGAGTTACCTAGAGTCATGCCTAGTGACACCAACAACTCCCCCCTTTGAGAATACTCAACAAACCTTTTGGCTGAGTTTTCTCATACTTTGAGGACAAAAAGCAATTAAGCTCTAGGGAGCTGGGGTTATTAATGAGGGGGTATTCAGTTCCACATTTATCCTCCCCATGGACCCAGCAGGATTTGGTATGTGGGAGGCCACACCCACCCTAACCGGTCCATATGCATGGAAGGAGCACTGTAAATGTACACACTTCCACCCAGAAAGTGTCCAAGTATGTTTCCATGACCACAGGTCAGGTGGTACTCCTGATGTGTCTGTAAGGGCAATGGGTCAAGTCTGGTGCTCAAGATCACTCTGAATGGCCATCAGCTGGTCATTCAGGAAATCCTGAATTTCTAAACATGGGTCCCACAAGTTTCTTCCTGCCAGTGTATAATTCCTTGGGTTTCTTCACCAGGGTCAGTTCTCAATGTCCTTTCTGGTCAGGAATTCCTGGACTTTGGCAATGTCAGTGAAATGAGTGTTTCTTCTCCTTTCCCCAAACAGTTGTAGTTCAGCATTCTACAGGGGAGGGATTACGAGTACATCACCCTGTAATGGTTTTGCTTCTTTTAGAAAAATTCAAAGGCACAGTAGATTTGTCCGTGGACAAGGGAGAGGTTTAACCAGCACGTCACCTTGTCCTTTTTCCCTGCTGTCCAGAAGGCACAGTAAAACTAGAAAAAGGAATAGGCTAATCATCAGTAGGAGAATTCTTCTGAGGTGGAGGGGTCTTTTTGCAGTGAGAATCCTGGGTCCAGGCAGTCAGTCTTTGGCACTTCACAGCAGTGTTGGTAGTCAGCAGGCCTTTCCAGCGTGGAGCCAAAGCAGTCTTTCATTGATGGATCTTTATGTAGACCCAGTCTCCTGGTTTCAAGAAGTGGCAGGGCTGCTAGGGTCTTCGGGAAGTGCTTCTTCACCTGTACAAAAAAACCTAACACATTTTATTAGGGCTTGGGAGATCTTATAGCTGCGTGGGCAAATTTAAGTCCCCCCCTTTTCCTGGTTCACAGCCAAGTTTTAACTGTGAGCAGTGTCCTTGAATGGGGCCAACGCCTTATCCTTAGACTGAGCATGTTAGCTATTTTTTCTCCGTCAACTTGTTTTTTTCTTTTCCCGTCTCGGCTTTTTTTTTTTAACCTACAAAAGAAACTTTTACTTTTTACTTATACACCTTTTGTTAACAATGAACACATACACATTGCTGTTATACAGTACATCAGTCTTATTATTCAATGTATGCCACATATACCCTTTCACTAAAATAACCTTATTACAGAACGTTAGAACAACAAACCAAGACAAGCACACCCACTTTGAGTTCATTCAATACAAACTCTAGTCCAATAGCTTCCCACCATCCCCAGCCCGCTGGCTAGAAGTCTGAGGTAGCCAGAAGGATCCCATGTACAATATGGGGAGTGGGATAACTTTTCATGTCCTTGCTTTCAAAGACTGTTAATATGCAAATTTTAATAACACTTTTTAATTAAAAGATTTGGCCAATAAAGTTTCTCTTAAGGAAATGTACTAGACTTTAGTATATCACATTTTCCTGATGTATTTAAACACTTGTTTTGTTCAACTTAGAATACAAAGTATCTGCATTCCAATCCAACCCTTCCACTTGATTTTAAACCAGACCATGAAAATATCAAACACAACAATTCTGGCCATGAGACAAACACCACAAGACAGAACATAGAACACAAAACATAATTTTTACTGTGCCAGCAAATCATGGTATGTTGAATGCTGTTCAGCTGGCATTCGTTTTCTCTGATTATCTGAAAGACAAAAACAGAGGTCTACCCCTTCTGGGCAGTCAATCATTGCTTAAAATATACAAGTACCCTTGTTGATTTCAGGCAAAACAGGGGAATTACCCCATACTTTCTTGTATGTGTTTCATAGGTAGCCCAGGTTTCAGTGGCTCCTACCTTATCAGTTAGATAATTTGCATTAATACAGATGCTTTCTGGCTTGCTTTTTACTTTTAACTCCTGCTTTTAAACACTGAAAGAAAACATCACCACTCATAGTGCCTTAGAGCCTAATAAAATTTCAATTACATAGCACTATATACATTCTCTAGATAATTCAACTAAATGGTTCATAGCCAAATGATTGCAATCTAATAATTTCTTTGCCTGAATTTATTTACAAACATTTCAAAGACACCAAGAACTTTTCTCTTTAGCATTTTTACAAGGTTCAACTGCTGTTTCCTCCAGCAACTACAGAGTTAACTTTGCACTCTGCCTTAAATCACTTACTTGTTCCAACCTGTTTTCCAATCTCTCTGTCTGTTGCCTGCCCGCCTGGGCCCGATCCTGCTTTTCTCGCTGAATCGTCCCTTCCATGGGTACCAACTTGTTCCACTACCAGTTTAGCTAGGAGGGTGGGCTTCTCAACTAGCCCCCACCCTTCTGGTCTTTTCCCTAAAACATTTTTACTCACAAGACTACCCGAGTCCTCCCTTTTCTCCAACCACTTTATTGCCCAGTACCGCTACAACTGGGGGTAGATCCACCTGCCACCCTTCCCGGTCAACCAGGGTGGAGAGAGGAATGCTAAACCCCTCTCCAGTTCTCAGACTTACTGCGGTTGAGAGTGGGCACACCTTTAATTATGCAACCCTCAACATATAACACCAACAGCACCAAACAAAGCAAACATAAAACAACAAGGGTAAAACAGATAGATGGTGTAAATTCTGCAGGGCTCCCCCATTCTCTATTGCTCACCAAACTGTGACAAATTTCTGTTACCAATCAATCCCTCATGTCAGGTGATCAGGCTGACACTGCAGGAGGTTGGGGGAAGAAAACACACCATATAACCGAATTTTAAAGCTTCATTAAAAATAATAAAACAACAATGGAGAGTGTTGGAAACGCTCCCACCTCACTCAGGAAGAACATGAATGCTCCAAGCCTTAAGCCACTTTAATACTCACACATATCCAGACTGTTCACGTCTGTATATAACATTCAGAGAAGGGGAATAGGTGGACGGGAGATTATCCTGTGTACAGCTTGTCCAGAATTTCCAACATGCTTCCGCTCTTGGGAGGGCTGTTCTTTTACACCCTGGACTCTCCTGCGGCATCTCTCTTAGAGATTCCAGTCCAGGTCAACTGCCTGTGGCTTTTCCAGTGTCACCAAGCCACACCAGCTACAGGGTCGCAGAAGCACACTGTTGGATCTCACTGGAAAGTTAAGCTTTGCAAATGTAATTTCAATTCTGTAACTTGTATTGCCTCTAGTTTGCCTCTGTCTATATTTTTCCACAGCCAGCTGGGGCCGAGAGCAGTTTTTCTTTGTACTTGGCATAGTCTGCGTTGATTCTTGACCTTGTACGCAGAGCAGCTTTCTCTTTATCTCTGGGCTTAGCCGAGTTTCAAATTAACCCGTCACTAGACAAATTGCTCACACTGTGTCAGAGGCTCTTCTTTGGTGATTAAAAGCTCCTTTGAGATACCTTCTAATGGGCATTGTTTAGATGGATTTTCACGCGTGTAAAGATTCCAATTCTCTAAATACCTGCAGGTTTTAGGACCACAATGTATGTACATGTAACATGCCGGGGTACCCTTAGGGGGTGAGGTGGAATGTTTAGACTGTCCCTCCCCCATTTTCCACTTACACACACACACACACACACACACACACACACACACACACACACAGGGTGCCCTGTCCGCGCTAGCGGCACATAAACTAAGGATCTCTCCCTACAGGGCACTCACACAGGAGAGACTAACAAGGATGACCACTAGTTTTGGGTGCTTCAATTTGAGACACCTTATTTTTAGAAGGTCTGAGCACCCACAACTCCAGTTGAAGTCAATAGGAACTGAAGGTGTTAGATTCTCTATCAAGCACTAAGAATTTCCAGTTGGGCACCCTTGATTGATGGCCATTATTGAAAAATCTAGCTGTTGCCTTGGAGATTTTTAAATGCCAAATGTATTATCACTATAAAGAAACTCACACCATTTAACAAATGCACCGAAAAATCAGCAGTGATCTGTAAACTTCCTGATATTTGTTATGTGGCACCCTTCTTTTAACACACATTGTCTGCAAAATTAAACAGAGGTGTAGGAGTGGATGGCCACATATGATGACATATTTTAAGATGCAAGACTTACTTTCAGTTCACCACGTGACTGTGTGCATGACTGAACTGACAGTTTTGACTGAAATTATCTGAGACAAAGGTATTCGTTCCCATGTTACACTGAGTTCTGATACCTTTCATTTATTTGTCTATTCCTATTAACTGTGTTACACACGGATGGATTTTCCTAAATATTAAGAGCAGTCTGTATTTGTCTGGAACATGTGACGGGTGTTTTAATACTTAGAATTCCAAACTTGTATGGAAATTTATGACCTCAGTCAATTTTTCTGTGCTTTCCTTGTATGAAGGCTGATCAAGGTGAGCTTCCAGGAGGGAAAACTAATTTTACATAAAGACTGTAGTAGTTATAGACACTTGCAGAGAAGAAACCTTTCAAAGATAATTAGACTGTATAATTTTTTGCTTGTTGAAAATCAGCATTAACACATTGCTTTTTTTCTTCACATTTTTATTAGTTACCGGACAACCTGCAAAGAGTAAGCGTCCAAAGGAACCAGGAGAAAACAAAATTAAACCTGCCAACAAAAAAATGAAGCCCAAACTCCCTAAATTAAAGGAGAGAGAATCCAGTGACTCATCCACAAAATCCCAATCCATAATGATCCAAGTGATGGATAAAAGTCGCTTCCAGAAACCTGCTGCCACTTTGAGTCTGCCTGTAGGGCAGAGCATAGAACTACGATGTAAAGGGAATAAAACTGGGTGGAGTTATCCTTCATACTTAGACACCTTTCAAGACTCCAGGCTCAGGTAAGTTTCCTTTAATTTGAAAGAAGCTAGAAACTTTATTTTCCAGTTTAAACACATTTTTATATTAAATTTTTGTTTTTATGGTCAGGCTATTTCATCTTGAAAAGAATATATCTTTTTTGATAATCATAAAAGATACGAACCTGGCATGAGTAGAAAAAAATTCTCTGTAGTTAAACCAATTTACTGTACTGGAAACTAATTATTTGAATAAGCAGGCGGTTTTTTTTTTTAGGTCTGTGTAGAAGTGTTCTCCCTTCTGTGACTTTAATTTCCATATCCAGTGCAGCTATTAACAAAAAAAGCATGTTGGAAGTCACAATTAAGAAGCATTAGCAGACTTTTATGGATAAACATACATAGGGTCTCATCACACTGTCTGGCCCTATCACTGCTGATTGCTAATGCTTGCCTACTTACATGACCATATATTTTTCAATACCTGTTTTAATATGGCCAAATCCTTCAGTCTTTACTCCTTATTTAGGCAAAACTCCCATTGACTTAATGAGAACTTTAAGTGAGTGTATAATGACTGCAGAATTTGGCACTTAAGGATTTATTGATTCATGTCAGCCCAGGGCCGCCCAGAGCGGGGGGCAAGTGGGGCAACTTGCCCCGGGTTCCGCAGGGGCCCCCAAGAGAACAGCTCAAGCTCCCACCCTGGCCCCCTACCCCCGCCTCCGCCCCTCTCCCGGAGCCTCAGCGCATCAAGCAGTGTCCCCGGACAGCGCTGCAGCGTGTCTCCAGTGGGGCCCCTGAGCTCCACCCCGCTCAGAGCTGCATGGTCAGAGGGCGGGGCTGCGAGCTCAAGTGGGGCCCTGAGCTTCCTCCGCTTGGCATAGAGGTCATAGACCCGCCCCCTGACCACGCGGCTCTGAGCGGGGCGGAGCTCAGGAGGCCATGCCGGAGACACCTGCAGCTGTTCAGCGACGCGCTGAGGGTCCAGGTGAGGGGGGAGCCGGGGGTAAGAGGCTGAGGCTGGGAGGCTTGGCTAAGGGGCAGGGAATCTTGGGGACAGTCGGGACAAGGAGGGGACAGAGGTTGCGGGGGGGGGTGGTCGGGACAGGGAACATGGGGCTGGATTGTGGGTATTCCGGGGGTCTGTCAGGACTCAGCGGGGCAGTCAGGGAGCAGGGGTGGGGTCTCTGGGGGACGGTGAGGGGAAAAGGAGCAGGATGGGTTGGGGATTCTGAGGGGGGGCAGTTGGGGGCAGGAAGTGGGTGGGGGTCGGATAGGGGGCAGGGCCAGGCTGTTTGGGAGGCACAGCCTTCCCTACCCTAAAGCTCATTCAGCAGTTTGAGGCTTGCAGAAGATCCAAGCTGTTAGCTTTTCCATTAGGGCTACCATCCCTTCCACTTCTCAAATGCCAAATTATAGTCTGTATTTAATTTCAGTGCCATAGGGAGACTCATGTCAAGGGAGGGTAGCTTCATTTAAAATTAGCCACTGGGGGAGGGATCACATGAGAAGAGCAATATCCTGCCCAACCCTACCAAGGGAGACCCCCTCCCCCTACAATTCCTGAGGCTCCAGAGGGGTTAACTCAGTGGCTCTCAAACTTTTGTCCTGGTGACCCCTTTCACATAGCAAACCTCTGAGTGCGCCCTCCCCCCCACCTTATACATTGAAAATACTTTTTTATATATTTAACACTACTGGAGGCAAAGCGGGGTTTGAGGTGGAAGCTGACAGCTCGCGCCCCCCCAGTAATAACCTCGTGACCCCCTGAGGGGTCCCTACCTCCAGTTTGAGAATCCCTGGGTTAATTTAATTTAGCACCCTGTGTCCCTTCCCATGCATGTGCTATTTTGAGCATTTCAGTTTTCACAAGATAGGCTCATCCCAGATTCTGGAACAAGCTCAAATGCTCAGTTTGTGGAGTATGTACATATCTATACTAAAGACAAACCCACAGTAATCATCTTCAGTTTGTGAGGGACCCCATGGAGCCAGTCTCTAGGAAACAGATAAATGCATGGAGGTTAAGTCCATTAATGGCTATTAGCCAGGATGGGTAAGGAATGGTGTCCTTAGTCTCTGTTTGTCAGAGGGTGGTGATGGATGGCAGGAGAGAGATCACTTGATCATTGTTAGGTTCACTCCCTCTGGGGCACTTGGCATTGGCCATTGTCGGCAGACAGGATACTGGGCTGGATGGACCTTTGGTCTGACCCAGTATGGCTGTTCTTATGTTCTAACCTAAATGAACCCAAAGTTATGGAGACAGATATGAGTCAAGGAAGCCAGCAGAGTATCAGAAACCTGGAAAAATCTCTGACTGGATGGGCTCAGGTGTTTGGTCACAAGCTGAGGTGGTTCAAAAGTTTTTTGGATTTTTTTTTTTTTAAGCAGAATTTTTTATTGTTTCTTTAAAACAGTCAAACACAGCAAGCAGAAAATATTTGGCCACACACTTATGAAACCTTAAACCATATTCAGGTTTTGGCAGACTAATTTCAGCTTTTCAGTTTAAAAAAAAAAAAAACACAACAAATTTTGAAGGAAAGCAGACATTGTCCGTGATATTTTTTTCTGCTTTTTAAAAACCCCTAGTTTTCGATCCAAAAAAAGTTTTGATGGAAAATATTTGCCCAACCCTTTTAATGAGCTTTAGTGCCTTTTAGCACTAGTTGATGCTGAGAACCAGTGATACCTTGTAAATACATTTTCTCAAAACTGGGTTTGTACTGAGATGTGGAAGGTTTATTTTTCCCAGGGCCTCCCATGGGGGTGGGGGGGAGCAAGTGGGGCAGTTTGCCCTGGGTCCCGCAGGGGCCCCCATGAGAATATAGTATTGCAATTTTTTTTTTATGGAAGGGGCCCTTGAACTTGCTTTGCCCCAGGCCCCCTGAATTCTCTGGGCGGCCCTGTGTCAGCCACACATTTCAGTGAAACCTGTCTTAAAGGACTGAAAAAAAAATAGCTTAACTAAAATGATTTTCTAATAAAGGAAGAGTAGAATTGTAGCAGAGCAAAAATATCTTCAGTCCATTTGGGGCTGTTTTGGGTGCTTGCTTTAGGCAATAGTACATATGGCTGTTTATCTGTATATATTTTTAATATGGAATGTGATTGTTGAATAATATGCAGAGTTGGAGGTGGGTAGCCACATGTCACTCAACTAGTCTTTCTAAAATCTAATGTCACAAGTATTAGTGTGTTTAAAGTTTTTTAATTAAATCAGAAATATATTTAACAGTATGCAACACACAGGTGACCGAGAAGGAGTGGGACACAGATTTGAGGGATCAATGATAAAATTGATGGGTGTAGGTGGGGAGAGTCTGCTGAATTTGAGCTTGTCCTAGATTTGGCCATTTGCCTGCATTTTCAGAAAATGAGTGTGGAATGTAGATCTATAGAAGATTAGAGTTCTGATCTGGGAAAGAAATATTGAGGGTCCTGTTTACATGAAGAGTAAGCCCACCAGTGATCACAAACTTTAGTGGGCAACTTTTGTGTGTCAAGTTTGGGGTGTGTCAAGGGTAACAGACAATGATTATTCCACAGCATGTGGAAGTTGGCTTGTATTGGAGAGAACTCTTACCCTTAATGCCATGGGGTAGATCCTCAGCTGGTGTAAATTGACTACAGTGGTGTTATGACAATTTATACCAGCTAAGAAGGTGCCCCATCACTGGAGAATAAGAGAAGCTGTGTGGGGGAATTTTACAACTATTATTGACTGAAAAATTGTAAAATATTTCTGAAGACTCAGGTGAATAACTGAAATTGACCAGAAGATGCACCTATGAGTAAGTGAGAAACACTGGTTCCCAAATATGTTAAATTGTTATTGAAATATTGTACATTTCCCAAAGCCCTAAACCAACCAACCAACCAGGCAAGGGACTTAAGTTTTTTTTTTAAGTTGAAATGCATTTTGATTTTTCTAAATATTTTCTAGACTAAAACACTAATAACTTTCCATGCCTCTCTCCACTGACACATTTTTCTTTCCTCTCCTCTGTTCTTATCTTCCAAAAAGATAAGAACTAGATGGATAGAAACCTGTGTTTTGGGCCTCATGTACCTTTCAGTGGAAGTCCATTACATTCCTTAGTCTTCTAAACCTTTAACTAGGAAGAGGTACAAGGCCCACACCTGGTCCCATTTAAGTCAGTGGGAATTTAGCCATTGGCTTCCATGGAAGTAGAATTGGACTCGTAACGTAAAAATGAAATTTTCCATTTGAGTTAGGAATAAAGTTCTTCTTTTGTCTACCAGCTACAGTTTTATGCAGTCTTTTGTCTTTAATGAAATTAATTCCATTAATCAAATATAATTTATAAATCATTTGAAAGATTATATTTTTGTAGCAATAGGTGCTTCCTTGATACAGTAGACAGTAAATCTACTGGGGGTTGGACTAGATGACCTCCTGAGGTCCCTTCCAACCCTGAGATTCTATGAAATCAATATTTATTCACCTGCTGGTAAAGCAGTTGTTTTCCAAAGACCTCTTCAGTCTTTTTCCTGGTGTCAGGTTCCAGTCCATTCTTGAGATCTAAATTTAACCTTTAGTAACATGGTGGGCTTTCCAT
This sequence comes from Mauremys reevesii, assembly GCF_016161935.1. Classification (NCBI taxonomy): domain Eukaryota; kingdom Metazoa; phylum Chordata; order Testudines; family Geoemydidae; genus Mauremys; species Mauremys reevesii. Next base: position 83,868,624 of record NC_052627.1, on the reverse strand, counting down.
TTAAACCCATAAATGGGAATTTTATTTTACTCTCATTCAAGATAGGCTTTCAGGGCAATTACCTCTGCCAGAAAGTGTCTGCTACCACTGCATTTATTTTTCAGCTAGTGGAATCCTGGGTTCACATTTCCACTTAAGTGTTTAAATGAGTTCATCAGTAATTTATACCATAGCTTGAATTTGGAAGTTCCCTTCACCTTTCAATATTTTGTTTAGATTATAATGAATTAAGATGTTTAAATGTTGAAAACATAGGTTACCAACAAAAATGGTATATGTTTGCCATTCCTCAAAGCTACGATAAAGAGAAGTGTTTCAGGTCCTGAAGTCTAATTCTCTTTAGTATGGATGTTGAAAAGTAGGGAGAGGTTTCAGAGAAGAGCTACAAGAATGAATAAAGGTCTTATAAACATATCTTACAATGAGAGACAGAAGGAACTCAATTTGTTTAGTTTCTCAAACTGAAGACTTTATGAATGGTGATCAAGATAGCTCTTAATTACTGAACAGGTAGAAGATCGCTTTTTGCTAGATTTTTAAGAGCCTTCTTGTATAAAGACATAACAAGATCTAGTGGCTGGAAGCTGAAGATGGCAAAGTTAAAACTGGAAATAAGGCATGCTTTTAACAGTGAGGGTTATCAACTATTGGAATAGCTTATTAAGGAATGTGGTAAATTCTCCATCACTTTGGATTCTTTAAATCAAGGTTGAATGTCTTTCTCACTTGTGGTGGATTTAATTCCACCACAAGTTGTTGGATGTAATGCAGGAAACACTGGGTGAAATTCTATTACTTTTATAATGCAGGAAATTAAACTAGATTATCGTAATAGTCTCTTCTGGCTTGAAAATCCGTGAATCTGTTCTTTAGTTTTCCATGAGGATAAGATAGTCCTTCAACCTTTTAACTTTCTTCATAAAGCAGTTTCAGATATTCAGCAGGATCTAGTTTTCAAAGGGTCATGCTGCCTTCATTGCTTGAATATAAGGAGAGGTGTGTTTACCTGAAAAAGCAATTTAATTAAAAAACCGTTGTGTTTTTTTTGTAGTAGTGGTGTTTTTCTGGCTTTGGGGGAAGGGTCCAAAAAGAGAGACCATTTCCAAACAGCATCTTTCTAAATGAACCAAAGGATATATCAAACCATGCTACAAAAGTTAAATTGCCTCCTCCAGAAGTTACTACATTAGTTCTGATGGCTTCCCAGAAATGTTTACCTCTAATTCTTATTAATGAGCTTTGCAGAGATCATAAGTCAAAGATGGAAAAGACCTTTACATCATCCATTTAATTTCCCTGCCAGTACATTATTTTCTGTAGTATACTTTATACTGCTGTGCCACTTGGCTTTCGTGTCACATTTTTACCCAATGTTAATGTTTTAAACCCAGAGGCTAAGTTGACATAGCTTGTTGGATAAGGCAGTCTCTTTAAACAGAAATGATCAGTTTACCTTCAAAGTGATTACTGATCAATAGCTTCCAAAAGTGGAAAAATTGGAGGAAAATATATAAAGGAAGAAAAAAGTGTACCCAACCTACAGGTTCATTGCCCTTCCCAGCTCTCAAAAATAGTGGAAAAAATATATTGCTTCTGTAGATGTACACTCTCCTTCCTTCCATCCCTGCTTGTTTTTTCCAGGAAAGCAGTCGGGGCTTATGAAGTCTACATACTTTCTTTATGCTGTCTAATGCATGTTAATTGCTTTAACTTCTCCTAGTGTGTAGATCTGTGGAGGCTGTATAATCAGAGAACTCTACTTACAGACAAATAATATTTTTAGAGTTAATACTGGATTTTTGTACGGTAGGAAATTACAGCGGCAAGCCTACTTCTATGAAGATGCTATAGCCAGGAAAACCTGCTGCTTTCAAATTTTACTGTTTCTCAACAGAACTTCTGGCTGCTATTTAGACAATTTGTGTATTTTCTTTTGCAGTTAATAAAGCTATAGCATCTTTGTCCAGAAGGTGGCATATGTCAGCTTTAAGATCAGTGTCTTTCACCTGAGTGAGTTAAGAATAAATAAAGTTATAATGTAAAGGGTCTGATTTTTTTTAATGCAACCTTAACTAGGCCTCATTTTTCATGCAGGTGCAAATATTTGCTGACAAAGTGTAGATCATTTAGATGTCAAAATGCCTGACTCTATCTGCAGCTCAGGTTAGGTTTGTTTCCGGATCTTCTAGAAATGTGATTGGGTGGGTGCTCCTGAATCTGAAAGACAGTAGAAAAAAGGAACTAATTTTCATAGAATCATAGAATCTCAGGGTTGGAAGGGACCTCAGGAGGTCATCTAGTCCAACCCCCTGCTCAAAGCAGGACCAAACCCAACTAAATCATCCCAGCCAGGGCTTTGTCAAGCCTGACCTTAAAAACCTCTAAGGAAGGAGATTCCACCACCTCCCTAGGTAACCCATTCCAGTTCTTCACCACCCTACTAGTGAAAAAGTTTTTCCTAATATCCAGCCTAAACCTCCCCCTCTGCAACTTGAGACCATTACTCCTTGTTCTGCCATTTTCATGGCTTTTTTTTTGGGGGGGGGGGGAAGGAATTTATGTAGCTGACCAAATTTGTTCAGAGAGGCTCTGACTGGGTACTTTTCACCTTCCCTTTTCCTGTGAAACATTGGTTACCTTAAAAGGTAGGGGTGTGTGTGTATAAAATTATTATTAAATTATATTATATAAAATTATTAATATATATTAAACTAAAGCAAGGATGACCTTGTAAACTGGAGTAGTAGTAATAAGATGAAATTTAATAGTGAAAAGTGTGAGGTCAGGCATTTAGGGATTAATAACAAGAATTTTGGTTTTAAATTGGGGACACATCAGTTGGAAGTAACGGAGAAGGACCTTGGAGTATTGGTTGATCACAGGATGACTGAGCTGCCAATGTGATATGGCCGTTAAAGAAGCTAATGCAGTTTTAGGATGCATCGGGCGAGGTATTTCCAATAAAGATAAGGTGGTGTTAGTACCGTTATACAAGGCACTGGTGAGACCTCATCTGGAATAGTGTGTGCAGTTCTGGTCTCCCATGTTTAAGGAGGATGAATTCAAACTGGAACAGGTACAGAGAAGGGCTACTAGGATGATCCGAGGAATGGAAAACCTGTCTTATGAAAGGAGACTGAAAGAGCTTGGCTTGTTTAGCCTAACCAAAAGAAGGCTGAGGGGAGATATGATTGCTCTTTATAAATATATCAGAGGGATAAATATCAGGGAGGGAGAGGAATTATTTAAGCTTAGTATCAATGTGGACACAAGAACAAATGGCTATAAACTGGACAGTAGGAAGTTTAGACTTGAAATTAGACGAAGGTTTCTAAGCATTACAGGAGTGAAGTTCTGGAAGAGCCTTCCAACGGGAGTAGTGGGGGCAAAAGACATATCTGACTTCAAGACTAAGCTTGATAAGTTTATGGAGGGGATGGTATGATGGGATCAACCTAATTTTGGCAATTAATTATCTTTGATTATTAGCAGGTAAATATGCCCAATGGTCTGTGATGGGGTGGGATCTGAGTTACTACAGAAAATTCTTTCCTGGGTGCTGGCTGGTGAGTCTTGCTCACATGCTCAGGGTTTAACTGATCACCATAAATTGGGGTTGGGAAGGAATTTTCCTCCAGGGAAGATTGGCAGAGGCCCTGGAGGGAGGTTTTTTGCCTTCCTCTGCAGCGTGGGGCACGGGTCACTTGCTGGAGGATTCTCTGCACCTTGAGGTCTTTAAACCACGATTTGAGGACTTCAGTAACTCAGACATAGGTTAGGGGTTTGTTACAGGAGTGGGTGGGTGGATGAGATTCTGTGGCCTGCATTGTGCAGGAGGTCAGACTAGATGATCATAATGGTCCCTTCTGACCTTAAGTCTATGAGTCTATTTAGTAAAATATTAAGGCTTAGATGTAAACAGACTATTCCTTTCAGCTAGAAAGTTTGATACATACCTCCTAGCAGTGCATTTTAGAACAGTAGATTGGTTATAGCAAATTTATGGACATTTAAATACTAGAAGTACTTTCTCATGCAGAAATCTTGTATTGCAGTATTATAATTAGGGCCCTACCAAATTCATGGTCCATTTTGGTCAATTTCATGGTCATAGGATTTTAAAAATAAATGTCATGTTTTCAGCTATTTAAATCTGAAATTTCACGGTGTTGTAAGTGTAGGGGTCCTGACCCAAAAAGGAGGTGTGTGTGTTTGGGGGTGTGTGTGTCAAAAGGTTATTGTAGAGGGGGTTGCAGTACCGCTACCCTTACTTTTGCGCTGCTGCTGGTGGCGGTACTGCTTTCATAGCTGGGCAGCTGGAAAGCAGTGGCTGCTGGGTGGGAGCCCAGCTCTGAAGGCAGAGCCACCGCCAGCTGCAGCACAGAAGTAAGGATGGCATGTTATGGTATTGCCATGCTTACTTCTGCGCTGCTGCCTGCAGAGCTGGGCCCTCAGTCAGCAGCTGCCACTCTCTAGCCGCCCACCTATGAAGGCAGCAGTACAGACGTAAGGATGGCATAGTATGGTATTGCCACCCTTACGTCTGCACTGCCTTCGGAGCTGGGTACCCAGCCAATAGCTGCTGCTCTCTGGTTGCCCAGCTCTGAAGGCAGCGCAGAAGTTAAGGTACCAATATCGTAACCCCTTCCCCCTCGCCCCCCATTTTGGATCAGGGCCACCAATTTGAGCAATGCTGGTCTCCCCTGTGGAATCTGTATACTGTAAGATAAAAACACACACAAGACCAGATTTCACGGTCAGATGTGTTTGTCATGGCGGTGAATTTGGTAGGGCCCTAATTATCTTTGATAAGTGTGGTCGAAAAGGTGTAAACTAAAAATATTACAGTGGTATGCATTTTTACTATCTCTCTTAGAATATCTTCAGCTAAATCTCCTAAACTTCTTGCTATATTGCTAGTAGGCACAGATGTAAAACAAACTCAGTATTTGTTTGTTTTTTAAATAGAATGTGAATTTTACTTCCTGGTTTTAGGAGAGCAGATGAAGGTTTTTTTGAACTAGTACAGTAACTGAAAATGTGTCGGAGCTAGTTGTATTAATTAATAGATCAATCACTATTTGCAGAATGATTTGAGGGTAGACAATGCTATTTAATTATCTTTTAAAAGATAGTGTATATTTCACTGTATATGGATTTGAAGCTAAGGACTACCTGCAATAAGCAGATTTGCTGTGCTAAGCATTCCCTTATTTTAAAAACAAATTCTTTCTATTCCATTTTAAAACACAATATTCCATGTGGAGAAATGCTAGCTGCTATTCATAAGCAGCAAAAATATCATCACTTTGTCCAGGACACAATTTCTAGATGTAACAGCCTCACTAGAAGTAAAGGAATATCTTTGTACAAGGAGTAATCATTTATTAATCTGTGGTAGTTTTTTCAGGGATGAAACAGAACCAATTATTAATGAAAAAAGAAAAACGCGAGAGGAAGGAAAAGAGAGAACTCTCATCACAAATTACTGACATTAAATGATGATTTTCAGCAGTTTTGTTGATAGACCTCTTATCCTTAGGAGACGCTACTTCTCCATGAATTAATAATTTGGGTGCCTTAACATTTCCAAAATTCCCAGGAGGAGAGGGGAAGAATCACAAATAAGTTAACAACAAAAAGTTTAGAGTCCAGTTAATAAAACACAAGAGAGAGCATATAGACTTTGAGCAGGACTGGTTCTGGAACTTGATACTTGCCCAGGTGTGGCTTGCGATGGCACTGTACCCCATTTTGGATAGGACAAGACCAAAAATAGCACATCTGCTTGGTGACCTATGACGACTGTCAAGACTGCCATTCATTTACATGGAATAGTCATGACCTGATGGCACCAAGTGGCCCCCTTGTTCAATCACATGGCACCAATAACCACCCACCCACACGACAGGGTTTGTTTACATGGGGTAATGTGCCCTATGGGGGTGTGATTTTTAAAGCACCTACATGTTGTGCATTAATTGGTCCATGTAGCTCCTGCTGGTGGACAATAAATGTTCCCTAGCATGCTTTAACCTAGTATTGGGAAACAGCACTAGGTTAAAGCATACTAGGGAGCCTTTAGTGTGTACCAGCAAGGGCTGATTAAATGTACCAATTAGTGCACAACATGTTAGTGCCATTTAAAAATCACACCGCCACAGGGGACATTACTCCACTGTGTAGAGCAGCCCTTAGATCCAACATAATGACAAACAATTAAAAAAAATCCCAAACACTTCCATGCCCTGTTTATGTCAGTGCATAAAATAAATGAGCTGTTGGAGGTACACAACTATAAGAAGATATCTTATAGCCATTCTAGGTAGTGTCTTCATTTGCAACAGTCCCATCAATGTTTAGTTCGGTAGTTTTACTGTCAATAAAACTAGAATCTATCCACTTAGTCTCCCTGCAATTTTGCAAGGTGAAGTCGCTGTGACTGATTTGTTGGCTAATGGACAGAATCACTTTCTCTTTGACTCAAATGCAGAAATATAATCGGGATACACTGTGTTGTAAATGTTGACAGATATGGGATTTTTAAAACTACCCAAGCAATACTTTTAGCTACTAATTACCCTTCTTGCTATTCTTTAATCCACACAGAGAGAGAGAGAGAGGGGCCCAATCCAATGTCTCTGGGTATCTTATAATTCTGATAGTGAATTTTGTGTGGGTGGTTTTTTTTTTTCTTTAACAGCTTGAGTCCAGTAAAATGTATCACATAACAAAAAATGTATATTGATACCATTTTTTAATGGAGGATATTAAAGCAGTCAGATCATTTTAGCCACCAGTGAAACGTAGCCACATTAGAGGTGAACAACAGAAGCTTTATAAAACTAAAATACAAAACTGAACAACACTATAGAACTGAAATTAAGATTACTATAGTTTATTGACCCTGTGGAGGAAATTTGTTTGCCCACTCCCTCTCATAAGAAAGTAAGGATGGCCTATTGGTTAGGGTCTGGACTGAAACTTGAGATGTAGGTTCAAGTCCTGCCTCAGCCACAGACTTGACCAAGTCACTTAATGTACCCTGGCCTCAGTTCTGTAACTGTAAAATGGGGATAATACGTCCCTACTTCAGAGTGCTGTGGGGTACTCGTATTATGGTGATGAGAGCTATATATGTCCATAGATGGACAGACAGCACTGAAATTTTACCAAGACACCAGGTTTAATACCCCAATTCTTGTGAAAGGTGCCATTGGTTCTCCTAACTCTTGACTTTCTGACTACACAGGGCAGTTGAGGCTAAAATGCATTTAAAAAGATTGCATCTGATGAAGTGGGTATTCTCCCACGAAAGCTCATGCTCCCAAACGTCTGTTAGTCTATAAGGTGCCACCAAGACACTTTGCTGCTTTTACAGATCCAGACTAACATGGCTACCCCTCTGATACTTTAAAAAGATTGTGAGGTACTCAGATACATATCTTAGTAAAGCACTAAGGCTGGCAAAAACATTCTGTGAAACAGAATTCTATGCAGAAACAATGGGTCTTTAGGGAATAGTTCAAACAGCTGTGCTGGAAAACTATAAAAATAAGAGTTTAAAAAATAAAGCTGAAAATTGCTCTTGGAGGGAGCCTGATCTTTAAGGTACTGATACCTTCAGCTTCCAGTAGCTACAAAAAGACTTGAGGGCAATCAGCCCTGTCCAGAATTGAGTTTCTAGAAACAAAGTCTCTGGCAGCAACTCAAATCTTTTTGGGTCTTGAGGATATTATTGTAATAATGTACTTATTTGCTACACCGATACTAACTTGGGCTCTTAATACATTCAATGGGTGGCATACCCGAGCCCACTTATTCACTAACGCTCTTAAAAATCCTGCACTGCAATCTGGGTCTATGCTGGTTATGTGATATGTATGTATCTCTTCATCCTTGTAACCGATACCTGTAATCCCTCATAAATCAAGCCTGACCCCAGATGTACAGTACCTTCTTAACTTGTGTATATTTAATTTTAAACATTAAATTTTTTATTAAAGTTAAACCTGATCTGATGCCAACAGGGTGTTTTAACATGGGAGTTCTTGGGGGAGAGATCTCTCTTTGAAGATGAATTATATTCCCTTTCTGTATACGATAAGGAGTTCCTTGGGAGGAGAGGAAGCCATGTGGTTTTGTGCTATTTTAAATTTGGCAATCACAAATTGTACCCGCCCACAGAAAATATAAAAGTGAGCGGGGTGGGGATAAGAGCCAGACATTTTGGCTCCACTCTATTCTTATCAGGCATTCAACACACCAACATGATAAGGGGAAGACTGCAGCCTAGATGATATTTTAAAAGACAAAGGTGATTTATATGAAGGATATAATTATAAGAAGAAGAAAATGGTCATAATAGTGGATATGGCTTCTTAATTTTATAGATATAGTTCAGGCTTTGTAAAAATACATTGTAATGAGTACACTTACGTTATGAGATGGAGGTGATTTTTTGCAGTTGGAAACTAGACACTTCTACAGTCTTGAATATTTCCACAACTACGAACATTTGTAACTTCTGCAATGAGAGAAAAAGAGAGGGGGAGAATTGTTGTCTCTTGGAGACATCCCTTCCAAATTCCAGAGCAGAACATGGGCACGACAATAACAACACCACCACTCTTTCAGGTTTTACACTGATGTGAATGCTTGCTAAGACAGGACTTTAGGAGTTTAGTTTGTGCTGTGTGAATAATAGAACTTATTACATATCTTGCTATTGATTAATGATTTGTTTAAGGTGCTCCTGGTAAATGGGGATGCTACTTTTCAATATCTTATTCTACAACAGGTATATTTTGACACCTCATTTTTTATAATGTTTCCTTTAAAATACCCATTAAAATATAGACACCTCATGTAAAATCCTTAAAGCAAAAACCAACCAACCAAAAAACCCCCAAATGACTGTAAAGGGACACTTCCAAGTCAAATTTGCCCTCAGATATTCAAATATAAATGTCTTGTAGTTTAAAATCTCTTTAAATATTTCTATTATTTCTTTTAAAATTAAATTGCACATATTTTTAACAAAGAAACATTCCCCTTTTAAGCATTTGTGACCCAAATATTACAGCATGGCACAACTGAGAACCTGAAAATGAAAAATTAGAATTTGACTGTAAACACAAGTGAAACTGACTAGTCAGTTTCTAATGTCCAAGAATTCCCTTTCCCCTCCAGCAATTTAGTATTGATTAGTATTAAATATCAAATTAGATTGTTAACTTTGAATTTTTAAAATCCAAAGTAACTTGTGACCGCTATGGCTAATTTCTTTTTAAAACCATGATTTTTAACTTGCGAGTCCCTCTAATGCAAAACAGATGCTCGGGTGCAGTGTGGGGTGACTGTGTCATGGAAACAGAACTGCCATTACATTCCTTTATGGATGGATTCTTCCATTTGTCAGAGCTCTACGCTGGAGGGCAGCTAGGAGGGCATCGCGGGGGGCAATTACAGATTTCTGATTCTAGGGGCTGCCCCAACATAACTTAGAGTGGTTGGACATCCATAAAGAATAAATCTGAATAAAACTAAATTCTATACAACACTTCACAAACAGTATCTTATGGTACATGCATGCTTCAGTGTTTAAAGGGCAGGAAGAAAATACTGAATTTAAATGTAGAGCCACAGCTATGGAGTGTGAGTGAAAATAAGGGATGGGGAAAGGGTGTGTGACAGAACTTTACTGGCAAAGGCTCCCTGAGGCACCTAAGTCTGCTCTAATTTATCTTGGGGCCAGCACAGACCAGCCCCTAGAATCAGGAAGCTATAACTGGCTCCCTGGTGCCCTCCTAGCTGCCCTCGAGTGTGGAGCTCTGACAAAAGAGAATATCTGTCTTTAAATGTCTATGCAATCTTGTGTCATGTGGTCACCAACTTCCAGTCCAGTTGTGAACAGATGGCCAGCCTGACACTGAAGAGGCTGTGGTTTAACATCATGGGTACATCTACACAGCATTTGGGAGTGAGCCTCCCAGCCAGAGATGACAGACTGGGGAGTGCTCTGAAAATAGCTGTATAGGCAGCACTTTGAAGTTGTGGCTCTGGCTGGAGCCTAGGCATAGGCCTCAGAGCCCAAGCTCCAGCTGGAGCTGCAACTTCAAAGCACTGTCTATACAGCTATTTTTAGAGCACTAGTTCAAGCCCCCTAGCCGGAGTCTGCTGCTCAGGGCTGAGAGGCTTGCTCTGCAGTACTGTGTACACATACCCCTTATAGCATTCGAGAGGATTCACGTTCTTATAAATGGCCTAATAATAAATATAGGGGCTGATCTCACTCCCACTGAAATCAGTGCAAAACTCCAGTTCAGGGGTAGGTAACCTATGGCACGCGTGCTGAAGGTGGCACGCGAGCTGATTTTCAGTGGCACTCACACTGCCTGGGTCCTGGCACCGGTCTGGGGGGCTCTGCATTTTAATTTAATTTTAAATGAAGCTTCTTAAACATTTTAAAAATCTTATTTATTTTACATAGAACAATAGTTTAGTTATATATTTTAGACTTATAGAAAGACACCTTCTAAAAACATTTAAATGAATTACTGGCACGCGAAACCTTAAATCAGAGTGAATAAATGAAGACTTGGCACAGCACTTCTGAAAGGTTGCCGACCCCTGCTCCAGTTGATTTCAGGCCTGCTTCTACTACAAGCTCTGCTTTGTTTTGTTTCCCCTAACCAGCAGGAGAAGTGCTGCTTTGTGCTTGTCTCTGCTTTTTTTCTTGGATCTGTTAATAACAGTAGTCATAATTACATATTTTATAGCACTTTTCATCTTAGGATCGTGATATTTTTGTAATATATTTCTAAATCTCATGCTTCAGGGCTTCAGCTGGTCACCTGGAGGAGTCAGAAAGGGATTTCATCCCTCCTCCTCCTCCTTCCTCTCCAAATATATTCTGGGGTGGGTTTGTTTTTTTTATTGGGTCACCTTCCTCTGAAGCATAAGAGATGGTGACAGCTAGAAATGAGCCATTTTCAGGTTCTCAGTTGTGCCATGCTGTAACCTAATCTGCATGCACAAATCTGTGTTGCAGGTGTTTAAAACATTTCTCTTGGGGGACTTCTGCACCACTGCACATGCATGGAATTTATATCTCCCCCCACCCCCGAATTTCTTTGTGTCCCCACAGAAAATGGTGGGGAAGCAAAGGGAAGTTGCGCTGGGGTGTGTGTGTCTGTGTGTTGGGGATGCCTGTGGTTGTAGTTTGGGGTGGTATCACCCCCCCAAACAGGCATGGGGGGGCTAACAGAGTCACATGCTGCTGCCACCCTTCCCTCCATTTCTGCTAGCATGGAGCTGCCTGCCTGAAAGAGGCTGCTTCTCTCCTCACTGTAAGCCACCTCCTGGGTCCTAGTGCCTGTCATGCTCTCCTGTGTGCTGAGAGCCGTACAACAGTGAATGCCTGCAGTGGGGCATAGTAAAGGGGGTGGGTAGGTGGGAAGGAAGGAGGGTGGGAGAGGGAAGGGGGATATGGGAGGGAGAGGAGGGGGCAGGAGACAGTGGGGAAAGAAGGGGGATGGTATAGGAAAGAGAAGGGGATAGAAAAATTGGGGTGGGGGAGCAGGAGCCCAGCATGTGGTGTTCCCTGAGCAGGAGCAGCAGCAGCTGGGGCTCCCCCTTAAGCAGGCCCATCAAACCCCCACTCGCCCCCTGCACCTTGATTCCCCCATCCCGATGAGCCCCAATCAGCTGCACCTGGACACCCACCCCACCGAGACCCACTCCCCCAGCGCCCAGACCCCTGTGCTGAGCCTCCCACACCCAGATTTCCCCACACCAAACCCTCTTACCCCATACCTGGTGTGCCTGGCCCAGAGGGGCAGGGCCCTGGGGTATTTCTGGAGCAGCTCTTGCCCAGTGTCAGGGTCTGGTGCAGCCTCACCACTAAGTCTCTATCCTGGGAGACCGGGGGGTGGGGGACCTGCAGGGTGATCTCCCACCTCCATGCAGCCAAGGGCTTGTGCTCCCCCCTGCCATGCTGGCGGCTCCACCTTTGTTTACTGCCAAATACAATTTGCAGAATTTTAAAATATTGTGTGCAGAATTTTTATTTTTTTTGGTGCCCAATTCCCTCAGGAGTAAAACATGCACATTGAAATTTAGAGGTGGTTTTGAAAATTTGGTGTATGATGTTTACAGATCACCATAAGTTCTGAAATGTATGGTGATTACTTGATTTTAATAAGGTGACTTTATAGAATCAGCATAATGAACTAGGTTGGTTACTTTACTTTAAACTGTCCTGAATATTTTGAATAAAAAACATTTAGCTCATTTGATGTGGAATATAGCAAATATTTGAATCCTGATTGACTTTCACAACTCTAAAATCCATGCAAGTGAAGACAGCACATAAAGATTGTCCTATGAACTCTGATCAGTTATATATCAGTTGTCATTTATAGTTTATTTAATAAAAAACCCTATTTATTCTACTGCTGTTTGATAGTAATGTTACAAGTCTCAAAGCTTTAATTATTGCAGATATAATCAGATTTTAGGATTACATGTTTAATGTTGGCCATCTCACCAGGAAATTTCCATTGATTACTGGATGGCTTATAGGCAATTAAATAGAACATTGTATCATGAATTAATTAACATTGACCTTATTTCTTTCGATAAGCTGGGATTTCCAGCTGTATTTGGCAGTCTTCATTAACTGGCAGAGGTAAAGTTCCTCTGGCATAATTGCTTCTTGGTACTGTAAATGTTTAGTATTGAATATCTTACAGTTCATGTGTTTATGTAATCACAAACTGTAATCAGTTGTTCACTACATCTCTAATTCTGCAACAGAAATGTATAGTGTCTGACAATGGCTTAATGCAAATAATTTAATTCAGGCCTGGTCTACACTTAAAAATTAGGTCAACCTGGCTATGTTGCTCAGGGCTGTGAAAAAATTTTGCACCCTGAATGGTATAGTTACGTAGACATAATCCCAGTTGTAGATGCAGCTAGCTCAATAGAAGAATTCTTCTCAACCTAGGAACTGCATCTTGGAAACCTGGATTAACTACATCAGTAGAAAAACTCCTGTTGATGTAGAAAGTGTCTATATTACAACACTGCAGCTGTGCCACTGTATCTGCTGTAGTGTAGATGTGCCCTAAGAAAACGAAAGAGTTCAAAACTAGTGACATAATTTAACACCCCTCCCCCCCCAGCACGTATGTACGTGTGTGTGTGTGTGTGTGTTTATATATAAAATCACACACAGGAAGGCCTGGTGTGCCATGGGGAGTTTACTTTCAATCAGAGTAACAAACATATAACTTGACTTTTTGTGTATATAAGAGGTGTTAGTTCATTGGATGTTAACAGGAATTCTGTACTACTTTTCAATTATGTCGCTTAAAATGTATGTTTTCTTTTGTCACCTTTTGGTAGATTATCACTGCACTATTGCCAGCCCCAAGCATTCAAGTAATGAATTGGGCCCCATAAAAAAAAAATGAGAAAGACACTACCTTCGCTGTTAATATCTGTCTGCTTTCATAATACTTAAGGGCTCTAAGTAAAAGTGCAGCTAATGATTGCACCAGACCACGAATAATTAACAAAAAGAACTTTTCTGTTTTGATGTCCCACTTTTTCACAAAACACCAGACTTTGAGCAGTGACTACTGGTGTCTTGAGCAACCAAATAGAATGCAAGGAGTGAACAGGATACATCCTGCAATCCCTTTACATAGAAATTATCCTCACCTTCCTTGTGTGGAATCTCTTGGCAGTGTTATGATAAATAGCTTCCCCACAGGGATGTTATATCATGATTATGTAGAGGGTCATATCTAGGAGCTTAGAGATCTTTACTTTCAGGAAGTGCTTGATGACAGAATAGTATAGGAGGAATGAATAAAATCTGAATGTTGCATTCTTAGCGCTCTTTCTGTGCTCGTACACTGAATGTAGTGTCAGCAGTGAGTTGACCCCTGCAGCAATGTGAAATCAGAAATTAAAAATATTTAAAAAAACAAAACAAACCCAAACCAAATATTCCAACACCAAGAAGATGTGATTTTGCACATATGACAATGTGCAAAACAGCAAAAATAAATGCTTTTAAAGTCAGACTAGCACCAGATACAAAAAATCATGGCATCTGTGCACAAACAGGAAATTGAATTCCAACTGTGAATGTTGTAGGCTACAAACATTTCTTCAGCATTATCTAAGAGAAGAAAGCAAAATTGCAAAGCCAAATTAAAATTATATAGTTGCCTAGTGGCTGAAGCATTGGACTGGGACATGAGATCTGGGTTCTATACCTGAGTTTGTCACATGTCTTCTGGGTGACCTTGGGCAAGGCACTTCACTTTTCACTGTGCAGGTTCCCAGTCTGTAAAATGGGCATAATGATATTGATTTCCTTTGTGAAGAGCTTTGAGTTCTACTGATGAAAAATGCAATATAAGAGCACATTATTATTATTTTTATTTATTTACTAATACCACTAGAATAATGTAAATACCAAGGAAAAAGTATACAGGCTGAAATTTCATGTAGTACAAACAGCACAGAAGCCACTGCTTAGAGTTAAAACAAATGAATGCATTAACCTAGTGACACTAAACCTGGAGAAAACTATTCATACAATAGACACACAAGCAAAACATCTGGAGCAAACAATGCCCTGTGATGTTCCTGCAGCAAAGTTGCTTAGAGCTTACCAAGTTGTATTTGATGGACTGGCTTGTCTTTCAGGGATGATAAATCTGGAACTGTTTTTAAAATTGGGAAGTTTAGACTCCAAGAGGAACCATCCCCATATAAGTCAGTCAGTGAATATACAAGTAGACTCAGTCTTTTGCTGTCCTTTGCCACAGTAAAAACAAGTTAAATGACAGTCATCATTTGGATACAAATGAACAAACAAAAAAATTATAATAAACACTGAGCTCTCCAGTTAGAGAATGCCTGACTGCAAGGATCCACCTGATGCAGTGCAATAATGTATCTTGTACTAATACAGATGGTTGGCTAGTTCTAAAGAATTTAGGGCTTGTCCTACAAGGTGTTTGTAAACCCTTAATGTTCAGTTACTTCCATGGGAATTGGTGGTACTCAGCACTTCATAAAATAATCCTTTTAGTAAGCCCGATGTCTTTTGGCTCCTCCAATGAGTCTATGCTCAATTTGCAGTCTTTGCTGTCTGTTCAGTGTGCAAACATAAAAGAAAGGGAGGGAGAGCTAAGTCAGTGCAATATTCAAATCTTATTTGTTGCTCCACGTATACTGGCCTCTCTCATCAAGCACTTCCTTAAATTAAAGTTGTTTAAATTCTTAGACGTGGCTGTATATAATCCTGCTATAATGCTCCCTCTGGAAAACTATTTATCATAACATCCCCTTTTCACACTTACTTAAGATAGCAAAAGTAGTCATGAATACTGTGATGGGTTCTCCCTGGGGTGCTACCTCAGAGTGGGGTAACGCTGAGCCTGCTTGACCCACCAGCCTGGCCTCCCTTGACACTGTACTGCTGTGACAGGCCCTCAAGCTCCTCCCAGCACACGCAGAGGTAAGGACACACCCAGCTGCAGCTACACACACATGCTGAGATCAGTTCTGCAGGGGAAAGCTCAGCTAAAGCACCTCCCAGTTCCTAAGGCACTCCTGCCCCCCCCCCCCCGGGAGCATAAACCCAAAATGGTGCCATCTTGCACTGCACAGACAACTGTACAGTGTAAGCTCATGAAATTCACCCCCTCCCTCTGTGTGGAGAGGAATATACACAGCTTTCTGCCCCAAGTAATGATTTTCACACGCTGGTTTTAGAGAAAACAAAACAAGTTTATTAACTACAAAAGAAAAATTTTAAGTGATTATAATGGATAGTAAACAGATCAAAGCAGATTACCTAGAAAATGAACAAAAACGCAATATAAGCTTAATATACTAAAGAGATTGGATATGAGTAGCAAATTCTCACCCTAATTGTTGTTTTAGGCAGTTTGCAGAGATTCTTGAGACAAGCTGCCCGTGCAGCTTAAAACTGCAGGTATACCTTTCACAGGCTAGAAATCCCTCTTCTATGACCTATTGTTCTTCCTAATGGCCCTTCCCAGCCAGCCATCTAGACTGATTGCTTTCTGCCTAGAGGGCATTCCCCAGGTGTAAACACATTTGTAATAGATGCATAGACAATATTCCTAACATCAGATACCAAAATGATACATACATACAAATAAGATAATCATATTCAGTGAATCATAACCTTTTCAATGATATCTTACATGACCTATCTTGCATAAAATATATCATAGTTATGCCATAATCCTATCATATATTACTATGAAGAATATGGATTCAGTGTCAAATACCATTACCTGCTTACTTATTTAACATTTTAATACACCTACATTAAAATCTATATCACCACACTTAACAACTCTCATTTTTCAATGGACTCTTAATTTGCATGGCAACTAAGGAGTTTTCTTCTGGTTTTGAGAAGATTGTTCCTTCATGTCTTAGTATTGTACTTTGCAGGTGTTTTGATGTTGGCGCAAACCTGAGTTGTCTTGTGATGATAGGAGACTGTCTTGCACTCGAGCACCACTTTCCAAACTTCTGGAGGCCTGGCTCTCTCTGTATAGGTATCAATACGCTCACACCAATCCCCCATTCTCTGTAATGTCTAACCCCTCTTCCACTGAATACTCACAGGATTACTAGCCGTGCTGTGCCCCAAGGAACAGACCACACCAGCTTGTAAGGACCCCCACAGCACTTAAACTTATTCTTGTTTTAACTACAAGTATGTCTATTATAAAAGAATAGAGATTCAAGTGATCATGAATAAGAATATTGGAACTAAACAGATAAAACTATTTTAGTCTCTAGAAGGCCTGTCGTGATTTTAACTAACAGGTTAACGTCCTCTCTATAGAAGTTTTGTCTCACCTGCAGTTTTATCTCACCCAAAGTTCTCTTCTTCATCTTCAACCAGCATTTCTCATGAAGCAAAATCGCAGTCCTTTTGCATCCTCAGTGAAAGGAGCGTAGGTGTCTTCTCTGACCTCCAAATAGAGTCAAGCGAACGTCTGAAGTGCACCACCAGATAGGATTCCCGCATTCCGCCGCTCCTTTTCTCTGTTAGATTTTTTTCTCTGAAATTCTCACAATTCTTAATTCACATTCAGTTCAGACTGGTTATAGGTGAACCATTGTGAATGACACAATACTCAATGTACATGTAATCAGGTAGATGAATAAACATCTTTTGTCTGACAGAAAACCTGTTTCTCACCTTTAGTTGTGCCTTATACCTTGATACAGATGCTAAGAGCATATTTTCAGTGTATTTTCAGTGTGTGTGTGTGTGTGTGTGTATACACACACACACACACACACACACACACAAAACTCCTTACATAGTATCTGTATGTACATCTCACAGTGATAGTAATAACCACTGTGATCCTGGCTTTCATTAGAGACCTCACATTACGTTCTTTGAACCAGAATGTGCACAATAGAATCAGGATATTCCTGTAACCCCTTTGACAGTTGGCAGTCGGAGGGTTCTTGGCACACATCCACATCAAGCATTGTACTGGCTGCTATTAAGGCCTTCCATGGGAGTGTTTTTCCTTTTAAAAAATGGCTTATATTTTCTTTGCTTTTTGCAGCTTTCTTTAATACAGTCTTAGCAATGTTAACTGCTGATTTGGCTTTGTCTGAAGCAACATAGTTTGGGATGCCACACCCACTGAAGTCCTTCACTGCTGTGTGCATGATAGGCACTGCAATAGAGTCTGACAGTTCATCTAGTTCCCAATAGCGGTCTACAACAATGAGAGAGTTTTTGTAGTTCATGGTGAAAAAGTCCATTCCTAATTTTCTTCAAGGTCTGTTGGGGATGCTGTGTATTTTCATTGTCTCTTTTTGCTGCTTGGCCTGCATTGCCCCACATGTATGAAAACAGCTCACCAGGTCTCTGAAATCCTTGGCCATGTTGTCCATTATACAGCATCTCTGGGTTTCTGGATTTGGACTTCTGTCTAGAATGGCTCTGATGTATTCTTGAAAGAGTTTCTGTTCTGTGTGATCTAGGTATTAGGATTCAACTGCCTTTATATAAGAAGCTGTCTTGAATGCTCATTTGATCTTAATAGTTCCAGTATTTTTGAGAATAAGATGGATCATCTCCTCTGAAGTTTGGCCATCCTGCCAGAACAATGGATGTGAGCATTTGTAAACCTTTGTCTTGGGTAGTTTGGTTTGTTCAATGACTTTGTCCATCTCCTGCCTTGAAACTGACACAGAAAGCATCAACCAAGTCAGTTGTGTTTTTCTATGTTTCTATTAGATTGAGTATCTCATTCTTGTTCAGTGGCCATATTTTCATGCTGCAAGACTGGTCTAGATAAGAATTCAGCTTTGCAAATCTTAGTCCCTTTCTTGTAGTATACATCTAAGCTGTTGGGTTCTGTAGACTTTCAGAAGTATTTGCTGAAGCTGTTTTGGGATCACCAGCAGTAGCATTTTTAAAAATGCTGTCTAGTGATTTATGGTCATTTTCTACTCCAATGGTGTCCCAACTTTGAACATACTGGATGAAATTTTCATGTGCACACTATTGCAAGACATTCCTTTTCCATTTGAGCATGTTCCATTGGTGATAGTAATCTTGATGCAAAAGTGTCACTTTTGTCAGTTTTGTAGGAGTGATGCCCCATGCACCATCTCACTGGCATCATCTCTCTTTGTTCACGTAGTGGTATTTCAGGATGGGGATAGTCAGTCAGCCTCTGACTCCTTGGTACATGTGATAGCTGCATCATGTTGAAGTAACCATGTGTAGGCTGCATCTTTGTCCAGTAGTCACCACAGGAGTTCACAAACACCTGAGATTCTTGGAAGAAGTATTGTCAGATAGCTTACAAATCCTAATAGTCTCTGAACTGATTATATCTTCAGGTATAGGCATCTGTTGCATTAGGGGGCCAGGTTGTAGCCCTTGGGAGGTCAGCAAGTGTCCCAAGTCTGGTACTGCAGTCAATCGCAATGCCATCTTATTTTTATGTCATTTTACATTTATTTGCCTGGCTTTTTCTAGTAGACAGATGAGGCTATGCTTATGATTATGATGTGCCACAGCCTCTGCTATGTGTCCCAGCATCCATATACCAGAATGTCATCAGATACCACTCTGATCCCTGCTAGTCCTGTTAGTATGTCTTGCTGGCAGTGTTGATATTCTTTTGCTTCAGGTTTGATCCCAAATGGCGTTCTCAAATGTCTGTTTGTTTTTGTTTCCCTTCCTTCTTTTTCTCACTCCTTTATTTACTTCCCCATTCCTCACCTCCCTCTAACCTTAACTTAAAACTAAAACCAATAATAGTAATAATACATATAACAAACAAAGTTTTGCCAGTTCTTCACCATGTGTTTGCGCTTACCTGTTATAACCTCATCCTCCACCCTTGAATTCAGTGGGACTACTCATTTTTTACAGGTATTTGCAGGATCAGGGGTTTATGATGCCCCTGTTAGGGGAAGGATGCGGTAAATAGCCAGTTACAGAATGAAAGAGAGAAAAGCAAAAACAAATAGAAATGAAGTGAGAAAATGTACGAAGTAGTATATGTGTGCTTGGCTGTGTTTTATGTCTCTCCTCTCCCTAGCATTAAGCAGCTTGACAGATATGGTCAGCTGATCCTTGCAAATTCTACTGCAGCAGACACTGGTGAATATAGCTGCTGGCTTCTTCTGTGTAATGGCTCCAGCTGCAAGAAGGATGAGTCTAAAACAGGCTCAACATACATCTTTTTCACAGGTAATGGATTCATTGGGTTTATAAACTGAAATGCCTGGGTTGTCTGTCCATAAGGCAGGATTAGGGATACATTACTGGTGGAATGAGCAGGAAATTAAGCAAAGAATTAACAATAATGTGATTTGTGTGTCTACTTCCCTGTGCTTTACTCTAAATATATACCCCAAACCATGTCTAGGGAAGCAGAAAGTGGATAGTTTGCAAAAATCAGATACAATATTCTAATTTTAGAATCTGCAATAAAACTTAAACAATGCAGGAGTGCTTCCCTTTTGTTTTATTTCCTTCTGAGAAAACTTCTGTGGGAGAAAATAAAGTAACATGTTAAGACACAGCTTCATGACGTCTAATGCAAATATGCTTTCCCCCCCAATGCATATTACATTCCCAGGGTGGAATCCTGGCCCCATTGAAGTCAGGATTTCACACAAGTTTTTTGCTTCTCACATATGAGCCTTATAAGATGCAGAGCCACTATTGTAAATATATGTACTAGCCCACAAAGCTTGAAGTTGATCGCTGCCCTAGTCCTTAGATATTTATGGTTTTTATTAGGGCTGTTGATTAATCGCAGTTAACTCATGCAATTAACTCAAAACTAATCTTGATTACAAAAATTAATCACAATCAGTTTTTTACTGGCACTGTTAAACAATAGAATACCAATGGAAATGTATTAAATATTTTGGATGTTTTTCTACATTGTCACATATATTGTATTCTGTGTTGTAATTGAAATCAAAGTGTGTTTTTTTTATTACAAATATTTGCACTGTAAAAATGATAAACAAAAGAAATAGTATTTTTCAATTCACCTCATAGGAGTACTGCAATCTTTGTCATGAAAGTGTAAGTTACAAATGTAGATTTTTTGTTGTTGTTACATAACTGCACTCAAAAACAAAACTGTGTAAAACTTCAGAGCCTGTAAGTCCACTCAATCCTATTTCTTGTTCAGCCAATTGCTAAGACAAACAAGTTCGTTTACATTTACAGGAGATAATGCTGCCCGCTTCTTATTTAAAATGTCACCAGAAAGTGAGAACAGGCATTTGCATTGCACTTTTGTAGCTGGTATTGTAAGGTATTTACATGCCCTATATGCTAAACATTTGTTTGCCCCTTCATGCTGCGGCCACCATTCCAGAGGACATGCTTCCATGATGATGACACTCGTTTAAAAAAAAAAAGCGTTAATTAAATTTGTGACTGAACTGCTTGGGGGAAAATTGTATGTCCCCTGCTCTGTTTTACCTGCATTCTGCCGTATATTTCATGTTATAGCAGTCTCGGATGATGACCCAGCACATGTTCATTTTAAGAACACTTTCACTGCAGATTTGACAATACACAAAGAAGGTACTAATGTGAGATGTCTAAAGATAGCTACAGCACTCAACCCAAGGTTTAAGGATCTGAAGTGCCATCCGAAATCTGAGAGGGACGAGGTGTGGAGCTTGCTTTCAGAAATCTTAAAAGAGCAACACTCCGATGCGGAAACTACAGAACCTGAACCACTAAAAAAGAAAAATCAGCCTTCTGCTGGTGGCATCTGACTCAGATAATGAAAATGAACATGTCTGTCCTCACTGCTTTGGATTGTTATTGAGCAGAACCCATCATCAGCATGGATGCATGTCCCCTGGAATGGGAATACAGTGCAAATACTTGTAATCAAAAATAAATAAGTAAATATAAAGTGAGCACTGTACACTTTTTGTATTCTGTGTTGTAATTGAAATGAATATATTTGAAAATGTAGAAAACATCCAAAATATTTAAATAAATGGTATTCTGTTGTTAACAGTGTGATTAATTGCGATTAATTTTTTTAATCGCTTGACAGCCCTAGTTTTTATGCAAGTCAAATAACAATCTAGTGTTATTACCTAGTACACTATTGGTGATTAAAGGAAATGGTTAATTTGTTCTTCTAATGGAAAACATTAAGAATGATAAAAACAAACTTTGCAGCCTGATTAGAGCTAAACTGTTTTTGGCTGGCAAATGCTTCAGTGTTACAGCATAAGATGACTAAGATAAGATTGTTTGTAATAAGGTTCAGAAATAAGTTGGAGCCATGGGATTATATGGAAGCCATTTATTGAAACAACCTTGGAACACTGACTTCTCCTTCTTTTCAAAAGGTTGGAATAATCAGATAAGCCACCTTACAACATACTGTGTTCAGGCTGGAAATATTAAGGTGTTTAAAAATTGCATTTATTAGCAATATGTCAACATATTAGAATACTGCTTGTTTTTGATAACCTAACAGCACTAAAATGTTTGAATTGTTTAGTTACTTAATTGTTTTAAAACTCTATGTATTTCAGTCTGTATCTACAATCTTAGGTATTTCCAAGGGACCTTCCAGCTGGTACCCAAGTACAATACAAAATCAAATGCTGTCAGAGGCCATAATAAAACTCCTGGTGTTTTTCTACTTTCCCCCTTTGTAAAAGGGTGGATGAATTTAAGTAGAGCCAGATAACTCATTAGGACTTTTTTGTGTAAGTCTGCATTGTTTCAAAACCTGATCCCAAAATTGGTGGTGGTATTTATTTTTTTAAAGATACAATCCCTCCCCCCATTTTATGAAACAGGCAAAGAAGGCTACATTTATTTGTTTTTAAATTTAGTGATTAAAGCCAAACTGCATATTACTTTGTTCAAGTCAGACATGTTTTTACTTTTTTAAAAAACAAGTCCATGGTGACAGATTTAATTAATTGTAACGTATGTTAAAATGATTGTTGCCAGATCCCTGGACACAGAAATAAATTAGTGCTAATGCAAAATCTGAACTTCATTATCGTTAGTAAATTTCTCCTCCCATAGGTTCATTTTTTATATATTATAAGATCATTTATATTTTTTTCTTCTATGAAATTCATAGACATCTTTTTAGCTAAATATTATATTGCATTACCTTCTTATATAGATAAAGGGGAGCTCTTTGTACCTACTTCCAGTTATTTCGAGATTGTCTACCTGAACCCAGATAAACCAGCAGTAATCCCTTGCAGAGTGACCATCCCATCAGCAAAAGTAACTCTGCATAGGGAGTTTCCAGCAGAAGAAATCAAAACAGATGGAACTAATCTTATCTATGATGTGAAGAAGGGTTTTATTTATCAACACCCCACCTCTGACCACAAAGGAGTGGTCTATTGTAGAGCAGAATCACGGGGAGCACCTCAGATTTCTATCAAGTATCAATTACTGTATGTGGAAGGTAAGATGAATGATTTCCATAGATTTACATTCAAGCCTATTTCTCTTGCTGGAGTTGCTTATGGGGCAAGATTTCAAATGTGAATTTGAAAAAACCAAACAAACTAATTGTAATTATGGAATTTTGCAAATTCAGTCTGATTTTTTTAAAATAAAAATGTACTTTTCAAATTGTCTGTTTGTAGAACATCTTGCCAGAATGTATGCTAATATAGGAAAGCATAAGGCTTATACTATTAAGTTAAAAACTAGGTGCACACTGGTAAGCCATTTTATTATGGCTGGATAGGAACCTGTGGTGCACAATAAATTCCGACAGCAATTGGCGCTAAAAAGGATAATAGAGAATGTGAAAGAGCCCAGATAAATCAAAGCAAAATTTGCCCACAGATAGTTTTGGTTGGTTGGGTTTTTTGTTAACGTTTTTATTGATTTTTGGACATTTATTTCCTTCCTTCCACCCACACCTTTCATTCAGTTCCTAGTGGTCCACCATCGACAACAATTGTGGCATCATCCAACAAAGCAGAAGGTGGTGACAACGTTAATGTTCTCTGTATAGTTCTTGGGGAACCAGACATAGAAGTAGAATTCAGTTGGAAGTACCCAGGGGAAGAGGTAAGACACACAATTCTAAGGGGAAGGTGCATTTTTTCTTAATAAGAGTAAACTCTCACAATACAACATTTTAAATACCAGTCAGTATTTTCTATCTGAGTAAGGCAAGGTGGATCCGAGTGCATTGTCCGGCTCTCTAGTAGCAGGGTCACATCAGGAGGAAGCAACATACTATCTGGTTGATTTTTTTTTCAGCCCATTTTCCTCACTGAGGGCCAGAAGTTACTTGTAAAAATGCCCACTAACCTGAGAGCTGTATCTGGGCTAGTAAAATCAAGCTGGGTGAGGTATGACGGGAAACAGTGAATGCTTACCAGGCCACCAGCTTCTCTCAGACAAGAAGTGATTTATCTCTGGCTTAAATTCTCTTGATGAGTCGTCATTCTCCTTTTGGGGAAAAATTTAAGATATGGTGAAGTATAGTTGCATCGAGAGTTCTTTGCTATTCTTGGTCTGTTGTATTGGACTATATCAAATGCTTCTATGAGGGGCTACCATTGAAGAGCCATTTGGAAACTTTGGTGGTGGTGGTGGTTCTCACGTGGAGCATATTACATGTTTGTGCCGTTTACTGTGAGGTTCCATTCAACAAACTCACTCTGATCTCTGTAGTTCTAGCATTGGAGGCTATTCATGTTATCAGTAAGTACTCTTCCCCTTCTGTACCACACTGACAGTCGACAATAGCTTTTCACTTGCAAACCTGCCCTTGGTTTGAACTTCAGGTGGCAGGATGTTCTGGCAGTAATTTCCTCCACTGGTCTTACCACCCTGGCCATGAGGCCAAGGAGTTAAACGCAGTTGGTACATAATTGTAAACGATCCTGATGCCTCTCTGGCATGATCAGTATGTGATGAATTTAAGCTTCTATAAGGAAAAATAAAGTTTTCTCCCAAGAAAACATCCTAAATATAAGCAGCTTCAGTGCTAGGCATAGTTTGCAGATTGACAAATACATGAATTTATCACTCTTGCTGTATATGGGCAGTCATGGTCAGCATGCATCCATGTATCTACTGCAACAAACAGTTTTGCTTACAGCAGTTATATCTGGAGCTGGAAGGGAACAATCCTGTTGTCAGTTTTCTGCCCAAGCAGAATGAATATTATAGATGTGTCTAAGTAGCTCTTATGATTTAGGTTGCATTGAGTTTTACACTTATAGCAGTGTTAACAATGTATGATATTGTCTTAGTTAAATATTTAGTAACTTTTGGCAAAGGAAATATTTTAAGTACAACCTTTTTTAATTGTTTTCATTGAGTTCTTTCTTTCTTCTTTTGAGAACCCCAGTCCTTACAACCTCCAGTGTTTTCAGGGCTAGTGCAGTTAATTTTCTAGTTTAACAGTGTTTGTCCCATGATTTGAGATATCCTGTGTTTTCTGAAAGAAAAAGCCACCAGAATGGTTGAGTTCCATCAGTTCTCTCCTCCTACCAGCCTGTCACAGTTTCTGCAAAGCATAGAGGCTATTAAGAGAGAGGGCATATTGGACTCAGATCAGGGGAGTTGAGAGAGATTGTGAGGCCACAGAAAAGAAGTGGGGCTCAACCCTGCTTCTCAGAGTCCTCATTTCTTCAACCACCTTTCTTCCATCTACATGACTGCTGCCTCATGAATCTTTTATAAATCGGTACTGATCTATATTGACCTTCATACAAAGTTGAATGGGGAGAAAGGGCAGAATGTGGAGGAGCAGGTGACTGGGGGGAAGATGTGCTGGGGAAGGGTACTGAGAGGATAATATCAGCATCAATAGCTGTCCAGGTTGAGAAATAGCTAATAAAATAACTGGAAAAGTCTTCCAAACTAAAACTTGATTGGATTTGAGTTAAGGTTGCTCTAGTACAAATCCAACAACCAAAGAATGTGAATGATAGCTGGCTTATCTGGTGTTTTCCTTGATTTTTTTGTAATTGTATTTGTGGAATTTGCACTTGGGCAACCGTAAGTGCTCATCAACACTTAAAACTTCTATCTGTTTGTATTTCTCAGGGATGTAATATTTTTGCTAACAAGTGAGTAGGAGATAGTTCTTAATGAAGAGACTCAAGTAGGCTTGGAAGCATTAGATTTTTATCAGTAAATGTCAGTAAACATTGATTTCACCATTCACACACAAACTGACAAAAATATTTCCATCAATAATACTTTTCCTATCTGGAAATTTTAATTAAGAAATGCTGCTTGAGAACTGATTTAAGGATTTTTACTTTGTAGATTTTGAATGTGATGTTGACAGTTTGGGTGTTAATGGTTATAGGGCTTTTAACTCTTCTAATCTCAATACCTACTGTCATTAAATGTTTGATCCCCTCATTGTCTGACTCCATAAATTCCCACAACTGTGGAAATTTAAAATCAATAAAAACTAAAAAACAAACAAACAAACATGAAAATAAACATTGCTACTATCTGCTGAAATTATTACAAAAATCAAATTCTGCCAACCCTACTTACAGTATTTTCCAGTTGAGATTATTCATTTTGCAATGTTATTGCTGATCTAAGAATCTGCCAGTTAGTAGTTAACAGGTGATGTGCTGGCTCTTAAGCTAATAATTAATGACTGGCTTGATTGACTTGTTGCGAATAGCCTGGATAACTGACTAGAGTACACAACTTCTTAGACACTGGCTCATTTTCCTGAGCATAAATGCAGATTGGACTCTTTGGATAATGTACTGGTCGTTGCACTCCGTGACAGTTGCCTTTTTGCAAACTTTCTCCTATTAAACTAATCTGAAGGTGAATATGATGTCCCGAGGTCCTGTATAAATAATCTTAGCATTTGTAAATGGCTACTAAATTAACACTAGAAAGACACTGTCTATTCTTAATCTACGTAACGTGTCTGTCTTTCCTTCCAAAGGTGCCTCACTCTTATGGAAGAGAGAAGCATACAGTTTAAACATGTTTGGGTTTAATTTTCATTTCCTTTTTGGCATAAATATACTGCAGAGCTTGAAAATATTTTCATTTCCTACCAGGTTCATCCTGGTTGCTAAGGGAGCACAAGCCAACATGGTTAAAGTTTTGTTTCCCAGCATTGTGGATGCAAGCTTATAGACATTTACATTGTAATCCAACAGCAGGATCTCTCTGTATTGAACCCCCTTCCCCCCCCCCACATGTAAATTGGTTCGAGAAACTTGTATTTTCAGTTCTTTACATCAAATTTTGCACATAAACATTTGGGTCAATTTCTGCCATGTCTCTAACCTCATTGGATGGTGGGGGTTGGGGTGAGAATCGAGGGAAATTCTATCTTGAAAAATCAGAATGTTAAAGGATTTTTTTGTACGCCAGTGTCCCCTATCAGATCAGTGAAATGGCTTTCCAACTCTCAGCTGTCTGTTCCCATGTATCTAAACATTCTTGCTTACATTTTAGATTGAATATATCAGAAACAGCTTAATGGAAGGCAACATAATAACTCTTTTTGATAGTATACTCTGCTGTCTAGAAAGTTCTTCATGAATACTGTTTCAGCTGTAAAATTAACACAAGGGTCATCTCTACACTACAAAAATGGTGGCAGTCTAACTAGACTGTAACAGTTTTATCCTGTTTGGATAGAACAAATCCACAGCCACATTAGTGAACCAAGCTTTCACCCTAGTAGATTCCAAGTCTAAAACATGATTCTCTAAGATAGGTATCGTATCTGTTCACACAGGCATGGAAAAAGCATTATCGTAAGTGAGCCACAACCATGATCTGACTGATATAAATGTGGCTGTTTTCATAGTTTAGATAAGGCCAAAGTTGTAAATGTACTGGATCACCCAAATAGTCCAAACTTGCGTACCTGGGGATGAAAGTCTTCCTAGCCTTATCTAGCACAAGAGGGTACAAATAGCTGTGTTAACCCTTAAAGTGAAGGTATGAATGCAGAGGGAGAACATGCAGTTTGGTTGTGGCTTCAAGAGGAGACAAGATTAAACTCAAAGTGAATGTAAAACCGGGATTTCTAAATGGAAAAGCTAAGATGAATACAACAGTAGTGATCAACCATGCCTGTAGCTTTTATTGTAGGAAAATTGCTGTAATGACTGCCAAACACCCTCAGCCTCCTCACTTCATTAATCCGACTTTCAGAATAGACTCGTATGTCTGAGCATTTGTTTTGGGTTTTGAAATGAAATACTGTTAACAATATACACCTCTACCCCAATATAACGTGACTCGATATAACACACTAAAGCAGAGCTCCGGGCGGGCGGGGCTGCACACTCCGGCAGATCAAAGCAAGTTTGATATAACGCAGTTTCACCTATAATGCAGTAAGGTTTTTTTGGCTGTTGAGGACAGCGTTGTATTGGGGTAGAGGTGTACTGTCACTAAATAGTGTCTGCAGAATTATACATCATTTCCTTTATGTGGGTGTTTTTAAAACAGCATGAAAGGCCTGTGATTATCCAAGATTCTTGGAGGCTGATCAACAGAGGAATTGGGCATACCACAAGAATCTCCAAGAGTGTTATTGCCATTGAAGATTTCGAAACCATTGATGCTGGCAACTATATTTGTACAGCTCAGAACCTACGAGGACAAACCACAGTAGCCACCCGTGTTGACCTGACCTGATATGTGGAGTCTGTGGACACAGAATGAACAAACAGTATGTTATTGGACACATTAACCCTTTAGTTTCATTTTATTCAATCTGAGGTGGAGGTTTCTGTTAATATCTCTCTCCTCATGTCCTTACGTTCCACTTCCATTACAGAGCAGTAGTCCAGGGCTGAGATCCTAATGCTTACCAATACGCAAGAGAATTGGATTGAAACCATATATTAAACCTCTGTAGCCTGATTATGCATGTGGCTACCAAGTGCTCCTAATACAGTGATAAATTTTTGTCAGGGAGAGTCTATATACAAATAACTTTTATGTTAGGTAAATATAACTACTTGTAAAAATGTTGATTTTTGCATTATTTTCATGAATGCTGAGAGGAGGATATAAAATAACTTTTTAAGTAGACCCACCAGCGTAGATATATTTTCTTCTTTGTCTTGGTGGTGATTTTAACACATTGTACATGTAAAAAATATTAAAACTTAGTCATGATTCACTTCTTATAGAAAACTAGTCACCAGTGATTACTCTTCTCTGGTTTGGTAGACCTCTATTAAATTTCTTTACTGAATAGTGACAAAGTTGTATAAGTGTGTGGTTTTACTGTTTACTCTCATACCTGAGAGATGGTTAGGATTGAGTACCTGCAAACTTTAAATTGTGGTAGCACTAAACATTTTGTAAAGGGAGGTACTTCAAAAAAAATAATTAAAAGGTAAAATATCTTGCTCTTGCCCCAATGTAGTTAGTTTTAAAATGCTCACTCTCTTTAGCATGGGAGTTTAATTATTGCTACATAGTTGAGAGATGACTTAGCATTTATAAGCACTCTTTCACAGGAGAATATAAGCAGAACACATTGATTTACAGTACTGATTGAGAAAAGATCCTGTATCGGCCAGGTTAGTAACTACCTTGACTGTATTAAGTGAATTTACTCCAATCTTAATATAAATGAAACACCTGAATCAAAAATGTACTAAATTACCCAGGTATACAGATTGTTTAGAGAGAGAAGCTGCTAAGCTTCTCACTATGGAATGAGTTGCCAAAAATCAGGCTGTATAATATAATAGAAAAAAGAAACAGCCAACGTTAGGTTATCCCATCCTAATCAATACTGAGGGTTATGATGTTCAAGAGTGACATTTCAATAGCTGGTGCCTTCCTCGGAGCTCACACAGACTGATATAAAGCTCAAACCGGCAACACAAGAACAACCCAGTAACATAACTGATTACAGTTGATCAGGATTAACCAAGAATTGCATTAAACAAACATTTAATCAGCAAGAATATAATTGCTTGTACAGTGGAAAAGCCCACCCCTTAACAAGAAATAAAAATCATCACTATAGGATAATTAACAGCAGATTCAGTCAGAGGGAAGGATAGGACATTTCAGTTAAACAGTAGTGCTTTGCTTTTTCAGTCAGTGAACAGCAGGAAGGAAACCATCAACTGCCTGAAGAAGAGGAGCTCTGTGTAAACTCCAAAGCGTGTTTCTTTTACCAACAGAAGTTGGTCCAATAAAATATATGATCTCTCCCACCTTGTCTCTCTAGTAACATTGATGGCTACTGCCATATTGGAAGACTAGTCATACCTGTAAATTGGACATTAATATTACAAACAAAATACCATTAAATACAAAAATTGGACCGTACAACTCAATTCACTATCTCAGAGAGGCTAGTGCATAAGGGATATCCACCAAGGGAGAATATGATAAAGAAAATGCAAAACAATAAGATGCATAATCTCATCAGAAATGCTAGTTTGTAATCTTCATTCAGATCAGCTAGTAACACAAGTAAGTCTTAATTAAATGCACCTCTGCCCCATCCCCTTTTCTAGTGGAAGGGAGCTGTCTGATTAGACTGGCAGGGGAAGATAACCCCCTGCCCTGAGACCTTCTGCACACCCCTCTCAGAAATGCAGTTGAAGTTCATGGCCAGGTAGAGGGGGAAAGAATCCTCTGTCTCTTGGTGCCATAGGCTAAGCTGTGTAGATGGAGGAGGAGTTAATTGCCTGTTGGGTGCCTGCCCTTCCTGTATGTTTGAAGCACTCAGGGCAGGCAGTAGCTTTGCTACTGTGACTACTGACCCATGCGTCCACCCCTACAGTGGATGTACAGTGCTCCATAACTGCTGTGGTTCTGAGCCATTTTTAGCATCAGGAAATAATTTTTCCCTCATCAAGATTAACAAGATACCTAGGGGGCTTATCCTCCACTTTCCTTGAGGCCTATGTTTAGGTTAATAAGGAGCTATGCCAGGATTTAGCAGCTGCACCTGTGCTTGTAATTTCATTGCAACTTGCTGCTTATGTCCAGCCTGGGTGAGAAGCTCTAAAGGGCCAGGGCTAGCTCCAACAGGTAACCATGAGACCTGGAAGATGGCTGATGTACGCGTCAGTTTGGAGAGAAAACGGAATAGCCTCAGGCTGCAACGACATAAGGTATGTCTATTCAACAAGCTTTGGCTCTGCTGTCCAGCTTGTGTAGACATACTCATGCCAGCTCTCATCGGAGGTAACATGCAAAAATGGAAGCATAGGTAGGGGTAGCATGGACTTGTTGCACTAAGTACATACCTACAGGGTCCAGGTGAGTTTGTCAGAGCAGCTAACCTGTATGACTCTGGCTCGTCTACTATTTTTAGCATACTGGTTCAGATGAGAGCTAGTGTATGTATGTGTACACCAGCCTTCCTGTGTGCCATTATTTCCCTTTTTGCACAGAGGGTAAGAGGATTCAGAGGTGGGCTGAACCCTAAGGGTTAAACCTGAATACTGGTTATTTGGCATGGAGAATATTGATTGCACTGCACACCAATTTCATGTGGGGGTGGGAGGAGGAGGTAAAGTTCCAGCTTCTGCTCTAAAAATCCATCAAAGTCTTCATTCTCCTCCCTGTTCTGATCAATGAAAAATACTGTACATTTCCCTCTGATGAACGCTAGAGGTTTCCACCTTTAAGTTCAAAGTCGTTTCAGTACCTCCAAACCTTGTCATTAGATAACTCATTTCATTAAAATGTCTAGCAAGTGGGACAGCATCACCTATCCTAAACAGTATCAGAGTGGTAGCCGTGTTTGTTGCTTTTTACAGATCCGGCCTGAGTGTCCTGTGGCACCTTATAGGCTAACCGATGTATTGGAGCATAAGCTTTTGTCAGATGTATTCACCCACGAAAGCTTGTGCTCCAATAAATCAGTTAGTCTAAAAGGTGCCACAGGACTCTGTTGCTATCCTAAATAGATTTTTTTTGTTCAGTAACACATTGAATGGTGTGGGAGCACCACCTGCCTTAGGTGACAATTCTCCAGGCAATAAGAAATAAGATGCAAATCCTCAAATACAGCAGCTGTACTGTTATCTAAGTAAGTGCTATATAGCACCTTTCATAGGAGGAGCTTAAATTGCTAGGCCATATTGGTGAATTAAGCCTGACACACCCTTGTATGAAGTAAATACATTCTTCCCCTTTTAACTGCTAGGGAAGGTGAGTCATGGAGGGCCTAATCTTTCTATCTCACCCTGAGAGGTATCCCACTGAAATGAAGAGAATCACAGCTGTGTAAAGGAGAAGAGACTCAATCAGGTCTTCAGAATTAAATAAGTAATTTGTCCAAGAATACATCCCCAACTCTGCCAGCATGTTACTGTTTCTAGTCCTATGCCTCAACCACAAGGCAATTGTTGTTCCCATTCTTTACCAAAGGTGCAGTCACTGACATTGAAGAGCAAATATGTTCTAAAAAAGCAGAGGGGAAAAAAAGATAAAATGGTGTCATACTTACTAGTGCTTGGTGTTTTTCTAAGACGAGTATCCGAGCTAGAGAAGAGATTAGACCATAGTGCAGCAGCTGTCCAAGGTATTCTCTCTCTCTCTAATAGGTTTGACTTTATGGCCCTGTTCTGTTAGCTTTCAACAGACCATTTTTATCCCATGCAGCCCTAGATGATTTCCTGGCTTGCCATACAGCAATTGTAGGTTTAAATGCCAGCA
Source organism: Mauremys reevesii (assembly GCF_016161935.1). Classification (NCBI taxonomy): domain Eukaryota; kingdom Metazoa; phylum Chordata; order Testudines; family Geoemydidae; genus Mauremys; species Mauremys reevesii. The sequence continues at coordinate 83,836,364 of NC_052627.1, read as the reverse complement.
TTTATCATCCACTGTCTGAATTGTGTGATACTCATTAAAGATGAAATGTCTGTGGTTGGTTAGAGAAACTCAGGCAACTGAAGTGTTTCTGAACACAAATGTCTTCAATTAGTGTAGGTGATACTCTTCATGTAAGCAACATAAGGGAATTATTCATTTTGTGAGTTTGAGTTTTGTCACATCTACTGACAAACATTTTATTTTAACAGAAAATTTTTAGGGGTGATGTCACCCCAATAGTGTCATCTATTGGCATGAAGATTACAAAAAACAGTTGATGTAGATAAATATCATTGTAATTTCCTGTGTTTAGAATTTTCATTATGGGGGTAGCAGGCAGACAGCTTAAGCATAGAAGTTGCCAATGCTTTCATTTATAAAAGATTGAGTGTGGAATACCTGCAGTCGGCTTTTGAAATTCAGCAAGAGGCAAGCCCTGATGCTAGATAAATACTTTGTTTTAAATCCATGAAATTCGATTTAGCTGAGGTACTATATCCCTGTCATTGCCAACTTTTTCCTGAGACATGCAAGGGACTTGCCACAGAGAATTGCATGAGCGTGCAAAAGTTCTGGTCCCACACTGCTGTAGCAGCACACCTAACTTCTGAGGACAATATAAGGTAGCAGCAACTCCCCCCCCCCCCAATACTCAGGGGATGAAGAGATCGAGAGGGTAGAAAGACCTTGGCCACATGGTGCTAGTATCCCATCTGCCCCTCTATAATGGTCTTCTGCTGCCAGCTGAAGTGATAGTCTTCTGTACTATAGTGCTAAACCCTGTTGATGCATTGCTTGGTGAGGTCAGCAGGAACAGGAAGTGATAGTTGTAACATAGGAGGTAAGCATCTTTACCAAAAAAAAAACACCCTAAAAAAAGGAGATTTAATGTCATTAAAAGATTATGGTGCAAAATTAAAAACACAAAACTTGGACTATGAGCAACCTAAATTCTGGCATTTCATTTGTGTGGATGTAGTATGATATTACATTATCAAACTATTTTTTACTTAGGGTGCCTGCCTTATTCAGCATAGAGGTTGGCTGCACGATGAGAAAGAATTGTTTATTTTTGTGGCACCACTACAACTGTAGTGTGAACATACCATCCCTGTGTAAGTACTTCACATACTGCAGCATGTTATATCATAGGTTTCTCTCCGATTTGTTAATGTTGCTGTGAAGAGTGGCTTTGTCTCCGAAATATAAAGCCCCTCTTATTTTTACTTCTGGAATTTTTTCAGATGTGATGCTACAGTACACCGCTACCTTGATATAACATGACCTGATATAACACAGTAAAGCAGTGCTCCAGGGGGGCGGGGCTGCACACTCCAGTAGATCAAAGCAAGTTCCATACAACATGGTTTCACCTATAACAAGGTAAGATTTTTTTTGGCTCCTGAGGATAGCATTATAGCAAGGTAGAGGTGTACTTAGTAGTCTTGGTAAGTGGTAAAACAATACTCTGATCACCTGAGGAAGACCTCACTTCAAGCATTAGATTAAGAGGCTGGTTATTACAACATATGCTACTGTTTTGATTGCTCTGGCTTTATTCATAGAGTATCAATAGGTGGCAATGATTTTAGATTGTAAGTTGAATCTGGTAGCTGATTTTTAGAATGGAATTTGTTAGTTTTTTCTTTTTCTTTTTATCCAATTGTTTTGACAAATTATGATTAGCAACAGCAGAGTGACAGCTCATCAGAAAACATTCAGGTTCCATGCATCTGGCCAGACTGAAGTGTGGACTTATTAGCTATCGTGTATATTTTTCCTCCCTTTTTTCTACAGTAGATTGACTCCTATTTAACACAGCACAGTCAAATTTTCACAACTGGCTTATTGACTGGAAAGATGAAGTTCCATTTCCAAAAGGGGCTTGGTATTGAGACCTAGCCTAAAGGAGGAGAGAAGGAGCCTCTCAAAATTTAAGTACGTACATTTTCTCCTGTAAACTGTTCTCTGGAGCACACTCAACTCTAATGATGTAAAAAAGAAATTTTTGAAAGTAAGCTTCAGATAATGTTTTACTCATTTGCCTCTCAACTTGCCAAGATTAATTATTTTCCAGTAAAGCAAAAACTGTCACTGAGAAGGAACACTGTCAGAGTTCTTGGCTATTTACTTATGAACAGGCTTCTAGCATTCAGGCTAGTGATTTTTTGCCTTTAAAGTTACTGGCCTAGAGGCAGTTATGGCTAATCCTGGAATTGCTACATGAAAGCTGGGTCATCCTCTTTGGGGATCGAACCTGAGACCTCTGGATATTAACACATGATCCTCTGACTACACTAAAAGATCTTTTCTCTCTTGGCCAAGGCTGTGGCAGGCTCATCAAGTTTGAGTTGGCCTAGCCAGTCGTCAGTGTGGCACTCTGTCCTACTCTGAACAGACAGTTTACAACAGATGCACGATGCGTTAAGTTCTATCTGGCTGTTAGCCAGAAAAGGACTGACTCTAAAAAGAAAGGTTATTCCTTTCTAGGATCTGTAGTTTGATTTTTAAAAAAGTCACACACACACAAACTTTCCCACCTCTTCATAACAGATAGGAATAAGAGCATGAAATTGTTTAAAAACAGTTACATTTTTGAGAATGTCTCCTGCATTGTTGCCTATGTGAGAAACTACATTCAATTTAAATAGATCCTAGAGAACAACTAATCTAATTACACCAACACACAAACTTTACAATTAGCTCAAGTTAAGGTTGGGGTCATCTTTCTAAATGTCAACTACAAATCTCCATTCCGCTTCCCTCTCCATGTCAAGAATTCCCTCACATGAACCATGGTACATTCTGAAGCCACTTGCTAGAATGACCAGAGATAGCAAAGTCTTTGGAGGCTACTAACCTGTTATCCAAGGAGTTTGAGAAAAGTCACTAAATGAAACTGAATGCTAGACTTTAAATACCCCTGCTCTTGAGAAAGTAAAATAGATCAATGTCTGAATAAGTTATTAAAAGTAAATGTTTTGGTAAGGCTAGAAGGGCTCCTTAAACACACAGTGGTTATAATTGGAAGTCAACATTTGCCTATACACAGTATCTGAGCAACATCACTTACCCTTCGAATGTAACTACTTCCAGCTGAGCTAAAAAAATAGGAACCTAATGTGGTTCTTAACTCTTTTTCAAGCATTATTGGCTAAGTTCTTCATGGATAATTACATAACCTGGCTATTTTTAGATGTGCATCTTCATGTACGTATGTTCAACCTGAAACTGAGTAATCACAATTCTCCTGGATACAATCATCATCTGCAAACTACACAAGCAAAACTCAGTTTGCTATCCTGAGTTCTGTCTGTAATAGTGGTGCAGGTTTGTGATAAAAAATTAATGAGTTATCTGAACACTGATGAAAAGCTCTTCTATGCATGAAGGAACAAGCCATTGTAAAGTTTCAATATTTCAACTGTTAGACTACTTGCCCCTGGAAAACTTTCCTTCTTAGTTTCAAGTTTTTTAGATTTACACAAGCAAAAAGTCAAACCAGTAAAAAAAAAATTTATTTTTAAACACTCATCTCAAATACGCATGATCCAATTTCCTTAACCTTATCGAAGCAAAGAATGCTCTAAGAAATACGTTTAAGCCAAGTTTCAGCCCACAACAGATTTTTACAGTTAAATTATAAATCCGTGGAAAACAGTATAAGTGCTGACACCACTTGAACTACAGTGGCATGTACAGTGCCTTAAATGGGATAAAAAGAGGCAAATTAAGTAAAATGTTCCATAGAGGAGTCAGACTTCACTTGTACATTGTGTAGATGAAATTTAATTACAAGTTTGAATATATTACAATTTCATAGTTACAGAATGAGCACTGCTACAACTTTGTTTGTACACCCAGGCACTTTCTGAAGTGCCAGCATTTTCATATCCTAGATGAAATGTTTGGTTTGAAGGGTTTTTCAAGTTTAGTTTCCCTACTCCTCCTCTCTGCCCCTCCCATCCACTGGACTTCCTTTCCCAGTCTGCTGGAAAAATACTCTGAAGCACAAGATTTACCATATTGCTAACACTGTTGACAAGGTAACAGTAGAATATTCCTGGTTTAAAAACAACCCCCAATTAGAAGCACAGACATTCTGTAACCATAACTAGAAATTGAAACTGTACTCACAGAACAGGATGCATGGGATCTTTAAAAGAAGTGTGGACCAAAACAATAACAAGACCAGACACACACTGTGACTACCTTAATTCGAAACATAGTGTAAAATGTTACATCCATCTTCAGAACAAACATGTTTGTGTTGCTAACTCAAGGGGAAACGTCCGCCAAGTGAAATTTGGAAACTTTGGGGAGACGAACCACTTGTTCTTCTCCCCACCCCTCCATAGTTATCTTGGCAACACTGCTGAAAAGTTAAAATAAGGGTACAACATTTTAAAAAACAAAACTTTGTCAAAATCAGAGAAACTGTATTGGTTGCTTTTAAGACTCTCTTTTATGAATCTTGCTGCATTTCTCATTCCCCTTTCAAATAATGTTTTGTCATCCTACTTATTTCTCCCTTTTTGGCTTTTAAATCCTGTATCTTCAATTAGATCAGGACCCTCTAGATGGTGGCCTTGGCAATGACCAGGCTTTTTTTTAGGAAGTAATAGCTGCTTGTCTGGGAGTTTGTTTTCAGTAGACAAGGGGATTGGGTCCGGTTGCATGTCTGCAGTATGGGGGTTTATGCTAAATCTAGTCATTTTAATATTTTGACCTCTGACTACAGTAGAAGTAAGGGAGTTGCAGAGAGTGTCAATTTCAATGTTCCAGAATCATCATCTTGCTTCTCCACTTCCATCTTCGCAAAAAGTGTTCTAAACTTGACTGTATCCTGAAAAAATGCAATGCTACCATCTTATTAGACTGTGATATGGCTACCAGTGCTGCATATGAATGGAAAAGCTAAAAATTCATAGACAGTATGGCTGCAGTTTCAACTCTAATGATCAGACTGAATTTTTAGAAAAAAAATCACTCAATTGCACTATAAAGGTAGGTAGAGACACTGACAAGTCAAGTCAACAGATAAACCATTTCCTGCCATCCTCTTAAACAGAAGCAGAAAGATGAGGTGGAAACTAGCCTATAATACAAATGGCAGTTTCTCCTCACCCGCAGTTAAGGGTAACCTTGGATAAAACATGCATATTGACAACATTATTAATGAAGTACATGTCAATGTATATTCTTTAGCTTTTGTCCTTTATTACATACACGGCAAAGAAGGCAGCATCTCACACTCTCTCTCTCACACCCACACACACAGTGTGTTACATCCACTTCATACACATCCACAGTCTCAAAAAGGTGTCTGTGATAAGGAACACATTATAGAGGTTGTGGTCTATATCTATAGCCCCTGAGCTTTTTTCTTAGAGTTAGGTGAAAAAGGCAATGAACAAGACTTCCCTTGCTCTGTAAGTGCTTTGTGCAACAATGTCTATAGTCATTACTGAAGTCTTTTTTGGAGGAGAAATAGAAAGTCTTACTCCCATATTTTCAGCATCTTAGAACAATTTTCCACACCAATAATTCCAGTTATATTTCAGTCATCACACTCAGCTAATATAGCTCTTGCTCCCATGATTGGAGTTAGGATCAGTTCTGCAGATCACAAGTGAAATGCTTTTATGGGGTCTCCCCCTCATTATAAAAGATGTCATCTTGGTGCTACTGTAGGAGCAGAGAAGGAGCCGGAATTCCTTGGTGACTGAGAAGGCATTGGTGGAGAACTAGGCGACACTTTCTTAGGGCTGCACAGGTCCCCATTGTGTAGTTTCCATAGAAGTTCTTCGTTTTCCATTGATAAACGTTTATTTACTTTTGATTCTTTCTCTAGAGACTCCTGTAAAACTGCCTGCTCTGTGGAAAGTTGCCTGAAAAAATAATTGTATGTAAGTGGACATGATTCCATTTGAAAGTTAGAGCATCTTATAGCTGTTTTAACTCTTAAAATTATGTAACAAATCCCTGGCCAGATATATTCATTCCTTATCAGGATTTAGTGCATTTGTTACTTCTTGGGAATATTCCCAAGAGAACAGCTGGGTTCTACAGGCTTGCCCTCACTGCACTGTGAGCTGGAGCTATAACTTGAGTTTTACCCCAACTTGACTCCCATCCACACACAATTCTCTAGCTTGAATTAAGAGGTATTTTAACCTCAGGTTGTTGGGCTTTGAAAGAAGTGGGTGTTGAAGCTGGAGTGCTGTTAAAGCTAGAGCTAGTAATGCAGTGGAGATGCAATAGCTCCAGGAACCACAGCTGATTCGCTCCAAATACAATCACACTGCTATTCAAGCCACTGTGCAGCTCAAATGCAGGGCTGGCCTTACCATGAAGCAAACTGAGGCGGCCGCCTCAAGTGCCAGACTTTTGGGGGTGCCACTAGGACCCAGAGTGTAGAAAATTGGGTCTGCTGCTGGTGCATATGTATTCTCTCTGCTCTGGATGCACAGAGATGCTGGAGTGCTGTGCTGGAGGAAGGAGGGCACAAGAGACATAACAGGCAGGCAGGCGAAAAGACAAGAGGGAATAACAGAAAGCAGCAGGAGCTGCAGGGAGAGAGAGAGAGAGAGAGAGAAGCCTCTTATAGAACTCTCTAGCACCCCCAGGAACCTGGACTGATTAACACCAACTTCTCAGAGAGCTTCCTGTTTCCTGCTGCTTCCCTGAACCCACTTGAGAAGAACAGGCAGTCAACTGAAGTAGTAGGAGCCAATTAGGCCCTTAAGACACTGATATCATCTCACTCAGGCCCTGCTACCAGCCTGCTTATTTGTCCTTCAATTGAGTGTTGAGAGCCACTATAGCTGGCACAGAACAGCAGTCATGAGTGAAAGAAGAAAACGCCCCTCTGGGGCAGCATTCAGAAAAAGAAAGCAAGCAAAGGAAGCTTTTCTATCTAAGCAGGAAGGAGCTCTCCTGAGATACAGAGACACAAATGTTCTCTGAGCCTTCCAGCCCCAATGAGGATGTGAGTGGTGAGGAGATGCCTGATCTTCTAGTTAGTCAGAGTGCAGGTGACCTGGCAGCTACTGCAGCATCCATATCTCTATCTCAAATGGATGTAACCATGTACATTCCTGAAGAAAAGTGTAGATCAGAGAAGAGTGTGGTGGAGGCATAAGAAACAGCTGCTGCTCCGTTTAGTTCCTTAAGTCTAGAGGATCCAGGACTGTGGACCCACTTGAGCAGTAGCCTGAGGGACTTCCCTGTACTGCATGGGCCACAGCAATTGAAAAAACTTTGTTACCCAAAGACAATGAAAATAGAAGTTTCCATCCAACACATTACTGGCATGAAATCCCAATGATGACAAAGTGGAGTGGCCATGGCTTATGTACTCAAAAACCCAGAAGGCTGCATACTGTTGTTGCAAACTCTTCCAGTCTAATGTTCCAGCCACATTGAGTTCTACAGGAACAAAGGACTGGAAAAAATCTGGCTAGAAATCTGGCATGCCATGAGAAGGCAGCAAATCACCAGAGAGCATTCCATAGGTGGAAAGAGCTTGAGATGAGACTAAGGTTAAAGGCCACCATAGATCAGCATCAAGAGAAGATTGCATCAGAGTCTCTTTACTGGCAAAATGTTCTGAAAAGGCTCATTGCCATTGTGAGAATGCTTGCTACCCAAAACCTAGCACTGCATGGCACTTCAGATCAGCTGCATGTGCCAAACAATGGAAACTTCCTTAAAATTGTGGAGCTGATGGCTGAGTTTTGATGCTGTACTCCAGGAGCTTCTAAGAAGAGTCACCGCCCAAGAAATGGACATACACCATTACCTTGGAAAAACAGTTCAAAATGAGATCACACAGTTACTGGCAACAAAAGTCAAACAGAAGATTGCGGCAGATCTGAAGTCAGCAAGATATTACTGTGTTATTCTGGACTGCACATCTGACATCAGCCATACTGAACAAATGACTTTAATGGTGTATTTTGTAACAACAGAACCTAGTGAAAATGTCCCTGCAATGGTGACTGTCAGCATTTTCTAAAATTTATTTACATTGATGATACTACAGGAGCTGGTATAACAAATGTGCTTCTTAAAAAGCTGGAAGACATGAGAATTGCGATAGCTGATACGAGAGGCCAGGGCTACAATAATGGTGCCAACATGAGAGGAAAGAACAGAGGAGTGCAGACACGGATCCGAGAGTTAAACCCTCAAGCTTCTTTTCTCATGCAGTTCTCATTCATTGAACTTGTTAGGTAGTGATGCAGCTTCAGCTTCTAGTGAGGCTGCTGAATTTTTTAATGTAATTCAAAGCATCTGTGTATTTTTCTCTGTATCAACTCATCAATGGCAAATTTTGAAGCAACATCTGGGAACATCCTCTCTGACACTGAAACCACTGGGTGCCACACGATGGGAAAGTGGAGTGGAGGCGATAAAGCCTATCAAACACCAAATTGGGAAGATAGATGATGCCATAGTTGCCATTATGGAGGATAATGCTATGACAGAAACTGTTCATGGGAGAACAGTGGCAGAGGGAAATGGAATCACCAGAATCATACATAACTTCAAATTTCTGTGTGACTTAGTGTTGTGGCGTGACATACTGTCTGAAATTAATGTTGTAAGCAAGAGACTCCAAGGTGTTGACCTTGATATATCTGGAGTGACAGAACAGCAGGACAAAGCAAAGTCAGACCTACAGTCTTACTGGTCAGATGAGGGATTTCAAAACGTTCTGAAGAGTGCACAGAAATTGGCAGAGGAATTTGACACTGAAGCTATTTCCGCCCCCCATTTAAGAATACAAGAGTCACCGAAGAAGACATTTTGATTACGAGGCATGGGATAATCCCATAAGAGACCCCAAGCAACAATTCAAAGTTGAATTCTTTAACCAGGTGCTAGATAGTGAAATACAGTCAGTTGAAGAACATTTCATGCAGCTCAAGGAACACAGCAGTATATTTGGTATGTTGTATGATATTCCAAAACTCCTCACTATACCTGAAGGCCACCTACACCAGCAATGCAGGGCACTAGAGACAGTGTTGACACATGACGACATATGCGCTATTGATGCGAGTGATATAGGTGATGAACTGAAAGCCATTTCAAGATACATTTCAGCACGATCAACTCCAAAGGCTGTTCTGGAATATGTGCGCACAAATAAGATGACCACCCTCTTTCCAAATGCTTTTGTTGCTCTGCACGTACTTCTAACACTTCCTGTAACAGTTGCCAGTGGAGAACTCAGCTTCTCCAAGCTGAAGTTAATAAAAAACACATCTACGCTCCACAATGAAACAGGAAAGGCTGGTCAGCCTTGCAACCATCTCAATAGAGCATGAGCTGGCCTATGCTGTGGACCTTCAGCAGGAAGCAGTTCAAATCTTTGCAACCAAGAAGGCACAGATAAAAATGCCAGTATTTACTATGCAGACAAGAAAAGTTACATTTGCTGTTTAGAAGTTTGAAAGTTGTGTTATTTAAAGTTTTTGAACAAGGCATTTTAAGTTGTTTGTTCCCCTTTATTGGGGTAGGTAGCAGAGCAGTACCATGAGAGGAGTAGAACAGGAAGAAGGCAGAATTGAGACCTTTCAAAGTTTTGGCCCAAGCAAGAGGGTATGGGGACATCATTTGATCTCCCCGCCTTATGTGCCAAACTGTTGTGGGCTGGCCCTGCTCAAACATTTCACAGTGTGATCACTCAACTTGAGCTAGGCTAGCTCTAGTGAAGGAGCTCAAATGTACTAACTTGAGCTAACTGTTGCAGTGAAGACAAGCCCTAAGCTGTCAGCTTGTGCAGAAGACAGAAAAATCAGATGCAATAGACATGTACCCTAGTCAGAAAAAAAAATCCTGCATAAAAGCAGCTGCCTATTTTTGCTTGCATGAGCCAGTCATTCTACAAAATTCTGGGTAGTTTAATAAGAGTTGAATTTTAAGAGGACCTTAATGAAGGCAGCTGAAGAGTGTTTTCACATCTTCCCTGTTAGGAGTCATGTCATAGCTGTGTCTCCTTGCAGTGCAAGACCTGCAGAATTTGTCTGAACTTCCTATTGTCCTTTATTGTATGATCTACAATGGTTTGCCCATTCATTTCTTGCAACATATGCAGAATTAGGAGACTTGATTAACAGTCAGACCCCATTTGTGGATTGGATGTAGTCTGTATATCTAGAACCAGGAGGCTTAACACACTGACCCTTTGCTTAAACAAGCTGTTTAAAACTACTCTTAACTATTTCTTTTCAACATTTTAATATATAAAACCCCAAGCAGTTCTTATAAAATCAGCAGCACTTCACTCTGGGGGAAAGAGAGAATCTAGCAACAAATTGTAAGAGATGGTGCTCCTGAGTAGCCTTTACTTCCCTGGTAACTATGTTAATGAGCATTCAAGACAGTAACGTGGGCTGTAATTTCCAGGGGAACAGAGCTAGCCTTATTTGATAAGAACAGTCATGATTTTTATACACTGCCTCCAGTTGTTTCAAGGAGCATCCACCCCCACACAATACCCATTCCTGCTCAGGCAGGATTTCAGATTTGCACACAGAGAGGATGGAAAAATGAGTACCATGCTTCCATATTCCAGGCATGATATCTAACAGCGGTAAGGGCTTTTTAAAAATCTACAAGATGCTGATTATTCATTTACAGAATAAAATGCATGTTTTCACAAGTTAATAAAAATGCCTGCATTTCATGGATTATGTTTTACCTTGAAAGTTGCATGTGTTTGTCCATCCGAGCTTTTAGTTCTTCATTTTCCTGCTGAAACTTCTTCATTTTATCCATTAAGACTGTGTTCTTTTCCACCTTTAACAAATGAAAAAATTGTTGGGGTTTGTGTGTGGGTGTCCGTTTTTTAAAAAAAAAATACAGAATTGCATTGGCAAGTACCCATTATATGCATTACTTAGTGAAACAAATTCAATTTCAGGTAAGTACAAGTTAGATTATTTTACAATACATAGAATGATCTTGAGAAAATGTAAAAGTGACGTGAAAATGATTTATTGCTCATCTTTAGTAGGCAAGTCTACTTTTTGCTTCTTCTAGAGTTGGCATTTTGCCACTTTTGCTTGATTAGCTGCCCACTAAAAGCTGAATCTGCTACTTGAATTTCTGGGCTGGTGGCAGCAGTTCTCTTCACATATAGCATAACAGATGGCTGAGACACTATATCACCATGCAATATATAGTCTAGGAATAACTTGATGAAAGGTAACAAATTCAAAAAAAATATTCTCCATGTATAACCAGATCTCCCTCAACCTTTACTACCACCCACAAAATCTATTCTGTATTAGCAGAAGTGATCTGATCCTCATCTAAAAAAGCCACACTCCTGCATTTCCCAATTAGTTATCACGGGGAAAAAAAGCTGCTTTTAAAAACAGAACAACTTTCAAATGGGTTAACATTCAGTGGATTTCCAAAAGTCAACATCTTTAGTCAGAAGCGACCCTGTGGGCACCAAGCCTTTAGAGCCCATAATTACTCTGAAGTGTCTAGGATTTTATAATGACTTGTAAATCATCACTGGTATATGGCAATAGTTGTCTCCCAGACAAAATGTAATAGCTGACTGAGACCCTGGTCTCTGTTACTTAAGCCTCTCTCCTCTGCATTAAATGACAAGATTTCCATGAGGACGATGGCTGAAGTATTCCAGGAGTGCTCAATTGCACCAACCAGGATCAAGGCCTCCATCATGCTACAAGCCCTACAAACATCATAGGAATTCCTGCCCTGAAGAGCTTCCACTGTTACACAACAGAAATAGGAGGAGGTGCCAAGGAGTGAGTAATTTAAAAAGGCCGTAGTATTCAATACATCGGATTGACATAGGCTTTATGTGGAAAGGAAATACTTTATTTACTCACTGTCAACATATTCAGATGATTTTATTTTTCTGTACGATGTTGAGTCGGTTACTTCCTTTCTTGTTTCAATAAACTCAGTTATGTGACCGTTGACATTTTTTGCCTAAGGGGCACTGTGATACAGTGCAAGCCAGGACTATGTAAGCTTCCCCACAAGGTTCTGCCATGCAATCAGAATCTCTCATGTAGCAGATTTATAGTCCTGGTGGGCAAATGCTATGAAATTTAACCTGATATTTGTCAAGAGTGGGGACTGCATATTGTGGACAGTAACTAACTAGTACAGATTATTTTTAACAACCCAAAACAAAATTGAACAGAAGTCTAGAGGTTAAAAAGTTAATTATGCCACCTAGGGATTCCCTTCTTGCCTCTCCCACTTGAGTCAAAAGAGAATACCAAACAGCTAGCATTTTACAGAGAGCCCCTGGAAAGTTATCATTTACAGAATTTACAAGTTAAATTGCATGTAAAGAAGAAATGTGGTTCAGAAAATCGGCTGAAATTTGTTCCTCTCTGTTCCATTGTTTGTTTCTCTTATTGTATCATTCAGGAAACATGTCTCCCCAGATTGCAGGCCAGCACAGGTAAAATTGTACCCGTGACATTAACAGGTACCTTGTGCTCCTTTGCAAATTTTTGTTTGCTTTTCACGTATACTATTAGCTTAGTGTTTAAGCTTGATCAGCATGAATTCACTCTCAAAATCTGATCACTAGAAAACAGCCCCCACAGCAGCTCACCAGTTTTTCTGTCTTCATCAGCTTTATATCTTGCTGACGTAGTTTCTCATTCTTGATCTCCACCACTGCTTTCAAACTTTCCAGTTCCTGTTCCAGATACATCATCTGAGGGTTTTTCTGAAAGGATTTCCACAAAGGTTTGCTTATTTTTCAGAACTTCAAACAATCTAAATAGCATTTAAAAATGTATATAGTAAACACTTGTAAATTAGGTGTTTGTAATAAATTTATGAAATTGACGTAACGACATGGTTTTGAGTCAGAAGGAAAAACTAAGATTTTTTTCCCACTCCTGAATATTTATTCTCCCCTTCCTTAATTTCCATTGTCTCTCAGTACAAAGATCTGAAGATCCCTTTTGAAAATGTAATTTAAGAAACCTCTATAAAAAGGTTAACATGTAGAACCCTATTCAAAAGAAATAGGATGACTAGCCAAACATATAAACATTTTGCTTTTGTATAAATGATAAAAACCCTTGTGGATCAAATTGATAGTTTTACTGTGCCAGCAATAATGTGATTCATTTTACAGTAGTCCTGAGGCCCCCTAATAGTTAAGGCTGCCAAGAATTCCAGAAACCTCTTATTTCCTCTTAGTCAAAACTAAGCCCAAGAGGAGGTTAATTAAAATATGTGTGCATGCATATGTACATATAAATACATAGTCACTCAGATATTTTGTTTCTACCCTCCTTGAAGAGCTCAAACAACTTTTCTTGCATATGAGTAACTCAAAAGCTGAACTTCAAACCTTTGAATTTTACAAGTAGTTAATCCTCTCAGTTTCCAGTTTGAAGGCAGCACTTTATAATTCCGCTATGCAGCTTTCATCATACTTCTGGCTGCATAACATACAGTTACATATTCTTAATCTATACTAACATTGTCTTTGCCCCATGGTATGACTTGTATCTGCTATAGCAAGCTTAATATTTACTGGTTAGTAAGTGATGTGGATCTGTAAGGGGTTATTTTTAGGGCTGTCAAGCGATTAAAAAACTTAATTGTGATTATCACACTTAATATACCATTTATTTAAATATTTTGGATGTTTTCTACATTTTCAAATATATAGATTTCAATTACAGCACAGAATACAAAGTGGACAGTGCTCACTTTATATTTATTTTTGATTACAAGTGTTTGCACTGTAAAAAACAAAAGAAATGATTAAGTGAATTGAAAATACTCAATACTGTAGTGCAATCTCTATCATGGAAGGTGAACTTACAAATGTACTAAAAAATGCATTAAAAAATAAAACAATGTAAAAGTTTAGAGCCTGCAAGTCCATTCAGTCCTAGTTCTTGTTCAGCCAATCGCTCAGACAAACAAACTTGTTTACATTTGCAGGAGATAATGCTGTCCGCTTCTTGTTTAGAATGTCACCTGAAAGTGAGAACAAGCATTTTCAAGGTTCTGTTGTAGCAGACATTGCAAGATATTTATGTGCCAGATGCGCCAAAGATTCATATGTGCCTTCATGCTTCAACCACCATTCCAGAGGACATGCATCCATGCTGATGATGGGTTCTGCTTGATAACAATCCAAAGCAGCGAGGACAGACGCATGTTCATTTTCATTATTTGAGTGAGATGCCACCAGCAGAAGTCTGATTTTCTTTTTTGGTGGTTCAGGTTCTGTATTTTCTGTATCGGAGTGTTGCTCTTTTAAGACTTCTGAAAGCAAGCTCCACACCTCATCCCTCTCAGATTTTGGAAGGCACTTCAGATTCTTAAACCTTGGGTCCAATCCTGTAGCTATCTTTAGAAATCTCACATTGGTACCTTCTTTGTGTTTTGTCAAATTTGCAGTGAAAGTGTTCTTAAAATGAACATGTGCTGGGTCATCATCTGAGACTGCTATAACATGAAATATATGGCAGAATGCGGGTAAAACAGAGATGGGGACTATCAGCCCCCCCCCCCAACACACACACAGTGAACTGTGTTACCCACATGAAAGACTCCCTAAGCTTATATTCTACCAGTGTGGGTTAGAACTTCCCTAAGGCACAAATTCCTTTCCTTGTCCTTGAACAGTATTGCTGCCATCACCACGTAATTTACATAAAAATTCGGGGAAGAGTTACTTGGAATCCCTATCTCACCCAAAATATCCCCCCAAGCCCCTTCACCCCCTTTCCTAGGGAGGCTTGAGAAGAATATACCAGCCAATTGCCTTAGCAATGTGAGTACAGACCAGACCAGACCCCTTGTCTTCAGGGCACTGAAAATCAATCAGGTTCTTAAAAGAATAACTTTATTTAAAAAAAAATAAAAAAAATCACACCTGCAAAATCAGGATGGAAGGTAACTTTACAGGGTAATAAAAATATTTAACACAGAGGATTCCCCTCAGGACTCAGCTTCACAGTTACAAAAGCAGGAATAAAACTACCTCTGTAGCATAGGAAAATTCACAAGCCAAAACAAGAGAACCTAATGCATGTCCTTGCCCTACTTACAATTTCTGTGGTTTTAGATGGATTATTCCAGGTATATTTTCCAGAGATATTGTACCTGCTTGGCTTCTCCCTCCACCCAGAGAGGGAACAACAAAAGAACAACAAATCCTTCCTCCCCCCCCCCCCCGATTTGAAAGTATCTTTCTTCATTGGTCCTTCAGGTCACATGCCAACTAGGTTATTTGAACTGCTGAACCCCTTACAGGTAAAGTAATCCAGTACAGCTGCCAAGAAGGGATTTTATGCTACTACATACTGAAAGGTTGCTACCCTTCCCTCTAGATTTATAACAGGGACATACAATTCTCCCCCGTGGAGTTCAGTCACAAATTTAATTAATGCAAATTTTTTTAAATGAGTGTCATCAACATGGAAGCATGTCCTCTGGAATGGTGGCCAAAGCATGAAGGAGCATACAAATGTTTAGCATATCTGGCATGTAAATACCTTGCAAAGCTGGCTACAAAAGTGCCAGGCGAATGCCTGTTCTCACTTTTTGGTGACATTTTAAATAAGAGTACAGCATTATCTTGTGTAAATGTAAACAAACTTGTTTCTCTTAGCGATTGGCTGAAAAAGAAGTAGGACTGACTGGACTTGTAGGCTCTAAAATTTTACATTGTTTTGTTTTTGAGAGCAGTTATGTAACCAAAAAAATCTACATTTTTAAGTTTCACTTTCACAACAAAGATTGCACTACAGTACTTGTATGAGGTGAATTGAAATATACACTGATTTCAATTACAACACAGAAACACAATATATATGAAAATGTAGAAAAACATCCAAAATATTTAACAAATTTCAATTAGTATTCTATTGTTTAACAGTGCTGTTAAAACTGTGATTATTTTTTTAACCGTGATTAATTTTTTTTACTTAATCGCTTTAGTTAACTGAGATTAATCCACAGCCCTAGTTATTTTGTAAAGTTAACCTCTACCGGGCCTCTTTTTCCACGGTAAAAGTGTTTATGCTTCACAACTGAAGTCACAGGCAATAAGAAGAAAAAGACCTATTAAATCCAAGTCAGTATGTAGGTAGAAACTGGAACAAGAAGAGAAAGAAGCCAACACCATTGAAACAACACGTCTATATCTTTAAAGATAAAATTAATTGGGCTACTGGAATGAAAGTTGTTGTGTGTATTTGGAACAAACAATGGTGTATTGAATTGAGTAGTATCTTCATTATCACATCAAAGAGAAAATGACTCTCCTCTCCCTCCCTCCCACCCCCAGATGACATGCAACTTTGTGGGATACAGCCCACACAGACAGAGGGGCAGGCTGAAACTTGAGGTGACAGCCTTATAGACTAAAAATGGAGGGCTTTGGTAAATTCAGGGTCTTCAGATGACAACCAGTACATATTGCAATTAAGGTGAGAGCCTAACAAGCCATATGTTTGAGTGACTGGTGCAGCTGTGTTTAATGTCTGTTCAATTTGTGGTTCTTTCAGTTTGGACCCTTGGACAAAAAGTAAGCAAGGGAGAATTTGGACTCTGATCTCAGAGACGGCCAAGTAAGGAATGAAATAATGTGTACTCAAAGGACAAAAGGCATAGTGATCCCTTCCCTAAATACTGCTGTGAGGAAGCTGGGAGATAAATGACAAAAAAGGTGTCAGTCTGTCTCCCTAAGTTTTACTGGTTTGGTTTTGTTTGTTTTTGTTGTTGTTTTGTTTTTGTTTTTTTGAGAGGGAGAACCAGAAGTCTGGGTATAAAACTTAAGTTATTAAACCACAGTCATAACCACATGTGTGTCAGCAAGCAAGTTTTCTCCTCCTCCCCCACCTCCAAAAGTTAAATGAAAACAATAGTTACAAATATGCCACAGAAGAAAACTGCTTTGGCCAATTAATCCTTCCCACTATAAAATCTGAAGCGGGGAAGTCTCAAGCCCATGGTTCATCGCATGAATTACTGCCACTCTCTTCTATTCAGGCTATCAGGCTGGGAGAAGCATTTCCAGCTCCATAAAAGACATTGAGCCTACTGCCCTTTCAAACTACCCTGTGCCTGAACATTTGTGGAAAAATATGGTCCCAACCCCAGAGTCCATCCATGCTCTCTGGTCTGCATTACATCTCTCCCTCCCCAGCCACACAGCTCAGGAAAATGTGCCGCGATTGGTTCCTCCCACTGCACTGGTAGGAGGCAGAGCAAGAGAGAGGGAAGGAAGGAAATAAATGCTGCTGCAAGTGACACTGATTTCCACTAGATAAAACCAGCAGTATTTCTGCACTTGCAAGAGAAAAATTCATAGAAAATCCTCCGCCCACTTACTGACTCTGACTCTTCCACAACACTGTTTGTCTCTATGATTTATTTGTCTTGCTAGGATGCATGTTGCTTGGGCTTCACTCCCCTCAAACTGATTTCGGGTCTTCTCTCACCATACTTTTCTAGTCCTGTGGTCTCCTGAACAGTGTGTAAAGGGAGGGCAGCATCTGGCCCTTTAACCTTATTTTCTAGCTTTCATGTTCAAAGTAAATCTTAACCAGGACAGACAAAGCTTTGCAAAAAGCCAAACACTGGAGATAGGAGACCATCCATTGGACTAGAAGTCTCTATTCCGTGTCCATAAATGAACTATGGATGCACATACATCAGTAGCTGCCGGAACACAGCATATTCACACGCATACAATTGTGTAAAACCTTCAGAAGCAGGCCTGTTACAAATAGCAAGAAGCAGACAAATTGATAGTTTGTTACAGCTAAAGTGACAACCAGGGGAACCATCCCCACAGAAAAGACGGAAGTATCTGCTGTCTACCACCATTAGCGTAGCCTGAAAAACTTGGAGTCTGAATTGGTCTTTTAAGAAGAAATGACCATAGGCCAAGTTGAAAATATTGATAAACATGCCTATCCCACTGCAGGAAAAAATATCATTCAGAGCACACTTATAGGAGGAACATCACAGATTATGACACCAGCCACAGGAGAAAGGGCAAAGGAAAGATGCTGATATATCATGGTTGTGGATTTCACCACAGACATGATCATTAAGCAATGCTTAAATACTTCTCAAAGAATGAGCTCTTAAAGGTTCATTCTTGTAGTAGCTTTACTCAGAAAATTCTTAACAAGACTGCCTTTCTTGGAGATATTTTATATTATCTGTAATGAGACTTTTGTATACATTTTTGTATTTAGAATTCAACCATAAGTACAAGATCCCTTTAAGTATGCTTGATGTTTTCATATCCTGATATTAAATTTAACTTGTTCCTCCAACAGTAATGTTTTCCCTAGTTTAGAAACATTTCAACCTTTAATATTCAAGTTAACTATTTGATAAAACCCGCTTCACCCTGCTCTGGTTGCTGTCCTTCTGACCAAGCAAGGGACACCTATTTAACTGTAGCTTCTAGGACATACATTGCAATACTATGGCTAACAAAAAACACCCCCAAAACAACTCAGGCAATGAATAAGTTACAAGAATATTAGAACGTTGAACAAGTCTTTACTTTCAGTCAATCTCATGACCACTTCAAGGAACACCAGTGTGACATTGCACCCCATATTCATCATAGAAATATGGTTATGATATGAATATAGCATAACTAAGATACTTTATGCAAGATGACTCATGTAAGGCATCATTGGAAAGGCTACAATTTAATGAATGTGATTATCCAATTTGTACACATGTATCATTTCTGTATCTAAAGTTAGGAATATTGACTATGTACCAATTACAACTGTGTGTGTATTTGGTAGACACCCACCAGACAACCAGCCAGCACAGCCTTGATGGGCCATTAGGAAGAAATAATAAGACTGTGAAGATACTAATCCCTCTCCCTCTGAGAGGCATCCTGGGATGTAGCTGTGACACTACAAGGTCAGGTGATAAGATCACCTGATACAAAATATCACCTTGGACACTGCTGGTACTTTTCATCTGTAGCGGGATGGGGATCAAACAAAGGTTTCCTGCCTTAGGTAAATCCTCTTTAAGGCTGGGGAGGGGACTGATCTACTCTCCTCCATTACCTACCCAAGAAGAAAGACTGCTGAAAGTACCGGAAGGGACAAAGGAACTCACCTGAGTGGAAAGATTGGGGTCAGTCCAAACTGAGGGCTTGTCTACACTACACAGCCTTTAGCGACATGGCTGTGTTGCTACAGCTGTGCCACTAAAAGTCGGGCAGTGTAGCTGCTGTTTGTTGGCTCTCCTGCCGACACCGCACTGTTCACATTGGCACTTGTCGTGGCAAAGCTTGGGCCTTTCGGGGGTGGGTTTAACACCTCTGAAAGACAAAAGTTTTGTCGATCAAGTGCCAGTGTAGACATGAGACAGGGATCCAGTCTGTAAGAAGAAATAACTGGAACTCTAAGCTACAGAAACTCTGCAGCTTTCCTAAAATTACATTTAAAGTAAGAAATTACTTCTTGAAACCTCTCTCTAAGATCTTAAGCTTAGTATGTGTGTTCTGTTTTATTTGCTCAGTAATCTGCTTTGTTCTGTTTGCTATCCCTTATAATCACTTAAAATCGGCCTTTTGTAGTTAATAAATTGGTTTTGTTTACTATTAAACACAGTTCGTGCAATTTCTAACTTGCGGAACAGGGGGGCAAGAAGTTGTGCATCTCTCTCTTCAGTGAGTGGGTGAATTTTTATGAGCTTGTGCTGTGCAGATCTTTCTATACAGCACAAGACAGTATTATTTTGCGTTTATTCCCCAAAGGGGGTGTGCATGTCAGTGCTGGGTGAATCCTCTCACACAGAGCTGACATCAGTCTGTGTCTGCAGCTGGGTGTGGCCCCTACCTGTGTGTGTGTGCGCGCGCTGCAAGAGGCCGGAGAGCCTAATTCAGCAAAACAGGGAGAGGGAATCCAGACTGGTGGAGCACGAGGGGCTCAGTGAAACCCCAGTACATCAAGTGGCATCCCAGAAGGGGGTCTAACCCATCACAACCAGTTACTCAGTACTTTTAGGAATAGTCAAGCAGGTTGGACCTTAAGCTGGAAGATGTATAAGGTGGTCCTACTTATACAAAACAGTTCATAATTCTGACAGTTAACTTTGCAGGAACTAGAACACCTAGTTCTACTTGTGTACAAATTGTTATTCAACAATTGTGTACCTTTGAATGTGTTACATTTTGATTACTATCCATTTACCCATCTAATTTCAAGTATTTCTATTGGCATATGTACCTTTGCTACTAACTGAAGACTTGATAGTGACCCTACCTGTAAGCAACCCTTAGGAATACCCCCTCCCCCAAAAAAGAATTATAGAAATCCCATATATATTTTCATTAGCTTTTGGAAACTAAACCAATTTAGTATGTCTCAAGATCCATCCAGAGAGATGGAACCATGCAACAAACAGCAACATAAATTCCTTGAAAAGTGTATGAAGTCAGTTACTGTATACAAGGAAAAATAGACTTGATCATGCTGGGCATTTGAGAATTAAAAAAATTAAGCTCAATACTTACAAGATTTGCTTTTTCTTTGGCTATTTGTTTTTGCTCTTCCAACTTTTCATTTAAAGAATCATTTTCCCTTTTTAATTCATCAATTCTTTTCTGAAACAAAAACACAGTATAAGAGTGAAGCCAGAAATTGGATACGTCTCTCCTCAAAAACATCTGTCCCCCGGTTTTGAAATTGTTGTAAAGTCTTGTAAATCACACCCATAACAAACCTCTAATGATTCCTGTTTCTCTTTAAATGAGTTTTCAAATGAATTCCTTTCCAATTCATGGGCATTCTTGAGCTCTGAAATAAATACCAGATTTGCAGATTGTTAAAACATTGCATAACAAGTGAACCATATTTTAGAGAATTCATAGTTAAAAGGTGATATATGCACTCATGGTCAATAGCAAGAATGTTGAATAGAACTAGTAATATTAATCATCATTAGTCTGGCTTGAAAACAGATGACATGTCCAAGTGATTTGCCTTCTAGGCATTTATAGACTGGTCCCCCACATGGCTGTTACACTGTACATAAGTTTGCTCACTAAAATATCAGCTTTGAAAATACTTAGAGTATGCAATTCCAATAGCTTTTCATTGCATATAGCTGAGCACATTGTTGGCACTCAACTAAATATGCATGTCTGACAAACAAAAAGCAAAAGTTGTAATGGAAATATTTGTCTATGAGGAACTCCTAAAGGAAGAGGCTTATTACAATATTTCACAGAAGTATAAAATGGTGCAAAGATAGATTCTTTTGGCTTGTTCCTGCTCCCTTTGCAGTCAATGGGAGTTTTATCACTGATTCCAATGTATGTAAAATTGAGCCATTATAAAATGGGTTAAGGGATGAAACACACTTATTGTCTTTTAAGGACTAAGTTAAGGCTCAAAACTACTTTGTATTGCAGGTTATCTTAAAGAATTTCCAAATACTGACCAGACATTTATTTCCCCCTCAGAAAAACTGAATTCCAGACATAGTTTCTGAGCTACTAGGGAGAATAATGCTCAGCCAAAGAGAGGCCTCTCCGGGTCAGAGAATATCTGTCTTCACTTTACCTGGATTTTAAAGAAAGCCAATTTTATGGGGCTCCTTAGCACTTAGCAACAAAAACTATAGAACGATTAAGTTACTGAACCTGAGATTTTGAAAGCAGCCTAGAAAATTTAGATACCACTTTCATTAAAGAATTGGAAAATGTGTCTAAATCTTTTAGACTGCTTTCAAATCTCACCCTAATTTTTAACTCAATGAGATTTATTTTACATATAGGAATAACTAAGATTATGGAGTCCCAAAATGAGAACTTCAGATGATTAACAGTTTCAAAGGTTTATTATCAGGAACAGTGGATATTGAATGGATATGTTTGCTCTCAAAACAATAAAAATCATTTGACTTAACATACAGCACTGTTAGAGAATTATTTGGTAGCGTATGTTCCACTTCATGAAGGAACACAAAGCACTTGCCTAAAAGAGATGATTCATATTCCTTTTGCAGCTCTTCTATTTTTTCTGCATGGCTGTTTTCGAGTTCTAACTTGAAGTTTTCGTGCGTAATATTTAAGTTGTCCACCTGCAATATGATAGTAAGTTTTTTTAAAAAAAATCTCTCATATCCAACTATGTAATCCTTCATTAGGAAAAAAAAAAAAGAAAAAGTCATCTAATACATTCCCCCACTCCCCTTTCACCAAGTAAATAAAAACATGTCCTCTTAAGGGAACCTTCTTTAAACAAAGCCTAACTAAATCAGCCTTGGAAGGTGCCATGAATGTGAAAAACTATCAGACCAAACAGAGCAACGAAGTTCTGAAGCCAACAGGCTCCTCACATAGAATAGCCCCAACTTCAGTTGCCAAATCAAATCAAATCTGGTAACTGAACTAGAATGTCCCAGCTATTCTCATCTGTTGCAATAGCATATAAAATGGTGTATGTAGCACTAAGGGTACGTCTACAATGCAAAAAAGTGTGTTCTTAACTTAGATTAAAATAGCATAGGGAGCACAACTTTTTACTCAGGTTGGTAGCTCAAGTTAAACCTACAACAGAGCCTGGGGGTGAATTTGAGTTGCTAACCTGAGTTAAAAGCAGAGATAAATAGTCTAAGATAGCAGGAACTAAACCATGTGCAGTGTTTTGTAGGTAAGAAAGACCTGACATTTGATCAAAGCAGTAAGGTGTTTAGCAGGCTTAGATACTTTTGCCAGCCTGAAAGTATAAGTAGTTCAGATGACACTAGATCAGTTTTGCTGCATCTCAGAGCTTTAATCTTTAAATGACCATTAAGGCTACAAAAGCCCGATATTGAATTTAACACATTTCTAATTATCCTATGTATTTTAAGTACTTCATTAATATTTAAGCATCAGAAAACATTTTAGAGACACATTTTGTTAACAAGATCAAGTTGAGTTTAATCTTAGATGAAGGTAAATCATCTAAGTGGTAACATTAATAGAATAAAAACATGAACGTTTTGAAACTTGTTTACCATAGAAAGGAATTAATTATTGGTAAAGCACATTTGCTGCTTCTGTTAAATTGTACAAGATGAAATGATGTAGCTGGGTTACTAACATCTCTTAAAAGAACTTCAAAAGCCCCAGAGAACTCTTCTAAATCAAATACCACAGACCTGTTCTTGGAGTTGCGCTTTATATTTTTCAGCTTCTTCAATACAGATACTCTGTAGTTTCTCACACTCTCCAGTGTAAAATTGTTTAAGTCTTTCCTCCAGCTCTGTCAGATCATTTTGGTGTTGTTGATTTAGCTTCTGCACGAACCCTTCATAAGCAGCTTGTAATTCATTCCTGTCTCTCTCCAATTTCTCACAGGCTGCAGAAGTGGTTACTGAAGATTTAAAGAGAGTCAGTAATTTGACTTGTTAAATCCAATCATAATTTCACAGAGCTTGTCTACATTATAGGTACTAAAGATAGCAGTGGAAATTCCACAGAGCCGGATTATGATACAAAATATAATTTACTTGTAAAATGAGTGCCACCTCTAAGGCTGCCTAAAGAGGCAATCTGCTGTCTGTTAGAGTTCTTGGAAAGTATTACAGTGACAATTCAGTGCCTCTCAGGCTGAGGGTTAAGTTTAGAGTTAGATGTCAGTATAGACATATCCTACGTTGGTAAAATTTACATTGCTTGGGGGGAGGGGAGTGGAATATGCACACCCCTGAGCAACGTAAGTTACGCTGACGTAAGCACTCATGTGCACAGTACTATGTCAACGGGAGAGCTTCTGCCGACACAGCTTATGCCGCTCAAGGGGTTGGTTTTTTATGCCAACGGGAGAGCTCTTCCCCATTGGCATAGAGCATCTTCACCACACACGCTGCTGCAGCTCTGTAAGTATAGATGGGGCCCTAAATCAGAGAGAAAGGGGGAAAGCACTTCATCTACAGTTAAAAATGATAGTGGTTCACAACAGAAAATTTATCAGTGACCCTGTTTCTCACTACAGAGACTGGAGTGCCCTATGAAGATTTTAATTGGATTTACCACTTCACTTAATGGGATCTTATTTCACTACTGGATTCCTCAAAGTAATATGTCAGTTCAAACTCAGCTATTTATGCTTTCCAATGTATAAACTGAAGTGTTACAGTCCTATGTCCCAAAAGAATACCTATTTAACACGTTACTTACACGGAGATAATAGACAAGAGAAAAGTGATTTCTCCACAATATCATCAAAATGCTAGTTGGATAAGCTTCTGTATGCTGTCCTTCCAGTGTACCCGCTATTACAGCGTAGCCTTTTGTCCCCTTAGAAATCATTGGTAACATTCTATGAATCATTTAAGATACATTTTCCAGCAGCTAATATGCAGTTTCCCAGTGAACCATGCATTACCACGATACCATGCCTAGCAACGGGTGTGTAAACGCTTTTATGTTTTCCAAGAAGAAATGAAATGGGAGAAAACTGAATTTAGAACATACATTCTTCTGTACTTTCAGCAGTGGAGTACTGTGTTGCTAGTTATGCTCACTGTTACATGACCACTTTAGCCTGTCAATCCAGGATTTTTGAAACCCATAGTATACTAGGCTACATTCTAAAGAATAGAGCAGAAATACAATAAGAATATTATGAGATTGCTTTCCATTCTCCATGCTGCCTGCAGCTATCTTTTAGAGAATACAGAATGTTTCTTAAATGTTTCCATTAATCCAGTTTAACAAAACTAAATTGCTCTCTCCCCCCCACTCATATAAAAGGTACTTTGAACTTCTGATTTGCATTCCAGTATCTCTACTTATGAATTCCACCATAGCAGATTTGTATATAAATGTTCACAACTCAGAGCAAAAGGGCACGTACACCTCCCCCCCACACATGCATTTTTCCATTGGTAGCATGACCGGCTGAACAAGCCCTGCACTATACACCTTCATCTGCATACAAGTAGTATGACTGATTATAAGGGAAAATCCAGTAGTACATTTGAGTCATGGCAGCAAAGTATAGTTCAGATAGTGAAGGCTGACCACTGGAGACTGTTGTATAAGGTTTCATTTCCATGCAGTCTCAAGGCTTATTAAAGAAAATTAAAGGCTTATCTAAGCTATTTAAACAGAGACCTAGCTAAAAGGATACTATAACCTTGGATTAACTGGAGGCAAGAATTTTATATCTTCTTCTTCCACTATCCCTCAATGTGAGGATGATGTCTGCCAGGGGGGTTCGCTGGTGGGTTTTTAAGTGGCTGAGGAGCCCAATTCATGCCCTGCAGATTTTCCCACAGAACTGACAGGTGTAATCTTGGACAAGACATAGTTGTTGGCTGGTGACTGTTGTGCCCTTTCTTTACACACACACACACACACACACACACAGTTTAGCACAGAAAATGAGAAACTGAATGTCAGTGTATAGAAAGTATACTTGATTTAAATACCTTCTTTCCCCAAAAATCTGTGCTCTTGGCAGAGTGTGTAACAGCAGTATGGGGGTTATAAGTGTACTACTGGCCCAATCACTAAGTACACTCTACCCCGATATAATGCAACCAGATATAACATGAATTCAGATAGAACGCGGTAAAGCAGTGCTTTTTACCGTCAGACAGACATTGCCACAAACTCATCTGAAGATCTCTGTGTAAGATTGAAATCTTCTCTCTCACCAACAGAAGTTGGTCCACTAAAATATACTACCTCATCCACCTTGTGTCTCCAATATCCTGGGACTGATATGGCTACAACACTGCATAATTGCCCCAAATGGATAAAAATTCCTGATTATTGCTTGCAACTGACCCTGATTTCACATGACAACTTTCTCTTAAAGTAGCATTTATCAGCATTAGGGTTCTTTTAAATCTGTCTTTATTCCTCCTAAGTTACAAAATAGCCCTTTCCTTTGGCAATCCAAGCAAAACATTTGGATTTTTTTCAATATCATGTCAGCTGCAAGCCACTGAATATATTTGCCTGGCATAGTTATGTATTTTGAAGGAAGGGTAAGTAGTGATGGTTACTGTCATTAAAACAATACAAAGTATCAGGCAGAGAGCCAGTGGATAACATCACTGATACAGCTGCATGCAGAACTCTGATCTCTGTTTATAGCATGGTGGTGAGAGATATAACCGTGAAGCAGTCATCACTAACAAGGATTATTTAATTTGAGAGCATCATAGCAAAGCATTTCAAATGATCCATTGTTTTGGTTCTTCCATTACTTTTAACACCCATCCAGCTTCATTATTTGAATGGTCCAGAGTATTCATTTGTCTCTATTTAGGTAAAGAAGTGGTCTTCACTTGCATATTATCAAAAGCATCCATACATTTCCTTGGACACTTGGTGTTTTAAACTGCCACCTCAAGTATTTTGGATGATCCTCTGTTTTATTAAACAGTATGTAAGTCGAAGAAAACCCCCACGCCTTTAGTGAATAGCCACATTAGTTCCTGTTCAGCCAGTTTGTAATTTAGATTTAAGAGAGGATCCTAGTACTAGAGTTCTGGATGTCTATGACAAAAAGTAACCTTTGGAAGTTGCATTAGTTGACTTGGTGTAAATCTCTTACGCCAAGGTCATAATAATTTTCTAGGGTTGCAAATTTGACACTACAGGAGCAATCAGAAAAAAAATTAAGGTGAATACATCCTGAAGTTCACTCTTGAACACAAGTGATTAGTGAGAAGTGGAAGTGCCATAATAGTCACCAGATGACCAAGAGCTCACACTGAAATTTGAGATAATCCACAAATGCGCATTTGTGGAAGATGTTTGAATGAATGAGATACATACCCCACATAATGCAACTTCACTTTATTTCCAGTGTCCAAGAGTTGTTTAATAGAGTAAGAGTGTGTAGGTTTGTGGGCAGTAAGAAGTGGGCAAGATAGGCATATATTAGTCAGTAACAAGAAACATGACAGAAGACTACAAATCAATCTGGACACCATGCAGAGAGTATCAGAGGGGTAGCCATGTTAGTCTGGATCTGTAAAAGCAGCAAAGAGTCCTGTGGCACCTTATAGACTAACAGACGTATTGGAGCATGAGCTTTCGTGGGTGAATACCCACTTCGTCGGATGCAAGAGAGTTGCATGTGATTTGAGTATTTTCACTGCCACAGGTTTCCAACTGTTATCCCAGCTATTTGCCAACACTGCAGTGATTTAGAAACCAAATAACTATTTGCTATATATGTACCTTTTGTGTTTGCTTTTTGCAAACCTTCATAGGAGTGAAATTTTCTTTACGTAGGTTTTTTGAAAAAAGTCTAGGATTTTGTTGGGTTCCTTACAAAAATAAATTTCAGGCAGAAGCAGTGCAGCAGCCATCCTAAATTGACATACCTGACAGAAGTGTTCACTTCTGATGGGGTAGAGACCTTAGCCATGCAACCCCTCTGAAAGGAAGGTAACAATGAGGATAGAGTGGGCACCTCAAAATACTGGGCTCTTCACAAGTGTGACCTGGAGGCCTTGATAGAGGAAACATTTACCAGGAGGTAGAGCAGCCACCCCCAGAACAGCAGCAGCAGAAGGAAGGGACTGGGTGCTCTTTCCCTGAAGAACTCTAGGACTTTTCCTCTGCTCAAAGTGTGCTGTAGAAGGTCAGGTGACCTTGGAAGAAGGGGACTTACACAGTGCAGTGTGTAGCGCTTAGTGAAAACACTACCTTTGCTGACAGGAGAGCTTCTTCCATCAGCATAGGCACTTCACCACCCCGAGAAGCAGCAGCTATATTGATGGGAGAAGCCCTCCAGTTGACATAGTGACGTCTACACAGGGATTTAGGTCGATCTGTTACTCAGGGGCAGGGATTTTCCACACCTCTGAACAATGCAGTTATACTGACATAAGTTTGTAGAATAGACCAGGGCAGATACTGCCTGTTTTAATTGGATGAGAAAAGTGAAGGCTAGCCTCTCAGGCTACAATGTTTTCAGTCACAGTATAATCCCTGACTGTTGTCTTTTAGAGGAACAGAAGTACCGTATGATCAAGGTGATCAACCAAGGTAATAATGCATTGAACAGTGCATATGAAACAGTGTTTTAAGCAATCCACTGATTGAAATTTATCAAAATTTTAAAACTAGTAAATTGTTAAAAATTTAAGTTGTTTGCCAACAAGATGGGCAAGACTTCAAATTGTTTGGGGCTGGTTTGCACAGCCCTAGTCCCTACCATGTTAAAACAAGATTAAAAAGTACAGAGTTCTTCAGCATATTATCTGGCAAAAGTAATACAAGAGGCACACTGTGAAAAAGAGCCAATTAATTCCCCAGCCTGACATAGAAAAGATTATTTATTAATTCAGATGCTCTAGGAGAAGTTTGTTCAACTCAAATGTTTTGCGTATTCAAATGGTGTTTAAAGTTAGATTTGAAGAATAAATTTTCATTAACTGGAGGATGCTCTCTTTTGGTAGAATAAGCTTCAGCATTAAAAATAAATGAATAAAAAATGCCCATTTGAGCTTCTCCTGCACTTCACAGCCCCTTATCAAGCACACTGCCTCAACAAGTGCATGCTTCACAATTGTCATGTTTCACTGCTATTTCACTCTGTTTCATTGTTTCTCTCTCCTTCTCTCCCCAACATAAAGCACTTCCCACCATAGTTCCATACATCAACCATGCTAACACATTACATTCAATAAAAGATTGAACTATGCATGGTTACAAATCCACAGAGCACAGATGTAACAGTAGATAAATGCCACAAAACCCAGAGATGAAAGGAAGTGCTTTCCACTTATCCATTAAGTCAGTTCAATTTCATTTGTAACATTAAGGCAATTATTTTTAAGCCTTCAAGACACAGCAGTTTTAGGGAACACTAAATTTAGCAACTAGAAGTAAAAATATACTTTACTTTTCAGATAGACAAATCCATTAATGTTTTCTGCCACTTAAGAGTGCCAATCACTCTCCACAATTTTCCACACCCTACCCATTATTATAAGGGGAGCTGGTATCAACCCCTATACTTAGGTTGCCTAACATTTTCCCATTATAAGAAATCTTTGTAGACTTTTTTTTGGGGGGAGGGTGGGAGAACACTCATACCTCCATTGTTCACAGCAAGCTTTTCTTGCCCCTTTCTTTCACACCACTAGGATCCAGTACACATCTCCAGCATTGTATCCTAACCCTCTCTGAGCCATTATGCGGTGAAGGAGTTTCCCACTTCCTGGAGGTCACCGTCTTAATCTAGCACTGACAAAAGTAGCTCATCTGCTCCACCTTTAGGATAACTGAGGGCCGGACTCTTGAATTTTTAAATGTTTGGGACTGGCAATACTGGAAAGTAAACAAACTAACTATTTGGCTTTATTCATGGTATCTTGTTTCCAAGAAGGGAGTTGAGAAGGAAGGAAGCATGAAGCTCAGAGCATGAGGAGCCTCATATTCTGTTTACTTATGGATGTTTTCAGATTTTGGCAAGAATTGGTTCTTCTACACTTCCTCACGGCTGTATCCCACGGGGTGTATAAGCTTGGGGATATGGCTACTGTTTTTGAACTGTGTTTCTCAATTAGTGGTTCATGGCTCTGAGTCACAAAAGGCAACCAGGCAGGTTACAAGGCGATGAAGAGATTATAATCTAAACCAAAGAAAATATTACCTCCCCCCACCCACCTTTCAAGGGTAAGCATTCTCTGCCAACTTGTCTCTAAACACATTCAAATTATATAGGTTTATTATGGATACTTTTTTTGTTTTGCTCTTTGATAGCAAATGTAAGGGAGATGTGAAAGTTTACTTCATTTAAGGTGTTGGCAACCTGAAAAGGTTGAGAAATGTTATCTTGGAATATCAATCCCAAGGTTCCAACTAAGCATTACACACTTAAGTGTTTTCAGGATGTTCCCTTCCCAAATGAATATTGCCTACTAGAGGTGACAAGTGAATCAGATAATCTGCAGCAGCCATTATGGATTTTACACTAAGAAGCGGTTGTGAAAGCCAATGACTCTTCTTCCTTACACAGAGATTCAATTCATGTTTTAAATGAAAATAATTTAAATAATAAATGCTTACAAATTATGTACTGGATCCCCACATTATAAAATCTAATTTGCCCTCCATATATATCAGACCATAATAACTGAACTTACTCAGCTATTGTGCCTAAGTCATAGGATGTTTTCATGCAAGTATTTTTCAAGCCTCTCTTCTGGTCCCAGTAAGAGCCAATATGAGCACAGTTTTAAGTATATTAACTCATTGATTAATTAAGGACTAAAAGCTATCAATTTTATGACTGAAACCAAAAATCATTTTCTTCAGGAAATTATGGTCATTTACTGGTTTACTTTACTTAATTCTCATGAGGATCCACTACTGTGCCAGATTTATAGGTACTCAGAGAGCTCCTTAACAGGCAGTAACCAAAAGCAAGACACTAGCATAGTGAATTAGGTACATCTTAATAGGTTTGTTAATGGGAATGAGAGCAAATGACAACAGCAAGTACTTAATAGAATGTACAAACATGAATAGAATGTACAAAAACTCCAGTATTAAGAGTTTCTCAAGGGCTGGTCTACGTGACAAAGGTAGGTTGGCTTAACTACATTGCTCAGGACTGAAAAATTTCACACCCTGTGCAATGTAGTTAAGCTGACCTAAGCCCCAGTGTAGGGTGACCAGACAGCAAATGTGAAAAATCGGGACAGTGGTGGGAGGTAATAGGAGCCTATATGAGAAAGACCCAAAAATCGGGACTGTCCCTATAAAATCGGGACATCTGGTCACCCTAACACAGTGTAGGATGAAGAATTATTTTATCAAGCCAGTTACCATCTCTCAGAGAAGTGGATTTACTACAGCGATGGACAAACCCCTTCTGTCACTGTATTAAGTGACTGTGCTACAGCTGTAGCTGTGCCACTGTAGCATTTCTAGTGTAGACATAGCCTTATTTTGGGAATAGGGCTCTTTAGTGTTCATGAATCATGGAAGTGTAGGACTGGAAGGGACCTCAAGAGGACTTAATATTATCTCGACCAGGGGTCCCCAACACAGTGCCCGTGGGTGCCATAGCACCCACAGGGGCATCTAAATGCGCCCACGTCCTGGCCGGCAGTTGAGCATTCGCCGAAATGCCGCCGAAATTTGGCGGCATTTCGGCGGATGCTCGACCACCGCCACGGTCCTTCGTCTGGTGCCCGCCAGACAAAAAGGTTGGGGACCACTGATCTAGACCATCCCTGACAGATAAAGATTGTCTAACCAGTTCTTAAAAACCTCCAGTGATGGAGATTCCATAACCTCCCTAAGGTGGAAGAAACGTATTTCCATACTAAGCAATAGGAAGGCTAAAGACACACGTTGACAATTCTAAATTGTGAGAACCTCTTAAAGTTTGCCATTTTATATTACATTTCATGCAAAAGATGAAAAAGGAAGTTTGAAGTTAAAATTTCTGGCATTTATTGGCCAAGATTGCACAGACTTTATACTCAATTCAAAGGCATCTCTCTGTCTACCACATCTGATCAATTTCAAAATCTCGGGGAAAATGCTAGTCTTCAATGGTTAGAGCTATATTAATTATGGAGAAAATCATAACAAAAGGGGGAGATGGGGGACATAGAGCCCCTCCCATCTAATTAACACAGCCACAGCGTCAAGCTCCTTTGCAACTGTCTATAGATCAAACTAGTTGATGCACCCATTAACATCTTAGAGCATAACAATATTCCTGCTCATCCTCTCAGCTGACACCCTGGAGGACACTCCCAGATAGAAAGAGGTATGGGGGCACGCATTGGTGAAGACAAAATGAGGAATGGGGGCATGCACACACACACCTTGGCATGGAGAGAATAGGGCACCCTAATATGGAGGCCCCCAGAACCTCTAGCATGAGGGAAAGGGTGGGGAAGTTTCAGGAAGTTTCTGAAAGAGGGGGACAAGGAGATGGCACACAGAGGCTTAAGGAATGCATGGAACCCGTGATGTGTGCAGTAAATTTGGCAGACAAACTATGAAGTATGCAACCCCAGTGTACTCTATTGCACCTTTGACTTTGCAGCACCTAGCTGATTAAGTTGTGTGAAGAGTACCCTAAGGGCAGGTCTACACTTAACACGGCACCCAGACAGCTGTGCTGCTGAAGTGCTTTAGTGAAGATGTTCCAAGAGCACTCTCCTGTCAGCTTAGTTAATCCACCTGCTGCCAACATAGCACTGTCTACTGGCAGTTAGGTCGGTATAAAACGATGTTGCTCGTGGGTGGGGATTATTCATTATTAAGCCCTGATCTACACTCAGGGGCGGCTCTAGAAATCGGGCTGCCCCAAGCAGCGGCGCGCGCGCGCGCGCCGCTCCCCCGCCCGGGTCGGCTTCTACACTACAGAATTACTTCGGTATAATTAATAAAAGTAAAGGGCAGCAAAGAAAGAATTTGCTCAATTGTGTACAACACCAAAGAGACACTGTTGCAGAAAGTTTAATTACATTTTTTAAAACTCAAGTTAGATATAAGCAGTTGTGACAGATGGGGAAGCCATTTCCTGACAGTTAATGGTTGGAGAGAGTCAAGGGCCCAAGGAAAGCTAAGCTCTTAACTCAGTTAGTTGGTAGCTGCCAACAAATGCCTATCCTATCAGTCACTACTGGAAAATAAGCCTTCAATTAATGCTGTTGCTGCAAATAAGGAGAGCTATACACACTGTTAACTTTGACAGACCATTTACAACTTTCGGGTCCTATTTTCACATTACTTTCTAACTTTTCAATAATGATGATGTATCTGAAACTGACACACAGAGGTGATTTGTGTTTTCAGAATGCTACGGTCGTAGGTTATCACAATAAAAATGTGCTGAGGTTATCACAATAAAAATGTGCTGATACTGTATAAGCATTAGATCCATTTGCCTCAACTGCAGTTACATTTTCATTTCAAACACAAATCTCTGAGCAAAATACCACTTTAAGATCAAGGCAAAACAAACTGACATCACTATTAAACACAGTTAAACGCAACTTCAAAGTTGGCAAAACTATCCCTTGCACATTACAGTTCATTTTCAATATTCCAGCTGTCCACAAAGATGAGTTCTCAGGCATTTAATCTCATGAGATTTATGGCATTTCCTTCTAGTAATTTTACACTCATTTGCCCACAAGCCAGTAAGAGAAAAAAAATGACACATTTTAGTTTTAATGGACTTTTGCTAGAAAGTGTCTTTAGAAACCATTTACAAATAATTTAGGTATCAAACAGGAATATGCATACTGTAAGACATCCCCCCCTCTTTGGAAAGTGAATGTTTTGGTCATCAGATACATGCTTCCTGCGGAGGCCCTGCAGGCTTAGTCAGATCAGCGCCAGGAATTCAGTGAACCCAGGGTCATGCTGTCAAGACTCCAGAGTAATGCAGCGTTTAAGCATTTGAACAGAATTCAGCCAGGGAATTAATGACTTCTGTAACAATACCATGACATCTGTCTTTACAAAAGAACTCTTGCCGCATTTCCTCCCCTCCCCCCTAAAATTGGGAAAATAACTTCTTACCCAGCTCTCCTCTAAGGTTGAGAAATTCTTGAGATAGCTCTTTATGCTGTTTTAGTGCTTCCTCCCTCTGTAAAAAAGAAAAAAACCACACTTGGTTACTAGTGTTTTGAATAGAGCACCTTCCAATAATTAACTCACATTATCTGTAGGAAAACAAAAGGCAAGAGTGAGAAGCCAAGAAATGAATCATTTAGAGTAACAGCTTTGCTGTTACAAACACAGAGATGTTCCTTAGTTGTTATGGAAGTTATTCTTTAAACAGCCTCCCTAGTTTTCCCAAGTTAACAATCCAACTAAATCTTAGTTTGCAGCAATTAAATGATAGTATTTAGGATTCTCCCCCCCCCCCATGGGTGTAACTGTATATTGATCCACAAAGTTTCAACTAATGCACGCATAGGACATATGATGCATGCCTCTTTCAAACACAAACTTAAATATTTATACTACGATCTAGTCAGCATATGTACTTTGTGCTGAATGTAAACAAAGCTAAACTTTGCTAGAGGCTCAATCTTCTATGAAGGAAAGGTAAAAACCCACTTTTAAACTAATCGCCATTTTTTCATTAATAGATTTTATACATTCAATGACTGCTAAAATACTCAGATTTAACTTCTAGCTTAAAAAACAGAATAGAAAGAAAATATATAAAAATATAGAAAGTAGTGTTGGCATTCAGGAAGACTAACTAGAGCTTTTTAAAGCAAGAATCAGCTTGTTATTCAACTTAAAAGCCAGGAAAAAAAATACTACCTCTTTTGCCCCTTATATTCTGCCCACAACCGAAAGACAGCCAAAAAACCTGAAACTAGCTGCTGCATAGAACACAGTCTAAGAATCAGATTCAAGAAAGACAACCCACAGCATACACAGCATAACTACATTAAAGGTATTTCACAGCTCAATGTTCACTTCATGAACAGAATCCTCCAGACGCAACCACTGCTGTGGAGAGCATAATGTTGCAGAGATCATAAGATTCAGGCTCTCTCGTCAGGAATTGCTTGCTGCTGGAGCCATGTCACCTTCCCTGCAGTCAGCCACTGCTGAAATTTCCTGACATTCTTCCAGAAAAGCACTATAAAACAAATACTAATTACCCTTGTTGCAGCACATTGAGAATAGAGGCACATTTTGCTGCTAGAGCAGCCCATTTTCCAGCTTCCGTCTCTCCACTTTCCCCCCTGCACATGTAACAGGGTATACAGGTGGTACTGGCAACACCATAAACCAAACTGGTCTAGCTAGATATAAGACACTACTAGGAAGGGCTCCATTGGACCTTGCTTCAGCCTTATTTCAAGCTTTGCAGGTTACCGTACTTCTTGTACTGCTCTCTCCCATCAGAGGCAGATATTGCAGCTTCTGCACTTGGCACAAGCAGCCAGTGATTACTTAAAGCCACAGCCCTTCATTTATGAAAAATGAGAAGCAGACATTAGACTGATCGATTGCCACTTACTCAAATATCAGCTGGTACAGTAAAGGAAAATCTGACCTTCTCCATGGATAATGGGGTGTATTTTTAGCTTTCTGAACTAGATATACCAGGCCTTCACTTAAATTTGTATACACAAAAATAATTGACCTGAGACCTGAACTGGATAGAAAAACAAAATTATGCACCAGTGAGAATGCAATGTAAACATTAAGTTTAACATGATGAGTACCCAAACTTGCATTTCTAATGAACCCATCACTTGCAAAAAGCCTCACTGTGAACATTGTCTCCTTTGCTCTCGCCTGTACTATATTAGAAACATAATACAGTTGTACAAAACCATTCAGATTTTTTTTTGGAGTAGCAACTACACAAACATCTATGGTAGTTAAATTCAAACATTAACATTGCCATGCTTAGAGCCGGGGTGGAGAAGTGCTCACAGAAAACCCCACCTTTAGAATACATTTCTCTCCTATTTATTCCTACTGCAATTTAGTTTAGGACTCTTGATAAGAAACCCACTTATCAGATTACTTAGAGGTGGGTAAAGGAGGTGGCAAATATTCCTTCCAAATCTCAATTCCTTCACTCACTGAAGAGTGAGTGAAACTATGGCCTGGTGTGTGGGGGTGGCGGGGGGGCGTCGATGTAAGGTACGCAACTTCAGCTATGGAAATAGCGTAGCTGAAGTCGACGTATCTTATTTCGACTTGCCTCCCAACCTCATGTCGCAGGATCGACGGCCGCGGCTCTCCCGTCGACTCCGCTACTGCCGCTCGCCCTGGAGGAGTTCCAGAGTCGATGGGAGCGCATTCGGGGAATCAATATATATTGTCTAGACAAGACGCAATATATCGATCCCCGATAGATCGATCGCTACCCGCCGATCTGGTGGGCAGTCTGGACATACCCTATGAGACATTGCTCTTAAAGACAATTAAAGCCCAAAGGAGTTAGATGTTGCCATTAGTTAGGTAGCCATTCGTTTAGCATTAAGTGCAACATTTCATCCATCTCCTACTTTGATATCACAGCTGTTATGCCTAGTTTGTTCA
Source organism: Mauremys reevesii (assembly GCF_016161935.1). Classification (NCBI taxonomy): domain Eukaryota; kingdom Metazoa; phylum Chordata; order Testudines; family Geoemydidae; genus Mauremys; species Mauremys reevesii. The sequence continues at coordinate 83,800,297 of NC_052627.1, read as the reverse complement.
TGAGTAAATAGTGAGTGTTTTTCCAAAAATTGTCAACTCATATGGTGTAACATTTGGACTTTTCAAGAAAGTCCTTCACTGACTATGCTTCATATAAAGACCTACCTACACATTCTCTTCAGATTCATTTGCCTAAATTATAACAATTTAATACAAAAAAAGATTTAGCATATGAAGGTTAGAAGTTTGCTTAAAACACATCTTCTTTTGATACAAATGGGAAACAAAGTGAAGTTATTACACTGAGCCTAGAGGGACAGGGTAAAAGTGTTGCTGAAGAAGTCTGCTCCTGTCTAGTTTAAATCAAGTGAAGGACACCTATATATGATCCTGAACTACAGGGCTGGCCTTAAATTTAGAGAGATTATGTACTGAGCAGACTGGCACAGCATATCTATATTCATATGACCTATCTTAAAGGTAAAAAAGGTGCAATGCTGTCATTTTAGCTCAATCAAGTTAGCTTAACTCAATTAATTGAAGACTCCTCACTGCTGGTTAAGACTCATGCTAACATATTTAAAGGCTTGTTAGATGACTGTTGTACCTCATATTAATAAGCATTAGGAGGGGTTTTCTAACTTGTTTGAACAACAGGATTGAAAACTACACTTTCTCCCAATCAAGACAAAACCACAGTCATAAGTTGCTCTTTAGGGTATTAGAATTTCATACTTGTTCAATGGAATTTACCAGGATGCAGTTTTTCCTCAAGAGAAGAGTGTGAGGAAAGGATGAGTCATAGCACTGTAACATCAGTGCCCACTACAGATCTGACAATGAAATGATGAATACTGCAGAGTTTTTATTATCTAAATAGATCTCACTGTAGTGCTGTGTACATAGTTAAGTACTATTTACTATCATTTGTTGAACTATGCAAACTAAGACTTAGTCTACCTTGTATTTTGTTTTCCTTTTTCTGTTTAAATTATCTTGAGGCAGTTTTCCATAGCCACCTTCAGGATCCTGGTTCTCTACTAAATTAAATTTATACTTGCATATATTTGTTCTGTGATTTGTTTTATCTCTGAGTGTTTGTTTTTCCTCCTCCCTGCCTCCAATGTTACAAACTTCTCATTTGTAAAACTTCACTCCAATTCTTAGTTAATCCTCTTTAACTCTGCTTGTGTGACTACCCAATTCTTCTTTCCGGCTACTTTCTCCACCAATGTTTTTCCTTTTTACCTCCAAAGGTCTCCAAGCTCTCTTGGGCCTTTTCTTGGTGTTATTTCCCTTTCTTCTCCCTTTACTGGTGCTATTTGACTCCTCATCTCCAACCTGGCAGTTTTTTCTTTCCCCAGCTTCCCAAAGAGATTTAAAATGCTGTATTGGTACATCTGCACTGATGCAGCTGTGCTGCTTCAGCACTTTAATGAAGATGCTCTAAACTGAGGGGAGAGAGCTCTCCAATCAACACATTAATCCATCTGCCCCAGAGGCGGTAGTAATGTCGTCGGGAGAAGCTCCCGACAACATAGCACTGTCTACTCCGGGGGTTAGGTCGGTATAACTGTGTTGTTCAGGGGTGTGATTTTTCACACCCAAGCGACAGTTATACCAATATAGGTCTATAGTGTAGACCAGACTTGAGTCCAGCCAGCTCTGAATACTTCTAATCAATGCTTTGCACCCTTTGTCTTTACATTATGTAAGATGATGTCTACACTGCAGAGTTGTGCTGGGATAGCCTCCTAGTATAGACGCAGCATAAACCAAGAGGAGTTTTCCCTGTTTGGTGTAGGAACACCATCTCTCTGAGACCTGGTCTACACTCAGGGTTGCCAACTCTGACTGAAGGTATTCTGGGAGATTTTTTTTCCCCCCATTCCAACATGATGTAATATCCTTTTTTAAAATAGCCTATTCAAATGCCCCGGATTGCTTTCAGTAGTCACTGGGAGAATGATGCCAATTCCCAGAGACTCCAGGTCAATCCTGGAGGGTTAGCAACCCTCTCTACACTATGTAATTAGGTTGGTACAGATGTGTCACTCAGTGGTGGAAAAATCCACACCGTGAGTGATGTAGTTAAACCAACCTAACTCTGGGGGTAGACAGTGCTAGGTCAACAGGAGAATTTCCTCGTCAACCTAGCTACCACCTCTCAGGGAGGTAGAGGACCAATGCCAAAGGGAGAACCCCTCCAGTTGGTGTAGACAGTGTCTTCACTAAAGTGCTCCAGTGATGCAGCTGCACCACCATAGTGGTTTATGTGTAGACTTACTCTAAATGATGTTAGCTATGCCAACAAAAGCACTCTTCCGTCAGCAAAGCTACTCGACACTTAACATTTTTACTGACATAGCTATGTCAGCTAGGGATAGGATTTTTTTTACACCCCAACCAACATAGCTATGCCAATATAAATTTTAAGTATAGACAAGGGCTGAGAATCAGCATTGGTCACAGGGGAGAAGCAATTCCTGGATGGTTAGAGGCAGTAAACTCGTGAGACCTGTGTGCCATCTGAAAGGTGAGCAGAGCCTAAGTACACTTCTTGCAATGCCACAGTGCCACTACAGCAATGCCACAGGGCAAAGCAGCCAGCCAGCCAAGACTCTGTCTTCCCTCCAAGTTCCATGGGACTGATGGTGCTGAATGAAAGGGAGAATGAGCACTTCTAAGTCAGCCATATGGGTAAGCAGCATTCTCCTTTGCTAACAGTGTTTTGGGGCAGGCTAGCCAAGGCCTGCTCGCCTCCTAGAATATCAGGTCCTCACAAAGGGCATTCTGTGTACCCATACTGAACTTCCAGGGCCCTAATCTGCCCAGCGTATGCTGGCTCTGGTTAGATGTGTTAGATTTTCAAAAGCACCTAATTGAGCTAGGAACCTAATTCTCATTGATTTTGAGTGGAAGTTGGGCACAATCTACTTGGGTAGAAATCCACCCTGGACTGTCCACTTGCTAAAAGCCAGCACTGGGTTTATCATTCAAACAGTGCCTAGCATACTGGTAAATTTGAGCTTTACCAGTTACCAACACATCCAAATTCAAGTAGCCTGTTTAAAATTCACTGCTGCCAACATTAGCTGAATTGTTGCATGTCAGTTACACTGAAGACAAATAATTAGCTTTTCCCAGAGACAGATTTATGGAAAATGAAAATTGAGAGCACAAGAGCAGAAAATTAAGTAGTACTACAGCCATGGTTGTTGAACTCTACCAAAACCTCTTCATACATTTATCATCACTAGACCCACTGTAAAATAGAATACACTTTTTTTTAAAAAAAAAAGTCTGTATATAAACTAAAAACAGACAGGCATTTTAAGACAATTTAAGTCAGATAATTGTCAAAGAGTTTTTCTGGTTCTTTAAAGAATTTCCTTGTTAGTTACAAAACTTCAAGGAAAACAAAGACACTAAACATTTGTTTCCAGATGTAGAAAAATAAGGGCTCCTTCAGTTTCTTTCCAGGCTTTTGTAAAATCTGAATGCAATACTTAAAATGCAAGCATATTAGGTAGATACATTAAACAATAACTAGACTTACCACCTCTGTCATATAGCTTCGTATTAAATGCAATAGCGAGGTGCTGAGGCAACTGTAGTCCTAAACATATATGGAGTTCTACAAAATAAAACCAAACTTGCAAGACTTGAAACTGAAATATGATAATACACTAAAGAATATGAAGATGTGATTAAGTTTGAGTGGTCCAATCAAAACTATCATAGGCATTTCATTTCAAGTTTTATGCAGTATGACATTGTAGTACTTCAGGGTGGAGCGTCAAAGTAGAAATAAATACATGCTTTGCAAGATTTTAATTTAAAATATGACTAAAAATTAATGCAGCAGCTTTAAAAGTCATCTACAAGGATTAATTTGTTTAGATTTGTTCATTTTTCCAGCTGTTTGGTATTAATGAAAGATATATGTTTAAGCAAGGATCATCCCACTCAAACTTCATGGAACACTCAAGAAGTAGTCATTCTAAATGTTATCTCAATGGCAACAGGTAGGTTGTAAACACAATTATGACCTCATTGCCGGATCAAGTAGGAAGGCTGGATAACTAGTGTCTGCCCTTTTTTCAAACTGATCTGTTTTAATGGCACAAAAATACATAGAAATTTTGTTCAAGTCAACGTTTTTCTTATAATTTTGAGGGTTGTGGGGGGATGGGAAGGGATTAGGGACTATACCAGAGTAAAACCTAGTCCCAACTATAGAATGAACAAAGTTTATATAGTTCTATACCTAGTGTGTCTTGCAGCTCTTGAAACTAAAGTGTAAGTCCTGTTTTACTTTGTGGCATTCCTTGATGTGTGTAAAACTGTAATTACCTCAACAACTAGCTATTATAGTTAAAGACTGTATGACAGAAGTGGTAAATCTGGCTTTAGTTAGGCATACCTGCCCAATAAGCTATCACTCTAAGTCTGGTACTAGTTACAAGTGCCATGTAGTATAAACTCTAAACAAATTTTATTTCCTCCTCTGGAAACAAAATCCTTTGAAATTGTATTTAAAGTGCTAAATGGAAAGTTTCCAAGAATCAGCAATGGAAAAGCTACATTTATATATTGAAATGTCTGGGGTTTTTCCAATACTCATTTTATGTACATGTGCGGTGCTAATATCCATTTTACATGCACCTTTGACCATCTCACCCACACTCTGCTCACAAATTCATCTCTACTGGGACTGCCTGTAACATTCCAAACATCTGAGCAGCTTCAGACAGCTGCCATTAAAAAACAAACAAAAAAAAAAAAAACCACAAACAGCTGCCCACACCAGGAAGAGAGGTATTCCATCCATGAAAAAGATGGAGTTTTCCAAATTTCCCTCAGAATCACACTAGTTTGAGGCCCATGCTTATAATAGTCTGTACTGCCTGTGACCCAGGAACTTCTTGGTCCAACCTGACAAAGAGTAACAGAGGTGCACAGGGTTTTATAGGGATCTCCTGAGTCAGATATATGCATCACAGTTCACCAAAAGGTGATGAGTGAGGTCTCTACCAAGAGCTGTAGCCCGCTGTGTATCATGATCATTGCTAAATGTTTGTAAGGATAATATTTAAGAAGTTATACCTTGATGCAGAAAATTATGTTCTTAAGGCCTTAAAGGTAAGGCAGGTCACCAGGAGTGACATGTCTCAGATATGTTCCTTTCAGACATGAAGTAACTGATGCTTATCTGCCTGTCTGGTCATATGGGCATCGTATGCCTCTCAATGTATACCTATTTGCATACTGAGCCATGGGGGTGGGGAGGAGAGAGACTGGAAAAATCTAGGGGAGAGGAAATTTATAGGACAAAAGAGCAGGGGTGGCCTCTTCCTGACTAAGGACAAAGGATTCTTAGGGGATATCTAGGGGTACAAGGAAGCACAAAGGATCCCTCACCAAAGAGGCAAGCTAACAGCATGTTTGTCTTATGAAAGGAGGTTAACAGCCTACCTGGCTATAAGACACAATACATGAGTATCTAGTTAATAAAGCCTAGGCTCTAGCATGCATGTTATGAATGTATACCCCCCCATCCCATTTGTTTTCAATACTTCTACTTGCTATTATTTGAACCTCTGTGGTTGATTAAATAAACACACTTAGTTTCAGATCTAAGTGTTGTGTGCTAAGTGGAGCAGTGATCTGATGTGAAACAGGTAAGCTGGGGGGTACTGTTTCTTTGGAAGCAGTGAAACTGAATACTGAGAGCATCCAGTGGAACAGGTTGATGCTTGGAGGGCTTGAGCTGTTCCTGATGCTAACCAGTACAGAGACAGCAGGGCCTGCAAGGCCTAGGGGGGAATGCGTGTGTTGTCTGTGGCTGCTGGAGTTAGGGGGCTAATGCCCAGCAGGCACAGACAAAATTTCCTCACGCTAAGGTTAGGTGGTAATGAGGTGGCTCAAAACACTGAGTACCTCTGGGAAGCGCATCACTGTTACAGGTTTAAAGTTTAATATTGCAACCCATCTGGGCTGGATATGGGAGTTTCAGACCACTTGAAAGGGAAGATACCAATATTCCAATGGAAACTCTTCTAGCCCTAGAAGGTCCTGTTAAAGTCAAGAGAATATAGGTAAAGAAAAGCTGGCTGGAGGTCATATTTAGAAGTTTCTAAAGTTATGAGTTTGCTCTTGGAAGCCTGCACAGATAGCCTCATGGTACTGAGGGATCCTGCCTTGAAAAGCAGACATGAAAAAACAGTACCAATAAAACTGTTAAAATTCTAAATATTTCTAATATATTTATATAAAACACTGTGAATAAGTGTTTTATTGACACTTGTTTGGGATGATCTGTATAACACACTGCTTCCCACTTTGAAGCAACAAGGCCATCTCAAATAGGCACCAATATTTTATACTAATGTGGTCCATATTAATGTTGAATGAAATGATGTACACAATATACATATTTCATTCTGTAGTTTCTAGCAAGATGCAACCAGCATCTCGAAACAGGCATCACAATATTTATATACAGCTGTATTTATCAAATTAAATACCCTTCCTAAAAAGTGTATTAACTGTATGATTAACAAATCAGGTCTTCAGACTTCCCCTGTCTTCTCTCAGGGGATTTCAAAAAATTTTTCTTCAGCACTCAATGCTCATAATATCCTGACCATTAAATGTAAACTAAGTTAACTACAAAAACAGAAGTGTCTAGAAGGGCATAAACATCAATATATCATGACCTTTCAACCGCTGTAGCTTTTATCCATCACTTCTTGCTGTATTACACCTAATTTGGAACGTAAAATCCTTAGGGTATGGATCTACCAGTTTATTTTTAAGTATCATACACACCTACATTACTCCATAAATAGCATCGAGTAGCAGTTCCCAAATTACGGTCCATGATTTCTGGTGGTCCACAGAGCACTTGCTGGTTACATGGTGCTAAAATATTATCTTCCTTTCTTTTCTGCTGCTAAACTGCACTTGAAGACATCTAAAACCCCACAAAGTTCTTTCCCAATGTAAGCAATGGCTGTAGTCGCCACAGGGATGTTTTACAATGTGGATGGGATATGAAGTGGTCTCTGCAAATCGAAGGTGGGTATGTCACAAGATACTATTATGATGAAATTTGATGATCCTTGGCCTGTGGGATAAATGTAACTGTCATACACAGACAGCATGGTCCAGTGGAGAGGATACTGGTCTGTAAGACAAGAGAAGTGGGTATTTATTGCTAATTTGTGTGAGTAAGCATGTTCACCCTTTTCTGATTTAGTTTCCCCTATCAGCACAAAATGGATGTTCTTTGAGATACAATGTCCATGTACAGAGTCCACAGGTGCTAAGTGCACATCCAGTGTGCACCCATCAGAATGTTCTAGTTGGCAGTATTCCTCAGGGCAGGTTATGACCCCTTCCCTTTCTTATGGAAGGGTACAAAGGGCAGAACCACCCTGCCACACCCAGTTCCTTCACCACCACAAAAGCTCACGACATCTAGACTCTGAAACAGCAAGGGTGGCACGTGGGATGTGGAGTATGTATATGGACTAACCATCTCAAAGAACATTCACTACTGTACAGCTAGCCAACCTCTTTTTCTTCAAGTACTAGTCAGTGTGCATATTCCACAGCTGGTGACTCCCCAAGCTGTGACCCTCACTTGTGGCAGGGGTATTGGGAGTTTCTGCGAATACTGATTGTAGAACTAATCTCCCAAAACCTGCCGCACCCCTGGCTGCTTGCACCACTGTGTAGTGCTTAGAAAATGCATATACTTGACAGCCAGGTTTCCACTTTGCAAGCATCTCGGCTAGTCAGTCTTGCTAGGGAGACCACATAGCTGGACTGTAGCAGGGCTGCCCGGGAGAGGGGAGGGAAAGAGGGGCAATTTGCCCTGGGCCCCACAGGGGCCCCACAAGAGTTTTTTGGGGCCCCTGGAGCGGGAGGTCCTTCACTCACTTTGGGGGCCCCGGAAAAAACTCTCATGGTGCCCAGGCCCCCAGAGCTTCTTCCGCTCCGGGTCATCATCTGCAATTTGGTGGCAGGGGGTCCTTCCGCCAAAGTGCCCCGAAGACCTGCAGCAGGGGTCCTTCCGGCACTTCGGCGGCAGGTCCCGGGGTGAGTCTTCAGCGGCAATTCAGCAGCGGGGGGTTCTTCTGCCCCGGGACCCGCCACTGACGTGTCGGGTCTTCGGCGGCAAAGACCCCAGACCCCTGAATCCTTTTGGTGGCCCTAGACTGTAGTCTAGTGGATTGGGCCCGAACCGTGTTGGATGTTTACCTACCTGCTAGCTGATAGTATGTTCTGATGCACTGGGCAATCCAGTTTAGACTCAGACTTTAAGGTCAGATGGGACCATTATGATCATCTAGTCAGACCTCCTGCACAATGCAGGCCACAGAATCTCACCCACCCACTCCTGTAACAAACCCCTAACCTATGCCTGAGTTATTGAAGTCCTCAAATTGTGGTTTGAAGACCTCAAGCTACAGAGAATCCTCCAGCAAGTGACCCGTGCCCCACACTGCAGAGGAAGGCGAAAAACCGCCAGGGCCTCTGCCAATCTGCCCTGGAGGAAAATTCCTTCCTGACCCCAAATATGGCGATCAGTTAAACCCTGAGCATGTGGGCAAGACTCACCAGCCAGACACCCAGGAAAGAATTCTCTGCAGTAACTCAGATCCCATCCCATCCCATCCCACATCCCATCACAGACTACTGGGCATACTTACCTGCTGATAATCAAAGATCAGTTGCCAAATTAATTGCCAAAATTAGGCTAGCCCATCATACCATCCCCTCCATAAACTTATCAAGCTTAGTCTTAAAGCCAGATATGTCTTTTGCCCCCACTACTCCCCTTGGAAGGCTGTTCCAGAATTTCACTTCTCTAATGGTTAGAAACCTTTGTCTAATTTCAAGTCTAAACTTCCTGGTGTCCAGTTTATATCCATTTGTTCTTGTGTCCACATTGGTACTAAGCTTAAATAATTCCTCTCCCTCCCTAATATTTATCCCTCTGATATATTTATAAAGAGCCATCATATCCCCCCTCAACCTTCTTTTGGTTAGGCTAAACAAGCCAAGCTCTTTCAGTCTCTTTTCATAAGATAGGTTTTCCATTCCTCGGATCATCCTAGTAACCCTTCTCTGTACCTGTTCCAGTTTGAATTCATCCTCCTTAAACATGGGAGACCAGAACTGCACACACTATTCCAGATGAGGTCTCACCAGTGCCTTGCATAATGGTACTAACACCTCCTTATCTTTGCTGGAAATACCTCGCCTAATGCATCCTAAAACCACATTAGCTTGTTTAACGGCCATATCACATTGGCAGCTCATAGTCATCCTGTGATCAACCAATACTCTGAGGTCCTTCTCCTCTGTTACTTCCCACTGATGTGTCCCCAATTTATAACTAAAATTCTTATTACTCCCTAAATGCATGACCTTGCACTTTTCACTATTAAATTTCATCCTATTACTATTACTCCAGTTTACAAGGTCATCCAGATCTTCCTGTAGGATATCCCAGTCCTTCTCTGTGTTAGCAATACCTCCCAGCTTTGTGTCATCCACAAACTTTATAGCACATTCCCACTTTTTGTGCAAAGGTCAGTAATAAAAAGATTAAATAAGATTGGTCCCAAAACTGATCCCTGAGGAACTCCACTAGTAACCTCCCTCCAGCCTAACAGTTCACCTTTCAGTACGACACGTTATAGACTCCCCTTTAACCAGTTCCTTATCCACCTTTCAATTTTTATATTAATCCCCATCTTTTCCAATTTAACTAATAATTCCCCATGTGGAACCATATCAAATTCTTTACTGAAATCAGTTTGATATTGACTGTGCAGAGTGAACAGAAGCAGCAAATGGGAGTTTTCTGCAAGGGAGTTCTCCAGGTGAAGGAGGAGAGACTAAATGACCTGTGGGGTGAGTTTGCTGGATGCTTGCTTGCATTCAGTTTAGTATGGTCTGCTTTGGAAGCTGTGTATTGCGCCAAGTGACCTGCATGGCTAGGCTGAAAGCTTACTGACGAGAATCTAGCCTGCTGTCATTTGATCCTTAATCCCTTTAGGATCGCTAGACAAGCAGGGCAGGACTAACTGAGGGAGAAAGCTGCCTCTTCAAACCCTTTTAGGAAACAAGGGGAGCTAGCAAATGGGGTTTTTTGTGGGGGGGTTCAGAGACACAGATACACACTAAACTTAGGTTAATCACCCCCCCCAACCAAAAAAATCAAAACAATAAAACATCCTACAAAATAAAAATAATGCCAGCAGAAGTCCAGCAGAAGAAAGGGGACTATCCAGTTTATTGCACTGAATGCAGCATGTATGATTGCCTGCCTTGTGGGCATGTGGCATGTGTGCATATCATAAAAGCAATACATGGCCCTCAGAGACCAAGTACATTGAGGAGGCTTTCAGAAACACAGTTAGTTGGGGATTGGTCCTGCTTTGTGCAGGGAGCTGGACAAGATGACCTCCTGAGGTCCCTTCCAACCCTGATATTCTATGATCCACCCCCAGTCTGACAGCCTCTATGTTGTTGAGGAAGACGAAAGTTCCTGGGAAAGATCATCAAACTGGAGCAGATGTAAATGATCCCAAAGCTGGGACCTCCTTCCAGATGTCATGGTATCCTCTCACACCAAGGATAACCCTCTCCAGGGAAGGGGACCCCAGTTATTAGGAAGAGACAGACAATAGTAATGCAGGGATTTGATTATTAGAAATATAGGTAGTTGGGTTTGTGATAAGTGGGAGAACTGCATGGTGAATTGACTGCTGGGTGCAAAGGTTGTGGACCTCTTGGGACACCTAGATAAAAATAGTATCGGGGTAGCCGTGTTAGTCTGTATCCACAAAAGCAATGAGGAGTCCAGCAGCACCTTAAAGACTAACATTTATTTGGGCATAAGCTTTCATGGGTTAAAAAAACCCACTTCTTCAGATGCAACCAGATTGCTAGCAAAAATTAAAAAGGTCAGAAGAGTTTATTAAAATAAGGGCTAGGGGAAAGCTGACAGGTACAGAGGAGCATACAGCTCAGACAGGCATTCCTTAGGGATTGGTTTATTAAAGGGGTTTCTGTATATCCTAGTAAAGAGAAGAGGATAGAAGTTGATAAAATACAGGTAGGAACTGAAGAGAAAGTCAAAAGAGTCCCATTCAATTAAAGCACTTCAAAGCAGGCAACTACATATTGACGAATTTTATAAACATTTGTATACAAATTCAAGGAGTTTTTCATACTAAGATGGGGGGACCTGAGTGCCTGGTATTAACAGAGGATACAGATATACCATATTGTTCCGAGTATAGGCCGCTCCTGATTATAAGCCGCACCCTTAAAAAGTTTGGTGCTATTTTAAAAAAATTAAATTTTTAACTTTTTTTAACTTAAAGAAAATATACACATTAGTAGAACAGTAAAACAGTATTTTATTTAATGAATAGGAAGACATGTACCAGTATTTCTAACACTTAACACTTTTGGTAGTCCTGCTTTTGACGGCATATGTTATATACTCAGAAATATTGAAAACTATTTTGTAGTTATACTGTAAATAAAGAAGGGAAAAGGAATGGACAACAAGGAGACTGATGGGAACAGTTCTCACCCTCTCCCCTGCACAACAATCAACAACATTAGCAAATGTTCTTAGGGTTAGGGATCATGGCCCTCCCCCGAACTCCTGCCCCATCCAACCCCCCGCGTTCCTTGACACCTCCCCCACCCCAGGGACCCCTGCCCCATTCAACCACCCCTTCTCTCTGTCCCCTGACAGCCCCTGGAACCCTTGCCCCTGACTGCCTCCCACCGCCCCATCCATCCCCTGATCCTTTCTAACTGCCCCACCAGGACCCTTGCCCCTATTCAATCCCCCTGTTCCCTGCCCTCTGACCCCCCCAACCCGATCCACCCCCACCCGAACCCCTGCCCTCTCTCCAACACCCCCTCCCTGCCCCCTTACTGCGCTGCCGGGATGTGGCTGGCGGCACTACAGTCCGGCCACGGCTGGAGCCAGGAGCCCCGGGATGCTGGGCCGGGGCAGGAGTCACGCAGCCAGAGCCCGGAGCTGGAGGATGTGGCGGGAGCCGGACGGCCAGAGCCAGGTAGCTGGCCGGCCACAGTAGGGTGGCCGGGAAGGGATGCGGGGCCGGGGCTGGAGCCAGGCGGCGGGGGACAGGGACGGGCGATGCGGCACCGGGGGATGTGAGGCCGGGGCCAGCGCCGCCCAGAGAATTCCGGGGGCCCGGGGTCTTCGGCGGGGGGACCCCTTCTGTTCCGGGACCTGCCGCCGAAGTGTCCCGAAGACCCGCTGCGGGGCGCCCCCGCCGCCGAATTACCGCTGAAGCGGGACCCGCCGCTGAAGTGCAGCCCGGTCTTCGGGGCACTTCGGTGGCGGATCCTGGGACGGAAGGGCCCCCCGCCGCCGAATTACCGCCTAAGACCGGGCTGCACTTCGGCAGCGGGTCCCGCTTGGGCAGTAACTCACCAGTGGGGTGTCCTTCCGCCCCGGAGCGGAAGGACCTTCCCCCCCTGAGCGGAAGGACCTTCCCCTCCCCGCCCCACAGGCGAAGACCAGGAGCAGAAGAAGCTCCTGCGCCCGGCCCCGCAAGAGTTTTCCGGGCCCCACGGAGCGAGTGAAGGACCCCGCTCCGGGGGCCCCAAAAAACTCATGGGGGCCCCTGCTGGGCCCGGGGGCAAATTGCCCCCCCTTGCCCCCCCGGGCGGCCCTGAGGCCGGGGCCAGCGGAGGCGGGTACACGGGGCCGGGCGCCGCGAGGCCGGGCGCCAGCGGAGGCAGGGCGCCGCGAGGCTGGGCGGGAGGCAGGGCCGGAGCCGGGCGGCGGGGACATGGCCGGGGCTGGAGCCGGGCGGCGCGAGGCCAGGGCCAGTGGAGGCGGGTGCGCAGGGCCGGGGCCGGGGCCGGGCGGCGGGGGAGGCGGGGACGCGGCCGGCGGAGGCAGGTACACGAGGCTGGGGCCGGATGGCGGGGGGGGGGGCGGGGACGTGGCCGGGGCTGGAGCCGGGCAGCGCGAGGCCAGGGCCGGCGGAGGCGGGTACGCGGGGCCGGGGACGCGGCCGGGGTCCGAGCCGGGCAGCGGGGGAGGCTGGGACACAGCTGGGGCAGCCCAGAGCCCTCTGATTCCCGGCCGCGGCTGGGATTTAAAGGGCTCTGGGCTCCCCGCCGTGGCTATTGTCCCGATTGTAGACCGCACCCCTAGTTTAAACACTCACATTAGGGGGAAAAAGTGCGGCCTATACTCGGGACAATACGGTAATAGGCATCACAGAAACCTGGTGGAATGATAAGACAGGTACAAAATGTATAGGAATGTACAAGGTATACCGGTACAAAACATATAGGAATGACAGATGGAGGTCATGCTGGTGGGGAAGTGACAGTATATGTGAAAGCAAGCATAGGGTCAAATACAGTAAAAATCTGAAATGAAAAACTACTATAGCGCCTCTATGGATAGAAATTCCATGCTTGAATTATAAGAATATAGCAGTAGAGAAATACTACTGACCACCTGACCAAGATGGTGACAGTGATTGTGAAATGATCAGGGAGATTAGAGAGACCACAAAAACCCCAATAATGGGGAATTTCATCTACACCCAAATGTCACTGCAGGATGGGATGCAGAGATAAACACCATTATTGCTTCTTCGAACAGCTAGTCCTGGAACCCACATGGGGAGAGGCAATTCTGATTTAGTCCTAAGCAGAGCACAGGGTCCAAGAGGTGAATATAGCTGAACCCACTCATTAATAGCAACCAGGGGCGGCTCTAGGCACCAGCGGGCCAAGCACCCGCTTGCGCGCGCCCTGGGGGGGGTCATTTTTTGGCTCCGTGCGCTCCCGCATGCCTGCGCACGGGTAGGGAGCCGAGCCCGACGAGCGGCGGCAGCCCGCAGTGGCGGGTCCGTCCGTCCCCCGCCGGCCCGGCTGAGCCCGCGCTCGGCATGACCAGGCGCAGGTCCGCCGGCCCGGCTCCGGTGGACCTGCCGCATGCCGCGAGGCCCATCACGCTCAATGCCCCCTCCCCCCCCGGCCGGAGGAGGAAGAGGGGACCGCGCGACTGGGGGGAAGGGCGCGCGGGCGCCGCTGGCGCTTGCTGGGGGCTGTTTTGCCCCTGCCCTGATAGCAACCATAATGTAATTAAATTTAATATCCTTCTAGGGGAGAAAATACCAAAGAAACCTACCACAGTAGCATTTAACTTCATTTTTCTGTTGTCCCTGTTTTTGAAGAGGCTAATTAAATGGAAACTAAAAGGAACAGTCACAACAGGGAAATGCTGGCAAGCTGCATGGAAATGTATTAAAAACACCATAATAGAGACTCAAACTAAACATATACCCCAAATCAAAAAAAGAAACAGTAAGTGTACCAAAAATGCCACTGAGGTTAACTGAGTAAGAGAGGCAGTTAGAGACAAAAAGACATCCTTCAAAAATTGCAAGTTAAATACCGAGGAAAATAGAAAGGAGCATAAAACTCTGCCAAGTCAAGTGTAAAACCATAATGAGGCAGGCCAAAGAAGAATTTGAAGAGCAACTAAGCAAAACGTGCAAAAAACAAACAGCAAAAAAAGGGTGGGTTTTTTTTTTTTAAAGTACATCAGAAGCAAGAAGTCTGTTAAACAATCAGTGGGGCCACTGGACGATTGACGTGCTAATGGAGCACTCAGGGAAGACAAGGCTGCTGCAGAGAAGCTAAATTAATTCTTTGCACCAGTCTTCACTGCAGAGGATGCAAGGGAGATTCCCACACCTGAACCATTCTTTTTAGGTGACAAATCTGAGGAACTGCCCTAGATTGAGGTGTCAATAGAGGCAGTTTTGGAACAAATTGGTAAATCTAACCATAATAAGTCAGCTTCTATACCAGAAGACTGGAAGAGAGCTAATGTGACAATTTTTAAAAAAAAAGGCTTTGGAGGCAATTCTGACAATTACAGGTTGGCAAGCCTACCTTCAATACGAGGCAAATTGGGTAAAACTATGGGAAAGGACAGAATTATTAGACACACAGATGAACACAGTATGTTGGAGAAGAGTCAACACGGCTTTTGTAAGGGAAATCATGCCTCACCAATTTATTAGAAATGCTTTGAGGATGTCAACAAGTACATGGACATGGGTGATCCAGTGGATATAGTGTACTTGGGCTTTCAGAAAGTCTTTAACAAGGTCCCTCACCAAAGGCTCTTAAGCAAAATAAGCAGCCATAGGATAAGGAAGGTCAGTCCTCTCATGGATTAATAACTGGTTAAAAGATAGGAAACAAAGGATAAGACGAAAAAGGGTCAGTTTTCACACTAGAAAGAGGTAAACAGCAGGATCCCTCCAGGATTTGTACTGTGACCTGTGCTGTTCAACATGGTCGTAATTTATCTGGAAAACCGGGTAACAAGTGAGGCAGAAAAGTTGCAGATGATACTAAATTACTTAAGAGTTAAGTCCAAACCAGACTGTGAAGGGTTACAAATCTCTCTCAAAACTGGGTGACTGGGTAACAAAATGGCAGGTGAAATTCAGTGTTGATAAGTGCAAAATAATGCACACTGGAAAAAAATCCCAATGATATGTCCAAAATGATGGTGTTTAAGTTGTCTGTTACCTGCCAAGAAAGATTTTAGAGTCATCATGGATATAGTTCTCTGAAAACATCCACTCAATGTGCAGTTGCAGGCAAAAAAGCTAACAATGTTAGGAATCATCAGGAAAGGGATAGATAATACAGAAAATATAATATCACAATATAAATCCATGGTATGTCTACACCTTGAAAGCTGCATGCAGTACTCATCACCCCATCTCAAAAGAGATATTAGAATTGGAAATGGACAGAGAAGGTCAACAATAATTATTAATGGTGTGGAACAGCTTCCATATAAGGAGAGGTTAAAAAGACTAGGACTGTTCAATTTAGAAAAGAGAACTAAGGGAACAACTGAGTTAAACTGCCACCATCAGGCATTTTGTTAGTCTGTGGGATGCTGAAGACAGACCAAAGGGCAAACCTCAGTGTCGGTAGCAATTGTCTAATGAACCGCAGGAGCAGCCCATGCACCAGGTGAATCATGATGTGAAAGTCATGTCCTTGACATTGAGGGAAATGTACCAGTCTTTCTGGTCCAAGGAGGGAACAATGGATGCAAGAGAACCATCTTGAACCTGAGCTTCTTGACACTGATATCTGAGGTCCAGTATTGGTTGAACCCTGCCCCCATTTTCTGGGGGATATGAAAGTAATGCAAATAGAAGTCTCTTTCCCTCTGTTAATGGTGCTGTTGAGGCTGTTTCCCAAGAGTGAGAAAGCACTGCAGTGCTTGTCCAAGCAGATTCTCATGGGAAGGGTCCCTGAATAGGGATGAGAATGGGGGACAGTTGAGAGAAGGGAAAGGTACTGAATGGTGTAACTTCTCTGGATCACCCCCAGCACCCAATAGTCTTGGGGTGATACTGAACCAGGCCTGTTGGAAGTATCTCAGGTTCCTGAAAGGAGGGGATGATGGTATGCTGTCCTCACATGTCACATCAAACTTGCTGCATGGTCAGCACTAATGCAGAATGGTGCTACTGGGAGGTAGATCCTACGGCATGCTTCCTCCTTGAGGCCAGATAGCTCTGGCTGTCTGAAATAGGAGTATGGCTGTTGGTGCCACTGATCAGGCTGGAACCTAAAGAGGTTTGGGCATACATTCCTAATGATTGAGGGTGGCCCTAGAGTCTGAGGGACTTCATCACCCCATCTATTCTCTTGTGAAAGTGAGCAGCCTTCAAATGGCAAGTCTTCATTTGTTGTTTGCAGTTCTCCAGCAATACCTGCTGAAATCAGCCAGGAGTGCCGCCACATGGTAATTGCTGTTGCCTTATCTGGGGCATTCAGGGCCAACTGTAGTGTGGTTCTAGCTACCCAACGCCCCTTCTCAAGGATCATCTGGAATTCATCCTTGCAGTCCTGTCTAGCTTGTCAATCAATTGTTACAACACACTTGATGTGATCATATTTTGCTAGGACAACCTGACAATTGGAGATCCTCATCTGGAGGGGCTGCAGTAGGAGTATGCCTTTTTGGAGAGCAAGTCGAGGCATTTTGCCTCCTTGTCCTTGGGGGTTGACTTCTGGTGGCCCTAGTGAGTTCTCTCATTAGCTGCTGTCACCACCAGGGACCCCAGTACTGGGTGGGAACAGAACTGTTCATATCCCATCACCGGGACCTGATACTGCCTATCTGCTCATTTTGACATGAGTGCCACAGATGCCAGAGTCTGCTAGAGGATCCTTGCAGGTTCCAAACATCCCTCATTGATCAGGATCATGACATGCTTCAGTACTAATGAGTGTAAAACACCTAGGAATTTGTGCAGCATATCTTGTACCTCCTCTGTGAGCAGGCAGAGCATGAGCAGTGCTGGACTTCCTGAGCTCCTGCTGGAACCTGGCCTGGAGTATTTGCTGCTGGAGCTGGAGCTCAAGCTCCTTCTTGCATGCTGAACTCTGGAGGAGCAGCTCAGTTTTAAAGGGCCACAGCCTGCACTGCCTGCCCACTAACACTGCAGTGCCCCAGAGTTCCTCACTCATCACCCTTGCAGGCAGGGGGCTACACCAGCTGCCTATGCACACCCCCAGCTGGGCAGCCACTTCAAGGTAGGAGGTGAAGATGCTGAAGTTCACAGGCACAGCTGTGAGCCACCACTCCGAGTAGTCCACCCTGAGGAGCATCCCATAACATCTTGTTCAGAGTTACGAACAATCTGGAAGAAAAAAAGTCACTGAAAGTTTGCAGATAGAAAAAAGTTGGGAGAGTGGTAAATAATGAAGAGGACATGTCACTGATACAGAGCAATGTGTTTTAAGACAGCTAAATGTAAATGTCTTCATCTTGGAACAAAGAATGTAAGCCATGCTTACAGGATGGAGGACTCTATCCTGGGAAGCAGTGACTCAAACATATTTGGGGGTCATGGTGGATAATTAGCTGAACGTGAACGCCCAGGGAGATGCTGTGGCCAAAATAGCTAATGCGATACAGGGAATCTTAAATAGGAGTAAAGAGATTATTTTACCTCTATATTTGGCACTGGTGAGACTGCTGTTGGAATTCTACCCCCTGAGTTTAAGAAGGATGTTGATAAATTGAAGAGAGTTCAGAGAAGAGCCATGAGAATGATTAAAGGATTAGAAAACACGCCTCATAGTGATAGACTCAAAGAGCTCAATGTATTTAGGAGAAAATTAAAGGGTGACTTGATTACAGTCGAAGTATCTACCTGAGGAACAAATATAATGGGTTCTTTAGCCTAGCAAAGAAAAGTATGGCACGATCCAATGGCTGGAGTTTAAGCTAGGCAAATTCAGAGAGAAAATAAGGTGTACATTTTTAATGGTGAGGGCAATTAACCATTGGAACAATTTACCAAGGGTTGTGATGGATTCTCCATCACTGAATTTTTAAATCAATATTGGATTTTTCTACAAGATGTGCTCTAGGAATTGTTTTGGGGAAGTTTCGACTTCCTATATAACACAGACCATAGACTATATGATTACAATGGTCCCTTCTGGTTTTGAATCTATGAATTTGAGCAAAAAGTTAATTATTTCAATTGAGTGCATCAAATAGAATCTCATTAGTATAGCAAGTACTTAAATGATTTTTTACTGTTGTATAAATGGTGATCTTAATTTTACCATTAAAACAGAAAGCCTGACAAGTGAGTCTTGCTGTCCACTTGTCGTTCCCTACTCCTAAAAATCAAAGAGCAAAAGGTATGTTAAACATTAGGAACTATAGGCAGGTATAATAAATTAAGGTTTTGTTTACTTGCAAATAGTTCTTACAATATAAGCATCCAAATCTGCCAGGAAAAGGTCACTTTAGCAGTTTGCTAGGTGCTATACTCAATTTGCAGAAGACTAGATTGCAACCATCCTGTTTTTAACTGTAAGATGCAGCCTTAGATGGTAACAGTTCACAGCATGCAATGCACCATCTTATCCAAGCAGAGCCTCATTTTATCAAGATGAAGCATCACAAATTGGGACCTGTTTTTTTCATAAGACTACACCTCTGATTCAGAGGTAAATTTGGCCACAGGCCACATTGTAGAACCCAGTGAATGACACTTTTCTATAATCTGCTCTTGGGTCACCCATTCTTGCACCATTAACTCTACCCTAGAAGATAACTATGGAGGTTTATGCATTGCTCCTCCAAAATCTGCATATCAGTATTACATATACTTTGATAGTTTGGGCCAGTTTCTGCTTCCTTAAACACCCAAGTAATACATACACAAGTAGTCTTATAGAGCAAGGATGGCATAATTTGACCCTTTATAAATTTAAGTCTCAATATTTGGACAGACAAGATCAGTTTGGGTCCTAAAGGATTTACGAATCAAAGCAAATGCTTTGATTTGGAACAAAATACGAATTCTAAATGAAAGCGGTCCAGAAAGTTTGACTTGAAATATCAGTTATATCTCAATTTATTTAGGAGACAAAGTGAGCTGGTGAAATCAGCTGATATTCTACTTTTACAAAGCGCCGTTCACAAAACACATTCCAAAATGCATTCCAAACACAATAATGAATAGCTATGAAGTGTTAACAGGGTGGTGTAGGAGGGCAACTTAGACTAAGAACACCATTGTGGTGAATCTCCAAAGAGCCCAGAAGCAATGTTTTTTTTGATTCATGCTTTAAGAAAAGGAGTCAATGACAAAGCTATCTTATCTATC
This sequence comes from Mauremys reevesii, assembly GCF_016161935.1. NCBI lineage: Eukaryota > Metazoa > Chordata > Testudines > Geoemydidae > Mauremys > Mauremys reevesii. The sequence continues at coordinate 83,780,582 of NC_052627.1, read as the reverse complement.
CTACTTCAAATACAAAATTGAGGCAGCAAATTTCACTACGGGACTACTAAAATACTATTGGTGGTTTTTTTTTCCAGAACCCTTTTTGGATTCACCACATTCCTCAGGGCACTAGAAAGTTTTTATACTACAGCAAACAAACTTCTTACAAGACACTCATTTGTCTCAGCAGTGCCTTTCTTCTGACACAATCTTTTAAGTGTTTTCTAAGCGTGGTACTCATGACCTTCAGTTTCTGTTAATTTTTTTCCCCATTTTTAATAGAACACTTCTACTAGGGAATCAATTTTCATTTGCCTTTGCCTTATTAGTAAAACAAAAATTCCAGACTTCATGAATACGTAGTCTGGGATTTAAATGTCTTCAGTATATATTCTCTGAAGTCTCTAATGGTTTAACGGCTTTATTTAATACAAGTTCTGAACCATCGGATGTTTATTCATTCCTTTGGTGACACTGAACTGAGTAGGTCTAGTCAGACAGGATTCCTAAGCGTAATTACAATTCAAAATAGGTCTGACTTAGCCCTGGTCTATGCTACAAACTTATGTCAGTATAGTTATGTCACTCAGGGATGTGGAAACCCAATTCCCAACCTAACTTTCGGTGTAGGCAGCACTATATCCAGGGGAGGGATTCCCCATTAACATAGCTCTTCCACATCCCTGTCATGTGGAGTACCTATGTCAATGGGAGAGTTTCTCCCATTGGGGTAGATAGTGTCTGCACAGTAAGTGCTACATTGGCGGAGCTGAAGTTCTGTAAGTGTAGACAAGCTCTTACTCTGTATGGGATATTTCTTTCTCCTGCTCCCCAATTTCAGGCATAACCTGAATATGCCAGTGTTAAATTTCAGACAAGAGATGTAGTAGATTCATCACAGATGTATTAAAGACCCTATTCAGTACAATTTTTGCCTCTTGAAAGTGATGTAGAAAATGATAGTTGGATGGTTTCTTATTTCATCCATTTTCTTATATTGGGGTTTACTTGCCGTACAGGTTTATTCTTCTCTCCCATCTCATCATGAATCTGTATTTTGGTTTAAAGACACAGTTGACTCAAATTCATAGTTTCAGCAGGGATTTCTATATATTAGTATTTTTCCCTAAGATTTCTTTTAACATGGAAGCAGTTTCATCTTGTTAGAGCACATGAAAGTCAGGTGATCTAGGTTCACAGTTACTGACTCATTGATTTTGGGCCAGTGACACTTCTGTGCCTCTGGTCTCCTGTGTAAACTGTGTTAACCACTTTTGTGAAGGTATCTGAAATATAAGCATAAAAAGCATTGTCAAGTGTGAAGTATTATGGTCAAAATGGTCCTGCTTGATAAGTGAAATAGACTTTATAGAATCATCTAGGTGGCCCTATGGGGAGAGGACAAGAGGCTCCTTCTTTCACTATCTACTGCCTTTTACCTTGAGTTTATTAGTGTAGGGTCTGTTCATTTTCTTGATGACTAATTGGCATTTTCACATAGATAATCCAGGAAATAATCAGAAATCATGTGTGTTGAAAAGTTCTTTAAGGCATATCTAGGGATTCTGACTACTTGGATAACCAACACATTCTGCAGTAAAAGCACCTTTTCTCAGTACCTTTCACAGTGAACCCTGTACTAGAGCCCTTTTATTAGGCAACCTTCTCTGTCTTGAGACCACTCTGAAATATCCCAGCGTATCCAGTACAACAGAAGGCCACCTCAATTAAATAACTCGTTTATCAGTCATTTCACTGACGTAGTGTTTCATTGTATTTAAATCATCTATTTCATACTGCATATTCAATATGATTGACTAAATTTTTTAAAGCATGCACAAGCAAGGGTAAAGCTTTTTGGTCAGTGAGCCACAGCATTTGAATTATAGACATAACCTTAAAGCAGTTGTCTCCAAGCTTTTTAAGCACAAGATCACTTTTTGAATTTAAGTGCAACTCACATTCTACCTCAAAGAAAATGTAGAAACAGTAATATCACAAACCCAAACACCCTTTGCCCTGCCCCTTCTCCAAGGCTATGCCCCACTCACTCCATCCCCGTTCTCCCCTCCCCCCCCCCCCCCGCCACTCACTTTCATCGGGCTGGGACAGGAGTTGGGTGCAGGAGGGGGAGTGGACTCTGGGATGGGGCAGGGGGAGTTGGAGTGGGAGGGGGCTCCAGGCTGAGCCTGGGGAAGGGGTTTGGGGTGCAGAGGGGGTTCAGGGTTCTGGCTCCAGGAGGGGACTCAGGCAGCAGGTTGGGGTGCAGGTTCTGGGAGGGGGCTGGGGCAGGACGGGTTCGGGATACAGGCTCCAGCAGGGTGCCGCTTACCTCAGGCAGCTCCCGGGCAGCGGTGCAGCAGAGCTAAGGCAGTCTCCCTGCCTGCCCTGGCCCTGCACTGCTCCCGGAAGTAGCCAGCATGTCCAGCAGCAGCTTGGGGGGGCCGGGGGGGAGAGGACAGAAGGGCAGGTGGCTCTGCACTCTGCAGCAGGCACCTCCCCCAGAGCTCCCATTGGCTGCAGTTCCCCATTCCTGGCCAATGGGAGATACAGGGGTGGGGACTGCAGGCGAGGGCAGCACACCAAGACCCTGTCCCCTTCCTTCCCCCAGGAGCCACTGCTGGACATGCCAGCCACTTCTGGGAGCAGCGCGGGGCCAGGGCACTGGCTGCACTGCTGATCAACTGGTCCTTTGTGGAGCCTCTTACCATATCAGTCTCAGTCACTGAGACTGAATGTCAGAGGCTCCATGATCAACCAGTTGATCGCGATCTACCAGTTGGTGACCACTGTCTTAAAGCAATTTCAACTGATCTGCTTCCAATGGCAGCTCGTGGGACTTCAATTTCCTGAGTCTTTATTGGGGAAAAAATGCTGTATTGTTAATATAGCCATGCTCACCAAGACATCCCATTCACTGAAGACAGACATTGAAAATACAGTGATTTCTAAATCCTCTGATTTTTAAAATCCTAAGAAATTCCAATAATAGAAAATTAACTTGAGAATGTTATAGTTGCACAGAGTTAAACACTCAGTCAGGAAATGCCAGAACTATGGCTGCTCATAGATTGATGACCCACTTCCACATGTGTTTTAAATCACACTTCCTTTAACTCATGCTTACATTGCTTCTCATAATTGTTTCTCCTATTCCACAGTCTGACATCATGATATCTGCTTCTTAGTTGTCATGCTCTCTGGAGTTTAGTTTCTCATCATCCTCTCAACCACATGGGTTCCAGCCAGCAAATTCTCCTGGGCTATCTCACCAGGATGCATCTCACTGTAAAACGTTCCTGGATACTGTGAATCAAAATTCCAATCCTCTTCTTGACACTGTTTGAGGACTGACAGCCATGTCATAGAATCATAAAAGATTAGGTTTGGAAGGGACCTCAGGAGGTCATCTAGTCCAACCCCCTGCTCAAAGCAAGACCAATGCCAACTAGATCATCGCAGCCAGGGCTCTGTCAAACTGGGCCTTAAAAATCTCTAAAGATGGAGATTCCACCACCTCCCTAGGTAACCCATTCCAGTGCTTCACCATCCTCCTAGTGAAAGTGTTTTTCAACAATATCTAACCTAGACCTCCCCCACTGCAACTTGAGACCATTGCTCCTTGTTCTGTCATCTGCCACCACTGAGAACAGCCTAGCTCCAGCCTCTTTGGAACCCCCTTCAGGTAGGTGAAGGCTGCTATCAAATTCCACCTCACTCTTATCTTCTGCAGACTAAATAAGCCCAGTTCCCTCAGCCTCTCCTCGTAAGTCATGTGCCCCAGCCCCCTAATCCTTCTCATTGCCCTCCACTGGGCTCTCCAATTTGTTCCCAACCTTTCTGTAGTGAGGGGGGGGCAAAACTGGATGCAATACTCCAGATGTGACCTCACCAGTACCAAATAGAGAATAATTACTTCCCTTGATCTGCTGGCAATGCTCCTACTAATGTTGCCAAGAAGGCTAGTGGCATATTGGGCTGCAAGGACACACTGTTGACTTGTATCCAGCTTCTTGTCCACTGTAATCCCCAGGTCCTTTTCTGCAGAACTGCCCCTTAGCCAATTGGTCCCTAGCCTGTAGCAGTGCATGAGATTCTTCTGTCCTAAGTGCAGGACTCTACACTTATCCTTGTTGAACCTCGTCAGATTTCTTTTGGCCCAATCCCCCAATTTGTCTAGGTCACTCTGGACCCTATTCCTACCCTCCAGTATATCTACCTCTTCCCCCAGCTTAATGTAATCTGTGAACTTGCTGAGGGTGCAATCCATCCCATCATCCAGATCATTAATGAAGATGTTGAACAAAAACAGCCCCAAGACTGACCCCTGGGGCACTCCGTTTGATACTGGCTGCCAACTAGACATCGAGCCCTTGATCAATACTCGTTGAGCCCGATGATCTAGCCAGCTTTCTACTCACCTTATAGTTCATTCATCCAATCCATACTTCTTTAACTTGCTGGTAAGAATACTGCGGGAGACCATATCAAAAGCTTTGCTAAAGTCAAGATATATCACATTCACCGCTTTCCCCATATCCACAGAGCTAATTATCTCACCAAGTAAGGCAATCAGGTTGGTCAGGCATGACTTGCCCTTGGTGAATCCATGTGGACTGTTCCTGATCACCCTCTTCTCCTCCAAGTGCTTCAAAATGGATTCCTTGAGAACCTGGTCTATGATTTTTCCCAGGGACTGAGGTGAGGCTGACTTGTCTGTAGTTAGCCAGATTCTTCTTTTTCCCTTTTTTAAACATGGGCACTATATTTGCCTTTTTCCAATCATCCAGGACCTCCTCCAATCACCATGAGTTTTCAAAGATAATGGCCAATGGCTTTGAAATGACATCAGCCAACTCAGTACCCTCGGATGCATTAGATCTGGACCCATGGACTTGTGCATGTCCAGCTTTTCTAAATAGTCCTTAACCTGTTCTTTCACCACTGAGGGCTGCTCACCTCCTCCCCATACTGTGCTGCCCAGTGCAGCAGTCTGGGAGCTGACCTTGTCCGTGAAGACTGAGGCAAAAAAGCCTGGAGTACTTCAGCTTTTTCCACATCATCTGTCACTGGGCTGCCTCCCTCATTCAGTAGGATCCCACACGTTCCCTGAACACCTATATAAACCCTTCTTGTTACCCTTCACACCCCTTGCTAGCTGCAACTCCAATTGTGCTTTGGCTTTCCTGATTACATTCTTGCATGCTCGAGCAATATTTTTATATTCCTTCTAAGTCATCTGTTCAAGTTCCCACTTCTTGTAAACTTCCTTTTGGGTTTAAGGTCACCACAGATTTCTCTGTTAAGCCAAGCTTAACATATTTGCTATTCTTTCTGCACATCAGAATGGTTTGTTCCTGTGCCCTCAATAAGGCTTCTTTAAAATACAGCCAGCTCTCCTGGACTCCTTTCCCCCTCATATTAGCCTCTCAGGGGATCCTGTCCATCAGTTCCCTGAGGGAGGCAAAGTTTGCTTTTCTGAAGTCCCGGGTCCCTATTCTGCTGCTCTCCTTTCTTCCTTTTGTCAGGATCCTGAACTTGACCATCTCATGGTCACTGCTGCCCAGGTTGCCACCCATTTCTACTTCCCTCACCAATTCTTCCCTATTTGTGAGCAGCAGGTCAAGAGGGGCATGGCCCCTAGTTGGTTCCTCCAGTACTTGCACCTGGAAGTTGACCCCAACACTCTCCAAAAACTTCCTGGATTGTCTGTACACTGCTTTATTGCTCTCCCAGCAGATGTCAGGGTGATTGAAGTCCCCCATGAGAACCAGGCCCTGTGATCTGGAAACTTATGTTAGTTGTCCAAATAAAGCCTCATCTACCTCCGTCTCTTGGTCTGGTGGTCTATAGCAGATGCCCACCCTTGTTGTTCTGATCTCTAAACTTAACCCAAAGACTCTCAACAGGCTTTTCTCCAGTTTCATACTGGAGCTTGGAGCAATCATGCTGCTGTCTTACATATAGTGCAACTCCTCCACCTTTTCTCCCCGGCCTTCCCTTCCTGAACAGTTTATACCCACCCATGACAGTGCTCCAAATGTGTGCTTCTCATCCAACATTTCTCTAAGCTGTTCTGTTCTCTGTTCAAAGTTTCAGTAGCTTATTTCTAAAGCACAGTTTAAGTATCTTATCCTTAAGTTCATTTTGCATAAAATGGGCATATAAATATTTTGTAGTCCAAATAAGATATTCTATTTTAAGTACAATCATCCTCATTCTAAACAGGACACAATTCATGTATTACTTAAAAAAACATGACTTAGGCAAGATCTATGCTAATATCACTGCAGTGGCCATGTCACTTAATTCAAGCCACTACCACAATGCAATTCATTTTCACCTAAAAGATAAGCCTCAACAGAATAGCTTCAGAGTATGAAGTTTAAGAAAGAAGATGTACTCTAGCTAATACTGTGGAGAAGACCAACATGTCTAGAGTTACTCTATTTCTATCAGTGTGAAAAAAAAATTTTTTTTATTGGCACTGAATTTCAAAAGGTGAAGCCTAACATTGTTTTGAGCTAAAGTGAGTTCATTGGTACTTCAGTGGTTGGGTTTGATTTTAAACATTTGGACTTTTAATTCGAAGTGGATGAAAAACCTGTTTCATAATATTTAACATTTGTCTGAACAAACAGCAATATCTAAGAGTTTTACTTCTACACAAAGTATGGATCAGTTTTTATTTTACAACAAAAAGTGGCTCAGTTACAATCTTAGAGAGCAAGCAGGAGGTCTCAGTATTGTCTGGGAAGGTTTAAGAGGGTAAAACTGACAGATTTTCAGGATGCTGTCTGCAACACGGACCACCCTCATTCTCACTGATAGTTTTACAAGAGATTATGACAGTACAATCTGGGGTTCAGATTTGTTTTAATGTAACAAAAACTCTGGTTCCTACTGAATTTACTACAGACACATTATGCCAGATCTTTTAAACTAGGTTTGTGATTTCCGTTAATGTAAATAACTTCTAATAATATGATACATTTGAAGATTAATATAGTGAAAGTTGATAAAAGAAATATCGAAGAGTTAAAGTCAATCAACTGAAAACTGTACTGCTCCATTTTTTTTTAAAACCTGATAAAGTTACAACCATCACCTACCAAGATTACTACAATAGAAGAAAGAATTTTTAGTTTTAGCCTGCATTTGATAACACTGAGTATTCTGAGTTTCATTGTTCTCCTTCTTGCTTGTTGAGGTTAAAAACAGAAAAGCACGATATAAAGCCACAAAATATTGGCAAGGGACAACAGAACAGGTATAATGACAGCAACATATTTAACTGACTAGATTTCAATTTGATGTGTCCTTTTAACACTGCAAGTGCACACACACATTTAACAGTTGTCAGTCCAGTTTCTGACATTTACGTCAGATGCCTTGCTCATTTCCAATAAATACTCTAGCTGCCAAGAAGATCACTATCTTTCATTAGTTTGTTGTAGCAACATTACAACAATAATTGAGAGAAAGTTACTTGAATTCCCGGTAAGTAGAAGCTGGATTTTAGAATTTTAAGGTCAAGAATTCTCAAATCTTAAACTGGTTATTCACACTTCAAGCATATCACATTTATAAAGACTACCCATAATAAATCTTAAGTCTAACTATAGAAATCTGGGCAAATTCTGATAGCTAAAGAGTTTAATGGTTGACCGATAATTTCCTAATACAGTATGACAAATACAAGATAATGCTTCTACATGCATACAGTAAAGGTAGGTTTAGGGTTTAACACAACTTTGGGGCAATACCTGTGTCAGATTAGGAAAAACAGTACTGTACCATTACTAGATCTAATTAAAGAAATATATAGACAGAGTGCCCTCCTGTTCCTTTACTCCAATGGGGCTGGATGGATTTGTCTGTGTTTTGCCAAGAATTTTAGTTAACAGCAACACCATAGAGTCCATTTTTAGCAGAGGAAAATGTAGTAAGTTATTTCAAACATGTGGAAGTTTACTAGGCACTAGGACTTCAGTTAAACTATGGCTATCAAGAGAATAGGAGCGACAACACAGATCTTACAAATAATTAATTTTGATAGTATAACTTTTAATGGCAGGCATCGCCGTGAAGAAAATTTGGCTCAAACTCCAATCTAATCAGTTTGCAGACTTCAAAGGGAAATTTAAGTTGGCTTCAGTTGCAGTTTAGTTAACAGAGCTTGAGATAGAAATTCAAATACAAGCAAGCATAAATTTGGAAACAAAGTTACAGGTAGAAGAAAAACAAAATGCAATCTATAGCTTATACTTGTTAATAAATTACTTTCCTGTCTAATAAAGTATTTCTCACCTCAAGGTTATCCTTTGCAGAGCTTGGCAAGTCCAAAGAATTGGGATCCACTTTTCATGGGACCTCCCACCCCCTAGCCCTACTGACAGTCTTCTTGTCCTCCTCCTTTTATACAATTACAGACTCATGTCCTTCAATTTAGAGGTCCCTATTGAGAGACTTTTAATGGGGTTCTTTTTGTCCTTGTAAACTCTGAACCCTGCATCTGGCCCAAAGTGTAAACACAAACTGGCTCAGTTGACAGATGTCCATTGTTCTCATGTTAATTGGGTTAGCTCTCAATTTCCTCTCCTCAGGTGGCAGGTCTCACTCCCATCAGATTTGGAATACAATATCCTACATGTTAGATAACTCAAACTGTTTCCCAATCAAACATATTGCAATAAACCATGACAATTAGCTAGTTCTTAGCTTTCAGCAGAGACCACATATGACTCCCTTTGGTGAAATATTGAGAAGGTTGTCAGATACAGGGTAATACACTTGTCTGGGTCTTCTGTGTCACATCTACTCCTTCGCCTTTCCTGATCACTTTTAGAGTAAGATGCTTACCCTTTACACAGAAGCTGAACAATGTCACAGAATATTCCTGCTTCCATTAGCTGAAATAAATTGAATAATTTGAATCTAGGTTTTTTGCACAAGAGCAAACCATGTTTAAAGGGTCCTTAAGCATTGACTGGATTGCTCGTCAAGAGTAACACCATCCTTACATGCTACAAAAACAAGTCTTTTTAAAGTAAGGGCTATGGGGACAAGTCTCCAAATAGAAAATATTTGCAATAAATTTTAGCTTTTGACTGGCTGATACCAGGGGTGTCATTAAGAGTTGCAAAGAGAGTTCTGTACTTTAAAAGCAGAAGAAAAACAGGGGTATGGCAGTGACCCAATGATCTCTCTATATATGCGCATGTTATTTGCGGAAGGTTTTCAAGACAGGAGATCGTACAGTGTATATATTGGATGTAATAATTTGAACTAGTCGTACACAACTTATTGTCAAGTAAGTTAAGTCACTAGAAGATATCAGCAAATTATGGTAAACAGAATAATGAACACCTGCTCAATGCAGGTGGTCAATAATGTTAGGATATATTAGCAAGGGACAGTTTAATGGTATTTTGACATATATTGAGTATGATTAATTGAAGGCCTTCAAATCTGTGAAGGCATTGAAGGCAAAGAACCTCATCCTGGATACTGTTTTCAATTGTAGTCATATCTTAAAGGTTCTATTAGAAAAAAAGGCCCAGAGAAGGGTAACAAATGCTGACAGCCTACATTTCTATGAAGACTTCCCCCATAGGAAGAGAGATACACAATACAACATCTAAATAGTTTAGAGATTAAACAAGAGGTAAGTGTACAAAAAATGAATGCTATAGAAAAAAAAAGAAAGCACTCCTACTGGAAGGTTCCTATGGGTACATCTACACCAGTGCTTAATTTGTAATGAAAGATGCCGGAGCTCAAGCAATTTAAAAAAAAACAACACACCCAAAAAAACCCTTTCATAACTGTCATGGCAAGCCCACTGATGTCAGAGCTCTGAACTGCCAAGTCTATGTTAACACTGATCTACACAGCAAAAAACCCTGTGCAAGTGAGTCTCAGAGCCTGGGTCAAGTAACTCAGGCTCACTCTGTTGGGCTAAAAATAGTAGTGTAGACTTTTGGGCTTGGGCTGGAACCTGGGCTCAGAGACCCTCCTCCCTAGAGCTAGGTCTCAGAGCCCAAAACACACTATTATTTTTACCCCAACAGCATAAGCCTGAGCCACTTCACCTGGGCTCCACGACTTGCTGCCACAGGTGGTTTTTTTTTTTTTTGTTTTTTTTTGAGTGGGCTTCATAGATTCACCAGATGAGTCAAACGAAGACCTGTTATGTGTACAAATTAACTATCCAGAGGCCCTGCCAGATTCAGAAGATGACACCAAATTCAAGCAAAGACTACTGCATTTGGATAGCCTTACCTCAGACTGTAGGTGCTGGATCACAACTGTTAATGCTTCAAACTTCTGATTACTGCTTGCCAAGAATTTCTTCAAATGCAGGATAATTTCACTTTGGTTCTCACATTTTGCTTTGTATTGTGCCAATTCACGTGTTTTTGTTTCAGTTGAATGCACAGCTGGAGAGGTTTGTGTGTGTATGCATGAACTTTTAGGAGTCCTCTGCTTGCCTCTCTCAACTGGAATTAAAAAAAAAAGACATTCTAATTAAAATATTCACTTCTGAAGTTTTACTAACTACCAAAGCTGGAAGTTAAAACACAAAGGAAATAGAAACACATATTTAAAAAACATTTCCTGAGCCACTTTGATTGGGTCAAAAGGGTTACTTTTTAATGGCATTACGGTCTTGAGGGTAAGGGACCATACAACAGCTTCAGTGTTCTCATACCACAAAAGCCATATACAACTCAAATTGCTCTTAATGATTATGCATTTACATTTGTTCATTAAGTGCATTTTAGCTAACTCTTTACACTGCAATTTTGATAAGCATTTTGAAAGAACTGAAGTGGTTCTTTAGTTTTAAAGCTTTTCCTCATCTCTACGTTTATCTAGTGAATTGTCTAATTTTCATACATTAAATGCCATCTATTTTCCAGGTCTGCAACAATTTCACATTTCCTGAACTGGAAGTTACAAAATCTATTGAAGCATTTTCCCTACATGTATTTGATCCCGTTCATGCTTTAATTTCCACTGCAAGATTCCACCATCTTCAGTTCACATTTACCTTTTATTAGCGAAAGGTCCTGGAGCACGTTTCTTAGTATTAATAACATCTGTCATGGATCAAGTACTTACTAAAGCTGTCAAACATCCAATACACTCCAAGCTTCCCCTATCCCTTTATGCGCAGCCTGAGGATTACCTACTTTAATATTGTAACATGGCAAATACTGACACTTAACAGCACTAGTGTGATTGATTCCCCACCACCGCCCCAACCTTGGGGTGCTGCCTGGAACTGGTATACCACTGAGCCCACCTGACCCACCAGCTTGGACTCCTTTACAGTGTACTGCTGCGACAGGCCCCCACATAGGTAGAGACACACCCTGAGATCAGCTCTGCATGGGAAGGCTCAGCTAAGGAACTGCCACATACTCAAGTGCACCCCCCCCTTTGGAGGGCAATCCAAAATGATACCGTCTTGCACTGTACAGAGAACTGTACAGTGTAAGCTCATGAAATTCACCCCCTCCCTCAACGTGGAGAGGAATATATACAGCTTTCTGCCCCAAGTAATGATTTCCACACACTGGTTTTAGACAAAACAAAACAAGTTTATTAAACTACAAAAAGATAGATTTTAAGTGATTATTAGAGATAGCAAAGAGATCAAAGATGATTACTTAGCAAATAAAACAAAAACTCAATCTAAGCTTAATATACTAAAGAAACTGGATATGAGTAGCAAATTCTCACCCTTATTGTTGTTTTAGGCAGTTTGCAGAGATTCTTGATCGCAAGCTGCACTTAAAACCCCAGGTATACCTTCCACAGATTAGAAATCCCTCCAGCCTGGGTTCAGCCCTTCTCCCCAAGTTTAGTCCTAGCTTCTCAGATGTTTCCAAGCATCTCCTTTGGGCAGAGTCAGTAAAGAACCCAGGATGATGTCACTCCCCTGCCTTAAATAGCTTTGTATATTGCAGGAACCCTTTTTTCTCCAACTTCAGTTTCCATGCCTTTCAGTGTATAAACACTAGTACTCTACAATGGAGTCCAGTAGCAGGTGACTTGGTCGCATGATCCCATAGTGTCATAGCAGCCATGAGTCATAGGCTGTTTGTAGCATCCTCAGGAAGGCTCCCCAGTGGGAGATTAGCATCTTCTAAACCCTATTGTTCTCCGTAATGACCCTTCTCAGCCAGCCATCTAAACTGAGTGTCTTCTGCCTAGTGAGTGTCCCTTGGGTGTAGACACATTTGTAATAGATGCATAGCCAATATTCCTAACTTCAGATACCAAAATGGTACATGCATTCAAATAGGATAATGACATTCAGTAAGTCATAACTTTTCAATCTCACATGACCTATTTTGCATAAAGTACCATAGTTATGCCATAATCATATCACAACAATATCTCTGAAGAATATGGGGCATTGTGTCACAACTAGATCACGTCACATCAGAAGAGACCAACATTTCTAAATTCAATACTTGATTCTTCCAGGTGTACAAGGTTTCTCTATAGTCTTCAATTTGGAAAGTCAGCCATGTATAGCTGTGCAAGTAGGGCCAGTGTCTCCCTATAGTTCTCACAGCCAGTGAACAAATCCTATAGCAACCATAGTCTGATGCAAAATATAGATATCCCAAGGTAGTTTAATGAAAACATCAAGACAAATGAGCCTTTAGATTAACTATCAAGATCCACTGAATTTAAAGCTGAGAATCAAAGGAAACTAAATTTGTAACAATTTGAAAGAGGTGAGATTTGATGGAAAAAATAAAAGTCCAAAATCTCTTATGCATGATAATCAGTAGTTTATAAAGTCCTTCAAAAGCTCTAAAGGCCAGTGAAATAACATTGATACATTCAGTACATCAATATCCTCCTATCATATCACTGAAAGGAGGGTGAGAACCAACGCATTTGAATTGGTAGCCTAATGTATTAATATTGTTAGTAACAATCTTGGGTGGCTTACAACAACTACCCAAACATTTGAAAGCAGAGTCCTCATTCAGGAAAATTAAACCAGTCATGCCCCTTTTCCTTTGCCATGTGTTAAGGGTCTCCTCAAGGTAATGTATACATTTCCCCCCCCCACACACACACACTCTACCCTCTAAGAGTCCTTAAGTGCTGCTGCCCCCACCCTCAGGAAATATTGGTGTAAACATTCCTAATGATGCTTCTTTCTTGGCTATTTCACTGCACATCAAAGCCTGTAACGCTGACTACTGAAGTGTCATTGGCATTAGCGCACCACATTTTAAACGAGTGGACTAGTTTTCACCTTATAACTATAGTTTCAGTGTCTCAGAGAACTCAGGATTGCTCCTTCTGTTATTCTCTGGTCACCTTTCAAAAGGTTCCTCAAAACCATAACAGATGACAGAGGTCTGCCCAGGTCCCTTCCAGCCAGTCTTTCACACCCCACAGGGACATACCCCGCACACTTTGGAAAATGATAATGCACTGATAACAAATCAGTCTCACTTTAAAAGTTCATAACCTGAATCTAACTCCTATCAATGACTAAATGGCTTGTCTAGACTGGCAATTAACAGCGCTGCAACTTTCTTGCTCGTGTGTGAGAGAAAAAACCACCCTCCTGAACGCAGCAAGTTGCACCAAGGAAAAGTACCAGTGTAAATAGTGTCCCAGTGCTCATTGCTATACCCCTTTTTGAGGAGGTTTTTTTTAAGAGCCTTGGGAGAGTAGTGATGCTTTCTCCCAGTGCTGCACCGCAACCACACAAGGCATGTTAAAATGCTGCCGCAGCTGATATGTTTAATGGCTTTTTGGGGGAGCTACATTAAATTAGCTCATGGCTTCAGACAGGGTTCCTTCTAGTGAACAGGTATCTGCCATAAAACAAAAACTCACTCTTGTCTTGCAAAGAGTGGGGTTGTGGGGAGGGGGTTATTGTTTTGGGAGAAAGAAATTGTATCAGATACTCTCTCATAGCTGAGTTAATTTCAAACAGGTACAAAGCAAAAGGAGACCATATGTGACACTGGATTCCAGCCATATCCATATTCCCAGTATTCAGCAAGACTGAATTTATCACACAAATCCATTAAAGCATTGATCAAACCCTAGTATTCAGGCTGCCCAATAATTTTCCTAGTCACTTTATACAAATATCTGTCAAACCTAACGCTGGGGACTTGTGACAATGCTTTAACACACAAAACGTAGCCCATTTCAATGCAAAGACATTCCTTCAAGCATTTTTGTTACATAGTTAAGACCAAAGCAGACTGTGAAGAACTTCAGAAAGATCTCACAAAACTAAGTGATTGGGCAAGAAAACGGCAAATGAAATTTAATATGGGTAAATGTAAAGTAATGCACATTGGAAAAAATAACCCCAACTATACATACAATATGATGGGGGCTAATTTAGCTACAATGAGTCAGGAAAAAGATCTTGGAGTCATCGTGGATAGTTCTCTGAAGATGTCCACGCAGTATGCAGAGGCGGTCAAAAAAGCAAACAGGATGTTAGGAATCATTAAAAAGGGGATAGAGAATAAGACTGAGAATATATTATTGCCCTTATATAAATCCATGGTACGCCCACATCTCGAATACTGTGTACAGATGTGGTCTCCTCACCTCAAAAAAGATATACCAGCACTAGAAAAGGTTCAGAAAAGGGCAACTAAAATGATCAGGGGTTTGGAGAGGGTCCCATATGAGGAAAGATTAAAGAGGCTAGGACTCTTCAGCTTGGAAAAGAGGAGACTAAGGGGGGATATGATAGAGGTATATAAAATCACGAGTGATGTGGAGAAAGTGGATAAGGAAAAGTTATTGACTTATTCCCATAATACAAAAACTAGGGGTCACCAAATGAAATTAATAGGCAGCAGGTTTAAAACAAATAAAAGGAAGTTCTTCTTCACGCAGCGCACAGTCAACTTGTGGAACTCCTTACCTGAGGAGGTTGTGAAGGCTAGGACTGTAACAGCGTTTAAAAGAGAACTGGATAAATTCATGGTGGTTAAGTCCATAAATGGCTATTAGCCAGGATGGGTAAAGAATGGTGTCCCTAGCCTGTTTGTCAGAGGATGGAGATGGATGGCAGGAGAGAGATCACTTGATCATTGCCTGTTAGGTTCACTCCCTCTGGGGCGCCTGGCATTGGCCACTGTCGGTAGACAGATATTGGGCTAGATGGACCTTTGTTCTGACCCGGTACGGCCATTCTTATGTTCTTATGTAAGGGGCACCGTACAACAGCCTTAATGTTCAAGGCTTCTCTGCAAGCATGAACCATCATCAATGGTGTGAGATGCCTCTACAGATAAAGATCACACAGTCCCTCCTATGCCTGGTTATGACCTTATGTACCTCTGGGCAGGTCACCTCTACTTGTTCCTCTTGTGAAGAGAAAGGTTCCTAAGACTCCAAAGCTATACAGGAAGAGCTGAACCTCAAACAGAGAAAGCCAAATTACAGTTGCATTGAAACAATGGTATAAAGAAAGGGTGAAAACATGAAAGAACATTTTAGCATAGATTCCAGTTAAGGCCCTCAAAATTGAGGGAGCAACTTCAGTTACCAAAACAAGGATTAAGATATGCCAAAGAGTAAAACGAATTTGGTGAGACTAATATGTACAGCGAGTCACCATCTTGAACACAAAGTCTATTCCCCCTAATCATGTCCCCCAAATCCTTTCTAAATTAAGCCTAACGTGACAGTCTTTATAACAAAATGCCATCCAGTCCATTTTTAAATTCAGTGTCTACTGCCATTAGGGTGACCAGACAACAAGTGTGAAAAATTGGGACGGGGGTGGGGTGGGGTAATAGGAGCCTATATAAGAAAATCATGACATCTGGTCACCCTAACTGCCGTTGCACTTAACTTCTGATGATTAAACACTGCAGACTGTTCCAGATCTCACAAGCAATGTTACCAGACAGAGTCATCCTCATAATTACGTAGACCGCTGTGCTCACCTGTCAACATACAAGGAATTGGATATTTTATTAAACTGCACCCATCTGGTCAGTGCATATTAGCTAGAGCTCCAAATACCTTTATCTCTGGGAAAAGTGCATTGCACACACTTGGGACAGTCCTCAATTGAGAACTCTTCCTAGCCTCAGAGATCTACCCTGTGCCAATGACCAGGATATGGGCAGTTGTGCCCAGTGGTCAGAGCTGGAGTTGGTAGTCAGGAACCAGAGCCAAGGGTCAGAATCTGGTTACTTGGAGTGCACCAAAGCAAGGACAGGAGCTAATATAGCCACACAAGCAAATACTTAGAGCAGCCACTGAACTGCAACAGCTGGGCTTAAGAGCCTGTCTGCTGACTCTTCCAACCAAACAGGAGGTGTAGCCTATCAGGTAGCACACTACAGACCAGCTCCTAAGGTTGCCTGGAGACTGGCTCTGCTGAAGACTCAGATTCCTGACACCCTGGGGTTCTATAATACAATTGTCTGGCTGAATGAATGCAGCTGCCATTCAGCTGACACTGAGCCAGACCAACCTCTTTGTAAAAGCCTTTTTTTTTTTAAATTTAGGAACTGGTTCCCCTGACTCCACTGGGAGTCTGACCAATCTGATATGAAGTTGCGCAGGAGGAGAAAATGAAGAGCTATTCTATCAGTAGGGTGTATCCCATATACTTGTTACATTTAAGAGCCTAGATATTACAAGGAATGTAAACACTCCTGTAAAGCCTTACCTGAGCCACTTTGGAGTGGCTTGGTCCATACGTTGCTTTAACAAAACATTCAATCCTGACAACCATTTGAGCTTCTACATCTGTGCACTTAGTTGCTGAACAGCAACTGAAATTCTGCCCCCATGAATAACTAACCTTTGCCACATCCCAAAGCTTATCCCCTTGAGAATTTCTACTGCTTTCTTGAGTTTATAGAACTAAACCAGAACCTTTTGCATTACCCCAAGTGACTTGATTGGTATGTCTACATTGCAATCACTCAGGCTCACAGGGATCAGGCTGTAAAATTGCAGTGGAGACATTCTGGCTTGATCTGGGACCCACCCTTCCCTGCAAGATCCCAGCTCCTAAATGCTGGGACCCTGTGAGGAGTGAGTTCTAGAGCCTGGGCTGCAGTCAAGCCCAAATGTGTGCACTGCAATTTTATAGCCCTGCAGCCCCAGAGTCAGCTGACACAGGTCAGCTGCAGATGTTTTATTGCAGTGTAGACACACCCTATGAGTAAGGATATGGATTTAGTCACAGAGATCACTAATTCCATTACTTTAACAGACCTCCGTGACTTCAACCCCGTGGAGATGGGGCTCCGAGCTGCTGGCTCACCTTGTGGCATCAGAGCTCCAGCGCCATGCCAGGGGACTTGGGCTTCTGTGGCTTATTGCCCATGTCTTGCCTGTGACTTTTACTAAAAATACCTGTGACAAAATCTTAACCTTACATCTGAGTACATGCTAATGCCCTTCTACTTTAAACTGAGGTTATTTTCCTTAGAAAAAGGATTTTTAAATATGAATGATAGAATTTTTAAAAAAGTGTTCCAAACAAAGCTAAGAAAGAAAGAACTGGAACAGAAACAATCAAACCTTTCACCTCCAAGCTTTGTAATTTGAGGATCAGGTAAGTTCTCTTACCCCAAGCCATCCTATTTTCATGTTCCTTCACCAAACAGTTAGCTTCTAGAGTGGTTTGAAGACTAACTTCCTCATCCAAGCATTTGTTGCTGTCCTTAAGTCCTTGCTTCTGATCCTCTCTGTTAGCAAGATCCAGGCTGGTCAAAGCTTTCTGACTTCTTTCCATTTTCTGGAAAACTTTAACAACATTGGTCAAATTGCTGGTAATTCCTTCAATCAAATATACCAGATCAGCCTGGGCATTTAACTGAACTTCCATTTCTTTCCTCACTGTCTGGATCTCCTCAACTACAGTTTTTAATTCCAATTGACTGGATTTAATCTCTGCTTTGAAGTAGTCTTTCATCTGTTGCTGGCTCCTCTGTGCATCAAGAACTGTTCTGATTTCCTTTTGGGAAATTTCCATGCCATTTCTTAATTCCTTTTGGCAAGCTTTAATTTCTGCCATCATGGCAGCTTAACACTCTCTCTCTGCTCCAGCAGGAGCCACAGATGTCTTCCTGGATATATTACTCCACAGTGACAACAACTGTCACAGGTTCCAAGCACACCAGCAGCTAGTTACCACTTATGTGGAGAAGGAAGCAGGTAGCCCTCTGGTGAAGTATCCTATTTCAGGTTACAGTCAGTACACTTGACTGAAGACACTAGATAGAAGCAGAGCACACCTTACAGAGCTGTGGAATAGTTCAGTCCCAAATTTCAACAAGAGTATTGGTTAGTGTAACAACTGCCTGATTTTGCCACACCCAACCTATTAAATCCTTTGCTGTCATCCACGTATGTGGGATGTCACTCGGAAAGTTACTCCCAACAGTCATTTGTTCCAGGTGTCAATCAAAAGCACCAGTGGGAGTTGTTGCCAGTATGTTTGGCTTCTTTGCAACATAAGAGGCATACATGAGAACTCGAAAACCCTCTCTCTTCAAGGGAAGGGCTCACATGAATGCCTTTAACTGCACATAGGAGTTTGAAATCACTTATTTCTCAGTTAATGGCCTCAATACTATGCTGAACTGGGTGGCTCTCCAGTATCCTTCTGGAAATGTTCCTAATTAGATGTTAATGAATAAATCCATGAGTGCCTTTGCCACAAACACCATCACTACAACTAGTACTGCCTCCGAACAGTCTCAAGACGACCACATACTAACCGATAATGGAACATCAGTTATCTTCATCCCTGAGCTAAGTCCTCTAGTTCACAGTTGAGGACCAGTGGCACAGTAGCATGGGGAAGATTACGTATTTATATTGTTTATTTTCAAAAAGTCTTCATTCAGTAGGCCTAGCAACCCAGAAAAATGTGGTGTGTTAACTTTGCTTCTAAAAGGCTAGGTTTCATGTCTAACCTATAGACGTCATAATAATTGTAGGTAAGCCTATTTGCAAGTAGTTAGATACCTGACTGCCCAGCCATTTGGATATATCATGAGAATTTACTCACTGCACATTGATTTTGAAAACCACTAACACAAGTTGCACATTGGAGTTGATAATGAAGTACCCCCATCTCCTTTTGAAGGCTATCAAGTATTGAAGCTTCAATTAGCGCACAATATTTGGGGTGAGATTCTAATGCAGCACAAAATTCTGTTCTCTCAGGATTCCAGGCTATTTTTGGGGCCAAAACAACCCTCAAATAATGTAGAGCGCCTGATGGTGATCTGTCCAAATTGACAGTACCCCATCCTGGCTGCCTATTGGTGGGCAGAATCATCAAGAATCCCTGAAGCAACCTGCACAAGAATCCTACTATTGACTTAAAAAAACCAAAAAACAAAAAAAGACTGCTTATGGAACAAGGTGACTAGTTTCCACAATTCAAAATAGTGAGCAAACATAAGCATAAGCACGCTCAACACCACCCTATAAGAGCTGTTCGCAGTTTCTGGTCAGCATACCCTCACATTTCAGTCTTCAAAACCCATACACCTACGTTAGGAGAGTTGGAAGATGCAGTTTAGTCTTATTCTGATGAATGAAGGTTTTCCTTGATGTATCTTCAGCATTCCTATACATGTATGGTAACCACCTAATCACTAAAAGGTACATACAATACACTGTATGGAAGCTATTTTGAAACCAATCATCAGGCAGAAGGACACCTATCAAATCTAGACATCCTGACAGTTAAAGATAGTAATCCATATAAGTATAAGAATTCGGCAGTACAGCACCCACCAACCTCCATCCACAAAATTAGGTTAACTTAACCAGCAAGTAATTCAAGGAAACAGGAGATATTCCACCCCATTTTAGCATTCAACATCCCATACCCTCAGCCCTCCCTAAAAACCCTGATCAACAATGGTCCTAAGCATCAGCATCTTGGGACCATGGAGGAGAGCTCCAGAGCCAAGGAACCTGAAAAAGAATGCCTTGCTAGAATCCCCCCGGCCTTTGATATTGATGGGGCTGCATTCAGAGAATGGTTTTCTGTTAGGTAGTAAGGCCATTTATGGGTTTTATGGTTAAAACCCAAAAGTTTAAACTCACCTGGAGAACAAGGATAGACAAAACAGATCCTGCAGCACTCATGTCTTATGATCACAAAAGTATGCATTCATTTAAGAAAGCCACCACATTCTACACCAGTTTTATTTTCAAAATGGGTTTAAAAGGTATAGTTCCATATAGAGTGCAATACAGTAATCTAATTATGGTGGAAAAGGCATGGATTTTGCATCCAAGAAACAAAGTTGCAACCTTCTGGGCAGTCACAAGTACAAAGTCATGACTACTATATTAGGGTATCTGGATCAGTCTTTTATTGACTGAGCTTGCAAAGGCCGTACATGCATATGAATGGCATTTTCATCTGTGTAACTTTTGAACACTGCATCCAATCTGTTTCAAAGAATGCTCTAGGTATCAGTGGCTAGAACCCTACAGATTTTGTGGAAATCAGAAAACGGAAAGGGGGAAAAACGGAGGATATATGAACCCCCATTTAGCACAGCCACAACCTCAAGCACCTCTACAATGGTCTATAAGAACACAAGAATGGCATTACTAGGTCAGACCAATGACCCATCTAGCTCAGTATTCTGTCCCAGACAATGACCAGATCACACAACTGGTTGACGGCACCCATTAATGCCTTCCAATATAACAATACCACCCCTTTCTCATCTGTTTATCCTCCCAATTACCTGAAGACCTGTGTAAGCTTGAAAACTTCTCTCCCCCACAACAGAAGCTGGTCCAGTGAAAGATATTACCTTACGCACCTTGTCCCTTTATCCTTTCAATAACGTTTAACAAGTTGACACCCCATATGACTTATTTCCCAGACAAAAAATAATGGTGAGGGAGAAGGGTGGTGCACACAGAACTCCTGCCCTGGTGCTAATGGGTCACATGGAGCCCCAGGCATGAAGGAAAGAGTAGGGGAGATATGCAGTGAGTCCCTCAAATAGGAGGGCAATGGGAAGGTGACACATAGGGAGCATATGGGTAGAATGGAAGAATGTAAGAAGCCCCTGGTACATACAACACTTTCTACAAAAATTTAAATATGGTTGCCAGATGCCCAGTTTTTGGCCACAAAATCTGACTGAAAGGGGACCTGTGCAGTATCTGATCAGAAGTACTAACTAGACACCAAGTTCAGTTATTGCCTGCAGAGCACCATAACGGAGGGTCACTGCCTGCAAGTGCACTCCAGCCTCCCCCCCGCCAGTGTGGCACAGGGCGTGAGGACCAGGAGGAGCCAGGGTAGGGGGCCTAGCAGGGCAGGGGGGCTGCCTGGTCATCAACCCACACCAGCCTCTTTCTGGGGCTCCCTCCTACCCACATCTTGTAGACAGGCAGGCTCAGTGTCAGCTCCCAACCCAGCTCTGCAGGTGGCAGGCGAGTTCCAGGGAAGAGGGAAGGAGAAGGCAGGGGGAGGACCTGTAGTATCCGGTTTTAAGAAATTGGAAAGTTGGCAACCCTAAACAAAGGTTGTGACAGTTCCCCCATTCCCAGATTAGTGTTTTGAATTTCTCAGTCAGCCAGAGTGCAGGAATACTATGTAGTTATTGATACATGAACAGCTTTCAGCAATACCACAAACTCCTGCAAATTGTTTGCTAGTTGTAATACTAATAACTCATAGCTAGTTATTAAAGAACTGTCTGGGCTTCAAGAGTTTTTTAGAAAAAATAAAAACAGAGGGCCAAGAGACTAGAAACAAAGTCTAATGGCTAGATTTTGTCAATAGCCTGAGAAAACTCAGAGCTGCTGCAGCCTTTCACAAGAGCGTACTGCTAGTGCAACTAAGTAGACTTCCCTTTTCTCTATCTGAATGAATTAAAAACAAAATATTAAATGTTGATATACTATATTGCCAGATACAGTAGGAAAAGAGAGGGAACTTAGTGGAATCTAATATGATTAAATGAAATTAGATGTATAAATGAAGTTAGCAATAAGTAATACAGCTTTGGGCAAAATATTGTAACTTTAATGACAGGGTTTACCTCATGGGCAATCTCGTTAGGAAAAAGAAAAAGAAAAGAAAAGAAAAAGGGCTGAACTCATGTTGATTTCCTTTATCTTAAGTAATGAAGTAGTAAGGCTAATATTTGTAATCAAGCAGGCTTATGGTATTAAGTTAGTGAAATACACTTGCGCTGAAAGAGGTAAATAAAAAAGAACTGAATAGCATGTTTATAAGGACACTTGATTTTAGAGTGGAATAATCAAAACATAACTGTTTGATTAATAATGCATAGACTCAGTTCAGTCATACAGAAAATTCAGACCATTGTTAAAACAAGAGGAAAAGAAATGGAAGAGTTACACAGCTGTTTCAGCCCACAGGAGAACAGCAGCTCTTGAAGTGACTTTGCATTGTACAATGGATTGTACAAACAAATTTCAAGAGCATCAAAGAACAGAGGGACTTTGCACAAATTATATGAACATAATATGAACTTCATAATGGACATTTCAGCAGAGGGTTGGCGAAACTGCAACTTGGGCAAGCATGATTGCAACGTTGGCCAGGAGATGAACTATAGAGGGTCCTACAGAAAGTGACTTGTAGAGGTAAGTTGTTGTCTGGAGCAAGCCAGCCAAAGTTGAAGGTATGTCCCAAGATGGTTTGTACCAACAGCTGTGGCCTAACCTGTCTTATACAAGGTGGTTTGACAAGATGCATTACACGAAGATACTGGAAAATTCCAGCCTCATTTGCAAGAACTCAAAGGTGATACCTTGTTTCCCTGATTGGATGGTGAGAAAGGACCACTTATTTTGATTGGACCATTTGAATCTTCAGAAGTATGGATCACCATTTGATTGGTCCACACCAGCACCTCCAAGAACAGGAACCAAGTTGGACCACCCAGCAGAAATGGGATAAAGCAACCTGCTGACATCAAGTACCTAATTCAGATAGGTACTTTTAACAGTGTCCATTTTCCAGCAGTTTGGGTTGTTCACTAATGCACCAGAAAAAGAAGGACTATAGTAGTGTCCATCCTTTTCAAAGCTACTTTAGAATTGGAATTAACAAATTACTGTTAACTCAGATTGTAGGACACTGTACATATGTCTACCAAAGTTAATGATTTCATACTGCCTTTCAAGTTTAGGTGGCTACAGACATAAAACTGATCAAGGTACAAGCCTCTTGAACTGCACCCAGTCTATGCAGTCCATCAAAAGTGTAGGAGTTGATCGTAGGTAGTTAGGAGTGCTAATCAGATCCTGGTGGTAACATTCATTGGAAATTAGGTAACAAGGGGTTGACTATTATAAATCCATTGGAAAAAAGAGGCCTTGATTAATTAGTATGGAAGAACTGACCAAATTTTCTTGTGATCTAGTTTTGGATTGCATTTCCTCTGTTATGTTAGCAACACCGGAGTTGATAACCAAATGGCACAAGAGAGGCCCTATTCTGAGGGACTATCAAAATATCTAAACAAAGGCTCCTTCCCAAGATATGCTCAGCCTCTAAATTATTATTGTGGGTGTGTGATTTGGTTCAGAAAACGTGAATGGTTATATTGACCAATTTTCTAGTTAGCCAACTCACAGTCCAATACTATTTTTGCCTTCTTATATCCTATACTATTAGTTACTGCTAAGGATATTTAATAAAACTTTATAAAACTAAATTCGACTCTCAAGTCCTTTCCTTTAGTTAAGCCATGAAAATATAAAAAAATAAAAATAAAAACAACCCCCCTAAGGAAGGTGGTATAGGTATTCAGTTATGAAACTGCTTAACTAAAGTTTGTTTTATACCTTTTCTTACATTCTGCTCTCATTTATCCATTTATGCTACTATAAAATTATTTAGCTTCTATTCCAGTTTGAGAGAGACAGACTCACTCAGTCATATCTCAGGATTTACTTTACTTGAGAATATTTCCTGTTTATGAAATAGCCATCCTGGACTAATAGTCACACTCAGACTACCTAGTCTCAAAGGCAAATGAGATATTAAGATCAAACAGGAAGTCAACATACGTAAACAAACAATTGTACAGAATATTTGGCAATGTTTTGCTTGATCATAAAATGTAAAAATAGTTAAGTTAGTCACAAAGCATTTATGGTATTTGTATAGAATACCCTAAATAGTCTAACTAAAAGCAAAAACAGATCACCCCTATTTCTACAAATATGAGAACAATAATTCTAGGAAGGAGAAGAGTCCAAGCAAGTGTCAGTCTGGCACCATTTTGAAGTTGTTTACACAAAAATAAACTGACTAGAGAACTGAAGAGTAATTCTATGTGGGCAAACCTTCAATAGCCATAGTTACTGCTATTTAGTACCATGTTCAATTATACATGGTGTATGAACCTTTAAAGTAATAAGCCAAAATAAATATCTTAATAAATAAAATATGTACTTACTTGTGGGAGATGGAAATTGAACAGGTGACCATTGAGGGTGGGGGAAAAGAGGAAAACAAAGATGTTCAACCAACCAATCTTTTCAGTACTTCAGCTTTTTTGGAGAGAAGACAAAAAGGTCTTATAATTATTATAGGCAGAAATAGCAGCTGGGGGAGATTGGGACTTGCATGGGAAATGGGAGCAAGGTTGTTCTGGGAGGTTTGGGGAGATGGGAAGAAACTGAGACTGGTTGTGCAAGGAGAGGGTTGGTGTAGACGAAGATTAGAAGCCAGAAAGGGAGTGGAAAATGGGACTGGCTAGATCAGGAGATTGCGAAAAGGAGCTTTATTTCATCTCTTTTACCCAAGCAAGCATTTGCCTATCTGCAGACTTATTTTAGTTTTAACTTGGCTGTTCACATATTAGCCTAAAAAAATTGAAAAACAGCCATTAAATACCTACACTGGGAAGAGTATTAGTTGTCCAAAGACTTAAAACCTCAACTGTGTTTAAAGAATTACTGAATCATGAAATAATTAAATCCTGTCAGTGCACTGAACGTGGAGATTTTTGTTTTACTAGCAAGAGCAAAAACATTCTAGGACAAGGATGGCTGCCTGTTCTTCCAGAATAGTGAAATGTATGAATATTTTACTATTCTGTTGAAAGATTTTAAACAGTGATGTTTGTTTTTTTTGAAGAAAATGCTACTGTCTGAATTAAGCCTACTAATTCCAAATATGTTTGGAAAGTAGCACAATATAGAAGGCAAATTGGGAGGTCTACTTGTTTGATTAGAGCCTGAAGAGCATAGCATTACCCAAATCTTCTGCTCCACATATTTTTATCTGTTCCTTCCACAAGCAACTCCCAGAAGACAAATGGCACAGCACAACTAGCTGACAGGTCTGATCCCAGTATTCCTTTCCTCTTGCAGATGCCATTCACAGAATAAACAAATATAGGCAAAGATTTTGTCATTTAAAACAACAAAGAATCCTGTGGCACCTTATAGACTAACAGACGTTTTGCAGCATGAGCTTTTGTGGGTGAATACCCACTTCTTCGGATGCAAGTGGTGGCCATCACTTGCATCCGAAGAAGTGGGTATTCACCCACGAAAGCTCATGCTGCAAAACGTCTGTTAGTCTATAAGGTGCCACAGGATTCTTTGTTGCTTTTACATATCCAGACTAACACGGCTACCCCTCTGATACTCATTTAAAACAGTTTTCCACTAAAGCACACACATTATTGAACACTGAAGCAGTAAGAGTTTTAGCCACCTTGATCTCCTGCTTTTGACCATCTTAGTATGCTTGCTGCATGACAAGTGCAACGTCCTGCTTGGGGTTCCTAGAAATGTGAGACACCATTACCCTTCTCAGCCTCAGCAAGTGAGAGTTTTGCCGCTGCTAAGCTATTAGCTCCGTGATCCACCAGCAAACTCTTCAGGACTCTGCCAGTCCAAATCTTGCCTGCAGTTAATGATCAGGCCCTCTCACTGGATGCTCAGAGGTTAAGTTTGCTGCCTCCAAAAGAGACAGGCCACACACTGGCCTGTTTATCTGAAGACTTACACTTTAATATGCAGCACTGAGATGGTTTTGTAATAAAACAAGAATGAGTTTAACAAAGAACAGAGATTTAAGTGATAAACAAGAATAAAAAAACAAGTAAAAACAAAACACTTTCTAGGTGACAAACTCAATTTCAGGAAATTACAATATTTGAGAAGATTTCTCATCTACAGTTAGTTTCCAGCCTTCAATGCCAAGAGGCTCCACTTTTCTCAAGTCAAAATCTCAGGGTTGCATGGTTATTTGTGGTTTGGCTCCCTGGTGTTTCATGTTCTTTTTGTTCCTACCAAGCTTCTAAACTTTTGCTGTAACATGTACGGTTTTAAAAAGTTACACTGTGCTTTCCTTCCACTTTTACAGAGATAGTTTAACTACATTTAAAATTGGAGTAACCTAAGCCCAATAAGATAAGTAATTTTCCAAACATAGAAGTCAGCAACAGAACTAGGAATAAGATCTGCAGACTCCAGCCCCATTACTCCAACTCCTGGACATTCCCTTCCTACACCATTTTCAAGAGGAATGCAGTTTGTTAGAATCTGCACTCAGTCTTTGGATACACTAGACTTTCTTCTGCAACTTCCAGCTCTTCCTATCATTGCTATAGCTCTACCAGTAACCACAAACTTGTTTTACTGTCACTACTAGTCCTCCAACAAGCAGGAGTAGACTACACAATAGTAAAATGCTAGAAGCCATTGCTTTGTCTACAATTAGAGCTTCCATCAATGCTATCACTGCTGGTTGCATTAGTAGAGAAGAAATCAGGAAAACCTTAGAAATGGAGACTTTCCTTTAATGCTCCAGTCTGTTGGACAATTTTAAGGGATAGTCTTTATAAATCATGTTTAACAAGCACTTAAATTAGTGTCCAGATTTGGATTTGGAATGTGTAACTAATATAGCAGACAATTACTTGCCTATTTAGGTAATTAAGAGATTTTAACAAATACTATAAGCAAAACCCAGCTTGGTACTTGTCCAGCTTGCTGTACTACACCCATGGCAAATAGTCTATGTGCCTACCTTAGAAAAGGAAATGAGGCCGGCAGGACAGGCTGATTTTATAGTGTTAATTATTGTACTACACCTACTTCAAAAATCCATTCTGGATCTGTAACAGCTAGAATTGAAATTGATTCTGTTAGAGGTACAGAATGGATTTATGAAATAAGTCTACTCCAATAGGTGTGGACCAAATCTACAGAGATAATTGGCAACTAAATTAAACCAGTTTGTAAGAGTTTTAATCTCGTTTCTACAAAAGGATATATAAACATAGGAGGAAGTGTTCTCTAGACATACCATATATTTGCTTTTGAAATTTTTAAATGAAAGTTGATGGTGCAAAATGTTGTAGTTTGTTCACAAGGATAAAAGTCCAACATCCGCTCTTGAGCTGTAAAATAGTACACACCTCTGTTTAAAGTAGGGGAGGAGACAAGATCTATTTTACTGTTACAAGTCATGTCAGACTGGAATTAGAATCCAGCAGGACACAGGGAAGGTCTGGCTGTGTACAGAGTTCTCTTTCCAATATAAGATTACATTTATTATGAGATTTAAAATGGTTATGCAGGAAAACATAACAGAACAAGCATTGTAATTTTCTTCTATAGAAGTGGGTCTTAAACTGTGATGTGGGGACCACTTGTGGTCCACGGGGCTTCTTGTCCACAGTGGAGGGGCAATATGTCACACTTTAACTGGATGAAGACAGTGTAAGGAGTTTTGAGACCACTGATTCAGTAAGAAAGCCATTGTACGGTTACATCTTCATGACCTAGAAAACACTTCAGAGTTCGCACTGACAGTGTGGGGGCAGTATTTGCCATGTATTAGGAGAAGCAACACCTACCAATTTAATCAAAACTTCACTGGCTTGTACAATTGTTTTTCTCTTTAATGTGAGTACTCTACAATAGATGTGTACCTTAATGAATATGCAATACAATACTTGCAATGCCTGCCAAATGACAAAAATAATTCTGGATACATGCACGTATGCAGTTGAGGGTGTTAGGGAGAGACTGTCTGAATGACAGTGTGGTGTAAAACATAGGGAGGTTGTGGAATCTCCATCGTTGGAGATTTTTCAGAGCAGGTTAGACAAACTCCTGTCAGGGATAGATAAATAATGCTTGATCTTGCTGTGGGACTGGACTGGCTGGCCTCTCAAGGTTCTTTCTGGTCCTGGATTCTATGATGGCTGAACAATTTTGTGGAAGATAGCTTGAGCATTAGCCTGCTAAACCCAGGGTTGAGAGTTCAATCCTTGAGGAGGCCACTTAGGGATCTAGGGCAAAAATCAGTTCTTGGTCCTGCTAGTGAAGACAGGGGGCTGGACTCGATGACCTTTCAAGGTCCCTTCCAGTTCTAGGAGATTGGTATATCTCCAATTATTATTATAATCAGCAGCAGATGTGAAATCTCCATGTTTAAATTAAATCTCTTCCCCAAAAAGATACCTAAGGTTTTTTGTTTTAAGAAATTTATGACCACATTGGATAACACAATTTCCACACTTTTTTCCTCCCCTTCCTGTGTTACAATCAAGTAGAAGTGAACTACTGAAAGAACAGAAATATGAAGGAATAAGTTCCTCTGGGTCAAGACTGGATTCACTCCCAAATAAAGTGAAGTCTGGAAAAAGTTCAACAGGACAAACAGTCTTAATAATTTTCCTTAGTGAGACATTTGAACAGAATGTAAGCAATTATGCCAAGCACTAAATTTACTGGGAAGCAATTCTTCCAACATGACCAACATTTAGTTAATGGATTAGCAAACAATATAACTAAGTTGAGTGGACAAATCTCAATCATACAGCCACAAGTTGCCTCAAATGTGTCTGAACTACCCAAACTTTTTGAAAGAGACCCTGTGTAAGGCCCAAGGGCTTGCAGAGGGCTGCAGTCTTTCCTCCAGAGCAGTGCCCCCTCCCCCATACCTCACCACAAGTACCACTGTGGTCAAAAAGCTAAAATAATCAGATGTTATCATGCACCAACACCATTTCTTAAACCATACCCACAGCTACTTGGGAGGATCAAAGACTTAATTGAGCCAAATTATTACTATAACTAGACATTGTTGGTTATTTTCTTAAAAGTACTTTAAAACCATTAGCTATTTAACTCATACTAGCGCAATTTGGTATTGATGAATTATTGGAACAAGTGCGACTGAACTTAAATTTGGCCCGTTGTATATAGGACACACTGGAAGTCCTAAAGTAGTGCATTGGAGACCCATTCTAATTCTCAACCTGATACCTGAACCATATTTTAAATCATTGTATTAGGTGGTGCCAAGATGATATCCCCAGATTTGTTTGCCAACTTCAGCTTCCTCGTTTACAATACACAGTGCACTCAAAGATAATCTGCACTAGAGACTTTTGGTTGCATGCATGCAACTCAGTTCTAGAGAGGCTCCTTCACAAGCTAAGGAGCAATTTCCGCATTTGTAAGTGAAAATATTTGAAAGAGTACCAGAAGCATTACAATTAAACACATTAAGAGATCTCCCATTATGTAGATATTGTGCTTCATATATCAGGACCAGAAGCTTCAATCCCACATACTCACCCTGATATAGTTTGCTGCAATTCAGGATGAAAAGTAGTTTGCCAAAAATAGTCTCCCTTTTGCTTACACTACACATGCCCCTTGCGTAGTCTTTCAGGGACAAGCCAGGAGAAATTACTGGGGTATGTAGTCTACAACAGACCAACTTAGGCTATAGATTAAAACTAACATTTTTGAACACTTAGCAGTGAGGATGCAGGCATGATAAAGCTTTTGGGTGGGAAATAAGTCAGGTATAGCAAATAGAATTTCTCCCATTAAGTCAGTGACCTAACACCGAGCTCTTAAAATCTAAAGACTAGGTAACCCTGAATTGCTAGTATTATTTCAACATTATATGTAATGTAGTAACATCCAAAGGCTCCAATTGATAATTAAAATCGGTTCTATATTTGTAGTAACTGGCAGTTGTGACCATCTGATGGCTGCTCAGTAGCCAATGTAGAAGGAGTTTCATAGTCAGTTGAGTTCCCTGTGAGCAGATGTTCATATCCCCAATGCCACCGCACCACAACTAACACCCTTGTTGGCAGTTACAGCAGAAATCAATGACTTCACGTAGACTGGGAATGAACTCTCTCACATCCAGGTAACTGCTGAAGCACATTTGAAGGATAACCCAAGGAAGCCCCACCTGAAGTGCTCTCCTGCAGCAGGCCCTGGCATGATGGGCACACCTGCCTCAGTTTCCCTCCTTCAGACTCCCCAGCAATAGTTACTCTTCCAGTGGAAGAGTAAGCTGCAATTGTTAGCCTGCTGGGCAGCTGCTGCACAGGGAACTTAGGGGAGTGGAGAGCTGATGGGGGGCTGCTGGTCCACCCTGGTTCCAAGCCCCCACCAGCTAGCTGCAATGGGCTGCTTTTCCTGCAAGCAGTAAATAAAGCAGGCGGCTGACAAACGACGTTAGAAGGGAGCATTACACAACTTTAAACGAGCATGTTCCCTAATTGATCAACAACATAACGTTAACCGGGACGACTTTAAGTGAGGAGTTACTGTATCATACTTTTGCCTTCAATATCCATCTTGTAAAAGTTCTATAAATGTCTGAACAGAAGGAAAGTTATGACGCAGCTTTGATGCTAACATAGAAATACCCCTCATATGCATATCTTAAATACTGTGGTGCCTTTTTGATTTGAGTCCCATAAAGAGTGCTCTTAGTAGTACTTACATTAACACTGTATTGGTCTTTCAGAGGAATTCAGACTACAGAGAAGTTGCCTAGCAATTTAGGTTTGGGGGGCTTCCCCCTCCTTTTTCTTTTAAACATATCCCCCCTCTTATGTAGTTTCAGTATCTGGAAGCATTTACACAGTGGAAGTTAAATTTCTCTCTCAGTAAAATTACATCAGAGTAAAATGTTAAAACGTGTGTGCCTATTTAGCATTCCAAAAGTAAATATTAATTTGAAATGAAGTCTTTCAGTTGGGGACTTAAAATTTAAGTCATCTGTCTCAAATTTCATTCCTCATTGACTGCTTAGGGATACAAGCACACAGTATCTTTCAGGCAGATGTATCATTTATATGAAATAAATAAATAAAAATAAAATAAACCTCCCCAAAAAACTACCACATAATTGAATGAGCTTCCATAAATGTACTTTAAGAAGTACTTTAGAGCATGCCTCCAGGTTACCATAGTAATTTCTGGCCAACAGAACGAGATTACATTTTTCTTCCACACACCCTATCTTAATAGCACCATATTTCCTGTTCTGATACACCAGAAGTATTCTCCAGGTTACAAACTAACAAGCACTTCTCTCTGGGGATGTCTCCAGAACATTCCATGACCATTATTTTTAATTATTCTCTTCTGAATGTGGTCTAATAGTGACACAATAGAGCCCTCTGAAATGTCTTGCCAAGATGACACAGCACAGCACCCTGTATATTATACAGCCATGGGAGAGATCCTTTCTCCCTTCCTACACGCACATGCTACTTTCAACATTTGTCCTTGCTCCTGGGGGAATTCTGTGCCACTGTGCTCACACAAAATTCATGTTCCCTGCAGATTTTTTTTCTCTCCACAGAAAATGCACTCTGCTGGAGAGGTGCTGCAGTTATGCATTTTGTCCACCAGGAAATGCTATGACACCAGAACTGAGGCATCTGACTCACCAGATATAGCAGTCAGCAGCCAATATGAAGGATGAGAGACTGTGTTCCTCACAGCATCCTGCCCACAGGGCCAGGCAAGGAGGCATGAGGCTATTGGAGGTGGGGAGGGGGGGGGGGGAAGGACAGAGTGGGGCACATGGAGCTGCTGGGGTCAAAGTGGACTGGGATTCAGAAAAGCTAGTGAGTGGGACAGACTGTGGCAGGGCTGAATGGGAGTGGAGGTGCAGGACCACATCAAGGCAGGAGTGTTGAGTGGGGATGCAGGGACAATGGGGGCAGGGACGCATGGGGACAAGGCAGGGATGCATGGGAAAGGGGAGTAAGGGTAGCTGAGTGGAGGTGCAGGGACACACGGGAATGGTGGGGGTGCAGGGACACACATGGACAGGGCAGATGTGACTGACTGAATGGGAGAGGCTAGGGGTCAGCCAGGGTCTGAATAGGGGAAGTTCCCCAACTCCCCAACAATCCTTCCCTGCCCCCGCACATACACACCCACCCACCCAGTTCCATAATTTTCCCACCCACACCCAACAACCCCTCCAGGTTCACACCCAGACTCCTTCCCAACAATTACTTCCCTCTCCCTGAGCTCCTCCATTACCCCAACTCCCCCAAGCCTTTGCATTGCTTCTGAAGGGCACAGGAAATGCATTTCTGAATTGTACTTTAAATGGATTATTACTCAAAGTTCTGTATTAATATACCTAGTAAAGAATCTATGACAAAACACATTTCCTGAATCTTTTTTCTGTCGTTAGACATACTTGTTGACAGGTATTTTGAAATAAATTACAAAAACGATTGAAACTGGTGTGATTATATTGTGTTATTTTGATAAATAAAATATGAAGAATTGTATAGTGTTTTAAAATAGTGTGAGAAGAATTTTAAATATTTTGGCCCAAAATGTTTGGTGTAGAATACCCCCAGGAGTATATCCTTCAGTTTTCAGCACCAGTCAGCAGAGTTTTCACTAGCCTCCAGTGTCTGGGCACTACTCTCCTGAACACCCTCTCCCCCTTCCAGCTCAGTCTTCTCCCCTATCTCTTCCAACTCCCTGTTTGACCAGAGTGATCCCTAAAGGCACACACTGCCAGAAAAAGCTGTGGAATACAAGAAGGAAAATGGTTAAAGGAGGCTGGGGAACATGAACTAGGCCAAACTAGTTTCAGCAACAGCAGATGGGAAGAAATTTGTGCTGCTTGAGCCTCATTAAATCTTCCTCTCTCCCCTCCCCCCCCCACAAATAAAGTGCTGCAGGGGAGCAACTTTGACTCCCTAAACTCCTGTAAGTATCTGACTGCTGTTTTCTAGGACATGCACCACCACCACTATGGTACCTATCACGAACAGTTACTATTACTCTGAAGTTTGTCTAGATACTCATATGCTTCCTCCCCGCCAAGTATCTCTCTGCCTCCCAAGTATTTAAAATTAAATACCAAAACATTACATTTTAATAACTATTAAATATCCATATTCACAAGGGACAAGCCTATCCTCTACTTTATTTTGTGATTCTAAGAAGGATTAGTGTCTGAAAACAAGTTATGACTACTTGTGCCACTACTATACATGAAATGAGATGTATAGCTATTCACGGATTATGTTTCAGATACTGAAATCTGAAGTTTCCTTGCTGTAGTTAGCCTCATGCAACAGTATCAACAAACACATGAAAACTGTATTCTTCTTGTACTCGGTTGAATAACTGAGTCCTCTTTTGTTAAGGAAGGTGTGTAGCTCAGAAACTTTGATAATAGTAATTCTTGGTCCAGAAGGAGAAAGCCACAGATATGTAGTTTGTATACCATGAGTGTGTACCTACACTTAAGAAAAGCAGACAAAGTCTTCTAGACTACCTTGTTCATCAATGAAGCAGCGTAGATTGCAATTGGCATTGCATCTAGGACTAGAACAAGACTGCTTATTTTTCTGCTGGAAACATCCCCCAATTTATCTTCATTATTTTAATTTTAAATATTTGAATTGATTTAGTCTAAAATTAACTTGCTCTTCTTCCAATAGATTAGATCAGGGTGGGCAAACTATGGCTCAGGGCCACATTTGGCCCTCCAGACATTTTAATCTGGCCCTCGAGCTCCTGCCGGGAAGTGGGGTCCGGGGCTTGCCCCACTCTGGCGTTCCAGCTGGGGAGTAGGGCTGCTAGCTTGCCCCACTCTGCATGGCTCCCAGAAGCAGCGGCATGTCCCCCCTACAGCTCCTACACATGGGGCAGCCAGGGGGCTCTCCA
Source organism: Mauremys reevesii (assembly GCF_016161935.1). Taxonomy (NCBI): domain Eukaryota; kingdom Metazoa; phylum Chordata; order Testudines; family Geoemydidae; genus Mauremys; species Mauremys reevesii. Next base: position 83,746,586 of record NC_052627.1, on the reverse strand, counting down.
CACTGCCCCTGCCCCAACCGCTGCCCCTGTAGCTCTAATTGGCCAGGAACCACAGCCAATGGGAGCTGCAGGGATGGTGCCTGCAGACAGGGCAACGTGCAGAGGTGCCTGGCTGCACCTCCTGGTAGGAACCAGAGGGGGGACATGCTGCTGTTTCTGGGAGCTACTTAAGGTAAGCGCTGCCCAGAGCCTTCATCCCTGACCCCCTCCCATGCCCCAACCCTGATCCCCCTCCTGCCCTCCAAACCCCTCAGTCCCAGCCTGGAGCAGGGCCGCCCAGAGGGGGGAGCAAGAGGGGCAATTTGCCCCAGGCCCCGAGCTCCACAGGGGCCCTCCACGAGAGTTTTTCGGGGCCCCTGGAGCGGGGTCCCTCACTCGCTCCGGGGGCCCCCGGAAAACTCTTGCGGGGCCGGGCGCAGGAGCTTCTTCACTCCCAGTCTTCGCCGGCGGGGGGGGGGGGTCCTTCCGCCCCGGAGCGGAAGGACCCCCCGCCGGCGAATTACCGCCGAAGACGGAGCGGGACCCGCCGCCGAAGTTCAGCTCGGTCTTCAGCAGTAATTCAGCGGCGGGGGGCCCTTCCGGGACCCGCCGCCGAAGTGCCCCGAAGACCCGCGGCAGGGGCCCCCCCCTCCGAATTACCGCCGAAGACCGGGCTGTGCTTCGGCGGCAGGTCCCACTCCGGCGGTAATTCGGTGGCGGGGGGCCCCCCGCCGCGGGTCTTCAGGCACTTCGGCGGCGGCGGGTCCCGGAATGGAAGGGCCCCCCGCCGCCGAAGACCCCGGGCCCCCGGAATCCTCTGGGTGGCCCTGGCCTGGAGCACCCTCCTGAACCCCCAACCCCTCAGCACCACCCCAGAGCCCGCACCCTCAGCTGGAGCCCTCTCACAACCCAACCCCCCCCAATTTCATGAGCATCCATGGCCTGCCACACAATTTCCATACCTATATGTGGCCCTTGAGCCAAGAAGTTTGCACACCCCTGGACAAGACAGAGGTTTTAAAATTGGTTTTCTGATATTGGCACTAAATCAAATGGGGGGGGGGAGAAGAAAGGTGCACTAGAGATGCCTGCATGCTTACAGACAAAGTGAAGCAAGACAAAGTTACCTAATAAGTGTGACAATCACAACTCCTGTGTTTTTCTACTTTAAAAAGTCTTCTGTAAAAACCTTAGCTAAGATTTTTCACCAAAATTTAGATTAGAGACCTTTTGTTACAGAATTTCATTAAACAATGGCAATTCAGATGCTCCAGTTTTCCTATTTCCTCCCTAACTGAAATGAGATCTTCCCATTTCCCTAGATTTTACTTTCATAAAAATAATTGAGTGTTCACACAAGTACTTTCTGAACACTTATGACAGTTATCTCAGAAATAGCATGTGATAATGGACAACAACTGGCCCTAGAAGACTGAAAAGGAGTTAAATAAGATGTCTGTTGTAAAGCAGGGTGGAAGATTATTCACAAGCTTAGAGACTCCTGTACTACCAGTGTCAGATGTCACTTGACAAGATGCTGCTACCAATGGAAGATTTATAAATAGCTATGGTAATTAAACACCTTGCACAGATACCAACCAGGTTATTTAAGGTGAATTATTTCTCTTTGTGAATATTCATATTGCTAATTTGAGCAGGAGGCTTAAGATTTTTAGATTTAAAAATACCTTGTACTGTTCTGTATTTCATTAGGGCCACATGCTGTCCATGCAGGGTTCCCAAACACCAGAAGTAATGCATTCATGCTGTGCTTGGCAGAAACTGTGGAGCTCATGAAAGGGTTGCAGACATTCCCATAAAGTGAAATCTAGCAAAAGGAAGGTGCATGCTGGGACCCATGTTGCCAAGGCAACTGCACAGATCCATTGTCCATTTCCCTTCACAAAGCAAGGCTGCAGAACCAAGAAAACAGTTGTAGGATCTTGGCAGGGAAATTCCTCCTAGGACACAGTAGCCCACCGTACACCGAACTTGACTCTTCTAGTGACAGAAGGAAGGAGGAGAATTTGGGCCTGTCTCTTCAGGGTCATCATCTCTATCACGAACCTAAAATGTAAAGCTCTCTTTAAAAAGCATTTCCCTAATATACTTATAAGAATGTCGCTTTTGACACAGTTTCATGTCTCACTAAAAATCAAGATGTATCCCATCTCCTGCTCCCTTCCTCACCACCACTATCCACTAGGCCTGTCTGACCCTAACAGCACCCCAAGGCCAGAGAGCATGTGGCTTCCTAGTACCTAGCCATGAGTTTCAGCTGGCTTGAGAGTATCTCAGTTCATTGGTGTAATGTAATATATCACTAGAAAAAATGACACTGGTTATTAATATTGTAAAATGTATGTATATTAATACTATATATGGAGTTATGGATGTCCTCTGATGTTATGTTTTAAAGTCTGTATTCAAACCACTTAGAAACAGGTCTCTGCAGGTCCTGAATACAAATAAAGTAGGCTTGACAAGTGACAGTGGCACTGCAATTTACACAAGCAGTAAACAGAACCGTCAAAGCTTACAAATTACTTGGGAAGTCACAATGTTTACATCACAAATGAGTCTATACATTTATCTGACAAACTTGGTCAACAGGCAGAGACAATGAAGACATGTTTACATGCAAGGTAAACAAAGCCATCAGGAGATCAAGTGGGGAAAAGATTATCACAATCTCGATGGGGGATGGAAACTGTGTCCCCAAGAATCTTTCCTTCCTCTTGAAGCAAGGTCAATGAACGATATGCTTTTCAACAGTTGACTTGACTATAAGGGAGTGGTGGTGAACCCCTAAGTTATCCATCATTTGGGGAACTAAAGAGGCCAGAGCTCTTGCAACTACAGAAAGATTGGTCCTTCAACCAAAGGGGTTGAAGCGTCTGGAAATCGATTATAGGTGAGAAACCTGCTTAGGGAAAGACAATAACTGGCTGAAATTAGGTTTTAGTCTTGCAAGTGTATTCTTACTTTTGACTGTTGGTAAATCTAACCTTGATTCCTTTTATTTGGCATCACTTAACCTGTTAGTTCTGTTTAATAAACTTGTTTTACTTTTTAACTATAAACCAACCCAGTACTTTGATTAAAATCGAGTGTTTGTGAATTCCAGTAAGGTGGTAAGAGGCTGACGTACTGTTTCTTTAAAGGGAATAGCAAACGTAGTAAGTTTTCTAAGTGTACAGAGGGAAAGGAGGGTGGGTTGTAGAACTGACACATGCAACACATCTCGAAAAACAGTTACAAAAAAGGTTAGTAACAGTTCGAGTGATTGCTCATGTCCATTCCACTGTAAGTGACTCACACGTAGTCCCAACTGGAGGTGGGTTCGGAGTCTATTTTAACAGGGAGTGGAGGACTATTTGTCCACGTTTAGAATCATCTCTAGATTGCCTCTCACTATGCTAAGTCTCAAACATGTGATGTGATGACCAGGTTGCCACTTTGCAAGTGTCTAACAGGGGAACTTTAGACAGAAAGGTTGCTTGGGATCTAGTCGAATGACCCAACACTCTATTCAGTGACATCATACTAACCAAATGGTAACATAGGTGAATACAACTGGATATCCAAGATGATATCCCTTGAGTGGTAACAGGACTGCCCTTCATTCTGTCCACAAAAGCAATGTACAATTGAGTTGAAGACCTGAAAGTTTCAGTCTGTTCCAGATAAAAATGCTAAAGCTCTTCTAACTTCCAGAGTGCAGTCTCCCTTCAGCCTTATTACCATGATACTTTGGGAAGATGGCTTGGTTAATATGAAAAATGGAAACCACCTTCATAAGAAACCTTGGGTGAGAATGAAAGTAGACTGTCTCCAAAAACTGTATATGGAGGATCTGGTACTAGTGCCTTCAACTCCCCCACTTTACTGAATGATGTAATGGCTACTAAAAATGCTATTTTCATCAAAACGTGCAACAGAGAACAGGCTGCTAGAGTTTCAAGGGTGGGAGGGTAGCCACCAGGGTTTGCTAAGACTAGATTCAGGCTCCATGGGGGAAATATAGGGATATGTACCTATGGAAATAGCCTGTCCAAGCTCTTTAAAAATCTTGGCTATTGAGTTGGAAAAATAGAATGGTTATCAGTAGGTAGACGGAATGCCAATATAGCCACTAGGTGTATTCTGATCAAACTGACCTCCAGTCCTTGGTGTTTCAGGGACAGAAGACAGTCCAGCACATGCTCAACAGAAACGAGGACTGAGGAAACCTCTTTCAATCTGGACCAGATGGAAAACCTCTGGTATTTAACTAGGTAAGCAGCACATCCTGAACTTCTCTAAAGCAGGACTCTTCTGCTGATGCTAACCATTAATCCTCCAGTCTGTCAGATGAAGGGTGGAGGAGGTGGTTGAGTGTCTATGAAATCAAGTCTGTGTGAAGCAGGAGTGACAGTGGGGATTGATAGGTAAGTGTAAGAGGTCTGAAAACTAGTAGTTGAAAGGCCATGCCAGGGCAAACAGCATAAAAGATGGGCCTGTCTTTCTTGACCTTGCACAGAACTCAGGCAGAAGAGGGATAGGGAAAGTGTACAGGAAACACTGACAACAATAGCAGAAAAGTATCCATCAATGAACTCAGGCTGTGGCCTGCTCAGAAGCAAAAAACTGTTGACATTTTCTGTTGCGAACAGATCCACTTGAGTTCTCCAGCGTTGGAAAATGGACCTTGCTATGTCTGGGTGAAGGGACCATTTGTGAGGATTGATAAACAGCCTAGTCAGGCAATCAGCCACCACATTCTGAACTCCTGGGAAGTGGGCCACTTTCAAAAGTGAAGTTGCTGATGCAGAAGTTCCAAAGCATAATTGCTTCCTGAAAGAGCAGTGAAGCCTGGGCATCCCTCCATTAGTTTACATAAAATATGTCCGTTGTATTGTCAGTCAGCACCAACACGCCTCTTCCCTTGATGTGAGAAAGGAACACCATGCAAGTTGACAGGATAACTTGCAATTCCCTGATATCTGTGTAGTCTGAGATCTTGGGGAGATCAGAGACCTTGGTCTTGCAGGGGGCCCAAATGAGCCCCTCAAGCCAAGTCCGAGGCATCAGAGACTAATGTAAGGGTCTGTCAAGGTGGGGTAAAGGAAACTCCCTTGCAGACATTGGCTGAATCCATCCACCAATCTAGGAAGAATAAGATCTGTTATGGCTCATGCACTAGCATGTCTCTGTGTTGCCTCCTTGGAGAATATACCGCAGCCAACCAGCCTTGTAGCAGTCAAAATCAACTTGGCATATTGGACTGCACCAGTGCATGCTGCCATGTGTCCCAGTAAAACTAAGGCTTCTACCATGAGAGGTTAAGCTTTCAAGCCTAGAACGATAACTTTGCATTGTCTGAAGCCTCTTCAAATGGGAGCTCCTGGACTCTGCAACCAATGAAGGACCTCATTGTGATGGTGGAGGCCATGTTGCGAGCTGCAGAATCTGCTGCATCCAAACCAGCTTGCAGCACTGTTCTGGCAACCACCTTATCCTCCTTGATTGTGTCTAAAACTGTTTCACATAATCTGGGAACTTGTCTTTGAACTTTTGAACTGTATCCCAGGGTAAAATTATAGTGCCCCTAACTTGCTGGTTTGTAATATGAAGCTGTAACCTGCCTGTGAAAATTCCTTCAAAATAAGTCCAGCATTTTGGCTTTTTTAATGGGGTTCATGCCTGGGGACCCTGTGTCACACTTTCTTTCTCTCTCTCATTGGTTGCCAACACTAGAAGGGAGCTGTGAGGGGGATAATGATAAGGGTTCAAGCACCTCTGAGAGGGGACATAGCACCACATTTCCACCCTTTTTGTTGTAAGTGGCAGGGAAGCAGAGGTCTGCCAAAGAAGCTTGGTGGGTTCTAAAATAGCATAATAGGCAGAGCTATCTTACCCCGGACCACTTATGACAAAACGCCCACAAGACTGTTGGACTTTTCCTGGAGTTCCTCTAGGTGAATATCCAGGGTCAAAGCCAACCACTTCAACAACTTCTGATGTGGCCTGAAACCAACAGGAAATGAGAAAATAGGATCTGCCACAATTGCCTCATCAGGAAAATATGAAAAGGATGCCAATGGTACTGGTGGCTGGTCCAGTCCCTGTTCTCCTCCTGGATGCTTGTGAGAAGGGTACTGAATCTGCTCAGCATCAATGTAGGCATAGGTGTGAACTATGTGGGTGCTCCAGCCCTGAAGCACCCAGGGAAAAAATGAGTGGGTGCTTACCACCCACTGGCAGCCAGCTCCCCCCGCTGATCAACTCCAACACCTCCTGCCCGCCATGGATCAGCTGTTCCATGGTATGCAGGAAGCACTGGTAGGGAGGGAGAGGAGCAGGGATGGGGCATTCTTGGAGGGGACGGAACAGAACTGGGCAGGAAGAGTAGAGAAGAGGCAGGGCAGGGGCAGAGTGGGGACAGGAAGAGGCGGGGTGGGGCCTTGGGTGAAGGGCCCGGGGTGAGGGAGGGTTGAGCACCTCAGAGGAAGTTAGAAGCTGGCCCCTGTGAATGTGGGGATGCTAACTGAGTCAGTGTTCCTGAAGGGCAGGAGATAGCTGGCTGAGATGGATGTGGAGACTCTTGATTGAGTGGGAACCCTCAAGGGTTCCAAAAGGACCACTGTGGGTGGCCTCAGTCCCCAACTGTGCATAGCCCAATGGTCCTTTCTGCAAGCATCTTGTTGATGTTGAGGCTGAAACCAAGGTGGGCAGGTAGTATATTCTTGATGGAAAGAACAACTAGGTTGGGACACCCAGGAGTCCACTTCAGAGTCTGATGAAGAAAAATCCTCTTCTTTCAAACTTGGTAGGGCTGTACCTGTTGGTACCAGTGAAGTAGATTCAGACTATGAAGAAAGAGATCATCTGTGGTTTTCTCTGTGATGGTACAGTCTTAAAATCAGTATACTAACAGCCAAAACTGCTGGACCTGCGCAGTGCAGATGTGAAGCCGGTAATGTTGGTAGATGGGTGCTGGTGCCGGGGAAGACTCCTGAACTGCCCGTGATGGTGATACCAAGAGGTTCAACAACTCTCGTGCAGCCTCAAATGCCTCTGAAGTAGATGATATTGAAAAAGAAGCCTGCAGGACTGGGACATGATGTGATCCCAATGATGGTATTTCAAGAGTCAGCATCAACAGGCCCATATTAGGCTCTGGAGTCAACAACTGCCCCTGCTTAGAAGTACACTCCAGTAAGTGTCCTCTTTGAGTGCACTCAGGTCTTTAGAGGAAATTGACCTCTTCAGCTCCTTTGATGACTGTAGTCTGAGTCTGATTTACAGTGCCTCCTCTTTGGTACCAGTAATGCTGGAGGAGCACTACTGAGGCCTGGTCTACGCTAGGATACTACTTATGGTGTGAAAAATACACCCCTCTCAAGCCATGCAGTTAAGTGGACCTAACCTGCAGTGTAGGCAGCGTTAGATCAACAGGAGAATTTGGTTGGGGAAGTGGAATAGCTACACCAATCGGAGAACCGTGGCACCACTGCAGCATTTTAAACGTTGACAAGCCCTAATTGATGCAGAGGTGATTGGTATCCAGACTGTAGATTGTTCAAGATGCAGCACAGAAAGCCAATTCCAGGAGGAGATATCCAAGTCAGACTGCCCTTTCCTTTTGGAGCAGGGCTTAAAGCCTTTACAGACACTACATCTATCACTTACATGAGCCTTCCCCATGTACTTAAGGTAGCTGGGGTGCGGATTGCTGATAGCATTGCTTAACCACAAGAGTGGCAGGACTCGAAACCTAGAGCATGCAGCATATCTCCTGTACCAGGTCCAGTAGCCAGTTGATGTGGCTCTGGCACCCAAACAAATTTTAAAACTACATTAACCAACCATACAGAAACTAAAAAGGGCACTATTTTCACACTAGACCACAAGACTTGCAGAAGTCCAACAGCTGGTAGGAAAGACCTGAGGAGAGGGTCAGGGGCAGCTCCACCCTTTATGCCTGCTTGCAATATGTGCTTGTGCCACTCTGATGGGTATCACCTAAGGGAACAACCTCTGACAAGTGTGCACATACACACGTACAGTGGAATGGACATGTGGCATCACTCAAAGACTATACAGACTCACACCCCTGCTCACGTTTTCCATATATACATCTTGCAATGATTATGACCACTGGTGTGACATAGGCTTTCATTGGAGACCATTCTTTTGGTGAACCCAGGGGATCCCTGCACCCCTACATTCTCCTTTGCCCTCTGGCAGTTAGCATCAAGAGGTCCTGGGGTCACAATTTAAGTTAGCCTGATAGTGCTAATGTCACCAAATGTGAAAATTCTCTGCATTTGTTTTCATGAATATTTTAAATATGTTTTTTCTTCCATCTAACTATGCACCATACAGGTCTGATCGAAGTAGAATCTAGATCTGCAGGTCAAACTAACAGACCAACCACCATAGGCACCAACTTTTCCCAGCGCCGGTGGGTGCTCAACCCTCCCCTCACCCCCAGCTGCACCCCGACTCCATCCTGATGCACCCTCTCCTGCCGCTACCCCGCCCCCCCATTCCAACCCCTTCCCCAAAGTCCCCGCCCCAACTCCGCCTCCTCCTTGCCCCTATTGGACTCCTTCCCTAAATCCCCACCCTCGCCTCTTCCCTGAATGTGCCACATTCACCTTCCTCCCGGCACTTGCTGCCATGAAACAGCTGTTTTGCGGCAGCAAGCGCTAGGAGCTAGGGTGAGAAGCGGGGACACTACACACTCAGGGGAAGAGGTGGAGGTGAACTGGGGCAGGGGGGACAGGGCGGGGAGCTTGGCTGCTGGTGGCTGCAGAGCACCCACCAATTTTTCCCCATGGGTTCTCCAGCCCCGGAGAGCCTATGCTGACCACTCCATCCATCTAATCAATCATAGTGCTGACACTGCAGTATCTCCTCTAGTAGCCTCATACATGCTGAATTGAAAAGATGTAGCACAGAACCCCATAGAACCACACCTGAAACTGTTCTGAGGGCACTGGTCTTTAACAGTTGACCCAATATGACTTTCACAACAGAGAAATGAATAGAACTAATGAAATAAGATTCCTTCCATCTCAGCTACAGGTAATAAGTATGAACAAAACTTCCGTCATCTATCAAAGGTAACTGGACTAAATCAGAATGGACATCTGACTTCTGTGAACCACTAACTGGAAATCAGCCAGGTTGATTACACCAGTCTCCAAAGCATAAGCCAGGTTGATTTTCTTTACCTCTTCCAAAAGAGTCCAACTTGCAAATCTGTTGCCTTTCCACGGTCTTCTTAGGTCACCTTACCCCAAAGTGGCAGCTATACAGCGTGGTATTTGTTGAAGGTCCATGTGAACACATTGAGCTTTGGCACCTTGTCTACCCATAGAGGCATTAAAAGGTAGACTATGAAACCAATACCCTCCCCGCCCCCTGATGGTTTTCAGTGATGAGGGATAGGTGTTCTTTTGCAGGTTGTGAATTAAAACCTCTGTACCTAATGAATGACACTGGTCTACAACACCAGTGATTCTTGCACTTATGTGACATGGATCTGTAACAAAAGTAATGGCTCATATGGTCCCATTTCATTCAGTAACAGCCCCACAGTACTACAAGTGGAGAAGACACTATGCAGCAAGATTTTGACTGATTCAAGTCAAATTTAACCTACTTCAGTCAACAAGTAACCTGACAACTCTCTTCCTCTACCAGTATTACACGTTTCAAAATGCAAGGGCTTGTGTGCCTACAAAGTTCAAATTGCTAACAGTACAGTACAAAACAATGAACCAATTCATCATAGTCTTGAAATCAAGCTACAAGTACCGAAACTATCATGGTCCAGCACTGAAGCTAAATGGCATCACTTTCCTCAAAGAATTATTGCTTTGTGCTGTAGAAAGTTAAAATTAAAACGAGCAGTTTGGTAATAGAAATGCTTTGTTTTCCTAATACCACAAGTCATCTGCCCTTTGATACCAGGCTCACTTGTACATATTTCACCATTGGCATGAGAAAGGCTTGAATTTGAAAATTTTAAAAGCCTTTATTTAAAAGCCATTAAGATTGCTAAGTGGTATGGTTACCTCTTTGTTACAAAACCCAAATGCTAGAAAGCAAGGAAACAGTTATATAATAAATCTTATATTGCTTAAACACATATATATTGTTCGTATCAAGGAAACAAAATGCATTTTGGTGCACACAATAACCCTAATTAGAATCCCCAGATTACTGGAGCTTTATGTATTTTTCTTTTCCTGATTTTAGCACCTAAGTTACTCTTTTAGGAAGTAGAGTGCAAAATATCAGTTTTATTAATTTTTTTACTTTGATGTCAAAGAAGGCTTCAGGTACACTTCATAGATAATTAAAAATACACCCCAACTAAGAGCCACAGTAACAAACCAACCACGTACCACATACAAAAAGGGGCCGCATATATAAGTTTCCCCATCTCTGCTCTCTCAAAACTCCACTTCTTCCTCCCCAGACATAAAAACCCCACAGCCTCAGCTAAACAACCAACTACGCAAGGCTTACATTCGAGGCTGACCAATGTGTGTCATTATCCTATGCATAATTGCATTCTTTACAAAATGTATCTTGAAATTATGGGTGTATATTTGTTGAAGGTCATAATTAAGGTTCTTGTGATAAGAAAAATGAATTTTTTTTTACTTTTATTTACACAGTAAGTCATACTTGATTAAGAACTACCGCCTTGCTGTAGTGGCTATTTTCTTTTAAATATTTCATGTTTCCTTATGCAAGTAAAACAAAACATTTTTTTAAATTTGGCACATCACCATATTGCCAAGGTAAAGGTCTGAGTGCTGCTGATAATTAATTGTGGCTCTTCATCTCATTCAATGCACAATGGAGAAGTGTACATCACGTCTGAAGTCAAGTTAGCCAGACGTATGACAGCTTTGCTTTATTCCAATATTGATGAAGTACTAAAAATCATGACCCATTAAGTGACAGACTAGAACCCACTGTCATTTGTTCCATAGCCAGCATCCAAAACTAGACCTTCCTGCTAAGCAACTGAACATCTCTCTGCTTTAGTTACCTCATCTGAAAAAAAATCAGCTAGTAATGCACTTGGTGCTTTTTTCTATAGCCTTTTAATCATTTTACACAGATGAGCATTATCCCCCAACTTACTAGTGTAAGTAAGTGTAGGAATTTGAGCAGATTTATGAGAGTGTCAAATGGTCTATATAATCCTTTCGCAGGTTAAACTCTTCCTCGGTGACCTCATCTTCAACAGGCCTGGGCACATTCTCCCACTGCCAAAATGGGAGTGGCACTCAAAGTGGGCAGGAATAGCAAGAAGAGTAATTTGGCAAATCCTGGCGTTTCCTTTCAGTTTTCAGAAGTTCAAGGGGAAACTCAGTACTTCAACTTATGGGGGAGAAGAGAGAAACAAAAGTCAGCCTTAAAATGGGAAGGTGGCTCTAATCTTAAAGTATTATGGAAAGGGGTCAGCTCCTCTCCATAAAAAGCCACAGCTGTCAATGGAAATGGTCATGAACTTATAACTCCAACCACTTGAGGATAAATCTATAGGTGACAGCTAATGAAATCTTCCTTTAGCTCAGGTTCTTTTAGCTGAAACCAACCAATTAAGGACTATATTTAGATGTAGTGCCCAATTTGGGGCTCATTGAAGTCTGTGGCCAAAAACGTCCATTGACTAATAGGAATAAGCTTGGGTCCAAAACTCTCCACTACAAAAAACTTCCCTTTTCTACAACCTAGTCTCTTCAAATTATGCCAGTGCATGAGATGGGACTATATTGAAAGTCTGAAGAGGTAGTTTACAAGCTGTTGGAGCTAGGAGGAGACAGACAAAAACAAAAGTTTCAAATAATTCTTTGAAGAGATGGAACAAAACCTGACAGTTTTCAGAAACACTCCTTTACTGCCATAGTAAATATGGCAATTTAATCTAAACACGTTTAACAAGCCAAATTTATGAAAGATGCAAAATAGGGTTTATAATGAACAGCTGTTACAATCATAACTATGGGAAAGTTACTAGCTCTCCACAACACTATGCAAAGCTTTCAATTCAGTTTACCGCGATTAAACCTCAAGCTTAAATGGGGCATTCATGTCAATCATCGAATTCTTAAATAGTACAATGAAAGATCAGGTATTTTATATAAAATAACTGATTAAGTCATTTCATGTTTAGGCAGCTTGTTAGGAAATCAGGTTGGGTCACCTCTAGCAGTCAGGCAGAGATTCCTCCCCTCCCCCGCCTCATGTATTCTGGGTTTTTCTGAAGGGTCAGAGTTGGCCATAGCTGGAGATGGGACATTGGATGGCATAGCCCAGTGCTCTGAGCACTCTCTCAGCTGCTTGGCTGGCTGGCTCTTGTTCATATACTCAGGGTCTAACTGATCGCCCCATGTAGGGGGGGGAAGTGAGGAAGAAGTTTACCAACAATCTCATCTGGGGGCAATCTTGAAGTTTTTCCCCCCTTCCTCTGCAGCATGGAGCGCAGGTCTGATTGAGAGATACCCAATTCTCTGCCACTGCAGGGCTTCACACATTGGTCCCCCACCCTATTCTCTGCCTGCAGCACAGCAGTCTCCTGTGGGCTGTAATATTTTGGTCGAATTTTGATTTAGTGTGCAAGTGCTGTTGGTGGCCTGAGATACAGAGAAGATCATACTAGATGATGGGGTGGTTCCTGCTGACCTTAAACTGACTAAGCACAGACTTAAAAAGTAATTTGAAGGTATGGATGGAAGTTAAAATAGGCAGGATAAAAAACATTAAGTTTAGTAGATAACAGCATCAAGTTGCAGTGTCCATTTCATTCAAGCATTTGGGATTGAAATTAAAGGACTGGTGGTTCTGTATGGTTGCCAAAACAGATTATCAGAACTGGCAGTTATCTATAGTGCTGAGAAGATTTCACCATAAGAGTTATCCTGGTGCTTTTTTGTCATTACAGAATAGAATATATGATACTAGTCTTAAGAATAACTAGTATTCGTTTCCATAGGATTTTTACCCAATACAGAAGTGAGCTTTAGCTCACGAAAGCTCATGCTGAAATAAATTTGTTAGTCTCTAAGGTGCCACAAGTACTCCTGTTTTTTTTGCAAATATGGCTGAGACACTCTGAAACAGATGCGTATGACAATAATTTGGAATATGCTATACTAACTTTTGAATTCAAATAAGTATGTCATACTGATTACACTGAAGATTTTGCTCTATAGTTACTGCTAGAGTGGTATTCCTTGTCTTGTGAAATGAAGATTTATCATTACGTACAGGTTGCATCATTTCTGCTATATTAAACTAAATCGGTCTCTGGTAGGCTTTTGGATTAGTTAGTTTCTTGTAGCAGTTTCAGAGGCATTTTTGATAGCTCCTTGCTACTGTATCAAATGACTTTGCAGTCATTTGACTATCCTGTGTTTTAGTTATTTCTAAAACAAACAGTACTATAGGAAAGTTGATTTTAAAAAATATTCAGATTAGGCAACAATTTCAAGGTATGAGCCTTCTGGAGATTGTGTGTTATTGTGCTTTGAAGGGACTGCTTTGTTACCCTTAATAATTTGATAGATTCCCACATCACATGGACCACAACACTTGATGAGTGGTCTTAAAAACTAAGTTGTACAAACAAATGGTATATGCCTAATTAAAAAGATCCTAGGTCTATACTGATTTGTTTGCTTATTTTAGAGTTTGAGGGGGAAAGGCTTCGGGGGTTGCAATGGTCTGAAATTCTTGTCATGATAGGACTGCATTGGCTGTCTTGATATGAGAAGTCATGTTTCCAGGTCAATTAATCAGGCACGTACCATTTATCTCTCTCTTTTTTTTAAGCAAGCCAAAAGCAGGATACTAAGATTTTGTTTTGTGAAGACTTGCAAGACTCAAAGTATATGAATAATAAAAGGAACTGTGTAGTTTTACCCACAATCCTTCAAAAATTATAGCACTGCAAACCACTGTAGTTTTGCTCTCAGGTACCATAATTAGGTCCTTCTGTCAAATTTACTGCTTTATATGTTTCTGTAAAAAAGGAAGGAGAATATATGTATGGTCCAAGACGGTCTTTCTCCAACATTCTTAAGGTGACAGAGACCCAGAGATGCTGATCTAATCTGTCACACCAATCATGCATGAAGAGCATTAAGTATTTAAGATCACTTCTATTCACTGTTTTGGTAAACATGTTCTTAAACATGTAATATAGAAAATACATTTCCCTCTTCACTGATGAAAATATCAAAAGGATTATTCACATTTAACTCCTCCTCACTTACACATGCCGATTAAGACTTTTTTTTGCAATTTAAGATTGAGTAAGCTAACAATTGGACATATTAAAATAAGAATGTCTGAGGGAGAGAACTCAAGGATGTTTTAAAAGGTCACACTACGCATGTAGACTTCAGATTTCACATTATCTCTAAGTTTTCTACAGTAGGTATACATACTATCAAAAGAACAATGGCTTGCTGAGAGACTTTCACAAAATGAGGATAAAAATACAGCATTACAAATTTGTGAATAAGTTCTGATACCATTCCTCATGACAGAAGTTAAATCCTATTTTCCCAGAGGTTCTGAATCTGATCTGTGAACTGCTGGTGGTCTGTGAAGACATGGCATATCAACTGGTACTGTCTCCTTTATTTTCAATCTGCCAAATTATATTAAATATTACTTTATTACTACAGCTGTATAAGCAATTAGCATAGCTGTCACAAGAATGTTGCACTTATTAAAGGGAAGGAAAGCCATCTATGCAATTGCAACTGGGAAGGGTCCATGATAATCTCTATTAAAACAGAGTCCACTATGAAAATATAGTGCAATCACCTGGGCATGCTGTGAGACCCAAGGAGGAACCTAATTTTTTTTTAATGCAATCAAATCACTGCATTAGGAGACATACTTGCTGATGCTGCAGCAGTATAAATATGCTTATTCCCAACTTTCTGAAAAAATCAGTGTTATGCATAGAATGATCATGTGCATGAATTTTATTATGCTGTCACCCTTATTTCAGGGTAAGTGGCCCACACAAACTGTTTCTGCTCTCAAGTTGCATAAAAACATAATTGTCAATATATTATGCTGTGTTAACAGTGGTAAAGTGCTGCTGAATGTATATACTACTACCACCCAGTATTGACTGTGAACTAGTTTAATACATATTTAGCACTGGTCACCCTTTCTGCTGGTGCAGTTATATGCTCTGCTGTTTGTTTAGAAGCACTGATGTGACAAGAGATGAGAAAAGTGAGAAGCATGGTCTAGCTGAACTTTGACTACCATTCCAAGGGCTGTGGGTCATACCTGAAAGCATGAAAGATAGACAGACAGAACCTCTTTATAGGGATGTTTGTTTAACTAGGACATGTGGCTAGCAATATATTTCATGTACTGTATTCAATAGTTTTTATGAACAGGAATATCTGGAGGCAGATTTTATTCAGATGTCCACTTAATGCTAACAATTAATTAAAGATTATTTTTAAGACTGCAATATGATACTGGAAATTTAAATTGATTACAACTGTATACAACTATAGATTCACTGGGTATATTCAAGGCCCTTTATTTTTGTTTAATGTTTCCTGGGAATTTATTGGCATTTATTAAAAAGAAACTAGTGAAAATCAGTGCAAAAATAACTCAGTTATTTGCGTAAATACTAGGGTTAATATTGGGGGCAGGAAGACAGAAAAAAGCAACAAATGTGTATTTAAAGTAAAATCAGTTTACTGCTTTTTTCCCCCATGAACTCTACATTAACAGTATGCACACCTGCATTTGCACATGTGTAAGAATATCTTACACTACATTGCCTTACTTTAAGGGACAGCCTTACATTTACACTTAGCCTAATTTATTAATATAAACATCTAATGTAATCTATTGGATTTTCTTGTCCACAAGAAAGAATCCCAAAATTCAGGTTAAAAAAAAATCAGTAAAAGCAAATACCTTTTGTAAAACCCAGGAAGTTTCCGGCGGGCGGGGGGGGGGGGGGTAAGGTGGGAGAGGAGAGAAGTAAAAACCACCAACAAAAGAGCTTAGGTATATTTTACTATGTTAAAATATACAAATTCAGGTAACCAATAAAGAATAAGTTTAAGATTGACCGATTTCTTGCATTATTGCTATACCTATACTTCCGGAGACATGCTGCCTGTGAAGACACCAGATTGTAACATTCAGATACGTGGAACAGATATGGAAATTTATCCATTAAGAGTTTTGCAACATCAAGTTACATTAAAGTTATCTTGTGATTTACATTACACACATGAAAGTCTGCTTGGAGATTTTATGTTGCATTCAACCTCCTAACTCATTTTAACATTAAGTGGGAGCTGAGAGAGACAGACATTAACTTTCCAAGAGATGGATAGAGGAGGAAAAAGAGGCCATGATAAAATGTAAGCAGACATAGGAAATGCCAGGAGATATGAGAAAACAGTGACTAGTAGAGCTAAATGGCCTGTCAAGGAGACCCAGAGATTCCACGAGATGTTAGAAGAGATGAATGGTGGCCAAGAGAGAAAGGAGATGCCTGGGAGGCAAAACTAGACACAGGCAGCTGCACAAACATATATTTGGGGGGAAGGGGGAGGGAAGATAGGTCAGACAAAAAGTGGGGGTGGGAGAAGATTTATTTATTTAAACTTTCCCCTGGCTAATATAGACCCCATATATAGCAATTGTTCCACAAAAGGAATTTCACATAAAAAAAATCAACAGCATCCATAATCATTTATATATTGTATATTTACTAGATAAAAACATGTGACTTATTGCTTAGGAGACAATTCACTGATGATAAATCAGATTGCATTTCTTTAAGAAAATTTTCAAGTATTTTTGCTACAATATATTGTAGCTAGTCATAACAAATGAAAACACCTGTATTTCCAATCACATTGATATTAGGGCTAAAATTAAAAAGGATTTTCTTTAAGCATGAAATTTACTCTCCCTACTTACAAACCATGAAATATCTAAAATATTTTTATATATAACAGGGATATCAAGATACATTGTAGTCAGGCAAAATTACATAACTCTCAAGAAAAAGCTACACAATGTGATTATGTACTCTTTCCCCCCCCCTTTAAGAGGCGGAGAAGGGAAAATATCACAGTAATTATTTTTTTGTTATGAGTAAATACAGAGACACTAATAGTGATCAATTTCCAGATTCTATTTCAGAATCTGGAGAAACATGTCAATTCCAATTCTGAATTCCATAATCAAATAGAATACATGTTTTCTAGATGAGCAGTTCAAACACACACACACACACACACACACACACACGAAAAATCCAATATCAAACTGTCCACTTTTATAAACTAGGACTTGATTTCTATAAAAGCTTTAGGTTTCTATGAAAAATGAAATGTTTCATGCCCAGAATATATTTTAATTAACAGGCAGCTCCAGAGGTAAACAAGATGTCCCCCAGGCACACACTAAGTACAGGGTTTAAAAACACAAACCTGTATGAAATATAACTGTGCTTTTCCTATACCCAGAAGGAAGTCGAAGGTTTCGGAGCAGTCCCTTTGCAGTCAGTCGCACATGCATGTTGGATAAGGAAAATTTCGGGGACCATAACATGTCTTCAGAGCAATTGGAAGACAAACAAGAAAGAAACAGCCTCCAAATACTGTGTCATACTATATATTTAAATTCACCACTGATTGAGGCCAAGCTATACTTGGCAAGGAAAACAAGACTAGAAAGCAAATATTCCTCATTCCTTCACTGTCATTCCATATTCACAGACAAAATAAGAACGTGAGAAAGCGTATATCCACAATGCAAATGCTGCTGGCAGCCTCTCTCCCCACCAGATGTTGCAGAAACAAAGCTTGTCCTCAGAATAAAACCTTCTCTTAGTGATTCAGAAGACCAGCAGCCTCTGAATTACATCACACTGTTCATGCTTAATCTGTTACCCGACTCAGTGGGAATGAAGACCTAGCAGGAGTAGGAGGGAAAAGTGGGTGGTCTCCAAGCTGAATATCACCCAATAATGTCACAGATCATGTAATTGTACTTCAGAGACTGTTAAGGAAAAAATTACTTTAATATTCCTGAAGGCATATTTTAGTTCTCCTCCCCACTCAATATAATCAAGACTTGTTTCATCTCATCTAATTCTGATTCCATTCTGACCATTTTCTAATTGACTTGAATTTATCCCAACAACTTGATTTAATTATGTTTCATGTTTTCTAACATACATCAATCCTTACAAGTCCACATAAAATAATGCTATTCTGTACAAACAGTTTAATATTTAGAAAGCTCTTAAGTATCATTCAGTTTTGTGGCCTGGCACTGCAAATTTCAGTGTACTGGGATAAGATCAAGGGAGTACTAATCTTAATTTAGTATATGACAGGCTCTGGACTTCAACAAGAAACCTGTATTTCTAGATTCGGCTGTAATCTGATAACTGATTGATTCGAACAGTACTGTAAACCACCATTATGCAAGTCCTTGCACAACATGCTGACATAGTATGTATTTAAATAACTCAAAAGGTTTATATTTTTCCACTCATTTATGATGCAAGTTATTAAATCATTCTACCTTTAAGTAGAAAGAAATGCCGTCAGATTTGTAGGACCGTAACATAGCCAAACAGGAATTTTTTTTTTTTTTTTTAAATCTGGAGTTGAAAGCTAGAAAGCAAAGAACAGTAGTCCAACAGGATTTACTAGGAAATCAGGATAATAGTAACAAAACAAAAAATAAAACATGCTTTTTTGTGTCTAAAATTTAACAGGCAATTTCTCACAAGCAGTTTTCAGCATCCTCAGCCCACATGGCTGAGGGATGCACCTTTCACAGAATTCCAAGAGCAATGGCCTCTTTGTCTCTTAAGAGATGGATGCCAAAATAGCTTTATGCTTCTCCTTGTATTTCTGAAAACTCACTGTTTTGTCCCCAGAGTCAGGATGACTCATTACTGTTCTCTTCCTGTTGACTGTATGTAAATAGGGCTTCCATTTCTTAATTTACATTAGAGACAGGGAGATGTTTTTTTCCCCCCCCAGTCAGGTGGAATGGTAACTAACAACTGTTTTTCTTGTTTGATCAGAGACTTTAAAAGCACAGTATCTGTAAGTGTCCATAATTCCTCATATATAGTGTTAATCCATATATTTCACAGTTATATTAATCAGCAAAAGACATTGCTTGATATACTTTTATAGTACAATAACATTGTACTTGTTATTGTACTATTACAATAACATTGTACAATCAGTTGATTCAACTGTTTATTCTTTAGGGGTTCAACATCCCTGTTCTCCTTTTGGGGTGTTTTGGACCCTGTCCGTTTCCTTTTGCAACAGCACATTTTTATATGAACATGAATTCTAAAAATGAATGCTGCTCAATACTAGATTTACACTGGTCACCTTTCACTTGCAAGGAACACAAACGGATATGGCATTTTGTGACAAGAACATGCACAGTCTACACCCAAGGATACCCATGAGGATTACTGAGCAGCCCTCTGCTATCCAGTGAAGGATAAGGAGCAAAATATAGCAGGACACAGGATCAGAAAAAAGTACAGGACACAGCAGATGGTAAAAACAAAGAGGATGAAACCAAAACCAGAGAAGAGGTGCAAAGAAAGTATGTAAGAACAAAGAAACCTTTAAAATGGAACAGGGCTGCTGACTTGAGGTGGACAGTAGAAATACCAGCAAGTCTTGCTTCTGTTTTTCCTGGGTAGAGTAGCTGGTTATTAGAGACTCAGGGTACGTCTACACTACGGGACTATTCCGAATTTGCATAAACTGGTTTTGTAAAACAGATTGTATAAAATCGAGTGCGCGCGGCCACACTAAACACATTAATTCGGTGGTGTGCGTCCACGGTCCGAGGCTAGCATCGACTTCTGGAGCGTTGCACTGTGGGTAGCTATTCCGTAGCTATCCCATAGGTCCCGCAGCCTCCCCCGCCCCTTGGAATTTCCGGGTTGAGATCCCAGTGCCTGATGGGGCAAAAATCATTGTCGCGGGTGGTTCTGGGTAAATGTCGTCAGTCACTCCTTCCTCTGGGAAAGCAACGGCAGACAAGCATTTCGCACCTTTTTTCCCTGGATTGCCCTGGCAGATGCCATAGCATGGCAATCATGGAGCCTGTTTCGCCTTTTGTGACTGTCACCGTGTGTGTACTAGATGCCGCTGACAGAGGCGATTCAGCAGCGCTACACAGCAGCATGCTTTTGCTTTTGCATGACAGCAGAGATGGTTATCAGCCATACTGCACCATCTACCAATCCATAAATTGGTAAAAAGATGAGCATGGCTACCAGTCGTTTTGCACCATTTGCTGCTGTCATAAGTGCCCCTGGCTGCTCTTAGCCAGGGGCGCAAAAGCCAAAATTGGGAATGACTCCCAGAGTCAATCCCTCCTTTTTGGTATCTAAAAATAGAATCTGTCCTGCCTAGAATATGGGCAAGTGTACTAGAGAACCACTGTATCAGAGAGCACAGCTGCTCTGTGTCAGATCCTGCAGAAATTATGAGCTGTATGCTATTCACAGGGGGTGCTCCTGCAACAACCCCACCTGTTGATTCCGTTCTTCCCCCAGCCTTCCTGGGCTACTGTAGCATTGTCCCCCCACTTGTGTGATTAAGTAATAAAGAATGCAGGAATAAGACACACTGACTTGTTCGTGAGAAATGAGTGGAAGGCAGCCTCCAGCTGCTATGATAGTCCAGACAGGACAGTAAGGAGTGTGGAGCAGAGGAGCCCAGCATCCCTCTGCTAGTCCAGGGCAATTGAATCTTTTTTACACATGAAGGGTGGGGGCTGACAGAGCTCAGCCCCTGTTGCTATGACGACGATGGTTATCAGCCATACTGTACCATCTACCAGGAAAAATTAGGGCCAGGCACCCTTGATAGACCTCACCGATGCTAGTCTGCATGGTTACCAGTCCTTTTGCACTGCCCCATGTGCCAATAGGCTGATGACAAGGACGGATACCAGTCGTATTGCACCATCAGCCACCCATGGCGGGGGGGAGCAAGGATGTTGGTGTTGAGTGCTGCAGCATCGGGTCTATCTGCAGCATTCAGTAAAGATAGGGTGACATGTTAAAGAGTCAAGAGAGGATTGTTTTCCCTTTCACTTCTGGGGGGGTGGGGGGGGTGGGTTAATTTCCAAGCTATGCCCTGACCCACCGCGGACACTGTGTTTGACCCTAGAAGCATTTGGAGCTCAGTCAAAAATGCAAATACTTTTCAGAGACTGCAGGAACTGTGGGATAGCTTGAGTCCTCCAGTCCATGAGCGTCCATTTGATTCTTGGGCTTTCCATTACGTTTGTCACGCAGCAGTGCGCTGAGCCCCTGCTATGGCGTCTGTCTGGAGAT
Organism: Mauremys reevesii; assembly: GCF_016161935.1. Classification (NCBI taxonomy): domain Eukaryota; kingdom Metazoa; phylum Chordata; order Testudines; family Geoemydidae; genus Mauremys; species Mauremys reevesii. Next base: position 83,725,183 of record NC_052627.1, on the reverse strand, counting down.
TTTTTAAAAATGATTTTGAATTTAGTCTTCCGTAACGGTGCGCTGATAGAACAGATTTGCCTGCCCTTACAGCGATCACATCCGCATGGTCCATGCGGGAGCTCTTTCTTTATTTTGATTTTTAACTGCATCGCCACACGTGCTGATCTGAGCTCCACGCTAGGCAAACAGGAAATATTCAAAAGTTCGCGGGGCTTTTCCTGTCTACCTGGCCACTGCATCCCAGTTCAGATTGCTGTCCAGAGCGGTCAGTGGTGCACTGTGGGATACCGGCCGGAGACCAATACCGTTGATCTGCGGCCACACTAACCCTAATCCGATATGGTAATTCCGATACTAGCGCTACTCCTCTCATTAGGGAGGAGTACAGAAACCGGTTTAAAGAGCCCTTTATACCGATATAAAGGGCCTCTCAGTGTGGACGGGTGTGGCGTTAAATCGGTTTTACGCTCCTAAAACTGGTTTAAACGCCTAGTGTAGACCAGGCCTAACAGGGCTAGGCCCTACCAACACCACCTCAACTGTAGTAGAGCCAGGCAAAATGTTTCTCAACTGTGTTCCACTTATCACTTAAAAAAAAACAAAAAACAGAAAAACTTACAATTGGGAAAGGAAAGAGCACAGATTCACTAAAAAGCCATCAACTACACTTAACTTGCAAACAAGTTATTAGCATTACGTAAACCTAGCTGGCGATATCTAGCTGATATAGAACCAAATAAGGCTGTTAGCTGTGATGTGTTATCAAGTCTTCTGAAACTGAATATTCAGGATAAAGTCCCGAGGGGTAAATGGATTCATCTTCCATCCATAGATTTCAACATGCTTTATGAACAAAGTTAGTTTCAACACCCTGCGAGGTAGGGAAGTATTAAAGGTGAGGGGAGGGATAGCTCAGTGGTTTGAGCATTGGCCTGCTAAACCCAGGATTGTGAGTTCAATTCTTGAGGAGGCCACTTAGGGATCTGGGGCAAAAATTGGTCCTGCTAGTGAAGGCAGGGGTCTGGACTCGATGACCTTTCAAGGTCCCTTCTAGTTCTAGGAGATTGGTATATCTCCAGTTATTACCTTTATTACCTAAAGATACCATCAAGGTTTCCCACCTGAATCCACATGTGGAATTCAGGAGCAGGGAGCTCCCTCAACTGTGTTGACCCTCTGAAGTTAATTACTGGTGGGTGCGCCTGACATAGCTGCTGGTGGGGAACAATACCTTCAGTTTTGCTGTCACCAAGGGCTGGTCTACACTCCCTCTTATCAGTACAGTTAAATAACTGCAAACCCTTATATGGATACATTACATCAATTTAAAAATTAAATTTGTTTGGACAAGTGAAATATTAAATCATGTTTAAATCTGCTTGCGAGTCGATGTACAAAGTGGCACTGTTTTAACTACACTGATGCAACTTTCATTGAGAAATGTCTAAAAGGCAGCTTGCTGCTAAACTGAGGATTGTTGAATCTTGAGCAAAGTGATTTTGATTAATATCCTCTAATCTCAATGTAGTCTCAAAAGCAGCCAAGTGGTCATAATTGTGAACACATGCTTTATACATGTCTATCAGAGGACATATTCCAACTAGTCTTGTTTAGGATATTCTTTTAAGATGTCCACCTCTTTTAGAAAGAGGTAGCATGGAGACACTTTTGTGAGATACAGGGAGCTGATATGGAAAGTTATGAATACTTAGATGTCACAATTTTATAAAAACTGTGAGTGACCAGATCAGTGAAGGGACGTTACTGTATATTGATATTGGTTTATTAGAATTTCATGTGCTACTACACTGATCTATTATTCTCTAATTCAGTGGGGTATATGCACAAATGCAATACACAGGGTTCAGATAAAAACATGCAAACACACACCTGAAAGGCAATGTAACACACTGATAGCTTCAAGGAGCCTATCTCCAAGCAGTTGCAAACATTTTGCCAGAGCTGGGAGTTACCAGATCAAAAGGTAGCTAGATCCCTGCAGAGATGAGTGAATTGCCAGAGGTTGTCCAGGGAGTTGGCAGTGAGCACTAACAGGGAGAGAAGTGTATAGGGAGCTAGTTGTACCAGAGTCCCCATGCAGAAGATGGTTACACACCTGGAAAGCTACAGTTTCATATAATATGTTTTAACATTTGCTTTCACCAAGAGGCTTCTGTTCTTAGTACTTGGTTTTAAGGAGGCTGTTCAGTTGCTGATTACCACTGTTACTGCCCCTGGAGGGAACAGAATTGCATGGTCAGGATACCTGTCAGACCCACTGAAGTAAATTATGGTTGATACACAGGGAATTGCAATCCAGGGTGGGGTTTGAGTGGAAGAGTCATACTATTCCACCCCAATAGAAACAAGAAGCCTGAGATTGGAGATAGGATGCACTTGGAGAGACCAGGAGGAGTCAGTTAGCTTGGTAACTATGACAGCCTTAATTCCCTAGCAACAACAGGAGCTCTGTCTTAATTCTTCTGAGATTTCTCTAGCTGAATTGTGCAAGCTTCATGTTTTAATCTCCTAATATTAGTGCTTCAGCCTGTTGCAGTATACACAGCACTCTTTCTTCCAGAGAAATCCTGTAGAAATTTAGAAAACATGCAGTTTGAGGGGGAACCCTATAATTGTACATGGAAAATAACAGCTCACTGCTATTCTAAGCAGAAGAAAAGTGTGGTTAATTTTTTTTGGTCAGTTTCACTGAGACCCACAACTCTGAATAGTGTCACAATTTTATACTATTACTTGAAATCTAAGCTGTATCTGAGATACTGTAGCTATTTGCATGGTCAGAAATATATCATTGCATCACTTTACATTTGGAAAGTTATTACATCCATAAGGCAGAAAATATATATATATTTTAAAACAAAAGCTTAAATTCTGCAGAAATTCTTAGCTCTCCCTCTCTCAAACAAAGAATCTAATTTACCATTGAAAAGTAAGTTTTTCCCAGTGGTGGTTGATGCCCAAAATATGTGGCGGAGCTGAGCTGCAGGTAGCAATGTGTATTCTACCATACCCTTCCTTGCAGATTGATCCTCTTTTTCAAATTGTGGCACTGGTTGGGACAAGATGGTCACACAAGTATTTTTGGTGAAGTGGGAAGAGAAAGGGGTACTCTTTCAGAATAAAAAATTGGGACACTCAAGGACAGGATGTTGCTCTCTAAGTCCCTTCTCCTTCTCCTCCCTCTTACACTACCATCTCCCTTCACATACCCAGTTTAACCCACAACCTCATTCACAAAATGACTTAATTCCCTGCTACATTCACATACCCACACACCATGCTCTTCACCTTCTACTTAGAGCCAGTCCCCTTCCACCTGACTGTGCTTGGGGGGAGAGGGGAGTTTTTGCCTAATCAGCACCCATCAATCCAGTTTTGAAGTAGTCTTTAATTGAAGCTGGGTCTGGAAAGGCAGGAGCAGAAGCACAACGGAGTGTGCAAAGATACTGTTATATCCTGACTCTGGGCTGGCTGACCTGAATAGCCTCATACAGTCTGTATTCTCTGCAACTTCTCCCCACTGCCATGTATGGTCTGCTGCACAGCCAGATATACCGCAACCTGTAGGACTAACGTAGCTGCAGTCTTTCCAGAAGTTGCTGGGTCAGCAGCCTTTTCTGCAACTCACAACACAAGCTGTATCACACAGCAGATGTGTGTGAATAACTAATTTTCAGTTTACTGACCCAAACCAAAATTATTCAATTTTCAAAATGGCCAGTGAACTGAATTAATCCATTATTTCCCCATCTCAATTCATAGATGAGGGCAGAAGAGACTATTGTGATCATCTGTATAACACAGGCCATAAAACTTCCCTGAATCAATTCCAGTTTGAACTAGAGCACACATTTTAGAAAAACATCCAATCTTGATTTAAAAGTTCCAAGGATGGAGAATCTTCCACCGCCCTTGGTAAGTTGTTTCAATGATTGATTATTTACACTCCCTTTTAAAAAAAAAATCAAAAAATCTTATTTTGAGTCTGAATTTGTCCGATTTCAGCCACTGGATCTTGTTATACTATTGTCTGCTGGACTAGAAGAGCCCTCTATTCTCTAATTTCTGTTCCCCAATTTCTGTAGACTGATCAAATCACCCCTGAACTGTCTTTTTTGAGCATCTTGAGTATCACTGTAAGCCATGTTTTCCAATCTTAATCATTTTCACAGCTCTTCTCTGTACCTTCACCAATTTATCAGCATTCTTGACACCAGAACTGGACACCACATTCCAATAGCAGTTACACTAGTGCCAAATACAGAGGTAATGTAATCTCTCCACTCCTACTCAAGATTCCCTTTTTATACACCCATGAATCACATTAAACCTTTTTGGCCATAGTATTGCACTGGAAACTCATGTTCAGCCAGGACCTCCCCCCCCACACAATTTTTTCCTCAACAGTTACTGTTTCCCCAAAGTCCCGCATCCTGCAAGCATGGTCTATATTCTTTGTTCCTGCATGCTTACACTTGGGTTTACTGAAACTCAGTTTTCGTGCACCCAGCAATCTAGATTGCTTTGCACCAGTGACCTTGTCCCTGTTATTTGCAGATTACCACTCACCCAATCTGTGTGTTAACTATAATAAATGAATTATTCTCTTTTCTTGTAGGTCAGTGATAAGTATTACCCAGCACAGGGTCAAGAACCAATCCCTTTGGGATTCCACTCCAAACACTACTCAATGATTCAGGGATGCTGGAACAATTTTGATAGTGGCTGTGATGAGAACCATTGACCAAAGTGTATACCCCTTATATAATGGAAACCACTTCAAGCCAGCAACTATGTAATGAATCTCCATTTACAATTACATTTTGAGATCGCTCAGCCACTATTATCCATTCAACAGGTGCCATGTTGATTTGGTATTTATGATGCTGGCAGACCTTATGTCAAAGCCCCTAGACCTCAATGGTTTCCAGCTATGCATTTGTCAGTATTCAATTGGCTCACCTGTGTGCTAGTGTTATTAAAACTGGCATTAGATTCATAGAGATGTGTTTAGTGTTTGGACTTTAATAAATGCTTGTGAGTTGCTGCATACATTAATCTCACTTATTATATCTGTATCCTATGTTACAAGGTAATCGTTAACTGTTCGTTCTGTTACTATGAAAGTATTTACTATGAAACTAGAAATCCCCACAGTGAGGAGAGAAGCATTACCAAGTGTGAAATACTAGTTTACCGCAAGAGGTGTCATCTCCTGCCCACATAAAAGGCCTATAGACACCAGACAAGCCACTCTGGAACATCATTGGAAAAAAGACTATTTTTTCCCCACACCCATGAAGAGGCGACAAATACTCATCCGATGACAGCTTGAACTCTGGGAGAAAGGAATAAAAATCCCTGTCAAGAAGAAATTGTCATTATGCTGCTTGGAATTTGGAGAGGGCAATAATTCCAAGCAAAAGGAAAGGATCCCCAAGCTGCTTAGCCCTAAAGGACTTGTAGAGCTTGCACATCACAACAGCTTCTACTACTTTCTGGACCTTAAGACTAACTCATTTGTGTGTATATTTACCTCCTTTAACATTGTAAATCTCTCTCATTTCCTTTTCTTAATAAATCTTTAGTTAGTTAATTGTAGTATTGGCTACAAGCAGTGTCTTTGGTGTGCGAGATCAGAGGTGCAAAAGACCTGGGGAAAGCGACTGGTTCTTTGGGACTGGGAGTATTGTTGGGAATGGAGACTGAAGCCCTAGGGCTGGAGCCTTCCACTCACCACCCAAGGGGGGAATCCTGACCCTGGGAAGGTGAGGAACTCACTGGCTGCCTGCTCCTCCAGCTTGTGTGTCTCCAGAGGGGGGCAGGGCCCAAACACTACTGAAGGCCTCCTCTCCCACCATCACAGCCCAGGCAGCTGTGGCTGCAAGAAAAGCCCCCCTGGTGGCTGCATGTGGCCACGGTGGCCGCATTTGAGAAACGCTGATATAGGAAGTGGTGTCTAAATTTAAATGCCAGCACTTTCTATTCAGAATCTCAGCTTCAATTATTGGCACAATAGCAGTCTACCTCTCTGCAGAATTGCTATTGTGAACTAACATTAGGTTTTTAAGTTATATCTAGGATTTCTAAAACAAGTTGCTCAAATCAGTAGCTACACCACATATACAAAAATAGCACTGGAGTCATGCCTTAACTGCACTTTCACAGTAGACAGTGTTTTGGCTTAAAGTACTGTACCTCCTACATATCCTTCACCAATCCAGCATTTCAGCTGTGGCCTACCAATCAGTGTGGATAGAGTGGACAACTCAAGATCACGGCTGTTTTCACTCACAATATTTAAAGGTCAGTTAATTCTACAAATAGATACCTAAATGGAAAATTACGCCATGCTGCAGATAAGAACTCTGAACGCAGATTTTAAAATATAAGCAAGACCTTTTGTGCTAATGAGTGAATAAGCATATCTAGGCAAGTTACACTTCAAAACAGTCACCATCCTTAATAACCCACAGCTAAGCTCCAATGCAATAGGTTTTATAGTTTCTGTAAAATATCAGTGATTACTATATGAATCCAATTAATCATTGCCAAATCCCTCTGCCCTTCACAAAAGCCCCCACAAATTAATAGATTTATAATATTGTACCCATAAATTCCTGAGATTAAGTCCTTGCTGAGTCCTAGAAAAACAGTTCTTAGCTGATGGCCAAAAACTCAATTGTTCCAATTTTGAATAAAATAGAACCTGAATCCAAGCCAGCCCTGGATTTTGCCACCACTCATGCTCCATGTTAATGTACTTTTCAATTAGCTGCATCCTATTTCCATCTCATGTTACACGGAGGGGGATTGTTCTTTTAAAAATCAAGTTCAGAATTTTTGAAGTATTTACGTTAGCAATAGAACATATTATTTGTATAATGTTCTTTCTTTAAATTGTTCAGCAGGTTGAAAGATTTGACAAGCTCTGTGTTCTTAGAGACTGGTGTTAAACCTCAAGTTCACAACTTCCTTTAATGAAGGTAAATTTTATTTTCGGCATAGTAATAAGCCAGTGTTGTAAAACACTTGGCTGTCAGGCAAAATCCAGTTTGTTTGAAGCTCATGATGACTGATTTAGATTTCAGAGAAAAACCCGTATTTGAAAACAATTTAGTTCTTATAATTGTAAAAAAGTCTTCCAAACATGAACAAAGTGCAAAACCAGTGCAGTGATGTCTTCTCAAATCTGTAGAATGCCTGAAACTCAGATATCAACATCCTACTGATGAATAGGACAATTAGTTTATATCTAAATAATGCCCCCAATTTGAGCATGAATGAACTACATATGCAAACAGTCAGAAGATAAAAACTCTATTCTAAAAGTCTTTTTTCCTCCAGCGACGTTAAATGCAGCAGTAACTTCCCTAAGTACAAGTTTTATTACCACAGGTTGATTGTGATCTTTCTATTATCAGTAGGAGACTTTCAGTGAATCTGGCAGATTACAGGGTCCTTATGCCATAGATCAGGGGTGGGCAAACTATGGCCTGTGGGCTGAATCCGTCCTGCCAGCCATTTCAATCTGGCCTTCGAGCTCCCTCTGGGGAGTGAGGTCTGGTGCTTGCCCTACTCCGGTGCTCCAGTGGGGGAGCAGGGTCGGGGGCCACTCTGCACGGCTCCTGGAAGCAGCAGCATGGCCGCCCTCTGGCTCCTACATGTAGAGGCAGCCAGGGAGTTCCGCATGCTGCCCCAAGCGCCACCCCCATTGGCCAAGAACCTAAGCCAATGGGAGCTGCAGGGGTGGCGCCTGCGGACAGGGCGGCGTGCAGCAAAGCCACTTGGCCCTGCCTCTGTGTAGGAGCCAGACGGGGGACATGCCCTTGCTTCTGGGAGCTGCTTGGGGTAAGCATCACCTGGAGCCTGCACCCAAGCCAAGAGCCCCCACACCCCAACCTCTCTGCACCAGCCCTAATCCCCCTCCCACCCTCTGAACCCCTCGGTCCCAGCCCAGAGCACCCTCCTGCACCCCAAACACATCATCGCCTGCCCCACCCCAGAGCCTGCACCCCCAGCCAGAGTCCTCACCTCCTCCCACACCCCAACCCCAATATTGTGAGCATTCATGGCCCGCCGTACAATTTCTATACCCAGATGTGGCCCTTGGACTAAAAAGTTTGCCCACCCCTGCCATAGATATAGCATACGGTCAATTAATAAAAATGTTACTTCGTCTTCACTGAGAGTGACACCCGCACAGTCGAGTCAAGGACGGAGGTCTAAAATGTCAAAACAAAAGCTTTACTTAAGAACCGCAGGCTACTTTAAAAAAAAAAAAAGAGATGCTGGGCCTCATTCTGCATGGCACTATCTGGCATTGGGCATTCAGTTATTCACATGTTCTCTTTCTTCAGACTTTTCCTTGAAGTGTACTACAGAACATCCAAAACAAAACCCCTCAGTATTCCTCACGCAATTTTTTTTCACTTTGATATAGCTCTATGCAATCTGATCAATAAGAATGAAAAACAAAAAAAGTAAAGCTTCTGAAAAGGCAAAAAAAATTCATTAGAATAGCTTGCGAGCATACAATGATGCATGGTCCATAATTCCAAAGAGCAGGAAATAAAGTGTTCTAACTTGAGGATCAACTTTCACTGGCATGTGATGAAGTATGCATTTCAGTATATAAAGTGTGGCTCACTTGTTAGCAAATGAATGGAGAAACTCATTCCACGCCCCTCGAGATCTCTATTCCAGTCCAGATGCATAGGTTTAATTGTGCCCATTGCCAACAAATGGTGACAAAATAGCTAAATCTTGGTGAGATTACCCCTTCTGATTCTCTGAACTGAAACTTAAAAAGTAGTACTAGCAAAACATAGGTGACTGCAGAAACCAAAGTAAAACTCTATTCAAAGTCACTGTGCTAAACTGCTGCATCATGGCAAGGGTATGAACTTGTAATAGAAGATCTGGATATGTACTCAGAGTAGTTATTAATGGTTCCCAATCCTGCTGGAAAGGTATAACAAGTGCAGTTCCGCAGGGGTCTGTTTTGGGACCGGCTCTGTTCAATATTTTCATCAACAACTTAGATATTGGCATAGAAAGTACGCTTATTAAGTTTGCAGATGATACCAAACTGGGAGGGATTGCAACTGCTTTGGAGGACAGGGTCATAATTCAAAATGATCTGGACAAATTGGAGAAATGGTCCGAGATAAACAGGATGAAGTTTAACAAAGACAAATGCAAAGTGCTCCACTTAGGAAGGAAAAATCAGTTTCACATATACAAAATGGGAAGAGACTGTCTAGGAAGGAGTACGGCAGAAAGATCTAGGGGTTATAGTGGACTACAAGCTAAATATGAGTCAACAGTGTGATGCTGTTGTAAAAAAAGCAAACGTGATTCTGGGATGCATTAACAGGTGTGTTGTGAGCAAGACACGAGAAGTCATTCTTCCGCTCTACTCTGTGCTGGTTAGGCCTCAACTGGAGTATTGCGTCCAGTTCTGGGCACCACATTTCAAGAAAGATGTGGAGAAATTGGAGAGGGTCCAGAGAACAACAAGAATGATTAAAGGTCTTGAGAACATGACCTATGAAGGAAGGCTGAAAGAATTGGGTTTGTTTAGTTTGGAAAAGAGAAGACAGAGGGGACTTGATAGCAGTTTTCAGGTATCTAAAAGGGGGTCATAAGGAGGAGGGAGAAAACTTGTTCACCTTAGCCTCTAAGGATAGAACAAGAAGCAATGGGATTAAACTGCAGCAAGGGAGGTTTAGGTTGGACATTAGGAAAAAGTTCCTAACTGTCAGGGTGGTTAAACACTGGAATAAATTGCCTAGGGAGGTTGTGGAATCTCCATCTCTGCAGATATTTAAGAGTATGTTAGATAAATGTCTATCAGGGATGGTCTAGACAGTATTTGGTCCTGTCATGAGGGCAGGGGACTGGACTCTATGACCTCTCAAGGTTCCTTCCAGTCCTAGAATCTATAAATCTCAAAGAAAGGAAGCAGACAAGTACAAAAAACAAACAAACAACAACAAAAAACCACACACACCCTCTTCTCCTGTGTACAAGATCAAATTCCAGACACTTGGAATCCTTGTATTGCTTTAGTAAAAGCTAATATGATCCACAAATTAAGGCCAAAAGTGATTTGTAATCTAGTTTGATCTCCTGAACAATAAGAGAATTTCTCACAGTAATTCCCGCATTAGGCCCATAACTTCTGGTTAGCTAGAGCACATCTTTCAGAAAGACATCCAATCTTCATTTGGGAGGTAGTAGTGTCTTCCAGAGACATGTAGCACCTTTCCACCCTATGTTGCATCCAACAAGCTTCTAGTTCTAGTGAAGGGATACATTAATGCTCCAGCGGCAAGTTTAGTATTCCTATCACAGACCTTTTCTCTCTTTTCACAAAGACCCCATTAATCTGTTCAAGTGAGTTGGAAAGATCTTTATGTACAAGGGAATGTCCATCCATGATTTATTCTGCCTCTATCAACTGGCTGGGTAAGAACTAGCTCCAGGTTTGTGGACTGGTATGAAATATAGGAGAGAGAGAGAAGAACTATTACACAAAACAGAAGCCTCAGGACAGAATTATTTAGAATATCAGCCACTTTTTTAAACCTCTTGTCACTCTTCCCAATGTCACACAAGTTGATACCAACATTTCTAGTTAACTGCAACCTACCATTCAAGCACAGCATGCAACAACATATGCTGAGGCTGCTGCTACTAAAAGAAAAAAAGTCAAGAATTTGTCAGCACACGCCATCAAAAAAGACAAGCTTCTGTTCAGCATGAATCTTCTATTTTTCCCAAACCACATCAAGTTTGTTTTAACAAATTATTGCCACAGGACTAAACTGCAAAGTAACTATATCCATATTTGTACCCGTATGTTTCTTGTATGTTGCTTTTTAAAAAACTTCCATTTTGTCTACAAAGCATATGATGACAAATATTAGTACAGACTCTACAGTTTGGCAGCTGGATGGTCTAATAGCACAGAACTAAAGCACAGAGAAAAAGATAAAATTGTATGTTTGAAACTTGAGTCTTCATGGTTTGTTACATCATACTAACTTCTTGTGAGGCTACTTAATTTAAGTAGTAAACACTAGGATACTATACCAAAAGAATCTTAAAGATGGCACATAAGGATATATAATTGTGGGGACCTCCCCTTGTTATCCATTAATAACAATTTGGGGGAGAAAACAGATTTGAGACTCACCAGAATTGAAACCCGACAATAGTCTGTGGGGTCCATTTAGTACAGGAGTACCTATAATGTTCAGAGAAGATATGGATGTAACATTCTAAACTGTATTAAGACTTATGAATAAGTTCCAGTAGATGGGTAAAAAAGCATCTTCCCAGCCTCTTTTCATGTACGCTCTTTGTGTGGTGGCATACATAATTCAGTAAAATATTAATCCCAAAATTTGCTATGACATTAAGATGCTGGTAAGATATGTGAGAATGAAACATGACAAGATTCCTGTTAATTATGAACTGTTTTACCGTAATCAATCACTTTTAATTGACATCACTAGTTAAGAGCTTGACTTTTAACTATCCCATTTGTTAGCAGTGGTAGGGCTGTGCTTCATGTAAGCCAGATAGTACTATTTTATTTTATTCTGTCCACAGTATTGCCACTTCTGAGGCCTTTAAGAATGAAATGGCCTGTAGTAATTGTCAGCCATTTCATTTGTGGGCAGACATTTACATATCCTTCTCAAAAAGGAAAAAAATGTTAATCGGTGGTTACACACTAGAGAACGTAGCCTTCAAAGTTAACCGGGGAAAAAAAGCTAAATTTGTCTTTTAGTAGTATGACCTAAGGACCACATAACTGACAGTATCCTTTAGTGTAAAGGCTAAGTAAGTGGAACTATTACTGATAACTCTTGCATGGTAGAGACTTAAAAATAAAGAATTTTAGAGTATGTTTATTGGTTTTCAAGAACACTGTTACTTGGTCCAATTTGCAAAGATAAAAATTAAGAATTAAAAAGGCTCAACTCATCTGGCTGTGTATAGCAAGTATCAAGATCTCTATGTGAGACCTTACAAGCATATGCTTCAGTAAGTAGGAAGCAACACAATTTGCATTGCATCTTAACTACTGTACATTAGTCTGATGCAGTTTAATTTTAACTCTAAGCCACATTATAGGAACTTTGTGAGTAGTTAGTAAACACCTACGACAAGGTGTCAGATTCTAGAACCTTTCATGAATATTCATATCTGTACTTTTAAATGTGTAGACAACCAACTAAATATGTCCTTTTAAATGCTAATTCAGCATTTAAAAGGGTTTGCGTATCTGAGGCAGGGAGGTAAGGGGGCAGAGGTGTTATCTTAGAAATAGCCAAGCTCAGGAGCAAGCTCTGGCAGGGACTCCAAGCTAAACAAAAACTCCAAGAAGGGGCTAAATTTGGGCCTCATCTTGTATGTATACTTTAAGTAAGCATTATTCAAATCCTGCTTATAAAACGTTTTTATAAATACGTGTTTATCTACATTTAAATTTGTGACATTACAGGCCCTTGAATCTTTTTTTCCAGAAAATGAAAGGTTAGTATTTCACTCTGATGACAAAGAAAGTAAATTAGGGATTTCTGTATTGGGGACAGATTTGTGAAATCCATCTCCACTTTCAAAGTTTCAGCTACAGCTGAAGCTCTGCTAGAAATGGCAATCTTGAGCATTTCAAAATTGAACAGCAGAGCTCTCACTAAAGAAAGGGAAGATTGCAAAGTGTAAATGAGAAAGACTTTACCCAATATCTGGTTGCCTCTTGGCTCACTGGTTTTCCTTGCTGGAAGAAATGGTCCAGCTGATTTTGGTATACATTGATTCAGTGAACCAGACTTGTTCTTTGTTCCTAAAAAAACCAAAGACTTAGATTAGGTTTTAAAATTTAAAACTAGATCAGTGATAAGAACTTGTTCAATTTAAGAAAATAACTTAAGGTTGCCGATCATTTAAAACCCTGAACTTTAACTCTTTTTAAGAATCAACATACAGTTACAGAGGAAATTGATTCCGAACTACAGTCCCCTTTAGAAAGATTTTTAAAATGGCAGAACAATGACTTAGATGAATAAAAACTATTTTAAGTCAATTTTCTTTATTGAAAATTGAGAATGGAAAAAAATAAGTTACTTAAAATAGTTTTAAATTAATAAGGAGTGTTAGGAAATGCATTTTCAGATGTATTCCAAAATTAAAAATTTACCTTATTACATCTAAATATAGAAGTTGCAACTAACAGCAGCAAAGTACCACCACCTCAAGGCCCCTGCCTTTCATACTTAAAGTTACAAGTTATTTTATAGCTTGCCATCCTCTCAAAGCGTTAACTACTTCTGTTATTCAGTGTTTTAAATCCAATTTTTTGTGTAGTGGTTTTCATGAAATTATCTCAAATTCCTACTTTTCACTGAAATACAATAATGTACAACACCACCACTCCTGACTTAAGACATGTCAGAGTTCAGTAACCTGTTAGCCCAAAATGTGCTTGACAGAAGCATTTTAGCAGCAAGTATTCCAGAGAGAAAGCTTTTCAGCCATCTCCTATTACGCCACTTGATTTTGGCCACTGAATGAAGCTGCTACTCCATTCATACCATGTATGGCAGTAGTTCAGATGCTAAATTGTACAAAGAAAGATTTAAGAAAAACCTGCACCTGGTCAGATGCATTTTATGGTTATGAACAGCATTATTAAGCTTGTCAACTGATGGAGAAGTCCTACATAAACTCACTTAAGTGTATGTCTATGCTGCAGCTAGAAGGTGTGATTCCTAGATCTGGTAGAGAGAGACGCTCTAGGTCCACTTGAGCTAGAGCACTAAAATAGAAGTTGCTGTTACCCCAAATACATACTTGGAATCTCTGATGGGGTTGTAATCTCATGGCTAGCCCAAGACACCCTGGCCACACTGCTATTTTTAGTACCCTAGCTCAAAGAGAGCTAAAATGTGGGTCTCTAAGGGAGCTGGGAATTACCGGTACACTTCCCAGCTGCAGTACAGACACTGCGTAAGTGGAGAGGAACCAGAATGAAATGTTTAACAAGAAACAGGAGATGGTGTTTAAAATAAACTACTTGCAGCAGCAGAGGTTATAGCACAAGTACCCAATCTCTGCCAAAAGCAAAAGCAGAGCTCTGATTTCTCCTTAGCCGGTAAGAGGAATTAGAAATGAGGGCAGCAGAAGGAGCTAGTGTCTGGTTGAGGAGTTTCTGGGCTCCTGTTGGAAGGTGGGGCAGTAACATCTGACTAGGGCAGGCTACGTATCTCAGCCACTAGGTACCCTACTCAATGACTGCGCATTCTCTCCATGGTCCCCTCACCCTTGGAAGAGTTAGATGACTACCTTTCCTCAAGCTCCCTCTCCTCTGTGTGTTGAGAAGGGCAGGGATGAGGTGAAGTTACATAATATGTGACAACAGATTTTGCATTAAGAAGTCTCTTGCAATGTTATCATCATGCAAGTAGAGTCCGAATGAGCTCTCCCCTGACATCTAGTGGTGAGCTGTGGAAAAGGACTTCAGGAGCTGATCTCATTTGCATAGGCACACCCACCTTGCCTAGGTGCTCAGCATGATGGGATTGCTTGCAAATGGTCACTTTTGGCTGGTGCGGGATCCCCAGTCTCCTTGTTATGGGGGCAGGAGTAATAAAGCATTGTTATCCTTGCAGTGTGAATCAAGGGAAGCAGAACTGTACTTGGCATTTCCTAATTGAGGGATTCGTCCTCAACTAAATGGCAGTTGCTAGGCAAGGGATATGGATTCCAAAGCCTGGGAGCGGTGGGAGGGGCAAGTACACATATCTGATGGTATGAGCTTTGCCTAAGGGCCCCAGGCATCATTTGATCCTTCCTTTCTCCACTGTGTAATAACAGAGCTGGTTTAGACTCAATTGAGAGTCTTGTTACAGGCTGCAGAGCTGAAATCATTGATACCTAGATCAAAGTATTAGACCTCCTTTGGAACGGTATCTCTGATGCAAGAGATTGCCCCATGTGCACCAGCAGTGAGGATCTCCCATTGAGAGATGAAATCACTGAGAGCTGTGTTAAGAGGAGGGGCACTGAAAACATCTTGGTGCAGCCAGCAGGGCAGCTGGTGGAGAGATGAGGCCAGCAAGGTGGCTGTTGGAGGGTGCCAGAGCAGAGCCCCACGGAGAGGAGCACTGAATGCATGCCCAAGCAGCGGGGCAAGTAAGGTGCCTTCTCTTCCCCCCCACCCCCCTCCCAAGGGTGGGACGTGAACTCTGCAGATGCACCTCTGAACTCTGGTCTGCATTGTCCAAGGACAGCAACTGTGAATGGGGTGCAGAGAAGGGACAGGCATGTTAAAGGGACTTTTGGGTTACTGGACTTAAGACCCTGAGGGAAAAAGAACACTGCCCAACTTACTTGGTGGTGGATCTTTTGCACATGATTTGTGTTTATAAGCCCCATTTGTGGGGTTTCCCCAAATTAATGCTGCATTATTTCCCTCCTTTTCTTAAAAGTTTTTTTGCTACACTCAGACTCTTTGCTTACGAGAGGGGAAGCATAACCTCTTAGAGGCACCTGGCGGGGGTAGGGGGAGAATAATTATCCCAGTCACCGGGTGGGGGCTTGAGACTGTTTTGTGTTGTATTGGTGAAAAGGAACCTCTAGATACTGAATCCAGCCCTTGTTACTGCCAACTCTGACTGGCAGGAGGTTCGTCATCTAAAATTAGTTTTGGGAGCATTTTACAAAAAGCTTTAAAATGGGAAGTTAAGGTTTCCTTCCTTATTTTACATTCATACATACTTATTATTCATCCTGGTCAAGTCTTAAAAGTAGCATTTTTATGAGTGGGGATGGGAATTCATCGATTCCATAGCCAGAAGTGACCATTGTGATTATCTAGTCTGACCTGTATGGCATAGGCCATAGAACTTCCCCAAAATAATTCCCAGAGCAGATCTTATATAGAACATCCAATCTTCATTAAAAAATGGTCGGTGATGGAGAATCCACCATGATCCTTGGTAAATTTTTCCAAGGATTTTTCACTCTCACTGTTAAACATTTACACCTTATTTCCAATCTGAGTTTTTCTAGCTTGGGGAGCAGTAGGGATATACCCATGCCCTGTATCATCAAGTGTTCATGTGAACAGTGTATTGACTGGCTATGGTCTCTTGAGGCCATATTTAGAGTATGTCCACACAGCAAAGAAAAACCCACATCTGGACTGTGCCAGTTGACTCCGGCTCAAACTGCAGGGCTGTTTCATTGCTGTGTAGACTTCCAGGCTCAGGTTGGAGCCCAGACTCTAGGACCCTCCCAGCCACAGGGTCCCAGAGCCTAGAAGTCTACACAACAATGCAAACAGCCCTGTGAGCCCTATCCAGCCACAGGTGTGTCTGCTTTGTAGACATACTCTTGTTCTTTTTGCCCACTTGAGGACATGAACTCCTTTTATACGTATTTCTTGCCTTACCCCTGCTCTTTCATGTTGTGGTCTGTTACCGGGTAACAAGTCGGGCAAAGACAGCCACCCAGATAGACCATTTACTTAACCATTGGTAAGTGCCCTTTTCCATCTCCATCTCCAACAGATACCAAACAGTAATACTTCAAACTTAGGCTTAATGCAAAAAAAGCTTCAATGGCAAACTTAGCAACATTAAGACAGAATAATATTGAATGTGTGGGTTTTGTTACAGTCATATGTGGCAACTGATATAATTGAGTATGAGGTCAGATCACACTTTCTGTAAGAGTCTGATGAAGGCGCTGAGAGTTACTACTTTTCAATATCTGTTGGAAATGGAAATAATCTTACGGTCATTCTGGAGCACATACATTTATATAGTATCTAGTGGACCACTTCTCTCCCATTAGCAACAGCATAGCAATCCTCTGGCAACTACAGCAGAAAGAATATCTTTTTGGCCATCTTAATGCAACATCAACAGCTGGAAATAAGACACCATCATGTAATCAGCCAGTTTTCCACAAAACTACCAACAAGTGTTTCTTGGACCACTGCTTTGGGAAACAGTAATGTAAAACAAAGTAAGCTAGTAAAGAATTACTTTAGTTTCATTATGTACAAAAAGATTCAGATACCTTTTGGAGTGGATTTTAAGGAGTACACTCTAGGTCTGGGCACTGGCTTCAGAGAGATAGATCCAGAAATGCCATTTTGACACGTAGCTTTTGAAGGCCATTCTCCATTCTTGATGATGATTGTGGCACTTGTAGCTATTGCAAAAATCATGTATAGAGAGAGTTAGAATTAGCCTATCACATTTAGCTAGATGTTTTATAAAAAAATTAAGTCTCTTGTGTAAGTTACTGATGGTCCTATTTCCTATAGTTTTAATTAGTAACATTTTATAATATAATCACAAATAGCTGAGTATAGGCTTCTGTATTTCCATCTTGTCCACATGGATAAATTGGCACAAAGCTTTGTCTGATATTCACCAAGACTAATCTCATTGTACGCATTTCAAAGCCCAAGTTTTGCAGCTTTGGTTTGTTCACACAGTCCAAGTCAGGCATGTGCAAAAAATGCATATGTACTTTAGACATTAGAGCCCATAGTTCAGTTATAGTTGTCTGATTATACTCCTGAGAATTTCATAGCATATCAAAGTATTACTCAAAAATAAATTTGCTGTTATATATTAAACTTCCACCAGTCAGACACCCCCAAATTGTTCTATATACATTAATAGAAGATGTAAAATAGCCCCACCAAGTTACTGAACAGCATCATGCAAGTCAAGTCAAGGTGAAAGCAGACTGGTTTATATTCCTATGGCTCAAGGTGAATTGTTGAGATCAGCATCTTACTGCTGAAATACTACACCTTGCTTTATTTTCTTTGCATGCAATTACTTCTAAACAAGGACAAAAATAGCACTTGGAATTCATACTTGTAAGCCTTATGATTTACACACCCGTGTTCTCAATCTTTATTTACATCATAATACAATTTACCATGTGCACACTACACAATTGCTAAAAAAGGTCAGGGTGCTGCAATTCTAATTTTTCAATCCTCAACCACATTTACTAGTGCAAATAATACTTTTCTTTTTTATTATACACAATTACATTATGCCAAAATTTCACAAACAGTTTCCTTAGAAGATAGAAGACAGTCATAAAACTGAAGTGCTAATTAGACTCAAAGGCAGCATGTTACTATCATAGGAAACTTAACCCTCTAAGAGAATCACAACAAAGGACTGAGCAGGCAGCAACAGGAAGGTTATATTTCATTAATTTTTACAGAAAAATATCAACTCATCTTAAATATCAAGCTAAACAATTTGTCAGTTTAATGTTAAACAGGACTATATCCTAGATTTTACATTACATTAGGTTTACTGAAGTATTCCATCTTGACCTTTGAATGTCCCAGTAATCTGATAGTGAAGAATTTTAGATTTTATTTTGATGCCATTGTCTAATAAGCTAACTATCACATAAGGAGAAGAAGAAATACTCTGTATACCTCTAGAAAAAAAAGTAAAAAAAAAAAGGTACTGATTCGCCCGACAAGATGGTTCAAAAAGGTCAGCAAAAAATTGCACTGCACAGAAAATATTAACCACATGTAATGCAGATATGATTACAAATCACAAAAACATTGAAGTCAAGATTTAGTTTGAACATTTTCTGTAAATTTATTAATTTAAATTAAGAAAAGTATTTTCTTTGGGAAAACAGCAAATTAAAGCATTTAATTTGATAGATTTTACCAACTTTAACAAGAAACCAAACATGCTTTTACTTAAAAAAGGCTAATGACCTACTTCTTTTCCCAGTAAACGTGGCTAACAAAGGAATAATAAAAAAGCTGTAAGATCCCACTACCAGCAAAGTCAATAAGGTAATATCATAGTGGCTTCCTGAATCAGTCGGTGGTGCTAGTGTAGAATTGATGAAAATACGAGGAGAAAAATCAGTTTCTGTACAACTGCGGAGTCCTCCTGGTATAGTCATTTAAAAAGAATCAAAGCAAGCTTAAAGCCAAAAAAGACTGCAGCCATGTTCATCCTCTCATATTCCTCATGCTTGCTCTTAGTGAATTAGAGTGGAAAGAAATGTAAGCTTCAAGGCAGAGGACAAAAACAGATTAAACCAGCTAGCAAATCACACTAAGAAAGAGTCATCGGTTTGGATGCTTAATCTGAAAGGAATACATCTCTTTGTTATGAAGCGATGAACCTCTCTTTGTTAGGAGAGAGGGCACAAAGCGTTTACAACCTCCTTAGGAATTTCAGTCATGGTACTAAAATTGAACAGCAAAAGTCAACATGGCTGTCAGGGCAACAGAACCAATCTGATTATAGAAGAAATATGTTGCAAATTTTAATACAAAAAATACATATTCCTTTCAGCCCATGGTAGGTTTTTATTTTCAGGAGAAAAGAAAAATAGCAGGAACAAACAGGACAACTCAGTGATAAAGAAAAGTGTACTATGGATCATCCTCAATCCAGCAACTTTTTTTTGTTTAAATAATTTAGCATAAGTGAACTTCCCTCCCCAATCCCAAAGATAAAATAGGACAATGTAATAGTAAGAGGATATTTGAATTTAAATAGCTTTAATGTTAGAATCACTTTCCCCATCAATGGGTTAATTTATGTTGCTTTTTGCATGGTTTTTCATTCCCTAACATTCCTGCAACTGATATACGAGAGTTTTCATTTGTTTATCCACTGTTTAAGGACATAAACAATATATAATTTAAACTGGTCATCATTTTATCAGGAATTCATTGTTTTTACATTTACGTTGTACACCCAAATGTACGGATGATGTTCACTTTAGTTTAGTAATTTCAAACTGTATATTCAGAACTTTCAAACAAGAAAGTAATGAAATTTCAAGTCTCATCTATATAGTACATTTCATTAAGAACACACCAGGATAACATATGAATTATAGTTCATCAAAAAATGGGTACAAAGGGGCTGTGTTGCACTATTCTCAGTGTTACCACAAAACATCCAATTCACAATGGTCAAACTTTCTGAACTTATTACACCATATACAAAAAGCCCTTTCAAGGAAAGCATCATGCTCAGTAATGCCAGGAAGTTTTGGAATGTACCAAGAGAGTGTAGAAAGTTCTCTCTCTCTCTTTTTTTTTTAAGTTCATTTTTGCTAAGTCAGGCACCAAGTCTCAAGACCCTTCAGCTGAGAAGACTACAGGATGTGCCTCTTAGAAAGAAAAATGTGTAAAAAGGCAACATTCTTAAGGGCCAAAACCAGTAATCCTTAGCTAGGCAATAATCCCGTTCAAATACATTTTTCCCAGCTAAGGACTGAAAGATTTGGTCCTGGAGAACAATGGTTAACAGCAGAGAACTCTGACAAAGATACTTACAATTATTACTGCAAGTACTTTGCTCACTCTGAGCACTACTGATTGAAGAGATGCTAGCAGTTCTCCGAATGGGCACTTTTGATTTAGTTAGTGATTTGCCAGAACTGGCCCAAGATGCTAGAGATGTTTTCATAGAGGCAGGCTTCCCTCTGGAAGAAGTTTCCACTCCTGTTAATTTAAGGGAGAGAAAGATAGAACTTTAAAAAGACACTTACTGCTGGTACAAATAAGGATAAAGTCTGGCCCAAAGAAGAAAGGCACATTTTTACTATATATAAATAAAAATAATTTTAGGAGACATTTTAAAAGACTGTAGTAAAACAACACCTTAAAGGTTTAAGTCCAAGATTTGATTTACCCTGCAAAGACTGCTTTAATACAATGAGGAATTTATTAAGATTCAAAAGTATCCAATTTTATCTGTGCACTGTGGATACGATATCAAAACAGGATTTGTCCAGATTCCACAAATCAGTGCTTCTGTGCAAGTGCCTGACTTGGGAAAGTCAAAATCCATCTTGCAAGGACAAAACATGTTACAGTTCTCTGTACTGGCAATTCCAAATACTACCTCTAGCTCAAAGGGCACTCAGATTCTTTCCTGTTTTTGAAAGCTTAAGGGATCAGAAATTATTTCCATGCTGATAGCTGAAGCCTAATGCATGCTGATTCTCAGATGAGGGACAAATAGCACCAATATGAAATTTCTTTTGGAAAGTAAATTGCACCATATACGAGCAGAACGAGCACAAGCAATGAACAAGAGCAGCAAGTTCTACTATACTTGAAATGATAGCTCAAAAGACTTCTGGTTCTGCAAGATTGGATAAATAGTATTCTCAGAACTTTGTTGCCATTCAGTTATACTGGCACAAAGAGGTTTTTGCATAGTTTACCATGTCCTGTCAATTGGAGCTTGTAAACAGAAGTGACAAAACTGAGAAGTATTAAATATAACCTATTTGAGATAGAATGGAGGTATTATTGTCACTGTCAGATGACATTTACTGTAGTATTAATTAACAGGACAACTTTACTATTTAAGCCAGAGTATCTGCAACTGAATATATGTTTAGCTAAGTGGACTTCCAGGTCCATTCTAGGAAAACTGTACTAACATGCATTGGGATTAAAATAAAAGATTATGACCACAGGAGAAGTTATGTTTATCAGAATTTTCTTGTTCCCAGAACTTCAATTGAAAAAATGGTATATTAAACTATCACTGGATTGTCATTTGCCAGCTCTGATTAATGCCACTTTACATCTGATTTCAGGTGCTGAGCTTTCCAACCCCCCTTTTAAGTAACAGGACAAGTAAGGTAACCTCTTTATATGTAAATGAAGAACAAGAGTGGGAAGATTAAATGCTTTTTAGAAGAAGTGGAGAGATACAGGCATCTGGATATTATGATCACTAAAGTTTTGCCTGAATTCCTTTTCTTCAGATGTAATCTCCTCTTAAGCATGTTTTGTTTTAGGCAGAACATGCAATGTTAAAATACAGCACATCAGTTTCACCAAGAAAAAAGGACTTTCCCCATTCCACTTGCCATGACCACATAATTCAGATTAATACCATGTATTAGACCCACAAGATCCTTTAGCTGCAATATGATTAAACCAGGTATTTAAGTTACTCCAGTTTATACCATATTAGTTTTCATATAGGTATGACAATAGTTCCCTCTCACTCTTGGGCATGAGGGATTAAGTGACATCTTTGTAAAGACATAAGATTTGTATGAAGGTCATAAAACCTTTAGGCTGTCTTAAAAAGTAGGACAACTACATGGAGATTTAGGAAGGAAGAAGCTTCATGAATGTATATGCATCTTGGCATAAACGAATACACTTCTCAACACCAGATGGTGCTGTAAGACTATGTCCATAAAGTTTCAAGCCCAAAAGACTAACAATTGCTCATAGGCAATGCCGGCCTGTTTAGTACTAAAAATTAAGGGTAGGCAAAGTAATTTATTGGTTTACTATTGAGCTATACAAAAGAGCAGTTATAAATGCATGTTCCATTTATATATGCAAGTTACAAATGTGTAGCAGGACCTCATTAAGTCATCCTGATCATTAAGATTCATTGCAAAAGTCAGTAATCTGCAAATTAGATGAGTGACATTACAAGTATACCAGGAAAGAAACACTTTACCAAGTGCTGTTTTACTACTTTTGACAAGTGTACATTTTGTAACTTAAGAGTAACTGATTTGAGTAAAATGTCACTATGTCACTCTAGTTTTAAATCTGAGACCTGATAAAGAGCCAGGTTTCTGCGATTTTCTGGTTTGCAAGTTATTGCACTAAGGTAATGAAGTACTTAAGCAATCATAGAAATATTTAGAATCCATTCTTGAGTGTTTGGATCTTTTGTGGGAGCTTGCATGACGCCAGAAACCACTATCTGGTACAAATTGTGAGTGGTGTAGATTAAAACATATGAAGCTAAACAGTTCCAAAACTGAGAAAATTCAAAGCCACAAAGCAACCTCTACCACTTTTTTGAATAGTGCCAAGAATAATTTTTACTTTACAGAATGACTTGATCTAATTGATCTAGTACATGATTTTTTTTTTTTAAATACACGACTCCTCTTCCACAGTCTACATTAAATGCTTGGCAAAGTAAGAATACTATAGAACTTCCAGAATCAGGTAGTATAGAAACAGTATAAGCTGAATCTGCAATATTTTCATGTTGATAAGAATCTCTATTTGTTCAGTTAGCCACCTGTTACACATCTCTATGTACTGAGGATGCCAGGCATTGAGGGATGTTGCTGGGTTCATCTTTAAAAGCAAAACGAAAAGAGTCCTATTCATTCTTTCCATGAACTTCCACTCCAGAGATCTGGAAGCTGAGTGTGAGAAAGACTTCAAGAAACCCTGCTTGAACAGCACATCCTGAACTTAACAGCTGCAAATATCTCCAGACCCCTTCATTTGTTTTCAAAGCTCAGACAATGGTCTTGAGAATGCAGCTGATTTATAACAAAAGTAATTGAGAATGTACATATAAACATAGCCAGCCAATGGTGCCGAGTTCCCAGCTTTGGAAACGTCAAGTACGAGTCCTGTTCATAGGTGACCCATGTTCTTTTTTGGTTCCCTAGAGATCAGTGCTCTCTTGGAAAATATTCGTAAGAGTGACTAATAAACACCAAACTGCAGTTTTAGAAAAATTAATTTGGGGAGGAATCTCCAAGTAGCAGTAGCCTTAGGCCATTAAGTAGCTAATTCCAAGAAGAAACCATAAAAACCAAGTATGTGTAAGCTGGAAAAAAGTTCCTTCCTGAAATTTAGAAAATTAAGAGCAGAATGATAAATGCTAAGAAAAAACTGAATAATTACATCTCAAAATATTTCCTGGATTAGTTCCTACACTCTGGAATGTGGTTAATTCATTCAGCCACTTCACCTAGTGGCTAAAAAAATATTAACTGTTGGAAAACATACTTCTTCCAGAGGGGGACTATGGTATTTGGTTCAAAGCACAAGATGGAGACATGAGACCTGTGTTTTATTCCCAGCTCTGCCACAGATTTCTACTGGAAACTGATTAAATCACTTAACCTCCAACTCAGTTTTCCAGCTGTAGAATATTTATCTAACTTCCAGGAGCATTCTGAAGCTACAGTGAGCCCTTAGATGGAAGGCAGTATATAGGTTCAACGGAGACAGGTGAGCAAAGCCCACAGGTAAGTGGGGAACATGGAGACCTGGGAGATGGGTCAGAAATAGAAGGGAGTATGGGCCATAATGGCAGAGAGAAAGGAGGATCGGGGAAACTGTGAGGCAAGATCAAATCAGTATCTTAGATGCCTATATACAAATGTGGGAACTATGGGTAATAAGCAGGAAGAACTGGAAGTGCTAATAAATAAATACAACTATGACATTGTTGGCATCATCGAAACTTGGTGGGATAATACACATGATTGGAATGTTGGTGTGGATGGGTACAGCTTGCTCAGGAAGGATAGATGGGGGAAAGGGAGGAGGTGTTGCCTTATATATTAAAGAATGTACACACTTGGATAGAGGTGGAGATGGACATAGGAGATGAAAGTGTTGAGAGTCTCTGGGTTAGGCTAAAAAGGGTAAAAACAAGGGTGATATGCTAGGAGTCTACTACAGGCCACCTAACCAGGTGGAAGACATGGATGAGGCTTTTTTTAAACGACTAACAAAATCATTCAAAGCCCAAGATTTGGTGGTGATGGGGGACTTCAACTATCCAGATATATGTTGGGAAAATAACACAGTGGGGCACAGACTATCCAATAAGTTCTTGGACTGCATTGCAGACAACTTTTTATTTCAGAAGGTTGAAAAAGCTACTGGGGGGGAAGCTGTTCTAGACTTAATTTTAACAAATAGGGAAGAACTCATTGAGAATTTGAAAGTAGAAGGCAGCTTGGGTGAAAGTGATCATGAAATCATAGAGTTCACAATTTTAAGGAAGGGTATCACAGAATATCAGGGTTGGAAGGGACCTCAGGAGGTCATCTAGTCCAACCCCCTGCTCAAAGCAGGACCAATCCCCAACTAAATCATCCCAGCCAGGGCTTTGTCAAGCCTCACCTTAAAAACCTCTAAGAAAGGAGATTCCACCACCTCCCTAGGTAACCCATTCCAGTGTTTCACCACCCTCCTAGTGAAAAAGTACACTAGGTAGAAGTGTAGTACAGCAAAATACAGACAATGGATTTCAGGAAGGGAGATTTTGGTAAGCTCAGAGAGCTGATAGGTCCCAGGGGAATCAAAATTGAGGGGGAAAAACTGAGGAGAGTTGGCAGTTTTTCAAAGGGATACTATTAAGGGCCCAAAAGCAAGCTGTTCTGCTGGGCAAGAAAGACAGAAAATGTGGCAAAAGACCACCTTGGCTTAACCACAAGATCTTGCATAATCTAAAAAATAAAAAGGAGTCATATAAAAAATGGAAACTAGGACAAATTACAAAGGATGAATATAGGCAAACAACACAGGAATGCAGAGGCAAGATTAGCTACGGGAATAAAGGGAAACAAGACAACTTTTTATCAATATATTAGAAGCAAGAGGAAGACCAAGGACAGGGTAGGCCCACTGCTCAGTGAGGCGGGAGAAACAGTAACGGGAAACTTGGAAATGGCAGAGATGCTAAATGACTTGTTTGTTTCGGTCTTCACCAAGAAGTCTGAAGGAATGCCTAACATAGTGAATGCTAATAGGAAGTGAGTAGGTTTAGAAGATAAAATAAAATAAAAAAAAAGTTAAAAATTACTTAGAAAAGTTAGATGCCTGCAGGTCACCAGGGCCTGATGAAATGCATCCTAGAATACTTAAGGAGCTAATAGAGGAGGTATCTGAGCTTCTAGCTATTATCTTTAGAAAATCATGGGAGACAGGAGATATTCCAGAAGACTGGAAAAGGGCAAATATAGTGCCCATCTATAAAAATGGAAATAAAAACAACCCAGGAAACTACAGACCAGTTAGTTTAACTTCTGTGCCAGGGAAGATAATGGAGCAACTAATTAAGGAAATCATCTGCAAACACTTGGAAGGTGGTAAGGTGATAGGAAACAACCAGCATGGATTTGTAAAGAACAAATCATGTCAAACCAATCTGATAGCTTTCTTTGATAGGATACCGAGTCTTGTGGATAAGGGAGAAGTGGTGGATGTGGTATACCTAGACTTTAGTAAGGCATTTGATATGGTCTCACATGATAGTCTTATCAATAAACTAGGCAAATACAACTTAGATGGGGCTACTATAAGGTGGGTGTATAACTGGCTGGATAACCATACTCTGAGAGTAGTTAATGGTTCCCAATCCTGCTGGAAAGGTATAACAAGTGGGGTTCTGCAGGGGTCTGTTTTGGGACCAGGTCTGTTCAATATCTTCATCAACGACAGAGTACGCTTATTAAGTTTGCAGATGAAACCAAACTGGGAGGGACTGTAACTTCTTTGCAGGATAGGGTCATAATCCAAAACGATCTGGACAAATTGGAGAAATGGTCTGAGGTAAACAGGATGAAGTTTAACAAAGACAAATGCAAAGTGCTCCACTTAGGAAGGAAAAATCAGTTTCACACATACAGAATGGGAAAAGACTATCTAGGAAGGAGTACGGCAGAAAGGGATCTAGGGGTTATAGTGACCACAAGCTAAATATGAGTCAAACAGTGTGATGCTGTCGCAAAAAAAAAAAAAAAAACCCACGCAAACATGATTTTAGGATGCATTAACAGGTGTGTTGTGAGCAAGACACGAGAAGTCATTCTTCCGCTCTACTCTGCACTGGTTAGGCCTCAACTGGAGTATTATGTCCAATTCTGGGCACTGCATTTAAAGAAAGATGTGGAGAAATTGGAGAAGGTCCAGAGAAGATCAACAAGAACGATTAAAGGTCTTGAGAACATGACCTATGAAGGAAGGCTGAAAGAATTGGGTTTGTTTAGTTTGGAATAAAGATGACAGAGGGGACATGATAGCAATTTTCAGGTATCTAAAAGGGTGTCATGAGGAGGGAGAAAACTTGTTCACCTTAGCCTCTAAGGATAGAGCAAGAAGCAATGGGCTTAAACTGCAGCAAGGGAGGTTTAGGTTGGACATTAGGAAAAAGTTCCTAACTGTCAGGGTGGTTAAACACTAGAATAAATTGCCTAGGGAGGTTGTGGAATCTCCATCTCTGGAAATATTTAAGAGTAGGTTAGATAAATGTCTATCTGGGATGGCCTAGGCCAGGGGTCAGCAACCTTTCAGAAGTGGTGTGCCGAGTCTTCATTTATTCACTCTAATTTAAGGTTTCGCATGCCAGTAATACATTTTAATGTTTTTAGACGGTCTCTTTCTACAAGTCTATAATATATAACTAAACTGTTGTTGTATATAAAGTAAATAAGGTTTTTAAAATGTTTAAGAAGCTTCATTTAAAAGTAAATTAAAATGCAGAGCCCCCTGACCAGTGGCCAGGACCCGGGCAGCATGAGTGCCACTGAAAAATCAGCTCACGTGCCTCCTTCGGCACATATGCCATAGGTTGCCTACCCCTGGTCTAGGCAGTATTTGGTCCTGCCATGAAGGCAGGTGACTGGACTCAATGACCTCTTGAGGTCCCTTCCAATCCTAGAATCTATGAATAAACGCAAAGTATTTCCTCAGCATCATCGTAACTAATTTCTTGCTCAGTATTTTTAGGGCACCCATTTCATTCCTCTCACCTGCAGAATCATTTCAAGTTGACATTAATTTATTTGAATTTTCATTAAAATCCTAGAGCAGGGGTTGGCAACCTATGGCACGTGTGCCAAGGTGGCATGCAAGCTGTTTTTGTCTGGCACGCGGCTGCCAGCCAGGATCCCAGCCGTCGGCCCCGCTCAGTCTGCTGCTGGCTGAGTGAACAGAACCCCAGGCCTCCACGTGGAGCCAGCGTCTGACTGCCCTGGGCATGGTAAGGGGAGTCCCGGGGGGCAGTCAGGGAGCAGGGGGAGGGTTGGATGGATTAGGAGTTCTGGGGGTCTATCTGGGGGTGGGGAGTGGTTGGATGGGGCGTGGGAGTCCTGGGGGTCTGTCTGGGGGCGGGGATGTGGATAAGGGTTCGGGCAGTCAGGGGACAAGAAGCAGGGAGGCTTAGGTAGGGGGTGGGGTTCTGGGGAGCAGTTAGCAGCAGGGGTCCCAGGAGGGGGCAGTCAGGAGACATGGAGCGGGGGTGTTGGGGGTTCTGATGGGGGCAGTCGGGGTGGGAAGTGGGAGGGAGTGGATGGGGCCGGGGCTAGGGCAGGGCTCTCCCCTCTTTTTTGGTTGTTGAAATATAGTAATACTAGGTGAGGGGGGAGCCGAGGGGGGGCGCACATACATGGGGGCTGGCACCCACCTACATCTACTGCAGCCTGCAGGAGCTCCTCGGGGGGCGCCAGGCCGCAGCCTGGGCAGGAGGGCGCAGCTATTCCCCTGCTAGGGGCGCCGCCGCCTTTGCAGGGCTGCTGTCCCCCTGCACCGCGCTGGCTCCTCCATGGCTGGGGCTCACTGCTGCTGCAAGCAGAACGCTTTGGCTTTCCGGTGCCTATGGATGGCAGCTCCTTCCTGCCGAGCTGCTGCATGGCCTAAGCTTGGCAAAGGCCGTGAGTGGACTCGGGGCAGGGGCCACCTGGGTGGGGAAGCCTGCAGGGGGGGCTGTGCACCCTCCAGGGGAGTCCAGGGAGTCGGGAGGGGGGAACCTGGTCTGGGGAGCAGCCCCTGGGCATGGCTGGCCCTGGGTCTATAAAGGCTCGTTGGGATTTGCCTCTCAATGAGCTGATGTGCGGGGGGGGGGGGGGGGGGAGAGGTAGAAGTTTCGCCTAAGGCACAAAATATCCTTGCACCGACCCTGCCCCAGGGGGTGCATGCACCCCAGGTTAAGAACCACTGCACTATCTGCATTTTAATTTAATATGAAGTGTCTTAAACATTTTTAAAAACTTGTTTACTTTACACACAATATAGTTTATAAACGTAGAGAGACCTTCTAAAAATGTTAAAATGTATTACCAGCACACAAAACCTTAAATTAGAGTGAATAAATGAAGACTCGGCACACCACTTCTGAAAGGTTACTGACCCCTGTCCTAGAGCTTCCTCAAGTACATACTACAAGTGCATTCTTAATTTAATGGCATGGATGCTTATATATCCCCTCTCTTGTGCTGGTATCAGAATCACCTCCCAGCCATTTATAGTTTATCCTCAGAAGGCCACTTGTAAAAGTAGAGAGGTACCCCCAAAGGGAACAAATACACTGAAGTTATTTTACCAAAGTTCACAACGGAAGTCTGACAACTACCAATTCAATCCAAGTCTCTCACGCTTAAAAATACAGCCACTTCAATTCCCTCATGTTACTACAGTTATTTGTTTTATTTTAACAGCACCCCATTTATGTGCTGAAGCTTCCCAATACTGGTAAGGCAGGATCCTTGCCCCTAGAAGTTAGACCAATTTCAGATATGACATAAGACTGGGGAACAAAAAGGAGGAGCTCATTAAGATTAGCAAAGTTAATTAGTTAATTAGCAAAGTCTAGTGCATAGCATGAGGGAACAGGTTTTTTGTTGTTTTTTTTTTTAGTGATTTTTTTAAAATTATATAGAATTAAGTAGAAGGCTAAATTGACAAGTTTCCTGTAGGCATAATGAAGTGGAACTTAAATATCTCTTGAAGGATAGTAGTGGCTTTACAAACCAGATCAGAAAAAGGGTGTTCCTTAGATGGGGAACAGTGCAGAAAAAGAGAGAGTCCCAAGACTATTGAGAGAGAAACAGGCAGATGGGGCATATACATTAGTATCACTGGAAGAACAGCCTGGCCAGTCAGAAGACACTAGGCCAGATAAGAATAAGCAGTGTTATAAAGAATAAAAGCAGTCACCCGTCCTGTCAGTGTAATAAGCCTGAATCAATTTATTCTAGTTACTGTCATGTAGAGTGAGAAGTACTGCATTCCTCATCCCTGGAGTAATGAGTGGACTACTGCTTAGAACTATATATAAATAAATAAATAAAAATAAATAATGTATGTATGTACTACATAGTGTCAAGTAGGCTAAAAATACCTCTTGTACCAGAATGAAAACGTTCACATAATGATGTTCATTTATCAAGACTTGCTAAGCTCAAACTTCATGACCTAAACCAAAAAGTCAACCTCACTTGTGAATCTTGAGCAGATCATCATGGGCTAAAGTAACTTTAAAAGCTTCTTGATCATAGATTATTAGGGTTGGAAGGGACCTCAGGAGATCATCTGGTCCAACCCCCTGCTCAAAGCAGGGCCAATCCCCAAATCTCTAAATGGCTCCCTCAAGGATTGAACTCACAACCCTGGGTTTAGCAGGCCAATGCTCAAACAGAAGTCATACTGGGAAAATATGCTTGAGACAAAAATAATAAATAAAAATCAAGTTGTCAGAAGTTAGATTGTCTCTTGACAGACCTATGCCTCCATCCTCCCCATATCAAATCCCAGCCCTCATCAAAAGTGATAATGAAAAAAGATACTCAGTACTCACATAGCTCTCTAATCAATGTGGAAGTGTGTTTATAATTCTGCTGTTCATACTTAACTGTCAACTGAACACTAGGATTAGAAGTAGATTCCAATTTTGAGGGTAAAGCATCATCATTTATCAAAGCCATATTTAAATATTTCAGGTTTAGGACTGATTGAAAAGCTTCCACAATTCATGGAGCTTTGTGACATACAGAGAATAAGCCTTTTGGCTTTTCCCAGCTGGAAATTTGGGTAGATTAAAGAGCACAAAGGAAGATTGTTGTGAATGTTTCCCTTAGAGCTGCAGAGAAAAACTCAGCATGAAAAGAACCAGTTTTGAATCTTGATAGTTTTACACCTCTAAGATTCAGGTCAGGATTCCTAGGTTTTTTTAAAAAAAATGTTTAATTTTATTTTTTTTATGCAAGTGAAAAAAGTAGTTGTCCCTATCCTGGAAAAGTTACACTTGTTCAATGATTTTAAGAGAATATTTTGAATTTTTAGAGAGATGACAAAATGTATCTAGTTTTAATCTGTAGGAGAAGGCAGTTTTAAGCCATTTTAAGATAAATGTAGTCCTTGACTATGTTTTCTGATATGAGACATTTTCAGCAGATGTCAAGGGTATTAAGTAAATCATGGTAAAAGATGCACAAAGGCATTGTTCCCAGCAGACTCATCTTTAAACATTTTTGTAATCATGTGTAGTTGCTCTGATAAGCACTATAAAACCAGGAGGCAGAATTAATAGATTTCAGAAAGCTAGCCGAGTGTTCCAAGGATTGTTCTACTAAGTCTACAAGTGGACTGTGCTACAGTCTAGCTCAGCTAGCAGTCAGAAATTTATTAATCCTGCCTCTGTTTTTATAGTGCTTAGAGCAACTACACACAAAGAATAGATGAAGTGCTACACATATTTTTAAGTCCCACTACCAATTAAGTTTTATCATTTATTTTTCAATATTTCTGTTAAACCCACAAATGGGAGAGAGTACAGTGGCAAACTATCGAGGGCAAAGAATTAAACTATCAATTCACAAACATCTGTCAAATATACAAAATGAGCAAAATAAAAATGTAGACAAGTTTTCGTTATGATAGTCTTGGGTATTACTAATAATAGTGTTGAGTTCTTAGACAAGTGAGTTCGGTTGTTGCTGTCCCTTTAAGTACTTCCCTTTACATTGGGCTCTGGTTCTCAACCCCTGGCGGTACACAGAGCTCTTCCAGAGGTACATCAACTTATCTAGATACTTGCCTAGTTACATCAGGCTACATAAAAAGCAATAGCAAAATAACTAAAATTTCATATGACTTGTTTATAGTGCTTTATGTTCTATACACTAAAATGCAAATACAATATTTATATTGCAATTTATTTTATAACATGGTAAAAATTAGAAAGTAAGCAATTTTTCAGTCAGTGTGCTGTGAGACTTGTATTTTTATGTCTGATTTCATAAACAAGTAGTTTTTAAATGAAGTGAAACTTGGGATATGCAAGACAAATCAGATTCCTGAAAGAGGTACAGTAGTCTGGAACGGTTGAGACACTCTGATTGGGGGGATAACATGACTCAAGGCAAAACCCCATTCCATATGTGAGATGGCATTCTATAATATTAGTTCATTTATCCACAAGTCATTATGAAAGTGCTCCTCCTTGGCACAGATTTAGGATCCAGTAGCAGCACATGCCAAAAATATGGTGGAACTGTAAGCAGCAGCTTGTGTATACACAAACACTCCTCCCCCTACAAGTTAATATTTTCAAAATAAAACTAGTGCACTGTCATGAGTGTTACACAGCAATATTTTGGTAAGCAAGAAGAAAACAGTTTCACTATTCCCTGTCCATCACCACCCCTTCCAGAATGAACAAGTGGGACAGAGCATGAGAACAGTATTATCTCTGCTAACCCCTTACTGTTCAGTTCCAATCTCATCTTTTATTCTAGAATCTTACCATTTTCCTCTATGCTCCACAGCACCAATTCATTCACAATGTCAAGTGACTGTTACTCTGCCCAGAACCTTCCAAACCCCTTCAGTTCCCTCCAAGTCAACCCCCACCTGAGCAGAAACATGCTGTCCACCCCCGCACCATCCAAGGTGGGGCTCCTTATTTAACCACTTCATAGCTCAGAAATATGCCCCTTGCTCTGAACCTTCATTCATCCAGCACTGAGAGACTCAGAACACTCCTTCCCATGCAACCTTCCAGACTTTCCACTTTTCCCCCAAAACGCATCAGCAGGCTTGGAGCCACCCCACTGACACTGCTGTACTGGGCCCAGACAGGGGGAGCAGAATTGGGCCAACAACCCTATGCTTTGCCATTGTGGGGCTGAACTGAAATAGTCCCACAGAGGATTGCTTTCCCTCCTTTTGTTCTTCTTCCCTCTGCTGCCTGCAGTCTGCGCTGCAGGGCCAGAAGTCCCCTGGTATACTCCAGAGGGAATTCTGCACCAACAAAAAAATAAAAATTCTTCCCACAACATCATTTTAAAATTCTGTGAATTTTATTTGTCAGATAAAGGTGGAGGCTCCAGCATGGCAGTGGGGAGCATGGGCCACTGGCTGCATGGAGTTGGGAGATCACACTACAGCTCCTGCCCAGGATATGGACTTAGTAGTAAGGCTGCACCAGGCCCTGACACAGTGCAAGGGCTGCACTGGGCCTGCCCCTCCACACCAGGTGTAGGTGGGCAGGCTCAGCCCAACAGGATCCAAGTGTGGAGGGGCTTAGTGGGGGGGGGGGGAACCCAGGTGTGGGCGGCTCAGTGTGGGGATCTAGGTGCAGTGGGGGAGATCTGAGTGCTGGGGCTTGTTGTTGGGTTCTGAATGCAGGAGTAATAGGACTCTGCAGTGGGTCTAGCTGCAGCTGAGTGAGGTGGAGGGGAGGTAAGGCTCAGCAGGAGTTCTGGGGCGGGGGGGGGGTGTCCAGATGTACAGAGGTTGGCAGAACAGTAGAGCAGCTCCCCATACAGTGACCCCTCCCCCTGCAGCTAAGGAGCAATGGGAGCAGGAAGCAGGGGAGGGTGCAGAGCTTCCTGCAGCCAGGGAAGATTTCTGGGGGTGGATCTGACCTAGCCGTGGCTGCTCCATGCAGAGGAAGATGAAGTCCCATCCTCTCCAACCCCCATCCAAGCCGGGACTAGGAGCTGAACCCAGCCAAGGGTAGGAGCCATAAGCTGGGGTGTCCCCAGCACTGTGTCCCCCTTCCTCCCCTGTGGTTATTTACCTCTCTGCTGGCTACTCCAGGCACCCAAAAACACTGCTGGGGAGGGTTGCATGACCCCTCTTGCGGCTTTCCTTTGCTTCCCCATCAGAAAGTAATTTTTCTGCAGGGAAGCAAAGATATCTGTAGGAGACATGAATTCTGCACTTGTGCAGTGGTGCAGAATTCCTCAAGGAGGACTAGTAGCAGCCAGGCGTGCTTCAGCCTCCAGGAGGCTGGCTGCAGCTTCCCCAGTGGCAACATAGATTACTGTAGCAAGGCCTGCCTATTCCACTTCTGCCAATAGGCAATCATAGGACCTTCATATTCTGGTTTCCATGCTTTTGTCCCTGTCATCTCACCCAATTTAAGTTTTGAATAAATCAATGCTGTGACAAGTAGAACCAGCAATAGTCCACCGATGCACAGATGCGAGTTAATTAAAAGTCAACATTTACCTGCAAATATCATATGATAAATAGAACATCGCACTTGTTTTTTTAATCAAGAATAGACAAAAACAGTCTCACATAACACTGTTGGAGCACTGGCTTTGTAATGACAAGCACTGTAGGGAGACAAAGAGATTAATGGTATACAAGGAAAGCAGAATAAAGCCAGATCCCATTGTGCTTTCTCCTATTGTTGTCCACATCTATACATAACATCTGTCTTAAGGATTTTCACTCCTCTCTACACACCCCACCCCCTTTCCAACCATCCCCTTCTCATGGGGGGAGGGAAAAAGACACCCCTCCTATCAGGAGATCCGACTTCAAAGCAAATCTAATTGCCAAGCTTCTTTGCATTATGAAGACTTTATAAAGAGTTTTTCTTTAAGTCAAAAGACCCATCCCAAATTCAGCAGCATGAGTAGCTGGCTAGTTTTTAGGAACATTTTGTTCATCAATAGGATTGAAGCCTGCAGGTAACATGTAATGTTGTGTACTTGCTTACATATATTATAGATACAAGTTGTCAAATTTCTGTTTCCTTAGACTACATGGTCACTGACTTGCATGAGGAGAAGCATTCATTTTTGCAGAATACATTGTCTCTCTCCTTATAATTAGTTCAGGAAGAGAAAAAAGGTTATTAGTTTGGTCTTCTCAGAGAGAATATTCAACAAAATTCAAGGCTAATGAGTATGGTTGAGGAATGGTATGAAAATATCCCAGCAAGTCTTTACAAGTTATATTCTAGTATCAAGAAATTGCCCTGCAGGAACTGGTACACACCTCACTCCAAGAGAAAAGTTTTCACATGGGTGTAGATATATTTCAGACAACACTGATATTTGGACTGTTAAAGCCAGTCTCTGCAAGCATTGTTACAACATGCGTCCTGCTTCAGGTGCAATGCATTAAAAACAAGAGAGTGTGCCTTGAAATCCAAAGGCCTGGATATGCCAAACCCCATAGTGCCAAAAATGAAACTGCATAGATCGAAGAACGTTCACCTTAAGAAGCTGAATGTCTAGGTGTATTTTTATTTATTTATTCCTTCATTCTAAAAGTTCTGTTGCTAAGGTTATGGGTCAGGTTTATCCCAATCCCCTGCATTAAAACCAGGCCTCAAGAGTCATTGGCAGGATGAAAGGAAGTCTAATCTACCAAATTAATACCAGGCACAGCTTCATGGAGTTACCTACTCCAGCTTTAAGACAATTTGAGACATATGACAAAGAAAGCAATTTTACCACCCATTAACTTTTACCTGTGTTTCTCTTGCTAACAGTGAACTGTCTATTCTGATTGACTCTACCATCTGCAGATCTTACAGGGACTCTGGATAACAGTAGTAGTTATCCATTAACACATGAGAGCAGAGAGAAAATGTCTGGTTTGGATACACCATGAAAACTCTGAGTTTGTCACTGGGCCTGTCAAATATAGCACCTTCTGTAATATACACAGCCAGTGAGATTTCTCCTTCCAACTGCACGTTTAATACTAATGACTGGCTGCACTCCATCACCTACATTATGCTGAGGTCAGGCTGAAGGATCCAAATGTTTCTTTCTAGCCATAAAGTCTGATTTCCTGACCATTCTGTGTCCAAATGATGCATTGGCTGATGCAGAGGTTTGGGGCAGTCCTTTGAGCACAGACAGAGCTCCAGAGAGCTGCCCAGCAAAGCATGTCTATGTAGGGTTGACCAAGAAGTGATCATTAGTTTGAGGGAACAAGTTTGGCTGCACTGGTAAAGATGACTTACCAATGTATTGATAAGAAATAAAGCTTCAGGAGGAATGAATGATCAGGAGGCTTTAAGTCCCTTGCAAGGGCATTCAAAGGACAAAAATTGTCACCTGAACACTTCACACAGAGTTAGGCAAAGAACCCTCCAGATACTGAGGAAGATATTCTGTGCCTTGCTTTAGGGCAGAATTTAGGAAGAGAAATAACTTGATTAGATATGGAAAGCTGAAGTCCTGCTGACGTGAAAACTATAACAAGTATAGAGAACTGAAAAGATATAGCAGAGGAAGGGGCCATGAGTTAACCCACCATCTAGAATGAGGTGACTGCTTCAAGTAAAATCACTCTAGGAAAGCATACTGGAGGGCACCAAAGACAAGAGTGCAAAGTCTGAGATAGGTTATAACCTTTAAGAACCTAGCCAAAGTGGGATGAGCCTCCCCACACTTGGCACTCCTAGTGGACTTCAAGAGTTGTCCCAAACAGGAGCTAGCTGAAAACCCTATTAATGATATCCAGAAGGAACTATATCAGAATGTATAGTCTTTGAGTGCCTGGCAAGTTCTACACCATTCCACAGGAACAACCCACGTTCTACTGTAAAGTATGTTGGTGTTTATGGGAATTCGGTAGAGTACAAAGGACTCCACTGAAAACAGTTGATGAAACTCCTTCCATAAGCCCATCCATAAAACAGAGCACTGCTGGTTTGGGATGAAGATGGATCTTTAAAGTAGCTTCTACCTCTCAAAAAAGAAGCAAGAGAGTTACAGGATCTGCCCATTGCAACGCCTAATCTGGCATTGATCCTTCTGCTTTTGGATTGTCCACATCAGATTTTTAGCAGGAGAGCACGTGCAAGCATTTGGGGTGGAGGTGTTGCATATTTGTGTGAACCCTCTCTACTAGGCTTCTGAAAACATGCTTTCAGATCAGTACCTGGGAAGTATGTTAGCTTTTTTTAAATACTTACTAAAGACTTGCATAGTACTAAATAACGAGGCAGATGATCTCCTAAGGCCCCTTCCAACCTTGATATTCTATGATTCTCTCCAATTAAAAAAATAAAATAAAAACCACACACACACACCCCTGTCTGAAATAGAGGTAATCTGTAGACATAGTTCTGTTCAGACATTGAACACAAAAGAGGTACATTAAACACTGTTTGCTGCAAAAGGTTTTCCTGGCTCTCATCATTCCAGCTCTTTAGTGCATGGTTCTTTGAAATAAGGTTGGCCTCCATTATTAAAATGGGCAGTATATGTAAAGTTATAGTAGAGACTGGTTACCTGCCAGCTTTACCAGTTGTGCATAGGGACAATGGAAACTCAGTTGGTTTAAATTCTATTAGACAAACCATTCTTTGTACAATAAACGGCATACATTCAGTGATGTAAGACTGCCTTGTACTGTTATAGCCTGGTTTCTGTTCTAGTTTTAACTATTGGATCCTTTTCTAAATTACTCATTCATGGATAAAGGGAAGTGATAAATTAATTAAAAAGGAAGTATTTCTTGATTATGAATGAATGACTGGGTCAATATTTCAATTGTCATTTGAAGCTTTCTTGAAATACATTTCTAATAAAGCTGTTTTAAAAAAATATTCACTGTTGTATAGGGAAAGCTATTTGAACAGATGGTAGATTTCATATTAGTTTTTCTGTTATACCATTAGAGCATGCTGCAGCTGATCAAAGAATCTTACTGTTCTCCTTGGGAAACTATGAAAAGCTGAAAAAAATCTGACGTAATACTGGGCAAGGGAAGTCAGAAATAAGTTCTATTCACTTGATTTGACTGATTTTCTCCTTCAAAGGGGCCGTGGAGAAGGATTTTCATTATGCCTCACCACATGTATAATTAAGGGGAGCATTTTGTGCTTTTACACATCAAATTGGTTGGGAAAAAAAGTCAAGCAAAATGCAGAGCAAGTTTTTCTGGGTGTATGCTTTTCAAATGATAGTATATTACAAGTTCTGTCATTTATGTTCAAACTATCTTTGTAATTAGTTACATTATTGCAACAAGTAAGATCAACTGTGTCACTTACTAGAACGTTCAGTTTGAGTCTGAATGGCCAGTAGGCCAACAAATTCGAGCCCCTCATTCCATCAAGTCACCCAGTCCTTTTCCTTGCAAGTGGAGGATTGTACCTGTTAATGTTTTGTTCAGTCTAAGCAATGGGGCTTCTATCAAATCCCTTGAGATGCACACGGGGAGTTGCTGAATGTTATCATGAAGTTTCATATCTGTGGTATCCTAAGTTGTTCTCTCTGGCTTTCACAACTTTCAAATGATTTCAGTTCTATTTTCACTTAGCACCTATACATATTTAATCTTAATATATTTTCCTCACAGTACTGCCACACCCTCCTTCAGGCATTCTTTACTGAATGAGATTTGAAGACATTTAATTGGAACATGGCTAAATCAGATTTATAGTTGGGATAGAAATCAGGTTTAACCCTAAAAATGGTGCCCCTCCAGTGTCATGAAAACTGTGCTTTGAAGCTGGTGAGAGCTAGTTGTAGATATTGTTTGTAATGGAGTTCCTAATAATTAGGGCTTTACGAGAATGGGGGACTAAAGAACCTACAAACTGTTTTTGCCTTTTGAAATGAATTCCTTTTATTATATCATCATGCATCCAAGTGAAAGATGCAAATACTGTACTATTCAGACTCATCCAAGTAGCCTCTCATTTCTATATTAGATTTATGGACACTGAAGATAGAAATCTAGTAGACATGGGTTGTCATATAACCTCTGCCTCCTACTTAGAGGAAAGAGGATAGGGAAGAAGTTATTTAGGGCCAGAGACTCCTCTAGACCACCTGATGAGGTCTAAATCAGGTCAAGAGCAACCTAAAGTGACTGCCCTCCCACATTTCTTTCTGTTGTCCAGAAAAACAGAGCAATTTCCTCAGCTTTAATGCACTAGTATCTGCATTGGCAAAAGCCACCACAAGTAGCATTTTTTATGACATTTTCATATGAGGAAACCCAGACTAAACCAAATAAAAGAGAAGCTTCCAGAATGTTGATGCACATTGAGATGCTGGACTGTTACTGTTCTTGCTTTAACCATTGTGTGGATTCCAGCACTCCTGACTGGGTTCAGATCTGTCACATGTCTTAGTCACTAATGTTATAAAACTAAACTATTGGAATAATGCTAAAGTTTAATGCCTTGTTTTTAAGGAGTGTGTTACTCTAATAGAAATTCTCTTACCAGAACTCGATGGCAGAACAGCTCTTTGAGGAGATGACATTTTAGTTGTGCACACATTTTTATTTTCACTTCCTCGCCTAGAGCGAAACACAGAAGGCACCACTTTCACCTTGGGAGCAGGTATACTTCTTAGAGTGATAGGGCCTTCCTTGTGCATATTTTTTCTTTGTGCTGCCCCAGTTTTAGCTGAAGAAACCTGTAAAACATAGTTATTGTAAGAACAAGTTGTTTCACTGCTAGCCTATAAAGTAAGTGGGGGGTGTTTAGCATCAATTACCAGAAAAACCTAGTCACAAAGCAAGTGATTTCAAGTAGGTGCTTGTTATCATTTGGTCCAGGAAAGGAAGAAACACAGTTGAACATTATCCACTGCAATTCAGAGTTATGTGCATCTGCTAAATTCATTTTTAGAGATCACATAATGGGTTGGGATATGAGGTGACACAAAATTCCAAATTTGTCATGGACATCTAAATTAAAGTCTGTGCAAAAAAAAAAAAAGGCTCCAACTCCGGTTTAATTTAAAATCAAATTCTGAACGTCTGGTTTGTTTGGGTACAGATAGGAATCAAGTAGTTTATTTCAAAATACATTCACGGTAAAGTAGTAGTTCACAAGTGGGCTAAAGAACTGAATGAAATACAATTAGTGACATCCTACAAGTCTTCATGGCTACATTAACATAAAAGATTCCCAGTTTGGTCATTTAAGAAAAGTTGCCAGCAATCAGAATCTTAATAAGGATATTAACTGGATGTATTACTTATTGCAACTTTAAGGAGTGGATGGAGGGCATATTAAAGAGGTAGCACTGGCTCAAGCTGAATGCCATATTTGGCATTGCGCTAGTTTCACCACAGAACTCTCATTTTTAACAAGCATAAGCCAGAAGCACATGTAGTGTGTATAGGAATAGGTATCAAAATATAAGCACCTATTCATGCTCCTGCACATTTTGTGGATTTTTGTTCACAATGATTTAATCGTACAAGAGGGGAACCAAACCCAACCCACTTGTACTTGAGCCACAGTTCAGACTCATTTCCAGAAATTTTTACTAAAGACAAGCTCACTCCCCCCCCCATGAGAACCTGATTAAAGAAACTCCAGTGCAATATGGGGGGGGGGGGGGAGAAGGGCTAGCTCAGTGGTTTTAGCATTGGCCTGCTAAACCCAAGGTTGTGAATTCAATCCTTGAGGTGACCACCTAGGGATCTGGGGCAAAAATCAGTACTTGATCCTGCTAGTGAAGGCAGGGGGCTGGACTCAATGACCTTTCAAGGTCCCTTCCAGTTCTAGGAGATAATAGTAGATATACCTATTATTATTATTATTATTATTATATTCCAATTATTCCATCTAAACAAAGGGAGTTTAGTCCTAGGACCTTAAAATCTTGACAGTGTGAAACCATGAGAAATCAAAATTTCAAATTTGTTAGACAGCTAGAATTCTTACTCATAACAGAATGTTATTTTAGCCTTGAATTCATCCAAGTATCAAATGTACTAAACTGCCAGCATATTTTACAGGTGATAAACTCTGTCTCTGTTTAACAGTCTTACTCAAGGCAATAAAGACCAAAGGAATTAAACCATAACATGGTCATAGGTACAGCATAAGAAACTAAAGAGACAGAAGATGAAATCCTGGCATTATTGAAGTCAACTGGAATTTTGTCATTGACTTCCATGGGGCCAGGATTTCACCCTAGACCAGAGTTCCTGGCTTCTAGTTAGTTAGTTACTTAGATTATACCTCTCCTGACCAGGGCCGCCCAGAGAATTCCGGGGGCCCGGGGTCTTCGGCGGCGGGGGGCCCCCGCTCAGGGGCGGCTCTAGACCCGAGCGCGCCGAAGACCTGGGGGGCGGCATTTGGCTCCGGTTGAGCTCCCGCTGGCATGCCGGCGGCAGGTCGACCGGAGCTCGGGACGACTGACTGCGGCGGGTGCCGTGGTCCCGCGGCTCCGCTTGACCTGCCGCAGTCATGCCTGCGGGAAGTCCAGCCGAGCCGCGGGACGAGCGCCCCCTCCGCAGTCATGCCTGCGGCAGGTCCACTCGTCCCGGGCTCCGGTGGACCTGCCGCAGGCATGCCTGCGGGAGCTCAACCGGAACCGCAGGGGCCCCAGAAAACACTCGTGGGGGCCCCTGCGGGACGCGGGGCCTGGGGCAAATTGCCCCTCTTGCCCCCCCCTCTGGGCGGCCCTGCTCCTGACTTACTCAATAGGTTCATGCTGGCAAATATTACAAAGGCAGACACACTCAATATCAGTGAGATAATGAAGTCATGGCAGATACATTTTAGACTTGATATTTGTTTAGCTGAGGTAGTGTAACTAGTGACTCTTACTTCTAAACAATAAAATGTGTTAAAAAAAGGGTTTTTTTCCTGGTTGGTTTTAGATACCTGATTTTGGCTAGTTTATGAGTATCCTGAACTTCTTGTACACCAAGCATACAATGTAAGTGTGGATTACATAATTCCCATACATTACCCTGATTTGGATATTATCTAATTTTATAACCAAGTAATTTAATTTCTGGTATGAGAAACTTATCTTGAGCTTTATATTCCGAATATTTTTCATTTAAAATTTTGGTAGGTGTTAGAGTGTGAAGATACTCAAAAAGTTAATGTGCATATCATAATGAAGTGCACAGAAATAAAGATGTATGGAACCTTTTAAAAATACAAGTCACACTATAGAACTTCACTTATATCAGAGATTCTCATACACCATTTTGAAAATCCATGCCTGCTAGTCATATTCAGAGTATTTTTACATGCAGTAGAACAGGACTGAGTCTGAACAGATGAACACGGCCTTTTTTAAAAAAAAAAAAAAAAGTTAAGTAGATGCATGTTTTAAGTAGTTAGCAAGCAACCGAGATGGCAGGATTCCTTTCAAGATTTTCCCTCTCCCTCAGTATTATGGAGGTAGAATTAACTCCATAGTCAAGGTTGTATTGAGATTTACATATTAAAAAAAACTCACCATTTCCATTCACGGTTGTACAATGTACGTTTCCAGATTTAACGCATGCAAATCAGTTAATTGAACAGTAGATGCATAGAACTTACCAAGGGAACAGGGTCAACTTCAAATGTTTCATTTGCTGGATCTTTTATTAGCTCTTCCGTTTCCAAAAGAGTTCCCAAATTGCAATTTTGCTCATTTTCAGCTCCACTCCAGTAGGTGCTTGTGACACATGGCTGCGCCAAGGACTTTTTGCTTTCCATTTTTTCATTCAACTTCCCTTTTGAGTTCTGTACACATGTTACAACTGCAGCAGAAACAGAGGAGGATGCTGAATTGGAGGAGCTTGCTTTGTCAATGTCTTCTGGAGTCTGCTTTATAGAAAGTGTTTTTGGAATTTTGAGAGAAGCGTTCTTTGAATGAGTTGTAGCATGTACAACTTGGCTAGGAAAGAGCTGTTTGTTAAGAGGTTGCTTATGAGGCTTAGTCATTGGTATTTCTGCTTTAGTATCGCTGTCTAAATCACGTTTTTCCCTCAATGCTTTGATGGAAGAGGGCAATTGCCTTGGAGAAGAAACTGGTGATGACGATGAGGCAGTAGAAAGTTGAGGGGATCTCGGAGATATTTTTAATGAAGCATTATCTTTTGACTGTAACACAGCTCTTGATATAACTTTTGGCTTCACATTTTTAAAGTTTGGTTTTGGAAAGCTAACAATCTCAGCTTTTCTAGCTTTGGTTATTGTTGAAACAATAGGAGACCGATTTTTTGGTTTCACTGCAATTTGTTCAGAACTAGTTTTAAGTGAAATCTTTCTATTGCATCCTCTCATTAATGCATCATTCTTTCCAAATTTAGAAGGCCCATCTCCAGCTTCTGCAAAAGCTGAAACAGAAAATTTTGGTTTTCTTGATCCTGTCATAGACGTAGAAATACATGAATCAGGACTGGTTTCACCAGCTGTTGGACTGAAGACCACAAAAGTTGCCTCACATTTCAGCTCAGCTGTAGCAGCCCCTTCTGGTTTTGGTATACTGCTTTGTATTGATTCAGACACTGCAAAATAGGTAGGTACATCTTGGAAAGCAGTGTTTTTAGCCGAGACATTTTGTTCTTTGGCTAAATGTTCACTCACTTTGTTTACCACCTGTTCTTGGTCTGTACTTGCATCAAAACTCTGTATTGGCAGAGCATATAAATCATTTACAGAGCAATTAATTAACATCTTGGTTGGAGATGTGTCAGTTTCGGCATGTTCAGGTGTGCTATGCAAATACTTTTTTGAATCTTTATCCATATTAAAATGCTCTAGTGACACCGAATTCTTAGAGTGACAATCTAACCATTCAGCAACTAGTTTTAAGGACTGATTTTCCATTTCTTGGGACTCTCTATTTTGTGGTGCTACATCAACATAATTGGTGCCTTTTAAAGATTGTTCACTAACCCCTCCAACATCTGGAGAAGGGAGAGGTGGTACTACCAAATCTGAACAATTATTTGACGTGTTTGGGCCCCCTGAAGCTTCCAGCACAGATGAACTAGGAGTTTTTTCAGGGCTACTTGTCTCAAAACTTTTTCTCATATGCATTTCATCAGAAGAGATGAATGTCAGAGGGAGAAATGCATCTTCATTTTCACTTCCCATAGTTTCCCCCAAGTTTTTAACCATATGAAGAGATTCATTGACACCAGTGACCTCTAATGCCACATGAGCAAAACCTACTTCGTTTTCGATGTCAGAGTTTTTGCTCCATTCCAAAGGGGTAAGGTGCATTGTACAGTTACAGTCAATCTGTCTATAAGGCACTGGTTGATCAGTACTTTGATTCTGCACTCCTTTTAGAGCAAGGTTCTCTTTTAGGAGGCTGGTTGGTTCCTTTATGTTCTGCTTCAAGACATAAATACAAGTCTGTTCAGTTGCCGAAGACACACACGTGGCATCAATATCGCTCAATGAAGCCCCCCTACAGATAAATTCACCCCCAGTCTTTTGTAGATCAAGTGCTCCAATACATTCCTGGTTTAAAGAAATAGTTGTGAAATCATTTACATCCTTAAAATCCATGTTATCTTCATGATCAGCCATTTTATTACATTGGCTAGCTGAATTTCCATTTATATTTGTGGTATGAGTAATTGAGAGTGGTGTAGTTGTGTTACATGTAAATTTATTTCCATTTTCATCTCTGATAAATAAGGGAGACTGCAAGCCATTCTTTGCCTTATTTTCTGATTTTTCAACATTCATTCTGAGTTTTAATTTAAAAAACTTTTGTCATCTTATTTTCACTTAAAATTCTAGAAAACGTAGATTCTTCTGAGCGTTGGTGAATTCAAAGCTTGGCCCCAGAACAGTTCAGTTTTGTTATAAGACACTCAGTTCTTCTTGCTTACATGCTCTTCACGTATATCCACAAATGTTCTACAACTTGAATCCCTTATGTATTCTAAAATTAAAAAAAAAAAAGACATGAAAGTTAGCTGAACCGGAATTTAATACTGGACATTTCATAGGCTGCTTAGTCTTTGACAAATTTGTACATTTTTACAAATGGAAATCCTTTTGCCTTAAAAAGTAATCAAAATTGAAATGTTCAACAGTCCTACCAGATAAACAGTTCAGAGTATCTGCTAACAAAAAAGTAACTTTTTAAACAAGTAAATC
The DNA here is from genome assembly GCF_016161935.1 of Mauremys reevesii. NCBI lineage: Eukaryota > Metazoa > Chordata > Testudines > Geoemydidae > Mauremys > Mauremys reevesii. Next base: position 83,680,460 of record NC_052627.1, on the reverse strand, counting down.
TAGATTATAACCCTCATTTCCACCACCCCCACAACTCCAGTACCACTCCTGCATTTAACGGGAGAGAGAAAGTGTCAAGTAGCTGTCCACAATGTGTCAATATTTTCTGAAACTGAAAAGCAACTGCGTGGTAATTGGAAGCCAGAAAACAAAAAACTGAGTAACTCAAAAAATCAGTGAAGATGTTGCCTATACACATCCTTCATTTTTATTATTCTGCATTTAAAATGATCAGCTGTTTAGAGCTGCACTACAATGTGTCTCCTCTGCTGAAGATTCATACAGTTGAATATTTTAGTAGAGTAATCAATGGGCATCTTGCATCCGAAGAAGTGGGTATTCACCCACGAAAGCTCATGCTGCAAAACGTCTGTTAGTCTATAAGGTGCCACAGGATTCTTTGCTGCATCAATGGTTAGTATTTCTCAGCAAGTAGCCAGAGAGTTCTGAACCACCACAAGTCTCACTCTTAAGTTTTTTATAGGATGTCCCAAACTGTTCAGGTCAAAACTTGTCAACCAGTACTGCAATGAGTTATAAGCGTGTCCCAATCTAAATCAGTATAAAATACCTGCTATGAGGAAGGAGGAGACTAGTATATAGAAGGTCACAGGGACTTCCTTTCTCACCTCTTTATAGTCACCATAAGCACAGAGGAGCAAAGCAAGGGACAGAGAGGCCCTGAGGAGAGGCCCTATTGGTAGGGCTCTATTCATAAGGCTTTTAAGAATTGCTGTATGCAAGTTTCTATAGGATACTGAAGGTCACCTGAGTTAGCATGCATTGTAACTATACACCTTCCCCCCAGACAATCAAAGTGTTTACACACAAAAACCTTCGTCAGCTACATTGCTACGTTTTGTACTAAGAGCAAAAATATTTGAACACACCCTCCTTTTTGACAGACGTGACTTGGGGGCAGTCCTCATATTCATCAAGTATTGCACAACCATTGAAAGTATAATTAGTATTAACATAATATGAGAAGATAGCTGCAGTGCTTATATAATCCATCAAAACAGCAGTGTCGAGAATGTTAAGGTTACATAGCTGTCACTCACTTGAGTCAAATGACTAAATTAATGTTGCATACATAAACTTAAGTTTTCTCTATGTGTAAATTGTACTACAGGGCTGTGTTGTGACTACATTGTAGTCTAGATTACAGACTTACATGACCATGCTAATGTAATTTCTTGGCATCTACTATTGTGTAGTATGAATAGCAGTCTATAAAAGACCTCACATACAATAGTTACAGTGAATTAGGTAAGGGCTACCCCTCCCCGCATAATTTGCTTGATACCTTACTAAACTATAAAAAACAGTTTTTGTTAAAAAATGTAGCATACAATCAATCATATAGCAAAACAAAGTTATTTCCCGATTTGAATGCTTACCTGTGCATGCAATCTTAATTTTAGATCCAGTTATGGATTTTTTTTGGTAGCTATTTGACTAGAAGCTACAGGGGTCCAACAGAAGAAGTGGTCATTGCACAGTTAATCATGCATACTAGTCCTGAGTAAGGTTGGTCAATTGTTGATGAATAACCCTTTTACTGTTTACAGTAGTAACGTTTACATCCATGCATAAAGGATGCTTTTCAAATACTCAATCATATCAAAACTGGTTTTCCCATGATATCTCAGAAGACAAATTTCACTCATAAGTATCTACCCCTTCCAGCAAATTCTGATTAGAACTATGAAGATTTATGTTATTTCCTATAAAGGTGTTCTTTCCACTCTCACTAGAGGCTGAGCTGTTTTTGCTGCAATGTTTAGTGAGAGTTGACACTCAGCTACAAGACATGAAGTTTTCAGACCAACAATAGAGTTTGAAGTGACTGAAAAGGTCATATCAGAAATGAATAGATAACCTTAATGACAGTATTAACTAGTGCTTGCTGTAAATATCCACACAAAGTTAGACATGATATTGTCCTAAGAAATGCATTTGGTAAAGCATGTACACATTTTATTTTACTGTCTTAATTTACAAGTGCACTGAGTGATTATTTTGCATTCTAACTTTATTAAACAGGAAATCTGCTAAACAATATAGTCAGTATATGACTATATTCAATTCAACCAGTTTAATGCTGAAGTCATAGGAAACAAGATTAAACTGACTAAAGTAGAACAGCACACAACTAACTTGTGTATCTGTGCAGAAATTAATTCTTTGAGATCCAATGCACCATTGAATGAAACTGAAACAGTGTATTGAAAGGCAGACTATGATGAGTAGAGCTGAATAGGAAACATTTCCTGTCTCTCAGAAATGTAAAATAAACTTGCATTCCTCATCAGAATGAACCTGAGACCTCTTGGAGTTTTTCCAGTTAAAAGAGCCTTGTGGTTGGTATATTCACCTGGAATCTGAGACACCCAGGTTTAAGTCCCTACTACAACAATATTTAATTATTTGATTAAAAAAGTACACTGAGTTTCTCATTCAGCTTCGATGAGTTTGTCTCACTTGTAACAGTAATTTAAGCCCATGTTCCAGGCCTTCAATAGCAGCTCCATTCATGTAGCAGTTGGTGTTACAAAGTGGCAACTGATCAAGTTTTTAAAGTATACAAATAGCACATAAAACGGCACATACGTGGCCTGTTGTAGATTTGTAAATTCTAGGGCCAGCAGGTATGACTGTGATCATCTAGTCTGACCTCCTGTGTAACAAGCTGTAGAACTTGCCGAAATAATTCTTACAACACATGTTTTAGAAAGACATCCAATCTTGATTTAAAAATTGTCAGTGATGGAGAATCCACTAAAACCCTTCATAAATTGTTCCCGACCAATGGGAGCTGCGAAGCCAGTGCTCTGGGCAGGGGCAGAGGCAGTGTGCACTTGCTCACTTTAATCTACCTATGTTTACCAACACTAGAGAAGATAATGGCAGTGTAGCTTTAATGCAAACTAGCTGAATCAATACAGATCTTCACTGTACTAGATTACAGCTAGCTTAGGTATGCTTACCTACATAGACGCAGGGGCGGCTCTAGAAAATAGGCTGCCCCGGGCAGCGCGGTGTGCTGCGCCGCCCTTCCTCGGTCCCGCGGCGGGTCCCCTCTTCCCGCGGCTCCGGTTGAGCTCCCGCGGCAGGTCCACCGTAGCCCCGGGACGAGCAGACCTGCCGCAGGCATGCCTGCGGGAGGTCCACCGGAGCCGCGGGAACAGCGGACCTCCCGCGGGCACGGCTGCGGACGGTTCGCGGGTCCCGCGGCTCCGCTTGAGCTGCCGCAGTCATGCCTGCGGGAGGTCCAGCCGAGCCGCAGGACGAGCGCCCCCTCCGCAGTCATGCCTGCGGCAGGTCCGGTCGTCCGCGGCTCCGGTGGACCTCCCGCAGGCATGACTGCGGCAGGTCCACTGGCCCAGCCTGCCGCCCCCTAGATTTGGCCGCCCTAGGCAGCAGCTTGGTTTGCTGGTGCCTAGAGCCGCCCCTGCATAGACGTACCCTAAGAGTTGAATATTATGAAGGAACCAGAGACTAGAACAAGTTGATTTTCTCTATTTGTCTTAATTCAGGTGTACATTTATACATTCAATGATTTTCAGATTATGAGACGATAACAAATCTGCCAAGAATATGGGCAACATAAGTTATCACATTTGAAGGCTGTGAAGATGAAGGAAAGGAAAGGAATTAAAAGTAGTATGAGGATATAACTAGGATAGGATGAAATTAAAATCACTCCTTTTTGAACGGATAGGTCTGACCAACCAGCCATGCATGACATCTCTGTTCTGAAATCTCTTCTAGATTCTCCTCATTTGGGCTGGCCTTGATTTTCAATATTGCATCTTGAGACCCCTGGCTACTTTCCCTAGGCCTCCTGTAACCACTCATTCAGAAGCCAGTGTTTCCTATACCCTCTCTTTTGCAAGGGATGAAGCTTAGAGAGGCAAGAGCCAGCACTCAAGTTGATGGACACAATGACTTGGCTAGGAGCCAAGGCATATGGTAGTATCAAATATATGGTACTGAGTGAACTTAAAATGCTGTACTTTCAAGTACTGTGGTACTGGTGTTACTGTATCATAATACTGTAACTACACAGTCAATACCGAGTCACATTAAGCAGTGATTTATTTTGTGTGCTAATGGAAGTTGCCTTTGTTAGCTTTGTAGGAAAAGAAACCAATGCCAGCCATTTGCCTATACCGCCCAAACACTTACATAAAAGCTAAGATCAGGCACAAGCACTTCGTTTTCGTCTATTTTCAAACAAATATTCTACCCCTCTCCCCCCCCACCCCCCAATCTCTTTCAACTAGTGGTTCATTAATGGAGAAAGAAGGAAGTTTGGTGCTCATGAGACAGCTGACTTTTTGCTTACATGGGAGCTGATAGCTTCTTTATCTCTGTTTTTCCACTCTCCATTTCTTGGAATGTTTTCTACTATGTTAAAAACATTGTGTTTAAACTTGGAAAAAAATACTGTACGAGTCATTTTTGCCTTGAAGGACATTTCTAATTCCGTCTTTTCAGCTTGTTTAATGCAAATCTTTCCCTATTGATTTTTCCCTTGAATGTTGTTAAGTTAGTTGGGATACTTGATCTATCCTAACCCCTTCTCAATTAGCTCTTCCTGCCTCAATCACTTGGTTCTTCCCACTCATCACAAAATTCCTCCAAACATGCCCCCACTTGCTTCTCATCCTATCCAAGGTGAGTCCAAGTACTTCTTGTTTTTCCTTTTGGATGAGTAGAGGGCCTGTCAGGAGAAGGGATCCCTATGTCTTCAACAAAAGCCAGACCAGAGGCATTGTCTAAGGTCTCCTCTTCTATAGCAGATCGGATCACGGGGAAGGAGAGCAGCCACAAGGAACTCTCCTCTGAGGCCCTACGAAGTATGAAGGATGTCTGAATAAATGCTCAACTCCCACTCACATGGCAGAGCTCCTCAGTGAAATTGAAATGACTGCAGGGACACTTCTTGTTTGATGACATATGCTCCTCAACAGGTGGGAGCTGCTGCCTGCTGCAAGTCTCCTCTTGACTGACAAGTTTAAGACTTTGCATAAGAGACTGTTAAGGAGAATACATAAAACAGGAATATAAACCTTGGGAACAGCACAGAAGGCACCAACACCACCAGGTTGCAGGCAAGGAAGGAGAGCCTAGAGAGTGTCATTCAAGTAGCACAAGATATTCATGACTCCCAGAAAAAGATTTTAATTTTCCAAGTCATAAGCTTGTAACTATGCCATTAGATTTGGAAATCAAGGCAGAATTGTGGCCTTAGTTGTCTAATGCAAACACATTCATAGTACTAGAATTTCTACTTTATCATCAGAAAAACAGATTACAATTGTATAGTATGTTTTGCACTACAAACAATGGGTGTTAAAAGTCAGTTAGCATCAGGTCATGTCCCTGAAACTCTTGGCATTACCACATTCTAGTGTGGAATCCCTCTTTCTTGAATTATATGCCCCTACCCTCCAACCCACAGTATAGACCACTATGTAATCCAATAGTAATGTATAGTGTCAGCACAGCAGTATAGAGTTTGGCAAAACACACTGGCTTGAGTTAATGCAATTTCATAGATTAAGGCAATCATTTACTGACCTCTTGTGTACAGCAGACCATAGAACTTCACCCACTAATTACCACAACTAGCAGAATTTATGGGGTTGAACTTCAGCATACATTTTAGGAAGACATCAAGTCTTTAAAGTTGATAATCCAGACTCTGTAATGGAATAAAATAAATGCAGTATTACTATTTAGCATTATGGATTAATATAACAACTCACCAAGAGTCTATTTAATTCTTGCCTGAAAGAGAGAAGTCAAGTAAGCTGGGGCAGAGTTTCTAATGACTCAAAAATGCAATATGGAATAAGACTTCTTGCTAATGTATCCTTTATGTGGTATGAATTAAACAGTAGGATCCATAGGATATCCCACTGTGATCTTTAAAAAAAGATATGGCCAGTACAAAAGAAGTGGTTATTGCTCCAGAAAGATCACAACCATAGTGAGGGGAAAACTAACTTTTGCCACTAATCCAGCAATCTTGCTGTATTTTGATGCAAAAGATTGAAGATTTGCTGGAACCTCACTTAAACTGGAAATTTAAGTGTTCATTGATTAAATATGAAGGTGACATCAGTGCAATAGTTCCAGTATATTTTGACATAAAGTTCTGTTTTATACATTGTGAACACAAGAGGCTAGCATAACTGCATCAAAGAAGTTGCAAGAGGAGGCTGGAGGTTTTCACAAATTGTTAAGACAGTTGAGGCTTTTAGCATCCAAGTTGGTGTGGTAGGTTGCTTGAGATTTTGAGAAACATTTTAGCAGAAACATTCAGCTAAAGTGATAAGTAGTGAAATAGTGTTGATATTCCAGTTTTCATCTTTCATGATGAACATAAAAAAAAGGGTGTAATGGGATAGCTGCAGACTCTAAACTCTGGTGCATTGTATTCCAGTTACACTGTTCAGAATTTTTCCTTTTGTCCTGAAGCAAGAGGTGAATTCTGAAGCTTATTCCATGACCATGGAATAATAGCACACTAGCCCCTGAACACAACATCTCATTGGAGGAAAAAACCCCACACTATTTTACTCACTCCCCAAAACAAGGAGAATCTGTCAAGTATGGTATAGTACTATATCTAGCACATCCCAGGGCAAGAAGATGAGCTACCTAAATAAAGAGATAGTATTTAATCAAAGTTGTACAGAGCAGTTCTGAAGGAACAGCCCAATTTATTTTGTGACAGCATGAAGCTGCCTGACAACACTACTCTAGCCCTAAAACAGAGATTCTCCATACTGCTAGTTGAGTGAATGCTGATAGCCTGTCTGCAGACTTCCAAGGGCTAAAATTCCAATGGACTCTTAAAGAAAGAAGCCGAGTATAGATCACTCGACACAATGCCAGGTGGAGGTTGTGTTTGTGTCTCACCCACATGATTCAGAATTGGCCTAGAAGTTCAGCCTTCTGGAATCATGTCTTAAGGTTTGCTAGTTGAATGTGGTTCCCTCTCAGTTCAAGGGGATACAACCCTGAATGAAGAAGAGTGCCCTGGGGAACTAGAGGAACTGCAGTCTTGTGGTGTGCACTACATGCAGACTTTATACTGAAGGTCTAAAAAAGTTAAGATCTAACAAGACCATTTCTAGATTACCTGAAGTGACTAGAAAACCCTGTGCTACCAAAGGATAATTAGAATTTGTATTTTAATAGGCAAATAGTTGCATCAGTATCTGTTTCAATTACTTTAAGCAACTAGATCCAGGGAGAAGAATTTTCTAAAAATTCTACATCAAAATAAATGTTGCTTGTTGTTTTGCAACAAGTGACACCAACTTTATTAAACCGCTTACCATTTCCAGTTTATCCAGCCTCTAGATCAGAATTCTAGGCTTTCCAATACCTTAAAAGCCATACAAGGTTCACATTCAAGTTTTTGCTTCTCAAGTTTTTCTCCTATTCAAAGCACTTAGCTGTCAACAGCTTCCAATGGAGCATAAATTAAACACCCGTAACCCCACTCACTCCCCCCTGCCATCGCTTCAGTGTGTTGCATGCCCTGAAAGTCAAAGCCAGAACATTCCTTTGACTTCAACTGAAGAATGATTCAAAGCAAGTGCAGGTTATCATACACAAATGTCATGTGCTGTCTGTATGATGTGTCACGTAAGTGGGCAGCCATGTTCTAAAGAAGCTGAATAAGGTGAACCTTAGCTGTTAACTCACGACTGGATTACTATGAATACAAAAGCATGAAAAACCATGGCAAGGTCCACATACTCAGATGATAAAAGTTGCTTTCTGAGAGCAAGCAAATAAGCACTCATTGCCATAATCCACACACACTGGAAGATGCAACAATCCAACAAGACTGACCCCAACTAAGTTGCCAATATCATTAACAGGTGACAGCTCTCTGACATCTTTTTGGTTTGTCTTCCCCGGGTTAAAAGAAATGGACCCTCAGTTACCTTTCATCCCCACTCCCAAGTCAAGCAGGTGCCAAGTAATTCACTCATTTGCAGCAACTGGATTCAGTGAAATCCTTGGAACTTTATGCCATTTTCTTACTAATGGCAATGCTGTCCACATCTTACTAATCCTTGGAAGACCTTTTGAGTTGTATATTGGTTAAAAACATGCCTTTGTACGACATGATTGCACCAGCTAGATTTCCAAGGCTTATGAATAAAATGAGTTATAAGTAGCAGTAGTATAGTGATTGTTTAGACAACCTGGTTATCCTTTGTTTACCTACCTACTTTTAAAGTGACTGATGACCAGAGTGACCAGATGTCCAGATATTATTGGGACCATCCCAATATTAGGGGCAGTGTCATATATACATATGAACTTTTTCCCCTTCCTCCCCCCCCCACCCAAAAAGGGGCACATTTCCCCCCCACACACACACACTTGCTATCTGTTCACCCTACTGATGACAAAAGTGTTCCAGGCCAGATCAACCCAGCTAGACATGCTATTGCCCAAGAAATTAAGAAAGTGAGTTTATTAAGAAGTGGTTGAGTGAAGTCAGAAAGAGATGAAAGATTCTCCTATTCCTACCACTAGAAAAAAATTTATTCTGTATCAGTGGGAACAAGATGTCAACACTCCACATTTCACCATTGCAGCATCCTTTAGACCAGAGACAGGAGGAAGTTAAGTAGAATTAAAATTTGACATTTATATCCTTAAGGCATATGACATTTAGTTTCTTTCATACGCACCACATTGTCCAAACTATTTTATGAGTCATTTGAAGGCTTCCTGGATCTGAGTTAAGAATTTACTCACCCCTTGGAACAGAATTCATACAGGTGAAAGATTGCTCAGGTTTCAGGCACTCTGATCCCTTTGTACCTTAGAGCACTCTGATAAATGAGATCCCAATAGCCTGGAGGAAACGTGTATCTGGGCCAGGGCACTACTGTTGTTTGGTACTGAATTATCTTCCTAGACACCTTGGACATGAGAGAAAAGAGGCAACATACAAGCCAAAAAGCCTGGCCAGAGAACTGACAGTGCTCAACTTTCCATGCAAGCGCTGGGAAGAAAGCTTTGCTAATTTCCTGTTGGATTGGATAGCAAGGGGGTCTGCCTAAGGGAGGGACCACTTGTTAGCCAATTGAGGATCTTCTGATCTTATTCCCATTCCTCTGCTTATAGGATATGTCAGCTTAGCCAGTTGGCCTGAATTTTTGCCCTGGATACAGACAGCCTTGCCTGCAATATAACATTTTCTACAACCTACTACTATAGGGTGCACAAGTCACAGCTTCAAACAATTGGACCGTGAGTGGCTGATGCAGTTTTGCTGCCTCCTAGCCCCCACTCACTTTGTGGTTCCAGGAGTCCCAGGAAAATTAGGGTCCCAGGTTTTTTGGCAGCTTCTAGGACTCTACTGCCTGTCCTGCTATAATGATTTCAGCAACTGGGAGAGGGAGGCCTCACCAGAGCCTGCAGGCCAGTGTAGACTGATGTTATCAATTCCTCCGCTCCTATCTAGTCCACATAACTGTTCTCAGTCTGCTGCAGTCCTGCTGGAGGCTGTAGTGCACCCACCTGCCTCTTTGCTCTGCTTGCTGCTGGCCAAATGAGCAGAACTGCTGCTGGGCTCTGCATTCTACTTGCCACAGGCCAAATGACAAACTGCTGCTGAGCTCTACCCACATAAGGCAGCTACAGTTTTCAGCTCAGCTCTAAGGTACAAAGGGATCAGTAGCATAAAATAACCACGAGAATCTCTCTCACCCAGCAAAGTAGTCCCAGTAGCAAACCAGAAATGTAGTCTCCTCCCCCTAAAACTTCAGCTCTCTACAGGTCCTCTTACCCAATCTCAGCAAGCATCAGTCTTCATCAGGGTGATCCCATACCCAGTCATTGTCCAGGTGGTTCCCAAGAGGTGCTGATATTTTGTATATTACCCAAGTACAAAACTTAGTTTGGGGACACTGGGGTATAATTTAGTTATCTGTATTTAATATGTAAACAAGGTATGCCTTTCTCAGTCAACTCCCCTTGCTCTCCAGCAGTGCACTCACTGAGTTACTTCCCTTCTCTCATAGGCTTCAGACTACAGAGCATACAAACATTAAATCAATTTTGCAATCTAGAACATACTTGACTTTTATTTGCAGAATTCAATAAAAGTCTCTTAATTCACTCGTTTGAGCTCTTTAATTGACAAATTTCCTGCAAAATTCATTAACGTGCAGAGGATGTAGCAGAGGCACTGAAAACCATTAGCAGTAGTTCAGTGTTACCTTCACAACCACAAAGGCAAGAACTGTGGCTTTCCACTATGAACTATTAACCTTCTTCATCAGTTGATTCCTACGTTTATTAGGAGGTCTGTAAAACGGTGACAGGAATGTCTGTCGTGCATAGAACCAGAGAAGTGCCAACCTGCAGCAGTGATTGCCCTACTGAAGCCTGGGAAACCCCTAGAGGATGCAGCCAGCTACCACCCCATCTCTCTCCTCTCAACCACCAACAAGCTCATGGAACAGGCACTACTCCTCCGTCCGTCTAATATTGAAGACATCCTCCCAGCAGAGCAAGTAGGATTTCACCCGAAGAGGAACTGTTGTGACCAAGTAGCTTCACTTACCAACCATGCTGAGGCAGATTCCAATGCAAGTTGAAGACAGGAATTGCCCTTGTTGATCCGTCCTCAGCATATGATGCTGTCTGGAGACAGAGCCTCCTCTTCAAGGTCTCCTGCGTCATTTACTGCCGGCAAACGATACGCCTCTTGGCGGCAATGACTGGGGACCGCCGCTTTAAGGTACACCTTAATGGTGTAGACCAAGAACTCTTAACTTGGGCATCCCTCAGAGCTCTGTCCCGGCCCCAACACTTTTTAATCTATACATCATGGACATACCAGAGATGGAGTCAAGGAAATTCATGTAGGCAGATGATATTGCCCAAGCCTCCATACCACTAGGTGCAACCTAGCCCGAGATCTTAGTACAATGGCTGATTATTTCCAATGCTGGAAACATATATTATAAAAACAAAAACCACCACCACCACACAGTCACTCACACATGATAACTACTTTCCACCTGAATAATAAAACGGCTAATACCAAACTTGATGTGCAGTTCTGCGGTGAGCACGTCAGCCACAAAGCTATTCCAAAGCATCTTGGCAATACATTGAACAGGAGTTTGACCTTATGACAATATCTTGAGAACACCCATGATAAGGTCAAGTCTCGTGTCGCGCTTATCAGAAAATAGGCTGAAACAGTTCATGGACCTTACAGACCACAACAATTGCCTTGGTATACTCTGCAGCTGAATATCATGCAACAGTGTAGTCTCATAGCAGTCACACTAAATTCCTTGACACTCAACTCAATAAAGCTAACTACATGCATAGTGTCGGGGGATGGTCAAATGTACTCCAGTTGGCTGGCTCCCAGTCGTATCGCACATCCAGCCTCCACAGATTAGAAGAGCTGCTCAGACATCTTGCTTTTGTAATTATGTTAATGTAAATACAAGGATCCCAGTGCACCAGGACCTGCAGAACCCACCACAGAAGAGATTAAAATCCAGCAACCCTCTATGGAACCGTATCACCGTCTCACACGGAGCACTTCGACCACTCAAAACAAACAGCTCATCATTGATCCTGTTGAGGAACCCCTGGGTTTTGATTTATATCAGGAAGACTGGTGCAGATTGAACTGCACTAGGACATCTCATGGGAGATGTGGACAAACCCTCTTTAAATGGAAAATGAGGCAAACACCTGTATGCAACTGTGGTAACCAGGCACAAACGATAGAGCACATAACATCTGAATGTCCCCTTCGTTCTTTTGCCGGGAGCCTGAAGGACATTCACCAGCTCACTGCTGCAGCAACGTGCTGGCTATCAAACTTAGATATAAATTTGTAGTTGTTACTACCTACCTAAGCCATACGAAAGAAGTGGATTCCTCATACGCATGCTGAAGAAAGGTTCCTATTTGCTACTGGTGAGTGGCTTTTTCCATCTGACATCTTGGGATTTAGTGAGTTTAGCCAAAGTTAAGATATTAACAAGCTTCTTTCTCTTCCTCACATGCACAAGTTTCTCTTCACTCTGATAAGGTATTTTGGGGAGGATTTTTGTGGTAGTTCATTGAAACATTTATAGTTCCTTACATCAGAAGTGCAAGAGCCCGGATGCCTATCAGGGGAGAATGCAACGTTATAGTATTAGGGGCCCCTCTACTACAAACAAAGCACACCTTACATGCCCATTTAGCATGCTCAAGTTCACATATTCAGATTTCTTATTTTCATCCTACTTTCAGTCTCAAGCCGGCACAACTCTGTCCCGTTCTCCCCCAGCCCTCAATTCCTAAGGGATTTTACATGTCCACTAATGGTTTGCCCCCCATCACCAGTTCTTGACAATTATGTCATATGCACTATCTGGTTTGTGTCCCACCCCATTATGATAGTCTGTGTCTATGTATACAAATACCTCATCTTACGTCTGGATTTAAGCAATACATATATAGAAAGGGTTTTTTTTTTTTTTAGCATCTCTGTTTCTCTGTCTCCCAAACAGTAATGTAAGTTTAAAGATTCAAGTTGGCACATTTTGTTTCCCCTTCAGCTTTATTAAACCAAAACTTTCACTTCATTACAGCCATCATTCCACAGAGCACATAACTAGCGTAACACAAGCTATAGCAGTGTTTGAACGTAGCCAAATTTTAAATAAATTAAAGCGGGGAAAAGAAGAAGTTGATTATTGTCTTTACTGGTCTATTTCTAACTTAGATTAAATGCCTTAAGAACTTGCTGTAGACCACACAGTAAGATACTTACTGAAGTTAGTATTAACTTTCCAGTAAATTAGAAAATCTGGTTGTTTAAGCCAAAAGGCTCTACTAAAACCAAACCATTCCATGAACTAGTGCTTATTTTCTAGTTATTTTTTTAAACAGAGTAAAATATACCAACTGCTCCACATATTCTTTTCTCATGTCACACCAAAGACTAGTGCACAGTAATCTTGAATAAAATAGATTAGAAAAGAGATGTAGCACCTATTTGGATGCTGTAATGCTATACAGGCCTGCTAACTAAGGCCTGCTGTGTGCTCTCTCTTATATGCCAAAATTAAACAGAACATGCCTCACTATTCAGCTTTATTTGTATGTTGCCTACTGGTATGTGTAGTCAGTAGAATACATATTCAATAGGTCCACCTGTTAAAATAGTTTCTAACAAAAAAAGTGAAGGCTATTCTAAACTTAAGTATCATAACCACCACAACTTTAATGCCGTATCAAAACAGTAGGTCCACTGCTTAGGGTAGGTTAACCAAACAGCAGCAGTGGCAAAGCTAAAGCCAATTTGGAGGAATAAGAACATCTCCCTGGAATCCCAACTGAAACTGCTGCACGCATTGGCCATCTTCATTTTTCTGTATGCGTGCAAGACATTGACCCTTACGGAAGAACTTGAATGGAAAATACACGTATTAGAGATGAGATGCTTTTGTAAAATCCTGGGCATCTCCTAATTTGACCATGTCACTAACAAAGAGGCCCACAACATCATCACTCAATGTGCTGGGTCATATGAAGATCTCCTGATGACCATGAAGAAGCACAAGCTGAAGTAGTACAGCCATATAACAATATCTGGCCTATCCAAGAGCATCCTCCAAGGGACAATACAGGGGAAGAGAAGAGGTAGACAGAAGAACAGATGGATTGACAACATAAAAGAGTGGACAGGAATGGACTTCGCAGAGACTCAAGCACTGACACACAATCATCAGGGATAGATGCTCATCAATGATGGTGCCCCAATGACCAGTGTGGTTATGGGAGTGATGATGATCATGAAGAACCAATCAAATGTATCCCACCACAGAGCAACATGATGTCACATAAGGGTAAGTACATTTGTTTTACACAAGAAATTTTGAATATGACAAAATTTGCTAGTTCTCAATACTAAAGACACCAAATATGTAACCTAAAAAAGCAGAGCACTTGACAAGTATCTACCGTGTACAAGATGTATGAACCAGCATACTTTATATTAAAGATCTTAAAATAAAGCATAGGTGAAGCCTTTCCATTGTTGTGACCGAAACAAACAGTGGAGGCACATGCTCTAAGCTTGTCATTAGAGAGGTGACAGCACCTATGGTAACTGAATTAAGTAATAGCTTGAACACCAACACACAGCAGGACAAAAAGCATTATTAATATACCAGAATAAGATTTAAAAAGAACAAATTCAATAAACACTTCTAAAGTACAAGCTTCACTTACATATTTACATCAGATTTTTGAAGAACAGTCTAATCATCATGCAAGTAGACTAGCCTTTTACATTTGTTTAGTTGGTATTTGCCCAAGACAAGAAATGCTCAGTATTGATATTTTAACTTTCAGGTTCTCAAACAACAGAAACTTGCAATCTTTAAGGTTTGACATTTCAGGAAAAATTTCCACTGGTTTGTTTTTAAACAAATGTTTTCATTAATTTGCCTTGGCTTTTAAATAATTAAAAATGGAAGTTACTGTACATTTGACTTGATAGTGTCCCTTGAATTGCGGACATAGGAAGCCATTAAGTGTCACTCCCGATTTTAAACAGAAGTATGCAAAAAGGTGCCTTGGTGCCCTTGATAAATTATAACAGCAGCAAGCACACCAGCAGCTCCCAGATATCAATCCACTGCCTCCCCAACATCCTGACTGGATAGACTGACCTTGCAACATGTCCATGAGGACAATGAACTCAGATTATTTGGATTGGGCAGGAAAGTGGATTTCAAGTTACTGGCTCCCTCTTTGATGAATGCTGAGTCATCAGTCCCCTCTCAATTTAAGGCAGGACTGCTGCATATGCATTTCATGTGACACATGAGGATTTGGCAGTCCAGTCATGCATTCCCACTTCTCAGCTGCAATGTTAACACAGCCAGTTAAGGTGGAGGAAAGCTGAAGGCATTTACCTGAAGTTGCACTTTTTGGCTGCTAGAGACTGCTGATGCACCTCCTTTCCCTGCTGGATCAGAGCCAGGAATGAGCAGCTGAGTGATGGTAACAACTGAGGATAAAGCTCTGGGCAGCAGCACAGGTGAAGGACCTCACCTGGTCCCAAGCTCTCCTTCCTGCTGCCGGCTGCACCATGCTCCACCTAGAACCCCTCCCCCAGACCCTCAGCAACCACCTTCTCTACAGCAGAGCCAATAGTCACAAACCATCCACCCAGTTACCTCCCCCTTTCAGAGCTCTTCAGCATTTAGCCCAGACAGAGCTGCTGTTAAGTTCTGCTCCATGTTCTCTCCCCACCATCATTGCTCAGGGCAGAGTGTGTTGATCATAAATTAAATTGGATTATTTGCAAGTTCTCTCACTGAATAATTTGACTAGCAATAGGCTGGGGCTTGGGCAAAACTTCATTGAAGCTGGTGAGCATGAAAACGGCTCTTCATTCAGGCTAAATGTAAGAGGCAGTTAAGCTCTTTTCAGGAGTAAAAGTAGCTGAAACAATAGGAGCCCCTACCCACACACAGGCCACATGCAAGACCAATCAGACTGAGTTTCTTTTCCTAATAGAAAACCTGAAAAATCTTGGAAGATGCAGACACTCCCTGGGTTACGCAAACCCACATTTATGGAACAAGTTCCATAAGTGCCATAAGCTAGAAAGTTGGGATTTTTTTTGGTGGCGTAATGGTTGGGTATGCATTCCCGACTTACCCAAAATTAGAGTTATGCAAGGTGTTCCAGAATGGAACGCTTGCATAAATTGGGGAGCATCCGTAGGTCCATCAATGGCTATTAGCCAAGATGGTCAGAGATAGCTAGAGAGTGGGATTGCGTCTCTGGCCTCTGATTGCCAGAAGCTGAGAGTGGACAACAGGGAATGGATCACTTGATAATTGCCCTGTTCCATTCATTCCCTCTGACGCACCTGGCATTGGCCACTGTTGGAAGACAGGACACTGGGCCTGATGGATGATTGATCTGACCCAGTACAGCTGTTTTTATGTTTTTACCCCAACTATTAGCTAACTGCCTGGGTTAATGGATAACAATAGCATTCTACATGCAACAAAACTTGGCAGCTACATTGAGGTGATTCCAACTCAAGTGCCTCCACCGACTACACTATGGCACCAGGAGAGAGAGTCTCAAACATGTGCCAAAGCAATTTATATAGGTTCAAATCCACACTGCGTCACACCTGGAAGCAAACAGAGTCAGTGTACACCAGAGTGCTGATATGATAGCCCACTTGGTAAGCAATGTTAACTGGAAGGTTGTCACCTCATATACCATCTCAGTTTTCTGGGCTAAGATGTAGCTATCAAAGAATTCACTGCAGTAACTGAAAATTGATATACCAAAAACGTAACCCAGTAACAGCTTAGCTCTTAGACACTGATCTTGGATGCTCCTAGATAATCACATAACAGGGAAGATCCAACATATTCATAGATCAGGGCCAGATTAAGGAACTCTAGGGTCCCTACACATTCCTGCCCCATTGCTGTTGCCTCACCCTCTCCCCATCTGGAGTAGAAATGCCCCCTGCCTTCCCAGGAAAGCCCCTCTTACACCCCCTTCTCCCAAGAAGCAGCAGAGGTCTTTGCCCCTTATGATCAACCAGCAGTCTCTCTCTCCCCCCATGACATCCTGAAACTGAGAGGTGACAGTAGGGTTGCCAACATCGTATTTAAAAAATAAGGGACTAGGTTTTTAGCACCATGCCCCACCCCACCACGCCTCCTGATATCTTTAATAATAAGCAGTACTCACCTACATTTGCCAGGGGTACTTCTTGCTGCTTTTTGAAGGTGGTCTTGGCTGTCAGGACCAGGCTCTCTGCCCATCTTGCTTCTCCACTGCTGCAGCAGCCACAGACCAGCAGTTATGCACCTCTACTGGGTATGTTGGCAGAGACTCTGCAAGTGGGGAGGCTACAGCCCAACGCTACTTCCTCACCCTGGCTTCCCTCCCACCATCAGCTGCAAATTCCTGAGGGCAGGGGCTCGCTCACTTGTACAGTGCGTGGCCCTGGGGATGTCTCTCTCAGTTGGGTGCTACTATAATACAACTTTGCAAAACAATGTTGCTATCATTTAATAATGTATCCCTTGGTTCCACAGTTTACCACATGGATATGGCCTCCACATCCATTGGATATGCCACTGCATACATACAGAGAAGCTAAGAGTTGGAGAACATCACTGAGTCACGAGCACAGTGGAGGGATGGACTTTCCCTTCTCAGCCTGGGCGGAGAAAGTCCAGAGCTAAATGAAGGACCATGCTGATGGTGCTTGTGATCAAACCAGGGCACTCAGGCATCAGTTAAGAAACGAGCAAAACCAACAAGTGAGAAATCCATTGTGTAATAATGTGCAGACATTCTGTGGCACAATCAAGCAGGTGTCTGGACAGACAGAGCCCTCCATGTTTGCCAAAATTTCTCCTAGTTTCTGCCCAGATACCCGGTGTCCAGGAGACTCCCCTACCAGTAGCTCCAGGCTCTCCCCAAGGGAACAGCCAGTGCCCAGCCTCTGTGCTTTTCACATGTCTGATGTTCATGTTCAGCACTTCTCTCCAAGATGGGGAAGGACAATGCCTGACACTGATTCACTGCAACAGAGCCACGTGGCACTGCATGTGCAGAGCACGGGGCAGGCAAGCAAAGCCCTCCAAGAGCCTAGCACCAAGCAGCAGAAGCCCCACTGCTGGGCCAGGCCAGGCGTCTGCCACCTGTTCCACCAGGACACCATGCTGCCCTGATTAATCCAGCCCCAACCACTTCCCTGCTGGCTTCCTCCCATGACCGCCCCAGAGTATGTGGAGCTTCTTGTGCGCCTCAGAGCAGCTGGGCCTCTGGCATCCTGCTACAGGAAAGCTGGTGGCTGCTCCAGCTAGGCTCACATGTGCACTCGGGGATGACTGCTACGGAACTAGAGAAGAGACACACACCTGGCCCTTCAGCACAGCTCCAGTGCATGCAGCCCCATCCATTTGCCCTACCAGAAACAGCCTGTGCAAGGAAAGCAGTTGGGGCCATGCTCAAGCACTAGCGTCAGCAGGAGGCCCTGTCCAGCAGCAGCCAATATGCACAAGTGAATATTTCTACTCCCTTCTTGACCCTGGCCCTTGAACACAACCCTGTCTGCTTTCCCTGCACATCACTGAAGGGGCACAGGGGAGTAGAAAGATCCATCTGTGTGTACTGGCCCCCTGCTGTTGAAATACAGGATAAAAAAAGGTACCTCTTACTGATTTTCTATTTAAATAAGGGACATCCCTTGCAATAGGGAACTTGGCAAACCTATGCAACAGTAGGATGACCCTCAATATTTACACCCCTACTGGGGGTGGGGGGGGGTATCTGCTTTTGTGAGCTTGGCCCATTGCATTTTGCCACACTGCTGGGGGATAATTGAAAAAACACCCAGAGCAGTGTCTTGGAGTGAGCACCCTATTGGGATACAGAGGACAGCTATTATTTGAGACTGTTTATAGACTGCAGAAAACATCATTACACTGGTTACACTATGGTCACTATTCAAAAACAAACAACTTTTCTTCACAACTATGAGAACCTGAGGCCTGGTCTACACTACGCGTTTAAACTGGTTTTTAGGAGCGTTAAACCGATTTAACGCCACACCCATCCACACTAAGAGGCCCTTTATATCGATATAAAGGGCTCTTTAAACTGGTTTCTGTACTCCTCCCCAACGAGAGAAATAGCACTAATATCGGTATTGCCATATTAGATTAGGGTTAGTGTGGCCGCAAATAGACGGTATTGGTCTCCGGGCGGTATCCCACAGTGCACCACTGACCACTCTGGACAGCAATCAGAACTCGGATGCAGTGGCCAGGTAGACAGGAAAAGCCCCGTGAACTTTTGAATATAATTTCCTGTTTGCCCAGTGTGGAGCTCCGATCAGCACGGGTGGCGATGCAGTCCCAAATCCAAATCCAGAAAGAGCTCCAGCATGGACTGTACGGATGTGATCGCTGTATGGGCAGGCAAATCTGTTCTATCAGAGCTCTGTTACAGAAGACGAAATTCCAAAGCATTTTTAAAAAAATCTCCAGACAGAGGCCACAGCAGGGACTCAGCACGCTGCTGTGTGACAAACGTAACGGAAAGCCAAAAGAATCAAATGGACGCTCATGGAGGGAAGGAGGGGGGACTGAGGACTCAAGCTATCCCACAGTTCCTGCAGTCTCCGAAAAGCATTTGCATTCTTGGCTGAGCTCCAAATGGCTGTAGTGTCAAACACATTGTCCACGGTGGTTCAGGGCATAGTTGGTCAATTTACCCCCCTCACCCACCCCCAGAAGTAAAAGGGAAAAAAAATCCTCTCTTGACTCTTTTATGTCACCCTATGTTTACTAATTGCTGCTGATAGACGCGATGCTGCAGCAGTCAACAGCAGCATCCTTGCCCCCCCCCCCCATGGGTGGCTGATGGTACAATATGGCTGATATCCAGTGTCATCATCAGCTTTTTGGCAGATGGTGCAGTGCAAAAGGACTGGTATCTGTCATCAGCCCGTGAGTGCTCCTGGCTGGCCTCCGGTGAGGTCGGCCGGGGGCACCTGGGTAAAAAAGCTCCTGATCATTCCTGGTAGATGGTGCAATACGACTGGTAACCGTCTTCATCATAGCAACAGGGGGCTGAGCTCCATCAGCCCCCGCCCTTCATGTGTAAAGAAAAGATTCTGTTCTGCCTGGACTATCATAGCAGCGGGATGCTGGGCTCCTCTCCCCCACACTGCTTAATGTCCTGTCTGGACTATCATAGCAGCTGGAGGCTGCCTTCCCTTCATTTTATCTCACTAACAAGTCACTGTTTCTTATTCCTGCATTCTTTATTACTTCATCACACAAATGGGAGGACACTGCAATGGTAGCCCAGGAAGGCTGGGGGAGGAGGGAAATCAACAGGTGGTGTTGTTGCAGGGGCACCCCCTGTGAATGGCATGCAGCTCATCATTTCTGCGGGATCTGACACGGAGCGGCTGTGCTCTCTGGTTCTCTGATACACTGGTTCTCTAGTACACTTGCCCCATATTCTAGGCAGGACTGATTCTATTTTTAGATACTGTAAAGGAGGGATTGACTCAAGGAATCATTCCCATTTTTGTCTTTTGCGCCCCCAGCCGGTCTCAGCCAGGGGCACCTATGACAGCAGCAGATGGTGCAGCACAAAAGGACTGGTAACCGTCATCTCATTGCCAATTTACAATGGCATGGTAGATGGTACAGTACGGCTGATAACCATCTCTGCTATCATGCAAAAGCAAATTAATGCTGCTGTGTAGCGCTGCTGAATCGCCTCTGTCAGCGGCATCTAGTACACATACGGTGACAGTGACGAGGCAAAACAGGCTCCATGGTTGCCATGATATGGCGTCTGCCAGGGCAATCCAGGCAAAAAGGGCGTGAAATGATTGTCTGCCGTTGCTTCCCCGGAGGAAGATATGACTGACTACATTTACCCAGAACCACCCGCAACAATGATTTTTGCCCCATCAGGCACTGGGATCTCAACCCAGAATTCCAAGGGGCGGGGGAGACTGCGGGAACTATGGGATAGCTACCCACAGTGCAACGCTCCAGAAATCGATGCTAGCCTCGGACCGTGGATGCACACCACCAATTTAATGTGCTTAGTGTGGCCGCGTGCACTCGATTTTATACAATCTGTTTTACTAAACCGGTTTATGTAAATTCGGAATAATCCCATAGTGTAGACGTACCCTTAGAATCTAACTTGTGACTCCAGGATCTGGGGCCTTAGGTGCAGGCATATAGTGTTTATGCCTTAATCCAACCTATCCTCTACATTGCAAGCTCATGTAACAAATGACAGGCAAACATCCTCATTTAGAAGGGGATTATAGATTCTTGCAACATTTTCCAGTTTTTCCTCAGCACCTCCTCAGTCTTATCCAGATTGAGAATCAGTCAGTGAGCTGTAAGGATTCTCTAGTCTTCTCAAAACCTGGGCCAGACACAGATCACTAGCAAATAATGTTTTGAGCATTAAAAATGTGATTCTGTTGCATATTCAGGTGGTAGTGTTGTACATTCAAACTCCCTCACAGCACATTTGAAGTGTTAGTTTCAGTAGGGACAGTCTTTTGTTAAGTATTTATACATTGCCTAGCACAATAGGGTCCTGGTCTGGGACAGACTCCTAGACACTACTGCAATACAAATACTATTACTACTGTATTAAGAAAAGCACTCTTACCAATTTTCTCTTTGGAAATGTTCAACTTTTGATCAGAATACCAATCAGAGATCACACTTAATACATTCATAGGGCTATTAAAGTGGATTTAAAGATTGCTTGAAATTTTCTGGAGCATGAAGAAAGTAAGACTGACCAGTTTTTAAACCAGATTTCTCTCACTCCATTTAAAAAGCAGCAGTTCAGTAGTTCTCTCTTAAAAAAGGGGAGCATATCACATTAACTTTTGCCATCACATCAGCCAGCTTTACAGGATACAGTGCATCAGCCAACATATGGTAAATCAGTTCCAATTTCCTTAGTAGTTTTCCTAGTGTGGTATGTTTTTATTAACAAAAGCCACTAATACTTAGTTTTAACTGTTTGCTTCATTTCATTTTTTCCAGGGTCTTAAAATGAACTGTAGCATTAAGTGACAGTCATACATAGACGTTTGTAAGTTTCCTCTCTTGAGAAAAACTACAATAATCAATATGGTGCCATCGTCTGTTCCTGAAATATTAACCTTGTGTTGTATTCAGGCACATAATTCAAGAAATGGAAGTATATTCTCTGCTAACCACACAAGACAAACAGTAAGAGATGTACACCTCAATTCATATTTATAGCACAATCAGCTTTAAGATCTATGTTTTTAAGCTTGGAAAACTGCTCATGACTTTCAGAACACATCATAATTCCTCCCACATGAAAGAGACAAAACCCTATAAGTTACTTGCCAGAGTTATCGGAAAGCTGGGTTTTTAAAAGGAGACGTTGTCATCAGATTCAGGTATTTGCCAAAAGCTCTGCTCAGTAGCACAGAAGCCACTACTAGAGTAGGAAAAATCCAGATGCCAAACTGCATAGTAAGTCCTCTCACGAGTTTTCAGTTTCCAAAGATCAACTCAGCCATGCAGCAATAACAGGGCTCAGCTTTGACTTTTTCAAACGAAAGAATGTTCCTTGAACTCTTTGCCAACAATGCATCATAGGGTAGATTTTTGCCAAGCATCTCATGACTTTAAGAAAAGATACTTGCACACAGACATTCATCTGTAGCACTTCAAGTTCCATAGCTTATTTACAGTAAAAGACAAGACAAGAGTTCGATATGACAAAGTGAGCAACTAGTTAGCCTATCAGTGTCCAATAGGAGGATGGGAAGAACTTGAATAAATTAGCTTTCCCTGTTGCATAGCAATTGCTTGAGAACTTGATCAGCCAGAATGTAAGACAACAAGGAAACTCAATGATAATATGGGGGGGGCGGGGCTGAGGGAGGATTCTTTAGTTTGGATATTAGTTTCTCTAAAACTAAGATTCCACATTAAAACCTGGAAATCCCAAAGGAAGAGGCATTTAAATTTGGACAGACTTTCTAAATAGTTGAGGTAGTAAATTGCAAACTAGTATTTTTACACAATTGTAGGCTTGTCTGTGTCAGACAAAAAAAGTACACGGGGAGTTCACAAAATTTGTTATTTGAGTTAGCAACTTTACCCTTATTTTTCTGAATGCTGATAAATCTCTCTAGTGATGGAGAGGTAAAGTCCTTCAATTGCCAACAATGGAAAAAGAATATGCCATTATTTGATTTATCCCCTAAAAAGCTGTTTTTTTTCAGCATATAAAAAAAACCTTTCACTAGAAATAAAGCTGGAAAATGAATGGTTTTGTAACAACTTGTGCCAACACACCCTTTGCACACCAGCATCATTGCTCTCAACACAGCTTTGGAAGTGCCTACTGCTGCCACAGACTCAGATAGAACATAAAATACTGTTTTGGGGCCCAGAAAAGAAGTGTGTGCGCACTCTCCAAGTCTCTGTAATAGAGGGAAAAGTTTAAACTCTTATATTGCACCCAACTTGCAGGGTAGCTGCACGAGTCTTGTAAATTTCATGGCAATCATCTGCAGCCCAGCATGGAGCAGTTTAATTCTAGTCCACCTTCAGAAAGAAGGACTGATTAGTAGTACGGTACAAAAAACTGATGACTGAAGCATGGAAATGAGAAGTCCTTAGCTCCAGCAGGTCAGAAATGCCTATATATCCATCTGGGCAAAATTCTGACTGCATCTTTTTTCCAATCAAAAAACACAGATCCAGTGATACCATTTTGCTGAATTGCTTCAGTGGAAAAGAAACACCTAAAAATTCTCAAGTGTTTTGATTCAAAATGATTTTTCATTTCAAACTTTCCTTTAATTGTTTCAACAGGACTAAAAACCCAATATTTTGTTTCAAGTCAAACTAAGTGTTTTAATGTGTTAAAAAAGTTAAGTACTATAAGCAGCAAGCCTGTCTTTGCCTCACAAAGGAACTAAGAAAGGAGGTTTCATAAAACTCGCTTTGAGGCTTATTAATCTATTAGATTCTTTAACCATATTGTAAAGAGCCCTAGAAAAACAGATTATGTACATATAGATTGGTAAGTAAGAATATATGCATTACTGAAGCTCTTTACAGTTCTTTTTAGAAATTCCTTCCATTTATCAATAGGGATCATTCTGCTCAGCTCATGAGCCCCATGTTTAATCTTTGTCTTCTGGAAGTTTTAGTCTCACTCCTAGTATGTAATAAACAACTGGAAACCCTTACATTCCTGACAACAAAGGCAGACAGCTTCTGTAATACAAAAAGACATCACGTTCACCTACTTTCCTCCCTCAAGCACGCAATCTCAGCTCCTCAGTTAGCCCAACCCAGAAATAGTATTGATGCTGACCAGAGGCGGCTCTAGCCATTTCGCCGCCCCAAGAACGGTGGAACGCCGCGGGGGGCGCTCTGCTGGTCGCCAGTCCCGCGGCTCCGGTGGACCTCCCGCAGGCATGCCTCCGCGGCTTCGGTGGAGCATCCGGGACCAGTTGACCCTCCGTAGGCACGCCTGCGGGAGGTCCGCTGGAGCTGCCTGCTGCCCTCCCGGCAACCGGCAGAGCACCCCCCGCGGCATGCCGCCCCAAGCATGCGCTTGGCATGCTGGGGTCTAGAGCCGGCCCTGATGCTGACATCTCTGCTAATAAACCTTTAGGCATCAAGAAGCCCCAAGGTGTCAGCAGCTAGACTCTATTGCACATTATTAGAAAAATGTGATCCCTCCTCAGAGAATCGTGCTATAGTAAGATACAAACTTTTCTTGTACTGGAAAAGGTTTCATACTATATAAAAATAAATAAAAGAGAAGCACCAAGAAAAAGGATAGGTATTTAAAATCTGATCACCTTTTTAACATACTCAGAGGACGACAAAACTCTAGCCAGCAAGCCAGAATCTTTAACCAGGTTCTTTGAATATTAACTGACCCTGAACAAGAAGTTTACAAATATAGTACATTAACTTTTTATTGTAACTTTGTCTTACAAGGTTTTAAGAGACGCCTTAGAGGCCAGTCTGCTGCTACAAAAACTCAGGCCTCCACTTTTCTGTGCTTGATTGAAAAGGAACAGGAATAAACCCTGGATAGCAGTGTGCTAAGCAAAGCCAGTCCAACACATGGAGTGTACAAATTCCAATATGTCATCATATGAAGGAAATTGTGGAAGGTAAATTGATGCTTTGGTAGACGCTTTCTGAGCATATGACATACAGCCCACGTAGTTATAGAGGCTACAGATCTTCCAGGCTGTGCAAAGAGCACCAGCCACTTTTGCATCATTATCAGGGAGGTCTCTCTCACCGTTGCATTAGACAGCATTCAAACCAGAATACCTAGCTCATGCTGCAAAACGTCTGTTAGTCTATAAGGTGCCACAGGACTCTTTGCTGCTTTTATGAATAATAGGAATCATCTGCTGCCTGTCTTCATATTATGCTCCTTCACGGAGGCCAAAAGGCAAGGAGAGATAGAAGGGAGCCAAATAATAAGTCCATCTGCATCAGGGACTAAGATTATTCATTTTGTCCAATGTGTTGATGGTGGTGTGTTTATCCTCATATCCACAGATTCACATTGGGGTATGTTAGCAAGTACCATTGCTGCCTCCAAGACTGACCCAGTGCATGTTCAACATAGTCAATAGTTTGACCACCCCCATGATTAGGTGTACTCTTCCCATGCTTGCAGCTCTTGGGGTACTCCGTAACTTCAGAACTGGAACCTGGGGTGATCCTAGCAGTATTTGACTCTTCTGCATCCTCACAGGAAGGATCTGGTAGGTCAGGACATCGACTCTCCAGCAGTCTTCCAGATGTATTCATGAAGCTATTTCTCAATGCAAGCACTTTCCCTATATCATGGTGTAGTGAGTTGGAAGGGTCCTTTGTTAGTATACACCCCACTACGATTAAGCATCATGTGGTTCTGTCTCCAGGAAATACCCACCAAGTGTATATGAGCCAATACTGAAACCAATGCCTCTGTGCAAAGTGTAGCCTTCTTACTGATATCATGTCCTTCTATCCCCTCCCCTATGTGTTTCATCCACCTTTTGTATCTTGTCAAGAGACTGAATTGTATGCTTTTGGGCAGGTTCTGCATTATTTGTTTGCCTAGCATTTAGCACAATAGAGCCTTGAACAAGGTTAGGGCGATTTTTATTTGATATTCCCCATAGTGTTTGAAACCAGCAACACATTGCAGCACTGTACTGGGTTTTCTGTACCCAGTAAAAAACTTGAGAACCCAAAAGACTAAAAGCTAAGTGCAATTGAATAGCATGTTTTCATTATCCAAATTAAGATTAGGAATTAAGAAAAAGTGAGAGAGATTAATTTAAAGTGTAAATTAATTTTTAGATTAAAATAGAATTCCTTAAATAGAATTTTTAACCTGACCCTATTCCTTTAAAATTCAAGTCTTATAAATGAAACCTGTCTATTGAGGCATTTGGTGGCGTTGACCTGTGGCACACAGAGTACTCCTCCTACTGCTAGCCAGTAAGGCATCCAACATCAGGCTTGATTTCTATGTATAATTTAGTAATTTGATATTGATTTTAACCCCCACCGCCCAAACATTACAACTGGAAAACACAGGCCCAACTTATACGGGATCACTTTCACCTTGTTTGAATATAGGTCCTGAACATAAGCCAACTAAAGAACATGTCTATTTTTAAAAATAGCTCAGCTACAGGAATAGTCCGATACCTCATGTTCCCAATGTTTGTTGACAAGGGGTTTGAGGGTTAAAGTACAGGAAGACAACCACCACCAAATTGATATTTTGACTTTTAGTGTAAAATATACAAGACCTTTCCACTCAGCCTTCAAGTTGTTACCAGTCCAAATTCTAAGGGTAATTTTTGGAATATCTTGGTGTCAAGTCACTTGAAGTACACTGCTGTATAAGTCTCAGCCATTAAGTGATTCAACAATTTGAATTACTCTAGAAAACAGACCTGATCTATGGAAGCTGGAATTTAAAAAAGTCCCACTGACATCCTAGTTTTCACATAGGTCAGATTTATGTTGGCATGGGATGGACATGCCTCTTTCCAGTTAGCACCAACAGCTGCACTCCAACACTAATGGACAATTTCTTTGACACTGTGCTTTTTGCAATTGCTTTTAGCATTTAGATTACAAGAGAATGGTTTTAAAATACAGTATCTGTTGAAAAATCATTGGGCACTAACAACTGACTACCTCAGAACACCTAGATATAACAGCATGCATTGATCATGTACTACTTATGTTCATATACCTACAAAATGTAGGTTCTTCCCTTTACCTACACTATCTGAGTGAGGTTTTTATTGCAACTGCGGACACTGGAGCAAACAAAAAACCTCCACATGTAAATTGCCCATGTATCAGCATCTCATATACAGCACGGAACCTTCAAGCCACTAGAATAACCATTACCTGTAGATAGAATCTCTCTAGTCTGTTTGTGACTAGAAAGATTAACTTCACCAGTACAGTTTTCTTTAGACGCATGTAGATTGAAAGTGTTCTAAAATATTTTAAACTTGCTTTAGAGAAATCAATTAATGCTGGGACTAAATAACTGCACAGAATTGTTCATAGGAAAATATTTCTAATAAAAATAGAAATGAAGTGTTTGCATTAGTGTCTTCAAAGAACACTTCAACTGGGGTGATATTTAAGTTTTTACTTACCTTAGGCTTTTGACCTGGTACCCATCACCACTTCACCCTGAACGAAATGTCAGATTCATTTTTCTGAGAGAAGAGAGAAGCTACTACTACGATTTAGAGTTTGACTTCATTTATATTAGAAGCCCCAGAAATAACCAAACCAGAGCAAAATCTACATTTTCCCTACCTTTATATTTTTGGTTGGAGCAGAGGGGAAAGAAATAAAGTAGCTTGTTTGTATTCCTTTAAAAGCAACTGTAACAATCAGACTAGTATTCCTTAGATAGTATTTTTTGGCACAGCTTACATTTTCATACCAGTGTTTTAGACACCACTTTCTAGGGCATATAAAGTGATACAGTAAATGATGTGTTAATTCAGTGCTGTCCATTTGCAATATTTTTCTATTCTTTGGTTGAACTAGGCATGAGTTCAAGAGATTAATTTTGTTTAACAGCAATCCAGAAGGTTATCTAGTTGCTGAACAAGAAATACAGAAATCATACAGTTTAATCAGTGTTAATTGACAAGAGTTCATATCCTGGAATGTTTAAGTACATTATTATTGAAGAAATGTGTAGTTACAGATTTTAGACATTACTTGGCTGTATTTTAGGGTTCTTTTTACAAAGTCTCAGGATTAATTTCCATATCCACAGAAGTGTTCAGGAAACATTGCGAGTCACAAAGCAGGATGAGAAAAAAAAAAAGAATTGTGTCCCTTTTAAGGGGCAGTGGTAGGCATGCAGTGCTGGTCTTTACATGGTGTAGGCGGAGCACCTGGTCCATCTGAGGTAATAATGAAAAGGCTGATTGGATGTGCACTCCCATTGTTAAAGCTTCCATCCCTTTCCCAGTGACAGGAACTAGCAGACACTGTCTAATTGGCAGGAAAACACAAATCCTGGGAGAGTTCAAGTTCATGGAAAGGATTGTTTAAAATTTCTGAAACCCTTACTATACTCCATGCTCACAGTAATTATACCACTTATTTGCATTTTCACATGCAGAACATAACTTGTTTATTTACAGATTTACACAAGTGCCCCCCTTGTGTTACCTTGCTGCACAAGTCCACTGAGATGATGTGTTACATGTTCATACTAAGTTACTAACCTTAAAGGAAAGGGAAATGGTTTATTGAAAAATTTGAACAGGAGTCCAGACTAAAGTACTTTCTTCTTGCAATCCTAATCCAATAACCATGTATTCAGAGCTTTTGGTCACTAGTTTGACAAGTTCTATGTACAGAATTGTGTGCAGTCTGAAACACTACTTTTAGTATTTTCCTAATAATGAATAAAGCAGACACAGTCTATGTAATTGGCTCATTTCCTCACTCAATATTTCATTTATGAAAAGAAACCTACATACTCAACTACTGAAAGTGAAATAAAGTTGTGCAGGGCAAGTTACTTTTCCCCTGTAACATTTTTAACCCACATGATTACCCCTTCAGGCTGGGTTGCTTTAAAATGGCATCTGAGGATTTAGTCTTTAGATTTCATTAAAGCAGTTGGCTATACTTTAAATTTGGCAAAGTTAGAACCAATTTTATATTTGGTCACTTGCTCCAAAGTAAAACAATATTAAAAAGTAACACTGCAACTGATTTTTTATTCCTGCCCTCTTTTTCTGAAGAATGAAGATGCATGCTGCTTCACTACAGGAAGTTGGCATTCACTTGTTCTGCTTATTTATAAAATGAACAGTACATAGTAGTAGCTTTACTTTGAAATGAATCCATCAGGAAAAAGCCCTAAATTTAACTTAAGCTAGTACTATGGAATGACCTCCACAGAAAACAGACTTCTCATCAATGATACACATCCTATGAGAGTTTATGCAACAAAAAAGCCTGATTCTGATTCCACTGCAGTCAATGGCAGAACTATTATTCACTGGGAGACCTTAAACCATTAGTAACATATGAAGGCTTGCTTCCCTACCTACTTAAAGTTGAAAATATCCCATTTTAAAAAAAGAATGTTACTACTTTTCGGGGGGAGGGGGGGAGCAGGGGAGGAGGTTGTTTAAAACAAAAAACAAAACAATGTTCTGTATCAATTTGGGGCCTGCCCACTTGACAAATCTCAGATGATGAGGCAAGATTTTTTGTTAATATTTCTTGTTAGCGTTATTAATCAAAAGAACTTAGCTCAGTTCACTGAATTGAATTGTTCTCAGTCAAGTAGCTGGGGAGCATATGAATATGCGCCCATTTACAATCCATAAGTTTGCATGGACACAGAAGGTACACTTGTATAAATACATATTCTCCTAATGCATGTCGGTATACATTAAGGTTTATGCAAGGATGCTACTGCACAAAGCCTTGAAGTAATATTCCATTTAACTGCTCTATTAGGAAACAATGAATTGAGGCATACAGCATAGTATGAACTATGGAATCTACTGAAATTATAAGAATCATGAGTAACCTTGAAACTAGAATATATAGAAAAGGGATTAATGCATTCTAATTATACAGCCATTATGGATAATCCTATATCAAACTCATGTTCAGCACATGTAACACTTTGCTTTAAAATGTTAGTCAATCAGAATACCTCCACCACACTGTTTTACCCTCATTACAAAAGCCATGTTACCTGTCAAGTATTTGTGACTCTTCTTTTTTGTCCCACCCCATATGTTATAACAAGGAATTAAAGGGGGGGGGGAGAAAAACCACCCAGTCCATTTTTAGTCCAGTATATACACACATTCAACCCTTAATTAGTTGGAGTTCTTTATGGGAAGCATTTAGAGGCCTCACTTCCACTAAAAGGCATATGCTCATGAAATATCAAGTAGTACATACAGGACACAGAAAAGCTCAATTAACTCTGCTATAATTGAGAGATTTAGTATTATAAAGTTGTAAAAACAATACATGAGCCATGAGTGATCTTTAAGACATGGATTAATTCTACACATTACTTCAGACAGAACACCAAGGAAACCCAAACCCACATGCATATTTCAAAAGGAAAAGAGGTCTACAAAGTTGAGGCCCACTCTGCCCATGTTAACTGTTCAATCCTATTGTGTGGAAGCCCATAATCTTATAATGAAGGTGTAGACCAGTAACAGAAAGTATGTCTGTTTTTATATTCTACACTGCCAATCCAAATATTAGATACACATTTGACCCCAGTGTCCTGCCCCAGTGGTTAGAACAGCTTTGCCTTTCCCACATAGCTACACCTTGTTTTAGTTCTGCTCCAGTGTCTTCAGTCAGCGGTTTCTCCACTATTATATTGTCAGTCCCTGAATAAGGATGTTTTTCATTGCAAGTCGTATATTCTGAAAACAAAGATTTCTTGGACTGCGAGTGACCCAAATGCTAAGATACTTTAAAATTAGCAGGAACTGTACAAATCAGTTCAGGATATATATTAAATATTAAAACAAATGCTAGTGATAGTAAGATTAAGGCAGTTCAGGGCTGTTGAAGGTCAAGCTATATGACAAGGAAAAAATTGGTGCATATATTCTTCTTAAGTTGCACTGAAATCCCTGTTAACATTATCTATCACTGACATTATACATTTGTCTGGACAGATTTAAAAAAGAAAAGTAACCTAACTTCAAGTTATTCATTTAATTCTCCCCAAAGCGACATCAATGGAAAGCTCACAATGCTTCGAGACCCTTAACAAAGAAACTTGTCTTTACATAGCCCTGGACTACAAGCAACGTATTGCATCTGCTGACACAGTTGTCTCCCAAAAGGAATTAACTGCACCATTTTCTCCACATCTTCCCTTAAAGAAGAAGCTCCTAAACAAATATTCACAATCCATAAATTTGCCATAAGATATCTTTGCTTTGCTTGTAAGAAGTGGCTTAATATAAGATTATTGAAAAAGGTACTGCTAATGGATATTGAAGCTAGTTTGATGTTTGGGCTGTTCATAGTTGGTCACTCAACTATTTTCTATTGTAGGAGAAATAGATGATTTAACTTTTGACCATTGTGATTAGTTCAGATTTAACATTTACAATTTAATTTTCACCAAACATGGAAATATCAAAACTACTATAGTATTTTGCTAAAATAACAGAAGTTTACAGACACTTAGATGTCCTAATACACACCAGCCTTATAAAGGCATATTGTAATTATTTTTAAAAAGTACACCTTTCTACTAGTCTGAGTTGCATCCAATTTTATATTTAAATGGTAACTAATGAATGCTCCCTTCTGTACATGCAGTAAAAATTAACCTGGATTAATAAAACTCCAAAGTATGCCAGCACAGTTGCTACAAAGAGGTCCATCAACTATGATTGAGTGTGCTGTCTCCTCATCCCAGCACTCCAAATGACTATTATCCTTGTAATTATTGATATGTATGCCTATAAAGGTCCACTTCAATTTCTGTCTGCCTCACTAACCAGACACCCACCTAGTTCTACTCTTAAAGTCACTTTTCCCACTCCTCCTTTTTCCCTTCAGAAGTTTGGCATCCCCACTCCAACTAAGAGCAACCTTTTTAAGGAAGTTTGATTTAATGTCAAACAGGGGAAGGGATAGCTCAGTGGTTTGAGCATTGGCCTGCTAAACCCAGGGTTGTGAGTTCAATCCTTGAGGGGGCCACTTAGGGCTCTGGGGCAAAAACAGTACTTACTTGATCCTGCTAATGAAGGAAGGGTGCTGGAATCAATGACCTTTTGAGGTCCCTTCCAGTTCTAGGAGATATATCTATCTCCATATATTATATTAAGATGATGGGAAGGTCAGAAAGGGAAGCAGCTGTGTTAGTTGGGGGCATGAGAGACATTCTGAGGACAGCAGTCAGACTACAGAGATTTATATGATGAGTTATTAATTTACAGACTATACTGTCATTATGCAAACCTGAACATCTGAATACAGGGAAATGCATAACTGAGAATAAAGTAATCAGTTACAGGTCAACAACTGTACAGCAGCCCTGCACACTGACTGGATGATAATTTCGTACAGAAATTAACCCCCTCAAAATCAAGAACCTATCCATTAATTTAAGCGCTAGATGTTTTTGTCCTAAAGTATATACACAATATCAAAAATTACAATCCAGAATATGTGCAAACTCCTATACAATACCACTTGTTCATAATCTCATACTGCCCCCCTCCCCCAATAATTCAAGTAGTTCCTTCCTCACAAAAAGAGATGTTTTACAAAGTACCCAGAGATTAAGACAGGGATTGGTAGACCAAGAGCAGAAGGAGCAAGTTCATAAAAAGTGCCCTGCCATCACCTCCCTTCCTTCGTTCGTTCCAAAGCTATGTGACTGTAAACTCAAGCATCCCTGTTGATTTCAACTGCTAAAAAGTCACGCAGCTAGAAAAGCTGGTAATTCAGCTGAATCAGACTTAAAACCAACAGTTGATTTCACCCCAAAACTGATAGCTAATGCAAACAGGAGACTGGTGCCATGCACTCTGTACATGAAACAGCTGGCATCTTCACTCCAAATCTTCCAACTTCCTTGCACTCTCAAGGCATAGCCCCCATGCAGAACACATTACAGTTGACTCTTGAGACAGAGGTATGACTAACTAACAAGGCCCACACCAGGAGCAGAGGCTGTACTTGCCCGTACGTATTGAAAAACTCCTCTTGGCCACAGCTGTACAGAATGTACACCCTCAGTTTAGATAAACAAATGTACTCCCCTCAGTTGTTAGGGGATCACTGAACACCACAGTTATTTCATACATCCTCTCAACAGCTTCCTGACTTCCCTTCAAGTAGTCTCCTGCTTGCTTCTTTTTACAACCTCTTTGTTCACACAAGAGTTGCATCTGAAAGGCCTCATCCCACCTTCCTTGTTGGTGGGGTCACTATTAAGGTTGGATCAAGCATGGCAGGAGGGTCATGACTCCTCAGGGGGTTGCAAGGTTATTATGTGAGGGGTCACGAGCTGTCAGCTTCCACCCCTAAACTCCGCTTCACCTCCAGCATGTATAATAGTGTTAAATATAAAAAAAATTGGTTTCAATTTATAATGAGGGGGTCACACTTGGGGCTTGTTGTGTGAAAGGGGTCACCAATATAAAAGTTTGAGAACCATTGTTTTAGAATAAGCTATTTGAATCTGTATGAAGTGACAGTGCAAAAACCAATCTTTACAATTTGTTGATGGCAGTTGGCACCATAGTCCCAAGACTGCAGTAACTTGAAAATGAGTTTATGTTTTAAAAAAAAAAAAATCAAGCATCACTAAGTCAATGAACTCACACAGAACTAGAAAAATTAAATTACACTAGAATGGCAAGAACTGAGCCACTGGAGTATCAATACAGTCAAATTCCTTAATGATGTTAGGAAAGCAGTCAATACTACACTGACTGAGCTTGCGTTGCCTTAAGTGCACTGGGTAAACAGCAACCATAGCTGAAATAAAGATGGTCACTCAACATCAACTATTATCTCTCTAGCTAAAGGAGAAATTAGAATAACTCTACTCATCCCAGAGCAAGAATAAAATAGTGAAAAAATGTGCCAAAGCAATGGCTAATATTGGGGTGGGGAAGGGGGGGGTTGTACTGTAGAGTAGAAGAGAAGGTTACTTTCTATTGCTAAAAGACACTAGTATTTAAGCTATTTTAAATCTTTGGGCAACTTTTTGGAACTAGAAAAACCTTAGAAAGATGGACAAACTGACTGCTAAAATCATAGTTAGTGCTATTGGTCACTGTTGCTGTTACCTGATTAGATTTTGTTTTTTTAAAGTCAAGTAGTAAAAACAGTTTTTCGGGTGGAAAGGGGGGAGATCATCTGGTACTTATTCCTATGACAACCTCATTTTCCTGCTTTGTAAATGAACAGTGAAGGAGTTATTTCAAATAAGCTTTGAGAGCTTTGCATCAAATCTTACAAAGTTCTGAAGACTCTCGAGTACAGCAGTTTTATTTAGCTAGCATTGACTTTCAGCATCTAGCAAACTTAACTATTAGAAGTTCTGTCAATGGTCTTAAATTGGCAACTTTCTTGCTGTTTAATTTACCTTTTTGTTTGCATCAAACAATACTAAACACTGAGAAACAAAAGGTCTTAAGGCTAGGAAGTGGTAAAAACAGTTTTCCTGTTCTATATGTCAGGCATTAGATTTATGAAGTTTTGAATCTTATAGATTAAGGGGTTGAATAATTGCCATAACAGTTTATACTTTAGATGACTATTTCAAACTAACATGACAACCGAGTTGCAAAGCTACTTCTAATGTGTATTTGATATGTAATTTTGCCCAATAAAGATGTAATTACATTAAGGAAATCCTAATTGGTGCTCCATATTAAGTTTGATACAGAAAAACAGAACAGTCAAGTTACTTTGGTACCACAATCTCGGAAGAACTAAATGAATTTCTCTGTTGTGAGACATACGGCAAACAACTTCCCTAGACAGTTTTGTTTAATTACCTCTGACTTTTCGCATTATACCCTTTTAGTTCAAGTAATTTTGAGACACTTCACCTTTCACCACACGTTGAGGTACCTCCATTTATAGTGTTCCATATGCAGTATTGCTTTGTGCAATATTCTGTAGGTTCTTCTACTACTTAAAACTTGAATATGAACTTAAAGCTTGACCTTTTCAAAAGGTACTTTAAGACTGGATCAATGCACTTCCAGTGAACAGTTAGCTGTATTTGTTGATAGATGAAAAAAGTTCCTCTGTGCCATAAACCTGGCAATTCCAGTAACTTTTCAAGTGATTTTTTTTAAGCCTGTAGAGTTAAGTTGAACTTGCAGAGTTCTTGGCCTTACAGTTACCATAGTGACCATGATTAAGGCCCTACTTAATTTGTGATACTGCAGAAATTGCGGATCCCACAATACTAGGTTTCCACAGCAATTTTGATTTTAATTAGCTTACTTTGCCCAGTCCACAATTTTGCATACATTTTGAGGTTTGCAACACACTTCCTTTCCCCCCCCCCCCCCCCCCTTTGGTACAGTGCAACTCCATTTATCTGAGCAGATAGTGGCTTGGGCTCCCGCTGTCTGGGTATGATGAGGCTTCCACTGTGAGCCCTGGGCATTAATGAGTGTAATAGAGTTGCAGCAAAACATCTGGTAACCAGAAATTATTATCAGGCATAAACCTCAGTGTTTATATTGTTCCAGCAAATTTTTCTTAAACAAATGGGTTTTCTCTGGCTTTTCCAAATTACCGCAATTAATAAAAGGTCCATTACTACTTTTCTGGGATTTTCCATGTCTTCTCTGCAACTCAGCCATAATTATTTGACAATCATCCCACAATTCAAATAGGGCCTTAACCATGATATATTATAGAAGGAAGTGAACATTAGGGACTTAAGCAGGAGGTCTCATAATCACATGGCATTTGGAGTCTCTGCTCATACTATGAAACTTGCATCCTCATCACCCACCCCAAAAAAGGAATGCGCTATGCTTTCAGTTCTAAAGTTGCTGTTATCCATTATTTACTGGATGGCTAGGTTAGATTCCATAGCCTTCAGTTTTAACTTTTACAGTATTTTCATAATGCTTAGATCAAACAGCTACTGTGCATTCAACGAGACAGATCTAGTTTGTCAACTCTGGTTATTTTATCATGAGTCTCATAGTACTTTGTGTTTCTGAAGTCCCCTGCCCTTGTGGTCCTGTGACTACATGAGAATCTCTGCTGTTATAAAAATGTTTCTAGCCCTCGTGGTTGCAGAGAAAAGCTTGAAACCATGTGCCCTAAAGCTCAGAAGGCAATTAAAAGCCTATGATTTTTTCTTCACTCATGAATTTGGGGGCCCTGACTTTACATAACACTCAGGGTTGGAAATACTACAGGTCTATGCTTGCGGCTGAAATCGCTA
Source organism: Mauremys reevesii (assembly GCF_016161935.1). Taxonomy (NCBI): domain Eukaryota; kingdom Metazoa; phylum Chordata; order Testudines; family Geoemydidae; genus Mauremys; species Mauremys reevesii. The sequence goes on along the minus strand of NC_052627.1, from coordinate 83,644,310 downwards.
CCTCAAAAGTGCTGAGATAGAGTTGTTCTTTTGATCTATAATCTAAGTGGAATGAAGGGGGAAAAAAGTAAAGCTGTGCATCCAAGAATAATGTGAGCCATTTATTTGTACGGAAAGAACATTTCTTTACACAGTACCACCATATACTCAATCATCTGAGCTCTCAAAAAATGAAGAGTAATATTCTGCTGTTATTTAACAAAGATGCCCAGCAGCCACTATTTTGTATGCCATTTTTAGTTTGAGCTCAACATTTGTTCACTGGGTATTTATGAACTGGGTATTTATGAACTGTAGACTCTTCATGTGCTCGATAGTGTATAACTGCACTGAATTCTATCTGCAAGTTTATCTGCTCCATTTTATTTTCAACCAAAATCAAGAGTTTTAAAGCAACCTTATCAACAAGTAACTTGTAAAGAGTTGTGAAATACACTTTAAAATGAGTCAACATAAATTTAGGCTTATTAGGTATAAAATTAAACCTCATGTTCCCAATGCGACCCCCTCCAACTCCAAAAGCTGGCAGCCTTTGTCTGGTTGAAGAAGGGGTCACAGCTCTTTAAGGTGTTCCTCCTCTTTTGGGTTGGGAAGTGACTTCACTTGAGCTAGGCATTGATCAGAGGGGCTCAGGTAAGCCAGTGGGAGGGTATCTTTATGTCCTGCCATGCACACTCATGCTCCATTAGGTATCTGCCTCATTCCAGACCATGGCGGGTAGGTTGGGAGCATCACTAGCAGAACAGAAAACAGCCTTTAAGGTCACTTACTTAAGAATTGTGTTAAATCGCCAAGTTGGGATCTCTGGACACTCCAGAAATAAGTTGGCAGAGCTTTTAGGATTAATCAAGAGGGCCAGGGCAGTCAATAAGCTTGCACTACATGAACTGCAGACTATTACTGGTTATCCTACTTTTGCATACAAAGTCACGGCCCCAGGATGAGCACTTTGTGCTTGGCCATCAGCTGCTACTGCTAGGGTACTGTGGGCCAATTATTTTTAAGAATGAGTAAAGAATTGGAAGATTTATGGATTTGGGAACAGTTCCTAAATCACTTTAATGGAGTTTCCTTTCAGAGAGAGGAATGGATGATATGCTAGAGGCAGACCTAAAAATTGGCTCTGATGCAACAGGATAATTTTTTTTTAAACCAAGGCAGGGGGTGTGCTCAGAAATGGCCTGCTGGCCAAATGAAAAAAGGGGATAATAAATTCCTGGAATTCTTTCCCATTTTAGTTGCAGTGACTATTTGGGAGAAGGAGTTTACAAACCAAAGCGTTTCTGGAGTGACAACCCAGGAGCGATGCATGTTATTGATCAACAGTCCTCTAGATCATTCAGTGTGATGATGTTTGCAAGGGCACTTGTCCTACAGCATTCAATTAATAACTTCTGGTTTACTGGTAAACTTGGGTCTGGAATTAATAATGGCATAGCCGATGTTGTGTCTCAATTTCAAGTGGACAGGACAGACGAAGAAACAAAACAGATGCCACTGGCCCTTTGGAAACTTGGAGTATGACTGCTATTAGATGAGAGAGAGAGAGAGAGAGAGAGAGAGGGTGGGTGAGGTAATATCTTTTATTGGACCAACTTCTGTTCGCAAGAGAGACAAGCTTTCAAGCTTAAGCAGTTCTTCTGCTATTGGATTAGCCAAAGATCAGTAGAATCTCAAACATCTAAGGTTTATGAGAGGGATTAGGAAATTTGATCAAAATCAGATAAGAATGGACCTTCCTACAATTTGCCCTATTCCCAAAGATCAGTTACTTTGGCATATGGTATTATTGATACACCATGGTCTGGTGCCAACCATATCTGGTCACTTACCAGGCATCATTTGTAGCAGGACAAAAGGTTACTCTAGCCTTGCAGCAGGTTTAGTTAAGATGTTAGGAGTGCTCTTGAGATAGAGGGCCAAGAGAAAAATCCCCAACTCATTATTCAGATTCTTAGATATCTGGTACAAGTTCTCCACTAGATATGCCAGTGCAGCCAGGAGGCAGTACTGTTCAAGACCACATTCCTGATGGCATTTTTTGGAGCATTAGGAGCCAGTGAACTAATACCTGGGGCAGCAAGGGATACTTCAGGGAGGCCTTTGGAGTTTAGGGGTCTCAGGATGGTGAACCGTCATCTTGACTTTGTGGATGTAAAAAATAAATCAGAGAGGACAAGTTGAGTCCATAGTGCTACAAGAGGGTGGCGAGGCAGGGATTTTCTGGTCAGGAGATTAAGGGTTTATATAGCATTGAGACCAGCTAAGAATGGGCCTGCCTTTCTTCAGGGCAATGGGAGTTACCTCAAATGAGTACCATTTTGTGGCAATCAAGGAGGCTTAATAATGTGACAGTTCCCTCCTAATGAATTTAGGTCCCCTTTGTTCAGGTTTGGTGCTGCCACTGTCCCTGCCCAACAGAGAATAGGGGCATGAGGCATGCAGACAATTGGGCATTGGCATTCAAATGGAGTACAGAATGTATGTGATGCCTCCAGTGGGTAATCAGAGTTGAATAGATATTAAAATTAGCCATTCATGCTGTTCAATTTTCAAGAGCAAAGGAGTGGGTCACATGAACTGATGCATGGATCTGCAGACATGATTTGTGCACTGGCTCCACTGGTGGGCTGCTAGTTCACCTGCAAGTTCACAAGCAAGGCGATTTTGAGTTGGCATGAAAGAAGGAGCTGCTCTGGGACTAGCTGATGCCTCTCTTGCACTCAGACATCCAGGCAGTAGCCACTGGACAGGATTCTAGTGCACCTGAGTGAAGACAATTTAGAATTTTATGACAATCATCAGGGCCTTCTCCCCGGGGCAACTGTAAACTCCGAAATGCTGCACCAGAGCAGGGTGGGGAGCTGCCAGGCCTCCACAAATTGACAAGGCCAGAAAATGTGCAAATCAGGAAGCAACTTAATTTGTACATAAATGGGGATGATTGGTAGTTACCCATGAAAAATATACATATTTTATAGCTGAGTCACTCAGGAAAGAAGAGAGAGACCTGTTCAACTGGGGAGCAGATTTTTTGGCCAATGTTAGGGAGGCAATTAACTATTTGGGAACCTGGGTGACAGTTGTTGGTGGCAGCCAAGTTAATAGCTGGCACCTCCTGGAGGCAGGTAACAAGTGCAGGAACTCACTTCGTAGTGGGTCCGGTTCCCTAGTAAATCAGTCTCAGAAGCAGATTTAGGTAATTCATCCCCTAATGAAGCTAGGGAATGGGGTTAAGCTCAGGCTCATAACATCTGGCTTAGCAAGATGACAATCCCCTTCCCTAGCCTCTTAACCCTCAGACACAGGAGTGTGGTGGAATCCCAGCACCATGGTGGTGGTTGACAGCAGCACTCCCTGAAGAGGTGGTTCTTATAGGATACAGCTTGCCAAGCCAATTTGCAGCAGTCCCATCAGCCAAGTGCAGAGCTCTCAGACCACCATCAAATCTGGTGAGAGGGCAGCCATCAGTGATGTGACAATGTCTTTTGCCACAGCTGCATGTGGGGTCCTCTTGTTGGCCCCAGGTCTGAGGCTGGCTGAATACTGACCCTAACCCATTCGAGAATCAATTCAGAAAGGCATGGCAAATCAGAGCTGGGTACCTGCATGATTAGGTCAGTTTATAAGAGACTGTTTCTGATGCAGACCATTCTTCATGCCACATTGATGTAACAGAAAAATCTGGGCAGGGTAAGCGGGCCCACAATGGATGCCTCAATGACAAGAGCAAAGAGGTAGTAATGAGCAAGGAAGTAATGAGGATCTGAATGGACAAGTTATTGCCAGATAGTTCCCAGACAAGTAAATTAAACTACATCCCTCACATTGTGTTTGTTCTTCCTATATGTTTGGTACAATGAAGACTGTAAAGCAAGACTAAGATTAATCTTCAGTATTTTACTCTAAGAGAACACAGTTGGAGTTAAACATCTTTTATTAGATCTCAACAGAATCTGTGGTCAGCCAGCCACTACAATTTATCACTTGCGATGCAGGAAAAGGACATTTAGGACATACTATATTTCACAATCAAGAAAAGGCAGTAAATAAAGTCAGCTCATATTTGTAATCCAGACTCATTAACTGCATCCATGTGTGTCATTAACTGATTTTAAATTCTTGAGGATTTAGTCAGCAAGCTCAAAGCCTTCCTACTCACATAAATGCAAGTCCATTAACAGCATGACAAGTTTTTTCCCATAAGAAAGTTGGAAGTAACTACTGTATATCAATAACTCAGCTCACCAGCAACATCATGCTATACAATATAGCTTAAGTGTTCACCAAGTACAGTTGTTAAACTAAGTACATTTTCTTCCTTCAACAGTATTAGTATCCTAAAACAAAATAAATGTCAGACTAGCCTAGCCAAACCCTTGATACATCAGAGAGAAAAGTACCATTGTTCCTTAAGGCAGGTAAAACTTGAATCTTGTCATTGTATACCCACTGCATATTAAATACTTGCAATAGCGTAACCTGATCTTCATGAAAAACCTTTATGAGTGAACCCTAGAAATATTTAACCTAGTGGTACTTTATGAGCCTGTGTTGTGAAGCAAGCTATGAAGGGATTTCATCATCTTTGTCCCAATAGCACATTTTGTCATGCATACTTATTAAATTAAAGCAGCTTTCTTTAACAAGTATTTACAGAGCACTTTTGGTTCTTCAATTTGATAGTGAACTTGATTTTTTTTTTAAACCTACAATCCCTGCTTGGCCTTAGAACAATGGTGTCAAATTTGAGCTCAATGCCCTTTTCAAACTTTAGCGCTCTTCTCTTTGCCAACTTTGTGTTGTATAAATAGAAACAAAAGGAGGTGTAAACATTCAAAATATTTTCAAATATGGCAAGAATGTTATAGCTCTTATTCCTACACTAAATTGATAAAGGTGGGTGCTAGCAATTACTAGTAGTTAAAAATGGCACCATTGTTTTAACATTTTTGAAATTCCATTTTAATTGGAGACACTCATCATAGTGTACTACTTTAACTACATGCTCCAAAGAAATGTCAACACTGATTTTAATCCTCTAAAGAGGACTTCACTACCCAACTCTACCAGACAGTGAGAAAGTAGATGAGTCCTCCAGGATCAATGCTAAGGTCATTTATACAGTAATATAGTAACACAAAATGGAAGTAAATCCCTGGAGCGAGGAGCAGATGACTTCTGGTCCATCACTGCTGAATCCCTTATTCTGTCAGCAAGCTACTCAAAATTAAAACAAAGGAGATCAATGGGACAACAACAATGAAGAAATCACTTGTCTGAGTATTTTGTTTCCTTTTACAATTAACACCCAAGACTTGTGTAAATTGAGAAAAATGTATTCCCCCACGTTAATGTATGTGACAGCACTTTGTATATATACACAATTTCATATTTCACTATACAAAATTGTCTGGGGTACTTTTCCCACAAAGAAAAAATATTTCAAAAATAGGAGGAAAAATGTGGATTGAAGAACATAAAAATCAGCAAAGGGATTTATCAGCAGGAGTAATACCTAGATTGCTTTGAACTCATTTTGAAACTGCCTAGATTTCAAGATGACAGTGTCCCATTAAAGTTGTTTTATCTAGTTCAACTAGAACAGCTCAGTTTGAAGGTCCCTTAAACATTAAACCCTGTCAAAAATGGGTTACTTTTTTTAAAACATACCTTTATATGCATTACTGACAAGCATAACCACCATTGTGTTGCTTTATGCAATATAATCTGCATCAAAAATAGGTTGCCTTGGGAACTACAATCAAACCAATATTCCCATACATTTACCTCTCACAGTAATATAGAATAGAAATATAGGGCTGGAAAGGAGCTCAGGAGGTCATTCTGTCCATCTTCCCCCTCCCCACACACACAGGCAGGATGTAATATGCCAAGACCACAGACACTGTTTAAAATGGCAAGGACTAAAAGCAGGAGACTGCAGCTAGGAGTGCAAGAGAAAAGACTGTCGCATGACCCAGGGCGAGAGAGCACGTCTAGCTACTGCTATCCGCAGCGGCTGCCACAAAAACAGTCACCTGACCAAGCCCCCGAGCGCAGGCATGGGACATGCACGGATTTCATCGGGCACTGCCTCCCTTCCAGAGACGGCCCGAGTTTAGCCGCAGCGCCGTGGTAATGAAAACTAGTTATTCAAGTTCACGGCGAAGTCAAGAAGTAGCTCAGCAAAGTGACAGCCCGCCGGGTGCTTGTCAGCGACTGAGCTCCTACCTTCCCTCTCCAGCCTCGGCTACGCAGTATGGGGGAACTGACACGGTCAGCTAGGACAGGCTGCAGCCGCGGGCGCAGCCAGCCCTTTGCTCCCTCTCCCCCCGCCGCGCCAGGAAACCTGGCCAACTTTTTCGCTACGTCCTTGGCAGTGACTAGGAGGGAAAAGCTCTACCTGCTGGGAGAATCACCTACCGCAAGCCCAGCTGCCGGAGCTCTGAGTCAGCCACCGGGGCTGCAGGTCCGGCGCGGCCAAGCACGGCAGAAAAGCTGAACAAGTCGCTGCAGCAGCCCCTTGGAGGCCATAGAGCCGCGTCGCAGGCAGCCCAAGACATTTAAAGAGAAGGGAGAACGCAGCTTGGAGGGGCCAAGAGAGAAACCCAGCTCCACGCTCCCATTACTGTACCTCCTTCGCTGCTGCCATTCCACTGCCCTCTGAAAGGGGGTGGGGAAGAGACTCACCAGAAAGGAACATCCCCCAACCCTCACAAAGCCCCAGGTCCTCGCCACCCCCCTCCCAATTCCCCTTCCCACTCCCCTGGGCAGAGAAGTTTGGCGCGCTACAGCTGCAGTTGCTGGAGGCACAGCCAGCTGCATTGCAACGGGCGGAGAAGGGCGGCTGGCAGCCCAGCCCCAAAGGCCCGCGGAACACCCCGCACAAGTTGCGCCAGCCCCCATCGCCCCCTTCGCACTGGGAAGTTTCCAGCCCCCGTCCCCGGCAATTCACAGAGAGCCGCGCCATGGGGTGGGAGAAGAGAGCGGCCCTCTCAGAACTCCCCCACCCCGGAGCCCTGAACAACAGCCCACCCGGCGTGGCACAGCCCCACTCACCTCCCCCTGCAGTTGCGCTTTGCTCTGCACTCGGGCGCTCCCCTTGCTGGCTCCGTGCGCGCCTTCGCTTTCCCCGGGGCTCGCGGGCGCGCGTGCTCAATACCAGCCAGGCAGGGCGGCTCGCGCCTTCCCTCCTTCTTTTGCCTCGGGCACTGGCGGCACCTGTTCTGCTTTGTGACGTCAGCACACCTAAGCGCCTTCCCCCAACAGGAGCGCACCTGGCCGGCAAGGAGCCCCCTCCCTGCAGTCTCCCTCTCCCGCAGGAGCGGTCCCGGCGGCCGCTTGCAAACCGCTCTCACCTGCCTGTGCAATAGACAAACACGGACCCTGGTAATGGAAAGCTTGCCTGCATCCACCACTGAGGGAGAAAGTCTGGGGTAGTGATTAGTAAAGGCGGGTGGGCGCTAGGACGGCTGGGTTTGGTCCCGATTTTAGGAGACAGTGCTTAGATCAGGAAATTGAGGGATAGGACACGGAAATACTGTGCTTGGTTTTGCCAGATTCACTGGGTGACCTTGGGCTTGTCACTTGAACTCTCCGTGCCTTGGTTGCCCACACTGTTAAATGGGGGCGCTAGTAACGTGTTTCCATCTTTGCAAAGTACTTTGAGAGCCGCTGCCTGAAAGAGCTATAGAGGTACAAATTTGTTTTCTTTTCATTTGATTTAAATACATGAAATCAGATGCAAATCTCGAGGAAAAGAGAGGAAGCTGTTAGAGTGGCTTAATCGGTCAATAACTAGGAGTAACAGGATGCAACTAGGAAAAGGGAATATCAGGAAAATCATCCTAACCTAGAGGCCTTTTAGGGTCCAATCCTGCACTGTAGTATGATAGGCACAGGGGTGTGCCATATGGCATTCATTGCAGGATCTGCCTTTTACACTATGAAAGTGTCTGCCAAGGGTAGTGACAGACATTCCACTGTTTGAGGTATGGAGTTCTTACATCTTTGTTGTTGGAGAATCATCCATTACAAGTTTATAACCTGGAGAGGTTCTTAAGGCTAGGCATAAGAGTAATTTACAGATCTGACATTACTGTCACAGGTCTTCAGCTGTTTTGAATCATGTTCTAAGTTAGATGACTAATTAGCAATGCTCTGAGTTGCAGCTTTGGGTAGCTCTCACTTGCACCTATGTTACCTTACTGGACTTGCCCCACCTTTTATATAGCTGCTGGGTGTATTAGTTAGGTTTTATAGTTATTAGTTATAATCCTATTTTATTTCACCTTGTTTTTAGAGTACTGTATGTGTAGCTTAAAGCATAGCACATGGAGCTGAGCATTATGAGACTTGAGTCAGTGATTTGCTGCATGATGTTGGGCAAGTCACTTAGACCCAAAGCCACAAAGGTATTTAGGCACCTAAACCCTAGACTTAGGTGCTTAAGTCCGAGGTTTGGCTCTACTGTGATCCACCAAACTCCCTCCAAATGCTGTAGGTGCCTAAACATGCTTAGTGCCTACATTTTCAAGGTAAAAGTTCCCTAGGCACCTATATTTCAGGCTCTGGGCATGCATGCTGCTGCCCTACTTAAGACATTCCAGTCTCCCACCTAAGCCCCAGAGCAATTCACAAACCAGGGCTGCCTAAGTCACATGTGGAGCCCTATACAGTGAGTATGCTCAGAGGCCACTTACTGGATAACTCCCATTTAAAATCTGGCTGGTGGAGGGGCCACCTCCATAACTTTTAGCCCAGTAGTTAAAGCACTTGCATGGGATGTGGGAAACCCAGGTTCAATTCTCCTCATTTTGCAAGAAAGGGAGGAAAGATTTGACCAGGAGATCTGCCTACCTCTCAGGAGGATACACTAACCACTGAGTTATGGAAGAGTCTGATGTACTTCCTCAGTCTCTATTGAAGCTGTTCCTTTGTGGATAAATAATGAAAGAGAGATTGAAGCATGGGGACTGGCTCCTGGGTCTCCCTCCTCCCAGGTCGGTGGCCTAACCACTGGACTACAAAGTCATTTCCATTCTCTCTCACACCCAATGACTGTTTATCCACAATGGAACAGTCATTGGGCCAGAATAGCCCATAGTGGGTAGAACACCTCTCTGAGAGGTAAGACACCTCTGTTTGAAGTCCATTCTCCCATGTGGTAACAAAACTTGGGTCTCCCACATCACAGGTGAGTGATCTGGGGTAAAAGATAGAAGGTGAGCAGTGACTCCTCTGCCATTTTATGTGTGGAGAGTGAGGCAGGTGCCTAAGCCATTACCACAAGAAGTGGCTTAGGCAGCATGTTCCAGGTTGTGGGTCATTAAGCAGAGATAGATGCCCATCTCTGAGGGGGCTGGGGGCTTAGCACAAACCCTGTCAGCCTATGGGAATGCCAAGCTTAGGTGGCTCTCTGCCTAGTATCCTAGCTTTGGTGGATCACATTCTGATGCCACCTATCTCTCCCCATTCATTGTATAGGAGCCTAACTCAGGCTTTGTGGATGACATTAACTACTAGTTAATTCCTAGTAATTTAATTGTTGTTCCTATGAATTTTCGGGCACCCATATGATGCTCAATGTTGAAACCCTTAAATTCCTTTGTGGATCCCACCCTTAGTCTGATCACATGAGGTGCTGAGTACCAGGGGTGGCTCTAGGAATTTGGCCGCCCCTAGCACGGTGGCATGCTGCAGGGGGCGCACTGCCGGTCCCGCGGCTCTGGGGGACCTCTTGCAGACGTGCCTGCGGAGGGTGCGCTGGGAGGGCGGCAGGCGGCTCCGGCGGACCTTCCGCAGTCATGCCTGAGGGAGATCCACCCGAGCCGCAGGACCAGCGAACCCTCCGCAGTCATGCCTGTGGAAGGTCCGCAGGAGCCGCCTGCCACCCTGCCGGCAAAATGCCGCCCCAAGCGCGCGTTTGGCGCGCTGGGGTCTGGAGCCGGCCCTGCTGAGTACTCCCTTTAATGGTAGTTGAGGATATTCAGCATTTCACAGGAAGTGCTCTGCACCTCCTACTATTGGGTCTTGATATCTTTGCCTTGCTTTTTTTTGTAAAGGAGGAAGGTCATCCTGCTATTTCTGTAAAGTGCTTTTAGACTTATGGATGATATAAGTGTTAATTAGAATTATTTTAAATCTGCTTAATGTTAGTACATATGTGAAATAAATAAGGATATAATTGCAAAGTACTGTATTAATTCAATGTTAAGGTTGCATAGATCAAACAATCTTCTCAAGAAATCATGAGCAAAGGTTTCAATGGCAATGTTAACGCATCTGTATTGCACATCTTGTATGATCTGTGATATTCATGTTATGATAAAATGTATAGTTTATCAGAAAAATGGGAATTGAAATAACATTGATTTGAAATCCTTGAATTAAAGGGCAATAGAAATGGACACTATTATAACCTTTTAAAACATACGTCTCTCATGTGCCACTAGTCAATCTTATGCTGACCTAAATATGTATAAGTGTAGTTAAATGCATGTTCAAAGATGTGAAATTACCATCATCTTGTTCATTGCTAGGGATTGAACATAAGAACTAGTAGTTAATGATTGATTATGCCCTGAAACATAGGTTTATAGCCCTTGTATTTTTTTTTATATTGTTGCAGGGGGTTTTTTTTGTTTGAGAATCTGTAGAATTGTCTACTCCTTTCATCCATCTATATCTTGGCCTATAAAATATTCTGTGGCAGTGAGTTCCACAGATTAATTATGCATCGTGTAAAAAAACTACTTAGTCATTTGCTGGGGTTTCATGTAAATTAGACCTGGGGGAGGAGTTTGGTGAATAAATCCAAATCTGATTAAAGGAGCTCCTACTTTTTGATTAGAAATAACCCCATTTCTGTGGCTCACATTTGGATTTGATCACCAAATCCTTCACTCAGTCTTAATGTACACCTTCTTATTGTCACCTGGCTCCATGGAACCAGTCACCCTATCCCCATGAAAAATGTGCCGGAGAGGTGCCTGGAGGTTGAAAACGGAGATATTCCCCTAGTAGAATTTCTCCAAAATTATTCAGTAGGGGAGGGAGAACAGAGCAGCATTTTCCCCTTCCTCACTTGCCCCCAAACCCATGTGAAATGAACAGAGTTCGGCCCCTTAATGTACAGATCCCATGGGGCCTGAAGGAGGCAAAGAGAATCTATGCCTAGGCCCCGTGCTTTTGCCCTGGCTTTAGAGCTACCTGATCCCCTTGACTACCAAGCAGCACACCTCCAGTGAATCCTGTGACCACTATCCTAGCCTGCCCTCATTGCTGCCCTCCAACTTGGCCTACGTGGGCTGATGTAGAGACTCCCAGGCTCCCAACAGGATTGTACTGATTAGATTTCTTCCCCCTCCTACCTGTCTCCTGGAGTATGGGGTCAACAGTGTCAAGGCGAACTGATATTTCATTAACTTCTCACTGGGTTCCCTGTTGGGGCTTGGTGTGGAAAATATGCTGTCCTCCAGTCTGTCCCCTCGCACCCTGTGAACCCCAAAACTCCACAAAGGACCTCTTCCCCTTCTGGAACAAAGGTTCATGTCTCATGATTTGTTTTTATGCAGGTGAAGTAAATTTCAATGATAAGGAAACAGAGCTACTGAAGGGCATTGTATCACTCTGACAGTATAAAAACAGTGCTCTGTAGCCATGCATCTCAGTCAGTGAAACTGGTCCCTCATAATTTTCAGTAGATCACTTTTGTCTGGTTTCTGCTACATCCATTGACCTCCCTTATGAGATGATTGCTAAAGATTCAGATTGCCAGTAAGGCTGGCAGAGTTTTTCTCCCTCTGCACCCCTGGCACACAGTGGCTTGAGAACCTACAAGATATCTATCATGGAATACCTATTCAGTATAGATTGGTCGACTCTGTAGGAAAAGTTCTCTTTTGTGATTGAGCCAACTTTTTCCTAGCTACTGTACACAGTTGCACGCTATTTATATACATTGAATACAATTCAGGATTGAGCATGTCAGCAGGGTATTGTATGTTTCAAACTAACAAAAAATGAGTGGAATGCAGCTCCATTGTTTTGCTTTGTCACCACATGAAAGAAAACTGTTTATTTTTTTTGGTGGTCAGCTTAGTAGTAAAGGCAAACAAAATAGTTTACTTCCACCCATGACGAGCCAATTGTGTGTATCCTTACACAGTGATTATAGGACTGATCCACAGCCCTTTGAAATCAAAGGTACTAGTAATGTGCTTGATATTGAGCGGATGCATAACTGCTTTGCTGGATCAGTGACAGAGTGCTGAGTGAGCACCTTGTAGGATTGAGTCCTCAGTCTCTGATAAGCCATCGGGGGAGCAAATTCCAAATGTCAGGGTTTACAAATAAGAACCCCTCTATTTCTAGCATTGGAAAACAGAGTCCCATGTTAATAGACTTCCGAGCAGGACTCGACTGCCATGACTGGACATAACAGAACATATAGGTTTTGTGATATTACTAAGTTACTGTTTACACAGAGCTAGGTGACAAATAGCAGGCAGAGCCAGCCTTTGGACCTCACAAAGCCCACAGGCATAGACCTCAAGCCCTAATTTAGTAGAACTATAAATATCAAGGCTAATCTCATCTTCCATTTTTATTTTAAAGTTCTATCTTTGTTATTGCAAAGAGAGCCTTGAAAATACCAACTGATTGCTAGGGTTAGCTTGTCACATTGATTTTTTTTTTCCCCTAGAGATCATGATTTATTCAGTCTCTCCTACAGCCATCCCATCTGACAGCCCCATGAGAATATTCATTTTTACTCTTTCCCCTATTGTTTCAGTGGGTCTTTCACGCAGCAAGATGGGAAAGAAAAGCAATTGTTTAAAAAAAAATCACACTGTGTTTTTACAACAGAAATTTGTTGGTGAATTCAGGGAAAGGTGCCCGAGTGCTACTCTTAGCTCATCTTTTATTTTTAAATTGATCTGATTTCAAGTTGACAGTGTCCCTTTAAATCATAGTATACAAAAAAATCAGTGTCAAATTACTTGATTAGCTGAACAGACTATAAGCTCTCATTTTAAATAAAGGTCACAAAACATTACCTCAAACAAGCAACTGAGGTTTCTCAGTGGAGCTGGAGAGGTCATTTTACTGTATTTCCCTGGCAGATGTCTGCCCAATTCTTGTCAATCTGAGGGTATGGAGAAGGAAAACTTGTGCTGAGTAGTGTCAGATAGGCATTTTTGAAAATACTTAAAATTAAAGGGGACTCAAGGAATAGGCAGAAGTGATTGGTGCCAGTTTGTCAGCAGTCATTACAGATGGAAAAGGACTGCTCTGTAGACTATAAAAATGATGGTAGACCAGTAGCTATTATCCCAGCAAAGCCTTCAGATTCCAGATAGTGAAAGATAAGGACAACTTCTCGTTTCTTTCCTGGCATTGTGTCTTTGAAATTTTAGGCTTATGGATACTTACATTAAATTAATATTTCTAGCTACATCATTTGGATATTGTGGTTAAATAATTGTCTTTTTCTTGGTAATTACCTACTTCTTATTATTAACCTTGGACATGTTCTGCCTGTTCTTAGGGAAATGTGAACTTGAGGGTTTGCTCATATTCTTGTGGCTTGGCCTAGTTCTCTGTATTGTAGACCAGTCAGGAGCACTGGTTTCTTCTCAAAGTTTCCCAGTGTGCTATGGTGTCAATATATGCTGAATTTTTTTTTTTAAGGAGCTGGAGAAAAATCACTTTGACATTCTAATCACTGTTTTCCAAACCACATTGCTCACCTTTTGTTTGCTTGTGCAGAATAAACTTATTTTTTTATTTGGCATTTTATAAGTTTCCAGGAGGGCAGCCCCAATCTCCTTTTTAATAAAAGTTTAACACTACACCTCAGAGCTATCAACATTTTCTGAGGTATGGTTAATTAGTAACTTTTATTATCTTTATTTCTCTAGTATTTCATTACAGTACACTTCAAGTAGTGGCCTATCTACATGTGATTTCTTTGTCTACTTATAGACCTGTTTCTGTCTTAAATACAACTGCATGCTTCCAGCTTTGCCAACATACGGACAATTCTAACGCCTCCAAAGAAAACTGGTAAGACCAACTCTGCCGAAAGCATAAGTAAATGTCAGTATGGTTCTGATCCTGTGCTCTTGTAAGGGTTGTAGGAATTGATCCTTTCTTAATGATGATGAGCACTCTGCAGAAAAGGCATCCCGACAAAGAATAAAGATATACCCACAAAGGTAAAATATTGATGAACAGATCTTTGGACCAAATTCATCCCATCTGTAACTCTATTGACTTCAATTAGCTTTCACCAAGGTTGGTTATGGTCCTTTATATTAAAATCCAGTAAGAGCATTGTTGAAGAACAGCTATAAAGTAAACTGCTTTAAAGCTTTAACCATTAGACTAATTGTAGTTCACTTGATTCCTTAATGTAACAAAACCCTTTTTCTTTCCTAGGCCACTATCTGTTACATACAGTCTATGGGTTTGTGTATCATTAAATATTTATTCCTTCCATTTATTTTTTTAAATGCATATAAAATAATTTGCTTATCTCCTTATATTGTGTCTGGTGCAATTTTTAAGAACAGTTTTGTTCAATAGTTTTTCAAAGGGGTGTTCTTACCATATGGTATTCTGTAGTTCCTATTAAATTAATTTGAATAAGATAGACTTTACAGCACATTAATATATTTGTTACCTATCTATGCAGTAGTTTCTTATATGGTCACCATCACTGTAGAATCTGTGACTCAATGGATACCATCTATTTTTTTAAACTATTTTTTCCCCTATGGAAAGCATAAGAGGCTCAACAATGTTGAAAAAACAACACAAAAACAGCATTGTTTTGCCTGATTCTTTGCTCACTTATATCAATGTCACTTCATTGATTCTCCACCATACACTTTGTGTAGCCATAAATATCAGTGTTAAGTGGGTGTAACATGCTATCAAATCAGAATGCCAACACTTTACACCCATTTTTCACTTGTTTTGCACCATGTGCATATGACTATACACAAGTAGCTGGTCAACAGGGAAACATGCTCACAATGCAAGGCACTAGAGAATCGGATCCCTGACTTCGGTGGAGTTATTCCTGATTTTCTCAGATGGTGAGAGGAGAATCAGACCCATAGTTTCATAGAAAATCAAAGCTTTCCTTGATTTATCAAGGTTGGCAGTTTGGCTACTTGTGGGGACTTTACACTGACTAACAAGTGTATGACTTTCATAGAAGTTTCTCATGCATTGTGTTTTGAATCATTGCTTCAAGTAAAAAACGGCATTCATGTCCTTACCCTCAGCCTTTCCTCATGCAGAATTTCAGTAACTTCTTCTAACGAGGTAGATCGTTCCTCCAAATTTGGGGCCCAATCCAGTGGAAGCAATCCCATCATCAGCAACAACTCCAGGGCTGAAGTACCCACAGAAAAAAAAATTAGTGGGTGCTTAGCACCCACCAGCATCCAGCTTCCCTCCCCTCCCCCGCAAGCACCTCCCACCCACCGGCGGCCCTGCCAATCAACTCCTTCCCCTTCCTCTGAACACCTCCCACCAACCAAGGATCAGTTGTTCCATGGAAAGCAGGAGGCACTCCAGGGAGGGAGAAGAGTGGGGATGGGGTGTGCTCCAGGAGAGGGTGGAACTGGGTGGGAAGAGGCAGGGTGGAGGCATGGCTGGGGTCGGGGGGGAGGAAGGGGTGGAGTGGGGGCAGAATGGGGGTGGGAAGAGGCAGGGCAGGGGTTAGGGTTTGGGGGGAAGGGATGGAGTGGGTACAGAGCCTCGGACTGAGCGTGAGTTGAGTACCCCCAAGGAAAGGAGGAAGCCAGTGCCTATGAATCCCATTGACTTCAATGGGTATTAGTTCAGGTCCCAAATCCCTTCAACAGACAAATCATATATTAGGAAATTAATCCAATTGCTATAGAATCATAGAAATGTAGGACTGGAAGGGACCTCAAAAGATAGAGTCCAGTCCCCTGTACTGAAGTAGGACTAAGTATTAACTACACCATCCCTGACAGGTGTTTGTCTAACCTGTTCTTAAATATCACCAGTGATGGAGACTCCACAACCTCCCTAACTGGATCATGAGGGATTTCTCCTTAAAAAAAAAATTGTTTATTATGCATACATAGTCACCATCTAGGTGGCATGTGTGATCTGTTGTATTTCTAGCTTTTATTGACTCAGAAGCATATTCAGTGGGACAGTGGCTGCAAACTGTACTGACTTCATTTTTTTCCACGCAGAAGCTCTTCCAGACCTCAGAAGGGAAATTGTTTTTAACCAAAATTGTATGATGCTCCAGCAAACCATGTTATCCATAGTAACCAGCCTGTCTTCTCTCCAGAATTTTCATTCTGTATAATGAAGATAAATGGAAAATGGTCAGGCTTTGTAGACCCAGTACCCCTTACAGTATCACTACAGGGATTCACTTAAGGCTATGTCTTCACTGACAACAAATAAGGTGTTTTTTTACTGAGGGGTAATTAACACACAGCTATTCCACTGTAAAAACATAGCCAAGTCAAGGCACTTTCATTTATTAACGTTACCCCATTATTAAGTTTTAGGACAAAGAATTGACTGACACAGATGTTGCTACAGTTGTTAAAGGGCACAGTTTTTTAATTAGTTTTAACTCTGAGACTAATTAACAGATTTATTTTAAATTCACTGAAAGCAACTGGATTTCCCCAACTGGGCATTCCCTGATGTCAGGAGAACTCTATTGCACTCCAGCTATTTTCCTCAGGTAGCTAGGCCTTTGGGGGCCATAGTCAGCCTGCAGTATACAGCTGCTCTATACAACACTGGCCTACAGCTGCCACAGAATGCAGAAGCTCTAACCAGCTTGGGTTCAGTCATGGCAGACTGTTGCAGACAGTGGATACCAGGTCAAGCTGAGAATCTAGGCCAGTCTGTTTGTATGATCACTGTGTATACACAGGGAGAAATTCAACCGGATGCATCAAGAAGTGAGTGAGTGAAATTCCCAAAGGAGTCTCTGGGCCAAATTCTACACAGACTTTAATGATGGTGTAAATATTACAAGTCAGATTCTGCTCCCACTTACACTGGTACAAATCCATGTAATTCAGTGCAACCAGGGCCGGCTCCAGACCCCAGCGCGCCAAGCGCGCGCTTGGGGTGGCATTTTGCCGGCAGGCGGCTCCGGCGAACCTTCCGCAGTCATGCCTGCGGGAGGTCCACCGGAGCCGCGGGACCGATGGACCTCCCGCAGGCATGACTGCGGAGGGTCCGCTGGTCCCGCGGCTCCGGTGGACCTCCCGCAGGCATGACTGCGGAGGGTCGGGTGGTCCCGTGGCTCCGGTGGACCTCCCGCAGGCGTGCCTGCGGATGCTCCACCGGAGCCGCGGGACCAGCGGACCCTCCGCAGGCACGTCTGCAAGATGTCCCCAGGAGCCGCGGGACCGGCGTGCTTGGGGCGGCCAAATTCCTAGAGCTGCCCCTGAGTGCAACTACTCCAGATTTAAACTGGGGCAACTCGAAGCAGAATCTGGCCTATGTCAATATGATGTTTAGAAAATGGATGCAAGTAGCAAAGTAATACTGCACTGCGCTGACATTTAATGTGTATAAAATGAGAGTAAATTACACAATGAGAGCCAGAAGGTAACACAGCCATAAATGGTGTGAGTTAAAGCATCTGCTCTTTAATTGATAATTAGGGTCCTACCAAATTTGCAGTCCATTTTGGTCAATTTCACAGTTATGGGATATTTAAAAAATTGTATCAGAGGGGTAGCCGTGTTAGTCTGGATCTGTAAAAAGCAACAAAGAGTCCTGTGGCACCTTTATAGACTAACAGAAGTATTGGAGCATAAGCTTTTGTGGGTGAATACCCACTTCATCAGACCCACGAAAGCTTATGCTCCAATACTTCTGTTAGTCTATAAAGTGCCACAGGACTCTTTGTCGCTTTTTAAAAAATTGTAAATTTCATGACTTCAGCTATTTAAATCTGAAATGTCATGGTGTTGTAACTGTAGAGGTCTTGGACTTGTGGGGGGATCGCAAGGTTATTGGGGTGGGGGGTGGAGGTGCTGCAGTACTGCTACCCTTACTTCTGTGCTGCTGCTGACAATGGCGCTGCCTTCAGAGCTGAGCAGCTGGAGCTAGCAGCAGTGCAGTAGTAAGGGTGGCTGGAGAGTGGCAGCTGCTGGCTGAGGGCCCAACTCTGCAGGTTTGGTATAAATGGCATTGTGTTGCTCTTTTGACTCTAACAGGAGTGGTAACATCTACTTATTAGGGGTCTAATTTCAGAATGTCAAATCAGGGTAAGTTTTTGATCATTTACTTTGCACCATCTCGGATTGCTAGCTTGGTGCAGGTTATCATACTTACACATGACATGTAACTTTTAGACCACCATTTATATTACTACTGAATTTGATGCACCTACATTTTTGGGCCCAATCCTGCATTTTCTGTTTTCCTAGAAATTCCACGATGTGGGAGTTCAGAATGTGCAAGGGATGAGGTCAGGCCCTACACAGAAATCAGGGCCGGCTCTACCATTTTTGCTGCCCCAAGCAAAAAAAAAATCCACTTGGACTGCCGCCCAAACTGCTGAAGCAAAACAAACAAACAAACAAAAAAAACCGCTTGGACTGTGCCACCCCAAGAATGGACAGAATGCTGCCCCTTAGCATGTGCCACCCCACGCACATGCTTCCTCCGCTGGTGCCTGGAGCCAGCCCTGACAGAAATATTGCATCTTAATATCAGACTACCTGAAAAATACCTCTCAGCTGCTTATACGTGAATTTAAATAAACATGCCAATGTTTCAGACAAAAACTATATATCTATATAAAATTTTAAAGAGAAAATGGATATTTCTTTTAAGTTACATAAGCTTACTACTGCTGTCATCACCAGTTCACTGGACTTTTTGATTTTCAGGAACAAAAATATGTTGCTGATGCACAACTGTTTCCTTGCTCAGATGTATAAGGGCAATTGCTTATAAAAATAAAATTAAAAATTGATATTAACATACACGTAGATTTCCTGTCTCTGTTAATATGCCTAATATTAAGAAAAAAATAGATTAATCTGATTGGTTTAAGTCTCTTCATTGCTCTGTTGTCACATCTTCCTGTTATGAGTTTGGGTCACAGGGGAGACTTGGTTCACCAGAATGCTCTTCCCTCACACCTGATTAACAAACTATTGAAGTCAATGAGAATCTTTTGAGAGATTTCAGTTGTTTTTTTGGACCAGGACCTACATGAATATGTTAAAGTTTTTCCATGTAAAATTTGATACATTACAAGTAGTGCTAAATAACTTTGATATTGACTAGAGTAGTGGTCTACTTGAGAAATAGGAATATTTGATGGAAAGTAGACGCTTTAGAGAAACAAAGCTGCGGACAAATATACTGAATGTAGTGGTTTCAGAATATAAAACTTCCTGGGTGACTTCAGCTCTAACAAAAACAAGAGCTCAAAGGAAGGTTGAAACAACCCAGTAAATGTCTGCAAAAATATGTCAGATTCTTGGGCTTGCTGGAAGGGATGGGACTAAAGGATGCTGTGGCAACACTGATGTTATGCCAGGGTCTGACAGAGTTTAGCTCCTGTTGTTCAAAAAAGGTCATGAGTACCTCTCAGAAAGAAAGGTCAGACTAAATGAGCATGAACACCTTCCTTTCCCCGTTCGCCTTGACAGTTGAATTCCAACACTAAAGAACGGGGAACATATGCATTTGATTTGGCTCTTAAAACTGAACACAATATTCGGTATGTATTGAATGTTACTAAGTAAACAATAAAGGAATAGAAAATGAGTAACACAAACTGCATAATAGTCACTGTCAGTATGCAACTTTGAAGAGCTTGTATATGCAGCTCCAGGGAGCAAGTAAGTAAAAGTAATATTAGGGTCTTTTCCTTTCTGGATAGCAACTCAAGCCCAAGGGAAGAAAATTAGAAAGTTTAAATACAGTTTACAGTGCAAGATAATACCGTACTAAAGAACCCAGTTCTCCTCTCACTTATAATTAGTGCATCTGTATCATTTCCCACAGCCCTGAAGAAACTGTTATTGTTGGCATAGTTTCAACTGCCATGTGGACAGGGTCTAAATAAAAGAGTTAAGTCTTTCTCAGAGCTTGCCTTTAAGTCATTAGACTTTACACACATGAACAAAACATAATGCGGTTTGAAGTTGGAATAACTGAATTCAAAAGGCATTGCTTTCTTGTTAAAGAACTGAAGGGTAAATGAAGATGAACATGAAATTAAGTTAATGTATTGTACAAGCACAGAATCCTCAAACTGTGATAAGATTTGTCTGTGAAATGACACATTGGTGATATTACATGTGCATAAATAAGTTGAGGTATTAGAGTTCCTCAACAAAACTGTTGTAAGAATTTTTTTAACTTGGGCAAAACAACATATTATTCACAGAAACAGATGGATCATTTTAACTGAACCTAACCCAAGAATTTGAGGCAAAAACCCAATTTAGCATGGAAAAATTCTGCCCAAATAGTTGAAGTTTGTCAAATTATATGCAACTGAAAACTGTATTATAATAGAAATTACGAGGCAACCTCAACTACATGTATCACTACTTGTGCTGCCTATAATGTTCAAGTTTGGGTATGTTTATTATTTCTTCATTGTTTGTTACTGTTTTTGTTGCACTTCATAAACAAATCTCTGACACAGATTATCAATCAGGATACAGCTTCAGAATATTTTGGAAGGGGAAGGCAGATTATTTGTGCAAGCTCTTTTTAAAACTTGCATGTTTTCTATTGCCATGAGTTTGAGTTAGAAGCTGGAAGGGGTGGAGGAGGAAAGTTCCTCCCTACTGTCCCACAGGGTGCCCTGATTAACCACAATCTCTTGCTCAGACTCCTGTTAGTGGGTACGCGTCAGTTTTTATGGTTATCCACATTCTAAAATGCAAGTTGTAACAACAAATGACATTTTCTAAAGTCCTCTGCGCGCTGATGGAATTCCCTGAAGGATCTCTCTATGTCTGGTTCTTTTTCCAGTTTATTTGTATGCTTCAGAATCTGTGTTATATCATACA
This sequence comes from Mauremys reevesii, assembly GCF_016161935.1. Lineage (NCBI taxonomy): Eukaryota > Metazoa > Chordata > Testudines > Geoemydidae > Mauremys > Mauremys reevesii. Next base: position 83,623,230 of record NC_052627.1, on the reverse strand, counting down.
ACTAGACACCTTGGCTTGTAGTTTTACCTTTATCTGCCAATTGTTATGAACAATTTACAAGGTGTTTTTAAATGGCTGCAGCAGGCAGTGCTCCTATTAACAGAGATACTATTGATGGTTCTCCGCTACATCTCAGTTGCACGTGGACATAGTGGACAGTGGTGGCCAACAGGAGCTGGTTGCTGCTCCCTGATACCAAGCCACTTGGCCCCAGTGGAAGTTAAAGCACAAGGAATTATATTTCTACTACTAGCATAAGAGTTTAGGAGAGCAGGGAATCAGGAATAGCTAAGCTTGACTCCACTGAGCCCCCTTCTGCCTCCAACATACCCTCTAGCAGGCCCTGGACTTGGACCATTTTCCTACTTATTCCGGGAGTGTAAGTGTCAGCTGGCATGGAAAGTTGAAGAGGGAATGCTCTAGGGGGAATCTCCAGCAAATTAAAAGCCAGTTCCATGGAAAAATGTGACACTCTGAAAAAGATTTTGTTCTGATTTGAAAGGTTAGAAACTTTGAAATTTCCCACAAATTTAAATTCACTCTTTACTGCTTATGCAGTAAATCTGGCCCAGAAGGTTACATTCACCTCTAGTGTAAATAAGCAAAATGTTTCAATGACTTGGACCATTGATTTTGTTGAAAACAAACTCTAATGCTTTATAATCTGGATAAAATTATAAATTGAACATTTATATAGCACTTTTCCTCCATAGATTTTTCAAGTACTTTACAAAGATGACTAAAACATTATTTGTTTGTGCTGCAGTTTCCCTATATATGAAAGAGTTTAGTTGACTAACCCAATATTACACAGCAAGCCGGTGACAGAGCAGGCAACAGAACCCATGTCCCCTGATTTGCAGTCCTTCGTCTAACTATTGAACCAGATTGCCTGGCAAAATTGGTGTTTGTAGTGTTCATTTTCTTTAAGTTATATTAAACAAATAACAAATGAGATCCACAGAACTGAACATGTACACGTATTTTTGTAATCAAGCTACAGAACATAGATTCTAAGTGAAAGAGTTTTCCCCAACCTTTCACATTGTGTCGTTAGAGAAAAGATTTTAATAGTGTTGATTCTTCATTATTGTCTCCAAACAGTTCCTCCCCAAATGTAAATACACAAGCAAAATATAGTGTAAAGCTATAAATACCCAAAATTAACTTATAGAAATAGTTCTGTCTGCAGGCAAAGATATTAGTCCTTGGAAGGCCAGGAGCATGAAATGACAAATGCAAATTTATGCTAAAATAATTAGGCACTAAAATAAACAATTCTGAAGTATTTTGTTCTCTCAGACAGTAATGGTGGGGTTTGTATAAAACATGTATTTATTTTAAGCAATCCATCTAGTGATGCATTGTAGTTTAGAATTTATCTGTCACAACATTTTTGGAGATACGATATAAACTAAAACCTCTTTGCTTTAATGATTAAATATAATCCCAGTTCTATGAAGTCTCCTTTTTGTATCAACCATACAATTTGCTTGCATCTAAATGAGTTGGTCAGCAAGAAAGGACAGTGGAATCTTCATAAGCAGCTGACTTCTCTTGCGTCTCATTTTACATTTCTGGTTCCATTACCATTCAAGTGAAAGGAGATACTGTAGGTAAAATAGAAGAGGTGAGTAACAGAGACATGAGGGCTGCCAAACATCAGCTACTAGTGAGAGCTCCAAAAATACCTAAACACTAACTGGTATTACAAAGAACTATAACACAAGCCACTATTCCCTTGGGGCATAGGTAGCATCTTTAGGAATGGCACTACAGCATTGTCTTTTATAGGAGCTTTTCCTGAGCAAAGGCTGTAGGATCAGTCCCAATGTTTCTCAATCTCAGTTGGATGAAGAGAGGCTACTTTTCAAGTACAGAACAGAAATCAATATCCGTACAACCAGGGGAGTGCACAAGGGGAAAGCAAGCTGGGGTCTGGGCGCCCCCAATCAGTGGATACACAGAACTCCTCCAGGACAGGGGATAGTGAGCTCTTCTGGTTCCAGGCCAGGGCAGGAGATCCAGCTCCTCTGGCTGCCAGGGGAGAGTGAGCTACACCAGACCTGGGGTTGTGGTGGGAGGTGGAGAGCTAGCTCCTCCAGCCACAGGGGCCCACAGAACGCGCCCCTCCAAAAATGACCAAATTTGTATTCCTGTGAATGCCCCTGCATACAAATTATATTTTTATCTGGTGGAAAGGCCTGAGTGCTAGTGCTAATCGTTGGTAGGCTTATATTGTCCCTAGGGCCATTTTGTGATGGTTACATTTATGCGAAAAGATCATGGGGCAACAGTGACTCTGGCATCTTTCTCTTTCTATCTAGAACTCTTCAAGTGATGAAGACCTTGACCCTCATGCTTCTCTTTGGTAATGTTCTTGTTTTTCTCTTTTCTTCCTCTTGCTGGGGATTTCCCTTTAGATGGTTAATTAAATGTACAGATAATCTATAAATTGTTGATGCACATGACAATAGCACATAGGTGTGCAAGCTGGTGATCATGAATAGATCCAGAGGGATCACAAGCTCTCACTTTCATTAGACTTAGATGTAAATTAGGGGAGGATCCTAAAGTGGTAGTGGGTTTTTTTGTTTTGTTTTTTCTAGCATGGGTTCTGGTGCAAGTATCTCTACAATATTTCACATTACAAAGCCAATATCTACTCATAACTCAAAGGGCCAAAACCATCGGTGGTGTAATGGAGTTATACTGATTTACATTGGTTGAAGCTTTGGTCCACGGTCTCTGAGATACAAGCTAGAATATTACACAGTGAATATAATCGAGACTTTTTCATAAGGAAGTTCAGCACCGGAAGCCATTTGTCTTTGTCTCTTTTCTCTGTGAAACAATGTAAGTGATCTGCTCCAGCAGCAAACAGGCCAAATTCATTCCCCAGTGCAAATTCACTGAGGGTCAATGGATTTACACTAGGGATGTTGTAGTGAAGTGAGACTCCCCAGCACAGTATCTCCTGCTGGTCAGCAGCTCTCCAGCATACAGAGCACCTCCTACTGGCAAGTGTCTAGCCTGCCGCCAGCCCCCCGCCCCCATGTCTCACCCAGACCCCAGTACTCCTTTCATCATGGTTCTGCCCCCAGCAGTACCCCCTCACTGTACCCAACCCTCTAAATCCACCTTGCTTCAGTGGCTACTGCCAATCATCATCTAGCCCCTACTCACTGGGGCAGACTGCAGTCAGTAATGACTACTCATCATTGGGAAGGGGGTTGGACCAGCTACCTCTTGCCTATTCCCAAGCTGCACCTCTGTAGCCCCAGTACCTGTGTAGGCCTTCACCAAGGCCTGCAGCCTGGGGGTTTACCAGCTTGGAGCTCCCCAGCTCCCTTTACCCTTCCCCAGCACTGCTCTACTTCAGGTACCTTGCTCCCAGGCAGCCAACCCTTCCCACTAGAGTGAGACTCCTTCAATGTCTGGCCCCCAGCTCTTTTATAGAGCCAGCTGGGCCCTGATTGGCATGGCTCCAGCTGTGGCTGCTTCCCTCATCAGCCTAGCTTGGCTGCTTTTAACCCCTGTTCTCCAGGAATGGGGCAGCCGCCCTACTACAGATGTATTGACCCATTATTTTAAAAGCAAAGTCCAGGATTGTATAACTACAGAGGTCTCCAGTGGTTCTTTGTGAATACCATCACAAATATGATAGGTTTTTGTCTGGTAGATTGGGAAGCTCACGGGCTTTCATTTATTGTTGAGGAGTTAGGATATAGCTAGAGTAGAAAACCCAATGTGGGATTTACAAGTTATCATCACAGGATAAAATTATTTGCTAATAAGTTTTTCCAACTGAATACACAGACCGAGGAAGTCCTTAACTTCTTTCACTAGTAAGCACTATTCAAGTAGTAATCCTTAAACTGAAATTTCATTCTCCTCCCATCCTGACTGATTTATCCTCACAGCATCTCAGATGGGTAACAAGACTCCTCAGTAGCTGTTAGATGTTGCTCCATCCATTTTCTGAAGTCTCATGTTAAAAAGAGGCATTGCGAGAAGTACTTCTGTTGGCTGAAGTCCTTCGGTGAGTAGATTACATGACAGAGATATCAGAGTGGGGAGGATTCAGCAGTGTAGGGCTGTGATGTTCTGAATGAGAATTATTTCAAAAATTTCTGTGGGAGATTTTAAATGTCTTTAAAATACATTACAAAACTCTTTATCACAAAATGGAGTTACTTTAAAAAGTATCTAAATATTAATAATTTAAGCTGAGGCAGTCACTGTCCAAATGTATAAGACTTGGCAGGTCTTACTGGTCAATTCCATTGATAACATGAATTCTATTTACTGGGTGCTACATCTATGACCCACCAACAGATCCAGGGCTGTGGGCCCTTTGCAGTGGAATCTTCCTTGAAGAGGTAGAGGGCATACAACTGTATAAATCCCACTCCACCAAAAGCAAGTATTACCTGCCCTACCTCATGGTGAGTACCCCATGGAGCATAGGTATGCCTGCTGGTGAAGAAAGGGATGCAGTTTGTACCCTACCTATGCCAGCAGGGGTCAATGAAACCCACTGATCTTAATTTCCAAGGAATCATGAAGGAATATTTAAATATTTTATTAGTATATGTATGATGGTAGCACCCAGTGGGCCCAATTATGATTAATCCCTGTAGTGCTGGGTGCTGCACAGTCAGAAAAGATACGCCCCATCTCTAAAAACCTTAGAGTCTGAACTGTGATCGAGATGTGCAAGTGCCTGTGGAACACAGCAGAGAAGAAGAGGGAAAGACTAACAGGAATATAGGGTTGCAATATATTTGCTAAGTGTACAGTTTGGAAGCATCATCGTTTTTGTTTGTTTCTGTTAAATAGTGAGCAAAAGATACTAAAGAATCACTAACAGCCTGCCTGCCTAGGCAGCCTTGTTTCTGCAGATTATGTAAACATGAGGGTGTTGTTGGTATTTTTGGAGGGGGAGGAGAGGGAGGTATTCTAAAAAGTCTCAGGATAAAATTTTCAAAAGTGTCTATGTGACTTAGAAGCCTAAATCCCATTGACTTTCAGTGAGACTTAGGGCATGGCTACACTTGCAAATATAGAACGCTTTGAGTTAAACCAGCCTTCGTAGAGCACAGTAGGGAAAGCACTGCAGTCTGTCCACACTGACAGCTGCAAGCACACTGGCATGGCCACATTTGCAGCACTTGCAGCGGCCACAGAGAGCAGTGCATTGTGGTAGCTATCCCAGCCTGCAAGTGCCTGCCACGTGCTTTTCAAATGGGGGTATGACAGGGAGTGTGTTGTGTGTATGTGGGGGTAGAGAGAGTGCGTTTTTGGGGGGCTGAGAGCATGTCAGCATGCTCTCTTGTAAGTTCAGACAGCAGCAGATCCTCCCTCCCCCCATCGCCTCTCTCTGTCACACACAGCATTCCACAATAATGGTTTGCTTTGATATCCGCATTACTGCAGTGATTCCAAAACAATGACCAGAGTGGCCACTTGACTTAAGGGGATTATGGGATGTTTCCGGAGGCCGATCAGAGCACAGTAATGCAATACCTCGTTCACACTGATGTCTGGGTGGTTCACCCAAGGCGCACCAAGCATTATGCTTCTCGCCGAGGTGGAGTACCAGAAGCGCTCTAGCCACGGAGTCAGTGCACTTTAAGTGCCTTGCCAATGTGGACGGGTCGTGAGTTAGGGTACCTGGGGCTGCTTTAATGCGCTCTAACTCGCAAGTGTAGCCAAGCCCGTAGTCTCCTAAGGCCCAAATCCTCAAAGGTATTTAGGCATCTAAGTCCCATTGATTTCAATGGGTCTAAGTCACTTCTAAAAATGAAAATTAGGCTTCTAAGTCACTTAGGCAGTTTTAAAATTATTACCATAAATCTTAAGCATTTATATACTACATTGTTTTGGAGGTGAGAAATATTTAAACTACTTTGCAAATGTGGCATTGCCTAGTAAAATGAAGCATGTGCAGAGCACCGCCTAGTGTGGAATGCAACTATTATAAAAGCCTTTTTATTTTCATAGGCCATTTATACATGTTTAGCTAATTTAGTATTAAATATTACATTCTATAATGTGTCAGCATAGTGGCTCAGCTAGAAATATAATTGTGCTGTCACATGGGAAAAGTGGGTTGAGAATGATCTGGAACCTGGAAATCAGGCCAGCAGGGACTGGAAGCCCTGAACTCCTTGTAACCAGTTGAGAGAACCATTTCAGTTTGAGAGGAGATGCTTTGGCATCTGTCCACAATGTTGCATGAGGCATTCATTAGAATTGGGATTCCCAATGTGATTATGTCCCCACCCAAGGTGGGCACTAGATTCCTCTGGGACTGGAGTGCATGAAGGGAGTCTGAGCATCCTTCTGTTTGTCCATCAAGTCTGGAAAAGGTAATCGGAGTGTTACTGTGGTTACCTTCTTGAGATCTGAGGAAGATCTCTGTGAAGCTCCAAAGCTTGTCTCTTCCATTAACAAAAATTGGTCCAATTAGACATTACCTCACCTACCTTGTCTATGTCATATCCTGGGACCAATAGAGCTATAACAACTCTGCAAATATACAGACAGACTCTCTCTCTCACTCACTCTCTATTTTGGAGGCAATATATTTAGTCTTTGGGTGGGAGAACACAAGATATCCTATGCTGCTTTGCAGTGACTCCCTTGTGGTTGACTAGCAGCATGGCAATGACATGCTCTGAGGGGTGGTATCTAGTCTGCAAGAAATATATGAAGTGAGGGAATTCCAGATAGCCATATGAAAAGAAAAAGTATTTATTTTCTGTGTGGATGAAAAGGTCTAATAAAATGCCAAAGGGCAAAATATTTACTGCAGGATATTATACTTTTCTCATGTACAAAGTTGAACAGACATTTTAACTAACAGGAAATTATAATTTCTTAAACTCTTAGTTTGTAAACCTGCGGATTTTGACTGAACATTTGAAGCCCTCTTAACTTTTCCAGTTCTCAGATGTTGAGGAAACAGTAAACATACCTATGATGGTTCTCAGGCACCCAGAGTGACACTGTATGATTGAAACATGACCAGTTATATCATTAATATTGCCATTGTTAGTCAATTGGAACAAATCCTGTTACACGTTTATCATGTAAGGTGTTGTGTGAAGTTATGATTTGCTGAATATGATTATCCTATTTGTATGCATGTATCATTTTTGTACGCAAAGTTATGAATATTGACCACGTACCAGTATTTCAAATGTGTTTGTAACACCCACTAGGTAGTTTACACCCAATCTAGCCAGCACATTGTGAATGGACTATTCAAGTTGATGGCCCATTAAAGGACACTCAGCTTACAGAATAGAAGAAGCCCCACCGGATGGGCCTTCCTGTGGACATTTTAGCCAGAATATGGGTTATGGCTGCTCCTATACTCATCAAAGCATATGACTTGCTCATGTGACTCTGCACTCCATCTTGTGCCTGTAATTTTCCACAAACTAAGACTGAGAGCATCCCCTTCACATGGGAGAAGGTATAAAAAATCCTGAAGCATCTCAGTTTTGCCTCTTTCCTGCTCTGATCTCTGGACTCACACTAAAAGGAACGTTCCAACCGATAGACTGAGGACCTTCTAATCTTTTGGAAGTTACCAGAGACTTTACAAGCCAGCAATTTATTCTATAACTGTTTCAAACCTTATATAAGAACTCAGCAATGGTTGTATGCATTTGATTCCATTGACCATTTTAACTCTCTCCTATTTATTTTCTCTTATAAATAAACCTTTAGATAGTAGATGCTAAAGGATTGGCAACAGTATGATTATTGGGTAAGATATGACATATATTGGCCTGGCTGTGTGGCTGATCTCTTGGAGTTAGAAAAACCCTTTGTTTGATTAAATTGGTTTTGAATAACCGCTCATCATTCAGTCTAGTGTCTGGGTGGTGAAACAAGGGCAGGGATACCAAAGGAGACTGCATTTTTTACTTCTTGTAAATCATAAAATGTGAACCAAGGTCTACACTTACTAATAATTACATTTCATATCTCATACAGTAGACAGGAGGTTTCATATCTCATAAAGTAGGCAGGCACATTTCCAGCTCACTCGGCCCCTGTTCCCAGAAGCTGGCCCTGGGTGTGGGGGGGCCCACCGCTGCCATCACCTCCCCAGCCAGGCTCTCTCTCAAGCAGCTGCTGCACTGCACAGAGCAGCAACCTGGAGTGGCCAGCTTCAGCCATGTGAGAAGCAGCTCCATTCTGCTCCCTACCCAGGCCTGGCTGCCAGGGAAAGTGGTCTAGCAGGCTACGGGGGAGGCACAGCAGGAGGACAGAGCTCGCAGGTAACTCTGGTGGGGCGGGGAGAGCATGGGGGGCCCCAAGCTGGGTGCAGGGTGGAAGGGGCACTGGGCAGAGGACACATGTGGGGTGGTCACATGCCCTCCCCTTTAGATTGTGTAAGGTGACCAGATGTCTGGATTTTATAGGAACAGTCCCAATTTTCAGGGCTTTTTCATATATAGGCACCTATTCCTCCCCAGTTCCTGTCTCGATTTTTTCACAATTTTTATCTGGTCACCCTAAGATTGTGCCCCCCCACAAATAGGGGGAGGCAAGAGTTTGTCTATGCGTTAGTAGTGCACAAGGCTAAATAATGGAGTCTTGCATTGCATCACTGGCCAAACAAGGAGGGTTGACAATGCCCCTTTGCCCAAATGGGGCCATCTCCAAGACACATCTCCTGGTGATTAATTTCTAACCCAGGTCCATAAAACATACTAACAATATAAATACATTATTCCTTAAATATTTCCTATATATATCTCTTTCAATGATTATGAATCTTAACAAGTTATGAGATTTCTATAGGTACCTTACATGTTACTCTTTATGCATAGATATTCTGTGAGACCTATTTGGTGTAGTAAGTTTATGAGGTCTGAGGTGGAATGTTTGCTAAGAATAGGGGACTCTTTACCAAGGGATTTGTATGTAACGGGACCAATGCCATATGTTTCCATATAGTAAATCTGCAGCTTCCTTCCCTACCTAAAAATCAGATATTTGTTGTTGGTTTTTTAAATTTATTTTCTGTCAGGCAGGACATCTTTCATAGTAAATACCTCCATTTGTACATTTCCCCAACATCCACTTAGAACAGATGTGACACTATTGCAGAATTCATGACAACTTAGTAGTTATGGTTCTTTAACAAATCTCTAATGGCAGGAGACTAATTTCAGCTCATTTCACAGAGATTTAATAACATGACATCCCTTCTATCACTATGGGAATGTAGCCATTTTTTAAGAGTTGTTTTCAATTCCTCAAGAATGTTCCAGTAATCAGAACTAGATACATAGGAATGGGTCATAAGAGAAAAAGATACATAGTGAGAGTTAAAAATAAGACAAATATTACATCATTATGGACAGATTAATTTGGGATCCTTAGGATCTGAGCCTGGTGATCTGAAGATCTCAATGCAACAGTGAGGCAGTCAGACATCAATACCTAAGTTTTAAAGTATCCACTGATTTTGGGGTGCCTGTTTTGAGATCTCCAAGTTGAACTCCAGGATACTGGTGAACTGAAACACCCCAAAAGTGTGGGGAATTAAGGCCAAGAAACTTTTTCTCCAATCTTCAGCTGTAGTGGATAAGTACTTAACCCAGCTGAAGAGGGATACAGGCAGTTTAAAGCCAGCATTGTACTCCTCAAGTCTCTGGGCCACTGAGGTACTGTTTCCATCCCTTAGAGAAGCCTGAAAGGGATGTTTGGGGATCTGGGGAGCCCTTACCATGCACTTTTCCCCTAGTCACATGCACTTTGCCAGCAGCTGGGCTGAGAACTGGCCTGAGGCTCTGACCCTTTGAAAGAAAGATCAAAGGAATCCACAGGATGTTAGTGGGGTAGCAGTGTGTAAGGAGGAGATAGCGGAAGTAATTCTAGGCAGTCAGTGGAGCTTCAGAGAAAAATCTTTGCAGGAAAGCTATAAGCCAAATTATGGCAGGAACTTCCCCTCCCTCCTCAGTGCACCACTTCCTCCCTGAAAAAATAAACAAACATGGCACTATGTTAGGTTTCTGACTGTAGGGAAAGGTTAGAAGGCAGCGTTCTAATGGATCTATGCCCCCCACTCCACTTAATTCATGCTGATTTGTGATTTCCATTCTTTCACTCTCCAAAGAGTTTAACGATTTGAAGAGAAAGGAAAACTATCAGAATAACTGCTAGTTCATAAACATTGAGACATTTCTCACAAAGGATGATTAAAGAGCGGGCTTCTTTTGCTTGGTGTATTGCTGTAGCTAGGATAGTGTTCTTTGTTCAATCATGAATGACACAGCAATACCCTTATTATTTCTTTGATTGTTCTTTATTTGGGTTGTATAATTTGTATCAAGTGAAACAAATTCATTCTGCTCTGTATTGTGGTTCCTATCTAATGATTGAACAAATAAACTGATCTTTGTTCTGCAATCTTGCATGAATACTAGACTGCTCCAGGACATGTTCAAACCTGTAGAGGAAACAAATTAATACTAACAGGCAATGCCAGGCACAGCAAGGAACACTTAGCAGCTTGTGATTTCACTTCCAAATTGTACTTAAAAAAAATCCATCTGAACTTGTTCTTTAAAAAAAAAAAGGTTTTACTTATTTGATAAGAAACATGGGATCACATCTGAGTTAAAAACACTTTACTCATACATTTTAATGCAGTCTGAATTGATTATACACAAAGAAAAACATGGAAATGTGTGGGGGGGGCTATATTTTATTTGCATAATACCACCAATATATCAGGTGCTTTTCAAGCAGCTAGGAGGACAAGGTCCTGGGCCTCAGGAGGTTACAATCCAAATAAACAATGTGCAAACACATGAAAAAATATGCAGAAAGAGGTTTGCTTTGTGTAACCGGGTTGTACATCAGTCTACAGTACCTTTTCTCATGAGACTTCCAAAAGAGGAAGGGAAATGGCTTTTTCTGCCACTTTTGCATTCATATGTTAGGAATATGTCCTCGCTCAGCTGACAAGTATTGTTAGCATTTTCATAAGTTAAAAGTTTTATCCTACTGCAAGCTCAAGAAAACTGCTGAAGATTTTATCAGAAAGTCTGGGAGCAATCTATTTTTTTCTTGCTAGAGAATTTACTATTTAAGCCTTCCATGTCTTATGTTTACATTAAGTGCAATTTGATCAGCCTCAGTAGGGCTTCTTTGAATGCATTAAGTAATCTTCCTTCCTTTTTCCTCTCCAAAATACTAAGGGTAATTTCACAGTTATCTGTAATATCATTCATGGCTTGGCAGAGAACGAACCCTCCTCAACTCAGGCTTCTGAAAGGAATTTGAGAATTCCCACAGGAAAGAATGTGTTTCTAACATCTCTAGAAACCTATCTTTTTGTTTGCATTGGAAAAACAAGCTTTCATCTTCACACTAATGATTCAGACTTATAGATTGTGCATGAGGAAGATGCAGGATCACTTTGAGTTTAATGAGCAAATTGGTTAGAAATAACTGCTGGAGGCTCTCTTTTGATATTGAATATATTATATTGTACACATGTGTATCTTCCTGTTGTCTGTGGATTTTCTATGTGACTAAACTGTTCTATACTAGTAGGCTGAAACTGCATCCAGTTCTGTGACTGGATCTTTTAAAAGATTTTTTAATCGCTACAAAAAGAATAAGTTTAATACCCACTGTAGAATTTAAGCTAAAGTTTATACTGTAGCATAGAGATGCATATGAACCACATCTCATTTATTTATAGACTTTCCTCCAGCCCTCATCAGCCTGGTGTATCTACTCTCAGCAGACCCTGTGAAGTAATGTCACACCTGTTTTACAGAGGGGTTCAATCTCACACAGTGAATCCATGAGAGAGCCCAGAACAGAATCTAGATCTCCTTATCCCCAATCCGCTGCCTTAACCACACCACCTTCTTTCTTTATTTCCCAATGTATAGTGTGTGACACCAGAAGCAATTTAAATAGTGAGTAGCACTGAATGGGGCAGGACACTGGCCAACAAGTAAAACCATGGAGAGATACATGAATACCCCTCCATGCCTATCCCGTGGGATTGTTGCAAGAACTTTCATAGTAGTGGCACAGGAGCCAGCAAAGAGAGCTGAGATCAGGGGAGTTTTATTGGAAACCTGTTGGAGGAGAAGGGAGGCAAGACCCTGTTCCTTAGCGGCAGAGTGTGTGTTCTCAAGAGTGTCTGCTTGCTTGCTGGATTGCTTTCAGTTTGCAAAGTGTAGTAAGGGACAGTGTGTTGTGAGAAAAGGATCACAGCTGAGCTTTGATTAGGGGATCAGACTGCCATAATCAGCAGGCCTATAAAGGCAGCCAACTGGTCAGCCAGCAGCACATGAGCCAACAAACAACTGAAAACAGGGGAATTTGGAAAGGAAGCGAGGGGGGGAATGTTGTGTGGGTTTTCTGTTGACAGATGCTTAGGAGGGGAGGCTCTGCTTGTTACAGAGGCAGCAGGAGTAGTGACCCCAAAAATGGACAAAACCAATGAAGATACAAGATGTACGTTATTCTGGAGAGGGTACCTGAAAGGTGCTTCATTTGTATGATGTGCTGCCTGATGGATCTGATGGAAGAGAAGATCTCAGGTTTTGAAATGCAGGTAGAAACTCTGGTTGAGTTTTGAAGGGGATTTGAGCAAATGATGAAGGAAAGGCCAGAGGTGGCTGAAGGGAAAACTCAAGACTTGCAGCTGCAAGCTGGACTGGACAACTGTGAGGGTAAACTGCTGGGTGAATTAAATGGCCCGTGGAAATATGTGCTTATAAGAACCAGGTAGAGGAAAAGACCAGCTAGTGCAGGAGACAGGGCCAAGGAATAGGTTTGCTGAGTTGGAAAATGAAGGGGAGAAAGTCACTATAAAAGACGGGAGAGCAAGGAAGAATGGCTAGCTCTACAAAAAGAGGGGCAGAGACAATGGAGATAACCAGAGTTCAGAGCTACAGGAAGACAGAGGATGACTCTCAGAAGATTGCAAGTGAGAACAGACAAAATGATTTGCATCCAGAAGGGGCAAGGCTGGAGAATCACAGCAATACCAGGAATTCAAGAGCAGGGAATAAGTAATAACAATTACAGAAGATCCCCATTATTGCCTGGACACTTTTTGAACTGCTTCTTGGGTTTATATAGAGCAGGGAGCCAATCAGAAACTATGGGGCTGCTGTCTGTCAAACCCTTGAGGCAGAACTTCCCATGGTCTGTGTCCACAGCAGGTCATGGAATATGTAGTGTAAACTAGTTACAGCTACTGCTGGGTGGCAGCCTGGAGCTCTCAGTTACCTCAGAGTTCTACTAGCCTGAGTTCTAGACCTGTGGGGCCTTACACTGAGGATAGGGTGTAGATTAAAAATAATCTAGGTATAGCCCACCACCTAAACAAATATTTGGTCTCATTTCCTAATAAGAGTAATGAAGAGCCTGGACACAGTGAACAGGGTGTCTAATGAGAAAGAAGATACATAAAAAGCAAAAATTACAAGATCCATGGTAGAAGCCAAACTCAAACAACTTAATGGGACCAAATCATGAGCTGTGGATTGTCTTAATCTAAGAACATTAACAGACCTGGCACATGAAATTACAAGCCCAATAACAAGAATGTTTAATGAATCTGTAAACTCAGGGCCATACCCCATGGGAGAACTGCAAATATATTACCTATATTTATGAAAATGGTGTGGGGGGTGGAGGTGGGGAAGTGGTATGGTAAACTATAATTTGACCTGAATTATATGGGAGATCTTAAAACAACTTTTGAAAGAGAATTTAAGGATACAGAGATAAACAATAATTGGGATACAATACAACATGGTTTTACAATGGGTAGATCATGCCACACCAACCTGATCTCTTTCTTTGAAAATATAACTGATTTTCTAGACAAAGGAAATGCAATAGATTTAATCTACTTGAATTTCAGGAAATCATTTGATACAGTTTGACATGGGAAATTATTAGTTAAATTGGAGAAGATGGGATTAATTGGGATTAATATGAAAATCAAAAGGTGGATAAGGAACTGGTTAGAGGGGAGACTACACTGGGTCATAATGAAAGGTGAACTGTTAGGCTGGAGGGAAGTTACTAGAGGAGTTCCTCAGGGATCAGTATTGAGACCAATTTTATTTAACATTTTCATTAATGACCTTGGCACAAAAAGTGGGTATGTGCTAATAAAATTTGCAAATGACACAAGGTGGGGTGGTATTGCCATTATGGAGGAGGACCAGAATTGGATTTGGATAACCTTGAAAACTGATCACCATATTTGGAGTCTGGAAGGAATTTTCTCCCAGGTCAGATTGGCAGAAATGCTGGGGGAGGGGGGGGGGGTTTCACCTTCTACTACAGCATGGGGCATGGGGCACTTGCTGATTTGAACTAGAGTAAATGGTGGATTCTCTGTAACCTGAAGTCTTTAAATCAAGATTTTAGGACTTCAGTAACTCAGCCAGAGGTCATGGGCCTGTTGCCGGAGTGGGTGGATGAGGGTCTATGGCCTGTGACATGCAGGAGATCAGACTAGATGATCATGGCTAAAGTCTATAAGAACATCTGTTTTGTGGTGGGGGAATGAAAAGGGCGGGGCCTGGCCCTTTTTTTTTCTTTTGGAGTTGGGGAGAATGTGTACAACAGTTTGCATTCAGATCTGTGCTTTGATTCATACTTGCATAAGGATATATGAGGTTTACTATTAGTTTCTTTAAATTAAGGATTTTTTAAAATTTTTATCTTGATGCCATATGAATCAACTATCACCCATATAAACATTCTGATCTTCATCTCCATAGTCTTCCCCTTCCCTGTCACACATTCCATCACCCTGCCAGTAGAAGCTGCTTGTGCTAAATCAGTGCACCTTCAAGTGTCCAAGTTCCGCCACCTCCTTGGATGACCCTAACTACTTTCTGGACTGCACTTGCCAGGACCAGATCTCCATCAAATAGCTTTTCTGCTACTGAACCTGAAATGAGGAGTTTGCTGGCAAAAGCAAGTCAGGCTTTTAGTACTTTACGTCTAGATATATTGATTGTGAGAAAAGATAGAATCCCTCTGCCATCATGGGGTGTAAAATGAGAATAACCTAGAGCAGGGGTTCTCATGACAAATTTTTTGGTGGCCTCAGAGTGCTGGTGGCCACTCTGACAATTTTTCCTAAAATACTTAATTAACTTTAGGAAAAACAAATAAATATGCACATCAAAATCATTGTAATTTATTTTTTGCTAGCTAGTAAATCTTCTGGTGCTTACCCCGCCATCCCAGGGCTGAAGCCCGAGCCCCACCACCTCCAGGAAGGTGGAAAATTCACAGGCTGCCTGCTCCTCCAAGGTTGTGTCCCAGCTGTCTCCAGAGGAGGGCAGGGCCCAACTGCTGTTGGCAGCCCCAGCCACCAACACCAAGGTGGCACATCCAGGAGCAACAGGGAGGGGAAAGGGGCAGCTGCTTTGCCCCCCAATCACTGTCCAGGAGGTTGTGGCCGCAAGAAAAGCCCATGGTGGCCACATTTGAGAAATGCTGACTTACAGTCAACTTTCATTTATTTTGGAGGAGAATATGGGAAAAATCATATTGGCCACATCTACCTATACTGGCTTGTTCTAAATCCCATATGAATTCCACCTCTTCTACTCCTATGTCCCCAGTGAATGAAATGTGACAAACTAGATGTGATATTACAGAATTTGCTTACTGTACATGATGCAGCTGCGATATATAGCTGACTAGCTTAAAGTCTGAGCTACGTTGAATGTGATGACAGAACAAAAGTGCTCAGATGATGGGCATGATAGAAGGACCTAAACAGAACTGGCTAGAACAGAGCTTCAGAACAGACTAAAGAGATAGATACAATATTGATTCTAAAGAACATACCTAATTAAGCTTCTTTTTAAAAAAGTTCTGACTCTACTAACACCTCTGCTGTGGCTTGATTCTGTAGCCAGTCAGTAACACTTTGGAGGCAACAGGAGTTCTGCATGAAAAGTAGCTTCAGCATCAGCCCTGTACAATAGGTGGAGATGGTAATGACATCTCTAATTACTTGATACTTTCCATTATAAGATCTTGTTTTCTGCTAGTTACAACTTTGCCAAACTTCAACTGTTTGGGCTGAAACTTTCTATGCTAGATATCTGCCTGATGCTAACTTTTTTTTTTTTAAAGGGAGACGGGTGAGGGGGAAGTTTCAACAAAAACAGTTTAGCCATTTCCTAGAATGAGATTAGGGAAAAACACATTGCCCATGTTAAACAAAATTCTTACAGCAGTTCAGTTGAAAAGCTCTAGTATCTCTATGCTTTGGAATAGGAACTTGAAAAATACAAGCCAGGGATGTATCTTTTGCTTTTCCTTGAAAAAAAACCACCCCAAACTGGCCAAATTATAAGCTTTTGAAACGTCTCAGTTTACACATGCTCAGCAGAGACTTTTGCAGCATCAGTCCTCTAATGACTCGGTTTGCCTTGGGCACACTCCATCTCAGGGCTACAGGGGCAGAGCAGAACTTTGCCTGAAATTGCTGCTTCTGGCTGCTGTGGCTGGCTGTGAGGATCAACATCAGGACTGAGAGCAGGAAGGCTCTCCTGTGCTCCTGAGCACTCCCCTGCAGGCCCTCAGGCAGTGTGGGGAAAGAAATTTCCCCACTTGCATGCTGAAGGGACAAGAGCCAGATTGGGGACACAAGAGAGAGTAGAATGGAACAAGGACCCTGGTGGGAGAGACTGGGACTGGCTGGGCAAAGAGACTTGGAGTGGAAGCCAGAGGGAGGGGAGGGATGCTACTTTGCGATTGGATGAGGAGCCAGGGGGGCGGGGGAGGGTAATTGAGACTGACTGAGCAAGGAAACTGGGACAAGGAGTCTGGGTCAGGGGAAGACTGCCTTGGGCGGAGCCTGGATGTGACTGGGCAAGGACAGTGGGAGTGGAGCGAGGATTCTGGGAAGATCTAGACTGGGACTAGTTAGGAAAGGATCTGCAAGGACGGGGAGAGCCAGGGCTGGAAAAGGCTAAAGGGACAAGTGGCAAAAGGGGGCAGTCTTGTTGAGGTGAGGGGAGTCACAATGGTCTGTTACCTGTAAAGCATGTTATACTTCAGAACCTAGACCGAAAGTCAAGATTCCTAAGTCTCATCATTCCTCTGCTGTCTGCAAATATCTGTGAAACCGTCTGGAAAAGGGAGTGTTCCATTCCCCCTCTAGTCACTAATTCATGTAGAAGATAACCTACTGCTACTATGAGTACTCCATGAGCTCAAGTGGCAGAAGTCTGTGCTGTGGATCTAAAGGTTCCAACCCTGCTGGGTGTCATGATGGAAATGCTGGAGGAGAGTTGCAGCTTTTCTTTGCATGTGTAATTTTAAAAACTACATTAAAAGAATGTTAAGTTTGCTAAAGCAAGCGCTCAAAAGTTAGGAAATGCCAGAATTAAAGTTGCCCATATAACCTTAATTTGGCTCCCCTGTGCGTATATATTATGATGCAGTCTTTAATTACAGGGTCATACATGATATTTTCCACTGGACCCCTGCCCCATTCAGTGTACAGCATGTCCACTCATAGGTGCTGGAACTAAGGGTTCTGGGGGTACAGCATGGTTTTGAAGGGTTTCCATCACATACAGAGTTTACAGCTTGGTTCAATGGCTCTCAGCACTCCCAGTATACAAATTGCTCCATCACCATTAATTTTGGGTGCTCAATTTGAAACAACTAGGACGAGATTGTTCAGAGTACTTTGAGTTGTATAGCACTCTGTATGTTCAAAGCAAAGCTCCCATTGACTTCAGTTGCAGCTGTGAGTGCTCAAGTCAGGTAACCAGAAAATGAGGAACCCACAATTAGTAGCCATCCATGAAAAGTTTGGTTTAAGTGACTTGCCCACATCACATAGGAACTATACAGTAAAGGCCAGGAGAGAACCCAACTTTCGAGGGCAGCACTAAAGTGGCTTAACCACAAGACTCTCCTTTCTCTTCCTTCTGGCCTCTGCCTCATTCATTACACATCTTCCAACTTCTGCAACAAATGATACAGGGATCCTACAGACAACACCTTCATTCTACGCAACCAGGATTAATTCCCAGAAACGGTCCATTCCATGCACTAATTGAGGTGCCTGTAACATTCTTTTAATGTTGTTTTTATGTGTAATATATATTCACATTGCTTTTTAAGACAATATAGTGAATCTATTTTGTAATTTTTCCATTAAATCCTATGTATTGTGCAGATTTAGATAGAAATGGTTTCCAAATGAAAAAAGTCCAAAATAGTGTGGGCCAAGTTGGCAACCTTCCTGTACTCCATTCCCCAGAAGGTACAAATTGCACCTGTATACCAGCCCAGTCTCTTGTGGCCTAGAGATGGACAGGTGATGTTTCCACTGCTGTCCTTCCTCAGAGGTTCTGGCATTGTAGGCTGCTTTGAATTCCACTGGGGATTCCAAAGGAGCGTCACCAGCAGAAGCTACAATAGCAGTGCACTCCTCCTTCCTGACCAATACCACTCGCTTCTGGGGAAGTTCTGGCCCACATTATGCCCATCAGTCAAGTGGAAGTTCCCCATGCTTCTAGAGATCTACTGCTAAGTATTCTACATGGGTGAAAGTTGCCATAAACCCTGTGTGAACTTTGTCCGGTCTCTTTAGTAATCCTGTACACATTATTTGTATCTCCAGGCTTAAGGCCAGATTCTATTCTCATTTATATCCATATAACACCACTGATTTTAATGAAGTTACTCCAGATTTATACAGGCATAAATGAGGCGGGCGAGGGAGGGTGGAGGGAGAAATCTGCCCATCTGGCTTAATTTGGATGGATTTGCTAAAAGATTAACTGGATGAATTATATTAACTAGATCTTTAAACAACATTGGGTTCAAAGTCTGCTGGTCTGACCTTCATGACAACAGATTTCAGAGAATACCACCACCCATGCCATGTGTACCAAACAATTCCATTGTCTGTCTTTGCTGTATAAGGTCCTTTGTAGTACACACCGTTCAGGTTGGAAGTGTGACACCTGGTGGGAAAGAAAGGGAAAATAAAAATAAGACATTCATGTTAATTAAACAAATCTGTTTTGTCTAAAAGCTTCAGGGATGTGTAGTTATTGCATGAGCCAAAAAAATCGCTATGTTGATGACAGTCTAATTTGACAGCTGTAGGAATTTGCATTCATGGGGCTCAATGCCACTAAACAATAAAGGCTAAATTAGGGCACAATTTCAAGGGTTCTAGCGGCATCAAAACAAAAAGTGCTTTGTTCCTTGACTCCATTCCTTTAACACCATTAGTTCCCTGACATTTCACCTGCTAATCTGCTTTGCTAGAGAATGTTTCCAGACTTGTTAAGATCCTACCTAGCAACAAGGGTACGTGGCAATGAAAACTTTGTGAAAGGAACGTGGCATTGTTCCTCTGTTGGTTGTTTTGGAGCAATTGCTCTAAACCCTGCATTTACTGCCAACACTTCGAGTTTCAAATGCAAAAATAAGAATAATCATCATCAGCTCAGCTATTAAACTACTGATTTCATATTTGTTGGAAAAATATGAAATCTCTCTACAAGTTAAATATAGGCACTCTGGCAATCCTCCAATAGCTGGATCATCTGACCTGCTATTTTAATTGCCATCCTTCTCTCGCTCTCTAACACATTGCAACAGTATATGTTACATTTGTAACTGTCAAAGAAATACTTTGTTATGCTACAGCCCCTCTGCCTCATTAATTTTGTTTCCATGAAGAAGGAGGAGGTTGGGATGATTGTGACCATATAGACAATTACACTTTTGGGGGGGGGGGGCAGGATATTGTAGTGAATCTGTTTAGCTGTAGCTCCAGTACTAGATTATAACAACTGTTGAGTCGGTATTTTGTTGTTATTAGTAGGCACGAGCGCAGCACGCAGCAGGAGGCAAGCTGGTCAGCAGGAATTCAGTGGCGGGTACGCAGAAGGCGCGGGACTGGCAGATCACCCGCAGAAACGCTGCTGAATCCGTGTGACCAGCGGAACTCCCGCAGGTGCGCCACTGAAGGCCACCTGACTGCCGTGCTTGGGGTGGCAAAAAACAGAGAGCCGCCCCCGGTTGTCATACGTTATGATGGATTTTAGAAAGCTGTCTTTAGGTAGAATTCAAAAAAGAAAACAACCCAGAATTAGCCTTAAGGATATAACTATTGGCAAATGTTAGTCTCTCAGAGTGTTTGCACATGTTTACACTTAACAGTTACAAAGAACTGAAATTGAAGCAATAATAAAAAAAGCCATATGTTAAAATTCTTATTTAGCTGGTTGTTCTTTGCAAACACTTTTTAAAAATTGAATCATGCCATACACCAGCTGAAAGTTTATGACCTGCAGATATAAAACGTGGCTTTGATTTTCAAAATGATAAATCGGTGACAGAACTGACATGCTCAATATGTCATACACTTTCCTTACTGGGTAGGCATTTGTTTACTTTGCACTACTCACTCAAGCACAAACTTCCTTAGCAAAGGCATAGAGGATAACATGTGGTGATTAGCTATTGGACTTCTTTATTGACTCCTTTACTGCATTCCCTTCTTTTGGTGGAAATGGACACAAGTGGATTTTTTTGAAAGCACCATGAGCCAAGAATAACAACTCTTAAATTGGTGCTGGGGAGCAAAAAAGCACAATAGCAAAGCTACACAAATACTGTGTAACGGTCTGTACACGGAAATAACTCAACATGCAGAAGAAACAATTGGCATATGATTACATATCTTAGGTACTCAGCTTATGGAAAATAAAAATTCATAAAGGTGTGCTTTTCTTAAAGTTACACTGCCAAACCTGGCAGGCTCATGTACACACCTTAGAAGTAGCCTATTTCCATACTTATTGTCCTACTGATCCCTTAATTTTTTTCAGGCAAAAATTGCATTTCAACAGATTTTAAATAGAAAAACAAATTCCTACTCAGCTGGGAGACCATATATAAACCAATCCAGGGCATTGGTTCTCCTTGTGATTGTTAATGTGAGCATGACAAATGAGTGATCTCAGTGCTTTCATTTCACTGTGCCTGCCTGCTTTGTTCTTTTGTGCAGGCAGAATACTGAAATTTGCAAGCATTCTGCTCAGTATTTCAGTGTTCAGTTCAGTAGTAAGTGCTTACTCAACAAAATGGCAGAATCAAGGAAGTGGGGTGACCTCATTAGCAATTTTCATCTTTAACCCAGAACCCAGAACATAGTTGCTACAAGACAGTATTATCACTTTAAGAGAGAGAAAGATTCACAGCTAGTAGAAACCTGCACTGGCAATACTGTGGTATTTCTATTACATGAATCATAATAGTACATTAGATACAAAGAGCTGTCAAATCATGTCATGCAGCTATTTCCACAAAGGTATAATGCTTTTGCCTGAGCTATCAGATATAATAAGAGATTTGTTTTGAGGAAAATGGATTCAGTTGACTAATAGTCATTGGTGATTCATCATACATGAAAGCTGTGATACTTATCACAATCCTATGCAATTTTAGGTCTGGAGGTTCATTTAATTGGGAACAGAATCACAACTGATTTTTTTCTATATGTAATTGTAGCTTTAAGTAGAACTGAAACTCAGTCCACATGTAGTTTTCCTATGATATGATATCCCAGTTCCTTGCAATATCCATTATGTTGATTCTCCTTCCCTTCCATATGCTAAAAGATAAAATTAATTTTGAAACAAACCTATGAGGTGGTTACAGGTAATGCGATTGGGCTAATTTATCTCAGTCCTCTCAAAGAAAGTGGTATTGAATTTTGGGAAGTGAGGGGTTACAAAGATGACACAGAGAGAGACACACACTGGAGTTGATCCAGCCTGGCAATTATGCCAAGTGAACTGAGATTGCATTGTGATAATATGCTTCTTTGAACTGCCTTTTATAGCTATATATTGCATAGCTTCACCTTATAGCAGCTATAATTATCTTATTATTCAAGTAAACCTATACAAATAGCTGCCCATATATTCAAGGCCAAGGTTATTTATCATTTATGTTCAATATTCTGTGTCACCTTGCATATACAAGTATAAGAAATGTTACATTTTAAAAACTTTGACTTCATCATATTTAAAGGAAGTTTCCTTCTCAGAATAATCGCTCTGAGAACAACCCCTAATTAAGGGGGGTGCATTTCCATCTTGATGAATGGATAATGAGCTTGAGACCCTGTGAAGTGAGGTGAAAAATGGTTCCCCTAACATTAGACATCTATTAACTCAACCACTAGCACTAACTTGTCATATAGCCTGCACAAATGTCACATCTGGTCTAGTTAAATACTGCGGAAATGCAAGAATGGGAAGCAGTGGTAATGTGTGTTCAAGATGACCTGCTTAAATGAAAATCAGAGACCTTAAAGAGAATCTGTCCATTGGAGATCGAATAAATACAGTTAGATGGACAGCAAGGTGAGAAGTTGGAATGCAGACCCCTGCACATAGTAAATCCCTTCTCTCAGTCCAATGCAAGTTGGAGATGGTGTGATACAGGGTATCAGTCCAGCAGTTCGTTCAAGGGTCAGACTCAGTCATGTGGCCAAGTGCTGAGGTGTCTATGATAGGGGTCAATGACAGATTACCTAATTACAATTAATGATACCAATCCTACCTAATATCATATGTTTCTACTTCACATGCAGGGCTGGCTCCAGGTTTTCTGCCACCCCAAGTGGCAAATAAATAAATAAATAAATGCATTAAAAAACAACAACATGGCAGCGCAATCACATCGGCGGCAATTCGGCAGCAGGTCCTTCACTCTGAGAGGGACCCGCCGCAGAATTGCCACTGAAGACCCCAATGTGCCGCCCCAATAGCGGCCGGAATGCCACCCTTGGTATTGGCCGCCCCAAACACCTGCTTCTTTAGCTGGTGTCTGGAGCCAGGCCTGCTCATATGTAATCAGGAAATATCATAGTCACTAGTATTGGTATTCTCATAAATACCTGACCTGTTAAACCACCAGCCAGCTGTGTCCTCCTCAGCACAGTTCCCTTCATAGTTGTCATTGTCTCTGTCTTGTGTACTAAATTTCATTCCGCGGTGATCAGCCCACCATTTCACTTCAGGGTGAAACCCCCCAGTAAGGGAGTCACCAGCTGTGCCAGAGTATTCTCCACAGCTCAGCTGGTATGAGCTCTAATGAAAAATGGGGAGAGAAAAATTAGACTAGTCTCTGGGTGTTATTAACAAATATAGGTATTAACTAGGAAATATACATTCAATTCACTGTTATTTAATATAAACTCAGAAATGGCATATCATTTAGCTCTTGCCATTTAAACACAGTATAAAAGGCAACTGGGAGGATGCTCAGTAAGATAAAAGAATTTTCAAGAACTTTAAATACCTGTCTATAAAGCAGGCTTTTAGGGTTCAATTCTGCAAGGTGCTGAGTGGCTTCATTGAATGCTTTTAATTCCCACTGCCTCCAGAACAATGGAATTTTACATTAGTGATTGTTTAGGATAGGCAGCACCTACCAGAAGGCATAATTGGGCCATTTGTCCCCAATTCAGCAAGGTACTTAAGTATTGCCTACATTTAACCGTGTATAGTCCTAGTGAATTGACTTCTACAGGACTACTCATATGCTTAAAATTAGCCACATATTTAAGTACCTTGCTGAATCAAGGCCTTTGTTAACAAAGTGTATTCTCTGTGATTTACCCTTTAACAGAGCTAATTTTGCTTAATAAAAACTTCATCTTATGTTGAACATTTTCACGTCAAAAAATCTTTGTAACCACCATCATTGATAACATCAGCAAATGAAAACTGTCTGTTATTAAAAGGTTGCTGAAGAACCAGAAAACTAATTTAAAATCTTTAAAGACAGGCACCAAGTAAGATTGTGTGAAACCAATTTATGAACTTAAACCAATGTGTTATTACATTATCAAAAATTCTAAGGTCTTGGTGAGAGAGAAAATGTGTTAATAAGAGATATTAGAAAACTATATATGTATATGAAAGTTGTGGAATCTATAATTATATGACCTGCCATAATATTTTTTCTGTTGCCTACAGAATCCAAGCTTTCATTTAAAAAATAAATTTACTGATTAAAGAAGTTATTCAGTATTCTATTACCTCTTCATCAGCAACTCTGAAGCTTTTATATTGTGCAAATCGCCGCTCTCCTTCGAAATCAGAGAGATCGATTCTTAGGGTATAGTTTCCTTAACAAAACAACAACAAATATTTATTTATGTTAAATCAACCTCTCTCAGCATTCCTCAGAATAAAGCCATTGTGTTATACAAAAAGACCAAAATCCTATTTATGTTTCTTCTTTTGCTCCCACAAGCCTTTTTATTTTCACATTTGCATTTAAATATTTAAAAAGTTATGGAACAAATTCATATGAATAAAGATCACAGCAATTTCTATAAGAAACTAATATTGTTCTGGCATCATCTTCTTTAAATTATGTTTCTAAAATTGTTGTAAAACAAGGAATAGCAAGAAATGCTTAAGTGCTGAGGAAGAAAGAAGATAAAAAGGTGTGGAATATACTTCAAGAATACAGATTATAATAGTCACTAAGGCCTAGAGATGACCTGTGCCTGCCAGTAGTGAGTGGGGGAGGGGAATAGAGTGAGGGCAGCTGGCTTCAGCAGTGTTACTGAGCATGCTCAGTCCATGTGAGCATGCTCAGTACAAGCCAAGCAGCAAATCTGGTGGGGCACATCACCCCGCATGCCCCCCCATGCGTTGCCTCTGCTAAAGCCACATTTTCTCATGAAGGTCTACAAAAGTGAGCGTATCATAGACCACAATGCTTGCAATCAAACTTTAGACATTTAAAATTAATTTTTACTACTATTTCTCCCTTCACAAAACATACAGGGCTGATCTGTATCACAAATTGATGGAGTTACACTGGTACAAGTTTTCCAGCCAACGCTCACATTGGTAGGATTTGTGAGTTGCTGATGAAAGTAGGAAAGAGGATCCAGCCATAATCCTGGGTTTGTCCTTCCTCAAAGTTTGGGGAAATTTGCATCCAAATCCAAAATTTGAGGCTTAGGTTCCTCTGTTTAATTTACTAATCTACAATCAGAGCCAAATCCTCAGATGGTGTAAACTGACATCGTTCCAATGACTTCAGTGGAGCTGTGCCAAATTTAAACCAATTGAAGATATGGCCCTAAATGCATAGAATAAATTCTTCTTTCACTTACACCCATTCAACCCCATTGAGCTGGACTTATCTGAGGACAGAGTATGTTCAAAGGTTGATTGAGCAATGAGGGGCATGGTGCCAATGTGAACTGACATCAGAGTAATTTAGGAAGTCTGCCTTTTGAAGGTTTTGGGAGGAGGAATGAGTAAACTAAATTGAAGCATAAGATGTAACAAGCAATAATTTAGGCCTGGTCTACACTAGGAAATTAGATCAGTATAACTCACACCCCTGTGTGATGCAGTTAAACCAACCTTACCCCCATTGTAGCTACTGCCTCCCAGGGAGGTGGATCACCTATGCTGATGGGAGAACCCCTCCTGTTGGTGTAGGTGGCATCTTCACTGAAGTGTTACAGTGGCGCAGCTGCACCAGTTAAATGTTTTATGTGTAGACAAGCCTTTAGAGGAGGTTATGTTAGGACAATAGGAGATTAACTGCCTTCAGTTATTAGAAATATGGAGACACTGTTAGAATGCTCAGGAGTAGGAGAAATAAGAAAGTACCCAGACCTGCACTGTAAGTCAGATTGTATCACATATGTGGCCACTACAAGTCCTGAATAAATGGAACTGATGCAGTTCACTGACTGGGTCAGGACTGTCAGTTAAACTGATGCGGTTCTGCTTGGGGGAGGAAGGATCTGAGAACCACTTGGGGGATGGTGGCCTTATGTACTGCGGAGCATTGCTCTGTAGAGGCTCCCTGCACACCATTGACACATTGGCCCAATGAGAGTTTGAATCCTTTATTAGGAACTGAGATCCAGATTCTGATCTAATTTACACTGCTGTAAATTCTAAACAACCCCATTCAAACTAGTGGTGTGACTCAGGATTTACACTAGTGCAAATTGCATCAGAACCTGGTCCTGAAAGAGCAAAGTAACAAGCAGAATGAGAGGGTGAATTTTCCTGTATTGCAAAGGCCACCAAGGAAGAAAAAAATTTCTGTACAAGTCTTACCTTGATTGGTGAGATAGTGAAGATTTTTATTTCCAAGCCAGTATTCACCATTTCTCAAAACAAAATTTCCAAAACCTTGTTCATAGTCAGCCCAGACTCTGAAAATAAAATTGAAACTAATGATTTGGGATAATCAAAGAGGATAAGAAGTTTGCTAGGAACTACACAATTTTTTTAACCTCACAGTCTTATATGATATCAAGTCACTAATAAATGACTGTTTGGGGCATGATTCTGACCTCACTTATCCTGGTTTTAAACTAGTGTATTGACTTAACTAGAGTTACTTCTGCTTTACACACATGGAGGTGGGAGGTCCTTAGTTTCTTATGCTGGCAGCTGAAACCCAAACTAGAGCTGGGTCTCCAGAAACACAGCCACAATAGCTTTTAAGGTCAGACAGTATCATTATGACCATTTTGTCTGACTTCCTGCATAACATGCTTGTCTAAATTCCAGTAATCATCCCCCAAATTTGTACAATGAAGAGACACTTCCTGGGTGACCACAACATGAAAGTCTGTATAGGTGTGTTGCACACAGCATTTCATCAGAAATAATATACCTTCTGTGATTTGAGCAGTGGCCTGCTAAACCCAGGGTTGTGAGTTCAATCCTTGAGGAAGCCATCTGGGGCAAAACCAGTACTTGGTCCTGCTAGTGAAGGCAGGGCGCTGGACTTGATGACTTTTCAAGGTCCCTTCCAGTTCTATGAGATGGGTATATCTCCATATATTTGGCCGAGTAGCTTATGAAACTTCCACAGATCTAGCAGCTATTGTTTTGTAAACTGTAGCATCACCCTGCTTTTCCCACCCTTGAGCTAGGGGCACATCTCTTGATCGGCCCTGCCACTTTTGAGTCTCTCTGGTCTCTAGATACTATAGTGAAGGGAGTACTAGAAATACCAGATAGATCAGATAAAATAGGTTGTTTCCTTTGCCTTGCAATGGACCTCAAATCCAATGAGCGCTGACTACAAGTGCTGGGTTCAGGATGGATCGGGTGGAGAACAACCTGACACTCAGGCTGGAGTTGAGTCAGGCAGTCTCTGAGCACCAGCAGCATCAGGGGTTGGTACAGCAGTGGCTGCCTGCCCTGCTCCTGCTAGCCACTGCCATCTCACTGTGCTGTGCTAACAAGTTGTCGTGCCTCTTTTTCTGCAGCACGCACAGCTCAGGGAGGCAGCAGTGGCCAGCAGGCAGGGCATGCAGCCAGACCGTACAGGAAGGAGCCATTCGGAAACAGATCTGGGGTACAGAGAATGGGGAGCGGGAAGGCCCACCAGCCTGACTTCCGAGGCTGAGGTGGTGGCACTAACACAGGTCTTGGGAGAGTGGCCCTGGAGAGGGGGAAACTGGCCACCCTTCGGGTGTGCAGTGCTGGCTGGGGCAGTGGGTTGTGGTGGGAGAGCGGGGCTGGGGGTAATTAGCCTCAATGGCTCCCTGTAGAAACAAAGTAAAGAAAATGCATTCTGGGCCAGAGGTTAGACTCTTGCAACCTGCCTTGAACCTGACAAAACCCAAATACTAGTGTCAGGTTCGGGTCGGGTATGAAACAACCCCCCATGCTTGGGCTGGGTTCAGATTGGCTGTGGTCAAGTCAGGATTGGGATGGGCTTTAGAATTAGGCTTGAGCAGATCTTTATTTTTCCATCTCTAGAGTGACCCTAAAAGCCCCCTTTATGCCAACAGGTGAAGGCCACACCCAGCATGCTGTTGTCAGAATATTTAGCCAAAGAGTGTCTTGTGAGGTATCATGTAAGAACTGGTGGTACAGTGATCCCTAATATTACTGTGTGATGTATGTGCAGTTGGTGTGTAAAGACTTGTGTATATGTGCTGGAAATATAGTCCTAAAATATGTTCAAACCAAGCAACCTGAGTAGAGCAGATAAACAGGTTTGAAATAGACAAAGGAACGTTGTTGCACCTGTTTACCTTTGTCTCCAATG
The DNA here is from genome assembly GCF_016161935.1 of Mauremys reevesii. Taxonomy (NCBI): domain Eukaryota; kingdom Metazoa; phylum Chordata; order Testudines; family Geoemydidae; genus Mauremys; species Mauremys reevesii. The sequence goes on along the minus strand of NC_052627.1, from coordinate 83,595,075 downwards.
TAAATTGAGCAAGGAGAGGCCAGAGACAATGGAAGTACATTTACAGGTAAGGTAAATGAAGTGGTTAAACCAATTGAAAAATAAAATTGACCAGACGATGAGGAAGACAGCATGGTGTCTGCACACCAGGAGAGGAAAGGAACTTTGTCTGTGTTTGCTTTTCAAAGGTTTCCTGGACTATAAAAAGAAGGTGCGAGAACCCCTTAGTTATCCATCACTTATGGAACAAAAGGGATACTACCCTCTGATTCTGTGCAAGATTTATCCCCTGGCCTGAAGGGTTAAATATTTTAGTAACCTGATGAAAGTGAGAACTGCTTAGGCAAAGATTGTAACTTGCTAAAATTAAAAGATTTAGTGACTAAAATGCATGTTTTGTTTGTAACCATACCTGTCTTTTTCTCTTGCTTAGTAGCACTTAAATCTCAACCCCCTCTCCCCCTTATTCTTAGTTTTACTATAACCCATCTCATTGCTGCTATATTTAGGTGAAGAGTGAGTCCTCAGGTAACCTAACAGGCTGGTGTACACACTGTCTCTTTGGAGGCAGCAAACTTACTAACTTCTGTGAGAGGGGCTGGACACTGCAGAAAGACATCTCTGGGGAACTCAGGAGCTAGGTTTTACTGATTGTTACCTGCAAGGAAGGTTTAGAATGGCAGAGTCTCAAGGAATTTGCGGCCAAGGCAGAGAGACTGGTGTGTCAGGGAGCTGACATACAGTTTAGCAGTAGCAAAGCTCTCACTTGCTGAGGCAGAGGAGTAACACAGTGATTTATGGTTCTGAGTATCCTGAAGAGAACGTCCCACTCCCCCTGTGGTCTTGTATAAATCACTTACTGTAATCTCTTTGGGGTTAATACCGATCTCAGTTACATCACTGTAAAGGCACAGTAATTCAATTTCAGTCAATCAGTGAACTAAAACCTTATTTCCCCCCATCTGAAAAATAGAAATAGTATTGGTCGCTTTTTGCCTACTTGCAGGTGCTCAGCTTCTCTCAGGATCAACCCCCTGCCCCCACAAGGGTATTGTGAGGACTAGTTATGTTAAAACATAAAACGTGCAGAGTAGTTTTTAGATTAAAAGTACAATAATTCCAGAAGAACACTTTTTCTACTGGTATTTTGTGCATTTAAAAAGAGAAAATAAGTTAGTGAAATAGAGCAAAGACTCAAAATTATTTAGATATCAACTGACAATAAAACCAAATACATTACTAGCTTATGTCATATGAAATGGCAATATATGACTGTGAAAATGTGCTAATCCTTGCCTCAAGATTCACTTGTGTTTCTGCATGTTAAAGTATTGTTTACTGGTGACTGTAGAGATATCTAGCAGTGAGGTTTAAGAGTTTGTAAAAGAGGCTAGCCAAAAAACCCCTATGAAATACATAATGGATAATACAAGGTGTACTCACTACAATTAAAAGAAGTAAGCAAAGTGTCAGACATTTAAAGATCTTCATTTACTACAGTGTGTTATTACAGACTAGGTCATGAGACTGCAAAGATTATCAGGAACATATGGGTAACAGGGTAGTGCATGTAACATCATTAAAGTTAACTGAGTATGAATTATGTAACAATATTAAAACCATATTGGACTCAGTATGGTCTGGCAGACTGAACACAGGGCTGGGAATCAGGACTTTGAGCTACAGAATTCTAAACTTCCCTTTCCCAGATTGACTTATTGTGTCTCTAACCTTTTTGTTCCTCGGTTTCCCCCATTTATAAAATCAGGATAGTAATATTTACTAAAACTAGCCAACATTTTTGTCAAAAAAAAAATTGACAGAAAATTGGGTTTTCAACAAAATAATTTCTCCCCAAGTAGTACCTGCTTTACATAAAAAGTTTAACTTTTTCATAGAACCCTCATGCTTGAAAACCAATTTATAAAATAAAACAAACCACAACAAAACCCACAGTGGCGGCAGGTTTGTATAATTTTTGGTGGTGCCCAGAACAGGTCCAAGTCCCGCCCTCCCCCCCACCTGCCTTCTAAGCAGATAAATATTTTTTTAAAATAATGTAAAAATGGACTGGAAACAGTAAGCGTTTAACAGTTTCCCTGTATTACACAATATCACTATTGTAAGAAATATTTATTTAACTAAGAATATCAACTTTATTAATACTCTTTTGAATATGGATACAACCAAGCACTCTTGGATCAATAACCCTCAAAAGCAAAAAGCTCTGTCTAATTCACTATTGTACTCCAACCACATAAATCTTAATAGATTTGATTGATGAAAGCTCCTTTTCTTATCTTTTAGATTTGCCGCGTCTTTCTTTTGTATCGCTTCAGTTTGCAAGCTGGGTGTCGAACTCAGGCGTCACTTTGTTCTTTTTCTCTGGGTAACTTTATTAAGAATTTATCCATTGTTGATTATTATTGCACCAAATTAATGGGGTGGGCTGAGGGGTTTGGAGTGTGGGAGGAGGCTCAGGGTAGGGCAGAGGGTTGGGTCGCGGGGGTGAGGGCTGTGGTGTGGGGCTGGGGATGAGGGGTGAGACATTCCTTTCCTCTCTCAGGCTGGAGAGCAGGCAGAACTGGCTTATTGACATGGCTGTGCAGAGCATTACTACTGGGGGTGTACACTGATTTAACTGGATTTGTTGTTTTAACTGTTATACAACTATTTCAGCCTAGTAACCAAGATGAAAGGAATCTAAAAGGGTAAATCTTCATTAATGGGCACAGGCAGGTAAAAGCAAAACTCTATTATTGGGGACATGGCCACCTGAAAGCCATATATTGTAAACAAGTATTTCTTTACCTATTTATGATTTTCTCACAGTCTGTGCATCTCTTATCTTGGACAATGAAAATCAATTAAGGTGCTTCCAAGTTCTGAGTGCTGTAACGTTTGGGTTGCGAACACTTGACGGAAATTTGTCCTTGCTGTAAAACCAGTGTTTTCAATGGAATTTAATGGGGGAACATTTTTCTGTGGGTCTTAGGGGTTTGTTTTTATAAAACTAATTTTTTTAGATAAAGTGGAGGTGTCACCTTACTAAGGGCTTGTTCACACAGGGGTTTCACACGGAGATAAACTGTGCCAGCACAAGTCATGGTTAACTGGGCATGGATTGTTTACACTAGGATGTGTAAAATGCAGCTATGTTGGTGTAAAATAACCCAGTGCAGACAAGGCCTACAAATCAGACAGTCTAGCACCCACAGCAATGCACCCGTAAGAACCACTTATAAAGAACAAAGGAAAGAAATGCCAACTCCTAAGCAAAGAATGGGGCTGGGGATGAGGGGTTCACAGTGCAGGAGTGGGCTCAGGGCTGAGGCAGAGGGTTGGGGTGCAGGGGGGGAGGGCAGTGGCTGGGGGTGCGGGTCTGGGGTGGGGCTGGGGATGAGGGGTTTGGGGTGTGGGAGGGGATCAGAGCTAGGGCAGAGGGTTGGGGTGTGGGGGTGAGGGCTGTGGGATGGGGCTGGGGCATAGGGGTTCACAGTGCAGGAGGGGGCTGGGGCAGAGGGTTGGGGTTGGAGGAGTGAGGGCTCTGGCTGGGGCTGTGGGCTCTGGGGTGGGGCTGGGCCAGGTATGAGTAGTTCAAACTTTGGGGCACAGCAGGCAGGCTGCCCCGGGGCTAGAGCCAGAGAGGAGGACTCCCCTCAGCCCTCTCCCCACCAGCAGCAGCGAGCTCTGGGGGAGAAGCCTCCCTCTCCTTCCGCTCCCCCCAGCACAACACTCGCCCAAGCCCCAGGCTGCTGCTCAGAATGTCCAGACAGGATAAGCCCCCTCGGAGTCGCCTGCTAGGGTGGGGGCTGCGCCTCCTCCCTTCCTCCCTCCGCAAGCGCAGCAATCAGCCTGCCACTGGCACTGCTCCCTTAGTCGGCAGTGGCTAGCGAGGGAGTGCAGTGTGGAGCTGCAGGGGGCAGCCATCCCCCTCTGCCCAGGGGCAGGTGATGCAGGGACACTCCAGGGAGGCAAGCAGGGGTGGCAGGTGGGGCCGGGGGAGAGACCCAGCCCTGAACATTGGTGGAGACAGGCTCCCGGGGCCCTGAATTTGCTGGAGCATGGGCACTATGGGCCCATACAACTCACCAACCCTGAAAACCCATGCAAACAAAAAAATGCCTGAAAACCAATGAGATTTTGTTTTTCAGTCGAAAATTGAAATATTTCAGGCAAGTACATAAATATTTTGTTTCTTATATGCCACCATGGTGACTCATGAGAGTTGTAGTTCAGTTGCCTTGTGTTCCCATTCTCCTCTATATGTTGGGCTCCCCAGCCAGACTCCACCTCCCATGATGTACCACAGCCAGGGATTCCCTAATTCCCGTGGTACATCATGGGAGATGTAATCCAACACAGGAGCTTGGCCTACAGAGGAGAACAGAATCATGAGGAACCTGAACTACCATTCCTATTGGGCACTGAAATGTAATTTCTGAGTCAAATTATGTTGGTTTTCAATTTTTTGCTGAAAAGACCAGGTTTTCCACCGAACACTCTCTCCTCCCCCATTTTCCAACTATTTTAAATATATACTTACCTGTCTCACAGAGTTTTTTAAAGGATTCCCTAGTTTAGTATTTGCATAGAACTCTAAACATGTCAAATACTACGGCAGTGCTTATTAATGACATGAAAATGAACTTAGTTACACACAGTGGGACAGTGGTGCTATGAACATCTGTATTACCACAAATACTGCTGTAAAAAGAAAATACCCCAGTGCAGCAAATGACCATTTTTGCTGTGGCCTTCTATGGTTAGAATTTAATGTGTCTCTAGTGTTAGGCCAGTGTTCCTGATAATCAGTGGGTGTTCTAATTAGAGAGGATATAACCAGAATTCATTTGGACAGGATAAGTGGGGAAAGAAACAGCAGCTTATAAATCCAATTTAGGTATATTGTCCCCTTTCCTAGGTACAGCATCTAGGTACTTACATACCCCCGCATCATCACAGTATCAGAGCACCTCAAACATTATTGATTTTATCCTTGCAACACTGTGAGGTAGGTTGTTACTATTATCCCCATTTTACAAATGAGGAACAGAAAAATTAAGACCCTAAGCACAGGTGTTGTCGCAAGGGCTTCAGTGGATTGTTGTTAAAAGATGCTTAAATGTTGGGTTCATTCTTAACTACTTTAAATTGGGCCTAAATAACTTACCCAGGGCCACACAAAGTCTGAGGCAAAGTCAGGAATTGAACCAAGAACTTTGGCATTCCAGTCTGGTGACTTACGTACAAAATCATCATCCCTCTCTTTTCACCGCTGATAGTCCCTTACAGGGATAGCTTTAGAATTAATGTTTAACTTGGTCCCCCCTGGTCTCCGATGCCTGCGGTTTGTTTGTAACTATAACTGCTGGCTCCAACACCTACCTATCAAATTTCTGGCTGCCATCAGAACGTCTCTGAAAAACAGTCCAGCCTCCCCCTTCTGACATGTCACAGTAGGCAAGGAACTCACTAGGGCTCTGGAAAGGTTTCATCTTGTAAAATCCACTGCGTTTATGTCCATCGTTGTAGATCTCTGCACAATCTGCTTTCAAAATATCAGTTGAAAACAGATTTTTTCAGTCCTGTATTTATTAGTAAAAACAAGCTTCGCAAAGAGGGACTTTTATCAACATAATCAATGTATGGTAAAAATATAAAACTTGCATATTATCTTTGTCTTTTTATCATTTTCATCAATTACCATAATTACATGTTTATACAGCCTCCCCAAATATAAAAACACCCACTAACTTCAGTGGGATTTCCATGTATTGAGGGGGCTACAGAATTTTGCTCATTGCAGAATAGCCACAAACAGCAGGACAGAATCATCACTGTTAGGAGAAAAATAACAAACATTGAACCTGGAACACTATTGCACCTTCTACAAAATGAGTCCAAACTCACTTTCTCCAGTGTGTAAAATGTTCCCATGTGATATGATACTATTTTGCTCTTCCTTTGCATTGGTAAAAGTGACTGACTAAAGTTCAGGGCAACGGGAGAATTGGGCCCAATGAATGCACAATAATTATATAATTCTGTAATCTTTTTTTTCCTCGTAGGAGTTAATTTTTATATGAAAGGAGTTTTTTCTTTATATCTAATCTACCATCAAGCTGTCAGTTACACAGGAAAGACGTATAATTTTCAACTCTTTCTGTTTTTCCTGGCAAAGGTAGAGGTGATTAACTATAAGATTTACCTCTGAGAACTTTATCAACATGTTGGCTGGGATTCAGCCAACATTTTGTTTTTTTAATTGCATTTGCTGGCCAGTTTGGAACATTCTGAACTATTTTCTTTCTCCCTTGTGAAAGCCCCAGTGCATTTTAGCCCAGAAAATAAACAGTTTATACTGAAAACAAATTACTGTGCTAGGGTTTGAACAGACCATAGTAGAAAAAAGTAATGTAAATAAGATCTAAGCCAGTTGATGGGAGGAATGTAAAGAATGTTTCACTAGTTTAGAGTATAGTCTCAAATTTTCAAACACTCATGATTTTCTCAGCAGAGTCCCAAGTCTGCAAAGTACTTAAGAATGTGCTTAATTTTAAGCACGTGCTTAAGTGTTTGGCTGAACTGGCACCTAGCTCCCTTAATTTACATTACTTGTTAGTAAAAGGAAAATCCTGCCTCCTCTTCTACGCAGGTGGAAGATCAGGATTTGACAACCTAACACCAGTTGCATCCACTGTGCATGGTGGAGCTCAGCTCCTTGAAGATGCCTGTGCATGACTATAGAGCTGGATTGGGGTTGGGCTCTGTGGGGCAAGGACCTTACAGCCTCATTTTTCTGTGAAGTGCCCTGTGAACTGTGGATGCTATACAAATACATAACCACCCCCACCAACAGTGATATTACTCGTAATAAATACAGCAATCCAGTGACCTTTACTCTTGTATAAAGGGGCCATTAGTATTGCAGGAAGGGAGATTCTACCCCAAATACTGTGGGGTGAAATCTGGGTTTTAGGGGTTGGCATAGGGAGGAGGACATGCCTTTATTATAAGAAGGCATGTCATGCTGTAGGATGGAATATATATAATATACACTGGAAACTCAGCTATCCAAGCAATCAAACCTTCCTAAGAAACTGCTTGTGTCTGTATTGACTCTTGCTTATCTGCACACGCCTGATATGGGAAAACTGTAGCTGAACAGTGGAGACAGGAGCATGCAGAGAGGAGAACATATTGGGCCCACTGGACTAAATTCACTCTTGGTATGATTCCATTGTCAATGGATTTACATTATGGATAGATTTGGCCCTTTAGGACTCAGGTAGTGACTGATGACCCAGAAGGAAGAGAAGATTTTATTTAGAATTGCAACAAACCTGCTGTACTCTTGCAACACAAATGTCTTGAAAACTATCAAAGTAGCTTCATCTTTTATAGAAACAGAAGATATTCCATATGAATCTGTGATTAAGCTTTTCTCTTTTTGAACCCTTGACTGCTAGTATGGTGCCTTAGACTAGAACAAGTGACTGATAATTTATAAAATGTTAAGATATCTTCTTATGGGTGTGTTATCCACTTTAAAATGCCCTTCAGCTGTAACAGGCCCTAAAAGAGTCTCACTGTCCTGTAAGCATTATAGATGTTAGATCAAAACCAGAGCTTTACACCCAGCATGGAAGATGATGGGTTGCTTCCACTGGCAGAATGGTTTTAATAATGAATGTGATGCATTGTTGACAGGACAAATGGGGAAAAGGAGGGAAATGTTTGGGGCTTTTTCTTTATAGTACCAGAGACAACAAAAACCCAACAATAATTAAGTTCTCCATATCTTGTTAGTGAATGTGGCAATAATGTGTGAAATATGGTGCTCTATTAGAAGAGATAATGAAATGGGGCCCAATCCTACAATTGTGCTGAGAGACCCTGCTGATTTACTTCAGTGGGAGTTCAGGGTACACAGCACTGCCTTCCTTTCATCCACCTTTTGTCTCGTCCATTTAAAGTGCAAGCTCTGCATAGGTTTATGAGGTTTATGTCCAGTGCCTAACACAGTGAGGCCCTGCTCTCAGTTAGGGCCTCTAGATGCTACTTTAAGACAAAAAATAACAACAGTTACAGGATGCACTTAGATCAGGCTCTTAATTGAAAAAAAAATGTCATCTGTACGGACAATTGGGCATTCATATTCACGTTCAGCCAGGTTTACAAAAGCATTTAAGTGCCTAAAGATGCAGATTAGTGCCTTGTGGGATTTTCACAAGCCCTTAAGCAGGTTAGGTGTCTAACACTGACTTTCAATGGGAATTAGGCATCTAACCTGGCTAGGCATCTCTGGAAATACTATTAGGTGCCTATTGGCAGCCCTAGTCTCCTAAATACCTTTGGAAATCTGGTCTCTAACTACACTTTTTAAAATATTTTCAGTGGTTTAGTAATTGTATGGTGGTTTATGTTCACTGTTCTTCCTAGTCTTTCACTCCTCCTTCAGTGGGACTGGAGATGGTAATTAGCTGACGTGTTAGTGTTTGTCTAGACTTGGCTAATATAGACACAGATTTAGCAGGCCATGAAGGGTGAAAGGAAGAAACCTGAGGTTTCTGTTAGCTGACTATAAGATTGCCACCCATCTGGATTTGAGCTAGACAGTCCGGGTTTCAGCTTGTGTGTCCAGGTACCATTTCACAAGCCTTGGTGTCCGAATTTTTTGATCTGTGAAAACTTGCTCACTGCTGATTTGAGAGACACTTACCCAGAGAATGCACACCACCATCGTGAGGAGGGGGACAGAGCCTAGCCAATCATAGCGGAGCACCCTGCCACTCAGCGAATCATAGCCCGCAGCCCTCCCTGCCCCACCCTCTCCCAACAGCCCAACTGGGGAAAGTTTGGAAAGTTTCTCAGCCTGGAGTTTGGCAAGACACAGGAAGTGGGTGGGTGTGCTATAAATGGGGGAGCACCTGTTTCTCTTCCTTCCACATATCCACTGTGTGTGCAAGTGGGTGGGACCTTCTTCTCTCTTAGGTACTAGTGCAAATAAGTGGAGTCTCTCCTCCAATCTAGGCATCCATGTAGGGGGAGTCCTCCCTTTCACCTCAGCTGTATGTGCAAAAGGGGAGCTTTCTTCCCCTGCTCCCCAGAACCAGTGTGCTAATGAAGCAAACTTCCCACTGTGTGCATGTGTGTGGAAATGAAGAAATTCAAATGAGTGTAAATGACAATCCCCCTATGTGTGTGCAGATTGTGCTTATTACCCCTAGGATGTGTGAGCAGATGTACCTCAGAAGCAGCAATCCTACGGGAGGAAGGCGGGAGAAGGGTAAATGATGGGGCAGGGCCTTGCGGGGAAGAGGCGGAGACGGGTGCAGGGCCTTGAGGGTCCGGTTACCAGCCATTAGAAAGGGGGCAGTCCTAGCTGACTATCTGTTATTTATGTCTCATTTTAACAATACCCTTAAGGTAGCAAAAATCAGAAGATCAAATCCTCCATTCCAGCTGAGCTGAGCTCAGCACAGGGCAGGAGGGTTTATGAAATGGTGGCTTTAAGTCACCTTTGTGTTCTTCAATGCTGGAGGTAGTCCTGTTCCTACCATTGTAGCTCTACAGCACTAGTGGGGAGGATCCTGCAGGGGCTAGATCTGCTGGCACAAAGCAGCTGGAGTAGAGCCCAGAATCTAGCTGAATAATGAAATCATCAGCCAAACTAAAGCTAAGGTCACAAATACAAATACAAATTATATGAAGTCTGTACTGGCTTCTGGTCACCCAGTAATAGGATTCTAAAGTTTTATTAACTTTTATTGTTCTATATGGTCTTGCTTCATGTGTCCTGGATGAGCTGCTAGTGTCTATGCTTCTGGAAGAAATCAAGACATATAGTATTGCATTGCTGGATGTTCCTAAAATTAAATTGAAAACAGTTGGGAGTTAGACTCATTCTTCAGCTGAAAAAATATTATTAAAAACACGTTTGAAAGGGCTTTGCCCTTTCTCTTCAGTCTCTTAGCTCAGGCTCTGTTTATATTCCTAAAGAATGTGGCTCTAAACAACAGACCATAGCTGTGGGGTTTTTTTTTAAATTCCTTTATTTGTATCACGTTCTTTAGAGTATGGAAAATTCTTTCCCTACTAATATGGGGGAGGGATAGCTCAGTGGTTTGAGCATGGGCTTGCTAAACCCAGGGTTGTGAGCTCAATCTTTGAGGGGGCCACTTAGGAATCTGCGGCAAAAATCAGTACTTGGTCCTGCTAGTGAAGGTAGGGGGCTGGACTGGATGACCTTTTGGGGTCCCTTCCAGCTCTATGAGATAGGTATATCTCCATTATACTTTTTTTTTATCAGCATTTCACCTGTTTTAGAATTTTAATGTCAACAGAGCAGCTGCTTTGGACTGAGATGGTGGGAAGTGAGGTCCAAAGTTGTGGGGCCCTCATGGAAAACACCCTGTCAAACAGCCCCTTTTATGTTATACTGAGGGAAGCTCCATCTTGAATGCCATCGTTCACTGCAGCTGTAGCAGTAACACAATAGGGGAAAGGTGGATTCTTGGATAGGTAACTGTCAGGCTTCTTAGGTTCTATAGGTCACCTTAAAGTCTAAGGTTATCACCTTAAAATCTACTCAGAAGCCAACAGATAGCTAGTACAGATCTAGAGCACAGGTGTACTATGTTCCTGGCAAGATTTCATTTGAAAAATCATGCTGGAACATTCTGCACCAGCTTCAGTTTCTGGACAGTTTCAAGGTGTAGCTCCATGTAGAATGCATTGCGCAATCTGATCTCAAGACAACAAAGGCCTGGATAACAGCAGAATGCTATGTCTTGGTGGGACAGTTTCTTGGGGGAATTTTAAAGCATGACTGTAATTCTGGAGTCTCAGTTGCACTGGCCATGGAAACATATATACACTAGTTCAAATAGACACAATGTGAAAAGAAGAAATAAATTCTAACCTGCGTATTGTCTTTTTTCTCCCAGGTCAATAACACTGTTTTCATCTCCATCGTCACGGTATTGAATCTCCTTCTCCTGTAAGAGCCGCACAATTTTTACCTGCTGCTGTTTCACACGATACTCCAGAAGTCTCACCTGGGCCTTGAGCCTCAGCTGCTCTTGAAAACAACTCTGTAGAGTCTAGAGGGGAAAATGCATTTTTGCTTGTAGAGTTAACATTTGTCACAGTGTGTTTAGAATTAATAAACCACTTAATTCAAGAAGACAGTTCATAGACTCATAGACTTTAAGGTCATAAGGGACCATTATGATCATCTAGTCTGATGTCCTGAGCAATGCAGGCCACAGAATCTTGCCCACCCACTCCTGTAACAAACCCCTAACCTATGTCTGAGTTATTGAAATCCTCAAATCATGGTTTAAAGACCTCAAGGTGCAGAAAATCCTCCAGCAAGTGACCCGTGCCCCACGCTTCAGATGAAGGCGAAAAACAGTCACATAAAAAAGAATCTGGCACATCAGAAAAGGGCAGACAAATAAACAGGGACAAGTTTTTAAAGTACTTGTAAACAAATGCTAGAAGTCTAAATAATAAGATGGGTGAACTAGAGTGCCTTGTGATAAAGGAGGATATTGATATAATAGGCATCACAGAAACCTGGTGGACTGAGAGAAATCAATGGGACACAATCATTCCGGGGTACAAAATATATCGGAAGGACAGAACAGGTCGTGCAGGGGGAGGAGTGGCACTATATGTGAAAGAAAATGTAGATTCAAATGAAGTAAAAATCTTAAGCGAATCCACATGTTCCATAGACTCTCTATGGATAGAAATTTCATGCTCTAACAAAAATATAACATTAGGGATCTATTATCAACCACCTGACCAGGACAGTAATAGTGATGATGAAATGCTAAGAGAAATTAGAGAGGCTATCAAAATTAAGAACCCAATAATAGTGGGGGATTTCAATTATCCCCATATTGACTGGGAACATTTCACTTCAGGACGAAATGCAGAGATGAAATTTCTCGATACTTTAAATGACTGCTTCATGGAGCAGCTGGTACGGGAACCCACAAGGGGAGAGGCGACTCTAGATTTAATCCTGAGTGGAGCGCAGGAGCTGGTCCAAGAGGTAACTATAGCAGGACCACTTGGAAATAGTGACCATAATACAATAGCATTCAACATCCCTGTGGTGTGAAGAACATCTCAACAGCCCAACACTGTGGCATTTAATTTCAAAAGGGGGAACTATACAAAAATGAGGGGGTTAGTTAAACAGAAGTTAAAAGGTACAGTGACTAAGGTGAAATCTGCAAGCTGCAAGCTGCATAGGCGCTTTTTAAAGACACCATAATAGAGGCCCAACTTCAATGTATACCCCAAATTAAGAAACACAGTAAAAGAACTAAAAAAGAGCCACCGTGGCTTAACAACCATGTAAAAGAATCAGTGAGAGATAAAAAGACTTCCTTTAAAAAGTGGAAGTCAAATCCTAGTGAGGCAAATAGAAAGCAGCATAAACACTGCCAAATTAAGTGCAAGAGTATAATAAGAAAAGCCAAAGAGGAGTTTGAAGAACGACTAGCCAAAAACTCCAAAGGTAATAACAAAATGTTTTTTAAGTACATCAGAAGCAGGAAGCCTGCTAAACAACCAGTGGGGCCCCTTGCTGATCAAGATACAAAAGGAGCGCTTAAAGATGATAAAGTCATTGTGGAGAAAATAAATGGATTCTTTGCTTCAATCTTCATGGCTGAGGATGTTAGGGAGATTCCCAAACCAGAGCTGGCTTTTGTAGGTGACAAATCTGAGGAATTTTCACAGATTAAAATGTCACTAGGGGAGATTTTGGAATTAATTGATAAACTCAACATTAACAAGTCACCGGGACCAGATGGCATTCACCCAAGAGTTCTGAAAGAACTCAAAAGTGAAGTTGCGGAACTATTAACTAAGATTTGTAACCTGTCCTTTAAATTGGCTTCGGTACCCAATGACTGGAAGTTAGCTAATGTAACGCCAATATTTAAAAAGGGCTCTAGAGGTGATCCCGGCAACTACAGACCAGTAAGTCTAATGTCAGTACCGGGCAAATTAGTCGAAACAATAGTTAAGAATAAAATTGTCAGACACATAGAAAAACATAAACTGTTGAGCAATAGTCAACATGGTTTCTGTAAAGGGAAATCGTGTCTTACTAATCTATTAGAGTTCTTTGAAGGGGTCAACAAACATGTGGACAAGGGGGATCCAGTGGACATAGTATACTTAGATTTCCAAAAAGCTTTTGACAAGGTCCCTCACCAAAGGCTCTTACGTAAATTAAGCTGTCATGGGATAAAAGGTCCTTTCATGGATTGATAACTGGTTAAAAGACAGGGAACAAAGGGTAGTTCCCAGGGAACAAATGGTAAGTTCTCAGAATGGAGAGGGGTAACTAGTGGTGTTCCCCAAGGGTCAGTCCTAGGACCAATCCTATTCAATTTATTCATAAATGATCTGGAGAAAGGGGTAAACAGTGAGGTGGCAAAGTTTGCAGATGATACTAAACTGCTCAAGATAGTTAAACCAAAGCAGACTGTGAAGAACTTCAAAAAGATCTCACAAAACTAAGTGATTGGGCAACAAAATGGCAAATGAAATTTAATGTGGATAAATGTAAAGTAATGCACATTGGAAAAAACAACCCCAACTATACATACAATATGATGGGGGCTAATTTAGCTACAACGAGTCAGGAAAAAGATCTTGGAGTCATCGTGGACAGTTCTCTGAAGATGTCCACGCAGTGTGCAGAGGCGGTCAAAAAAGCAAACAGGATGTTAGGAATCATTAAAAAGGGGATAGAGAATAAGATTGAGAATATATTATTGCCCTTATATAAATCCATGGTACGCCCACATCTCGAATACTGTGTACAGATGTGGTCTCCTCACCTCAAAAAAGATATACTGGCACACGAAAAGGTTCAGAAAAGGGCAACTAAAATGATCAGGGGTTTGGAGAGGGTCCCATACGAGGAATGATTAAAGAGGCTAGGACTCTTCAGCTTGGAAAAGAGGAGACTAAGGGGGGATATGATAGAGGTATATAAAATCATGAGTGATGTGGAGAAAGTGGATAAGGAAAAGTTATTTACTTATACCCATAATACAAGAACTAGGGGTCACCAAATGAAATTAATAGGCAGCAGATTTAAAACAAATAAAAGGAAGTTTTTCTTCACGCAGCGCACAGTCAACTTGTGGAACTCCTTACCTGAGGAGGTTGTGAAGGCTAGGACTATAACAGCGTTTAAAAGAGAACTGGATAAATTCATGGTGGTTAAGTCCATAAATGGCTATTAGCCAGGATGGGTAAGGAATGGTGTCCCTAGCCTCTGTTTGTCAGAGGATGGAGATGGATGGCAGGAGAGAGATCACTTGATCATTACCTGTTAGCTTCACTCCCTCTGGGGCATCTGGCATTGGCATTGGCCACTGTTGGTAGACAGATACTGGGCTAGATGGACCTTTGGTCTGACCCGGTACTGCCGTTCTTATGTTCTTATGTTCTTATTAAATAAGATTGGTTCCAAAACCGATCCCTGAGGAACTCCACCAGTAACCTCTCTCCAGCCTGACAGTTCACCCTTCAGTATGACCCGTTGTAGTCTCCCCTTTAACCAGTTCCTTATCCACCTTTCAATTTTCATATTGATCCCCATCTTTTCCAATTTAACTAATAATTCCCCATGTGGAACCGTATCAAATGCCTTACTGAAATCGAGGTAAATTAGATCCACTGCATTTCCTTTGTCTAAAAAATCTGTTATCGTCTCAAAGGAGGAGATCAGGTTGGTTTGGCACGATCTACCTTTTGTAAAACCATGTTGTATTTTGTCCCAATTACCATTGACCTCAATGTCCTTAACTACTTTTTCCTTCAAAATTTTTTCCAAGACCTTGCATACTACAGATGTCAAACTAACAGACCCGTAGTTACTCGGATCACTTTTTCCCCCCTTTCTTAAAAATAGGAACTATGTTAGCAATTCTCCAGTTGTACGGTACAACCCCTGAGTTTACAGATTCATTAAAAATTCTTGCTAATGGGTTTGCAATTTCATGTGCCAGTTCCTTTAATATTCTTGGATGAAGATTATCTGGGCCCCCCGATTTAGTCCCATTAAGCTGTTTGAGTTTGGCTTCTACCTCACATGTGGTAATATCTACCTCCATATTCTCATTCCCATTTGTCATCCTACCATTATCCCTAAGCTCCTCATTAGCCTCATTAAAGACTGAGGCAAAGTATTTGTTTAAATATTGGGCCATGCCTAGATTATCCTTAACCTCCACTCCATCCTCAGTGTTTAGCGGTCCCACTTCTTTCTTTGTTTTCTTCTTATTTATATGGCTATAGAACCTTTTACTATTGGTTTTAATTCCCTTTGCAAGGTCCAACTCTACATGGCTTTTGGCCTTTCTCACTTTATCCCTACATGTTCTGATCTCAATAAGGTAGCTTTCCTTGCTAATCCCTCCCATTTTCCACTCCTTGTAGGCTTTCCACTTTTTCTTAATCAGCAATCACTGTAGAAATGTATTATGATTAGCCTGCCCCCCCTTTATTTAAAGTTATTGAGTATATTACAGAGTGGCCAAACATCCACCATCACTTTCTCAGACCTCTCCTTAAAACATACTTCTTCCATGGAGTCTTTAAACAATAATCCATGTATCTATTTTATAAATAGGGTGACCAGATGTCCCGATTTTATAGGGACAGTCCCGATTTTTGGGTCTTTTTCTTATATAGGCTCCTATTACCCCCCCACCCCGCCCCGATTTTTCACACTTGCTCTCTGGTCACCCCATTTTATAAATAAGGAATTTACACTACTTAGAGACCAGCCCTTATATCGTGGGAATGGATGATCCACTCCCACAGTAAAATCTGCAGGAAGGGACTCTAGTGGAGAATGTTACTGTAAGGATCCCTTCATAGAGATTGCCTCCCCCACATCTTCCTGTCAGGAACAGGGTTTAAGTCCCCAGAGAACAGGTAGTGGGATCTTCCCCAAACCTCGTAGATCCCCAAGGGTCTCAGGAAATATAATCTGGGCACTGGTACTTTTTCAGCTTTGCTGTCTAAATGCCATTATGTCTGTCTTTCATTTAATTTTAGAGTACAAGGTTCTTAGGATAGGGACTCGGACTTCCTTTATGCATGGATTGTACAGCTCCACACCACTGCCAGTGCTCACAAAAAAAAAAAAAAGATCATTCACAAGTTGCTGATGAACATGAAGAATAAATGCTAAGTATAAAGAACCTGATTCACTAACATCCTACTACTCATTTAACCAGTTACACCAGGGCAAGGCTGGTGTGAAATTTTAACATTCTGGCAGTGGTGTGGTGGTACAAAAAATAAACAAACAAAAATACCTCACCTACATTCCATATTCCCCAATGAGAAGTGGATAAACTTTGTTTACCCTTGACTATACTACTGCATTCTGATCTGGTAGTTTTGGTGTACTGAAGACTGTGTTGGAATCACAAGCTATCAGTCTGAGTGGTGGTGGTGGTGGAGGCGGGATCTTAGTGCTGCTTGCTGGCTAGGGAGGTTTGGAGCAAAGTGTACCATCAATGTCATTCTGGACCGAGCCAGCTTAAAGCAAGGTCAGGTGAACTGTGCCTTGCTGCCTTAGGAAGCAGTCTGTTTTCAGGTTCTTGAGTATTATCATTCTGAATTCTAAGAAATGAAGTGTGATGCTGCAACCTTCCTGCAAGAGAATCTATGTTTTTATTTAATTTCTCTGTGTGTATGCCATGAACATAATAGTAGTGTTTTGCACTCAGTTCGCACTGTTGCAAAAGCTTGGAAAAAAATAAAATTTTTTCTATACTAATTTTGTCCTATTCAATTTGACAAAACAGGTTCCCTCCAGTACATCCAAATGCAGCACAAACCAGCATGTTTCTCTATAGATTTGCTTCCTTGTTGGTG
Source organism: Mauremys reevesii (assembly GCF_016161935.1). Taxonomy (NCBI): domain Eukaryota; kingdom Metazoa; phylum Chordata; order Testudines; family Geoemydidae; genus Mauremys; species Mauremys reevesii. Next base: position 83,578,158 of record NC_052627.1, on the reverse strand, counting down.
AATCAGCATGATCATTAATGTCTGTACAGCTCTGAGAATAGGATTGTTAATTAAGACACACAGCACTCATAAGATTCCACAAACTGTGATGTTAATACATGATTTTACTATAGTGTTAGTTAAAAAGCAGAGAGGCTTTTACTACAACCAATAAACACTCATGATCCATTTTACATAGATATGGCCCATTGTTTCTGGTAAGACTCAATATTATTACAGGAGGCTAGACCTCATTGCTTTTTCACTCTAGAGGATGCAATTCACTTTGTTGACCAACTTATAGTAGGAGATAGAAAAGAGAGAAGAGTTGATCTTTTTAGGCAAGAGATAAAGAATCACTTCAAAGGGGTTTGTTATGATTTTTTATATAAAATGTTATTTTCTTTTAATATTCAAGATTCCCTTAGATGAGTACTTGTTGCTTCAGGCATGTTGTCTCTGCAGCGCAATCCTGATTACATGCCTTCATTCCAAATATTTGTGTTGTGTCTCAGATGTTTGCTTTTAATTTAATTCATACTCTGTTGTAATCCAGTATATGATGATGATTAGCAGCCTGGAAAACATATGGCAGGATAAGCTAGTTTTTTTTGGAACCTGTTGAAGAGCAGAGGGTTTACTGCGTGTGCCAGTGTGAAAACTCCATAAAGCTCTTTGGACCATATTCAGCTATGGAGTAAGTTCCGTACCAGCTGGCTGCCTTCATCTAAGCCATGCTGAGCAGGCAGCAGGACCTTTGGCCACAAGAGGTTGTGAGATGAGCTAGTTGACCAAATCCTAAAACTCACCAGAAGACACATAAAAGCCCTCCAGTGGCCTATTAACCCCCAGAGCCCTAACTTATTTGAATAGTGCCTTGAAAATCTTTTCCAGATATCAGTATTAATGGGCACAGTGATAGACAATACAGTAATGTACTCCTGAAAAGCTGATGAGCGTCACTTATGAGATGGTCCTTGTTGGTCAAGTGATTCTTACTGCAAAATTCTTACAGATGACTTATGAGCGAAGGTACTTTTTTCAGCTTCAGGGAATGGGCACTTTTGCCTCACAGCATACTAGTAGTTTTGACTGTATTTCTTATTCCGTTTGATGCAAGTGTAAAACACTCATGCTCCCTCTACTGGCTCTTCATCAGCAAAGCCCAAAATAATATGAGCCAAATTTTCAAACTGCCCTCAACACAGATGCCACATTTGCTCTGACAATATTACAAACAAATGCTTGTGGATCTTGCACACACATACAGTACTTGTAGTACTGTCAAGCAGTTAGAGGTCTGGCTGCTTAGTTTTCATGCACAGAAGCATTTGCGCTCAAAAATGTGAGTTTTTGCAGAACTGTGGGTGACAAAGTTAGAGGGTTTGGAAAATTTAGGCAGGTAGGATCTTAATTATTTTTAATAATTATACAATATTTTTTGTTTCTATAATGCATTTCAAATGAAGAACTGAGGGTTTAAAAAAAATAATGAATTAAGCCTCTAAACACTCCTGGGATGTAGGGAAGTATTATCATAATTTTACACATGACCTTTTAGCCAAAGCTGAGGATCAGAACTCCATCCTCATTCTCTTTGACCAGTTAGCCACCTTCGACACAGTCAACCATAGTCTTCTTCCTGAAATCTTGTCCTCTCTTGGCTTCCATGACTCTGCTCTCTCCTGGTTGTCCTCCTACCTCTCTAATTGCTCCTTCAAAGGGTCTTTTGGAGGATATCCTCAGCTTTCTCTGAGGGTTCCACAGGGCTCTGTCCTTTGTCCTCTTCTATACTCCCTCTACACCATATCTTTACTTTGAGTAATCTCATCCACAAACACAAATTTAACTACTATCTCTACAACTTAGGGCTTGTCTATACTGGCACTTTACAGCATTGCAACTTTCTCGCTCAGGGGTGTGAAAAAACACCCCCTGAGCTCAGCAAGTTTCAGCACTGTAAAGCGCTGGTGTAGACAGTGCCCCAGCAGTGGGAGTGCGGCTCCTAGCGCTGGAAGCTACGTCCCTCATGGAGGTGGTTTTTTTAGAGTGCTGGGAGAGCCATGGCAGTGCTTTACCATTGCCAGTGTAGAGTAGCCCTTAGAGATGTACCTCTTTGCTCCAGACCTGTCTCTTTCTGTCCAAACTAAAATCTCAGCCTGTCTCAGTGTCAGGGCTGGGCCTGGGGCAGCCTGCATGTATGGGTCAGTTACCAAGTTGCAGTCAGGAGATGAGTAGCAGAGTCGGGTCAAGCCAGGTCAAGATGCTAGGAAGTTAGGGTCAGGCACTGAGTTGCAGACAGGAGGCAAGTAGTGGAGTCAGGGTCAGGTCAGGTCAGGCAAGGTCAGGATGCCTGGAAGTCAGGGTCAGATGCTGAGCTGCATAGAGGGGGCAAGTAGCAGAGTCTGTGGCTCACAGCAAGGCAAGGTCTGGAGCAGAAGCAAGCAGATAGTTTGCACCATTGCTCAGACAACTTGCTATGACGACTTCCTGGTTTATATACCAGCGTGAGCCAATCAGTGGGCTGTGAGGGGCTACCACTCAGGCCCTTCTGGGTGTACATCCTACAGCATGCAGCTTCACAGACTTCCTTAGCAGAAACCCAGCCTGAGCTTCCGATGGTGATGTGGAAGTGTTGGCAGCCTGGAACACCCATGGGCCCAGAATCTGGTCCAAGAAGTTCTTATGCTTGGTGACATCTCCTCATATCTGTCAGCACAAGCTCAACATGGCTAGAACAGCGTTCTTAATCTTCTCCTTTCCCTTCCCAGAAAATCCTTCTTGCTATCTCCTTTCTTGATCACTGAGGACATCACCACCTGTCCACTCAAATCCATAACCAGGGCATCATCTTGGACTCTGACATCTGACTCCTCATGTCCATTTCTGTCTGAATCTTGCAGATTCTTTCTGTAAAACACCTAAGATATGGCCTTTCCTATCAATTCACACAGCAAAAACTCTCATCCAAGCTGTCTTAATTTCATGTCTCAGTTACTGCAACATCCTTTTCTCTGGCCTTGAGAAATGCAGTCTTGTCTCAGTCATATCCATTCAGAATGCTGCTACAAAGATCATGTTCCTAGAACATGGTCAAAACAATGGACTATCTCTTTGTATCCCTTAATTGGCTCCCCCTTCTCTATCGTATAAAATAAGCTACTTGTCTTCACTTTCAGGCCCTTCATGGTCTATTTCCCCCTCCCCCTCCGCGCACACACACACACACTTCTCTCATTCAATGTCAAAAGATTGACTCTTGACTCTGATCAGCCCATATCAGCCTCCATTCCCTCTTGTTAAATTTTCAAACAAACACATTTGTGCTTTTTCTCATGCTGCCCCTCACACTTGGAAGGAGCTCCCTATAAACCTCTATAAATCCACATAATTGTTCTCCTTCAAATCCCTATTTAAAACTTTTCTTTGCTGTGATGCCTACAGAACAATTGACAATGGTAGGCTGCTAGTATGCTGAGACCACAACCTCTGAGGATGACCAATATTCTCTTTGTTTCCTTGTACTCCCCTTTTGTCTGTCTGCATCTCTACTGTCTCTTGTCTTATACTTAGATTGGGGCAGGGATTGTCTTTTTGTTCTGTGTTTGTACAGTACCTTGCACAAAGAAGCCCCAGTTTTACACCAGGTCTCTGTGGTGCTATGACAATACAAGCAATAAATAATAATACAGATGGATAAACCGAGGCATAGAAAGTTAAATAATATGGCCACGGTCACACAGCGAGTCACTGGCAGAGTCCAGAACCCTTGACACTTAGTCTTTAATTTAATCACTTAACCAAAATTCCTATAAAGTTAGCAATAATCAGAAGTTAATGTTTATTTATATAAACTTGATCATACAGAAGAGTCTTTTAGGGGAGGAAGATTAATTCAAATCTTGAGAACATAACCAAATGGAGGTCCATCACTTATTTTGAATCTAAATTACTTAGTGTCATTTTAAGATATTTTAAGTCTCTAAATACTGTTATTTTAAACTTTGCATTTTAAACTGAAGTTTTCTTTTTATTTACTTTAAATGTTTGCAAGTGAATTTAGAGCTCATAAAAGTGGAAGACCAACACAGAGCCTGAATAATCTCCACTGCTTTGCACCTTGTGTAGCCAGGTACAATAGAAACTGGAATACACTATGTAAAAATACCCTTGATACAAGAGACCAAACATCCCTATGTTGGTGGATACTAGATGCCTATCAGCAGTGTTGGACATGCTGAAGAAACTGACTGACCAGAAACAGAGAATAAAACAACATCTGTTTAGCTATGAATGAACAGTACTAACTTTGGGTTTTTGATGTCTCTTTCGCTGAACTCCCAACAGGATCTATAAGGCTTTATTGATGAGCAGCAATAATAAGGGTCTCATATCTGGAATACCAGACCTATTCCTCATGGAGACAATCACAAACCAGTTCTATAACTTTAATGTGGATTAGCCTGGCTCTCAGATGTGTGGATTAGGGGCCTGTTACTCCAGTTTTACCCAGGATAGCTCCACTGAAATCACTGGAGTTACACCAGTGTAAACATAGAGTAATGAAATGGTGACTCTGGCTTCAAGCATATAGTACAAGAATCTTTGGCAAAAACAGATTGCTTTTCCTTTATCTGTCTTTAGTCTAGACATTAATCAAAGTAAAAATATTATGATACTATAATAATTAGAGAAATGTTATTTGGTTGTGGCTCTGTCTCTAGTGGATAGTAGTACCACTGATTTAAACCAGATTGAATATAGCTTCTTTTGTCTGCTTTACTGACTACAATTGTTTATACTATACATTTAGAAGCAATTATTCAAGGGCTGCTGACAGCTCTATTCTTGGACACATTGTCCCATATTTAACGGAGTTGTTGCTATTAATATGCCACATGTACCCTACTTCTTCATTTTGTAACTCTTGAGGAACTAACATCCTTCCAGTAAAATACTACTTTGAATTAGGCTAAGGACTGAAAGGATCTTTCACTGAACTGTTCATTTGTATTCTCCTCTTTCTGAGGACTTTAATGAGATGAAACGGTATGCATCCTTGAAGTGGTGAAAACCCTGGGATAAATTTTAGAGTACTCCCAGTTTATTCACTTCAAAGTCAGCCAGAGTCCAGAAACTTCCCACTGAAAACTAAAAGAAAGAAAATGGACTTCATGCTAATGTAATGATTTTTCCCCACTGCAGTCAGTGAACTTGCACAGAAATGAAACAAACCTAGACTTTCCCCCTTCATTTGATTTAATTTACATTTGTTTCCACCCTTCTAACTTTCAACCAGAACTAGAAATGGAAGTGCCAGAATTTAGGAATTTGAGAGACTGTTTTTATGGTAGTTCTAGCCCAACCACAACAGGAATTACTGCCACAGAAGTCCCCTCCCACAAAGCTCAATCTCGAGATTTTCAGATCCAAGAAATTGGATTGATTTGGATGTTTGTTATATTGCCAAAACTTTTGGGTGCTCCTCCAAACCATCCTTCTGAACTTTTTGAAGTTAACCCATCACTAGAGGATAATTTAGACAGAAGAATAATGTAACTTATTCTTGACCTCTTCTACACTGTTAGAAATAAACAAGGGCATTATAAATACGATTGCAGTTCGTAAAACTTACCGAGTTACCAGTGGCCATTATTAAACAATTTGCAAGGATGAAATTAAACAGTGTCAAAATCTTCATTCTCAGGAAACTGCAAAAGAAAGTAACAATGAAATCTGCATTAATTTAAATCTGTTTTATTTAGTTCTTTAAAATCATCCAGGTGCTATTTTCACTATATTTAAAATGGGTGGGGGGGGAATTGTTTTGGTGGGGGCAGGGAAACCCAGACTTTCTTTATACATCATGAAGAAAACAAAAAAGCATAAAATCATTTCTCTCCCTTGCACGCTACCTTTAATAGATCACCAATATTCATTTGAATGAGTACTGAAAATATATTTTCATGTAAAGATATGCAGAGGCTAGGAAATCACAAAATTGCAAGAATGCAAAACAAAAAACAAAAAACCTCCCTCCCATTGACTATTGTTGTAAACTATTATTATATCATCCAAAAAAATTACATTAAAGAAGCTCTTATGACCATAGTATCTCAGTGCCTCAACATTAATAAAATTAGCCTCACAACTTCCTGTTTGGTTGAGCAGTGTTATTATCCTCACTTTAGAGATGGGGAACTATGGGCCTGTCTACATGAGAATACTGCATTGATTTAACTTGAATTGGGTTTTTTAATTGATTTAGTTAAACTGGTTCAAACTGCTGTATAGACACTCATTTCAATTTAAGAGTAGATTATTTCAGTTTAATTTAAGCCAATTCCTAATTGACTTTAAGTAAACCAAAATAAGCCCAGTTTAAACTGAAATAAGAGTGTCCATGGAGCCTTTTGCACTAATTAAATTAGTTTAAAAAACAATTTAAATTAAACCAATGCAAATTTGTGGTTAGACAAGGCCTAATATAGAGAGAGATTAAGGTTCAATTTTAGCAAAGCACTTCAGCATGTGCGTGATAGAGAATAGCTTTTATGGAAATTTCTACTTGGTTTATTTACGCATGCATGTGCAATGCCAGTGGAACAATGGCAGATTGTTCTTTATATTGTGTAACAAAAAACAATGTGCATGTGTGAAGTATGTTTTTTTTTAAACTCTTATAACTCAGCCAAATCAGATCTAATGGTCACAAGACCTATGAAAAGCACATGTCCTGAGGCTATGGCCCTGCCAAATGTCAAGTTTCTATCACCTTCATTTTGCAGATCTTTTAATTTTGTAGAAAAAATTCATTTTTCCAACCATGTAATTTATTATGCTTGAAAATGGCTCATCTGTTTTTGCTGAAATGTTCAGAACAGAAATCATTCTGTGATTCTGGGACAGAGAGCAAATCATCAAATTTCAGCCCAAAATTTAAAACTTAGAGGAAACTGAAAATGACCACGTAGAATGAAAAAGCCTGGGCAATGTTAATATAAATGTTGCTATGTTCCATGGACTGAAATTTTTAAAGTTACCTAGGGGATTTGGATACCAAACTCCCATTAGTTTTAATGGCAATCGAGCATCCATTTTTCTTAGGGAAGATTTTGGGGGGAAAAAATCACATTTTATATTAAGGTTACATTTAGAAAAAAATTATGAAGGGTTAATAAATGATTAATAGATGTTTTAATAATGGTTAATCAATTGTTAGAGTCTAATAAGCCCAGCCAAATAATCATGGCTTATAACGCTCTATAAAACCTACCATGAATGTGCGGCCGACAGTCTCTAATGTTACTCATACCTCTAGTAAGCTTCTAATATCTATTGATCACGGTCTAGCCCTTTAGAAACTTTTTATAAATGTGACTTATAAAGTATAATCTAAAAATCTCAGCCTTGACTATTTGTCATAAATTTTCTGAATCATAACCTTAAATTGTTTCCCAGGCTGACCAGATATTATTATAGACATTATGTTATCTGAATATTTAATTTAAACTCAGAGGACCAAATTCTGCTCTTCTTTACACCAGTGCAACCCTATTTCTGTTTTCATGAAAGCAGAATTTACAAAACCCGCCTGTCATTGAACTCTGACATTAATCTGGATTTCAAATACTTTGAACCATGACAAACCTGAGGCACTTTCATATATTTGTGTAGTCATTCTCTTGTTGCAGCTACTCTAGTGTAGAAAGCAGCTGTTGCCACCTGTTGCAATGATTTTCTTTCAGTCATGGGAGATGAGTGACTTAAGAGTACATCAGCTAGCTGAGCAACCTGCACGTGATCTTTAGTTTCTAGCTTTGACTATCTTGGTCATACTACTTATTCTACATACAGTTGTGATTAAGATATATTGTCTAGGACTTGAGGATTGTATTTCTTTCATTTCATAATTCATGTTCATCTGGTATGCATAGCTGCAGGCATTTATTTTTGTAAACTGCACACTAATCTCCACAGTCCAACTGGTTCACAGAGAGTTCACAAATCTGAAGGGCTCGAATAGAGTGTCAATCCTTCAGGGACTGAACATCATTCTAACTAGAGTAACTTCATTTTTTAAAGGGAGTAGCAAACACACCTTAAATAGTGTTGATGCAAAAGTAGACTTTACTCATCAGAGTTCTTTCAGTCAGCCTACACCTCTTACAGTATGTTTGATCTACTGCATGTAAGCTATAGGTCAAGTGTAGGAGTTTAGAATTTGTGAAGTTGAGATTGTATATTCTATTCAAATGAAGTAACCTTTCTATTTAAAGGGTCGCTCATTTTAAATGAAGTCTTTCTTATGGAGAGGTGCACAAGGATTGGAGTTGGAAGCTCACTGGAACACAACTTTGGCTATATCAGCTCTAGCACTGCCAAGAGATGGGTCACTGATATGATATCTGGCCTCTTTGACTTAGCTTCCCTATTTTGTTTATTTCTTCATATTTCAAATACATAAGGTAAATGGGACCACTTGTGAGTCCAGGTTGCAGAATTGGGCACTTAATGTATAATATCAGAGGGGTAGTCGTGTTAGTCTGGATCTGTAAAAGCAGCACAGAGTCCTGTGGCACCTTATAGACTAACAGACTTTTGGAGCATGAGCTTTCGTGGGTGAATACCCACTTCGTCAGATGCAAGTAGTGGAAATTTCCACTACTTGCATCTGACGAAGTGGGTATTCACCCACGAAAGCTCATGCTCCAAAAGTCTGTTAGTCTATAAGGTGCCACAGGACTCTTTGCTGCTTTTAATGTATAATGCAACTCCTCTCTTTGCACCTAATTAGACCTCCCTTCCAATATAACTTGCAGCAGGACCCTGTACCCCCACAGACTTTTATTAACAAAAAGTCATGGTTCTGGAATAGCTGTACCTCTGTCTCTCGGGTTGGAATCCTATGATTCACCCCACTTTTAGACTGGGTCTCCAGGTTACAGTACCCTGGTTTATCAACTTTGTTTCCTTAGCTAGCTCAACAAAGTTTGGCACCTGCCTGAAACTTCCTTTCAGGAGCGGTGATCTGTATGAAAATGCTAGTGACAGACACCTTCTTCAGAACAAAGTATTATTTATTTATCCACAGAAACATAACAATCAGAGAGAAAATGGACTGCAAGATAGACTGGAGAGTCTATGGAATGGTACGCGGCACGCGGCTCACCAGGGTAAACACCCTGGTGTGCCAGGCCAGGCCAGTTTGTTTACCTGCCGTGTCGGCAGGTTAGGCCGATCACGGCTCCCACTGGCCGCGGTTAGCTGCTCCAGGCCAATGGGGGAAGCGGGAAGCTGCGGCCAGCACATCCCTCAGCGTGCACCACTTCCCGCAGCCTCCATTGGCCTGGGATGGTGAACTGCAGCCAGTGAGAGCTGCGATCGGCCGAACCTGCTGACACGGCAGGTAAACAAACTGGCCCAGACCGCCAGGGTGCTTACCCTGGCGAGCCGTGTGCCAGAGATTGCCGACCCCCAGTCTACGGGGGCTATCTGTGACTCCGTGGTAAGACTGTTACAGTGATCCAGGAGTTCACATTAGTGAAATTTAATTATAGAACATACCACCAGTTTGGGGTGTCTGCCCTGTTTTGACAGCCTGCCCTGAGTAGGCACTCACAATCATGAGCCACTCCAGACAGACATCATGACAGTCTACATCCTCATGCTAATCTCATTGCCTATTTAAACAGTTAAATTAATTTTACATAGTTACTTAAAACTTAATCAGAAATGTCCTTATAGGATAAAACAATTTATTAAGAAAGTCTCTCCCTACACTAGGGTAAATAATTACAAATAAACAAACATTCACATATTAAATCAGCAAGCAAGCCTATTCATTCCAATAAGCTGCCACATTATTAACTAAATAGTCACAGCACAGCTGAAATCAGTCATGATTTTAGTGAACATTTTTCTGTTACTGACTTTAGTGACTCCAAAGAGATAATATGTGCTGAATAATTATAAAGACGACTTTCCCTCCAACATCAACATTTGCCCATAAAGGAAACAGAAATTGTACACATAGGGACTCTTCCCCTGAAAAACCTTCAAGGTGGATAACAGATCTTACAGATTCACTGTCATCAGTTTTCCACACACCATGAAGGGCCATAGGTGAAGATAAAAAATTAAAGAAAATTCTTCTCATCTGAAGACACATACTACTACCACTTGATCCAAAGGAGAATCATCTTTAGGTAAAGCAGTATTAAGTCTTATGAGATGTTCTGACATTCTATCCATAAGAGCATAATGGTACCCATACACTAGCTAAGACATTATGCGGGGGAGAGGATGTGTCTGGCTTTCTGAGAGATTTTAAATTATTTCACTGAAGAAAAAAAAAGCCAGGTTGGTGTCTTTAAAGTTTCTTCTTCCATGCCATCCTTATGCATGGAATTTCCTCCCACTATTTATGCTCAGACTTCCCATCTGTTCAAATTCCTCCTAAAATCACTTATCCTTCCATGTCCTTCAGACATTAATACCATAAAAAAACTCTACACTGTTAAATATTGGACTTTCGATGTGTGATTTTGTTTTGGTTTTGCCTGCCTGAATTCTGTAGATTGCCAGCTATGTGGGATTTGCACTGTCATCTGTGTTTGTACAGTTCCAAGAACATCAATATAATAATAGACAAGAACCTTCGCAGCGAAGTGAAACTCCTTCCAAAAATGTAAATTGGTCGGTATATGACCTTCAGGGAAATATTTTTCTCCTTGCATTCTTAAGAATTATTAAAAGCTAAACCATTCTCACGAACAAGTAATCATTACTTCATTATTCAAGCTCTGCACTTTTTTATTTTAGGTAATAATATCTCTGGAAATGCACCCACTTTTTCTGCAATGCATTAAATGATTTTAGCCCATTTTAAGGCCTAAAAACAGTCTTGTCAGTTCATACATCAATGTATTAAAATATATTTAGGACTACAGATCTTAGTTTAGAGTTTATTGAATAACAACTAAATGTTTTAGCGAAACATCTAGATCCACCCTTAACACAATCACACCATTAGAGATAATTAAAACAATACATTATTGGTTCAAAAATATGTCCATTTTTACTCAGCACTGTAGAAAGCACCCCAAATTCCCGCTTACACCCTCAAGCCCACCTACCAGCTTTATCTTTACTCTCTAGACACAACTTACGATTGTTAAATCTTCCTAGCTGATGCAAAGAATTCCACAGCCTTTCCCAGAGCAAGATTGTTTTTGCTATTGAACTCTGTAGAGTTGAGACTTAGGTCTCTCATGAGTCAGTGACCAGGAATGTTACTGAGGAGTTGCAGTGATCAAGACTGTTAACTAAATTGCAACACAGGAAAGAGAAGACTATAATATAGTGCCTAATATACAAATTGAAAATTAATAAAAAAGAAAGGAAGAAGGAAGAAAGAATCCATTCCTTTCTATGGCCCTGATCCAGGAAAGCATTCCTCACCAGGACAGCACTTCAGTACATGTTTAACATTAAGCACACGCTTAAGTGCTTTCCTGAAATAGGGCCTAAATTTGTTAGGCTTCAAAAACACACAAGCATGTTTAACTTACTGAATCAAGAGACTAGTAAGATTAATTTACAGCTGTGTAATAGATAGCAGATCTGGGAGAGTAAGGAATGTCTGCAAAAACACACAAACAAATCAATGTAGAGAGAGCCAAAGGGGCTAGAGACAGAGAATTGTGGTTGATACAAGGCAGGACATTCTAACTATGATGGACAAACACAGGGAACATTTATTATTGTTCTAGTGACATCTTATAGGCACATGAGCCTACTGACTTTGTTGGGACATAGTCATACTACTATGGGCTAATTTAGAGCTGGACAAACATACATTTTCCATGTATGCTTTTTCAGATAAAAAAATTGAATTTATTTTGACTGTTGACACTTCACTTGTGTTGGTTTTCCAAGAACAGCCCATCAAATGAGTGAACTGGTAGGCATGCTTCTGGAAAGAATAAAGTTTATAAGAAATATTGAGGAATATTGAGGGAAAACAATTTTGGACTCAAATGTGAATATTTGCACTGGGAATCTAATTTTTAGAATAATACTTACCCACTCAGGGAAGAGAAATCATACCATGTAAGCCACAGGTTCAATTAAAACTAACCAACACAGCTCTAATTTTGAATTGCAAATGTTAAATACCTACAACAAAATGCTCAGGAATGAGCTAGATAAAGAATCACTGCAAGAAGATATTCTGTAAGTCATTTTCAATAGCAGATAAAGCTGAGGAAATCATGATCTACAAGAACCTACACAGAAAGAAGACATCTGTTTTTAGAAGGACTCTTTTACCTAGCAGCCAAAAGCATAAAAAGATCCGATGGCTGAAAGCTGAAGCTAGAAAACTTTAGACTGGAAATAATGCACATAATTTTTAATTCAGAGTAATTAACCATTAAAACACCTTACCAAGGGATCCGCCATCACTTGAAGTCTTTAAATTAAGACTGCACATCTTTCTAAAAGATATGCTGTGGTTCCACTGCAAGTTATTGGGCTCAGTGTAGAATTTACTGGGTGAAATTCAATGATCTGTGTTATGCAGGAGGTCAGGTTAGATGACTATCACAGGGGTGCCATGAGGATAAATACATCCAGTATTGTGAGGTGCTTAGATACTACGGAAATGAGAGACTTATAAGTACCAGAGAATAAAAGAACATAATGATCCCTTCTTATCTTGAGATAGGGTTAGGGCCCAGATCCTCAAAGGTATTTAGGTGTATAATTCCCTCAGATGGGAGTTAGGCCCCTAAATATCTTTGAGGATCTAGTCCTAGACTTTCCACTAGTGTAAATTGGCTAAACTCCATTGACTTCAGTGGGGCTATGCCAGTTTACCCAGCTAATGATCTGGCCACCCAAGTCTATGAATAAGCTGCTCTTACAACCAGACATGAGGGAAAATTCGTCAAACACAGTGAATTACTCACTCATCTCTCAGCTCATTTCTTAAAAACAATTATAAAAATTATATCGCTGTTGCTCACTTCTATAATAAATCTCATAAAACTTTAAACTTCTCATGTGCATGGTGACATCAGTCAATCCATGCTGTGAATTGGCAGTCAACTTCAAGGCCAATAGAACTTTAAAAAGCCTCCTATTTTCTTATGTCAATGTTTAAAAGAAATTACTTCAGTCAAAGAAAGCGGAGGGTCTTTCTACATGTTATGAGCCTTTTTAGCTGTGCTGCTGCTGCAGCAGTATTTTATCTGGCAGAATTTCAAGAGCTTGTAAAATCAGTACATCCAAGATAATGTGTTCATAAAGTCACCCATTTGTCACTCAAACTCAAAAGAGGCTGCAAGCAGACAAGAATTTGTTAGGTAAACTGAATTGTTAAGAGTTCTATTTTTTTTCCTGATAAACTATAATGCAAGTGTTAAGCACCATTTATAAAAAGTGGAGCTTCATCTCTTCTTATGTGGCAGACTCTTAGCCTGGAAAGTTTCAAATCACCTTCAGCTGTCATGTAAAAACATGGAAGGTCAAAGATTGTATAAGCATGAAATGGTAGCTCTGTGCATGCCAAAATTTACTTTCACTCCATCTGTTATTAATTAATTTGTTTACACGATTCATGGCTGGGTTTTTTGTTGGTGGTGGTTTTTTTTTTTTGGTTTGTGGAATGTCCAGAATAAAGAGAAAACATGTAATGGACTTGATTCTAAAGTTGGCTAAAACCACATTTTAAATTGTGTCCCAAGTATTATACATCCAGCAAGAGGATACTCGAATGGTCTTACACACATATGCTGAGCCAGTAACAAACATGCCTTTATAAGAAGTGGCTAGAATGTTTGGTAGTTTAGCTGAGATAATATTTTTAAATTATTTTTTACTCTGGATGCTGAAATCTGATTAATCAAAGCAAAAAGATCTTTGTCTTTCCTAAATACTTTTGTACACTTTTATTAATGTATTTTTTTAGTATTTCACACCATTAATGATTTGTTGCTTCTATCACTTTTATGTAGTAATCATATCTTGAAAAAGATAATTTATTTACAACTGATACAGCACATAATTGAAATCAGAGACTTGCCAGCCTCAGCTTTGTAATTTTTTCCTATTAACTTAAAATCATTCTGAGTCCAATTTTAAAAAACAGCCTTTAAGTTTTGCATGTACGAACTAGATTAGAGAATGACTAAAACATTAACTTTGCATGTTTAAAACCTGTTTAGATCATTGTCACAAAAAAGAAGCTGCTGTTTAACAGAATAATATTGTATTTCAACATCATAAATGTATTTCATGAATAAAAGCACATATATTCCTTGAGCTTAGGCATAGCGGATAGACATGTTAAAAGGCACAGTCTCACTTTTACACAAGACAGACCAAATTCAGTCCTGATGTAAGTGGTACAACTCTATTGACTTCAACAAAATTGCTCTAGCTCAGTGGTTCTCAGACTTACTTGATTGGGCCCCGTTTCTTTGTGTCTGTAGTCATTTACGCCACCCCCTCCAAGTACATATATCACCACCTAGCTCTGAAGGCAGAGCAGAAAGCAGCAGCTGCTGACTAGGCACTCAGCTCTGAAGGCAGTGCCGTGCCAGCAGTAGCACAGAAGTAAGGGTTGCGCCCCATTGTCACCCTTACTTCTGTGCTGCTGCTGGCACCCTGGGACTGACAGCCGGAGCCCCGCTGCCTCCAGATGAGGGATTGGGGAGTGGGGGAAGGAGAGCCTTGAGCTCAAAGTGTCTCCTGGTGAGGGATTGAAGGGAGAGGGAAGGAAAGCCCAATCCTGGGCTGCCTACAAGTGAGGGAGTGGGGTTGGGTGGGAAGGAGAGACCATGCTTGGGTGGCAGGATTCCAGCTGTCAGCCCCAGTCTGGTGGGGCTCTGGCTGTCCCCTTTATTCCCACCTCCCAGGTATTCACGACTTTTCTGCATGAGACCTAGCCAACCAGGGCTGACAGACAGAGCTCTTCAATAATAATTAAAAAAAAGCACACTGCTCGTGCCTCCCTTGGGAGGCCTGCTCCACAGTTTCAGAACCGTTGCTCTAGTTTGTATAAGGGCTCATTTTGAGTCATCATATATAATATGCCACCCTGTCATTGAACAGTTAGAGTAACTAGAAACTCAAAGTCCTTTATATGTGACCAAAAATACCTAACAATTAGATTGTTAGTAAAAATGCAGATATAATTTTTAAATCGCTAAATAAAGTTAACAACTCTTTATACTCCATATGGTATTTTGGAGTCATATTTATGAAAAACAGCATACTTTGAAAAACCATATTTTTTTCCTTTTAGGGCTGATCTACTCACAGTTTATGTAACAATTTAAATAGAATCCATGTTAGTTAAGTGGGAGTTGTTCCCTTATGTGGAGATTCTGAAACTGATTTACATACAGGGAGGTTGCAGCAATTTAACTAAATCAGCTACAAAACAAACTAAGCTATATTGATGTAAGGCACTCTTGCTGGTGCACAAAGTGTGTGCAGACTATCTCTCATTCCTGCTGAACTGAAAGTGAAATGCGAAATAGCTTGAAAGTGCACAAAGCCAACAGAAACAAATAATGGGCCAAATTCAAAAGTGGTTTAAGTTATATCAGTATGTGGGTGAAAATAAGTGGTAATTCATATGCAGAGGTGAAAGGGTGGTAGTTGTACCAGAAAAAAACAAACAGGAGAGTGTAAAAAGGTATAACATAAAGCACTTGCCCCCACCAGTTCTGTCTTACTGCCATTGCATGCCTGCTCTTCCATCCCTACATTTTGGAATTTATACTTATTTAGTGACATATCCACTGACTCAGCAGCATGGTAGTTAACCCATAATTTACCTCACCATTAAATTTGGCCCATAGTCTTTGTTAAGTTAAATGGTGGCATCACTGCAAAAACTCGTATGTTACATATCTCCCTGGAGATCAAATCCATACTTCTTACAGCTGAATACTGGCTTCCTTGGGTAGAATTCTTTCAGAAATGGATTGAGTTGTTTCCCTTTCATTTTAATATAGGGCTCTCCCTTTAGCCAATATTCAAGAAGTAGCAAGAGGTTTCCATTAGAAGGAGAAATTGATGATAGAGTCAGGTATTATTTACCAAGAATGTACATCAAGTCCTGTTTTCCTCAACATGGTAGGAATGAAACACCCAGAGACAGTTTTTGCTCATACTTCCGCGTCTCTTCTTAGTGAGAACTTTAACAAAAAGCTCTCTTAGCTTTTTCTCAGGGTCATGCTACAAGTACTTCTCTGGCTGTCTCTGGAGTTTCCTTGCTGCCTTCCCTGGATGGTTCCATGGTGTTACTGATTCTTCTCTCTCCCTCATGCGCATAGCTCTATCAAACTATATGTACACCCCAAACCCCACCCTGTGTTTGTATTCAGACCTCAAGGAAAACCAATCAGACTGCATGACTTAATGCCTATTCCAGCCTCGCACGTGGCCTGTGTTTTAGCCAGTGGCTCCTATTGTTTCAGATGTCTATTCCATAAAGAATCTTAATTGCTTTTTACATTTATTCTGAATGAAGGGCAGCTGTTACATCCATCACTTTCAATGAGGATTAATCAAACACCAGTGCCAACAGGTTATAATAGTGTCTCCAGGTAGTACCATAATGGGAACCACACTTAGAACTGTCTCCCTGCTTTTTTCTACCCCTATTATTGCTGTCTGGGACATGTATATGCCTCTCCAGTTGGAAGTGGAGGCAGGCAGGAATGTTGACTAGGTCCAACTATGCTACTCACCTCCTCTGCCTCACCAGTGGTCTATGGATTTGATGGACATTCAGGTAAATGGTTGCAATTACAGGGCTATCTGTATGGGTTTAAGGTACAGTTATTTGAAAGTCTATATACAATAATTAGAGACTGATCCAAGGTGCAAATTTTGAATTTGACTGCTGATGTGAACTTTCTCAAAGTGTAAGAGTGTTTGGATCTATGGTTTTGGTTAAGGTTTATCTCTAATTATAATAATAAATTGGCCTTGTGAAAGAAGGTGTTTGATTATCTAGGGAAGATACCTACCAGGTAGCTATATGGAGCCCAATTCACCATCGTCCTGCACCTTCCTAACTATACACATACTTAAATGTTTTTGTGGATCGGGGCTAGAGTGCCCATGCCTTCTAAGATTGAAACTTTTAACCTGGTCCTAGGTAAAGCAATTGACATAGAAAGTCTTCCCTGCGAAAAGAGGTCTAATCTAATGTTTTCCCTGGGAAGGGGGGATTTACATGTGAATTTTGTATATGTTAATGTTGCCAATGAAAATATTATCTACATTGTTTTGCTCTGCTGGATATAGCAAAAAAGGGCTATGTCTACTTTTTGAAAAAATGCTAATTAGTACTTTTTATTTTCTTTGCTTGAAAACTCACCTGTAGATATGATGGAAACTATTTATCAAGTAACTCCAGAATTATAATTTGACTGTATTTTCAGCTTTAAGTCTTACTTTCTTTCAAATTTTCTAGAAAAATTCTCCCTTCTACTAATAATTTCCCTTAAAATTTTAAGAAGAGTGAGAATTTTTATTTTAGGGGACAGAAATTAGCATTAGAATAGAGTCCTGTTGCAACCTTAACTATGGAGTGGTTGCAGTCTCTTCATAACATCAGAACTGAGCACACTGTAGCCGTAGCCCCACTGAGTGAAGAAATATGGCAAAGTAATTTGGAAATTAAGTGTATGTCATCAAAACATGCCAGTGCAGTTCAACAAAGGACAGTATGAAGTAAGCAATTATGTTAGAAATGTGTCAAAACATGTCAAAGCCACCCTAACTTTTATGTCCGTGTTCACTATTTTAAATTTGATTTACATATATGAGATTCATTACTACAAGTATTTGTTCATTTTTAAAAACTGATTCATAAAAGCAACCACACACTTTAAGAATAATTGTTCAGGCTCTCTTGGGTAAGAGGACCTAAAATATCTTTCCCCAACAATGGAAGATGAACAAGTAAATTATAAATATCAATAGGATGTAGCTTTTGAAGGCTATTGGGGAGTAAAATGCAAATAAAATATCTGGATATGAGTAACACATCACATGAAATTTGAGTGCATGCAGTATTTTATAAAAGTGAAAGTTACTGAACTGGTTAAATGGTACCCCATTGCTTCACACTTACCCACTGTGATGTGTGGCTCAGTATTGCATGCTTTATTGCTTCAGTAAAGTATGCAGTATCGCACCACAAAGTTAATTTCCATGGTACTTTGTGAAATTACTTAACTCTGCATTGCTACGTGACATGTTTTGACAACTTAATACAGAAAGTCAATATGCATCTCCAGGGTGTGAGCCCAAGACAATGTAACTGCTAAAGAAAACATGTTTATTTTCAATCAGATGTACTCTTTAGTGGTCCACATTTTGGCAGCTTGCTTCCGTATTAAAATAAGAGCACATATGGACATGAAAATTAGGGTGGCTTTGAAGTATTCAGCATAGGTTTATCTGCTAAATACTTTAATGCTGACATATTTTTGGATGTAAATCAAAGCTATAAAGTGTAAAGAAAGCAATTAGTCCATGGCGCTCATGAAATGGGCAGGAATGGCTGCTATCAGATGCTCTTTTAATTTTCCAATTTTAAAATAGTCCCCTCAATGCTTTCTTTTTAGAATGGAATCTCAAATGTTGGAACACTCTCTTTTTGCTATCTATAATAATGCAGAAAGAATAGAAATTGAGAATTCCCTAATTAATTTAGCTTCAAAGTGGACTGAATAAAAACAGGGACAAAATCATATGAACTCTTGGCTGTGATCATTTCTTCATAGGGTATATTAGTTTTTGTTTTGTTTCTTTCATTGTATAGTTCTTTGTTTGGGGTCAGGGAGGAAATTTGTGTGGCTTTTACAAATTAACAATTCTCTCTCTCTCTTTTTGTTTTTCTTTTCTGTTTCCATTTAGCACATTTCTACATTGCTATTTCAAATAGCTAGAGAATGTGAACATGGCTAGATCAGTGGTTCTCAACATGCGGCCCACAGGTCACTTGCAGCCCAGTCAGCATACAGACGTGGCTCCTGTGACATCCGTGGGGCCATAACTAGGGTGGAGTGGGAGAGTCACTTGCCCAGGGCACAGGGCTGGTAGGGGGGGTGCAAAAATGGGGCTGCGCAGGATCGGGCCCAGCAGCATCAGTAGGAAGCCAGGGTGCTCAATGCATTTTAGGACACCAAAAATCCAATCCTGTTCTTAAAAAGGCTAAATTCTATTTTAAAAAAAGGAAAAAAATACATCTGGAACTTAGGCTTTTGCTAGATTTTAAAAGAGCAATTCCAAAAATTAAGCACCCAAACTAGCTTTCTTGGGGGTTCAGCTTAAAGTTACAAGCAAACATACGCATCAAGGGTTAGCACAGAGGAGATCTACAAGCCAAACTAAAAAAATAAACCTGATTGTGCCTAACTAAACATTCCCTATCCAAATATTTTCTGCTAAGTATGGAAGATGAATTTTCATACGTGGTTCAAGCCTTACATAGCATTGCTGCTCTGTGTCTCCTTCTCCAGAGAACAACAGACAAAAGGAAAGTTTCTTTCCCAATTTTAAAAGTTTTAGCCTTCCCACTGGCTCTTTTGGTCAGGTGCCCACTCCTTTTCTTTTACCTGTGGGCTTATTAACCCTTTACAGGTAAAGCAAGCAGAGAAGAGACACCAAGAGGGATTTTATAGCTAACTGGCTGGTTGGGTGTTCATAAAAGGGAGTTATCCTCTCCCCACTTCATTTATCACAAGGAGGCTTGGGGTGTGGGCTCTGAGCGGCGCTTACTTCAGGGAGCTCCTGGAAGTAGCCAGTGTGTCCGGCTCCTAGGCGCAGGGGCATCCAGGTGGCTCTGTGCACTGCCCATGCCTGTAGGCACTGCCCCCAGCCAGGATTCCAGCTAATGGGAGCTGTAGAGCCAGTGCTTGGGGCAGAGGCAGCTAGCAGAGACCCTGTGACTGCCCTTTTAGCGGCCCCATGAGCAGGGTCCCTTTTTAACCAGGCGTTCTGGTAAAAAACTGGATGCTGGGCAACCCTAGTGCAGGGAGAGGGTCAGGGCTAGGGCTGCAGGGAGATTGGTGCAGCTAGTGCATGGGGGACAGACTCTAGGTGGGGGGACTAGTGGCTGGGGACAGTCCCTGGATGAGGAGCTAGATACTGGAGCACAGTACCTGGATATGGAGGTGGTGGGGGCAGTCCCTAAGTCGGGTGCTGGGTGCTGAGGGGAAGTCCCTAAGTGGGAGGTTGGTTGCATGGGGGGTACCCTGGGAGGGGGACTGGATTCTGGAGGTGGCAGTCCATTGGCGCCGGGGCTGTTCTGCCTTGGATAGGGCACCCTGTCTCTGCAGGACAGGCATTTGTGCCAGCTCAGTGTTGGGGGATCTAGATTCTGGGTGAATGGAGGACAGTCCCTAGCAGGGGGGCTGGGTGCATGGTGGGCAGAACCATGCATCTGACAGGGCTCCCCATCTTTGCAGGCAGAGGCAGGCTTCGCAGCCGCACTCTCTGGGCGTTCAGTCCAGCCGCACCACCACCAGCAGCGCAGAAGTGAGGGTGGCAATACACCATGCCATGCCACCCTTACAGTAAATTAATTTTTAACTGATAATGTTTTTACTTATTTAGCTACTTTAAAATGTTCTTGGTAGACATTTGCCGGTATTGAAATGAAAGATACTATATCGATTTGAATCATATTTCTGTCATAACAAATACTAAACCTTCTTTTTTTTAGATGTACAGGTAGTATATATATTGTGTGGATGTGGCCCACATAACACATACAGAGCTGCATATGTGACCCACAATGATAAATAGGTTGACAACCACTGAGCTAGATGCTGCTGCCGTCTGCAGGACAACAAAAGGTACTGCTCTCTCACAACATAGTACATCGCTTATCTGAACCACTGCCAGTATAATGTTGATTTTCCATGCAGGGCAATAGAGGGTGGGAAAAAAAGACATTACTCAAGTAATAGATGCAGAATTATTTTAACAAGTATCTGTTACATGCTCTAAACTGAGATTATTAGTTGCACAATATTTATACAGGTGGTAATGGTACAAATCAGCATGATCTATTACAGGAAGTTGCTACATATTCTTTTTTGAAAGTGATTTCACTTATGGAAACATAGGAATATACCCTTATGCCCCTACCTGCTGTGGGGATATTTGCCATAAAAATTCAAGAGATTCGCTGCCTCACAGAGTTTCCGGTCCTTGTGTTCTTCTTGCACAAATGGGATCAGTTGATGAGCCATGGAAAATAACTTCCCGCAGCTGTTTTTTTGCTAGTGTAAAGGCTAGATGAAGGTTTAGTAACAATGTAAGTCTCCTTTACCATATTTTAATGTAGTATAAAGAAAACACCCACTGCACAAGATCAGCATTCAACTATAAACCACAAACAAATTCTTAGAGCCTCCTGCTTTGGGAGTCTCAGGTAATATAGGTTCGGGAATTCATGGCCCCTTTTCCCTACTTCTGGGAGTAGTAGAGGTATGAACAACTCATGATTGGATACTCCTCTTGAGCTGCAACCTTTGCTCTTAGTTAGGGACCTGGATATCATATGGCTACTATATCACCTGTCACTCTGGGAAGAAGCTTATATAAACACAAATGGTGAGTGCTCTAACCATTGGTCTAAAGGACATAAGAGGGGGTTGCACCACCAGCAGACATTTGGTATGGGATTAGATGTGCTCTGAGTATGTCTACTGGATTGGACCCAAAGGCATAGTAGGCAGAGGAACACTCAGTTTGTGAATGTGAGTTAAGCACGGAGCAGCTGGGCAGTATCAGGACTTAGATGGCTGAGCACATGCCTAACTGCCAAAATTTAAGCACTTTGGGGATTTTAATGGCAGAAACTTAAGCACATAGGGAATTAAGGTGCCTATAGGGCTAGGCAGCAACTGAGCAGGGGTTTTCTGAATGTCAGTGATGCCTAGATTTGGACATTCCACCCCAGGCATCTTATTTTTAATACAGAGATGTGGCTGATAGAGACCACAGGACACCTTAGCAGGAGTTATAGCATATTAAAAGTAACCGTGTATGAAGTAGACCAACAGGTGGCAGGTGTGAAGAGCTGATGTAAAGAGCTGCAGAGAGGAAGCCAAAGTGTTATTGATCTTACAAAACACAGGTATATGTTAATAGATGGTGCTTAAGACTATGTAACTATTTGCATGTAAACGGATATAGAGTTCTCTCCTATGTGCTTTTTGTGCGTGTGTGCTTCTTTATGATGTATAATGAGGGCCTGAAAGTTTTTTGTTTTGTTTTTTTTCTCTTGTTGCTGTGTAAAAATACCTACAAATGACACAAAACAAAACACACAACGGGGAAACAGTAAAAAAGACTATACACAATGTGCAGGTAAATGCACAAATTACATGTGCTGAAAGGAAGATTTTTCTCTTTAATCTTTTATTTATCATTGTATGTGTGACTTATGAGAGAAGATGAAAAAACTTTTAAACCTAAGTATGCACATTAAACTGATGTCTCTATTGCAGTCTAAATAAAAATAACTTCTCACACTTGATGGCTGATGTCATGATCCTATTAGTATGCCATGAATTTAAAATCTAAAAAATGTTTAATATCTTTTATATATAACCATAAAGAAGTAAACAAAGGGCACAATCCCAACAATTCTCCTTCCTTTTTAGAACACCTGTAATGCAGTTAGATCAGTGGTTCTCAAACTTTTGTATTGGTGACCTTTTTCACACAGCAAGCCTCTGAGTATGACCCCCCCCCCTTATAAATGAAAAACACATTTTAAAAAATATTTAATTCTATTATAAATACTGGAGGTGAAATGGGATTGGGGGTGTGGAGGCTGACAACTCATAATCCCCCACATAATAACCGTATGACCCCCTGAGGGGTCACAGCCCCCAGTTTGAGAACCCCTGAGCTAGATCAATGTGCAGTACAAGTAGCTGAAAGCCTGTATTATCACACAGGTGTAATTCATAAAGTCGGGTGGTAAACTAACTGAAAATGGTTGAGAATTTAAAAACTCGATGGTACCAGACTGCAAAGCCCAGTGATGACTGAACTTGCTGATATTCTAACCAAAATTAGCTCTCTCATACTTGTTGCTGTTTCTGTCACTTCACAGAGACTTAACAGACATTCTAGCTTCAGTGACACATGTAGAAAGTGACAATCATGGAAGATTAGTTTTGATTTGTGTGAGTGGTGAATAATGATGTGTGCAAGGGTGAGGAAATGCAATTTTGGGGCAACTGCATGGGCTGGTTGTATTGTTTTGAAGAATTGTGGCAGTTAGGTCATATAATCTGCTATGCATGCAGTCTCCTCCAGACAACCCATGGGACTTTTGCATACATAAATATTAGCTGTTGAGTAAGGGTGGGGTGGTTAGTTGAGTTACATCAGAGACCACAGTGGTATTGGACTCTTGGCATGGGACAAATACATATCTTACATACTATAGCTGTACATTCCACCAGTATAATTCATAAAGTCAAAATGGCTGAGAACTTAAAAACTGGATAAGAGACTGTGAATCCCAGTGGTGATTCCAGTGACATGTTGAACAAAAAGTACTCTCAACCCTGCTTGTGCTGCGATGGGAACACCTGACTCAGCAGACACTCCTGGCTTTCGAGTGACAAAAATTCTTGACCCTTATTAGAGCACTGTAACCAAAGACTACACTTCCCAGCATGCATTGCGATCGGAGCGTGTCTGTCCATCTCTCCCCACCCATCGTCATCCTCAAGACCACTGAAACTACCAATCTCACCATGCTCTGCTCCTAAGTGGTTGGAACCCATTTGGTCACGCATGGCATGCCGGGATTTGTAGTTCTGGTTTTCTTTGAGGCACTGGCTCGATTCAGCCGCCCCAGGATTCCCGCCAGGAATCGAGTGAGCGGCACAGCGTGAAAAAAACGCGCTGATCCAGCCTTCAGTCACGTGCCCTTACGCGGCCGCGAGGGGCAGCGCGGAAGAGCATCTCCGGGGCAGGTTACCAAGTAACGGTGTGTATCCGTCCGCCCCGTCCCGCCTCCGCGTACGGGAAGAACCAAAATGGCGGCGAAGGTGGCCGTTGAGGCTTGCGTGTGAGGGTCCCTGTCTCCCTCCCCCCCCATCCCAAGCGGGCCTGGTCGGTGCCGCAGGGTGTGAGGCCCAAGGCAGCGGAGCTGCTGCCAAGGTAACACCGCTGCCCCGCCAGGGTCTGGGAGCCCGGGGCGGGTCTGGGTGAGGGCCCCGATCTCAGTTATCCGGAGCTTTTCCCAAGGCGGGATCCTTCCCCGGGGAGCCCCCCCCCCCATGTTATTCCAGCGGCGCCGCGGCCGCATTGTTCCCTCCTTCCCCCCCGCCCCCGCATGGCCTTTTCCCTGTCGCTCCCCGCGGGGAGTCCGCCTCTCGCTGCCCGGCTCGCGGCCTCTGAGGCGCCGGGGACGGGAGAGCTGGGGCGGCGGGCCTGTGTGGAGCCCTTGGCCTTTCCAGCCCGCTGGGCCGGGCCCCGTGGGTGGGGGGAGAGCAGCGTAGCGCTCGCCTTGCCCGGCCAGGATCGTGGCAGATAAAGCGGGCGCCGGCGGCTCGGCCTTTCCCGGAGCGGAGGGGGCCGCCGGTTCTGTGCCGCAGCTCCTTGCCCCAGGGTGCCCGGCCAGCTGCGCCGCTCGTTCCCGCCGCGTGGAGGCGGTGTTGGGGGAGGGTATGTTGACCGTTTCTCCAAGGAGACGCTGCGCGTTCACGGGCAACGGCCGCCCGACGCTTCCCGGCCAGCGGCCCTTGGCGCGGAGCCCGCCCGCCGGCTTTGCCGCTGGGAAGCAGCGAGTCCGCCCTGCTAACCGCCTCCCCACCTTGCAGTGTGACCCACTCGGCTCCTCCATCCCCGCTGGCGGCAGCAGGAGGCGGAGGGGGCAGGAACTTTCCTGCGCTGGGGTCTCGGAGCGGCTGAAGGGCAGGTAGGTCCTGGGTGCCATTGCCTGGGCCTAGACTAGCGGTCATAATGAAAACGGACTTCAGCCGGGCGGGCCCTTCGTGTGCCTGGCCGCTCGGTATCCAGCGTGTGGTGTGGTCACTTACTGTGCTAGAGCCGGGGGCTCTCAGCACCACCCCCACTGAGGGGACATCTCACCGGCCAAGTAGCGTTCCGGCCGCAGTGCTTTTGCTCACAGTTGTTTGAGATACATGTGAGGATATGATTGTCAACCGAAAGAGATTAGAGAACTGTTTCTCTGGGGTTTTGTTTGTTTACATCGTGGGTTGCCAACACTGCTTTAGTCAGTTTAATGTATAGCCAGCTTTCTCAGTTGCCTGGATCTCCCAATAACAACAGACTGTGATGACAAAACTGGAGATTAGAGGGGAGATTCATGAAGTGTCTGTGGTATATGAAATTACTTTTAATTTATCTTTTTTAAGTGGCTAGATTTTAAATTCATGTTGTCCTTTTAAAATCTCTAGTTTTCAGAACTTCTGAGTTGAAGATTTGTGCAGAATATTTGATTCCCCCTGCCAGTCAAATTATAAATGTTGAACATTTTGAGCTTTTACAGCTCAAATGGATATTTTAAAATTTGACAAGAGACCCAGTCACAGTTGAGGTTATAAGTGTGCATAAAATAAAATAAAAGGCCTAAAATAAAAGGTTACATCTTGGCATTGGTTTGCTCTAGTGCCAAATGTTTACCAGACTTGTATCTTTACACAATTTGATGATTGCCAGTGTATCTAATAGGATCAGCAGTTTTGATATTGTATTGTGTTATATCTATACAATACAAAATTGATGGTATGGATCATTAGTGCAAATTCTGGTAAAATGAGGAGTTGGTTTGTTGGTTTTCTGTGGCTACTTGATGATAAAAACGAATGAACATTCTCAATCTGAAATTTTTGGGATTTTTTTTTTTTTTTTTTAGCTTAACAAACCATGTTTCTGATAGACTATCCACTAACTGGAATGGCCTGACTTTTTTTTTTTCTTTTTTCTTTTAAAACCTTTAGGGGGTAAGAATTATTTTCTTCTTTGTTGTTAGTGCTTGTAAGGGGCTCTTCCTTAAGGGAGATACTGACCAATGGGAAATGGTGAAACTGACTATATGCTAAGTGTCACCAAAAAACAGAGAAAATAAACATAAAAGATGTTAGTTTGGCTAACTGTTCAGCTATACTAGTATTAGCTATTGTGACTGTTTGTATGAATTTTTCAGACAAATGTGGTTTTATTAAGTCCCTTGTAATAAAAAAAAAATTTGTGGAGATTAATGACTATGCTGAAGGATAGCAGGTTCACGTAGGATATTAACATTATCTTGTAAGATTTCCTTTTGTTGAGGGATAGATTGGTGGAAACACAAAGGGAAAATAACAGGACAGCAAAACTTTCATAAGCAAATCTCTTCTGCAAATAGCTGCTAGGAAGTAAAGTGAAAGAAAATAACACACCAAGTAAAAGACCAAGAAAAGCTGAACTTAATTTCCCATGCATGAAATTTTATTGAATTAACTATTCGAAAAGAGCTGCATGTAGTCTTAGTTAAAACAAACTAATCAGAAAAATGAAGTTGGAATTGTATAGCTCTTCAAGCTTATTTTAGTGAAAAACATCTCAAAGTAACCAGTAATTTGCATCAGTTTCAAAGAATTTATGTAAGTGAGTCCAATAGGGATGTGCGTTTATTAGAAAACGTTTTAAAAACAAATGTAGGACATCATCAGAATATGATAAGCTGCCTGGACCATGATTCAGCAAGATGCCGAAGCACATGCTTAAGTTTAAGCATGTAAGTAGTCTAGTTGATTTAGTGAATGCTATAAACCAGGATTAAAAGTCCCAATGCCACGAAAATATTGGTAAATAGGAGAGAAGAATTACTTAAGATTTCAGAAGTTTGCACAGGTGTAACTGAACTGATCTTGGCCTATGTGCAGTTATAGAAGTCTTACTTAAGTGGAAATACTCAATCCTTACAGGAGTTTTTATGTAGTAATAAAAATGTATCTGATTTATATCTTACTTCTGTTAGATGCTAAGATAAATATTGCCCCTTTTTTTTTTTACACTGGAAAAAATTGGCTGTTGTGATGTAATCTTATACTAGATTTAGACAACTTGTATAACATCAAAAGGGAAGAATATACTTAGTTTGATGAACTCATTATGGCCAGTGACATAGGTCAGGATAAAATGGTTGTTACACTGTCAAGCCTTGCATATACACCTCTACCTTGATATAATGTGGTCCGCCGGAGCTAAAAATCCCTACCGCGTTATAGGTGAAATCCGTTATATCGGGGTAGCGGTGGCAGGGCTCCAGTGGTGATTTAAAGAGCCCAGGGCTCAGCCCGCCGCCACTCTGGGGTTCCCGCTGCTGGCCGCTTGCCAGCTGCCCCCCCGCGTTGCAGTCCCACTCAGCAGCCGCTGCTGGCCTAGGGGACAGAACCCCCGGCTGGCAGTGGGCTGAGACCCCAGTTGGCAGGAGCCGGTGGTGGAAACCCCAGAGCGGTCGCGGTCAGCCCTCCGCTGCTCTGGGGTTCTGGCTGCTGGCCCCTTGCCAGCCAGGATCCCCTCCGCAGCCCCACTCACCTTGCTTCCAGTTGGAGTTCCAGCGCAGGCCACATGCGAGACAGGGTCCAGGCTTCTGGCCCTGTTCACCTCAACCAGCCGCCAGCTAGGGTGACCAGATCACAGGGATGAAATATCGGGACACGGGGAGCGGAGCAAAAAAAATGGCGGCAGAGCAAAAAAAAAAAAAAAGGCAGTTTTGCAGGGGCCGGGGGCATTAGCAGGACCCAGCCGCACCGCCGGATCGCACACAGCGCCCCAGCCGCGCGCACTGCATTCCCCGCGGAGCCTCCCACCCCGGGCACATGAGACTCGTCCCACCGCAGGCGGGGAGCCCCGCACCTCTCCCGCTCAGCTGCACTCCAGCAGCTCCTTCCCGGCAGGGCAAGATGCTGGAGCGCAGCCGAGTGGGAGAGGCGCAGGATTCCCCAGCAGCGTCGGGGAAGTTTATCGGTTCGGGGGATCCTGGCCGGCTCCTCGCGCCAGCCGCCCCGCCTGGGACAAATCTCGCCCCCGCAGCCCCTCTCCACCACATGTCTCCGGCGGGCAGCCCACGCCCCCGGGCCACGCCGCTCACCCGGGCCCTGCCTGCTCCGCGCTGCCCCTGGACCCACCATGCTGCCCCGTGTACTGCAGGGCTGGAGCAGCCTTCGCGCTGCACTGCAGCGCTCCCGGCCCCAGCCATCCATGGCCTGTGTGCCCAGACTGCTGCACAGGGGCGTCTCCTCCCCAGGTCCAGCTTGGGATCCAATGGGGCAGTGAGGGGGCGGGGCTGGGGGCAGGGATTTGGTGAGGGATCCAATGGAGGAAGGAGGGGGCGGAGTCGGGCAAGGGGGCAAGAGCCCCTCCGGGCTCCGCCTGTGCACGGGAGCGGAGGGCAAAATTGTTTGTTTGTCTAGTGTCCCGACCGAACATTGGTCGGGACGCGGGACAAACAAGCAAATATCGGGACAGTCCCGATAAAATCGGGACATCTGGTCACCCTACCGCCAGCTCCACTCACCTCAGCTGCCAATCTGGGGTTCCAGCCGCTGACCTCCTGCCAGCCAGTTATCAACTTACAACTCAGAAGCCTGTGTGCAACTCAGTATCTAAATAGTACCTAAATAGGTGCCACCACACATTGGAAAACTCAGCAAGGAAAAGCAAGGGCAAGGATCACACTAAACTAATAAGATCTGCATTTTAATTTAATTTTAAATAAAGCATCTGAAACATTTTTAAAACCTCGTTTACTTTACATATAACAGTAGTTTGGTTATATATTCTAGACTTAGAGAGAGACCTTCTAAAAACATTCAAAGGGATTACGGCACGCAAAGCCTTAAATTAGAGTGTATACATGAAGACTGGGCACTGCTGAAAGGTTGCCAACCCCTGCTGTATTGCATTCTTTATAGTGTTTCCAGGAACTAAAATTTCTGATTATACCTTTTTGCTCTTTATTACGCAGGGTGAGGAATACTAAAATATTTTTAATTTGTATTGTTCTTTTATAATAGAACAATATTAGAAAGTAAACCTCAGAGCTTATTTTCAACTTCTGTGAGAGTGTTTAGTTATAGCACCTGCCTTGATTTTTTTCTCTGCATTGCTAATTTTTGCATCAACTATAATTTTTTATAGCATTTTTGACTGCATACCATGGCAACAGGAGGTGGTCCTTTTGAGGAAGGCATGAATGATCAGGACTTGCCTAGCTGGAGCAATGAGAGCTTTGATGACCGGCTGAACAATACGGTATGATTCATGTTAACTTTTTAATTGTCACATCATACTGTAGGTGAAAATTGACACGTAGAGTCTACTGCAGTGATGGATAGGTATGAAACCATAAAAATTGTCAAACAAAATACTATAGTAGAAGTTAGTTGCTTACATTCTGTTCATAAAACTAAATACATGTGTCCAATTGAAACAAAAGTCAGCAAACAAATGTATGATACAAACATAGATTTGAAAGAGCCATATGCTGATATGAATGCTCATCCTTGGTCAAGAGATGGCCTATCAAAACTGAGTTGCAAATCTAGCTATGTATAAACCATTTTGTGGGTGAGGGTGTAGGGGAGCTAGACTATTTGATTGAAAGCCATAAGTGAATTTGCTCTCAAGGTTAAGCATTATAACCTGCTGAAGACTGAGCAGAAGGGAAAAATGCTAGTGTAGCTTTGTTTCAAGTAAATAAGTACTTCAGAAGGCTAAAAAGGTTAAGTGGACCAAACTTTCTGTCAGATTACTTACTATTCGTGCTTTGGAGAAAACTATATTATCCAATTTGATTCTCAAATTATTGCTTAAATATAAGTATGTTTTGGCATTTTTGTTTTTTCTGTAATTCTAAAATTGAGTCAAACTCTAATTCACTGAAGTAAACCATATTTTTTTTCATTAAAGAGATAATAAATATGCTTTTTTTCTGCTTTTCTGAAGGACTGGGGGGGTCAACAGAAGAAAGCAAACAGGTCTTCAGAGAAAAACAAGAAAAAATTTGGTGGGGAAGGTGAAACAAGGCTTACTAATGACATATCTCCAGAGTCCTCACCCGGAATGGGACGGCGGAAGACAAGGACTCTTCATAGTTTTCCTCACACTAGATATATGACTCAGATGTCTGTTCCAGAGCAGGCAGAATTAGAAAGGCTTAAACAAAGAATAAACTTCAGTGATCTGGATCAGGTTTGTGGATATGTATTTGCAAAAATTGTATAAATGTGAATATGAAACCACACAAACCTGCTAAACTGTCTTTATTAATCTGACTAACTTCAAAAGGAAAGACTTTGAAAGTCAGTGGCTCAAATAAAAATGTGAAGTGATGTCACATAGCAAATAATAGTTCAGATTCTGAACTGGAAAAAGTGTAGAAAAATACATATATTCTGGATCATGGTGTCCAGATACATAAGGGTAGGTCAGCTACTTTCACTAGACAGCATACCTGAAGGTTGGCATATGGTGTCACTCTGTAATATAATAAATTGCAGTTCTCCAAATCAGTATTTCTCTATGTGTATCACATCTGTGAGAGTTAGAGGTTATTTAGTACCTGCCAATCTTGAAATATTTTCTTGAAGGCATTACTTCCTGAATTAATGTAATTTGAGACTCTAACCCTGGTTATTTCTGGATGGTGTGCCTTGTGGCAGAATGGAATGTCATGCTTTTTACTATACTTCTGCCCTACATTTTTGCTTAATTTACGTTTTCAATTAAGACTGTGACCTCTAGTCTTTATGATTATAATGATAACCTTCCAAATGTGACCCATTGCTTTGTAGTTTTCCCAAATCTGAAGACAGCCGACTCTAGAGCTTCTGTTGCTGCTCTTAACTTTTCAAGGAACAGTAGAGTGGAACTGATATACTTAATGTCACGGTTGCACATGTAGTTCTGAATAGCATCAGTAAACATTCCGGCCTAGTAGTGGCAGAAGAAAGCTCTGGAGCTACGGTTGGGGGTAGATAACCAATAAATGCAGTCTAGAGTAGGGTGGGAAGATCTTTTTCCACACAGGAAGAGGCTGTAGAGAAATTCAGTATCCGATGCTATTCTTTGTTCCAGTTCAATAGTCAGGAGGCTATAGTATAAGTAGCTTCTTTCTCATGCATTTGGAGGGGAGATGTGGCTTTATAGTTTCAGGCAGGAAGCTGGAGTCTAGAGCAGGGTCCAGGGACAGGACCCTGATAGGAATTCTAGAAGTCTCCCTGTCATTCCCAATAGATTGATTGGAAAGTCAAGCTTCTGACCAGAATCTGCCTGGCGGAGATGGTTTTAATCATCTTTAGTATCAGCTGTCAGCTAGTAAGTTTAGTTCTCTGGCTAGTAGATGAATCTCTTGGTTTTTTTCCAAGCTATGCCCAGTAATGGCACATGATGATGGTACCACTCTATTGTTCAATTGTGAACTAATACAAATAGAACAATGTTTTTGAAGGAATATTTAAGTAATATGTAATAACTTCCTTTGGTTCGTTTTTATGTAGAGGAGCATTGGAAGTGATTCTCAAGGCAGAGCAACGGCTGCTAACAACAAACGTCAGCTTAATGAAACCAGAAAACCATTCAACTTCCTATCACTGCAGATTAACACTAACAAAAGCAAGGATGCTGCTACAAGCTCTCAAAAAAAAGAAACTAGTGGATCATCACAATGTAAAGAGTTATTTGCATCTGCTCTAAGTAAGGACTTTTTGCAAAACTGTCAGGTGTCTGTTCAAGAAGATGGAAGAGGAGAACCTGCTATGGATAGTAACCAGGTATTGTTCGTTACTCAGTCAATTGCAATCTCTTCCTCCTACAATACCAGAACTTTTAGAAAATATCTAATTTCATTATTGCTTTGTAGACACCCTGATGAAGCTTCCTAGAAAGTTTCATTAATTTTTAAAATTAATTTCAAATGGTTATTATGAAGGTTTATATTTTGCTACTCTTAATTGTTTACAAAGTAACTTGCTTCAGGACACGTGAAATGAGATTTAAAATGTACTATGTGTGGAAATGCTTATGATCACATAATGCTAATAACTCTGCATACTGAGAGAGAAGTAGTTTATTTAATATACCTCTTTTAAGCCTAGAGATTGATTTGCTTACCATTTTAATTGTCTTGGTAATTTCTGGGACCAGCATACAAATTGTGACATAATGTTTAGAGATATGAGCTCAATAGTGCACCTGGTATCTGACAGAAGCAACATTCATCCTCAATCTTGGAACTTTATGCACATGCTGCATCCCTGTTGAAGTCGGTGCCAATTGTAGGATTGAGACCATAAATTCTAGTATGTCACCTTTCATTTTATTTACATAAGTGTGGTATAAGTTAAATTTTCACCCTCATGTGTTGTGGATCACAAATATCAAAACTATTTATTGATTAACTTACTGAGTAATTTCAATGTCTTCTCTGCAGATTGTGAGCAGACTAGTTCAAATTCGTGACTATATTGCTAAGGCCAGCTCCATGCGGGATGATCTTGTAGAGAAAAATGAAAGATCTGCTAATGTTGAGCGCTTGTCACATCTCATAGACCATCTTAAAGAACAAGAAAAATCCTATCTGAAATTTTTGCAAAAGATGCTTGTAAGTTTCAGAACTTAAAATATAGATATAATGTGTCTCTTAAGCAATGTGCAAAAACTTTAAGGAGTCAATTATTGATATTTTGATGGTACTGCTGGGGGAGTTAACTTCAAGATACAGTACCTTCCATAATTCATTTTTACTATCCCATTTATATAGCTTTTGATTTATGCCGCTAAAATATTTCAGGCTAGAGAAAATGAGGAGGAGGATGTTCGGACTATAGATTCAGCTGTGGGATCTGGTTCTGTAGCTGAGAGCACATCGCTAAACATAGATGTGCAGTCTGAGGCTTCAGATACCACGGTAAGCTGCTTTTAGTAATTAAGGTGCTAGAAATGAAGACTTGTTTTTTCTTTTCCTGACTGATACGTGATAGTATTGTTGTTCATCTGAAATTCAGTTCAAGGAGATTTAAACCCCCCAAACTCTCTCAATGATGTATATTTTTTAAAAGTTTGTTTTAAAAAGCTTCTGTTGTAGCAATTTTACTTTTTGATAGCTAATGAATCTTTTAAATAATTCTAGGAGTTAAATATGTATCTTGCCTGTTATCAATGCAGAAAGAACTAGTTTTCTAAGCTGTTTTTGATAAGAGGTGTGCTTCCAGTACTGGGGAAATTGAAGGGTAATGGAGGCGTGTAAATGGTTCACTATCGTGGGTTGTTGCTATAGGAAGCATAAGTATATCTATAGTGATACCGTAAGAAGCATTGCTCTAGGATGGGGGTTCCCAACCTCTTTCATTGGGTAGGCCACCTCTTATTAGTGTCTCTTATGGATTCTGGCATTTCTAAATATATACATTCCATGATTGCACAGACCATCTCCTCTCCCATTTGTGATCATGTAACTCCTGTAGCAATTTCAGCAGTTGCTTACATGGAAAAGAACGCTGAATACTTCCTAATGTTTTTATCTCCTTTTTAATAAAATTTAAGCATCTGTGTATATGGTGTTGGCTCTTTGTTTTCAGCCAGCATGATGTGGACCATCCGCAAAGTGCTCCACAAACTTTGGGTTAGGAATGTGTGTTCTAGGAAGTTACGAAGTAGCATTTAAATGAATAATAGAGGTACTTACTTATTTAAAAGTCAGAATGAAACAGGACAGTCTCTCAATCTAATTATCAAAGTCCTGCAAGATCATCTTGTTGTTATTGGGTCTTTCAGAAAGATAACATTATAGAGATTAAACATCTACATCTAACTTTTAAAATATTGTTTAAAATGTGAAAAAATAACCAGTACTGACAGAAATATATATTCATATAGAATTACTGTAAACAAAGCTTGTATCTGGTTGTTTATCTATACAGAGAGCATATTTTTTTCAATTTTATTAAGTATTTTGGAATTAAGTTTCTTTTATAATATAGTTCTTTGAAATATTAAAAGTAGTTCTCTATAATTACATGGTACGGTGATATTTGGAATCCTGTTAATTAAGAAAATAATTTTTAACAAAGGCAATTGAAAATTCAGTAGAATTAATTAAACAAGAAAAGACTTATTTGAGTGAGGTAATACAATTTTCCACTCAATATAATAAATAAGACACAAATGAATTAGGTAAGAAATTTTATAGTTTTAAAAATGCATGTTAAACAGGAGTGTGTTCTAAATCTAACATACTAAACTGTTTAATAAAGGAAGAATCTTTTAGTCTGAAAGTTCGGCCCTGCATTGAGGACAAACTAGGGAATTCAGCTTCACAAGGACAGGTTTCAGACATTGACGTTACAACAAGTCCAAAGGGGAAAGGTGACAGAGCCGCTCTGAATGGCAGGGAAATCTGGCATATTAGGATTGGATTACCCTCACAGGTACTCTTCAGAATATTACCTTGGCAAGTCTCCAAAATAGGGTCTGTACTTGCTGATTTTCTTCCTCAGTTCCTTTGTTGCTAAACAGCTTTAAAACATACTAATTATTTGTAATGAACAATTACTTTTTTCTCTCACTCTTTCCATACAAAAGCTTCTGGTGTTTAATGCTTTAGTCACCACTATAACAGTAGACCTGTCTGTCTTACCTGTGTATGGATAAATTTTTATTGAATGTCTCTTCTTCTTCATGTTGACTTGTTTTCAGAAGTAGAGATTTTATAAAAATGATTTTTTTACTAATTTCCTCCTCCAACCCAACATATGTTCTTTTTTTGATTAGTGAGGGGTATAAATCTAACTCTATGTCCATCTGTTAATCTCACTGTTTGCAGCCACAGCTTGCCACTTCAGGTTCATGAGTTAATGCAATTGCACTCTTATTTCTGAGAAAGTGTTTTAAAATTGGTTTAATGTAGTGTCATTTTAGATAATTCACACTTAGAGATCTGTTAAGTTTCATGCTATTAATCTGCCTGAAAGAACTTAATAACAAATATCGTGTAGAAAAAGTGAAGTGGAAGATCAAAAACTTCTGTTGCCCAGAGGAAAAATATGATCTGTAATAAAATCTCTACAGAGGATAAACTGTGCATGCCTGTAGCAATACCCAGTATATACCTGCAGGGAAAAACACATTAGTGGGAGTCAGTGTCTTTAAAAACTGTGTTTGAGATGTGTCCAGTCCTGCTGTGATATTTTTTTTAAATATTTTTGTAATTGAATTTTTAGTGCCCCATCTTTTTTGTTTAAACTCAAATTGTTTAAATATATTATTTGACTATTTCTGTACCCTTTATAGCAAATTTGTCAAGCTTGGATTGAGTGGATTGATCTGAACATGGTTTACCCTTTAAAACATTGCTTTTTGGAGATTCAGACATTTCTGATGCCTAGGCTGAGAGAGAGTTGCTCACTCCATTCTGGGATCCACACAATCTGCTACGAGGGGCAAGAAGCAGCACTCCATCCACAAAGTTAATTTACTGTCCATTAAAGTACTTGACCTTGCCTTTTCCAATAACTTCCAAACTCTGTGGGAAGTACCTCTGTGGTAGGCCAAGTACTTTAATATATGCAAGCATATTCTTCAGTGTAGGAATCTTTCACAATTCAGATATATAGTTGCTTACAGTAAGTACTCGACACTAGATGGCAGGTGAATTTTTTTTACTTTGCGAGTGGAATTTCAGCTTGGCAAAAAGTCTTTTTTTTTTTTTTTTTTTTTAAGACTTGACAAATATTTAAAAAAATCATAATACTGGTATTTTTGTAGCCCATCTTCCTACTGTGAAGATGCAGGTTCAAACTTGATGCAGAATTGTAGCCTACATATGGTTTTATGGAATGAGAAACAATTTGTTGCAAAATTGTGTAGTGAAAGATAAAGCTTTGAGGCTAGTGAATCATTTTGGACCTTGGATCTTACTAAGGCAGGGTACAGTGGTGCTTCTTTGGGTTGGCAGTTGCATAACAGATACTTGTGAACAGATGATTCAGTTTCTGTTTTCACTCTACACTGGACTGTTAAGCCAGTATAGGAAATGAAGAGGATCAGGTGCATATTTTTAAAAAGTGTTTACTGCAGAGACTCTGTAAAACAAGTTCAACACCAAACAGAAGTCTTTGCGTTTTTGCTGTTTTAATTCAGTATCTTATATATAAAATGCAATTCATCAGGGATTGAGGGGAGGAGTACTCTTATGGCTTTGTGGTTATATGTTTTTTGTGTTAATGAATTTATAAACATAGTGTAGTTAAAGGAAGAAATGTTCAAGTTTTTAATTTTGTAATCTGCTTGTGGAAGGTGCTGAGTTGGCAGACCCCGAGACAAAACAATTTTATTTATCCACAAGGCATTGTGCAGCATGGTTGTCGGCAGTACAAACTTTTCCCTAAATGACTCAAACTTGGTCTGGAAGAGCTAGCTTTAAGTGTGAGGAGACGATAGTTAAGTCTTCACCTCATTAAACTAAACTGTTAGTCTTGAAGTGTTTCATTGAGCTGGTAAGGTTCAGCTTACATTAAGATGTCGTCATATTACTATTGCAGTGTTATCAAATAAATTCCACAGCTATGATAGCATCCTTTCTTATCTTCCAGGCCAGAGACCCCCAGCAGGAGGCTAAAGAGGAGCTAGAGAACTTGAAGAAGCAACATGACTTGTTAACAAGGATGTTACAACAACAGGAACAGCTGAAAGCACTTCAGGGAAGACAAGCTGCTCTTCTTGCTCTGCAGCATAAAGCAGAGCAGGCAATTGCTGTCATGGATGATTCTGGTATGTGGAAGGACAAGAGTATGTAATGATAAATTGATATATTGATTAAACCTGAAACTCCGAATTTAAAAAAAAATATTGGAAGTATAAATGTACTGCACAATTTAAAAAAAATGTTCTGGATATATTCTTAATCTTGTACATTCTGTGTCTTATATAAAATACCTGTAATATTTGGAATTTTACTGCAGGACTTCCATTTAGTGGAAGAACTTAGTTTAAATATTTTGTATATGTTATTAGGTAACAAGGCTACAAACTTAAAACTAGGGCTGTCGATTAATCGCAGTGAACTCAGGTTATTAATTTGTTTTAATTGCAATTAATTTTTGAGTTAATCACCGTTTGAATCACACTGTTAAACAATAGAATACCAATTGAAATTTATTAAATATTTTGGATGTCTTTCTTCTTTTTCATATCAATTGTATTCTGTGTTGTAATTGAAATCAAAGTGTATTATTCTAAAGAATCTGAATTGTAGACTTGCCTCCAACTGTTAAACACATCACAGCCACTATAAAGATAATTGTTATTCCATTGTAAACCTGTACTTTAACGCTTCCTTAACTTTGTCAAAATCTTTGGGGTTGAAACTTCTCATATTTAGTCTCTGCCCAAAGATAATTTTTTTTGGAAAGTAATAACAGAAGTGGTTTGAGATCAGTGTTAAACAACCTCTAATTATAAATTGTTTGGAAGTTAGATGGTGATGGTCTCAGATCTGCTTACCATTCCCACAGAATGTGTACCATACATGTTTTTTAAAAGCTTGTTTAGCAAATTTCTAACAGAGAAAATCATTTTAAAATTGTTTGACTTCAAATTTCCCTTTGCCTCACTTCTGCCTTGTCCTCTTTAGAAATGGAGTGCATTGCTTGTCTGACCCATAACATCACACGTAACAATAGCACCAACAAACTGACGAGCAAAATTGTAGCCTAGGGCTCTGCCTATAGTAATTGATCTCTTCCTGTGTCCTGGCCTAACAAGCCAGCTTTGAGGTGGGATAGAAGGACCATACGGGATGATTTTGCTATGAGATGGAATGATGCTCCAGGCAGCTAGTAGAACATAAGAATGGCCATACTGGGTCAGACCAATGGTCTATCTAGCCCAATATCCTGTCTTCCAGCAGTGGCCAGTGCCAGTTCAGAGAGAATGAACAGAACAGGCAATCTTCAAGTGATCCATCTCCTGTCACCCACTCCCAGGGACACTCAGAGCATGGTGTAGCATCCCTACCCATCCTGGCTAATAGCCATTGATGGACCCATTCTCTGTGAACTTATCTAATTTTTTTTTGAATCTTATTGTAGTTTTGGTCTTCACAATATCCTCTGGCAAAGAGTTGCACAGGTTGACTGTGTGTTGTGAGAAGAAGTACTTCCTTTTCTTTGTTTTAAACCTGCTGCCTATTATTTTCATTGGGTGACCCATACTTCTTGTGCTTTATGAAGGAGTAAATAACATTTCCGTAATCACTTTATCTACATCATTCATGATTATATGGACTTCTATCATAGCCTCCCTTAGTCATCCCTTTTCCAAGGTGAAAAGTCCCAGTCTTTTTAATCTGTCCTTATAGGGAAGTTGTTCCATATTCTCAGTCACTTTTGTTGTCCTCCATACCTTTTCTAATTCTTAGATATATAAGACATAAAATATCATGCCACTGTATAAATCCATATTATGCCCACACCTTGAATACTGGCTGCAGTTCCGGTTGCCCAATTTCAAATATAGGGCATACCATGGTTCTGGGGAAGGCATTTCTTCCTTGCAGCTCTTCTGAATCAGCTTCTGAGCACCTCATTTCTGCCTTATGATGTCTCTTGCCCTAAGCAAACTTCCCAGTAGTAGTAGAAATCTGAAGTCCCATACTCTCCTCTCCCCTACAGAAATAACCCCTCTTCATAGGAAGAGGAGGTGGTGGACAGAGGAGAGGCTTACTTAAGTTAGCCTTAAGGAGAGGCTTATTCTCTGTTCCCTGGTGCTACTATTATTTGTGTCACATTTGTCCTGGTGATACTCAGAGCAGCATCCCCTGTGTTGAAAAAGGTAGAAGAAGCAGGGACAGGGAAAAGAGGAAAAAAAATGATGTAAAATTAAATATATGGAACATTTTAAAAATAAACCCCAGTTAAGGGTTTATTTAACGAACTATTAATGTGAAGTTAAAAATAGGCTAGACACCCACACTCTGGTATGGCTAAACTTGGTGGATATTTAAGGTCCTGGTTTGTTTTGACAAGTGACTGTTTTTAAAATAGTGTTGTAGAGTTCTACATTTCTCTTGATTTCCATATCAAATATGTTTTCGCAAGTAAAAATGTGCCTTTTTTCCTAACTGCCAGCCCTGCAAATCAGATTTGAATGTCAAACTGAGGTGTTTCCTTCTAGCATACCATGGTCAGTAAAGGTTCTGGAGGCCAAATTATATTCTGCCTTTAGACCCATATAATCCATCGTCTTTGACTGGAACATAGAGTTCTGTTGATAAATAAATGAGAAGTACGCTGTCCAGATCATTTTTCTTAGCAGTGTTGGTTATGCAGGGCCATACAGTTTTTAAACAAAACAAAAAACACAACAAAAACTGAACTTAACTGATTTTTGTGGGAACAACAAAAAACAAACCGAAAACACAAAAGGAACAGATCTGCTGAACAAGGTATGCTTTTGCATAGTTGGTTTTCACAGTGAAACTGTACATTGACCAAGGCTATGTCTACACTATAGACCTTTAGTGGCACAGCTGTGCCGCTGTAAGATCTCCTGTGTAGTTGCTCTTTGCTGGCAGGAGAGAGCTCTCCTGCCAGCATAATTAAACCATCCTCAACAAGCACCCTTAGCTATGTTGGCAGGAGAGTCTCTCCTGCTGACATAGTGCTGTCCATATCAAATGATGAATTCTTTCTGGGGTTGGGTAGGTGTCATTTAAAAAAAAAATCTGTTTTTCTAAAGGTTTACTTCAGATGTTTCAGTTTAATTAAAATTTCTATAATGTGTGCACAGGATTTGGTTAGTGCAGTTGAAAAATAAGATACATTTGTCTAACCAGTGCTGTATGTTAGTAGCTATGGTATATACTTATTTTGAAATCTTAAAAATCATTTTCTCAAATTAACCTGTTAGTTTAATGCTTTGGACTTACTGTTTTCTGTAGTTGTAACAGAGACCACAGGTAGCATTTCAGGAGTGAGTCTTACATCTGAACTAAATGAAGAATTAAATGACCTAATCCAGCGTTTTCACAATCAGCTTCATGAATCTCAGGTAACTTTTCATTTTATTTTTAAATATTGTGTTGCTGTGTGTATATTAGTTCATTTTCCCTATAAGGGCCTTAAAAATACTTGAATAAATAGGTTTATTGCAAAGCTATTCTAACTTAGTTTTCAGTATACTTTCTCACACAGTGAGAGTGATTCCTGTTTTGATAACATTTTCTTAAATCTTTGTGGCAATAATATGTAGTTAAAAGATCTTGTTTCTTAGATCTTGTTGCTGTGATGCACAAAATTTAAGCTTTTCGTATTGCTACCTCTTAAATGCCTGTGTAAATTTTGCTTGTACTTGTCGGACTTGCTGAGTATGGTTTCTTCTAATTACATTTTCAATAATATGCCCTGTAGGTTACTTGCACAACTCATAACAAGAATTGTATGTAGGGCCACATGTTTAAAATAAAATACTCAGTTTAAAAAACCCTATGACGAGTTTACATATAATAAAAAATGTCAAACAGTAACTGGATTTGATTGTAAAGTTTTTGTTTTGTTTTTATTCCAATTGATGCTTTCTATGTTTGTTGTTTTACTTTGGCTAGAAGTCGTTATTCGTTGACTGAGACAAGCTTAGTGTCAGTTTATACATAGTTCTTGGAAGCCAAGAGTAACAGTTTCACATCACAATCCATACTAGTTACTATGCAGTTGGAATTATATAAGAGCTAACTATTGATTAGTTGAGAACCTTGGTTTTCTGTTGGAGTCTTAGCACTAGCCTTGAGTTTAACAAGTTAAATGAGGTATTTTTTTACTTTTTTTTTCTGGAATTGGGAAAGGTAACTAGCAGATTACTATGGCATCTTCATAGTACTTCTACTAAAATAAACTTTATTTATTTTTAGACTCAACCTGTGCCAGATAATAGAAGGCAAGCAGAAAGTCTTTCACTTACTAGAGAGATTTCACAAAGTAGAAATTCTTCTGTGTCACAGCACTTATCAGATGAGAAATCGCAACTTTTTAGCAAGATGAGAATGTTGCAAGGTAAAAAACAAAAAATGGACAAGTTGTTAGGAGAGCTTCACACACTTCGTGACCAGCATCTGAACAACTCCTCCTGTAAGTAAATGTATGCAGAACACACTTTAAAAGGACTATAAACTACATTAAACAAATCCAGTTTAAATGTAACCTGCAACTAATGACTCAGAATTGTTACTGATCTTAGCACACGGAAGTATTGTTTGCAGTAGTGTAGCTGTGTTGGTCCCAGGACGTGACGGAGAAAGGTGAGGAAGGTAATACCTTTTATTGGACCAACTTCTTTTGATGAAATGGACTAGCTTTCAAGCTTCATAGAGCTCTTCCTGCAACACGTGTGAACCTCTTGTACTTAACAATCTGTCCCACTTTGTATTTAGCTTAGACACTCTGGTTACCTTCTCCGGACCTGAGGAAAAGCTCTGTGATGCTCAAAAGCATGTCCCTTCCACCAACAGGAGTCGGTTCAATAAAAGATATTCCTTCACCCATCTTGTCTTTCTCCTGGAAGTATTGTCATTTGTGTAGCTTTCGGTAATAACAAATTTTAATGGAATGTTTCCTTTTTAATGTAGTGATTTAAATACAGAACTAGGATTGTTTTTCTGTGGTAATAGTCTTTTGCTTTTATAGTATTTGAAAGTCCACCAAACTGATTTAGTGAAGAATCTGACTATAGAACTTTACCTCTGTAACTGTGGCAATACCCAATGTTACAGGCAAAAAGTGCATTTTAATGTGATTTTCTTCAGTAACTTCCCCCATTGTCTTGAAAATAATGAAATTTAATTACTTTCTTAGATTAAAATGATTCATTGAACCTTACTGATAAGTTGCTCCCTCCGTTGATAGCACTTTTTATGGCTAAGTTCCTGAAATGTTTGGGAAGGTTTACACTAAGTGAGATCTGTAAAGTT
This sequence comes from Mauremys reevesii, assembly GCF_016161935.1. Classification (NCBI taxonomy): domain Eukaryota; kingdom Metazoa; phylum Chordata; order Testudines; family Geoemydidae; genus Mauremys; species Mauremys reevesii. Next base: position 83,536,136 of record NC_052627.1, on the reverse strand, counting down.
AACCTTTCTGCTTTAGAATGGCTAAGACTTAAAGGGACACAGAGTTATAGTTTCAGTGCTATTCTTTGCTCTGAATTCCTGGCCAATATTTGTGGTGTTAAAAATCACTTGCCTATCTTTTAAATATTTGTCTTCTCTTACCAAAAGGCCAAAACAAATGGTAGAAACTGAATATATAGGGGCCAACAATGAAATTTACTGTATACACACTTCTGTCAAATGCATAAAGTAAATTAAAAACAAGATTTTTTTTCCTCTAATCTTTGTCATTTTGTGTTTGTAATAAAAGGTAAAATTTCATTATAGAAATTTTATTTTCAGTTCTTTGTTCCTTTTAATATAACTGTGTTTTAAATTGGCATACTTTACAGGGAATTTGTTTTTGTTCTGATCTACACACTTGATATTTAGTTCTTTTTGTACAACAGATGGGAACTTTACAGTTGTACTGACTGACTACTTTTCTCTCTAAGACAAGTTTGCCAGCTTGTACTCCTCACACCCTCTGTGACTAGCTGTTTAAATCTTTCTGAGGGGCTTGGTTTCTGTCCACGTGGCAGTCTTATCTTCCTCATTGTCCGGGGAATAAAATTCTGGCTTCTAGTTTTCTTTGAGACACAGGGTTAAAATCTTTGTAAGGGCCCAGAGGTTTCAGAAACTTTATTCAGGGCTTCTGTTTCAAGGTTGGGTGATTCAGCAACAGAGTTTTAAATGTGACTTTGAAGATGTAAAGGTGCCTAGGATGAGGATCCTGCCCCAGCCAAGTTTTCAGGCAAGGTTTTCTGCTTTAATTGTGGGGTAGACTAATTCACTCCTGAATTGAAGATAGCACAGGAGTGCTTTTGAAGAACCTAAATGTCAAAAAAGACTTTGCAGATGCAGCGTCCTGTTGCCATCTTCTTGGAGAAAGATGCCTCCTGTTCCTTCTTATATTGATTGGTTAGTGTCATTCTTAATGTAAGGGACGTGATAAGTCCATTGTCTTGCCCATTGTGTAATACAGAATTTCCTGTTACTTCATAGTATGATCTCCCTTAAATCAACCTGTATAGCAGTTGTGCCCCCTTTCCCCCTATCTATTTAAGTTCTCCCAGGCATTTCAAAAGCCTGCCCCTTCCACTTGTGCAACCCCTCTTCTCCAGGAGGGCAGTCGTCGACAGTCCCGCAATACCCAAGTGACTCCAGGCCCCCATTACTACTTGTTTTCTGCATATTGCTCCTCATCCCCTGCCAGGGGAATTGTGGAGGCAGGTGACTCAGTGAGAGTGTTGCTTCTGCATCATCTCATTTTGAGGACACTTCGCAGTTTCAGTGGACCACATGACATTCACATTGAACTTTTACCATGGAGGAAAATTCCCACCCGATATTTGATGTTCTTGGGTTTACTTCTAGGAATAGAATAACATTGCCGATACTGAATACTCTCCTATAGCCTGCTAGTACTGTTTGGATGATCCCTCCTTCCTGTCCACCTATTTCTTAAAAAACCCAAAACAGATACATTGTATGAGAGAACCCAGGAGGTGTCGTTCCCCCGTTTCCCTCCATTCACCCTGTCCCTAATTCACTGGTGATGGCTGCTTCCAATAATAGGCTTAGGTCTGCTGCTGACTGAAAGGGAAAAAAAGATCAATGTTCTTGGGAAAAGCCCCCCCCCCCCTTCTTCTTCTTCTCTTGGTTATTAATGTGGTTAATTACCAGATGGTCCTGACCTGTTGCCAATTCCATATGTGGGGAAAGATGGCTACATTCTGTTCAGGATTTGTCAGATAACAGAAGGCTGGCAAATACTATTTTGATGGAGGCTCAAAATGTGGTGAAGCATACTCTCAGTCTTTGTTTAATGCTTCAGACTCTTCCACTAGAGCATTGACAGCTGCAGTTATCTTAAAGAGATATGCGTGGTTTCATTCCTCTTCATTGGGTCTGGATACCAAAATTTAAGTTGAAGATTTTCCTTATGAGAGGGGTGGTCTTTTCATCAGCAAACTGTTGGAGAAATTAAAGGCTACTAAATCTACTGCTCAATCACTGGGTCTTCATCTCTTGGTTAGAAGAAGATGCCGTTTTTCCCTCTATCAGAGACCGGTTTACCCTCAGTCATCTGCTTATTTTTCCTCAAATCAGAGACATCAACAACATCAGGAAGCTTGTTGCAGAGCCAGCACAAGAAAGTGGGCTTCCAGATACAGACATAAGACAAAACAACCTTCTCTTTCCTCGTTGGCTTCCTCAGCTGCCAGGCATCAAATTTGATGTGAAGATCAAGAGTCATGAACCAAGTAATGAGGATCCCTCCCTTCTATTATTTGGAGACAGGATAGTCCTTTTCAGTAACTATTGAAGGCTTATTGCAGCAGACAAGTTAGGCTCTAGGAATTAGAGGATGGCTAGCTGTGCAGTTTGGAAAACTGTCCCCTTTCAATTTCCCCTACCTTTCCCGCTACAAGGAGCTTTCTTGCAAGGCTGTCTTTCTATCAGAGGTTCAAAAATTCTTTCTGTTAGGTGCTGTCGAAGAGGTTCCCAAATATCTTTTTGGCACCAGGGTTTTTATTCATGACGCTTCCTGGTACAGGAAAAAAGATGGGAGATTTCATCCAGTTTAAAATCTGAGAAGATTGAAGAAGTACATTCTGTTGATTCACTCTCATTAATTTAGAAAGTGGTGAGGAAAGTACATCAAAACAAGGCAGTAATGATACAATTGCCCAGCTTGGCTGAGACAGTAGTGGTACTTCATCTGTCGGGTGGGATTCACAAAAGTCTCCCTTTGTCTCCAGACTAGCTGTCACCACAACAGAGCAGGATACTTCATCTGACAGTTTGGGCTATTTGACTTTGACTGATATTGAACAATGATGTTCCTCTGTGGTCCATGATTTATTGTTTAATTCAAGGAAGTTGCCGATAAGAGTGTTGTTTGAAATGGACTAGATTTGTCTCTTGGATGTTCTGGACAAATCTGATTCTCCAGTCTCAGCTTCTAGTCCATCTGTTTTAGAGTATTTAATGTATTTGAAGTCTGAAGGCTTATATCATGCTTCTTTAACAATTCATTTGGCATCTGTTTCTGCTTACCATGATTTGATTGATGGTAGATGACTGTGCATGATTTCAGTTAAGTGGTTTATGAAGGGGTTGTTCAATCTGTACTCTTGTTTGAGGGATCCAGCCATTCCATGGGATCGCCATTTGGTCTTGACCAGGCTGATGAAACCACCCTTTGAACCTTTGGCAGAGCGTTTCTTATTTTATTTGTCTATTAAGATGGTATTTATTATAGCTAGACCATCATCCAGAAGGGTGAGTGGATTATGTGCTCCGCTGGCAGATCTGCCATTTAGTATTTTTTCATAAAGACAAGGTAGCTCTTAGACCTGACTCCATGTTTCTGCGAAAAGTAGTATCAGAATTTCACTTCAATCAAACTATTAATTTACTATTTTTTCCCGTAAGCCTCCTGCTACTAAAGGGAAATCAGCATTACATATTTTAGATGCTAATAAAGTGTAGTTAATAGTGTATATATTCAGACTGTTTCCAGATTTATTAAAGAGTGTATCAGTGAATGTTGTTAATTCCTGTGCCTGGTATTGTAAAATCTCATTCTACTAGAGCAGTGCCTTCAACATGTTCCTAATGGGAAAAATCTGTAAGGCTGCTGCTTGGAGGTCAATCTATACTTTTACCAAACACTGTGCTTTGGATTTGGCTTCAAGAACAGATTGCCAGAGTTGGTAGATCAGTGCTTCAACCATTATTACTAGTTTTTTCCCTCTGCCTGAGTTTTCAGCACTGCTTGGCAAACTATCCATAAGTGGGGAGTATGCAAAGCCACTCAGAGGAATAAAACTTAGGTACTTGTCACAAGAGTTCTTCAAGAGGACTATATAGTCACACTTCCCACCCACCTTCCTCTCTTTTTTCAGAGTCTTACCTTGGTTCTCTGGGTTAGTGATGGAAGGAACTGAGGTAGTAGAGGGCAGACTGCCCTATTATGTAGCTTCACTCTCAAAACATTCAGGGACACAGAGAAGGGGAAGGAAGAGGCGCATGTGTGGTCTAGTTGGACGCTGCTTGGAGTAGGTCTGCTCTTAGGTACCCCCAGGCTACATATTACTCATAAGTGTGAATAGTGTGGTTATTCTTTTCAAAGATTTAACAGGTTTGCTAGCTCAACATCATTCTTATAGCTATCACTCATAGGTTTAGTTGTAATAACTCTGTTTACTGTTAGAAGTTACCTACACTAAACGTTTGTTATAAAAGCTCTCCAAGAAACAACATTTGGAAGATGAGAAATATTGCCTTTCATTGTAAATGCGCATATCAAAATGACAATTGAACAAAGAATTTGAAAACCTTATAAAAACAACAAGGAGCACCTTAAAGACTAACAGATTTATTTGGGCATAAGCTTTCATGCATAACCCTGCCCCTCTCCCCCCTTTTCAGTTGCAATAGAGATTAACACGGCTACACCTCTGATACTTGGAAACCTTATGAAATTGTACATCAATTCATGTTTTTCAAATTGAGTTTTGTGTATGGTTAAGAGAGAAACTATGGTAGTCTTGCAAGCTAAACTTTCTCCATTGTGAGCTTATGATTTTATTCTATGATTCAATACAATATACAAATATCTACTTGATAATAACATTTATTTTAATATAACTAGTGGCTGCTTACTAATATTTCAGTTTATTTAACTTCATTTTATAAAAAGCCATTCGTTTCAAAATAATATCGCATTGCTAATGTTGCAATGATGTGGAGTGAGACTTTTCTTATTGTGTATATATACATGTAGGCTAATCTTTAGATTGCTGTGGAATCATTGATGTTTCTCCTGACATTTGAGGACTTGAATCTCAAGCTTATGTTCGATTACATCCAAAATAACTACATTAAAAAAAGATTATGATGAAAGTTGCAAAGGCAAGTGCTGAAAGGTTAGGAAATGCTAGAATTATGTTTGCCTCCCCATCCAAGACAGACACACACACACTTGTAGCTTAGGGTTGTCAATTTCGATTGGATGTATTCCTGGAGATTTCATCACGTGACACAATCTTTAATTAAAGATTAATCTTTAATTCATGGAGACAGTGTAGCTTCTGCATTGAAATCTGACAACTTCCTCTTTCATGCTGCTGTGCCAGCAGCAGGGTCAATTCAGAGCACAGGAGAGATGTTGTTGTGTTTGTCCCTGCCCTAAAACAGCGTAGCAATTACAGGTAAAGCCAGGCTTTGTCCCTGTTAGATCTGGCCTGGAGCTTTCTTAGTTGCTCTTTGTGGATGGTACATATGAGGTCTGCTCACACACACAAGCTTGAGTGTGCTCATTGAGGAGAGATTTCAGAGATTTTTAGCTAATCATAGAATTTTTACTGAACGTGTTCAAACTGATCTTTTTCGTATGCTTGTAACGGGGACAAATTTGGGTAGATTTTTATGGGGACAGCAAAAATCACATCCCTGTCACCAATGCCAGAGCCTTGCCAAATTTCAAGTCCCCACTACAAAGCATTGACGTGCTAGAGCTTTTCAAAAAGAGGCTTAACAGAATTTTTTTAATATGGGCAAAACGTATCTTTCTCTAACTTCTTGCTTCATTATGATTGAACTCTTTTGGCTGAAATTTTCCAACCAAACTGAGTGTGAAGCAGACACCCAGCATGGAAAACTTCAGCACAAATGGTTGCAGTTTGGTGAGGTTACAAGGAACTGAAAATAGGGTCTTATAATGAGAAGTGTGGGGCAACCATCATAATAGGCAGCACCACCAGCCTCGCCTGTAATAAATGTAGTGAAAAACCAAGAGATCTTTATTGCTGATGTACATATTCTGTTAATACTTACTGTCTTTACATATGTTTATATAAATCCAAATAAGTAGCTCTTTTTAATACGATACCAAATTTGATATTTTTTCATTTCCTTTTTTGTAGTCTTGCCTGTGTCAGGCTCTCCTCAAAGGAGTATTGATCAAAGAAGTACAACTTCAGCTGCCTCTGCTCCTGTAGGCATAGTAACTGTTATCAATGGAGAGTCTAACAGCCTAGCATCATCTGCTCCTTATCCTCCTGATTCCATTGCTTCTCAGAATGAGAGTGAAGAGGATGACAATCTAAATCCAACAGAAAAGCTCCAGTAAAATGTTTTATGAATTTTATTATGTAATTAATTTGCTGTGATGAACTTAAATGGTTCTGTATACATTTTTGTTAGGTTTTAAGTTTTTTTCCTAAATGGCATATTTTTGAAAGATGTAGAAAGTCTGAAATATAAACTAGTTATCTTAAGTTAGATCTTAGTAGTAGTATTTTCTGTGAAATATCATACAGATTAATTTGGGCTTGAGAACATCTTCAAGCAAAGGTTGTTACAGATCTGAAATTATAGTGAATTTAGATATTAATTAGTTTATGTATATAAGTACTTGGTTAAAATTAAAATTTGGTTAAGTTTGCTGCACTTTTTTTGAGAGCACTGTTTAATAAAGAACTGAATGCTACATTCAGGTTTCTTATCGAGTAGGGGCATGTATATAAAGTATTCTGCTTTCATTTCAGGAAACTGAATGAAGTTCGTAAGAGATTGAATGAGTTGCGTGAGTTAGTTCATTATTATGAACAGACATCTGATATGATGACTGATGCCGTGAATGAAAACACTAAAGAGGACGACACAGGGGAATCAGAATGCGATTCTGAACATGAGAATCCACAACCTGTTACCAATATTAGGTTACGCTTTTTTTTATATTTTGTCTTAAATTTTGTGGCCTTAGTTATTGTACGTTCAGCATAGTGAGGTGGTGTGGTTAACTAGAAGTTTTTAATACTTAGATTAAATTGACACTGTGTTGTGTCAGTTCATTTGAGATACCCTTCATTATGCTGATAACCTAACCTTGGCTAATACAATATTTTTCTTAATCCAGTTGATAAGTCATTTTAAAGGTCTTCCTAAAATATTCAATAGCTCTAGAATTATGCACTGTGAATTAGACCCTGTGCTGATTACACCATGAAACTCCACTAAGGACTTCACGGATAAATTATGCTCTTTGTATAAATGTTACGAAGTTTTTAAATGGTGTTTCAAAATTAATGTTCCTGTTTAGATTTTATAGCATCAGTATGCAACTCTTGATACCTATTAGAATTTCAAGATAAGACACAGAAAGGATAAATAGGCACATTAAATGGCCTTATAAAATCCAAATGTAGTCCCATGCATTCAGTTTATCAGGCTGCTAACTCACCCTTACCTCACATAGTCACAGATAAAGATGGGATTTGCAGTGTACCTGGCTAACAAATCTAGTCTAGAGAATCAAGGTGGAAATGAATTGCAGTGTTGAGGGATGTTCATGGATATCCTCTGTCAAAGGCTTCTTCTGTTCACACTGAAGGGGTTCCATATGTACTTGAGTGCACGGATAATTTCTCAAGTAACCAGGTCCCAAACCATGTAACATTTTATAAGTTCAGACCAGCATCTTCAGCTCTACTTGAAAATCTACATGGGAGATATTATTTAAAAAGGGGACTCTTGTGCTATAGACTATCTCTTTTTCACTAGTAGGGTGGTGAAGAACTGGAATGGGTTACCTAGGGAGGTGGTGGAATCTCCTTCCTTAGAGGTTTTTAAGGTCAGGCTTGACAAAGCCCTGGCTGGGATGATTTAGTTGGGTTTGGTCCTGCTTTGAGCAGGGGGTTGGACTAGATGACCTCCTGAGGTCCCTTCCAACCCTGAGATTCTATGATTCTATCTCGTGTCTGTGATAGATGTGGGGTGTAGTGCAGAGCTGGACTGGGGAATTTTGGTTGTCCCACTAAAAGGGAAATGGGATGTTAAGGTTTGTGTGATTGTTTTGAATGACCTTTTATCTTGGCAATTGTAGTGTTTAGCACATTAATCTAAAATGATTAAAGTTTAAAAAAAATTATATCTTATCCAGTTTTTTAAAAGTTTTAATGGAATGAGAACTGATTTTTAATATGATGAATGTTTTCTCCTAGAAACCCTCAGGGAATTAGTAGCTGGAGTGAAATAAATAGCAATTCCAACATACAGTGTGGAACTACTAACAGAGATGGAAGACACCTTAATACAGACTGTGAAATAAATAACCGATCTGCTGCTAACTTAAGGACTTTAAATATGTCTTCTACATTAGGTATGTTTTAAAAGATATTCAAGTATTACTGTATATAGAGCTAAAACTGATGAGTGTGTGTTTGGGAGCATGTTAACTCCTTAGGCTTTCTTCCTGGTTACATGGTTTGGGAGCTTCAGATTTGCATATAAACTAAGTGTTCAGCAAGGGTTTAAATGCTAGACTGGATTCCTTTCATTGAGCAGTACAGCTTCAGATCAGAAACGCATTAGTCGTATGAACATTTAGTGATTTTTAACAAGTTCACTAGTGTTTATCTGCAACCTTGGCACTGTTTTTGCTGTTTTTCCTTCAGATTGTCGTAATAGGGACAGTGACAAAGATATTGATGTATCACAAGGTGGTGATGACGAAGTGGAAGAGGACAGAGCCAGTGAAGTTTCTTTATCTAGCTGCAGAAGCAGTGTAGCTGATGCTGATGCTGGAGATGCTGAGTTTGAGCAGAAGATCAGTAGACTTATAGCTGCAAAACAAAAACTTAAACAGTTACAAAATCTTGTAGCTATGGTACAGGTACTTTTTACAAATACAGTCTTATTACATGCCCATGAACATGATTTAAAAAAACCCAAATAAACTACTAACTCCTGAGTGTATGAACTAACTGCATTTTTTTTTAACATTGTGCACAGACCAGACTGATAGAGTGGTAGTGCTCACTGTAAAACTTGAAAAAGGAGAATAGTTTGATTTGTCTAATATGGAGGTGGTCCATTTGAAACACAAATCTAAAATGCTCTTTAAAGCAGCAGTTATCAACCAGGGGTCCAGGGCCCCATGGGGGGCTACAAGCAGGATTCAGGGGGTCTGCCAAGCAAGGCCACTGTTGGATTTGCTGGGGCACAGGACAGAAAGCCAAAGCCCCACCACAGGCTGGTCTTCACTACGGGGCGACAGACGCTGCTGCAATCAATGCAGCAGGGATTGATTTAGTGGATCTAGTGAAGACCTGCTAAATCTACACCAGAGCGCTCTCGGGTTGACCCCGGTACTCCAGCTCTCTGAAAAGAGTAAGGGAAGTCCACTGGAGAGCATCTCCCATCGATGCAGCGGAGTAAAGATACTGGGGTAAGTCAACTAAGCTATTTCGACTCCAGCTACATTATTCATGTAGCTGGAGTAGCGTAACTTAGGTCGACTTACCCCTGTAGTGAAGACAAGCCCCATGTGGGGCTGAAACCAAGGGCCCCGAGCCCTGCCACTCAGGGCTGAAGCCGAAGCCAGAGCAGTTGCCCTGCTTGCTACCCTGTAATGTCAGCCCTGGCTTTTATATGCAGAAAACAGTTGTTGAGGCACAGCTGGGCTGTGGAGTTTTTATATCATGTTGGTGGGGCCTCAGAAAGCAGAAGGTTGAGAAACCCTGCTTCAGAGGGTCTTTAAACTTAAATTATAATGTAAAAAACTTTCTTATGAAACACCATAGATGATCCCTAAGTGACTTCTAAAAATCTAATTTTTCATTGTTTATGCTCTATTACTGATACTCTGATCTGTGCTGATTGGCTGTTTGCTTCAAACACTCCCCTTCCCTCATGATCTCTTCCCCTCTGCTTCACTCCACACCTGTCCCAGCCTTCTACTCCCCACATCTGCCTTCCCTTCTATTTTTATTTTGCTTTAGCTGATCCCTTCCTAAGTAACCCTTCCCCCAAAATGAAATAAATCATCGAACTAACATGCCATTTGCTGCCATCACATTGTTCACACTGCTTGTGTGTTCTGTCTCTTCTCTTAGCCAAGTCAGACAAAGGGGTAATTTCTTCAGGGTAGGGACTGTCTGCTACTCCGTTTATACAGTGCCTAGCACAATGGGACCCATTCTTGCTTGGTCCTTAAGAACTAACACAATATAAACTATTATATTCACAAAAAGCCTGTCATTTAAGAGGGCTGCAAAGCACTGTATAAAAATTTATCCATATAAGAATCATTTACTCAGTGAAATTAAGCAAGAGGCAGCATTCCTCCTAGGAGATAATGGAAAATTAGTGCTCAGCAATGTAGCTCAGCTACCCAGCCCTCCAGGAGCCATGTTGTGATCACTTAGCTTCTGCATTTTTTTCCATCTTGGATAATGAATATTAGTGAAATCAGTATCACTTTCAGGTTCTGAGGTCTGCAAATTTGGCTTTTGATCACTGCAGGGGAACAGATTTAATATCACCTGTTTCTACTGGAATTTAAAAAAAGTATTGGTCAATATTTTCATAAGTTTGTTTTCAAACTCATAATTTGTGGGCCAAATAAGAATTGCCTGTGTCCCTATAATGTTTTTAAATAGAATATTTTTCTTTCATTGGTTTTGATTGTCTCCCCAAACAATTCCTCCTCTTGACTTTCAGTTGAAACAAGATTAACATAATACCCCACAAAAGGCAGTAAAAAAACCTGTACATCTTTTACCTTTACACAGCAAGTAAATGTAAAGATAAAAACCTGTACAATATTAAAAATTTGTAATTCTTACAATCTGATAATTTAATTAAAGTGCGCGTTTTATTTCTTATGTAAGTGGAATTGTCGTAGCCAGAGAGTAGAGCTGCTGAACAGCTACTTTAAGATTTAGGGTTTTTTGTTATGCTGTTCCCTGTGATGTGCATGATCATGGTGCAAATAGTTTTAAACTGTACATTTGAATCCTTCCAACCTTTCTGACTGGCAGCAGTTTAGTTAATCTGAGTACAGTTATTTGCATAATCAATAACTGCATTGTGAATATGCATCTCTCTCTGCTCTGGCTTCTATAATCCCTCTGTTTTAATTGGTTCTTGATTCAGAATGTTCATCTTGGACAGCAACAGGAATGGCTGTTTCAGCTTCATAGACTTTTAGATTAAGCCAAAAATTCCTAAATGTACATGAGATGGGGGGAAAAAAATATCAAAAGCCAAGAAAATGAGGCTTTTAAGCCACATAAAGGGCACTTTCTTTTAAAATGTTTTTAAATTTGTCTCTTTCAGGCACAGTTTGGTTTCTGGTTAAGTTTATGGGAGTTTTGCCAGGATCTCAATAGGAGGACGATTAAATAGGCAATCGCCTATTCCAGGGTTCTCAAATTTCATTGCACTGCGACCCCCTTCTGACAACAAAAATTACTACACGATCCCAGGAGGAGGGTCTGAAGCCTGAGCCCACTCAAGCTCTGCTGTGCTGCAGGTGCCAAAGCTGAAGACCAAGTGCTTCAGCCCTAGGGAAGGGGTCTATAACCTGAACCCTGCCACCCAGGGCTAAAGCCCTGAGGCTTGGGCTTCGACCCTGGACCCCAGCAAATCTAAGCCAGCCCTGGTGACCCCATTAAGATGGGATCATGACCACTATCTATTCCAGCTCTACTCTTGTCCCTCAATAACTGTCATATTTTTGTTCATAGTACTCCAAAAAATTACACTCCATCTATAAACTGTTGCTCCAGCTATATAGACTATACATACACACACATGGCCAGAGCACGATTTGCTTCCAGATTTGTTGACAAAATACAGTTGATTGAAAAATATTGCTGACTGCACTCCTGCTGTTACAGGATGATGAGACAGAGCCTGAAGCAACTACTGCTGACATAGCTAATGTGGGTGACTTCTTTTTGGCTGAAGTAGAGGAGGCAAAGCAGCAACCAAATAATATCAGAGCTTGCACCAACAAATTGCAACAAGATGTGAGACTGAATGAAAAAGCAAGGTATATGGTCTTTTTAAATTATCTTGAAAGATCACAATTCCATCAAATCTCTTACTAAGTAATATGCAGCTAATATCTCTTACTACAGAGAAAAATTCTATGAAGCTAAACTTGAGCAGCAACAGCGGGAACTTAAACAACTTCAAGAAGAAAGAAGGAAACTGATTGAGATTCAGGAAAAAATCCAAGCATTACAGAAGGCTTGTCCTGACCTTCAAGTAGGTAGAGTATACTTCTTCACAGACTCCAGGGGTATGGTCTACATTGCAGTAAAACATCCACGACTGGTCCATGTCAGTTGGCTCGGGCTCTGGGGCTATTAAAATTGCAGTGTAAATGTTTGGGCTTGGGATGGATCCCAGTTTCTGAGTCCCTCTCCCCTTGCGGGTCCTAGAGCTCAGGTTCCAGTCTGAACCTGAATGTTTACACTGCAATTGTATAGTCCCGCAGCCTGAGCCCAAGTCTGCTGACACGGATCAGCTGTGGGTGTTTTATTGTAGTGTAGACATACACCAAGAATATCAGGCAATGGGGCACCAAATGTTTCTCTCAGCAGTAGTTTTTCTAGTAGAAAAATTGAAATTCAGAACTTCAAGTTGTTTATGCTCATAATGTTGAATTTTGTTCAATAAAACCACTCTAAGACTCATTCATAGATTATAGATAAAGGGTAGAAGGGATCACGTATAATCATGTATTCTGACCTCCTTTATAACACTTGCCATAGAACCTCGCCCAATAATTTCTGGATTAGGCTTCTGGCTTCTATATGAGCTATAGCATATCTCTCTAGAAAGATATCAAGTCTTTATTTAGACTTCAAGGGATGGAGAAATCATCACATTCCTACGTAATATGTTCCAATGGTTAATTACCCTTACTGTTAAATATTTGCACCTTATTTCTAGTCCGACATTTTGTCTAGTTTCAGCTTCCAACCATTGAATCTCGTTATGCCTTTTTTCTTCTATATTAGCGACATCTACTATCAGAATCTCTTCCCTACATATGTACTGGTAGTGTAGACCATGATCATTTAATTTCTTACACTTCTCTTGGATAAACTCAATAGATTGAGCGTCTTAAGTCTCTCACTATAAAAGGCATGTTTTTCAGACTTCAAATTGTTCTTGTAGCTCCTTTCTGAACTCTTTCAAATTTTTCAGTATTCATTTAGAAGTGGTGACACCAGAACTGGACATACCATTTTAGTAATGGTCTCAGTACTGCCACATACAGAGCTAGGTTCTGCCTCCCTGCTCCTATGTGATGTTCTCCTGCTTATAGATGCAAGGATTGCATTTGCCCTTTTTAGCTACATAATGTCACTGGAAATTCCTGGCCATTAGCTTATTTACTATGACCCTTAAGTCCTTTTCAGAGCCCCTGCATTCCAGAGTAATGTTTCATCTTGTGAAGGTGACTTTATATTTGGCTGCATTAAAACAGATGTTCAGATGATCCCACCTTACTAAACTTTGCAAAGTTTGTTAATTTTTGTCAACTTCATTTTCACTACAATCTTTCCCTAAATCTGGAATAAATCCTTGATGTGAAGGTAACTGGTTCTTTTAAAATGAAAGTTAACAAAATGTTGACGTTTTTCAAAAATATTTTTCATTCAGGCAGTTGAAAATGCTAGTTACTAAAAGAGCTCAAGGGACCAGCATTCTACCATATTGCACAATGTTGGCTTGAGTTTTTAAAATTAATTTTTTATGACAAAGTTTCTGATTTAGTTTACATTACACATAGCATTGATCATAATGTAAGGTTGGCTGCATGCTGGTTGAAGTATAGGTAATGTGGGTTCTGAGACTATTCTTAATAGCATATGTCGACTTTGAGCTGTTTATCTCAAGAAGTCTAAAATTGAGTTGTGTATGAGTAGTTGGCGGGAGGGGGACATAGCCATATCCAATAACAGTAAGAAATAAGTAGAAACTGCAGAAAGTAATAATAACCTATGTTATTTTACTCTAGTAACATATATTTAATTTAATTTTAAAATCTTTTTCTTTCAGTTGTCAGCTAGTTTGGGGAATTGCCCAGCAAATAGACCAGCTTCACCTGCTACTTCAACACCAGCTGTTGAAAGTAGCGCAGCAGGCAAGCCTGTTCTTGAACCTGAAGAATCGGTAACAATGGACAATGAGGTACTTGACATTTCTGACTTGCTTGTGAGTCAGTTACTCTTTTTTTTTTTTAAGAGGAAAATACCTTAGATACCTTTAAACATTTTGAAACATTAAGTCTTTTTATGTACATGTTGAGATATATGGTGTTTTTGTAGAAAGCAAACAATGAACCTTAATAGCAAGAAGTATTTGCCAAAAGAAATATTTAAGCAAATATTGCAGAATTTGGCTGTAAAAAGGATATGAATTTTGAAATTATAACCAGAGGGATTGAATGATCTCAGCAGATCTCAGCAGAAACTGGATTCCAAGAACAACCCATCCAATCAGGGAGTCCATGTAGAATATGAAATGAGGCAAGACTCGTCATATTCCTGCCTCCTTCCTTATAAACAATCACAGAGAGACACTTTCACACATGCTTACATCTTAAAATTAGTTTCCCAGTGATCTGCCTCGTGCACGCAAATGCAGCTCCGCTGTTCCATCCTGACATCTAACTGGATAATTTCACCCTATGTAAACACACACTTCGCTTAGTTAACATGGCAGATCATTAGTTTTATCAATTAACTGAAACTTTATGTATGTCTAAAATACTTCTTAGAAATCCTTGTAATTTCACTGAATCAAAGATTTTCCCCTAAACCATCAAAAGGTAATCTCTTACGTAAGGAGTATTCTTGCAAAATATATAGTGTTTGCCTTCTAACAGTGTCTGATAAATCTTTTTTATAAAGACAAGATAGGATTGTCATGTTTTTGTTCTCAAATGGTGAAATTTTTTTTTACTGAGGACTTTAAAACAAAAAATGAGAACAGAACAAAGAATAAGGAGAGACAAATTACAGGTGTCTAAAAATTATCCTTTAGAACAAAATGCTTGTACAGCCTTAACTATAAGTGTCACTGAATTTCAGCTATACATTTTCATTCACCAGTTTCATTTTTCCATTTAATATTTTTCATAACACGATGGTATTGCTTTTGCTGTCCCAGTTATGGATGACCATTTTGTATGCTCAGGCTTTAAACTCACATTTTTAAAAATTAAAAAATTTGGCTGGGTTTCAAGATCTTTTGAAAATTGGGATTTGGTTAAGTTAAACATAAGCATCTTACGACTATCTATATAGTTAAATTTGCCTTTCGATAAACTGTGGGTCTCTTTCTGCTAAAAAATTAAAAAAAGTACTGGTGTAACACTAAGAGCATGTAGTGATAATCATATTTCTAAAACTCCATAAGTAACTTTTGATTTTTAACTTCAAAATATAGCCTTTTCTATAAGCAAATTAATATTTTCAAAGATGTTGGAAACTTCGCCTAGAAAGGTCTTCAGCTATTTTGTAACAAAAGCAGAGTCTGCTTGCCTTTATGCTTTGTATAATATACCTTATCTGTCTTCCCTGACATCTTTATCACCTCATTCAGATCTATTCAAAACACTGCTCAAAACTATTCAAAAGTTACCTTTACCGGCTGCTGTAACCATATTACCTTCCCCTTTAAATTCCTCCACTACCCTGTTTCACTGCATCAGGTTCAAGCTTCTTCTTGATTTCAAGGTCCTTCACAACTTTGCTCCTCCGTACATATCCATTACTTCATCCTACTATCTTTGAATAGCTGCAGCCATGTATTCCACAGAGGTGTACTTGTGCCCAGTGCACCGAAGCTGGAGAACTTTGCCTAGCAGTACCCAGAAGGACAGCATTTGTGCCCTCATGGCCTTAGCCCCTCTTCTGGCTATATAAAGACAGCTCCATCCTGACCCCCACTCAGTTCCTTTTCACTGCCTGTGGCTTATGTCGAAGCTTTGTGTGGTATTTTCATCTCATGTTTTC
This sequence comes from Mauremys reevesii, assembly GCF_016161935.1. Taxonomy (NCBI): domain Eukaryota; kingdom Metazoa; phylum Chordata; order Testudines; family Geoemydidae; genus Mauremys; species Mauremys reevesii. The sequence goes on along the minus strand of NC_052627.1, from coordinate 83,520,282 downwards.
GGTCTCATAATCTAGTGGAAAAAATCCCAGAAAACTAGTAGCATTTCAGGTTTAGTTAAGTGTTAGTATAGTGTTAGTTGGATTAGTTGGCTGCCCTTTATGATACCCTCACCAAGGTTCAAGCATTGCCTGTCATGTGGGTGGGTGGTGATCCTCACGTGAGGTGCTTGTTGTGGCTGAGGGATATGATAAGGAATGGTGTTCCATCTGTAAGTCATTCAAAAAGAGGACGGAGGTGGTGAGAGACTTATGGGTGAAGCAGCACCTGAAGGAACAGGACAAGAGGCTCACTTCAGCACTGAGACCCTCGTCTGCTTGATGGTTGCCATCGGAACCAGCAAGTCATGTTGCTTCACATGGACTCTAGTGTTTCCTCAGAGGAAGAGGAGTTGCTCTCCCTCCTTTGGTGAGGTGAGGAAGATGTCCCATAAGACTAATTATGGAGCGCTCCAAGGTTATGGGAGACTTTCTCATCTTCTAAGAGGAGTGTTGACCAGCGCCATATTCCTTCTGGCACGTGCAATGGAGCAAGTCTATCTAACCTCTCCTTGGTACCGTGTCGAGATCAGCAAGAGCCCATATCAGCTCTGGTTCTGGCCATGGGGCATCCAGTGAGTGTGGTACTGATGATGTCTGCACCAGTGCTGACTGTCTCCACGCTGGAGGCGTATCAGGTGACATCAGACCTGCTTTCCCTCTCAGTCCATGACTCTCCACTAGTTCAGGAGTTTGAAGGTGCTGTAGCTTCTATGCTTCATCTTCCATTAGGCCCGTGGCACATTCTGGCTGGGTCGTAGAGCTGCTGGGTTCATCAGCACTGCAGCTCAGGCCGCCCAGGTCCCAGACAGTGGAACTGAGACCAGTGCTGTGACTGGCACCGAAGACCCTCGCAATGCTGATGGCCCCTTTGGCCTTGGTCCTTGGCCTTGGTGCTGGCGCCTGTTCTGGTACTGGGTGGGTGGAATGTCTCGCTTGGTGCAGATTCCCCATTCCTTTTTGGCATTGATGCTGTTTCTGTTGGGCTTCAGATGAGTCTGGTTGTTTGTTTGTTCTGTTGTGCCTGGCTCCATTGTCACCAAAGAATCTGTGTGACTCCTCGAGACCCAGGTTCAGGTCGTCCTCCCCTTCGTCATTGCCTGATAGGCATTAGAGACTGTCCTTGGATCACCATTGGTATTGAAGTTGGCATCATTTCTGCAGTTGAGAGGGTTCTTGGTTCAGTGCCTACTGATCACCAATGCCAGGACTCTCATCGGTCTTTCAGGTCCCATTCTTCAAGCTGCTCTAAAACTTAGATCACTGATCCCATGGGTGGCTTCCCTTCTCAGACCAGCTACAGGCGAGACTGAGCCCATCCCTCTAGGCCTCCAATCGTGTGTGTGTGTGTGTGTGAGAGAGAGAGAGAGTCAAGAAAGGACCTGTCATTGGTGGAGCAAACCACTGCTTCTTCATCTCTGGACAGCTCTGCCATGCCAAGCTCTTGCTCTCCTTTGATGTCTGAGGACTTTAAGGCATATCAGGACCTTCTTAGATGTATGGCTGCTAGGCATCCAGGCTTAGTTTATGCAGGAGAATACGCATAAGCTGCTGAATATTCTCCAATCCGCTCCAGGGAGAATAGCCAGCCTGATAAATGAGGCTGTCTTGGAGCCTGCAAAAAGACACTGGAATTCTCCGACTTCATAGCCTCCCATGACAAAGTGTGCAGAGAAGTCATATTTTAGTCCCATGCTGGGTTTTGAAGGTTTCTGCTCCCACCCAGCCCCTAACTCTGTTGGGAGTTTACTGTGGAAGTAACCACAGTAAATGACAGTGAAGATATAAATCTCTACTAAAGACAGAGTCTAGGGGGGGATGGACTTCATGGGAAGGAAGATTTAGACCTCCTCTTCTTGGCAGATGGGCATTGCGAACCAGCAGGCATTGTTCTCTGAACATGACTGGCTTGTCCTCCCCTGGCATCCAGTAAGTGCCCATCTTGACTTGTATGTCCCAAGCAGAAGTCCATCTTTGTTCCCCTGTTCAGGGACAGGCTGGCTCATTTTTTTTGGTGTTTGGGACTCAGTTACCTAGGGTTGGTGCCATACAGTTCCCCCTCCCCCATCCCTCTTCAGGGACCCTTCTTACAAGACATAACTTCTGGAGCAGGTTCTGTCTCTACTGTCTCTGGGGGTTGTGGAGGAGGTTTCACTGCAACATTAGAGGCAAGGATTCTACTCCCTTGAGGGATGAGTCATGTCCCCTGTGACCTCAACAAATACATCAGATATGTGGGATTCCATCTGGTCACCTTAGCAACTATCCTCCCCATGTTAAATTGCAAATGGTTTGCAGGACCTTCAGAATGCTTATTTCCATGTAGCAGTGCTCCCAAGCCACAGGAGGTTTCTATGGTTTGTCATGGCGAACCAACACTATCAGTATACCGTGCTTCCTTTTGGTCTGTCTTACACTCCCGCCTGGCATGTTAACAAGTGCATGATTGTAGTGAAAGCATACCTCAGGAAGAGAACTCGTATCTTCTTGTATCTGGATGATTAGTTACTGAGAAGCAAGTCCAGAGAAGAAGTCCTCTTTCATGTTCAGTTCATTCTACACTTAGATGATCATCTAAGTCTCATCCTAAACAGCGGGAAGTCAACACTGGTTCCAACTCAAAGAATCGAGTTCATTGGGGCCCTACTAAACTCTGAGTTCAAGAGTGTTGCTACTGACTGACTTACATGCGATTTGCCACCTATCTCTGGAGCTGCAGGGAACTCAACCCTCAAGAATAGTCGGCGTATGCCTGAGGTTGCTAGGCCATGTGGCTGCATGCAAATAAGTAATCCAATATGCTAGGTTGCACCTTCATCCTCTTCAAATGTGGCTAAAGTTGGTTTGTCATCTGAATCCTTGGATGGACCAGTCCAACTTCCTCTGCCGATCCTGGAGTCCTTATGGTGGTGACTGGCTCAGGGCAATGTGTGCCAGGGTGTTTCCTTCGCTAAGTCCCCACTGATGCCTCCTTAGTAGGTTGGGGAGTGCATCTGGGGTCAGTGAAAGGCCTGTGATCAGAATAGGAAACTTCTCTGCATATCAGTGTCTTGGAGCTTTATACCATCTGCAGTGCCAGTTAGGCCCTTCAAGATCACATTAGGGACTCGGCGATGCACATCCTTACTGACAGTACCACTGTGAAGTATTACATGAACAGAAAGGAGGGAGCATGCTCCAACCTGCTATGTCAGGAGGTCATCAGGCTCTTAAAGTTTTGCATCAGAGAAAACATTACCCTGCTGCTGATCATTTAACTGGGTTCTAGAACCACCTGGTGGATCACCTCAGCAGAAATTTCTCCCTGAATCATGAGTGGTTTCTGAAGCCCCGTGTCCAGCAATCCATCTTTATGGTTTGGGGCATCTCGACAATCATCTCTTTTGCTCTCAAGGGGGTCTCAATCCAGGCCCCATGACCAATTCTTTTCACCTGAGCTGGGAATCTGCACTCCTGTATGCTTTTCTTCCTATTCCGATTATCCCGCAGGTCATTCTCATGCTGAAATTGGATCATGGCAACCTCATTCTCATTGCTCCACCGTGGTCAAGACAATGTTAGCTCTCTGACCTCCTCATTAGCCTGGGGAGTTCAACTGAAAATGGCTTGTATCCAGGACATCTGGGCGTACCTGCTTACACCTTCAGTCTTCTGGTCTTGCACTTAGTTTGTTGAGAGTGCACCTGGTAGTGATTTCCATGTTTCATTGACTTATCCATGGGAAGTCAGTGTGCTTGAACTCCATGGAAGTGAGGTTCTTGAAAGGAGTCACTTGTCTCCATCCACTGGTTAAAGAACTAGTCCCCGTTGTGTGACTTTGATATTGTCTTAGCAGCTCTTATGAGACCGCCATTCAAGCCCCTGGCAACTTCTTCTTTCTCCCTTCTGTGTCAGAAAACTGCTTCCCTTGTGACAAAAACATCTGGAAGGAGTGAGAGAGAATTGCAGGCTTTGATGACAGAGCCTCCTTGCATACAGTTTTCCAAAGACAAAGTACCTTTGCAGCCGCATTCTAAGTTCTTATCTAAAGTGGTTTCTCAGTTTCTTTTGAACCAAGTTACATATCTACCAGGGTTCTTCCCTAAGCTGCATTCAACCCCAGATGAGCAGCATTTTCACATATTGTATGTCAAGCGATTGCTTAGCTTTTTATCTGGATAGGACTAAACCTTTCCATTCTTCATCTCATCTGTTTGTTTCATATGTGGACCAAATGAAGAGGCAAACGATCTCTCTTCACAAGTGATTTCCAGCTGGATAACTTTCTGTATCCTGACAACATACGAAGTAGTTCAGACTGTGCCTCCTCAACGGGTGCAAGCTCTTTCCATGAGGGCCCAGGCAACCTCAGTGGAATTTCTAAGCAACGTTCAGATATTGGAGAGTGAAGGTGGGTGAGGTAATATCTTTTATTAGATCAACTTCTGTTGGTGAGAAAAACAAGCTTACACAGAGTTTTTTTTCTCTCTCTCTCTCACCCACAGAAATTGGTCCAATAATAGATATTACCTCACCCATTTTGTGTCTCTAATATCCTAGGACTGACATGTTCCTATATTTGACATTTGCAGGGTTGCCACTTGGTCCTCTGTCTTATTGGTGATGCAGATGTGTATTCCACAACCCACCCTCCTTCCCTTCTGGACATTTTGTGTGAAGGAACTGAGAGGAGTGGGGACCTGTCCTCATATAGCCAGGGAAGAAGCTAGGGCCACAGCTTCTTGCAGAAACACCTGTCCCTTCATTCATGCTTCCTATGCTCATGAAAAAACAAGGAGGAGTCCTTGTGGCACCTTAGAGACTGACAAATTTATTTGGGCATAAGTTTTTGTGGGCTAAAACCCACTTCATCAGATGCATGGAGTGGAAAATACAGGCAGGTAAAAGCACAAGAAAAGATGGGAGTTACCCCCACTTGGTAAGGCAAGTGCTAATGAGCCAATTCAGTTAAGGTGAAAGTGGGCTATTCTCAACAGTTGACAAGAAGGTGTGAATACCAAGGGAGGAAAAATCACTTCTGTAGTGCTAATGAAATCAAGGTGGCCCATTTCAAACAGTTGACAAGAAGATGATCCATAAATGCTCATGAATTGATCCATAAAACTGTTACCACTTTTTCTTTCAAATTCCTCCTCAAGACCCTATTTTGCCTTGACGTCGGTAAGAAATCAGCCAGTTAATGATAGCTAGCTTGAGTGATAAATGGAAATCATACACTTTCATTGTTCTTATAGAGTATTAATATAAACAATTTGATTGGATTCTTCTCTCCCCACTTTCTTATGTTACTTACCTTTTTAGATGTTAAAGTGTTCAGGGCAGAGACTATTTTCTTTGAGTTTTTGCAGCCCTTTGGACAATGTGGCCCTAGTCCTGATCACCTCTTAATATTACAGGAGAACCATTATTTTATTAGCCTCACTTTTATTGACATAACTTACATTCTGTTCTTACAACATAAATGCTGAAACTTGCATCATAGGTGTGTCAAGATGTAATTTAGGATTTTTTCTTCATTTTGCTTGTTCTGCTATATAGTCACATCAAATTAATTTTGAAAAATTTTAGCTTTGCATAATTTGTTGGTTTAATGGTTTTGAATATAGTTAAATTTGTAAAATGAAACAGAAGGATTAAACTATTTTATTTCAAATAGCTATGGTCTGAGATGCGTAGGCATGAGATCTTAAGGGAAGAGTTACGACAGAGAAGAAAGCAGCTTGAAGCTTTAATGGCTGAACATCAGAGGAGAAGAGATTTGGCAGAAAACACATCTACTGTTGCTGCATCTGTTAAAAGTGATGGATCAGAGACCCAATGTACTCCACAACAAAGTAGGATGGAAAAGTAAGAGCATGAGTCACACCCATCCTGCTTTATATGGTCTTACCTTTGGAGTCTAGAATCATGTACTGTATATTAAACATTTGTTGTGAACAATGTCACAGAGGTACTCCATTTAAAAATAAATTAGTAAGAGACTGTTTTTATTGTGTTTACTTTGAACAAAATTCCACATCCAGTGTTTAAGAGAAAAAGTAGTAAACTATATTTTTTTAGTTTTAAAGGCATACTGGAAATTTATAATCTAGTGACTTTCAAAACATTACCTAAAATTTTTCTGAGGTACCCGCTTGCCTATGAGCTTCCTCCCATTTTTTGGGGGGTTTGATGTTATATTTTTCAAAATGCTTTTTCTCTCTTTTTCCCCATTACTGGGGGAAAACGCATATAAACAAGGAAAAAGGGCTGTATGAAAAATGCTGTCAAATGCCTAAAATACTAGGTTGGCCTTCAGTAGCTCAACTGGCAGGACTCTAGCATGTTTGGAAAGATATCCTTAAGTTGTTGGTTTGATTCCAGCTTGAAAGAATGGCTTCTTTTCAGGTGTTAAATCAACACTGGGTCTTTCTCTAAAAGATATGCTATAATTCAAACGAGTTAACTCAGGGAAGTCCTTGGTCTCTGTAATATAGGAGATCTTTGTAGGTGATCACTTCTGGCCATTTCAATTTGTTTGGATTCATAGATAAGTTTCTCTGATGTTAGGTGTTAACAATGTAAGTTACAAAGTTCAAACACAAGTAGTTCTTTTTAAATTAGTTGACTGTCTCTGCATTGGTAAGAGGTTTGCGAAATTCATTTTGATGCAACTCGTAGATATAATTGGCATATAAAATTTTATTAGTAATCTGATTTTAGCTGTTATCCTTTGTTAATGGCAGATTGACTGTATCTTTTAATGTCTAATGTTCACTAGAACAGTGGCAACATGGGGAGGTTCTACCCAGTGTGCGTTAGATGAAGAGGATGGAGATGGCTATCTTTCTGATGGACTTGTTCAGGCAGAAGAGGAGGAAGAAGAGGAAGAACAAGAGTCCAGTTCTAATGACAATTTCTCCATGTATCCCCATAGCAATGATCAAAGTACATATCGTGTTAAAGAAAATAAAGATAGGTTAGTTGCTCTATTTAATATTGGTCTGATATTAGGGTAAGTTTTATAAAATAGTGTTGCACTTTTTCTACAGAGAGAGCTGATAACAAAATTCTACTCAGCAATAGCGGAAGAAGACAGAGTTTTTTTCACTAAACTGTCAAGTGTGGCATCTAACCAAATCTTTTTTTGTCAAGAGGTTATAGCTAGGTTCTAAACTAGCTATATGCAGTGTTTGAGTAGTTCAAATTATTCCTTCCAACTTGCATAATCAACAGTAGATTTCATCTGCTATCAAGCTGAAGTTCCTCAGTCTCTACTAGTCTTGACAAATCTAAATAATTGAATATGGTCTGCAAATTTTGCCACCTCATTGTTCAACACGTTTTTCATTAAACATCAGTTTTAGCATGAAACATTTGGGGGCACCTGACTGTTAATTTTTGCCATGTTGAAAATTAACCATTTATTTCTGATTTTTTTATTTTTTTTTGGTTGGTTGTCTCTTAGCCATTTTCTAATCCATGGCAGTACTTTGTCTTGCTACATGACTAATTTGTTTCCTTCATAGCCTTTTGCTATGGGACTTTTTCAAAGGCTTTTTGAATGTCAAAATAAATCATATCACCCAGTTTACCTTCCTCTATTTTGTTGACCTATTCAAAGAATTCTAACAGATTAGAGCAAGGGTTGGCAACCTTCGGCACACGGCCCATCAGGGTAATCTGAAGGCAGGCCGCAAGACATTTTGTTTATGTTGACCATTTGCAGGCATGGCCCCCTGCAGCTCCCAGTAACCGTGGTTCGCTGTTACCGGCCAGTGGGAGCTGCGGGAAGTGGCCAGCGTGTCCCTGCGGCCCACCGCTTCCTGCAGCTCCCATTGGCCAGGAATGGCGAACCACGGCCACTGGGAGCTGCTGCAAGGGCGCCGTGCCTGCAAATGGTCAACGTAAACAAAACGTAATCCGCTGATGGGCCGCGTGCCAAAGGTTGATGACCCCTGGATTAGAGGCATGATTTGCCTTTACAGAAGCTGTGCCCTATCATAGCATGTTTGTGTAGATATTTTATGGTTCTGTTTTTAATTATCCCTTCTACTAATTTTCCTGGTACTTAAGAAAGGTTTATAGCTCTATAATTTCCAAGATCATCTTTATCAACTTTTTTAAAGATAGATATAACATTAGTTACTCTGTAGTCCCATGGGGTACTAGCTGATTTTAGTGATGGAAACACTCCATTGGTTGGCCATTTGTTCAAACCCATTTGTGGAGGTGGTATATTAATAGTTGTCATGTACAGTTGCATCTTTAATACAGACTGGGGCTTTATCCCATACTCTTGCTGAGCACACTTGTTCAGTTTTGCATGATTTTACAATGCCACCAATATGACCCCAGCAAATATTCTGTTTGGCTCCCATGCTGTTTTACGATGAATAAGCTATAAAAGCATGTGAGTATATATAGAAATTAGAAAAATAAATTCTTTACTCACAAGTTAGGCTTGCCATATAAAATATAAGAAAAGAAGAGCTGCAACAGAAGATACTGAATTCCTAGATCTCAATCTCAAAACAAAAGCCAGTTCTCCAACTCATACTGAATTTAAAAGTTAAAGTAGGTTTTTTTTGTGCCAATGGGTAAGTTTCTTGGGAATAAGAAACTGTAACTGCTCTTGCCAAAAAGTGTTAATAGTTTACCTAGAATGGAAATGTTGACTGAAACTATGGACTCTTTGCAAATTTCAACTTTCTTCTCTTACAAAGTTAGTTTGACTTTCAAGAAATCTGACACTCCCTTTTCCCCAGATGGAAGAATCGCCGCCCTCTTTCAGCAGATGGGAATTACCGTCCATTGGCTAAGACAAGACAACAGAATATTAGCATGCGGCGGCAAGAAAACCTTAAGTGGATGTCTGAACTCTCTTATGTGGAGGAGAAGGAACAATGGCAAGAGCAGATTAACCAGTTAAAGAAACAGCTTGAATTTAGTGTCCGTATTTGTCAGACCTTGATGCAGGATCAGCAGGTAAATATCAAAAGCACTTATTCTGGTATCTTATTATTCTATATGGCATACATTGTAGTGGTGGTGTTCTTTCCTCTAAATTTTACAGGAATAATTAATCTCTGACTTCAGAAGTTTTGGTGACCAGCATTTCCTTCTTTCCACAGACCCTCTCTTGTCTACTACAGACTCTGCTTACAGGCCCTTATAGTGTGATGCCCAGTAATGTTGCATCTCCACAAGTGCACCTTATAATGCACCAGTTAAACCAATGCTATACTCAGCTGACATGGCAACAGAATAATGTTCAAAGGTATGCTATTTATCCTGTATTTGTGAAAGACTTTTGCTAATACTTGTGCTGAAATGATTCAGAAGTAACAAAAAGCTTACGTCACTGATAAATATTTTAAATAAATCAAACTGATGCCTGGTCTGTATGTAAAAGTAAGGTTGACATAACTACAGCACTTGGGGAGGTGAAAAATTCACCCCCCTGAGTGCCATAGCTATGCCAACCTAATCCTCAGTGTGTATGCAGCTACGTCAACAGATGAATGTGTCCGTTGAGCTAGCTACCGTCACTTTGGGAGGTGGAGTTCCTACAGTGAATGAAAAAAAAACTTCCATTTCTGTAGGAATCATTTATACTGTACTTCTTTCCTTTGGTGTTTATGAGCCTTTCCTGAACCAAAGTATTCAGTTGCTCCTGACCAAATATTTCTGCATTCAGCAGAGTTCCCTAAATCACTTCTGTAGCCACATCCTTCATTGCAATGTTTATTTAGTGTGTCGGCTGGCTTACTAGTGAATAATTTTGAATCTTTGAAGTGTCAGGAACATATAATAAACATGATCATATTGCTTTTGTGCTGGTGTGAATTCATGGCAAGTAATTTGATCTTCTAGTCCAAGACTTAATAATTTTCTGGTTTGGGTTGCATTTTGGGCACGTAGATTATATTAGAGAGCCCATCTCCTGAGGACATTCTTGTAATACCTGTAATTCCTCCTCCTCTTTTAACAGTGGCATGAGTGAGTCACTCTTTGGAGTGGTCCGGATCTACCTGACTGAATCTGTGGTTGGAAACTTTCATAACCCAGTTGTCTCTATGGAGTTCTTCAAGTACTTCCAGAGGGAGCTGGTTTATTTCTGCTAAGTACATGAATCCCCACTGAGCATAATTTGTGTGATTGTATTGGTGAAAAAAATAGAAGCCTTCTTTTGAAGACACATAGATGGAGGTCCCAAATTTCATTCTGTTGAGCTCTGATGAAGAGTAGAAGAATACACACCATATCCATGTACTTGAAATTGTGGTGATTGTCTGTACAGTTCAGTGCAAATGATGCCACCTGGTCATGGAAACTTGCTGATGACTGAATGGGCACTAAGTTATATTAATCTTCCGCAGCATCGAATTTTTCCAAATCCAGGAACTTTTCTTTGAGTTTCTTGTCATGTTGCTGTAGATAGCTCAGAAGTTGTCGTAATAGCAGTTCCCCACGTTGCCTATAGAGTGAGCTTGTAACCATGAGTGGCTTTTTGCATACATTTTACCAGCAATTACATGTTCTATTGTTTGTCTACCTAATATTTCACTTTCTGTCCACACACTTGACAATTCAAAATCCTGTGTATGCTGCCCCAGCACTCTTGGGAAGTTATTGACCTCCTAAGCATAGTATCAGGATATCTTTATATTCTTGTACGGTCCATTTTAGCTTCATCATCACAGGGAAGAGTGCTTGATCAACAAACATCAACATGTTTCTGTTGATGATGATCTGTGACTTGTGCAAATCTTTTCATGACAGGATTCAATGTATCAGCTTCATGAGCTGTTGACTGAAAGATAGGCATGTAGCTGTATGTAGTTTAATGGAGAATTGCTGTTACTGTGCTTTTAATTAAAATGTATCCAGTCTGATTTTTGGATTTTCAAATTGATGTTTGAGGGGAAATAATATCCTGTGCCTGTGCTTTCAAAGCTGACTGGCAATCTTTTGTGTGTTCACTAAATCATTCTGCTAGGACATCTTCATTGAATTTTGGTTCTGCTGTGATATTAGCAGGAAAAATGGTGTATTGCATCTGGAACATTTAAAGTAGCATGATTTATTGGCTCAGTGTCCTGCAGTATCAGATCTGATGCGGGTCTCCTCTGCCAGGCTGCATACTGTCTGGTATGTAATGTGTTTTGCCCATCAAGTGTGTGCTTATTTTATCAATGTTATCTGCAGTGATATGCGTAAAGCTTCCTTTAACTAGGTTTGATGGGATCACTGTTCCATTCTCATTCGTTGACATCAGAGTGCTCTTGGCCAGTGCTGTGTCAACTCAAAGTACGTCCTTGCAGCTAATGCAATGCCCAATGTTGTGAAACATCTGGACAAGATTTTTTGTTCTTATTGCCTGGTGAAGTATACTTCCAAGGCTAACATGTTTGGGTGTCCACTTCTCACCTCCACTTACACTGTAGATGAAATGTGCTATATTTAATGGCCTGGTCTCTCTGTGTGATTCCTGTTTCTCATCTTCACATTCTTCTGCAATGTTATCTTCTGTGTCCTCCGTCCTTACCACCACCACCTTCTTCAGCTTCTCCTAACTCAAGAGTAGACTGGCCAGCCAAGATGAGTTGCAAAAACATTTATATGCTGTTTGGGACTCAGGCTAGTGCCTCTTCCTCACTGGTGTTTAACCCATGGCAATCAGGATGAGCAAGTATATCTAAGCATAATTTCAGGGGTACATGTACCATTGAGAGAGATTCATTTTCCGGCTCGGTCTTGAAAAATTGAATGGTTGATACATTTTCTTCTGCTTTACTGAGGGATGTGACAAAATTTGACAAGCACGAATATTTGTCTCTTAGAAGCAGGTGATCACCTAAGACAATGAATTTGTAAATACCATCAATAGTAGAATTTTTTTCTGTGAAGGTTGCTATACAACTTATAAATTAATGTCGGACCTCTTCAACAACTTCATTTGAGAGAAAACAGTAAAAAGTCCATGCCTGTGAAAGTTCCAGGACATGTCCTTTTGGGGCACAATGTTTTAACTCATTACTAAGTGAGACCATTGTCAAGTCAGGACCACTATTAGTCACACTTAGTTTTTGTTACTTTTTTCAAGAAATGCTTATAGCAGTTAAGGTGGTATTTCCCTTCTGAGACTATAAGGTCACTTAACACCATTTACATGTACACTGAACTCGTGTTCATACTCTTCTGCCTCAAGTATATGTTTGTTTATTTTGAATGTTATGGAACTTCAATCCTGGCAGAAAATGCAAAGACTCTAGTTCACTCTGGGGGGACCTTGCTCTGAAACACTGTTGAGGTTTTGGTGATTGTAACACAAAGGGGCTTGCAGTTCACTCTTTACAGGTAGCTTCAATGGATTTATGAAGTCTGCTAATTTTACCTTTATCTGTGCATGTTGCATATGTGCAGTTTATATGCCAAAGTAATGATTACCTGCATTCAGACTGAAGAGTTGTGTAGAATTTTATCAATTGCATCCCTATTCTGGAAATCTTGAGTTTCTGTCTTGCATTGGTTGCCTCCTGTACTGTAGCTAATCCATGTTTGCTAGAAGCAAAATTTCCTTTTTCACTTGTTGGCAAATGTATTTTTCATAAGATACTGTTGAGGAACATGTCAGATTCAGGACTGTCTCCCTGTTTTGTCTAAGGAATACATGACAATAATAATGCAATTAACTGTCACATGAATGTTGAACAAATAAATATTTACCAGTATATCACTTATGCCATGGCATTGTTATCCAAATCAGTACTAAGAACTCACTCACACTGTAAGTAGAAGTCAGCGTTAGTTAGGTTGATAATTAGCTAACAGTAATAAATTTATATTTTTGAAAGAGAACTTACAGAAATAATTTATCAGACTGTGTTGTGCATGATACTTTGTGTAATGGACAGCAGTGCATTTAATTCCTTAACATATCAAAAATACCTGAAAAGTAGTTAGTTTACTTAATTGTAAAAGTCCTTACTGCAAAACCAACAAAATTCCAGTGCATATCCTCATGTGACTAGAGGAAGCAGAGAGTATAATCTTCTACAGAGATCACTCCCTGTATTTTCTGATAGTATGGTATTTCAAATGAGGAACATATTCAATATTTAGTATCTCTCCTTTACTTTATTTTTTTAAGTTTCAAATGGTAGCAATTTTCTCTTTTGTATTTTACTTATCTTCAAGTTCAAAACTCTTCTTAGTAACAATTTTCAAATTCAGTACATTGAAATTATGAAAAAAACCAGGTTTAGCAAATTTTCCCCAAAAATGCTTTGTTTCATTAATATCAGCTTATGTGGGAATTTGGCCTACTCTATAGCCATGGTTGTCTGTTAATATGTAGATGCAAATCTATATGATTTCCATGTTGCTTTAGTTGTTGGACTTCCTCTATATGGACTGTACAATTCATTCAAAATTGCTGTATTGAAGGGAAGGTGGGGGAAAAAGCCAGTTTAAGGTCTTTTTGAAATTACATGCATTTGAAATAAATGAAACTATTGTACTATATATCATTTTTGTAACATACCTTTCTCTTCAGAAGTAACTTTTCTGTATTTCATAGGTTAAAGCAGATGTTAAATGATCTTATGTACCAACAAGAACAGCAGCAGCAGGAGAAGCCACAAAGAAAGGAAAGAGGCAGCAGTGCGCCACCACCTCCATCTCCTACAGTATTTTGTCCTTTCAGTTTTCCTCCACAACCTATGAATCTATTTAACATACCTGGATTTTCTAATTTTTCTTCTTTTGCACCAGGTAGGTATTTCTGGAAATGTAAAGAGAAAGAAATGACTAAATGCAAAGTTTTGGTGTACAAGTTATATAAACATTTTGCTTTGTTAGACTTTGGTAAATGGGTTCTCATGTTAAAATAGTATTTTTACTGTTTTCCCTCTACTTCCCTCTGCAAACCGATTAACCTTAGCTCCTGGAGGCCTGCTTTACCTTCTTTTCTCCATATGTTTCCCAGATCATATTGCCTAATGAAATGGTCCAAACAACTTGTGAGGTTGTGAGCCCAGGCTATCCAAGCAGATGGGCATGAACATTTGCTGCCAAGAGATGGAGTACATATTTTGAGCTCCATGTGGAGGGCATGGCTTCTATCTGGCAGTGGGGAAAAAAGTGAACTTAGTGCTGGTAAAACATGCCAGATTACAGCAGTGATGTTTGAAATCCTCCTATATATAGGTCAGGTATAGGATGAGGATTGTTAAAAGAAGTTTCCACACAAGCCCCTGCCATTGTGCAGTAACACTCTTCTGAAGAAGGACTGCCTACGTGGGGAGAGTGAACATGTTCATTACTTGACTTCTCTGATGAGACTGCCAACACTTGTTTTGGATTGAGTCTGCCACCAAACAGGCATTATATGTTACTGAGCAGCTACACCAGTACAAACCCTTAGTGTAGACAGACAAAGTTTCTATTTGCATTGGCAGAACTTATCCCTGCTTGAAATCTGGGTAAAAAGCTACACTGTGCAAATGGTAGATTTCCCTGGGTAAACTATGGGTTGCACTTGTGCATCTACAGTGATGGCTGCTCAGACATGGTTGAAATTGGGACAAATTAAGACAAGGCCCCAGTATCACAGCAGTTTAAAATCAGCTACTGTCGTTTTTCTTGTTTTCTTTTTGGTATGTGAAAACCATAGGGGAAGGAGCATTTTAAAAATATTTACTAGAACATTGCATAAATGATAAAACTTTGAAGCTGTAGTGATATGCAGTGTATTCTCTAATGTGTGGTGTCACCTTTTTTTTTTTCTCCCTGTGTGGTATGTCTTCTGATTAGCTTTAATTTACCCTCACAGGTATGAACTTCAACCCTGTATTTCCCTCTGGTTTTGGAGATTTTGCACATAATGTTACCCCACACAACAGTGAGCAACCACAGCAGCAACCCCTAGATCATAACACTTCTGGAAAAGCTGAATACATGGCATTTCCAAAGCCCTTTGAAAGCCGTTCCTCTATTGGAGCAGAGAAACAAAGGTATTTTAACTATTTATGGTGGAATTCTCCTTTAATCATTCTTTACTTGTAATTTGGTTTTGGAACCCATCAGTGTATCGGAACTTCTACTTTAAAGGTAAACAATTGAATTAAAGGGTGAACAATCCTCATTGTAATTTGCTCTTCCCTACCTGTGTTATGACTATTTTCTGTTGACAGAAAAGTGTGGTCTTAATTTACAGTTTTTGGCATGTGTGAAAGATACACTGGGTATAGTTAGGCACAGTGTTTGCTGAATGGTCTTACAGGTTTTATACTTAGAAAAACTATATCCAAGTTTTACAAATATTGAAAGATACTTATTTTAATGAGTAGATGAGATACATTCTGTTGCCATACAGTCACATAATGTTGTGCTAGAGGACATCATGCAGAGAGGGATATATTATTGCCTTTAATCACTGCTTCTTGGAGCAGCTAGTCTTGAAACTCACAAGAGGAAAGGCAATTCTTAATTTAGTCCTAAGTGGCGCACAAGGAGCTGGTCCATGAGCTGAACCACTTGGCAATAGCAACCACAGTGTAATTAAACTTAGCAACCTTGTAGGGGGAAAATATCAAAGAAACCCATCACGGTAACATTTAACTTCATAAAGGGGAACTAAACAAAAATGAGGAAAGTAGTTAAATGGCAATTAAAAGGAACAATCCCAAGAGTGAACTTTTTAAAAACACCACAATGGAGGCTCAAACTACATCTATATCCCAAATTAAAAAAAAAAAAAAAAAAAAAGTAACAGGACCAAAAAACACATCATGGCTAAACAACAGAACATAGGCCATTAGAGACAAAAAGGCATCCTTTAAAAATTGGAAGTCAAATCCTACTGAGGAAAATAGAAAGGAACATGAATTCGAGCTGCACTTAATATTTTTTAAATTGTCAGGAGATGTTGTGAAAGCCAAAAATATAAATGGGTTCAGAAAAGAATTGGATAAGTTCATGGAGGATACGTCTATCAATAGTTATTAGCCAAGATGGGCAGGGATGCAATCCCATGCTTTGGGTGGCCCTAGCCATGGACTGCTAGAAACTAGGATTGGACAATGGGATAGATCACTAGATAAATTGTCCGATTCTGTTTATGCCCTCTGAAGCATGTGGCACCGGCAACTGCCAGAAAACAGATACTGAGCTAGATGGACAATCTGTCTGCCAGTATGGCCATCTTTGTTCTTCAGAACAATATGTTACTGCACTGATTTAAAAAAAAAAAAGACACCATATGAGTGTACAACCATAAATCTGAAATATATATCTCTGCATGATAAACTCAGTGGGTAATGTGAATTTTCTTCTAATGCCTGTAACTCTCTTCCATTTTTTTTTGTAAATGTTACTAATTCTGCAGCATCACCTTACAGTTGTTGGCTATTGGGTAACTGTATAGGTATTCCTTAAATCATGGATGAACCTATAATTTATTTGTCTGATAGCATTTGCAGTTCCTTCCCCAAAGAGCTTTGTTGTACTATGTATTTTACAACTTTTCTTTCTGATAAGGAGTCAGAGACAACCTGAAGAGGAATTAGAAAACAACACACCAGTTTGGCTAGATGACAGCCAGGAAGGAAGAAAAGAAAAACAGTCATTCCTGAAGACAGGGTTTGCGGTTTCAGTACAAAATATGGCATCTGGTAATCACAAAAGTCAGTCTGATACCAGCCGGAGGAGAAGAGAGTTTGATGAGGAATCTTTGGAGAGTTTTAGTAGTATGCCTGATCCAGTGGATCCAACTACTGTGACTAAAACATTTAAATCTAGAAAAGCATCAGCCCAGGCCAGCTTGGCATCTAAAGATAAAACACCTAAATCGAAGAATAGGAGGAGGAGTTCTACTCAGCTGAAAAGCAGAGTTAAAAATACTGGTAGGTTTTCAGCTAACCTTAATGGCACTGAGACAAACTCCATTTTAATCATATAACTTAAATGTTGCTTCGGGTGTACTCTGGCGTGTAGACAGTGTCATAATTAACATTAAAGTTTTGGGAATGGAAGTTAATTTTACACAGGATGTGGAGATGGTAAGTGATGTAGCAAAAGTTTTATTTTTGTCATCTTAAATGTGTCAGAAATGCTAATGGCTTGAACATGGTGCTTTTAGTGTGGAAAGGTATGAAACCCAACAAGATGGGAGTGAGTTCCGCAGTGTACAATATTGATAAAATTGTGTTTTTTTTTTCTAAGAGAACCAAATTTAAATTGCAGTTTGTTTAAACAGTGTAATGTACAGAATTGTTTGCCAACGTACATACGCTCATGTAAAATACGTTCATGTTGACTTGGGTGCTTGTAGTCTGCCAACATGCTTCTGCATCAGACTTAGTTATTAGCCAACAAACGTTCTGTGGTGAATTGCATCTTGCAGACTATTCATTGTTAATACTTCACCACTGCTTTCCGTTCTGTAACAATCTCTAACTCATGTTTGACACCGTCAATGCTAATTACATAGACATCTCAACCTCCCATTATTATAAAAATAATTTAAGTTCTGCATAGTTTGAAGTAACAAAAGAGTGGTTAACAAGTCTTTGGATTGCATTTTTGAGCTATCATTAAAACTGACTAGAAACAGGTGATTTTAAGATTGTTTTTAAAGAGACACTTTTTGTTCATTTAAGGTTATGAAAGTGCCAGCATTTCTAGTACATGTGAACCTTGCAAGAGTAATAGGAGCAGGCGCTCTGTGCAGAATGAAGAGGCTGTTCAAGCAAAAGTGTTCAGCAAAAAGAATCAAGAACAATTGGAAAAAATAATTAAATATAGTAGATCTACAGAAATGTCCTCAGGTATTCTTTTAATTAATCTGAACAATATTAAAAAATTCTGTAAATATGTATTGATCCTGTAACTCCTTATTAACTGTTAAGGGTATTTTACCAGTCTTCCTGTGAGCTGTTAAAGGGTTTTTCAGGTAAGAGACAGTCACTTCATGGCTTAATTAATTAAGTGCTGTCACTATTAAAGTCCTTGCTAAATGTGTATATAGGATACACATGTAATATTTTAGCCCTTACATCACATTTTAATCTTCAAAACTGCTGTACAAATATTGTGATAAAGCGGAAAGTGTTTTGAAGTAGACTAAATATAACATTTAACATAATTTTGAAACTAACTGTAATCTTACTATAAACACTCTGGGGAAAGATACAAGTACTCATTAATGTTATTTTATGGGAGGTTACCGGTTGTGCTAGATAAAGTGTCATGGCAAAAAACACCAGTTAGAATTTCAGATGATGGATTCCACCTGCACTTAATATTTTAAGTTACATACTGTACTGCATGCTGTTCCTTTCCATTCATGTTCACATTTAAAACGACTCTTTCAGGATTAAAAAAAAGTAAATCTTTATTTAACAGTCATATCTTTAAAAATGTGCGTTTACATTTCACTGTTTACACTGCTTGCTTTTTTTGCATTCCTGTATCGTGAACATACTGTACGTAGTATCATTTTTAGATTCTTACATGTTGGCTCAATGCTGCAGTGTTTGGATAGAAACACTGCTTCCCAAAAGATGTCTAATGCCAACATTAGTTAAAATAGTATATTTTACTTAATTCCGTAGAGCATATTGGTTACAAGGTTTTGTGGAGGAGAAAAATAAATCTATCAAAACAAACATCTTATGATGTCCCTGTAAGTGTCCCCCATTCCCCCCATTTCCTTTCTGACCTTTATGAAACAGGTGGGGGGATTCACTTAAGAATTGTGATTTTGATCCATTGCTTCTTTACTATAATTAGTCAGACTTTGTCCTTCTCTTCCTTGTAGTTTATCCCTGGTCTCAATATCCAAAAGTTTATGGGCAAATTATGCACTTGAAATTGCATTTGTGGTTCCAGTCGGATCTTTGCATATATGATAGGGTAGAATATGGGCTTTAGTGTTTATCACATTTGTAAAACTTATTCTTGGTTTTAGGTTAAATATTTTGAATATCTTTGGTGTTTGTAATTTAATGTTGACCAGATTAGATTGTATTTCTTTTTCTAGTTAGAATAATTAGTTTTAGTTGCTTAAAACAAAACACAAAACTTCCTAAACAAACAAACCCGCTCCTCCCGTCTCCCCTCCACTAGTTCTGTAGTTCAGTTTAGTGTCATTTTAATGAGTCTTCCTTCCACTGATTCATATAGACAGTCTTTATTTCTAGTACACATTTTTGTGTTTTATCACTGTCTGTCCCCGCTTTCCTACAGCACATGCTAGGAGAATACTGCAGCAGTCTAACAGAAATGCATGCATTGAAGCCCCAGGTAATGCATTAATTGCTTAGCTTCAGAACTGTTCACAGCTACTTACTTTTCTTTCTTAGCTTTTATTCTAGAACTAAACTGTGTTTCTCAGTAGCTCTTTTAGTGAATTTTATGTATACTAATTTTTATTGTTGCGAGTATTTTATTTAAAAAAACAAAACAACCCCCGCTCCGACCCCAGGAAAACAAGAACCTTGTGTTTTGCTGAATATTCGATAACACAGCTACTTTGAATCATAACTGGTTTGTACTTCGTATTTTTCTTATTTAAAGTACAATGTGGTTAATGGCATTAACTACTGCTTTTGATTCAAAATATGCATGTAGAACATAGTAAAATTGATTTCAGGGGGCATTCTTGTGCCCTTATTAGCCTGCAGCTTTGGTAGAATTGATGATTGGATTCAGTCTACCCTGAAAAGCAAAGTACATTTAAGTATGTCAGTAAATGTTGAAAGGCGGCCATTATATTTTAGTCTTTTAAAAAATAAAACTGCATTTAAGCACACTTGTAAGACTGCTGAACTAACATCAGATAGTAGATTTAATACATTTGTCTGCATTCTTGAATAATTTGGTAAATTTTGTGATAAACCACAAACATTCAACTGTATTTTAATTAAAGAAGAAACACAGAACTATACCCCATAGTACTTCTGTTACTTTAAAATAGTAGGGAATGGCCCTTTTATTAGGATCAGTATGTTTATTGAGTTTTCCAAGAACTACGCTTCCTTCTACCCTTTTTAAAATAGTTAACTGTTTCATGTAAGTAAAGTTAATAGAACTTGTTGTACTACTCCTGGGGAAATTCTGCACTACTGCATGCACGTGGAAACACGTCCCCCCAAAGATTCTCTTTGCTTCACGCAGAAAAATGGTTTCTGTGGGGAAGCAAAGATAAGCTGTACAGAGTGCTCACTCACCCTCCCTGGCAGTGCAGGTGCGTCTGTTCAGACAGCCGTGGGAGAGGTAAATCACTGGGGTTGGGGATGCCTTGGCCAACCAAGGACATTAGTCCTGGGTGGGGTTGGGGGTGGCAGGAGGAGGACGGAGACAAAGTTCCCCGTCCCCTGCATTGAGCAGCCAGGGCTGGGTCAGATCAACCTCCGGAACCCTCACCTGGCTGCAGGAAGCTCTGTACTCTGGGAGAGTTCCAGGTGTGGGGAGTCAGACTCAGGTGGGTGTGGAGGGGTCCAGATGCATGGGGGTTGGGTAGGGGGAGCGTCCATCCCCCTGAGCCTCCCCCCTTACATTGGGAGCCCCCCACACCTGGACTCCCCACCCAACTGAGCCCCAATCAGCTGCACCCTGACCCCACTCCCCCAGCACTGCAGCTGAACCCCCCACACCCAGACCTCCCCCCCCCCCCACACTGCCAAGCCCTACTCACCTTCACCTGGACTCCCCTGCAGAGTCCTATTCCCCCTGCACCCAGAAACCCCACCCAGACCGCGCCACACAGAACCCTGGTACTCTTGAGGGAATTCTGCACCAAAATGTTAAAATTCTGCAAAGTTCTTCATACTTTATTTGTCAAAATTACACAGTAACACAATAACTACCAAAATAATTGAGAATGGTGCGATTATAATTTATTTCAAAATACTTGTCAGCAAATAATTGAAAATGGTACGATTATATTGTTGTTTTGACAAATTATGCAGAATTTTAAAATGTGCACAATTTTTTAAATTTTTTGATGCAGAATTCCCTCAGGAGTACAGTACTTTATTTTCAAAGGAATGGAGATCATTTTTAACCTTGCATACTTCTTAAAATGTTGAACAAACATTAATAAGAGGTGTGAGTCTAAAATCTGAGGAGTAAATTCACCTCTGCAAAAAGCTCAGTGTGTGTGTGTGTGTCTCTCTCTCTCCTGCTTAAATGAAGCTGGGATGAAATTTACTTCTATTGTAGCATTACTGGAATGTCAGCCTTTGCCCCCTGGCATTTGTGGGCCCCTGGATTCCTGTAAGCATGTGTTCTCTGGGCTAGGCCCTCGTCTGCACTAATCTGTTCATAGTTTGGAGGGAGACTCTTTTCCCATGCACAGCCATTGCATTCTTCCTTCCATGTACAGCATATCAATAGGATTTAAGTGTTGCAGAAAGTTTTGTCGGGACTTCAGCAGTTTGGTGAATATCACCTTTAGAATGCAAAAAGAACAGGAGTACTTGTGGCACCTTAAGGTGCCACAAGTACTCCTGTTCTTTTTGCGGATACAGACTAACACGGCTGCTACTCTGAAACCTGTCTTTAGAATGCAGAAATTATCACCAGACCAGATTTTCTTTGTTCCTTGTTTCTTTAAAGAGGATATCTTATGTATAAGGCTAGATTTTTCAAAAGGAAGCTTGTGATTTTGGGTGCCAAGCTTGAAATACCTTAAAGAGGCCTGGTTTTTAAAAAGTGGTCTACCTACTCTCAAAACCTGTGTCCATATATATGTTTGTGCATAATGTACTCAATTATATTCCACATCTTTAAAGTTGTCATTCAGAAACTTAAAGGAAAAAAACAGCCACAAAGCTAGTCCTGATTTCTAAAACATGGGAGTATATGGTATAATTTAATTATTACGTTATACATAAATGCTTAAATGAAGGCAGACGGTCTAAAACAGTGGTTTTTGACCTATGTTCTGTGGACCCCTGGGGGTCTGCAGACTCAGGATTTTCAAAGGGGTCCACGTCTCCATTTAAAATTTTTTAGGAGTCTGCAAATGAAAAAAGGTTGAAAACCACTTGTCTAAAATATAATTGTATTATGTTTTAAATTTTTGTAGCCTTCGGGAAATAGTAAGCTTTAAGAAACAGTAAAGGTGCTCAGCTGTTTAAAATGTAAACTGAATCCAAGATAAAGTTTTCAAATATAATTGAGGTATATGTCAATAGAGAGAGAACTATCAAGAATTTCATGAGCATAGATTGGCTCCTTTATTCCTCTACAGAAACTGGTAGCGATCTTTCCATGTTCGAAGCTTTGCGAGACACCATTTATTCTGAAGTAGCTACTCTGATATCTCAAAATGAATCTCGTCCACATTTTCTTATTGAACTTTTCCATGAGCTTCAGCTGCTAAATACAGACTACTTGAGGCAAAGAGCATTGTATGCATTACAGGTATGCAAAACATTTTATTTACATTATGAATTGGATAAACTTTCTTCACAATATAGATTTAAGATTCATTATATTTTTTAGGATATAGTGACTAGACATATATCTGAGAACAATGAAAAAGGAGAATGCACAAAGTCTCTGAATTCAGCTACCTGGATAGCTTCAAACTCTGAACTTACTCCCAGTGAAAGTCTTGCTACAACTGATGATGTAAGGTGTTTTGTTTTTTTATCTTCAGAAACTAGTTTAATATGAAATTCATTTCTTCATCTTTCAGTTTCTGTGCAGGTTTTTAATGTTGCAGTCACCATAGTGACTTGTTTTCCAAAATCCACACTAGCTTATAAGCCGTCACTTTCTTGTAAGAAGAAACTTGCTAAAAGATATCTTCACATGGGAATTATGTGGAATCTTGTTTCATTTAATATCGAAAACTAGTGTAAAAGCTGGTAAAGAAGACTCAGTGCCCTGCAGTTAATGTAAAGAGCCCAGATTACTTCATATCTGAGACGAGATTCTACCAGGAACTTGCAGCAGTTCTTGTCAATCCTTCAGCTGTCAAAACTGCTTCAAGAGTGGGAGGATGAGATAGGGAGTGACAGCAATTCCCAATAGAATCCCAAAGACTTAAAACTTTCTGTAGTTTAAGAAATCACAAACACCAATGCCTTATTCAATTATATTACCTATATATGGATGCAAAACAGATCATTATAGAAGCACCCTAAGGATTTACCTCCTTTATAAGTTAGGTCATTCCCAGTATGGAAGTCTGGGAACACATTTTGTAACCTTAGGGACAAGGTGAAGAGAGAATCAGTGGCTTGCTGGGATAATTGAGGAAGCATGGCATATGCTTGCTTTGTGTAAATTGGTTTGTATGGTTTTTTAGGAAACCTTTGAGAAGAACTTTGACACAGGAGCAAGTAGAGATTGTGAACAAAATGATGCGGACAATGGCAGTACCATGTCGACATCTTCAAATTTTGAACCTTTTGCCACTGATGATCTTGGTAAACATTACATTAATTGTCAGTATTAAACAATATATGTGAAACATTAAAAACTTTTGACTAACTCTGAAAGATATACTTCCTGTATCCTAAGTAATTATGCCTCTTGAACTTAAACATAATCTTACTTTGTAATTCATTATTACAGTTAGGCACATTGTGTTTGCACATGCATACCTTAATGTAGAATTTAAAAAACTTATAAAAAGTATTTTTACTCTAAACATAGGCAACACTGTGATTCACTTAGATCAGGCATTGGCTAGGATGAGGGAATATGAGCGCATGAAAACTGAAGCTGAAAGTACCCTTGACTCAGAGGGCTGCTGTAGTAATCTCCAGAGTGTCTCTGCTGTTATATTAGAAGGTATGTGCATATTTTTATTTTGTGTTTGAAAACAGTATCTGTAGATAATATCAGGAACTATTCACTGAACAATTCATTTCCATCTTAATTATACTTTATTGTAATTTTAGTTTAATTGCATAGGATTTCGGCCATAACTAAACGTGCAGTTTTAACTTAAAGTACAGTGTATTTTTTGAAACTGATACTTATTAAATAGAGATATCTTATGGTTTGAATGCACTTTATTTTACAAGGTCCATCTACTGGGGAGAGTCACTGTGTGTCACAGCCTAGTGAAGTTTCTACTGTTCCATGTCCTCGTATAGATACTCAGCAGCTTGATCGGCAGATCAAAGCAATTATGAAAGAGGTCATCCCTTTTCTGAAGGTAAGAGATTTTATTTCTGAACAATTTTCTTGATGAACAAAAATCACACAACATAGTTGTACAAAACAAATTATGAAGCAGCAGTAACTTCTCTATATGTATGGTTTAAACTAGGTTTCCAATTTAAGACAAATTTTGTACCCCATCTACTCTAAAATTGAACCGTTTCAAGTTGAATTGTAAATGCAGAAATTAACTTCCAAGTAATCTTAGTCTGATGTTGTCACCACTGTAATCTGTGGACAACATAAATTAGTTAGATTTGTGACAATAATTCCTACTGGCTGACATTTTAAACCCTCTATATCCTGATGGTTTAACACAATTCCTGATGGTAGGAACTTTTGAGGTTTGCCTATGAATTCAAAGAGGCTTACAACTGTAGATATCTTTTAACAATGCCCTCCAGCATATATAGGGTTTTAAATGTTCACACCCACGAAGTATCTGAAGATCCTAAGATAGTAGTAAAATTTCTGGTGGCTGGTGTGAAGAAACTATATTGGAAAGGTGGAATAGGGCTAGGTTGGGCTTAGATTTTATATAAATAAGGTCTTCACTGTAATTCCTTCTGTGTGGGGGCCCTTAAGGTTATGACATGAGTTTAAAAATACAACCTGGTTGTGCCATGTGAATAGAATGGAACTGAACTGTGCTTCAACTGTGTTCCCAGAACATGTTACAGCTCTGGAAAAATGTCTGTCTGTAAATGTCAGCTTTAAGATATGGTATAGTGACCACTTTTTTAAGTAGTGATAATTTTCTTTGTCCCCTGGGATTTGCTAGGAACACATGGATGAAATATGCTCTTCTCAGCTGTTGACATCAGTAAGACGTATGGTCCTGACTCTTACACAGCAAAATGATGAAAGCAAAGAATTTGTGAAATTTTTTCATAAGCAACTTGGTGGCATACTGCAGGTCAGTAACTTCTCTTCATAAATTTTTGTTTTGGGCTATATTGCAAATTTTGATAACTTGCAGCAGATTCACAATCTCTAGTCTAAACATTCCTTAAATCTGTACTATAGTGATCTTGATTTTCAACAGTGCTTAGCAATTTGCAGCTCCTCCTGATTTCTGAAAATCAGGTCATAAATTATTACACAAACCCTTGCCTCTCTTCTCCCTTCTTCTTTGACATATTAATAAAATAGTACATTGTTCATAAATATCTTCTCGTATCTCCCTCCAAATTAGTCTCTCAGGATAGGACAGCAGTAGAAGTCTGGCAACATAAATACAGATTTGAAACCTATGAACCAGCTGCCAGCATAATTGATTTTAACGTAACTTTTTTGACATTTGGTCAGAAAGTCAAGTATTTGATCAAAACTAAACCACCCTTTCATTAGTGCCCACATACCACAGGGATTGCGTGGGTTGACAGTACTGAGAGAGATCCGTATATGGTTCTTCTAAATCAGAATTGAGTAATGTCAGCAGACAAATTTGCATTGCCCTCTCCTTGTGCTTTGGCCTATTACATGCATGGATACAAAGAACAGTCAAGTTCTGGGAATCCTGATACCTTCCAGAATAAGCAGCAACTACATGATAAAATATGAACAAATATTTAAAATAAAATACTTGTGGAGAAATACATCTACTGAGATGGCCTTTAAAGGTAACCATAACGATGGTTTTGTTTGTGGGCATGCACTTGTACTGTACTGAAACTAGAAATTTACTTCATGTGGACCACTGGAAAGTCATCAAGTGATCATGACTTTTGACTGCCATAGGCTTGGGGCCAATTCAGATCCGTGACCTGGTAACAAGGAGCTCCATGTTATGTCGTGGTGGATTCCATTTAAACAAGCTGCCTAGACAATCTGTTTCTAACTAGCTTCACTCTGTTTGTAATATGCTAGGTTTCTGATCTTCAGGGGTATATAAGGAAAAGCTATTTAGTCTTCATTTCAGTTTTAAGATCATGACTCAAACTGAAGAACTTTTTTCTTTTTACAGGATTCACTGGCAAAATTTGCTGGTAGAAAACTAAAAGATTGTGGAGAGGATCTTCTTGTGGAGATCTCTGAAGTTTTATTTAATGAACTAGCCTTCTTTAAACTCATGAAAGATTTGGACAGCAACAGTATTACTGTAAAACAAAGATGCAAAAGTAAAATGGAAGCAGCGGGAGTGATACAACCTTACGATAAAGAGGTTAACAGCTTAAGCTTTTTCTTTTAAGCATGTAATTTTTCTGATTTCAGTTAATGTGTGCATATTTAACTTAATTATTTTGAAAACTTTTCCTAGAAAAAAGAACATGGCTTCTGAAAGCTTATTTCTATTAATAGGACATCATAGTAATAAAATGATTGTATATAGGCACATCAATTACAGTTAGTCCTCAGTGGCCTAGTGCATGGAAGACGTCAGAGATAATGTTCTTCCTGTCACATTTTTCTGTTTTTCCTCATAAGCAAAAAACAGGATCCAACCTTATAAATATGCACAAGTGAGTTTACTCAGGTCAGTTGTCCCATTAAAGTTATTGAGATTATTAATTTGAGTAAATAGTTGGAGAATTGGGTTCATGAGTTTGTTCTCTTCAGTTTCCCCAGTGCACCACCTCTCTTGCCCTGCACCTTCTGCCCTTCCATCCACTACTTCAGTGAGACTAAAGTTTTGCAGAAAGACTACTTATGCTGCCGTGTCAGTGAGCAATCTGGCAAAGTTTCCGTTTTGGCAGGGTTTCTTGGATGTATGACGAACTTCAATAAGGAATGTAAATAAAATGTTAACCTCTATTAAAAAGAAACACGCAAGTTGAAAGTGGACAAATTCAGTTTGGAAATAAATATACATTTTTAACAGTGAAGGTAAACTACTATTGGAACAACACCAAAGGTTATGATGGATTCTCCATCATGGGCAATTTTTAAATCAAGTTTGGATCTTTTTTCCTAAAAGATCTGCTCTAGTGCAAACAGGAATGATGTTGTGGAAATTCTATGTCCTGTCTTAGGAGGTCAGACTAGATGAAAACAATGGTCCCTTCTGGCCTTGGAATCGATGAATAAGAATGTAATAGAAATTCTCCTCCTGTAATGCTAATAAGAATATCCTTGGTACCATCTATACCAACAGGATGTATCATGAGCACTTTTAGTTCTGGACTGTGGGATCACCTGGTGTCACCTTGAAGAATGTCATTGCAGCATCCTCAGGGTTCATAATGAACTTAGTATAGAAAAACTAAATAAGAACAAAAATACTTTGTATAAGCTAAATGAATACTACCCCACCATAGCATTAAGCAGCCTACCTAATTACTTCCTTTTATATACTGTAGTTGTTCCCTTTTTGTATTTTAATGGAAGCCCTAGTTAGTAGCTTTCTTTAGAAGTCTCAAATAAATAAAATGCGCTCAACTAATTTCATTTTAATGTGAATAGAAACATCTGTGAAATTGGGATAGTACAAGAGTCATAAAAATTCATTAAAAAATATAACTGAACACTAAGATACCTGGAAAAGGATTTCTGAATGAGTATTGTAACTCCCAGATAGTGATGACACCTATTTAAAGATGTATCCCTTCAAAAACTACAGCAAGACTTGAGAAATACTTGCTAGAGTATTTTATTGTAATTTTTTAGATTGAATTTATAATAGTAGGCATGGTATATAAACATAATTCTAAGTAAGGGTATGACACTAAGTCAATTTTTTCCAGTATTTCAAAGCTATTTTTTATTTAAATGTGGATTTATATGTAGGCTAAATTTTGTAATATGGATATTTTCAATTCAGAATTGAAGATAATTTAATTGGTTGTCTTCTAGGCAAAGAGAGTTCTTGAGGTAGGAGTTAGTTCTTCCGCTGAAGATATTGATGAAGACAAAGTAGGTTATATTTACTTTTTAAAACTGTAGCTGTCTTTACTCCTTTTTGTAAGAGAATTTCCCAAATCATTAGTTACCACTTTCAGTGCATTTTAGTAATGATTTGAACAAAAGTGATCATACAAACCCAGTGTCTCTACACAATCCATTTCGCTCTGATTCTTGGAAAGCAAATGTTTCAAAATTTAATTTTGGTTGAAAATATCATTTAATACCCTCTTCTGTCTCCTCGAACTGTTACCAACTCTTTACTTTAGTTGTCTCTGAAACACAGTGTGTACTGTAACCTATCTTTTAAAGTACAGCTTTCTGAAAAAATATTTATGTAAAAGAAAGTGAACTTCCTTAATCAGTTGATTCCCTTCTGCATGCATTCAATAATGGCAGTATGCTTTAGTGACGGAGATCTACTTATTTTCATTCTGTTAGCACAGCAGAGCCATCACAGCTTACAGACACTGAGTTTGATTCTGTTTCTTATGCATTAAAATATTGTTGCAGAGCCAGATTCTGCCCTCAGTTATCTTTGTGCATCCTCATTAAAGACATTCACAGTTGTAACGTTTGTGTTCAAAGAGATTTCACATCAGGTTTAACTGAAAACATAATGAGACCTGCAGGATCTCTGTTAATGGTGATGCGAGTGTGAAAGAGCAAGATTGACTTTGAGATGCCAGTAATAGTTTGCAGGGCTGGCAATTTAAAACAAAAATAGTTTATAAGCTTAGCAGAATTGATGTAGAAATAGACGCAATAAACATGAATTCCTCTATCTTTTTTTAGTATCTCTCTTCAGAGTAGAACCACATCATTATTCTTTTTCAGTACTTGTTCTCAAAAACTGCCTCTGTGCAGCCTCATTGTGGGATGTATGCCCTCAGTGCTATGAATGCAGAATCATCTTGAAAAGCAGAGCAAAGTGGCCACTTTGCAGATCCAAACAAAGAGGTTATAAAGAGGACTTGTGGCTCCAGCCACTTTCAGCTCCTTCTTCATAATGGCTAGCTGTGAACATAGAACCTTTTTCTGCACCCTTCATGATTAGCATAGTTTTTGTGTGGATTATTTGACTAATCACCATTGTATGATGTTCAACTCCTACTTCTTTTGACTCCAAATGACCACTCAGCTCTGTTAGCTACCTTTTTTCCCCTCTCTCTTACTCAGGGTTGTTGTCTTGGTAGGCTGTATGGCAGATCTCTGCAAGCAGGCAAGATTGAACTGTGCTTGGTGTGTCACTCATTTGATGTTGATAAAGAACCACATACCTTGTCTATCTGTGCCTTCCACATGAATATTCTTTGAGGTTGCTTTGTGTGCACAGGGTTTACTACTTGCAGGTGGAGGATGGTGAACAATGCTGCACTATCTTAAAGTAGGAGCCTGAAGACTAGACCCTTGGAATCCTTTTGGTTCCAGGTCTAAGTATCCACCTCCTTTGGCATGAAAGAAGTCTTCAAAACTTTTAAATGTCCTGGTGTCTATTCTGAGGTCTCCTTGGGATCTGAAGTTGCCTGGTTCCCACCAAGCCTCCATAAAGTAGTCTAAGGCCACTGAGTATGTGTTGGATTTGATTTGTCTTTTCAAAAACATCTGGGCATGCAGGCAGAATTTGTTTTTATAGCCCTTCTTTTTCCCAGTTCTTTTTCTGTCTTTAACGAAGAAAAGGCACACTGCTGAGGACTCTTCTCTAAGCAATTGTGAATGTTTTTTCTATGAGGAAAAACAAGGGTGGTATTGTTCTGAGCAGGGAGGACCCTGTGGGTGAGAGAGACAGAGCCAAAGACAACCTATATGAAGTTGCCTTTATACATTAGTGTCTAGGATCAGATTCTTCCGGCCTTTCATGATATTTCTGTGGCTTTCAAAATGGATTTGATTTTTACATAGTCTTATTGTTGTATGGGAGCGGCTATCAAAGAAAAAAATGGCAGTGGTATCAGCCAGAGAGCTGAACATATTTCTAAATAATTAGGTGGCCACAATCAGTACTTTAGGGGCCCTGTTTGTGCTGCTCCCTTTGCACTATTCAGATGGAGCGAAGGGAGTGGGAATTCTCCCAGCAGCAGAGGTCCTCCAAAAAGCCTAGAGCCTGATATAACTAGCTCCTGAGCCTCTTTGCTCGGCCCCTGGGGCAGGGAAGGCAGGGTAACTTTATCATGTTGCACACTGGCTATTCCCAGTTGGCATATGGTCTCTAGGGAGTAATCCTGCCCTCTTTGGGGTTTCCATAGACCAGATGGAAAACAAGCAATGGAGCAACCAGAACTACTTTCTCATCCTTCCCCTGTGATGCAGTAGGCATCAGTGTGGGAGCTGCCGATCAGCTATAGCAAGGAAGGGACCAAAAGCAATTTGGAGTGTTTCTAGCTATCACTAGAGAGCTGGTCCTGTAGCTGCAAGGTATGCAGTGAGCGGCTTTTGGGGAGGTAGGTTCCCTACATTGAGGGGAGGGATAGCTCAGTGGTTTGAGCATTGGCCTGCTAAACCCAGGGTTGTGAGTTCAGTCCTTGAGGGGGCCACTTAGGGATCTGGGGCAAAATCAGTACTTGGTCCTGCTAGTGAAGGCAGAGGGCTGGACTCAATGACCTTTCACGGTCCCTCCCAGTTCTATGAGATAGATATATCTCCATATATTATTACAGTTTCCCCATAGTAAAAAAGTTGATTCAACACTACTCAGGTAATATGTTTTCAAGTCATTATCATATATTTCGTTCACACAGTTGTGCTTGGGGGCCACTTCTAAGCCATAGTTACATTTGTGGGTCTCTCTTGACCTGGTGTCTTGTAGTGACATTTTATTTTGAGAGCAGTTTTCAGTCCTTGTTTAATGACACTCTGTCATCCTCATTGGTAATTGGTGGTTATATTAATTTCCCAAGCATGAAGATCTGAAGGAGACTATTCTGTAAGGAGAAAAAGACCAGTGAGGTGTCCTGTCAGTGTATTGCTTTTGGAGATTCAGACTGTACTCCCACTTCCTCACTCCTTCAAAACTTTCTGTGAATTCTTAAATTTAATAGAAAGAATGGAGGGCAATTGGAGCTGTGGGTCCTCCTCATAATCTCTCTCAGAATGTTTGGATTGTTGAAGGAGGTACTTCATCTGTTCCATTGGGTGCTTTTTTTCCTGATGCTTCTGAGTTTTTTAGTGCAGCAGAGGTAATTCACTTAATTGTTACCATGAGTAAAACCTGTTACAATAATCTTCTTGTCCAGAATAAGGGAAAAATCTATTCAATAGAGGTTTAATTTCACTTATGACTAGGACAAGGATGAGACTGAAACAGTTAAACACACACAAGAATCAGAAATATACAATGATGGTGAAGTTCCTCAAAGTATGAGATCTGATGCTTCTGATCAGGAGGAAGATGAGGAGAGTGAAGGCTGTCTGGTGTCTATAAGTAAGTGTTTTTTTTTTATTGTTTTGATAGGTTGTTACTCAGTTTTTTACTGTAATTTAAGGGAACTAATTTTATGACAATTTTTAACAATATACTCTTCGTGTGTGCTATAGATGCATAAGGTTGATAGGTCTTATCTCAGTTTTCTGTTAACTCATATAGTTTATTCTCTTCTCTATGCATGATTGTTTCCAGTACTACATTTTCTAGTATCTTGTCCAGTCTAGGTTTAAATGCCAAAAGCAGTGGAGCTTCCACTACTTAGAAGATTTATTCCATGGATTTGTGTCTTATAGGAATTCCCATCCCATCAAATCCATGGTTCATATAGTCTAGTAAGCTGTGTCCCAGTGGCCAGCCAGCTTCAGAGGACGAGTCAAGAAACTCCAAATTAGGCAGATGTGGAATAAATCCCCTACCTTATCTCCAGGAAAGGCCTTGTCATGATCTCTCCTAGTTAGAGTGTATTAAACATAGAAGCATGTGGTTTACATCCCTTCTGATTTTTTCTTACCCTTAATAACTATTTTTGTTATCCACATACATGTCCAATCACTTTTTGAATCTTGCCATGCTCTTAGTTTCTGTGATACCCTCTGACAAGGAGTTCTACACTCTATTAATGATTGTTTGAAGAAAGTATTTTCTTTAAATTTCAGTGAATGTTCATATGTTGAGATGCAGGGAAACGGAAGTTTATAATCTACCTTCTCTGTACCATTTGTTGTTTTATATATATTTATCATTTCCCTCTTTTTCCTCTCCTTTCTAAGCCAGATAATTCCAGTCTTTTCAGTCTCTCATCATATGAATCTTTTCAAGGCCAAATGGCTTTCATTCTCCTTTTTATTATTCTGATTCTGCAGTTCAGCTCTAAATGCTATCGGTACACTTTTCCTGGGTATTCCACCTAAATGTTTTCTCTTCTCATTGCATTATTCCTAATTATGTCCCCTTGTTCCACCCTTGAATATCTCTGCTTCCATCATGATTGCTCAGTTCAAGTATACTTGCATTAAATAAAAGTACTTAGTTACATTACAGCACAGCAACGGCGTTTGGTGGTACTTCCAGTCAGGTTTCTGTAGAGTATTTTCATTCCAGGAAAAGGTCTCACGAGAATTACAGGTCATAACCATTCTCATAGACAGTATAATTTATCATGTTTATATTGAGGTTCTAGGTATCTAATGTTGCCTTATCTCCTATTCCAGAATATGAAGAGAACTTAGTTAAACAAAGTCTGAATTTTAATTTTTGAAATACTGAGGACAAGAGTTTTAATGAAGAGCCAGTATAACTTATCAGTGACTAAGCTATTTTGAAACTCTTGCATTGACTGATTTCAGGTTTGTCTAAAGCGGAAACACAAGCTCTAACTAATTATGGAAGTGGGGAAGATGAGAATGAAGATGAAGAAATAGAAGAATTTGAAGAAGGACCTGTGGATGTCCAGACTTCACTGCAAGCCAGCAATGAAACTACAGCTGAAAGTGAACAAAGACAGGTACTATCAGAGTTCTACAAACCTTAACTTCCCTTCATTAAAATATTTTTTTGAGTACCAACTAGGTTAGCTATCTGTGCATTGTATTCTTGAACTGCCAGTCCTTTCTTCTGTTACTTACTAGGGTTGCTTTAAAGAAATGTTATACATGGATACCCTTTTTCCTGTCATACAGTCTTCTTGAGTTCTTGTTGGTAAGGATATTTATTTGCATGATCAGTTCTTGATCCTGTGCTATTCAATGTTTTTATCAATGACCTGGAAGGAAACAAAAATCATTACTGATAAAGTTTGCAGATGGGACAAAGATTGGGGGAGTGCTAAATTAAGGAAGAGGGCAGATCACTGATAGTCATCTTGATTACTTGGTAAGTAAGCAAGCAAGCAATGTGTTTTAATATGGCCAAAATATAAAGTCATGCATTTGGGAGCAAAGAATGTAGGCTATACTTAAAAGAATGGGAGACTCTTTCCAGCATGACTCCCAGGTCTTTTTCAGAATCACTGCTTCCCAGGATAATCAGCTGAACATGAGCACCTAGTGTGACCCTGTGGTCAATAGGGGCTAATGCAATCCTTGCATATGTAAATCAGGCAATCTTGAGTATGAGTAGGGAGGCTATATTACTTCTGTATTGGACATTAGTGCAACCTGACTGGAATACTGTGTCCAGTTCTGCTGTGCACAGTTCAGTAAGGTAGTTGATAAATTAAATATGATTCAGAGATGAGCTGTGACAGTGATAAATGAATTGGAAAACATGCTTTTTAGTGACAGACTCAAGGAGCTCAGTCTATTTAATTTAATGAAGATAAGGCCAAGAGGTGATTTGATCACACTCTGTAAGTACCTATATGGTGAACAGAAATGTGATAAGAGGGCTCTTCGATATAGGAGACTAAGGTATAACAAGATCCAATAGTTAGCCATTGAAGATGGACAAATTCAGACTGGAAATAACATGTAATTTTTTAATAGTGAGGATAACTAACCATTAGAACATCTTATCCAGGGTTGTGGTAGATTCTCCAAGATGGAAACTTTTAAATCAATATTGGATGTTTTTCAAAAAGATATATGCTCTTGTTCAAACAGCAGTTAATTATGGCCTGTGTTATATGCGGGAGGTCAGACTAGATGATCAGTTGTATCTTCTGGCCTTACAATTAAGACTAGAATTTGGCATGCCAATTTTTAATACATTTTATGGCAGACCTATGTAAAAACCACAATATATCCATGCCTGCAAGAGGGCAGGAGAGAAGGAAGGGTTTGGAGAAGGAACCCACACTGCACTCACCCAACACTCCCCCCTCCCCCCCACAGTGGTTCAGGGCCAGGTTCCCCACTTCAGGTGTTGTGATCTGGCCTGTGTGGTTGCATCAGTTTGGTGAATTTTATTTAAATTCACTGTTTCCAGCTTTAATATTTCTGCTGTTCATTTCCCACCTTCAGTGAATAATGTTAGTTCAGTTTATTAGAACACCTACTTGCTCAGTAGCCATTTGTGATGTCTAACTGTTGTTACTTTGTTAGAAATAAGTAATGACTAGATGGATAAAGCCTTTTTTTCCCCTCCACCAAATTGGAAAGAGAAAATTTGAGAAGAGAGTTGACTTTGAATAGGATGATTTTTCAGAGAAGTTTGCAGGTCTCATACATTGTGAGCATTTAAGATTTCATATTCATCTAGTCCATCACTTATCTTCATAGATTTTGAAGATCAGAAGTAGAACCAATTACAGTCATCTAGTCTGACCTGCATAATACAGGCCATCAGAATTTACACAGTGATTCCTGGCATCTGGCCCAACAACTTACGGTTGAATTAAAGCATATATTGTAGAGAGATCCAGTCTTGATTTAAAGACACCAAGTGAGAGAAAATGTTACCACATCCTTCACTGTTAAAATAAATTCCAGTTTGAATTTTGCTGGATTAAAGTTCATGATTTCTTTATAACAGATACTTGGCTAGGGTAGTCTTCAGGTACAGTCTGGTTTTGTGCATCAGTTTAAAGCCTTGCTCTCACATTGGCATTTTAAAAAGCAGATTTGGTATGAGAGTGGCTTCCTTTCATAGGTCCCATGATCTGTCCCTACATATTCCAGTTACAATCTCTAGGTATTAAATATCCTCTATAAAAGCTGCTGTTCCAACATTTGTATTTTATAAGGTCACCCCCCATAGTGATCTCTTTTCAGTCTGTTTTTTAAATCGGATTTGACTCTTGAAATCGTCATTTTAAAAAAACCCACTCTTGCCCCCTTTCAAAATGCAAGATAACTGTTTGTTGATATGGACATGAATGTAACTTCAGTTTGTACTACAGGATTTGACAGAAAAACCTATTCTCATTGTAATATGATAGCTTACAGTAAAAAAGGTTTGGTCATATCCTTGCTACTCAGTTTTCTAAAAGAACACGGCAACTGTTTCCATCTTTTCTGTGATAGCATTTATGGCAAGGAAATAGACATATTAAGACTTCTTGAAAGTCCAGATACATTGTCAGGTGATGGTTCTTTCTTCATTCTTTTGTTGGTAACTAAAACTCAGTTTTTCTTTGCAGAAGCCATTCCATCATCTCATGTGCCAATACTTGTTTATAATTCTATTCTAAATTTTTTCAATACAGTTTAACTGTACTGAAGAAAGTTTAGTAGGCTGTAATTTCAAGGATCACTTCTAGAGCTTTTTTTTTTTTTAAAGATAGGTACAACTACTGGCTACTCTCTAGCCTTCTAGTATGGTGGTAGATTCCAAAATAAAATTTCAGTATTTTATTAGCTGTTGAGCCACTTCATTGTTCATACTCATTCAAGAGTTTCTAATGATTTGGTTCTAGAGACTTGTTCCTTAATTTGCCAGTGAGTGAAGGGTTGGAAGGACTGACCCATAAAGACCTTTTAAAAACACGTTCATTTTGCGAAAATGCCTAAGAGGTAGGCAAGTATAACTGTCTAAAAGTACTGAATGATGTAAATGCTGATAGAGGAGATTTTCAGTTTGATGTGTGGGTTTATGATGAGGACTAATAAGGTAAAAAGAAGTAAACAGTAGAACAGGAATAAACAGTAGAACTTACTGAGTATTTAAACTAATATAGACAAGATGTTGGCGGTTATACTGTAAGGAACAAGCATACCTGGTGTGGGGACTTGAGACAGGGAGGGGTAGACTAGATGAACTACTGAACTCTCCCTAATAGAAGTTTATCTCATCTAAACATGATTTTTCCCATATAGATTCCAACAGATGAATCTGATAAACCAAATGAATATGAGATTTTATCAACTAAGCAGAAAGGTAAGATCTGAATAAAACTTTAAATTATGTACATAACCAAAAAAAAATCATACTGTCACTTTCATGTAAATTTGCCTTCTACAAGAAGGAAGAAGTTGATTAAACTTGTAAGAATATATTCATTTTTTTTAAATTGGATTGTTTTACTGATCTTGCATGTGCTGAAATCTAATTGTATTAAATGAGAAAAACAAGCATTTTAAAAGAGAAACCTCAATATAATTGAGTGTATATGATCGGGTTGCATTTTGACATTTGTCCATAGTATAACTTTATGGACTGTTTTGATATCATGGTTCACACACAATTTTAATTGAATATTCTTGTATCAAGAAAAAAAATAACCCATGCTATTGAATAATAGCTGATAAGGATAATACTTTAGTAAACTGGAACATAAAGCTTGAATTTTATAGTCAACAGATAATTGCTGCTGTGCCTTCTTCTCACTCCCTGCCATTTTCATCCTTCATTGTCAATGATAAGTGTTTAAAAATATTTGTGATCTTTCCTGTGTGAGAAATCTTATCTTAGATGGGGACTAAATCAAATCCATATCTACTGGAGAAGGGATGGGAAAATGTGTCAGCACTCCCTTAACTGTTCCAAAAATAAATTGCCCTTCTGTTCTTGGCTACTTATTGGCAAAAGATGGCCAGTTTACCGCATGTCATGATGGTTGTGTCTTCTCACCTAAGATTTATTTTCTATTACAGACAATTAGCAGTAGTCTGTTTTCTGCACTGACACATGCTCCTCTCATAGATTGACAACTCTATCTCTGTGGATTCTGTAGTGTTTCAGCAGTCTTGCAAAACATATTAAGAAATTCTGCACATTGTACGGTTTAAAATTTTTATCTAAGAAGAGCATACACAGACTAAAAGAAAAGGAGACAGTTATGTGCAACTCACATTGTACATTTGCCCTTTAAGTTCCCATCAGTCATAATAATAATTGTGCTTTAACTTAAACATTCATGTCAGATCCTTTCTACATGCACCATTCTGTTCTAAAGTTGTACCCGCTCCTGGGAATAGTGTCAAGTCTCTCTTAATATCTTCAGTGTGGGGAAGAAAACGAACTTATTCACAATATGCTGATTCATCATAAAAAAATACTAACCTTGCCTTCAAAAGAGTGTATTTTACATTTCGTTTTGATATAAAGTTTGTGGACGATTTAAAAAGCTAATTTAAAAATCAGAATTTTAAATTAATAAGCTTAACAAATCTGTGATTTAACAACTGCAGATTGATTAACTTTCCAAAACATTGCTAAGGATTACTCTGTTTTAGTACCAAACAACTTTAAAAGGAGTGTAGTTTTGCACTTTAGCAATTTACTAGTAAAAATTTGCGCTAATTTCTAAACTTAAAATATTTGATTTTGATGTCACTGTTTATACACAGTATTTTAAAATACTGGGATAAATGACCTACTGGGATAAATGAGTTTCTTGTAAATTATGGCTTTATAGTATCTCTTTTATACATTCTTTGAAATAACGTTATAAAAAAAAAAAGCCTGAAATATTGAACCGCTTACTATGAATCTGATCTATAAACTAGGCAGATTGGTCAAGTTTTTTGCCACAATTGATCTCTGTATTTACAAAATGACGCTTGACTTTAAGGTTAGCCTGTAAACTTCAGGAAGATATTTATTTAATATGTGGTATCTGTAACTTGATATATTGGCTTTTAATTAGGTTCATTTTAGTTTGCACTGAGTGTTTACAAGGCTGTTGCCCTCTCAAATATTTCAGCAAAATTGATTTCTGTTCCGTTTGTCAAAGACAGATTGACTAATGTCTGCTGGAAACTTGCTTTTGTTGTTCATTTGAATTAAAAAAAAAAATTAAGCCATTTACTTTGTCAAAATCTATGTCTGGTTTAAAATGCTTTGTGTTTTTAGATGAACAAGATGTGTCTGCTATTTTGCCTCATTATCTCAATATGCTGGAGAATAAGCAACTTCTAACAGTCAGTGCAGCTGAGTCTGTTACTGCTACCGAGGTGTCAGCAACTGAAGAGCCAAGCCCCTCATTACTAGTAAATGAAATTCAGATATCAGAAACCAAATCCTTGACAGGAAGCCCAGAAAGCTCCATGGCTGGCAGCCCTGATACAGAGTCACCTGTGTTAGTGAATGAATATGTACGTATAGCTTGAGTTTCCATATTGTCTGTCTTGAATAGAAAGTTTGTCATTTCAAAGTTAAGCCTTCTCTCCAGACTCATTCAGTTTGTAGGTTAAATTGAGCACACAGGCACTTCATTTCATTTCTTTTATTTTTAGTTATATTTTAAGAGAATTATCAGATATCTGTATTAGAACAGAATCATGCATCTCTGCTTTCTTCTTAAAATGTCTAATTCTGTCATCAACAGGAAGCTGGGTCCGGAAACATAAGTCAAAAGTCTGATGAAGATGACTTTGTGAAAGTTGAAGACTTGCCCCTTAAACTCACAATATATTCAGAGGTATTTTGCTTGCGCTTTTCTGTACTTAGAAGTGGCCATCACAGAACTGAGTCTTGTTTTTTAAATTGGGGGGATGTGGGGAGGGAAGAAATACATATGACTTTGGAAACTAATTTGTTTTATCCACTCCCAAGGCAGAGCTAATGAAGAAAATGATGGCCGAGGCCCAGACTAACACTTTGTCTGATGCAATACTAGATGGTGATGGAACGCAAGGTGAAGAATTAGCTGGAGACTCTCAAACACTGAAAGAACCTGGTGAGAGATTCTTTAAATTCCTAACTCATGAATCTCCTCTTGGGAGAGTTAAGCTTTATTAGGGTCTAAAACCTTCAGGATTATTGCTGAGTAAAGCAAGAAAACTCACACTGACAATCGGAAGATTATCAGTTTTCATTATGACATACTGGAAAATTTGTATTGACATAAATGTTCTTTTTTCTGCTGCTGCTTCCACTAATTTTTACCTGTCAAGATATTCTTGACTATGACTAAAGAAGCAATCCTTTTCTAAGGGAAGTTAATGGTAAGGAAGGATCTGATATAGTAAGTTATACATCAGCTACTCCTGGGGGAATTCTGCACCAAAAAATTAAATTCTGTGTATTTTATTTATCAAAATACTGCAATATAATTATGCTGGTTTCAATTATTTCGGTAATTTATTTAAACTACAATACAATGTTTGGAGAATGGGAGTGAGGAGCATTGGAAGAAATCCCCCAAAACATTGCCTAATAGTAATGTAGCTAGGTTTGACCCTTTTTTTTTTCTAGTTATTAGTCAACAAATATATGCAGCCATATGCTCAGTGTTACATATGTTCAGTCTCAGGCAACTGAAGAGCCAGTGAGGGCTGGGGAATCAGACTTACAATTTATATTGGCTACTGACTATCTCCAGAAAGTTCAGTAGCAAATAGTTTATGGAGTACTTTTTCAGTCCAAACATTTAGACCAGTTCTAATCATTTAAATATTTATAAGGTCATGCTGTCCTTTACACCACTCTGGCCATGTAAAGGAGCCTTAAAACTTTTACACCTGTTTTAAGCTCCTGGGGAATTCACAAAGACACACCTACCTCCTCAGACACACCCCAAAGCCCTTCTCCTCCATGCCAAGCATGCTGCAATAGTGAGTGAGAGGGACAGGGTGTGTCTGTCTGTCTCTCTCTCATATACACGACTGCCCACCCCTTCACACTCCTCCAGTGTTGATTTACATCTCTCTTGGCTGCTCCAGGTGCCCGAACCAACCTGTCTGTGCTGCCAGGGAGTGCTGTGTGACTGCTCTTATGGCTTTCCTTTGCTCTCCTATCCAAAGTCACTTTTCTGCAGGGAAGCAAAGAAATCTGTGGAGGACGTGAATTCTGCACCTGCACAGTGATGCAGAATTCCCCCAGGAGTAGCCTAATAGTGTTAAATACACTTTTGTTATGTGATTCAAAACGCCTTAGTTCATAGGTGACTGGGGTCAGATCTGTGCATAAAGTCTTAATCTGCAGTGACTGCTGAAGCGAGGTGAGATGCAGGTGCTAAACTTTAGTTACATTTTGAATAGGGGAAAGAACAGGTGAAGAATGACAGGGAAAAAACCAAGTGTAGTAGATTTTTAAAAAGTAGTCACCTAAGTCTGATATAACCAGAAGTCTCTTGATGGCATTTTTAGACATGTAATTCAGATGCCTAAGAGGAATACTTAAAGAACAAGGAAAGGAGGTTGAACCCTCTCTCTCTTGTTCAAGATATGAAGATGCAGTCACAAAACCAGAAGTGGTATTTTAAAAGCCTGGGTATACCTTGCTGATTATGGGTCTTAATTACTTAAACTGATATTTTCTGGTTTACTTTCTGATAGAAATTGAAATGTAATGACATATTTTGAAGTGTAAAAAATTACACTACAATAGACTCTTAGTTTTAAAAGTCTCTTTAAATTCAGGGCAGAATTAAAATAATGAATTTGTATGTCAGTAAGCCTAACTTTTACAAGAAAAAATAGAACTTAAAATTTGTCTTAAAACCTTGAATCAATAGCGCTAGTTTGTTTGTCAGATTAAAGGGTGCTAGTACAATGGCAACAGTCACTGCCTGAAACAGGGACTGGTATTGGAACAAGATGTACTTTTCCTTCTAAGTGTTAGATTCACATTTAATGGCACTAGGGGCTGGTCTTCCCACAAGTTGCACTTAATTGATTGGTTTCTAAACCACTCTAGTTAAATTGAT
Source organism: Mauremys reevesii (assembly GCF_016161935.1). Classification (NCBI taxonomy): domain Eukaryota; kingdom Metazoa; phylum Chordata; order Testudines; family Geoemydidae; genus Mauremys; species Mauremys reevesii. Next base: position 83,479,282 of record NC_052627.1, on the reverse strand, counting down.
GGAGCTTGCTTCTGTGGACACTTGGTGTGGGTTGAGTACCCTCTTTCAATTTTGCTTAAGTTGGTAACTTCATATAAAAAGCACCCTAGTGCAATCAGAGTGCCCACATGATGGATTGCACCTATTCAACTAACACAATGTGCAAACTGTGTATAGACCAACAATGAGGAGGGACTTGTTTTGTCAAGATGTTCTCAGCAATACTTTTAAACATATATCTGTTAAGATGTGTATCTGAGATTCAGTAATTGTTCCTGGACACTAATGAATACAATTTTTATTTTGCAGAAACTGCTGGAGCCCAAAGTGCATGAAAAAAAATTCCAGAAACTCCTTCTTAGCCTCTTTCCACATATACTAGTGCATATAGAAAATTGGCACAAACTTCACTGAATTTGAATCTGTATAAAAATGTAAATTAGTTTGACACACTACTGCCTTTAGGATAGATATGCTAACTTCTGCCCAGGGCAGTTTAAACAGCTGTAACTGAATCCTCTAGTTACTCTTACTGCACTGTTCTTTTTCTGTCTTAATTTTTTTTTATTCATTGTGATTTGTTTAGTAATTTTAAAATGTAGTTTTAAATAAAGGTTGGACTTGTCTGTAAAGTCTGAGCCATTATTTTATAGTTTCTGGAGAAGTTCTGATGATGGTGTATGAAGGCATCCAGCTCTCCTGCACAACATGCAGTGCTTTGTATTGAATGCTTATTTGTAGACAGTACAGTGTGCCATTTAAAGGGATGCTATCAGTTTTCCTATCAATCTGTGGTGGGACAGGGTAACTTTAAAAAAAAAAAAAAATTTTCCCTTCACCTGGTACAGTACTATGTAGGTGTAGCTGTACTGTTAATTGCCCAAGCAGATGATTGGTGTTGTAAGAAAAACTGGAGTGTTTGTCATCTTGGACTATGTTTGCACTATGACCTCTAGGGCTGAGTGTCCTAGCTCACATATCAACCAAGTGTGTATAAGAGCTAGCAGGAGTATAAGTAGTGTAGCTGTGGTGGCAGGGGCACTGGTATGACTTAACTGTACTGAATACACTATCCCTGCATCCTGTGGGTATGTGCTGTGCTGCTATTTCTACTTGAGCTAGTGAGTACTTATAAAGGAGCTGGGCATCCTACCCCTAGCTTGTAGCCTTAGAATAATATGAATGCTTACCTTTAACTTAAAAATGTCTAATTGTGAGAGGTAGAATTCAGAGAATTTAAGGGAACTCAAATATTAAGTAGATTAACTTGTTGGAGAGAGATGGGAAATAGTAATGATTTCTACACATGATGGATGCTGGATTTAAAAAAAAACCTGAATTTAAATGAGGGTGGGCCCAATGTTGCTGTAAACACTGCAAACAGTTTAAAGGGCTCCAAAAATGTATTTACCTACAACTGTTTGTTACAATAATTTGAGATGGTATGAGAGAAGTTTCTTTGATCTGCATTTGAGCACTTGTATAATCAGTTTTCCCCCTTTGTATAGGTCTTCTACACAAGCAAAATTTAAGGAATAGGAAAATGTGACAAACTAAATTGGCATAATCATAAACCACTTCTAAACTGACTAGATTCAGTAGTGTTTAGTTTCTCTAGAGTATGTCTGATTCCCTGGCATAAAGGACAGTGCCTCAGTCACTGCCATTTAACAGTGAACTTGAATAGCACCTGGTGACAAATTTCATAGGGGAAGTAAGTGTTGAGGGATACTTCTAATATTTCATTTTTAACAGCCTACTTTACAAGAGTCAGTTTCAAATAACACTTGCAGTAGTCATTGTTCCCAAGGATGATCTCAGACTTGCATATTGTCCCCTCCTCCCCCAAGGTAATATGATCCCCTATAAATCTTGAAACTTAGTGCTATTCCTCAAAACAACAAACAACCCCCCCCCACAGGGCTCTAAGTTCAAGACGTGGAGCCTGTTCCTTGCCTCTGTACCCCAATTTTAACTGTGTAGGTGCTTCTTCTATATCCAATTAAAAACTAAATCTTTCCTTGTTCCAGCTCTGTCCAGTTCACTCACTTTTGAGCTTTGTAACCTTAATGTAAACTGAATACACTTAACTGTTCAGGTATTAACATACAGTCAAGATTTTAGAAACTAACACATTATACATTCAGTAAGTAAGATTAACACTTAACTCTAGGTTTCAAATTGGCATTTTGTAAATGTTAGTTAACACTTGACAGTACAAGTCAATTATCAACCCAGCAATCTTTCAATTGCTAACTTAGTTCAGGTATATTGAGCACAGTTATTTTTATTTAACCAAATCCTTAAAGTGAATATGCATGTTTCAGGAATCAATGCATTTAAAAATAGCAGTACATTATAGAACTGTAGACAAACAAAAATAGCTTGTATTTTATCACCATCAGGGCCTTTTGGTACCAACTAAGAGAACCATTACTTTTGAAATGCCTGACTTAAATGTTTCACTCTTTATCCTAATAGTCTTATTTTGGCTATTTCCCTGCATGGTGCAGAAAGCATCCCTGACTTTGGGGCTCCGGTAATTGCATCTGTTGCTCCTTTCCTTATTGCTTGCTGATCATTAGACAATGGAAATCATTCTCTCCAACTGGGGGAACAAGTTGTTCAGCAGCTGCAATGCTACTAGAGTCCAGAATAGAGGAGTAATATAGGCCCCCTAATAACTGCTGTACAATTTGGGGAGGGGGCAGGGAGAGAAATGAACAGAGGGGCAAGCCTCTCTAATCTCTACATAGATTAAACTGATAAGGATTGTTTGCTTTTGGCTCAAAGCCAAAAAGACACCCCTAAGATGTGTGGTACTCTTGAAGCCTGCAGATCTTTGAACATATGGTTCAAACATGGGGTTGGGAATCTGCCAAATGGTTATTCCACTTTAGCCATTGAACTAAAGATTAGTTGCAGTATTTATTGGTTAAAACAATCTTCCTTGTTGCAGTTACAACAACTGGAGGAGACATCACTACTGTTTCATAGTGATAAGTGCTTTAAGATGTTCTTTAGAATTTCAAAGTTCCTTGAACAAGGTATTCTCTGAATTTGCACATGTCAGCATTGAACCACCAAGGGGAAGATGAATAGAAAGAGCTACATCTGTCTGCTTTGGTAGACAGAAGTTTTTCCTAAAGCACTACAGTCAATGCGTGGGGTGTATATGGGAGTAGTCACTTGGCCCAAGGCCTCAGACATTATGTCTGGACTTCCAACTTCAGCTGTTTAATAAAGAACTGAACAGACAAACTAGCCCTCAGAGTGTCTCCAGGACTCACTATCACATCAGTTACAGTAAGGGTACATCCATACTACCCGCCGGGTCAGCGGGTAGCAATTGACTTCTCTGAGTTCGATATCATGTCTCACCTAGACGTGATATCGAACTCCAAACGCGCTCCTGTCGACTCCGGAACTCCACCACTGCGAACGGCAGTGGCGGAGTCGATGGGGGAGCCGTGGACTTTGATCCTGCACTGTGAGGACGGGTAAGTAGTTCGAACTAAGGTAGTTCGACTTCAGCTACGCTATTCGCATAGCTGAAGTTGCGTACCTTAGTTTGATGACCCCCCCCCCCCCCAAGTGTAGACCAGGCCTAAGGCTCCTAACATTCATTCATTCTCCAAGGAAAGTGATCTGAGGCCAAATGCTGCAGTATGTTCTCTGTGGGCTGATCCAGATATCAAAATGAGGGACTGCAAAGCTACAGAAGTGATAAGTGTTCAGAACACTTGAAATGGCAAAAAGACCCCTGCCTTAGAGCAGTAGTTCTCAAACTTTTGTACTAGTGACCCCTTTCAAATAGCAAACCTCTGAGTGTGACCCCCCCCCCCTTATAAATTAAAAACAAATATATTTAACACCATTATAAATGCTGGATGCAAAGCAGGGTTAGGGTGGAGGCTGACAGCTCGTGACCCCCCGGTTTGAGAACCTCTGCCTTAGAGGTTTTGCCTTTTGTAAGAGGCATCTTAACTAGCAGATGTATCTATGGAGGAATAGAGCTGCTTCTGTGTTTTCCACCAAGCTAAAATAGTTCTCATGACAATGTCTCACTTCTTTTCCAACTGTAGTTCTTGTCCATGGATCCCATGAACTCATCCTTCCCTCCTCTGTCTAATCATCCTGTTATGAAAGTTGCATAACTTTGATTACAGTGCATAATACCAGAAGGGAGTATAGTACTTTAAACAGGATTGCAGGAGAAAGTGAACTTAAGCCAGTGTTCTGGTGGCTTTATCCCAAACATGATACAGGGGTGAAAAGGTAACTATTGCTTAGAGGAAATCAAATACTACATCGAAAAGGAATTGGCCAGGAACCCTTTAGGGACCAAAGGCACATTACAATACCTGCCACTACTGCTTGAAGCATAATTAGTTCCAAAACAGAAGTAACATGGTAAATCTGTGTGTACTTACTTTCATAGAACAATGTAAGCTCTACCTCCAATTCACCAATGCTGCCTGACTCTTCATGACTTAAAAAAGCACAACATTGATTAAAAAACTAGAATGCTATTAAATGGGTTTAATTTAACTGATAAGTCTTGAATTGCAGACTTGGAATCATCACTGAGCAGATGTTTCTAGTGGGGGGGCCTGCAGGGATTAGTTCTTAAACATATGCAATTTAACATTATTAAGGCTATGGAAGAAAATAAAATCACTGAAAATATTTGCAGCTGACAAGTTGGGGAAGTGATAAGTAAGGGTACGTCCATACTACCTGCCCGGATCGATGGGTAGCGATCGACTTCTCGGAGTTCGATATATTGCATCTCATCTAGACGCGATATATCAAACTCCGAACGTGCTCCCGTCGACTCTGGAACTCCACCACCGCAAATGGCGGTGGTGGAGTTGACGGGGGAGCCGCGGACTTCGATCCCGCGCCATGAGGATGGGTAAGTACTTCGAACTAAGGTACTTAGAGTTCAGCTACGCTATTTGCGTAGCTGAACTTGCGTACCTTAGTTTGAACCCCCGCCCCCGCCAGTGTAGACCAGGCTTAAGAGAACTATCACTGACTTGAAGCAGTCTGGATCACTTGGTAAACCTTGCATACAAAGAATATTTTAATACAGCTAAAATGTAAACATACATATAAGAACCAACAGACCATAGAAACCTACTGGATGGAGGACTCTGTTCTGGGACGCTGACTCTGAAAAAGAGTTGGGGGTCATGGTGGATAATCAACTGAACATGAGCTCCCAGTGTGACACCGGCCAAACAGCAAACTCCATCCCTAGGATGCATGAAGAGGGGAATCTTCAGTAAAAAGTTATTTTTCCCCTCTATCTGGCACTGGTGCAACCTCTGCTGGAATAGTATGTCATGTTCTGGTGCTCAATTAAAAAAGGATGCTGATAAATTCAAAAGGGTTCAGAGAAGAAACTGTTAAAGGATTAGAAAACATGCCATAGTGGTAGATTCAAAGAGTTCACTCTGAGCTGAAAGAGAAGGCTAATGGGTGACTTGATTACAGTCTATAGATTTTTAGAGGGGAATAACTATTTAATAATGGGCTCTTCAGTCTAGCAGACAAAGGCTAACATGCTGCAGTGGTTGGAAGTTGAAGCTAGAGCACTTGAGATGGAAACAAGAAATTAATAGTAGTCATTGGAACAGTTTACCAGGGGTCATACTGGAGTCTCCATCCCTGGCAATTTATAAATCAGGTTGGATTTTTTTCCCCTAACATTCTCTAGGAATTGTGGGTAAAAGCATCTGGCCTGTGTTGTACAGGAGGGCAGACTAGATGATTGCAATAGTCCCTTCTAGCCTCAGACTATGAATGAGGTGATTTTCTATGGAGGAACCCACCTCTTCTCTGGCACTTCAGCTCACACTTCACGCTGAGATTTTTTTATTTTTATTTTTTTATGAAGTCCTACCCATCCCAAAAGGGATCAGTTAGAGCACTTGGTAATCTCTTTTAGCTGTGTGGGTTGGTTTGTTGTTTGTTTTTTTTGGGGTTGCCAGAGGGCAAAAACAGTTTTTGCTAATCCAGACAATTTTCTTTTTAAATTAGCCATCAAGCTGTTATGACTATTCATTGCTTTGATTTCAAGTATTAGTATTAACTCTAGAAAGAGAAATCTGGGTGCAGGGATTTGATTGCTCTGCCTGTAATACTCCACCACGGTAAAAGCATCCACCCCAGAAGAATTCTTGGACACATTGGCACGAAGGAGTTACAGCAGTGATGAGTTTAACGCACTTATCAAGAAACGGAAGTTAACTTAACATCACCTTGGCAGGGAGATGGATTACATGACCTGTTAATCCGTTTAGGTTCGGTCACCTGGTTTTAGGCATTTATTTTAGCACTCAGACAATTGTGTCCTGGTGTGATTTATTTATTGATCAGACAGGATGATTCCGGCTTCTAAAGTAATTAAAGCATTACATTTTGTCTTTTCATTACAATACTTAGCATATTAAACAAAATTTAGGACAGTTTCACAAACAGGAACTATATGGAAACATTCTCTAGATTGAAACCAACCAAGGTTATCTGCAACATCTTCACTTTGTGGCTTTGGAGAAGCAATAGGATAAAAATTAAATAGCAAGCTCTCCAAGGAGCGGATTTAGACTATACCACCACCTTCACAAAAATATCCTCAACTTTACATGTGTTTCACCCAGCAACAACTGTAGGTTAAGCTACAACAGGAACTTCACACAGCACATCTAAAACTTACATGTGCAGTATAACTGCTTTTTAATTCATGCATTTACTCAAAGACAGACTGGAACATTTCTTGTCCCACCTTGATGTAAATTTCTCTCTCTTGGTCTGTCATAAGTGACACTAGCTCTGGATTGTCACTAACTTCACTGTACAAGTGGGCCTGTCCAGCAACCATTACTGTAGGATCCAGTGTTTCCTGCTCCTCTTGTTCCAAGTCACTCCCTGCTGCTTTAACTACCACAGGTTTTGCATGTTTGGCCTCCTCCTCTGATTCACTGGTGTCACTTTCTGACTCAAGCAGTTTGTTTTTGGCAAGAGGAAGGGGATGCCCTGTGCCAGAGGAAGACTTAGATTCATGGATGAGAAGAGTCCGTATTACTTCATTATCAGGAACAGCTTCCTTAACAGAGTCATCAGTTTCTTTGGACGTTTCTGTTCCTAAAAACAAAAGAGCACCAAATAAGCCACACACAATTAACATGTAAACAGACCAGTAATTTGCCACTTGAACAATCCTACTTAAGTTTGACAATTGCAATCAAAGGATAAGATGTCTTTCACAAGTGAATGGAATGAGTGTTTCCCTGTTCATTTATAAGTAGGGTATATAAAGTATATTAAAATGGGATGGAGCGCGATGGACAGTAAATGCACCTCCAGCCCTCCTTTAAAACAGAGTGCCACCTCAGCTGTAGTTATTGTATCTGATATTGAGCATACCTGTTTCAATGGTTTTCTAGACATGGCACCCTGGCTGCTTCTGTAATTCAGCACCAGATGCATCAGTTAGGAAATAAAATTAGATTTATGTTTGAAATATAGCTTCTTATTTAAGTCACCTTAGAAGCATTGAGCCAGTAAAGATTTTTTTGTAGTTGCATCTGGCACATTGTGTAATTGTTTCTCCTCTACTGAAAAATTCTGAACAAGATCATATTTGATTAAACTGACCTACTTTAATGGTTTGTTCTGTGGTTAATACTTGTTTCCTGATTATAAGTAGATTGCCCCCCTCAGTCTTATGTACAGAATATACCTCTACCCCCGATATAACACGAATTCGGGTATAAACGTGGTAAAGCAATGCTCCGAGGGGGGGGGCAGGGCTGCGCACTCTGGGGGAATCAAAGCAAGTTCGATATAACATGGTTTCACCTATAACGTGGTAAGATTTTTTGGCTCCCGAGGACAGGCTTATATTGGGGTAGAGATGTATTCCTTTAAGCCTTCAGATCTTTGTTTATAAATCTAATCCAAACCTCATGTTCAGCTTTTGGAGTCGGAGGCCAGTGTTTTCAGAAGTGATCAGTGAATAAGGTCTCTCTCAAACTTGGTGCCCGAAAAGGGCCCAGTTTTCAAAAGGGAGTGCTCAGCACTTTTTGAAAGTTAGTACACTTTAAAGTGTCTCTAGGCTAGGTGAACATGCTGAATCACTACTAGCATTTGAAAAATCATGTCCTGTACAGATTTATATTTGTAAAGGCCAGAAGGAACTAGTTAGTATCAACTAATCTTATCTCCTATATATCACAGGTCATAATGTCTGATTGAGCTAGAATGCATCTTTTATAAAGATGCCCCAACCTTGATTTAAAGGCTTCAAGGGATCGGGAAAAAAAAAAAAGAAAACACACCTCATTCCTTGGCAAGATTTTCAAATGGTTAGTTACCCTCTTAATACACCTTATTTCCAGCTTGAATTTATCTAGCTTCAGCTTCCAGCTATTAAATCTTGTTAAGTTTTTGTCTGCTTGCTTAAAGAGCCCTCTACTAGCAGAAGTCTCCCTACACAGGTACTTGTACAGATATAAATATCCCTAAAGCAGCATTCAGTTTCCTGCTATTCCCAGATTTCAAAGAGCTTTACAAAGATGTATTGTTACATAAAATATCTTCTTGAACGATGTATTCTAAAATATAAGGCTACTAAAAGATGGGAATTTTCAGAACTTGGTGCCTAAAGCAAGGTTCTTAAGTCTGTATTTAGGTACCTACATGAGGACAGTTTTCAAAAGTGCTGAGTATCCACCAGCTACTAATGTGGTGATCAGGAGATAATTACAGTACATTCCTAACTACACGGACATATCAAAACATGACCATACATTCAAATGTTAGGGTCTCAAACTTTGTCTTACCAATATTGGAGTCAGTTGCATATGAAGATGCTCCTTGTACAGTACTTTGTGACATCCATATAGGATGTTCTTTAGTCACTTTTTCCTTCCCTTTCTTCTTTGGTTCAGAATCTTGGACATCAATGACCAAGTTTTGAACATACATATTACTGACAGATGAATTCTTGTTGGCCCATTTCTCAGGATGGGTACTGGAGTCCAGGATGCTTGAACACACCTTCTGTTCAAAGCTGAAGGAAAAATGTTTAATTCTTGCTTCCAGGGTGTCACTTTCCCAAACTCCAGGGGATTTAAAAGCCCCCTCCCCCACAAAAACACACCACCACCACATCATCTCTCAAATCAAGGAAACTGACAAGATTAATTTCAGTTTGGCCAGCTACACCATATCTTGAGAATTTTATCTCCTCTCCAATCCATGAATAACGTGTGTGGTTCTGAGCCCTTAATAGCTGCATATTCTTTTCTAGAACACATTTTTGGATCAAGTGCATTGTCAGGATTAATATCATGGTTTTCACAGGACAGTAGAGAGTAAAGAGAACAAGAGTAGCCCAAATTAATATTGAGAGAAATATAATAAACTTTTAAAAAGCAACAAATTCCCCCCAACGTGAAAAAAAAATTGGAATTTGAGGGGTAAAATACACACATTTAATAATTGGGAGTTTTTAAGAGTGCCATATACTACAGATATGCCAAACATAACAGGTCTGTATGTTAAGCAGTTATGGAAAAAAACAAAAAAAATCCAAACACAAACCACTCAGGCACAATACAAGACAAATAGAGTAGAAAGAACAGTGAAACTAGAATGTTGCACAGAAAAGGATTTTAGGTTTATTTATTATTTTCTATGCATGGAACTTGGCATACATTAAGCAAGAACTTGTTGCAGTGCAGCATTAAAGAGACTCCATTCTAGACTTTGTAAAAGGATAAAGTTTAGAGGAGACAAAGGAGTTGTTGGGCAGCTGTGCAAGAAGATATAAATAGGGATGGAGACCGAGAACGCTGAAAGTGAGTAAGAAGTAAATAGTAGTCAAGGAGGAAGTGTTAGGAAAGCCTGCCAACGAGTAGTTTTGGGGGGCTAGAACTTTGGAAGTTTAGAGAAAGAAGCAGTAAGATGTGCTTGAGGGCCTGGGAGTGCAGGAAAGGCGGCAGAGGAGAATCAAAAGTGACATCAAGGCTGTGAGCTCGGGTAATAGGAAGGATTAAGAAAAGAGGAGAAGACAGGGCTTAAGTGGGAAAGTTAAAAAACAAAAACACAAATAACCTGTCATCTAAGCAAATATGGGAGTCAAGTAGTAATGGTATCAATGATGAGGGACAAGTCATTCATGGAAGATAGAGGGGGAACCCTGGGAATCAACACAAAGACTTCAGACAAGCAGAAAGGGGTGTGTGTGTGGCGGGGGAGGAACAAAGCTGAGATGGGAATAATGACATACCAGGTCAGAGGGAGCAGAGAGATGAGAAACATTGCCATGGGGTGGGAGGCGGGAGGAGAGTGGAAGAGGGTTTAACTTGATCAAGCAACAGTTATTGGGGACTTTCCTGAGAGTAATTTCTGTGAAGGAAAGTTGGAGAAAGCCACATGGCAAAAAGTTGGAGGGAAATGTTAGAAACTATTTAGTGCAGAGTAGTAGGAACAGAGGCTAAAGGGGAACAGGAAGAGGAGGGTTCTGCGAGAGTGAATCCAATGGAGTTTTAAAAAGAGGAAAACAAGGGCATGTTTGAATGTGGAAAGGAAAGTGAGACAGGTGGGTGACTGAAGGGGATTAAGGTTAGGAGTGGAAGGAGTCAGGAGCAAGAGAGCAGATAACTGGGTTGGAGATAATAGGAGAAGGAAGAGACTGGCATGAAAAATAAGATGGAGGGAAAGAAGTGAAGGAGAGCCTAGCAAAGTGTGTTAGTTCTAATTTTTTAAGTAGTTATCAGGATCTTAGGCAGATACAGAGAAGGAGTAGGCTGGTAGTTTTAAAGAAGGTACAGTGACGAAAAGGTGCCAATGTTTAGATGGGTTTCAGAATAGCAGCCGTGTTAGTCTGTTTCCGCAAAAAGAACAGGAGTCAGAACTAAATTATGTAAATATAGGCCTTAGTGGCCTTTTGAAAGACAATTCATTATTCTAGTCAGCATGATTTCACCTCATCATCTTGGGCCACTCTCTGTCCCCTACTTACATGGGAAGAAAGATTTACAAGTTTAAATTATGCTCTGGAAGAAGTGAGCCAGAAAAGATTGTGTTTCCATAAGTTATAACTTGTATTGAGAAGAGATTTCTCTTCATACCTTTCTGATAGCTCTGGAATTTCCGTTGGCTGAGGCTCAAGCAAATCATGTGGTAGAACAACATCTTCAGTCTCACGCAGCAGTGCAAAGATAGGTTCGATCTGTTCGTTAAATTTTGCTAGCAAGGTTCGAGCATCTCGTTTGGGAAGCGCAGAGGCATCCTCCTCAACTTCAGCATTGCAGTAGGTGCAGCGGAAAGTCTCTGCAACATCACCCCCATTTGAAATTCACAGGTTAGTAAAAGATACAAAAATTTAGCAGTGATCTTTGCCAAGGAGTTTGCTCCCCCAATGAATAAGACTTTTAAAGAACAACTCAAGTCCATGCTACAACCATTTATTGAAGAGAAACAATCAAACTTGAAATCTGTTAATCTCAACATTTTTTGTTAAAAACGAGTTGCTGATACTATTCCTGCCTCTGAATCCTGGGGAACAATGAAAGTTTTACAAACCCATTTGCCTCTGATTTTGACACACTTGTTGTGTAAAAGATCCACAGAGACTACCAGAGGAAAGAGAAATTGTGCATTTGGCAACATCTTCTGTATAGTCAATTTTTTCTAATATCTTATACTTGTTCACTCATCTTAGATGTAACATGGAACAAGAGGTAAAATATTTTCAGGCAGATTTGACGTTTAAATTGACAGTGTCCTTTTAAACACAATGGCGCTATTTCTAGCTGAATCCTGCAGTGAAAACCAGTACCTCTACCTCAAGGAACCTGTTTGAAATATATAGTTCTACTCTGAAAAGTTATTCTGTAAAAGTGTCACCATCAGCTGCTTCCATATTTATTGTTTCAGTGATTACAGATAAAATTTGCTCAGTTTACAAGCCAAGGATTTTGCCAGCACACAGCCCTGCAAATTCCCTTTACAATCTCAAAATCAAGCTTTGTTGATTCTTTCTGATTCATTCATCCTTACCAGCTACCCAGATGTTTATAGTGTAGGTGTCAGATTGTCATTGCATCATAACTCCCAATGCCTTGTCCAGTGAATCTGAAATGCAACTTCTGGTTCAGTTGGCTTGAAGAGGAGGCAGAAACTCCTGAGTTCTTATGTCAGCTCAGCTCCTGACTTGCTCTGTGGCTTTGGGAAGACACTGAACCTCTATGTCTCAGTTCCCTATCTGTAGAATGGGGATGCTTATACCTCCCCCTCTGGTGTTAGGAGAATTAGTTAATGTTGTTAAAATATAGCATTTCAAATTGTTTTATTAATACTTTATGGCATCTTGCCTCAGGATCTTCATGCATTTATAATCATTAAATTAATTTAACCTCACAACATCCAGATGAAATGGGCAACTTACTTGCATTTTAAAAGGCGAGGAAATTAAAGACACGTAAAACTTGGTTAAACTACTTGGCCAAGGTCAAACAGCAAGTCCATAGCAGAGCTGAGACTAATCTGAATCCCAGGGCTGCATTTTAGCTACAATATCACCCTTCCATGTCACCACAGCTCATTCTACAAGCCCAATTATTTCCTTGTAATTTTTTTTTTATTTATTTTTTTTAGGGCAAATGTCCAAAAACATAACCCAACCAACCTGGTTCTATTACAAAATGTGCACAGGTGCAGACACATTTAATGCTGCCAACAATTTCCTGAAGGATGAGAGTGGATGAGCAGTCTAGCTAGCATACCTGTGAATATGTCAAACAGCTGATTTACTTCCAGGTCTGTGTATGTGCTGAAGCAAGACGGACACTTGAAGGAGGACCTAGTAGTTGAATCCCGCTCATCTGCTTCTATCTTCCGGCGCACATGATCCAGTTTGTACTTCACCACATCCACCAGCACCTTGTAGTTGATGTAGTAGTAATTATGCCTTGTACTCTTCCCATTGGGCCCTGTTTCAACCCGCATGCGCAGCTTGACAAATTTATCTGCCTTGAGTGTGTTGAGGACAGTGCGCAACTGTTTGCGTTCATACTTGAGCAGTAGCAACAAGTCATCCTCCTTCACACAGGGGTATCGGATCAATACATCAAGGACCAGTGAGTACTCTACCCCATAGAAGCCACGCACCATGTATTTGGCCAACCGTTTCAGTGCTGCTGGGACTTCCGTAACAACATCTTGATCTCCCATCAGTAACTAAACTGTGTCAGAAAGAGGAGTGTTAGTATATGTAACACCGACAGACCCCAGTTGTCAGTGGGCAGGATTGAACCTAGGGCCTCGGTAGCTTAGTGCATGAGCCTCTACAGCATGAGCTAAAAGCCACATGGCTATTAGCTAAGGCTGTAGAGCAAACTCAATCTCTTTCTCTAAGCGGTCTCGGTACCACTAGATGGGACAGTACACCACACCCAGGAGGTGTGAGTTACATATACACCCTACTCAATATTAAGTGTTTTGTGAACCTTTGGATAGCTCAGACTGGTTCTAAAGCAGGTCATCTGCAATGCTGCTCTTTCAATAGGAGTCTGAGTCTGTGTCTACATTCTGTGCAATCGTCATTAGGTTCTGATCAACCCCACCACATCTGGATATTAAAGCTTATTGAATGCTTTTGGGCCTAGCTGTGTATTAGTGAGTATCCATGCAACAGATGCCCCCTGCTGGGTAAGAGCCCACAGAAGAAAGGAAGGGAGAAGGGGTTAGAAAAACTCCACAATCTTCCTCTGACAGGATTTTCCCTTGAGCTATCTCCTCTGGGGGTAGAATTGTAGGATGAGGACAGGATTTTGGTTTCTAAAGGTCACCCACCCCACCTTTAAGACTACCGTTTTCTTTCAGCTTGTCTTGTAGATCACACCAATTGGAATTCAGGTCTGAAGTGAACATTGCATGTCCTGTGCTGGAACTTACTGTGTACAAGGTTAGTGAGAAGTCTCTGCAAGTGTCATATGATCTCTTACAGTTGCCAACCCTTCCAGTTTTGCCAGGAGTCTCCCAGAATCGGGCTTAATCTCCTGGAGGCAACTGAAGCCAATCCAGGAGATTTTAAACTGCTAAAAGTCTGACAGCACAGCAGGGCTAAAGCAGGCTCCCTACCTGCCCTGGCTCTGCACCACTCCTGGGAGCAGCCAGCATGTCTGGTCCCTACGCAAGGGAGGGTCCCTGCCCACAGATGCTGCCCCCGCAGCTTCCATTGGCCACGGTTCCTGGCCAACAGGAGCTGCTGAATCAGCACTGGGGGCAGGGGCAGCAGACAGAGCCACCTGCATCCCACCCATGGGCCGGATATGCCAGCCGCTTCCAGGAGTGGCGTGAAGCCAGGGCAGGCAGGGATCCTGCCTTAGCCCTGCTTCACCTCAGGTAAGCGCTGCCCAGCTGGAACCCACTCCCACGCTCCCTCCTGCACCCCAACCCTCTGCCCTGAGCCCCGCACCCTAGGTCAGAACCTCCTCCCATAGCCAAACTTTCTCCCAGAGCCTGCACCCCAATCCTCTGCCCCAGCCCTGAGTCCCCTCCTGCACCCAAAGTCCCTCTCAGAGCCTGCACCCCAACCTCCTTCCCCAGGCTCAGCCCAGAGCGCCCCCCCCACACACTCCAAACCCCTTGGCCCCAGCCCAAAGCCCACATCCCAACTCCTTGCCCCATCCCAGTGAAAGTGAGTGAGGCTTGGGGAGAGAAAATAAAGGAGGGAGGTGGGATGGAGTGAGCAGGGGCAGGGCCTCATGGAAGGGCTGGGGCAAGGGTGTTTGTGTGATTAGACAGTTGGCAACCCTAGATGTATTATTAATTAATAAAATAGTTTGACATACCTCATGACACCATTCCAAGGGATAAACACAAGAGGGCAGCATTAAGATTGAACTATAAGGCTTAATGTGGCATTTTCCATTTTCAAATCTAAATGCTTGACTTCTGTCCAGATTGCAATGGTCCCCCAAGGGAATGAATGTTCAGCAACCCAGAAGAGCCAGAACACAGAGGGGTTAGGCCTATTCCAGCCTTCCCCCAACATACCCGTGTAGACAGGGTGCAGTGTAAGACTGTTCCACTTGCCTATAGCTACCAAGGAATACTCCTTGTGACAGGGATGTTCCCTGGCGGGATGATCTGACTGGTTTCTAGCACTTGTACATGGCACTGATTTGGGGCCTTTGTCACAAAATCAGTCCTGTTAGAATTTATGCTCATACTCTCTAATTCAGGTATTTTAACCATTAACTGTAATGATGGTTATCAAGGGGAAATAAATCTGTTCCCTGGATATGTCCCAAAGAAAGCATCTTGCTTCAGTATGTCCAGGCTGAGTAGTATCTTGTAACATTTTACACAGCACTTTTTATCCAGAACACTCTCCAAAGTATACACATAAAGCACCACTGGAATAGAGGGCCAGGTCCTCCGGGGGGAGCAGGGGGGAGGGGAGGGCACCTGCCAACTGCAGCACAAGATGGGTGGGTGAGTGGGAGGATGGTCTGTGTAATGACACTGAGAAAACCTCCTCTTTCAAAATGCATCATATACTCTCCAATATCCACATCGAACTCCAGTTTTTAAGGCCTGGCCAGAATACTTCCTACAGCAAACTGCATGGAGCTAAGTCTATCTACCTTGAAGATGAATAGCTGGTCTAATACGGTCTAGGTTTGAACTGGTGTCTAAAGATCTCAAAATTTTGTGCTTAGACCACTCTGACACCCCTTCGGCATAGCTAGAAGCCCCACTGCTGTTTCTCTTTCATTGTCTTTATAAATCAGATTCTCTTTCCACAGCAAATGCTTCTGTTAAACCTCTCCTCATCAAACCCCTTCTAGTAATTCTCATTTTACATATATCCTGATAACCTCCCTGTCCTAAAACTCTGTAAAAGGCAGCCTAGTTAGGCTACTGACACGGTGCACAGGGTAGTCTTCCCTGTGCACCGCTACACCAAGCTGCAGCAGGCACCAACTAATAGACTTTGCACTATAATAATCTACTTAATCATTAAAACATAGACAATGCATTGTCCCCCTGTGAGGTAATTCAATAACATTACCCCCATTTTATAGACGGGGAGTCAGAGAAGTTAAGAGACTTGCCCACGGTCACCCAGTAATTTAGTGGCAGAACCAGGAGTAGAACCCTGGAGTCCTATTCTCCTGCTGCAGGAGACAAGTCACTGTTAATGTGCCCCATGGGAGAGGTGTATAACTGAGAGTGGTGGAAGGTCAGGTCCCATGTCTCATGACTGCCATTGTCCTTGCAAAAAACTCCCTCCCACCCTTGTCCTAGCAAGTCATTGAGATGTCAGTTTGTTACCTCATGACTATCCCTCTCCATGTCGGCCCCACTGACTGAGGCCATAAAGTCTGGTCCAATCCTTAGCTTGTTCAATGCTGCTTTGACATCACACCTAATGGCATCTTGCTGGACGGTGTAGTACCAACAGCCCCTTTCACCTCATCTAAATTTCCTTCCCTTAAAGCGGCCTCTAGTAACATACTTCTGCATAAAATAATTTCATTGGTCTGACAGTTGGACCACATATTTGTTAGGTGGTGAACTGTCTTTCCCACACACCTCCCCAAGGTATTACATGGCAGTGACTGTAAACTAGATGCTAGCTTTGCATTAAGCAAGAGGGCCATGGGATGGGTACCCACACCACACAGGAGAGTCAGATCAGTATTATCTCCATTTGAGAGACGGAAATAAAGATACAGAGATTAAGTGACCCGACTGGATGCACTGTAGTCTGGTAGTGGAGACCTGGGCATAGCTGCTAGGACCCACAGTTTCTGGTCTTGCCTCTAACACAGACTTCTTGTGAGACTAGGGGGAAATCTGAGCTGCTGGGAGGCAGAGCCCTATTCACTTCAACATGGATCCGTTTACATTCAGTAATTTGCAGGCTCAGCATCCCAAGTCCCCATGCGAGGACGCCAGGTACATTTACAGCTTCTTAAACAAGTGTAACTTAGTTTTTTAATTTATAAAATTGTTTAGGAACCAGTATTTTAAAAAAACCGGATTTACTTCAGCCTTGGCCCTAACCATTGTTAAATCAGATATGGTTTCAGCAGAATGGCAGCTCCCTCGCTCTCTAATGCATTATTTAAAATGGCCTAGTAGACACTGCACAGAACTTTCAATTTCTAAACAAATGTAAAGCCAATTTAATTTCTATTAAGACACCTGGAAAGCAGTTCCATCTCACAGCTCTAAAGCCTCCTCATAGACAGGAGTAGGAGCAAACCCTCTCCCACCCCGTACTGAGACATCACTTGCCAGTGTTGGTAAGTGTGAAAGTAGAATAAATTATATTGTAAAAATAAGAATGGATTAAAGAAATGTTGTATGTTTTAACAGAATAAGAAATGTTGTTGAAATAGGTGCCCAGGAAAAGAAACATAGGCATAAACAAACAATGCTAATGGGCAAACATTACAGACAGATGGTAAGTAGTAAAGGAAATAAAAATGCATGCCTAGCCCCCAGGTCTTATCTGATTCTTGCCTTCTTTTTTATATTGTTGTTTCTCAAAACTTTTTATCTGTATAAATAAGATAGTTTGTTGCATGTATGGGGCATGGGTTATCTGTCTGTTATTAGCGCTGTGCTAATAACTACAAGTGGTCTGACAAAACTGTGATGAGTGAGTCTAACCCTACAATAATGGAGGTTCCAGAGAGATGGGCAAACTTCACTGGGCTGGGCTGATTCCTGATTGTTTTTTGTTTTGTTTTTGAAGAGCCGGGGCGGGCATTTGGGGCCCATTGGCCCCGCAGAAAGGTCAGAAAGCATGACAGAAGCATGACCAGCCATTAGTCTCGTTGGTTCCCACTTCCTGCTCTGTCCCAGATCTGATCGGGATCTGAAGGATCTGATCTGGTCAGGTAATTATTTCTGTGTTTTGTGACTGTCCTGTCTGTGGACTGTCCTGTGTCCTCTCTCCTCCTGTGGAGTGTTTGAGTCTTGTCCATGGGATCCATCTCCGTCCGGGATCCAAGGGTCCCGTCCGAGGAGTGAAGTGGAACAAGAGGAATCGACACACTTGCGCAGCCGCAGCCACTTAGCCCACTTTGGGTAAAAAGGGGGCGATGAAAGCAAGGTGTGTAGAGTGTGTTTTGTGTGTGTCTCTTGTGTGTGTGTTTCCTTCTTGTGTGATTGAGTGTTGTCCTCCTGGGTTGGTGTGTAGACGCCTCCTGTATGGGTAGTCCCTAAAAATAACGCTGGCTCATTTTTATAAGTTAGGATGGGTCCAGACTCCTGTAAGAAGGGTCCACTCTCCTAAAAAAAGGGTCCGGACTGGTCAGCTATCTAAAAAAAAAGGGGAACAAAAACAGAGGAAACTCCAAGAAAATAAACTGAATGGCCAAAAAAAAAACAAAAAATAAAACCTAAAAACCCAACTGGAAAAAACCTAAAAAAAAGAAGCTAAAAAGTCGGTTCAAAGCAAAAGTGGAGGCAAAAAAAAAAAAAATCGCCTCAAAAAAAAACAATAAAAAAAAAAAAAAAATTAAAAAAGCCAGAGAAATTCAAAAATAATAAAAATCCTCCCACCCACCACCCTCTCCACCCCCAGACCGCCCCGCCCAAACTCCACACCCTCATCACCACGCCCATCTCCAACCCGGGCTGGCAAGCGCTCGCATTCAGGCGGCTCCGGGGGCAGCGCCATTTGCTCCGCCGGCGCAGGGCTGCATGCGGGGCACCGGTCCACCGCGAGCGCCGGATGCCTGCGGCGCGCGCCGGCTCTCGCCCGGGACCGGGCCCTGCGTCCGTCATGCCGCTCCTCCGCTCCCGGTCCGGGCCGCGGAGCCGGCTGGGGCCCGAGGCGCGGGCTCCCGCAGCAGGCGCGGGGGGCGGAGCCCACGCGCGCGGGCCCGCGGGGGGCCTGCGGCCGCCGCTGGAAGAGGGGACTCCCGGGATGCTGGGCCGCGGCGCGGAGCGGGGCGGGGGAAAGGAAGGCTAAAAAAACCAAAGCAAAAGATTAAAAAAGGAAAAAAAGCAGGATCACAGTAAAGAAAAAGAAAAAGCAGGAGAAAAAAACAAAAAAAAAGAAAAGAAAAAAAAGCAAATAAGCAAGCAAAAAACAAAAAAAAAAGAAAAAGAAACAAGATGGTGATAGAAATGAATACTTAAAACAATGGCAAGGATAGGTGGAAAAAGTGTTAAAGGTGTTGAAAAAATTAGAAGAATTGTGAAAAGAAGAATTGATAAAAGGTTAACAAGTGATGGAAGGAAAAGGAGTGAAATAGTAGAGAGGAAAGGCTGGAAAAAAAAAAGTTAAAGAGAATTTTAAAAATAAAAAAAATATGTATAGAAGAAAAAAAAACCATAAAAAAAATAGAAGAAATAAATAAAAAAAATATCTTTTCTAAAATGTAATAATTAAATAAATAAAATAAATAAAAAAAAATGTAAATAGATATGAAAAAAAAATTTAATAAAAAAAAAATAAAAAAAAAAAAAAATAAAAAAAAAAAAAAATAATTATTTATAAAAAAAAAAAAAAAAAATAAAAAAAAACCAAAAACAAAAAAAAAAAAAAGTTTGTATATAGGTAAAAAGCAAAAAAAAATGTAAAAGTAAAAAAGTTAAGCTATAAAAAGGTAAAAAAAAATAGAAAGAAGTAAAGGCTAAAGAAGATGCTCAAAAGGATCCAAAATAAAAAGTTTAATAGAAATCTCTCTTGCTCAGACAAAGTATTGAAAAAATGAGTTTTAGAATAAAATTGATTTACTGATTGTGGAAGGAAAGTTTAAAAGAGAAGTTGAAAGAATTCAATAATAAAAAGGAAAAAATGAATGCCTCCAAGCTGATAAAATTTGAAATACTGATAAGGAAGGTGAAACAAGAAAAGAATAAAAAAATTGATGCAATAAAAATAATGGTATAACAAGAGAACAAAAAAAAAATAAAGAAAAGTATTATAATAATAATAATAAAAAGTTATTAAATTTAAACTGTTAATAATAAACATTAAAATAAATTAAATGTTAGTAAATATGGAATAACAACGTAAAAATAATGAAAAATACTTGAATTCGATGCCAAAATAAAAAAAACAAAAAAAATATAAGGAAAAAAACATTACAAAACTTAACTCTAAAATATAAACACAATAACTTCTTTTCCCATAACTCAAAAAAAAAAACTAAACCACCACCTGGCCTGCTATATAAAAACAAAAAACCCAAAAAAACAAAAAAAAAAAATCTTTTAGTACCCATAAAAACCAAAAAAAAAGAAAAGAAAAAAAAAAATTAAAAAAATAAAAGAAAATGGGCCAAAAAAAAATGCAATAGATTGAATTTAGAAAAAAAAAAAGAAAAATTAAAAATGAAAGTATGTTTTGGGTAAAAGAAAGGGGTAGAAAAATTTTAAATATGCAAAATAAAAAATGAAAAAAAAAAAAAAATGTTTAATTAAAAGATAAGTAATTGATGCAAATGTTAAATTTAAAAAAAGTGATTTTGAGGGTAATATCTCAAATATTAAGAATTTTATAGTGGTTTTTATCAATAGGAAATATTAATATCATGAAATATAGTTATAAAATGGATTCTCATTATCTCCAGTAAATAGAGAACAAAATTTGTTAAAATTTGTTAAGGAAAGAAATTGTTACAAAAGGTGCACAGTCAAGAATTCTGGAGGGAGGGAAGGAGTGTTGCCACAGGCTGCACCTGGGGGTGGGAGGAGTGGCTAGATCAGACTAGAAGCCATGCCTGTGGAAGGGAGACAATTGTACACTAAGACTTGCCTGACCTGGAGCTCTAATGTGGTTATAAATTCATTTATTGTATTATTAAAAGCAATAAAGCCAAGATAAGCACAAAGTAGTCAAAATGTGAGTTAAAATGTTAACTGTGTATGTGAAAATATATAATTTACAATTAATGTTTTAAAAGGAGTAAAGTGTTATAAAAAAGGATAAAAAAAAAAGCAACCCACCAGTAGACAAATGTACATGTAATGTAAATACTGTTTAAAAGCAATAAAGTGTTAACTTACTCAAACAACCAAAAAGTTTACCACAGAATGTTAAAAAACAGTTACATGAATTCTATGGGAAACAGATTGAATGCTATCACAAAAAACCCTCTATCTGTTTAAAAACTAAAACAGTTATTAAAAAACACAAACAAAAAAAAATCAAAGTAACAAATAAAAATGTAACAATGTGTTTTACTGGACAAACTACTTAATAAATCACAACTTTAATGTTTAAGTTTTAGTTTTTATTTTTAATGTGTTTAACTGAAATGTTTAAAATATGCTGGTGAACTAAAATCATGTATTTATTATTAAGAATGTGTTTAGCTGAATTGTTATATGGTTTAATAGATAAGAAAGCAAATTTGATTTATGTGTATTAATTTGACTTAGGAGCTGAGGTGATGTTTTATAATTTTGATTTCATCCTTTATTTAGATTCTGAATTTTTTAAAGATTTTTTTTAAATAGGATTTCCTCCCTTTTAATACATGTTTACACATTCCCAAATATTGAAAGTCTTTGAGAAATATAAAATTTTCTTGTCTTACTTATTTTCTCTATTGTTATACTCAGTAAAATTTAGAATGTTCAGATTTGTAAGTAGTCTTGTTAATTGTAAAATTTATTTGTTGAATAAGAATCCAATGTAAAAGTATTAAGGAATTTGTTGTCTGTTTATATATTGGTAAGTAAATTCAATGAGTTTGTGTAAGGAAATACTGAATGTACTTAAATAGATTTGTGTGAAGCAATCTGTTATTTGTAATGCATGAAACAAAGAGCAAAAGGCAAAAGAAAGTTCCAATGAAAAATCTGTTTAAGAAAGAGAGAAATGGAGCAGCTGAATCATCAGGCACTAAACTCGCATCAGACGGCTGTTAAACTGTCCAGCATCCGCAGCCCATCCCAGAACATGCATGCTAAGAATCATCATCACCAGTGCGCCAATGGAAGGCCCAAGACGCCGCAGAGTGCCCCACAGCAGAAAATCAACTGCAAGCAAAACAGCCCCTAAATCCTGCAGCAAAGTAAGTAAAAGATTGCAGCCTCTGCCGCCCAGGCGTGAAGAAGAGTGAAAGGAAAGGAGGACCTCAGTTCCCCAATTCTACTAAGCAGGAACCAGAAGACTCCTGGGTTGTAAGAGTCAGGCTGTTCCCCTCCCAAGAGTGCTCTGGTGCCTCAAAAACATGTCTGAGGGTTCATGATTCATAACAAACTGATCATAGGCAAACTCCCTGCCCACTGTCTCCACAGCGACCTCTGTCCACAATATGCCTGTGGCACTATTTCCCAACCCTTGTCATGAAATTGTTACAGGGGTCTTAACAAAACTATTCAATGTACAACTGTAAACACCGTCTCAAGAATATACCTGACTGAGATGCCACTACCTCAACCTGAAGAAGGTCAATGACAAATGCTCTTAAGTGAAAAGACCGGGCAGAAAAAGGGTTAGTTAAACTAGGGTTAAAAAAAAAAAAATGAAAAATTAATATAGAAAAAGAAAAAAAAGGGAGAAATAACTGGGGGTAAAAAAAAAAAAAGGCTGGGTGTATACTAAGATTTAACAAAAGAGGGGCCTGACAGTGAAGCCAAAAAAATCAACAGCTCTCCTTGTGCCAAAGCGAAGGTGATGCACTATAATTTAAAATCAGGAACAAGGACATGGTCTAAATTAGTTTTGGAATGAAAATCTTTTGTTATGGAAGTGTTTGTTGCCCAGTACCTTCTCTTGTTGAAGTAGATGAGAATTTATCATGCGAAGCCCTGACTATCAAGTAATTTAAAGTGTGTATCCTTTGTTGCCAGAATTAATCTGGTATATGTACTCAGAAATTAAACAAGTTTTATAGGTGCTAATGAAATAAGGGCAAAAAATTGATGTAAATTGTTTTGGTTATGGCCAATAAAATAAATAAATTGTAAATTGCTAATATAATAAAATTTAAAAAGCTAAACAAATTTTTAAAAGAAGGAAAGATGTTGAAATAAATATAAAATTATATTAAACAGCTAAAAATAAAATAAGAATAAATGTTGAAAACAGAAGAAAGAATGAATAGTAAACAAGAATAATAAACAATGAAACAAAGAAATGTAAAAATTAAATAATAGTTGTAAAAAAATAAAGGATTAAAAAAAAAGAAATTTAATTAGTAAAAATAAGAATAATTGAAAATCATAAACAGAAGAAGAAAAGTAGTTAGTAAGGGAGGTTCTTAAACCTTAACAAGTAAACATTATGAGTCTAGTTCATGATCCTTTGTTATTATTGTTAAGTTCTCAGTATGTTTAAGAATATTAATAAGTTATATGAGTAGGCATAAGAAATATAGACAAACTTCATAAGATCATAGGCAACTTAATCAAGTTGCAAGGACAATAACTAGCTTGACTTCCCAGGGAAAAGCCTAAAATAAAGAATGTAAAAACTGCGCTCAGAGCCATTTTGCTTACAGAAGGTTACTTATCAAATTGATAGACAACTTGAATTCTGCTTTGATAATTAACAGATATCATACGCAGCATATTCAGCAGGATTTTCAAAAGCCAGTTGCTTAAAGTTAATTTCTTACCATAGCTATTAGGAAATAAAGTAAAAACTGCCCCACAATCATTTTATCAGTGAGAGTTTGATCAATTTATACATTTTAGAAATACTAAAATGCTAGGATTTATTATACCAAAACCTTTAATGTCTTATACAATCAAACCCCTTGCAGTTGAATTAAACCACTCATTATTACCTCTCTGGGAGCATACAGGACCAATTTTCCCTAGAAAGTTTCTGATTTAATTTTGCAGCAGATATAACCCTTTTCCAAGGACTCAGAGCCAACCCTCATCCAAGCTTAACTCTTTGCCACCCTCTTCTTGGGCC
The DNA here is from genome assembly GCF_016161935.1 of Mauremys reevesii. Classification (NCBI taxonomy): domain Eukaryota; kingdom Metazoa; phylum Chordata; order Testudines; family Geoemydidae; genus Mauremys; species Mauremys reevesii. Next base: position 83,455,374 of record NC_052627.1, on the reverse strand, counting down.
TATCAATGATGAGTCCCAGCTGATAGCCATCTGGAAGGAGAAACACTCAAAGTGACTCTAGCACCTGAATGAAATCAACATTTAAATTATACCATGCAAATATTATTGCTAAACAAACACACTCAGAGCAGACAAGAGATTGAAATTATGGTTAGTTGTTGCAATCAAAAAGTAGCCTTTTTAATTAGCTTTTCTGTAGAAGATTAAAGCTATCAGCATAATTAATTCAGCAATGTGGGAAAGAACTAATGACTATGTGGAATTACTAAACTGATTTCTATTACCTATTTCCTCAAGCTGATAGTAAATCTCTTTCAGTGTGAATAAACTAAACCCAAGCCCCTTTACTTGGTTGCACAACAGATCCTTAGCCTTACCTGTTTTAACTTGCATTTAGAAGGTTTCACAACCACAGCAGCTTGCAAATATATATGCAGTTTGAGTATATTTTTTGCAGAAGAGAGAATGGAACTTCTGTGTGTCATCAATCTATTTATGTATTCTAGTATTTTTCATCTTTGGAGCCCTTCACAAATATTAAGGAGTTAATCCTCACAACATCTCCATGACATAGGGAAGCAAGTGGGTAATGTAATCTCCCATTTATAGATGAGGAAACTGAGGTAGAAAAATTAAGACAAGGCCAGAGAGGATGTCAGAGCCAGGATTAGAACACTGCAGAGCCTATCTCCAAGTTCCATGCTTTGATCATCAGACAACACATCTCCTACACATAAGTGCTCATATCTGTTCCTGTATGTGGAGACTAGGTTGTCCATAGGAGCTCCACACTCACATGACACATACTGCCAATTCCTCACCACAAATCTGTTTTCCCTACACTGAGGCTCTGTTCCTGTAAACTGCCTGGCATGGGGGCACCCCATGTGCCTGCACAGCCCCACTAAAATCAGTGGAGCAGCTTGCAGGATCTTGGGCCAAGGAGCCTGAGCCTGTGAAACATTGGGTGCCAGAATTCAGGGAGAGATAGACAAGGCAGGGGAGGTCATATCTTTCTTTGGACCAACTTCTGTTGGTAAGAGAGACTAGCTTTCACCAAGAGAAATTGGTCCAATAAAAGATATGACCTCCCCTGCCTTGTATCTCTCATATCATGGGACCAACATGGCTACAAAAACACTTGATCAAAATTAAGGGTGCAAATCTCACTAGCTTCAGTGAGAGCTCAAGGCACTGAGCACGTGGAGGGGTGAGGTCCAAGAGGAACACGCAGATTGGAAACTATAGTAAATGTTTGTTCTGCAAACCAGAAACTGAGAGAAGAGGAACTAATTTAAGTTTACCAAGCGAGCTCTGCAACAATGGAATGTTCAATCATGGGGCGAGGGTCACAGCTTTTTTAAACCCATTAAATGTGATCTAGATCTGGTGAATACACCAGTACAACAGAGGAATGTAACAGATAAGAATGACTCCAGTATTTCAACCCCAATATTCCAAAAATAAAAATGGAATTTAGATTTCTAAAATATTTGTACAAGTAAATGCAGTGGATTTTCCCCTCATAAATCATTATAGGACATGGAATATAATACACTCAGTTGACTGTGTTTTGGTTAAATTAGAACAAACCAAATAGCGATAATGTTACTGCCATGGGCATCAGCACTTTGCAGATACAAACAACCGTACAGATCAAGTTTAACCTGAGCCTTGGGAATTTTTACAATTAATAATACCAAGTACTTATATGGCACTTTCCAACTTCAAAGCATTTTAACCAATCTTATCCTCAAATAGTCCTCAGTCAAGGGAAAAGGGGGCTAGATCACAAGAAAACATTAAATGGGTTTCTAAAATAAGTAATATTGTGACCTGGCTTATAACATTTTCATCATCAGATAAAATTGTTCAGGAGCATAAAATCACACAAATCTGAGCAAGTTGTGACTAATAAAACAAGTGTTCAGAGGTGGAGACAATTGATCTCCACAGCACTGCCGAGATGGTTGCTCAGTCAGGCAATTTCACTGGCAATGAGGTTAGTAGAGAATTTGATATAACATTATTTTGTTTACCCATCACCCTTTTCATTGGCCTTATGCTGTGCAGTTAGAGAGAGTAAAAGTGAGACCTGTAATCAGAGTAAAATAAGGTGTGGTTTGCACTGGATTTCCCAATACACATAGCCAAGACACAGCCTCTAGGGGGTTCTATTTTCATGCTAACATGCTATCATAATGCTCTGGAATATAACCCTCACTGAAAAATAGGAGTTAGAGACCAGGATAGACAAATGCATTTTGCCTCATTTCAAACCCACTTGAACATGGTTTGAAAGTTCATCTGGAAAATTATGGCATTTGCATTGCAGTTATAAAACACTTGATAGAAGAAGCAGTGAGAGGACAGAGGAAACATACCCAATGGGAAAAAAATAGAGTGGAAAATGGAGCAGACAGAGTGAAAAACAAATAAAGGGAGACTGAAGAATAGAGCAGAGAGTAAAAGAGAAACAATTAATAAAAACCATGAATACATTGGGTCACATTCTGGTCACTGGTCTGATGGCACATTGGAGCTGTAGAAGACTCACAAGAAGCTGGGCAAATACAGTACATTGGACACCAGAACAAGTGCAGCAAAAGTCCAGTGTAAGTGGTCCCTGGGGCTGCTCTAACTTACACTAGTGTCCGCAGTGTCGCCTGGTCTGGGAAGAAGACTCTTGGTAGCACAAATGTGGTTTAAAGTAACTTTTGCCCCTACCCTACCTCCCCCTGGTCATCAACTTCTGTACTGAATCTCTCAGAAAGCACAGCACAGAAGCTGCCCTACTCTGTATATTACATCAAAAAAAACTATGTTAAAGGAATGCTTGCAAAGTCAAGCACTTGAAAGTTAGAAAATGCCAGAATTAAGTTTCCTGTGCAACCATAATTTGGCCCACTTGTACATGTGCATTAAGATAGTCTTTGATTACATGGTCACGTATTATTTTTTCCACAGGCGCCCTACCTCATTTAGTGCACAGCACAGGCCTGTGCTGGGGATGAATAACAGTTGTGTAGTGAAGGAAAGTGTTGTGTGTAGGATCCGTGCCTCATTTGCAGAAATTGGAAGGTGTGTAGTGGATCAGGCAAGGAATTGCAGGAAGAGAAAGGAAGGTCTCATGGTTTTGCAGTTGAATGCTGCCCTTGTGAATCTGATTCTACCCCTGGTTGTATGAGAGTTCCTATATGATTCTGGGTAGGTCACATGAACCAGGTTTTTCACAGGTGGCCACTAATATTGTGTGTTCCTCATTTTCTGGGTGTCCAACGTGATATTTTGGGTTTTGATTTGAAGAAGCACTGAGCACTGACAGCTGCAACTGAAGGCAAGGGGAGCTGTGCTTTGAGTGTATGAAGTGCTACATAATTTTAAGTACTCTGAAAAATCAGGTCATCAATGTCTCCAACTGGGCACTTAGGGTATATTTTTTAACGTACTCAGTGTGCCTGGGTTCCCCATCTGTAAAACAGGGATATTCCCTACTCATCTCACAGGGGTGTTGTGAAAATAAGTTAGTGGTTGTGAAGAACTCAGATACCAAAGGAAAAAAGCCCATGAAGACATTAATAATCTTATCTTGAGAATAGCATGCAGTAAATAAAGCTTGGAGCTACATATTAAACAATGAGGAGAAAACATAATATTGAATTGCTGCTCACCATCCAGCCTATGCACTGAATGAGGCACAAGTCTGGTGGAAAAAATAGTATATGATCATGTAATTAAAGATTATATCATAATGGATATATGCTGTGGATTTAAAGACCGCAACCCTGATGATGCTCCATATCAAGGGTCAATATGAAAAAAAAAATATCATCATGTGGAACAAATTTTTACTTTTTTTTAATCTCAGGAAATTACATAGAAAGCTAAATTAGATGAACATTAAGGTTGCACAGTGAAACACTCAAATGTTAGGAAATGATGATATAATTGAAGACTGTCATAATACACATGGACAAATGATCTAATTAATACACATGGACAAATGATCTAATTAAGGTTGCACAGGCAACCTGTGCAACCTTAATTAGATCATTTGTCCATGTGTATTATGACAGTCTTCAATTATATCATCACACACTATTTTTCCTACTGGATCCCTGCTTTATTGACTGATTTCTTTTATGCAGCATAACAAAAAGGCCACCCACCCATCCATAGACTTTGATCACCCTGGCAGTAGTTTAAAATTACAAAACCAAAAATGCAATTCAGGCAGCTCGCCCCTTGTAAGAACTAGCAGCTTAGAATTAAATACAAAATTCAAATAATACTTTAGCCTATACCTCCATCCTCCTGGCTCTCTTTGAAAGGCAAGTGAAACAAACGACTCCTGCAGGATACCCTGAAAGTCAACAAATCCAGGTTATTTTGCACAAGAGGCAGCCAAAGTTCTTATTACTTATTAAGGGGACACCTGGTAAAACTAAGAGCGCTGCTAGAGTATTTAGAGCACAAGCAAAGAAGGACTGTCATACTTCATGCAGAATATTGTAAATCAATTGCATTCACTGCTGATGATGATAGGATGGTAAGGGTTTGGGTTTTTTTGAAGGACAGGTTAGTTTAGGGTCAGATTTTTGCCTCCCTCTTTCACATTGATTACTACCCTACTCCACGAAGTAGTCCTAATTACCTTAATGGTACCAACTCCTGAATTAGGGTGTGGATTATGGAGTAATATAAAATCTGTTTTTTAATGCCATGAAATATAACATTTGATTACCCTTGTTTGTTTAGGTAAAGTGGTTCATGTGACCCATAGCACTGCACCATTAGTCAGGTATGTTGTGTGTCATATATACATATTTATGTCCATGTGGGAATAAAGGCACCGTACTCCGCTATGCTCAAGTCTTAGTAAAAACAGGTTAAAGATTAAACTCAAATCAAACTTGTTTACAATCAGATTAAAGAAAGAACCCGAAGATAATAGTGAATTACAAAAACCCCCACATACTGAATGATATGTTGCTGGTGGCTCACTTGTTAACATTTTTTGATTAGGTACAGAATTAAAGAAACTCTCTCACTACTTTTGTTCAGGTCAATTGAGTTAAGTAGTTAGATGCTTATTTTACCCTAGACTCAAGTGGGGACTACCAGTGTAGTGAGAGATTTTTGCCTTGAATGTTCTGAATAAAGGCTTGAAGAAAAATCTTGGAAGGGGGTTTAATTTTGTAATTTTTTTCTCAGTTGGACATAAAAAGAGTGGTGACAGCATCAGGACATTTTAGTGTGCATAAAATAGTAATTAGTTTTAAAATTAAGTCTTTAAATAAGTAAAAATTAAAAATAGTTTAAATTTAGAAAATCCAATATGGCAGACCAAAATAGCAGATACAGGGAAAGATCACCTAGAACTTTCTAGGAACTCCTAGAACCCAAGATGGTGTCAGGGAGGAGCAGTCACATGTAGGTACACATGAGTTAGAAAGCAGGTAGCTGATTGGCTAAGAGAATATCACCCCACTGAAAGAGCAACCAATCAGAGGCAGAGAAAATATGATGCCACTGAAAGGCGACCAATCAGAGATGAGCAGGGTAGGCTGGAAAGTGTATATAAGGGCAACAGGCAGTAAGCTGGTTTCCTAGTCGGGACCTTCAAGAAGAACAGATGCTGCAAGACTCCTATCTGGGAAAAGGGTTCCTAGGCAGCTTTGGGTAGACTCTTGTGAGGCTTTGGGTGGGGGTTGCTTTGGGGTTCTGAAGAGGCAGCAAGCAAAGCTAGCTAGATTTTGGGTAGAGTCTTGTGAGGCTTTGGGTGCTGGTTGCTTTGGAGTTCAAGAAAGATGCTGCCTGTGAGAAGCCTCAAGAAGCAACAGTTGTAGCAGCAGTAAGAGAACCCTGAGATTGCCCTCGCAACAGTTGCTGTAGCAACCAAGCCAACAGGCTCCGCCAGCAGCAGCTCTGTAACCGCCCTTGGAGGGCCACTGTCATTCCTTCAGCTGCTTGCCATAATCAGGGTTGGCGTCGTGTACCATCTGAGGGGAACAGCACTGAGACAGAGCTGATGGACCTTGAGGGTTCAAGAGATACTAAGGAACTAAAATGTAAGTGTAATTCCCCATCTATTAGTAAGGAACGTATGGGTGCATCTGTCAATAAAGCTGGATGCCTGTGTTTGAATGAGATTTCCCCTACCTATCCTAAGCCAGAAGTCTGAGGGGGGACATACTTTTCAAGTGTGTAAAAGGTTATTACAAGAAGGAGGGAGAAAAATTGTTAACCTGTGAGCAGGGGGTTGGACTAGATCTCCTGAGGTCCCTTCAAACCCTGATATTCTATGAACAGGACAAGAAGCAATGGGCTTAAGTTGCGGTTTAGGCTGGACATTAGGAAGAACTTCCTGTCAGGGTGGTTAAGCACTGGAATAAATTGCCTAGGGAGGTTGCAGAATCTCCATCATTTATAATAGCAGTTAGACAAACACCTGTCAGGGACGGTCTAGAGAAGGGGTAGGCAACTTATGGCTTGCGTGCTGCTGATTTTCAGTGGCACTCACACTGCCTGGGTCCTGGCTACCTGTCCGGGGGGCTCTGCATTTTAATTTAATTTTAAATGAAGCTTCTTGAACATCTTAAAAACCTTATTTACTTTACATACAACAATAGTTTAGTTATATATTATAGACTTCTAAAAAGAGACCTTCTAAAAACATTAAAATGTGTTACTGGCATGCAAAACTTTAAATTAGAGTGAATAAATGAAGACTGGGCACACCACATCTGAAAGGTTGCTGACCCCTGGTCTAGATAATACTTAGTCTTGCCCTGAGTGTAGGGGCCTGGACTAGATGACCTCTCGAGGTCCCTTCCAGTCCTATGACTCTATGATCAGCCCTCAGAATGTGAATGCAAATAATTTAGTGTTACATGTTAAATGTGACTGTTAGTGTTTAAGCGAATGATTACGTTGCTATATGTTATATAGTCTTTGTGTGCTGCACTGTATATTTCAATATAATTCTATTTTTATTTTCTATGCATTCTTTCTTCCTTTACTAAATTTCCTGTAACTTCTTATGGTTTTTTAATATTTGTTTTTAAAGAATTTCTGCTTGTATGTCAATCCTTGAGTGGAAGGTGGTATGTGTAGGGTGGCCAGATATCCTGATTTTATAGGGACAGTCCTGATTTTTGGGTCTCTTTCTTATATAGGCTCCTATTACTCCCCACCCTGTGTCCTGCTTTTTCACGTGTGCTGTCTGGTCACCCTAGGTATGTGCCTCTTTTCAGAGGTCAACAATACTGGCTGCTCTGGGGAGCCCTCTGCGGGTCAGAGACAAGCCCCCTGGGAAAACCCTAGCAATTCCTTTAGGGCCACAGCCTTGCTTACCCTTTGTCAGAGAAAGTTGTAGGTAATTTAATTGACGTCTAAACTCCTAGGGTAACACCTGTGTTTAGCTCAGGGACCAGGGCCTAGGAGTCTTGAGTCCTAGTAGCAGCAAAGAATCCTGTGGCACCTTATAGACTAACAGACGTTTTGCAGCATGAGCTTTCGTGGGTGAATACCCACTTCTTCGGATGCAAGTAGGGGAAATTTCGAGGGGCAGGTTTATATAAGCAAGCAAGAAGCAAGCTAGAGAGAACGAGGTTAGTTCAATCAGGGAGGATGAGGCCCTGTTCTAGCAGTTGAGTGAAAACCAAGGGAGGAGAAACTGGTTCTGTAGTTGGCAAGCCATTCACAGTCTTTGTTTAATCCTGAGCTGATGGTGTCAAATTTGCAGATGAACTGGAGCTCAGCAGTTTCTCTTTGAAGTCTGGTCCTGAAGTTTTTTTGCTGCAGGATGGCCACCTTAAGATCTGCTATTGTGTGGCCAGGGAGGTTGAAGTGTTCTCCTACAGGTTTTTGTATATTGCCATTCCTAATATCTGATTTGTGTCCATTTATCCTTTTCCTTAGAGACTGTCCAGTTTGGCCGATGTACATAGCAGAGGGGCATTGCTGGCATATGATGGCATATATTACATTGGTGGACGTGCAGGTGAATGAACCGGTGATGGTGTGGCTCATCTGGTTAGGTCCTGTGATGGTGTCGCTGGTGTAGATATGTGGGCAGAGTTGGCATCGAGGTTTGTTGCATGGATTGGTTCCTGAGTTAGAGTTACTATGGTGCGGTGTGCAGTTACTGGTGAGAATATGCTTCAGGTTGGCAGGTTGTCTGTGGGCGAGGACTGGCCTGCCACCCAAGGCCTGTGAAAGTGTGGGATCATTGTCCAGGATGGGCTGTAGATCCCTGATGATGCGCTGGAGGGGTTTTAGCTGGGGACTGTATGTGATGGCCAGTGGAGTCCTGTTGGTTTCTTTCTTGGGTTTGTCTTGCAGTAGGAGGCTTCTGGGTACACGTCTGGCTCTGTTGATCTGTTTCCTTATTTCCTCGTGCGGGTACTATAGTTTTGAGAATGCTTGGTGGAGATTTTGTAGGTGTTGGTCTCTGTCTGTGGGGTTGGAGCAGATGCAGTTGTACCGCAGTGCTTGGCTGTAGACAATGGATCTTGTAGTGTGCCCGGGATGGAAGCTGGAGGCATGAAGGTAGGCATAGCGGTCGGTAGGTTTTCGGTATAGGGTGGTGTTAATGTGACCATCAATTATTTGCACCGTAGTGTCTAGGAAGTGGACCTCCCGTGTAGATTGGTCCAGGCTGAGGTTGATGGTGGGGTGGAAGCTGTTGAAATCGTGGTGGAATTTTTCCAGAGTCTCCTTCCCATGGGTCCAGATGATGATGATGTCATCAATGTAGCGTAGGTAGAGAAGGGGCGTGAGTGGACGGGAGCTGAGGAAGCGTTGTTCCAGGTCAGCCATAAAAATATTGGCATATTGTGGGGCCATGCGGGTGCCCATAGTGGTGCCACTGATCTGGAGATATATATTGTCATCAAATTTGAAATAGTTGTGCGTGAGGAACACATCACAGGACCTAACCAGATGAGCCACACCATCACCGGTTCATTCACCTGCACGTCCACCAATGTAATATATGCCATCATATGCCAGCAATGCCCCTCTGCTATGTACATTGGCCAAACTGGACAGTCTCTAAGGAAAAGGATAAATGGACACAAATCAGATATTAGGAATGGCAATATACAAAAACCTGTAGGAGAACACTTCAACCTCCCTGGCCAAACAATAGCAGATCTTAAGGTGGCCATCCTGCAGCAAAAAAACTTCAGGACCAGACTTCAAAGAGAAACTGCTGAGCTCCAGTTCATCTGCAAATTTGACACCATCAGCTCAGGATTAAACAAAGACTGTGAATGGCTTGCCAACTACAGAACCAGTTTCTCCTCCCTTGGTTTTCACTCAACTGCTAGAACAGGGCCTCATCCTCCCTGATTGAACTAACCTCGTTCTCTCTAGCTTGCTTCTTGCTTGCTTATATAAACCTGCCCCTGGAAATTTCCCCTACTTGCATCCGAAGAAGTGGGTATTCACCCACGAAAGCTCAAGCTGCAAAACGTCTGTTAGTCTATAAGGTGCCACAGGATTCTTTGCTGCTTCTACAGAACCAGACTAACACGGCTACCCCTCTGATACTTGAGTCCTAGTCTCATTCCAGTTCTGCCCTCTCGCTTCTCAGTCAGTTACCTAGGCTCCCCTAAATGCGCATGTCACATTTTGACTAACTGCAAATTGGGTATGAGACTTACTTCTCTACAGGCTGAGGCTGAAGTTTATGAAGTGCTTCAGTATCTTCAGGTGAATGTTAAGTATTGTAAAATTTAAGATTAATTATTAAACCTTTATACAATGGCAAAATGTAAAGTAATTTATCCCCCACAGTGCTGTTGGACAGTTAACTCAATGGACGCTCCACTGTTAAGTTCTGCACTGATGGTTGTCGTAGGTATTAACTTTATTTTCCAACACACAGAATATCTTCCCTCTTGACTTCCCAGATTACTAAATGGAACACAATTACTAGATTTATATTTATTACTATGAAGGGAAGGCTGTGCTTGCTGTTTTATGTAGCCATTTTTTATAGATTCACAGATTCCAAGGCCAGAAGGGACCATTTTGATCATCTAGTCTCCTGAACAAAACAGGCCCTAGAACTTCCTCAATATGATTCCTAGAGCATATCTTTTAGTAAAACATATGATCTTGATTTTAAAATGGTCAGTGCTGGAGAATTGACCAAGACCCTTGGTAAACTGTTCCAATAGCTAATTACTCTCACGGGGGAAAAGTTATGCCTAATTTCTTTCATTTGAGGAGAATCTGAAAAAGAAAACTGCACAGGTGTCAAGTATTCAGCATCATTGATGACTTGATGACTACATTAAAATGTTGAATGTAGCTGCTTTAGTTTTGGTCTGTTAATGTTACAATACTTTATTTTAATGCCTCAGGCAAAACAGCGATTGTGACTGCCTAAAACCTGGTACGACACCTAAAGAACCTGCTTCCTCATTTATCCAGATATAGATATAGGAAAAAATAGTTTACACCATCTGGAAGGGACAGATGAATGCCACTTTGCTCATATGCTAGGCGTGAACTGCTCAGCTTTGTGGCTGCTCAGCTGTTTACCATAAAACACTATTTACAACTAATTAAATTTGAGACTGTGGGTAGAAATAAAAAACCACTTAGTCCTACATGCTTAATGCACAGAGCTGGAGGCTAGGCACTAATGCCAGGTGTAATCAATGACAAATACTCCAGCCATCAGAAAGTTTTATTTATTCATTCCGGAATCCTGCACAGCAAGTAACATTACAGTTATGTAAAATTTTCCAGTGCCACTCATGCAGGATAACTATGGATGTAAACTGATGCTTGGTCATACATGCATATTGCATGTTTAAGCATTAGAATGAGGCAAAGTTTTTCAGCACATAATAAATTTGCCAAAAGTGCATTTTGAGGGGGCACTGAAACAATGTGCAAAGCTGGATTGAATGTGACCAGTGGTTTTGGCTGATATTTACACATACATACATTTTAAATAAAGGCTTTGGGCACATCCCTTTGCAGTTTAGGGAAGGATGAATACTTTTTTTATTTAACCTTCAGTAAATAAAAAAAATTCAGCCGTGACTATTTTAGTAAAGAGGCTGGCTGGTTAAGAGGTCCCTCTGACAGAGTGCTAAGGCAAGTTCCAACCTCCTGTGGGAGTGTATGGAGAGTGATCTGGGAAAAAGATAAGGGGAGCAGAAGGGAAATCAAAGCTGTCATTTTAATAAGGTATGGTTTTAGCAAACTGATTGGGACTGATTTTTCCTAACATTTGACTGGCTTTTAAAAAAGTGGTTGGAATTAAAATAGAAAATGAGTTCTCTTCCCTTTTCTGAATGCATTCAAATTGCTGGAAGCACTTAGTCCATCCTTTCCAAAGGAATGTTCCTTAAGCACACAACAAACATAGCAGTTCAAATTCCAAAAGGTGGATGTTTCAGAAATTTAAGTTTGTGGAAAAAATTCTAATAGGAATAGTTTGCAACTAGAAGGTGATATCATCAGCCCACTATAATCACATGCATCAAATGACTTTCATAACTGTTGCAATGTAGGTTTAAGGCTTCTGTACACTAAGCTCATGACCTATTTAACATCCAGTGCTGAGGCACTGCTTTTTCATCTTTTCAGCACTTTGCAACTGGAGTTAGACAGCTACATGCAGCTTATCCTGAGTACAGTTAATATTTCAAAGTGGGGTGTGAATTTAGCATCTGTAGGATCACCATATTCTCAATATTTAATCACATTTAGTTCTGTTGTCTGCTTTAAATTAATAAGCACTACAGTGAAGACAAACTTAAGAAATCTCACTTTTTAGGAATATTTTTGGCCATTGAATATAAAACATTGGTCTTCCCACACCATTAAAATACTGTCTAGTCTTTCCCACATTTGTATACATATTCCCTTTCACACTTATGTTTAAATAGGACACTGTTTTTAAAAAAAAAATCCCTGAAATGACAGTCAATGTTTTGTAAGTGAACCAAATGTTGCCTCTATTTGGATGCAATTAAAACCTACTGAGTAGTCCCCTAAACCATTTTAATGATGTATCCTGCCACATGCTGAAAAACTGTTGAACCTAATTTATTGTTTGAGAACAGAAGCCAGAAAGTTAGTGATTATTGCTATTAACTGTTGAAATATCAATAGTCCCCCCCCCAAAATTAAAATCACCATTCAGAACTTTCATTTGTGTGCAAGAGACAGCAGTTTTCTGAAATTTCTGAGATAGTATCAGGTGGGTGGGAGAAAAGCCTCCAATCTGACCCAAGTATATAGAGCACAAGTTAATAATGTGTGTACACTATTTTGGCTTTTTTTTTTTAAGTTACTGTTCATGTTGCCATTTTGAAATGAAATATTTTAGCTTTTCATTTCAAAACTGTTTTATTCAGAAGTAGTTATTTACTTAGAGGGTGAAACACCTAAAACCATTCTGAAACAAAAAAAACCCCACTCAGAACAAGTTGTTTCAGTCTAAATAGAGAAACAAGAACAAAAGTTTCACTTTGAAAGTGTTTTTTGGGGATTTTTCAGTTCTGCCCAGGAACAAGAAAAAAAATCACTCAGCTCTAGTAGGCATCTTAAACTTCTCTACAGTTTGAGTATCATCCCAATTTACTAGTTCTGGTTTCTATATTTCCTTTGTCCTATGTAAGGATCTTTAACAACTGAGAAATAGAACCAACATTACTGATCTTTCAAACACTTCCTATTATAGTACACCTTTCTCCATACAGCTTTGTTACGGATTTATCTGCTAATTTAATAATTGGTGTTTGTTCCTCACAGGATAATTTTTCTACTTTATGCAAGTTGTTTGCAATGTCCTATTTTCATTGCAAGTGACAGGCTAAGTTATATTACATGTGTGTACATAGGTGTCTTGTGCATAAGTGACTCATACATAGGCACTTTGGATGTCAAAAAGTAGATGAATATTCTCTAGGAATATTGAGTAGTATTAATACATGTTTTGAAACTCTAGTTTTGTTAGAGTGCAAATGTCATGCCAAGCAAATAACGTGGGTAAAAATCTCCAACACCAAAGGCCACTTCTGTCCCAGATGTAACACAAGACATTCCCCAACAGCTTGTTTATTGTAATAGGAGCTATTTTATGGATAGCTCATTTTACACAGACATTTTAGAAATACATCCTTAATACTGGATTAGCAGCATTAAACAACTATATAACTCTTAATTTGTTATTGTGAAAAGGAAGAGTAGCAGAACTCATTTAATCAACTGTCTTTTTACACATCATTTCTAGTTCTCTCATACTGGGAGAGGGTGCCACATTTAATGGAATTTTGTAGTTTAAAAGTATCTTTAATCAGGAAAAAGGAATTCTCTGATGGTGAACAATTGCAGTAACTAATTAGCAGGGACCAACAGGTGATTGTTGTATTACACTTAGAGATATACTTGGAAGTTGAAACAAAAGAACGCTAGTACAGTTGTCTGAACTGTCAATTAAGGAAGCAGATGGAGGCCTGTCCTACATTGGATCTATTCTTAGAAGCTCATTGATAGCTATATGCAAATAGAAAACAAAGTTCTGATGAAACATTTGTAGGCTGAAGAGCCCCTTTCCAGAGGTACAGTTCTTTAGTGAAGGGCATCCAATTCCAACAGGCAGAGCTCATCCCAGATGGGTGGAGGATCACCATGGACTACAGGCACCTATGCACTCCCGCAGATAACTTTCTGAACGGCCTTCTGAAACCTCCATCAGTGTTGTGCACACAGTCAGCTAGCAAGAAAAAGGAAACTCATTTTATCCCTCCTGTGATTCACATTTTACTTATTTCAGATAGTTGCTGAGGAACAGAGGATGAGAACTATCTGGCTCTTCTAGCTTCTGATATTTCTAGTTGTGTATATTATGAGGTTTGTTTTTAGTAGAACATTACATGTATGCGGTAAGAGCAAGAATCTGAAGATTATGTTCTTGCCATCCACAGAGGTAAAAACCTCGTAAACCACTATGATCAGTTATAACAAACTTAATCTTAATCCCACTGAAGAACCATCAAGTGTCCATTCTATATGTTAAGAGAAAAACTTTAGGCATGCTGAGAAGTAGCATCTTGAGCTGCAACTGGAAAGTTTTAAAATAAGTTATGTGAATCACTGAATAACCAGTTTTGGACTGATCTTTAATGAAGGCCCAGAACCTCTGAAGTATGTGTGTGTGTGTGTGTGTGTGTGTATATAAAAAATAAGAGGAGACATTATCCTAAAATTTACATCACCTCTACAAAAGATGATGATTAACACTTTTCATCCCTGGGTCTGTGCTCCTTGACATTAGATTCCTTGCTCCTGGCACTAAGGAAGATAAGGTTTGTGTGATATGAGTCACAATTTGTAAGCAGACTGGACCAGATTTATCCCTTGGATATTTAAACTCTAAATTCATGGGTAACAGTGAATCTGACTTCACCCAAATCTCATTAAGTGTGTTTGCCTCTATTTACAGATACAAGTTTAAATGATTTCATATACATTGTGAAGTGCCAGTGAACTTTGACTCCAACATATTTTGAAGGAAGTTTTACTTAGGAATCTCATGTCAGTGCTTTCCCCTGCTTGTGTAATTTGACTGCTATTAGAAATGATGAGGAGTTCATCCTTTTCTGAACAAGTTGGTTTTGCTGCACATCCTATTACAAACTAGTATGATCACTGCATTCACTGATGTTTCAGAAGATGTCTTGCTGGTTATTCTTCTACATTTTCAAGACCAAGAATAATTGTCGTTTTATTTTTTTCAAGTTTCTAGCCCTAGCCATAAGTAGGTGAAACGCCACTGAATCTGACCTAAAGTGATACGCCCATCTTGTGGAAATACACCTCCATTGCAAGAAATGTGGAAAAAATGGTTACCTTATTTAAGATAGGCTTTGTGGAAAGAACATCATAGATGGATGGTAGGGAGATATTCTGAAAGATAAGTAGATCACAATTAGCTATATTTATACTAGCTCACATTTACATACAAATTACATAGCAAGATCATGCTGAGAACAGTGATATATCATCTTTGCTGACTACTTAAGCTGTAACGTTAAAGAAGACTTAAAGAATACATAACTCCAACCATCCTCGGGACAGAAGATACATGGGCACTAGAGATTGGCAGGCCAGGCTTTGCAGCAAGTAGGGCAGTTTTGTAGCATTTGGCACCTGTTAAGTCAGCTGTAGAATTTCGCTCATGGATGAAGCAATCCCTAAATGTAGTTTAAGACATGTTTTTATATTCTCAGTTGTATCCCAACCTGCTTTTACTACATAAGAAAAAAAAGCTTCTGAAATTTGAGTTTAAAAATGCAAAGCAGTGTGAGCCTCAGGCTATATCATGTAGGCAAAGAAGACTATGGAGATCTGTTGTTGGCGGCCCATACCCCGGTTGGGGTGACGGGCATGAATGAATGAATGAATGAAACTTGCATCACAAAGCCTTAGTTCTTCCTGTTACCAAGCAAATGCCCTGAACTGCCGTCGTTAGTGCAGACCCTCACTATGAGGTGGCTTGAGTTCAGATAATTTAAAAATACTAAATTATTTTAAAATTTACCTCTTGCTTTGTCTGGTTCATGCACTTCATTGCAGGTGTTCTACGGTCATCCAAGACAAGGGGAGCCTTCCAACGATCATAGTTTGTTTCCACCACATACCATGTGCCCCCGTTTGCATCAAGGCTTGAAGAGATGTAAGTGTGTGTTCATTTTCGGTTAAATACTCCACAGATACAGATATGGCTAGCTTAGGGGAAAAGTGCATTTCACTGACAACACTAGTTAAAGAATGAGATAGGCTTTTAGGATTATAAAAGCACTTTTTCCTGAATAAGCCAGATACTATATCAAAACACTGCTTTTTGGATTAAAAGCTTTAAAATCAAGCAGTAAGATACTAGAGTCAGCTGACTCTTTTAAGGAAAAAGAGACCAATCATTAGACACAGGCACACCTATGTCAATGGAATTTGTCTTGCTCTTAAGTATACTTACTCCCAGATATCCAAGGCAGCTTGTCTGCTACGAGTGATTACACAGCCCTCTCCAGATTTGTTTCCTCCCAGTATGAAGTAAGCTGGAGCCAGTAGTCTTGTTTTAACCAGCTGGTCCTTTGCTTCTTGATAACTAAATAATCCATTAGAGAAGAGTCTTGTTGAACTACATTTGTCTGTGCTTTAAGCCCTATGAATAGCCAAATATCAATCCGCAAGAAAGTACTTTCCATTATCAGACTTATTCAATAAGTAAACTTTAATAGAACTACATGAAGTAACAGTATTCTGAGTTTGTATAAGTAAAAATTCCCAATAGCAAGCTGCTCATGTTTACAATTTGATTCACTATTTAAAAAGCCTATAGTTTGCTGGGAGAAATCTCCTGGATAGTCTTTAAGTGTTAAGACAAATGGGAATTTTTTTTTTTATAACTCGAAGTGTTTTGCACTCCCCCTCATGCGTTGCTGCGAAACAAAGCATTTTTTCCAATATCATGACAACATCCTAACTTGTGCTAGTGTCGAAGAGGTTTTGTCATGATATGCCACTCGACAATTGGAAGTGGTCTTCTTAATTTTAGCTTCATTTAAGGAAAAAAGGGCTTGTCAAGAACCTACACATACACATGACAGGAAAAGGTTCCTGTTCCAATTTCTAAAGATCTACCATGCATTTTCAAAATAGGCAGAGATCGGTTTAATTTTCAAGCTTCTAATGGAAGATTTTAAAAAAAGTAATTAGGGAGTTCTACATGTTAATATCCACAGCACTACCATTATAAAAAAAAAAATCAGAAAAAACATGTTACCTTGTACCATTCTCTAGCACAGTTCTGGTGAGGAAGCCCATCCACATACCATCTCTTCTCCCAAGAATCCACTCAAAGATTCCTGAAAGAAGTCACCAGTTATAACAATTTTTCTTCCTAGACAAACAAAACCTTATAATTTCCTCCTGATTTTTATAGCTTCTACGTAACTGGTATAATCCCTAGCCTCAGCTTCTGTTCTCCCCTCTCCCCCGTCTTGTGCATCTTACATGGACTTCAGTCTTTTTTTTGGTAAATCAGCAGATGCCCCTAAACTTTGAAAACTTTGCTGTATATTCAAGAAACAAGTCTGTTACTAACCAATGTAACCACCATCAAGACTGAAGCGCTCATTCATTGTAAGAGTGAAAATTCCCTGGAAAACAGTAAACAAAATTAGTTACCTTTCATAATGAAGTTAGATACTTTAACTAGTTACTGACACCGCAATGAGTAACACTGTACTTTAAGGTGGACACAGCCTGATTCTGTAATCTGTTCTCTGTGTGAATATTTCCAGTGGAACTACTCATTGAGAAAGGGATTGCAAAATTAGACACACATGCAGCAGAACCCCACTAATCTAGATGTGGATAAGGCAGGGGGTCAGACCACTACAGGAAGCATCACATCAGTTGCCCGCCAATAACGTACCCGACCTCCCTTTTAGCCACCTGATTAGTCTCCCAGAATGACACCAGACTTTAGGAAAGTTCCAGGCTTGAAGACTTACCCCATGGCGTGGTCACCAGTACCACACTTTATTTATAGTCACACATTAAACTTTCAAGGTATGCATTAGCCTCCACATTAAAGCATCAATTTTCCCAATCCCTCCTGTGTGCTCAGCTCCTCCAGTGGGGTGGGAATGGAACTCAACAGCTAAGGCCTAGACTCCTGAAGGTGGAGCTCACTATATTGCTGGAGTTCATTTTACCATGCTTGTGGCTAAAATGGTAGAGAAGAGTAGGATAGAGCATGTGGAGAAGATCTGAGGTGATGGTAAAATACAGAGAAAGAGGAGGTAGAGAAGAAAACCACCAGCTTGAGAGGCAGGGTGTATGTTTATAGCCAGCGTTTAAAATCTAGATAAATCCCAGATCTCAGCTGCCTGCAAATCAAGACAA
This sequence comes from Mauremys reevesii, assembly GCF_016161935.1. Lineage (NCBI taxonomy): Eukaryota > Metazoa > Chordata > Testudines > Geoemydidae > Mauremys > Mauremys reevesii. The sequence continues at coordinate 83,437,425 of NC_052627.1, read as the reverse complement.
GTCACTTTAAAATACATGCCTACATTCGCCAGGAAGAGAGATTAACACATCAACACTAAGAACACGGACCAAGTTCACTGCTTCTCCTCTTCTTGGGAATCACAAGTGATCTCATTTTTTGCTTATTCTCAAAGCTGCTTTTTATTTTTTAAAAGCCAAATCTGTGTTGGATACAAGACTGCACGATTCTGAATTTTGAGTGAGAGAGAAATTTTCCTTTAGCTATACAAGCTAGCTTTAAAGTTCAAGTATTTTATGTGGGCAATTTCCTTTTATAATGAAATTGTGCAAATCAATGGCATTTTCCAACAAGTATCCTTTCTTCTTCTTCCATTCTTTGGAAGCGTACATTTCCATCTCAACTATGAGTAAACTTGGAGGCTATAACTTGTATAAAGGGCTCAGAGTTACAAAAGATGAAGGACAGTCTTTGAAGGTGACTAACGAACAAGTTTCAAACCTGTTTCTAACTGATCCTTGGAAGGAAGGTGAATCGTGCTCTTAAAAAAAAGGAAAATCTGTGCCAGAAAGTTTTGTAGTGTTGTAAACAAAGAATACTTACTGGTTTGATTCCAGACACCATGCCCACATATCCTGCAAAGTTTGTAGACTTAAATACTGTTTTGTTGTTTCTCTGGAAGTCCAGAGTCACCACTAAGGGCTTCAGTTCCTGAGTTATAATCCAGGAACTATTTTTTATGTCCCACCTACAGGAGGAAAGTGTGCATTAAGAAAACTCTGCTAACACATGTTGTTAGACTGCAACATTTAACTATGCATTAATGTACACATGCACCCAAAGCAACAGTGTTCCTAATTCCACATTAGGCATTACTTTTAATTCCTTACTTCTAGCTAATCTATGGATGAAGAAAGTGTAAACTGAATTTATAAATTGAAGTTTATGGGTGAATATATGGTTTTAAAGCCCTCTACACCATACTTACCCAGACACCCTAATCCTATTAGTTAGAGGTCTTGAAATAATCTCAACTGTCATAACAACTGTACCACTTTTGGCAGAGATGTTACCTGGAATTCCAGGAGCTACTGAGACTTTTAAAGCACGCCAAAGATGTATATCTCTTGGACAAAGGGTGACGAAATCTTATTGTGGAGACCACCATCTTTAGTTTAAAGTCTCAGCCATGCCCCTATCTTATACAGACATGAGAAAGCAAAGATGCATCAGGATTCATTAAAGAGACATAGGGGTTCTCTGTTAGAGCCAAAAGAAAGAGTTGAAGTTCTTTGTGGGGAGGTTATTAATATTAATCAGGGGAAATTTGAAAGATGCTGAGGCGCACTGATCAACGAAGCTCACACAAAACAGCAGAAGTTCTAGTAAAAATACGGAGAAGACAGTAGTTATGGTTAATTTGTGGAGCTTTTAGAAAAACCTAGATAAAATTGACATTTCAGAAATGTAGTGGGAGAATAAATTAATGGAATTCTGAAATTCTTGGCTATTAAGACAGTTGGGAGGAAAACTACTGCCAACAATGGAGCTCAGACTATTCAAACAAAGTGAATGGAAGGGTTAGATGGGGTGGCAGGAAGAAGTCAGGGGCAGGGGTCCTGGGGGGGGCTGTCAGGAATGAGAGGAGGGGTTGGATGGGGCAGTGGGAGCAGGTGTGTGTGTGTGGATGGGGCAGGGGTCCCAGAGGGGCCATCAGGGAACAGAGGGAGTTGGTCGAGGCAGGGGTCCTGGGGGCGGGGTGGGGTCTGGGCCACAACCCCCTCCCCTAACCGGCCCTCCATACAATTTACGAAACCTGATGCAGCCCTCAGGCTAAAAAAAGTTTGCCCACCCGATATAGAATCTATATGGATACAAACACCAGATCATTAGATATACAATAGTGAGCAGACTACCAACTTCTGGACAGAACAGATTGTGAATGCTGAGAGACATCAAGAAAACAATAACCTGTACAGTAATACAGGTTACCCAAATCTAAGCTGAACTGTTTAGAGAGACATTTCACAGAATATTACAGTTGAGTCTTTAGCCCATCTGTCTATAAGTAGCAAGGTGCACAGTAAGCCTCAGACACTAGGGACATAAATAACTATAATCCATGTAGTTATAAGAATAAAAACTGAAAACAACCTGAAAGTACAGTGATAGCCAGGTTAAACGTATACACATTTAAAAAACAAAGCACACTAAGCAGCACCATAGATAGTTTTAAGAGTGGTAAAATCTCACCCTTGTTTCATACTCAGTTTACTTTTCACTGTTTATGGTTTACATTCTCTGAGCTAAGAAAAAAATATAAACTGGTCAGTTTTGTTTACTAGACTCCTGCACTAGCATGTGGCAATATTTGGGATGCAAACTCTCCAATAGAATTTAAGAAGATTCCATGGAAACATTTCTACTGATCTTAGGAGATGTAAAGCTAAAGTCTATGTTTGATCCAAGCTATCCTTTTAAAGAAACTAAATTCCAGAGTTCACACACATGGTGCCGTAGCATGTGTATGTATACATACATAGGACTCTAAAACAAGCAACAGGAATAATCCAGATGGCATGGTACAAGTGCTTCTTCAGTTCACATGATGCCACTAGAAGAATTAGATATTGACCAAAGCCAAAAGCCTGGTGACCCCAGAGATCCACTACTTTTCTTTTACATTGTTTCCTTTGTGTTTTGTGCCACAGCAGACTCTGTGCCAGAGTGAGTTCCATCTGCTGGGACAGAGGAGCACACAGAGTGCAAGTGTTTCCAACAACTATTCATACCCATTCCTAGGTGTGGGTGTGGGTGTGTGGGGAGGGCAAGAGTCACTTGTGCCATCTATGGGGCTCTTCCATGCTAACAGGACAAGATATGATATTTTTAAAAATGGAATGACAGCCATTTCTGTTAAGTATGGAATAAGGGTCATTTTACTACTTGAGGTTAGGAGAGCTGTACTCTTAGCGTGTACTAGACTCTCATTATACAGTGAAAAGTTAGCTACAGTAACTAGTTGCAACAGTCAGTGTAAATGTAAAATTAATAGCTTATACTGAAAATCAGCAAACAGAGTAACATTCAAGCCTAGGTTGCTTTTAGGACTCTTATTAGGAATCAGACAGATTCCTGTCCTAAAAGGACAGACAGAGACACATGTACTTACCCAAGAAATAGTCCAAAATCTAAATTTCTAGCATGGTACAGCTTTCCTGGATTTAGAAGAGAAGTTATTTTAATACATATTTTTACAACAGACATTTAGGGGGTTAAGGCTCTGTCTGAGTGAAGAAAAATAGGCAAGCTGAACTCATAGCAGATACAAGATTTTATAATTGGATGCTGTTGTGGGTGTTCTTGTTATACCAATGTGGATGCTAAGGAAGACCATTCTATAGTAAGAATGATTGGGGAGACCAAATAAGCTACCTTTGCCAAAACAATATTTGGAACAAGCCTGCTTCTAAAGCTTTCCCTTTCTAAAATTTAATGTTTTCCAACCTTAGCTTTTTTCCTCTGATGAATGACACTTGTCCCATTGTTTTCCATATGGAAACAGATTCCGATCCCCAACATTATTTGGGCATTAAAATACAATTCTCCCAGTTTTCCCATTCATCTTTTTAAATAAAATGGAATTAACATGCTAGAACACCTGAGTGAATACATAATCAGGTAACTTTAAAAATGCTGTGTCTTCCTGGAGACTTGGAAAGGCATTTCAACTACCCTAGTAAATCTGAAACATAGGGAAAGTTATGGTACTTTACAGATTGCTACTAGTGTTTCAGAGTCCATGGAATGATGAATACAAAGCAGTTCCAGCTTACTGCTTCAATCCACAGCTATTTGAGTGTTTTGTTTTAAATGAGTAGATGGTCTACTCTGTTTCTGTTTGTAAAGGTGTTTTGTTCACTGTAAAAACTCAATGAGCAAAGTGAAGGTCATAGGTTCAAAACGAGGGTACCGGATGGGGACACGGAGCAGAGAAGCCCAGACAGCGCCCACTGCTCCTCGAAGGTGTCGAGGGAGCCAGTGGACCCTGCCCAGTGGAACTGCTTGTGGAAAGAGTGACCGTGCAATATCAAAACTAATTTCTAGGAAGGGAAAAAGCAGCAAATGAAATCCTCCTGCTATTTGTTCACTGAATTCACTCTTACCCTCAAAGCTATCACCCATTTGGCTGAGAAATGGAAGACTCCTTTTGCAACAACTCATATTAGTGCCTATGCAGTTTAGGAAGGGGAAAGAATGGACCAAGAAAACAAAACCTGAAACCCAGTCCTCTCACATAGCAACGGAGAACACTGCGACCATGGAGTGTTTTTTTTTTTTTTATTCAGTAGGTATGAATCAGCCACTTAAAACTATTTGGGTTAGAGTTATATAAATGCTGCCCATCACCACAGTATCTGAGCACCTTTCACCTAAAGTACCTAACTTGTATATAATGCTCTTCATCTATAGATCACAACACGATTTATAGAGTTCAATATTATCATCATCTCTACATTCCAGAAGGGGAAATGGGAGCAGTGACCTTGAGCAAATCACTTCATCCAGCTGGACAGCAACAGAGCAAGGAACAGAAGCCAGCAATAGCAAAGTTCCTAGTGGACTATTATCAAAGCTCAACCAAAAAGTATTTACGCAAGACAAAAGCCATTACTCCCATAAGATTCACAATAAAAGTGGTTAGGAACAGACTTTACCGGATTTGTCTTCTGCTACTATTGAAGTGCATACTGTAAAGATTTCATAGAAGATATTAAACAGAACAATTTCTCCTAGAAAAAAAAAGAGGAGCATTCATTCAAAGTGCCAGACTGTCAATAAAAAGAATAGCTATTAGAAAAGAAGTCTGTTAGAGAAAGGAGAATCCTACAGCACTCCTCTCTAGAATTTTAACTTGATTCTTGGGGTTTGAGTGAATGGCCAGTTCACTTAAAGGCAAGAGCCTCACGAGGTATAAGGAGCTTCAATATCTTAAGAACTAAACGAACATGGGGACTAGATTCTCTCTTGCACCTATATGCCCACCCAAATCTGACACTGAAGATACAGCTTTCCTTGTTCAGCAACTTGCATCACACAAAATCTTCAACATAGCACTGCTCATGCTGCTTGCACACTGCCAGGATTGTTGGGGAGGAAAAGCACAGATCAGTGGTTCTCCTGATCTGCCTGGATTCTGGCAGAGGAAATGGAGTACCCAGAGATCCACTGTGGGTGTCTGCACACACCTTACATCAGCACGTAGAGTACATACGTGGCATGCCCCCCTAGCATGGGTATAAACAGCAGTGTAGATGGCGAGGCATTGCTTAGGCAATTAAAGTCACACCTGAACCCGGTGGGTATGTACCTACATGGCTCTCTACATGTCCAAGCAGCACGTCCCTAGTCTAAAAGGCTATTTTTAGCAGTGTGGCTCTGGCAGTGGGATACCTTTCATTTGCACATGTAGCTACATATTGCAGTGCGGATGCGGCCTGCATTTCACTGTGGCATGTAGCTACACATGCCTTTCTGGGGAGAAAAGTCCCACAAGCAATCCTACCCTGCCCCTCTTGGCATGTTGGGAGTGGGTGTACAGAAAGGCAAAGAACTCTCACCAAAGGAGTGCTACAACTTCTAGCAGTCCTAGGTTGACAGCTTCCATATCTCCCAGCAGAAGATCTGCTTCACAAGACCATCAGGGAGAGGGCATGGCTGAACAGAAGGGTTACAAGTCGCAATCTTTCAAGTGTCATTTGCGGTCATCATGTTCCTACAGATAATGTTTTCATTTAAAGCATCACAAAGTGCTTCACTAAATTACCAGTTATACACTGAATAATCAGGGAGTGTAGGCTAATGTGATAAATGCACTGCAATTTTAAAGGGGAAAAATAATCAGTGATTCAGACATTATAGAACTGAAATGTTTAAATTATTACCCAAAGGAATGCCTGAAGCATTTGCAATCCCTTTGAGCTCTTCATTGAAAGGGTAGGGAAGGGTGGAAATCAGTCGAACCTGAGGGACCAAAAAAAAAAACAAACTTGTAACTGAAGATGAATAATATCTTGGTCTCTAAACAGAGGCTCTCTCCTCATCATCACATCTTTCTAGGCAGACATAAAACTGGACATTGAATATCTCTGAAAATATTTGAGGGGTTTGTGGAAGAAATTGAAAGGCAAGGAAGCACCTTAAGAATACAAATTAAGTTTATTAAAATCTCTACACTCAAACAATGGAGATGGGCACAATGTCTAGTTAATTTGAGACCACAGACAGTAATAGGGAGATAAGTATAGTCTTGTCACCGTTAAGACCAAGACATAAGTCCCAGGCACCATTCACAGTAACGCTGATTAGGGGAATCCCTAGCTACACCACCCATTCTCTGCCACAGAGGCAAACTGGAGTGAGAAGAAGTAGGATGGGGTGTAGGATGGGGTGCCTTCTAATCTAGTGACATGAGACTGTTGTAAATTGTGTAGGGACAGACCTGGCCTCCTGCTGCCTTCAGGATGAGGCAAGCAGAGTTGTCTAATGTTATGTCTACACTGCAACTGGGAGTGCACTTCCCCGTCCAGGAAGACAGACATACATTAGCTCTGCTTAAGCTAACATGACAAAGGTAGCAATGTGGGCACTGCAGCCCGGACTATGGCATGAATTAGCTGACCAAGTACAAGCCTGCCTGACCCCCGAGGTCTGTACTTGGGTGGCTAGCCCATGCTGCAACAGCCACACTGCTATTTTTAGCACATTAGCTCGAGCACAGCTAGCGTATGTGGCCATGTCATCTTGCTCCCTGCTCAGGTGCTGTAACAAGCCTGGATCAACCAGGCTTGAAGGTTTGACCCAAAGAATCTAACTTCTAGTGATTCTGAAATGCCTTTTATGTCTTGCTCTTAGGACTGTTTCATGTGGTCTCCTTATCTTAAGAGTTTAAAAAATAAATCATTTCAGTCAGTCTAGCAGCTGAGAAGGTCTAAAAATGTACAAAGGATAAAAGGGAAATTGCAGTGTACACAGACATGTCTCTTACAATACAGATCAGCAGATTTATCAATCAATACTACACCCACAATTTCTCTTGCTATTATCCCTTTTACCCTTTGCAAAACTGCACATAGTAAAATGGTACTTTTAACTCCAGATATTACTGCTGCTGCTCAAAACTGTACTATTTCAATTCAGTTTTGTCACGCTCGTGAATTATTCAAATACTTCATATATCTGTTAGTAGTTAAAGGGGAGGGGCCACAGGTTTGCTGTTAGTCCAAAACAATGGACTCTGATCAAGACCGTTTGGTAAATTCACTAGTGCTGTTGTGGTCAGACACTTATGCCACATTCAATAAACTAAAGGAACTGACTAAGAAGGAGTACAGCACAGCAGAAAAAAACAGCATTGCAATAAGTCAAAGAGACCAAGTCATTTTCAATCGCGTATGAATTTTCCTACTGGATAGGAAGACTAAGTTCAAACTTTCTTGAATTCATAAAAATTCCCCCAAAACAGAACACTTGCGATAATTTTTTTCCTCAGTTTACCATTTGGCTTCAGATAGAATTTAAACTCCAGAAAATAAGTTTTCTAAACTAAGAATAAGTATCTATCACATCGGAAGTCTCAGTCTCTGGAGAAGTAACAGACAATCTACAGCAAGGGAAAAACTTTCTAACCATAAGAGTAGTTAATCTCTGGAATAGGCTTCCAAGGGAGGTTGTGGAATCCCCATCACTGGAGGTTTTAACAGGTTGGACAAACTTGTCAGGGATGGTTTAGGTGTATTTGATCCTGTTTCTGTGCAGGAGGCTGGACCTGATGACCTCTCAAGGTCCGTTCCTGCCCTACATTTCTATGGATTCTAGGACTGCATTCTGGAGGCTAGGGAATGCAGTTTGATGTTTTTTAAAAACAAAACAAAACCCCACAGACACTGAAGATACTTACCAACTTAGTATCCACTATTTCAACAACTTTGCCACTTGGGATGAATGCATCTGCTATATTTTTAATACTCTGAATTACAGTCTTCAACTAGAAAGGCAAAAATGAAGTTAATAGAGTTCAAGATTGTGATAACTTTTGCATTTTAATATAGGAAATGATAAAAGCAAAAATGATAATCTGATGCTAGTGATGAGACAAACATTGCCAGTTTCTCCAAATTAGGAAGGAGGCATACTGACTGGATCAGTGGGAAAGCTAAGACTACTGCTGCTGTATCCTGTGTTTGTGGATAGAATACTTCAGCCCCCAGAAGGCTGTCACTCTGGCACAATTCCCTCATAATAAATATGTTTAGATTTAAGGAGAAAAAGTTGATAAGTAAAATGAAGTCCACCTCAGGAAACACCACTCTGCAAAGTGTTCTAGTTAACTTACCTTCTATTATGTCAGATCCAGTTTGAGAATAAACATTTTGTAGGAAGAAAGTGTTTACTTTAACAACCATTTATTTTTTTCCCCGGTCAAGACCTTAAGTCAGACCAGTTTAGGTATGGAAGACTGGAATTAGAAACATTAGTCATTAAATATTTCAAAGGTAAATTCTTCCCACTCATTCTTTCCTGTGAGTCTCCATGAAAAAGTTGTATATAAGTTAAAGCTAAACTTAAGAGCAAAAGCTTTTATTTCATACCTCTATTTTTTTGTCACTCAGCAATTTATCCCATCTTCTGCTGGGAGGTAAATCAAGATTTATGATGTATGTTGGAACCGTCCCTTTGAATCTGAAAAACAAATACCAACGTTCATATTTATACAAGTTTATAAAACTGTGCTATACCAAGTACAAGGCCAAAACTATGGAAGAGATGTTTGTTTGATTCTGTTATGTGAGCAAGCCAGAAGCTTAAACTGCCTCTCCTCCCGCTCCCATTCACTATTATCCTGTAATGTGGATCAGTAATTTGAGTTACTCACGTTGGTCCTGCAGGAGGATATGTTTTACTTCTGCAGTCTTCTCCAAACTGTAAAGAGAACACAGTACTGTTTAGGGGAAAAAAAAAAAACAACCTTACATTCTTAAACCTGCTTCTTGGTTAGCTGATTTTTTTAATATGCTATGTAGTCTTAGGTTTTTGGTCCTTTTAAATGAAGCATGTCCAGCGCCCTTGTGCCAGTACAGGTGCTTCCAGTTTGACCAATTAGGGGGACCAGACAGCACATGCAGCTATAAAGGATCAGGGAGAAGCACATAGGGAAGGCAGTCTCTAGGAAAAGCTGCAGAGGTGTTCACTGGCTGACCTCCCCAGGCTGGAAAGGGAGTTACCTACTGACTTCCAAGCTGGAGAGCTTGAAACCAAGGACCAGAGAAGACTGAAGGCAAGGGTGCAACAGAGGGGTTTACCCAATGAGATCTACATGCTGGAGAGCTAGAAAAAAGTTAACAGGACAGGAGTCAGGTATGTTCTCCTGACATGGATGAATTCCCAGCAGAGAGGGAATAGTGGGGTTGTACTCCAGGTAGAAGGTTTGGGTGGCTATCCTGGCAGAAGGCCAGGAGAAGACCAAAGAGGCACTGGGAGTGTGGTATGTGTTATGTCAATGGATTTAGAGGCACTGGTGGTGATAGATGGATGATGCTTTGGGATTTTTGTTCTGGATTATTTGCATGATGTTTTTGTAATAAATGGGCTCCAAGGAGGGGTGATGTTGAAGTAAGAGAGCCTGCTGTAGAGTCCTTAAAAGGCCTGACAGAGGAAGTGGGACAGTAACCCTGGCCTTAAGATGCTCAGACACAAGCGGGTGCTTGGGGATGATAGGGAATCATTCATACTTTTATCAAAGAATAATCTAACTAGTTAGTTAGCTGAGCAATCATAACAGGCTAGGAAAAAATCCCATATTTTGGTAGTCCAAGATGAACAAGTGAATTTAAGATTATTTCTTGCTTAGTGGACAAGCTAATGGCTTGCACTTAATCCTATATATTAACTGATTATTCCTACTGTGATCAGAGGTGCCAGTGATAGCACTTAGCGTTTACAAAGCATTCTGTTAAGAGGTCAGAATAATTCAGAAGTGTTAAGTAAATCACCACACACATGCAAGATAGGCATGTTTGATATTATCCTTGTATGACAGATGGGTGGCAAAGGCATATACAAATTAAGTGGTGTGCCTTAAGTCATAAGAGCTTGCTATATGGTACAGCCATTACCTACTGCTGACATGTGCAGCTAAACTGGTGCTGAATATGGATTAAATGCAATGTAGCCAAGGGCAAATTACATTTGGCACCATTTAATTAATTTTACATTCAGCACCAATATCGAAACTGATTAACGGCCAGCATAATCTCAAGCATAACAGCTGCACCCAATGTGAGCAATGACTACTTTTTGTAGTATAGCAAAGTCTAGGAATCAGCATCAGGGTCAGAACCCAAGTCTCCCTGCTCCCAATCCTGTGCTGCACCAGCTATTCCACTCTGGCAACTTACCTCATTTGACTTGTAAGTGAAGCCAGCTAACAGAAGTAATGAAAAAAATACCAGCCTGCTTCTGAGTTTTGTTTACCCAAGCACACCCCACTTTGCCCTACAGAACAAGTGCACCCCAAAGTGTTTTATGGGAACAAATGCCATTTACAAGTAAACACGCAGACGGTCAATTATTTGCAGTTTATTTGGTTGCACCAGTAAGAAAGATTAAGTTTGTCCTTGACAAATGGGCATACAACTCACTCAGACTAAACAACTGACAGCCAGCATATCCATGTTCAACAATCTGGATGGAGACGCAAGTTGTCCTTGGGCAACTCATCTTCAGCTTTCTAGATTCATAAATTCAAATAGCCTGTGACACTGTGCAAGGTACCTTCTATTTTACAAGTTATTCCATGGTATTAAAGAAGAAGACAGGACATTTAATTAACTAACATTTTTAATACTTGTGCAATATAATTGGTGTGAGGATTTTTGATCTGTAACAAATTAATCTAACAAAGAGATTTTATACCTATCATAGAAGTTACCCTTTGGCAGGCAGCTGCTGCTTATTTACCCTGTTGTCCTAGTCACTATATAGTCACAGCTAAGAACAGCAATCAGCAGAGCACTAAATAAATGTAATACATTTGTATTCTTTCTGTCTGGAGTGATTGGGAAGAAACTTAATGAGGGGAATCAAAGCTCATGCTAGATGTGACTATAGCAAGTATGCAGGTTCATGGGCATGAAAACAATGTTGTGCAGTTGTTATATCCTCTTCCTAATTAAGACAATGGTAAAACAAATTTCAAACTTACAGAAGCTAACTACAAAATTAAGGAATCTAAAATAAGGAAGCTAGCTGTAGACATCAGGTGACCGAGAAGGCTAAAAGGGGTCGGAATTCTGAACAGCCAAACTATATCTTGTGAAACTAAGATTTCACAATACTAAAAAAGGAAATATTCCATCACATACATCTCTGTTTAACAGATAAAGCAAAATCAGAACTAGGTCAGGCAATTAGTACAGTGCCACTTCCAAAATAGATATCTGGCTGAAAAACACTGCTAAGCAGAAAAATTATTCAAGTATCTCAAAATAATCCATTGTTTTGTTGTCAGCATTGTTTAAAAACTCATTATCCCTTCATAACTAAATTATAAAAGAAAACTAGGTAAACATTGTAAGTTTGCAGACTTCCAGGCAATGGTCACAACTGCTTCTTAGTGATCTACTGTTAAGGCAAAATGACAAATTTCAGTTTGGAAATTTGGCTTCTTGGGGAATTGTTGTGTTTGTTTTGTTTTTTAAGTGACAGCTGGATACTCCAGAATCCTTTTGTTGATAAGAAGCTCAATATGGTAACCTAGGCCATGTCTATACTAATTGAGGAAACATTGCCTCTAGCCAATCGAACATAATAGGACATTAGCTTGAAATCCAAAAAAATTTTTTTTTAAAGTTTGGTGTTTCAGGTCCTATATATGCTGCTATACCCCCAAGCTAATTTTGGCTGTTCCATAATCACTCTTAAAATGGATGACTATATGACTCATTTTAATTTGTGTGATTCAGTTTCGTATAAAAAACTTCAGGTTTCTCTTTGATTTGATGCAGATACATTAGGTTAAAGTATACTTCATACCACTGGCAATCAAGCTGGTTTCTCTGTCACTAGTAATAAATATTATATAGGGGACATGCTTTCAGTTACAGCTGCGTAACCCCATTGTATTGAGAATTGCACAGGTTGTAACTGAATGCCTTCAGTGAGTTGTACATGTGTAACTTAGGGCAAAACTTGGTCTTGCAATTTCAGCTTAGATAGAACTGAAAGCAAAAGAAAATTGGGCTCACTTGCCCTATCTGTGTTGGCATGCTGTTAAGTTTTGTATTACTTGTTACTATTATTCTGAAGGATGAAAAACATCAGTAGGATTATTACAGCATGGCAGAATACTGCCTTGTAATGGGAGAGGTAAGGAAATTGTTTTATGGAACATAGAATTCTAAGCTGTCTTTAGTTACCAAAAGGATAGAATATCAATTAGTCCGATAGCTTTTAATGTGATATCTTTAATCTATAAAATACGATGTTATAGTAGTGCAAATGGAGATTACTAGGAATAATAAGATTAGGTAAGGGAAATCTTAGACTGATCAATGAGGAAAACTTCCAGAAATTCTGGAGTACAAAATATTCTTTCAAGGCAGTGATGAAATCTCTGTTGCTTGGAATACTTAGAATGGACAATTTACACTTATAAAGTTCATCTGGACATTTAAATAGGCTGGGCTTGAAAAGTTTACTCAACTGTTACTAATCTGGGCACTAATGCTACTCTCTACAGTGACAAATGATCTAAAATATATAAAGGGCCTCGCTCTCATATAGCCCACTACTGAAATTTGTTAAATTTAAAAAACAGAATATTTTGAAGAGGTTACATATGATCTAAAATTAACATATCCAGGACTTAAACATAGTGTGCTGAACGGCAGCTGCTGTGATTCATAAGGCATCCACTTGTTGCATCTTGTCTTTAATTAGGCCAAAGTCTTGCAAATACTTATTACACAGGTGAGTTACCTTACACATTAGTAGTCTTGAGTTCAGGGTACTCACATATGTCAAGTTAAGTTACTCTCATACATTTTCAAGATGGGGCTTCAGGACCAAGTTCTTCAGGACAGGGATGTAAGTTATCACTGTTTGCATGGGTCCTAGCACAATGAGGTCCCAATTCTGAATGAGGTCTCTAGAAACTACTGTAATCCAAACATAGATCACTTATCTCAAAGTATCCCAAAGTGCTTCATAAATGTATACATGTAACTTACTTCATCTACTACTGAAATAAAGTTACAGGTATGGAAAGGATTAGTTCAGAGGTCTACGAAGGTTACAAAAGTTACAGGGCAGCTGCACAGGGCTACCACAAAAGCCAATTTGTGTAAATTTATCAGCTAGGAGTTCAACTAGCTTTCTGCTATTCTGGCTACTGCCCAAACCTTCAAGTGTTTTCTTTTCCCACTGAAGAAAATCCAAGCTTCAATTCAGAAAAGTTCCTTGGGCCACTAACTTGAGTAGAGTTTTTCGGGAAAGCTAGGTCTTACAAATGTTCTCCACAGGTCACCATTGTTTCTCTGCATATTATCTTGTCTGTACTTTTCCTAAACCAGGGAAGGTGTTAACTGTATGTTTTGTCATAGAAAGCAGACTAATAACTACTGCTAATTACTCCTAAAAGATCTCATTTGAATACTGGTTTTCTGCCTATACCTTCTACAGAGAATAATCAAGTTCTCCCAGTAAAGATCTGCACATTTAAATCACTCTGCTTAACCAACACAACTACTAGTTAACTGTTTCAGGGTCTCACCAAACAGCATGAACAGACCCAGCCACCTCCTGCTTTACAGAATAAAGCTATACTTTACAGTAACCCACATAAGGAGTGGTTTGGGGGCAAATAGTTAAGAGGAGATGAACCTGTAACTTCAGCAGCGCACAAAACAGGATAAAAACCAGTTGATCTTACTGTAGATTGGACAGTACCACTTTCTGCACAGTAAAACACCAAGCATCTCCATCATTAACAAGGGCTACAGTTTATGAACCTGGCACCTAGAATTTAGTACCTAGATAAGTGGTTTAACTTTCAGAAGGGCTGAGCACCCCCAGCCTCCACTAACGCCAAAGAGGATAGGATACGAAGAGAAGCAGTCAGAGGCACTGCAGCTGTGCAATGCTAGGTGGTCAGGCTGGTTAACCGAGGTGCCCGGCTTCGGGAACCCCACTCTGAAAGTTTAGACCAATATCAATTACAAGAGCAAATGAAACCAGCTTGACTCCCAGGCTCCTAAACCTCCCACCTACCTGCTACTAACCCAGGCGTGGCAGCCCACAGTCTCCTCTCTCAGCCTGGGGCGGTGCCTCGCTTAGCTAGGTGCGGCCCGTGCACACAACTACCACCGCCAAGGCTCCGTGTCCCCCCGGGCAGCATCAGGCGAGGGCCGCCCCTGCCTGCGAGGAGAACGGTGCAGGTGGCACAACCCCGGCGAGGGCCGCGCTCCCTCCCGCAAGCAGGGGCAGCCCTCGCCCGGCCCGGCGCTTTCCAGCAAGGCGCTGCGGGCGAGACCCGGAGGGACCTGCCCGCCGGGGAAGGGGGAAGCCGCGCACCCACAGCTGCAGCCCGCGGGGAAATGCCCCACGTCGCAGCCCCCCACGCGCCGCTCACCGGGTCCTCGGCCAGCGCCGCGGCGGCAGCGACCACCAGCAACAACCAGCGCGAGACACTCATCCTGCTGCTAGGCCCCGCCGCGCGCTGACTGACGGACCGAGCCGGCACGCGCAGACACCAAGGGAAAAGTGGTGTCATGTGACACAGCCCCGAGACCGCACCACCCACGCCCAGCGTGGGGCGCGCCACGTGACTCGCCATCCCCGGGAAGGTACCGCTCGCGGTGCAGGGGGGAGAGGAGGTGAGGAATGTTCCACTGGCACCCAGCGAGAAGCGAACAGGGGGGCGGGGCCCGGCGGCTCTGCAGGGAGCAGCAGCCCCCAGCGCACGCCAAAACCGGCACCAGGAAATGCTATTTTTGCACCCCGGGATAGGCCTGTGGAACGCACTGCCTCGGCGATCCAGAGCCGGCATAGCGAAAAATGGAAGGGCAGGGCTAGTTGTATGGACAGTGAAGTGAGAACACGCAGGCTTGCATTAGCTAAGATTAAACCTGTTTCAGGGCTATAAGCCTTCATGCAGCCACCTGGAATAAACCAGTCACTAACTTCCTGGGGTAAGGAATAGGTTTCCCTCATGGGCCGATTATTCCATAATTGTCCACGACAGGATTTGCTGCCCTTTTACTCCTGGGGGAATTCTGCATCAAAAATTAAAAATTCTGTGCACAGTATTTTAAAATTCTGCAAAATTTATTTGTCAAAATAACAATATAATCATGCTGGTTTCAATTGTTTTGGTAATTTATTTAAACTGCGATACAATGGCTGACGAATGGTAGTAGGGAGCATTGGAGGAAATCCTCAAATCCCCTCTAATAGTAATGTAGCTAGTATTGATCCTCTCTTCTAGTTGTTAGTTAACAACTATATGCAGCCATATGCTCAGTGTTACATTATAGACAACTGAAGAGCAAGTGAGGGCTGGGGACTCGAAGTCACAATTTATATTGGCTACTGACCATCTCCAGAAAGGTCAGTAGCAAACAATTTGTGGAACACAATTTGATACAAAAATTTTTCAGTCCAAAAATTTAGACAGGTTCTAATCACTAAAGCGCCATAAGCATTTCTAAAGCCACACTGTCTTTTACAATAAGGTTCCTTTACACCACTCTGGCAATGTAAAGGAGTTTTAAAATTTTTACACCTGTTTTATACTCCTGGGGGAATTCACTAAGAACAATGGGAACAATTCACTAAGCAGGCAGAGTCTGCTCCACACCTACCTCCTCAGAAACACCCCAAAGCCCTGCTCCTCCACGCCAAGCATGCCACAATAGCGAGCAAGAGGGACAGAGTGTCTCTCTCTCACACACATATGTAGGGTGACCAGATGTCCTGATTTTATAGGGACAGTTGTGATTTTTGGGTCTTTTTCTTATATAGGCTCAAATTACCCCCCACCCCGTCCTGATTTTTCACACTTGCTGTCTGGCCACCCTACACATATGACTGCCCAGCCCTCCTGTCCCGGCAGTGATTTATGTCTCTACCGGCTGCTCTGGGCACCCAAACTGACCTGTCTGCACTGCCAGGGAGGGGCACATGACCACTCTTGTGGCTTCCTTTTGCATCCCCGTTAGAAATCATTTTTCTGCAGAGGAGCAAAGAAATCTGAGGAGGTCATGAATTTTGCACATGTGCAGTGATGTAAAATTCCCCCAGGAGTACCCCTTCCTCAGAGGCATCTATTAGCTGCTGCCAGATGCAGAATACTGTATTAGACTGGATGGTTCACCATTCTGACCTAGTATGGCAAGTCCTACTTTGCAATCTATGTTATATAAGGAATTTTAGCAGTTTAAAGAAAGACTTGAGGCAGACAATCTATAGCACATTGGGAATGAGGTTGGATATTGCAACATCTCAAAGCAATGATCATTAGTCAACATAATATTGAGTTTCTATTCTCAGAGTTCACTGCATGGAGCATGAAGAAACTATTTTAGGGTACGTCTACACTACGGGATTATTCCGAATTTGCATAAACCGGTTTTGTAAAACAGAATTTATAAAATCGGGTGGAGCGCGGCCATACTAAGCACATTAAATCGGCGGTGTGCGTCCATGGTCCGTGGCTAGCGTCGATTTCTGGAGCATTGCACTGTGGGTAGCTATTCCCTAGCTATCCCATAGTTCCCGCAGCCTCCCCCGCCCCTTGTAACTTCCAGGTTGAGATCCCAGTGCCTGATGGGGCAAAAATCATTGTCGCGGGTGGTTCTGGGTAAATGTCGTCAGTCACTCCTTCGTCTGGGAAAGCAACGGCAGACAAGCATTTCGTGCCTTTTTCCCCTGGATTGCCCTGGCAGATGCCATAGCATGGCAATCATGGAGCTTGTTTTGCCGTTTGTGACTCTCACCGTATGTGTACTAGATGCCGCTCACAGAAGCGATTCAGCAGCGCTACACAGAAGCATGCTTTTGCTTTTGCATGACAGCAGAGATGGTTACTAGCCATATTGCACCATCCAAACCCTTCCATAAATTGGAACTGAGGATGATCATGGCTACCAGTCCTTTTGTACCATTTGCTGCTAGTGCCCCTGGCCGATCAGCCAGGGGCGCAAAAGCCAAGATTGGTTACTAGCCATATTGCACCTTCCATCGTTTTGTACCATTAGCTGCTGTCATAAGTGCCCCTGGCCGATCAGCCAGGGGCGCAAAAGCAAAAATTGGGAATGACTCCCTAAGTCAATCCCTCCTTTTTGGTATCTAAAAATAGAATCAGTGCTGCCTAATATAGGCAAGTGTACTAGAGAACCACCGTATCATAGAACCAGAGAGCACAGCTGCTCTGTGTCAGAGCCTGCAGAAATTATGATCTGTATGCTATTCACAGGGGGTGCTCCTGTAACAACCCCACCTGTTGATTCCGTTCTTCCCCCAGCCTTTCTTGGCTACCGTAGCATTGTCCCCCCACTTCTGTGATGAATTAATAAAGAATGCAGGAATAAGACACACTGACTTGTTAGTGAGAAATGAGTGGAAGGCAGCCTCCAGCTGCTATGATAGTCCAGACAGGACATTAAGCAGTGTGTAGGAGAGAAGCCCAGCATCCCACTGCTAGTCCAGGGGCAACTGAATCTTTTCTTTACACATGAAGGGTGGGGGCTGATGGAGCTCAGCCCCCTGTTGCTATGATGAGGATGGTTACCAGCCATATTGCACCATCCATCCACCAGAAAAAATTAGGGCCAATAGGCTGATGACGAGGACGGTTACCAGTCCTTTTGTACCATCAGCTGAGGCTGATGATGAGGATGGATTTCCATCTTTTTGTACCATCAGCCGCCCATGGCGGGGGGGGGGAGCAAGGATGTTGGTGTTGAGTGCTGCACTATCGCGTCTATCTGCAGCATTCAGTAAAGATAGGGTGACATGTAAAAGAGTCAGAGGATTGTTTTACCTTTCGCTTCTGGGGGTGGATGGGGGGTGGGTGAGTAGATTGCCAAGCTATGCCCTGACCTGCGGACACTGTGTTTGACCCTAGAAGCATTTGGAGCTCAGCCAAGAATGCAAATACTTTTCGGAGGCTGCAGGAACTGTGGGATAGCTTCAGTCCTCCAGTCCATGAGCGTCCATTTGATTCTTTGGCTTTCCGTTACGCTTGTCACGCTGCAGTGCGCTGAGTCCCTGCTATGGCGTCTGTCTGGAGATTTTTAAAAAAGGATTCTGAATTTCATCTTCTGTAACGGAGCGCTGATAGAACGGATTTGCCTGCCCTTACAGCGATCACATCCGCATGGTCCATGCGGGAGCTCTTTTTTTATTTTGATTTCGGACTGCATCGCCACCCGTGCTGATCGGAGCTCCACGCTGGGCAAACAGGAAATATTCAAAAGTTCGCGGGGCTTTTCCTGTTTACCTGACCACTGCATCCGAGTTCAGACTGCGGTCCAGAGCGGTCACTGGTGCACTGTGGGATAGCTCCCGGAGGCCAATACCGTTGATCAGCGTCCACACTAACCCTAATCCGATATGTTAATACCGATACTAGCGTTACTCCTCTCGTTAGGGAGGAGTACAGAAACCGGTTTAAAGAGCCATTAAAATCGATATAAGGTGCCTCCTAGTGTGGACGGTTTTGGCGTTAAATCGGTTTTACGCTCCTAAAACCGATTTAAACGCCTAGTGTAGACCAGGCTTTAGAGATGAATTGCTTGGAGTCCATCCCCACTGAAAGAGATTTCTCAGTTTGTATTTCTGTGAGACTCTTACTTGTTCTCTAGCTCTGTCTTGAAGACAGTGTGCAGATAACTAAAAGTATCTGAGAGATTATAGTTGGTTCTGAACAGTTCAATACCTTATTATAATTATTGGCAAAATATCCTCCCAGATGAGAAACTTTTCCCAACTCTACCCAGCTGGGCATGAATTGTGGTTTAGTTTGGAAGCAACTAGTGATTTTGTTCCTTGCTGTAAGACTAAATTAAATTGTTTTGTAGTGTTGGAAGGGAGGTGAGCTCTGAAGTGGTAGACAACAAGATTAGTTGGCTTTAGGAGTACACTACGCTCCCCTATACCAGTCCAGTCGGCAGTGCAGTGGAGGCCCAGGGCTAAGGCAGGCTCCCTGCCTGCCCTAGCTCCGTGCAGCTGCTGGAAGCAGCTGCCGGCTCCCTGTGGCCCGTAGGCACTGGGGCAGCCAGAGACTGGGAGGCTCCATGTGCTGCCCCTGCCCCTGCCCCTGCCCCGAGTACCGGCTCTGCAGCTTCCATTGACCAGGAACCACGACCAATGGGAGCTGCAGGGGGCAGTGCCTGCGGGTGCGAAAGCAGCACGTACCACACAGAGCTGCTTGGCCATTCATGCGCCTAGAGATGGCAGGTACCTGGCGGCTGCTTCAGAGAATTGCGGTAAGTGCTGCCAGGACCCCACACCCCAATCCTCTGACCCAGCCTGGAGCCCCCTCCTGCACCCCAAACTCCTCATTCCCAGCCCCACCCCCAGCCAGAGCCCACACCCCTTCTGTACCCCAACCCTTGGGCCCAGCCCGGAGCCTCCTCTTGCACTCCAAGCCCCTCATCCCCAGCCCCACCTCCCCCACACCCCAACCCCCTGGCCCAGCCTGGAGCCCTCCCCCTCCCTCCTGCACTGGAACCCCTTGCCCCAGCCTGGAGCCCCCTCCTGTACCCCAAGCCCCTTATCCCCAGCCCTACCCCAGAGCCCATACCCCCCAGCCCAGAGCCCATACTCCCTCCCACACCCCAACCCCCTGCAGCCAAAAGGAAGAGCTATTGGTTTTCCAGTGAGGAACAACAGCCCTTTTTACTGAACTCCAACTCCACCAGCACTCAGCAACTCTCAGTGTTGTTGTAGAGAGAGAAAAAATAAGGACGTCCCTTGTAATAAGGGACTGTTGGCAACCGTAAGGGGAGGCCTCTGACAGTCATGCCTCATAGGCACAGCACTGCCTTGGAGCTCAGTCTCTTCTTTGTGGAGCTAGGAGTTCTAGGTGAGCCTCAAGCCCTATGGCTGAGAGAGACAAAAGGGCTGTTTTCCCTTCTGCTACAGGGAGCAACCTTAGGTCTGCTTCTTCTCCTGCTGCTGTAACCCAACTCCTTGCAGCCCGCTGTCTCCCACAAACAGTGTCCCTGTCCAGGCTCTCAGTGCATGTCAGGCTGGTCCTAGCCATATGCAAGCTCTCCAGGGTCTGTGGATGGTCTTCCAAGCCGTGCAAGCAGGTTCTGATATGGTAACTCCTTTTCCTCCTCCTCCCAAACAAGGGGTCTGTCTGATGCAGCTACAATGTCAGGATGGTCCCAGCAGCCAGGCACAGGCTATGCAGGATCTGTATGTGTTTGCCCCAGGCTATCAGTCAGACCCCAAGTCCCCAGGCCTCACCAGCAGTTTGTGTCCCTCAAGCAAAAGCCAGGCAAGTGGTTTCAGTAGCATTTCCCCAATCCTCTGTGCTGCTGAAGCATGAGCTGCTGGAAGCTCCTTTTCTCAAGCCCCCAGAATACAAAGAGGGATACGTTTATCGCAGATTTATATTTTGAAGTGCCTGGAAGTCAGTTAATTCAGGGCTGCACTGTGCTAGTTGTTGTGCAAACATACAGTAAACAACAGTCCTTACCGCTAAGAGCTTTGGGGCCTCCGTTGTCCTTTGATCTATGACAGCATCAGCTGACGCAGAGTTCTTTTTCAAGAAGAGATCAGCTTTTGGAGTATTGTAGAATAGCTTCGGCACTGTGAAACAATATCAAAATTATATCTTTCAAGTAGTTGAAACAGGAATTGCCAAATTATTTGCTTGACAACCTTGATGCTGCAAACACTTCGAGTGATGGCTTATTATCAAGGTACAGCTGCTAGTTTGCTGGCTGATCTTTGGGGACCTATTTTGACTTATTTGGGTGAATGATTAATAGGAATAAGTGGGAGTGAAGCAATCTCCAAAGACTTTTGCTATTGTCTTGTTGCCTGGGTTAAACATTCAGACTACTGTCGGCAATGAGGACGACCATATCTACCTCAGTGGAGGCACTCTGAGCTGTAAAATGAAACACATGGGGTCAAGCCCTCAGCTGTGCCTATGTCATGCTCCTGCAGCTGAGGTTGGGCTGGAAGTGAAGATGACTCTAAGTCACCTTTCCATTCTCTCAAATCTACGCTGTGGATTGTTTTCCTCCAACATAGGGTAGCCCAAGGGATGCTGTAAATTAAATCAGTTGGAGCACTTTCATAGGGACTACTCCATCAGCTGATGATTTATCTCATGGGAATCCTTACCGGACTCTTTAAGGCAGCTTTCCAGCTGTTGTGGTCTGCTGCTGCAGCACAAAACAGCTGGAACAGGAGCCAAAGAACTGGTTCATAATCTTTCTCCGTAGGATCTGGTTCTGTGTTGTGGTTTATCTTCTTTTGGTGGTGCCTTCTGCAAGCCTGGGAGTCATGAACTGTATGAAGAAATGTATTAAGAAATCTAACACAGGTATCATTTCATCCGAAGAGGATGGAACACTTAGATATTGCAAATGGAAAGTTCCTGAGATTATAGCAATCCAACCTTGGGCTGAAATAGTTTTTAACCTTTAGAGATAAGGACAGAATTATTAACAAACAGCAGGACCGTGGGCAGTGAGGAAGGTTGCATGAACCTGATCAGACTAGTCCAGTCTTTTTGGAATTAATGTGTTTTTTCTTTTGTATCTATAGGTGTGTTGGCTTTGAATAGTTTAATAAAAATAGGATATCGTTATCTGTAGTATGGTGAAGTCAAAAGAATTACAGTGAGGATTAATTTGGCCTAATAACTTTATCAGTAATACACCCAGAAACACCCAACCCCGAGGTGCTCAGGTCAAATGAAAACCTTATCAAATATAAGATGTGAAAACCTCATAAAACACATAGTTATACTTGGGGAGATACTTCCCTTATAGACATGTGTATACAGGAGAGTTTATGTAACTTGCCCAAAGCTACACAGCAAGCTAGTGGCAGAACCAGGAGTGGCCCACTTATCCCACCAGTTGTGCAGCTGCATGGCTGAATTCAACAGCAGCGATTTAAAAAACATGAAAATCAAACAAAATATACTTTGTAGATGTTGCATTCCAAACACTGAGGCATTGTGCTACTGCATAAGAAGTAACATAACATTGATTATGAAGTATCAGAGGGGTAGCTGTGTTAGACTGGATATGTAAAAGCAGCAAAGAGTCCTGTGGCACCTTATAGACTAACAGATGTATTGGAGCACAAGCTTTTCGTGTTGCATCCAACTAAGTGGGTATTCACCCACGAAAGCTCATGCTCCAATACGTCTGTTAGTCTATAAGGTGCCACAGGACTCTTTGCTGTTTTATGGATTATGAAAAAAGTCAGTCTAAGGGTGCAGTTTCGCAAACCCTTATCACATGAATAGTTCAAAGTAGGATGAGTCAGAGGAAGGCTGTGGTTAAAGCACAGGACTGAGAATCAGGCAATTTGGGTTTCATTAGAGAGATCTAGTCTATTTTCTCTCTGTTTGGGAAGTCACTTGATGCCTGCTTTTCAGTAGTGCTGAGCACTGGTAGCTCTCATTGATCTCAACTGAAATTGGGAGGGTTCAGCACCTCCTTAAATTCATATTCACAGAACAAGGCACTTCTAAGCACAAAGCTGAACCTGGCTTATTTTATTTATTTATTTATTTATTTGTATTACTGTAGCATCTAGGAGCCTTAGTCATGCCCCCAAATCCTACTGTGTTAGGCACTGAACAGACTGAAAGGAAAAAATCTGCCTCAGAGCAGTAATAATTTTTTTCTTCCTCACAAGGTGTTAGGAAGATTTTATTCTTTAATGTTTGTAAACCTGAGTGAGTTCCTTGGCTAGAGGTGCTGTAGAAGGGCAAAACAATATTATTCACTTGGGTTGGTTGAAAGTTTCCATCAACTGTTTTTCAACAGAAAATCGGGTTTTCAACAAAATCAATTTTTTGCGGAAAGTGTTTGCTTTCCATGGAAAATCTTGACTTTTCATCCAACCCCCCCAAATTTTAGGCTTTCATGGAGAGCATAAGGGAAAAATGAAACAATACTGGTTAGCATATAAACACAAAAAGTCTAAATTTTCCATGAGAATCCCCCTCCCAAATTTCCAG
Organism: Mauremys reevesii; assembly: GCF_016161935.1. NCBI lineage: Eukaryota > Metazoa > Chordata > Testudines > Geoemydidae > Mauremys > Mauremys reevesii. Next base: position 83,414,185 of record NC_052627.1, on the reverse strand, counting down.
TGAACTCTTTTTAATCTGTTTGCATTATTCAAGTAGAATGAAAAACAAAACAGACCACATATCTACTGAAAGTAGATATATTCAGTAACTCTATTTAATAACTCACTCTTAACCTGAAAGTGTCTCTTTATGGCAGTACAGTTAATACCATATAGAATAATATAAATTATTACATTGAGAACAGGTCTGAGCCGCTTAATTTCCAACTTGAGTGTGTAACATTTCAGCTGTAATGCTGCATTAGTGTATTTTATTTTTTTGACATTTCTTTCTCTGATACAATACTTGTTTCACTGAACAGAAACTTGATGAACAGGTTCTAGTTGATTGCATTTGGCTTGTTTTAAAAGAGTGATACTTGACTGGTTTTCAGCTGATACAGCAATTTAAAACACTAACCCAAAATGGAACCTACCTTAAAAATACATATTAAAAAGAGTGTCCTGACTGGAAAAAAAAAAATCTGTTATGCAAAAGTGAGTCTGCAATACCAGGATTCTACCTTCGCTGTTAAGCAACCCTGTAGAACTAGGTTTAATTTTGTATGCATTGGTCTATCTAATTGCTCTGCCTATTTGCTTAGTTCTTTTTATCAGGTTATGGTAATAAAGCTTAGTCTCCTGAAACTCTTGGGTGTGTGTGTGTGGGGTGCTGGTGGTAAGGGGTAAGGAGTTTTTGTTGTCTTACCTGCTCAAGAATGCAACAGGCAGATGACCCACAGGCATGCAACCACAGAGCTAACACAGATGTAGCATTAGACCTACCACCTTAGACAGTGTGTCTATTATTTATGTATCACTGTACCTGATGTTTTACAGTGCTATAAATAACTCAGCAAACAGAAGACAAGGTCCAGATGCTAAAGAGTTTTCAATAAAAAAATAAAAACTAGTATTGTTTTAATACTATGTGCTTTGTACTAAAACATAGGCACTCTACTGCAATTAAAGTAACAATAGTGTGGCATTGTGTGTGAATGTTAAGTATGTAGGCCTTCTGGGAATGGGAGCATTTTAATTTTGTTTCTTTTGATTTTTCCAATGGCCTACCCAGTTTCTAGGCATCTCACATAATTTAAAGCACACATAAACAAGATATAAATTCTTTAATAAGTTAGTTTATACAGTTATTCAAGTTATTCAGGTATTGAACTGCCCCACAAATAAATAAAACCCAGATGGTATGAAGATGAGAGAATGTTTTGGCAAAGGCCAATGGGTTACTGTACTGAGCGGGAGGCACTGAAGAAGGTACAGTGTCAGAAAAGGATGAAGGAAACAAAGTGTTAGTGCCTGAAGCAAATATAGGGTGTGCAGCAGTGTGTAGGAAGTCAGTTAATAGATGCAGACAGGTGTGGAGTTGCATAAAGCCTTTACAGTAATGATGAGAAGCCTGATGTGGACGATGTGAAATCAGTGTACAGATTTGAGAAATAGGGAAAATTGCTGCTGTAACTGTGGAGAGCTCAGCACTTTGACGGGAGTGTCTCATCATCAAAGGGCTCTGGAAGCTTGTTTTAGTACCTAATGCACAGAAAATCACCTACACTAATTTCTTTGGTGTCTAGCTGTCTTTCTGCTTGGGTGTCCTCATTGTGGGTGGGTGGAGGGGAACATATCTTGCATGTGGCAGAACACTGGTTTCATATTTACTGGTGGTAGCTGGATGCATTGTTTTGGTCTACTGGAAGAAAAGAGACCAGCCAGCTTAATCTTGCTAGCTTACAAGAGTATATTACACCATTTCCATGGGAAAACTGATGTGCATCAAATGCCAACAGAGAATAGCTGAACATCTGGTTTCCAGTTTTCAAGTATGCAGTTAATGCAGATAACCTTGGTACATACAGGATAAGGATGTATTACTGTTTTTCTTATATTAGATTCCTAAATCAAACCAGGACTACAACTTAGCCTCAACCTCAGTTGCAGTGGGCCAAATTCTTCCATGGCAAAACTCCTTTGAAAAAAAAAATATTGTGCACTATACAAATGTGTTTTTTTTTGTCACTTATGTTGCTTCCACATTAGATTAATATCTACTAATTGGGCAGTGTAATAACAAAATATTAAGATAAAAGAGAAGCATGTGCTGAAAACTTTCACACCCTCAGAACATGAATATCATCAGAGTTCTATACTTATTGTAGCTAGTTACAATGGTGCATATTTATTACTTTCCAATAGAACTCTTTTTTTTTAAAGAAGGAGTAAAGGGACATATTAGATGAGATCAGGACAGCATGAAAGTTAGATGGTATCAAGGGAGTGCAGACCATAAGAAGATACTATAGTTATTGTATTATCTAAGAATAGACAACTTTTCTTGCATACAGTTACTAAAGAATAGACAGGAGTCTGAGTGGTAATGATGGAGGAAAAGCTACATTTACAGGTATCATAGAAGAAAAAATGATAGGATTTAACAAAGGTTTTGATTTTGCGGGAAGGAAAGAGAGGAATTGAAAAGGACACCTGTCATAAACAGACAGTTAAGGGTTAAGGTCTCTTTTACCTGTAAAGGGTTAACATGCAGTACCTGATGACCACCTGACCAGAGAACCAATCAGAAACAACATAATTTCAAATCTCTGTGGAGGGAAGCCTTTGTCTGTGTTCCTTGTTTGCTCAAAGCTCTCTTTGGATCTAAGAGAGGTCAGTCATGTCTCCAAGTTCTCCTGGAGTAGTTTCTACTATTTAATAGTGAGTATTAATTAGAAAGACGGATTAGTCTTTTGAGTTGCTTTCTATATTTGCAATTGTGTGTTTGCTAAAGGAAATTCTTTATTCCTGTTTGCTGTTACTTTGCTTTTACTGAGAAAGAAGGGAGGGGGAATTCTCTCCAGAGATTAATAAGTTTAGACGCTGTATTGTTCCATCTTGGTTACAGAGAAAGTGACTTTTCTTTTTTTATTCTTTAATAAATTCTTTTCTATTAAGGACTTGGTTGGTCTTTCCTTGGGTGGATTCTCAGGGAAAGAGGAGGGGGAGGTATCCCTCTGTAGTTAAATCCCGGTGTCTCTCCTAGGAAAAGGGAGGGGGGAGGAAGCAGGGGGGAATGGTTTATTTCTCCTGGGTGTAAGAACTCCATGGATTTGGGGCTCTTGGAATCCCCTAGGATTTTGGGGAAGGACTGTGTCCCAATCCACGTTTCCTGATTGGGTGGTGGCAGCTTTTACTAGATCTAAACTAGAATTTTAGTTTAGAAGAAAACCAGGGCAGGTCCCCACATTGGAACCCAACAGCTCCAAGTGGGGGTCAGACCTATGACAACACCAAAGTTCTAACCCTAAGTAATAGGGAGGCTTATCAGTTCAGTATTACAGGCTCTTTATTAATAATCTTTTTTTTCTGTTTGGGAAACAACATATGGATCACTCAGAAAAACAATTGCTGAGTAACAAAGCAATTATTTTGTTTCTCTTTATACCCTCCCAGCACGTGTCTATACCTGGGCAGGTCAGTGTTACTGAGAAAGTTTTTCTAGCATACTCTATATGGGACTTTCCTAAATGGAAGAGGCCCTGGTTTTTCTATCTTTCAGTGGAATTATTCCATCACAGGAGAAGGCAGGGATTTAAGCCTGCAGGTTTGAACCCATCATATCGAGGAGCCCTGTACAAGAGGGTTTGTATTCAGTCCAGAGACAAGGTGGGTGAAGTAACCTCTTACTGAACCATCCTGTTGGTTAAAGACACAAGCTTTCAAACACCACAGAGCTCTTTTTCTGGTCCAATATTCAGTTCAGACAGGTCGGTATCGTTCCCAGCAGTCCTGTCAGTAAAGCAGAAGAGTTCTGAAGGTTTTTCTGAAGCTAAGATCTAGTGTGTTGGAAATTTACCAGATTGTCTCCCTACTCTGGGTGGTAAGAGGGAACTGAGGGAGGGTCACAGCTGCCCTGCCCTTTATGTCCTCATACAGGAGCATGAGGAGGCATAGGACATGAGTGGCCCCGATGGATACTATTAAAAAGATTCCAATCTCACACTGTCACATATTCATTTAACTTTGTCATTAAATGAAACAGACTTGTGCAGTAGCAGGCTATTCTTTTTACAGTCAATTTTAAGAACACAAACACACTTTAACATAGGAACCAAGCATTTCTTTTAAAAGTTTTCTAAGCCTAACAATTGCCAACTTTTTGAGAATTCTTTACCTAATTGGTTTATTTGGCTGCCTGTGCCTGATTTATATTTTAGACAATTGAGAAATATTGGTATTGCCAGACACACTGTAAATGGCTATTTGGTCTTTATTTCCACATTTTTAAACAACCATGGACACTGGGCTTTTGCTACTCGTGTAGAGATTGGCATAGCTAAGATTATATTTTAAAAAAATCAGAGTGATCACTTTATGGGGTAAGCTTTATATAAAATATCTGAACTCATTCACAAAAACTGTTTATCCACTGATCATATAAGCATCTTTTTTTGTTTGATTTTATGGGGTGTTATCTCTGTAACATATCAATGCATACCCTGCCTCTAAGGCTTCAGGAGCAGTATATGACTTGCATTACTGCTTGACTAAGGCTTTACACGCCTCTTCAATTTTTCTTAGGGTGTGTCCCAAAGGACTCAAGCCAAATTCTCATGTGCAATCCTACAGTTAGCCCAAACAGAAATATATTGTACATGATGTGTGTCTGTGGGTATGGGAGGGATGGGGCATTAAGAACCCTATGTAAAGGAAGGGATGTAATTCCATGGGAAGTCCATGAAATAATTAGAAACACAAGGATCAAATTTGGTAACTATATGACTACTTTATTTCATTCTAACTGATCTGCAAACTCCCTGGAGTAGCTTATTCTGATAGGTAAAATACTGCCATAAAGTAGAAATAAAGAATAGAAATGAAAGACCAATTTTCAACACGGTAAAAGGTTAAAGCAGGGTGACATGAGGCTCTGTACAAGGATTGGAGTTCAATTATATTTTAATTATCTTTGTAAAATGAGTGAAAAGTGATATTGCAGAATTTGCAGGTGGCACAATTCTAGAGTTTAGTCAAGCCTGCAGAATACTATGAGGAACTTCAGAGGGACCTAACAAAGCTAGGTAGATGGGCAGCACCAGATCAGATGAAATTTGTTGTTGACAAAATGCAAGATAGTGCATAAAAGTGAAGGGGCAAAAAAAAAAAAAAAAGGGAGAGAAAAACCCAAGTGTCAGCATGGACAGGTTCAATGTGCTCTACAGCAGCGGTTCTCAACCAGGGCTGTGCCTACCCCATGGGGTACGCAGAGCTCTTCCAGGGAGTACATAAACTCATCTAGCTCTTTGCCTAACTATACAACAGGCTACATAAAAAGCACTAGTGAAGTCAGTACAAATTAACATTTCATAGACAATGACTTGTTTATACTGCTTTATATACTATACACTGAAAGGTAAGTATAATGTTTATATTCTAATTGATTTATTTTATAATTATAGGGTAAAAATGAGGAAGTAAGCCATTTTTCTGTAGTAGGGTGGCTGTGACACTTTTTTTTGTATTTTTGTCTATTTGTAAGCAAGTAATTTTTAAGTGAGGTGAAACTTGGGGTATGCAAAGGAAATCAGGCTCCTGAAAGGGGTACAGTAGTCTGGAAAAGTTGAGAGCCACTGCTGTATGGCAACTGTCAAAAGAAAATACATGATGATGCATAAAGGAAGAACATAATACTGAGAACGTAACACCATTAATCAAACTATAGTTTCCCTTACTTGGAATACTGTGTTCAGTTTTAGTTACCCTACCTCAAAACAATGTGGCAGAAATAGAAATTCAGACATGGGTGATGAATATGACTAGATCATGGCAAGATTTTGTATGAGGAGGAATTGAAAAGACCAGAACTGCTTCGTTTAGAGAGGAGACAAATGGTAAGTGATATAATGGAAGTATACAACATAATCAAATAGCACAGAAAAGATAAACTGAGTGCCCCTTTTATCCTTTTTCACAATCCAAGAACAAGTGGGATGTTTACTGAAATTGGAAAGCAACAAATTCAAAACGGATACCTGCAAATACTAAAAAAAAAAACAACCCACAAAAAACACCTGACAACATAACTTAAAAAAGACTCATTCCAAACAAAATTGAGACTGCTGAGCTGAATAGTATTTAGAAAAGGATTAGCCACACAAGGTGTGTGAGAGAATCTTTTATTGGACAACTTCTGTTGAGGAGAGAGACAAGCTTTCGAGCTTACATAGAGCTCTTCTTCAGGTCACTGCATACAAAAAAGGATTAGACATTTATATAGTTCAAGTAAATGTCCAGCATTAGAATTATATTTAGGAAAGGCTATAAACCCTCATACTTCAGGGCATATGTAACAGAGATTAAGGAGAAACTTTTCTGAAGGTCAGGTTAGACCACAATTATCTACTGTGGGGTTTCTTGCACTCACCTTTGATGCATCTGTTAGTTGATACTGTCAGATACACTGAATAAAATGGACATAGAATGAAATGGACAAAAGTGATGGCAATTTCTCTTGTTGTTCTGATTAGTTTATCATGTTGTTAGTCATTCTTACAGCTTGGCATGGCTATGGTCCTTGCTTTAAGTTAATGTCTCTGTATTCTAACTTATTTCTATCAACCCCATAAGTCTTATGGGCCTTCCAGTGAACTTACTATTTAAGGGCGTGTCTACATGGAAAATTATACCAGTATAATTATACTGGTAGCATGGCTGTAAATTTCCTCATGTAGACAAGTCCTCTGCTCAGGCAAAATCTCACACAAAAAGGCTTGGGAAGGAAAAATGGCAGAGTTTCTGCCAATTTTTCTGTTGAGTAATGTTTGACCACCCTGTGAATAAGTAGATCTGCTGAGATCTACCTGGAGGCAAAAGCCATATGCTTGGAGGTCCTCTGACTCCACTACAGCTCTGGAGGTCTCTTGATCCTCCTTCCAACTCCTTGGCAGCAGCAAATGAGCCATGTGACAAAGATTCCCCTTGAAAAGCTACTTCCCAACAGGAGGGATACAGCCCCATGTTACATTAACTTTTGTGCGAGATCCCTGCAGCATGGGCAGGAGAATGTGCATTCCCAAGCACTTCCCTATCTCTCCTATGATTTCTCAGACCTGCAGAGGGCTCTCTTCAGGGCTGGGGACACAGGGGAACAGTACAACTGATGGTTCCCATCCTTCCATGAGGGAGATCTTGGTGCAGAGTCCCCTCTGCATGAAGGTTAAACAGAGAATGATCTGGTATATCTAGACAAACAGCAACAAGGGATAAAAAGTAGGTGATAATATAATGGACAAGTGTTATGGTTTTTATTTTTTTCAATATATACATTTTCTACAAAACTAAGAGTTGGACTCCACTGCTCTATGTTATCTAAAGCTTGGATCTTTTATCTTTTTAAGAGTATAAAATAAAACAGACCATTAGATTCCTGGCATTAAAATCATGTGGGAGAGCCAACAATCAAGGTGCTTAGTTAGAGAACTAGTAAACTTTCCCAAGCACCCATCCTAATCCTGATACAATAAATAATCAGTTAGCTTTTCATGTGATGAGGGACGGTAAAATTCTGTGTGTTAGCTGAGAGTTTTTCAGCAATATAAATCTGCACAAGCTATGCACCTGTTTTTCTTATGACTCCCTGACAACAGTGACACATGCTTTCATATGTGTATACGGCTCTACTAGTGCAATTATTTCTTAACTGGGCTTCAGCACCAGTTGTAACTTGTTCTGAATATAGGCAATTAAGTTCACCCTGTTTCATTTTTACATAGACTGGCTATGAAATGACATCACTTTAAACTGGCAGTACTGTCTTTCAGCCTTATGCTGATAGGTATTTATGCTCAGACTCTACCTGTTCTTTTAATGATCTCATTTTTATGCCTTAGGTCAGGCGTAGTCAATTATTTTTTGTCAAGGTCCAAATTTCTTGGTTAAATAGTCAAGGTCCCGACGCCAGATAACAATAATGACAGTAGTAAGTAAATAAAAGATTTTGGGGGCCATTCAAAAGTGTTTGGCAGTCCAGATTTGGCTTGTGGTCTCCTTATTAACTACCCCTGCCTTAGGTGATAGGCAATTGCATGCTCCAAATTTAAAACCACAAAAAACAGTACAGACTACACGTTGCATGTAGGTAACTTAAATTATGGCCTTCACAAGAAGTAAGATTTGAGATGAAAAGGCTGAGCATGGTAACCAAGAACTTTTTGAAGACCGGTTAGAGCTGAATTGTGAAGGTGGTGTTGCAATCAGTACAGTTGGAATAGTTCCCATAAAGGGATTTTATTAAAATAAAATGTTGGTAACAAGCATAAATAGCAACCAGCATTCTACGTAATAGTTATTAGGAATGCACAGTATCTGAATTTTAAACATTCTTTAACATTTTTTACTGTAAAGATAGCAACAAGTCCATCTAACAGCTTTAAGTTAGCAAAATTTGAAAGAACATAAAAACATCAGCAACATGAGTAATTAAGGGGTCTCCTTTTCTCATGAAGAACCTCAATTTCTACATTTCTCCATACTGTTTTTCAAGTACATAGTTTATGCAAGTATTCACTTAATGACCCATTGTTCTCTATAAATATTGAAAACCACTCTAGATCCTCAGCTGGTATCAGGCAGCATAGCTTCACTGAAGTCAAGCTGAGACTTCAGTCCCATATGTTCAGAGAGATATTAGTTTGATAAAATATTTATTTATTCATGAAAATACAATTTGTCGGGGCAACTTTGTAGTTTGGTTCTGTATTCAGCTCTTCTCTTCTTGATTGTTCATCATGACCTTCAGACTACTGAGTTGCTTCTCTTAACCTTCAACAATTCAATTTGCTAAAGCTAATTGGTTTTGGATCAAATTCTGCATACCAAATTTCAATACTGTGTAAAGTAACTCTAATGAGAAGTAGGAACAAAAAAAGTCTTTGCATTAATAAAGTCACTTTTGCAAAATGTCTTATTCAGATAGTATGTTCAGATGGACAACCAAAGGATATAAAAGCAAGCAAACAAGCGAATTGTTTGTCACTTGCAGTATCTATCGGCTTTCAATTTTGCTCGCCTATATGAAAGAGAAGACAGACAAAATTTAGGTTACACAACAGCCATGTAAATTTGAACAGCCTGATAGCCTACTCATATGTCTTGTGACTGTTATAACATTTGCTTCTACTTAACTTTGGAAAATTTGCAAATGACATTAGAAGCCTGTTAGTACTTCTGATTTGTTTGGTGGCTTTGTTACTTTGCACAGCTAGCATTTGCTCTTGCCTTAGAGCTGTAAGGAATATGCCCACTGGTTGCACATGCACCCTTAAAATTTTGGAGTTTTCTGACTTCTGAATCATGAAGCCTTAGTCTTTTACTGTTTTTTTTTAAATGGACTTTCAAAGATGGGGAATGTAAAGAAAAATTATTCCAAAATCAAAAACTATTAGGCTGGACATCTCTGGCATGCCACATCACATACAAGGAAAGGCTTCATTGGAGTACACATCGAACATCACAGAAAACATTATGCCATGTTCATAAATTTTTCAGTTGCAGAAGTCAATGCAGTGGGGGAGGGCTCCTATGGAACCCTAATGCCTTAAATCGACATATCAACAATTGTACAGAGGTGGAAACAGTTCTTCACAATATTTTTTGCAGCTGAGTTAATTACTTATAGGTACACAAAACAGCTTTCTTTTGCTTAGAACACTGGTAAGTAGTGCTTAGGATATTCTGCATTCCCCAAATATTGCACCTGTACAAAGTGCTATTCTCACACCCTCATAGCTTGGTCAAACCAAGACTGGTTTTCACAAGACAATGTGAAAAGAATCCTCAATAACGGCTATTTCCCTACAAAAATGCAACTTTTTATTCCCGTTTTGATGTTAGGGTTATTGAAAAAAATAAAAAGTAAGAATTTTGCTTTTATAATACAGTATTATTGTTCTCCACTCTCCTTGTACTCCATTGATTGAACCAGTTTTACTCAAGCTTTCCATAAAAGTTTTCTTTCAGGTAGAAACCAGGCAGGCCTGAAAAATTTCAGCTCAAAAGGGGAGTTTCAAAAATATATAGGCAGCAGAAAATGGACTATAGTGAGAACATTTAGGCAATCTTAACTCTAGTTGTCTTGAGCATTCCAGGTATATCACAGATTAATGTCAATAGCTTTCATTTAATTAACAACTGGAATTATTTGGATTTTAAAATACCTGTCCAGCAGCGTCTCATGGAAAGTGCCTTCTTTTCTAGCTTTTTTGAGAGCTTTACTGTCTTCTTGGCTTATTTTGAGCTTACGGTCTTGGAAACTTTGGAACTTCTTTCTGCAAACAATGAACAGTGTGAAAATAGCTCCAGTTCTATTGAAACTTTATATAATAAAATGCAATAGTTGTGCTGGGATTTCTAAGTTCAATTCCTGGACTAGACTGGTGGCCTAAAAGTAGAACAAGATGCAAGAGAATCTATAATAGTCTCACATGTTGCACTGAGTGTTGTAGATGCAATATATTAGAATCATAGAATATCAGGGTTGGAGGGAACCTCAGGAGGTCATCTAAGTCCAACTCCCTGCTCAAAGCAGGACCAATCCCCAACTAAATCCCCAAACGGCCCCCTGAAGGATTGATCTCACAACCCTGAGTTTAGCAGGCCAATGCTCAAACCACTGAGCTATCCCTCCCCAAGGGACACTGTGTTCTGAGTTCATGGGTGGCAGGTACAATAGGCCAGGGGTGTTGCTGCCGCAGCTGCCGGACCCCTGGTTGCAGGGTTTGGTGGCAAAGTTTTTGCTTTATTATGCCCCAAGCAGGTTCTGGGGTGGCTGAGGAGCTGGTATGTGCCTCCTCAGCCGCCTTGGAACCTGCACTGAGCATATCAAAACCGTCTTCTAACAGATGCTTTTCCCTTGGGCAGGTTGGGTCCAGCGAGGGGAGGGGAAGCATGGTGCAGCTTCTGCCAGCGCTGGGCTCCTCCGGGCATGGGTGGGGGGGAAACAGAGGAGGGGAGGCTCGTCTGAGAGGGAAGACTGTCATTCAGCAGGAACCTCTCTGGGTGGTTAATGTGCAGTGCTGACAGATTCTGAAGAGAATTTCATTTGACTAGAAGAATGGTGGGTCAGGATTGTTTTAAACAAGGGGAGATGGGAAGCCTTTGTGCTCAGATATGGAAATGGATAATTTATTTTAGATGTAGAAGGCTGGCAGCTATATAGCTTTCAATTACATACACATAATTGATTTCACATTGTTTAACATTTCCTTTGTCTTCTTCTGGAATGTCATCTTTCTGCTTAGCTTCTCTTTCAGCACAAGTACGGATCTAGTTATTAGGGGAAAAGGAAAATAGAAAATGTACATTATACGAACTACAATTGATAGTAAGAAAAAATTAAACAAATTCTAACTTCTCCTGGTACTCAAGACATTACAGATGTTGGATTTTTGAGTAGGTCTTTTCAGTTTCACAGCTTGTTAGGATGTAACCAAAGATCTCTTAACAAAAAAGTTGGTTCTATTCTAGTTAATTTTTTTTATAAAGCCTTTGCTCCTACCTTGTAATTTTATATATAAAAACATACAAACACTAAACTACATTTCACATATTTCTTGACTATACAAACAAAATATATTCTGAATCTACAGTATTAAATACTACATTTAAATGATTAGCCAAGATTCATGCTGTGACCAGTTCCCCCGGGGTGCCACTTGGAACTGGGGTACCACTGAGCTTCCCTGACCCACCAGCCTGGGTTCCCTTTACAGTGTGCTGCTGTGACAGGCTCTCAAGTTCCCTTCCTGCACACACACAGGTTGGGCCACACCCAGCTGCAGTTTCACACAGATGCTGAGATCAGCTCTGCATGGGAAAGCTCAATTAAGGAATTGCCCAGCACTCAAGTGCACACCCCCTCTGGAGTGTAAACCCAAAATTGTCTTGTGCTGCACAGAGAACTGTACAGTGTAAGCTCATGAAATTCACTCCCTCCCTCCATGTGGAGGAAGATTTGCACAGCTTTTTGCCCCTCAGTTATGAATTCCACAAACTGGTTTTAGAAAAAACAAAAACAAGTTTATTAACTACAAAAGATAGATTTGAAGTGATTATAAGGGGTAGTGAACAGATCAAAGCAGATTACTGAGCAAATAAAACAAAGACACAAACTAAGCTTAAGCTACTAAAGTAACTGGTACAAATACCCAATTTTAACCCTAAATGTTGTTTTAAGCAGATTGCAGAGGTTCTTGAAAGCAAGCTTCTCTTGCTTGAAGCTTAAAACTCCAGGTATTCTTTCGCAGACTAGACACCCTCCCAGCGTGGGCTCAGCTCCTCTTCCCCCAGTCCTTGTTTCTAAGGCCTTGTCTACACTGTTACTTTACAACACTGCAACTGTCTCACTCAGGGGTGTGAAAAAACACCTCCCTGAGCGCTGCACATTTCAGAGCTGTAAAGTAGCAGTGTAGACAGTGCACTAGTGCTGGGAGCTACTCCCCTCGTAGGGGTGGGTTTTTTATTTTATTTTTTTTTACAGTGCTGGGAGGGCTCTTTCTCAGCGCTGGTGCCGCAACTACACAGGCGGCGCTTTAATGTTGCGAGTGAAGACATACCCTTAGATGTTTCTAGCAGTCATCCTGGGCAGGGATTCAGTGAAGAATGAACCACAATTATGCCACTTCCCTGCCTTAAATAGGTTTTTACATATGGCTGGAATCCTGTGTCTTCCAGTGCGATTCCCACTCTTGGCCAGTGGAAGCGTACTGATTTTATCATGGCATCTAGTACCAGGTGACTTGATCACATGACCCAGCAGCCATAACTCAAAGTCTATTTGCAGAGTCCACAGGAAGGCTTTCCAGGAAGGTGGGATATTAGCATCTTCGAAGACCTATTGTTTTTCCTAATGGCCCTTTCCAGCCAGCAATCTAGACTGACCACATTGTTTTGTGGGCGTTCCCCAGGTGTAAACACATTTGTAATAGGTGAATAGACAATATTCCTAACCTCAGATACAAAAATGAACATGGATACAAATATGATAATCATAATCATAACCATTCCAATGGTATCTCACATGACCAATCTTGCATAAAATACATCTTAGTTATGCCATTATCATAACAGTATTTCTACAGATTATATGGGACGTTATGTCACACATGTTTTGAAATAGTTAATGCTCTGCTATAAATATGCAATTAAAACATTATCTGTACTTGGCAAGATGAAAGAGGACTTGGAGACTCCTATTTAAATTGTATAATCTTACGAGACTGAGTTCTTAGCAAATTTTATATATCAAGTTTTAGATTAAGTTGATGGAATTTTAGAAACTAGAAATCAAGACAAGAATTTTTTTTTTTACTGATTTAATGTCCAGGAGTGACAATACAATGCATTTCTAATTTAACTGATGTTGAATTATAGATGGAGCTTAAGTGCTTTTCCATTACAAACTGTGATAATCTTATATCAGAGGGGTAGCCTTGTTAGTCTGGATCTGTAAAAAGCAACAATGAGTCCTGTGGCACCTTAAAGACTAACAGATGTATTGTTTTTACTAACCAGGGACATCTAGTACTTACATCCGACACCGCCAAGGAAAACCCAAGTTGCTGTCACTTACTGGCAAAGAGGAAGTGGTACACTTCTGAGCAAGTGTTGAACAAATAATGTAGCATACTATTAGGGAGTAATTTGCTGTCAGAAGTACAATCTGGTTTGTTCAGACTGAAAAAGACAGTGACCACTCTTGGTCAGAGATCTTGTGGCATTCGCACAAGAGTAAGGAGTTTGCAATCCTGGTTATCTGGTATAAGCCAGTTTTGTTGAGTATTCTGCCTACCTGCAATTTCAAATGAGAATAATTCTCTTCCTGTCTTAAATAAGCAGCACATTTGTTGAAAAGCTGCCCCCTACCGCCTTGGAGATGTCTGCAATTCGGTGATGAATGAAGATGCTCCTTTATGTGCAGTTTGTAAAGTGAATTAGAAAAAATCATGGTGAAAGGGATTATGTAAACTTAAGATGTTAGAATGTTTGTTCCATAAATATTATGGATTGTGCATAGTTTTGCATTTTCTATTATAGCATTCAAGCTGATAATATAATTATAAAGTATATATATCACACACACACACACACACAGACAAATTACCTTTATCATTTCTTCTTCCCCTGCAGTTTTACTTTTGGCTTCTATATCTCCCTCTTCATTACAGGTGATAAAGCAGCTATTTGCTGCTAATAAAGCCATTTTCCCCTGTTAAAATACCACCACTTAAGTTAGTACTGTGAACAAATCTTAGACACATGCCTTAAGATTTTAATTCTAGAATACTCCAGAAGACACCACAGATGTCTTCTCACCTTCTGCCTAAGGAACTCTTAGTAGCCAGCTTTGGGGATCTGCTGTCTCTTTTACTCTTACATTGTATATTGCTGCCAAAACAGACAAACATTTTGATTTAAAATCTTTAAAAATACAGTAATTTACCCACCTGCAATCTACAAGTTAACTATTCTTTATAATCTTGCAATACCTGTTATGTCATTGCTTTACCATCTGTATGGAAGTGCATCCCATTAGCACTATTAATGTTAAGTTTAAAACAACAATTTTTACCAAGAACATCACTTGCAGTTAATATTAAGGATAGCTTACATCTTGGAAGACAGGTTCCCATTGCTCTCTTGATCCTATTGCATCTGATCGTCCAATAACAAGACCATCTGAATTTATGCCAAGGTATTTGCCATAGCCAGACTTCAGTGCAATTCTTAGAGAAATGAGGGGAAAAGATGCAGAATATTTTAAAGTTAAAACACTTTAAAATATTCAGTATATCAAAGAGGTTCAGTATTTTGGTTTTAGCTATACTTCTAAGAGCTAGCTGTTATAATAAAGGAGATTTTAAGGAGGGATATTTAGCTTTGATTCAGTGTAAGAGATCTCATATAGCAGTCTAAATGAGACCTGATAGACATTCTTGAAGTAAAACCTGCACAACATCAAATTTTTCAAAATTCCACTGGAGTAATTACCTGGTGTCAGACAACTTTACTGCTGTAAACTGCTCAGGAGGACTAGGTCCATCATCCTCTGAAAGAGAATTTTTTTGAAAATTATTATTAGGTATAAAGAATTAGATATACAATTTTTGAATGTATGAGACTAAGTTTAAATAAAGCTGATAAATTATACAAGAATTATTGGTGTACAATACAGGAAAAGGCTATAATGCAGGGCCAGATATTGATATAAATTTTCAAAAAGAGTATCCAACTACTGTAAAAACAAAAAAGAGTTTTATAGGAGTTATCTAAGCACCTATATGATTAGCACTCTACAAGACACAAATAAAGCCAATCCCTGCCCCCAACAAATTTAGGATTGAGAATTTATAGCAATTCATGGAAAATGTATATCTAAATCCACTAAATTGCTTTGTGAATCTCAGCCTTATATAAGCTTCTCATAACAAAATGTACTTCCACTGTTTTACTTGAGCGCATGACTGGAATTCAGTATTTTAAAAGCCACCATCACTTTTGTAACATCAGGAATGATATACTGCCGCCATTCCTGGACTGGCCGTTACCTTACTCTGGGGTTGAAAGCCATCCAAATTCACTCTGCTTCCACAGTAGGGTTTCTCTACTTGAGCTGTGCCTCTCTCACTCCCAGAGTGAGGGAAAGACCAGCTACCAGGCCACCTCCACAGAACATCTACATAACAATTACAGCACCCTTTAATGTGGAGTGGGAGTTGTTGGTTGGTAAATGAGGGTCCTAGTCTGACTTGAGTTTCTCTTTTTATTAGACAAATTGACCTCCTACTGGTTTTGCATGGTTACTTACAAGAGTCATATTGCTTTCCATTTTGTTAAAGGCCTAAACCTACAGGTGAGCATCAGGAAAGGAACTGAACTGCACGTATAAGGAAAACATCAAGAGTAGCTTAGAAAAATTGATTAGTGGTCATTCATTAGGATTCAGTTATCCTCTTCGCTGTGCTATGCAGACATATAGGATAATATTTTTTATTATATATATTAACTAGCATCACTATAAAAAATCTTTAGTTTATTGACTTGAACAAAAACTCTCCATTTAGCAAATACATTTCATACCTCAACACTGCAAAATTTCTCTTTTCCCGATACAAACCTTTATGTGGTGCTCCAAGTGTAAAAAGGCCATTGTCAAGAGCATGGATATAAGCTCCATTGTCCAGTTCTATTGCCACAGTTCCTGTGATTTCACCAAAATTTTTTACTGCCCACCAGCTTCCTAAAATATAAGAAAATGATATAACATAGCACACTTACAACTGGATTTTAGCCAAATACTATTATTTGAATTAGCATAGCACCTAGGAGCCCTATCATGGATCAGAACCCCATCATAGTAGGTGTTGTACACAACAAAATGATGGTCCCTGCCCCAAAGAACTTGCAACTGACTTATAAGATAGGAGACCACAGATGGATACAGACAGGCAGGGGAGTACAAGGAACCAAGACAGTATTCGTTAGCATGACAGGCAGTGGTCTTAGCATACTTGCAACCTAACTGTCATCGGTCTTTTTGTAGGAGTCACGGCAAAGTGGAGGGTTTGGAGGATAACCATGTTTGTGGGGAACTGCTCTTAAGCATGAGGGACAGCATGGGAGAAAGCATTAAGGTGCTATTTGAAAATTTAATAAGTGGGTGATAGAGGCTGGCATCAATGGCAGAGACGAAGTGGGTATTCACCCACGAAAGCTCATGCTCCAATACGTCTGTTAGTCTATAAGGTGCCACAGGACTCTTTGCTGCTTTTACAGATCCAGACTAACACGGCTACCCCTCTGATACTTAACATCTCAACTGTGAATGAGAAGTTATAGGTAGGGTTGGGATACAAAGCAGGGCTTTGAAAGTGAAGAGCAGCAGCTTATATTTGACATGATAGAGAAGGGAGAGCCAGTGGAGGGTTGCAAAGAGAAAGATGATATGGTCAAACTAACAGGCTAGGAATATGATCTTTGCAGCAGCATTCTGAATGGATATGAGTGGGATAAGACTGCATTTGTTACGGATGTTAAAAAGAAAAAAGGATGTTCCAATGATTGGGACGACAAGAGCCTGCACCACCGTGTTAGCTGAATGGATGGATAGGAAAGGCTATATCTTAGAGAAGTTTTGCAGAAAGAATCTGCAAGATAGCTTAAATATGAGGACCTAGAGAGGTCTGAGTTGAAGATGATGCCCAGGTTATGTGCCTGAGTGACAGCAGGAAGATGGTTTTGTTCATGGTGATTGAAAAAGAAAAGTGTTGCAGGAAGGGCATTGAGGGAAGATTAAAAGCTGTTGTAGCCACGCAGAGCTTCAGCTGATGGCTAGACATCCATGAGGAGAGAGAGACAGGTTGAGATTTTAGTCTGGGTAGGAAATAGATCTTATCTAGTAATATGTAGTAGCATGATAAGCTTCTACTGTTTAGGTAGTTTGCTGTGAAGCATTGATTGATAATTATATTTAGGATTATTTTGCTCTTGCAGTAAAACAATTGCAATCCAGAAGCTGAACAAAAGTGTTCTGCATCATTCCCTTTAAAGTGAATAAATGACAAACACCAAATACCCTATTTGACTGATGGCACAACACACTGCAATTAGAAGTTGGACTTAGTTATTGGAAAGATTATTTGTAGCCTTAAACTTAGAATGGCCTTTTCCTCTTTTCTTGGAAGCAGCCCAAGAGAACATAGTGTGTGTAGAGAAACAGAGGCTATTGGACATCAGACCTCCCTTCTACCCCATATAAAAAAAGATTTCTGTTCAGATTTTTTAAACAATCATTCATTTATTTTTCTTTACTACAAGGACTATGATTTATAGCAGGGGTCGGCAACCTCTGGCACGCAGCTCGGGCCGGGCCAGTTTGTCTACCTGCTGCATTGGCAGGTTCGGTGGACCGCAGCTCCCACTGGCTGCAGTTCGCCGTCCCAGGCCAGTGCGGGAGGCGAGAAGCCACGGCCAGCACATCCCTTGCCCGCGCCGCTCCCCATTGGCCTGGGACGGCGAACCGTGGCCAGTGGGAGCTGCGATTGGCCGAACCTGCCGACGCAGCAGGTAAACAAACCGGCCTGGCCCACCCGGGTGCTTACCCTGGCGAGCTGCATGCCAGAGGTTGCTGACCCCTGATTTATAGGTTTACAAACATGCGTACAAATATAGTAAACCCAGAAGGGTTTTGTATTCATGCCAGAAGCCCAAACAAGAAAACAAAACAAACACCCTAATTTTTCCTGTCTTTATCTTTACTTCTATACTGGTGTGCACATCCTTTAAAGCCAACTCACCAACAATATCAAGCTGATCTTCTGCATTTTCTTCTCTTTTTCTTTTCTTATCTCTGTGTTTTTTCTTACTGCAAAGCGAGACAACAAAATAGCTAAATAATAAACCTTCCCTAACTAACCGTGTGTGTCTGAATCACCACCACTAATACACAGTAGCACAGGGGAGGAGAGGGAGAGCGGGGCAGGTCACTAGAGCAACCCTTGGCTCCACAGACCTAGCTGTCCGCAAGCTCACGTTGTACCCATCTCAGAAGTCGGTTTTTAAACCGCTTTACTCAAAACTGGGCACGTCCCCGTCTGGACGCTCTTGCTGGGGTTTAGTTTACACCTGATCCCTGTCAGTTTAAGCTACAGCGAGCCAAGGCCGCTTCACTCCGGAACGAGCGCGTCCACACGGGACGGGGGACAGCGCGGGCAGTGACTCCAGGGCTGGGGAGGAAGGGAGTGAGGGCCCCCGTCTGGGGGCAGCAGACGGAGACGGACCGGCCTGTCCATGCCGGGGGGCGGGGCTCATCAGGGAGCGTTGGCGACCAATGGGGAGGAACGTCCCGGCCGCTTCGCACCTTTTCAGCTTCGCCCCCTTGAGAACGAGCTTGGTGGATTTCACGCAGGTATATTCCGCCATCGCTGAACTACGGAAGCCGCCCCGCGGCGGCGCAGACAGACAATTCACGCCTTCCTGCACCTCGGACGGGGGCCGCAGAGGGACAAATGAGAACGACCGGCCGTTAGTCAACGCGTGCGGACGGCGTGCACATGCGCAGTGGGGAAGTGACGCCTCTGCCCTCACCTGGCTGCTCCCGCCGCCTACGGGCGGGTGTTGTGAATGTCTCTGCGCCAGCAGGGCTGCAGGCGGGGGTCCCCCCGCCCAAAGGGGCCGGGCCCTGGCGGGGGCAGGGCAGAGTCACAGCGGCGGGCGAGGCCCTTCACGGGATGGGTGCGCGGGGGGGGTGCGGTTAGAAGAAGGGGAAAAGGTCTCGAGCTGCCGCTCAGTGCTGGGCTGATGCGGTTCTTGTGCCCGCGCTGGTCTCGGGTGCGGGATTGCCAGTGCCAAAGGCTCCGCGCGCGCCGCGGCGGCTCCACCTCCCCCCCCCCCCCGACTCTCAGTCATAAGATTGAAAAAAAACCCCGACCTGGCTTCAGTGTTTTTGTCTTGTGAGTTTTCACTCTAGGGGGCGCTTGTTTGCAAGCCTCAGGGCTGGAGATTACGTCTACACTGCAATTAGATACCCAGGGCTGGCCCATGCCAGCTGCCTCTGGTGCTTGGGGCTCTCTGACTAAGGGGCTGTTTAATCCAGGGCTGCCCGGGGGGGAGGGCAAGTGGGGCAATTTTCTCCAGGCCCCGCAGGGGCCCCCACGAGAGTTTTTCGGGGCCCCTGGAGCGGGGTCCTTCACTCGCTCTGGGGGCCCCGGAAAACTCTCGCGGGGCCCAGGCCCCTGGAACTTCTTCCACTCTTCTTCGGCAGCAATTCGGCGGTGGGGGGTCTTTCCGCCCCAGGATCCGCCGTCGAAGTGCTGGGTCTTCGGCGGCAATTCAGCGGTGGGGGCCCCGCACCACCGAAGACCCCAGGCCCGCTGAATCCTCTGGGCCGCCCTGGTTTAATTGCCATGTAGATGTTTGGGCTTGGCCCCCTCCCGCCTTGCAGGGTCTTAGAGCCCAGGCTCCGGCCATAGACCTAATGTCCACATTACAATTAAACAACCCTGTGAGCCCGAGCCTCACGAGCCCAACTCAATTGGCAAGGGCCAGCCACGGGTTTTTAATTGCAACATAGACATACCCATAGTCTATGTCTACACTACAACTTCCTTCATCAGTGTGTAGAGTATGTGTAACTGACACCACAGTGAAAAGCAGCCTGTGTCCACAGTACAGTGTGTGGCCACAGTGTTGATGAAAGGGTCTGGCTGGGGGAGGCAGCAGGGAAAGGCTCAGCAGCAGGGAGTTGCCAAAACTTTTCCATGCTGCCTTCCCTCTGCCAGAATCTTTCCCCGCTGCTGGAGCCTTTCCCTATGGAGGGGAAATACTCCAGCAGCAGGAAGGCAGTAGGACACTACACTGCTAAAAATAACTATGTAGATGGCGGGAGGTACCGCTTGGGTGTGTAGAGTGTCATGTAGGGGACATAACCAAAGGGTTCAGGTGTGTTTTTACTCGCCTAAGCAGTACTTCACCATCTACACTACTATATATATTTATGCTGGGGTGTGCATAATGTCTGTATTCTACATGCTATCAAAAGGGGTGTGCAGTATAGATTTACCCTAAAGCCTATCACCATAATATCTGAGCATCTTCCACATACAATCAATATCAATAGCCAAGACCCAATGGACTTTATGAGGTCTCTGGCCCTTCTTCCTTTTCAGGGTCAAAATTCTGTTTGGGGTAGGTTGATTCTTTTTTTTTCTTTTTGGGTGGTGATGGAAGGCATTTGGAAATAAAAGGGTTGTTTGAACTATGAGCATCACATGTTGAAAAAGCTTTCTCAAAGGGGAAGGCTTTGCAACATTTGGTAAAGATGGTCACAGTCTAGATTCACCTGATTTCTTCAGGAAAATTGTTCCATAGCCAAATCGCTTCAACAGAGAATACTTTGTCCCCAGCTCTCACATGCTTTATCCTGGGCTTTCAGATCTTATTGTCTCAGAGGAGTTCAGCTGTCACGGTGGTTCAGAGATCAAAAATTAGACTTTGATGTAGGTGGGCCTTGATCCATTAATTGCTTAGAAAATCAGTACAAAAGCCTTAAACTAGCATCAGAAACTAGTGTGATGGGCCACACTAAGGCCTGGTCTACACTAGGGTGTGGGGGGGTTCGAACTAAGGTACGCAAGTTCAGCTACGCGAATAGCGTAGCTGAACTCGAAGTACCTTAGTTCGAAGTACTTACCCGTCCTCACGGCGCGGGATCAAAGTCCGCGGCTCCCCGTTCGCGGTGGTGGAGTTCCGGAGTCGACGGGAGCGCGTTCGGAGTTCGATATATCGCGTCTAGATCAGACGCGATATATCGAACTCTCAGAAGTCGATCGCTACCCGCCAACCCGGGTGGGTAGTATGGACGTACCCTAAGAACTTAAAGAAACTTGAGCACAGGCTTGATGTGTTCATGGTGGCCTGAGCCATGGAGAAGGTGGGCAGCCACATTCTATACCAGCTACAGTGAGTGCATCATCTGCATATTCATTTTCAGATATGAGTTACAGTAATCCAGTCTGGAGGTGACAAATGCATGGATCGATATGGCCAGGTCCTTGTCTGCATGAGAGGGACAAGTTTCATATCAAGCTGGAGGTCAGAGAAGGCATTTTTGGAAAATGATGCTTCCTGGTCATCCAAGTTTAGTGAGGGGTCAAATAGGACCCCGAGTCTTCACATCACTTTGACGAATGAGGGCTGCATGCCTTTGATGGAAGGTGAAGACAATGACTTGGCCAGGTCTTACAAGCTGTTCTTCTTTCTGACCAGCACCACTTTGGTCTTACCTGAATTCAGCTTGAATCAGCTGCTCTTCATCCAAGAGCTTATTTTCTGTAAATGTTCTGACATTTAAAAAGTGGTGGTGGTTGCATCAGTTGAGAATGAGATATATAGTTTAGTATCATTGGCATACTGTTGACAGCTAAGCCCGTAGCATCTCACTCTCTCTCCCAGTGGTCTCAGGTAGATATTGAAGAGTTGGGGGGATAGTAGGGATTGCTGCAGGACCCTTAGGTGAAGGTCTTCAGAGGGAGAAGAGTTACCCATCACTACTCTTTGAGTTATGCTAAAGAGGAATTATTGGAGCCACTAGTGCTGGGTTGTCTGCTGTGTCAAGTAGGAAAGTTAGTAGTACTTTCTGGTCCATGGCGTTAAAGGCTGCAGAGAGGTCCAGTAGCATGAGCGTGGAGATTTTACCTGTGCCCATGGTCATGAGGAGATTGTCTTCTAATGCCACTTGAGCCAGTTATGTGCTCTAGTCTGAACAGTGTGAGGCATTCAGGATGTTGACTGATGTCACATATTGTTGGAACTTAGTGGTTACTACTTTCTCAGTTATTTTCCCCGGGAACAGGATGCTGGAGATAGGTTAGTAGCAGGGCCGGCTCTAGACCCCAGCACGCCAAGCGCTCGCTTGGGGTGGCATGCCGCTGGGAGGGCAGCAGGCGGCTCCGGTGGATCTCCCACAGGCATGCCTGCGGACGGTCCGCTGGTCCTGCGGCTGCGGTGGACCTCCCGCAGACGTGCCTGCGGATGCTCCACCAGAGCCGTGGGACCAGCGAACCCTCCGCAGTCACGTCTGCAGGAGGTCCACTGGAGCCGCGGGACCAGCGACCGCCAGAGCACCCCCCGCGGCGTGCCGTCCTGCTTGGGGCGGCGAAATTCCTAGAGCCGCCCCTGGTTAGTAGATGGAGAGAGATTCAGGACTGAATGTTGGTTTCTTAAAGTTTGGGTTAACCGTTGCATTTTTCAACAAGTCTGGTAGTTACTGGTATGTGTTTTTCTGAAAGAGGCACTGACTATTTCCTTTAGTATTAAGCATAGTTCTTCGCTGGTTTTCACCAGCCAGAAGGAACATGGATCCATTTCACAGGTTCATAGCTCCTAATAGTCTTTGCGGCTTCTTGAGCTTCAGCATTATGTGATGGGCCACACTAAGAACATAAGAACAGCCATACTGGGTCAAACCAAAGGTCCATCTAACCCAGTATCCTGTTTTCCGACAGTGGCCAATGCCAGGTGCCCCAGAGGGAATGAACAGAACAGGTAATCATTAAGTAATCCTTTCCCTGGTGCTCATTCCCAGCTTCTGGCACTGAGTCAGGGGTGGTAGAGTGAATAACACAATCTAGTCATGGGTGGAATATTCTTTCACAATTAGCTCCATATGTAATACATTTATCTTATCAATGATATATGCGGATAGCTCTTCACAATGGTCAATGCTTGGCTTTGGAGTCTGGGCTGTGCAGTCTGGGTTGATTAGCCAGTTCATTATGCAAAATAACTCTGCTGGCTGGAATTCTGCTGTGTTGATTACAGAGGAGTAGAAGGCTCATTTTGCCTCCTATATTATAGTGTTTATATACTTTGTTTTTCCATTGTTAGTATGTTAATATCTAATATGAGAACAAAGATGTCCTGACCATTTCTGATTAAGAATATAATGTGTTATAAGGGATACACAAAAAAGTTAGCAAAAGCGAGTGAAATAGCTGGTTTTCTTTGGTAAGATTTTATAAATAAATGGAAGCAATAACAGATTGCAGTTTGTTACATATACATCAGATAAACTGTCAAGTATGATGGGTAGCTGTGTTAGTCTGTAGCCATTAAAACAACGAGGAGTCCGGTGGCACCTTAAAGACAGATTTATTTGGTCATAAGCTTTCGTGGGTAAAAACCCACTTCTTCTTTAAACCCATGAAAGCTTATGCCCAAATAAATCTGTTAGTCTTTAAGGTGCCACCGGAGTCCTCGTTTTTATCAGATAACTGAAATGTCTTCTCTTTATATTCTGCTATTTGTCCACCAGATGTTGCTGTATCCACAAAAATACATGAAAATTAACAAACTTTTGAAAAATATAATGCTTATACTTTTGTTACAATTTGCTAATGATATCTGCCTGATCCTGGAAAGTCTTACACACTTGCTTAACTTTGTGCATTTTGAGTGGGCCATGAAGAAACTAAGCACTGTAATTGAGCATGTGCGTAAGTTTGTGCAGGATTGGGGCCATATTTATTACACTTACTATTTCATTTTCCTCATTACATTGGAGAAGGGTGCTGAGAATATACATTCCTAATGCTTAAAAAAAATGTAGGCATGAGTTTCTCAAGCTCCCATAATGTGAGACTTAAGTTCTCTTCTTTTTAATGTGTATAATTTTATTTACAATAATTACATATTTTAAAGTATTTTTCATTTCAGTGACACTAACAGCAAAAAGACATCATTACATTATACATACAAAACTATGAAATCTTCTCCCTCAGGGCAAAGTCATTCCATCAATCAGAAAACAGTGTCTAAAATAGTGCCATTTTAGGAAAGCTATTTACATTCTAATTTGCCAGTTAGTATTTTTGAAATTAAAACATTTCCAAAATGTGCTAACTATGATTGTTTAAAAAAGTGTAATGGTTCATTTTCTTTATGGTAGTGGAAATAACTAGAGCCTTGGTATATGAAAATGTAGAAAACAAATCAACCTTTTTTTTCCATAGATGGATTTTGTTACTGGTTTGGAATTTGCTGTATGTGCTTTTTTTTTTTTTTTTTTAATAAAGATCCCTGAAGAGTGAGATCATTTGCTGTCTCTCATGCAGATGGGGCACTTTTGCTGAGGTGTCGTTTGCAAAATGGGCACCTTCATCGCTCAAGTTATAAAAAAATCCTTATGAACAACATGTCTCTAGGACATTTTGAAGTGATGGAAATAAAGAGATGAAGTAGTGCTTGCATGGATATAGCCAAGCGCTCTAGATGCATTTGCTAGAGATGGGCCTGAACCAAAATCCCAGATGTGAGCGTCCTTGAACTTTGGGATCTGAACTTTGCATGGGTCTAGGTCTAGCTCTTTTATTTATAGTTAGGAAATGTGGAAATCTTCCAGGTTAAGATAAACTCTAGTGGTGAATGAGCTCTCTTAATAGTGGAATTGGCTCAATTTCTCTTTCTTTACAACTGTGGGTGGCCTTCCTAAAATATCTCACTCTTGGCAGATATAACAAGCTGCATAAAAGGTAGGTTGTGTGAGGTTTATATTTTGCTTGGTAATTTGGAGGAGGGAAGTCTGATCTGAGGTGGAGCTCAGGTTGCCACCTTGCAATGCTTTGTCACAACATTCCAAAATAGTTGTGTGATCATGCTGATGCATCGCCATAATATCATGATGCAAGTCATGATGTCAGGGCACAGCCTCTGGATGTCAAAATAGAGTCATTTTGATCTACTATATTTTGAAAATGTTTTTATTGTAACTTCTGGATACTACAGATGCCTTGAAAATTGCCAGTTTTGTTAAATAAGAAGTTTAATTTCAGATTTTTACATGGACAAGTAAACGTTCTCAAACAAGCATTTTACAACTTTAGTCAATACATGATACAGTATTTAGGGTATCAGAAAAAACATAAGAGCTAATAGTAAATTTTTGCTTATTTGACAGATTTTGATCATAAAACCTCCATGATGCCTAGGTTTGTCAATTTTCTAATCCCACAAAACTGAACACCCTAGCCCCACCCCTTCCCTTAGACCTCACCCCCAGGCTCCACCTCCACTCACTACATTCCCCCTCCCTTGGTGGCTCGCTTTCTCCCACCCTCTCTCACTTTCACTGGGCCGGGGCAGGGTGTGGGGTGTGGGAGGGGTGAGGGCTCTAACTGGGGGTGCAGGCTCCGGAGTGGGGCCAGAAATGAGGGGTTCAGAGTGCGGGAGAAAGCTCTGGGCTGGAGCAGGGAGTTGGGGTAGGAGTGGTTTTGGGTACAGGAGAGGGCTCCAGGCTGGGGGGGTGGGACTGAGGGATTTGGAGTGCAGGAGGGGACTGCAGGTTGAGGCAGAGGGTTGGGGTGTGGGAAGGGGTGAGGGTTCTGGGCTGGGGGTGAGGGCTCTGGGCTGGGGCTGGGGATGCGGGGTTTGGGGTGCAGGAGGGGCACCAGGCTAGGGGGTAGGGCCAAGGGATTTGGAGTGCAGGAGGGGGCTGCGGGTTGAGGCAGGGGGTTGGAGTGCAGGAGTGGGTACAAGCTCTGGGCTGGGGGTGCAGGGTTTGGGGTGGGGCTGTGGATGAGGGGTTTGGGATGGAGAAGAGGGCTCTGGGTTGGGGGGAGAGAGGCTCAGGGCTGGGGTCGGGGGTTGGGGCTCAGGGTTGGGGCGTGGGCTTACCCTGGGTGGCTCCTGGTTAGCGGCGCAGCAGGGCTAAGGCAGGCTAGTTCCTACCTGTGCTAGCACCGCGCTGCGCCCTGGAAGTGGCCAGCAGGTCTGGCTCCTAGGCTGGGGGGGAAGGGCTCCGCGTGCTGCTCTCGCTTACAGAAACCCCCCAGCTCCCATTGGCCACAGTTCTGGCCAATGGGAGTGCACAGCTGGTGCTCGGGGTGGGGGCAGCGTGCAGAGCCCTGTGCGCCCTTCTTCCTCTCCCCCCCGCCTAGAGCTGGACCTGCTGGTTACTTCTGGGATGCAGCGCAGTGCTAGGACAGGTAGGGACTAGCCTGACTTAGCCCTGCAGCACCGCTGACCAGTGCTGCCGGGAGCTGGCAAGGTCCCTTTTCAATGGGGTGTTCTGGTCAAAAACTGAACACCTGACAACCCTAGGGATGCCTTTTACCATGGGCGGCACATGACTCCCGCATTTGGGGAGGCTGGGCCTCAGCGCCAGAAGCTCCCTAGAAGTGAGAGGGGCCACCAGTGCCTGGACTATGGTCCTCCCACTGCTTTGTACCGAGGCCCACCCCCACTCAGCCTCCGCTACACCAAGCCCCACCCATGCTCCACTTGGTAAGAGAAGGATGCGGGAGTGGAGTTTTCAAGGTTCCCTCCCCACTCTGAACTTTAGGGTACAGATATGGGGACCTGCATGAAAGACCCCCTAAGCTTATTTACCAGCTTAGGTTAACAGTGAGTGCCTCCACCAAGCGTGTTCCAAATCTTAGGGGAGAGCCATTTGGAACTCTGCCTTTCCCCAAATATTTCCCAAGTCCCTAACCTCCCCTTTCCTGGGCAGATTTGAGACTAATTCCTCCCCGCAAAGTCCTTACACCCCTTTTCCTGGGTAGGCTTGAGAGTATACCCTCACCAATTAGTCCTGGTGAACACAGATCCAAAACCCTTGGATCTTAAAACAATGAAAAATCAATCAGGTTCTTAAAAGAAGAATTTTAATTAAAGAAAAATGTGAAAGGAATACCTCTGCGAGATTAGAATGCAAGATAATCTCACAGACAAACAGATCCAAAACACAGAGGGTTTCCCTCTGGGCAAAACTTTAAAGCTACACAAAAAACCCAATTTTATCCTCCTTCTATTTTGCAAAAGAAATCACAAATAGAAAATAAAAGTAATTTAATACATTCCTTCTCTAAATACTCATTACCCTATAGGAGTGGGACGGCTCCTTCTTCCTCTGTGTCCGGCAAAAAGCACATACCCCGCACAGACAAAAGACTTCTTTTCCCCTTCCAGATTTTAAAGTTTCTTGTCCCCTTATTGGTCCTTCTGGTTAGGTGTCATCTAGGTTTTGTGAGCTTCTTAACCCTTTACAGGTCAAAGAGGAATTAACCCTTAATGGTATGTTTATGACAGGAGCCTTGGGACGGAGCGTGGGCGGGGCCATGGCTTGGGCGCCCTTTTGGCGGCGCTCCCAAGGGAGCAGATTGCCGGTGCCCCTCTAAAGAGAGATGTACCACAGTCTGTTTGGGAGGCCCTCCCCGGGCCTATTATACACACCGCTCACATTCAGAAGTTGTGCAGGTGGCAGGAGGAGGCATATCACCAGAACAGAGATGCCTGGAAATTTTATATCTTTGTAATGCATAATATTTTCGGGAGCAATGGAGAGAATGCAAAAGGCAGTGGGATTTTGCTTAACCATTAAATATAGTGCTCCTCCTCTGCACAGAACTGCTGCCAGAGTCAAAGGGCAGCAAAGCCATGGAACAGCTCTGCAGCTGTTCCATGGCCCTTTTGGCCCCTATAGATTTGCCTGGGATTAATCCTTCTGATTTCATTTTATCCTCTTGAGTGCATGATATTATCTGCTCTTTCCCAAATTAAAGTCTATTGTTCTTTTTCCACTAACTCTTCCTGGTTTTCATATATTGGCCTTTCCCTTCCTGTTTCTTAGTAATCATTATTATATTGTAATCAAATTGAAGGTCCCTTGGTTTGTCATAATTACATTAATTCCCTGCGGTAGATAGTTGATGTGGCCCAATGTATTGATCTCATTGTGCAAATATGCTAGCTTCACATCCTGGGAGAAATGAAAACACGGGGAAAGAAAATGAGGCAATAGCCAACTTTTCAAACAAATGTCTCTAAAATTCTAGAGAGAATTTAGTGATTGGAGTTTCACGTGATTCCATTATTGTTGAGGTTAGTCTTTTTCTTTTTAGTATATACCGAAATTTAATTTCTGTATGATTTTCCAAAGCAACTGCTACCCAGTGTTTACCTTTATCATATCAGACTGACCCTCAAAGGTTTCTTCCTCACAGCTGGAAGCAAAATAGGCCAAGTTCTCTGTAGCTCTGGGAGAGACTGTCAGCCTCCACAATCTCCTCCTCTCTGAGGGAAGAATATATAAAACCCACTTTCCCCCTTTTCTCAGGATTCCTTATTCTTGCCTGAGAAAATGAGTCTTGCCCGACCTGTACTTCAAGGCTTCAGTCCCTGAGCCCTAGATAGAATTACTGTAATAACCCAAGTTTTCCTCAAACTACCAACTACTACCAACTGCTACCTCAGCAGTTGTTTTTTCATTCTCAGCAATTATTTCCTCTTTGCCCTTGATCTGTGTTTGCAGAAAATCCCCTGGAACTTAGTATGCTTCCTTCTTGAAGGCCATATTTCTGAAACAGGGTCCTTAGTTGTGTAGCCCAGTGATATTTTTCAGTGTTGTAGAGGGCCCATCCCATAACCCTTTTTTTTCCTTGACAGCACATGACTGGTTTACTTCCCTCACCCCAAATCTTGTGATACAATGCTGGATGTCATTTATAGTTTCCCTAGACACTTGAATTGGCAGAGCTTAAAAAGAAAATGAATCCTTGGCAGGTTGTCCATTTTCACTGCTGCTATTCTCCCCAGCCATAAAACTGTAAGCCTTTTCTTCCTAAATTATGTTTGCTGTCCCACAGGAATGCTGTATAATTTCTTTATACAGTTTTGTCTAACTGGACTAAAATGTTCACTGCCAAGGTATTTGATTGTTTTCATTGCCCATTTTAATTGGAAGAGCTGTTGTAGGTGACTTTCCTCTATTTTGTCTTATAGAGCTTCTGATTCTGTGTCATTTGTCCTGAATCCAGATACTGAACCCACAAAACAATTTTCTTTACACCCAATAGGAGTGAAATTCTTGAGTTTTTAACAACTTATTTTAAAAAAAAATTGTTTTGGGGAAACTTAGTACTTGTGAAAGGTGGGAAAAAGCCCAAAGAGTCATTATCTGCAGAACAGGCGCAGCACAGGCAGTGGCAGAGCAAGCTTCCTGGCTTGAAAAGAAGACCTCTGGTGTTCATTCTCCATGTCCATTCGGTCTCTAGTCTCACTACTATGACTGTGGCAAAGGTATCTGTGACACTAGCAGACCAGGTTTCAGCTCATGCCAAGGCCCTTAGGCCTCAAGTGAACACTGACAGATGCATAGGTGGAAACCAGTCTGGCTCATGGGTGTGTTATAGGTAAAATAGGCATTAGGTTTATAAAAATGCGTTTGGTGTTTATGAAATGCTTGTAAGTTTCCGCATGCATGAAACTCACTTATAATATCTGTATCCCATGTTATAAGACAATATTTAAGTGTTTGTCCTGTAACTGTAAAAGTGTTTACTCTGAAACTCATACCATCAGTCAGGAGAGAAACATTACCCAGTGTGAAATACTAGTTTGCCACAGTAGGTGTTATCTCTGGCCCAACAAAAGAAGGCCTATAGACACCAGGCAAACCACTGTGGAATATCAGAGGACAAAGGACTTTCATTGATTGCTCCCCTACACCCCTATGAAGAGGAGATGTGCATGTGGATTCGTCCCATAAATTTGAACTCTGGGGGAGGGAATAAAAATCCCTGACAAGAAGAAAGGGTATGTTTGTGCTGCTTGTACTCTGAGGGTATGTGGTGTGGGAGGGTCCTAGAGCCTGAGCTCCAGCCCAAGCCTGGAAGTCTACACAGCAATGAAACAGCTCAGCAGCCTGAGCCCCATGAGCCCGAGTCAGCTGGCATGGGCTGGCTGTGGGGTTTTCTTTGTTGTATAGACATATCCTGAGGGGCAAGGATTACTAAGCATAAGCAAAAGATCCCCAGTGCTTGGCCTGGGTTAGCCCTCCAGGACAGATAGCGTTTGTTTATTATAGAAGTTTCTACCACCTTTTGGAACCTAAGACTGTAACTCATTTCTGTGTATATGTTTACCTGCTGCTTTAACCTTGTAAATAACTCTCATTTCTTTTTCTTAGTTATTAAATCTTTAGTTAGTTTATTATAGGATTGGCTACAAGTGTCATCTTTGGTGTAAGATTTAAAGTACAATTGACCTGGGGCAAGTGACTGGTTCTTTGGGACTGGGATTAACCTGAATATTGTTGTGATTTTTGATGTAAGAAAAGGCAAGCTTGCCTAGGTGGCAAGATAGACTGGAGTACCCAAGGGGACTGTCTGTGACTCCGTGGGTAGGCTGTTATAGTGTCTGAGGAGTTTACACTTGTTACTTGGTTGGTGAAATCTAAGTATAGAATTCACAACCAGTTTGGGGTTTGGGCTCTGTTTCTTAACAGTGTGCCCTGAGGTTGGTACTCATACGCTTGAGCCACTCCATATGGTTTAACAGTGTCAGTTGGTGCTAGTGGTTTTTTCCATTAAGAACTTGACTAATGAGACGGTCACATTTATTTTCCACCCAAACATCCATCTAATGGTAATAATGGTCCGCTGCATTTGTTTCAGTGACAGAAATGAAAAAAGTATACAGTACATATACTTTCCTAATCTGTACCTTAGTCAGGACTTCATCAGCATATAATTCTACTTTTTGCTTTTGCCAATATTTCTCTCCATCATAAACCTAATATACCTGGGCTGTCTGACTTTTTAAATCTGATTTCTAAGACCAGCACAAACCAAGGAGGAGCAAGAGCATGCATTGCTGTCTCAAGACTCATGTTAATGAAAATCTGTTAGGTGAGCAAAATCCATTCAGTTTATATTATGAACCTATACCACATAGTCTTAAATATTGGTTAGGCTATTTTTTAAAGCTATTGTTGTTGTTGTTGTTTTAAATTGGTTAGGAAAAGAAACAAAAAAAATTGTCCATAAATTGAACACGGAAGCCCGTGTTTCTGACCTGGTCAGGAGTCCAGTTGGGGCTTCTGAAATATTCAGAAGCTGTGACTTTTTCTTTCAGAACCTGGCCTTGCCATAGTAATCTATGCTTTTGATGTAGTATGCTGAGTGGGACTGGAAAAAGATGATCAGGTTTCAAAAAGGACATATATTAGTATAATACCAGAGATGGGCTGTGTCTACTTTTATACAACTGCAGTTGCACAGCTGTTGTGCTTCAATGTAGACACTCACTAGAGTGATGGGAGGGGTTCTCCCATTGCTGTATTTAATCCACCCTCCTGAGAGGTAGTAGCTAGGTCGGAATAAAGAATG
Source organism: Mauremys reevesii (assembly GCF_016161935.1). Lineage (NCBI taxonomy): Eukaryota > Metazoa > Chordata > Testudines > Geoemydidae > Mauremys > Mauremys reevesii. Next base: position 83,382,486 of record NC_052627.1, on the reverse strand, counting down.
CTTCTGTCAACCTAGTGCGGTCTACACTTGGGGTGGGGTTTAGTTTGGCTTAACGATGTTGCTCAGGGGTATGGATTTTTCACACTCCTGAGTGACATAGCTGGGTCAACCTAACTTTGTAGTGTAGACCTGGCCTGAGGAATGCAAGTGTGGGAATTTTTTGGAAACAAACAGAGCCCCAGCATATAACATTAGCTTCTTGGGGCTGGTTTACACTGAAAAGTTACATCAGCATAGCTACATCTCTCAGGGGTATGAAAAATCCACACCCCTGAGAGACGACTTAACTCCCCATGTAGGCAGTGCTAGGTTTAGCTACTGCCTCTCAGGAAGGTGGATTAACTACAGCTGTAGTGTTTTAAATGTAGACATAGCCTAACAAAGCATTGTATTTTGCTACTCTGTCTGCTTGCTGCATTACTTTTTGCTATTGAAACATTTGTGACCTCTAGACTGGACAACTGCAACAAACTTCATTTGGGTTAGCCTGGGAAAGAACTTGTGGGATGCCAGCCACAAACAGGACACTGATCATGATTGCTCAACGGCCTTAGTCATAAAAATGCAGTGATCATTATTAGTCATTTTGTAATGGTTAGTTGTTAGTTGTTTTGCCAACTGGCTTCTTGTTTTCCAAGTGTTTTTAAATCTAAGATAGTTCTCTACTTCTACCATTACCATAACAGCTGAATGCTTCATAATCTTTAATGTATTTATCTTCAGAATGTATGTAATGTATTATGCCCCACAACATAGAGAAGCATTATTATTCACATTTTACAGATGGGAAACTGAGTCACAGGTAGACTAAGGGCCAGATTTTTTAAAGTACTTTGGAGTCTAATTCCCACTGAAATCAAGGTCCCAGGGTCACACATGAAATTTGTGATAGAGCAGGGAACTGGACTGGGGTCTCCCAAATCCCAGGCTTGCACCTTAACCACTGGACCTTTGTTCTTTTTTGCCATCTGCATGTAACATCTAATAGTATTATATAGTATATAGAACCTATTTTATAATATGTGATGTCAATCTCATGATTTTTTTGTAACTCTCACTTTTGGTGTTTTTCTTTAAGCTTCAGCTCCTGGAGTGAAGCGATTAAGTGAGAATCTCAGCTTTTATTTTAAAAAAGGTCATTTCTAGCCCTCATGGTTCTGGAGGAAAGCAGTTGAATCAACTGACCATATGCAATATTACTGCATTATAAGAGTGAAAGCTAATGATACCTTGGTGAGTAATATAATTGTGAAATGTATGTATTAACACTAATGATATTATGTTTTGAAGTCTGTGGCCATGTGGGGAGAAACAGGTACCCTCTACACAGGAGAGAAGGTAACTATTTACTTATCTCCTATGTCAGTTGAAGATGGTGAAATCAAAACAATAGAAGTCCCATTTATATACAAGGGCATGGGAAGCCCACAGAAAGGGAAGAACAGCATGAAGCCATCCTGCCTCTTGTAACAAAGTCATTGAACTTTGGAAGATATAAGCAAGGAGAGAGAAGCCATGTTTGGCATCAATCCACTAGCCAGACACAAGCGAACAGAGCTCTTGCAAGCTGAGAAAGATGGGCCATTCAACCAAGGTGTGTGTTTTGAAGTCTCTGGGAACTGAATATAGGCGAGAAAAAACATCTTGAACAAAGCCTGTGTGTGTTTTCTCTTTTATTTGCTTGTAACCCTTTCTAGCTTTATTCCTTTTAATTGGTATCACTTAATCTATCTTCTTTAGTTAATAAACTTGTTTTATTGTTAATATAAACCAACTCAGTGCTGTGTTTAAATGGAAGGTGTCTTTATGCCAGTTAAGTTAATAAGCTCTGATGTGCTTTTGTGTCTTTAGAGGAAAATCAAACCTTTTTACTGTCCAGGAGAGGGCTGGACATTACAGAGCACACGGTTTTGGGAAAGTTCTGAATTGGGAGTATATTGGGGTCACCCTCCAAGTAGTAACCAGGGCTGATGGAAGCCACATTGGGGCTGTAGAGAGGCTGTTGCGGTCGGAGCTGCTGATCCAGGGTTTTCTAAGCATACAGACACTCAGGATGTGACCTGAAAGCTTGTAGGCTGGTTGTGAGTGCCCGAGGGTGGGAGCTACAGCAGCAAGGCATTGTGAGGCACTCAGGGTTACAGGACAGGCAGTGACACAGCCCTTCACTTTTCTGGTTAGCACCCCCACACCAGTAGACCAGTAGGTATGTTGTATGTAACCAACTTTCTTCCTATATAATATTTTACACATTGCGTCGTGACTTAACAAGATAATGCAAATTGATGGGTTATAGCTTGTCATCTTTTCATGTATTTTGTTGATTGCACAGAGGTGGTATATGTTGTGGAAAGTTCAGATCGAGATGCTATTCTTTAATATGGTTGGAATCCAGCTTTGCTGTAAATCAGTTGTTCAGTACTTTGCCACAGACACCATAGGCAGCAGATAGTAGGCTGATTAGTTTGTGGTTCCTAGAGTCTTCTATGTTACCTCTCTCAGAAGACTAATAATAACATTATTCCAGTCCTCCAGTGTTCTGCAAAGGAAAACAATGAGTGTTGAATCAATAAAATAATCCACAGTTTTAGTGCCATAAGGCAAAAGAAAACTCACTGATTTAAAACGTAAAGTTACTTATCCCTCCTAAATCACTTCTGTGGTGTCTCCATTGATGTTTTAGTTAATTTATTGTTTGGATCCCTCCAGTGTGAAGCATTTTATTTGAAGCTTTTTCAGATTGTTAAATTAATAGATTAGTTTTAGTAGCGAACCAGTTGGAGTTAATCAATTGAGTAGAACTGTAGGGAGGCTGTCTAAGCTGGGCTGGATTTGGAGGGTTTAATACTAATCAGAGTTTGAGAGCTACAGCTGCTTCATGTTTGTTTGGTAATAGAATTGACAAGCAGCTAATTTGAAAGGAAAGCTCAGGAACAGATGTAAAGCTCCTCATGAGTATAAAAGGACAGGTCCTGCTCCACTGGAGGATGGCGCTGAACTTTTTTCTGTATGATAGGTCAAGGCTTTGTAATTTTTCTAACAGAGATTGCACTTGAATTAAAACTCAGGATCAAAACAACTTGAAACTGGGAAATTCCAGATTTGCATCTGAACTTCCTGGCCTGGAGTCACAAAGAAACGTAGACATTGCAACACCTAACTTGTAGGTGCCTGGAAAATTAGTGGAATTCACAAACTCTGGATTAGGCACCTTAGGACCCTTATACAATACATGTGGAGAGATGGGTGCCTGAGAATGGGAGCCACAAAAGCCAGCACACTAGGTGGGGAGTCGCCTAAATTAGCCAGTGGGAGATGCTGACAAGAAGGGGGTGTCGTAAACCCTGCCCCTCACATGGAGTTAAGCACCAAAGTTAGGTGCCTATCTCTGTTTGTGATCTTTAGCTGGGGACCATCTCCTGGTGTTGGACGCCTATGTTGTTTCTTGCAAGAATGATGGTAGCACATGAGTAACTCCACACAAAATGGGTAGGGAGGACATAAAGGGGTCATAACTTTTATTCCAGTGGTTAGGGGACTCACTTAGAATGTGGAAGACCCTTGTTCAATTTCCTTTTCTGCCCTTTGTGGAGAAGGGGCTTGAAAAGGAGTTCCCTCCATCTCAGGTGAGTGCCCTTACCATTGGGCTATAGAATCACCCTTTTTGTGGTTCACCACACTGCATATTTCATTAGTGTCACAAAGTGGAACAACTTCAACAAGCGCAGTTGAGAGTGCTCCCTGCCAGAGCATGCTATACTCTGGTGGTTAGGGCCCTGACCTGAGAAGTGGGAAATTCAAGTTCAAATCCCCTTTTTACATCAGGCAGATGGGGTAATTGAAGTGGAGTCTCCCACAGCCTGGGTGAGTACCTTAACCACTGGGCTAAAGCATCCCCCATGCACTGATTTTATGTGGAGTTAGGCATGCTGTGAATATTCCTAGTGGATTGGGCTATAGGCAAGATAGGTGGGGTGACACCTACCTTCACTTATTTTGATGATTATACTGGGGTTTAGGAGTGAGATAGGCATCTGGACACCAGCCTGAGGCAGTAGTGCACATGGCTAGAGGCAGAAACTTAAGCGCCTAGGAAACTTTTACAGTGAAAATTTAGGTGCTGAGTGAGTTTAGGAACCTATAGGGTTTGGCAACAGTTGAATGGGGGATTTGTGGATCACAGTAGCATCAAATCTGGGATTTAGGGGCTTATATCCCTTTGTGGATCTGGGCCTTACTCTATTATCATAGCCACTCAAACCAGCACTGTGATTCTGAATACCTTCAAATCTTGGGAAAATTTGAAGCATGATCTATTTTGTGGCTTGGACATGTTTCTGGTTGCTAACAAACAGACAGGAAGGAAGGAGTTGAATAAGATTAAATCTCTTCTTCAGAACTCTTTTAGGAGTTTTAAGAAAAATCCAGAAAAAAAGAGGTTTAAAACAACCCTAGCAGATTTTAATCAGTCTTTGTCTAAACTACAGAGCACACCTGTCTGACTGTAATGCCAAAAACTAAGAACAGACAAACTTGTATGGATAAAAGAAAAACCGTCCAAAACTCAAATGGAAGATTTGAAAAAAAATTAGTTAACTCTTAATTTGTTTTATGGCCTCTGCACTTGCTTGATATGATCACAAGTATGAATACTAAGAAAGACACTACTCTGGCAGGAGTTCTGACTTTCCCGCAAAGAAGTAGTACTGCAAAGTTTGCTGGAGAGCCTGTTCTTTTGATATTTCCAATCCAGAGGTTCAAAATAAGCTTCAGAACCTATGGATAATAATGGCAGTATAAAAATACTTTCATTTTTATTGTGTCTTTTGGAGTTCCTAAAACACTTTACAAACAGTGAATTCTTTCAGCACTCCTGTTAGGTAAATAGATATTATCATCCCTTTTTTAATATATGGGTAACAATGGCGTACAGAGAGGTGGCTTTTCCAATATTACTCATTGAGTCAGTGGAAGAGTTGGACTATAGGAGTTTTGAGTTTTCATTTTCTGCTCTAATTATTAGATACACTGCTTTTGTTATTACAAACCTATCTACATTTTTGAAACTTTTAGAGGTTCACCTCCCATTATTATTAACTCAATGTAAAGGTGAAGAGGGAAAGACAATCCTACGTGAGGGTGAAAAAGGAAAAACAATCTTAGCTTCACTTTTAAGAATTTGGTCATAGATGAGGTAGCAAAGTCTCTACTCTGGTTGTCTGCATTCTAAAACTGAAGTTACAATTCTTGGTATTGCTAATTATTCCAGTGAAAAGTATGTTTAGTCTCATTAAGAACAGCACTTGTGACTTGAAAACACCTATTTTGACACCATTCCTGCTGTGCATTGGGATTATGAATTGTGGATTCTACTGGATCTTCATGGTGTCCAAACATTGACAGAAGAGAAAAATATCATTATTTTGTCTTGGTCTCTTGGTATTTCTGGTTGTTATGGTTATTGTGCTGATGCAGAATTGATTTAATTTGATTCACAAAATCCGAGAAACTGCTTCCACTGATCATTTTAGCTTTGATAACACCTGCCTGTTTTAAGGAAAACCATTGTGTTGTGAAGGGCATTAGATGCTGTTATGAGAATAACAACCTGTGCTGTAAGGCATGGTGACTCACCAGAATCAATCGAAAAACCTTATCAAATGCAATAAAATGAAACCCATTTGTCTGAACCAGCAGAACAATAGTACACTCTGAGGACAGCTCATTTAACCCTGTCGAAGCCTGTATGATAGCAGGGGGACGGTGATTTTTTGTCATTGCCTCCATACTTTTTCATTGCCATGTCCATTGGGTGTCATTGAGCTTTGTAATATCTAATCTGTCTTTTCACAATCCTAAAATCTGCTGCATTTCAACAAAGAACTTCTAATTTCCAGGAGGAAAATCAAAACACAGACTTGATACTGTCTTAAAACTCACTGACCATGGGACTCATTTTGCGGTAAGGAACGAAGACCCATAAGAAAGGCCATACTGGGTCAGACCAAAGGTCCATCTAGCCCAGTATCCTGTTTTCCAATACTGGCTAATGCCAGGTGCCACAGAGGGAATGAACAGAAGATGTAATCATCTAGTGATCCATTCCCTGTTGCCCATTCCCAGCTTCTGGCAAACAGAGGCTAAGGATACCATCCCTGCCCATCCTGGCTAATAGCCATTGATGGACCTATCCTCCATGAATTTATCTAGTTCTTTTTGAATCCTGTTATAGTCTTGGCCTTTACAACATCCTCTGGCAAGGAGTTCCACAGGTTGACTGTGCATTGTGTGATTAAATGCTTCCTTTTGTTTGTTTTAAATCTGCCTATTAATTTCATTGGGTGACCCCTAGTTCCTGTGCTATGAGAAGGAGTAAGTAACACTTCTTTATTTACTTTCTCCACACCAGTCACGATTTTATAGACCTCTATCATAGCCCCCCTTAGTCGTCTGTTTTCTAAGCTGAAAAGTCCCAGTCTTATTAATCTCTCCTCATATGGTGGCCGTTTCATACCCCTGTTCATTTTTGTTGCCCTTTTCTGAATCTTTTCCAATTCCAATACATCTTTTTTGAGATGGGGCAACCACATCTGCATGTAATAGTCAAGATGTGGGCATACCAGGGATTTATATAGAGGCAATATGATATTTTCTGTCTTATTATCTATCCCTTTCTTAATGATTCCCAACATTCAGTTTGCTTTTTTGACTGCTGCTGAACATTGAGAGGCTGTTGTCAGATAACTATCCACAATGAATCCAAGATCTCTTTCTTGAATGGCAACAGCTAATTTAGACCCCATTATTTTATAGGTATAGTTGGAATTATGTTTTTCAGTGTGCATTACTTTGCATTTATCAACATTGACCCAGTTTTATTTGTGTACTTTGAACCCGGTCAGAGAACAACAGGGCAGTCAGGATCCAGCCCAGGACACTGCCTCAGGTCGGAGCTGGGGCCCCAGGATTATGCCGCCTCTGGTAATTTGCCACCCCAAGCACCTGCTTGTTTTGCTGGTGCCTAGAGCCGCCCCTGGCCTGAACTGCAGTCTCATTTTTATCTCCCCACTTTATTAAACAAATAAAAAATCAGTTCTTTGCCCTTGCCTTTAGGTAAAATAATTTGATACATAACTAGATATTGAGCGAATGCTGTTTTTAAAAGCCTGGGGGTGTGGTCTCTGGGGTGGGGCTGGGGATGAGGGGTTTGCGGTGCAGGAAGGGGCTGGGGCAGGGTGCTGGGGGGTGCAGGTCTGGGAGGGAGTTTGGGTGCGGCAGTGGATGTGGGGTCCCAGAATTGCTTACTGCAGCTCCCGGGAAGTGTCCGCCAAGTCCCTGTGGCCTCTAGATGCATGGGCAGCCAGGGAGGCTCTTGGAGTGGGGGCAGTGTGCAGAGCCTCCCTGGTCACCCATGCATCTAGGGGCTGCTGAGACCTGGTGGCCACTTCCAGGAGCTGCATGGAGCTAGGGCAGGCAGGGATACTGCCTTAGCTCCTGAGCCCCTGATGCACCACCGACTGGACTTTTAATGGACACCTGGCAACCCTAGCCTAGTCCTTTTCTCCTCTGGCTAGCAGTGTTCTTTGCAGCCCTCATTGAAGGGATTGCAGCAATTCCACCATTAGTGGGGGGGCGTTGCCACAGCCTTCCTTCTAGCAGCTGCACCAGAATCCTGGCAAGCTTCCACATCCCGACTCTACCACAGAAGAGCCTCTTCTTGTTCTGTAAAGTGGCCTTCTAGGTTACAATCATGTGACCCTTGGTTACTTGATTCAGGCCCAGGCCTTGGGGCCTTAACCCCTTAAGCCTGGTCTTCACTATGAAAAAAAGGTATGTTATTAACTCAAGTTAACTAACTAAAGGTAAAATCCTAGGGAGACATGGCAATTTGTGATTTTATATTGAGTTTGCAGGTTGAGTTAAAGACTAGGTTCCTTCTTCGGCTTTAACTTCAATGTGAAACCTACAAACTGCCTTGTTTTCACTAGGATTTTTTCTTGTGTTAGTTAACTCAAGTTAGCTAACTTGAATTAAAAACACACCATTCTTTTTCCATACGTAAGACAAGGCCTGTGCCACACCTCATACATCTGCTGAGAATAAATTTTCAACTTGGTGTAAGGAACTTCTGCTGCCATTAGTTACAATCTTCCAAATGCTACAGCAATAGTATTGAAGTGTACTGCACAGGGCACCCTATTTTTAACACAGTGGAGGAAATCAGAACATCTTTTTGACTCCTGTTGCGTCCTAATTACTATATACAACTATTTCATAGTTTTGATGGAAGCAATTGGATGGAATGGAAAACATCTGCAAAATATTATTGGTTAAGAACTCTGATTTCATTACAGAAGACTTAAAGCATCCAGGGAGAGATTTGGAATTTACTTACGTTTGTGAGTTATAGAACACATATTGTAGCAGCTAGAATGTGCAAGCAGCAGCAAACTCTTACCAGATTTCAAATATCACCAGTGCTAGGTCTACCATACACCTGGAGATGCTGTATAAATAACGAGTAAAGTGCTAAGGAGCTTGATGTTTTCTTATTCCTTGTTTATGGTTGGTGTGACATTTGCTCTTTTGTAAAACCTAGCTGATCAAAGGTGGTGGGAAAACATTTCCTTTGAAATGTTACATATGAATGATTTAACATATAAGATTAAAAAGGAAACATTTCTTAGTGTGGGATACTATTCTCAATATAATTTTAGATTCCAGTTATCTGCACATCATCTTCTGCCATCTTGGAAAAGTGACAGTGATGCTAATAATGGCAATGCCCTCAGACATGATGGCTCATAACAGATACACCCAAATACTCCTTTATAGAAACACACTTCTGGAAATGTACTTGCTAGGTTGTCAAACATAATGACAATTAAAATATAATTGAAATACTGTTTATCTTTAAATAAAATTACTTCCATAGAACCTGACATTATTTTATCTCCTTCAACGTAATGTTTGCCCAATGTAGATTTTATTGTATTTGTGATGTGTAAAAACACATGTGCATTTCTTAAATCAGTCAGCTAGCTTTGGAAATATGGTAAGTCTTATGCACGCACTTAAGGCTCAAGATAAACAATCATTATAGCTTTTAGGCTCTCTTGCGGTCAAGGATAAAGCAGGAGTAAGTTTTAAAAAAATAAAGGGAAGACAAATTCTATCAAGGCCTGTGGAAAAGACTCATCACTTGTTAATTTGCATTGAAAACCCAGAATTTTTGCTTTGAAAATCTGATCTATAATTTGCGATAACACTCTCACAGTGTAAAGCAGAAGATTTGGGGAACTGGTATATCATTTTTTTGAATTAGGAAAACTCACATTGTGTATCTATAATTCTCATTGCTTACTTACTTCTGGAGAAATTTCTATGCACTTTCTAGTAGGAGGTCTGGTATTCAGTCTGATTAATCAGAAAAAAAAATACTGGAAAATATATTTTAAGGAGCAATCGTACACCCAAAGGATGGACTAAACAAGTCTTTCCCATCTCTAATTTCTATGAATTCAGTGGCTTCTTTTTAATCCTCCTTTGTAATACCAGTGTGTTTATGTCAAACATTGCTAAATTAGAAGAAAAAACAGAATTCTAAAAAATGTAATGATTTCAGTGGCTAAATAAATGCTCCTTGATCTCTCCTGACATAATATTAATGAGAAAAGATGCTTAAAATTATCTTGTATATCAGCAATTCAGAACTTTAAGCAAATGTAAAACAGAATAAGAATGATAAAATTTCCCAGTAAGTCTGTTTATGGGTATCAGAATTTTTTATTTATTTATTTATTTATTTTTGTAGTGACCACTGTGTTACTAACTGGGTAAGATAAGTGTTAGCATTGAGACTGCTAGATAGATCACAGTAACTTTAGATAGTGTCAGAAAAAAACCCAACTCTATACTATTGTGATTAAATTGTATTTTTGAAATACCTGCACAGCTAGTAAATGGCCTTACTTGAAAAATCTCGGTAGGGTTCAGAGTAGTGGATGGTGCCTTGGAGTCAGCTGAGGCCCATATCTGCATGGAAGTTGGAAGATTTGTGAGTGGCGTATCCTTTCCATGCATAAATTTGAGACAAAGGAAAGCCACATTCACTCCTGTGTCAAGATATACTAAGTGGAGGAAGGAAGAGGGGGCCGTCAGGATGCCTGTTACAGCTTCCTGATTCTCAAACTGCCCTGGCGCTGACAAAAATTATAGCAGTCTAGGGCCTGCTTTAACTCACGCCAGATGGCTATGGTGCTGGTTGGAACTGGTAAGCCAGCTGAAATTTGCCTTAAGGGAGCAAAGTGGAGCTTCCCATCTCTGATCCTGTCACATTCCTTCCCCCTACATGCCCCTTAGTGATGGAATTCTTTTTAATGAGAAAAGAAAGAGGGAATTCTGAACCGGCCAGTTGATGGCCCCTTTGTGCTGCCAGGCTGGTACAAAGAACAGGGCCACCCAGAGTGGGGGGCAAGTGGGGCAATTTGCCCCAGGCCCCGGGCCCAGCAGGGGCCCCCACGAGAGTTTTTCGGGGCCCCTGGAGCGGGCTCCTTCACTTGCTCCGGGGGTCCCGGAAAATTCTCATGGGGCCCGGCCCGGGCCCCCGGAGTTTCTTCGCTCCCGGTCTTCGCTGGCGGGGGGGTCCTTCCTCTCCGGGATAGAAGAACCCCCCTGCCGCCGAATTACCACCAAAGCGGGACCCACCGCTGGAGTGCAGCCGGGTCTTCGGCGGTAATGCGGCGGCGGGGGGGGGGGGTGCTTCCGTTCCGGGACCCGCCGCCGAAGTGCCCCGAAGACCCGCGGTGGGGGCTGCACTTCGGCAGCGGGTCCCGCTTCGGTGGTAATTTGGCAGAGGGGGTCCCCGCCGTGGGTCTTTGGGGCACTTTGGTGGCGGGTCCCGGAACGGAACGACTCCCCGCCGCCGACTTACCGCCGAAGCGGGGGCCCCCCGCCGCCGAAGACCCCGGGCCCCCGGAATCCTCTGGGCGGCCCTGACAAAGAGAATAGAATTGAGGCTGAGAATCTGGCCCTAGAGGGATGATGAGCACATACAGCTCCCATTAATTTCGTTCAGCAAGGTCTAGAGCTTGTCTCTTTACTTTTAAGATTACAGGACATGGGCCTGATCCTATTCCCACTGAAAGAGATTTAATGCTTTTTTTGACCGGGCTCTGCCTCCTTTTATGTTTAGAAACTGCCTAGCACATTGTGGCCACTACTAGGCCATATATCTATATCTATATCTATCTGTATCTATATATTAATAGGAATTTGGCCATTGACTACAATGGGAGCAGAATCAGGCCCTATGGACAGTTGATGAGGTGCAATAGATTTTGGATGCAAAAGGATAACTAAATGAGGGATTAGATTTAGCAGCTGGGATAGTTCATAGAGAATACAACGCCGTTTCTCTAAAGCAGTGGTGGGCAAACTGCAGCCATTGGCTGGGAATGCTAAACCGTGGCCACTGGGAGCTGCAGGCAGCCATGCCTGTGGACGATCAATGCAAACACTGTCTCATGGCCTGCCAGCGGATTACCCTGATGGGCTGCGTGCGGCCCGCAGGTTGCAGGTTTCTCACCACTGCTCTAAAAAGTATGCTCGCGCACGTGCGTACGCACACACACAAAACCTATTAAGGAGTGTCATAACCTATATGACTAGATTGGTCAGGAAATTGAAGTTGAAAATAAATGTTGCTTGAAATGAGGAGTTTGAAAAATGAATGTGTCTGCAGCTGAGATGTATAAAAACAGGATATGATTTATGAAGATTTTGTGATCTGGTACTAAACAAGGTGAACTAGAAATAGTGTTGCACCTTGTAGCTATAGATACTGTCATATCATGATTCATGAACAGGGATACCAGAGTAGATAAAGGGTGTTATTTGCATTGATTGCAAATTCTTATTTCACTGGGCTCTAAATCTTCAGAATAAATTGAGAGTAGTTGATAATATTTGTTTAGTAAATTGCTGAGAAGTGATTAAAAGCAATAAAACAAAATGTTATGAACAGAAAAGAAAATGAGCTTGTGAAAAAGATTTTAAATGATATATAATTGCATGAAAATAAAAATGCAGTATCCACAGCTCAGTACTCCTGCTCTATTTTCTTAGTGGTTGACAGGTAATTTTAGCATGAAAATTAAACAGTAGAGGATGGACCTTTAGAAATAAAATGAATTTTAAAGATTCAGTGTTCTTACTCTCAGCAGAATTTAAGTGTAAACTCTTTGGTAAACATACCTTCCAATTCCAGCTTTCTTTTTTTGGACCCACCTTCGTAACAGGCAAAACTTTTGATATAGAGTATAATTATGATTAATTATTACTTGTATAAGGCCAGTGTCATGCTAGGTGCTTTACAAATGGACAAAAAGAGAAGGTCCTGGCCCTAAACAGCTTGTCATGTAGGTAGACAGCATACAAATGAAGGCCGAGCTCAGGTTGCAGTGAGTGAAGTTGAGCAGCTATTGTGTTAGTGCCACAGGATCTGTTTGGCTGTGTTGTTTTAGGTTTTAATATTTTATGCTTTGTGTTGAAGGCTTTCATTTGTCTGCTAGTTAAATCTGATTTCTTCAGTCTAGGAGTGCCTTGGGAGGAACTAGGGCTTTTAGAGGGTGTTGAATATTCAGTTGACAGAAATGAATGACTGTGGAGGTGGTATCAAAGGTAGAGAAGGTTTTTTTTGGTACCCATAACCTTCATCCAGTTGTTACCAACTGTATCAAGTCTACAGGTATTTACTAAACTGTATCCCTTAAGTATTCTGGGGAACAATTTCAGTGAATCCACTGTGGGTTGTGATTTAAACAGAGTGATGGAGATGAGCAAACCATGGCAAACAGTGTAGATTCAGCTTCTTTTCCAAGTTTCTGGTTTAGGGCCAAAGCCAAAGGGAATATTTGCATGATCAAGTGAGCAGGATTTAACCCTTAATAAGAGTGATCCTGGATAGTGAAAGGAATGAAATTCCTTTTAAAGACAAGTATCAGAGGGGTAGCCGTGTTAGTCTGGTTCTGTAGAAGCAGCAAAGAATCCTGTGGCACCTTATAGACTAACAGACGTTTTGCAGCATGAGCTTTCGTGGGTGAATACCCACTTCTTGCCCCACATCCTGTGCAGCAGCAGGCCCCACGGCAGAGCCTGGCAGCTGCGCCACAACGCCGTCCAGGACCGCCTGGTGAAGGCCATCGCCCCGCACCTGGGAGAGATCGCTGTCAATCGCGCCATCCCCGGCACCGACAGCCTGCTGCGCCCAGACATCGTCATCACGGATGAGGACCGGAAAAAGATCATCCTCGTCGACGTGACAATCCCGTTCGAGAATAAGACCACGGCCTTCCGCCAAGCCCGAGCCCGCAAACTCGAAAAGTACGCTCCCCTGGCTGACACCCTGCGAGCAAAGGGCTACGAGGTCTACACTGACGCTCTGATCGTTGGGGCCTTGGGCGCCTGGGACCCCCTTAATGAACGTGTGCTGCGGACCTGTGGGGTGGGCCGTCGCTACGTGCGGCTCATGAGATGCCTAATGGTCTCGGACGCTATTCGGTGGTCCAGAGACATTTACACAGAGCACGTCACCGGCCACCGTCAATACCAAGAGTAAGCCGGTGTGACTTCATGCACCCACAAGGGGGAAGAGACCTGTAAACTTCCCCTGTTGGACTTTATCCCCTGAGCCCTGAACCAACCAAACTGAACTCTGCCCTGTGAGGGTCATCCTATCATCATTACCCAGTCCGCTCATTTATTCATGCCCACGACTATCCATAACCTGTTTGTATGAGTGATGTACCCTCACTGCTTGCTGGCTGTACCTTGAACTCACCCACCGTATACCCCGCACTGGGGACATGACAGACTGTGTATATGTATATGCTGTCCAATACCTTGCATCCGAAGAAGTGGGTATTCACCCACGAAAGCTCATGCTGCAAAACGTCTGTTAGTCTATAAGGTGCCACAGGATTCTTTGCTGCTTTTAAAGACAAAACACTGCAATTCAGTGCTTGTTCCTGCAATGCATCCCTGCAACAACATATTGCCTGTTGTTGATTTCTATTTGATAAAGATCACTCTTTTGGCAATGAGAATCCCCAAAGTGACCATTTTCCTGGAGCTGTAGATATCCTTGGGAGTATTGTTAGGGCTTCTAAAACAAACAGATGTGGAATTTCTAAATCTGCAGTTACTTGAATACTGGTGGTTTATTTTCTGTCAGGGATTTGGACAGTCCCATAGCATACATAACAGAGTGCCCCATCTGAGTTAAACAATGCCAACATTTGCTTTGGAAAGCCCAGCTGTGTGCCTTTCAATTAGAGTGTGTTGTTTCAAACATAGGACCAGCTCCTGCTTGCCTTACTCAGACTTGGTCTATACTACAAAGTTAGGTTGATGTAAGCCACTCAGCATCAACTTAGCTGAGTATGAATGTACATTTAGATTTGTCTCCCACTGATGTAAGTGCCGCGTTACAGCGACGTAGTGATACCATCTCCTTGAGTAGAGTTGAGCCATGATCGATGTACTGAGGTTGATGCAGTGCAACTGTAGTCACTGTATTGCTTATGTTGACCCTAACTGTCCCACAATACTCCACATTGATTGCTCTGGTCACATTGTGAACTCTACTGCCCGGGGTCATGGAGAAAAGAAGGCTCCCTTCCCTTTTAAAGTGCTGCAAATTTTTGAAATGCCTTTCTGATTGTCCTAGCAGCTCACCTAGCACACTTAGCAGTACTCCATTGTTGTGTGCAACTGGCCAGCTGACCATACTGGCTACATGCTCCAGATGTGCTCAGGCTTGGAGTAGACAGGAGATGCTGGATCTCCTGGGCTTGTGGGGAGAAGAGGCTTTTACAGATGTCCATATTTCTATGAGCAGATTGTCCATGGGATGCAGAAGAAGGAATATGACAGAAATCAGCAGCAGAGGGAAGTTGAAAGGAAAGGAACTGTGTCAGACATATCAGAAGGCCAGGCAGGTCAACAGTATATCTGGTGCCAAGTTGAAGACTTGCCATTTTCACAAGGAGCTTCATGACATATTTTGTGAGGACCCCACCATCTGCAGCTGTTACATGAATGACATCAATGACAAACTGTCCCACAGCAATCTGTCCTCCAAGAAATTATGTTCTCTGCTGATTCGGTTCTTCTTAAGGCTCTGCAAATACTGGACGATTGTGCGTCCTGTGCTTGCAACGCTTATGACGACAGTGCAGAGCTGTGCAGGCTCCATGCTTCTGTCAGAGATAGCAGACCAAGACGAGGGCCATCAAGGTTCATGGTATATTTTTTAAAGGTGCAAAAATTATGGGATATGCATGACATTATGGGATGGAGACAGTTGCACACTGGGAAGTTGACTCCTTGCTCCCAGTCACTGTGAGGCAAACCTGCAGTCAAACCAGGGCTGATTGCTCAGCTCTCCAGAGCCTCAATAGATGCCCATCCAACAGACAGGGATATTAGTTGGTGGCTCCTTCATGGAGCTATGAGCACGGGCGCGTACCTGGCGTGATTCACAACCTCCCCTGACACCTGCTCCTTCTGTGGTGAGATGGTGACCCTGGCACACATTTACATTGAGTGCACCAGGTTCCAGCCCCAATTATGGCTCCTCCAGAACCTCTTCCTTAAGTTCAGGCTGCACTTTTTCCTGCACTTCCTTATTTATGCACACCCATTTCATGTTGGCCCCACTGTAAAGGTCCTCTCTTCTGTCATGTTTCTGGGCAGCGTTCCTCTGGGCATTGTCCACTGGCTCCCTGGATGCCATTGAGGAGCAATGGGCTCTGTCCAGGGTTCTCTGCTCAGGGTCCCCCTCTGGATCCTTGATTTTGAAACTGTGACCCTCACTTCCATCCCTGTTTTTTCATTAGTTATCCCCCATGATCAATTGATGTCTAGGTCTGGTGGCTCCTTCCCTTAGGCTTAGGGAGTGGCCTTTAGATGTGGATGGACCTATACCCAGAGCTTCAGTATGTGCCCTGACTTACCCTTCCAACAGAACCTGCCTTCAGGTATGCGGCAGCTATCCCTAAGCTGAGCCTGGTTAGATGACCCTCAGGCTCAGGTATTTCCCCAAACCTGCCAGAGCTGTAGATCCATGTGTGCAATAGCACTACCTGGCCAGGGAGGGACCCTCCTGCTGCCACACAGTGTAACAGATTCTCTAGACTGCTCTGGAACCTGTTCCTGCTCCTGCCCAGCCTTGCCTGGGCCCTGTCCAGTCTTATCCTTGTCCTACTCCAACCTCGTTCCAGCCCTGTTACAAAATCCCTCCAGCTTTACCTCTGCCTCCTGACCTTCCTTGGACTCTGAGCATCTGTCTTCGACCCCTGGACTCTGGCTATTGTACTGATTTGGGCTTGTCTACGAACTCTGATCTCAGTTCTGATCCTTGCCTGTCCCTGGATCTCAATTCCAGTGCTACCCTCAGTCTAGTCCTGACCCTACGTCTGGGTTTTGACCTCCGCACCAGTCACGAGGGCTGACTATCAGGAGGCAGTGCATGATAGTCATCCCTTTGTGAGTCATTTCTGCCCCATCATACATTTTCAAAACTTTCCAAAAGACAGTGTGCTGTATGGTGGCTGATTGCACACTGGGATACCTGCCCATGGTGCTTCGACACTCCTGGTGAGTACACGCAGCGCTCATGCAAGGAACCAACTATGCAGGCACATAAGCAATATACTAACTGCAGCAGCTTTATGCTGGCATAACGTGCATCAACCAAAGTTTGTAGTATAGGCATAGCCTCATTCTGAACTACTTGTGTGAATAAATACAAGAAGGCCATGGCTACACTTGCAAATTTGCAGCGCTGCAGCAGGGTGTGAAAACACATCCTCTCCAGCGCTGCAAATTGCGGCGCTGCAAAGCGCCAGTGTGGTCAAAGCCCCAGCGCTGGGAGCGCGGCTCCCAGCGCTGTACGTTATTCCCCACAGGGAGGTGGAGTACGGACAGCGCTGGGAGAGCTCTCTCCCAGCGCTGGCGCTTTGACTACACTTAGCGCTTCAAAGCGCTGCCGCGGCAGCTCTGCCACGGCAGCGCTTTGAAGTGCAAGTGTAGCCATAGCCGAAGGCTTTGGCATATTGTCTATTATAGTGGAGCCCCATTGGAGTGAAATGTATTCCAGTGTGATGGGCTGGTGCAAATCCTCTGCACATAAGTAAGCCTTGTGTTGGGGCTGGGCAGGCAAAATAAGCCAGGGAAGGGTCATGGGATCTGTGCTTATGGGGTTTCAGTCCCTTCAGAGCAATGATGGATGGCGCAATATCTGTTATTTTAATGCCTATATTAGAGTAGTATCTGCATTATGTGACCCCGTGGCCCGCTCACAGGTAGAGATGTGTATCTACAAATGTCATCTCTCCTAGCCCCTCATTTGGTACTCTGCACAGGGCCTGATTACTTAAGTTTTATGGAGGTAAAGTGGATTTCATCCCTAGTGATTAGAGAGATTATTCTGCCCATCAGCTTCCTTCACAGATCTGCTAAAAATCAACACTTCAGAAGCTGAGTTCAAGCAGCGATCACGTCTGATTTATTCATTTTCACAGCAGACTACAGCAATACCCTATTATTTTCTTCTTAGGCATAATTTGCTACTAGGCTCAAGCAGTAAGGCAAAAGGCAAGTTCTCTGGTTTAGTTGTAAGCGTTTGTTTCAGACATATACCACAGAGTGTGTGTGTGATGGGATAGTGTGGTATAAAGGTTTTATCAGTATGAGTTGGAGCATAAAATGTTTAAAATATCTATTTGATTGCTTTTTAAAAAAATATGTGCTTTTTTGTATCCTATTTAGTTTTTATTCCAAGCTGAGTGGAAGATGGGGAGGAAGATACGGGTAGGAGCCTTTTCTGCTCCCTTCCTCCACAGAAGGCAACAACTAAATAGAGTGGAGGGAGATGGCAGCAGTTGGGATCTACTTCCTGGTCTATGAAGATTTTGGGAGCTAATGAGTAGTTTACATTTCTCTCCCTTGGCTGTATTTACATAGCTGGAATTTGTTGGGGACCCCTGAGAGGCAGTTACTCGGCAACGAAATGGTCAGTGGACTTGAACTTGGGAACAATGGAAGTAATTTCAGCAGATATGGATTAGTGTGCTGAGGACAGATGAAACAGTCAAAGGTGAATGATAAATATGTTTATCACAGGATTCTGTAATGCATCCTATCGACATCATCTCTATTGTATGTGAAACACACAAGAAATAAGAAATGTTAAAAGCATTTCTATGACATCAAAGTTTTACATTAGTCTTTAACAAAAGCAATTCAACCCAAACATTTCAGATTTATTTTGTGTAAGAACAGCCCCTGAAGCTTCAAAGGAAGTGATTTGTGTATTTAACAACCAAGTACCATACACATAACTCTTATTATTATAATTATTCTTCTTCGATATTACATCATGGAGATAGATAGATAGATGGATGTATTTAAAACAAATAGTCTTCCCAACATACAATCATAAAAATCATAAAAAGGGGAAAACTACTGTCTAAAATTTATCCTCAGGAGTCACCAATAAATCCCGACCATGCACCAACTTCATAGGTTTGGGTAGTTTTGTTAAACCTTTCACCGGATTCCTACATTTTAGGTGCTCAGATGCACTTGTTCTTCTTTGGTTTTCCTTATTATTGTTGCTGTTATTATTTTAGTAGCACAGTGTCGAGGAGCTCCACTCATTGTGCCAGGTGCTGTGCAAAACACAGAACAAAAGAGAAGACTGTCCCTTCCCCCAAAAGCTTACAGTCTAAGTATAAGACAAGAAGTAATAGACGGATACAGACCTATGTGGGATACAAACCTGCGTGCAAAGAAACAATGAGACAGTATTGGTCAGCATGACAGGCAGTGATCTCTGCACTCCAGCAGCCATGAACTATTAGTCTGGACCATTTTCAGAATCAGCTTCTGGTTAAATGCCAACTCTTGGGCACATAATCACTTATGCTGGCAAAAACGGAGCTTGTGCATAAAATTGGGTAATTGGATGTTTAGCTACTTGTGCACACAAATACTCTGTGGACTTGATGCTGCATAGCATATATGTAGATTCCTCTGAGAGTGCAGTTGTTAGGCCCAAAAAAGGGTAAGCACCTCATTAGCACGATAGTAATCACACAAGTGCACATCTCCTCAGACACATACATTATCTATCCATACCTATTTCTTTTTTTATCTTGTGCACTTGTGAGTAAAGGAGCAGTTACAGAGGGAGCTTGAGAGTTGCTGCCACTTATTGCAGAAGACCGAATCTAGCATTCTGCCTTCACACAGCCTCCACTCAGACTTGCTCACTATGCTTGACACTGAATCCCTCATTCTGGGTATGTGTTCAGTGATGATCCAATGCTCAGCACTGAACAGAACTTTGTACATATACAATTACAATATAATATGGACAAACAATCTTCAGAAATGCAATAAAACCTATTTTATAAAAATAGAATGCTACAGAAAATTCTGGGGTGGTCGAAGGCATTTGGCCTCATGCCACACACCAAAATACAGTTGAGACATATAAGGTATGTCTACACTGGAGCTGGAGGTATAATTTCCGGTTTGGATAGACATACCCATGCTAGCTCTGATCAAGCTAGTGCACTAAAAATAGAGTTTCACTTCAGCAGGGTGAGCAGCGGGACGGGCTAGCCACCTTGAGTACTTACCTAGGGTTTAAGATGGGCTCATACTTGGAGTGACTAGCCTGTCTTGCCACAGCGCTACACTTCTATTTTGAATACACTAGCTCAATCAGACCTAGTTTGAATATGTCTGCTCGAGCTGAAAATTACACCTCCAGGTCCAGTGTAGACATACCCATGGACACGAGTGTCCTGTGAACTGTGCAGGCTGTTGTACGTTATTGCTTTAGCAAGCTTAGGCCCTGTCTATACTGGTGATATTATGTGCTGGTGTAGCACAATCAGTGTGCTGTCCCTAGTGTGGGTGCTCTCTAGTGTGTGCTCTGAAGGTTAATGAGTAGTCATGAATCTTTATAAATACTACACACAAGAGGCCTCCAAAACATTTTTTTGATGGCTTCATGTTTCTTTTTATCTTAATATACTTAGATTTCCCTAGGCTTTTCCTGGTATAAAATCCCATATCACCAGTGACATTGGATTCTCCTAATCTGCATCTGAAAACTTGAAAGCTGCTGTGCTGGGAGCTAAGGCTGTCCATTTATCCAAACCTAGTATGATGCAGGCAACCACAATATGCTCCACAGTACCCCCTCTAATAGCTTTGACCCTGACCTAGAAAGACAGTCTCTTTTAATGGTGTGAAGTTCAGTCTCAAAGGGAGCCTCCTACCTAGCTTCTCGATAGTGGAAGATGACTTATTTGTGAGTGTTGAGATATGAGCTGCTTTTGAGTGAGGATAATGAATCCCATTTCAGTTAGCTCTATGCTTGGAGTGTTTCAAAAGTATATTAGGCATGCATCTGTTCAATGAGCAATGTGTATTTTAATGTGACAAATCTCCCTGTAAAAATGAATTGATGCAGCATGTAGGAAAAGCTGCACAGGACCATTGTAGGAAAATGTTAGTGCGAACATGCAAAATAAGATTTTAAAAAAATATAAATAAATAACTTTACTTCCAAGTAGCATTTACAAGTTTCAAAGGACGTTTTGCATTTAGTTTCAGAGCTCCTTCCTACATGATTGATGAGGTGTCCCATATTTTGTTACTTTTCAGCATGTTAATTTTGACTGTTTTATCACTGGGTGACTAAGGATTGATAACACACAAGAGAGAAATAAATACACAAGAGCAAAGCGAGAGCAAACAGGAAAAGCAATCCAGCTATTAGTGATCTGAGAACTCAGTCTACTTCCCTTTTTTAGGGTTTTATTGATTGTCTCCCTCTTCTGAGTCTAAAAAGGGACAATCAGTTTTCATTTTATTTTCAATGGAGTAAATATACCAGCAGTCATGCAGCTTCACAAACCCTCTTTGTGACCTGTTGGACTGGGGAAGTGATGTTAATAGGAATCAAAGCAACCTGTCTCAACTGCAGAATCTACAGAATCTAACAGCAGTACCTATACACTTTTGTATTCTGCGTTTTACCATTCTTCCTCAAAATAATGAAAACAATTATCTGTCTGATCTACAATATTTTTAAGCGCTTGTCTACACTTACAGGATTTTCCACACCCCTAAGTGACGTAGTTATACCGACATAAGCTCATAATGTAGACAGAACTAACATGCCTATGGTTAGGTCTGAGGGTGAGATTGAGGAGTCTTTATTAAAGATGTGGGCCTTGTGTTTGGATATGAACAGTTAGGCCTGGTCTACACTGGGGGAGGGAGGTGAGCTAAGTTGGTCTAAGTTACGCAACTTCAGCTATGAAAATAGCGTAGCTGAAGTCCACGTACTTAGAACTACTTACCATGGTGTCTTCACTGTGGTAGGTCGACGACTGACGCTCCCCCATCAACTCCACCTACGCTTCTCGCTCTGGTGGAGTACCGGAGTCAATGGGAGATGTGATAAATCAACCCCCATTGGATCGATTGCTCCAGAGGTAAGTGTAGACATGCCTTTAGAGTTGGGCTGTACTCTGGTAGAAGTCCCACTGCTGAGAATCTGATCTGATCTGATCTGGCCAGTTGATTTGTAGCTTTGCTCCACAGTGATGCTAGCTTGATAGTTCATGGATGGGTATGCAGATTTATTTAAGGCATCAGCCCTGTAGAAAAAGCTAAAATTGACTCCTAGAGTGAGCTATGCTTAGTGCAGAAAGTTTCTGTGGTTACTTAGGTTAACTTTCACTCCAATTGGTTGTATGTGTGTGTCTGTGTGTGTGTACACATTAGAAAAAGCTTCTTCTATTGACCATAATGCTCAAAAGTACAACCTGAGTTCACAGCATGACTTTTAATTAAGTTACCAGAACCATAAATGTCTCTTTGCCCTTTTCAGCATCAAGTATCAGATCAACTTAAATGCGGAAAGTGATGCTGCCTTTGCCATTAGATTTGCATTGTAGGCAAATGTAACAGCTCATTCACTATTGGCAGGAATTGATTTAGGAAGGATGCACAGGAGCTCAATGTCTAATTTCATTCTGAATGCTTCCACACCACCACTATACCAATGTAACCGGTGAAACAGATGACAAATGGGTGTTTGGTGGGAAAAGTAACATTCTGACTAGAAGAAACAAAACCCACAGGGAATATTTAGCATAGTGTCACTGTAGGGTAATGCACTTATCACCTCTGGAAACTAGTTCCATTTGGTTTCGGCTACAGCTGTATATTGTTCAGCATAATAGGATGTTTCAGTACTAGATATCAAGGTTGTCACAGGTCCTGCTGCATACTCCCACTCTGTATTAGCATTGTTCTTCAGTAGCTTGCATAGCATCTGTCTGCCTTTGCACTATACCTGACTCCAGGTGATGTTATATCAGTCCATCACTTTCTTCTTCCATAAATATTGACCTGCAGTACTGTATTGTGCTAAGGGAGATGGAGAAAAGCTATGATCATAAAGAGACAGTTTGGATCCATTAGCATTTCTTGATGTCTTTCAATTTATTTTCAGTTACAACAGAAAATATATATTGTCTTGGAACCCACAATCTCTAAGCCCTCTGCCAACAATGCATTCTTTAAAACATGGAAATTAAAAGAGACTTGTCTGTCTGCTGCATTGTGATAAACACCTTTATAATATAACTTGGAAGGCTAATATTTACATGCAACCCAGATAAGAACAGCTGTGTGGCTGGGCCAGGGTCTGTTCTGCAGCTAGATAGAAACTCAGTGTTAATCCCAAGTGCAGCAGAAAAAGCCCTCTCTGGGGTATCACATTTATTTGCTGGATAGTTTTCTGGGGTATCCAAAATCTTCATGCTACTGTCTGGCTCAGTGGGGTGTCCAGCTAATGCTACAACTGAGGTAAGGTGCCTCACCTCTGTGAGTGTCCAGATGGGTCACAAATGGCCTGCATACAAACTGCAAGAAAGGGTCACTGCATTTTTTCTTGGGTGGTGCATTATGATGTCTATGCTCTAATTTGATTTCTGAATGTGTTTTGAAATGCGTCATTTTATTCTCAAAGGCTGATAACAATATCCTTTTTAATTGGAGAGGGACTCCTGTGCTTTGTTCCTTTCCTCTTTCCATCACTCTGAAGGCAACTGTTAGAAACAAATAAATCTGTATTGTTGGCCTTTTGGTCTCAATATAATGAAAGATGGATAACAGTGGACTTATTTATTAGGTAGCCATTCTATAGCAGCAATGGTGCAATTTGTTACATCTACAGTAAATGCCTTGTACATGTCCAAACAAAAAGCTCTAAGGTGATGTGCAGACATTTCATTCTCTTTATCTGCAACAGCCTTTGTCGTCCATAGGGTCCTATGAAAGACTTTGAAGTCCTTGGGAAAAATTATCATGCCAGCAGCAGAACGAGTACAGTATTAACCTCCTGTGGAGACTTGATTCTTTAAGCATTAATGAACTGCTTTCATATTGTAATAGAAGTAAGATACAGAAGTCTACTGACTATTTTTATGGTTTACAGCCATTACAATCAGATAAGGATGTTTCCCCTAGTGTATTGAAGTGGGAAATAAGCTGATATATATTCTTCTTTTCTTGTCTTTCCTAGTGTTCATAAAATGTTGAAGTACTGGAAATATTGGGGGTTGATGGGGCAGAGCATAGGTCCAGTTTCTCCCCAACCCAATACACGCGGATTGGACATCCAAATTCCACTAGAAATGCTTCAGAAGAAAGGATAATATTGTCTCTGAGTGAGAGGAGGTTTTGAGATTATGTATTCATTAATTTTGGGCCTTGTCTGATAAACTGTGCCAAAACTATGGATGGATATCATAGTAAAAGGCCACTTGCTAATTCTCTGACTCATTCTTCTTATCCTACAGGATGCTTAAGTGATTGTCTAAATGGGGATTGCTAATGAGCTCCTGTGAGCTGTGGGATTATCAGCAAAAGAATAGTCAGTACTACTGATAGTGGCCATGATTATATACCTAATTTGTATTTCAAAAAATGTTTAGAGCATCTAAATTCTATGGACTTGACTTGATTCATGCCAAAAACAATAATTAGCTAAAGCAAGTATTATTTGCATCAGGTAGTCTTCAAAACAAAAGAATAGTCAGGAAAGACAGATGCTGTCTGGCTCCTCTGATATTTTATGGGGAAGTTACAGGGCTGGTGCTTCCATTAGGCGACCCTAGGCGACTGCCTAGGGCGCCAGGATTCGGGGGGTGGCATTTTGCGTGCTCCCCATGGGGTGTGCGGGAGCTTCAGGTTCCGTTCCTGTCGTGCCGCTGAAGAAGGACTTCCACCGACGTGCTGCGGAAAACAGCGGCAGGCAATTGAGCTACCGCCGATGTTTCGGCAATGACTGCCGCTGTCGCCTGCGGCATTTTGGCGGAGGGTCCTTCTTCGGCGGTGCGACGGGAGCAGAACCGGAAGCTCACGCGCACCCCATGTGGAGCGCGCAAAATGCCACCCCCCCAATTCTGCCTAGGGCGCCAGAAACCCTGGCGCTGCTCCTGGTAAGTTAACTTTTATTTCATGAATGTAAAAGCAAAGGAATAGCAAAATATAAATACATTTGGAAAATGATCTTTAAACATGGTGTGCATTGAGAAAATGCATATGATAAGACTTCCCTGATACTCCCAGAAAGAGGAGTGATTTAGTGGTCTGAGAACAGGCTTAGGACCAAGGATTTTCTGAGGGCTTGTCTACACTGGCAATGTTAAAGCGCTGCCGTGGCAACGCTTTAATGTGGCTTGTGTAGTCATGGCATAAAAAAACCACCTCCATGAGGGGCGTAGCGCTAGTGCACTGTCTAAACTGCCACTTTACAACACTGAAACTTGTAGTGCTCAGGGTGTTTTTTCACACCCCTGAAGGAGAAAGTTGCAGGGCTGTAAAGTGTCAGTGTAGACAAGCCCTGAGATATAATTCCTGTTCTGATCGCTCTGTAGCCCTGAGCAAACAATTTAATTGCTCTACCATTGAGTTCTATAAAATGGGGACTTAACTAAAGAGGAGCGTGGTGGGGATTCACTAGTTAATGTTTTGTAAACTGCCTTGAATAGGAAAATTGTTATAGAAGTCCTAGGGATTGTGTTCTCCTTAACGAGCCATTTGTCCTCTCCTCTCACTCTTGACTCTTCTATTATCTTTTTTATGGTTGAAATGAAATATCCTCCATTTCCACTTTTAATTGAATCAACCCCCCCCACCCTTCCTGCCATTTCTTGTCTGCCTTCCACCTTGCGTCTCATTGTTTCATTGGTCATATTATATCCATTAGGTTAGGTTGTAAACTCTTGGAACAGGGAGTTTGTCTAACTGTGTAAGACATTATGTATACCTGTGGGGTTATGGAAAGGAATGAATAATAAGAATTTTAGCTGATACTGTATCCACCACACTTTGTGATGTAGAAGTGAGCAAATCTGTGGCAAAACTGGGTTTTGAACTGGGTTCAAAATAGAATTAGATAAATTTGTGGAACATAGGTCCGTCAATGGCTCTTAGTCAAGATGGTCAGGGATGCAATCCCATGCTCTGGGTGTCCCTAAACATCGGTCTGCTATAAGCTGGGACTGGATGCCAGAGGATGGATCACTTGATAAATTGCCCTATTCTGTTAATTTCTTTGGAAGCATCTTGCACCAGCCACTGTTGGAAGACAGGATACTGGACCAGTATAGCCATTCTTATGTTCTTAAAAGCCATAATGGATCCAGATGGAAAGGGAAAGTGGCTAACTGGGATGTGCTCCCACTACCTGCTTGAGAAAAATATCTAGGTGTTCACTGGTTTGGATGGTAGAAGTTGGGGGAGTAGTCAGGAGTGAGGGGGAGGCATTGGACTGCAAGGTCCCGCACCTAAATTGCAACAAAGTCATATAGCCTGAGGCAGCATTAACTCCCACTGCATCTGTGTTCTGTAACTCTCCTGCAACCAATGATCCTGCTGCAGTGTCAAGATTGTGGTGAGACGAGAAGGGAGTGCTGGGGGAAGTCCCTCTGTATACCTGGGCAGGAATCGCGGGTGTGTCTGCTCCCTTGTGCATGCTGTTTGGCCTTATTACTTCAGACGGTTGCACAGATCTGTTATCAGAGATAACACTGAAGATGTACTTGATTATGACATATAGCATACACTTTCATATTTCCTCATAAGATATGCTGCAGAATAACTAACTTGGAAAACTTGCACAGTATCTTACTATGTCCAATATATTTTACAGCTGGTAGTAATGCAGTATATTTTCAGCCTATTTTAACATGTGTGAGGTTGGGCAGATCTTTGCTATAGATTTTACGAGGTGGGTGCTCTGATACTCTGATGATAAACAGCAG
Organism: Mauremys reevesii; assembly: GCF_016161935.1. Lineage (NCBI taxonomy): Eukaryota > Metazoa > Chordata > Testudines > Geoemydidae > Mauremys > Mauremys reevesii. Next base: position 83,356,063 of record NC_052627.1, on the reverse strand, counting down.
TATAAATCCCTTATGTAAGATGTTTAGATAATTCATCAAACTCCATACTCTGCAACAGACCTTTGCTATTGGGAACACATTGGCTTTAAATGAATCATCTTTATCACTGATATTGAATGAATAAAATGATTGGTGTTTCCCCCCTTCAATGAGTTGTGAGGTATTTTAAAGGTACTTCTTTCTTCAAAAGTTGTCAACTCAGGCCTTACCCTAACCTGAAAAGGACAAGTGTAAAATGTTACTTCTTTGTGCTATGAAAGTTCAGTGAATGATTTCAAATCTTGTTGTTAATGGTACTTCTTGGTTCACATTTGGACCTGCATAGCCATGTAAAATAGTCTCAGCTTGATTTAATTGACCCCATATAACCTAGCAGGCTTCTCTAGCAGGATCATATCCCAGACCTCCTATACTGTACTTTATTTCCACAGGTGTACTAAAAATGACACGAACCTGATGGAGTTACATCAATTCAATCTGACACTAACATTTTCTATATTTAGAACTACATAAGCATGTGGTTTTGCAATCTGGCACTTTCATTCCTGTGTAAGCCGACCAGTGCTGCCATAGGAATGCTGCCATGATTTACTGCCAGTATATGTGACCCTGTGCTAAGCCTGAGGGACGTGCTTACATCCAGTGCCCACTGGTAGTTACTGTGTTCTGTAATTCAACTCTGTAATTCAGTAACTTTTAAAAACCTGACTAAATAGTTACCACATGGTGGAAAATTGGCAATATGGGACTCAAACTTTTGTGTGGTATTAAATCAACACTTGGAAAAAGTTAAATATCATCCTCAATGCCCTCCATGTGTTTGGTCCCATTGACTGAAATGCTTGTAAAGCATGACATTATTTCATTTTTATAAGGTTTGTCACATCCAGTGAAATATATTACAGTTGCTTTGAAAAGACTCATGCAGGTGTCTTCTGAGCTCGCTCAAATAGAACATAACATACAGCATGTGCAGTTCATAGTACTGTGATTAAAATAATCTCATAGTATACTGATTTGTAATAATCCAGTAATATTTGGTGGGATTTTAATAGGAATTCCCTTGTACTTCCAGAAGTCAGGTAGTATCTAGTCTGGCAGATAATCAGCATATGCATATTAATCTCGAACTGGATACTTACAGCCATTACACTCAGTACACAGTTTACATGGATTAGTTTTTAAAAAAGACTCTTGACCTTTTCTGTCACCTAAGTAACTCATCACCATGAAGTCTCTGTAAAATGCAGCTACCCACCCTGTGGATGATGTGTAACCGAAGCTGAAGCCTCTGCACTGGCCTCTTATGCAATTTAAGGTGTTGGTGATGCTCTTTTAAGACCTGAATGATTTGGGACTCCAATAAATAAGTGGAATATTTTCAAAAGGCACGAAGGTCAGTTAGGCGGCACAAACTCCTACTGAAAGTCAGTCTGATTTGTGTGCCTAATTCTCATTTGTGCCTTTGAAGATCTCCCCCTAAATAAATAGTTGAATGACTAAGGCTAACCACTAAAAAGATCTTCAGGCTAAATTGCCCTAATACAAATGAGCTGATTGTAGGGTACAGCATAGAGGTTGCACGGTCTTGGTGTCAGCTCCTGAAGCCACTGAGGCTCATTGAAACACAGTTCTTGCAGCAGAAGAGGAAGAGTATGGTAGCTACACAATTATGGACTGGGTAACCCTCCCACCATTGGGTAATGCAGGGGTATGGGAATATTTAAGTTAGCTTTGCGGGAAGAGAGAACTCCAAGAATAAGTGGCCAAACACAAGGTATATGAGAGCAGAGCCCACTTTTTAAAAGTCTGACGCTACTTTTAATGAATGTATTTTGGTTCCTAAATACTATGATGATTGCCCTCCTCTCCCTCCTGTCCCCAGGCCCAAATTACTTATATCACAGGACTTCTGCAGCTGAATTGACACTTTGTTAAAATTCTCTACTTTGTGTATGGCTGGGAGGACAACCAGTACTGTAAGAGTGAGGCATGGTGCAATCCCCAATCTTAACCTTGCCCAAGAAACTTAGGGGCTGGATATATACCGCAGTGAAGTCAATGGGAGGTTTCCCTTTGCCTCCAATAGGCTTTGGATGAGATCCTTATTCTGTAGTCTGAGCTCCTGCTGCACAGAAGCTTGACAGTCTCCAATAGTTCCTGAATCAAGTTCTTCTTGGTTGGTAGCTCAATGACTACTTAGCCACTGGCCTGGCTGTGAGCCAGTGTTGAACACTGGAGTAAATATTAGCAGTAGAAATGTTTTGTTGCTTATAATTCTTTTAGATTTCTTGAACTTATAAATCTTGGATATCCTAGTAAGACATCTGAGTTGTCTAACAGATTCTTTAAAATAAATAAATACATGGGAGAGATTTTATTATTGTCTGCGAGTGAAGCGAGAAAATCTTGAGTCCCCCAGGTATGGTTCTGTGTCCCACTTCAAGTGCACTCCCCCTAGCTACAAGTTTCTCATAATGTCATCTTTGTTTGCACCATAATAGCTTTGGCTCTCACTGTTTAGCCTTTACCATATATCAGCTTGAGGCAGCTGGAAGGTGATGAAAGACTTCAAAAGCTGCTAAATATTACTACCCGCAAGTGTCAGTGTCTTTCAACTACAGCACCTTTCTTAGTCCAAGTTTTACTTTAATGTAAAAATGGAGCCAGAATAGGAATTGTCAGAAAGCTGTAGAGTGCAATGACTCAACTTTTGAAGTTGTCTCTAAGGCTTTGCAATACTTCTTACAAATCAGAGAGCCAGAGATAACTTTTCAACCTGGCCAGCGTAGTTATTCTTCATCAGTGCCATCATTTCTGTAATGCACTGGCAACCTCCTCACCCTCTGCATGCAAGGTCACCCAGCACAGGGGCCTAAAAAGACCTAAAAGAATCCATATGGAGTGATGTAGGAACAATATTTTTTAACTACTAAAACACCTTTTTATTCCCCTTCATAAAATTCTTCCTTCTTAGAGTTTTCCTATTGGTACCAAAAGTGAATTTTTACTTGTGAGTTTATGCTTTGCTATCAGAAATTGCTCTGTCTCTATATACAAGCGTAGAGAAAGGACACAACATAAAAAAAATCCAGCTTTCTATCACAGGTAGTAAATATCCATGGGTGTTTATCACTTGTCAAGATTTCTCATTCCTTGACACTGGAGGAAATATAAGGGTAGGAAATTATGACATGAGAGGAGTTGAAATCTGACAAAATTTTCTAACTACTGTTCTAGGTTGATATGCCGAAAAGTCAAGTCATTTCATGCACTATCCTCATGTAATTATTTTTAGTTAATTTTATAAGTTTTTGTCCAGGGCTCAAGGCACTGAGGAGAACAAGAAACAACAGAATAAACAATGTTCACTGTAAATCAGGGGTGTGGAAACTATGGCCTGGAGGCCACATCCGGCCCTTCAGATGTTTTAATCCGGCCCTTGTGGTCCCGCCAGGGAGCAGGGTCCAGGACTTTCCCCGCTGCGGTGCTCCAGCTGGAGAGCAGGGTCAGGAGCTTGCCCCACTCCATGCATGCCGTGGCTCTGCATGGCTCCCGGAATCAGCAGCATGTCCCCCCTCCAGCTCCTATGCAAAGGGGCAGCCAGGGGGTTCCGCACACTGCCCCCACCCCAAGTGCCGCCCCCACAGTTCCTATTGACCAGGAATTGGCATGCCTCCATGTAGGAGCTGGAGGGGGGACATGCCGCTGCTTCTGGGAGCTGCTTGAGGTAAGCACCACTTGGAGCCTGCACTCCTGACCCCACTCATGCACCAACCCTCTGCCCCAGCTCTGATCCCCCTCCCACCCTTCAAACCTCTCGGACCCAGCCCGGAGCACTGTCGTGCACCCCCAACCCCTCATCCCCAGCCCCACCCCAGAGCTTGCACCCCCAGATGGAGCCCTCTCCCCCACATCCCAACCCTCTGCCACACCCCCAGCTGGAGCCCTCACCCTCCTGCCCTATAATTTTCATACCCAGATGTGGCTCTTGGGCCAAAAAGTTTGCCCACCCCTGCTGTAAATGAACAAGAAAATGAAAATATTGCTAGCATGTAGGAGCTACCTTGGCCCCCATAAAATCTAGGACTTTTAACTCTGAGAGGCCTTTTATTATAGGAACATGAGGCCAGTCACTATTCTGTCACAGGGTGAATGAAACGAGATATTTGCATTTGGTCAGTAACTGCAAAATTTGGCAAATTCAAATTCTTTCCTGTGGTCCGGGACTTAGCCCTTGCAACACAGAACTCTTCTGAGCCACCAGTGTGCAATGGCGTTTGTATAACAGTGTGTTGTGACACTACGTGTTCTGAACTGAACACTGAATGTCTGGGTCTAGTTTCACTGATCTGTAAGCAGGGGCGGCTCTAGACCCCAGCGCGCCAAGCAGGCGCTTGGGGCGGCCGTTTCCCGGGGGGCGGCATTTGACTCCGGTTGAGCTCCTGCCGGCATGCCTGCGGCAGGTCCACCAGAGCCCGGAACGAGCGGACCTGCCGCAGGCATGACTGCGGCGGGTCCCGTCTTCCCGCGGCTCCGGTTGAGCTCCCGCAGGCATGACTGCGGCAGGTCCGCTGGTCCCGGGCTCCGGGGGACCCGCCGCGGGACCGGGGAAGGGCGGCACAGCGCTCCGCGCTGCTTGGGGCAGCCTACTTTCTAGAGCCGCCCCTGTCTGTAAGCAACTGGTCTGAGGAGGCTTGGACTTCAGCTTGAGCTATTGTTGTTTCTATGATGTTCATCATTTGTTTCTGATATGTTCCACAATGTACCAAGCACATTGGGCAAAGGGGCAGAGAAATGTTATACAGTATATAAGCATAGAGTTCAAGGTTGTAACTGGCCATATTCTAGTGATACAAGGCTTTCAGAATACAGTGCTTTGAGAAAGCTATTTTATTTTTCAATAAGATAAATAGATTAGTTCTAGGTACTCATAATCTCACTATAATCAACAGGGTGGTTTCTTGTAGGCATCATAGTAGATCTATTGAAGAGAGGTTGGTGGCCTTTCAGACCAGCTTGGGAAGAGTGTACTGTGTGGAGGGGCAGCACCAGGGGAGGCTTTAGCTGGGGTCCCTGGGTGCCATTGCACCCACAGAAATCAGGCCCAGTCAGGTCAAACCTGAGTGCAGCTGCGATCTGGCATACAGGGTCACAAAATCATGCACTCACAATTGAGTAATTGGCATTGCAACCTGGGTGTCATATTGTAGCATCACTCAGGTTTGGTGCCTGCCATCAGTACTGCGAGGAGTGACTCACTCAAATTGGCTCTAGAATTCAAGTCAAGCCATGAGTTGGCAGGCAATATGCAAATGAGATTCTATTCCAACCCCCTCCTCAAAGGGTCTGTAATTTATACCCTCAATTTCTCTGAAGCCTATATGTAAGGATGATGGTCATTTTTAAGTATTTGGGGGTGGAGGGAAGTAGTTTTTGAAAAATTGGGCCACTTTAGTATCTGAATTCTGCTGTGGTTATTATGTAGGAGACCCTGTTTGATTCTCATTCCCAGGTTCTCACTTCTTGGGTTAGCAGCTATTGGAAATGCCCTCAAAGCTCTAAATGTCTAGTTTAGTGGAATGATAAATGTTTATGATGAAGCCCCTCAAGTACAGAAAGATTAATTCAAAAGGGCAAAATGCTGCCTTAATTTATATACAATATAGCTCCTAGTAATTTAAATATTATTTGTGTATTGCAGGGGTCGGCAACCTTTCAGAAGTGGTGTGCCGAGTCTTCATTTATTCACTCTAATTTAAGGTTCTGCGTGCCAGTAACAAATTTTAACCTTTTTAGAAGGTCTCTTTCTATAAGTCTATAATATATAACTAAACTATTGTTGTATGTAAAGTAAATAAGGTTTTAAAAATGTTCAAGAAGCTTCATTTAAAATTAAATTAAAATGCAGAGCCCCCTGGACTGGTGGTCAGGACCCAGGCAGTGTGAGTGCCACTGAAAATTGGCTCTCATGCCGCCTTCAGCACCCGTGCCATAGGTTGCCTACCCCTGGTATATTGTGAGAGCCAGTGCAGAATTTGGATTAAAGTATCCTTGTAGGGGGAGGAAGGGCTGAGAAAGATAGAGAGCATTGCATTCATTGTAATAACACTGATTTTGGTTTTGGAAGCAAACTGTATTTTTTAAAAGAAGAATGACATATTATTCTAGAGAGTTTTGTGATGTTGAATGTACACATATAATATGGCAAAAGGACACAAACTGAATGTTATATTTTTAAACAAGTTTATACTAGAAACACTAACATCACTATTTTACAAATCTAAGTTAAGTACCATGAATGCAGGGGAACAAAAGTTATCAGATTCAAGTAATACTCAGTAAGCAGATTTATCTACTCATTTTCTTCAACTTTTAAAATGAGCCCATTGTTCCCACTGGATGCATGTGCAAATATTTCAATTACAGGTCATGAAATCCAAAAGTTCCTGGAGTTACTTTGAAGTGATGTATCTTAAGTAACAGGAGATGAAAAACTCTACTCATGAAAGCAGAGTACTCTTCATTACTAAATAAAATTAGGACATATACTGGGAAGGGTATGTTGGCGTTAAAGTCTGTTGTATCACCTCTGCCGGATTAGCAGTCTCCACGTAATAGCATTCATACATAGTATAAAAGACCAGTTGTAGGCCACTGGGCCTAGTGATTACTGCTGGGCTGATGTTGCAGAGTGAAGGGGTAGCCACGAGGTTGGCAACCAGGATCAGAGTAGTTGTGAGAGCCAAAACCTGTAGGCAAGGGTCAGAGTCAGAAACCAAAGATCAGGAGTGGTTACCAAGCTGGAGTCAAGAAGCAAGAATTAGGGTCAAATTCAGGCCAGGCTCACAGATGGAAGATTTGTGAGCAGGGCCGGCTCAAGACCCCAGCGCGCCAAGTACGCGCTTGGGGTGGCATTTTGCCGGGAGGGTGGCAGGCGGCTCCGGCGGACCTTCCGCAGTCATGCCTGTGGCGGGTCCGCTGGTCCCGTAGCTCCAGTGGACCTCCCGCAGGCATGCCTGTGGATGCTCCACCAGAGCCGCGGGACCAGCGGACCCTCGCAGGCATGTCTGCAAGAGGTCCCCCGGAGCCGCGGGACTGGCGACCGCCAGCGCGCCCCCCTCGGCGTGGCGCCGTACTTGGGGCGGCCAAATTCCTAGAGCCGCCCCTGATTGTGAGACAAGGCCTGGAGCTGCAGTAAGCCAGAAGTCTGCATGTTTGTCCAGACAAATTCGTGGGCCACCCTTCAGGGCTAATTAGAAAATGGGCTAATCAGAAGGCTGGAAGGTGCTGCTGCACTGGTCTCTTTGGATAATACTAATCTCCACAGTGATCCCTAGATATAGGTCTGCATGGCCTCCCAATGGTGATGTGGGACTATCATTTGCCCCAGGCTCAGCAGATGCGGGTTCTAGTTCCATTGACCCTTACATGTAGGCTGCAGAAAAATTGGGACTATAAATGGCAGACCCTTAGAGGGTGGGATTAGAATACAATCTCATGGAGAGTTATGACCTCAGGCAATGAAACATTAGAATACAGCATAATCTCTGATTTACCAGTATTGTAACTATAAAGTTTTACCTACCTACCTTGGTTGTTGCCTATGCTGGGTATTAAATACAATGTTATATAAACTTTCTTTTACTTAAGATATCTATCTTGGCCAATATCCAAGTATGCTGGGATAGTCACTGTGGACCATTCCTGAATGCAAATTTCTGATCTTTGGTAAGATATAAGAGGAGGTTATGAGGTACCTGCCCTGCTGCATTCACGCCACGACAAACAGCAAAAGACCATCCCATCCCCAAGAAGCTGTGCAGACAGACTCTGACTGCAGTCAGTGAGGAGCAAGGGGAAAGGCTAGTGATAAACTGGAGCAGGGAAGTGACAGTTACATAGTGTACATATTAAACAAGATTTCCCACCCCGCTCAAATATTTTGGATTCTTTTCCTGGCAGAAGGAATTGGCCACCATACTTTGCAATATCACCATGGCTTCCAAATGGTCAGGAAAATTTGAACTCCAAGCATGAACTATTTACTTGTTTGGGGAGAAATCAGTGATAGTAAATAGTAAGATGATGCTACATGGCTACACATCAATACTAGACTAAACCCAAAATCATGTCCAGGAAGATAGCTGGTTTTTAGGGAAATGGATGATCTACCAACTACTAGACAGTCTGAGAAGTGTTTCAGAGAATGTGAAGAACCATGAGAATGAAACATTCCAGAAACATTGACTACTGCAATTCCATCAATCACTTCACAAGCTTCAACTCTCTTATTGGATGCCCTATTTACTGGTAAGGACGAGAGACCATGCCAACCGATACTTCAAAATTGTCCACAGAAGATGACTGGTCATGTGAAAAGTTGTTTTAATTCAGCAACGTACAAATAATTCCCTTTCACTGAATATTGGTCCAGGCTGGTGCTGTCTTCTGTTTCTATTGTTGACACTTCACTCTGTTCACAATAAATAAGGTATCTGGTAGAACTGGCACCGAGTCATTTGTTACAACTAGATTTAATAGATGGGAAAAGGCATGTGAATGTATACAAAGTCATGATCTTTCTCCTGCTCATAAAGATACTTTTCAGCAGTGGACTGACTCTCTCTCTCTCCTGGAAAAGTGGTAACAGTGTCACTGACCATATCGACTTGGGGAGGAAAGCATAAATAGAACAGATTTTACTATTCTTCTAGTGCATTGCTGACTGCACCCTTACACTTGCTCACAAAGAAATGGTACTACAAAGGCATGACAAGAATGAAAAGTCACTTAGAGGGGAAACTTTCTTGCAAACCTTGATTGATTTCAATGATGGGATGGAACATTCTACAAAATGATGCAGATTGCAGACAAAAATACCAAGTATACGTCAAAAACAATCCCAAGTGAGATACTAGGGGCAGATGCATCTTGTGTCAGTGATATCTCAAAGGAAGTCTCACAGGCAGGCAAGTTTGCTCTGATAACCTGTGAAGGGGTTCAGTCACCACAAGCACCACCCAGTGATCAGGCAGGGTGTGGCAAGTCCCCTTCTCTCTTGGCACCCCTGTTGATAGCTGTTCTGGTCCTGCAGTGATCCGGCCTTTCTGTGACTCTGACCTCTGGCTAGGTCATGTGTATCATGTCTACCCCTTTTGGGATATATAAAGAGCCCATCAATAGGGTAGCCCCCTGGTTTAAGTGAGGCTCTCTGGGTCGCTCTTTGGGCTGAGGTCTAAGGGTGTTGGCCTTCAGGCTTCAGAGCCTTCGCTCCTCTAGACTCCCTGTATCAGGGGTCTGCTTCTGCCTTTGGCATCACTTAGGGGCTGGTAGGGGAACCACGGCTCACTCTTGCCACTGGATTCTGATCCGGGGCCCAGTGTAAGCAACTATGTCCTGCACTGCCAAAGTGCTATACTGCTGCCTCTCTGGATCACTTCCTACCCCAACCCTCCTTTCCAACAGGTAAAGTAAAGACATCAAATAATTGGAAATCAAAGATAAAGTCTCAGACCTTCTACAGATCTCAAATCTCTTCCCTTAGTTAGGTGTCAGGCCTCAGGAGCTCCTGTGGAGCTCCTTCCCAGGATTATAGGTCAGCTTACCTCCACAATCTGATGTCTTACTGAGCACCCTGTTACCCTTCTGAGCTTCTCCTCCAAGCCAGGTACACTTTGCAGGTGTGTGTGGGAGTGGGCTGCCTGGGCCCAGAGCAGCTGTTTAACACCTTCCTTGCTGGTGCAGGATTTGTATACCCCATCACATAGCCAATGAATCGAAGGGCATCTCAAATACTGAATGGCTTTTTATTTCTGTGTGCTACATAGTTGTCAATTCCAGCAAAGTCAAGGAAAGGTTCCTGTGTCTTGTCACCATGCAGAAATATGTTGCATTTTCTGTAGCAAAAACAACATTAGGCCAGTCTCTTGATCAAAAATTGCATGGCACAAAATCACAATGATTCCAATATCATGTCTGGAACAACGAATGGGATCCAAACTATTATAAGAAAAGCCAGCCAGAAGCCATACCCTTACATTTACTACATGGCACATAGGTGGAATCTGGTTGTTGTTGTCCTAGCACAAGGCATCCTCAGATCAATACAATGTTTAGACTTATGGAGAAGGTTCACTCCTTTTTCAGCATCTCTGCAAAAGATGATAGAACTTCATGGAATACACAAATGGGAGATACAGTCCAACGTCTTGCATCCGAAGAAGTGGGTATTCACCCACGAAAGCTCATGCTGCAAAAACGTCTGTTAGTCTATAAGGTGCCACAGGATTCTTTACTGCTTTTACAGAACCAGACTAACACGGCTACCCCTCTGATACTTGAGTCCAATGTGACACATTGGATCTGCCAATATGTGTTTATGAATCAATTTGATTGCATCCTACAGACACTGGGTCAGTGTGAATGAATGCTGGATCATTCAATACTGGTCAAGATGCAGATTGGCTGCTCGCAGAGATTTCATCCTTTTACATCACCTTACTGCACCTCTTGAAAGAAACACAACCACTCTCTGAGAGCCTACAGAAGGACATCACACTTGATAGATCATTGTTGCACATGGAAATTGTCCTGGTGAACCTTGTGAAATTGTGATTAGGTAAGGTTTGGATTGATGTTACCGATATGGCACATAAGGCTGATGTATGGGTAGAAGCACCATGACAACAGAAGCAGGCATCCACAGTATTAAGCTGACTTAATTTCAGCTATGTAATATCTGAATCACTGGGAAGGTGAGATGATGTGCAGTTATACTGTCGCAGAATCATGTTTGAGCCAACTGTCTTATCAATCAGTGAACTCAACAAGTGCTTTACAGACAATTGTTACACCATCTTGGCTATATCTGCATTGGGTCCACTTAATATGTTCCTTAATATCAATATAGTGACTCCCCTACCTGATACTGTTGGGATTCCTATTGATTTTCTATAGCACCAGTTTACACATGCTAAATGCTTACTTGCACGATCATCTCTGATGATATCACAAGTGATCAAAAACTGAGTGATAGAAGAGTTCCTTAAGATGGCCATGACCTTCCCCATGTGTTCTTGGTTGAGGGATAATTCTCCACAGTGAAGAGAATCAAGAACTATCTCTGCTCAACAATGTCACAGAAAAGGTTGAACCACCTGGCTGTGACTGCAGTAGAGCTGGATCTGTCTTACAAAATAGATTTGATTAGATGGACAGATGTATTTGCTCAAATTCATCCAAGATCACCAACGTTGCAATAAGCTGTTAAAGTTACAGAAAATTGACAGCCAAGAAAAAGTCCCATGGATAGACTATTTATGGCATTATTATGCAACATTCTGCACTATAATTTTGTTACTACTAGTTGAGTATCATATAAGTATAATAATATTAAGCTGAAATAATAAAGAAAGGACAGTAATGCTCACTGTATTTATTTTTGGTTTTGTTTCATACTACAATTACACTAGTGTTTAGTACAGTGCACCAATTGAATTGGGAGGCAATATCCACCTGTATGCAGTGTGGACAAAGGTGTGGAGACATAGTAGTCACTCCTGCTTACCTGTAGGTATATACCCATATATGAGATTTTCTGAGAAGGGCATTTTCTGTGAGTTTTAAAAACAGTCAGAACATCCATCCTCTAACTTAATAGCTAGAGCTGTTGATTAATTGCAGTTAACTCATGCAATTAACTCAAAAAAATTAATCATGATATAAAAAATTAATCACAATTAATTGCAGTTTTAATCACACCGTTAAACAATAGAATACCAATTGAAATTTATTCAATATTTTTGGATATTTTTCTATATTTTCAAATATATTGATTTCAATTACAACACAGTATACAAAGTAGACAGTGCTCACTTTTATATTGTTATTTTTTATTACAAATATTTGTACTGCAAACATGGCAAACAAAAGAAATAGTATTTTTCAATTCACCTAATACAAGTACTGTAGTGTAATCTCTTTATGGTGAAAGTGCAATTTACAGATGTAGATTTTTTGTTACATAACTGCACTCAAAAACAAAACAATATAAAACTTTAGAGCCTGCAAGTCCACTCAGTCCTACTTCTTGTTCAGCCAATTGCTAAGACAAACAAGTTTTTTTATGGGAGATAACGCTGTCCTCTTAGATTTCCCTCCAGAAATTGATGTCATGTATTGCCCAACCCTCTCCTAGACAATACAAATTCAGATAAAGTCTGTATTTCTTTAACAGAAATAATATGCACACACATTGTACCCCAAATGGAATTTCATAGACACTTCAGTTTAAACACACTGGATTAGGTAAAACAACAAAACAAGTTTATTAACTACAAAGAGAGATTTTAAGTGAGTACAAGTAATGAGGCATAGTATTCAGAAATGGTTACAAGAAAAATAACAATAACACAACAGGTGTTCCTCACCTGTTTGGTGTTTCCTTGCCTACCCTTCCTGCTTGGTGACTCTGTTTACTGCTACAATGCAAATTATGCAGAGAACACATTCCTTGTTAGACACAGACTTGTGTGCCAACTTCTCCTGTGGTTTGGAACATGTGTTGATAACATTATACAAGGAAATCTTATAACTTCACATACAGGTCTGTCTCATCTTACGCTGGGGTTACGTTCCGCAGTTAGCGCGTAAAGCGAAAATCATGTATAGTCAAAATTACATTGAGTGTAATGGCGGGCGGAATTGCCCGCACTACGGAAACAGTATTTAAATTGCTATTTTTCTCTTTTTTTTGTTTTTTTTGCCGGCCGTGTAAAGCTGAAATTGCGCATGTTAAATGCGCCTAAGATGCGACAGACCTGTACAATGTTGCCACTCATAATTTATCAAGACCATATTGAGCAGGGAATTATGAGATTTCAGATGATATTTCACAAGGCATACTTTGTACAAATATTATTACAATACTATGTAGGGTGTGGACACAGGGGTACATTCTGTCACGTACAGTTGAGAGTGAATCCTTCTCCAAACATGCAGCCTGAGCACCTGGGCTTTGTACTAGGAAGTTTTAGTGTGGCGGTGGAGCAGCGCCTCATGCTGTATGTAGGACAATGACCAGTGGATTGGGATGATGGCAGACTTGCTGTCCCTGTCCCATACCTGTCTGCTTGTTGGGAACTCTGATGAGCTGTGTATCTTCTACAGGGCTCCTTATATCCTATGTCCCTCTACATCCAGGCTTAGCATGTGTTTGTTAAGGAGTTGCCCTTAATGAGTAAATCCTTAAATATGTATGGACAGATGCAGGAATCACTTGATGAAATTCTATGGCCTGTGTCATGCTGGGGTTTCATATTAGATGATCATATCAGTCCCTTCTGGCCTTAAAAATCTATGATTGAAATCCTGTCCTCAAAGTCCATGGCAAAACTCCAATTGACTTAAATGGGGCCAGCATTTCACCTTATGATTCTTTGGCCCTTGGGTCCTAATGTTCACCTTTGACTACATGGGAGAAAAAAGGTGCTGTGTGCCAGCAAATGCTTCCCTTTGTCATTATGTACATTCAGAAAACAATTAAGTGGCATTTTTAACTGAAAATATCTGATTTCCCTTCAAATGTTTTGATAAAAAATTACTTTCTAAACCATCCTTGAAACTTAAGAATTTATTAGGGCATAGTGCAGTTTGGGCTTTGTAGGAACGATTTGTCCTTGATAAATTCAAAACCCCAATAATGTGGTAAATTAACCTAAAAGATTGGGTTTCTGCTGGGAGATGCCACTACCATTGCAAAAAGGGACAGCTGGTAAACTGTGGCTGTACCTCTTAATACAATTGTCTTGAAGTGAAGAGTTATTTGCCTTTTTAGTTTATCTCCTCCCAGCACCTGTAGAAATGGTTTTACAATAAGACATCTATTCAGCATAATGCAAAATTGATAAAATTTCATTGCACTTACACCCCCTGGAATCTCCACTAAGGTCCAGCAGGATTATATTCCTTTTAAAGGCTTCCCAAAGCTGCAGAGAAGCATTATGCCTTTAACATTGCATGAATAACTTCTTTGAACAGACTCTGGTACTATGAAAAATTAAAGTGATCATTTAGAGAAGACATAATTAAGTGAACAGAACTAATAAAACACTGTAGGAATTTTGTCAAATATAAAATTGTGAATGCTCCCTAAAGTATACTTGTTCATTGATGTCACAGTCTGACTATTTAAAAGTAGAGGTCCCATCTTCTGAATACATGGGCTTGTTCATTTTGTGCTTCTTTGGATAATGCGACATCTATGTTACCTTTACATATTTCATTAGCATACATTTCCAGCTTAGAATTATTCTCTATGGAATCTCAACCGATAGGCTATTTTAGTACAGACATGACTCCTTTGCCTTGAAACTGTAATTCTTCTAATCTACTATTACATGCTATTGTTATTGCTTTATTTCGGCATACAGATAAAACACAGATATCTTGTGTGGAATCAGAAAGCAAAGCTCCTTTTGTTCATGTCAATCTGTAGGACATTATTTCTCAAATACCATTGTTATCATTTGACTTCAATAATTTGCTTATTCTCTTCTTCCCCAAAGGACCACAGCAGAGCATCAAGGCCACCTCTGCTTCCCATTGCAGATTAGTCATTTGCTGATTCATGTGACTGCTGCATCAAATACCTCATCACGGCTGTTCAAAATACTTCAGATGAAACCTGACACCAAGTAAAACTCCCAAGGCACTGGGTTTTCCTACAATCTCAAAACTCAGACTATGTTCCTCAAAAGGTTCCTGAGCTATCTGAGGAAATCTGGGTTCATTACTGGAGTGGATTACTTGGATTGATTAATGGCTTTGCATGAGCATCATTTGAAATTTGTGTTTGTTTGTTTTTTATTAAGTTTTACTTTGAGATTTTGACTTAGTTTAAATCCAAAACTCAGAGAAAAAAAAAGATGAATACCAACCTAAGCAGTCTGATGCCAATAAATATATCTGTACAAAGCTTTCTGTAGCACAGCCGCTGAGTTTTGCATGGATCCATTCCTCCCAGTAAAAGCAGCTATCATTCATGAACTCTGTTCATCCTGCCAGTTTCATTTTGGTTACTGAAGGAGTCTTGTCATCAAAAAGAAAATTAAAAAGAAAATCAAAAAGGGCAATTCTTGTGGGAGCCATTTTTGATTGCATGTTATACCTGTCAATGGGAATGTAAAAAAACAATGGAAAAGAATATGGGACAAGCTGTGTGTGTGTGCTGACATTTGGCACTCACCTATGATGAGAAAAGAAATGGATAAAAATGGGAAAGCACAGAGGTGACCCCATTTATGTCAGCTTCATATATCTATGAATATAACTATCTTGAGTGAGGGAGTGAGAATACATAATGGCTGAGTCCTATTTTGACCTTTTGCTTCATGAGTGATAGATCATGAGTGAAAGTAAAGGTCATGACATAAAGCAGCCATCAAGTCTTCCATTAATCGATCAGCTGTATATTTATAAAGCACACTTCCTCCAAGCACCTCGGGGTGTTGTGTGCAGAATCTGGTTCAAAGTAGGACATTAGATATTTAAAAAAACAAAACAAAGCTATCCAGAAGTTTTTAGTTTTAGCTTAAAAAATGGACAACTGATTATTGATACAAATCAGCTTTCATAACTAAGGAGCTTAATGTGGAGTTGAATGTGATCTGTAAGACACAGGTCATATATGCCACTGATTATTTTAGGATTAGTCAATCTAACTAAGACCTGGGGCTACTCTGTACTCTTTATTCAGACAGAACTCCTGTTGTCTTCAAAAGCAGGAATTTTATTGACTAAACAACATGGAATTCAGAAATGGGCCTTTTGTGACTTATAAACAGAATTTGGCTAAGCCACATGAAATGTTGCAAGCTCCATGATCAAGCAACCCACTGTTTTATATAAAGTAAACTCTATTTCTCTGAGGGTAACAAACACGATTAGGAAACCTAGTGAGAAATTGACATGCATCATTTGGTTTCAGTTGCAAACACTGAGGGATCACAGCAGGAAGTTAAGATGAAATAGTTATGTATGATAGTTTTTGCATGAGACTTATAAACTAATAGGCCCAAGGTCTCAGAAATTCCTGGGTGTTCAACTTGAAACATTTATAGATTCATAGATTCCAAGGTCAGAAGGGACCATTCTGATCATATAGTCTGACCTCCTGTGTAACAGGCCATAGAACTTCCCCAAAGTAATTCCTAGAGCAGATCTTTGAGAAAAACATCCAATCTTGATTTAAAAATAGTCAGTGATGGAGAATACCCAATGGCCATTGGTTAAAAGGGCTTGATTTTCAGACATGCCAGGCTCCTGGCCCTTTAAAAATCAGGCCCCTTTAATGTATCTCAAGTTGGGCTTTCAGAAGTCCAATGCTGCATGGAAGACATCTATCAGCAACCAATAGCTCCCTAGATGTATGAAAGTCTCTTGGTCCAAACAGCAGTATTAAGTCTGTCCCTTTAATCCAATAGTAACATTTTCTCCTAAATGTGAAGAGATGTATGGAGATTTAGTTGTATAACCACAATTCTGTGCTAGTTTTTGAAAATATAGGGTTTTGATGTGAGTAGCTGCATTTCAGTTCTCTAAAAGTCTCAGGAGTACTTTATTGATGCTACACTACACAGCAGTACTCCAGTTGTCCCAGGGCTGTGATTAAGCAGCACTTTGCATGCCCTAGTGATCTGCATCTCAAATGTGCTTAACCAAGTTCTGCCCTCAAATATGTGCATACAAGTCCCATTGATGTCAGTTACATCCAGAACAGTTCCATGATATTTCTTGGCCTGCAGAGCTATGCAAAACAACCAGTATTTGCTTTGAGTATTCATGTAGGAAACCTATACATTCCCACAAAATTCTTTAAAAAGAGCCATTACTCCTGCTAAATACAACTTTTTTTTCCTGCAAACATGGCAAAAATCATGAATTTTCTTAAATTCAATCGACTATGAAATTTTGCTGTTATCACTGCTAAAGAACATTTAATATGTGAGTATCTGTGCCATGCCTCTTTGTCTCCTCTCCCTTCCCCTGTTTCAGTTTTAAGAGCTTTAACCCAGCACTCAGGTGAGGTTTTCTAAGACACATAAGGGATTTTGGATGCCATTCAAATTAAAAATGTTAATTCCATTAAAAATTAATGGGATTTGTATCTAAATACTTTAGGCAGCTCTGAAAAATTCACTCGAAGCCTTTCAGGATGTTTCATTCATAGTTCTTACTGTGTTACACATACAATATAAAGATATTTGTAGATAGCTCAGTGGTTTGAGCATTGGCCTGCTAAATCCAGGATTATGAGTTCACTCCTTAAAGGGACCATTTGGGGATTGGTCCTGCTTTGAGCGGGAGGGTTGGACTAGATGTTCTTCTGATGTCCCTTCCAACCCTAATAATCTATGATTCTATCAAGTTGCTGAACTTCTCTTTTGCCAGGTTGCTAGCAATAAAATCTTACATGTGCGAGGGAAATTTGTTCCTTTTCAGGTTCCTATCCTTACAAAAGCAGTACCCAACATGTGATGTGAAGGGAGCAAACACAGGCCAGCCAGATATATAGAAATAAATAGTTTCCCTTCATTTACATCCTACAAAAACAGAAGGGTTATGGAGTACAATAGCAATATAGTGCCCTAAAGTCATACAAGACATTACCTTAAAATTCAGGCAGGCAGTGCATGGCAGTTCAGGTGTTGGATTCTCCCTGCACTCTAGATCTGTTTACTACTCTTTACTGCTTGAACATAGACTACTTCCCCTATCCCAGGGCCAGGAAGGGACACAGATAGACTCTGAGAGCTGATTGATAAGGACTGCTATTTTTCTAGTCCATTTATTATTATTTATGTCTTAAGGCTTTCTAGGTGGCTTTCAAAACAGAAAGATTGTCTGATACCTGCCCCAAAGGAGCTTACAAACTAAATTAGATAGGACATAAAAATGACTGTAGGGAGGGGGTTGGAAAGGATATGTACAGTAGCACCAAGAAGATGGTGTGGTTGCTGGTGCATGACATGGTGGAGCATAAAATATATTTTTCTTTTGTTTAGGTCTAAATAAATGTTTTAGGGTACATCTACACTAAAGCAGGATGTGTAATTTCCAGTTTGGGTAGATATACCTGCACTAGCTGTGATTGATTTAGCATGCTAAAATAAAAGTATAGCCAGGTGATTGCAAGTGGTGAGATGGGCTAGTTGCCTGAGGATGCACTAGGGTTTCAGACAGGATCATACTCAAAGCAGCTTGCCCCTCCTGCTGCTTGTGTCACCATGGCTAGACTTCTATTTTTAGTATCTTAGCTCAATCAGAGCTAGTGCAGGTATGTCTACATGAGCTGAAAACTACACCTCCAGTGTAGACATACCCTCTGTTGTCTAATTTAGTGTAGGCATCATGGCAGAAATGGTCTTAAGAATTGAATGAATGAGGGCCTTGCACAAATCAGCTCAGGAAGTGCTTTCCAGGCATGCAAGAAAGTGTGAAAAGATTTGAAAAAAGCAGACAAATGGGCATGCAAGCTGAGGTCATTTGTGGGGCACCTGGAACAAGGTGTGACACAAAAAGAAATAAAGTTAGCTAAGCCAAGGAGGGCAGAGTGATGAGGACCTGAAAGGTGAGAAGTAGCTTGAACTTGATGTGCTTGAGAAAGGGGAACAAGTGAAATGATTCAGTCATAAAAGAGAGAGGGTGGCTGGCAGAACATGCTCTGTGAGGGCTCCAGTACTTGGAACTTTTTCCCTGTCTTGGTCCAAAATTTGGTGACCTTTAGCCACTCTTCAAAATACATCTGTTTCACAGGGTTTTTGGAGAGGGCTGAGGGTATGAGTGACACAGGGGTGGCAAGGAATCTCTGTCGGTATCTAGCTGAATTTCTGTGAAATGACTAATGCTGCTGGGATTTTATTGTATAATTAATGATGTTAGGGTGCTGAAAGCCTTTGTTATATGTCCTTTTTTTTGTATTTTAAAATCTAAATGATTAAACCATATATATGTGACTGGATTAACCATAATGCAGATGTTGAGTAGCAGCATGTCTGAGATCCTCTGTGCTTCTAAGAATTGCCTGGCTGGGTTCATTTAGTGTGAACCCAAAGTGAGCCTTTCTTGAAGCTCAAAAATGATGTGTAACTTTAAAAATATGTAGGTATATATCTGATTTTCTGCACTGGTTGGTGTTGGAAGTGGAAGCACTGAAAATGCCCCAAATGAACACATTCCTATATCATTTCCACCTAACTGGAAGCAGGAAGCACCAGAAATCTCATAGGAAGAATTGTTCTTCTGTGATATAGAGACCAATTTTGCATATCGAAGAGATTTGCATAGATCAGGCAAGCATTGACTGCACAACAATATACATGCCCACACTGTTATTTTTTTTATAGCAAAAAAGAACTGTATTTATATCATAACAGACATTTCTATCTTAGAATGTTGAAGAATTTGATAACATCTTTTCTAATATCAAGCTGGTGATCTGGATATTGATTATTTCAGCCTAATTATAATTTGAAAATGTTAGATGGCGTCTTTCCTATTTTTTACCTTTAGGGTCAGGTCATTTGCTAGGGTGTTTGTGCTACCCTCCTTTATTTTAGCATGTAGCATGTCTGTATTACTGGAGACCTAATATCAGACTATTGTATCAACAATATCGAAAACCCCAATGCAATAACCTCAAAATATAGGAATAAAAGAGTAAATTAAAGGCAAAGAAAGTGTAGCTTTTATTGTCTGTCATTTAGAATAACACATGCTTACAGTACAGTATCCAACAGCTATCATGCTTGGCATTCAGCGTGGGAAATACCCCTGTTCCCTTCTGAAGGAAAAAATAAAGGGCATCAATGACCCCTTTGAATATAATACAATTCATTACATATTAAACTCATTATTTAATTTAATTATTTAAAAAATGTACATAACCTTACATGAGTGCATGGAACTTTACAGACAAAGTCCCTTTGGCAGGGACTGGTTCTTCTATTTAATATCGTGAAGGATGTTTAATACAGTAATGGAAGTATCACAGGGCTGCTAGCCCCTTTAAAGGGAGTCCAGGTCCAGGCTAGCTGTGATGAGCTCATTTAAGGGGAACGAGGTAGTTAATGAAATAATGAGCACCTGGCCTGATAAAAGGCCATCTGTGCTCAGCTGAAGAGGAGGTGCTCAGAGAGATACAAGCTCTCCTAAGGGAGAGGGGCCCCTAGAGACCGGAGGAGGAGGAGGTCTGTGCAACCATTGAGCCAAGGGGAGAGACTACAGACCTGGGAGGGCAGGACTGAGAACCACAGACTTGAAGGAGGAGGGCTGTGCATCCCTTGCCTGAGGAGAAAGACTTTAGCTCAAGTTTGTTTGTACTTATTAAAGCAAAAGCCCTCCTGAGGAAGTTTGTCTTAGACTCTTTTAGATGGTGTAGATTTTTAAGGGGCCCTGGGAGAAGGGAAACTGAGGCACAGAGTGCCTGCAGTGTCTTAGTAGGGGGTGTTGTAGTGCAGACACATCACATGACAGGAAAACAATAAACAAAAGAAGATGGGGTTCTGGGACAGGGAGGATTAAAACACTGGAAGTTTCTGTGGTGTGCTTAATGCTAAGTATGTTTCTTGTTAGCCTCTCTTTGTTTGGCAGCTGGATATCCAGGACACTTCAGAATGGTCCTGTCACATTTAAGGGCTAGCTTCACCTCTGTCCCTCTCTGAATGCATCCCCTCAGGTGGCTGGCATGTCTTTATTATTGTTATTTATATTTGTTATATTCCCATAGTGCACAGGGGTCCTAGTCAGAACTCTCCTGGGGTGGAATTCTACAATTCTTCCACTCTTAAACCAGCCCCTGAGCTATGGCACCCAGTATAGCAACTGTGCTTACACAGAAGGTGCAGCTGAGTTCAAATACCTGCAGTTCTTCCATTAGGGAATCTCTAACCAGTGGCATACAGTGACAAAACAGCCTTGTTAAAACAAAGTATTTTTTTTTCATAGTAGGAACAAGATATTTTGAGAAAATGGGTTTTTAAAACAATAGTCTACCTCCATGTCTATCTTATGTAAAGGCTTGCCACCCCCTGATTGTAACCAAGGCAGGCCCAACTTCTTCAGACACCCCAGCAGGTGCCTCTGACATAGTCTGGTTCCCCTGAACAACTTTCTTCCTTCTCTTGAGAGGGTTCCCTTTTAAATTTCACTATTTTTTTTATCTCTTGGGTTCTTGACTATTAACTCCCCCTATTAAACTAGCCCAATATATTCATACACTAAACATCCCAATAACCAGCATACAATATTCATAAATTATTATAGAGCAACTCCAAATCCATCATAGGCAGCTGCAGAAGCATGAGTGAATGCAGTTTGGGGTTGCAAAGGTCCATTTGGGAGTCATCACTGTAGACAGAGTAAATGAAGCCTTGTGAGTGGATTAAGTCACCCATGGATTGGGTTTCAGAGGAGAAGTGAAGGAATCCAAGGACAGAGACATGAAGGACACAGAATATGGGAGCAGGGAAGAGGAGGCACCACCAAGTGAGATGTTGAAGGGCCAATGATCAGAGAGTTAGGAGAAGAACTATCTAAGCAAAGAAACCAAAAGCCCAGGGAAGAGTATGCTGATAATATAGTGATTATGGTTGGCTGGAGAACCAGAATTCGATGTTGCAAAAAATGTTGAGGTTTCAAAATTTGTTGTCTTCCACATTGGAAGAAAAATGAGATCTTTTGAAATTCTCTCAAAAACAAAAACATGAGAGAAAATAGTCAATAGCCAGTGCACTCACCTTGGATGTGGGAGAAGCAGATACAAGTACTTGCTCTAAATGAATCGGGTCTCCCACATGCCAGAGGAGTGCCCCAACCACCTGGCTATTATGGGGTCTCTTCTTCTCCCTGGGGTGTTTACCCCACCCTTGCCCTGAAAGGGTTAATGCAGATTGAGATGGGGCTATTTAATCCAACAGGCCACTGCTAAGGGGAATCAGGTGGCTGAGTAATTCCCTGACTGTGTGAAGAAGCCCAGCTGAAGAGGAAGGAGCTGGGCTGGATTTATAAAGCCAGGAAATTGGAAGCAGAGTGGCTGTGTGTGAGATATATCTATATCGGGGGGGGTGAGGGCTGCAGGGACAGGTAGCCTCTACAGTTACGCCCTGGGAGTTGGGGAGGCTGGCAAACCCAGGAGTGCAAGATGGTAGGGAAAGGGCTCAGGAAAAGGCAGTCAGGTCTAGAAGGTGACAGACTTTGGCTCCTGACTAGATGGTCCCTGACCAGGACACCAGAGTAGGCTATGATACTGTGGGGCAGTGAGTGAGAAGACTGCCTAAGACTGAGGAAATGGCAGTGGGAAGACTGCCTAAGATTCCTGAAGAAAGACTTTATACCCTGGAAGGGGAACATGCATATAGAGACTTGGCTGGAGGGCTGAGTCATGAAGAGGTGGCAGCAGCTTATGGAGTGAGAGGTGCTGCAGATCCAGAGAGAGAGGCAGAGTGATGGTGCGCATCTGCGGGAAGGGATGTCAACCTTGTGAAGCTAATGCCCAGAGTGGCCGGGAAGAAGCACCATCCTAGGGGTGAGTTGAGCACCTGGTCATACTCCCCAATTAGAAATTCCATCCTGGACCTGAGAAATGATCATTGAAACAGAAATGTTTGTTAATTTTTTTTTGACTAGCTCTAATAGTGGCTGACTCTATCAAAGGCAGTGGACAGATCATGGAGGATCAGATTGGAGAAGATGCCTACGGGAGTCAACAGAAGCAGATTATGAGAGAGTTCTAGCCTAGGAGTGGTACAAGTCAAAGCAAGAGGGCAGGGAATCCAAACGAGAATTAGAGGAGAGGAATTTGAGAGTATCAATAGCAAGCCCAAGAGGGATCGAAGAAAACAGGAGGCATGAAATGGGGAGCTAGGTAGAGAAGTGGGAGGAGTTGAGAGTGTTCTTTCTTTTGTTAGAGTAGAGGAAACACTAGTATGATTAAAGGCAGAATGAAAAGAGTCAGATGAGAAAAAAGGAAAAAAGAGGATTGTAGTAAGAGTCATGAGCTGAGAGGGGATATAGAGGTGATAGTAAAACACGTAATGTATTTGCCCTCACTTAAAAACTTGATTAGTTTTCACCACAAAAAGAAAAAATGTTTCCAGGAGTCAAACTCAACCCTTCTTGCAAAAGCTCTACAATATTTGGTCCAAAGCTCTGCAGCTTGCAATAAAGATTCCACAGTGGATTGGAATATTACTATTGAACGCTGTAGTAGTTTTTGCAATAAGGGAGAATAGCTGTGGATGTTAATTGTGTCTATGATGAAGCCAATGCTATTGGGTTTGGAATGGATGTAAATAATGCAGAGGTAAGCATGCAATCTTTTCCTTCCTAAGGGAGATGACTGACCAATAATGCCACGATTGTTGTTGAAAGACTTTCAGTGTCATTACTAACACAGTGGGGAAGCTTCTTTCTCATTTTCACATTAGAGAGACAGTCCAGAACACAAAACAGTACATAGCATTCAAAAGGAATAAATCACACTGCTCAGAGTTGAATAATAGCATGTTCGTTGACATTAGGGGGCAAGTTACACTCAAAAATTCCTGTGCTTGCAACATTTGCTGCTATTGTATATGTGATTTCACTTGTAAATACGGTCATCAAAACCAGCCTTGGTTCTCTTAGCTGATGGAGATATCAGCAGAGAAGGTGACTTTCTCTTTCAAAGTCTTCCAATTATAATGAGAAGTAATAATTCTCATCAAGAGGTTTAGGCTTGGCAGAATTTTATTTTTATTTTTATTTATAATTGACAGAATTTTTATTTGTAAGCATTTACTTTTTTTATTCAAACTCTCAAGGGAATTATGGGAGGGGGTCATACAATGGGGGAGTCAGATGACAATTATTTAATGACAATAGATGTTAAGATCCAAAAAGTTAAAGCTTTATAACAATCAAAACACAAATTATCAACATCACGTAAAAATATACCAAGTAAATAACCTTAAATCAAACTCCGCTATCAAGCAGCATTTTTCTTTCTTTGCCTATCTGTAAATTTTGATTATTGAGGAAAAAGAATTTGTCAATTTGTGTGTGCATTGAAATTGATTATCAACATTTACTGATTAAAAATCTAATCATCCAAGTGTAGATATAGTGTGAGGCAATATAGGATTAACTGAAAAATTCAAACTTTATATATGGTGTATGTCAAGCTTCCTAATTTGAAAACATTCTTAACAGAATTTGTGGCATGTTTACATTTGTGTCATTGTGGAGCTGTGTGCCATCATGAACGCGTGGATGTGCTTGTCTATGTCTAAAGAAAACCACTTCTCTCTGCTGGACATGTCAATCATTCAGTCAAACTCCTTCTGTCAATCTATTTATAGAGAAAGAGAAGAGGAAGGGGAGGGAGGTCTGGAAGCTTTGGTGTGTCATAGAATCCAGTTCTGTGGATTTTTTACTCCCCTTAATGCAAGAAGATATTGAGCCAGATAGGGGAAGGAGCCACACAGATTCACTGGCCATCTGTCCCACAGAGGGGGACAAACACTAGCAGATGTTACTGCAGCACTGAGACTGCGGTAGCCACTGTAAATTGCCCCGAGAGACAATTCCATCCTCACAGACCACCTGCTCATCCTGTGATATTCAGGCTTGCCATGAAAGATGGGATTTGCCTTTAAATGAATTATGGTGTGGCCTGGCATAAGTCATGCATGTGCCATGTGCTGTTCCACAGGGCACCTTCTCAAGGTTCAAACCCCTTCTTTTGGTCATAAACCACATTATTACTGACTGATATGGTAAAAAAACTGGTGCCCCCCTCACATCTCCCTAGAAAAGTTTAAAATCAGTGCTGGGTTTTTCAAAAAACATTTTACATCTTGTATTCAGACATGTCTCCTGTGAGCCAAGGCTGATGACTGAGTGGGTATAATGGGGAGAAGAACGAAGGTGAATGTGTGTGGTGGAGTTTGTTGTTGTTTAAGGTGAACTTCAGTAAGCGTCTCCCCAAAATAAGGAAGATAAAGTGTTACCAGTTGTAAGTTACATATTTCTTAAAAAAAGAGAGAGAATGACTCAAGAATGGGGGGAGGGATAGCTCAATGGTTTGAGCATTGGCCTGCTAAACCCAGGGTTGTGAGCTCCATCCTTGAGGGGGCCATTTAGAGATCTAGGACAAAAATCTGTCTGGGGATTGGTGCTGCTTCAAGCAGGGGGTTGGACTAGATGACCCCCTGAGGTCCCTTCCAACTCAGATGTTCTAAGATAGCACTGACATAGTAAAAGATTTCACTGAACTGATTATGCCTTGATGAAACTATACTGAAATTTAATTCCTCTTATAAATACCTCCTTATTACATTTCTAATTGTACTAGATACATAGACATCATGACCAGTAGAGTTGCCAAAATATCAATTAAGACTGTGGTTATAGATTTGCTGTAATGTATAATGCTAAAGCTGTAATCCCAGTGATTTTTCTCTGTGCTTATATTGTAACCTAATGCTACTGCTGCCACTCCTGCCTGGACATTTATATCAATCAGCCCTAGCAGTTCATGTCCAAATGGGAAATTGCTCTCCAGGCTGGAAGTCTGCTAAAATAATCACTCTGGAGAACCCGAACCCAAAACAACAAACAAGCTTCAAAGACAGGGTAATTAAGAAGCCCTTTGAAATCAGAAAATTGGGACAGCTTGATAGAAACAAAAGAGATGGAAGCTCCTCTGACACATTTCAAGTTACCTATTAGAATAATTTGGAGAGGAATCAAACTTTCCATTCCAACCTAATCAGATCAAACAAGGTCCTATTTGTAGCTTTCTGTCTGGCACATTTTAAAAACTGGATCAGAACAGTGGAAAAAATGTAATATCCATGTCTATGAAATATTTATAAAATCAGACCTAATTTACTGGCATATGTGATAATATCCACGTGTGTGATTCATTCCTTTTTTCTGTAACCATGTCATAAATTGAGCAAACATGATAAACTGCACTTATTTTGCCCCTTTAACTGCTTTACCTTCACCTACAAATTTATTTCTGAAGTTACTATGTTTAGCTTGTCAAATTATTTGACTCAGGAAGCCTAATCATATACAGTTACAGTGTACTTCCCTTGAAGTGTAATTATTCTAATATTTCCATCAGTTCAAGGGCTATGCATGGTAACTAAGGCTTTTGTACAGCAAAACACTTAAGCATGGGCCTAATTTTAAGTCCCATTTAACTGGAACTGGTCACATGCTTAAAGTTAAGCATGTGTTTTGCTGGATCAGGCTCTAGGGCAGGGGTCGGCAACTTATGGCACGCGTGCCAAAGACAGCACACAAGCCGATTTTTAATGGCATGCTGGAGCCTGCTGGGACTCCAGCATGCCATTAAAAATCCTGCCCAGCCCAGCCCACTCTCCTCTGCCCTCCGCTCCCCCCTTGGGGGCAGGGAGCAGAAGCATAGCGGTGCGCACAGGGTGGGCAAATGGCCCCACTCTCCTGGAGCGGCAAGCCGCGGGGTCCACGCTCCTGGGCCGGAGCGCCCAGCCGAGCGCAGCAAGCTGCCGGCCCCTCCCCTGGAGCCCTGCCACCACGCGCGCAGTGCTATGGGGGTCAGGGCTGCGCACTCCCGCGGTGCAGCGTATCTGGCTCTGCGTGGAGCCTCATGGTAAGGGGTCCAGGGCTGGGGGGGTTGGATAAGGGGTGGAGGAAGTCAGGGACAGGGAGCAGGGTGGGTTGGATGGGGGGGTGGGATCCTGGGGGTGGTTAGGGGTGGGGGTCTCTGGATGGGGCAGTCAGGAGCAGGGGTGTTGGATGGGGCTTGGGAGTCCCAGGGTCTGTTAGGGGTGGGGGTGGCTAGGGGTCAGGGCAGTCAGGGGACAGAGAGCAAGGAGGGTCCTGGGGGCAGTTAGGGTGGGGGTCTCTGGACAGGGTAGTCAGGGGACAAGGAGCTGGGGGAGTGGATGGGTCGGGAGTTCGGGGGGTCCTGTCAGGGGGCAGAGAGTAGTTGGATAGACGTGGGAGTCCCGGGGGTCTGGCTGGGGACGGGGGTATGGATAAGGGTTGGGGCAGTCAGGGGACAGGTAAGGGGTAGGGTCCAGTCAGGGGACAAGGAACAGGAAGGCTTAGATAGGGGGTGGGATCCTGGGGGACAGTTGGGGCAGGGGTCCCAGGAGGGGGTAGTCAGGGGACAAGGAGCAGGGGTTTGGGAGTTCTTAGGGGGGCAGTCACCCAGCCCTCTCCCCTGAGCCCTGACCCCACCCTCTGCCTTGAGCCCCGCACCCCCCCCAGGCCTCTGCCCTGAGCCCTGTACCTCCCTCATACACACTCAGCCCTCTGCTTGACTCCTTCATCCCCCCCCCAACCCTAGCCCTGACTCTGGCACCCCCCACATACTAAGCCCCCCCACATCCTACGCACCCGCCACATCCCCACCACCACCCAGAGCACCAAACGGGATCTCCTGCACCCCCACCCACATTCCCACCTGCACCCATTGCATCAAATGGGAGCTGCCCAGGTAAGTGCCCCACACCCGAACCTCCTGCCTCAACCCTGAGCCCCCTCCCTCATTTTAGTTCCTGGCCCGACCCTTCACCCCCAGCCCTGTGCTCAGTGCACTCCCACCCTCAGCTCAGTGCAGAGAGAGGAAGAGAATGCCCAGAACCAGGGAGAAGGTAGGTACCCACTGTATGTGGGGAGGGCCGGGACCCCAGACCAGCAGCAGGCTGAGCGGGCTGGCGGCGTAAGATCAACATTTTAATTTAATTTTAAATGAAGCTTCTTAAACATTTTGAAAACCTTGTTTGTTTTACAATACAACACTAGTTTAGTTATATAATATATAGACTTATAGAGAGAGACCTTCTAAAAAACATTAAAATGCATTACTGGCACGTGAAACCTTAAATTAGAGTGAATAAATGAAGACTCGGCACACTGCTTCTGAAAGGTTGCCGACTCCTGCTCTAGGGTAACTTGTCTTTTGAGGTGGAGGGATTAAAATACAATGCAAACAATTTTAGAACTTAAATAATGAATTTTCTCTATACTGTGCTGTAAGCAAAATACATGATAGTTTGTAGTGCTATAAAGGTTTTATTTGGACTCGTTTGAGATAACCTGCATACCTCACTTGTGACTTTACCACTTGTAATGAACTCAGCTGTCCAAAACTTAGGCCAATAGTAATTTTGTGTTTTTTTGGCCACCATCCTGAGTTTCTCTGTCTCTCTCAATTGTCATTTCAATAGTATGTCTACATTAGGAAAATATATGATGTGTCATTTATATGCACATCAAACAAACAGGTCATACAAAATTCTTCAATGGAGATAAAGAGCAGGATCAAACCCTGCATAAGTGACAATCATGGCGAGATGTGCAAAATATATTGCAGGGCAGAGAAGAAGAATGAAAGGAAATATGACAGGGAGCACTGAAGGAAGAGGAGATGAAGGGGATGGAGGAGAGATTTCAAACTTGTCTACATGGTATGGTAATGTGTTCCACAGGGCTGTAAATTCTAAAGTTGATTAATATGTTGCTCATTAAGTGGTCCCTGTAGGTCGTGTATGTACTCTAGTATGCTTTAATATGGTACTATTTAAACAGCACAAAGGGTATGTCTACACTATGGGATTACTCTGATTTTACAGAATTTGATTTTTGGAAATAGATTGTATAAAGTCGAGTGCATGCAGCCACACTAAGCACATTAATTTGGCGGTGTGAGTCCATAGTACCGAGGCTAGCGTTGACTTCCAGAGCATTGTACTAGCATCCCATAGCTATCCCATAGTTCCTTCAGTCTCCCTGCCCATTGGAATTCTGGGTTGAGATCCCAATGCCTGATGGGGCAAAAAACATTGTCGTGGGTGGTTCTGGGTACATGTCGTCAGACCCCCCTCTCCCTCCCTCCCTTTCTCCCTCCGTGAAAGCAACGGCAGACAACCGTTTTGCGCCTTTTTTCCTGGGTTACCTGTGCAGACGCCATACCATGGAAAGCATGGAGCCCGCTCAGCACAACGCAGCAGTCATGAACATTGTAAACACCTCGCGCATTATCGTGCAGTTTATGCTGAACCAGAACCTGCAAAACCAGGTGAGGAGGAGGCGGCAGCATGACGATGAGAGTGATGAGGAAATGGACACAGAATTCTTTCAAACTGTGGGCCCCGGCACTTTGGAGATCATGGTGTTAATGGGGCAGGTTCATGCTGTGGAACGCCGATTCTGGGCCCGGGAAACAAGCACAGACTGGTGGGACCACATAGTGTTGCAGGTGTGGAACGATTCCCAGTGGCTGCATAGGGCCACTTTCATGGAACTTTGTGACTTGCTTTCCCCTACCTTGAAGCGCCAGAATACCAAGATGAGCGCAGCCTTCACAGTTGAGAAGCGAGTGGTGATAGCCCTGTGGAAGCTTGCAACACCAGACAGCTACCGGTCAGTCGGGAATCAATTTGGAGTGGGTAAATCTACAGTAGGGGCTGCTGTGATGCAAGTAGCCAAAGCAGTCACTGAGCTGCTGCTACCAAAGGTAGTGACTCTGGGACATGTGCAGGTCATAGTCGATGGCTTTGCTGCAATGGGATTCCCTAACTGTGGTGGGATGATAGATGGAACCCATATCCCTATCTTGGCACTGGAGCACCACGGCAGCCAGTACATAAACCGCAGGGGGTACTTTTCAATCGTGCTGCAAGCACTGGTGGATCACAAGGGACATTTCACCAATATCAACGTGGGATGGCCTTGAAGGGTTCATGATGCTCGCATCTTTAGGAACACTAATCTGTTTAAACGGCTGCAGTGAGGGATTTACTTCCCAGACCAGAAAATAACTGTTGGGGATGTTGAAATGCCTATAGTTATCCTTGGGGACCCAGCCTACCCCTTAATGCCATGGCTCATGAAGCCATACACAGGCAGCCTGGACAGTAGTCAGGAGCTGTTCAACTATAGGCTGAGCAAGTGCAGAATGGTGGTAGAATGTGCATTGGATGTTTAAAGGGTTGCTGGTGCACTTTACTGACTCACTCAGACCTCAGCCAAACCAATATTCCCTCCTGTCCTCATGTTCGTTGGCCGTTTTCCTGTACTGTGATACTGTGTCCTTCCACTCGTTCAAATGAGGTCTTTCACTGTGGGTTGACAGCATGATCTCAGAGAACATTTTATCTCGTGTGCGTTTTTTTTCGCCGCCTTACCTGAGATAGCCTTCGGGACGGAGGAGGGAGGCCTGAAAAATTTGCAGCTGCAGGAGGGAAAAAAAGGGAGAGAAGTATTTAAAAAGATACATTTTACAGAACAATGAGCATACTCTTTCATGGTGAACAACAGTATTCACATTACATAATACATGTGGTTTCGGTACAAGGTCGCATTTTGCATCTTAATATTGAGTGCTAGCCCGGTGAGTGCTGCGGCTTTCCTGTTAACATGCAGCAGCAGAAACCAAACTATCGCCCCCTCCATCCAATTCTCTGTGATGATCACTTTACCCATCCCCCCACCGCGTGGCTGGTATCAGGGAAGATCCCTGCTAGCCAAACGCAAACAGCTCAGCGCCAATGCTCCTCCCCACTGCTTGGCTAACTGCAGGGAAGGATTTCTTTTCAGCCACAGGCAAACAGCCCCGTAGGAATGGCCACCCCATCCCCTTAATTAAATTCCCGTATTTCAGCCAGGTTACCATGAACGATATCACTGTCCTGAGGATAACACAGTGAGATAAAGAACAGATGTTGCTTAAATGCCAGCAAACACTGGGACCATACGCTACCAGGCTTTGTCATGCAATGATACCAGATTACTTGGTACTAACATGGCATGGTAAAGTGTCCTACCATGGAGGACAGAATAAGGCTGTCCTGCCCAGAAACCTTCTGCAAAGGCTTTTGGAGTACCTTCAGGAGAGCTTCATGGAGATGTCCCTGGAGGATTTCCGCTCCATCCCCAGACACATTAACAGACTTTTCCAGTAGCTGTACTGGCTGAGAATGCATCCCAAGTCCTCAGGGCAAATTAATCATTAAAAAACATTTGATTTTAAACCATGTTTTATATTTACAAAGGTACATTCACTAGAGGTCCCTTCTATGGCTTCATGGTACGGGATACCGCCTTGGGAGGGTTGGGAGGGTACTTCAGTCAGGCTGAGAAAAAGATCCTGGCTGTTGGGGAGAACGGTGTGCTGTGTGCTCTCCGCAAGCTCGTCCTCCTCCTCATCATCTTCCCCATCTGTGAAATCCTCAGGCATGGCTGAGAGTACCCCCTCCTCGGAATCCACGGGTCAGGGGTGGGGTAGAAGTGGCATGTCTGCGGCTCTGCACCGGACCGTCCGTTTGCTTCTTTGGTTTTCTGGTACGCTTGTCTGAGCTCCTTAACTTTCATGTGGCACTGTAGTGAGTCCCTGTTGTGTCCTCTCTCCATCATGCCCTTGGACACTTTTTCAAATGTTTTGGCATTTCATCTTTTGGAACATAGTTCTGCTAACACGGAATCGTCTCTCCATACAGCGATCAGATCCAGAACCTCCCGTACAGTCCATGCTGTAGCTCTTTTTTGATTCTTGGACTGCATGGTTACCTGTGCTGATGAGCTCTGCATGGTCACCTGTGCTCAGGGGTGGCTCCAGGCCCCAGCACGCCAAGCACGTGATTGGGGCGGCAAGCCACTTGGGACGCTCTGCCAGTCGCCGCAAGGGCGGCAGGCAGGCTGCCTTCGGCGGCTTGCCTGCAGAGGGTCCGCTGGTCCCACGGCTTCAGCGGACCTCCTGCAGGCAAGCCGCCGAAGGCAGCCTGCCTGCCATGCTTGGGGTGGCAAAATGCCTAGAGCCACCTCTGCCTGTGCTGGTGAGCTCTCCACGCTGGGCAAACAGGAAATGAAATTCAAAAGCTCATGGGGCTTTTCCTGTCTACCTGGCCAGTGCATCCGAGTTCAGATTTACCGTCGAATTGCGTCCCACACTAACTCTAATTCGAACCGGCAATGTCAATTTCAGCGCTACTCCCCTTGTCAGAGAGGAGTACGGAAATCGATTTTAAGAGCCCATTTATGTCAAAGTAAATGGCTTTGTTGTGTGGACGGGTGCAGGGTTAATTCGATTTAGCGCTAGTAAATTCGACCTAAACTCGTAGTGTAGACCAGGCCTAAGTTAAACTGCAGTAGAGAATTTTAGTGTACACCAGGTGGGTCTATATGGACCAATTAATATGCACCACATTAATGCACTTTGGAAATCATGCCACTGTAGTGCTCATTGGATCTATGTAGACAAGACCTTAGACTGAGGAAGGTGCAGGGGGAAAGCCAGGAAAAAAGTGAAGTGAATTAATGAAAGAAGAACAGAGAACTTGGGAAGCATAAAAGTAAAATAAAATTTAAAATCTGGTTCCAGAATAGAATAAAATATAATTAAGAATTTGAAATGGATGTCAGGGTACACAGCTGTAGCAGTCAGAATTTAGGGACGAGGAATGTAATCACTGCCTAAATGAGGTTAATAGCAAACATCTCAAGATTTCACCGCACGTTTTTGTATGCAAGATGTAAATAGCATTCTTACACACAGGATAGATACAACCTGATTTTCTTTTATGTTTATATGGTTAATGTTGGTCCTTTCCATGTTTTTTAATATGGAATTCTGAAAAACTAGAGAAGTTTAAGTGCCTAGGGGTTTTCAAAGAAAAAAGGTATTCTGGAAATTACAGTCACTGAACATCTGTTTCAAGATCTTCTACAGATTTTGTTGTTGTATTCCTTGCTGGGTGTTTTTTGTCCCAAATTTTAAAGGCAGGCACTGTCAGACTTAGGGTTCTTGCCAAAATGATAGGAATTAAAAGAACAATGAGTAATAAACAAGGTGATATATTAAAGATTAATCTTGCCAGACAAACTTGATTTGATAGAAGTAGAATATGAGTGGATGAAGACAACACAGTAGATATTTGAATTTTAATAAATCAGGTGATATTATACCATATTAAAACTTACTTGAGACATTAATTCAGATTTGCTTGGATAGGAACAGTCATGCAAACTGAAAACTGGCTGAAGGAATATAAACAAAGGAAGATTATAAATGACAGTGTATTAAACAGGGAGAATTGTCTGCTGGGCACCTCGGAGACTGTTCTAAGCCCAGGTTAATTAACCATTTATACAAACTTTAGAAGAGGGAGTAAACCCATTAAGAAATATGAAGATGATACTAAATTGTAAAGAATTGCAAATACTAATGAGACAGAAAAATACAGACATAAGGAACATGGGCAAAAATAATAAAATGAGATTTAGCTTGGAAAAATGAAATTACACTAACTGGACAAAAGTAATATGAAACACTGATTTAGTGGGAGGTGAAAAATGACACAAAGTGATAGATTCTGGCTCTTTTGCAAAATGAGAAACAATGATTAAACTATTAAAGAGCTGTCTAATATGAATAGTACAGTTTATGTGATTCTATAATGCTTAGTGGATAGTTTCACTATGTATCTTTCAGTTACTTGCAACCGTGACATCTGATTTGTACATTTCACTAATCAAGCCATCAAAGCTACAACCTGAATTTCACACACAATAGATTCATGGTCCTTTGTAAGTTTTGTTTAAAAGAAGCTGTCCTAAATTAAAGACAATTTATAAAAAGTTTTACCTCATAAAGACTATCAGAAACTATTGCAGTATAGAGTATGTTCAGCTGCATAAAACTAAAGTCAGTATAGCCTGCAGGGGGCAGTAAAGATAAGATTTTCTTTTTATTACATTTTCACTGTCTTCATTGTACATTGTGCTCTGAAACTGCAATACCGGCCAGCACATATTTACAGGCATTAAATATTTCTGGAGCCATGCCGCATAGAATGTATTGTCAGGTCAATGAAAGCCTTTGTCAAGATTTATCCACAGATCTAACTCCTTCACATGACAGTGCAGAATTGGAAGGCATGTCCATCACCCATTTACTTAAAGTAGCTTGTGGATAATGAATCTCATAAGCCAGCCTTGCTTCAGCTGGGTTATCTGCCTTAGATAAGAACAACATTTAGTTCTGCAAATGGATTAAAGTAGTAATTTTGTAGATTGCCAAGGAATGAAATATGTTATTTTCATACTTTGTCTTAACAATTCCAGAGAGGCCAAGTTCCTTTCAGAAAAAGGCCAGTGGGATTTTATAAGACGGAAAGAGGTTTATACTTTTTCCATTCATTTGTCTTGAGGGTTGCCTGGCAGTTAGGTTTAAATGGAAAACTTAGGTAATTTTCCTTGTGCTAAGGGGCAATGAATCTTGTATATAGGAAGGAAAAAGGGAGAATTGCACTTCTAGAATAGCTGATGTCTAAATGCCTTTTACTGTATGTACACTCTAATGTGTTCATTTCTGAGTACAGATCTTGTATGAATTTCTTCAGTGGGCTAGTACTTATTTGCAGAGTTTAATTTAGCTTAGGTTTGTAAACCTGAAAATATAAATTACAATTAAAAATCAGAGGTTTTTTTTAGAAATCCAGGCCAAGACAGGATACTAACATGACTTTGATAACATCTGGCAAGAAGACATCATCTTAATCAATGCCTTTTCATCTATAAAATGATGCAAAAGGGCTAACCTGATGCTCCAGTGGCAGAGCAATGCGTTGCCCATGCGGGCAATGTGAGTTCAGGAGTCTTAATTCATTTCTGGCAGTAGCAGACCAGGTCTCAGAGAAAGAAGTGGCTCATGGTATTCTCAACCAAGTTCTTTAGGCAACAGCTTGAAGATTTGTTGATGGGTCCTGCTGAAAGCCCCATTTGTCTCTTATAGATCGAAGTTGGGGCAGCGCTACACACAGCCTGTGAAAATTATTATGGGGAAGTAGGGAAGGCAAATGGTTTTTGGGGGGATGGTATCCTATAGGATTCTTCCTGAGGAAATAATAGCAACAGATGAATTTTCAAAGACATGAGTCGATCGTCAGCTCGCTTGCTATAGACTTTACAGAGCAAGTGTACTTTCCAAATAGAGACATTGGGCCAGTTTCTTAGCTTATGTAAACTTGCATAGTTCCACTAATGTCAATGGGTTACACCACTACCTATTAGCTGAGAAACTGGATCAATACAGCTAACCACAGTTAACCTTTATGGAATGGCTACGTTGCATGACAAATTTAGCATAGGAAAAGTCATGTGGCAGAACCTGAAAATACAATTCAGCAAAGCATTTATGTTTTGGTCCATCCCTATACAACAAAGTACTTAAGCATGTGCTTAACTCTAGGCACATGCTTAAGTGCTTTGTTGAACAGGAAAGGACTTATAACTAAGTCAAGGCCTAAATTCTATGTTTATTATTAGAATGACGCAATTATCATCCTGCCAAGAGCAAAATGGGCAATATACATCTTACCTTAAAAATGAATGACAAAGCACTATAAATGAAGGACAAACACACATGAGAACACAAGAACGACCATACTGGGCCAGACCAATGATCCATCTAGCGCAGTATCCTGTCTTCCAACAGTGATCAGTTCCAGATGCTTCAGAGGGAGAGAACCGAACAGGGCAATTTATCAAGTGATCCATCCCCTGTTTTCCACTACCAGCTTCTAGCAGTCTGAGATTTGGGGACAAAAAGAGCATGGGATTGCATCCCAGACCTTCTTGGCTAATAGCTATTGATGGACTTGTACTCCATGAACTTATGTATTTCTTTTTGGAACCTGGTTATACTTTTGGCCTTCACAACATCCCCTGGCAGTGAGTTCCACAGGTTGAGTGCGCATTATATGAAGAAATGCTTCCTTTTTTTTTTTTAAACTTGCTTCCTATTAATTTAATTGGGTGGCCTCTGGTTCTTGTGTTCTGTGAAGGAGTAAATAACACTTACTATCTCCAAATCATTAATGATTTTCATAGACCTCTATCATATCCTCGCTCAGTTGTCTCTTTTCCAAGCTGAACAGTCCCAGTCTTTTTAATCTCTCCTCATATGGAAGCTGTTCCATACCCCTAATAATTTTGGTTACCCTTCTCTGTACTTTTTCAATTCTAATATGTCTTTTTTGATATGGGGCAACTGCAACTTCTGTCAGTATTCAAGGTGCGGGCGCACTATGGATTTCTATAGTGACATGATATTTTCGGTCTTAGACTATCCCTTTCCTAAATGGATCCTAACATTCTGTTAGCTTTTTTGACTGCCACTGCACATTGAACAGATGTTTTCAGTGAACTATCCAAAATGACTCCAAGATCTTTCCTGAGTGGTAACAGCTAATTTAGACCCCATCACTTTGTATGTATAGTGAATTTGTGATGGGGTATACAAACCCCACAGTGGTGAGCAAGGGGTTAAGGAGTAGCTGTGGGCCCAAGTGGCCCCATCCAGCCACATCTACAGGGCCATTAGTTTGCATGTATCAACTTTTTGAATTTCATCTGCCATTTTCTTGTCCAGTCACCCAGTTTTGTAAGACCCCTTTGAGTCTCTTCAGTCTGCTTTAGACGATCTTGAATAATTTTGAATCTTCTGAAAACGTTGCCACTTTACTGTTTATCCCTTTTTTACAGATTTCTTTTTACTGCATAAAACAACGAGGGCTCACTTTTTAAAAATGAATAAAACTTCCAATAAACTCCAGTTTTAAGACTGAATATTTCATTTGCCAATAACTCCTTATAGTAAAGAATGAGAACAGGTTTGCATAAATTTGCATACATTGTTTTGAATATACACGTGTACAATACAATAGTACAAGGTAAATTTGAGTAAAATGAGTGCCATTCCTCACAATGCTCTCCTTTGGCCTCTGGGATCGTCTACTGATGTCTTAGAATGTTCATCTATTGCTATTAATTATTTCCTATAGGATACCATTCCCCCCCCCCAAATTTAGTAAAAAAAGACAAAAAAAGTTTAGAAAACCTGACCTATAAGGAAAGTTTTTTTTAAAAAAAAACTGAGCATGAGAAAAGACGACCTGAGGGGGGACAGACTCCAAATATGTTAAAGGCTGTTAGAAAGAGAACTGTTGATCAATTGTTCTCCATCTCCACTGAAGGTAGGACAAGAAGTAATGGGCTTAATTTGCAGCAAGGGAGATTTAGGTTCAATATTAGGAAAAACTTTCTAACTATAAGGGATAGTTAAGCTTTGGAATAGGTTTTCAAGGGAGGCTGTGGAATCCCTGTCATTGGAGGTTTTTAAAGAACAGGTTAGTTTAGATTTACTTGGCCCTGCCTCAGTGCAAGGAGCTGAACTGGATGACTTCTCAAGGCCCCTTCCAGCCCTACATTTCTATGATTATGGTGTACAGCTGAAAGTGTACATAGAGGGGAAAACTAAAAAGTATGCAGCTGAAATGACTGGTGCTTGTAAATGTGCTGACATGCATGTTTTCTGAGTAGCTTAGTCAGTATACTATAATTAGCCTATTTTGGGATGATATTTCCTCTTTGAAATAGTAACCAGACATATTACAATTCTTTATTTTGGCACCACATCTGTATGATTATAGAAGGGGTGACTGGCGACAGTGGTAGGGAGTGTCGTTGATATGCAAGCAGAGGGTCACGTACACCCAGGAACCCTTCCAAGTTAGTATGTATCAAGATACAGTCCTTCTGTTGAATGCAAAACTGTTGATCATTTCTGACTTTCATTTATGCTGCACACAGTCTAAAGCCTTCTGGATGGCATCTGCTGTAAAACTGAATTATCACCACATTGATAATAAAGGAATTTGCTTTTCTTCTTTTGCTGAGCTAAACTGCTCTCCTTCTGGTAGGGTTAACTCGAGCAAGCTTTCACAAAAGGTTACCATTGCTGCATTCCTTTCCAAACATCTGCTTCCTGTGTGCCAAGTCACAGAACACTCCAAAAATACTGCCTTTAGTTTAGAACAGAGTTTATAAATCCAAAGCATAGAAGCGATGTATGCCCACCGTCAGTGAGGTCCTGGACTCCTGGATTCTACGCCTGGCAAGCACCATTGTCTGTATAATGTTATGCACTTTGTCATGTCAATGCAAGGTAATCTGAAACCGCCATTTCCACAGGAAGTCATGGTTTGGAAGCATTGCTAAAACATAATTGTGGTTTGGAATCCAGAGATTTTTTTTCTCCTGGAACAGTGCAAGCAATGTCCCACCCCCAGCCCTTCCCTGTGCTTTGCCCACCCTCTGTCCTTAACACTTTTTTTCTTTTCTCATTGTTGACTCCAAGCCTTTATTTCTTAATATTACTCCCAAGATATGGAACAGGCTCCCTCTACTTGTGTATCAAGTGACCTCCCTATCTCCTCCAAACCCATGCCCAAAATATATGTCCTTTGGCCAGCATCCTGCCGCGAATCTCAGTTTAGTGCATTCTTCTCTCCTTCCCATGGTTGGGTATAATATTAAAAAACCCCAAACAAAAAAGCCCTAATAAACTTAGAGCCCAAGATAAGCCTGAAAGAAAAATAAATGAAATAATCGGACATCTTCATGTTAACATTCTCCCCAGAGCAGATTACCTCTTCTTTTTCTGTTGTCTCTTCTCTTTTTCCTTCCCATTCCCCGCCCCCCTCCCACACACAGTGGTTCATAATTTATTATGTTAATCATCTTATTCAGCGTGTCATTAAGGATCTTTAGGGCAGGGACTTTTTTATTCCCATTTGTACAGCACCATACACATTGACAGGCCATGTAAATAATAGTAGATGTTGGAAGGCTTTAAAATCTATTTTCTATAGCTAGACAAAACCATCAATACATATCCAGAGACAAACTGACACTGATCTAGGGACTGATCCATTGCCCATTGAAAACGATGGAAAAACTCCTATTGACTTCAACAGGCATTGAAACAACCCCAATGATTTCTAGCTCCTACTATTTCCCAGCCGTCTCATATCTATTTCTCCCTTATGCATGTACCATTAACAGTTGACCACAGATGTATGAGAGATAGTGAAATGACCATTGTATGGTCATACTATTTTACCAACAAGCTACAGCTCTAGCAAAAAACATAACATGTAACCATTCTTAGCCTAGCTGAAAATGCTTAGATAACTTAAATTAATGCTTTCACCACTGTACCTTTCAAGATCTTAATTGCACCATTTTCTTCATTCCTAAAAGTATAAGCTACAAAAATATAAGCCAGACGGGTCATGGATTTTGACATTAGAATTTTCTGTCCCTCTTTAAATTGTTCCTTGGAAGAATAAGACCAGAGATAGGAGGGGTTCAGACATTAAATACAAACCATCTTAGAAACTGTGGAGCTTTGTATCATTTTAAGAGCTTTTAAAATATGACAATATGAACTGGTGCTTTGTAATTTGACCAGCTCCATCAGACTTCTGAGAAGCTTTTTTTTTAAGATTAAGAAATTATGAATTTTCTTAAACCCGCCTATTAGAGTGTAATGTGTATTTATAGTTCCCTCAGGCTCTGCACAATAAAAATGGTTAAAACCTTTAGTCCTTTTAGTAGTTCACAGTTTTATTACAGATGTTATTTTGTAGATTTTTATGCTTAGAGCAAGGTCAGTGTATTGCACTGTATAAATTATTCTAAGTAATTGCTCAGTTATTTTATAGCTTAGTCACAGGATTTTTTTATTATTAAACTTAGTCTTTTCTTTAAGGCTGGGAAGAGAAGGCGACTATAAATCACATGGCAGCTTGCCATTTGGGGTTTCAGCTTTACCTGTGATCAGGATTTAATAACAATCTGGCCCAGACACCAGTTCCCTCTCAATTACCTTTCCACATGGGCATTAGTTCACACTGTTTATTAAAAACTCCCCTTGTAGTTGTTTTTAATGGAGTGTTTCAGATTAATGGTCCCCATGGAGTTTAACTTCATTGCACTTCATTAAAGCTAGATTGTACA
Organism: Mauremys reevesii; assembly: GCF_016161935.1. Classification (NCBI taxonomy): domain Eukaryota; kingdom Metazoa; phylum Chordata; order Testudines; family Geoemydidae; genus Mauremys; species Mauremys reevesii. The sequence continues at coordinate 83,316,163 of NC_052627.1, read as the reverse complement.
AAAGGTTACTTCAATTAAATCCAGAACTCAACCTTAAATCTATATGGATTTTTTAGTAAATGTGATAAAATTGCTATGCCGATCCTTTGAGATTAACGGGGCAACATCCCTTCTAGTGACTGAAGTGCAAAATGTGTGTCTATTACCAAATTGCTTGCAGATTAAAATTCAGATTTCATGGGATTAGAAGCCAAAAACAGCTGAATGGTGCATGATCCATAAATGAGATTGCCAGAGCTTTATTAGGGATGGAAGAGCCAAGGGAAGACTAAGGATTTTGTGGCGTGTTTAGAAATATATGCAGGAGGATTCACAAAAAATATTTTTGGGAACATTGTCTATTCATGATACAGTAAAACCTCCGATGTTTTCCTAAGAAAACATCTTATCTTCTGGCACAAAAATAAAAATGTGGTTAGCACAGCCCCCTCTTGGTTGGGTAAACCTTTGCATTTAGGGTCTTGCTGTTTATTTGTGTCTGCTACTATGCTGTTGTCCCTCCTTTAAACCAACATAATTTTAGAAAACATGCATTTAAAGTGTTGGAAAAACCTTTTCTGGGGATGATGCCACTCTAGTGAGACTAAGAAAGGAATGCAGATGCAGAGCTTCCATGGTAGTGAAAGAGGATCGTGAGTCTTTGAGAAAGAAAAAGCAAATGGGAAAGTGGTGAGGTGATTCTGAAGAGAAAAAACACACTCAGGTTGTGCTGGGAAGTACAAATTTATGAAAGAAAAGAGGGCTGATGTCCAAGGAAGTGCAGAAAAATCAATAGGAAAGACCGCACGCCCGGGGGCACAGAAATAGAAATTTGCAACTAGAGCAGGCTACGAGTCTGCCAAGGAATCAGGAGGGGCTTTCAAAGGCTCAGACAGTGAGAATTCAGAGTTTCTCTCTCCTCCATGTCAGCTCTGATCCTGCAGTTGAATAAGGCCTCTCTTCTGGAAAAGCATGCCCCTCTTTTCCTCTCTTTTGCCAAGCTGCTTGTGTCTGAGTCTTCTGAGATCCCTTGAGTTAATAACACCAGATTTATTTGTTCTGTTTGAGGATTGTCTCTAAACCCAGCCCCCTGTATATAACTTGGTGGAACTGGTTTCCCTCCTGGGCAACCCTCTTTAGCATACCAAATTGTTCAGTCAGAGCAGTCATTAAGGTTAATTACTCTTAGTTAAGTATTAGAGGGGTAGCCGAGTTAGTTTGGATCTGTAAAAAGCGACGAAGCGTCCTGTGGCACCTTCTAGACTAACAGACGTATTGGAGCAAAAGCTTTTGTGGGTGAATACCCACTTCGTCGGATGCATGTAGTGGAAATTTCCAGAGGCATGTATAAATATGCAGGCAAGAATCAGTCTAGAGATAACTAGGTCAGTTCAATCAAGGAGGATGAGGTCCTCTTCTAGCAGTTGAGGTGTGAACACCAAGGGAGGAGAAACTGCTTTTGTAGTTGGCTAGCCATTCACAGTCTTTGTTTAATCCTGAGCTGATGGTGTCAGATTTGCAGATGAACTGAAGCTCAGCAGTTTCTCTTTGAAGTCTGGTCCTGATGTTTTTTTGCTGCAGGATGGCTACATTTAAATCTGCTATTGTGTGTCCAAGGAGATTGAAGTGTTCTCCTACAGGTTTTTGTATATTGCCATTCTTAATATCCGACTTGTATCCATTTATCCTTTTACATAGGGAGTGTCCAGGTTGGCCGATGTACATAGCAGAGGGGCATTGCTAGCACATGATGGTGTATATTACATTTGTGGATGTGCAGGTGAATGAACCGGTGATGATGTGGCTGATCTGGTTAGGTCCTGTGATGGTGTTGCTAGTATAGATATGTGGGCAGAGTTGGCATCGAGGTTTGTTGCATGGATTGGTTCCTGAGTTAGAGTTACTATGGTGCGGTGTGTGTTTGCTGGTGAGAATATGCTTAAGGTTGGTGGGTTGTCTGTGGGCGAGGACTGGCCTGCCTTCCAAGGCCTGTGAAAGCAAGGGATCGTTGTCCAGGATGGGTTGTAGATCCCTGATGATGCATTGGAGAGGTTTTAGCTGAGGACTGTAGGTGACGGCCAGTGGAGTTCTGTTGGTTTCTTTCTCGGGTTTGTCTTGCAGCAGGAGGCTTCTGGGTACACGTCTGGCTCTGTTGATTTGTTTCCTTATTTCCTCATGCGGGTATTGTAGTTTTGAGACTGCTTGGAGAAGATCTTGTAGGTGTTGGTCTCTGTCTGAGTGGTTAGAGCAAATACGGTTGTACCTCAGCGCTTAGCTGTAGACAATGGATTGTGTGGTCTGGCTGGTATGGAAGCTGAAGGCATGAAGGTAGGCATAGCGGTTGGTGGGTTTTCAGTATAGGGTGGTGTTAACGTGACCGTCACTTATTTGTACTGCGGTGTCTAGGAAGTGGACCTCCCGGGTAGCTTGGTCCAGGCTGAGGTTGATGGTGAGGTGGAAGCTGTTGAAATGATGGTGGAATTCTTCCAGAGTCTCCTTCCCATGGGTCCAGATGATGAAGATGTCATCAATGTAGCATAGGTAGAGAAGGGGCGTGAGTGGACGAGAGCTGAGGAAGCATTGTTCCAGGTCAGCCATAAAAATGTTGGCATATTGTGGGGCCATGCGGGTGCCCATAGTGGTGCCGCTAGTCTGGAGGTATATATTGTCACCAAATTTGAAATAATTATGTGTGAGGATAAAGTCACAGAGCTCAGCAACCAGTTGTGCTATATATATTGGCCAAACTGGACAGTCCCTACGTAAAAGGATAAATAGACACAAGTTAGATATTAGGATGGCAATATACAAAAACCTGTAGGAGAACACTTCAATGTAGTTCATTTGCAAATTTGACATCATCAGCTCAGGATTAAACAAAGACTGTGACTGGCTAGCCAGCTACAAAAGCTGTTTCTCCTCCCTTGGTGTTCACAGCTCAACTGCTAGAAGAGGGCCTCATCCTCCTTGATTGAACTAACCTCATTATCTTTAGACTGATTCTTGCCTGCAGATTTATACCTGCCTCTGGAAACTTCCACTACATGCATCCGACGAAGTGGGTATTCACCCACGAAAGCTTATGCTCCAATACGTTTGTTAGTCTACAAGATGCCACAGGACTTTTTGTCAAGTTTTACTTTTTGTTGTTAACCCTGTGCCACCAATCCTAGGAATTTTAGTTCAAGATGGAAGTAAAAGGACAGTGGGAAGGCAAAGACCATCCTTACAAACAAAATGGCGTTTGCAGCTTGATAAAGAGAGATACACATTTCATAATTTCAAACATCATTCATAAATTTTAGATACCTCCAATCATCACACCTGACATATATTATATATCTACTTGTTCATATAGATACATAGGACTTAATTCTCCTCTTGCTCACACCAGTTTTACGACTGTAAATCTATTGACTTCATTGGAATTTGATTTATGCTGACATATGTGAGAGGAGAATCAGACCCATGGTGCCTATGAGCCAAATTATGTTTCAAGTTAAATCCTACAACATACTGTGATGGGTTGGACCCCCCCTTTCTGGGATGCCACCTGATGTACTGGGATTTCACTGAGCCTCTCCTGCTCTACCAGCCTGCTCTACCAATCCCTGTTTTGCTGAATTAGGCTCTCCGGCCTCTTGCAGAGTGCGCCCATCCAGCCAGACAGGCAGGGCCATGCCCAGCTGCAGCCAGACTGAAGTCAGCTCTGTATGGGAGAACTCCTCCAGCACTCATGTGCACACCCCTTTGGGAGATAAACCCTAAATAATACAGTCTTGCACTGTATAGAAAAATCTGCCCATGCAAGCTCATAAAAATCCGCCCTCTTCCTCAATGTGAAAATAGATGTGCACAACTTCTTGCTGCCCCACCGCCTTAGAAATTACATACAATGGGTTAAACTTATTTTGTTTATTATTTACTACAAAAGGTAGATTTTAAGTGGTTAAAGGGATGGCAAACAGAACAAAGAAGATTACCTTAGTAAATAAACAAAAGCTGCAAACCAAGTGTAAAGCACTAGATTGGTAGGATACAAATTAGCCAATTCTCACCCTGAGTGATAAATAGGCTGGCAGATTCTTAAGGCACAAGTTCCCTTGGCTTTCATACGCAGGCTAAAGATCTTAGCCTGGGACCATCACTTCTTACAGTTCAGTCTTTGTTCATCAGGTGTGGTGTTGAAGGGCGTGTGAGGCCCCCTCATGTTGCCATTGTCCCTCTTTTATATCTTCCTCTCACTTGCTGGAAATCTTTTTCACTCTGATCTGGGTCAAACAGTTCTCTTGTGTAGAGCTATCCAAGAGGTTTCTGTAGGGGAAGTATTTTGTAGTCACTCTGTGGGAGAAATGAGGTGTGTTTTGAGACTACAGAGTTAGAAGTCTGCAGTACTGCCTTGAAGGAGGGACTTTGGGGTGGAAAACATGAGAGCAGAAGATAGAGCAGAGAGGTAAGAAGGTATCTAGGGAAATTGCAACAGGGTCTGGGAGTAAGCAGACCATAGCTGTTAGACATAGGGGCTCTGGACTGGAACCTGGAGTAGTGGGATGCTGTGTGAGCAGCCAGCAGAAGTGGAGTTTCACTCCTGAGTGGTGCTAATCCCCAGATGTGGCCACAAGAAGAGGCACTAGTGGTGAGTAAACCCCATGACAAGATTATATTTGTATTGAGTGCTGTTGGCATAAAACACAGTCATCTGAAGATTAACTCGAAATATGAACCTTTCTTAATATCTTGCACTCCAGTGGTGTTAAAAGAACTTTTCCTTTGTCATCACTGTAACTAAATCTTGCTACACAATACTTTTCTGTGCAGTAAATTGCTTTGTCAGTCCACACTACCCTCATCTGAAGCCAGCTCTGTTTGATATGAGGAATTGATAACATTTCAAGTTCTCACAGATGATTAGCTACATTTAGATCCAGACAGTCACAACTTTACAGCAACCATAAGATGGAAAATACAATTCCTCCTTTTACAGTCTGTCACATTCATGGAGCTAGATGCCATAAACCAGGGTCATGATATGTGATCTGGAACCATACACATCCTGGCTAGTGCTGACAAATGTTCATCACTAGAATTGGTTAAAAACTTTACTTGGAAAGTCCCCCCCCCCCCCCAACCAGAATATGACCCCTTTCCACAAGATAATTTCAATTTTGGGGAAAAATGGAAGAAAAATCCATTGAGGAGGGAGGGGGGACTCAAAATAATGTCTCCCTGTTACTTTCCTGGAAGGCTCTTGTCAAGTTCACTTTCTGCAAGTGAAACTAACAAAAGCTTTCCCTGAGGCTGAGAGCCCCGGTTCTTTGCCTCCCCACAAAGCTCCATCAACAGCAGAGTGCCTCATGAACTACAGACCAGTTAGCCTCACCTCAGTCCCTGGAAAAATCATGGAGCAGGTCCTCAAGGAATCAGTCTTGAAGCACTTAGAGGAAAGGAAAGTGATCAGGAACAGTCAGCATGGATTCACCAAGGGCAAGTCATGCCTGACTAACCTAATTGCCTTCAATGATGACATACCTGGCTCTGTGGATGAGGGGAAAGCAGTGGATGTGTTATTCCTTGACTTTAGCAAAGCTTTTGATACGGTCTCCCACAGTATTCTTGCCAGCAAGTTAAGGATATATCGGCTGGATGAATGGACTATAAGGTGGATAGAAAGCTGGCTAGATCATCGGGCTCAATGGGTAGTGATCAATGGCTCCATGTCTAGTTGGCAGCCAGTATCAAGTGAAGTGCCCCAAGGGTCGGTCCTGGAGCCAGTTTTATTCAATATCTTCATTAATGATTTGGAGGATGGCGTGGACTGCACTCTCAGCAAGTTTGCAGGTGACACTAAACTGGGAGGAGTGGTAGATACGCTGGAGGGTAGGGATAAGATACAGAGGGATCTAGACATATTAGAGGATTGGGCCAAAAGAAACCTGATGAAGTTCAACAAGGACAAGTGCAGAGTCCTGCACTTAGGACAGAAGAATCTCATGCACTGCTATAGACTAGGGACCGAATGGCTAGGCAGCAGTTCTGCAGAAAAGGACCTAGGGGTTACAGTGGAAGAGAAGCTGGATATGAGTTGACAGTGTGCCCTTGTTGCCAAGAAGGCTAATGACATTTTGGGCTGTATAAGTAGGGGTATTGCCAGCAGATCAAGGGATGTGATCATTCCCCTCTATTTGACATTGGGGAGGCCTCATCTGGAGTACTGTGTCCAGTTTTGGGCCCCACACTACAAGAAGGATGTGGAAAAATTGGAAAGAGTCCAGTGGAGGGCAACAAAAATGATTAGGGGGCTGGAGCACATGACTCATGAGGCGAGGCTGAGGGAACTGGGATTATTTAGTCTGCAGAAGAGAAGAACTTGGCGGGATTTGATAGCTGCTTTCAGCTACCTGAAAGGGGTTCCAAAGAGGATGGATCTAGACTGTTCAGTGGTACCAGATGACAGAACAAGGAGTAATGGTCTCAAGTTGCAGTGGGGGAGGTTTAGGTTGGATATTAGGAAAAACGTATTCAGTAGGAGGGTGGTGAAGCACTGGAATGGGTTACCTACCTCCTACCTTTGACGTTTTTAAGGTCAGGCTTGACAAAGCCCTGGCTGGGATGATTTAGTTGGGTATTGCTCCTGTTTTGAGCAGGGGGTTGGACTAGATGACCTCCTGAGGTCCCTTACAACCCTGATATTCTATGATTCTATGAAACTTACAAGAGCCTTCCAGGCGGGCACCTGGAAAGTCAACTCATAGTTCAGTTATTCCAAACTGGAATCTTTCTTGAAAACTCTTCAAGTGAAAGATTTCACATTTTTGGTGTTTTGTCCTGGTTCAGGATATATAATTATCAAAAATGCAGAATTTTTTTGTGTTAAGGGGTTTCCATTTTTCAACCAACCTTGGATGAAGGAAACTTACTATCCACCTAAGCAATGTCATAGTTTGGCCAGTTCTCAATAAATAAAATCTCTCTGGAAACAGGCAACTTCAAAAACTCCTAGTTTTGAACAAGATAATAGAAGGACTACCTTCAGACACCCCATCCTGTCCATTGCCAATGCCCTGGACTTTGGAAATCAGAGTTCAGGTCTAGCCATGGAATGGAACCAAGGTTGGTAGTGATGGAGTCCATGGAATGGAGGAGGAAGTAATTTCTTCCCATCCTAGATCTTTCTGCAGCACTTGGTACCATTGTCTGTGGTATACCTGGCCAATTGTCTATTTCCCTGTGTGATGCTGCTTTTGGTGTGATCAGACAAGGTACTCAAACAGGAGCTCCCTTGGTATGTGAGACAGATTGGCTGACTTGACAGGTCCCTTGATTTATAATTTGCTCTTCTTTCCTTTTTCTGAAGTAGCCCAAATCTGCTGATGAGTTTCTGAGCATGCTGCAAATATTACCTTTGTTGTGGGCCAGTTGTACAGAGTTGGGTCTCTTTTGGAAATGGGAGGGGTGGGATGATGGTTTTACAGATCACTGGTAGTATGTTGGTGAATGGGATTTGCTGTTTTGTAATGGTTTCTGTGTGCTTAACTCATGGTAACACACATTTGAGGCTCCAGGTATCTTTAATGGTGGTTAAATCCAAATAAGTAGAATGTATTCACTTTCTTGCTTCAGAGACACAGCAGGATTGATTAGAAAGCTCTTCCGTTCAGGAGTCTTTCAGAATCTGTCAATGGGCAACTTCTTCTCTACCTCTAGAACACTCCTCTGAGGTGGTCCCACAAGTCTTTGCTCTCATACTTTTTAATGTAATGGGAGAAACTGGGCAATGCTGTAGTCTCAAATGTCAGTAATATGCAGATGAGACCTGATTGCACACCTCCTTTACTTCTGCAAATAGCACTATCTCCTAACCATTTTTTCTGCCTTCTCAAGATCAGTACCTGCCTGAAAGGCATCTGACTGAAGCTGAACCCAGCCAAAACAGAAGAGATGCTGTAGGGAAAAGAGGAATGCTCTGTAAAAGGAGTCTATTCCAGTTTGTCCAATTGGTTGGCAGATTAGGATGCCCTCCTTGTCATCTTACTGCTCTTGGGAACACAGTAAAAGGAGCAAAAGCAAACTTATTCCTTCTACAATGAGGCAGAGTACTGTGCAGTTGTGGACCCAGCCATGATGATCCATGCCTTCACTACCTCTGCCTTCTCACTGTAGGCTAATCCCGCAAGATGATCAGCACTGGCTAAGCACTTAAACTTGTGCTTATCTTTAAGCAGGTGAGTAGTGCAACTGATGTCAATGGAGCAACACACATTAAACAAAACTCATGTGGAAGTGCTTTGCTGGATTGGGCCCATATGCTCAGCATCATGTGGAATCAATCCATATATCTGGGTACCTGTACCCAACATTAAAAAAGTTTGTTAGTCCACAATGCAGCATCCTACATCATTAGCAGCAACTGCCAGTGAGAACACATTACCTGGCTACCCTGCTGACTACTTTGACTCCTCATAAAATGCCAGGACAAATCTAAAGCCTCATTGTTAGTTTTCATGTAATTGGTACAACTTAGCGTCTTTGACTACAACCTCCCTTGACAGCAGTGTTCTTCAGGAATTATGGAGCTGTATGAAGGGGAAGACTCACTGTCAGTGCTGCCAACTGGTCAGGAAAGGATGTGGCATGCTGACTTCCTCCTGGATGTTCTCCTTTCTTGCTACTGCTTTGCAGTGGTCTCCAGCTAGGTTACGCTTTCATGTGGAATATATAGAGTCCAATAACAGGGAGATCTTTGGGATTAAGCAATGGATTCAGGGCTTCCCTCTTGGATTAGGGTCTCATAGCTCAGGCCCTTGTATCATCAGGGTCTCCCTCTAACTAGCTTCCCTGCCAAGGGATAGACCTCCATGGTTGTCTTGCAAGGGAGCCTGGCCTCTCCACCAGGGTCCAATTCAGGGCCCAGTGTTAGGCAGCTAAGGCCTGTACCCTAGCTGCTATGTGGCTGCCTCCCTGGATCATATCCTACCACCAGTCCCCTCTCTTCCCACAGGGCAAAGTTTCTGACCTGGAGAGAGTTGTAGGTACCTTCTTTGTAGCCTTGGTCAGGTCACTCCTGCCAAGGCTCAGGCAGCAGGAGCTCAAAGCATAGGTCAGCTCACTTCCTCTGTCACCTGCTCTGATTTCCCCCTCTAAAGCTCCTCATCCAGCCTGTGTATCCATTGCAGATGTGGCAGGGTGGAGCTGCCTAGGCCCAAAGCTGCTTTTTAACCGCTTCCTCTCCAAGGTGCGATCTGTACACTCCATCATAAGCTGGCAACTTCAAGGGTGAAGCCTGAGAGAGTAGGATACGTGGCCTTCTCAGAAACCACCCAACTCTCTGGAACACCTTACAAGAGTAGAATTTCACTGTCCTCTAACTTAAGTGTAAAACTCATTTCTTCAATTCACTTTCCACAGATGCAACTAAAGACACAAGGAAGAGAAATAGAGATCCAGGTAAGAAAAAGAGGGAGAGAAGGAGTTGGAAAACAGGGAGGAGGGAGAAGAAAATAAACACATAAACTAACCAACTAGTCTCTTTCCCCCACCCCCCAAACAAAACAGAAACATAGCTGGAAGTAATCACTGACCTTTTGCCATTTTGTGATTATCTCTTGGGAGGCAGATATAGTTCGTTATTTTTAATGAGCAGATGACAGCCTTAAATTTTGATTAGAAAAGTTAGAAAATGTTATCCTGTTGACTTGTTAACACTTGTGTGTGCTGTACAGCTTCTAGCTTGATTTCCCTTAAATATCCTGTTCAGTATGTCAGGACACAAACTTATGATCAATAAAAGAATGTGCAGAGTTAGTTAGATTTCTTCAGGTTTTATGAATTTAGCAAATTATGGAAGGCTAGATCAGAATCTGTTGGCAAAATGTCTTGCCATAGATTAATGCAATGAATTGATTCATCAGGATACATATGTTTTCAAATGTTAGCTGACAAGGAAAATTATCTAAAATATAAACACATGTCCTGAGCTTGCTAGTTGGAAAAGTTAACGGCTCTGAAAATTCTATGATCATTGACTTCTCACTTATATTTCCTTTGCTGCTTTTTTCCATGTTTACCTAGGAGTGTGCATCTATGACTTAATTAAATGTCATGGGTTTGTTATGCTCAAATTAATCATGAGAGTTTTCCTGCTCTCATATTGAAGTATTTTTGATTTACATCCTTAAGGAATACAATTTTTCTGAAATTGGAATTAATTTAATATAATTAACTGAGTATTCTCTCTCTCTCTGTATATATTCATGTGGGCACATACCGTTGCCCTCTAGTAGATGGAATTAGAACTGCTCAATTGTGTGTCATAGACCTAATACTGCTAACAGAGATTCTCTTTTAGCTCAAGTGGTAGAAATGTACTCCCTCCCAAAACCCTGCTAGCCCTTGCATTCTGAGTGGCTATGACTTGCAATATAGTTTAAAATAGAATCCTAGATGTCCAGGGATTTATTACATTGGTGCTAGGTGCAAAATTTAAACTCCTGTGAACCCGGATGAGCTCTGCCATGCTAGAAGAGTATAGCTGAAATCCTGACCAATTGAAATAATTGGGAGAAAAAAACTTCCATTGACTCTCATTGGGCCAAGTATCAGAGGGGTAGCCATGTTAGTCTGGATCTGTAAAAAGTGACAGAGTCCTGTGGCACCTTATAGACCAGGGGTCGGCAACCTTTCAGAAGTGGTGTGCCGAGTCTTCAGTTATTCACTCTAATTTAAGGTTTCACGTGCCAGTAATACATGTGAATGTTTTAGAAGGTCTCTTTTTATAAGTCTACATACAACAATAGTTTAGTTACAAATTATAAAGTAAATAAAGTTTTTAAAATGTTTAAGAAGTTTCATTTAAAATTAAATTAAAATGCAGAGCCCCCTGACCGGTGGCCAGGACCCAGGCAGTGTCAGTGCCACTGAAAATCAGCTCGCGTGCCGCCTATGGCACACATGCCATAGGTTTCCTACCCCGTTATAGACTAAAAGACGTATTGGAGCATAAGCTTTTGTGGGTGTGGGTATTCACCCACGAAAGCTTATGCTCCAATACGTCTTTTAGTCTATAAGGTGCCACAGGACTCTGTCATTGGACCAAGCTTCATTAATATGTAACATGTGTGAGTACATGCATGTACTGCAAACTCAGTTGGATATAATCTAAACTGCTGAACTTTGTGATAGTCATTGAAGTATGATAGCTAATAAAGTTTCTCTTTTAGCTCAAGCAGGTCAAGGTATCTGCTTCTAGAGCAGGAGGAGTTGAGTTCTATCCTTACCATTTGTCTATGAAGTCCTCTGTGGTGCTCAGAATAGTGATAACCATGAAGTGTCAAGAGGCCATGGATTTGCTACAATATTTTAGATTGGGAATTAAACATCTTTGGAGTGGCCATACTTTTGTGTAGAAGAGTTAAATGTATAATGCTGTGAATAGCAAGGAAGTGTTACTAGTAACACCTTTTGTTAATATATAGTAGACCTTTCAGAAAGCATTTGTAGAATTCCGAACAATTACTGTATTGTAGTCATATCCTGTACAGCTGAAAAACAATCATTCTTTCAGGAGGCTGCAAATAAAATACTTGACCTTTTGTATTATGAGCATCTGCTGAGAAGGGAAATCTGTAGTGCAACTATCTTTCTGAGGGGGGGAAAATGAAAGTCATAGTTAATTTAGCTTTTCACCAGCATCTTTAAGATAATGGAATAACTTGAGCAATATTTTTATGCTATGGAGTTCCAATAAAAGCAATTTGTTCAGCATGGCAAGGTGTCCAGTACAGTGAAATAGTCTTAAGCCAAATTTACTCAGTGTTTTGTTCTGTGGTTACTCAAACATCCACTGAATAAAAACTGTGAAACAACTTTGGTGTATGGCCCTTCAAGACAGTCTCCAATCAACCCTAATACTTCCTGGACATTTGAAATGTTGCGGGTTCTAAGCTTTGAACTTTGTGCTTGTGTCTGGTGGCTATGCACAATAGGCAAAACCTTGAATTCCTAGCTATTATTTTACTCAGGTAAATTCCCATTGAAGTAAAAACATATTAAGGGCCATTGGGTTTAGTTTATTGACTGAATGGGAGTGCGCTCTAAGTCAGGATTTGGCTCATAGCTGTTATTTTACCCATTAAACAGCGGGGATAACATTGTACACTGAATACCGCTTTACAAAAATAAAGACAAGTTCCATGCCTTCTACAGTTAGCCAAGAGGTCCAATGTACTTTATAAATTTCTCCTAAATTATCATTGTTGGCATCATATTGTTCTGGGAAGACTGGCTGTAATTCCTGCTCTCTGCTGTTATACACAGGCCAAGCACTTACTACTTGCAAGCAACTATTAGTTAAAAGAAATGCCAACTTTTAAATAGGTTTAAGTGGCAATTAAACTATTGCATTGAGTCACATTTTGTTTCTCCTGTACTAAATGTCACTCTAGTACATCTTGATACATACCACATTTCACAGTTGCAAGTTAGAAGTCAAATGTAAAGATGTTATAATAGCAAATAATAAAATACAGTACTAGCTTGAGCTGTCAGGAGCTAGACATGGAAAATGATGCAGTGCTGCTATGCTTGATGGCCCTTGAAATTCCAGCAAACACTTCAGCACATTTCTACCTTTTAGCTTCAGATAGCAAGGTGAAGGCTGGTCAAATAGGAGAGCCAAATAATTTGTTTAATGAATATTATTTGACTGCTTTCAGAGCTGATTAACCGTGGAAAATGTACTCGTGAATAAATTCAACAATGATGGGAAAATTAGTCAAATTATCCATAAATGTTGTTCAACCAGCTGAAATTTAAGACCATTCTGATACACCTAAAGCAATATCTTTTAACCAAGGTAACAAAATGGTCTTGTTCTGGACCATAGCTCCATATTGTCCCACTGCCTGTGCCAGACCTTTAAAAGTAAGATATTCTTTTTCTGTGGGGATGTAGCAGAGCAGAGTGGCAGAAATACAGTGCTGGTCACAAGAAGCAATGAATTCCTTGATGTCTGATGTACATTGTGAGGTACAGAAGGAGTTAATATTAATTAATCACAACATTAAAAGAGTAGAGTATAGATTCCAAGGCAACATGTATCCGTTAGAACTTTGCTGAAATAAAGAAAGTGAAGGCAGCAGACCTATGTTCCAAGAGAAACAATCAATTTTGGATCTATAAATAACACAGTATGTATTAGAGCACTCAAACGCATCAGTCTTCCAGTCAATACTTTTATAAAAAAAATATGCCATAGAATAGTTTCTGTAAGAGGACACTATTTGTGAATTGCAAAGGAGTGTTTCTTGGGCACTGTTCCTACTCCGTAGTCAATGTTTGAGTGTCCTCTGAAGCATTTGGAAAATGTGTTCAGAGTTTAAAATGCACTGCTTTTGTACCAAGAGGTTCTCTGGCTGACTCACTAAGATGAGACACAAATATCAGACACTATATAGTAGCATCTGGTGACTCCTGGGAGTACCATTTCATGCTCACCATGAGTCACAACTCGCATCATAGTCAGCACTCTGTCCCTTTAGGATTTAGTCCTAATGGTGTGTGTGGTGGCAGCAGCAGCAGGAGATAATGTGGTGGGTGCTGCTGTCAAGTTCCTGTTAGTATGCTTACCAGCATAAACAGAGATGTGTCTAGTCCTAGCACCTGCACACTCACCTTCTCTACACAGTTGGAATCAAACAAAAATGCAATTATATTCTGACAAGATTCTGATTGATTTTTCAGAAAAAAGTATGATAGAGCTCGTTAGCTTATCTATGCCAGTTCTAATTTAATATATGTCTCTGCTTGATCTCTATCAAGCTCAGTGTATCGGCAGATGAGGAATACTGGACTGCAGACTATGAAACTGTTATTCTGTAGACCAGCTCAAATGACAAGGAATGTACATTGTAACAGCTGTAGCTCAAAAGAAGCAGAAAGCACCCTATGCTAATTGGCCACTGGCTTTTTTCATCAGCTGAGACAAATTTCTAATGGCTTTTCCTGCAGCTTGCTCTGTAGTGATTTTGTTTAAATGCTGATGCATCCAATTCCAGTAATAATCATCTAACCAGGGTAGAAACTCGGTGTTCTGTTGCAATTATTTTGACCAAACAAGGTTAATTAGATATGTCATTCCAACACTCTCACCCAATGTGGAGAGAGATGCAGATCATGTGGTTCCATGAGGCTGTTCAAATCCAGGTAAAACCCAAACTTTAAGTTTCAGGTAAAGTGCTAATTTTTAAGACATTTTAAACCCCTTCCTCCTGTAAAAAGTATTTGTAACACAATTTTATGGGCATATTCTCCAATCAGTAAGGTAGCTATCTGCTATGCAGCAATGAGACAGTAATTTTACAGTAATGGCCACATTACTGTAAAATTATTCCTCTTGTCCAGAAGTCCACTTTATAAAAATTGTAGAAATATTATTGTTTTCTCCTGTGATGTCAAAACAAGGCCTTCTATAATCTAACTGCAAAAATGTGGTTTTTGTTTCCCAGATGATCAATTCCTTGCTATCTGTCTCTTGAATCACTGGTCTCTGATTTCCTATTCAGATTAGATTTGCTTTCATCTATCTGTCTGTCTGTATTTTGCAAGTGAATTTTGTCCTCCTGCAAAGTGCTGTATTAAATTAATAATTTATAGCACCCTGTTTTGTAACTTCTTTCCATCTGAAGCTGAGGTGCATAAAGTATAAACTGAGATGTCTTTCCTTTTGGCATGCTGCAGTGTACTCTTTCATGGAGACTTTTTTTACTTTTTGTTTCTTGTTTAATAATTTGACACAAAGTATATGGTCGCACTTTGTTTATAGTAAAACATAAAATTTTACTTCTGCAAGTAGTTCTGCAGAAAGATTTCTTATTGCTCTTGGGGAATTCAGTTGGTTGGTTCTGCAGTGTATAGTGAGTGTTTCCACTCTTTGTATAGTGACTGATGGAGAAAGAAGATAGCAGACTCCATTAGGGTCACAGTTTTACTATTTGTGGGACTCTGTAAACTGGTCCAACCAAAAAGCCATACACTTGTGAAGTCAGATAGCCTTTTGCTAATAAAAACAGAACCTAATTCTTAAACAACACATGAATTCCAGCCCTGGTTCCTCCTACGGTTCCTTCCCTAAGGAAATACCTGTCCCAAGTCCTATCTCCCTCTGCAGAGAGCTGCTCCTCCCCACTGTGTATATGGGGGAGAGTCTAATTAGCCATATCTGCCACAATGAAGGTGCAGTAATTAAACAGTTTTGAAGAGGCACTAAACACTCCCAAACTTCACAGAACTCAGAGGAATTGTGGTTGCTCAGTAGCTTTTAAAAATCAGACCATTCTTTTGGATGTCTAACTTTGCCTTTACCTTCTAAAAATTAAAGTTGAGTCTCTCCTTTATATGCCTAGCCCCCCTCTCTCTCTCTTCGTGAACATAGTGCTCTCAGCAATGGACTTGACGAGGCTCTTTTGGACAAAAGGAGTCTGTTGCGCCTGAGGAAGGATTCCAAAGCAAGGAAGGTAGAATAACAACTATCCTTTGTTGGGGGTTCTATCAAGTGAACTGCTTTAAGAATTTATAAGACTGATGTTGGTGATGACTGACCTGTACAACCCTAATCACTTCTTGGATTGTACCATCTAGAACTGAAGTCTGTGGTGGAATGGGGTTATGGATGGTTTGTACTACTTTTCCCACCCTCTGGACTGTATCCACTAGTATTACGTGGGACTCATTGCATGAGTCCTGGGGGCTATTACCAGTGGATCCTAAGCAGTGACTCCAGCCAACATGTGTATCAAAACTATTCTTGTTCTGAAGGGTAGTAGGCTGAAACCTTTAAAAATGTCAGCTTCTTTCTTTTTCTTTTAAATAGTTTTCTGAATTTAGTCAATGTGATTAAAAGGGTGCTTTATGAAAATGTCCTGAAATTTCAAAAATGTGTTACATTTTTTCTGTTCTGTCCTTCAGTATTTATAAGGGATAAGCAAGGAAGAAACTGACTGAACTTGCAGGGAGATAGTGCAAGTGATTAAATACACAAAGTTGTCAAATACACAAATAGAAGTATTTTCAGGTCAATCATATCTCTCTAACTAGAGTTTCTAATATAGTTTATCCCTGAAAGACAAACTCTGTGTGTCTTGGCAACTTTGTATCCTTGCAGTTCTGTATGTTTCAAAACTAAATTTTTATCTGGCAACCTGAGCTTTCCCTTTAGGTGGAACTTCTTCCACTGCCATACACAAGGAAGGAATTGGTGGTGTAAGAGACATAAAATAATTCCTCTCCCTTCAGCATTTCCTGTTTCAGGCTGTATTGGATTTAGATAGACTGTCTCCTGCCACTTCACAGAACATTCTAAATAATAGAAGTTGGGGAGCTGTTGAATTATTGGATAGGAGAAAATGCAGTAATGTTGGAAAGAGCTTCACAAGAGACAAACTGAATGTCATCTGCCAAAAGAGGCATTAAGTGTTGGAGAGATTAATGGGAGAATTTCAGGTATGGATCCATATAAATTTGAGTAATAAATGAAACCTAGTTTGGATACAACATGTTCTATAGTCCTTTTTCAAAATGAAAAAAAGTCACAGAATATTGCTTGCTGTGGATTTTTGTCAGCATACAACCCTGAAATCTGAACTGCAGTCTGAGGGACCAATTCTCCTTTGATTTAGTGGATTTAATTCCTGATTTAAATTGGTGCAAGTGAGAAGATGATTAAACTCTCCTCCATGACCACTTAATTTGCAGGGTCTATCAGTCCACCTCCCCAGGACTACTGAGATAATTCAATGCATTCAGTCATCACTTATTTTACCTTAGGGATGTGATGTGGTAATAGTACAGTAATTACCAACAACTGGCATCTTACTAGAAGGATTGGGCAGAATGTAGTGCTTCCTCACCTGAGAGCACTACTATCCTTTCCTCTCATCTGAGAGAAAATTGAGCTGCGGGGTCAGAAGATTAATTTATTTCTTGCAGATTAAATGCTTCTCTAATCTGTTGCAACAGGGGCTGGTAGTTGGGGGTGGGGTTGATAAGAAGACTTGTCAGAGTGTAATACCACAAATTATTTTGCTTGCTACAAGAAAAATGAGTCAGACTGCCTATTTATGCAAATAGCTCTGTTCTATAGTAACTTACTCTTGTCATTGCACATGTTAGGTATATCTCCTATTATTTATTTATATAAAACTATCTCCTAGGACTGGAAGAGACCTTGAAAGGTCATTGAGTACAGCCCCCTGCCTTCACTAGCAGGACCAAGTACTAATTTTTGCCCCAGATCCCTAAGTGGCCCCCTCAAGGATTAAACTCACAAGCTTGGGTTTAGCAGGCCAATGCTCAAACCACTGAGCTATCCCTCCCCCCAAATCTTTGTGGGAAAACAGAAAAGCATGATCAACCATGCTAATATTGAAGAAAAACCCATTATCTTTCAATAATATAGAAAGTTAGATTGTCTGGTAAACTCACAACTGTTGGGCTACCTCCTCATTTGGTGTAAACTGGCATAGTTCCACTGCCAGATTACATCATCTTCTCCCAACTATATCATTAGCTAGATAAAATTACTAACAAGCTAGTGAACTCTGTGAATGTTTTATAGTCCCACAATTACAACTGCTGTTTTGTCCATTCTGTGCAGGGGCTGAGAAGTTGTAGTGGCGATTCGGTTAGATATGCACTCACATTTTGGCATATAGGAACATATGAAGTTTAGGTAAATTACATAAACAGTTGATATCAAAACTTTTCAAGAATTTCATGGGGAAAGTTGTGATTCACAGTGATTCAAAGCCTAATTAGAAAAATGCTGGAGATGTGGCCTTACCTGAAAGGAGCTCTGTTGGTTACTCAAAATTATAAACCAAAGAGAACATTTTAAAAGATTTGCTCAAACGTGGAAACTTCAGAGATCACCAGTACACTTTATAAGCAGAATGCAGAAGCTAAGTGATCACAACATGGCTCCTGGAGGGCTGGGTAGCTGAGCTACATTGCTGAGCACTAATTTTCCATTATCTCGTAGGAGGAATGCTGCCTCTTGCTTAATTTCACTGAGTAAATGATTCTTATATGGATAAATTTTTATACAGTGCTTTACAGCCCTCTTAAATGACAGGCTTTTTGTGAATATAATAGTTTATATTGTGTTAGTGCTTAAGGACCAAGCAAGAATGGGTCCCATTGTGCTAGGCACTGTATAAACGGAGTAGCAGACAGTCCCTACCCTGAAGAAATTACCCCTTTGTCTGACTTGGCTAAGAGAAGAGACAGAATACGCAAGCAGTGTGAACAATGTGATGGCAGCAAATGGCATGTTAGTTCCATGATTTATTTCATTTTAGGGGAAGGGTTACTTAGGAAGGGATCAGCTAAAGCAAAATAAAAATAGAAGGGAAGGCAGATGTGGGGAGTAGAAGGCTGGGACAGGTGTGGAGTGAAGCAGAGGGGAAGAGATTATGAGGGAAGGGGAGTGTTTGAAGCAAACACTCTGATCTGTGCTGATTGGCTATCAGTACTGCTCTTTTACAACAGCCAAGGATCTGGCTAAAACTCGCCAGAGCTTCATTGAAGCCAAAAGAGTGACACTGACTTTCCTCAGCTGCGGATCTGGCCCTTTGTGTCTTGTTGATGACATAAACTAAGTAGGAGTCATTATTTGAGACATCACTTATTTACAATAAGACACTAGACTTCTCCTTCTCTCCTGACAGTGGAGGACAGTCCTAGAGATGGTGGTCAAACAGGGCTTCCCCAAACGTAGAATGCCTTTACTTTAAATTGTACTATGTAGAACTTTGTTTAATCATATGACTTGTACCCATGAGTTCTGTATTAAACTGATCACACTCAGTCTTGGTTACTGAGTTTGAATGATTTTGTCTGCAGACTGTCTACTGCAGTCCCAGGGTTTCTACAATGACTGCTGCGTGGCTCCACTAGTGCTCAGCAGCCTCAGGGAGCTAATTCCATTTTCCCCAGCCTTTGGAGAATTTCTCTGTTCTTAGCCCATTTTACTTGGCCTCTGCATAGTATCCAGGATTTAGCCCAAAGCATGCACTGGATTTATTGTAAAATTTTGGCTTAGCTCCCTTTGGAGTGGTATCTTTTACAGTTTTTCCCAGGTCCTGGTCAGGAATATATAAGTGATGATGTTAGGTGTTCTGTAAAGGACTCCCCAGCAGAAGCAGGGACAGATTAAGGCAGGGGCTTTAGGGATGTAGCCCAGGGCCCCTGCTCAAAAGGGGCCCCACAAAAAATAAATCTCTGGTAGTGATCTCCAACTCCAGGCAGCTTAAAGTCCCGTGGCACAGCAGGCCGCTCGGGCAGGCTGCCTACATGCCGTGGCCCCACGCGGCTCCTAGAAGTGGCCAGCTGCTAGCACATCTCTGTGGCCCCTGGTGGTGGTGATGGGGGAGGTGGCTCTGTGCACTTCCCCCGCCTCCAGCACCATCCCTGCATCAAACTCCCTCCAAAGAAAAAGACTGGGGCCCCACAAAATCCCAGGCTCACAGGAGAGTTAATCTGGCCTTGTTCGGAAATAACCATGGTCTTGATTCAGCAGAGCACTTAAGCATGTGCTTAGGTTGTGTTGCTTTTATGTATATAGGTGCTTATATATACATGTACTTTATTAAAAAGTCAATGCCAGACGGATTTTTTTGAAAAATAAAATATGAATGCATTATATGCTGTTTACTGAGTTTCAGCAACTATAGGAATGAGTAAATTCATTTTGACATCATGATGCATTTGTTAGGTCCCATCTGCAGTGATTTCTACTGCCACATTAAAAAGCAAACAAAATGTTTTACAAGCCCCTAGACATTGAGTTAGGAAAGCTACCAAAAAGGCAAGTGTCCTCAATTCCTCTTTGTTGCCATGCTGACTGCCACAGTGCCCAGGAACAAAATATCCCAGCTTGCCTTTTTTGCTAATACTTCTGTCCACAGGACTGTGCCTACTCAGAGAAGCCAATACATATTTAATTTAATCATTACCTCAATTGTTTTTTTTTAAAGTAAATCTAAAATGACACCCACTGTTGTAAGATATTTAGTCCTTGATCTGTGTTAGGTAGACCCTTATGCATATGTGGAGCCCTATCAAAGGGTCTGTCTGGGCAGATCAGCTTACAGGATCAGAGCCTTATAGTGCAGAACTACAATAATGCTGTTGGAACTGGTGGGCTCACCTTCACCAAGTCTGTTAACTGCCTGTTAACAGGTATAAAAACTCTTGGACCTGATTCTCCTCCCATGTTCAGTGCTTGAGTAGTCCATTGAAGTCAACAGGATTACTCACCTGTTTAAAGTTTTACCTATGTACTTTCATTAATCATAGTGCATAAATAATTGACTATGACCATCTTTCTAAGCATCATTTTGCCTTGCTTTTTGGAAGAGGCCAGTGTTATAAAAATTGTTTTAAAGGATGGAAGATCTTCCACTGTAAGTCCCAATTCTGCAACAAATAGCTTACCCACATTTCGAGATGGTGGGAATTCCAGGAATAGAGTTCTTGCAGGCATAGGCCCAGAATAAATATCTAAACACTGTGTAGAATGTTAGGTGAGCTGGAACCCCTTTGTATATGAAGAATGGTTAATATAGGTATGGGTATTCTGTGAAGGAAGGCTTAATATACCAACCACTGAAGAAATAAGGGAAAGCCATCACATTTACTGAAAACTCAAGCTGTCAAATAGTCAAAGGCCATATAAAATGTCCAGTGAGAGATTCCACAGTAGCATGCCAATAAAAACGGTGCTGTTTGGTCTCAAACGGGAGTTATTACAGCAGAAAATACTTAAGATTTTTCTCCTCTTCCTCCCCTCACCCCAACCCACACTTACTGGACAACAAATCCAAGTAGCCTCTGGAAAAAACAGGGATAAAAATTTCTCAAATCTTTCCATTAAAAAAAGTCTTCTGTTGGAAGCGGTATGCTTTCTAATATCTTTATCTAGTTCTAATTTTGTTGAGGGTACGGATAGCTCAGTAGTTTGAGCAATTGGCCTCCTAAACCCAGGGTTCTAAGTTCAATCCTTAAGGGGGCCGCTTAGGGATCTGGAGCAAAACCAGTACTTGGTCCTGCTAATGAAGGCAGGGGGCTGAACTCAATGACCTTTCAAGGTCCCATCCAGTTCTATGAAATAGATATATCTCCATATATTATTTATAATATCTTTCCCTCATCACTCAGTCTCTCTCCTCTTGTCCTTTTCATTGCTATACTTATATAATTCTCTCTTCCTCAGGCTCCTGATTTTTCTCTTTAGTCTCAAATTGGTTTTGGAACTTCATTTCCAATGCCAAACTTCCTGACCATATCCATTTACTACTCTTCTGAGTGGAGGAGCATGTTACTGAGCTAGAAGATAATGCAGTTCATCATTTTTCACTAGGTGTCCTGGGAAATCATTTCTGCTTTGGAGATAATGTATGTCCTGTTTAAGCAATAGTCCCCACTGCTGAGGGCTCTTTTCCACCTGATAACTCACTGCAATGGGAGTTGTGCGATCTGAGTGGAATGTAATAGCACATATCTGGCTTATAATTCAATAGCTATGGGTGCTGGAGCCTGGAATAAAAGCAGCTTGTTGCAATTAGAAAAGGGTATCTAAAAAGACAGTATTTTTCACTATTTGAAATATACTTTTAAATGATCTAGCAGTGATTACTGTACCACCATGATGTTCTATGTTTAATCTGCCATGAAAGAATGAGCAAGTTCCTATAAAAGAAACCTGAATGCTACAATGGCCTGTAAAAGTGAGTCTGAACCCTCTGGAAATAAAATTGGATGTGTCTGTTGGTCCAATAACAGAAGTTGGTCCAATAAAATATATTGCTTCACATGCCTTGTCTTTCTAATATTCTGGAACCAACATGCCACAGCTACATTGCATACAAGGAAAAACAACTTTTTCATTTGTTCTGGTCTCAATTCAAATATTTTGCAAATTGGCAGAAAAATAAACAGTAGTTTTTGCCAACAGAGCAGCTATTTTTCTGAAGAAAGGCAGCAAATTGTGGAAAATCTTTCTTGATCAAATTATGGAGTTTTCTTAGATTAGAAATTCTCCAGTTTTGCCCCAAATGGCTGTAGAAATGGTGACATTTTAACCCTGCATCAAGTTCAGAAATTCTTGTGTAAACTATTTTCTTGTGCAAATACTTGCAAAGAGAAATTGGGAGATACAATACATCCCTACTCAAATGTATTGAAGGCTTTTGGCTTAGTAGGGATATCTTCCCTACTAATTTGGCTTGCTTCTCACTCAGCATACTGGTAAAGTTTTATTGCTCCTTCATATGCTAGTCTAATTCTGTTCTGATTTACCCAGTTTAAATGCTGAGTAATGCCGTGGAAGTCAACTTACATTGCAGTAACTGGGAGCTGACTTTAGCCCTAAACATCTATTGTTTTGAGTGCCCATCCCAGACACCATACCCCATTCTATTGCCACGTGTTTCTGCACCTCTGCGATCAGAGGTGCACTTTTTTCAGATCTCACTTTCACTGGTTTTACACTTGTTTATCTCCATTGACTCCAGTGGAGTTATACTTGTGTAAAACCAGCACAAGTGAGAGCAGGATCAGCCTTAAAGTGTCCTTATCCATCCTGGAATATAATTAATTTAATAACCTGTAAAATGAACATATTTTCTGGTGCTGCTGAATAGCTCTAGTCTTGCAGCCCTTATGGTTTAAAACCTGCTCTGTCTCCTTAGCATCAGATGTACATAATGGCAGCTGTGCAGATTCAGGGAGATGAAAGAAACTTTAATTACCATGAGGGAGGCATGATTGCTTTTTCAAAAGTAATGGACTGTCACTTAAACTGGGAGTATTAGCTTCTCCATTTTATTTTTCATAAAGAGGTCAGATGCAGTTTATAAAGGATGTTCAAATGTATATTGCCCCTATTATTATCCAGACTTGCATCTCTGTGGCTGTCGACATTATGACTTCAGCAGCTGTTTTAGGCACTTTTTTTTTATTATTACTTGATGTTACTAAGTCTGTTTTCCAACAGCTTCTGTCAAATATGGACAGTAATACCTTTCAGCTGGTATATTATTTATAGTCATCCTAGTTTTTTCATTCCTACATTGTGCAGCTTTGCAAGGTCTTTAGGTTTAGGCTGATGACATTGTGATCATAAGCATAAACACTGATTTAAAAAAACCAAACCAAACCCAATGGATTATCTGGCAGTACTATTATTTATGACACCAAGAAAGACAGGGAGGTAGTACCCACAATAGTTATTTGAATGATAGCAGCAGAGAAACAACAAGTTTCTTATGGCCACTAGAAAACAATGAATGTATTTGATTTGACTGCAGGTAATAGTTTTGATGTAGTCTTTGAAGCTTTGCATCTTTCTTATTCAAATCAATCTAACCATTTCTGGGATCGAACAATACTAATGATAAAAACTTGCAAACAGGTTCTGAATAAATTTGTTCATAAACATTTTATTTCCATCCCCTAATAGGGCATGTTTGACAACGTGCTGCCAAATGTGAGATTTCTCTTTTTATGTCTCGCTTTATCTACAGCCTGATAATTGCACTCTCAGTGGCACAATATTTGTGTAAAGCCATGGTGACATTCAGTGCCCAATAAGACTGCAGTATGATTAATCCTTTGCATATATTGCCTTAGGGTTTATATCTCACATTCCTCTTGTTTTACAGTTGCAAGTTGGAATTCAAGACAGATTCTGAATATGCATAAGTTCATTTAAAACAAATATAGAGTTGTTTGGAACACTGAATGTATTTTCAGGACAGCTGATCACATAGGAAGAACTAATTTGTGAATATTTTTGTGGACAGCAATGCCTAGTTCTGTGCACCATGATTTGCAAGGTCATGTTGGTTATGGAAAATGAATGATTGATATGCAAATACTTGATGATAAACTCACCATAGAAAGCTATCATAAGGATTCCATAAGGGCTATTTACAGTGATAGCATTTGTACCTGGATAGTTATTAATAAGGGGGGTGTCTTCCTTTCTTTCCTCCCGTCTTCCTTTCTTGGAAGCTAGCTTCAGTGGACAGCGATTCCAGCTGAATCAGTCAGAGGAGTCTTTGATGTTACAATAATCTGAATAATTTAGGGAAGCAGAACAAAAGGAAGGCTGATGCCCAGATTCCCTTGAACTAATCTGTACCTTCTATTGAGAGCAATGAGGGCTGCATAACTTTACCCTAGTTTCAGCTATTGACCAACTAGAAATGGGTGTCCCAAGGCAAGAGGAGATGTCACTGGCCAGGGCAAACCTGTGCTGGAAACTGAACTAGTCCTCTGTAGTACCAGTATGGGAACAATACAATTTGCCTCCTCTTATTTAACATGCAGGGCTCTACATTGGCACTGAGGTGAATTGGAGCTCTCTTCTCTGAAACACTCACTGGTATGCTGTTTTAAAGCTGCAATCTGGCCTGCGTTTTTCAATATAAACATAAAATTCCAAATTAATCTCCTGGTGCAAACCAATCAGAATCAGTGGAATCACATCATTTTTAATTTAGGCGCCGAGCCATGATATTGGACTGAATTTGCTTCTCATTTACAACTGATCAGCCCTCTTGATGTCAACTCAAGTTACAATTATGTAACTGAGGCCAGAATATGTCCCTTAATAATCTAACAAATAGAGCATTGGGCTGTGAGTCAGGAGAGGAGGGTTCTGTTTCTAGATTCACCACTGAACTGCTCTTTTACTGTGGACAAAAGGGTTCATTAATATAAAGATGATTGAAAGTAGTTTGTATTAATGGGAGGTACTGTAGCTACTGAACTATGACCAGGATTGAATTAACCTTTTGTGGGCCTGGTGCCAAACATATTTGTGGGCCCCTATGGAGGCAATGGAGAATGGTGCAGGGAGGCCAGTCCCTGGAGCGAGAGGCCAGCCAGAGGCAATGGGGCATGGCATGGCCGCGGCAGCCCTGCTCCACCCAATGTGAAGGCACTATTTACAAACCAGTAGTTGCCAGACCCACAGTGGCCTGCCCGGCCCTGTGCTGCCAGCATGCCCCTTCCCCTCGGGGGTGGGCCTATGCCATGCCACACAGGCCCCGCACTCCCCGAGACCTACCCACAAATGCACAGTGCTCTGCACAACACCATCTCTGCCCACAGTCCCACCACAACTGCCCATCACCCCCCCGAGAACCCCCACTCTCTAGTGTCCCAAAACACACCGCTTCTCCCTGCCCCTTCACAGCCCATCCCCTCCCCCAAGCCCCCAAGAGACCCACTCCCCCACTCCCTGCCTCCTGGCCACACTCACTGGCCTGCTAGGAGGCAACTGTGTCGGCCGGGCTGAGCTGGCAGTGCAGCCAGGGCTGGTCCTAGGGCCAGGAATCACTCTGGCCCCATGGGAGTGGTGTGATCAGCCAGGCCAGGACCTTCCGCGGCCAGGGTTCCTCAAGATGCACTTGCCTGGAGGGGCCCAGCCAAGCCCTCCACACTATCTCCCCCTCCACCTGGCTGAAATTGGCCAGGCTTCTGCACCAGTCCCAGGTGGCTCAGCTCCAGGGAGACGGGTGGGGCCCCTCAGGTGGTGGGAAGCAGAGAGTGCCTGGAGCCGGAAGTGCACTGGGGTCTGGCCAGGGGGCTGAAAGGAGCAGGGGGGTGGGGCCAGGGAGTGAAGAGGAGCACTCGGCTAGCCAGCAGGCAGGCCGAGAGGAGCAAGGAGTGAGCAGGGGGAGCCAGTGGGGTCTCAGGGCGCAGTGCAAGTGGAGCAGGCCAGGGCCCCTTCTGAGTATGGGCCCAGCTCCATGGAGCCACTGGAGCAGGAGTGGGTAAACTTTTTGGCCCA
Organism: Mauremys reevesii; assembly: GCF_016161935.1. Taxonomy (NCBI): domain Eukaryota; kingdom Metazoa; phylum Chordata; order Testudines; family Geoemydidae; genus Mauremys; species Mauremys reevesii. Next base: position 83,290,332 of record NC_052627.1, on the reverse strand, counting down.
AGGGCCATATTGGGGTTGCAAAACTGTATGGAGGGCTGCGCCTCCCCAAACAGCCTGCTCCCTGCCCCCTATCTGATCCCTCCCACTTCCCACCCCCTGACTGCCCCCCTCAGAACCCCCAACCCATCCCCCCTCCACTCCTTGTCCCCTGACCTCCCCCTTCTGGGGCCCCCTGCTCCAAACTGCACCCCCAGGACTCCACCCCCTATCCAACACCCCTGCTCCCAGTCCCCTGACTGCTGACCCCTATCCACACCCCCGCCCCTTGACAGGCCCCCTGGAACCCCAAGCCTATCCAACGCCCCCATCCCCTGACCCCTATCCACACCCCCACCCTCTGACAGCCCCCCCCCGGACTCCCATGCTTATCCAACCCTGTCCAACCCCCAGAACCTCTGTCCCATCCAGAGCATGTTGCGCAGAGCAGCATGTCTGGCAGCCATGCCGCCCAGCCGGAGCTCGACATGCTGCCCGGCAGGAGCACGCGAACCCCACCACCCAGAGTGCTGCCCGTGCGGTAGCGTGGCTGTGGGAGAGATGGGACAGTAGGGGCGGGGCCGGGGGTTAGCCTCCCCTGCTGGGAGCTCAGGGGCCGGGCAGGATGGTCTGGCCTGCGGGCTGTAGTTTGCCCACCTCTGCACTGGAGCCATTGTAAACCCGGCACTGACTATGACCATATTAGCCTTACTGATTTGAATAGGAGTGTCCAGTTACTGAATGGAAATCTACTGAACTCTACAGAAAACTCTGTTTTACTATAACTTATTACTATTCAGTGGGAAAGGACTAACTTTGATGGATATTAATCTGAGGTAAAAGGGAACAAAATCTTTAATAAAGTAATTGAATTATTGAAAGCAGCTACAACGAATCAGACAGTAATTAGATTAAAATGGAAAATGGAAACATAAATAATGAAAATCTGAACAAAAATCAATTAAAACTCAAAATATACTTACTGTAATAAAATATATTGAATGAAATGATTGTTAACAGTGACCAGTAGAGAATAATGTCATGAAATGTACATATAGCATATTGGGTAGGTGGAAGTGTTGCCCTATGTAATAATGTAAGTCAAATGCACTTTAATACTTTATGCTTAGCATTAAAAAAATGTATATTTTCACTGCACTAGCAAATGGGGAATTGCATTACTAAATTGAACACTTACAGGAAGAATGTGATAGATAATAAACTTGCCATTGCGTTTTACAACTTCTCCATTAAATCAACCTGCAGGGCATGCTCCTAAAGTCCCATTAGAAAACCATGTCACCTGACCAAAGCTCCTTGTATTTGCATCCAGTCTGGGAATGGGACTTGAGGATAGTTTTACACTGACACTATCATCCAAGCCTCTAAATCAGAGGTGGGCAAACTACAGCCTGCGGGCCACATCTGGCCTGTGGGGCCATCCTGCCCAGCCCCTGAGCTTCCAGCTGGCCCCGGCCCCTCCCCTGCTGTCCCCCCTCCCCGCAGCCTCAGCTCACCATGCTGGCAGCGTGGCTGGCTCTGGCTCAGCGGCGTGGCTCGGGGCAGATTTACAAGTGAACACAGGGTGCCTGGGCATGGGGCCCCCCGAACAACAGGGGGACCCAGGGCTGGGCACTTGGGCAGCTCAGCACCGGCGCATCCCCTGCGGGGGTGGAGGAGGGGCTGCACTGTGGGGCAGGAGAGCAGGCAGGTGGTGTGGGTGGCGAGAGCACGGGGAACGCAGCTGAAGGACTCAGGAGGAGCACTGGGCGGCTGCGCAGCCAGCTGGAGAGAAGTGGCGCTTTGAAGGGGAAACCGCTGCTTCTCTGTGGCTGTGTGGCTGCCCTTGCTCCTCCTGAGTCTTCTGCCCATGTTCGCAGGGCCACATTCCGAAAGGGGTGGGGCAGTTAAGGGCAGGGGGTCCTGGGAGGGGGTGGTCAGGGGACAAGGAGCGGGGGGAGGAGGGGGGTTGGATGGGTCGGAGATTCTGAGGGGGGCAGTTAGAGGCTGGAAAGTGGGATGGGGTGGGGAGCAGGCTGTCTGGGGAGGCACAGCCTTCCCTACCCGACCCTCCATACTGTTTCAAAACCCCGATGTGGCCCTCCAGCCAAAAAGTTTCCCCACCCCTGCGCTAAACTTTTTAATTTGAAAAGGATCCTATCAATTTAATTTTTTTGTTGTATATTTAGATAAGAAATCCAGTTTGCAGTTGAGCACCCTTTAAATAACATGTAGTGAATTTGTGTGTAAATAAAAAAAGGTAATTGAAAAAAGTTATAAACTTTTTTTCCTGTTCCTTGTTTGTTTATAAGGATCTTTTCTGCAATGGAAAAACTAAGACCCCAATCCTACCTGGTGATCATGCAGGCAGGCCCATTGTGGAGCTCATGGAAGCCAAAGGGGCTACATGCCTGTGCAGGATCCCTCCACTGTGGCTCATCATGCAGGATGAGGGCCTGACTAGGCACCTAAATTTGGCCATCCTTGGGGTAAAAATGCAGATAGGTGCCTAATGGGATTTTTCAGAAGTGCCTAAACAGGTGAGGCACCTAACTCCCATTGACTTCAATGGAACTTTGATGCTTCAGCTGTTAGGCACCTAGTGGAATTGTCAACAAGTGCTTTATCTCCATCTTTAGGCACAGAAATACCTCTGAAAATGTAGCCCTGGGTCCCAGATCCTCAAAGGTCTGTATGCACCTAACTTTCATAGATGTTCAATGGGTGTTAGGAGTCTAAATACCTTTGAAGATCTGGGCCTGCATGACAATACTCAAAAGGCCCAATCCAATGGCTGTTGAACTCAGTGGAAAGATTCCTATTGGCTTTAATGGGAGTTGGATCAAGCCCAATGCACTATGAAATTCACAAAGCAAAGATGCTGATGGGAGGCGGGGAGCTGGGAAATACATTGTTAGTTTAAATTTTTAGAATTATAGTCATCTAATTATAGTTGATGCAAAATTTTCAGGCAGAAGTAGAATTTTTAATTTAACAGTGCCCTCTTGGGATCTGAATACTGAAAAATGGTGCCATTAGGATCAGTCTGTCAGCTTTCCTCATTTGCAATTAGTGAGAATTTGGAAGCAAATGTGAATATGTTCAACTAAATAGTCAAAGCACTACTCTGATCTGTTCTTCCTGATGCATGCAGGGAGACACTCTGAACATTTTATAGCCTTGATATTTTATGAACTTATTTCTGGCCTACCATCATTCCCAAAAGTGTGGTGATAATGCAGTAGTGGCAATTGATGAGCACAGAATATTAGCAAGACGAACTCCTGATATATATTGAAAAATATGGTTGACATTTTAAAGCTGCCACCTCTATGAATCCTTGTGCTGAGGAATCTACATTCGTTTTTCTCAATGCTCTGGGCCATATAATGCTCTATACTGGATACAACAATGTAGATGACAGGAAACTTTATGGCTTCTACTACTCAAGAGAAATTAATGATCCAAATTCTACCCAGTTTTAAAACTCGTTCAGCTAAACCAATTTCTAAACCAGGCGAGTCATAATGTAACCCAGGCTCCAGGCAGCCTGAACCAGTTTCAAAACCTGATGAAGGTTATTCTGAAACTTGCTCAGTAAAACTGGTTTGTGATGCCTGGAATGCAATGTATCCTAGGTCTAAACAGGTTTAAAATCTACTGAGCTGAATAGGCTTGGCTTTAAAGCCAGTTGGATTGAAGAGGAAACTTTCCCAATGCAGGCCAGCTCTATGAGTTGAATTTGAATTTTCCAATGCATTTTTCTGTCAGTGTGAAGGGTAGCCCAGAAGTAGTGGCTCAGGTAATTCAGTGCCTCAGACCAGTAGAATCCTGTACAGGCCAGAAGCATCCATTCAGAGGCCCTGTGTCTCTGCACTGTCTCCCAGCCCTGCCTATGACCCTCTGTCAGCATTATGCCTACCAGCTCCTTCTGTCCCATGAATAACAGTGGGTTGAGGAGGATACCAAGTAAATCAATGCTGATAAGCTTTAATTTACTTGTAGAAGTCCTGTGGTATGGGTAAGGCAGTGGTCCTCAACCCTTTTCATCTAGCTGGCGCCAGATGACAAGTCACGGAGGACCATGGTGGCGGACGAGCATCCGCCGAAATGCCGCTGACAAGTGACGTCATCCAGAGGCATTGCCGCCGAATTTCGGCAGCATTTCGGCAGATGCTTGTCTGCCGGCCAGTACGCAGGCTCACTTAGACGCCCAGGTGGGTGCCATGGTGCCCGCCGGCACCGCATTGGGGACCCCTGGGGTAAGGTATGATGCTGTAGATTGAAGGAGGGGCTGGAATGACTGTTGCTATTCTAGCTTCCTCTTTTCCTTTCAGGTGGAGTCTGAACCCTCTAAGGGGGTTTCCATGGTGTGATGGGATCAGGAGTGGATACAGCCTCCCAATTCAATGTGTGAACTATACCAAACTCTAGTGTAATTGTGGTATGAAAACCAAAAATAAATACAAACAGCATGATCACTTCATATTTCAACAAACTTAATCTTATGATACTCTGCTTATAGTAACAATTATGATGCATAATAATGCAATGAATATTCCATTTTCATGGCTTTTTTATTCTTGATGTGTGGGAGAGCAAGCAAATGAGGGTGTTAAGAAGACACCTTGCTGGAGTCTTGAAGCTTAGTGTAGGCTTCTTAAATGAGACAGACAGACACCTAGCAAAGGGAAGCAGTAGATGCCTTAAGCAGTGGATTCCTGATATAAAGAGCCTGAAGTAGTTCCAGAGGTGGCTGACTCTGGAAAGTCTGCAAGGGAGCCAGCTCTGTCCAGAGCAGCTGCAAGGTAAACCCCAAAGCAGGTCAACTCATAGGAACTAATAAAAGGACTCTGAAGGAACCCTTTTGCTCACCCAGGCTCTGAGGTAAGAGAGAGGCCTGTATTCAGGTGTTTGGGATTCTGTGAATGACATGGGGAAGTTCATTTTTGTTTGTTGTTGGAACATGCCCCCCTCATCTCCAAAGGTGCCAGAAACGTGGATTCTTGTTAAAGAAAACTTCTTCCCCAGAGCCTTCTGGGAGGAGATGCATGGGGTCAGGTGAAGGAGTGGCCTGTCTCCTTCTTTGCCCTCCTACAGAATATCATTTTCCATAAGTTTAACAGTCTATTGTGAGCATTAGAGAGACAAGGTTGGGGAGATAATCTCTCTGACTGGGCCAACTTCTGTTGTTGACAGGCCAGCTTTCGAGTTACACAGAGGTCTTCTTGCAGTCAGCAATGTGCTGGAAGAAGAATTTGTTTTGTTCAACTTGTGCTTTCCTCCCTGATTTGATATGGTGTGTGACACTCTCTCTGCTTTTCCATGAGAGACAGTCCATCCACTGCTGAAAAGTGTCTTTATGAGCAGGAGAAAGATTATGCCTTTGCATATATCTGTGTGCTTTTTGCATTTATCAATTCCAATTGTAATTGCTACCAGGTACCTTATTTATTGTGTACAGAGTGAAGTGCCCCCAACAAACAGAAGACAGCACCAGCCTGGACTGAATATTCAATGAAAGGAAAATTTTTGTATGTTGATTAAAATATTTCATTTTACTTTAGAATAGATCAGAAGATGACCAGTATCAGTTGACATGGTTTCTCATCCTTACCAGCAGACAGGTCACACAGAAAGAGAGCTGCAGCTTGTGAAGTGGTTGAAGGAATTGAAACAGTAGATGTTTCTGGAATGTTTCCTTCTCATGCTTGTTCATTCTGTTAAATGGTTCTCAGGCTGTGTAACAGTTCATAGATCATCCTCAAGAACTTTTTGCTTTCAAAAGAAATTAGATATCTTGAACATGATTTTGAGTTGTAGTCTAATATTGAAGTGTAGCCTTGTCTTTACTTACTATCACTGATTTCTCCCCAAACAAGTAAATAGTTCACACTTGGAGTTCAAATCTTCCTGACTATTTGGAAGCCATGGTGATATTGCAAAGTATGGTGCCAATTCCCTCTGCCAGGAAAAGAATCCAAAATCTTTGAGGGGGAAAAATCTTGCTTAATATGTACACTATGTTACTGTCACTTCCCTGCTCCACTTTATCACTAGTCTTTCCCCTTGCTCCTCATTCACTGCAGTCAATCTGTCTGCACAGCTTCTTGGGGATGGGATGGTCTTTTGCTGTTTGCCTTGGTGTGAATGCTGCAGGTCAGGTACCTCTTAACCTCCTCTTATTTTACCAGAGTTTAGAATTGTGTTCAAGACTGGTCCACAGTGACTGTCCCAGCATATTTGGACATGGGCCAAGATAAATATCTTAACGTTTCTATAACATTGAATCTAGTACACAGCCTGGGAAACCGCCAAGGTAGGTAAATTAAACCTTATAGTTACAACCCTGGTAAATTAAACTACTCCTTATCCTTATATCCCAGTGGCTGAGGTCATAACTGTCAGTGAGACTTTTTTCCAACCCCTTCTTCTAAGGGTCTGTCACTTATACTCGGAGTTCCTTTGAAGTCTAAGTATGAATGCTATTACCTGGTGACTGCTAATCCAGCATAGATGATACAATGAATTTTGCAGCCAACATACCCTTCCCAGTGTATGTCCAAATTTTATTTAGTAATGAAGGGGACACTGCTTTATTGAACAAAGAGGTTTTTCATCTCCAGTTACTTAAGATACATTGCTTTAAATTACTCCAGGAACTTTTGGATTTTGTAACTCTAACTGAAATATTTGCACATGCACCCAGTTGGAATTATGGGCTCATTTTAAATACTGAAAAACTAAGGTAAAATCTGTTACTCAAATATTATGCGAATCTGCTATTTTTTTAATCCCTTCCATTTGTGATTGTTCACCATGAAATTTGAGTAGTGCTGGGTCACAAGACCACTCTAATTTGACCTGATTTGGCCTGACTTCTGTGGGTGCAATTTCACTCATGGACTGTAGTTAAAGCTGCCCCTGGAAGGGACCACTCAAAGGAAATGGCATGGCCCTCTGAGAGGTGTGACCTTATGAGTCAAGAGTCTTGGATTCTACTTGCAGCTCTCCCACACTTGTGTGATCTTGTTAAATTACTTAATCTCTGAACCTTAGGTCTCCACTTATAAGAGGGACATAATCATACTTGCCTATTCCACAGGGATGTTGCTAGGCTAAAATTCATTAGTTTTTGTAAGGGCTTTGAGATCCTCAAAGTGCTATAGAAGTGTGAAGCATTCTAATCATGTTTAATGGTAACTTTTTTTAGACTCAAAGTACAATGTATCTTTTGCAAACTTTCTGAAGTGCTAACAAGAGAAGCTGAGAAAAAAAATCCGTATTTAATCACCCTTTCAGGATGGTCTTTTTTTAAAATTAGTTTAGCAGCTGTAAATTGTCAGTCTTTTTGGGTGTCTTAGAGAAACCTTGACTACGTGATTGACACATTTCTCGGAGGCAGTCTTTTCAGTGCAAGTCTGCAGATTTCACAAACTCTTTTGTTGTTGTTCCCATGTCAAGGTCATACAGCCTCCCTAACTGACGTAAAGAAATCTGACACACACAAAATCAACATTATAGTTGTCCTTGACATCCTCCAGCATTGAATGTTTGGGTGTACTTTTACATAACTGGCAATTGCTCCATAGCGAGGTCCTGGAAACCATGCTTTCCTGCAAGAGATTGTACTGTTTTAAATGCCAGTCTTGCTTTATTATAGATGAATCCCCTTCCTCCACCATGTGGAATTATTGTTTTGCATGTTTGTATTGAAAAGCAAACCATGTCAGTACTGCACAGCTTAGATGCTCCTGTTTATATTTTGTCTTAGCTGTTTAGGAATAGAGAATAGTTCTGAATGGGCACTATATTCTTTCCTTCACCTTTTCATCTTCACCACCATGATCCTGCAGATAAATTATCTTGTGAGCTGCTGCCAATGTTGTTTTAGTCATTCATTAACTCTGCTTGCTAATGAAGGTTCTTTCTAGAACTGAGTGTGCTGCCTTTCAAGTACAGCCAGACCTCTATTGTTCCAAAGCCCAGAGTGTTAACTTGGGTCCTTTGAATTATATTGCACATCAATGCAGCAGTTCTAGTGGGTTGGATCAAGGCTAATAAAGAAATGTTATAGATGCAACAATGATTTTTTTTTTTTGAGGAGAGCTTCCAGAGGAAATAACGAAAAGCATGGTTATACATTTCTCCCTGATATAACATGCTAAATTGTTAGCTGACTCACTTGGTCTTTCAGCTGAGAATTAACTGACTGTAAGTGTGCTATGTACCTTGTCAGATTTACAGTCTTAGTGCCATCATGGCCTAAAGACTGACTTTTGAAAAAAAACAGCTAATCCTGTATTAATCCTCTAAAGTGTGAGCTTTGTAATGCTTCAATAGGACAGTCCATTGTACAAATTAATACCCTAAAGTCAAGGCTATATTTCATGAATATTGGTGTACCTGCTATTTAGAATGCTCACTGAATGATGTTCTTGTCACCTGAAATGTGTACATTATTATGGGCTGTATTCTGCAACTCTACTCTGAGTAGTACTTCACTTGAATGGAACTATTTGTACAACAAATGCTGCCCAACATAAATAAGGGCTGCAGGATCTGGCTCTGCATTTTTTTTTATTCCGTGATTAGCAGAGTGAACTAGTTTGGGAATATGCTTTAGGTGTATCTTGTAGTTATTAAAATTAATTACAGTAGCTCATTCAATTTTCTATCTCTCTCTCATGTCCTAATATTCTTTTTTCTTTGTTTAGTAAGAGTATTTTCAGTATGCAGAAACTGGTGGTTGCCATATTTGTTTTTGAGCAAAAAATACATTAGCTAGATAATGTGATACACCAAGAGAAACAAAAATGTGCCAGTTACAGCAGTTGTCCCAATTATCAGAGTCTTATAAGTAGGGCCCTACCAAATTTATGGTCCATTTTGGTCAATTTCACGGTCATAGGATTTTAAAAAATCATAAATTTTATGATTTCAGCTATTTCAATCTGAAATTTCATGGTGTTGTAATTGTAGAGGTCCTGACCCAAAAAAGAGTTGGGGGGGGGGGGAAATCACAAGGTCATTGTAGGGAGTGGGGGTTGTGGTACTGCTACCCTGACTTCTGTGCTGCTGGTGGGGGTGGCGCTGCCTTCAGAGCTGAGCAGCTGGGGAGCGGCAGCTGCTGACTGTGAGCCCAACTCTGAAGGCAGTGCCACTGTCAGCAGCACCACAGAAGTAAGGATGGCATGGTATAGTATTGCCACCCTTACTTCTGCTAGTGGGGTGCTGCCTTCAGAGCTGGGTGCCCGGTCAACAGCCGCCACTCTGGCCACCCAGCTCTGAAGGCAGCACAGAAGTAAGGGTGGCAATACCATGGTCCTCCCCCCTGCCCTTGTGATCCCTCTGCAACTCCCTTTTTGAGTCAGGACCCCCAATTTGCAAAATGCTAGATTTCACAAGGAGACAATCTAATATAGGGTAAAAGCACACAAGACCAGATTTCACGGTCCATGACACGTTTTTCATGGCCGTGAATTTGGTAGGGACCTACTGATAAGGATACAATTTTGGGATATAGTCACACTTATTTTATGTTGTATTTTAAAAATAAGCAGAACACAAAGCATGAAACCATTCTCATCACTATAACAAAATGAGGTAAAAGGGTTAAAATTTCCAGGGTAACTCCACTGACTAATGGTAAGGGGTGCATTTGACCCAACATGTTTAGTAGCCATAATAGAACATGAAAGCAGTGTGAAATATGCCAACAAGTAAGATTTATTTATTTCTCCACATTTCATTCTATAATATATGTGCGAACAATAGTATGATCTGAGCATTGTAGGCTATTGAAATTAGGATGGTAAATATCTTTTGATACTTGTTGCTTGACTATAGCATGGTGTCCTCATCATTGCTAGATTGGTAAAATGACTTCTGGTGTTTCTCCACCTACTCTGACTTGCTTTTGGAACATTGATAGCCATATATTTTGTCTTCCCTTTGTGGATAAACAAACCATCTTGTTTTGCTGTGTCTGCCAAAAGCTCGGTCTCTTCAACATATCACTTAATGGAGCTAAGGAGGCCAATGTCATCAGCAAGAACAAGGTCACCCAAGTGTGCTTTGTCACTTGTCCATAAAATTCCTCAGTTTCCTCCTGCAGTTACTTTTCCTTGTGACATAGTCAAAGACCAATCCAAAAAAACCAGTCGGGACATAATACACTTTTACCTTACTCCAGTTGTCACTGCAGACCATTTTCTGATGTCACTGTCTCTGACTGCACGCTCAGCATTATCACATCTCCGATGACCCTAATTTATTTTTTGCTGGTATTCCATAATATGCTATGATTTCCCAAACACTGTCTCTGTGTACACTGTCAAAAGCTTTACAGAAATCTATAAAATTTGTCCAAGAGGTGCTTGCCCTTCCATACTTCATTCTATAATATATGTGAGAACAACAGTATGTCTGTACATTGTAGGCCATCGAAAGTAGGACCCTAAGTACCTCTGAGGAGCTGGACCCCAGTTACTGGTCAATTTCTTTCCTCATGTTTCTTATGTCCAGCTGTGGCATTGCAAAGGGTTTGACTTTTTGTAGACAGCCTTTTTTCAGTCCCTGAGTGTGTGTAAGTAATTACAGGTTTAAAAGGTTTTTGAAAAACAGCAGTACACAATTAGCATATCAAGCCCTAAAAGGAAATTTTACATTTTGTGGATGTGTTGAGACTACCTTCCTTTCATCTTCTACACAGTTTGTAAGCATTAATTAAAACAACACAAAACACATAAAATGAATAGTAATAAAAAAGAATTAAGTCACCCTTAATTTAATTGGTTTCACCTTAGCATTTAGCAGGGTAATCGGGTATAATTGCCACCTACAATCATTGACGTCTAATTTTGTTTTCTAATTAGTTCATTTTTAACTTAAACAGCCTTTCAGAAGTGAGTAAAATGGAAGTAGGTAAGCAGCTCTTTAAAAATCCATATTTATTTGAATGTGGCATTTAAGCAGTAATGAGGATATTTGAATGCCCTGAAGATACGAAAGTGACTTAATGAGACTTCATGGTGTTTAGAGGTTCAGTAATTTTGGTTTTATACAGTACAGCAGTAAGACTGATACAGGAAAAGTAATGCAGTCTTCAAGATGCATTATTCTCACAGGCTATTTTAAGAACCCTTGGTCCCTTTCCATCACCACCACCACACCTGAAACACACTTTAAAGCATACATTTTAAATAAAACCATTCAAAAGCAGGCTAAGAAATGTTTTAACCACTCACCATTCACAGGTTTAAATTAGCAATGGCCTGAACCCTAAACCCTGGATTCAGCCCTCCCTCTCCCACCTCCCTGTGCTCCCCTCCACTACATTGGATCCTGATCAGATCTGAACTTTCCATCTGGATAATGGGCTGAACCAAAATCCTGGGTCTGAAAATCCCTTGACATTAAAGAAGCTAGAATCGAGACATGAACTTTGCCATCTCTAGTTTAAATTTGGATTTAATCAATATCCAAATAAGTTGGCATATTAGTGGGCACAAAGCCAGATCACAAATGAACAATTTGGTAGTGGACAGTACCATTTGTTGTCTCTAATTAGGAGAGAGCTGCAGGTCTGGAATAGCAAAGGTTTTGGTGCATGTCATTCAAATACATCAGCAGAGAAGAAGGGTCTTTTGCATTCTTCCTGTTCCCATGGTGTCTTCTTGCCAGTACATTATTTACATGTGCTTTTAACTTTCCTAGGCACCAGAATTATTTATCAGTATTTTCTGTCTCCTTCCACAATTAAGTCAACCATCAAACAATACAAAAGCACGGATCCCAAACATGCTCCTCTCGAGAGAAACGTTTTCCTGTTCTGTCATTTGGAAACATCAGTCCTATTTATTTCAGTGGTACTAAAATGGGTGCCCCTATTTTCTTCCCATCTGTTCCGTGTGGCCAGATTTGAGTTCTGAGTGGCATACAATTTGTATAAATGCCCACAAGTCCTCAGCAGCTATTTAGCATCTTTGAGTTCTAGAATGTTGTAAAGCACTCTTGTTTCCCGATGAGAGTCATGCCATGCTAATTTAGGATGGAAGGAAGTGTGCTTAGCAGCAGCAACAACAACGACAACAAAACTGAAACAGAGGAATCCAGAACCACAGACCAGGACCAGAAGAATAGAACTCCATTCAGGAGAACTCACATGGGGAAGTAGCAAAGAGTCCTGTGGCACCTTATAGACTAACAGACGTATTGGAGCATGAGCTTTCGTGGGTGAATACCCACTTCGTCGGATGCACATGGGGAAGTCTCACCTGTAATACCTCTGTGAGATCAGAATCTGGCTTGTGGAGTTTTTTCCTTGAGCTTTTGTCCTCACCTATACAGCAAGTTCTCCTCAGTTATGAGTATAGGAAATAGGGAGGAAGGTGCTGAGCATCTAAGGGGAGAGGATGGGATTTTATATAGCATCACATATAATTTAGATGGTAAGCTTTTTAGGGCAGGGAGCATGTGCTATTTATTTGTATTATGAGGAGTCTAGTGCTGTTTTGAGTCCTGTAAAATAAATTAATAATGCAGTACTTGGTTTGCTTTCAGGGCTGGCCTTACCATGAGGCGAACTGAGTGGCCACCTCAGGTGCCAGACTGTGTGTGTGCGGGGGGAGGGGGGGCAGAAGAGGGGGAGCACCAGTAGGACCCGGAGTGTAGAAAATTGGATCTGCTGATGGTGCATATGTATTCTTTCTGCTCTAGATGCACAGAGATGGTTGAAAGAAGAACAGGAGTACTTGTGGCACCTTAAAGACTAACAAATTTATTTAAGCATGAGCTTTCGTGAGCTACAGCTCACTTCTTCGGATGCATAGAATGGAACACACAGACAGGAGATATTTATACATACAGAGAACATGAAAAGGTGGAAGTATGCATAACAACAGGAAAAGTCTAATCAATTGAGATGAGCTATCATCAGCAGGAGGAAAAAAAACTTTTTGAAGTGATAATTAAGATGGCCCATAGAAGGTGTGAGGAGAACTTAACATAGGGAAATAGATTGAGTGCTGTGCTGGAGGAAGGAGGGCACAAGAGACATAGGCAGGCAGGCAGGCAGGAGAAAAGGTGAGAGGGAATAACAGAAAGCAGCAGGAGCTGTTGGGAGAGAGAGGAGGAGGAGCCTCTTATGTACCTCTCTAGCAACCCCAGGAGCCTGGACTGATTAACACCAGCTTCTCAGGGAGCTTCCTGTTTCCTGCTGCTTCCCTGAACCCACTTGAGGAGAACAGGCAGTCAACTGAAGTAGTAGGAACCAGTTTGGCCCTTAAGACACTGATATCTTCCCTCACTCAGGCTCTGCTACCAGCCTGTTTATTTGACCCCTTCAATTGAGTGTTGAAAGCCACTATAGCTGGCACAGAACAGTAGTCATGAGTGAAAGAAGAAAATGCTCCTCTGGGGCAGCATTCAGAAAAAGAAAGCAAGCAAAGGAAGCTTTTCTATCTAAGAAGGAAGGAGCTCTCCTGAGATACATAGATACAAATTTTCACGGTGAGCCTTCCAGCCCCAGTGAGGATGTGAGTGGTGAGGAGATGCCTGATTTTCCACTTAGAGTGCAGGTGACATGGCAGCTACTGCAGCATCCATACATCCATCTCAAACCATGCACATTCCTGAAGAAAAGTGTAGATCAGAGAAGAGTGTGGTGGAGACGCAAGAAACAGTTGCTGCTGAGTTTAGTTCCTTAAGTCTAGATGATCCAGGACTGTGGACCCGCTTGAGCAGTAGCCTGAGGGACTTTCTTGTACTGCATGGGCCACAGCAAGTGAAAAACTTCATGTTCCCCAAAGACAATGAAAATAGAAGTTTCCATCCAACACATTACTGGCGTGAAATCCCCAGTAGTGACAAAGTGGAGAGGCCATGGCTTATGTACTCAAAAACCCAGAATGCTGCATACTGTTTTTGTTGCAAACTCTTCCAGTCTAATGTTCCAGCCACATTGAGTTCTACAGGAACAAAGGACTGGAAAAATCTGGCTAGAAATCGGGCATGCCATGAGAATGCAGCAAATCACCAGAGAGCATTCCATAGGTGGAAAGAGCTTGAGATGAGACTAAGGTTAAAGGCCACCATAGATGATCAGCATCAAGAGAAGAATGCATCAGTCTCTTTACTGGCAAAATGTTCTGAAAAGGCTCATTGCCATTGTGAGAATGCTTGCTACCCAAAACCTAGCACTGCATGGCACTTCAGATCAGCTGTATGTGCCAAACAATGGAAACGTCCCTAAAATTGTGGAGCTGATGGCTGAGTTTGATGCTGTGCTCCAGGAGCTCCTAAGAAGAGTCACCACCCAAGAAATGGACATACACCACTACCTTGGAAAAACAGTTCAAAATGAGATCATACAGTTACTGGCAACAAAAATCAAACAGAAGATTGTGGCAGATCTTAAGTCAGCAAGATATTACTCTGTTATTCTGGACTGCACACCTGACATCAGCCATACCGAACAAATGACTTTAATGGTGCATTTTGTAACAACAGAACCTAGTGAAAATGTCCCTGCAATGGTGACTGTCAGAGCATTTTCTAGAATTTATTGACACTGATACTACAGGAGCTGGTATGACAGATGTGCTTCTTAAAAATCTGGAAGATACGGGAATTGTGATAGCTGACATGAGAGGTCAGGGCTACGATAATGGTGCCAACATGAGAGGAAAGAACAGAGGAGTGCAGACACGGATCCGAGAGTTAAACCCTTGAGCTTTTTTGTCCCATGCAGTTCTCATTCATTGAACTCGGTAGTCAGTGATGCAGCATCATCTTCTAGTGAGGCTGCTGAGTTTTTTAATGTAATTCGAAGCATCTATGTATTTTCTCTGCATCAACTCATCGATGACAAATTTTGAAGCAACATCTGGGAACATCCTCTCTGACACTGAAACCACCGAGTTCCAAATGATGGGAAAGTCGAGTGGAGGAGATAAAGCCTATAAAACACCATATTGGGAAGATAGATAATGCCATAGTTGCCATTATGGAGGATAATGCTATGGCAGGAACTATGCATGGGAGAACAGTGGCAGAGGGAAATGGAATCACCAGAAACATACATAACTTCAAATTATGTGACATACAGGTTTAAAATAAATATTGTAAGCAAGATATTCCAAGGTGTTGACCTTGATATATTTGGAGCAATGGAACATCTGGACAAAGCAAAGTCATACCTACAGTCTTACCGGTCAGATGAGGGATTTCAAAATGTTCTGAAGAGTGCACAGAAGTTGGCAGAGGAACTTCATAC
The DNA here is from genome assembly GCF_016161935.1 of Mauremys reevesii. Classification (NCBI taxonomy): domain Eukaryota; kingdom Metazoa; phylum Chordata; order Testudines; family Geoemydidae; genus Mauremys; species Mauremys reevesii. The sequence goes on along the minus strand of NC_052627.1, from coordinate 83,275,079 downwards.
TGAAGCTATTTTCCCACCCATTCAAGAATACAAGAGTCACCGAGGAAGACATTTTGATTACAAGGCACGGGATTATCCCATAAGAGACCCCAAACAACAATTTAAAGTTGAATTCTTTAACCAGGTGCTAGATTGTGCAATACAGTCAGCTGAAGAACATTTCATGCAGCTCAAGAAATACAGCAATATATTTGCAATGTTGTATGATATTCCAAAACTCCTCACTATATACTTGAAGAAGACCTACATCAGCAATGCAGGGCACTAGACAGTGACACATGATGACATGCACAATATTGATGCAAGTGATGTAGGTGATGAACTGAAAGCCCTTTCAAGATACATTTTAGCAGGATCAACTCCAAAGGCTGTTCTGAAATATATGTACACAAATAAGATGATCACCCTCTTTCCAAATGCTTTTGTTGCTCTGCGCATATGTCTAACAATTCCCATAACAGTTGCCACTGGAGAATGCAGCTTCTCCAAGCTGAAGTTAATAAAAACACATCTACACTCCACAATGACACAGGAGAGGCTGGTCGGCCTTGCAACCATCTCAATAGAGCATGAGCTGACCCAGATTGTGGACCTTCAGCAGGAAGCAGTTGAAATCGTTGCAACCAAGAAGGCAGAGAAAGCACCACTTTGATTATTCAAACAGATAAAAATGCCAGTGTTTACTATGCCAACAAGAAAAGTTACATTTTCTGTTCAGGCATTTGAAAGTTAAATATTTACTTAATTTTTGAACAAGGCATTTTAAGTTGTTAATTCTCCTTTATTGGGGTAGGTAGCAGAGCAGTACCATGAGAGGAGTAAAACAGGAAGAAGGCAGAATTGAGAGTTTTTTTTCAAAGTTTTGGCCCAGGTGAGGAGGCATGGGGGTGTCATTTAAGCTCCCTGCCTCAGGTGCCAAAATGTTTGCTTTTTAGTCTACTTTCAACAAATGTCATCTTAAAGCATGATTTTTTTTTAAATGGAATGTGTTAATTACATATGTGTTCCATACTCTAGGCCAGGGATGTGCAACTTAAGGTGGTGGAGGGCCAGAGAATCCATTAAGATCCTTATATATAATTAGAGGCCCCATATGGCATTTGCTACAATACAGCATAACATACAATTAACTGTGGAAAACTGAAGTGTTCTTAATTAAAAAAGCTCCTTATAGCACAGCCTTCCTAAATAAATGAAAAGGATAAACACACATCTTTCACTAATCTTTTTTTAAGTGTGCAGAAGAGCAGCGGATTACAAAATGAAAATAGCAGATGTTTTTATTAACATTTTCCCTCCACTGCTTACCTTTGTTACAGTATCTTGCCAGTCGGTGTGAAACTTGAGGGTGAGCCTGTTTGCACACTAAGAAAGGCACATCTATATCACTTTTGGAGCATCCAGCTTGCATAAGATGGTTTCAGCTGTCAGTCATTTCCTTTTGATTTGATTTCAAATGAGTCAGTGTGGAAAAGTTACTTTCACTAACGTAAGGGCTCCCAAACACACACACAATTTCAGTGACCGCTTGCTCAGATTTGGGGAAAGAAGATTCAGGAAGCAGTTTCCAAAATGGAATGCCCCTTTCCTTCTTTGCAACAAAGATAGGATCAGGCTGAAGTTCAAGTTTTCCCTGAAACTCCTTAGTATCAGAACTGAGTGTATTTTAGAAAGGTGCAAAGACTCTCTCAAGGCATTTACAACTCATCCATCACACTTTAGTGTAGAGCGCCAAGTCTCTGTACTCTGCATCCGTTTCATCAAGAAAAAGTCACAAATTTGCAATGGCTCAGTGATCTGTGGCCACCTTGGATGAGTTTGTAACTTTCCCAACCACATTAATGACGGGATTACACAGCAACTCTTGATGAATAATGCAGGGCTGCGTTGAGCAGTCCAGCCCAGCATGCTTCAATAAACCTGCAAACCCAACCTTTGCTCTATACACAGAAGGTACTCCATCTGTTGCAACAGCCGATAACATTTTTGAAACCTCCAAAATCTGCAATCGCCTCCTGAACAGCACTAAAAGAATCTGGGCCCTTTGCTTATCTATCTAATGAGGCTAACTTCATAAGCTGTTCATGCATATTAAAATTACTGTCAATTGTCTGTCTGTATGGCAGTAGCTGACTTGTATCTGACACATTTGTATTCTTACCTTGTGCCAAAGAAAAATAAGAAATAGTGCATAATTTCCTTTACATTTTCTTCTATGTGGTCATGCATATCTGAAACTTTGTGAAACTCAGAGAAAGATGATAGTTCATTTTTTAAAAACATTTTGTCCTCACTAAATGCCTTTGCCACTTACACTGACCATTATTTTGTTCTTCCTCTGTGTTTTTTAGCCTGCGCCGGCTCCATGGTTAGAAGGCATGATGCAATAAGACTCTGTTTGTGCTGTGGTAGGTCTTGCAAAACACATCTGGTGATTTAAAACTTCTCCTTTTTAGATTAGCAACAGTGGGATCCCTGGCAGCGCCAGGACATTTGTCATATTTTGCTTTGTGGCATTGTGACTGTTCAAGTTTCATTCCTTTTGTCACTGCCTTCTTTTGAAAACATAAGAGCATTGGAGCTTACCTCTATGTTCAATAAAAAGATATTCATGCTCCCACTCTGCATAGAGAAAAATGAATCTCACTCATGTAAAGACAGAAGAACCAGCCACTGGCTTGTCAAAGTGCTTCTTTCTACCTCATTCACTGCGCAATGGATTTAGACCTGATGTTTCAGGGTATTGAATTTCTTTGTGTTCAGTAATCAGGAGTTCTCAAAACTTCATTGCACCATGACCCCTTTCTGACAACAATGATTACTATAGGACTCCAGGAGGAAGGTCTGAAGCCTGAGCTAAAGCCCGATCCCCACTGCCCCGGGGGTGGGGGGTGGACAAAGCCCCACTGCCCTGGGTGGGGTGGACAAAGCCCAGGGCTTCAGCCCCAGCAGGGAGCTTGTAACCTGAGCCCCACTGCATAGTGGTGGGTTTCGCGCTTTGGCTCTGGCATCGGGCCCCAGCAAGTCAAAGCCAGCCCTGGTGACCCCATTAAAATTGGGTCATGACCCACTTTGGGGTCCTAACCCCCTAGTTTGAGAATCGCTGGGATACATGCTACCCAAAGAAGCACACAACCACTCCCCTGAGTGATTGCTCTTCTACATCAATACATCACTTTGTAGTTGCAGTATGTTTATCATGGAGGGGAAATGTCGTGGTAGAATAAATTCTCTGCTGAGAGGCCACATAATGTGATCCGGTGGGTTGGATGTGACAGGCAAGTGGCAGCCCAACAATCTCTGCCCTAGGCAGAGGATAAGCAATTGAGTAAGGTAAAATGCCATAGATGCCTAAATTATTCCCTAGGCACTCAAGTTTCTGCAAGTGAGCCTGTATACAGCCACCTTGGTGTAGGTGCCCAGATGCTGTTCTCCGCCTCAGGAGGATCCTTAAACTAAGCGTTGCGCTCTCCTCCGCCAAATCTAACCTGAAGGGCCCAATCCAATAGGCGTGCTTAGAGGACGCCTAAATTCACACAAACTGGCTGGCAGGTTTTGGGGACAGGAAGACATTGCGTCTACAACCTTTAGCCCTGGGGTTAGGGCACTTGCCTGGGATGTGGGAAACCCAGTTCAGCTTCTCTCGCTGCCTGATATGGAAAAAGAATTTGAAACTTTGGGTTTCCCACTGTCAGGAATTCAGCTGCCTTTGGGCTCAGTTGCCTAGCAACCCAACAAGCTCAGCAGAGCCCAATAAACCCTAGATAAGTTACTATGCTCCCTGTGTGGTCAGAAGAGCCAACAGATCATCATTTAAGCTCAGCAGAACAGTGGCTGCTCAATGCATTCCAGGCCCGCAGCTGTCCAGACCTGCTTCCTGCACAGTCATGGCTCCACTCCAGCCCAAGTCCCTGCCTGCTTCTGAACTCCTGATTCCTAACTCCAGGATCTGACCATAGGCTTATCTCCTGACTACAACTCCAATTCTGCCCTGTGATTCTGCTCTGACCACTAGGTCACACTGCCTACACCTTGGTGTGACAGTTTGAACAGCCCATTAGAAGAGGAGAGCGGACTTTGCCCCACAGCCTGGAGGTCCCCACTGGAATAGCCCTAGCAAAAGCTCCACCCACCTTCTTGGACACTGTTGCAGTTCTGCAGGAACTGCAGTCTCAGGTAGAGCACTGTATGATCAGAATGTGCCTCTCCAGGCCCAGATACAAGCCCAGGCAGCAACTTCTGTCTCCTCAACTCTCGCATCCACTGTCTTTGAGCCCAAGCTGCCTCTACCTTATAAAATCGATGGGGATCATGTCAAATTGTGTGGGTTCCTTAATAAACATCCTCTCCAGTTCATATTGCAGCCACAGTTCTATCCCACAGATCAGTCCTGAATGGGATTAGCACTTAGCTTGCTCACCGGAGAGACCCAGAAGTGGTCACCCCTGCTCCTGGAAGGGTCCAGTCCTCTCCCTGAATTCTTTGAGAGCTTTGTATGGGCAATGGTGGACTTCTTTGATGACCCTAATCAAGAACCTATCACAGAAACTGCTCTCCCCACCTTCCGGCAGGGTGCCAGGTCTGTTGCCAAATATGCAATGGAATTTTGATCTCTGGTGCAGACACCCTCTGGAATGAGGCTGTGCCACAACATCATTTTAGTCATGGACTCAATCAAGATTAACTAGGCCAGGTGGAACCTCCACCTAGATAGGGAGATTTAATCAGTCTTTGCATCCAGGTTCATGTTTGACTAACTCAGTGAGCCCAAGAAAAGCAGCATGCCACCCAATCCCCACCAGCCAGAACTCTTCCATCTCCTGTGGTCCCAGTTTTCCTCCCAGACCCTGAACCTATGCAAGTCGACAGAGTGCAGCCCCACCTCTTCATTGATGAAAAGAACAATCATTGGGCATTGGGGTTGTCTTCATTGTAGGATGCTTGGGCACATTGTAGCAGGGTGCTTAGCCAAGATCTGTTCTACTCCTGAGTCAGGAAATTCATAATTTCTACTCTTTTGTTCCCTGCAGTGCTGACGAGCATATCTTCCCAGCTCTAGTCAACAGCTGATCACATTTTGTGGCATGTGCCAGCCCTCAAAGGATCCAGAATCACAAACCACAGTTTTTTGTCAGCAGTGCCTAGAATTCCTGACAAGTATCTAGAATGTGCCAAGGTACTTGACAAACAGAAAGCAGACCTCCTACCTCTTCACTGCAGTTATGATTGCCCAACTGACCTTCAGCCAGGAATGGAGGTCCCTTGTGGCTGTGTTTTATACCTTATCCAAACCCGAGATGGAGGCCGGCTGGGAGTACCTTGAGGAAAATCTCTGGAATGGGTTCATCCATCCCTTAACTTCTCTAGTGGAAAAAAGTGTGGCTCCCTCTGTCTTTGTGTTGATTATTGAGCCCTTAACAAGATCACCCTCCACAATTGATACTCTCTTCCTCTCATAATCAAACTCCTGGAAAGACTCCATTTGGTCTGGATCATCACAAAGCTAGACCTGCATGCAGCATGCAACCTGTTCAGAATCTGGAAGAAGGATGAATAGAAGATAGAATTTTGAACCAGACATGGCCATTTCAAATATTTGGTCCTGCTGTTTGGTCAATGTAATGTCCCTGCTACCTTCTAGCATTTCATGAATGATGTCTTCAGAGACATGCTCAACCAATCAGTGACCATCTATTTAGATGATATTCTAAAAAAGGTTAAAAAAAAAGAACTGGATAAGTTCATGGAGAATAGGTCCATCAATAACTATTAGCCAAGCTGGTCAAGGATTCAGTCCTGTACTTAGGATGACCCTAAATCTCTGACTACCAGAAGCCCAAGGTGGAAGATGGGTGGATCACTCCATAATTTCCTTGTTCTCTGTACTTCCCTTGAAGTTCTGGTATGGGCCACTGTTAGAGATAGGAAACTGGGCAAGATGGGCCATGGTCTGAACCAGTATGATAGATCTTCTGTTCTCTGAGTGGTCATAAACTCATCAGAGCCAACCATATCAGAAAGCTCTCTGATACTCATGTGAACCAAACATGGCGTGGCTAGCTTTGTGAAAAACCTGCCATCTCCTTGTTATGTGTTTCTGTACTTCGCCTACATATTCAGGGCCAGACTCTGCCATCCTCCCTCACATTAAGTAGTACTTTACTCAGCAAGCCATCCCACTGGATTTCACTGAGCCTGTTCATGGAGTAAGGTATTATTTAGAGTGTGGACGGGTGGTATACTCTGGTTCACAGTAAGAAGTATCATAAGAACATAAGAAAGGCCGTACCGGGTCAGACCAAAGGTCCATCTAGCCCAGTATCTGTCTACCGACAGTGGCCAATGCCAGGTGCCCCTGAGGGAGTGAACATAACAGGCAATGATCAAGTGATCTCTCTCCTGCCAGCCATCTCCATCATCTGACGAACAGAGGCTAGGGACACCATTCTTACCCATCCTGGCTAATAGCCATTTATGGATTTAGCCACCATGAATTTATTCAGTCCCCTTTTAAACATTGTTATAGTCCTAGCCTTCACAACCTCCTCAGGTAAGGAGTTCCACAAGTTGACTGTGCGCTGCGTAAAGAAGAACTTCCTTTTATTTGTTTTAAACCTGCTGCCTATTAATTTCATTTGGTGACCCCTAGTTCTTGTATTATGGGAATAAGTAAATAACTTTTCCTTATCCACTTTCTCAAAATCACTCATGATTCTATATACCTCTATCATGTCCCCCCTTAGTCTCCTCTTTTCCAAACTGAAGAGTCCTAGCCTCTTTAATCTTTCCTCATATGGGACCCTCTCTAAACCCCTAATCATTTTAGTTGCTCTTTTCTGAACCTTTTCTAGTGCTAGAATATCTTTTTTGAGGTGAGGAGACCACATCTGTACACAGTATTCAAGATGTGGGCGTACCATGGATTTATATAAGGGCAATAATATATTCTCAGTCTTATTCTCTATCCCCTTATTAATTATTCCTAATATCCTGTTTGCTTTTTTGACCGCCTCTGCATAGAAATCATAGAATACAAATGTTGTAGAAGCGAGAAAGGGGACGTTATTAGTACCTCTAATTCTTCAATCTACTGAACATAGTTCCTTATAGTATATCTCCCAGTATTTAGCATAGTTTTGAATGTCTTGCACAAGGAATCTTTCACCCCTCTCCATGGAACACTATCTCACTGTCTGGTAGTCTCACTGAGTGCAGCCTGCTGAAATAGTGGTATGAGCAACACACACCAATTTAATTTATAAATGGGATCTACAGAGAGAGTCAGAGAATTAATAACCAAGTCCTGCCATGATGCTTATCTTCACGAGCAAGGAGAGTGATAATTCATGAGTGGCATAGCTAAATGTTCGTGCTCAAGTGTCTCTTTATGAACTAAGACAAAAGAAATAATAGAATCCTGTTATCACTCTGCATTCCAGCTCTATCTCTATAATATTAGGCCAAGATTTTCAAATTAGATCTACATTTTTTGAAGTGTGTAGTGATTTTAGCTGCTTCAATTTTGGGTGCCCAACTTGAGACCCCTTAACAGGATTTGATTTTCAGAGTGTTGGTGTCCCATGTTTTCTAAAAATCAGGCTCCTCTAAGGTCTCTCAGGTTAGGCACCCCACAACTGAGGCACCAGAAATCACTAGTCACTTCTGAAAATTTAGTTAAGCTACTAAAGTTCATATTTTAAAGATATTTAGGGGCCTAACTACCTCTGAAATCAGGGGGAGTTAGAGCCACATTTTTAAAGATTAGGCTCCTAAATACGTGGCCTGAATTTCAAAAGTGCCTAGCATCTAGAAGCTCCTATTGACTTCAGCCCTTTTGAGAACCAGACCATTGATCTGTGGCCTTTGATGTTCTAGGGTTCAATCCAGATCAGTAAGAGGTTGTCACCATGTGCCTGTAACCCTGGGTGCCTTAAATGCTCTGTTGCTGTGGCTCACAGCCCAGAGACCAACAACCAGAAGACAAGTGTGCAGTCGCCTGAGCATCTGCATGCTGTGCAGCTCTGGTTCAGCACTCTGACCTCAGCAGCCTGCCTACAGTACAACATCCCCACCCTGGTCTCCGCCAGTCTTGGTTATGACCTGTAGTGTGACCCCAATACACCCCAGTCCCAAATTTCCCATCTCATCTGAAGTTTCCAGCCCTCTCCAGGAACACTCAGAGATGTAATAACGCGTAGTGCGCTGGTAGAGAGACAAAAGCACAGCTTATTACTTGAATTGGAGTTAACAGTAACTTCAGTTCTAACACAGAACTACATTGATTTAGATTAAAAGAAAAACAAGTGTATTTAATCAATCAAAAAGAAAGAGGTTTTAAGTGAATTCAAATAGAAGGGATAGACAAAAAGGGATACAAACAAACAAATAATATGCTTTCTATTGGCTAAGAACTAACTTAAGTTACAGTCTTTGTTCAAGGTAGATTTCTTACCAATCTGACTTGTTTCCAGCCCTGGCTAACTTTCTCTCAGTCAGAACCTTCCACAGAAGTACAAGGTGCTGGTTTCCTTTGTCTTCCTAGGTGACAGAGGCCAAAATGGCGGTCTTTTTCTGCATAGATCTGAGTTAATTGACCCTGTATCAAGAGTCAGGGTGACCTCATGCTGCTCTTTCCTTCCTGCGGACTTCCCATTTCTCTGCTGATTTGTAAGGAAATGGGGCTTCCGTTGTTTTGATTCTACCATGCTACTTTTCCTCATGTATGGGAGAAAACCAGTTCCTTCCAAGTTTGGTCACAGATTTGAAAGCATAATATTAGAAAGTATCCATAATTCCTTACATAATATTAATACACACATTTCACAACGCTATTAATCACCAGTGTGGCACAGCCTTTCATAAAAGATGTTACTCGATGCACTTTTATAATACAGTAATATTGTATATAACCAGTTAATTCAAATTGCTTAATCTTTGGGGTTCAGACCTTCAATCTTTATAGACTAGTAAACCTTTGAAATGTATTCTTAGATACAGTTCCTTTTCTCCTGCTGGGAAGAAACGCCATTTGGTCTGGTGAAGGCTTCACTTCATGCTGGTTCTTCCCCCTTTGGTGACAGTTGAGTGTGAGTGAGTTTTATGTGACTGTACTTCATTGTCTCTACCAGAAAACCAGGCTGGTCAGACAGACATACACATTCCTTTGAGTAGCGCAGATTGGGCTTATGCAATACTTACCAAACATATTTTAAAAACATAATTCTAGCACATATAATTCTTCATTCACACCCTGTGCATACATCATGCAATAATATTATTAATCAGTGAGCTACTAGTTCTCCAATTATATATTATATGCCACCTCTTGGTTACATATTTTGGCAACAGTGTTAGTTAAGTGTAGTGAGGTTGTCAGTCCTGACAGGAGTTGCTGACACTGAGTAGTAACCCACTAATTGGCCGCTATACTGAATGGCCTAAATAAGGATTTTGGGTGGGATTTTCAAAAAAGCCTAAGGGAGTGGGCACCTACTTCAAACTTTTAGCCCCCATTATCAAAATCTTTTTCTGCTTAATTATATTGGCTGGCTAAAACTAAGCTTAAACTTTTAAGCAAGTTTGTCTCTGATTGTGTGTGTTCTTCCCAGTGAACGGTTTTTATTATCCCCTCTGTTTCAGTTCTCTTCTGAATTCATATCTTCTTGATTTCTGTAGTGTTTTTCTGTGAATTTTCTGTCCCTTTTCTCAGTGTCTGAAAGGTAAGCAGCACCACTCTCCCTCCCAGCTAAACTGAATGCACATTTCACATCTCTGCTTGTTTTAATTTCTTTAGTGATGGTTGAGTTCAACATTTTACAAAGCTCCTTACAACACATTAATTGCAATAAAAAAATCCCAGCCTGCCAGCAAAGCACCATAATGCTTGAATATCTTTAGAAAGGATACTGAAAATATCTTGTGAATGCAGGAATGACCTACATGTAAGACAAAAGCCATTCCCTCAGGGACTGAAGATATTTTGCCTTTGTCTCATACATTATGCATCTCTTTTACATCCCATCTCGAAGAAAATATTTTCTGCTGTTTATCAAAGAATTGCTAAGGTTCTTATTAGAACATTTGGCTTCGTTTAGCGGGATGTTAACATTCTGTAAGTGCAGTCTGTGCTCTTTGTGTTTCCTGCGTGCTTATTTGTAACTTTCCTTGTTTTGGCTCTTTGATTTATTTCTCTCAGCACAGAGGTTCTGCTTACTTCTTCATGCCTTGGAGAATAAATGCTGCTGATTCCTTTTTGGGACGCTGAACAGCAGCCAGAGATTTTAATAGCAAGAGTAGAAATATAGGGTAACTGTCTTGGATAGTGCAAGTGTAAATGGTGGAGTCTCTGTAACTTGAAGTCTTTAAATCATGATTTGAAGACTTCAGTAACTCAGCCAGAGGTTAGGGGTCTATTACAGGAGTGAGTAGGTGAGGTTCTGTGGCCTGCATTGTGCAGGAGGTCAGACTAGATGATCAAGATTGGTCCCTTCTAGCTTTAAAGTCTATGAATCTATATACTACAATCTTCAGTTACAGTGATTATTATTGTATACCATTATTATTTTAAAGATAAAAAATATACCCCCATGGCCCAATAACTCCTCTGTAGGCAGAGGGGATGAAAAATGGTGAACTCCTGGCCAGGGAGTGTAAAAAGGAGTTTGGCCTCCCTTGTGACATTGTACCTGCTATACTCATGGATTCAGTGGAGGATCCATGTATGGATAGGCATTGGTTTTGTATGGGGGCAGAGCCCAGGATACTATGTGCATTGTTCCAACCTCTCCAACAAGACACCGCCCTTGCTGTAATGCCTATAAGAAATCAGTCATATAATGACAACTAGATTCGTGGAGATAGATGACTATTTAAATAATGATAACAACAACAACAATGTGCAGTTTTATATAGTTGATTGTATTCCTTTCCTCTACCCTTGGCGTGTTGCTCATGTTCTTAGAATGTAAAAACTTGGAGTAGGGTCTATTAGAGATTTGAATAGCCCAATGGCTAGGCATTCTCCTGCAACAGGGGAGACCCAGGTTCAAATCCTTTCTTCACATGAAGTGGAAAACTGAACCTGGGCCTCCCACATCTGAGCTGAGTGCCCTAACCACTATAAGAAAAATATGGCTACCCTTTTGTGAACGGTGCCTAAAGTCTGATGGAAAAAAAAAGTATTGGTTGAAATTATTCAGTCAAATATGTGCATAATTTCAGGTCAATTGAAATGACTCTTTTTTTTTTTTTTTTTTTGGAAAATAAACTTCTCATCTGAAAAATGTGACCTGGCTCTATGCAGGAGTATTGTGCTCTCCTTTGTTTAACCTACTTAAAAGCTGGAAAGCTGCATTCCTTACTAGTTGAAGTAATAGTGCCTGGGGGTTGCCAAAGTCTCCCTTTCCCCTGCATCTAGTCTCATGTTGCAGTGAAGAAACCTGTTCTAGCACAATGCCAACTGAACCTCCATTCAGATCTTGGTAGGCAAGCATGATTGGTCATCTCAACCACTGATTATTTTAGTGACTTTGCATTGATCAGCATAAGTTGAAGTTATGGTTATTGTCTGCTATTGGCCTTTCCATGGGCCCACAGGAATAGACATATCTTCCTATTAGTACTGGGTGATCAGGATCTCATTAGATGGTGGGGAGTCCAGCTGATAAGAGGTAACTTTACTAGAACTGCTGAAGCGGATCTGTTCCAGACTTATTCATAAACCCTTTCTGAAAGTACAGCCCCACCTCTTTGTTCCTGGTTAGTTTCCCAAGAAAGGAAAATATCTGAGTAAACACTATCATTTTTTATTGGTTGAAAATGACCTTTCTCAAATGTCCATTGATTGTGTAATCACTGAATTAGGTGGTATTCTATCACACAAATATGGCTCCAAGTTGCCAAGTACAAGATCTGGTACCAAACTCCTCCTGAGCTTTGGAGGCGTTGGCCTGAGCGCCTCCCTATTATTTTAGAATTTACTAAACATGTTTCTTAAACACTTCATGGAGACCAATTTTTTTCAAACAATTAGATTTATGCTATTTCAGTTCTTACACTGAAACATTTATTATTATGCAAGCTACAAACATGCTAGCTTTTAAATCTGCAAGCATTAAGCAATCAAGGATTTCATTTTTTTAATACTATTTGAACAGATTCTCTCTCTTTCATTAGCATATTTGCAATTTTAAAAACAAGGGTTAAGCCTTTCTTTATCAATTTCCACCACGAGAAAGCATTCATATCACTCTACCCTGTACAACAGTGTATTTTGCAACTTACTTACCATAGAGGAATTGATTTTAATCAACATTCAAATCACAGCATCATATTTTTCATACCAAAAGACTCGAATGGGCTATTTTTTCTGCCAGTGTGCCACTGTTTAAAATGAATATTTATGTATTAACCTCAGCAAGTGAGAAAACACTAGATCATAAGCTTGCTGTGTAAAAATAAATATAAAAGCAGCACACTGACAGTATGTGGAGAAAGCAGGATCAGCAGAATGAGTGCCTTGTGCAGTTGTCAGCCTCTGAGCAATGTCTGAAGGTGTGTGAAGCAGGGATATTATTAGATGATACATGTGACGTACAGCAGCATTATACCACTTATAGCATGGAAGTATCACATTTTTACTGTATGAGTTAGTGTTCATCTAAACCCTTGATATTGTCTATTTCCTTTAGACTGTGTGAGCTGAGAAGTACTGCATACCCTGCCTCAGAAATTTTGATCAATATTTCATAGGTCTGTGCAGTGGTGTGGCAGTCATCCCCCCTCCTCTAGGTCAGAAGGAGACCAACCCGCCTCGCTATGCTGTTGGGATCACCACCTAGTATCAAATAGGCGTTAGCCTCCTAGCTGGTCCAACAGGGCTAAACCCCCGATAGCCAGTGGGCTCCGGCCCTTAGGCAGGGACAGGGCCTCCCAAGAGTCCGTAGGCTCTGGCCCTTAGCCTGGGGCAGGGCAGCCAACAGTCCCATGGCGCTTTAAACAGGAGCCGAGCAAACACGGTATTCTATGGGTTCTGGACCCTTTAAGCAGAGGCACAGCAAACATAGGAGTCAATCAGCTCTGAGGCCTTTAGGCACAGGCAGAACAAACCCAGGATTCAATGAGGCTCTGAGCCCTTAGTCAGGGACAGAGCAAACCCAGTAGTCAATTAGTTCTTGACCTGGTGAGGGGAGGCTGCCACCCCTGGGATGGGGTAGCCATGGGGCCCATGTCTACCTGACCCAGGGCCCTAACAGTGGTAGAGTGGTCTGCTCCTGGGTCAGCGGGGAATCCAGCCGCATCACACCGACCATGCTCCAGCTAGGGTTGCCAACTTTCTACTCACACAAAACCGAACACCCTTGCTCTGCCCCTGTCCTGCCCCTCCTCCGAGGCCCCACCCCTGCCCCATCCCTTCTCCAAGGCCCTGCTCCCACGCACTCCATCCCCCCTCCCTCTTTCCCTCAGTCTGCCCACCCTCACTCACTCACTCATTTTCACCGGGCTGGCTCAGGGGGTTGGGGTGTGGGAGGGCATGAGGGCTCTGGCTGGGGGTGCGGGTTCCATGGTGGGGCCAGAAATGAGGGGTGGGTCAAAAACAGGCATTCTGGTCAAAAACTGGAACTCATTTCTAGGGGATGGTGTGATGGCCAAAAGTAAAAATGGGTTAAAAAACCAAAACTGGACACCTGGCAACCCTAGCTCCAGGTAGTGCTACAGCCAGACTGGGCTTGACTGTCCCTGGGCCACTTCCTCCCCTCCCCTTCTGTCCTCTTGGGGTATATCTGGATCAACAGAATGCCCTCTGTCTCTTCTGAGTAGGTGGCCAGAGGCAATCCTGGCAAGTCTGCGGCAGACACAGGTTCCCCGGTGAGCAGAGCGTCACTGGGCTCAGCAGCAGAGTCAGCGGCCTGGAGCAAGCAGGATACATCTACCTCCCAAGGTGTCCCAGCCCCAAGTGAGTTAGAGGCCCTGCCCTTTATACTTCCTATTCCACTTTCCCACTTCCGGTGGGAGGGGCGAGACAGGTCTGGCTCTGCCCACATAGGCACAGAGGGTGGCCACACCACCGCACTACAGTCTGGTTAGTTACTTAAGTTTAGTTTTACTTAATTTATTTTTGTTCTTTTAAGCACGGCCTGCCCCGGCTAATTTTACATTGAGAGTTATGTGAAGAAAGCTACCAGATAGAGAGAGCAGCCACTTTTTTCCCTTGTGAGAAGAATAGCTATAAAATACTTATAAGGGATGAACATAGCATCACGAAGAAACTCCTCCTGTAGGGGGCTGATCCTGTTTGGCGCTGAGAGTCTCTTGCTAGAGGTCATGCACCTCCACTGCCAATTAACTTCAATGAGAGAAGTATTTTACTCCTTAAATGGCAGCGGGATGCAGAAAATACATGATTATGATGATGATGAACAGGCAGGCATATTACAGTTAGTCCTCTTTGCTACTGTGGATCTGAGAGTGTTCTTGATGGGACTGGTCTCTCTTGAAGGTGTAAATCAAGCTTTTTTTTTTCACTTGCCCAAAATTCTTGTTACTCCATGATCAATCATCTTAAGTGAGTGTTGTTGACATTTGTTTATTCATATGTTGCATTTATCTGTTCCCTTGTACTTTGTTTCATGCCTTCTCTTTCTATGGCACATCTTCTCTTCCTGTGTGCCAAGGTAACTCTCACTGTTATTACAATCTGCTACTTTTGTCTAGGTTTTCACCAGTAATCTATATTCCAGCATTGTTGTTTATTACTCTTGAGTGTGACAATTGAAACACACAACAAAAACAAAAAATCTCCAAATGTCTACAAAAAAACAAGTCTAAAACAAAATGAATGGTACAATCTTCTTTCTTGATAAAAACTGCTCTTCTAAGAGGAATATTCTCTTTCTATTGTTATCTGTTGTCCTTCCTCATTCACCACCATGAGTGTTGTCATTATTCATTGCTATTTAGACAACAAACTCCTTTTGGTACTGTTTAAATGAAAGTGGGTGAGATTTTCAAAGGCACAGATGGCAGCTAGGCACCTAATTCCCACTGAAAGGACCTGTTTCCATTTCCCATGTTCCCCCCTCTCCCAACCTCAAATGGTGCAACCTGTGCACTGGCCTATTTTGAGGAGATATTGTGTTGCCCTAAGGCACAATCCTTCCATATGATCTCCTGGGAGGGGGTGGCCATGCAGTGCCCCTAACCTATCCCATGGTTAAAGGAACATATTGTCCTTTATTATGTGTAAGAATATATACCAACTAGAGGGTTGCACACTTCGTTGCTTATGTAGGTCAAGCGAGCAGGTGATGGGAAGGGCAGGAACACAGTTTCTACCCTGAACCTGTAGCATTTTCACAGGATACTGCCACTGAACCTACATTTTGTTAATTCATTGAAACTGCTCCTCTTGTTCTCTTGGTTTTTTATCAATTTCATATCAACAACTTCCCCTTGACAGTGCCTATGTGCTGCAAGCAAAGCAGCTGACTCTAGCATTGCGATATCAGAGGTAACTCAGCCAGTCATCAATTGCTCCTGCCAGTAACCCTCACCCTAACTCTGCTGCATGCATTGGCCATCTCTCCTCTTGACAGTGCCCATTTGATACTGCAGGCAGAGTAGGCTCTGTGCCTGCAGCACCAAATGAGCACTGTTTAGATGAACTAAAACAGTTTTAACTAGGCAAAGGTAAATGATCTTTCCTGAGCTAGGCATAGTGTGGAGAGAGTCATACCTATTCCGGCCTCATTCCTATTCAGCCAATATAGCACATGATTTGAAGCAGCTCCCCACTATTCGAGTCCCTAACCCCCCCAGCTCTGTCATAGCACCTCACTTATGACCTGCAGTTTCATTTGCTGACTCATTTCAACCAATGGGATTGAAGTTTGGAGGGAGTGAGTGATGACTGGCTGAATTGTGTCCGATGTCAGAATGCTCATCTGCCTGCAACATCAAATGGGCCCTGTGTGGAACTCAGGGTTTTCTGGCTTTCCAATTGTCACTAAAATAATTAAGGTTCCTCTCACTGATACGTAGAATGTTCCCTCAAATTTTGGCAGTAATCAGCGGTGATCTCCAAAAGTTATCACATTACAGACAGAGAAATATCATCAGGTTTAGTGTCAATTAGCTCAGTCAAATATATATTAGTACAGATCCACTGGTCTTGCCAAGCTGCATTCAGCTCAATAGAGGGGACAGTGATTGGAGCAAAGGTGGCTTTAAGCCACTCTTACGTTCTCTTGAAGCTAGGTTTGATCCAGTCAGCTAAGCACTTCATCTAAACAAAATTCCAGTCGTACCATATTTCCTTGCTTCTGAAAATACTCTGTCATGCCAGTGTGCCTTGAGTGAGTTATGAAAGCCACAGCAAACCACAGAAAGCAGTCAGAACCTGACTATAGCACTTAGCTCAGTTTCCTTAAGATTAATGCAAAATGTTCACATATACTGTGAAACTTTTAATATTTTTGCCAGTTCTACTTGCAGAACATATTAGGATTTCTGACATATCCTCAGAAATTTTCACACTATTCTGAAGTTGAAGAAAAAAATCAAAAATTTGATTTCTGGAGTTTCAGATTTGTACAGTCTTCTTCCTCCAGAATGTAAAGAAATTTTGGTTTCTGATTATTATGCAGTGTGTCTAATTACACTAGTTATGCTTTTGGATACCTGTCATTATCACTAATTCATTTAACTGGCAGATTACTACATGACTGAATTACTTATTACCTCTTTATTTCACACTGGCTAAATGTTTGTTTATAATATAGTATGTTAATCACATAGCATTTATCCTATAATTATACTATCATGTAGTAAACTTTCTGGTTATATGAATTAATATTAATCACAGGTATCTAAAAGCATGACCACAATCTAATTACACTGCAACTGGAGCATAACTACAATGTAATTACACTTGCGTAGCCTGGCGAGCCAGCTGCCCTGAGAGTCAGGCATCATAAGGAGTCTGCTGACCCAGAAGCCTGGAACTGCTGGGGTCCCCAGCCCTGGGGCCAGTCCACATAGTAGGACTGTCCCTTAGATGTGGACCCTGGTTGCCCAACTGAAATTGACATGATTCTTGTCTGTTTCATGACTGCAGAGCAGTGTGAATCTGACAAGAATCATGTCACTTTCAGTCAGGTGTTGAGTGGGTCCTGGGAAGCAGATTTCTTTCAGAAATACAGTGTGTCAGTGCTTATAAAAACAAAATTTCTTAGGAATTTCCGGTTTGTAGGAAATTTTGAAATGTCAAACTTTCCCACGCTGTCCACACCAGCACTTCCATCAGAAACTTATGCTGGTCAGGGGGCATTTTTTCACACCTTTGACTGATGAAAGCTTTATCTATAAAAGTGCTGGTATAGACAAAGTCTACTTCACACTGATTAGTAGCTTACTTGGCAGGTAGTCTTACTGATTTAATTCGGACTACTCAGAGTGAACTACTAGTCAATGTGAGTAAGGATGGAAGAGTCAGGTCCAAAATTAAAGAATCCCCATACAAAACAGAAAATTTGTTGTTTAATTTGGACCTGATTCTTCTAACCTTACTCACATCTTTGGGCTCACAAGGGCTATATTCTGATATTATTCACATGGGGTAATACCTCACTCAGCAAACTTAATCAATGGGCCACTCAGGAGGTAAGATGCTACTCAATTTGAGTAAATATTGAGTACTCAAATCTGTATTCAAATCTGTCCCAAAATGTTTTTAGGCTTCCACTGATATTTTATTTTCAAGATATTTAATAAAATTTTGTTGTTTGAATAAAAATTTACAGATTCACTAAACAGATCTTGGAATGTGGGAAAGAAAAGATTACAAAACTTTAGTGGGTTATCTAAATATATATTTACATAGGCCTCCTCAAGTAAAAATTTTGTCTGCCATTAACAAAAATCAAAGCAATAAAAGGAAAGCAAATGACATGAAGGATTGGTATTGCTTCTAATTGTTAAAAAGAAATGTCTTCTCCCTGAGAACATCCCCTGCAGCCTGGATGCTTTTTTGCAGTTGTCTTATCACGGATTGTATCAGTAGGTATACTGTATCACATGACATATCATCATCCCATCTTCTGCTGTCTTGTGTACATTTGTGCAAGAACAGACCATAGCTACATCATCTGGTTCCTTCAGGGACCATTCTGATCAAAGCTGTCCGGTAAGCAGAAGGCTGAGGATATGATAGGGACTGTAGTCTTGTGATTCTTGGGGCTGGGGGGAGGAAGGAGGAGGGAATGTCACATGATGCTGCAACAGCTGTAGCCCATCACAGGAGATTCTGCTGCAATGTGGTAAACAGTGAAGATGATGAGAAAAATAAACTTTGTAAGCAAAGCTTTTTATATACCCTCTGTGCAATATACTCATAGTTTTCCTGTAAGTTACTATATGCTGTTAGTCTTTCTGAAAAATGAAATGACAGATTTCTGTTTTATGCAGTTCTTAAGATTTCCTAGGAGAGTTGATGTATGCTTTCTACCAAGTTCACATCAGTGATTTTTGCTAATTGTTCCTGATGTTCCTCCATATTGTAAGCATTTTAACAGGAAAGCAATGGCAGATTGCCTTCCCCAGAGAAGAACAAAAGAGTCTGTTGATGTGATCTAGAGAGAGAGAGGAAAAATACCACATAAAATAAATACTAGTGAACAATGTTGTGTTTCCATTTTAGTGCATACCAAGCTAGTGTCTAAATGTCATCAAAGAACTTTCTAACTGTAAACTCTGTGGTTTAAAAGTTTTTTTTCTTTTGATTTATCTGTGTTTTGCCATGTCTGGATATGCATTGCAAGAAATTATTCCAGTGAAACCTCCCTCTACTGCGATATCTATAAATCATCCCTAACTGGCAGTGGCTCAGAAAATAACAAACTATGGTTTCTGCTCTTCTGCTAAACTCTATTTATTGTTTACCTCAGCCTCCCACCCCAACTCCACCCAACAGGTCTGTTTTATCCACCTGTTGTAACCTGTCGTGTATATTGTGATTTCTCTGTCGTCTTGGTTCTTTCTTCTATACAGTTCCTAACACGATGGGGCCCTGACCCTCGAATGAAGCTTCTAAGTACTGCCATCATATAAATAATAATGACTACTATTAACACTTATTCCCTCCAACCTCAGGAACAAAGATTCAATGAGGACAGAACTGTTCCCAGGCTTGGAGGTACTGGAGGGTTATCAAGTAGTTTCTGGTAGTTTCTACAGAAAACATACATTTATTATTAATTTTGATATCGACTAAAGTGTCATTTACTTAGTACACCAAAATAGCCACATCACAGAAAAACACTGTAATAATTAGCACTAAGATGATAATCTTGTTGGCAGTCTCAGCAAAAGCACAAGTGCTGAATTTACCATTGAACTTTAACTACTCTCTCATATCTGGGCCTTGTCTCCACTATAGACTATTGGCATTACAACATGCAGCATGCCTGTAATACTCCATGCATACACACAAAATTACAATTACTAGCGCATAGGAGTTCGTAACGTCATTGGGATTGCATTTACCCTGAACAGGAATAACTACTGTTCCCCACCTCCATATTAATATGTATTGATGTAGTGCTAGTGTAGATAGCAGGCTCCTGGAGTAGTAATAAAAAAAAGGTAATAATTGGAGATATACCAATCTCCTAGAACTGGAAGGGACCTTGAAAGGTCATTGAGTCCAGCCCCCTGCCTTCACTAGCAGGACCAATTTTTTGCCCCAGATCCCTCAGTGGCCTCCTCAAGGATTGAACTCACAACCCTGGGTTTAGCAGGCCAATGCTCAAACCACTGAGCTATCCCTCAGATTAATTGGTCTTTATACCATTGTTTCACAATGCACTAGTTACTAAGTGGGCTACCTGGTCTTTATTTATTTATTTTTGCAGTGCAGGATCATTTTCTGGCAGTTCCTCGCCTGTACAATTTAGGCTGTGCACACATCTTAGATCTCACTGTGTTCACCTTTTCACCAGCATCCACTTCTATGTGATTGCTCTTCCAGTGTTAACCCACCAAGCAGCTTGGGGATCACCTCTCTGAAAGAAGATTGCTTTGGGATGGCCCAAGGAACATATAGGACATTGAGGAGATATAGTTTTAGCTGTACTGCATTATCAGAAGTATGATTTATGAGCAGGTGTCTATACATATGCTCAAGCTGGGTACCATGAGTAGTGCAGACACAGGGTCTCAAGGGGCAATACAATATCTTTAGTCACTCAGAATCCTATTGCAGACCCTGTATACGTTGATGCTTCAAGGAGCTGAGTCAGGAACTGTGGGATAGGTGTCCAGAGGGCAGTGCAACTACCACAGCTATTAGAGTGCTGTGTGTGTGGCTGCAGGGCAGGACTGAAACAGGATGGTCTGTTCACTGCACTGCACTGCACTGCTTTTTTCCACTAGGGCAATCCACTGATTTGATTAGCAGTGGTGCATTTCTCTAGTTTTGTACCTATCCTTCAAAGTCAGGCTGGACAGGTTTGTCAATTGGGTACCTTTCATGAATGCTAAAAATAATTCAAGTTATAACCCAGGCAGGGCGCAGAATTTTGCTGATGTATTGAGAGTCACTTGCAGAACATTGCAGCATTCACATGCATTTTTCATGTCTCCAGGTATTGTAAGAGATATGTCTCACTGCAAAAGGGTGAGTTGTTCTATTTTCCTCAGAATTGCCATGAGACTCTTTACTTTGACCATTGTTTTCTAGCTTGCCCCAGAACAATTTTTCATTGTTATAATGTCAGATTTCATTTTTATGCCGGTGATACAGTTATGACTGTCTTTGAAATCCAACATCTCTGGGTCTTTTCTTGTCTGGCAGGCATTAAATCATTAATGTTTCGAAATCACATGTCGCTAAATGTTGCCAAGATGGAGATCCTGGTGATTGTCTCCTTAAATTTACTGAGAAATGCCAGTTATATTCTTCTGGCCTTTGGTGACCTTCAGTTCTATTTCAAACAGGTATCTTGATTGAGATTTTTTTCTTGTAGTTTTATATGTATGAAAAACTGCCATTTTGTCACTGAAACCTTCCTAGATTGTGGATATTTCTCTCCATTACTGATTTTGAGAGCTTTTCACTCATGATTTATGTCTTTCAGATTAAATTATTGGAATTCTTTATTTGCTGCCTTTTTTGAAGCTGAGTATCCTTACTGCTAAAATAGCCCCAACTATGCTGCTTGTGCTTTTGATGCACACAATACACCAATGCATCAGAACTTGTTAATTAGCACTGGTTACCTAACTCAGTGAAGACTGGTTTTTCTAGAGCTTTTTGTCACCTACCAGGGCCTCTTTAAAACTCTCCTCCAAGTTGCATTTTCAGTCTCCCTCTTCTTGCTGGTGATCTGAACAGTTTCCATACAATTAAAATCTTTAGTGGAGCATTGGTTGACTCATTCCATCATGATGCTCACAAATTATATTAAAGACCATTCCTTGCATTTATGACAGATAATTTAGTCAGCCCATTTATGGTGCTCTGCAGGAGACAGGGAAGAAATGGCTGGATTGCATTCTAAAGGACAGGGAGCACCCACTATCAATATAATCTTAACTGAGAATCAGTCTATTCATTAGACATCCTCCTCCTGTGAACTGCGCTGAGGAGACTTTTTGACTAAAATGAAATGTATCAGTTCTCAATCCTGCTTTTTCCACTATTCTCAATCCTCTTTTTTTTCTGTATTTGCAAGAGGTTCATCTCTTTCCACCTCATCAGCCACCATATGTCCTGCAGACTTTCCATCCTGACAACCAATTTTTCCTCTCTCCCTACCCATCTCTCTCCCATGTTAACCCCTCTTTTTGCTCAGACCTACCTGGTTTCCTCTTTAGTCTGCAGAAACATTATGCTTCTGGCTGGCCACTTTCCCCTGCTTGTTCCCAAGTGAGCCAAGAACAAGCAACAGGGAGGTAGGTTGAGGGTGAATGATGCCAAGGATCAGATAAGATTGTTAATAAATGGAGGTGGGTCATCTCAGGATTCATTTCATGCAGAAGTCTTGGTCTGCCCAGCCTCCAGCTGTCAGAAACCATCTGCCCCTCAAGCTGCGGCTTGGGTTTTAATGAACTGCCATGGATGAAGAGTTCTAAAGGTGACATCTGCTCAACACTGCTCCTATCTTGGCCACAGAATGGTCACTGCAGAGCTGTGTAAGGCACTGGCTCCAAAGGATAAACATGAAGGATAAAATCCTGGCCCTATTGAAGTCAAAGGCAAAATCCCTTTTGATTTTAGTGGGGCCAGATTTCACCACAGACCTCTACAGTGCTCCGCTGTCTCAGGGCATGAGAGACTGGATTTGGGAACTGAATCTTGCCTTGTATGCCTTTCAAAGCACTAACCATGGGGCACTGATGTTCTTCTAATTTATAAGATGTTGTACCCAGTGCATGAGTCTGACATGATGTTCTAACACTGGTAGATAGGCTATTTAGGCAGCTGGAACTGTTTTGTTTTGCAATTTGTAAAAGCAGCATCAGAGCTAGCCTGACTGTTATTAAAGCACTTACATAGCTGTTGTAAATAGCTTACTGTTTAGATGCTGAAGAATCAGTACGTAGCCTGGGATTCTTTTATGCTCCTGTAACTGGCTCAGACAAACCTTTGCGATTTCCCCAGAGAAATCCTGTATGCTCATATTGTTCACTCTCATGACCACAACAGTACACCTTGTGTCCTTAGAGCAATTTGTTATGAATGTAAGCACTGGCTTTTCTGCTGTTGCTTAGATAATTCTGTTGCTTTCTCATGAAAGGAAAATTGGGAAGTAGGGCAGGGTGCAGAGAAACTCGTCTTGCATTGTAACTTATATCCATAGAGATAGTCTACTATTAACCTAAGATGTCTAATTCTAATTCTTCTCCTGGTGAAGAGCTCTGTGTAAGATCGAAAGCTTGTCTGTCTCACTATTACTTCATCTACCTTGTCTCTCTAATCATCTTCTGGCCTTTTTTCTTGCTAGGTTATTAATAGCTTTTTTTTAAAGGAATGTAAACGTGTCAAACCCATGTATCTGATTATCAGTTTTGAGTGGAGAAATTTGTGTGGATCTTTGTGAAACTGGATTTTTGACTGCTTCCATATTTTTATAAAAAAATATTTATTTGAGCATATGATAGTATTTATGACTACTTAGCCTGCAAGTTTTAGGTTTTCTGAAGACCTACTTAGCAACTAGAAATAACAAAATACTATAGAAACCAATTGGCGTGTGGGTGCGTATTATGGGGTGTGGGTTGTGTTATATTTGGTATGTGTGTATATTGTAGTGTATGGGAACTGGGTAGTGTCTCTTTAAATGGTTGTGAATTCTCTAGTGGCACTCTTTGGTTCTATGTTTACAAATCTGCCAGAGCAGTAATTTGAACAGGTAGTTAGGTCTTACATGTTGTATATAGTTTTTTTAAAAAACCCATAGTTATATGGACCTCATTGTGCCCATGTGGTTCCTTTGTATTATTTCCATTGCGTAAAGAGCAGAAGACACAATATATTATTTCCGCACAGCTACATAAGGTACTTTGTTAAAAGAAAGTGGAGAGGGTATTAGGTGTAGTGGGTGTGAACGCCCAACCACATATTTTTAAACCTATTTGTGGCACACTCCACTCCTTGTAGCCTCAAAAACATTTGAAAGCCTAGAAATGGTCAGTTAAGGTATCTGGTCAATCTCCCACCATTAGGTAGTAACCACAGCTTGCTGTCGCAATAAGCAATTTGTATTGTTTCATCCATAACCAAGAATACACACACATATACAGACCATAAATATCAAACCGAGTATTTGATTAACAAATTAACAATTTGGAAACTACATTATGAGATCAGTAAAAATGGTAACTGCCTTGGAATCACCATTAATTGCCATTTAGGATAGTTTCTTAGTTATGAGACTTATCATGAGCTGCCCATCTACACTGACTCCATAACTAAGAGATGACAGTGTGGTTCTGGGTATAAACTGTAGGTGGTGGGATTAACCCTTCAGCAAGATCTTTGTATTTGATCACTTACAAAAATAATGCTTTTTTCTTACAGCTCCATCTTTTTTCTGGAAAGATTTCCCTTCTTCCCCCTCTAAGAAATGCTGCCAGATGAGAATGCAGAAATGAAACGTGATGAAAATTTGATTTTCAAATGCAGGTCACAGATTGTGCCTGGTTCTGCAAGACTCTGCTCTGGAAAATGACTGCCGCTTCTCTTTAGGGGAACAACTCCAGGGCTCATGTAAGAGTATGAACAAGCTGTTCAGTTACAACCATCCTCAACCTTTGCCTCAAACTCAAACAAGTCTGACCCGAACAGTTCTGGTGATCTGTGAATGAGTTTTCTTACATACTGCAGTTCAAAAAACTTTAGGTGAAGTCCTGGCTCCATTGACATCAATAGCAAAATTCCCACTGCTTTCAATGGAACTAGGATTTCACACATTTTTCGTTTTTGTATTCCTCTGCACTTTTTAATTCAAGTCAGAACCCAAAGCACAGGCATTAAGTTATCCCAATAGTCTTCTAAATGACATTTCCAGCTTAGCTGAAAGCAGGAATAAGTGGAAATCTCATGAGACAGTACATGGAGTGATTGTCAGAAAGACAAGACGTTCACATCAGCATCTAAACATTTAGGCTTTTACCTGAATTGAAGTTTTGATTTCCCTCCCCCCATATTTTGGATGTAGGAGCCTAACATAAGACATCCAGATTGGAAATTTTGGCTGCAGACTTCAGGGTTAGTCTGTGTTTTGGGGATGTGCAGACTCTCTCACCTGTGTTTTTCTCACTGTTACTACAGAATCTCTCATGCTAACTGTTAGTCTTCAAAATAGTATATTTGTGAAAAATCATCTCTAACTAGAAGCAGTTATTAGCATTTTTGCAAGTGGGCAAAATTACTTTATGTACTATAACAGTATAATATCATTCTACATAAAGCAACTTGGAAGTGTCCATTCATGCTGCTTTATGGTGTATAAAGGTGATATGGAAGGTTCCCTCCCTCAAAAAAGATTTTACAAGGCTTTCTGGTTTTGTTTTGTTTTTCACTTTAGAAATATTGGGAATATCAAGCACTTTTTTTGGCTGGAGGGCTTCTTGGACAATGCCAAAGAACTACACCTGTAGAAAGAGTATATAAAATGCTACCAGATCAGAACTTTTCAGATCTGGTAGAATTTTACACCCACTGGACACTCACTGACTCAAATCTTCAACTCTATTGACTGCAATGGAGCTATGCCAATTTACACCAGGGAGAATCTGGCCAGTTATACACAGGTATAAATTAGAACACAAGGTGGTGGAGAATGGGGTATAGTACTTTTAAATCCTTCCAATTCCTATTAGTGTGATGAGTCAAAGGGTTATTTCTGAACCTATGTCTCACACATCAGCACTTTGCCATACTTGCTAGACGTTCTGTGCTGCTAACTTCTAATTTTTCACATCTTTTTTGTTTCTTCCTGAAGTGTAGTCCTTGTGTTGGCTGTTCACGCTTTTATAAATAATGTGACAAAGAGCTGTGATAAGTAAACTCACTGTTGCATTTCTAGCTTAAAGGGAAAGAAGAAAGAAAAAGGAAGAACCATACATTAA
Source organism: Mauremys reevesii (assembly GCF_016161935.1). Lineage (NCBI taxonomy): Eukaryota > Metazoa > Chordata > Testudines > Geoemydidae > Mauremys > Mauremys reevesii. The sequence goes on along the minus strand of NC_052627.1, from coordinate 83,249,450 downwards.
TAAAGCACAGTAGGACGAGGGAGGGGAGGAAAAGCCAACATGAAAAGCCAAGAAACAGCTGAAAGAGAATGGGAAACACTTGAAGTACTAAAGATTAGACAACTAACACTGTATTGTTTGTGAAAATATTTCATTTGGTATTTATGGGTAAAGCTTAAAGAACCCGTCATCTGTTTCACCATGTTGGAGGGTTTAGACATGTCAGATAGAAGGGAAAACAAAAGAGAGAGAGTGTGGTTTTAGAAATACTAGGTGCTAAAGTACACTAGTATGCACCTAGTGCTAAGAGAAATACATTTTGCATTACGTTAAGATGTTCACTAATTACTTCCTTCCTGTTGCTTTTTTTTTTGAGCACTGGTTAAATCATTAGTTAGAGTCCTGCCCTCCTAATCCATGTTATCAAATGCTACTGAAGCACTACTACCCCTTCAATGGGTCACTAACAAAGGGTTAACCACCTAAATAAGCACTTGATCCAGTGGCCAGCTGAGACTGTTTAGTTACCTTTCTGGGATAGGTTCTAGCTCTGTTTATGCTAGGGCATTTAGATGGAGGGCATGGTTTTAATTTTACTTTCTACCAAGTGATCAAGAGATTACTTATGGGAAACATTTCACACTGTACAAATAAATATTAGAGAGCTTGGCTGCACATTTTCTAATCCTTGACCAAGCTGTTTTCACTTCCAAAGGTCATCTTTAAGTAGTTCTTTTTCTATTTAATCCTCAGAATGTGTGAGAAACTGAAATGATGGAAAGTTGATTAAGAATTAAAGAAGATCTGCTGAAGGGAAAAATATTAGTCCTGTGCTTTTATTTGCTTCCTAATGCATAAAGAAACCCTACAGGGTTTTCTTTGTGTGTGTGTTCTTATTTTGTTTATTTTCCTGCATTTTTTTTTACATTAGAAATTTAAGGCTTGAATGTCCTGTTTTTCCTGGTAGACTTTTTGAATGATGGGAGAACTGGTAGTCTTATGACATCATTTTAGCCAAGAAACTTAAATGGATGAGATGGGAAAATATATTTATTCAGACTATTTAAAATAGGGGGATTTACTGTTTGTTTGCTTCTATTAATCTCTATTTAACTCAGTTAAGGGCTGAGAAAGAGCCCAGTCCACTCCTCTGAGTCCTCCAAAGAGACTTCTAGCAAAAAGAAGATATGAATGGATATTGCTAAAAAAAGAGCAGAGAAAAAAAATGTTAATCACCTCCACTGGAAAAAAAAAGTACCCTCAGACTCTCTTTTTTACACAGTATAATGAATTAAAATTGGCATCACCCCAATTTTTATTTCTTGGTAAATCACTTTTTAAATGTAAGAATCAGAAAATAATAGCAATAAAAAGAGTAAGAATAATGATACAGGAGGTATTAAAAAGTGAAAAAGATATGGGATGATGTATAGTGGGATGGTTAGTGGGATTCATTCAGTTCATGTAGCTATAAAATACCAAGTACCCTTGCATATAAAAGCCATCATTGATGTAGTGATGTGAAGACCTCTGAGGTAGGAGATAGGTAGAAACCACTAACTCATTTCACATAGGGCAGTGAAAGGCTGTATCCTTCCTATGATGTTCACAAAGAACTTCTTTTAATGCCAATGAAACTTTAATCTGCAGAATGAGGCTAAAACATGACCCATAGTTACCATCTGACTAAACTGGATTCTAATTGGTAATTTAAGGCCTTGTCCACACAGTGAATGTTACTGTGCCACTAACTGGTTATGCGGGGTTAGCTAACACACAATTCATGTCCATACAGCACACAATTAATAACTGGTTATTACCCAGTGCTGTGCCATTGCATATTGCTGCCATGAATAATTCTCAGAGGAATAAAACTTTTTTTTTCTCCAGAATTTCAGAGTTAATATATGTTTCTCCATGTTCTTTGGAAATCTTTTCACTGTGAACCATATTACAATAGGTGAAAATTGTGCATTTTTCACAGTTCCCATGACAGATCGCCTTCTGGCACAATATCTTTTCTGTAATTCTCTTGATAGAATTTTACCATAGTGATTTTCTAAGATTAGGTGTTCTGGGTGTTTTGCAGAATCATTCCTGCAACTAGGCAGCCTCAGAAAAGCTGCCTTCACATGCTCCATTTGTACTCAACATGATCTTTTCTGTTTTAAGGTAAATCAGTGAACAAGAGCTATATTTTTAAAGATGTGTGTTCCTTTCTCTAGTGCTATTTGAAATCTCCTCTAGGATGATTTGGGGCTGAAACTTCTTTTACTTTCTTAAACCCTTTAATCTGGTTCAGTGCAACTCCAAAAACTTCAGTTGAGTTACTGCTGACGAGAGCTAGTCAAATTGCTTGTTGCAAATAATATTCATTGTAAATTCAACCATTCTTTCTGTTTGTGAATCATTGACAAAACTGGCATTTTTCTGTTAATTAAATTTTTATTTGTAGTCACTTGCAAAGTAGACAGAAATTTGTTCAAGCTATCTGATCTGATCACCAGAAGGTATGCTATCATTATTATTATTTATTAATTTGTTAATGCCTTGGAGTTCTGCTCAGGAGAGTTGACCCGCTATGCTAGGCACTGTGCAAACACAGAATGCAGATAATCCTTTCCTGAAGAATTTACAATCTAAATGACTAGACAGATAACAAATAATTAATTGGTCTCTGACCTCTGTCTGGACACTCCTTTTCATGAAAGTGGCCAGAAGGAATGAATGGAACAGCAAACAGAAAGATATTTAACACTCCTTTGATATATCAGCTCTGAAGCTGGCAGTGCCTGTTTGTTGAAGGAGGTGTAGGCTGTTAAAAAAAACCTAACTGCAATATCTTAGTAACTTATTACTGAAACTATTAACTATCTAAGTGAGATGATGGACATTATGGGTTGATAATGTTCTTGACAGACCATATTGCCTAATTATTACCTTCTAATATTTCCTCATAGTCACGTTCATAATGATCAAGTGCAAGTACAAGTGAATATGAAATGAATGAATAAGGAGTGACCATTTGAGAATAATGTTACTCAGTAAAATATAAGATTAAATGTCAGCTCTTCATTACTGGCTCTCTAGTCAAAAAGCAGCCTGTTGTTATCTGAGGTAAAAGCAGCTGCTTTACCACTTGAACTGCAGTAAAGAGAATTTCCATGATGATCTATTAGTAATAAGAACAGGAGTACTTGTGGCACCTTAAAGACTAACAAATTTATTGTAGCATGAGCTTTCGTGAGCTACAGCTCACTTCTTCTTAGTAATAGTAACACTAATATCCTCTTTCCTAGCCTTCAGCTACTAGAGGGTCAGATAATTACTATCACTGGGCTTCAATCTCCACATGGTCAAACCAGTTTTATGCTGAATCAGGCCAATTGACTGCACTATTTTCTTTGTTATAATATAAACAAAGGGGCTAGTTCCTCAACTGGTGTAAACTGGTGTAGCTACATTGATTTTAGTGAGGTACACCAATCTATCTCAGTTGAGGATCTGATCAAAGAGCTTGCTTCTCCACGCTCTGACACTTTGGACATTCATTTACACCGATATAAAATGGCTGTAAAACACTACCAGATCAGTACAGTAGCATTTTACACCTACTTTGCACTCCCTACTGACTTAAGCTAAATCAGTATACACCTCATTCAAACCAAATAAGAAAGTCCAGTGAATGGGGATGCCTGCACCAATTTAACTAAGGGCAGATCTCCACTTAAAATGTGAAGATGCTCCTATGCCACTGGGAGAGCTTTTCCCATTGGCGTAGTTAATCGATCTCTGTTAGAACCAATAGCTATGTCGATGGGAGAAACTTTCCCACCGAAATAGCACTGTTTACACCAGGGGTTAGGTTAGTATAACTATGTCTCTCAGGGGTGTGGATTTTTCACACCCCTGAGTGATGTTATAGAGATAAGAGTCTGTAGTGCAGACTAAATTGTTTCTAAACCAATTTTGTTAAATGACTAAAATTTTCTTGTGTTGATGAGGCCTGAGAGCTCCAAATAAAGCAGGTATTTTGATACTTGACCAGCATAGCTATAGATCAGAGGCCTGATTCTGATCTCACATTGTAAATTAGATCAGAATCAGGCCATGGTGTTTGCTACCAAAGCTTAGCAAGTAAGAAGCATGTCAAATTACCCCCTGAAAGGAAGCACTATTCTTGAATGCATTTGGGTTCAAATCACCTTTTGAAATATTAGAACCTGGAGCCATTATTGTTAATGAAGTTAATACATACCTATGGAGAGGTTAAAACATTTAAATAATGTTTTTCTAGAAAGAAAACACAAACTACTATTCTAAAATAATACAAAGGATATCACCAGAATCCATCCTTCTCCTGGCGGTAAAAGGAAGGAGACTAGAGTCTAGTGACTCAGGAATGACAATTAACCAAATCAGTTGCACAGTAAGATGTGTTAACTCTCTTCTGATATTCAGCCAAAATGCAGCCTTGTGTATAAGGGAGCAACACTCATGGAAATCTCTTGCCCAAACTTAACAGTGATACAAACAGTTGTAAATCACACATCAGATGTAAGTGGTAAAGTAATGTAAATGGCACCAATTTGGCATCTGAGATCTGATCCAGCAAAGTGCTGAACACTGTCAATTCTCCCTGACTACTACAATAGGAATTGAAGGCTCTCAGCACCTTGCAGGATTGGACCCTCAGTGTGCAAAATGGGTGACTTGTGCTCCAAGGGAGTGGAAGGAGGGAGTAATAGGGAAAGCAATTTTCAAGAAGATGAAAGATTAAACCACCCCCTCCCAAAACTTTGTTACACTTGCACCATGCTAACATTCCCATGATCAAATTCAGACCTAGCATAAATGGAAAAAACTCCCATTTACTTCAATGGCACTCACTTTAGGAGTAGCGCTAGGAGGATAATATGGTCCCCAAAGAACACTACATTGGTGAAAGTTACGCTCACTTTGCAGTGCCAAGCGGTCTGTGCAAGTTAAACTGCTTTGCCATTTACACCCAGGTCTTACCAATTTATACCCAAACATACATGTGACAGATGTGAGCATGGAAACTTCAAGGAGTATTATGTTGAGGTTTGCCAAATGTTATGGGTGCATGAGATATTCCTAGACTGCTGTATCAATAAGCAGTGCATGTATCTTTGTGTTCTAGAGTTGCTAGGTGGGTTTCCTGTGGAATCAGGCTTCACTGAGAGGGGGGTAATTAGTGCAAATTACTGATTCTGATTATGGAGCTACACAGCCATTTGAAACTTTGCCCCCTGGGGAAAGGCATTTACTGGTTTTACCTTGGTCAGAAGGCCTGGGAGTCAAAGGCCTCAAACTGTACAGAGTCAGCCTGATCTGGCTCAGGAAGAGACTCGCTTTAGAAGAAAGTATTGACAAACTTGTATACAGACCTATTAGGATCCCATGGAGATGATGATAATATCCAGTAAGCTTAGTATGTGTATAGGCTGTTTATTGTTTTCTTGTAATGCTTTTGTCCTAAATAAATGTACTGTACTGTGCTTTGTGAAAGCTGGCTTGTCAGTGGTTAACTCTGTCATTGTCCCAAAGAGAAAGCAGAACTGCAGGTGCTGAACCAAGGTCAGACCTGCTGGGATAAGCACAGTAAAATGCAAAGGCACTACAGCCCTAAAACACTCTTCTGGATGGAGAGGAACATGGGTTCCCATACCAACACCACAAAGTGGGGAAGAGGTGCAGTTAAAGCCAGAGACAATACATATCATTGAGTTTGGCTCTCAAACTTAACTCACCCTCTGTGCCAAAATATAGCTAGAGCTCTCCAAACAGTGGCTGAAATTATAGTATGTAATATAGGGACTGCAATTTGTAGGCACAACAAAGGTCTATATAGATGGGTTGCTGGGTCAGACTTTATGGATTCATGTCAGACACAATAACACAGACAGACACATATGTTTGAACATAGTTTTTTTTGGTTTTATAAATCATTATATTTGACATATAGCCCTGTGCTATCCATCATATTTACAAGGTCTGGTCATAATTTTCTCATAGAAGATGGTAGATAATTGACATGTAACGTGTAGTTTGCTGATGGTTCATTTTGCATGGAAATGACATTGTATCTTGTGTTATTCAAGTAGATTTAATGTATGTACATGTGGCTCTTTAGTGAACCTAGCTGGAATTGAATTGAAAATGAAAACTGACAAAATAGAGGTAAAGACAAAGTTTTGTTTCAAATTATTATGCTGAAAATCTAAAATATATATATTTGTCACTGCAGATTATATGAAGATGATGCCTGCTGTATTACAAGAAAAGTAGACTAACTAAAGAAAATCTGACTTTAGTTTAGAAGGATGAAAATTCAATTATTTTCCAGAAATCAGTGATTCTGCATTTTTCCTCAAAGTTTAGGTGCTGTTAGTCTGAAGAGAAATTAGCAAGACAAATTCATGTCCACAGATTCAGTGAATGCACAAAACACAACAAAGCACCTGTGGTAACAAAAAAGTGAATTTCAATTAGTGCCTTAAGGCACAGTTTAATACTCTTTTTTGCATTAAATACTGGATATACTTCATGAGCTGCATAACTAGAATAACATTCATATTCGCTTAATCTTTCTTCACTTGGGATATGTGATTAGGAATCTTTGAGGATATCCTGGTTAGTAATTAGCATCTCATTATATGTTACTATTGTAGTAGCAATAATACTATTACCAAATCCTTCATCAATCTCTGCTGTGATGCCTGGAAAATAGTTAACTGATTCCAGATAAATCTGACAAAAGGATCCTTCTCAATTATGTTGGGCCAACTTCTGTCAGAGTAGATTGGAATTGTTTGTGATGTTCCCCGTGTGGTCTACTTTGGCTTGGCTGCTCTTCAGTATTTACCTTCCACCTCATGGACAGACATTTGCAAAATATTTCATTGGCTATTGTTACGCAGATGATGCCCAGTGACTCCACACGATTCTCTGGATTTTGGGGAGGATATACAGTACTAATTGATAATTGCCTACCCTCTGTGTAGGCATGACTAGAAACATTGGTGCTTGCAGTACACTTGCTAAGTTTCAACATTATTCTTGTCTAAAGTTTTACCTTAATTTCTCCATTTTTTTTATTGTTATGACCAGGGCCGCCCAGAGAATTCGGGGGGGGGGGGGGTCGGCGGGGGGGGCCCCCGCGTCAGCGCGTCGTGGCCCTTTTCCTGGGCGGGGTTTGGCTCCTCCTCTCATGCCTGCGGCGGCAGCGACTCTGGCGCCGAGAGGCACCGTGGCTGCGGCGGCGGCGGCCGTGGTCGAGGTCCCAGCCGGGCCGCGGGCCGACGCTTCCCCTCGCGCGCATTCATCCTGGCAGCAGGTCCTCGTCCCGGCTCCGGTCGACCTGGCCTGGACCTGCGGAGAGGGGAGGGGGGGGCCCGGAAAAACCGAAAAACCGGGGCAAACCCCCCCTGCGGGGGGGGGGGGGCCTTGGGCTTGCCCTCCCCCCTCCCCTCTGCCCGGTTATGACTAGAAATACCAGAAATATTTGGATGATAAGAGATAATGAGCAGTTTGCTGAAATTAGGAGAATTGGTGACCTGCTAGGGATTAGTATGGTGACCCACTAGGTTTGCTTTGTTTAAGTTAGCCATAAAAGATTAAGCAAAAAAATACACTTTGGAGTAGTCCAAGGTAGCTTTTCTTTGGGCAAGGAGCTGACACCTAAAATCCCCAGCAGATGGATGTCAGGAGGGCCCCCAGAAGCCTGGCTGCTGATAACTTGAAACCATCTCAGACTTTGGGTAACTATAATGTTTGAGGTGCTCAGAATCTACTGCTACAGCATATGTGTGTGTGTGTGTGTGTGTGTGTGTGTTTGAGACATAATAAAAGAGTAGTTTTAGTAAAAGCACTCTTGTTTGTACCAATCATTTATCAGATGGAGGAGGTGTGTCCCTACTGATTTATTCCTGACACCTCCTGGAGAGAAACAGTTAAGTTACCACTGTTTTGGGTTCTGAAAACCCTGGGTAACAGATTTGGCAAACTAGCCAGGAGTGGTGGAGAGAAGGATACGATTGGTATAAACGGTTTACTGTGCAAGAGGGGAGGATGGCGGGATAGTGTAGTCCATGAGTCAATTCATGGATGCATTCTGTTACTGGGACTCAAGGCTCAGGCTGGTTGCCTGGTCAAGTGAGAAATTATGTTGGTTGTTTTATTCTTGGCACTGATGTGCTGGATAGAAAAGAAAATTGATTGGTTGCAAAACCCCTGCTCTTGCAAACCATGGGTACTCCCCAAGAGAATTTACATGAGGGGCAGAATCAGGGGGTGCAAACTGAGAGTGCCAGTGAGAAGATTATTGCTTGGTCTCAGTTGAGAGCCATGAGCCCATGCTGGGCCTCATTAGTAACCCACTGAACTCATTGTGGGTTGGGGAGACAGAGCTGACAGTGCCACAGTAGGAGCTGACAGTGCTTCTCCAGCCATGGGGCTGCAATGGGAAGAGAGCTCCTCCAGCCCTGGGGCTGCAGCAGAAGCTAACAGTGCTCCTCCAGCCCCATGGCCATGGCTGGGACAGAGTGCTCCTCTCTGTGCTGGTGGTGGCCCCTGGGGCCAGAAGAGCTATCAGTCCCCTACCACAGTGGGTGGGGTGGGATCCGGGGATCATGTTTGATATAGCCAAAGTCTCGCTGTAGCAAAGGGCATTATAGCGAAGGTCTACTGTATATGTATGTGTGTGTGTGTGTTTAAGACCTAATAAATGACTAGTTTTAGGTAAAAGCACTCTTGTTTGTACCAACCATTTATCATATGGAGGAGCTGTGTCCGTCCATATTCATTTATTCCTGACACTGCCGGGAGAGAAACAGTTAAGCTACCACTGCTTTGGGTTCTGAAAACCCAATTTAACAATTTAAATTGGATTTATAGCTCCTTTGTGCCATCGGAGCAGCACGTAGCTGTTGGAGCATGCCAATTAATCTGGCCCAAAATGATTTTCCTTTTTGTACTCATCGGCTGGCCCATAATAAATGACTGTCACAAATTCCATGATCTGAACTTAAAAGGATGCCTCAACTATAGAAATCCCTTTAAAAAGACTGATGATCTTTAGGTGATGCTGGTGGATAAATGACAGTTAAAATTTGGGATTTTTTCCCCCTATGCTGCAACCCCAGGGCAGGAGGATCTCTCTCTTCCTGTTGAGGCCCTGGGGCTGGAGAAGTGCTGAAAGAACTGCATTTCTGTGTTCTACCTCAATGGGAACTGTGTGTGTGTGTGTGTGTGTGTGTGTGTGTGTGTGTGTGTGTGTGTGAGACACCCCTACACACACACACACACACACTAAAAGCATCTGTAGGCACTGTCTGAAGACCTGTGTTACCTAAGTGAACACTAAATTAGGTGACATAAAATATTAACAAAACAGAATGTACTGGTATTATTTTGATTACTGTAGTGCTGAAGAGAGCAGCACATTCCAAAGCCTTCCCAATATTCAATGAGTTGCTGCATTAGAAAGCCAGATGATTTTCAACCATGGTGTGAGGACAGGCTTTAAGAACATCAACAGATTGTGGATCTTTCTCTTTCATACTAATCTAAAGACAAATGTGCATGCCTTTGTTATCCATATTGTGCTACCTATGACTCTTATCTGATGATAGCAGCTTTTTTATTGTTTGAGATAGGGAGAGAGTGAAATCTTATCTCCTGTTGATTTGTCCTCTCTGCTCACCACCTTTAGGCATATTGGCTGAGTTTAAATGTTTTTGTGATTTTTACCTTTAAAGACCTAACTGAACTTGGTCTCTAGCATATATCTGAGCTTTATAACCCTTACAATATCTGCCGTCTGAGTGGACAGAGATTTTTGTACCATGAACTTTGTCTATATTGATTTTAATTGTTTTAATGCTGCATTGTATGTGTGGTGCCTAGAACACAGATGGCAGATAGTTGCCATATATATATAAAACTACAATTATGCTGCTCACATCACACAACAGACAAAACTGATACAAAGAAGGAATGCATTGATTTGCACAAAATTTTCAGGATACATTTTCAGTGCTTTCTGACATATTCAGTCTTAAGTCACACCGTTCCTGCTTCCTGAGTTTCTTGTAATGCTTTTAATGACCCACATTCTTATTTATTATTACATCTTTCTCATGCCAATGTTGGTGCATGTGGCAGAAGCTAGTCTCTTCCGTCACCCTGCTTCCATCTGCTCTACAGTGTTCAGATCTACTGTTCTGCCCTCCCTCCTTAAGGGTTCTTTTAAAGGATTTTCTTCAATACACTTGTTTCCTCACACCAGTTGGTTTCCACTTGATAGCTTCATGTGGGCATCTGTGTGTTGGCATGTGGAATACATGGCTCAAATATGTTCAATACTTCCTTCTAATTGTAATAGAGATGAGTTGCTGGTTGGTAATTTCTCAGATCTCTTCATTGGTGATAAAGTCTCTCTATCCAATGCTCAGAATCTTTTGTAGGCTGTTATTTTCAAAGGCATCTAGTTTTCTAATATTTTAAAGAGCTATAGCTCTTGCAGTCACATATTAGCACCGCGATTATATTTGAGTTGAAAATTATCAGTTTTGTTATGGTGCAGTATATCTTTCACCTGTTGTTCTGTTCTACCTCAGTTGCAAGCATTTTTCCATCAATTTTTCCAAATTGGTCCATTTTCTGTTTCAAATTTTTTCTACACAAGATTTAGTCATTTTGTTAACAACTCTGTGATTTCCTATCATAGCAGCTTCAGCTTCAACTGCTAAGTCTTCAACGTGTCTCCATTTATTTTTCCTTGGATTGCTTTTCACTGCTTTGTCTTCTTTCTTGTACTCCTCCATTGCTTTTTCCAATATTTCATTGGTCTTAGCATTCAGCAGTTTTCTTGTCAGTACTCTTCTTTCCTCAACAAGATACCACATCTCTTGGGCTTATCCAATTATTTCACTGTCTATGCTGATATTCCACTGTAACTGCTGCAGCTTGAATCACGTTGTCTCTGAGCACTGCCCATTTTTTTCAGGTCCAGTCTGTGTCTCACCTTCCTCTGCCTCTGGCAGTGTCTTAAACTTGTTCCTTAGTTCAAGTTGGAATTTCTCACAGTACTCTTTGTTTTCAGTTCTGTATAGTTGATTTTCTTTGCCACTTTCTGTTTAAAGTTGATCTTTCTCAGTTTTAATTTCAGTTTGGCAATGCAAAAGTAGTTGTTGCTGCTGACATCTGCTGCTTGATATGCCCTTCTGTCTTGGGCACATGAACTGTATCTCAAGCTGATGCAGATGCAATCAGTCTGTTTTTTTTATATTTTGCCATCCGGTGAATCTGTGTCTCTTTTTGTATGTCATGAGGGAACCGGGTTCTTGTAAGAACAAGGTTGGACACCAAGTACAGTGAATCTCTCCCAATTTTGGTTAATGATTCCCAACCCATACATCCCCATTTTGCTTTCCATTCCTTGGTTATCACTTCCTACTGCATTAAATTCATCCAGCCAAGTGGTAAATCAGGTTTTGGTAATTGGCCACACTTCAGAGGCAATTATAGAACTTATCTTTATCTTCATTGTTAAGTCCCTCTATTAGAGTATAGCACTGTATGATTGACACCTTTAGGAATCTGGTTTAGAATCTTAGAATCAGAAATTTGGGGCTGGAAGGAACCTCAAGAAGTCATGAAGTCCAGCCCCCTGCACTGAGGCAGGACCAAGTAAACCTAGACAAATATTTGTCCAAGCTGTTCTTAAAAACCTCCAATGCTGTGGATTCCACAACCTTCCTTGGAAGCCTAGTCCAGAGTTTAGCTATCTTTATAGTTAGAAAGTTTTTCTCAAAATCTAACCTAAATCTCTCTTGCTGCAGATTAAGCCTATTACCTCTTGTCCTAACTTCAGTGCACAGGGAGAACAATTAATCATAGTCCTCTTATAACAGCTCTTAACATATTAGCCTGTTATCAGGTTCCCCTTTAGTCTTCTTTTCTCAAGGCTAAACATGACCAGTTCTTAAATCTTTCATCATAGTTCAGGTTTTCAAAATTTTTTGCCATTTTTTGTTGCTTTCTTCTTGACTTTCTCCAATTTGTCCAATCTTTCTCCAGTCTTTCCACCCAGAATTGGACATAGTACTCCAACTAAGGCCTCACCAGTGCCAAGTCGAGTGGGACAATTGTCCCCTTGTGATACATACAACACCCCTGTCAATACACACCAGAATTATATTAGCCTTTTCTGAAACTGCATCACATTGCTGAGTCATTCAATTTGTGATCCATTATAACTAAGGCTACGTTTTAGTCACTTTTTTAGTAAAAGTCATGGATGGGTTATGGACACTAAACAAAAATTCACAGCCCGTGACCTGTCCATGACTTTTACTAAAAATACCTTTGACTAAAACTTAGGTGGGAAGTGGTCGGGGGTGCCATGGCTGCTCGGGGAGGTGGCCCGGGACCGCTGCTGGTGCTGGTGGAGGAGGGTTGGTGGGGCTGGCAAGGGCTCCCTACCTGGCTCCACATCCCTGCAGCTCCTAGGCGGTGGAGGAGCACAAGCACCGGCTGCCACAGCTCCCATTGGCTGGGAACCACAGCCAATGGGAGCTGCGGGGATGGGGCCTGTGGGCATGGGCAGCGCATGGCATGGAGCTCCCCCCCCAGCCCCTCCACTGTCTAGGAGCTGCAGGGCCATGCCAGTGGAAGCCCCCCACGCTCCAAGCTAAGCACCCTCCAACACCCTTAGCCCTGAGCCCCCTCCCACACACCCAAACTGCTGCTGCTGGCCAAGGGGCTGCTGGCCAAGGGGCTGAGCCAGCACCAGCCGCTGCAGAAGTCATGCAGGTCAAGGAAAGTTATGGAATCTGTGACTTCAGTGACCTCCGTGCCAGACTTGCAGCCTTAATTATAACTCCCAGATCCTTTTCAGCAGTATTAGCACCTAGACAGTTATTCCCCATTTTGTAGTTGTGCATTTGATTTTTTTTCTTCCTAAGTGAAGTACTTTGCATTTATCTTTATTTAATTTCATCTTATTGATAACAGACTTATTCTCTAATTTGTCAAGGTCAATTTGAATTGTAATCCTTCCAAAATGTTTGTAACCTCTCCAAGCTTTGTGTCATTTGCAAATTTTATAAGAATATTCTCCACTCTGGCATATATAATACATGCATTGGTTGATAGGTTCCCAGTTGATAAGAAATTTTTCACAGAATCTGCCATAATGAGTGCTACTCTGTCTAAATGTACATTGTCACTACGACCTAAATAGACGAGATGTTACTTCTCTTGCTTCTCATATCTGTACCTGTCACTCTGCTCTTACTGATGCCCAAGATTTCAAGTCCATAGTTGTCCATCTTCCTCATGAATTGTGAGTCTGTGATGTATGAAACATTGTTTTCACATTCCAATAACCAACTTTGAAGTGTTTTCTTGCTGCTAGTATCAAACTTTTTTGGGTCCTGGCTTACAGAGACTGGGTTTCACCAGGAACTTTCATGCAGCAGTATTCTCTATTGAGCAGCCATTTGTACTGGAACAGTACCCTGCCTCCGTTTCTATAACCAATGAGTGTTTTTTTTTTCATGAGGCTAGGTGGTTAGCCTTGAATTCGTCCCTCCCCATTCATGATTTTTGATCTCTTGAGGTTGGCAATCCCTCACCACAGTTATTGAAGGTCTGTTCACCATCACAATATAAATCACCAAACAGCCATCATAAAGGGTGCACTTCTACAGTTGTTGTATGTGTAGGATTTAGCTCTGGATGAGCATCCTTAGAGATACTATTAAAAAGTATATTTAATCCATTCAATCAGTTGTCTCTAGGCGCAGTGCTTCTGGTTTAGCAGTGCAAGTGGTGAGTTTTAAAGCAAATGTGTTTGATGTTTATGTCTGAGCTCATATTTTATGCTGTTATGTACAGTGGGCACACTTAATACGTGTGCAGAGTAAGGAAAGAGTAGTACAGTAACTTTGATAGATACTCAGAGCCTGATTCTGTGCAGTCTTATATCACATGCAATCCCATTGCCATGGCAGAATTCAGCCCACTGAGAGTTGTGTGGGCATAACTGTGGGCTGAATTTGACCCCGATGGTCTGTTTCCACTCTGTTACCTATTTAATCTCACGAAGTCACATATTTGCAATATGGCAAATACAGTGATAATATTACTAGAGGTAAGGGTTATCTAGGGCAAAATTGTAAAGTCTTTAAGAGTGACCACTGTATGTAGCAAACAAAACTGTAGCCAAACTGCCTAGCATTTTTTCTTTAATTACAAATTTATGCAATTTTTATATCGACCCGCACAATCTTTACTGAATACAAATTATGGCTGGGGTGGGGAGGGGGACTAATAATGTAATACCACAATGCAGGATTCTATAGGGGTTTTCAATGTGATAATTAAGATGCTGAAAATCTGGGCAAATGTTCACATCCAGACAAATCCAAGTAGAGTAGGCCTTATGAAAAAACAATGCAATATTGTTTGCAATGTATGGTATGCAGTACAGTTCAGTAAGAAAATTAAAGAAGTGGGAGAAAGTGCAACAGAACTGCTCAGTGCATGGGTTTCAGATGCAGGTGGGAAGAGTGGAGGTATTGAATTAATATTTTTTCCTGCTAGTTTTCAATTTTTGTGATCTAACTGAAAAAAGAAGCAATGTTGACTCTTCCCCCCTCCCTCCCCCCCCTCTCTGAAATTCTATTGCAGTATGAACTGACTCAGCTTTGTTGTCTTCAGTGGAGCTGCAGCTATTTACACCAGCAGAGTATTTGGCTTTTATTTCTGCTGCCAAATTACATTCAGCACTTTCCCCCTTCTGTATTATACTCTTGACACCCACAAGTTAACTTCTCCAGTGTTACAGTGCGCTCTAGTGATCACATGAGTGACATCGAAATTGATGTAACTATACTTCATTTTTTAACATTTGCCTTGACCTTTAAAGTGACATGCACACATCCAGTGCTTAATTTATAATGAAAGAGGTGCTGGGGCTCAAGCTATTTTTCTTTCATAACTGACGCGGCAAGCCCAAAGGTGCTGGGGCTATGAACTGCCAAACCTAGAGGTGCTGGGGCTCAGCCCTGGAAAATATTAAGCAATTTTTTCAGCCAAAATGAATTCTTTTTGTAGAAACTTTTCTTTTTGGTTGAAACAAATGGAAATAGGAAAAAATAGTTGTGGTTTTTTTTGGGAGGGGGTGTTCAATAGAACAGTGTTTGGTTTGATTTTTGGTTTGCAAAACTGAACTTTATAAAAAAAAATTTGTGAAAAGGCTTATTTTTGTGGTTTTTATGAAAAGTGTCAAAAATGTAGATCCTCTCCAGCATTTCCTTTAAAATTATGATGACACTTTTTACCAATTTGAATTAATTCTTAGGCAGCTGTACTTAGCCATTGTACTTAGCCATAGCTTATGATGGTGCTAGTAATGTCTCATTGTTTGTTGTATCCACCTGTTGTCCAGGCCGGCTCCAGGCACCAGCATTCCAAGCTGGTGCTTGGGGTGGCATTCTGCAAGGGGCGGCAGTCCATGTGTTTTTGCCCCCAAGCAGCACGCCGAATTGCTGCCGCGGACGGAGGGGGCAGTCCGTGTGCAGTTAGGGCGGCCCGCGCGTTTCCGTGGTGGCGGCAATTCGGCAGCAGCTTCTATGTTCAGCTGTCCGCAGCGGCTTCAGCTAAACATAGAAGCTGCCGCCGAATTGCCGCAGCCGCGGAAACGCGCCTGCCGCCCTAAGGGCACATGGACTGCCCCCGCCGTCTGTGATGGCAATTTGGTGCGCTGCTTGGGGCGGCGAAAACTGTAGAGCCGGCCCTGCTGTTGTCTGTTCTCTTGTGTTTAGATTATGGGCTCTTTGGGGCAGGGAGTGTCTCTCTGTTCTGTGTTTGTACAGCACCTAGCACAATGGGGAGACCTGATCTGTGACTGGGGCCAGTAGGCACTACTGTAATACAAATAATAATAATAATAATAATAATACATATGCGTGAGTATGTATAAAACGTATTTGAGATACAAATATAAAGGCCTTCTGCTGCTTCAGTTGAAGTTGGTGGCAAAGCCCATTGACTCCATAGAGAACAAGATCAGGTACTTAAATTTGTGAAAACTACTTTTTATCATGAGAAAAATATGTTTTTGTTTTTCCCTGCCCCACATGAAAACAACTGAATGGCAAAGACCAGGAGTGAA
The DNA here is from genome assembly GCF_016161935.1 of Mauremys reevesii. Lineage (NCBI taxonomy): Eukaryota > Metazoa > Chordata > Testudines > Geoemydidae > Mauremys > Mauremys reevesii. Next base: position 83,233,264 of record NC_052627.1, on the reverse strand, counting down.
ATCCTGGCCATACTGAATTACTGGAGTTTTGCCATTGATTATGATGGAGCCAGGATTTCCCCTCTCTTCTGTAATAGATGTGATGTTTTGTATATTTTGTGGGTTAGTAGGCAGAGTGCAAGTGACACAGTCAAAGGTGCATGGTAAATACAATTTATCACATGGATATCACTATCATTTATGTGCTGTCTCTCTGTGATGTCTTGTATTCTGCCAAATTGTGTGATAGATTATAATGCTACCTGGGTGTCATATGTTGTCTAGAAAAGATCCAGCAAGTGTTTGATTTTATTTTGAAATGGATAGCAGCAGGGTTGGATTGATGGACAATCCTGTTCAAAACTGTCTGATCTGGTAGTTTGTCCTCTATTTAGGTAAGCATCAATCGTAATGTACTAGAGAGATAATTAAAAGAAAATCCTTATATATTATATTTTCTGGCGACCTATAATCTTGTCCCTTTTAATAAAAGACTTTGACGGAATTATCGAGTAGTTAGCACCATTGCAGAGAGGAACAGATTCTTAATACTCCTGAACTTTCTGTAACCCTGACAAAAAGTAACTATTTTACCATGAAGTGGCAGACAATAAGAAATATCTAAAAATAAGCACTGAGTGAAAAGATGGTGTGAACTCTGAAAATCAGAAGAAAACACACTTCCTTCATCTAATGTTTCTTCATTGATCACACAGAAGAATCAATTTACTGTTAGAAAATGAATTTTCAAAGGCTACTCCAGTGTAATTGGCAATGAGAAAGATTCCTAAAGTAACAGACACTCCATTATTTTAGACTTTCTAGTATAATGCATAGGAGAAAAACAATTAAAGGAGTAATTAAGAAAGTTTTATTCAGGTATTCGTCTTCGTGAACACACATGTGCACGAACACCTACCCCCACACACAGTAAAAACACCTACCTCAAATAAGTACCCCAAGAAACTCATATTTTTAGATACATGCATAATTAAAACAATTCTTTTGGCAATAATTTATTTACATTAATTTTTAATCAGGAAAGTAAATAAATTTCTTAAAATGTCAGAACTTCACAGAAAGGTTTAAAATGAGCCACCTAATTAAAACAAACAAACAAAGGTCAAGAAGGAAATAATGTATGAAATTTCTAAAGCAAGAAATGAAGGAAAAGATAAATCTAACAAACTTATAAAGATGTACCTACAAAAGCAAGGTAAAACAACAACTTTGTTTTTTCCTGAGGCTTTCTCTTCACCAAAACCATCCCATATTAAATCAGTTTTATATTATTTTTAATGATAAGCAACCCACTCCTCAGAAATGAGACAAAGTGGCAGCAGGAGTTTCATTCGGTGGGACAAAGTTCAGCTTTTTTTTGTAAGTTCTAAAAAGTTGCCCTTTATGTTTTATTAGGCATTAATTTGTCTTCTAATGATTGCAGTATTGACTATATTAATTGTTTAGTGATTTTTTCCAGCAATGCTTCCCTTTTAGAGCTAATTTTATATTATATCTTAGTATTTAGTTATATGAATTATTAAGAAAATTTTACTGTAATGAATCCTAGGCTCTTTTCCTGGTTTTTCTCTTTCAGAGTAATCATTCCCATATGTACCATCAGCCACTTTGCTGAGATGATACCAGTTCCATCACTAAATTATAGGGAAGGACGTTTTGTTTTTCTGGGGAAGATACCCACCAGATCCAGAATGAGATTTAGGTTTGGACAAGTTTTTCTTGACTTGTGTAATTATTATTTAGGAGTAAATCATTTTGATACTTCAATGATTATGCATGAAAATGAATTAAAATGAATAAAAAATATAGGGCCGGATCCTGCAACCTTTACTCAGGAGAGTAGTCTTATTGAAGCTAATAGGCAAAATTCATCCTTGGAGTAATTCCACTGACTACAGTGCAACTATACCAGGAATGAATCTGGCTCTATGGGACACAAGTGGACTTAAATGGTTTGGGACTCGATTGTCTGAGAGACCGACAGCCTCCTCCCCTGTGTGATACTTCCTCAAGTTGGGTGAAATTCACTTATGTGCGGAGGGCCTGCTACTTCACTCTGGGGCCTCTGTCTCTTGGAGCTAATGGGAGCTGAGTGTGCGCAGCACCTTGTATGATTGGGCCCTCAAAATGTATCTGGGATCAGTTGCAAAAGATTACATACCATTAACTTTCTGCACAAGGATGCCTGTTTTTCCATCTTGAGAACAACTGAGAGAACACTTGCCCTTTTGCTTCATGGAAATAGCAAATTGGTCTGTAACCATAAATGGTGACCTCCAGCCTTTGAACTGGTAAACCAAGTAATCACTTTTTCATAGTATGCTACAGTTTTGGATCCTTTGTATAACAGTCTGTGTTGGGTCCTGCCACCACTGATCTGGCACTCGGACATGTTGGGGAAAAGATAATGCAAGAGAGAGACTTTGAGGGAAAATCTATGCTCTGAGTGACTGACCTAGCAAAAAAACACATCCAACAACTAGGTTGCAAAGCCTCTGCATTGTGGAAGACAATTTTTTTATTTTATTTTACAGCGTGTGACAGCAGAAGTTGGGCATTTCTCTTTGCCAGCTTTGGGACATGATGGTATAAAGAACTTTCTTTCACATAACAGTTCTCTAAATTTAAACATATATCAGCTGACGTACTCAGAATGCCTTTTGCTGTGTGTTATAACAACACTTAGATTGTGCCTTAACCAACAGCAAAAGTTTACTGAAGTTTGCCCAATGACATTCTGAGCTCCATCAAAGAGTATTTATGACCAAAGGACCATGACATACTCTCTAGATTTGGAGTGAATGCCATTAAGATAACATGTTTCCCTCTTAAGAAGCAATTGATCATGTGTGTCATCCTTTCCACTTCTTCATCACAAAGTTTTCAGCTAGATTGATGGGCATTGATACAAATAAAAAACTAAGTAACTTGGAGTTGGAAGGTGTGAAATCTTATTGCAGCACCCCCCCTTTCAATAGCCCTCTCCACCATTCTAAAAATACATCTCACTTTTTGAGCACATGCAAATAGTTAAAAAAGAATTAAAGTGGAGAAAGGCCGGGTAAATGCTCATGAGACCATTCAAATTCTGGTTGGAAGGAACATTCCTTGTGTGCATGCTTGATATTATAGTGGTAAAAGGCAGACCAGAAGTGTAATTTCATATTTTCTGACCAGTGGGGCTCAAGAAAGGAATGTGGATTATGAATCTGGCAGCTGAATGAAAAAGCATGCATGTCACATTTCTCTTCCGCTTTGCCCAAAGATATAACTAAAGGAAAATAGTGTTCTCACAAAATGGTTTAATGAACAAAAGATTTTGAATTCTGGTTTGATAACCATTTGCAGATGGATGTGCAAAGGCAATACTTCAAAATGTAAAAAATAATCAATGTGAATAAAAATTGGGCTTGGAGTATTTTACTGCAATGTTATTACTTCCTCAGCGTGATGTGTTTCCAATTTTGAAAAGTGAAAACCCAACTGTGAGCAGAAAAATATATCCCCCCAATAGTGGCTCCATTTGTTTAGAAGATCTAATGGTTTTATTTTCAGGCTTAATGCCTGTGAGGTTCCACAGGCCATAATTTCTAAATCCATCAGGAATACCGCTGTAACACTGTTGCCCTCAAAAGTATCTATAATGGATTGCTTTCTTTTGATTTGTAGAGTGACATGGTAAACTGGGTTAACTTTCACCTCCCTCCCCCCAAATATATATATCTCAGACCCCATTAAAAAAATTAAAAGGGGAAGTCATAACTGTTAGATTAGATCATGTTTTTGAATTCTGGACTCTAAGATCTCCACACCCAGGCCATTAAAACTAGAAAGATTGATACTTAATGATGTTTCTTGCCCTTTGTTCACCCTGTCTAAGCCATAAAGCAGATCTAACATGTTCTTACAAAAAAAAAAGTACTTGGAGAAAAGGAGAAGACAAATGAGAGGAAGAATGTGGAAAATTGTGCAGCCTCTTGTATAGCCTATCTTGAGAGTTTGGGAATGAAATTAGGGTTTTGGAAACGAAATAAATGAAAGATTGCTTGTAACAGATGATTTGTAATTGAAAAAAATTGTATTTGTCTTTTGAATGAAGTGAGATTTAAAGGGTAAGAAGCTGATCAGACAGCCTTTATTTTTGATTGCATAAATGTTGCTTTGGTCAAAACACCTTTCCTTTTAGTCATCAATGTATGTGGAATCCATAGGGTCAATAAGTGAGAATATAAGACACTTCATTTTACCTCATAAGGAGTCTTTAATTCACAGAAGTAAGCTCCCTACAGTCATTGAATCCTTGAGTGTATAAACAGGGGAATATTGAAGAGGTGTAGGGAGGTTGTTACCTCTGAATTTGGCACTGGTGTGACCACTACTGGAATACTGTGCCCAGTTTTGGCATTTGCACTTGAAGAAGGATGCTGAAAAACTGGAGAGTGCTTCAGAGAAGAGCTAAAAGAATGATAAAAAGATTGGAAAACATGTCTTATAATGAAAGACTCAATGAACTCAATCTATGTAGCTTATTAAAGAGAAGGTTAATGGGTAAATTAGATCAGTCTATAAGTATTTACATGTGGAACAATAATTTGATAACAGGGTTCTTTGATCTAGTAGATAAATCTATAATAAGATCCAGTGGCAGGCAGTTGAAGCTAGACAAAATCAATTCTGAGCACCACAATTTAGGAAAGATGTGGACAAATTGGAAAGAATCCAGAGGAGAACAACAAAAATGATTAAAGGTTTAGAAAACCTGACTTTGTAGGAAAAGATTAAAAAACTTGGCATGCTTCGTCTTGAGAAAATAAGTCCGAGGAGGGATCTGATAACAGGCTTCAAGTATGTTCAAGGCTGTTATAAAGCGGATGCTCAATTGTTCTCCATGTCCACTGAAAGTAGGACAAGAAGTAATGGGCTTAATCTGCAGCAAGGGAGATTTAGGTTTGATATTAGGAAAAACTTTCTAACTGAAAGGGTAGGTAAGACCTGGACTAGACTTCCAAGGGAAGTTGTAAAGTCCCCATCATTGGAAGCTTTTAAGAACAAGTTGGACAAACACCTGTCAGGGTGGTCTAGGTTTCCTCGGTCCTGCCACAGTGCAGGGGACTGGATTTGATGACTTCTCGAGTGCCCTTCCAGCCCTACATTTCTATGATTCTATGAAATTCAGATTAGAAATAAGACCCATTTTCAATAGTGAGGGTAATTAACCACTAGAACAATTTAATCCACCACTAGGGTTATGGTGGATTCTCTATCACTGGCAATTTTTAAATCAAGAATGGATTTTTTTCCTAAAAGATATGCTCTAGCCCAGCCTCAGCTTGTGGACTTGAAACAGGAATTAATTCACGGTAGTCGTATGGCTTTTGCTATGCAAGAGGTTAGACTAAATGATCATAATGGTCCCTTCTGGCCTTAAAAATTGTGAATTGAATCTGTTTCTCTTTTCTGCTACATTGGCTTTTATATTGGTGTATCTCCATTGAATTCAGTTAAAGGGACCAGAAAGAGAGGCAGAATAAATGACTATATTAAAATGACCTTTTCAGTTCGATAGGATGGAAGAGAAGTTTTAAGGAAAACTTCTAAAAAAATCTATTAATGGAAAGAATTTACATATACCTTTCTTTTTAAAGGCTGAGCACACTCTCTCTCTATAGTAAGATACGTTTATTGCTTATATATACCAGTAGATGTTTTTCTCCCTTCATTATGCACTACTTCAAATCTAATATCAGCAGCATCTGTTAGAACAATCAAAGTTTTATCACACTTAGGAATACATGATAAATTTGGATTTTCAAAGTATAATTTCCAGGATCTTGAATGCTAAAATCACATGCTATGTTGATGTTCAGTTTATTCAGCCTTTTCGTCTTCTTTTGAAGATCAGAAAATGGTTCTGGCAATATGTTTTGAATTACCCTTACATGGGTCAGGATTTTTATTGAACCCAGATTCCTCTATCTTTCCATGAATATCTCATGGTATTCATGAATATCAATTAATGCAGTATTCCTACGTGGTATTCTAAATCCTCTAAATGTCATGAAGATATGAGCTTGCTATGGATGATCTATCAGGCAATAGGCTGTAGCAGGGTCACCATGTAGTATTTGTAGCCACAATATGGGGAGTAAGGTATAAGCTAAATTATGTAGTAAATGGTGTAAATTATTGATTGTCTATATTCCACTTAGTACAAATCAAGGATAAACATGTATTTGACTTACCTTAGTTCCATAGTAATTCACTTTCTTAGGATGGTAGGAATGAAAAACAGAGAATATCTTTTCCCTAACAGAAAAAACAGTGATGAAATATTGTCTAAAAATATTATGTGTATTGAAAAATGATATTTCAAAATAATGTTCAAAATCCCTGTCATCATTGCATTATCTCTCCAGATGTCAATGGTGTATAAAATCCATTTAATGATAATACAAAATGATGATAAAGAGTAGGTCTGAGGGGAAAGAACTTGCATATAGGAAAGTAAAGAAGCTCATGGTCATTTTAAGGTGAGATCTATTTTAAAAACATGTTTTGGTTAATTTAACAGTGTCTAGCAGTTGGCCAAGCAGTAGCATACCAAAATGGCAGCTTCCTTTTACGATTATTAGTTTTTAATTTATTTGACAGGTCTTTAATTGTTTATTCTCTTCTTTGCAATGTGATATGGTAGTGACATTACACTAGTATTTGTCCTTGAAATGGAATGCTGAACTTGATACCATCCCTTTCTTTTTTTAATCAAATTTACTTCACTTGGGCCTGATCCTGCATCCTTTTGCATCAAAATCCCCGCTAATGTAGAGCATGCAAAATCCCATAAATGCTGGACTAGGCTACTGATTTTAAGAATACCAATTTTTTCAATTGTGCCAAATTCCAGTTTAGAATCCTGCCCTAGTCTACACAGCACTCCCTAAATTACTCTAGAAGGTTTTTGGTGGGATTGTCTTAAAGTGAGATAACTTAATATAATTTGTCATGACATGGGAATGTAAAGAGAAATTAATCCAAAATGCTAGGAAAAGAGAGAGGGGAGCTATTTCTCCCAATGTCTGGGTTATTCCTTTCCAAATGCTCTCCACATTAGTGTGGTATTGTGTAGTTTTTCTAGACTCAAGGGGCTGTCAAGTTTGCATTTTAAATCCCTATGCGGTATAACCATAGAAATTCAGTCTAAGCTGAACCCTAACATGTGAACGTCAACCTTTCAATACCTTTTATTAATAAACTCTTCCCTGCATATTTTCTTTTTTATTATTTTTTTTTCTACTAGTATCTTAGTGATGAGTCTGAGCTAAGAAACTCTTTGGATCCATGTTTTAAGAATTCAGATCTAATCCCCAATACATTAATCTCTGCTAGTTTCAGATTTATTTTTGTGCTCCTATAATTCAACCTTTAAAAAAAAAGATTTTTTTTCAGTCTCTAATGCAGAGAAAGTCCTTTTAATACATTTTTAAAATGTAAACCAGCTGGGATATTAATGTTTTGAATGTCAGCTACTGCAGTAGTGGCTTTATGATACAAGTTGTTACAATATGTTTATGAGGTATTATGTGTGTAAAAGATCCAAAGGAGGCACTATGGCATGCTGGATCACAAAACCACCTTCTAAAAAATGATTTCACATAGATTTATATGATTGGCCAACTGGCCCCAAATTAATAATGCACTACTCTAAAATGGCAGATGGACCTGGAATGCCTTATGTCTTTGTTAAATATTGTGTTTATAAAAGTTGTGCAAATATATGTTTATAAAACAGGCTCTATTTCTCTTTCTTTCTTGAGAGCTTCTAATCTTATGGGCAGGGAAACAAGGAGGGGATTCCTGAGGTCTGGGATTTAAGAATCATGTGGCATACCGCATAAATTGAAGGGAAGTCCCAAGGTGCTGTAAAATTTTGAAATACTGTTCAGAAGTGTTATGTTTTCCCATATACAAAGCCAAACCCTGTATATCTTGATAGATTTCATATTGAAGAAAACAACAAAGAAAGAACAGAGAAGTAAGGCGTCTCCATGCAACAGCATGTGTGTCAGAGATCACAGTGATTCACTGTATAATATTCCACATCCGAACACCAATACAAACTGAGAGTTGTCTCTTCAGGGAGTCTCCTTTACACTTAAAAGTAGCAGTACATAGAAAGCACAATGACAATGTCTCCCTTCAATTCCACAGCTACACATATCACAAGTAGAGTTTGTATGGAGGATGGAAATTCCATTTCACAAAGGATTTTGAGATTTAAATTTTTGTCTTTGTTTTGATTCAGGGCAAAACCTATACATTTTGAAAGGTGCAGTAAGAGAAAAATCAGAAAAAAATCGAAATGTTTCATTTTGACAAATGACTTGTTTTAGTTCAGACTCTTATAAAATCTTATATTGCCAATAATATAAAATAAAAATATTCTAAACAGTCATTTCAGAACAAAAATTGAAATGTTTCATTTGGAAAATGTTGAAATGCAACATTTTGACCTTGTCAGAGCTGCTTTTCCTGCTTTTTTTCTCCTAAACAAAAATTTAGCAAAATGGGCACAATTTCACACCATGTTGAAACTTCAACTAATTGCATTCTCTGAAGGGAAATGGTTCAAAGTATTTTCTGACCAGCTCTAATCACAAGCAGTGCCTAGTGGAATGGTTATTAGATCCTACTTACACCTAAGTGCTTCGTTAGTGAAGGAAGGACAGGTTACCTAGTTGCCACCTGAAGACGTCACCAGCAAGTGGGCAGGGAGAAGACACTCCTGACAATGAACCCCTTGAAGGTTATCTTCTAAATGTAACCTGATCCACCTCTGACATTCAGCATCACAAATGAAGGCCATGAGGAGGACTCTTGGATGGAGACCAGTCACCCTGAACCAAATTCTGTTCTCAGTTGTCATAGAGCCCAAGATAATGTAAAGATATTGACTGAGCGCAATGAGAGAATTGCCATGACAGTTTCATGTTTCTGCTGTTCCACAGAAAAGATGTCAAAAGCAATATTATTTTATGCTTGTACCTCAGATACCATATTCTAATGATGCTTTATAACGAGCAACATCAGCTGAAAAGTGGGGGGTGGATTCTGAGCCATAAAGGTGCCCTGATCCATTTTCAATGATGTTCCGTGGGAAAACACTGCTAAAGGAAGGATATTTAAGAGTAGTAGTTCCAGAATGTGAACCACTCTTTTACTAGCAGACTATAAAATGAAAATAGAAATATGAATCAGTTTCTTCTGTTGGGTTAATCTACAAGCTGAGAGCACATGTAGTATCTTTCTAATTACATTTTTATGGCTTTATGCTGTATTTCAGTTTATCTTGAAATTCAATTATCCCCCCACAAAATGTTTTCTCCCACACTGTTACAAGCAGTGTGCTTCCTATGAGAACTCAATTACCTGCAGAAGCAGATGTGCTAAATGGCAATGCGAGGATGATTTGTCCAAGTAGATTTGAAAGCTGACATCTGATACTCGCTGCAGCACTGTCGAGAGGAGCATTGTCAACAAGCTGTTAAAAATGACTTCTAATAACCAGATGAAATAGATGAAACTTCAAGTAAATCTACATGTTCTTACTGATTGCTTAATTTAATTGGCACAGTTTTATTGAATTTTTAATAGAACAAAATGAGATTTTAATGTAATCTCATTGAGGTTGGATCTAATTAGATATATTAATTTATTATGATTCTTTCCACATTACTCATTAATTTGTTTTGTATGAAGTTATTTTAAGTGAAATTCTAAAACCTACCAGCTGTTTGTAAACTCTTTTCTTGCGCTAGTGGATTCTTATTTGTGATATCAATTAAGGCAGTGGAAAAGACCAGCTGACTTATTTTAATTATCTTACTGTGATCCCAATGCCCCATGTCAGCAACAGATGTGGGTACAAAATTATGAGTCTATACCTGGGGACTTCCCAGACATGTCCAGACAGGCATGTTTCCCCTGTGATCACCGTCTTCACGATGAGCCTACTGAACTAGGGGCACTGCTTCCATGGAGGCATTGAATCTGTGTGCACTACAGGAGTCCAGAAGTTAAGAGACTGAGCACTTGAGTTCAATGAAGTGGATTGTACAAACATGTTAGAGGGTCCTCTATCTCTGAGCCAGAGCAGAACTCTAGAGGCTAACTATCTCCATAGATTTAGTCACAGGTTCTCTCTGCTTTGCCCCAGTGACTCAGTTAGGGAGCCTAAAGGCTAGGGGGGTGCAAATCACTAGCCTGCAGAGAGAAAGGGAGGGGCTTGTGGAGCCCTGAATGTGGCTCTTGAATTTCTAGCAATTGGTAGTTGTGGGTGAGTTTCCCACACAGAGCACAGACAAGTCTCCCCTCACACTAAAAGCAAGCAGCTGTGATTCACCCTGTACCCCTTCGGTAACCCTGAAATGGTCATATTCACTTTAATTAAAGACTTTCTAAAATCACGTAAGGAACTGAAATCATTTTGATATCTCTCATTTCTGGATTTACTAAACCCTTAGGCTCCTCAGTGTTTGATATATCAACAGTACTAATATTTTAGGCTGTTGCAACAAGAGTCGTGATCAAATAGGGATAAACACATTACTTTGTTTACATGTGTTTGTGAAGGCCTTAAAGGGCTTTGATCTTTTTTCTATGTCACTTTCAATTTAAAATTATGGATAACTACAAGGGAGTGTTAGTTTAATTTACTTATATTGAGTGTTCTAGAACCCCTATAACACACTGCATTGTTGTTTCCGACAGGCTGCTTAAAGTGAAGTACCTTATGTCACACTTTTGGGTAGAAGACAAAGACTGGCTCGTCAAGGTATAGTTTCACAAGGCAGGGTTTTTGCATAACCAGGGATGGGGAATTTGCATTAGCCTCTATCTCTCAGTATTTCCCAGGAAATCCGCTTCATACTATTGTCCTGAAAATCCATTCTTGTGTGGCACATTGTTCAATTGACTCCTTCAATCATCCAGGCTTTACATCATGTCTCTCCCCCAGAGAGGTTACATATAATCCCTGCCCAGAATAATACATAAACCATTCATTTATTACAACAGACCTCAAGATATTTAAATTTAATTCAGTAAGGACTCCCAAGGATATTGCCATATCTGTCATACCTTATCTTGAGTTAATCACATTCCTGCAAGTGGAGATGCTCCCTAATCAGAGGAGATTGGAGCCAGATCTACAATACAAAGTTTTGTGGGCGTAGCTATGTCATTCAGGGTTCTGAAATAACCTCACACCAAGCTGACATAGCTAAGCTGATAAAACCCACGGTGTAGATGCAGCTATAACTGAAAAGAATAGTCTTTGTGCTGATATAGCTTATGTTGTTTGGGGAGGTGGTTTAACTACACCAGCAAAACAACTTTTTTGCTGGTATAAGTTGCGTCTCCGTTGGGGCTCTGTTGGTATAACTATACCAGTATAACTTTATTGGCAAAACCTTTGTAGTGTAGACTAGCACTTTATTTTCTCTAATAATTGAACTTTGATAATTTCCTTCCAAGACCTACGCATTGATTACAACTAAGCTTTGTAGGGATGATCCTTCATAAGGGGCAAACCCACCTGGTTTTAATGGGACAATGCTATGATGAGATCAGATATGTACCCAAAATTCTTCATGGCCTGCTTAAAGGTTTCTGCAATGGTCTGTTTATGGACTATTCAGTCATCTTGCAGTCTAGGCAGCGTGACTAGAAAAGTTCTCTTGTCTGTGCACAACTCTCTGGTGAATGCACTGCCATGGAGGTGGAAAAGGTTAGAAATTCCTGAAGTCATGGAAGTTGTTGCTTCCCCATGTGAAGGTAAGAATGGCAGTTGTGGTTTACTACTGTATTAATTCACTCTTGAAAACCAATGTAATGGCTGGCAATCCCAAATTGCACTCATAATACAACTCCTAGATTTGACATTTTCACTTGAATTGATGTTGCAAAATGTTACAGCATGCTATAATTATCTTTTTGCTTTATTAAGGGTTGGGGCTGGATTTAAGGCTCCTGGAAGTGAGTTTCGAATAGCACTGGCTCTGGCCATGAATAGCAATGGCACTTGGCATATGCTGTGAAAGTTTTCCTGCACAGCTTTATCAGCTCTCTTTAAGTGTGACCAACAATGGCCCTGCAGTTTTTATCTCTTAAGCTTAAACTACCAGCTGTGTCTGACTGGGTGACACAAAGCATCCCCAATAGGCCATAATGAGACAACTGAAACCATTCTCACTTGTGAACTAATCAGCATTTGAGTCTAGATCTTCAGCAGAGAAAGCTTGGTTTTAGTGCTCCTTGCTACCTAGCCCTGTGTACTCACTCTGCCATGCAGCTCCATCTTAATCCCTTTGAGATAACCAGTTTGCATAGCTCTATGCAGCAGGAGTGCTTATTTTCTAAAATGGCAAAGCTGCTGACCTTTAAAGACTGTAAAAGAAGAAACAACAACAGTGTCATGTTCAGATAATGATAATATGCTAAAACAATGTATTTCTTTAGCAGTTTAGTATAATAATAGTTTAGACAGGAGCTCAAATATTTCTTATGTGCCCCTACCCATAGATTCCCTGCTTTACTTGCCATGCAATAATATCATTTCCAAAAGTATCTCCTTGAAAAAGAACTTTAATTATTTTCTGGTAGAAGCAATTCAATGAAACAGTCAATTTAGTTTGTGTATTATCTTTTCTCCACATTCACCTATGGAATTTCTGGTTGATTAAGTGGTTTATAGTCAAACTATAGCTAAACTATATCTTTAGGACAGACAGAAAGGGCAGGCCATGATTAGGGCTCTAGCTTGGGACTAGATTCAATTCCCCGACTTGCCACAGACTTCCTGTGCAACCTTGGGCAAATCAGTGTGACTCTTTATGCCTTAGTTTCCCATCTGTAAAATAGTGGTAATAGCACTTCACTACCTCACAGAGGTGCTGCGAGGGTCAATCCATCAAATAAGATTGTGCCTACTCTAGATAGCTAGGTTAGTATCCAGAGAATGCAGGGTGACAGCTTACACAAGTAAATGGGTCGTTCAAGTGTTAGACACTTATCATGGCTATGTCACCTAAGTCTGTGAATATACTCAGGGAGAGCATTTGGTATGAAGATGGTTATTAAACTCTGGATAGAGGTTTGCTATTGCAAGAAACAAAAATTCTAGAGTCCAAAACATGTTACTGAAAAACAAATATCAAAGATGCCAAGCAAATCAGCCCCGCAGACTTTCAAATAAATATTCCACATCTACAGAGTCAAAAAGCAACTGTGCTCTTTTTGTTTTGCTTTATTTTATTTTATTTGAATTCTGATTCCTTAGCTGTTGTGGCTGACTCTGACCAAAACAAAATAACCTCATGCTCTTAAATACCTAGTGCTAAGACTCATTTACCACTAGCATCAGTTCTGGAAAAAAAATAGAGAAAATTTTGAGGCACTTTTTTGAGATTAAAAGCCTTTAATTTTTTTTAAATTTGCAAATTGCCTAACATTTCTGTTTCTCCCTGTAGCCATCCAAACAAATCACTTAACTCCACAAAACTTGAAACATAGGTACATATGAGGGTCCTGGCTAAGGAACCATATCCACAGGTAGGCATGATTGGCAGGTGTGTGCCTAGCTCCCTAACCAGGTAATGATATGCTTCAGTCTGCAGCAAGTGCCAATTAGTTGTGCAAATTCCTCTTGCTCATCACTGCCTGTCTCTATGGAAACCTGCCAGTCTGTCTTGCTGTGGCCTTACTAGGCAGTGCTCCTGTTGACCCTTCTAGCACTGGTCAGGGCATGATTTGATGCCATTTTTCTGTACATCTCTTGCCGACTGAGCCATACAGGATGTGTCTTGCAAATGTCACTTTCTATGGACAATGTAGCTAATCCTACCAAATGTTCTTGAGACATGGCTGACCTCAAATAAGTTTTTATTAACTTAAGCTTTGAGAAACTTCTTTCTGTAGGTGCCACAGAAATTGGAGCTGTAAGACACACTTGTAGAACCATACACGTGTTTGGATACATCATGGACAAACCACATCTGGAAATTAATTGAAGTGTCTAATGCATCCTTAGGCTTTGGAAAAACACCAGAAAGACTCTGAAGTTCATGTACCAGGTTGTACATGTCTACTTCCACAATACTGTCACCACAACCCATCAGATTTAATTCCAGGTTATGGATTAATTTTTCCAATTTTACATTAGACAGGAATGCAAACACATTCATGAGCTCTTGCAATAATTTAAAATGTTCTCATAATTTCATGAGAGCAGTGTCTATAGCAATGCTGAAGAAGTCAAATTTAAACCTCTTTTCCGCATTGTGCAAATGACTTGTTTCTCTATTTTATAGCTGAACAATTTCTTCTTTTTGCTGGCTCATGTTTCAGTTAGTTCCGCAGGCACTGATATGTCTTCTGCTATCTGTTTAGCAATTAACAATGCCTCTTCAAGTCCTTTTTCACAATAATTCAGTATTTCTGTCAGAGTAACTTCAATTAATTTGCTGACATCAAGGCTAAGCATTGAGCTCTGCAATTTTTTGCTAACAAAATTAATTTTAAACATGATGCTGTACAAAAGTGAGACAATAAACCAAAATTAGGAGTGTTCATCTACAAGCAATCCAGCTTCTGTATATACCCCACTGTCTTTTGTCATTTCTCTCAATTTCAACAGTGCTGATTGCACATTTTGTGTCTGAAACTGCAGAGCTTTAACACTTTCAATTTTTTTCTCTTATCTGTGTTGGAGAGAGGCTTTAACGTTATTTTCACAGGATTTCAAAACTGTCCACCTACTTGCAGATGTAGTGTACATTTGTTGAAGAACACTGAAAAGAGTGTTTGACCAATTTTGAGGAATTTGCTGTGTCACTCAGCACTGGATTTAAGAAATGGCAATGCCTTTTTATTCTTTTCAGTTAAATGAGCTTGCACACCTTGATACTGTCCTCTCATGGTAGCTCAATTATCATATCTCTGTCCCCTACAATTATCAAATGTCCTATAATTTGGACATTGTCTGGATAACTCCTGAAGTATCTCATCTGACAGGTCCTTTCTGGTAGTTTCCTGAATATTCAGAAATGATCGGAAGTGCTCTTCAATGTTGACTTCCATCTACTGGATTTTAATGTACCTCAAAATGACAGACATTTGTTCCTCATTACTGATATCAGATGTGCAATCCAAAATAATGGAGTAATACTTCATCTCTTTTATGTTGTTAATAATTGTACCTCTTACCTTCTGAGGACTTCAAAGTGATGTCCTTTTGTACTGTAGGGCTTAAGTAATGGTGTCTTTCTTCTTTAGCAAAGAACCATTTTACATGTTCCTTCATCACAGGCTCAAATTTTGGCATTAATTCGACATGGCCTAAGAAGTTTCCATTTCCACGCTTGTTAAGGGTTTCCATAGATCCATGAAATACTAGGTTCCATTCAGCTAAGTGAAGAAAAATGGTCACAATTCCTTCAAATATGCCTCACAAGTAATGTCTCTCAATTTTAAGCAATGATTGTGAAGTCTGGTCAACTGCATATTCAGTTTTCAGTGATAGTTCCAATTCTCTCTCTTTCTCTGTATTTCTGGTATGAACATCACATTTCTCATGAGTTTTGAGACTTTTGTGGTTATATTGCCAATCCCAAAAATCATCATTAATGAGACTAAGTTTACCAACACCAAATAATTTGCAACAAAAACTGAACACTTCATCCACTTTTCCAGAATATATAAACCAGTGTTCTTGTATATTTTCTCCATTTTTCAATTTTCTTAGTTTTCTTTTGTAAAATCTTCTTCTGTTGTGAGTTAGAAAAATCTTATACCTTTAACTTGCAATGGTTCATGTATCACTATGGTTATTTTTGTTTTGTCATCTCTGAATTTGGGCCATGTTGAAGGATCACTGATGTTAAAATTGATACTAGAATTAGCTGAATGTCTTCTCAGTTGTGGCTTTTCTCCACCATTTGATGCAATATAGCGGCATAACTGTCAGACAACATATCTTGATCCCTATTTTCTTAATGCACTTATACGCTTTTTTCTTGATCAGTTTCCTGGACTGATTCTATATTTAAAGACATGCCAGGAGTCAAAAACCTCTCAAGCGCACTTTTATGTCTCTTAATCTGCTTCTCTCTTTCTCTATTTTTCTTCCTTTTTACTGCATCTGATGTAAATTTTCTAAAACCTCCTGACATCTTGTGGAACAGGGCCTGGCTGTGCAAACGTGTAATACTAGAGGGAAAAAATGGGAGTGAGGTAAAACTCTCTTGTTTACTCTTTCTCATCATAATACAATGACAAGAGGACATTCAACTAAATTGAAAGGCAAAACATATACTAAATTGAAAAGCAACTTTTTAGGCTCCCTCTGGGGCAAAGCTGTGCGGCACTTGGCCTCTTGGGGCCTTGGAGCACTGTAGTCCCTCCCATAAATAAAATCCTTATTGAGTTTGTTAGTCTTTACAATCAAAGAGCATTCATATGCACTGTGCACCTAATTTTAAACAGTGACGCAACATGTAAGAGATACCTGCAAGTATCAAGAGGAAAGGCAAAAGCTCACCCCCAGTGGGGAATATATGATCTCTGAGGAACAGATTTTGCATGGGGGCAGAGGGGAGGTTTGCTAACCAGTCATGGGTAGGGAATATACCATCTCAGTAGGGAACACAGTGAATGTGTCTAAGCAGTTCAGTGTATCCTCTCATTCTTTTTACTTTTCATCTGCAGTAGCATTTTGAGTGTGCAACAGGCCATATAAATGCCAAATATCCCATAATTGCACTACATTTAGTCTGCTCTACATCAATCAAAATAGCTTTGAAACTATGGACTGGATCTGGGGCCCCCTTGCAACTACAGGGTTCGTACGGTGTGTTGCTATGGCACTGCCCAAAAGAAAACAAAACCCTTTCAGACAACTTGTATGCCTCTTGAAAGACACAGAGACATCTTTCTGTTGAATTTGATTTGACAGTACATTTGCAGAAGATTGCAAATGCTGAGATGTTTGACGGCTCCCTCCTCACGTTTCCTACATGAGAGCATGATTCACTACCAAATGGCCCACTGAAATTGAATCTTAAAGCTTCCTCCAGGTACTAGACTAAGTGTCTCATAACATTGTGGGGATATAGTCAGTTGCTCATTCTGACTGTGAAATTATACAGTGCTATATTATTAGCCTTCAATTTGTCGCTGGGAAGTAACTTGATCCTCATCAGATTATGAGTTGTTTGGCATATATATGCGTGCCCTTTTCATAGACTTTCTGAAGTGTTGCTGTAATTGCTGATTCGTGTAGATATTTTTTTCCCCTCAACACCATATGTTGCACAGTACATGAGGGATGTGTTCATAACTTGTTTTCACAGCAGACTAGGTCCTGAATCTTACTCATGGTCTTGTTGCTGGCATTTTCTTCAAAAGACAAGAACTACACTTTAACAAATGAGCTTCATACAGAGGTGAGAAAATGACCTGTTTCCATATGAATTTGTAAATTGCTTCCGGGGCAAAATTTCACATTTATTATTATTTTATTTTGTATTACCCAGTAGCCCTAGTCATGGACCAGGCCCCCACTGTGCTAGAACACAGAACAAAAAGACAGTCCCTGCCCCAAGGAACTTATAGTCTAAGACAAGAGATAATGGATGGGTATAGATCAGGGGTGGCTCTCGGAATTTGGCCGCCCCAAGCACGGTGGCATGCTGCGGGGGGGCGCGCTGGCGGTCGCCGGTCCCGCGGCTCCAGGGGACCTCTTGCAGACGTGCCTGCGGAGGGTCCTCTGGTCCTGCGGCTCCGGTGGAGCATCCGCAGGCATGCCTGCGGGAGGTCCACCGGAGCCGCGGGACCAGCGGACCCTCCGCAGTCATGCCTGCGGGAGGTCCACCGGAGCCGCTCGTCCCGCGGCTCTGGTGGACCTCCCGCAGGCATGACTGCGGAAGGTCCGCCGGAGCCGCCTGCAGCCCTCCCAGCAAAATGCCGCCCCAAGCGCGCGCTTGGCGCGCTGGGGTCTGGAGCCGGCCCTGGTATAGATAGATGTGGGAGTACAAGGAAACAATGAGACAATATTGTTAAGTGTGATAGGTAGGTCTCTGCACACCAACAACCTAACTATTGGCATGTTTTTTTGTATGTATCATGGCAGAGGAGAGAGTTAGGAGAGCTTTGAAGGTGGATAATGAGGTAGCTTTCTGGATGTTTACAGGGAGTGCTGCCCAAGAGTGTGAGGCCAAGCTTGAAGGTCCTTGTTTGAAAATTTAACAAGTGAGCAGTGGCATAGATGCTGACTTTTATTTTTCCCCAGGCATGGTCCACTCCCATTCTGCCCCGAGGCCCTGCCCCTACTCCGACCTTTCCCCCAAAGCCCCGCCCTTGCTCCACCTTTTCCTGCCCCCACTCCAGCCCCTTCCCCGAGGCCTTTGCTGCTTTTCACCCTCACCCCAAACAGCTGATCGGTGCTGAACACCCACTATATTTTTCCTGTGGGTGCTCCAGCTGCGGAGCACCCACGGAGTCAGCACCAATGAGCAGTAGAGGCAATTGTGTCAGCAAACACAGGTTTTTGCCATGAAAATGGTATAATTGCCCCAAAAGAAAAAAAAATGTTTACAAATTTTCCTGGGGTGAAATGTTTCGATTTTGACAGTAAAAGAAGCCTTCAAGTGGTGAAAACAATGACTCCTGTTCCAAGGGAAAACGAACAAAAAAAAGCCACCCCCCCAGATGAAACTACAAAGCAATGGACTTGTCAGAGAACCATCAGGATTGTCAGAAGGATAGGACGTTTATATGGATTATAGAACACCCAGTGTTATAAAAGTCAATGCTAGGAAAAAGAGTAAACATGAGTAAAATCTCCTGCTTCAGGGCATAAACCTATGCTAACTATTAGGGGTTGGGATGAGACCTTCATAGAGGGCAGATTACCCCACATTTGCCTGTTGCGCAATTTATTCCACCTTCCTCTGAAGCTTGTGATGCTGGCTACTGTCAGAGATGGTATACTGGACCAGATGGGTTTTAGATCTGACCCAGTGTGGCAATTCCTATGATCCCTTCTGCCTTCCTCACTCTATCACCATTGCTTAGGCAGAAATTCAAAGCTATTTTCTCTTAGGCTAATCAATACCATGACCATCAAAACAGCTTGATTGGAAGCAGAGTCATTTTTTTAGAACCTTTTCAAATATAAAGTAGTAAGTTCAATAAAAGAGCCTCAGATCAATGGCAAAAGTGGCAGGCTAATCATTTAAGCAACACATTCATTATGAAACTCCTAGAATTCTATTTGTTTGGGTCTGTTCTCTCCCCCCCCCCCCCCCGAGTTTGCTTTTCTTTAGAAAAACATTCAGTGTCTGTGTAGAGGGAGGAAAAAGTCCATTAAAATGAGACTTGGTATAAAACCTGCGTGTGCACTTTAGGGATGAAGATAAAAACTTCAGGGGAAGTGATATTGATATGATTGTTATTTATACAGTGGTAATTTTCTGTGCTTGGAATTTTTTTTTTCCAGTTTTCTGAAGTACACTAAAACCCCAACTATTCTCTGCTGAAAAACAAACAAATAACCATTAAATATGGATGGACTGAATACACTCCAGTTATTTAGTGCTGTTGACACTTTGTTCCCCTTTGGGCATGTCATACTGAGATGTGATAGACACAATATGAACTGGTACAGTACTACTGAACACGGGTGCCATGGAAGCATGTGGGGAGCTCCTGCAATTTGCTACTAGGGATGTGAACCCTTCTTAAAGCTTCATTGGGCCTTTGCACAATACCTGAAATGGACCTTTTTCACCAAAGTTAAAAAAATTGGTTAAAAATTCCACCTACCCAACCACGTGTTGGAATGGGTGAGACAACTGGATGGCCTGTTCTCCCTCTAACAGCAAATCTCTTTCAAGAGACACCTGGATAGTCCACACCCACTCCATCATTGAACCTATTCTTGAGGGGAATACCAGATATATTCCTTATTTCCTGCAGCATTTGGCAGTTTTGTCTGAGAATGCCAGTCACAAAGCCTAGTTCTGCTACTCTGCCTCAGATCTACTTTGCAGCCAGCCTGCTCCATGTCAGTGAAAATTTGTAATCCCTTTGATGGAATTGCTGATCATATTGCTTTAAAATTTAGTGCCATGGTGGGTCTTCTCTAAAACCTATGGGACTTGACACGCATGCTGCTTCTCTCTGAGTAAAGCCATTCTTGCATCCCAAGTACGCCATGCAGAGAAAAGTAATTCTGTTTTACAAAGGATTTCAATGTTTTGAAATTTAGCTTTCTTCTGATTTGGAATGAAAACCAACTATTTAAAATTTTTCCATAAAAGGGAAAGCCGTGGGCTCCCTGAGTCTGGAGAAGTCTGCCTTGGAAGGTAGGAGTATGGGAGTTCAGGCTTCCAGGTTCTTGGCTCCTCCTCAGCCTGCCCAGTGGGCTGCCGAGGAGCTGAGTGGGCAAGTTGGCAGGAAACCTGCCTGCTTTCTGCCGGCTCTAATCAAAACAAACTGTCTCTGTGGAACATCTGGATTTCAACAAATCGGCACTCTGGCAGCAACACATTCCATCAGAACATTTCTGTCTACCTCTAATCCCAGAGTGGACAGTCACAACCTGTTTCTCCCATTAGTAATAGCTTAATCCAATCCATAGGTATAGACTTGAACAAGCAAGAAAAGAAACAAACCTAGAGACCGCCATACAGGATCAGATCCATGGGCTGTCTAGTCCAATACCCTGTCTCTGACAGTGGCCAGCACCCACTTCTTCAGAGGAAGGTTCAGAAACCCTGCAGTGGCAGTTATGGAATAACCTGCTTATCAGGATAGTTTCTTCTTTCCCCCAATTTCTAGAGGTTGGTTTATGTCCTAAGCATAAGGGTTCATGTGTTTTTTGTTTTTATTGTAGTTACTTTGTTTTTAGTTCATGCTATTGTAACTCTGGATGTTCTTACTATCCATATAAATGTCGAATCCTTTTTTGAATCCTACTAAGCTCTTGGTTTTAAGGAAATCTTTTGGTAATGAATTCCACATTGTAAATGTGCATCGTGTGGAAAAGCATACCCAATAAATAAAACAACATGGGCCCAGATTCCCACAAGTTGCTTCCCTCCCACCCCACTGCACAAGAGCTAAGGACCCTCAGATGTTCTGCTTGGGGAAATGTAGGGACTGCTCTCTGCATCCCTGGTGGTGTGATCTACTGTAACATGGATGGAGAGCAGGTAGGATAGAACATCTCTCTCACTCCTGCAGGGTTGGCCAGGCACAGGGAAAGGAGATTGCTGCACAATTCAAAGGGAGCGTACGTTCTACACACTCCTCCTGTGCTTTATGGTTCTGAGGGAGGTATTGTACCACACTGAGATACTGGGCTTTCCAGAGGTCCCCCAGATGCCCCAATGCTAAAAAGATAATTGACATAATTTACTGTCATGTAGATGCAGATCCAGTGAGTGGTGGTATAATCAACTGAGAAAATTGTGCACTACAAAGGGTAGTGCCTGATTGATAGCAATCATCTTATTTGATGTTAGTATTATCTTGGCTCATTACTGCTTCTTGGGAGTGACACCTTTTTGTGTTTCCCCAAAGCTCTCTGTCCCATCTCTTAGCAGGGACTGCTTTATGTGTTGCAGTCCATAATTCATTAATGGTTTTCTGTAGCATTGTTCTTCCAGTGTATTATCTCCAGTCCATTTTCTTCATGTCTGAGCTCATTCATTCTTGGCTTCCATTCCTTGAGGAGTGTGCTTGAATAGAGAGCCTATAGTTCCTCCTTACAGTGGCCTTCTAGCAAATTTCCTGACGATACTGATGTGCGGGCAATGATACTTTATCTATCCAAGTATAGCCATCCATCACAGTACTGTCCCAGAAAGTGGTATTTTCAGGCCTGAGATCACAGCTTTGGCCAATTCAAATTAGCTGAACTAGGCCTCTTGCTTGATTATTTTTTATTTTTTAAAGGCAGTAGTCTGGAATTCTTGCTGGTGAGCCAGTTATTTACTGGAGGGAGAGTATGGGTGGAAACCACCAGATATTGTCTTGTGCATAGTTGGGTCAGCCTATCTGTATTCTGGTGCCTGCTAAACTTTAGAACATCTCACCCAAAATCAGCTGCACATTCAGCCTGCCAGATAGTTCCTTTAAGATATTTTTCAGAAGCAACTGAATATATAAACAAATGACTTTAATTTCCCTAGCAAAGATGTTATGCATAGGAGGCTCTCAGATTATGAACTGAAAAACATAAATACATAATAGTCATATGCCTAGAGATCCAGAGTGAAAAAAAAGGAAAAGTTTAGGTGTAAAGAGTTGGGAGCAAAGTTTAACTTTTCACTGATAATACTTTTTCTGGTTTTATTGCCTTTTTATTTATTACAGCAGATTTATCATCTGCTAGATAATTTTGCATTCAGGGCTTTTCTAGTGCTCAATTTATCAAGGAGACTGGCACTGTATTCTCTTGTATTTTATCCCAAGAACTATCAGGGTAGAAGAGACAAGTTCTCTCTCCTGGACTGACTTAACCACTAAATCATAATTCATAACTCTGCTCGCTTTTTTTCCTGGATTTTTCTCGCTCCTTTTTTCAGATCAATTATTTTTGAACTCTGAGGCAGCATACACTAGAAGTGATTAGAGTGGGGATCCTGAATTCTATTCCTGACTTTCTATATGACCTCAGCTAAGTTAATTAACGTTTGTTCTGTTTGTTCCCCTTCTATAAAGTAGAGTTAACATCCACATCTTAAAAATATTTTGAGAACCCTCTTTATCTCATACAAGTTACCTTCAAGAGGCTGCTTGTGCAAGTTGAAGAGTAGTAATGGAAGGGCCCAGATGGCGAGAAAGGAGTCTACCAGCTTCCCAGGTGGGCAAACAACTTCAGCCCCTGTTTGCTGAATTTTACAATTTGGGCTGAGGTTCATGAATGTATCCAAACTTTGAATGCAAAGCTCAGTATAAATGGATTTGAGATGGATTGTGAATATCCCTCATAGCTCTGAGTTGATCCTAATGCGGGTCTGATTTTTGTGTTTTTTTTATTTTTGCTACTTTACCTGTCATTTTAAAAGGGGTCACTTCCTTTTTCTGATCACAATAAAATCTGTATTTCTGGTGCCAAATAAGAGTTAAAAGTCTGAACCTCTCAGAATTTATCATTTCCCCTTCATATTCTTTTAGTCTTAAAATAATTTAATTGAATTAACTTATTAGTTTCCTGCATATCCGTTTAGAAGTTGTCATATTCGAGGAATGGAACAAGAGTTTTATCAAAAATGCTCACCCAATTCAGCTTTGTCACATGACTCCTCTTCAGTATAGAGGTGGGAGAATCAGAGGAACTGAGAGTGAGAATGAGTGACTAATTGGTTGAGCTATACCTGTAATTGCAATTTGTGTGCCTGAGCAACAACAAGTCTGGGAATTAGGGGCTCCAAGTGTTCTTGGGAAATCAAAGACAGCAGACTCAGCAAAAATAGAAGGCTTTTTAACATGTTAGTTCAGTCATTAACAAATTGGAGAAATGTAGATGTAAAAGATTGTTTTAATCCTGCTAAACATTTGCCTCAGCTGATCTCCTGTGTCATGCCGAAGTCAAACATGAACAAAAAATATTGTCTCCTTCCAGCTAATTACAGCTGCTCCCTGTGAAGGCAAAGGCACAGAGAGTAAAGGCTAGAAGGCTGGGACATACTAATTTTTGCCCTTGCCGCCTCTCATGATAATAGGCTGAGGGGGACAAGACAGACAACTTCATAAGGAAGTTTTTATTATAAAGGAGTTCTAAGGTGAGCAAAAGAACAAAAAAAATTTTTTTAAAGAAATCTTAACATATAGTTTAAGATAATTGCTCTGTCCAAAATAACCAGAGTGGGTCACAGGAATGCTGTCTGAAACACTTTGATCAACATTTAGGCTATGTCTACCCTATACAGCTTTTAGCGACATGGCTGTGCTGCTACAGCCGTGCCACTAAAAGGCGCGCAGCGTAGCTACTGTTTGTTGGCAGGAGAGAGAACTCTCCTGGAGACAAAAAACTTCCACCTCCAATGAGCGGCATTAGCTTTGCTAGCAGGAGAGTGCTCCTGCCAACAAAGTGCTGTTCACACCAGCGTTTGTCATCAGCAAAACTTTTGTCTTCTGAGGTGTATGTGTTTTTTAACACCTCTGAACGATAAAAGTTTTGTCTTTCACTTGCCAGTGTAGACAAAGCCTTTGAAATCTAAAGCTGGGATTGTTAAAGGAACCTAACTGAGCTTGGCACCCAACTCCCATTAAAATTCCACATGAGTTGGATGCCTAATTATCTTAGGGAGACAAAGTGGGGAGGTAATATCTTTTATTGGACCAACTTCTGTTAGTGAGAGAGACACAACTTTCAAGCTTACACAGAGGACCTGAAGAAGAGCTCTGTATAAGCTTGAAAATTTGTCTCTTTCACCAACAGAATTTGGTTCAGTAAAAGGTATTACCTCACCCATCTTGTGTCTTTAATATCCTGGGACCAACGTGATGCTGAAAATTACCCTCTTAGGCACCTTATAAAGATCCTGCCTTGAGTCCATAATAGGCATCTAAATATAAGTGGCCTGATTGTTAGAGGTGCTGAGCAACAACATCACCCAATGAAGTCAGTTGGAGCTGCAAGTGTTCAGCACCTTTGAAAATATTTAGGTGCTTAAATACATACTTATGGCCAGATTTTCAGAGGTCTGAACATCCACAGACCCTACCGACTCCAACTGGAGTTGGGAATGCTCCATATCTTTGAAAATCTGGCCCAGCCTTTATTTTTTAGATTTATGGTAACATTACAAAATTTCTGGCTAAGAGCTATGCTCTAGGAGTTATTTTAGGGAAGTTCTTTGGCCTATGTTATATAGTAGATCAGATTAGATGATCGTAATGGTCCTGCCTGGCCTTGGAATCTAAGAAAATCTATGAATCTATAAGTGCCCACAATCTGCAAGTGCAGCTCCTATTGGCACCAGTGGGAGTTCTGTATACTGGCTGTGTTCCCTATTTCTGGCCTTCTATATTGTCATGTCCTATTGACACAAGATGTGCATGCAAAAAGGAAAGCATAAAGCTCTAAAGCAAGTAGTGTAAAGGCTATGGAGCCTTTGCAATTTTACAAGAGTTTGTGTTAACCAATAAAATTTAGCTCTCTTCAAGCACCAGTTAAAATTTTTTATTTTACTTATTTTTTTTAAGATCTCCAATTACCACCATTCCCAGAATGTAAAATGTTAAGCCTCCTGAATTCTAAGCTACACTTGTGATTACTTACCTCCTGTTGTGACACAAATTTCCCTGAGAAAAGAGATTAAAAAAGTTAACCAAAATGTTGAGTAATACTAGATCACAAAGGTAAAACAGTATCAACCCCCTGATTTATTGACAGTGCTAGAATAATAATCAATGATCTTTAAAAGGTTATCTGAAGCAGCATCAGACAGATGTATTACTGTAGAATTACTCCTGGTTGAAATGCCATTTACAATCCCATAACATTTGAACCTGTAATAAGGTCCATAGTTCCATATTGGTACCCAAATCACCTCCCCACAGAACAGCAGAAAATTAATATGTTTACCACTTTCTGGTAAGATTTTGATTTATTAAAGTTTGATTTATTACTACTTGAAAGGTTTTAATATCTCATGTTAAATTTTACAACAGTTATGATATAAACATCAACCTTCTACTTTCTGTAACTTATTTATCTTTAATTTTTATTTTAATTTTTGATTAATAAAAGACATAAAAGGTTGACTCTGTACTTTAGGTAACCTATAATTCTATAAATACCTGAGAAACTTGTGGTGGGTAATTGGCTAATTAATATTATTCAACCAGTGTGTGTTTTATCCTGTATCAACCCTAATGTTCTCAGACCTTTCTCCAATTTAGTTTGAGGCTACTAGATCAATTTATTTGGCAGATCCTGGAAATCATATAAATATATATTTTTGGAAAAAAATCCAACAGCTTTAAAAAAGCAATCAATCATATTCAAGAGATTCACAGCCAGGCCCTAACCTTGAAAACATTTATGCATGTGCTTATCTTTAATCATGTGAACAGTCTCATTAAAATCCTACATAATTAACATAACTCCCCAATCATAAAAGTCACATATTTTACTGCACTGCTCAGTTGGGCTGATTTTCATCAATCTTCTATAGTCTGTTAGCACTGTTGTCTATTTACATCAAATGAGCTCTTCAAAGCAGGGACCTTGACTTTTTATATGTCTGTTGTTCACTGTGGGCGCTATACAAATAAATGATGTCTATTCCTTTTTTACACTTCCACTGTTTTTATAAATGTGTGAGCTGATATTATTTGCTGTTTCACATAACTCTTTTTAATAGAATGGGTATCTCAATAGCTGCGCTGATTGGAAAGTTAAGAGTTATCTGTTTGGTGTTGGGTCTCCAGGAGACATAAATGCTGATGTTTTTTCCTGAATTTGAGTGAACATTGCCTTTTCTGGGTTTGGACCTTCCCCACTCATTGAAGCCATAATTGTTGCATGCTGTTTACCCTGTGAATTCAGATTTCATGCAAACAGACTGTTTTTCAGTGCTTTGGGAAATATCTTTGCCCCCTGTGTGCATTATGGTTTAAGGAGCGTAATGGAGCCATAGGAACTGGAATACTGTTGTCAGAGTTCACCAAGAGGCAAAGCTAAACAGACGTACCATTCTTGCATCTTATTGTGGATAGCCGCACTCACGTTGTGTTAGAATCATTACAGAGGCTTAACTGGGACGTTTGTGGCTTTTAATGCCATTTCATGGTTGTAAAATTCGTTGTCCCACCAGCTAAAAGATTTGGGGATTCTAATAGAATAAGTATTTGATTAATGAAACAACATGTATTGTACAGAAGAAATGATCATAAAAAGATGTTTTTTTAACAGCCTAAAGTACCTTTTGCAGCTTGGAACCTTTTATCACCTTGTAAATCACCCCTTGAGATGAATAGTTGAAGTTAGACAAGGCACACTTCCATTACTAGTGTATCCCCATTGGGATATTATACAGAGTGGGCTGCAGCTGCTTCAAAGACGCCCTCCTCACCAACACATTGTTACATCTTGCCTTCATTATGGCAAGGGAACAGTTTGTGTAATTGCAGCGGCTTTCCTTTTAATAATCCCTTCAATTCAACCGTTGAGACCTGAGGGAGGTACACCCTTTTTCCTTCATGTCACATTCCTTCAGCTGTGAAATAGTGACCATTCACACTGCTCCAGCATTCTAGAGAGTGTGTATGTTCAAAAAGAATGATCAACAAAGCCTCAAACTCATTCAACTAGGAGGAGAGGAAGAAATTTAGTCCTGTCCTCACTGACTCGAATACAGGGGGAAAATAAAGTTACTTGATTTTCATAAAGAGCTGAAAACCTCTCATAGATTTCAGGAGGAACATAATCAGGAAAATAAAAGACATGGCCCTAACAACAAACAGATGGCATTCCCTTTTTTGCGATTATGTACACTTTTGAAGTTTTACAGGAACCACATAAGCACTCATGCTTTCAATTATTTTCCGTACTACCAGAGGCAGACACAAAATTTATTTGTTCTTTCTGACTGATTACTCTTCCATTCCAGCCGGCATGTCTGAGCTCTAAATTCACATCAGTGAAAGAAAGAGAAATAAACTTCAGCAACCTTTTGGCTTAGAAACCCAAGGAAATATTTGACTAAATTTAAATTGTCATTTTGTTAACTCTGCCCCCCTTTTTTTTAAGGACTTGAGAGAAGTAGCTTCAATTAAACAAGGAGAATCAACTAAAATGTCTCTTTCCCAGCAGAGGAAACTCCTTATACAGACAAAATTGAATAGCCATGGAATCTTGCTTTCCCTTCACCTCTTTTCTTTATGTTAGCCCTCCTTGCTTGGATATAAATGATCAGGAGGAGATAAATCCTTCCCCTTCTCCATAATAATTACAAACCATTTATTTTCTCCCCTTGCTATTTTCCAGTAAGCATAGAAATAAAAGATATACCCCCCCAAGACTTCTAAAATTGGAACCAAATAGAATCTCAAAGCTCTCTCTCTTGCTCTCTCTCTCACACACACTCGTGCATGCACACACACACTCTATCCTGGCTCTATATGGTTCCCAGATATCTATTTTGTTTCACAGAAATAATAGGCATGAAAAGAATAATAAATAATACTTTACATATCTCTAGTGCCTTTCCTCCAAGGATCTCAAAGCATTTTACAATTCTAATTTAAGCAGTACAATGCCCCTGTGAGGTAGGAATCATTACCCCATCTTATAGCTGGTGAAACAGAAGCATGGAGACGTTTATGTGACTTGATCACGCTCACACAGTCAGTGGCAGAACCAGAATCCAGGTCTTTAGATTCCCTTGCTGAGGTGCTGATCATGAGGCAATCCTCCCTTGGAAAATATATTGCCCTATATTTTCAGAAAAAGTACATTAAATATATTACATTACATACCACAAAGGATACAACATCATCTCGTGACTAAAACAGGAAATGAGACATTACTTGTGGGTTATATTTCTGATTACTGGGTAACTGTGCAAATTAAAGTACACAATTAATATCTCCGCTAAGGAATGATAAACGGAAGAGGTGGAAATTAATGTACTTCCATCTATAGTGAAGGTATTAACACTTATCTATATTACACGTTGAGACCCTTGGTTGAAAGGTGCTGAATAAGTTCAAAGAGAGCTGAGCATCTTCCCCTACTTTCATGTGTCTTGGCCTGAAGAAAAGGGGAGCAGCCATGCCTCTGTGTGCACCAAGAGAGAGCACACTCCTCCTCATCACTATACCCTGGGGGTTGGAACAAAGGGGTTGATTCACTTCCCATTGAAGTCAGTGGGAGTCTTTCACTTAATGTCAATGGGCTTTCATTTAGGTTCCTAGAACACCATGATTTAAGGATGAAATATCAATATTATAACGGGATATTTATAGGAAATATTTCAAGAAGTCTTTGTTATTTACAAAGTACTCTGCTTCTCTTTTTGTGGATACTAAGAGCAGGGCCATCCCTAGGGGGGTGCAGGGCATGGGACATAGGTGCTGAGTTTCTAATCTGCCAGAGGGTGCTCCCCCCCTCAATACCTCCCGCCGCCCTCCCCAGCTCTGCCCAGGCCCCTCCCCCAATCCACCCCTTCCCCAAGGCCCCACCCTGCCTCTTTGCCACCAAGTTCTGTCCCCTCCCCTGAGCGTGCTGTGCCTTTGCTCCTCTCCCCTCCCCCCCAGCACCTCCTGACGCTGCATAACATCTGATCCATGGTAGGCACTGAGAGGGAGCGGGAGGCACTGATCAGTGGAGCCCACTGGTGGGCAGGAGGCACTGGGGGGAGCCGGGAGGTTCTAGTAGGGGGGTTCCTAGGTAATAGGTAATAATTGGAGATATACCAATCTCCTAGAACTGGAAGGGACCTTGAAAGGTCATTGAGTCCAGCCCCCTGCCTTCACTAGCAGGACCAATTTTTGCCCCAGATCCCTAAGTGGCCTCCTCAAGGATTGAACTCACAACCCTGGGTTTAGCAGGCCAATGCTCAAACCACTGAGCTATCCCTCCCCCTGACTGCCTGCTGCTTGCCTCTCGTTTGCCTCCTAATCCTGTTCACCCCGTGTGACACACACCCCATCCCAAAGTGTGGGGCCCAGGATGGTTGCCCTGATTTGCCGTACCCAAGGGACAGCTCTGACTAAGAGTCACCTATCAAAATCAGAGCATCCCTGGCTGCCTCGACCCCAGACAGCATTGCTTATTTTAAAGCCTACGTTGTCTGCCTACAGGGCCCTGAGTGTGATTACTCTGCACTGCTGCAGCCTCTCTTTGGTGAACCTTTCTCAGCTGGAGTCTCTGGGCACTACTTTCAGTAACGCATGTCTCCAGTCTATGGTAACCATGGCTTCACATAGATTGCACAGAACATTTGTTCAATATGAATTACATGATGAGATCCCCATACTTTGAACCTTACCTAATACTGCTCAGTCACTAAGGTATGATTTAATAGCCCAAGCAGACCAGTCCTATGTGTGAGGAGTCAGTGGGACTTCCTTTTTCTTTTCTCCTTTCTTCCTCTAATTACTATCCAGGACATTGCATACTTGGTCTCTGGAAAAATCTTCCAAGAGTCGGAGTGTAGTAGACATAGTAATTTCCTGTGGTGGTTCTTCACTGAAATCAAGATGGTCCTAGCTAACTACATGCGTCTGATGAAGTGGGTATTCACCCACAAAAGCTTATGCTCCAATACATCTGTTAGTCTAAAAGGTGCCACAGGACTCTTTGTTGCTTTTAGCTAACTATTGTTCTTAATTAGGAATAAAGTGTTCTGTTCATTTTCTATTAATTTTTATTAAATACAGCATTCTCAGAGAGTTCACTACAGCTAGGATGCTCAATGTGGCTTCGTGTTTTGATATTACATAATAATACCTTGGTGAAATTTTTACAAGTTTATCTGCCTCCTCCACCCTGGGATGTGGGTAATTTGACTGCTTTCATCATGAGTCTGCACATTTTAATGATCATTTGGTGGTGCTAGTTGTTGGAATTAGTGATAGGGCCAAACAAATGAATATTAAATCTATGTTGAGTCTGGATTTTGGAACCCTTCAAAGTTTAGGGGAATTTTGATACAGGCTTAAGCCCATTATAGAGAGAAGGGACGGTTTCTGCATTTGGGGAAAATAGTCAGGAAATTCAGAGGTAAGGATGACTAACACTATTTTCAAGTTCAACTTGCCCTATTTAATACCCCAAACCACACACACTATGCACATTGTGGAGAGTTAAGGACTAAGGTGCATACTTGCATTGCTACATTACTCCCAACCCACCCACCATAGTGATGAAGAACAGTTATGCTGCCCTGGCAATGAGTGATAAGGAATCACCTAGAAAAGTGGTGGAGGAGAAGCTATGTACTCTGAAGGCTGTGAGGATCGCAGCCACCACTCCCAGGAGAAAATGTAGGGTAGTGGTAATACATGACTCTCTTCTGAGGGGGACAGAGGGACCAATCTGTCAGCCTGACATGGTATCCCAGAAGGTATGCTGCCTGCCAGGTGCCCATATCCGAGATTTATGGAGCGATTGTTGAGGATTATCCTATCCTTGATCTTCCTCTTGCTTCTAATGTGTTTGTAGAATGTTTTCTTGTTACACTTGATGTATGTAGCTAGTTTAATCTTGTTTTGTGCCTTGGCCTTTCTAATTTTGTCCCTACATACTTGTGTTATTTGTTTATATTTATCCATTGTAATTTGACCTAGTTTCCACTTTTTGTTGGACTTTTTTTTTTGTTTGCGTTTCAGATAATTGAAGATCTCCTGGTTAAGTCAGGTTGGTTTCTTGCCATACTTCCTATTTTCCCTTCTCATTGGGATAGTTTGCTCTTGTGCCCTTAATAATCTCTTTGAAAAACTGCCAGCTCTCTTGAACTGTTTTCCCCTTTAGACTTGCTTCCCATAGGATCTTACCAACTCCTTGAATATGCTAAAATCTGCCTTCTTGAAATCCAATATCTTCATTGTGCTGTTTTACCTACTAGCATACCTTAGAATCATGAACACTACCATTTCAATATCACTTTTACATAAGCTGCCTTCCACTTTCAAATTTTCTACCAGCTCCTCCCTATTTGTCAAAATCAAATCTAGAAACCCTCTCCATAGTAGCTTTCTCCATTTTCTGAAATTAAAAATGGTCTCCAATACGTTTCAAGAACTTGTTGGATAATCTGTGCCCTGGTGTATTAGTTTTACCGACAGATGTCTGGGTAATTGAAGTCCCCCATCATGACCAAGTCCTGTGCTTTGGATGATTTTGTTAGTTGTTTAAAAAAAAGCCCCACCCACCTCTTCTTCCTGATTAGGTGGTCTGTAGTAGATCCCTACCATGACATCACTCTTGTATTTTACCCTTTTATCCTTACCCAGAAACTTTCAACTATTCTGCCTCCAATTCCCATCTCAACCATCAGCATGGATTTGTCAAGAACAAATCATGTCAAACCAACCTAACAGCTTTTTTTGGCAGGGTAACAAGCCTTATGGATGAGGGGGAAGTGGTAGATATGGTATATTTTGACTTTGTAAGACTTTTGATACTGTCTTGCATGACCGTCTTCTAAAAAACCCTAGGGAAATACAATCTAGATGGAACTATTTTAAGGTAGGCGTATAACTGGTTTGGAAAACCATTCCCAGAGAATAATTATCAGTGGTTCACAGTCAATCTGGAAGGGCATATCACAAGAGGTCCCGCAAGGCTCAGTTCTGGCTTCTGTTCTGTTCAATATTTTCATCAATGATTTAGATAAAGGCATACAGAGTACACTTATAAAGTTTGCAGACAATACCAAGCAGGGAGGAGTTGCAAGTGGTTTGGAGGATAGAATTAAAATTCAAAATGATCTTGACAAACTGGAGAAATTATCTGAAGTAAATAGGATGAAATTCAATAAGGATAAATGCAGAGCACTCCACTTAGGAAGGAATAATCAGTTGCACACGTACAAAATGGGAAATGACTACCTAGGAAGGAGTACTGCAGAAAAGGATTGGGGGGTCAGAGTGGATCACAAGCTAAGTCTGAGTGAACAGTGTAACACCATTGCAAAAAAAGTAAACATCATTCTGGGAGTGTTGTAAGCAAGACACAAGAAGTAATTCTTCCGCTCTACACTGTGCTAATTAGGCCTTAACTGGACTATTGTGTCCAGTTCTGGGCACCACATTTCAGGAAAGATGTGGACAAATTAGAGAAAGTGCAGAGAAGAGCAACAAAAATGATTAAAGTCTAGAAAATATGACCTATGAGGGAAGATTGAAAAAAAATGGGTTTTGTTTAGTCTGGAGAAGAGACAACTGAGAGGGGCATGATAACAGTTTTCAAGTACATAAAAGACTGTTGCAAGGAAGAGGGAGAAAAATTGTTCTCCTTAAGCTCTGAGGCTAGGACAAGAAACAATGGGCTTAAATTGTGGAAAGAGTGGTTTAGGTTGGACAATAGAAAAAACTTCCTTTCAGAATGGTTAAGCACTGGAATAAACTGTCTAGGGAGGTTGTGGAATCTCAATCATTGGGGACTTTTAAGGGATGGTCTAGATAAAACTTAGTCCTGCCCTGGGTGCAGGGGACTGGACTAGATGACTTCTTGAGGTCTCTTCCAGTCTTATGATTCTACATATAATCTACTAGCTATGTAATTTCTTTTCATATGAGTGAGACTAGCATGGATATGTCACTGAGTAATGTGTTTCTAATGTGTTCCTGAAGTTTGGCCTTCATTATTTGTATTAAGTACTGTGCATTTTAAGGCTATTTATTTATTTTTTAAATAAAAGTAACATAAAAGGTGAAAAAGAGAAATCATTCATTGCACATAGTAAGCGCATCTGTCTGGACACTATAGGAGCTTCTCTGGTGCAGTTGTAATGTCAGTCCAAGAACATAAAATAATTCTAATCCCAAAAAAGGACAAAAAAATTACCCTCCCCATCACACTTTGTTAACCTGATCTGGCTCATATACACTCAGTTCAATCTAATTAGACCCATTTTGTTTCAGACCTTATGGAGCCAATCATCTACAAGGCATGAAGAAATACATCATATATATATTGAAAAGCAGGCCACTCTGGGCTCTCTCTCCATTTCACAGTAAAGTCAATCGAAGCCTTCCCATTGACTTCTGTGTATGTTGGATCAGGTCTTATGTGAAATGTCCCAGCATTGCCAGAAACCAGCAGGGAATTCAGCATCAGTCCCTCCACACCATGGAAACTTCTTGGTGGTTCTGGGAACAGTGGGGAAAATCTTGTCACCCTAGTTCCAGAGGACCCATGCTAACAAGAGTGCAGGAGAACTTGCAGTGGCACTAGGATATAGCACAGAGGCACTTTGCTTTCACAGAGATGGTCCTGGTCTTTGGTGGATCCCCTGACTTCCATTTGGATCTCAGTGGATCTGCAGATTTTTGGGGTCCTTTTTAGTTTCCCCAATCTGAATAATGATATATTGGAAGTTTTCCTTTTCTCTGTCCTCTCCCAGGATGTCTTTCCACATGATAATGGCTCAATATTATTATAGATTGCAATTTGTAAAAGAGTCTGCTATAGACTATAAATGGGTTTTAGGATCCATCTGCCTAAATACCTTTTGAAAATGAGATTTAGCCTCTTTAAATAGTTAGGCATTGCAACACTGAGCTCAGCAATACCTAAATGCCTTTAAAAATCTGGGCCTAAGTGAGTTAAATGCCCAGATGTCACTGAAGTTCAGTGGGATTTGGTCACCACCCTGCTATAGGCAGTTTTGAAAATTCCAAACAGAATGTGTTGTACAGATCCTCATATTTCCATGAAATTAGCAACCTCCCGACCCCCGTGAATCAGTGGAATAGTGTGGATTAATATCACTCAGTTGATATTTTACATGACTTGAAACTACATAAACATGTTAAAATATGAATTTCTATTGAAATCAAAGCTGTGTATCATCCCCTATGCAACAAGTTTTATAAAATGTATCTGAAACCACACAGTTTTGAGCATTGTCTATGTGAATGCTTAGTAATTGTTAGGCAATGTAAATATTTTGTCTATTTTGACGTTTTCTCCAATATATTAAAAAGGAGATTAAGGTCAACATTATGAACTAACAGTCTGTAAAATAAATAGTAAGGTTTGTTTAGTTGGAGGAACACACTTTTTTCCTCTAAGCTGTTTAAAGTACATTTTGTACTCCTCTCTAGCTTCTGTGAACTGATTTAAATTAAATTTTGAGGAAAAAAATATATATATTGTGTTTGGGCTGACAACTTGTAGGATAAGTTTTAGGTTGATGAGATTCGAAACACTTGAGTTTTAAATCTTGTAAAATAGAATTTTTAATGGAAACTGCCACAGACCCTGAATTTTATAGTGATGCTGCCAGGCATAGTTATAACTGAAAAGGTGTTAGATAGTGTGTGGCTATATTATCATGCTAAAAAGAAAAGCAAATCAAGCCTGAGACTGAGTCATGTTTTGAAATCCTGTTGTCAAAATCTGATTGTATGAAGGACAATCTTGGATTATACAGCAAGAGGTTTTTCGCCCCCTGCTCACCCTTTAAGTCCTGGGGCTGTTCTTTGAATAAGAACAGCTAGTCCTAGCTCCCTGAATTTCTGCAAAAAACAGAAGGATGACAAGTCAGTAGCTCTGGACCTTCTAGAGTTCTCATAAAAAATGCCTGATAGATACAGCAGTAGCAAGGCTGACTGCTGCAGATTTAATTTGATCTTTCAAGTGAGGATTTAAAATATTGTTCTTGTCCCAGTTAGAATGTTACCACTTAAGTTTCAATATAAGAGAGGCTTTTTCATCATCATAGAGTGAGGACTCACTAACACTTTAACTGACAACATTTCACTATTTGCATTATCTCTCTGTGCTTGTGCATCTTTCACGAGTGACAGATGATAAGAGCTTATGTAAGGAAAGATCTACGGTAAAATCAAGAAAATGCTTCACATGTCATGCTATTGGAGACTGCAGAGGAAATTGGCAATGCTAGAAACTGCATCAAAAATCTTATTTTTTCCTCTTAAATGAGCATTTTTGCAGTTTTTGGCTGCTGCTGCTGCTTTACAGGGAAGCATGTGGCATCCATCTTTTAACAAGAAAACTGAAGATTCAGTGAATAGTAAAAACCTCTGTGAGTGTTCTTAGACTCAAAGGGATGGCTTTGCCTAGATTAAAAGTAGATGTTAAAAATTAATCTAGTGTCTGTAAATAGAAGTACAGTGATTTAAGATCAATTCTGTTAAAGGAAATAAGGTGATTATTCTGCATGCCTTATGCTACCTGAAGAGCTGAGGTGTGCTCAGTTAAAATTACTGCATTATTTCATTTTATTTTATTATTAAGGTTGTTATCAGAGGGCCAAGTTTTGCATTGATTTGTACCTAAAACAACCTTGTTGAAGACAGTGGGATTGCACCAATTGTAAATTGGCACAGAATTTCAGCCATGGTGTTCAAGGAAGATCACAGCCTGCTAAAATGGGTCTGGGTTCAATCAAACTTATGGATCTCACATAATTCTTCCTGTTATAAGAATGTCTTCATGTTTTAATGATTGCGTAGGGGCGAGTCTCACCATTTGCTGTTCTCATTTGTCACAAGAATGAATGATCAGAATCGGAATGTCTCCAATATTCTGCGAATTACAGAAGTGTGTTTTAAGATGTGAACCTTTTTATATTGTTTTGATTGGCTTGGCATTCCTTTCCTCTCCCTATGCAGTCTAACAGAGCTGTGGGAAATGCTTGGAACTGGCCAGCCAATCTAAATACATAGACTGTCTAAAGCTCAAACACTGCAGCAAACTATTACATTTCACGAAATTTATTAGGTATTAAAATTCCAGCACCTCATGCCTGTGTTAAAGATTGTAATGAGTGCTGAAACAGCACAATATGAAGATTGCCATTAGAATGGGAAATGTTAATAACTTACCCCATCCTAATTTTAATCACTTGCTTTCTCTGTCTATGTACAGCATGGTGATAATGACTTGTCTGGTGTCCCTAATTAAGAAGATTCTATTGTAGAAATACCAAATCTAACAGAGAAGCGTAACTATATGGCTATACTGTGATAGAAAAACCCTGTGACACTGAGTTTCAGACCCTGGGTCAGCTGATTCAGGCTCATGGGGTTTGGGCTGCAGGGCTATAAAATTGCAGTGTGTAGACGTTTGTGCCCAGGCTAGAGAACAGACTCTGACATTCCACCCCTTTCACTGGGTCTCAGAGCCCAGGCTCCCTCCCTAGTCTAAATGTCTACCCTGCAATTTTGTATCCCCACAGTCCAAGCCCCGCAAGCCTGAGTCAGTTGACCCAGGCTGGCCATGGCTGTGCTGCAGGTCTTTTACTGCAGTGTAGACCTTTAGGGCTAGATTTTCAAAGGGGTTGCAGCCTGGCTCCTGTGCGTGCACAGTGTTGCATGCAGAACCGTGCATGTATACTTCTGAGCATTAATGGGTTGACCCAAATTTCACTGAAGTCAATAGAAAGATTCTGGATCAGGTCCTTATACCTAAATGTGTTACTGATAGTCTGTAATACCTGCGTATGCAATTATGAAAATTAGTTGCTCAAAAGCTTTGTGTGCAGGTGTTTGTGGGTACGCAAAGTTGTGTTTGCACAAGCAAAGGCCGTATTTTGTATTTTTTATTCTTAAATTCTGTCCAGATTGTACTTTCACGCTGGTGAACAAAACCCATGTGAAAAATAATTGGCCAAATTCTGTGGACTTTACTTGACTTCTCTGGGTGTTTTTTTTTAAGGACTGAAGAATTTTACCCAGGATTCTAGGGGAAACATTTCTTTTAGGATCTCAGCTACTTTTACTTATTAGCCACTATTAAATTTTGTGTTAAAGGCAGTGAATCTTTAGATATATGTATGGTGGGTTGAGCAGTCTTGTTTAGATGATGATTCTCAGGCTGAGACTGATTATATACAATTCATGTAACTACCTGGCTGAAGGGTAATGAGCCCTAAGCTGAGTTACTGTTTTGGGGTCATTGAGAAAGGGTAAAGGTTTACCTGTTG
Organism: Mauremys reevesii; assembly: GCF_016161935.1. Taxonomy (NCBI): domain Eukaryota; kingdom Metazoa; phylum Chordata; order Testudines; family Geoemydidae; genus Mauremys; species Mauremys reevesii. Next base: position 83,195,570 of record NC_052627.1, on the reverse strand, counting down.
TGGACTCAAGTTCCAAGACATAATTGTATTTGTGATGAAGCTCTGACGATGTGTGGCCCACCTCATTCATTCTCCATCTGATAGATCACACCTGAAAGTGACTTTTCCTCATTGCCTACAGTGTTTAATTTTTCTCTTCCTCTGCTATTATTTTTTATTTTATTGGTTCTCATCTAACTCTGAAACATTTTGGAATAAATATTATATATAAAGATGCATCTTCTCCCATTGATTTCAATGGAGGCAGGATTATTTTCCTCATCTCCTTAGTATCTGTTTATTCACTGGAACAAGGGAACAAAAAAGAGAGAGGGAGTTGCTGAAGCTATATGGAAAACATATGGCTCTCACTGACTTTAGTAGCTTTGTAACTGGGAGGTGCTAGATAGTCCTTTCACGTTGTCTTTCTAGTTCTTTTATCTGACTGTATAAGAAATTATCTTTTGAAAGAACTGTTTGTCAATAGTGAAGTCTATTTTACATGAATACCTAAGTCATTCTTAGAAGTAGCTGAGGTATAACGGTTAAATACATGCAAGTAAACACAACATTACATGGTGCCAGTATTACCGAACCCCCATATTCTTAACAGCTTTACTTTCCAGTTCTGCACAGGGTTTTCAGTCATCTGAACAGTTCCCTATGTTGATTTTAAATTGGAAATCTCTAACTCAGGCCTCCAAGGTGATGTTGATCCCTTCCCTCAGCTAATGAAAAAATGAATCCAAGAATAAGTTTTGTGATTGCAATAATCACAGACATGACTTCTGGTTGGAATTAGAGTGCCCCCGGGGCTCTATTTATTAAAGGTTGTAAGGTGGCAACTTAGGAAGCTGGAGGACCCCATTCCTGAAGTAATAGACCTGCATACAATACGGCATTAAAGGTGTTGGTCCAGCTGGGGAAAATAATAATAAATGTGTACCAATACAAAGCTGGCTTCCCAGAAAACATACATGTATATTTCCTGTTACAATGCAGGAACTGATGAAGAGGGTTTACCTCCTTTCACTTTTAGGCACAGCCTCTCAAAATCTCAAGTTTATTGGCATTCCTTACAGGAAAAAATTACCATCTGCTAAAGAATTCATTTTTCTCCTAAGTATTGTGATTTACAATTTCTCAGCAACAAGGTGGCTCAGAGCATACATTATAGTTAGTTTTATTTCTCTAAACTATCATTTCTCACTCAAGTGCTCAATCGATGATTGTGCTTAGGGTTGAATAAACCTATACATCTGAGGAAGTGATGTCATTGCATGATGCTTAAGCTGTTGCTAGACTACAATGCCACAGATAGGATGTCATATGACTCAACAAAAGCAAAAATTCTATGGCCCTGATTCTGCTCTGACTTGCACTGGTTTTATACAAACTCTACTGACTTCTGAGGAATGCCTGACTTTAAACCATTGTTAGATCACTATCAGGCCTTCTGTAGATCACCAAAGCTGGAAATCATTTAAAAATTCTGAAATGAGTTTTAAATAAAGAATTAAAACTTGAATATTTGAATGGTTTATTTACCAGCACAAGTTATATGCAAAGCTACATATCTGATCTGCTGTAGCCAAATTTACTACGAACATAGAAGATGTAACTCTACTGACTGGAAGAGAGGTGTGCCTTCTTAAATCAGTGTTTAGTTTGGTTCATGTGGAACACAATATTAAATTTTAGCCCTGAACTAGCCTTTTTTGTGTTCCAGATGCTTTGCAAATATTGGGTCAAGCACTGCTCAGTTACAGTGCATGTAACCCTGTTGACTTCAGTGTAATTACCCCAGGATCACAGCAGGCAGTGGAAAGCAAAATTTGGCCTGTTAGTCACAATCTTCAAGCCTTTCAAATTCATTCCAGTAGTCCTGCTGAAGTCACTCATGGGAATGAGGACTGCAGATCCAGCCCCATTACCTTAAAACAGTCCTGTGAAATAGGCAAATGTCACCCCTATTTTAGACATAGGGAAACTCAGACACAAAGGTTTTGACTTGCTCTCAAGGGCAAAGAGCGAGTCAGTGCCTGGGATTACAAATAATATTTATCTCTCATATTGTATTTCTTGTTCATAGACCCAAAATGCTCTTCAAAGCTGGGTATTGTTAAGTATTATTCATAGTTTATAGATGAGTGAACTCAGGCATAGAAAAATGAAGGGCCATATAGTGTCTGCAGCTCAGTAGTTGCCCAAAGAAGGAGTTTTCCAGAGCACCACCTGGGGGTGATATGACTGCATCACTCTCAATGCAGGGCTGTGTCCAAAGGGCACCGCATGAATAGAATGAATAGAAACCAGGACTACTGGCTCCTCAGTCACTTGCCTTTCAATTAGTTTAGAACTCAGGACGTTCTTGATTCTCAGCCATGGGATCAAAGCACTAGACCAAGTAAATCTCTAATCTAGAAATAAATCATTAGTACTCTGTCAGAGGTTGTTATATGACAATTCTTTTCTGTTACTGAAAGTCATACTTGTATCCATGCAACATTGCAGAGTCTGGTACTTGTATTTTATTGACTTTATGTTCTGTTACATATGTTGTAATGTAATGGCAGCTGAGAGACAGGACTCAGCACACATGGGTTTTCCTGATTCTGCCATTGACTCAGTTGACCTTTTACTTCTCTATGCCTCAGCTTTCCCCATCTGTAAAATGGTGTTTTTAAAGAACTTAATGATGTTTTTAAAGAGCATCAAGAGCAATAGAAGATGGGTTGCTTATGTGCTAAGTACTGCTGTTATTGGGCCCAATTCTGTCACTCACAATTCATGTTGTATATTGTCCCAGCCCTGGAGGAGTCTTATTCAGGCTTCATTTAATGCAGCAATACTTTTAAATTTCACTCTAAAAACCAACCAACCAAAAACCCACACGTCTCAATTTTTTAAAAGTAAGAGTTAAAGGCTGCATGACTATTTTGATTGTGCCTTATGTTTAATATACACATTATTCAATGTCAATAAAAATTACTCATATGCTACAGGTGAAGAAAGGCTCCACGGCTGCAGAAATGTGAGTGCCTTGAATCCAAATGCTACATTCCCTAAAACCTCCCATAAAACAATTTGGCTTTTGCTCATGGTTGAGAGAATGCTTGTTATTTTAACAGGGTACAGAGCCAGATAGACTCTGCTGGCTATGTGCAACTGTAAATTGGCTAGAAGCATACTTTTTATGGGTAGCTTTGCCTACCTGCTTTCAGATGTCACCACTGCCCCCTGGTCCCCAATCTGTTCATATTAAAGATAAGTTGCACTCAGATGTGCAGAGATGTTTTCAGTTTTTTAATAGAATATGGTGTTGCATTGAGTCATAAGCCACAGTTGCACAATTGATATTTTAAGAGGTTGTTTATATTGGGTTTAACTTTTAGAAGATACATACAACACTTGTTCCACTGAGCATTATACTATACATTACTATCCATTGCTTTCAAAGCTCTTTACAAATATGGCCCCACATTTAAAGATGAGGAAAGCTGAGGCCCGCAGATGTCACTTATTCAAATCACTGGCAGAACTGGAAACAGAATCCATGGGTCTTGAGTCCTGTGTCCCAGCCGATGAATTACAGCTACATTTACATTGCAGCAGATGTAATAGAACATCAAATCAACTAGATACAGTTATCAGACCCAGTATCATTGCACTGCTACAGCTATGATTTTCTGTAGTAGAAAAAGAATATAATGTTGACATGAGAGGAAGTTACTCATATCCTGATGGGAAGCTACGGGTGTAAATGCTAGTTAGAATTCTTTATGTCTTTAATGAGAGTGCATTTAAATGGTCTTTGCATAGCTTACTGAACATGTTCCCCTTCTTTTACTTGCTTTTGTTTGTTTCTGTCATTTTTATTGCTTTTCTTTGTTTTAATTCATCCTAAATCGTTATGGCTGTATCTCTAAAGGCAGAAGCAAAGGAACACAAATATACCGAATGTTTACTACCAAGATGATGATTTCCCTAGCAACAATAAGCATGTGGTGTTTTTCAAACTCGTTTTTGGACTGTTTTAGTTATTTTGTTTGAACCATGTGACTAGAGAAGCCAGAATGTAGTCATTACTGAAATGAGTGCATAGGACAGTAAATAAGCTCTTAACAAGTGGGCAGACCATGAAAATGATCTCTTCATTTCTGTCGTCACTGCCAAAGCCTCAGGACATTGAAGTCACAGCCACAGAAAGTCCTGTGACATCAATGCTGTATCTACCCAAATGGATATTGAAATCCTTGGAGCCCTCTAATGCTCCTTTCCTCCAAACCCCAAAGTAGCAGTTCTGCAAAGCTGATTTCTCCAGTTACGTATCAAAGAGAGGATATCTGGAGATGCTTCTGCTCTTTTTCTTTTCTAGTGCTGCAAACACTGAAGTGTATCTGGCAGGTACCAATACACTAGTTTATATTTAGAAAGTTCTGTAAATCTCCAGACAGAATCAGAGTGACCTCAGTGGGTCCTGTAATTCAACAGAAAGCGCTATGATTGGAACCTGTGGGGAAGTATTAAAAAAACCCCTCCACTAACTGTCCAGCAAAAGAGAAAAATCTTTAGCAGACATACATCAGTGAATGTCAGGTTCTCATACAGAAAAAATAATTAAGTTAAAGTTTTCAATCTTGAAGTGGTTTTAAAAAAGAAAGGAAATAGTAAAGGTTTTGTAAATCAGATAAAGTTTAACTATACAGTGCCTGGAAAATAGATTAGTTTATCATCATACAAAGGCAATTTTTTTCAATGCAACCAGAGTATAATATTAACTGTACTGGGAATTATAAATGTCCGAATCTGCATGCTGCTGTATAAATTCACACAGCAAGGAGAAATCAGAAGGGATTAGTGCAGTTCCTTTACTTTAGACTTGAAAGGTTCTTACCAAGGTCTCCATTCAGTCGTCTTCTCCAGATTCCTTACCAATGAGATATGACTGCAGGCAAGAAAAACCTGGCTACCTTCCTTTCATAAACTTGTCAGCTTTTGATGTGGCAGCTAGGAATCAGTCTACATAAAATTTCTTGCAGTGAGCTGGAGTTATGCTTTATCACTTGTTTAACAAATATTTGTGTTTCAGGCAGCTTTAACTCATTGTTTTTGCTTACTGATGTGGAGCAGAGGTCAGAAGCATTCTATTGAAAAGTTCCTAATAGCAGACCTGGTTTGCTGGGTTTCTAGTCTCAAACACTACCTTCCACTCATTTTTATGTGAACTTAACATTTTAAAATAATCTTACATGATTTTAGAAGTTTTTTAAAAAGTGGAATATATATAAATGAGATGTAATATTATCTCTGATTACTTCACATTAGACTTTCATGTGATCATAGCAATTAGAGATGAGAAAGAAGATTTTATAATTGCTCCCCAGGAAATTCTGCACCAAAAAATTAAAAATTAATATATAATATTTTCAAATTCTGCAAAATTCTTCATATTTTGTTTGTCAAAATAAATCACACCAGTTTCAATTATTTTTGGTAATTTATTTCAAAATATCTGTCAGCAAGTATGTCTGTAACAATACAGACAACAAAAAAGATTCAGAAATTTTTTTTTGACAAATAGATTCCTTAATAGACATATTAATAGTGAGTAATACTTCATTTAAACTACAGTATAGAACCATATTTCCCACACCCCTCAGATGCAAAGGCCTGGGGGAGTCAGGGATAATGGATGGAGCTGAGAGAGAGGGAAGTAATTGCTGGGAAGGAGCCTGGATGTGAACTTGCAGGGTTGTTGGGTATGGGGTGGGGTGAAGTATGGAATGGTTTTTTTTGGGGGGGGGCAGGGAGAGACTGTTAGGGCGCTTCCCCCATGCAGACCCTGACTGACGCCTAATCTCTCCCATTCAGTCAGGCACATCTGCCCTGCACCCCCATGTGTCCTAGCATCACCTGTTCACATGTGTCCCTCCACTCCCACTCAGACACCCCCTCCCCCATCCCCATGTGGCTCTGCACCCCCTCCTCCTGTCCTCATGTGTCTCTGTGCCCCTACTCAGCCACCCCATGTTCCTATGTGGCCCTGCATCCCTCCCGCCATGTGTTTCTGTGCTCCCACTCAGCCACTTCCCTATCCCAATATGTCCCTGCACCCTCTCCCTCTTTTCCCATGTATCTCTGTGCCCCCACTCAGTCCAACCCCCTTACTCCTGTAGCTCTGCACCTCCCTCCCCCTCTGCCCATGTGGCCCTGCACCTCCCCTCCCATTCAGCCCCTACCCCACTCTGTCCTCCCCCACTAGTCCTTATGAGCGCCGTCTGTCTCCCCAGGAGCCCCATGCTGTCTGTCTTCCCATAGCCCGTGTCTCCTGACTGGGCCTGGGAGACACTGTGAAGAAGGCAGACTTTTTCTCTTCGCTAGCTGGCTGGGAGCAGCTGCTGTGTTCTAGTGCCACAGTGCCCTCTGGTGGGCAAAAGGAAGAATGGCAGCAACATTCCAACAGAAGCGTTTTTGGTGCAAAATATTAAAAGTATGCACAGCACATTAATTATGTGCACACTGAGTGGCGCACAATTCCCTGAGGATTATATAATCTATTCTGCTGTTGGTGCAGGATTGTCCCTGACAATATCTGCTCAAGGTCTCTGCTCAGTTTTAAAATAATTAAGCCATGAGGCAAAAGCATTTCTTCCCTTAAGAGAATATTCTACAGATCAACAGCATTGAATTGGGCATTGAGTTGATGCCAGGTCTATCCTAACTTGCACTTTTACTGCAATGACCCTTATGGCATTGCAGTAGCTGGGGAATAGCGAAGGCATAGGAATACCATGGCCATGCCTCCTCCTTCACACCCTCTGCACTGGTGATATTTCCCAGGGAAGCCTTATAGCTACAGTGAAAGTCCATTGTGCTGGAGCAAAGGGGGGGCAGACCTTGGGCTTGATGATCCGCAAAGAAATGTTTAAACACTTCTTGAAATGTTATTTAGGGAAGGAATGATTCCCTAATTAGTTCAATATAGAAAATAGCTCCTACAAAACTAGCTCTGGTAGGAATATTCTCCCTCTTTATGTACTGTGTTCACAAACATAGGCCTTAATCTTAACCATGAACTTTATGCAGAGTATCTCTTTCCCCTCTATCAGTGGTCGCACACCAAAATATTCTATTCTACATAGGATCTCATACCGTGCTTATTACCACAGTATCAAGTATGTATGTGGCCAGAAAATCTACAGCATATTAGAAAATTAAAGCATCCAAAGTAGTGATTCAATAATACATTACATCTCACATCTTCATTTGTTCTGATTACTTCTGTTACAGAAGACCCTGTATTATTGTCTTCCTGTGGGTGGCAGGAGTTCATAGAACATTAATATTGCTTTGTACTTGCAATCTGTACAGCTTTAAACAGAATAATCAGTTTCACTTTAAAGATTATGGAATGGCAGCAGCCATCTTAAATTTCTCTATAGAAAATCAGATTAATAAAGGAGAGTTTGTTACTGCCTTGAAGCTGGTGTATTATTTCAGTTACCCTAAGTGAGAGTCTATTCAGTTTCCAAATCTCACACTGCTTTTGTATTTTTATTATTGTATTACAAAATTGTATTACAAAAATGCCCCATGCCAGATGAAGCCCCATTGTGCTAGGCACAGATCCCAACTGGCAGTTCCCTCCAAAAAGATGTGTTGCTGAGGTACAGGGGTAAGAGATTTGCTTTAGTCCCGCAGGAAGTCTCTGCCAGAGCTGAGAACGGAACCGAGATCTGTTTAGTCCCAATCCTGTGCCTTCATGAAAAAACTGTCCTTCCTATCTTTTGCACATCAGTTTGCAGGGCTATTCCCACTACTGCAGTTCTTTGCTGCAGTTGTCTTGACCTTCCTTATTTTGTGCTTTCTGTCAGTGTCGCTACCAAGTCTCCAGACCTCCTCTTCTTTCCTTTTATGCCATTGACCAAACTGGCCATTTAAAATCTGGGTTGCAGCAGTAGGAAAAGGAGGGTTTCTTTGAATGTGGGTTGCATGTTTTGGCTCTTTAGAGAACATATTTGGATGGATCTTCAGTGGCTTTGTAGCACTGACCTTTGGTTTTCTCACTACACCTATCAGAGGCCTGTAGTCCTTTTAGCCTTCTACCTTTAAAGGAAGGATTCATTATGTTTAGAGGTGCTAGCAAAAAGCCAACCTTCGCTCAATGTCCTCAAACGGGACTTACAAATTCACACTGCAGATGCCTAACCTGGAATGCACAATAGTAATTAATGTACAGTCTGTTGTGTGAATGTCTGCATGCTTCATTAGCTATGATTCTGTTCTTGTCTGCCAGCAAGTGGGGCTCTTGAAAGCATGCTATCAGTAACATCCTCTCTTGATGAATAATTCACACAAATAAATTCATTGCAAGGGTGTGTGATGAAATGCTTCTGTGCGTAACCTGGGCAAAGGGACCTGTAGTTATTAATAAAACATTGACTGACCATCTTTTTAGAGCTTCCCTTGACTTGTATCAAAATGGAGGTTGATTAAAATCAGAACAGTAAAAAACAACAGCTCATAACCAGCCCGGTAGAACAATCATGTCTTTGTGGTTATTTTGTTACACATACTTTAACTGCTAATACTGTCCATTCATTCGGTTTGCCTTTATGCAGTTGCCAGTTAAACAACTTTAGAGGCTCCAAGCTTCAATTATCTGCAGATAGGCAGTAGTCCCACGGTCCATGTTCAAATTGATGAAGAATGCAGAATAATTCCTAGAGCAGCTGGTTGGGTGGAAATGACAGTAAAAGGGTAGAAAGACTTGTTAGCAGGTTTGGGAACGTTTAATTTTAAAAAAAAGGGAAGTGGGTTGTATTTTTTTTTCTATTCATTTGTTCAAACAGGAGCTGTATAAAAGAGGAGTATAACAAATACCATTCTTTTTTTTTTTACTGGTTATTGGGGCAGTCCTTTTGCATTTTGTTTCCTCTTATACTTAAAAGCATGGTCCCTTGGTTCTTGTAACACTACAAGTTTCTAGACGTTTCTTTTATTCTGTCTTGAAAAATGTTTCTATGCCCTTAAGTAATTTTAAGTGTATGATACATCATCTCTTTTTTTATAAGCAAATATTAAAAATGAGTACACTTGACTCAATAATTAATCAACAAACACATATATCACCATTAGCCTTTTGATAACTAATTGTTCAGGGATCTTTCCTGACATCCCTACTTCCATTGGCTCAGATTGTGAAACCCTTGCTCACACTGAAAATGTACTGTACACCATGTAATCTTAAATAAAAGGGATGATATTCTGGCCCCATTGAAATCAGTGGGACTACTTGTGAAATAAAGTACTACTCCATAAATAAGAAAGGGATTAACAATCTGACCCACTAAGTAATAATTTAGCACATGATTAATCCCACTGACTTCACTGGGACTACTTGGAGATTAAGTTACTACTCAGGATGAATTTCATCCCTGTTCAAGGGTGCAATACAAAGCCCATACACAACTTAAATTATACTTAGACTCTCAGAATAGGACAAATTTCAGCCAGTGTGTTAACCCCTGAGGAACTTCAATGCTTAGTTAAGATTTTTGCAAAAGGAAATCTTTTTTAGAAACACTTGTGCCTTCAGTTGGGAGTTCACAGTACCTGGGATTGGAGACCCTCCAGCAGAATCAGAGAAAACTACATTTACTATTCCTGGAGTGAAAATCTGGCCCCGCTGAAGTGAAAGGAAATTCTGCCATTAACTTCAATGAAGCTAGAATTTCACCCCATTTATTTATGAAGAAAAAAGGGAAGACCCTGCTCCCTCACATTTCTGTGTTTTTAAATCATAAGGAAACAAAATGGCCCAAGCCTAATTTTGTATTAATTATTATAATTGATTTTATATTTCTAGTACAGTAGTGCCTAGTGGCCACCAGGTTAGGACCCAGTTGTTCTAGGCTCTGTGCAAACATATAAAAAATGACAGTTCCGGCCACAAAGAGTTAACAATCTAAAAATCCTTTGCAAATCACATTCAGTGGGTGGAAATGCACCTGTAAAATAAGCAGTGATCTGCACAAGTCACTCGGTTTTACAAAGGAAAAGAAGTGAGACATTGCTGTTGGCATTTGCACTGAAAGAGTGAGAAAATGACTAGGACATAATTCCTGTTTCATGAAAAGCCTATGGATGTGTCTAAATAAATAATTCCTTTCACTGGTTTACGTTTAAAAGGTGTAACCTTCCTCAGGAAGGTGGGGACTGGTGAAACAGGAGTCCAGATCAGTTTATTACAACAGAGGCCAAACCATGAGCCGATTTACAACTGGTGAAAGTTCACTACTGTTAATGGAGTTGTACAGGATGAAAGGCCATGATCCAAAGCACGCTGAAGTTCATTGGTTGGGAGTCTTTCCATGTATTATGTTAGAACTGACTTTGGCTCCAAGCTACACTATTTAGTAGATGAAGGAACCTGCCCTATTTGTGAAGATAGTGAAGTTGTGTACCCTTCTTTTGTTAAAATGTGTGAAATGAATTGTTTTAAACTGTGTTGGTTGAATAATTTTACTCTGGAAAATTAATCCACCTTTACTCTGATTAGTTTGGATAAACTCTGATTTAACTTTGGATAAAGTTAAAGGGACAGAGGTAAATTAGAAAGAGAAGGTTAATTTAAAGGCAAACTTCTGTCCTGAATTACACCTACAGGACATGCAATAAATCAGGCAAAAGTGGATTCTGGGTCTATACGTACCATATTGAACAGAGAGAGAGAAAACTGGGGAACAACACAAAATGAAGGAGCAGGCTTTTCAAGGCATTGTAACCTCCTCCTGTGGATCCTCTTTGCAGAGGAAACTTTTGAGGTACCCTGTTCATGTTTCTTCCAGGATAAAATGTTTTCCCCACTCCGTTTATCATGCAAAAGGGCTGAGGCTATGCATTTTTATTTTATATTTATATTCAGCATTCTATATTTTATTTATATGATGAAGTAGCTTGAGGCCAACTGGGTGGATTAGCTTTCTATAGTTAGCAAAACCTCCTTCATTATGATCTCAGCAGTCTGCTGCTCAATCTATTTGTTGCAACTAAATTATCCAGTTAATTTTGCTCTTTCGCCCATTTGCAGAATGATCCTGATTCATATGAATGCATTTGTTATTTGTAAGTATTCATAGAATAGTTTATGCAAACAAATTTCAGATTGCAAATTGGTTACTTTGTTTACTCTGTTTTCTATTTGTGGTCACCCAACTCATATGCTATTGGTTTGGCTGCCAGATCGCTGGTCTTAAACTTATAAACAGGCAAATAATAAAGGGCTATTTTGTTAAAGAAATTGGAGTTATTTGTACTTTTACTGTCAAAGTCCACAGAGTAGCATTTGTTGTTTCACGCTGGAAGACATGAATGTATAATTTTATGCTTTGCTAATGTGTGTGTTGGTTTAGTTATTTAGCAGAACAAAGGAAACCATTGTGCTGCTGGAACTCCTTTTTCATTTTTTGTCTTTTAATGATATAATTATTGTTTAATATTAGCATATAATAATAATAATACCTGACTCTTATATAGCACTTTTTAATCAGTAAATCTAAAAACATTTTATCAAGGATGTAAGGATTATTATTCCTATTTATGGAAGGAGAAACTGGGACACAGAGTTTGAAGGCCAGATTTTTAAAGGTATTTAGGCACCTAAGGATGTAGATAGGTGCCTAGTAGGATTTTCAGAAGTGCCTGTCTGCGTCTTTAGATGTCTAATTATCTTAAAGAAGATCTGGCCCTAAATGTCTTGCCCAAGGTCATCCAGCAAGCCCATGGAAGAGCAAGGAATAGAATCCAGGTCTCCCGATTCCCAGTCCAGTGCTTTATCCAATAGGCCACACTGCCTACCCATTGACTTCAGGTAAAATTTTCAGAAGTACCCCAGTGACTGAAAAGCCTGAGACTATGGCTACACTTGCAGATGTAGAGCACTGGTAGTTAAACCAGCCCTCAGAGACAGCAGCAGGGAAAACACTGCTGTGTATTTACACTGTCAGCTGCAAGTGCAGTGGCATGGCCACATTAGCAGCTCTTGCAATGCCACAGAGAGCAGTGCATTGTGATAGCTATCCCAGTGTGCAAGTGGCTGCAGTGTGCTTTTCAAATAGGGGGGGTGGAGTGTGACAGGGAGTGTGTTGTGTGTACGTGGGGGGAGAGACAGTGTGTTTTGGGGCAGAGAGTGTGTCAGCATGCTGTCCTGTAAATTCAGACAGCGGCAGAGGGAAGGGGGAAACCCTGACATCAGCCCTCACCCCCACCTCTCTCTCACACACACATGCACAAATGCCTGCCTCTGCAGCAGCAGTATTCCACAGTAATGGTTTGTTTTGTGTACCGGAGCAGATAAGCATGCTGGATGTCAGAAATGGAGCTTTGAAAGGGGGTATCCGCATTCCTACAGTGAGTTTAAAACAATGACCAGAGTGGCCACCTGACTTCAAGACATTTCTGGAGGCCAATCATAGTGCAGTAATGCAACACATCATCCACATTGACACCTGGATATTTCAGCCAGGGCACAGCAAGCTCTATGCTTCTTAGGGAGGTGGATTACCACGGGTGCTCCAGCCGTGGAGTCCAGGTGCTATAAGTGCCTTGCCAGTGTGGACACCTCAGGAGTTAGGGTGCCCGGGGCTGATTTAATGTGCTCTAACTTGCAAGTGTAGCCAAGCCCTAAGTCACATTTTCAAAAGGGATTTAGGCCCCTAAAGATGCACAGAGGTGCCTAGGGGAATTTTCAATAGTGCCAAAGCAGATTAGCACATAGAAATGAATGGGATTTAGGAGCCTAAACTTCTTGGGCAGATTTGAAAATCCCACTATCCCAAATTAAAATGTATTTAGATGCCTAAAGATGCAGATGCTTATCTGAATCTTCAGTATCTAAATATCTTTGAAAATCTGGCTGCTAAGGGCCTAAATTATACTGAGTTTCAGTGACTAAATTACTTTTGAAAATGAGACTTAGGCTTCCAAGCCACATAGGTGCTTTTAAAAATGTTATCTAGTGTCTTCAGATATTAACTCTTATGAGCCCCCATCCCTTTGTTTGTGCTATATTGGGCTTCTATAAATTACCAAATGTAGTAGCAACTCAATACTTATCACTGTGTTTCTCCAGTTATTCTGTTCACACACTGGAGTTACCCTGACATAACAGTGGATTTAATGCACTAGTGAATTAGGCCTAGTGGGTCTGATTCTCAATTACACTAATGTCCTCTTACACCACTCTGGCATCACAAAAGGGCCTTGTTGTGGGTGGAGACTGCTCCTTCTTGTCTGAAGTGACATCTTAGCCTGTGCAGATCTTAGCCAGTGCCCAGAGCTGTTAACTGACAATACACACTGCAAGGCCCATCTTTTCTCCCAGATACTTAGGGAGGTCTAGTCTAAGGAGTGGACAGGGGGTTGCGTCTGTTGCATAGAAATGTCAATGTATTTGCTAGGGTCTTTCTTTGTTACGATGGGAATTGCAGTCCCGTATACAGTATTTTATTGTGAAATTAAACCATATAAGGGTACCCAAGGCAAGGAATGAGTTGCCTAAATGTGCTTTTATAAACTGAAATAAACAACATTTCTTCTGTGCACACTCGCAGTCACTAAAAATTTGTCTCAAATTAAATATTGAAAAAAAGAAAATGTAAAGGAATTAAAAATAACGAATAATAATAATACTTAGCAATTATATAGCATTTTCATCCATAGATGACTAAGTACCCCAGGAGGGAAGGATTATTGTCCCAATTTTTCAGATGGGGAAACAGAGGCACAGAATTTTTAGGTGACTTGTTCAAGGTGACAGAACAGATCAGTGGTATGGCCAGGAATAGAACCCAGGTCTCCTGACTCCCAGGCTTTAACCATAATTTTAAAATATGCAGAACTACTTTGTTATTGGGACTTCTGGCATTGGAAAAGCTCTCTTCCATGGATGAAAATGAAGTTTTGCATTTTTACGATGCATGGGGGAGGCAATTTGTGATTACTGCCTGAAAGGGAAAAGAAGTGGAAAGGAGTTGAATTATGTCTGTATGACTTTTGGCCACTTCTCGGAAGATTCTTTAAGTTGCAAGCTATTTTCTGACAGGGACTGGGTCTTTCTATGTGTTTTACAGTGCCTAGCACATTTTGCCGACTGTCGTAGTATACATCATCACAATAATGGAGATGAGTCCTAATCAAAGCCATGGATCCCAACTATGTGAAGAGAAGGATTTGACATCTGGATCAGAATTGTGCAGCTTAGGCTGCTCTCTATTTATAAGATCTGCCATTAATGGAATGCGCCAATCTAGTGGCAGTGAGATGATGGGGGGGGAGGTCAGAGAAAGGAGTGAGGCAGGGTTGTTCTTTTCCTTCCCACTCTACCACTGATCTGACATGAAGGGATGGTGGGAGTTTGCATACTTTGGGATTTACAAGTGAGCAGAGCATTTGGTGCTCTGGTTGGTAGAAGCCCCATATTGCTTCTAAATCTTAAAGGTCTGAGGTCATGGGAACAGCAGAGGAGTTATTCTGTCCTGTTGGAATTGTGTGGGGTGAGTGTGGGGTGAAAGAAAAGGCTGCCTAACTGCCTCCTAAGGACCACACTCCTTCCTGGAGAGGGGAAGTTGGTTGCCCTCCCCCACCCCAGCAGCAGCTGCTATCAGACTAGAAGGGAGTGGGCTGCGTAGTTAACACTCTCCCTTAAAGAGGACACATCAATGATGGTTTGGAGAACAACATTATGGATCCAAGTAGATAGAGTGTGGTCAGTGGAGAGTAGATTGTGTTTGAAAAGAAGGAGCTAGGTCCTATTGATGGAGTGGGGAAGAAATAGGGCAAAAAGTTCAGATAAGCATCAAACTTTAAGATGTTTATTGAAACCTCTGAACCTTTTGAGAGTTCATTCAGAGTTCACCTATCAGCATGTATTCTCCTACATTTCTTCCTAAGCTCATTTCCTTACATGGAAGTTTTGTTCATAATATGACTCTGCTTAACCCTATCAGCACCACTTATTTCCCTAATGGGGAGAAGATCCACTAATGGGGGTAAGTTGGGGGAGGAAGAGGAGGGTGTTGGGATGACTGGGATTTTCAAAGGAGCCTAAGGGAGTTAGGAGCCAAACTCCCACTGAAATTCAACCCTGTTTAATATCCTTGAGAATCCCAGGTGATGAAGTTACATTGTCAATTCCTTACTCGTACTAATCCCATATTAATTTGAAAAATTTTAAGTACTACTGCTGAATTGATAGATTAACCAAAGTAGGCTAGTATACTCAGAGGGCACTGTAGAGTCAGTAATTATAGAAGGCAGAACACATATATGTTAGTAAGTTAATAACTATCTAATGTATATGTATTTCCCCATTCTGTGATTTGTTGTATTCATATGTGACTGATATTTTACCTTATGACTTTCAAGAAACATACACTTCCAATATGTTCAGTTGGTGAATGGCATTGGCATAGTCTCAATACTATTTTTATTGGACAAGTCTCCATATCTTATAGGATATTGTCCCATTTGACACTAATTTATACCTATATAAGTACTCTCAGCATAAAGGCTGAGGATGAAATAGGCATCGAGACTGACCTATCCTATTACCCGTAGAACTGATCCCTAGAGCCTAGAGATGTGATGCAAACTTGCCCTTCTACTCCCTCTGCTGATCCTGTCCTGTGGACGTTAATCCTTCTAGATGCTGAGTACTCTGGCCCTGATCCAGCAAAGCACATAAGAACATGCTTGACATTATTTGAGTAGTCACATGGTCTTTACTGGATTGGGGCCAGAGTGCTCAACACATTGCAAGGTCAAGCCCAAATGGAGGGCTTCCGTTACCTAGGGATGCTATTCCATACCCTTTCATGATCAGTAACCTTCAGAAATGCCAATAATTGAACACCTTTCATTATCTATTTATATATTTTAAAACGTTTTCTTTGTTAAAAAGCTAATGATACAGGTTCTGAGCTGTCCCATTTGGAGAATTTTTATTGCAATGGTGGTAAAAGCTCTCACAATTTTACAGCTCAGAGCATGCCATTTTAACATTTCTGTTTCAGTGTAAAAATAAGTCTGCTGCGGACGGATTCTCAGGAACAACATGGATTTCAGACCGTTAAAAAAGTGGGACTCAAAGCTGGAATAAAACTTGAAAAAAACCAAACCCTTTAACATAAAACAGATTTGTTTTTAAAAGTGCATCAGATTCTCATAAAACTGTATAGCAGTTTTCTGGAACCATGTAATAGAAGTTATTTTTCTTTATTTGCTAACAGAGACAAATATTTATATTTAGTTGCTCTGGCATTTCTGCAGAGTAGTTTTGGGCCATCTCATTAAAAAGGATTGGAGTCAATTATCTGTTTTATTGAGGATTTGTTTTCATTTGTGTGATCTTTGTACTGCTCACAGGATAATTTTTGTGTGGTGGGGAAACTCATTAGAGCTCTGACTATACTGTGCCTGCTATGTTCCTACCTTTTGGAAAGTCTGAAAAATTCACTATATGTGACCTGAATTTGATTAGAACTGTAATCTGGTGTAGCTACCTTGGCTTCATTAAAATGTGAGAAAGCATGTGCTTGTATTCATTACAATTTATAATTACCTCAGTTTTTGCTGCTTGATGCAAATTAGAGCTGGCCTTTATTCAAACATGGAAGGTACAGTGTCAAATCAACAACTTTATTTTATCACATGAAACAGATGGTGAAGATCACTGAGATTTCTAAAAGAAGACAATGCAATTTCAGTGCTAAATTACCCTTGTTGAAGGGCTTTTCCTCAAGGGTGAAGGAGGAATACACCAGTATTTTGTAATTCCTTCTTTCTTGTTTGCTTAGCTGGCCAGAGGCCAATGAAGACTAACTCTGAATTTTCCTTTTTTTTAAAGAAGGGGGAAATCCTGGCCCCATTGAAGTCAATGAGAAAACACCATTGACTTTAGTGGAACCAGGATTTCATTCAATGATTGTGCAAGTGAACTCTTAGATATGAAATTTAAGAAGGAAACGGAACAGCTAGTGCTTCAGTGACCAGAAGTGAAATTCTAGATCTACTGAAGTCAATAGAAAAACACTCTTCTAAATCAGAATGAAACCAAATGGCAAAATATCAGAATCCTCTGCATAATGGAATTATCTTTCTCTGCATAGCTCCAGTTTCAGAGTTTACAGTCCATTGAGATGAATAGGCAGTTTACACCTTTATGAGCAATTGCTTCTGGATGATGACACTTGCGTTGGTATGCACTTGATTCACATTTTCAAAGTTCCCTTCACAACCATTAGAGCTAGAAACTTCTTCTGACAATGAAACCTTAGTTTCTGTTTATAGTTCATAATTTTGGCACACTTACTAAAGACCAGTTTAAACAGAACTTCCCATTTTACTCAGGAGAAAAATATATATTTTTTGCAAGATGGGGAGAGATCATGATCTTAATTACCAAGATTTTGACTAACTCTTTAAAAAAGTGATTGGGGGATCTTCTCTTCTACATTTGTGAAAACATAACACCAATAAGGTAATGAATTTAAATTCTACAACATTTCATTTTTCCAGTGTAAAGAAGTTGGCCAAAATTTTTCCAAACTGTGCACCTAAAATTAAACTCCCTCACTCTAGATTTAGATACCTAAATCCGTGGCCTGATTTTCAACTATTCTGGGAATTCTCTCTCTCTCTTTTTTTTTGGCTAATAGGGAGAAATATTTATATTTAATTTATATTTAATTGCTTTGGCATTTCTGCACTGAAGTCCCTGCATGGCTGTAGGCTCAGCAGTTTTGAAAATCTGATCCCTGATTTAGATGTATAAATATGCAGATAGGTTACCGACTACAGTTAGTAGTTCTGCAATTTCACATTTGAGTTCCTTCAGTACTCTTGGGTGAATACCATCTGGTCCTCGTGACTTATTACTGTTTAGTTTACCAATTTGTTCCAAAACCTCCTCTAATGACACCTTAATCTGGGACAGTTCCTCAGATTTGTCACCTAAAAAGAATGGCTCAGGTTTGGGAAGCTCCCTCACATCCTCAGCTGTGAAGACCGATGCAAAGAATCATTTAGTTTCTCTGCAATGGCCTTATCGTCCTTGAGTGCTCCTTTAGCATTCTGATCGTCCAGTGGTCCCACTGGTTGTAGCAGGCTTCCTGCTTTTGATGTACTTAAAAAAAATTACTATTACTTTTTGAGTCTTTAGCTAGCTGTTCTTCAAATTCTTTTTTGGCCTTCCTAATTATATTTTTACACTTCATTTGCCGGAGTTTATGCTCCTTTCTATTTTCCTTACTAGGATTTAACTTTTACTTTTTAAAGGATGCCTTTTTGCCTCTCACTGATTCTTTTACTTTGTTGTTTAGCCATGATAGCACTTTTTTGGTTCTCTTACTATGTTTTTTAATTTGGGATATACATTTAATTTGAGCCTCTATTATGGTGTCTTTAAAAAGTTTCCATGCAGCTTGCAGGGATTTCAATTTTGGCGCTGTACCTTTTAATTTCTGTTTAATTAACTTCCTCATTTTTGTGTAGTCCCCCATTTTGAAATTAAATGCTAGAGTGTTGGGCTGCTGTGGTGTTTTCCTGGCCTCAGGGATGTTAAATTTAATTATATTATGGTTACTATTACCAAGTGGTCCAGCTGTATTCACCTCTTGGACCTGATCCTGTGCTCCACTTAGGACTAAATCAAGAATTGCTTCTCCTTTTGTGAGTTCCAGGACTAGCTGCTCCAAGAAGCAGTCATTTAAGGTGTCAAGAAACTTTATCTCTGTATCCTGTCCTGAGGTGACATGTTCCCAGTCAATATGGGGATAGTTGAAATCCTCCATTATTAGTCATAGAATCATAGACTTTAAGGTCAGAAGGGACCATTATGATCATCTAGTCTGACCTCCTGCACAACGCAGGCCACAAAATCTCACCCACTCACTCCTGTATCAAATCTGTGTCTGAGCCATTAAAGTCCTCAAATCATGGTTTAAAGACTTCAAGGTGCAGAGAACCTTCCAGCAAGTGATCCGTGACCCATGCCCCACGCTGCAGAGGAAGGCAACCCCCCCCAGGGTTTCTGCCAATCTGCCCTGGAGGAAAATTCCTTCCCGACCCCAAATATGGAGATCAGCTAAACCCTGAGCATGTGGGCAAGACTCACCAGCCAGACACCAGGAAAGAATTCTCTGTAGTAACTCAGATCCCACCCCATCTAATATCCCATCACAAGCCATTGGGCATATGCCGCTAGTAGTCAAGGACGAATTAATTGCCAAAATTAGGCTATCCCATTATACCATCCCCTCCATAGACTTATCAAGCTTAGTCTTGAAGCCAGATATGTCATTTGCCCCCACTACTCCCAGTACTGTTCCAGAACTTCACTTCTCTGATGGTTAGAAACCTTTGTCTAATTTCAAGTCTAAACTTCATGAGAGCCAGTTTATATCCATTTGTTCTTGTGTCCACATTGGTACTAAGCTTAAATAATTCCTCTCCCTCTCTGGTATTTATCCCTCTGATATATTTATAGAGAGCAATCATATCTCCCCTCAGCCTTCTTTTGGTTAGGCTAAACAAGCCAAGCTCTTTGATTCTCCTTTCATATGACAGGTTTTCCATTCCTCAGATCATCCTAGTAGCCCTTCTCTGAACCTGTTCCAGTTTGAATTCATCCTTCTTAAACATGGGAGACCAGAACTGCACACAGTATTCCAGATGAGGTCTCACCAGTGCCTTGTATAACAGTACTAACACCTCTTTATCTCTACTTGAAATACCTCGCCTGATGCATCCCAAGACTGCATTAGCTTTTTTCACAGCCATATCACATTGGTGGCTCATAGTCATCCTGTGATCAACCAATACTCTGAGGTCCTTCTCCTCTGTTACTTTCAACTGATGCCTCCCCAGCTTTTAACAATAGTTCTAGTTATTAATTCCTAAATGCATGACCTTGCACTTTTCTCTATTAAATTTCATCCTATTACTATTACTCCAGTTTACAAGGTCATCCAGATCTTCCTGTATGATATCCCGGTCCTTCTCTGTATTGCCAATACCTCCCAGCTTTGTGTCATCCACAAACTTTATTAGCACATTCCCACTTTTTGTGCCAAGGTCAGTAATAAGAAGATTAAATAAGATTGGTCCCAAAACCGATCCCTGAGGAACTCCACTAGTAACCTCCCTCCAGCCTGACAATTCACCTTTCAGTATGACCCATTGTAGTCTCCCCTTTAACCGGTTCCTTATCCACCTTTCAATTTTCATATTGATCCCCAGCTTTTCCAATTTATCTAATAATTCCCCATGTGGAACTGTATCAAATGAATTACTGAAATTGAGGTGAGAGGATACCAAAACATCATCTTGAAGAAGGGTCCCAACTATGGGATCATTTCTCTCTGCTCCAGTTGGATGTTCTCCTTCCCTGAGACTTTCATCCTCCTCAACAGCACTGAGGCTTTCTGGGACTGTACTACTGTGTCCCAGAAAGTCTCATTTATATACCTCTCCCTTAGCTCTTCCAGTTCAGCCACTCTGGTCTCAAAAGCCCAGAGCGGTCTCTGAGGACCAGGAGCTCCTTGCACCAAATGCACATATTATGCCATCTGCCCATAGGGCAGGTAATCATATATCCTGCATTGGGTGCAATAAATTGGATAGCCCCTACTCTGTTGCTGGACTTCTGCCTGCATTATCTCGCTATACTACTGAAGCTTTTTCCTTTGTTGTTGTTTTGTTTTTATCAGGGGGTGTTTTTGGCTTTACATTTACAGAATCGTAAGTGTATCTAGCCACCCCCCACGTTCCCCGCTAAACTCCCTCACAAAACTCCCCTGTTAGGTTACAGCTAGTGAACAGGAGTGGCTAGCATTTAAATCAGATTCTGTAACAAATGACTGGAGGATAGCTAATGTGACACCAATTTTTAAAAAGGGCTCTAGAGGTGATCCTAGAAATTACAGGCTGGTAAGCCTGACTTCAGTACCAGGCAAACTGGTTGAAACTATAGTAAAGAACCAAATTGTCAGACACATAGATGAATATAATTTGTTGGGAAAGAGCGAACATGGTTTTTGTAAAGGGAAATCATGCCTCACCAATCTTCTAGAATTCTTTGAGGGGGGCAATAAGCATGTGGACAAGGGGGAACCAATGGATATAGTG
This sequence comes from Mauremys reevesii, assembly GCF_016161935.1. Taxonomy (NCBI): domain Eukaryota; kingdom Metazoa; phylum Chordata; order Testudines; family Geoemydidae; genus Mauremys; species Mauremys reevesii. The sequence continues at coordinate 83,174,402 of NC_052627.1, read as the reverse complement.
TACTTAGATTTTCAGAAAGCCTTTGACAAGGTCCCTCACCAAAGGCTATTAAGCACAGTAAGCTGTCATGAGATAAGATGGAAGATCCTCTCATGGATTAGTAACTAGTTAAAAGGAAACAAAGAGTAGGAATAAATGGACAGTTTTCAGAATGGAGAGAGGTAAATGGTGGTGCCCCTTAGGGGTCTGTACTGGGACCAGTGCTATTCAACATATTCATAAATGATCTGGAAAAAGGGGTAAACAGTGAGGTGGCAAAATCTGCAGATGATACAAAACTACTCAAGATAGTTAAGTCTCAGGCAGACTGCAAAGAGCTACAAAAGGATCTCTCAAAACTGGGTGACTGCGCAACAAAATGGCAGATGAAATTTAATGTTGACAGTAATGCACATTGGAAAACATAATCCCAACTATACATATAAAATGATGGGGTCTAAGTTGGCTATTACTATTCAAGAAAAAGATCTTGGAGTTAGTTCTCTGAAAACATCCACTCAATGTGCAGCGGCAGTCGAAAAAGCAAACAGAATGTTGGGAATCATTAAGACAGGGATAAATAGTAAGACAGAAAATATCATATTGCTTCTATATAAATTTATGGTGAGCCCACATCTTGAATACTGCATGCAGATGTGGTCACCCCATCTCAAAAAAGATATATTGGAATTGAAAAAGTTCAGAAAAGGGCAACAAAAATGAATAGGGGTATGGAACAGCTTCTATATGAGGCGAGATTAATAAAAGTGGGACTTTTCAGCTTGGAAAAGAGAAGACTATGGGGGGATAAGATTGAGGTCTATAAAATCATGATTGGTGTGGAGAAAGTAAAAAAGGAATTGTTATTTATTCCTTCTCATAACACAAGAACTAGGGGTCACCAAATGAAATTAATGGGCAGCATATTTAAAACAAACAAAAGGAAGAATTTTTTTCACACAATTCATAATCAGTCTGTGGAACTCTTTGCCAGAGGATGTTGTAAAGGCCAAGGCTATAACAGGGTTCAAAAAAGAACTAGATAAGTTCATGGAGGACAGGTCCTTCAGTGGCTATCAGCCAGGATGGGCAGGGATGGTGTCCCTAGCCTCTGTTTGCGGGAAGCCGGGAATGCGTGACGGGATGGATCACTTGATGATTGCCTGTTCTGTTCATTCCCTCTGGGGCACCTGGCATTGGCCACTGTCAGAAAACAGGATGATGGGTTAGATGGACCTTTGGTCTGACCCAGTATGGCCTCTCTTATGTTCTTATGATTCTAACTTTAGTCACACAGAGTTAGGAGCTTAACTTTAGGTGCACTGTTTGGAAAATCTTGGGTGTTATCTTTAATTAAAGGTTCTGCATGTAAAGAGATCCTCTTATTTCCAAGTGTGTATATGGTCATGCCAAGTTCCTCAATGGTTTGTTAGACCACTTCCTCCTGTGGTACTATTTTGTTAAATCCAGTGTGCAGTTCCTCTGCAAAAGTTATTTCCATCTCCTGAGTAACTTTACAAAATGAAAATAGAGACCTCTAGGAATTCCTGGTTCTAAATAGTTCTCTTGGCATCTGAGAGTTGCCATCGTCCTCACAGCCCCAAACTACAACTGCTATATATGCTCTTTTTGGGAATGAAACCTGGTCAAGTAGCCCTGAAGCATTGAGCTATTGGGCCATTGAAATCAAAGGAAGTTGTATCACTGGCTTCAATAGGGCAGGGATTTTACCCTCAAATCCTTGAACTTTCCTACAGAATTATTCAAGGTATTCAAATTATTCTACTGTAAATATAAGAGACAACTCAATATCATCATTATTTTCAGGATATCACCGATGTTAGACTAAACTAATGATAGACCAAAATTCTAACATTAAATAGGATATTTACACTGTGCTATTTTTTTCATCATTATTAAGGTGATTAAAATCAATCACTTCCAAATTACCATAGCAGTGGCACCTTCATAGTTACCTTCAATGTTGCATGCTATACTTATACATGGGTCATTTAAATAATAATAGTAATTAATAATAAATAATAAACTCTTTATGAGACTGTACTTCATTATAGTGCTGCCCAGTCCAAATACATATAGTTTTTCAGGATAATTTCAATGGAAGATACCATCTGGTTAATGTGTTTCACAAAACCAAATATTAATTACCTGGTAAATCATTCGCAAACCAGAAAGTATTATTATAATTATTGCAAACATTTTTGCATAAGACAAATGTCTTAACTCTGGTTTAGAATAAGATCTGGTTCTAACATTTCTCCACAACTCTGCTGAAATTAAATTCCTGGAAGTTGAAGGCAAATCCTATTTTGTTTTTCATTATAACAGAAAGGATGTGGAAACCATCTATGGTCACCAGGATGTTTGAAAGCTATGTGCCAGTTATAAAAATATACTAGCCTTGACCATTTATTTCCCATCTGTAAGTCTTTTCTTCCTACCAGTGAGGTAAGTTTTAGGCCAGATTCCGTGCATTAATAAAGAACAGTTATAGGAAGCCTGAGTATCAAAATCACTGTAATTATATTAAGGCACAACCATGGCTTTTGTAAGTTTGAAACACTTTGGTAACAATATCTGTGATGGAATATACTCATCCTTCAGAAGGTGAGACCTTTCCTACTCTCTTTGAACCTGATTCAAAGCCCACTGAAATCAATAGAAACAGTCCCCTTGACTTCACTGGGCTATGGATCAGATGCAGGCCTGTGGACAGCAATTCTGGGCCCCAGGGCAGAACAGTCAATGGGCCCCCTAGAAAGGGATGTGCCCACCCAGCTGCCTTTGCCACTGCTGGTACCACCCTATGCACGCCTAGGAGTCCGGGCTGGATTAACCTTTTGTGGGCCTGGTGCCAAACATATTTGTGGGCCCCCATGGGGGCAATGGAGCATGGTGCAGGGAGGTCAGTACTTGTAGCGAGGGGCTGGTCAGGGGCAATGGGGAATGGCATGGAGGGGTGGGCCCATGCCGTGCCACACCGCCCCTCCACCCAATGCCCCCGAACTCCCTATGCCCAGCCTCCATAGGACCCGCTATGTTGAGCGCTCCCCCCCACAGCCCCACCACAACTGCCCAGTACCTCACATAGATCCCCCACTGCCCAGCACCCCAACACACATAGACACCCCACTGCCCAGCACCCCAACACACACAGGCCACCCCACTGCCCAGCACCCCCAATAACCCCCCCCCACTGTCTAGAACTCCAAAACACAGAAATCTACCCCACTGCCCAGCACTGCCCCAGAGACTCCATCCCCCATGCCCTGCCCCCCCGGCCATACTCACTGGCCCTGCTGAGCCAATGCAGAGCAGGGATCCCCACTCCCAGCACAGTCCTAGGAGGCAGAACACCTGAAGCTTGGGAGCACAGAGTGGTCCCATCCCAGGGAGCCCTACTCAGCTCTACCTGCCCGGTGCTGATGCCTGTGGTGGAGAGGAGGCATTTCCCGGCAGGGATGGCGCAGGGCAGCCACTGACTTCCCAGCCCACCACTTTTGCAGAGTGGGCCTTGCGGCCTGCCCAGGCCCTTTGAAATTTCCCAGGGCCCTCAGCAATTGCCCCCTTTGTTGGTGGGCCTGAATTCAGACGTTTGTGTATATGGTTGAATCTACTTTTAGAGTAGGTTGTAGAGAAATAGTTAATAATGTGTAAGACAGTGCACAGTGGTGCCAATAAAAAAGATTCAATGTGACTAATTTGCCCTTATTATTTTTGGGGCTTCATTGAGTGGAACTTTACTACATCAGTAGTCCCATGAAATAGGGTGCTATGCATGGTTAGGGAATCGGAATCTGGTTCTTAATTTAAAAAAATGGGCTGGATTGAATGCAAGGGGATGACATCCTGCTGCACCCTTTTAATGGATGCTGCCTCTGCAGCACTTACTCCATAGAAGGCAAGTGGCTGCATTGCGGCCTCCTTTCCGACACACAGGTGTCTCAGAGATATAATCTAGCTGTCTGTGCAACATGAGCCTTTGTCTTTTTAATTTCCTTTTTGTTCAATTTAAAGAAATTTGGCACATAAATGTATCCAACAGACAGACTGTTATTTGACCGAGAGCTCTAGAAAGAGCTGGCCAGGTCTCCTCGGTAAACGTTAGAAGGACAAAAAATGCAAACATTGAGGCAAGTGTTTTGTACTGAAATCTTCTATAACAAATATGAAGACAAAAATTGTGCTGTTCATATTAGAAAAGCCTTGGAGTAAGCTGCAGGATCTGACCTGAACCCCCTCTGGTAAACAGCTCTGCCAAACTCTGGGTGACCTCAGGACCAGAAAGTGTACAGATGGGATTACACTATCTTTTGCCCTTCCACCCGTCCCCATCCTGTGTTGCACATTTTTCAGCAGGACCAAAGTCTCCCACCCCAAGCTCTGTTGTTGTACATTGGCCTATTTGAGTGAGGCCTAGTGTAGTGATTTCCTAACTTTTTAATAGGGCAATCCACTAACTGCATTTTCTTTTTCTGTGATCTACCCTGGGTCTGAATTTGTGTATGTGAGTGGCCAAAATCATAGGAATCACTGTTTGGGAAACTCTGGCCTCATGCATTGTGATGTTGCACTCCATATGTTTTATGGAAATAGGCTTATGAGTGTAAATATGATGTAACTGGAATATGCTTTATGCAAAAGGTCTCTTGTAAGGTATCATAACAAAGGTTACAACCTACTGAATATAGTCCTCCTATTTGTATGTATGTATCATTCTTGTATCTGAAGCTAGAAATATAAAGTATAACTCTGGGGTCCTATTATAATTACGCAAAGTGGGGCCATTGGTGGTGGTTTAGAATCTTGATGGCTCCCATTGACTAGGACCATTGGTTGTAAATGGTTCTGTTTAGTTGCATGCCTTCCTGTGTTCGCGTTAGCCACCCCAGGAAGAATGGAGGCTGGGGGGGTCTCACAGGACATGAGACCATGTCCCATGATGCTGGAATCCATCTTAAATCTGGTACTTTTCCATTTAGAAGTGGGGTGGAGACCCAGAGAGACAAAAGATTCCTGCCTTGGGCCAAAGCTATAAAAGGGGGTGAGGGTCCCAGTCATGAGAAAGCCACTGCTTTTCACCTAAGATGCCTGCTAGAACTAACAAGGACTGTACCAGGGGAAAGGATTGGACCCAGACTAGGAAGGAGTCTAGTCTGTGAAAGAAGCTTATTGGAACATCTCTGAGGATGAGATATTACCTGTATTCAGTTTCTTAATGTATTAGGCTTTACTTGTGTGTTTTTGCTTTATTTACTTGGTAACTTACTTTCTTCTATCTGTTATTACTTCAAACCACTACATCCTACTTTTTATACTTAATAAAATCACTTTTGTTTGTTAGTAAACCCTGAGTAAGTGATTAATACCTGAGGGAGCAAACAGCTGTGCGTATCTCTCTATCAGTGTTATAGAAGGTGGACAATTTATGTGTTTACTCTGTATAAGCTTTATACAGAGTAAAACGGATTTGTTTGGGGTTTGGATCCCATTGGGAGCTGGGTGTCTGGGTGCTGAAGATAGGTGACCTGCTGAGCAGTTTTTGCTTAAAGCCTGCAGCTTTCAGGGTGTGGACCAGACGTGGGTCTGTGTTGCAGCAGGCTACTGTGTCTGGATCAAATGGGCTCAGAGGTAAATTCAGCACGTCAGGTGACAGTCCCAAAGGAGTCTCTGTGACCGAACCCATCACACACATAAACTCCAGATTTTCTTGTTCCTATAAATGTTTAGCTTTTCTTTAGAAAAGCAAAGTTAATGTTAAAAGAACTTAAGGCAGCACTTTTACCTAGAGATAATTTTTCGTCCGATCGAGCGAAGCAAAATTCCTAGTTCCCCTACTCTTATGTGCACTAGGGAACTTGTAGTGTGTGCCAGCAGAGTCTACAACGGCCAGTTAGTGCATAACACATTGGTGCACATTAGAATTCAGATACCTTTAGTGCGTGTTGCAGATCCATGTAGACAAGCTCTGTATGACAGCGGCTAGATTAATCAGGAAAAGAGTTAACTGTAGAAGTCAGACAGTAAATGACAACATTGAAGGAGTGTGGGTGCTGCTTCATAGCTTGAGAAGAGGCTTACATCCCCTTAGATTTCTAAGTGTAGTATCAATAAGAATTGATCGAGTGTTATGTTAACTTCATGATTTAAGCCTTGATTGTGTTCACCCAATGATTTGCTTCCATTCCATATTGTTGTTGACTTGTTGAAATAACTCAATGCTAATTGTGATTTTGATTTGATAATTGTGCTGTGCAATCCTTGATTAGTTTAGTAAAAGTTATAGTCATTTGTTTTGGTGAAAATTAATTAATTTTAAGTTTGCTTTTTATTAATTTGTAATAAAACCCATAAAAATCAGAATGCTGTTTTTTCTTTCAAAATAGCAATGGGGCTCACAATATCCTCCTCTGGGGTTAAATGTCATTTGGTAAATTGTCTAGGAGCTACTGATATCTGTCCATAAAGTCAGACATTTATCCCTCACAGTAAATATTGGGTATTTCATATGGTTCCTTAATCTGTAGGTTCAATAGAGTTGTTATTCTGCATTGCAAATGTCTGAATTCAGATCTGACCCATGCTGTTTTTCAGTTAGGTCCATGCTATTTCCCCCCTTTCACTTTGCTGCTACTTCTTCATAGAACTCACCAGGGTGGCTAATCAGTACAAGGTTTAATTATGATAAAAATGTCATGAATCTTTGGTGTAAGGGAATGTCTTTTGTGACTGCACATATTACACAGCTGTTAAACTGGCTATGGATGCAAGAGCCACAAAGCAGGAGCAGAAGCACACGCACCTGCTGAAAGAGAAAATGGGCTGGCCCTGCATGTTGACTGGAACATGAAATAAAAGCTTTGTCCTCCTTCTTTCAATGCTGCGGGATTCACATTAAAAAAGAAAAGGGAAAGAATCACACAAATATGTGAAATTATCAAGGAATGTTTCTTTTTGCTTGCTATCATTATTGATTTGTATTGTGGTAGGGTCTGGGAGCCCCAGTCATGGATCAGGGCTTCATTGTATTAGGGACTGTCCAAACAGATTACAAAAAGATAGCTAATGTATTAGTGATAAACTCCGTGGATATTACTGATCATGAGCAACTCAGCATATATCAAGGGTTGAAAAGCGTTATTAAGCCCTTCTCTTCTGGGAAGACTAGCCCCTTCAACAGCACACTGTTGGAGCAGTCTTTGCACTGAGAGAAACATTTAGGACTGCAACTGTGCCCAGTTCAAGCCTTGGGGTACAAAGGGGTGGGAAGTTTCAAAGCACTTTTTCCATCCCGCTTGTACCTTGGTGTCCAGCATGGTATAACTGAGTACTTGCAATTTCTTCTACTTCCCTCCCTAACAAAAGTTATTTTTGGAAACTTCTGTAGGAAAGATCATTCTTTGCAGAAAAAGAATGAAATTGCATTTCTCATTACCATATTCAAACCACAACAGACACCATAATGACATATTCCTTTTTGATTATAGTTTTTGTTGTATAAACAGATTGTCATTTGACACATACCATTTAGATTACAAGACAAAAGTAACCGGGAAAACATTAGTGGGTATAAACAACAAAAATATTCTTTAGGCTCTATTACTGTAAACCAATTTTATCTATTGAAATAGTGTTAAGGAGACACAGTCAAACTGAAATCTAGTCAATTGCAAAATACAAACGAAATGTCTCTGCCAGTTTTTGTAGGTTTACAATAATATTTTCCTAACATGTTTCCCTCCCCTGTTACTGTGTAAACAATCCACACAAACAAAAGGGGAAACTAACTCTCTATGGTGAGGAAACAGTGAAACTTACCATATTCAAAACACTGTCAAATGCATAAAGGAAACACTAAATACTAAAAAGTAAAATCAAAGAAAATATTTTTACATTAATCATATGTATAAAATTTGCAGCCAATAGTGTGTTTTTGAGTAGTTTTTGAACTAGTAAATACTAGAAAGCTTAGCCATACAAATAGTAATACTTTTATATTCAGGAGGATGAAAGTAGCATGATGAAAACTGCAAGTCAAATATATTTTGAGGGAACCTGAATTTCAGATCATGGTTCTTCTGCATGTTCTTTCCTATCAATACAAAGTGATCCCAGCTTTGCAGTTGTACAAATCTTCTTCATTAAGTCGGTTAAATACATAATTCAATACACAGGGATTTATGATAAATTAATTAAATTTGACTATAATTTATCTAATAAAATGCAGTCCAATTTTTCATTTTAGGTGTCATAATTGCTCCGCATCACTTTGCATCTAATATGCTCAACAGTCAGCACTCTTACGTGGTCAGGTGTACCTCATCCTCTCCTTACATACTCATTTATCATACAAGATAGCTGACCTTATTTTAACTGTACCAATGAGAGCAAATATTTAATTTACCCTCCTTAAAATTGAAGAAGGATAAATGAGGACAGATTTTTGGTGTTTCACTGCGAGCTAAGAATTTCAAAGATGACTGGAGTACATAAAACCTTTGCTAATAAATGAGATGCATTCATTAACAAATGGTATTTAAAAATCTCTGAAAAGACCTTTGCAGCTAAATAAGTTATGGAATATGGTTTTGTTTCAAAATCATTCTGAGACAAGATGATGAAGTCCAGATAAAAGAGCTATACCAAGTTCCCATGATTTGCCACACATTTATGGACCGCTGAGAAAGTAGATGGTAAAGCACATTAATTCCTAATTTACATATTCCACTATTAAAGTGGCAAGGTCTTATGGAACAAACACAACAGCTGCAAATTATGTAATTATGTATCTGTATGCAAATTTGCAGACATTTCATAAATGTTGGAACACTATTTGCAATGCTAATTAAGTGTCTTTTACTGCTTCTGCATAATTCCTACATGTGATTCTGTGCCAGATGTCATTGTAGCTTGTGAAACCTTTATTGTCAGGTTAGCTGAGGTAGCACACATTAACACTGCTCATAAAACTCTATTTCTAATTAAATTATCTGCCATGACTCAATGTTTTTTCATTGTCCTCCTGTCCAAGTCAGTTGTTTTCCGCAGTCACAGGTGTGAATCACAACTTCCGAAGCCATCAAAGGCTTTCACTCTTCACCTCCGCCGTGGCAAAATTAGGGTGGGTCTCATCTCTAGAAGCTAAGATCAGTTCTTTGAGGGATGGGAATTAGGCAGAAATAAAGGGACTGAGCCAAGGCAAACAAATGGTACTGCTTGTGACGAATTGGTGAGTGCCTCAAAGAAAGAAAAATAGATTAAAGGGTTAGAAAACATGCCCTAGAATTCTAGACTCCCAAAGTTTAATCTATTTAGTTTAACAAAGAGGAGGTTAAGGGGTGACTTGATTACAAACTATAAGTATCTACATGGAGAACAAATATTTAATAATGGTCTCTTCAATCTAGCAAAGGAAGGCATAATATGATCCAATGGCTGGAAGTTGCAGCTAGACAAATTCAGACTGAAAATAAGGTGTAAATTCTTAATGGTGAGAGTAATTAACCATTGGAACAATTTACCATCACTGACAATATTTAAATCAAGATTGGATATTATTTTCTAAAAGATCTGCTTGAGGAATTATTTTGAGGAAGTTCTCTGGTCTGAGTTATACAGGAGGTCAGACTAGATTATCACAATGGTCCATTCTGGTCTTGGAATCTACGAATCTACAGCATGGATTGGGTGTCACCAGTGAATTTGAACTCATCCTCTGGTGGATCATAACTATAATATTTACAGAGTTGCTAGTTAGGGTCATATTCCCTCCCTCAATCCTTTAAATAAAAAGTAGGTTGCAGGGTCTCGGTTTAAGCAGTATCTTCAACAGTCTCTTTCTGTTTACAAACCATAGGACTGGACCAGAAGGCCCAGGATTGACAGCTGGGAGAAACAAAGAGGAACCTTGGTTGTCTCTAGCTGAATAAAACACTTCGTTATTTTATACAGCTGTTGTAATTGCTTTTTGTACTGCATTAGTACCTAGGGGCACCTGTCGAAGATCAGGGCCCCATTATATAGGCACCATGTAATCATGCAAAAAAAAAGGTTCCTGCCCTGAAGACCTGGCTGATTACAGTATGACAAGATGCCAGGGGTGTATGAAACAAACAAAAATTGGGAGAAAAGGGAAGACCAAGGCTATGGCAAAGCAAACAAATTGTCATATGTTAAGAAGAAGTCTCTGGCCTACCTGAATTCTGGGATCTTGACTCTTTCTTCTTGGGCTAAGGATCCCTTATGGTATCTACTATATCTAAATAACAAATATGGGCCAGAATTTTTGGACACATTCAGCATCCATAGTTGAAGCCAGATTTTCAAAGAAGCTCAGTATGATCTTTGAAACATAGAAAATCTGGCAATAAGTTTCATGGTAGAGCTGGTGGGTCCTGAGATCTTTTGCACATCTGGCCCTTATTTAGGTGCCTAATGGAAGTTGATCCATTTTGAAAAACCTAGCCCCAACTTTGGGTGCTGAGTATTTTTGAAAATCTGACCTTGAGCTCTTTTGAAAATCTAGCCCATTGAGTTATTGGGGGGGTGGGGGAGCCAGGGGAGTTGCCACTGGAATGGGATGAGAATGCTGCCTCTGGAGCAATTCCATCTTCTTCTGGTGGAAAGAACAACGTTCAGAAGCTGCCACCAAAATATGAAATGCAGCTCTCCATTAGGGAGGTATTAATCGCTATTGTTAGATCCCTAGGTTAGTGAAGGGCAATGATCTTTAAATCTAGGAATAAACCATCTCAGCTGAAAACCAATTTGAATTTGAATTAGAAAAATTGTTTGCATAACAGTGGCATATTTCTGATATACAAAAATCCGTGTGAGATATAAATGCTTAAAATATGCATATGCCAAATGCAAACAATAAAATGTCACAGACTTGAGTCCTTGAAATTTAAGATGTTGACTTTGCAAAATCTATCTCTATTCTTGTGATTTCTTGTCTGTTGGGTTTAACTATTTGATTATTAAACCTGGCTAGCTGTAGCTCGAGCTGTGGCAAAGAATATTTGAAACAAAATGAAAATGACACAAAGAAAAACACAAGCTACCAATGCCAGCATTTCAAAACTTGGTCCTTGGTCCCTTCCTCTTCTTACTCTACACCTTGTCACTGGACAATCTCATTCACAAGCACAAGTTCAAGTTGCATCTCTGTGCTGATGACTCACAGAGACCTCTCTACTCTGCATCTGTCTCCTTCTGTCAAACTAAAATCTTAGCTTGTTTCTTTGATCTCTCCTTGTGAATGGTCAGCCATCAGCCTAAGCTAAATATGCTCAAAAATAAACTATTAATTTCCCAAGGGTTAGGGTTCCTATGGGTAGGGCACGTGGACCTAGTGTTAGGGTTCTTATGGGTAGGGCACTTGGAGCTGGTGTTAGGGTTCCTATGGGTAGGGCTCCCCGTCCTAGTGATGTTATCTGTTTAAAATATCATCATATAGATCATGGTTTCAACCACCATTACATATTTGCAAGAATCTTGTACAAAATGTGGCATGTAAGATGTCTATGGAAAGGTTATGATTTGCTGAATATGATTATGCTATTTGTATGCATATATCGTTTTCGTATTTGAAGTTATGACTGTTGGCTCTATAACTGTATTTCAAAATATTTGCTCCCATCAGTATCCTTACCCAAGGCCAAGTGCCCTCTCCATACGAACCCTAACCCTAGGGTGGGGAGTCGTATCCATAATACTCCTAACATTTGGGGCAGGGAGCTGTACCCATAGGAACCCTAACTCTAGTCCCAAGTGTCCTGAGACACTATGAGTTGGGGGAGGGGCACCTCTCTCTGCTGCCGCCCTGGGCACCTCTGCAGCACCTAATAGGCTGCCTGAAATTACACAGGTTACATGATGCTATGGCCATGTAAAATGGGGAACTGAAGCCTGGAACTGATAGTTACAGGGAGTTGGCAAAGTGGTACTTCTATGACTGTTATTAGCAGGTCTTCCCAATTCTCTTGTAAGAAATTGTGCTGAACTGACTTTTTTTCATAAATCTGATGTACATTGTGGATTTATTTTTCGGTTATTTCTTTTTTGCTTCATCATTTGAATGTGCAGGAGAGTGGATCTTTCAGGGTGGTTATATTTTTTCATAAAGATAGCATGTGGCCTTTTTAACCTGATAAGCCTAAACAGATAGGACAAAGAACCAAAATGAGAGCCATATACAAAAATAATAAAACATGAGGCTCACAATAATGTTGGATTAATTTCTTTACCATTCCTACATTTATGAAGGCTCACTTTCCATTTCGAATGTATTCAACTCACAACAGGAAAAGGTGGCTTACCAGGAGAGCATGGTTTTGAAGACTAAATAAATTATATTAGTTAACAAATGTATTTTGTTGTTAGTATGAAAATACATTTAGATCTATGGGAAAGGTTTGGGGTGAAGTGATCAGGAAAAAAGTTCATCCTGACTAAGTTGGTAGTGACCAAAAACTGTTATCCTGCAATGTTCAATGGCCTATATGAAATAAGTTGGTAGTTTTAGTCTATTTTAGTAGTCTACGAGTTTCCACACTATAAAACCATGACCTCAGGTGGCAATAGTTGGCACCGTAACCGTCTGAACAGAAACCATGTTAGAAAGGATATGAAAGGGGAACTTCCAACCTGAGGCAATATGGGGGAAAACCTCACTCTGCTACTGCCTTTTCTGCATCTCTTTTGTTGATCAGTAGAGCACTTCAGTGCTAAAAATCTAGCACTTTCGCAAGAATTAAATTCCCCTATGTTCTCAAAAGCTGTGAATATATGGGGTTAGTTTTAGAAGTCATGCCCAGCTGCCTGTGGCCCTTAGAGGCTATTCCAGCAGCTAGGGGCAGCCAAAGCACAGCAGTGCTCCAGATATGTCTCTTCCCTTGCCAGGCCCTTTACACCAGTGGGAAGGCAGCAGTGATGGCATAAAGTATATAAGAAATAGGTTGTAAACTGTGTTGGGCAGAAACTGGGTCTTCATATATGCTTGTACAGCACCTAGCACAACACAGCCCAGATCTTAGCCAGGATGGGCAGGGATGGTGTCCCTAGCCTCTGTTTGCCAGAAGCTGGGAATGGGCGACGGGGGATGGATCACTTGATGATTACCTGTTCTGAACATTCCCTCCGAAGCACCTGGCATTGTCCATAGTCGGAAGACAAGATACTTGTCTAGATGGACCTTTGATCTGACCCAGTATCGCCATTCTTGTGTTCTTATCTTGACAGGGCCTTTAGATCAGTGCTTCTCAAAGCCAGTCCACCGCTCATTCAGGGAAAACCCTTGGTGGTCCGGGCCGGTTTGTTTACCGGCCGCGTCCGCAGGTTCGGTCGATCGCGGCTCCCACTGGCCGTGGTTCTCCGGTCCAGGCCAATGGGGGCTGCGGGAAGGGCGGCCAGTACATCCCTTGGCCTGCGCCACTTCCCGCAGCCCCCATTGGCGTGGACCAGCGAACCGCGGCCAGTGGGAGCCATGATCGGCCGAACCTGCAGACGCAACAGGTAAACAAACCGGCCCGGACCACCAGAGGCTTTCCCTGAACGAGCAGTGGCCCAACTTTGAGACACACCTCTCTAGATGCTACTGTTACATAAATATTAAATAATATTAATTCCCACTATTCAAGTTAAAGAAATTTTCTTCTCTCTCATATTTGCAACTGTCAGACACAGATAGGTAGAGAACCTCCTATCTAGCTCATTAATCAGACTTAATAGTTTTATTTCAAATTTTTGATAGTTTTCCAACATAGTTCTAATTTACTGCTGAGAAAATTAAAATAAAATTCACAAACTTCTTGTCAAAGGCAGTCTTCAGTGCAAATTACTTTGTCTTATAGAAGGAATTCAGTATTTTTTTCTTCTTGTTGATAACTGCAGATAATTAGCATGTCTGCAACAAGCATGTATTTTTTATTATCTGTGAAGGGTTTGGCAGAATGAATACATCATTACCTGCATATCTAATAATGTGCAATGCCACTATTCATTTTCTGAGACACTATGAGTGGTAAAGAAAGACATTCTGACTTAATCTTTCCTTTTATTTTATTAGCATAGCAAAGGCAACACTAAAAATGGTGTAAGGCAGATAAAAATATGGACGGACAACACCTTGGTAAGAGTTTTTTAATAAAAGATCAGTAATTATGTAAAAATATGAGATGCATAAAATTCTGGGAATGCAAGACAAAAGGAAAGTATATAGCAAGCAACAATGAACAAACTTAAATATAAAACATGGATAGAAGAATTTGCTAAATAAATATAGAACATAAGTATTTATACGTACATGCATTTAAAATAGCATGAATACTGAGCTACCAAGAGATTTTTGGCAACAGCAAACTGAGTGCTGCCATATGATAGAACACTGCACAAATACTAACCACCTGAACCTTTAGGCCCTGATCCTGTGGACTTCTGCGCATGTGTGTAACTTTATTATGTGATAGGACTACTCATGGCTTTAAAGGTATGCGCATCATGAAGCTGGCCAACCAGGTGCCAACTCTTGCCAAGGCTGTAGGTGTCAGCTGAGCACTGACAAATTCATAGCCGGAAACCAAACCAGATCACCTGTATGTTAGTGTTGTTCAAGATGGTATTAGACTTATAAGAATGTTTAGTGCTTACACTCTATGGAATGCTTGTAAGTTGCTACCTGCATTAATTTCACTTAGAGAGACAAAGTGGGTGAGGTAAATATATTTTATTGGACCAACTTCAAAGCCACACAGAACTTGAAAGCTTGTCTCTCATCGAATAAAAGATATTACCTCACCCACCTTGTCTCTCACTCCCATCGTTTCATGTGCAGTATATTTATACCTGCTTACTGTATTTTCCACTCCATACATCTGATGAAGTGGGTTCTAGCCCATGAAAGCTTATGCCCAAATACATTTGTTAGTCTCTAAGGTGTCACAAGGACTCCTCATTGTTTTTACTGATACAGACTAACACAGCTACCCCTTTGAAACTTTCTGTCTAGTATCCTGGGACTGACATGGCTACAACTACACTGCATACAGCAATGGTTAATTTCGCTTGTAATGTCGGTATCTCATGATATTAGGTGACATGTAAGTTTTGCTTTATAACTGTAAAAATTCTTGCTCTGAACCTGTGAACCTAGTCAGGAGGAATTGTCCACTACCCATCAAGAAGGCCTATCAAAACTAAATTGGCTATTGTGGAACATCACCATACAAAAACTTGGTTAATGGCCCTTTCATGCCCATGAAGGGGCTAAGTACAAGAAAGCCTGTCCCATCAGCATTCGCAAAACTATCTTTGCAATCAAAAGTAACATTAATTCCAAGGGTTTAGGGTTTTACTAGGGTCTTACTAGAGATTATGTTCTTCAGATCGCAAATCTTCAGATCCTAAACTTTCATTTTAAAATAATTCACGTTCTATTCCTTCTTCTTGCTAAAATAGTCTTCAGAATACAAACAGATCCCATCTTATTGAGACTGCAGTCAGTGAGACAGAATTTTTCCTTAATGGGGCGCTAATTTTGAAGCCTAATTAATTATGATCACTTAAAATACTATTTCAATTTTATAGCAGTACCAAAGAAATCCAGTATGGGTTACATCCTGCTGTGATGTTGAATGGGAATAACACTACATTCCAAATATGTAATTAGTCCACTATTCAAATTGAGAGGATTGTTACTTCCCTTGAAATGTTGTGTACAATAATGATGGACTCCTGCTGTGCAGCTTGCAGGATGGGGAGACTTTCTGTAAAACCTGATATAGCAGCAGAGAGCAGTGTAACAATATATTATTGTTAAAAACTCCCCATTCTTGTGTTTTACAGAGAGATTCAGTTTTAAAATACAAATGTAAGACAAAATAAACAAAAGGAATATGGCCACAGGAAAAAAGGCATATTTTTTGAGGGAAAATCCTAACTGATTAACTAAAATCCCTCATAGATTTTTATAGCCCATATTAATTTTATTTTCCTAGTTCATGAGGTATATAAGGATCATTTGGTATTAAAACCTAGGTATATTTTGGCCAAAATTTACACTACTGACTAGTGATTTTTGGTGCCTCCATTCTTGGATACCTAATTTGATATACCTGAAAATCAGGCCCCTTTAAGAGGCTGGGTGTCTCAAAGTAGGCACCCCAAAATTAATGCACCCCGAATTACTAGTCACGCTTGAAAATTTTTGCCTTAATTTCTATCTCTGTGTTTTGATTTTGCAGACTTTTCTTTCCCTTTTCATTGGCTAATAGAAATTTGGAGTCACAGATATACAAACATTTCCTGGAATGGATTTGTGCTAAATAAATTAAGAAATAAAGCACATTAAAAGTTATTTTCTTACACTGTTCTCTCACTTGTCTGATATTTTTATTATCCCAGTTTTAATAAAGCTTCTCTTTGTGCCCCCCCACCCTGAATTGGCAAAGTTATACAATGACACATTAAATTAGAAAATTAAACGTGTTTTAATTTGAGAGAATCACTACAGAGTCAGGCTTTACTTAAGGAAGTTCCAACATATTAGAATGATTTAAAAGCTTAATCATTTTTCATAATTAACTATAATTTATAGATTATTAGATGAATTTCTAGGATGTGGAAGCTACTGTTTTAGCTGACTTTTTCATGTCATTACCCAAGAGCTGGGCAGTTATTTTTGGATTTTGTGCCAAACACAGTGCTTCACATGTAACATGTAAGTGCATAAACAGTGACCATAGGGTAAACTCTTCAGCATGGAAAATTAGGGAACTGCATGGCGAGGTAAATATCAGTGCATGGCTAAATTAAGGCCCTTGCTAAGTAGAGGTGATCAGTAGCATGAATTTCCTTTGATGGACGTTCAGCACTTAGGATATAGCCAAAGTGATTCTGTCATAACTAATGACCTATTACCACTCCTGATCTTTTAACTTATCAAACTTTAATTGTGCTGTTTATGCCTAATTTGTCATTGTTTATATTTGACATGATAACTATCTCGATCCATATTGCATTCAAGCTGATATGTGGTTGGTATGCTTTGTCACATCGTTACTGTTTGAAATTATCCTTTAGATGTGCTTGATATAGCAGCAGAGAGCAGTGTAACAATATATTATTGTTAAAAACTCCCCATTCTTGTGTTTTACAGAGAGATTCAGTTTTAAAATACAAATGTAAGACAAAATAAACAAAAGGAATATGGCCACAGGAAAAAAGGCATATTTTTTGAGGGAAAATCCTAACTGATTAACTAAAATCCCTCATAGATTTCTATAGCCCATATTAATTTTATTTTCCTAGTTCATGAGGTATATAAGGATCATTTGGTATTAAAACCTAGGTATATTTTGGCCAAAATTTACACTGACTAGTGATTTTTGGTGCCTCCATTCTTGGATACCTAATTTGATATACCTGAAAATCAGGCCCCTTTAAGAGGCTGGGTGTCTCAAAGTAGGCACCCCAAAATTAATGCACCCCGAATTACTAGTCATGCTTGAAAATTTTTGCCTTAATTTCTATCTCTGTGTTTTGATTTTGCAGACTTTTCTTTCCCTTTTCATTGGCTAATAGAAATTTGGAGTCACAGATATACAAACATTTCCTGGAATGGATTTGTGCTAAATAAATTAAGAAATAAAGCACATTAAAAGTTATTTTCTTACACTGTTCTCTCACTTGTCTGATATTTTTATTATCCCAGTTTTAATAAAGCTTCTCTTTGTGCCCCCCCACCCTGAATTGGCAAAGTTATACAATGACACATTAAATTAGAAAATTAAACGTGTTTTAATTTGAGAGAATCACTACAGAGTCAGGCTTTACTTAAGGAAGTTCCAACATATTAGAATGATTTAAAAGCTTAATCATTTTTCATAATTAACTATAATTTATAGATTATTAGATGAATTTCTAGGATGTGGAAGCTACTGTTTTAGCTGACTTTTTCATGTCATTACCCAAGAGCTGGGCAGTTATTTTTGGATTTTGTGCCAAACACAGTGCTTCACATGTAACATGTAAGTGCATAAACAGTGACCATAGGGTAAACTCTTCAGCATGGAAAATTAGGGAACTGCGCAGCGAGGTAAATATCAGTGCATGGCTAAATTAAGGCCCTTGCTAAGTAGAGGTGATCAGTAGCATGAATTTCCTTTGATGGACGTTCAGCACTTAGGATATAGCCAAAGTGATTCTGTCATAACTAATGACCTATTACCACTCCTGATCTTTTAACTTATCAAACTTTAATTGTGCTGTTTATGCCTAATTTGTCATTGTTTATATTTGACATGATAACTATCTCGATCCATATTGCATTCAAGCTGATATGTGGTTGGTATGCTTTGTCACATCGTTACTGTTTGAAATTATCCTTTAGATGCTTTGATATACGAACCAAACTCTACACATATATGATGAAATGCTGAGGGGTCATTGACTTGAATAGAATTTTGGCAACTACCTGATGTGCTTATATTTGGATACATAAACAGGGGAATCTTGAGTAGGAGTAGGAAGGTTCTTTTACCTCTGTCTTTGGCACTGGTGTGACCACTGCTGGGATACTGCATCTAGTTCTGGTGTCTACAGTTTAAAAAAGTTGCTGTTAAATCAGAGGGAGGTCAAAGAAGAGCCATGAAAATGATTCTATGATTAGAAAACCTGCCTTATAGTGATAGACTCAAGGAGCTTAATCTATTTAGCTTAACAAAGAGAAGATTAAGGGGTGACTTGATCTCAGTCTATAAGTACCTATATGGGCAGTGGACATTTGATAATGGTCTCTTCAGTTTAGCAGCAAAGGTATAACAAGATCCAATGGCTGGAAGCTGGAGCTAGACAAATTCAGACTTGAAATAAGACATAAATCTTTAATAGTGAGAGTAATTATCCATTGGAACTACTTACCAAAGGTTTTGGTGGATTCACTGGCAAACTTTAAATCAAGACTGGATGTTTTTCTAAAAGATAGGCTATAGTATAAACAGGGAAAATCTGGGAAATCCTATGGCCTGTGTTATACAGGAGGCCAGATTAGATGATCACAGTGATCCCTTTTGGCCTTATGATCTATGAATCTAATCCAATGTCCACTGAAGTCAATGGAAAGACTCTAACTTCAGTGGGATTTGGATCAGGCCCCACTTGCTTCTACAGTTTGCCCATTGTAAAGGCATTACAGAATTGTCAGCAACATTTTATAAAACGAGTGGGGCCCCTCAAAAGAGTAAGTCTGCCTCTCCTTCTAGGGATGTGATTCCTAGCTGAAGGAGACACTGACACTAGCTCTCACAGAGCTAGCACAGGTGGCAATTTTGCAACATAAAACCTTCAAAAACAGACTCCAATGAGAAACTGCTGAACTACAATTAATTTACAAACTAGATACCATTAACTTGGGCTTGAATAGAGACTGGGAGTGGCTGGGTCTTTACACAAATTGAATCTATTTCCCCATGTTAAGTAGCCTCACATCTTCTTGTCAACTGTCTGGAAGGGTCATCTTGATTATCACTACAAAAGTTTTTTTTCCTCTCCTGCTGATAATGGCTCATCTTAATTAATTAGCCTCTTAGAATTGGTATGGCAACTTCGACCTTTTCATCTTCTCTCTGTGTATATATATATAAAAATATATTCTTACTATACGTTCCATTCTATGCATCTGATGAAGTGGGCTATAGCCCATGAAAGCTTATGCTCAAATAAATGTGTTAGTCTCTAAGGTGCCACAAGTACTCCTGTTCTTTTTAAAAATAGAATGCAACCACAGCAGCATGAGCGGGAGCAAGGACTGGCCACCCCAACTACATATCTGTGGTCTTCCACTGTTCATGCTGCTTCTATTTTTAGCATGCTAGCTTTATGAGAACAAGTGCGAGATTGTGATATTGAGCTGGGAATCACATCCGCAGCTCCAAGTATAGACACATCCCCAGGATGTAGATGTATAGGGCCTGATCCTGAACAATTCCTGGTTTTCATGAGCTTGGCTGTTTACAGATTAGAGTATTGGAACATAGAGAGAATTTTAAAATGCATAATTAAATACTTGACTGTCTATTGAACTTTCAGTTTCCAACTCAGGGCAATTATGCTTGGAAGATAAGCTGACCCTGAGGCAACAGTGCCTTTTGGGTCTTTGCTGTCTAAGCTACACTTTTAATGGCACCCAGCTGTGAGAGAACTTGCACCGCAGCTCCCTGTTTTCCAGAGTTTGTTTTTCTCCATACCATTTAAAAACTCAGATTCTGAATGTAAGAACAAACCAAACAATTCCAGACAAAGAGTAAAGACACTCTCTGGGGAATGTTTCAGCTCAAACCAGTTTCAATTTAACACATGAAATTTGACAACTGATTAGTACGCAAAATTGTCTAATTACTTTTTGAAAAAAAATGGAGAGTAGCTGAAATACTGATTTTAATTCTGAAATGAAGTTAATGCACATCAACAGTCAATAGTTTTCATAAGATTGTTTCTATTCATGCACTAAAGACTAATTTCATATTTATATGGTAAACATAAATATGCCTTCAAAGAAACCAATATGTTCTTTTGAGTAAATATTAAGCATTTACAGAGTTGCTTAAATAACACAGTTAGATGAGAGACCATGAAACAACATAACTCTGTCTTACGATTATCATTATCGTTATTTAGAATAGACATGTATAATTTATAAATAGATAATTTGCATAAGTGACAAAAATATACATGAATATATGTTGCTCCCCAGCCCCTACCAAAACATTCAGGGTGCTGTACAATAAAGTAAAGACAAGCACAATATAGTAAAAAGGCTGTAAAATACTACCTGCTTACAATACAAACACTAAAATCAAGGGGGTCCAGTCATTTAAAGGGGGGGAAAAGGAAGAGAAAGGAAGATAGTAAGTGTAGGACCAACTAATTAGCTCTCTACAGGTGAGATTTTTAAGATTTATAAATGCATTTATCTAATTTGCAACAAAGAATCCTGTGGCACCTTATAGACTAACAGACGTTTTGCAGCATGAGCTTTCGTGGGTGAATACCCACTTCTTCGGATGCAAGTGGGTATTCACCCACGAAAGCTCATGCTGCAAAACGTCTGTTAGTCTATAAGGTGCCACAGGATTCTTTGTTGCTTTTACAGATCCAGACTAACACGGCTACCCCTCTGATACTTTATCTAATTTGTGCACTAATTTTCTTTATAGCTTTCATAAAATGGTTATTTGTGAGTGCCCATGAGCTTCATAATACATGACTGGTCATTTGTGCATGGAGCTGTCATATGTACACATATATTTTGCATGCACATTTGTTTGCCTCAATTTTTTTAATATCAGGCCTGTTAGGTCAATCATGATATTGTTTCATAAGATTTTTAGTTCTAAAAAACACTCCATACGAAACAAAGCAAAGGAATTTTAGGACAAAATTATTGATTACCATAGTTACTGTGATTGTGTGTGAGAGAGATCCATATATCACATCAGAGACTTCCTTTAAACTAAATATTACCTTTAAATTAGCAAAACAATCTCTCAATCTATAAAAGAGAAAAAAAATCAAGCCTTCAAGACCCCATTGAGCAAAATTCTTAAGCACATCCTTAATGTTAAGCACTGTTTATACTCTACTGACAAATTTAAGTGCTTTTCTGAATCAGACCTAAATTAAGAAAAGTGTGTTCATACTGCTGAGATTGGGTTGAAGCCAAAAATAATCAATAAAATTAGAGATGTTCAAAATATTTGGTCAAAAAATCTCTTATTAAAATTATTGGTGGATTTTTGTTTTTAGTGAAAAATGCCTGCTTCTTATTTTTCAAATTCTTATTGAAACTTCAAATATTGTTGAAATGGCTATTAACATCACTAAACAAATATTCTAATCCAATTTCATGAACTTTTTGATAGTTTTCAATAAAAGTTGAAAATTCCCCCAAATGGTGAAAAAAAATAAAATAAACAAAAGTGTGTCTCTTTCAAACACTTTGAAATTAAAACAACTTTAAAATCACATTCTCCCCTTAAAATAGATTTTTTTTAAACCAACTCTGTCTGGTCTACACTTAAAAGTTTGCTGGTATAGTTGGTTAGGGGTTATGATGTGTTTTTGCAACATTTTAATGCCAGAAAGAGCCCTAGTATAGATGCACTGTAGCTTATTTTGTCCTGGGAACTGGTAGAGCTATACCAACCAAAGGACTCTTTTCAAATATAAGCTGCAGTTGCTCTAGAAGGGGTTACCAGTATAACTGGCAAACATTTGAAGTGTAGACAAGGCCATAGTCTCTATATCAAAGGAATTCCTAAGATAGATTTGAAATGTTAAGTGCTCATAGTTGCCATATGAAAACTAAAGTAAGATGGGGGCATTTAATATTATGAGCTGATGGGAAAACATGATTCTTTCCATTGACCTCATGATTGATGGTAAAATATCATCAATCTAACTTTGCTGATTTATAGGCTCCCTATATCATAATAATAGCTAAATTATTTTTATTAGAGGTTACTAGGTTAGATTTAGGTGACTAAAGAAAAAGTATGAGACAGACTTATGAATCCACATCTGAGAGCATGAGGGGCCTTGAGACGGGTTATGTGTATGTGACCCTAATTTTGTAATGATAATTCTGTACAGGTAGTATGGTACTTATTTCATAACTTGCCTGGAATCCCTGTAATAAATCACATTAGCTACTCCATAGGGATGGGCATGAACTAGAACACTAGACATGCATGTAGATCCAAACTTTGCAATTTAGGCCCATATCTGATATCTACTAGATACAAATTATATTTTGAATGAATGGTTCCATGACTTGATGTAATGACAGTAATATGGGTTTTGAAGTTGCTCTCTGTGAGCTGCAAAGTTTTCTACAGATTCAAGGCTTGCGTTTGAAAAATATTGTGTCTGGATTTTTCTCCTTGCAAAGATAACCTTCCAAGTGTAAATATCAGCAGTAATTAGGTTTATTATATAATGCTGGGGAATGTGCAAGTCGTGATATTTTCATTAAGGGTGTATAAATATTTATTCACCTAAATCATTGGTTTGATTTTTGAAAGCCCTCATTGGCTTCAGTGGGAGTACCTCTGAAATGAACTATGATGAAAACTGATTGAACTATGCATTTAGGCATCTAACTTTAGGTACCCATTTTTTAAAATCTTAGGCCCATAGGTGCTGGAACTAGGGGTGCAGCAACACCACCTGACAAAGTAGTTTCCATTATTGTAACAGGTCTGCCTCACCCCTGCGGCGCCTCCTGCTGGTGACTCTGGAGA
Source organism: Mauremys reevesii (assembly GCF_016161935.1). Classification (NCBI taxonomy): domain Eukaryota; kingdom Metazoa; phylum Chordata; order Testudines; family Geoemydidae; genus Mauremys; species Mauremys reevesii. The sequence continues at coordinate 83,151,105 of NC_052627.1, read as the reverse complement.
ATTAGCTCTTTCCAGCCCTGGAGCGCCCTCTGCAGGCCGGTGATCCACCTGTTTAGTACTGGCCCCTGTGTCCCTCCCAGGACCCCGGTGCCCTTTCACATGGGGTGCTGCCCCTTGGCAGTAACCCCTTTTTCTCTGGGTCTCCCCTCCTCAGGGAACCCTCACCCTACTATCCCCACTTCACCTCAGTAGTGGCTTCTGACCCAATCTTTATCTAGCCCCCGTTTGCTGGGGCAGACTGCAGTATCCAGTACTCATCATCGGCAAAGGGGGTTTGGACCTGCTGCCTTGGCCTACCCCTAGGTTGCCCCCTGCAACCCCCAGTACCTTTTGCCCTATACTAGGCCGCAGCCTGGGGTTCTCTAGGCTGGAGCTTCCCAGCTCCTCAGCCCTGCTTCACCCTAGGTACCTTGTCTCAGTTCCCTACAGCCAGGCCCTTCTCTCTCTGAAGGCAGAGAGAGACTGACTGGGTTCCTGGCTCATAGCCTTTTATAGGGGCCAGCTGTGGCCTGATTGGGGTGTGGCCCAGCTGCGGCTACTTCCCCAATCAGCCCAGCTTTGACAGCAGCAGCTCTCAAGCCCTGCCAAGCCGCTTTTAAACCCCTTAAAACCAGGAGCAGGGGTCCACCCTGCTACAATTATATACAGGGTTTACAGTTTGGTTCAATAGCTCTCAGCACCCCCTATACAAATTGTTCCAGCACCCCTGCTTGGGCCTATATTTTTTGAATGTGAAATTATAAAATATATCTGTGATGCTGGCAAATCAAGTCAGACCAGAGCCACAGGCCAATTCACGTGCGTATTAGTATAGATCAAAGTAATGGTTAGATGTATAAGAGTGTATTGGGTGTTTAAACTTAATGAAAACTAATGGAGCGTTATTTGCATTGTTTTCACTGATCTATATCCCGTTATAATATAATGACAAACATTTACATGGTGTGTACTCCTGTAACTATATAACTCGTTAAAAGAGAAAGAAACCTCTTGGAATACAAATGAAAAACTTAAATAGAAAATGTTAATTTCAAAGCAAGTGGTTATTGTGTGTGATGGTTGGGATCAAGGACTGTAACTGTATTCCTCATTCACCATCATCAAAGGAAAAGCCCTTGTGGGTAGAGACACTGTCAGCTTGTCTTCTGTCAAAACAAGATTTACGGATGGATTCAAAGAAAGATCCTTCATCTCTGAACTGTTTGGACTCTTATAGGAAAGTGTACCAGATGCAAAGTGGAGATCTCTAGATGCAGGCTGGGTACCCTGAAAGCCTTTTGGGAAACTGGCAGTTTACCACATCACTGCTACCATGTGGAATTATGAACTATGATTCACCTGTAAATACATTTTACCTACTTTAATCTCTCAATAACTCTCATTTCCCTTTCTTAGCTAATAAATCTTTAGTTAGGTTATTATGGGATTAGCTGCCAGCATTGTCTTTGGTGTAAGGCAGGGGTCGGCAACCTCTGGCATGCGGCTCGCCAAGGTAAACACCCTGGCAGGCTGGGCCAGTTTGTTTACCTTCTGTGTCAGCAGGTTCAGCCAATCACGGCTCCCACTGGCCGCGGTTCACCGTCCCAGACCAATGGGGGCGGTGGAAAGTGGCATGTGCGAGGGCTGTGCCGGATGGCTTCCCGCCGCCCCCACTGGCCTCGGATGGCGAACTGTGGCCAGTGGGAGCGTGACCGGCCGAACCTGCCGACGCGGTAGGTAAACAAAATGGCCCGGCCCCACCAGGTTACTTACCAGAGGTTGCCGACCCCTGGTGTAAGGTCTGGAGTACCAATTGATCTTGGGTAAGTGACTGGTCTGTTGGTACTGGGAGAAATCTGATGTGGTGTGATTTTTAGATTTAAGTAACCTTTTATCACAAACTTCAGTTTGTCTGAGTGGCAAGACAGACTGGAGAATCTGAGGGGACTGTCTGTGACTCCATGGTAAGACTGGTATAGTGATCCAGGAGTTCACATTTGTTACTGGTGAAATCTAATTATGGAACATACCAGCAGTTTGGGTTTTTGACAATCTGCTCTGAGATAGACACTCACAGTTCTGAGCCACTCAAGATAGCATGAAAATATAATTTGAGTGTTAATGCCTACTTTGGCATTACATGTTACAACAAGCTTGAAATATTAGCAAATTGTTATTAATTACAATGTTTTTGAGATTTCAGGCTGAAATGGCACAAAAGATCCTCCTTAGGCATTAATCACCACTTTTGAAATGCTATGAAGTATGGTTTGTTTCTGGTCTAACTTACAGTTAAACTGTGTTCAGCACTAGTTCAGCTGCACCTGTTGCATTTCCTGGTGTAGATGTGACTCAGGGCAGGTCCATACTCACCGCGCGGGTTGACGTGGTGAGTTCGACTTCTCGGAGTTCGAACTATCGCGTCTAATCAAGACACGATAGTTCGAACTCCCCGCGCGCTCCGGTCGACTCCGGAACTCCACCACCACGAACGGCGGTGGCGGAGTCGACCTTGGAGCCGCGGAGTTCGACCCCGCCGCGTCTGGACGGGTAAGTCAGTCGAACTAGGGTACTTCGAGTTCAGCTACGCTATTCGTGTAGCTGAACTTGCGTACCCTAGTTCAACCCCCCCCCCCTTAGTGTAGACCAGGCCTTAGATGTGTTGGGGACAGTGTGCAGTGGTAGCCTTGGCAACACCTTTGGAAAACCTGTATTTTATGATACCCCTTTCCCCCAGTGCAGCCTTTCAGCCACAAGTATGCATGTGTGTGTGTCTGCTAGCAACCTCCATTGTGCTAAAGGAATGCAGCATATTTTGACTCTCTATTACACAAGGTGGAGAAAGGGCTTCTTTGGCCTCTCTCTTCGTTGCCCATCAGTGCTGGAGCAGCCATAATTTATCCCTTGAAGTTTTACAACTATTAGCACTCAATTACACATTTAAATGTATTTTGGAAGTAATGTGTACTTAGCTGCTGAATTAGCACATTTTTTGGAAATACCCAAGTGGGACGCTAAATTCCATGGTTTGCTGGAATTTGGATTTCTTCTTTTATTGCTATGCAAAGAACCATGTTATAAAATTTGGATACTGCACCGAATTTTTATTCTTTGAAAAAAAAAATTCAGAATCTATATCAATATGTTCTGTGTACATTTGAAATGCGGTGCCATACATCATAAACCTAGGTTCTGTATTAAACTTCATCAGTGTAAGTCTGTATTAGTTTTCTAAGGTGTAAAGTGATGGAAAAAATGAATCGTGTTTGAACTGATTTTAGCTCACTTATGAAATAGCCTCATGGGACATTCAAAAGAGTGCCTGGAAACTTGTCTGCAAAGTAAACTGGAATCTGGTAGAAATTAACTCCTGATAAGGCATATGAGCCGGGTAACTGAATGCTTTCAATAGCATGAAACATTTGTTTTTAATGTAGAAGTAGTTGGACAAGCGGATTGTCTGCTTAAGTAGTTCTTTTCACAAGAGATTTACTGCTGGTAAAAAATCTCTTCTACATTTTATAGAATTGTTTGGGTAATCAAGATAGCTTGTTGTTTTGAGGCAAGAAAACCTCTTTGGCTTTTCCATTTTTAACATTTATATCACTGCCTAGATTTTAAAAATCCAATAAACAAATCCACACACACAAATCTCTACTAAACATAAGAACATTAACCACTAAGAAAGGAAAAAATGGAAGGCTAGAGTACATTTGTTGGAAAAGAAAAGTTTCTGGAAAAATGCACTGCAGTTTTGTTGACAAAACCATAAAAAGTACAATTATTGCCTCAAACTCAAGGGTTTTTTTGTTTTGTTTTTAACTAGACACAACATAAACTAAAGCATAAACCTTGACTGGAGATAATACCAGTATTGCCTCACTGGCATAACCTTCTTGATAGTTTTCATTGGACAGGGAAGATTTTAAATGCTGGTAGCCCTTGACAATCTCCAGCAATTATAGATCTGATATCCTTTTGCTAGATTTTACCTGTCAAGATTAAAATCATAAGTTGTACCTAAAAACCTCATGAGCACCTCCAGAAACTCAGTGAGTGAAAAAGACCAAACTCAAGTAAGAAAAACAATTCAATCCTTCTTGCCTCTCTCACACAAATTACCACCAAAGGTCCTGCCAATCTAGTCCAAATCTGAGCAATCTAATCTGTGAAATAGTAGGAAGAGTAACCACAGTGAAAAGCATTACACTCTTTAATCAGATAAAGACAAACCTGATTCAACATGCTATCCACCACTTATGTCAATTCTGCTTATTGGAGCTTTGCAGATACTATGGCAAAGGAAAAGACTCCATTCTCGATCATAATATTTCAAAATGGATCAGTGAACCTCAGAGCACACTTTCTTCTGCCAGCACTTTAATTTCTGTCCTCTGCATTCAGCAGAGACCTGAGAGGCCAATGCAAGGGAAGGGTAAATCATATTAATAATCAAGAATAACACTTTATCAACTGAGCAGTATTTTTCTTCACACACTTCTGAAACCAATCTCTTTGCATTAAGCTCCAAGATCAAGCTATTCAACATGATTCACTGCCTCATCTGCCCAATGTGCATAAAGGTGAGCCATAAAGAAAATGGTGATTTGGGGTGGGGGGGTAGGGGGACATCTCTACCTCCAGTTCTAGTTCACAGAAATAAGAGAAAAAGGTTCCCAGATTTATGTAGCCAGGTAGCTGGCTCTTGCTACCTGGTACAGTTCCATGAACTCACTAGAAGAGTCTACATCCATCTGGATGTTGAAATCACACAGAGCAATCAGCATCTACTTTCCCTAGAGAGCTGCTGTTATAGTCCTTCATATGACTGTAATAGTGACTCAGTATGGTGAATCTATATACTCCGTACATACTGAAACTACATCTCTGGGATGACACTACAGATGGGCACATGAGTAGATAGACATTTTTGTTCATCTGTAGCTACAGCAACAAATCTGTAAAAATATAGCTAATTTATTCTGTCATTACCAAGTTAGGCCAATGTTTTCCATGGAATAAAAAGGCACAGGCTATTTTCTCCTTTAAAATTTTTTTTCCACTTTGCATGTGGCCCACCACAAGATCTGTCAAATGCCAACTGTGGACAATAGCAATGATGTTAAATATTATCCCAATCATGTTAAATATTATCCCAATCATCTCTTCTGCTCTCTCAAAGAAGACTTAGCATAGTTTTACATTGTGCATTACAGTGCAATTCTTCATTTTTGCTCTGCTTCATACCCCAAATCCACTCAGTGGCAACCTGTGGTGGGATGCTGGTGTATCATGCGAGGGCCCAAAGATGTAAACCCATCTGAAGGTGTTTTATATCTGCCCCTAGGTCATAGCCTTATAGCCATGAAGTTTTAAAATATATAAAAATAGCCCGCTGCAGTGCACTTCAGCCTGGGCTTTTCACATAAAGCAACAGTAGATCATGCTGCAATGCCAGCCCTATAGGAGCAAATAAAGATGTGAAAATGTCATCTTCAAAATTTAATGTACAAAATGCACATAACCATATTGTTGGCTAGGCAAGTCAAAGACTGTTCTCTTTTTTACTTAATTCATAGACATATTAAGCGTAAAGTTGTTTTTTTGTGGTATTTTTTTTAACAGAAGAGTTCATAGAAAATAAAATCTCCTTATTTTTACTAATCGAAAAGGTATATTCACTATGGTGTCCTCCTTCCCATGATCTTGAAGATTAAGACATGTCTGCCCATGCAGCTGAGAAGAATGCCAGTTCTAAATGCTTCAAAGGCATTAAGCTTGTTATAGAACAAGACACTTTCTCACTAATCTTTTAATAATGCTGTCATTCATCAGCCTTGTCCTTTCCTTTTCTTTTGGCCTATTTTTGCCACCAGCACTGTTGTTATACTCACATGAAATCATTGGTTTCAGTCTCACTGATCCCGTCTTATAAAGGAAAGATAACTCCCTGACTATCATCTTCAAGACTGATTCCCTTATAAAGATGAAGCCCCTTTTTGGATTAAAGCATTGAATTGGGATAAAAGCATTCACATTTATCTATTCTCGGCTTTTATATTCCAATCTGAAGCACACTTTTGGAAGCCATGACTATTTTGATAGCCCACAATTATACTGTTCAAATCCTTTTTACACTTTGACATTAATAATCAGGCTAAGCACCAAAAACACCAACATAACAGCTTTGCATTCACATTTCTAGCACAGCATTAGAGCCTGACAGCTCAGTATTCATGATTTCCTTGTCCAGTACGTTCACTCAAACATACATGGAAGGAAATTCACAGTACATGAGTAAAGAGAATAAGAGGCAACTGAGAGGTGAAGCTAATGGCATAATTTCTGATGGAAATCCATTTCTGGCTCTGTGACCATAATCCTTTATGGGGCTTAGCACTGATTTCAAGAGAGATTTGAAGGGGCTCAGCTCCTTAGACATGCCCAACACCTTGCAGGATTGGACTTCATCCTCCAAGGTGCTGAACATGCCTGTGAGGTGTTGAGGGCTCTCAACTCCCTCTGCCCTTAATGGGACTTGAAGGTGCTCGGGACCTTCCAGGATGAGCAGCATGTGGCTTTTTGTAAAGTTTGAATGATTTTCCTTCTATTTCTGGGTTTGTTGCTCTTCCTCTTCTTCAACTGGACTACCTGACGGTAGTCTCTATTTTTCCTCCTCTTTACCCTCATCTAAAAGGCTCTTTGTCTTGGTGGCTTTCTATCCATCTCTGAGTGAGAAGGGCTTGAAGAGACTTCCTCTGCAGCCTGTCAACATTGCTCCTTCAGTGAATGGGAGCGAACCCCGTGAGAGAGTTCTCCATCCCTGGGGTAATACCCCCTGAGGTCCATGGTGTTACAGGATATTTGTGCCTTACATTTGGGAATGTTAATTGGAAACCAAATTAAACTATTTCAATTGGGACCAGATACCACAATGATGGATACCCTATAAATACAAATCTAAGACAGATGGGTGTTAATAAGTAATTTTGTCTGGTAGTGAAGTTTGTTTGCAGCTAGAATTATCCCTTACAGTCTTCTCTGAGTAAAGGGCAACATGTAGCTGTGCTGTGCCAGGAGCAAAGCAGGCACTCCAAGTCCTAATTCAGTTCTTATTTTCCACATGCTCCAAGAGAGATGTAATCTGTGCCAGCCCTTTTCCTGGTACAGCTTACTTCCCCCTTCATGCTGCCAGACCTGCACTGCCTGGTGCACTGGGAACAGAGCCAAGGGTCTGCCCACCCCCTGCACATCAGTGTGAGATGAACGGTTGGAGTCTTTTGGCAGCTGCTCTCCATACTATGATGAAATCCACAATGCAGATAGCCTGCAGAGCACAGTAATGGGGTCTCTGGTGCTGCTCACTTCCTTGTGTGAGGGCATAGCTTGTTTCACTATTAAGCCCTTTCTGAATATTCTGCCATCCATTGTCCCCTTCTATCACACTATTGGTTTTTTTTTAACTCTGTCTCAGGTGATATGTATAATATGTTTTGAATAATTTAATAACTGTTCCATCTTTTGTCTCCATTTCTGCTGCATTCTTATTTGACCTTTCAGAATTAGCCTTGTGAGTCAGTCTCTTCTTGGTCCAGGTCTCCACTACAGATCTATATTGTTATAACTACGTTGCTCAGGGATGTGAAAAATCCACACCCCTGAGTGCAGGGGCGGCTCTAGGATTTCTGCTGCCCCAAGCACGGCGGCACGACGCGGGGGGCGCTCTGGCGGTCGCCGGTCCCGCGGCTGCGGTGAACCTCCCGCAGACATGCCTGCGGAGGGTCCGCTGGTCCTGCGGCTCCAGTGGACCTCCCGCAGGCGTGCCTGCGGATGCTCCACCGGAGCCGCGGGACCAGCGGACCCTCCGCAGGCACGTCTGTGGGAGGTCCACCGGAGGACCAGCGGACCGTCCGGGAGCTGCGGGTCCACCGGAGCCGCCTGCCGCGGGACGCCGCCCCAAGCGCTGGGGTCTGGAGCCGGCCCTGCCTGAGTGACATATTTATATCAACCTAACACCTCATGTAGCCAGTGCTATGTTAACCGCAGAGCTTCTCCCATTGACATAACTAGCACCTCTCAGGGAGATGGATTAACCACACCAACAGGCGAAGATCTCCCATTGGTGTAGTCACATCTTCACTAAAGCACTACAGCAGCACAGCTACACCACTGTAGCACTGTACTTGAAAATAATCCTAGACTAAAAGAGCACATCAAGTTTGACTGAAAACCCCTCTTTATATGCATCCTGAGGTACCTGGTATGTTAATGGCTCTTCTGGTAAAAATTGCTGCCAAGACCCATGTATGCTTTAACAAATATATTGGGGCTGAGCAAAGTTCTTTTATTCCAGCTGAGTTTTTCTAGAATGCCTTCTTTAGTAGTATTAACATTTAAATAGTCCCAACTAAGTGTTTCCATTAACACCTCAGTGAGCTGACATGAGGTGACATAGTTCATACTTTTGCTGCTGCTATTGTGTGGCCTGTGTGGAAGTTTTCTGCACGGCTGGGTGAACAGTGCAAATATACATGGATTTAAATAGGGAAGGCTGGTGAAAAATACATTATAAAAGAGATGGAACTGTTGGTTCACGATGTGTGGTAAGCAATCGAAGGTATGTGGTAATCAACAACAAGTATTGGAAAAGTGCCACTGACAAAGATACATGGTTTAGAATATTCCACTGGGTAAGAGGGTGAATACTGTGGGTCCATCCTGTGGGATGAAATTCAGCAAAGAAAAGTTTATGCTGAATATTACGTCATAGTAGTGAAATGTACAAGGTCCACTAAGAAAGCCATGCTGTTCCCCATTCTTGTGCACACCATGTTATAGCACTTTTTAAAATTGTCACTGTAGACAGAAAAACATGGTTCTGTGACTCTGGGTGGGATTGTCTCCCAAGGAGAAATCCTCCATCCATGGACCTACCACTTCCACGTGAAAGGGGAAGAGAGAGAATCAGCTGTCTTACCCACTTCCCACAAGCCCTAAGTAATAAGAAAGTTAAAGTTACAAAGTCAAGCACTTGAAAGTTAGGAAATGCCGCATTTATGGTTGCCTGTGCAATCTTAATTTTACTCTCTTGTGTGCCCGAATCTATGAACTGAATGAGGCAGGGAAATGGTGGAAAAATACTATGAGATAATATTATTAAATGTATCATAATGCATATGCCCAAGAGGGCCAAATTAAGGGAGCAGAGGCAAGTGTAAAACTGGTATTTGCTAACTTTTGAGTAATTCTCTTTGCATCCTAAATAACTGTCTTTTAACACAGGTTTTAAAATGTAATTTCCTATTTTTTAAAAGGTAAGAAAATCCTATTTACATATGAATATAACAGTCCTCCATCATGCATCATCAGGGGGGTTTGAACCCTGAGTTTTCAACATAGACTGTTATGATTTGCGCTACAGTGTTAACTATATTAACTAGTAGCAGGATATGGATGTTATATGCATGACTGGAGTCAGAGGATGGTCAGGGAGAGCTTGGCCCAACTCAGCTCTCTTTTATTCCCCCCTGTGCCTGAGGTGGGCATCTTCTGTTCCATATGGTAGCCCCAGAGGTGGGTGCTGGGGTCAGAGACATGTGGTTAGTGAGGAGGAACTCTTTGGAATGTCCATGTTTAGTTATTAATGTGGCAGGCTGCCAAATCTTCCTGAGGAATACAAGCAAGAGAAGAGAAATGACAATTTTTAAGTTCATATCAGCCAAATTGAATAGAATTTCATGGGATAAAGAAAAGGCACTTTTAGAACCCGAGGGCATTCTTCTTGCCGAATTTCAAAGACCAGCTCCAAATGATGACGATGTTAGTGTCTTTGAAGAAGATCACAAGAACCTTTTATAATGGAAAATATTAGGCAAACCTAAATATAAGGGCTGTTATCAGAAACATAAATGTGGAATGTTGAGCTGAACTGGAAATTTTAATTTTCTGTTTTGGAAACCGTCCTGAATGAGACAGCATGTGCCTTTATAGTACGGCTGCAATTGTCAAAGCTACTTGAGGGATTTGGACTCCTATTTGCCATTAAAATAAGAGTTGGGCACCCAAATCCCTTAGATGGCTTTGAAAATCTCAGCCTATATGTTCTCAAAAAAAGGCTACTGTATAGGTAGTCTGCCAATGCATCCTCTCCTTTTGCAATCTGTAAATCTTAAAGTATTTAAATTGGTACTTTGTTGCATAGTTCTTCATCAACTTACTCCATTCCTGGCCCTTTTGTCCCCCTCTGTTGCACACATTTCCTCCCTTCCCAGTGCAGGCTAATTTGCTGGGCAGTATCTGCTGTTGGTGCAAACTATTCACTGTGGCTACGCTACATTCCTAGCGAGCTGTCAGCTGAGAAGTATTGCTTGGGATCAAAGGTGTCTGATAAAAAAAAATCTAATAAGTGGCACAGTGCCCTTGACTGTGGGTTAATGGTACTGACTATCTAAGCCTTGTCAGTAAAAGCAGTCGAAAGGATTAGTGAGAGCTGCCGTAGCTGGCCAAGAATGAAGGCCACGGCACAACAGCATGTGGAAATGCCCAAAAGAGAAATTGTGCTCTTGTTGTGGGAAAAGAAACAAGTTTTTTAGCAAAGAATGGAATAAATCTTCCTTAAAATATTGAGAGCCTTTTCAATGTTTTATTTAAAAAAAAAATATGATGTGCTTGCTTGTTTGAGTTAAAAACATAAAGAAAATGACTAATAGAACATTCTAATATTTCTGGGAATTTTGTCAGAAGTATGATCTACAAACACTGCTAATGTATTCTTTCAACTGCTTTATTCCTTTAATGCTTTTAGTGTCTTGGAATGTACAGGGTTCATCTAAGGCTATGCAACTTCTGTGGCATGTTATTTCCCTTTGTCCTCTGCATGGATTAATTGGCAATGTCAGCCATTAATGCATAATGTGGCTATGATTCATCTGTGAATAAAATGGGCCAAATTCTCCCTGAGGTAAGTCTACTGAAGTGAATGGCATTAATTTCAGGGTGAATATGTCCCATTGTGTTTAGTCATTAGAGTAGTATAAAGCACTATAAATTCAAATGGATGCACTACACTGTGTGAATGGTATCTGAGTAGTTTGCAGTTAAAGACAGTGAGAGACAAAAAGAGCTCCATCTGTTTAGTTGATCAAAAAGAAGATTGAGAGGAGACTTGATTACAATGTATAAGTACCTTCCAGGGGAGAAAATACCAGCTAACAAAGATCTCTTTAATCTAAAGGTATAACAAGAACCAGTGGCTGGAATCTGAAGCTAGACAAATTCAAATAGAAATAAAACACTCATATTTTAACAGTGAGGATGACTAACTTGTGAAACAAACGATCAAAGAAAGTCTTGGATTATCCATCCCTTGGTGTCTTCAGATCAAGATTGGATGACTTTCTAGAAGTTATGCTTTAGCCAAACACAGGAGGGCTTAATACAGGTGTATCTGTGTGAAATTTAATGGCAGGAGATCAGATTAGATGATTTAAAGGTCTCTTCTGTCCTTAAAATATATGAAGTGATGTAGGCAGATAGAGGGATATTGGAGCTGAAAATGAAAACCAAACAAGGCAATAAGAAAGGAGGAAAATTAAACTTGTTTGAAAGAGAATTAACTTGAGACACACTTTTGAGTAGTGTGCAGTGGGACGGATTCTGATCTCACTTACACCAGTTTAACTCTTGTAACAGTAGAGTTACATCTGATTTACACCATTGTAAATGAGACCAAAATCAGCTCTGTTATTCCCCACTGAACTCAAGGAGCTGCAGATGGCTAAAATCCCACCCATCCATATTGATAATATAGGAGTCCATTTCAAGGGGCATCTTTAATAACGGTTTGCAACTAATACTTCCAATGTAATTCCAAAAAAGTGTGAGTTTGTTTACTATCAAATGAAAAGAGCAATAAGTACCTATACATGCCCTGGTAAGAGCTTATTTGTTTTATTGGTACCTTCCTTCTCCCTGTCATTGTTTCTGTTTTCCCTTAAAGCCCATACTCATTCACACTGATGTGCTATATGCTCATGGGTGGTGCCTCATCCCCAGACCATCATTCATTTCCATAACTCCATGCTCTTGCAGAGTTGTTGTTTTTCTATTTGTTTTTTTCCTAGCTTGTTTATGAATACCATATTTCCCCCTAATTCAACCTACAGGTCATTGCTCTTGCCCAATAGGAAACATCTGGCTACACTGAAAGAAGAAGAGGAGACATTTGATATGGTTTTAATCAGGCCACAACTTTATTGTTAGATGTCTGGGACTACCTGGCAGATAAAAGTGTACAGTATATGTAACCCCATGTTCATTCAATAACTTCCCGGGGGGCTTCTGCTAGTTCCCCCTCTTTTTTCCATCCAAGTCCCCCAGACAATCTATTGCTGGGACCTTACCATTCATCCCCCCTCACAGGAGGGTTAAGGTGGGATATAAGAAAGGGGGCCTGGCTCCCTGCCATACCACTCATAGAAGCCCCAACCCCCCATTCCATTCCTTTAACCAACCCCTCTTTTTTAAGTCCTTTACCAGGCCATTTATCTGGCCTCTGTATAACTTCCCTCTGGAGTATTTGCACTGGACATCTGCCACAAGCAGGTGTCAGCAATTTGTTTTGCTGCCTCCTCCCCCAAACCTAGTTAGGTTTCCAGACATTGCCCAATGCCAAAATCATGTCAGCACCTAAGTCTGACAGGTGAACCCCATCCTCCCAAAATAACTCTGGTGCCCCATATACTATGTCAGAATGTGAAGTTACTGCGGCTCCTATGGTCCCAAGGAATTTGGCCACCGCTGTGTTCACATACCGCCTTGCTTTGAACACAGTCACCTTGGGGGGGGGGGCCTCATGGTTCCCTGACAGACCCTGTACTGAAGCATGTCTGACCATATGATTTTAACTCCAGGAAAAAGTGCAAGGATCAGCCTTAAGTCCCTCCTTGCTCTGAGCATTAATTTGATCCCTTTACACATTCCCACATCATTTCCTCCAAAGTGTACCACAACGATATCTGGTGGCTGCTGACGGGCACGCACAGCATACAGCAGTGGTATCATAACATGCCCCCCTTTCCATGCCAACTCAGTATTGCTTCACCGCTGAACCCCAGCTGCGAACCCTCAGGCAACTTGAATGCATGCCTAGGCGCCCAAAAGGCAATACTGTTCCAGCAGTTCCACGCCACTGTCTGCGTGGCTGGTCATCCAACATCTGAAATGAGATTACAACAAATTAATGCTGATTTACCACCTAAGGTCTCACATACGTTTGGTATGCTTCCGAATGCCAATGCCCGACTGCCTCTGCTCCCATACCTAGCTGTGACGCTTCTTGTTGCTGCCTCTATTCTGAATGAGTGGAAACCAGATTCATGGGCTGAACCAAATTCATCATCAGTCCCAGTACACCATAACAAATTGATATGTTGCAAGGGGACTCCTGTCAGTGTGCATAAAAAGGGGTCCTTCCTCTCCCCAGCCCTGTCGCCATGTAGGCTCTCAAAGCCTGCACGAGGCTCATCACCCTCCCATAGGATAACAGATTCTCCCCGGCCAACTTGATCCATCTTTGACCTTTGCAAGTTCAATACAACTGAGTGCTCATGTACATCATACAGTTCCAAAGCTCTTCCTGTAAAGTCCCTAGTGGACACAGGTACTAGTTCGCTGATCCTGAAAGCACCAGAAGCCTGCTCTGTGTGAAAGGGGGTTCACCACACAGGCCACCACTTTTAAACTCTTTCACCCATCCAGATTCCAGGGGATGAGTCAGTGTCACCCCTTGTCCCCTTTTGCAGCAATCTGACCTCTCTCCCCCACCCCGCCATAGCACTTTGCCAGCCAGACAAATTCACCCCCACTTAAAGGTGCGGTGCAGTCATTGGTTCTTAGATAGGAATTTTCTCATGTCTCCCACAGTGAGAGTGCTGCCTTAAGCTAAACTAGCCCCAGCAAAAGAGAATGGGATGCAACAACATTTAGATCCCACCAGCCTTACTTCCAAACAGCCAGAGGTTGCTTTATCTCCGAAAAATTGTCTCTGCATCACCCGTGGCATCTGACAACACAGAATACTGGCAAACTTTCCTATTATGTGAACTGTGATTTGTTATAGCGTCGTAGGACTGGAGGGGACCTCGAGAAGTCTTCTCAGTACGGCATGTAATAGCCAGACTCAAACAATGCTTAATTTTAACTTTCTTGTTTGCAAATAGTATTCAGACTTTTAGGCATAATATTTATAATCAAATATTTCACTATTCCTTTCTTTCTATCTGTTTGCAGTGAGTTTGATTTATAAATCTGATGCCTATTATGATCGCTATCCCATTTATCTCACATTACACTAGGCTGAAGTGCACAAAGGACTTATCTGGTTAAAAACAAATCTATCCACCTATTACATACATTTTTCCAAACGCCTTTCCTATTTTCCTTCTTACTCCCTTGAGAATTCAGTGTTATAATTCTTCTGGCCTTGGTACTTTGTCAGCTTTTATTTGTTCTAGGTTTATGAATTCAGAATCTGGAAAGATAGTCATTACATTTTACACTGTATTGTACTACATCAAGAGAGGCAAAAGTGATGGGTATGCCACAAGATTTATGAATTGGCTGCTGAGCAGGCCACAGATCAGTAACAGGCAAAGCAAAGGTATGGATGAACCTTAATGTGATCACAGATGTAGGGAAAATGCTTGCAAGTGAGTACTGATCTATGGAAACTAAGGAGCTGGTGTGTGTGTGTGTTCAGGGTGGTGGGGGAGAGAGTGGAAGCTCTTCTCTTTTCTGAAACTATAAACAATCCTTCTGAAGTTCTACTTTTCCAATGCCTGGTTCAAGATAATTGGCTTATTTATACTTGATTTTGAGAAGAAAAAATGAAAACATTAGACATCATACAAATTTGAAGATATTAACATTTAAATAACCGTAGGAAGAGAATGTCATTGAAATGAAAACAAGACTATTTTATTCCTGGCTTTGCAGCTGGCTTGGACAGATATTAGGCAGGCCATTTAAACTTTCAGTGCCTCAGTTTACCCATCTGCAAAACAAGAACATAAGAACGGCCCTACTGGGTCAGACCAAAGGTCCATCTATGCCAGTATCCTGTCTTCTGACAGTGGCCAATGCCAGGTGCCCCAGAGGGAATGAACAGAACAGGTAATCATCAAGTGATCCATTCCCTGGTGCAAATTCCCAGCTTCTGGCAAACAGAGGCTAGAATACCATCCCTGCCCATCCTGGCTAATAGCCATTGATGGACCTGTCCTCCATGAACTTATCTTATTCTTTTTTGGACCCTGTTATAGTCTTGGCCTTCACAACATCCTCTAGCAAGGAGTTCCACAAGTTGACTGTGCATTGTGTGAAAAAAATACTTCCTTTTGTTTGTTTCAGACTTGCTGCCTATTATTTTCATTTGGTGGCCCTTAGTTCTTGTGTTATGAGAAGGAGTAAATAACACTTCCTTATTTACTTTCTCCACACTAGTCATGATTTTACGGACCTCTATCATATCCCCCCTTAGTCGTCTCTTTTCCAAGCTGAAGAGTCCCAGTCTTATTAATCTCTCCTCATCTGGTGGCCATTCCACACCCCTAATCATTTTTGTTGGCCTTTTTGAAACCTTTTCCAAGTCCAATATACCGTTTTTGAGATGGGGCGACCACATCTGCATGCAGTAGTCAAGATGTGGGCGTACCATGGACTTATATAGAGGCAATATGATATTTTCTGTCTTATTACCTATCCCTTTCTTAATAATGCCCAACATTCTGTTTGCTTTTTTGACTGCCGCTGCACACTGAGTGGGTGTTTTCAGAGAACTATCCACAATGACTCCAAGATCTCTTTCTTGAGTGGTAACAGCTAATTTAGACCCCATCATTTTATATGTATAGTTGAGATTATGTTTTCCAATATGCATTACTTTGCATTCATCAACATTGAATTTCATTTGCCATTTTGTTGTGCAGTCATCCAGTTTTGAGAGATCCTTTTGTAGCTCTTTGCAGTCTGCCTGGGACTTAAATATCTTGAGCAATTTTGTATCATCTGCAAATTTTGCTACCTGACTGTTTACCCCATTTATGAATATGTAAAATAGCACTGGTCCCAGTACAGACCCCTGGGTGACACTACTATTTACCTCTTTCCATTCTGAAAACTGTCCATTTATTCCTAGTCTTTGTTTCCTATCTTTTAATCAAAGTTCCAGTAAGAGAGAACTTTCCCTCTTATCCCATGACAGCTTACTTTGCTTGAGAGCCTTGGTGAGGGACTTTGTCAAAGGCTTTCTGAAAATCTAAATACACTATATCCACTAGATCCCCCTTGTCCACATGCTTGTTGATGCCCCTCATGTAGGTGTTTTAGCGTTGCCAGTGTAGACTAGCCCTCACTCTGAGGAGCTTGAAAACTTTTCTCTTTCACCAAGAGAAGTTGGTCCAATAAAATATATTCCCCCACCCACCTTATCTCTCCTATTATCATAATCCTGGTTCCTTTGAAATCAATGGAAGTTTGGCCATTGACCTCAGTGGAAATGGAATGGACCACATGGAACCTAATATTTTGTATTTTGTACCACACAACTTAACCTCCATCAAGATGAACAAATAAAATAAACACACACCTTCCCATAACCATTTCACATGTCCATACCAATGGCATTTAAAAGTGAGTTATAGAAAATCTCCAAACAGTTTTTCCACATCAAACTTAGTAATTTTTTCCCCATCCTAGCTGGGAGAGAATTCAGGTCTGGCCTCCAGACCTCACATAAAGCTTCCATTTCCATTCCCCTCTCCCAGAAGCACAGAGTTCAGTCAGATACAACAGACTAAATAACATCAGCTCATATGTGCTTTCCAAGTAACTAAAGTTCCAGGTGAAGAAAGGCAGTGGCAACTTGACAGATTTATCACATCTCTCTCATATGCCCAACATGACTTACTGGTGCTGTATGCAGTGTTGTTGTAGCTGTGTTGGTGCCAGGATATTAGAGACACAAGGTGGGTGAGATAATATCTTTTATTGGACCAATAGAAGACCCCACCTTGTCTCACGGGTGCTGAACATCCCACAAGAGTGTGGTGGGTGGCTTGGCAGGACCCAACCTCCTCTTTCATGTTCGCAGGTAGCCTGGGTTCAGCAGGGGGCAGAGCACATGCTGCATTTATAAACAGAGAGTATTTAAGCTGCTCTTGCATACCCTCCTGCTGCACTTAGGTGGCATATTGACTCTCTCAACCTTCGGCATGCAAAATGCCTCCAGCCACTGCCCTTGGTGTTGGGTCCCAGTGGAGTCTTTACAATGCAGCAGTGATTTTAAAAGTCACAGTATAGCATTCACTCTGTTGTATTACTGTGAACAGCCACGGTCCCTGAAACTTGCCGAGAGGTTTTAAACCTACGCGTGAAATAAGCTGACTTCCTAATGTTGATAACTTCCTCCTTGGCTAAAACAGAACAATAGATTTTTTACTATTTAATTTTTCATGAAAGAAAAATCAAAAGTCTAAGTAGACCTTGAGTCCTTTACTCAGATAATTAAAACACAATAGAGCAATTTCCCATTTAAGGTTGGTACCTTTGTTTCAATAAATCTAACCTATTTTCTCCAAATTCTGTAGCTAAATGTTTATGCTAAATGCCAAAGACTTTACTTTCAGAGGTGCTGGTACAGCAGATCCCATTACTTCAGCTGGAGTTGTGGTTATTCAGCTCTCAAAATCAGTCCCCAAATTCTTTTTTTCCCTGACCATAAAAGGAAGCCCATAAAAATATTTATTTTGTCACTAAGAGGCAGCCTCGAATGCACAAAATGCACAAGAACTGAAAAAAAATATGGGCAATCATTTTGGAAGGTTTCTATAAACCATATGGCTCAAGGGAATCTACACATTATGTAGAATGGGGGTTTTCCTTGCATTGCATTGTCCATAGCTGCTATATTGGAGGACAGAGGGTAAGCAAAAAAGCTATAAATATTTGTGTAATACTTAATGAAAACCTATGTTCTGAAGGCATTGTAGGAAACGTTCAAGAGAAATTAAAAACTCTGACAATATGTTCGCAAGGTTAATAAGACCTAAAATCTGCTAGGTTTAATTTCTGCAATCAGCACTTATCTGTGAGATGCCTTCATATGTACCCTGCTTTTAGTGGTTTAGCAAATATATATACAGTATAATTGGAACATTGTGAGTACCATATGTGTATCTTGCTTGTTTGGCACAATTTCCTTCTCTTTATCTCCCCTTTCCAACTCCCTACAAATCACATCTTCCCGTGCCCATGGTTCCTGAAATGTACATAAAAATGCTAGCTGTGGGGATAGAAAGGCTGGAGATGGAAGAGATATATTGTACTGACACACTTCTTCATTTTAACTAAGTACAAAACTAAGATAGAGGGCTTGATTCTCAACTCGTACAAGTTGCACACTGATGTAAGTCCACTGAAATGAGAGGAGGATTTATGCTGAGAAGAGAATAGGATGTAAATTAGATCAGAATACAGAGTCCAAGCTTTGCCTTGTGGAAGTTTTAGATAGAACAACACAGATGTTAATTGCACCTATCAGTCTGAATTATGACAAACATATTTCACCATGCAGAACAAACAAAGGCTTTATAAGATGCCTGAGGTGGTGATGTGTTTTCCTTATGTTAGCAATGAATAGCCTTTAATTTTGAGTCTGAGAAACAAAGTAAGATTATAGTATAGCTTTACTGAAGGGAAAGAAGGCACTGGCTAGTTCTAAATTTCTGCTCTCCTTTTTTTTTTTGGTGAATTTAGTACTTGCATTAGGTGACAGACTGCTAGTTTTGGAGAGACAGCAGAACAAGTTTTGCCTACCTTCTGCCAGTGTCTCAATATAGCCTGGATGAGTCACCTGTAGCTTGGTATACTGTTTTGAGTCAACCATAGGCTCTGATTCAGCAAAGCTCTTAAGCATATGCCTAAATACTCTGGTGAATAGTCAAGTGTTTAGAGTTAAACGTGCACTTAAGTGCTTTGCTGAGTCAGGGCCTTGGTCCTTATCTTCAGAGGCAAAGTCTCCTGGGACATCACTTCACCCATCATGATCATGACCACTCACAATAGGTAGATCCCTACAGAACAGGGTGGCCAACCTTATTGTCTCTCTGAGCCGCATAAGACAATCCTCAGAAGTTCAAGAGCTGGGGCATGCCTGCTGGGCATCAGGGCTTCAGCCCTCCAGGAGACACTTGCTGGGGCTTCTGCCCAGTGGGGAGGGGGATCTTGGGGCTTCAGTCCCGCAGGAGACATCTGGCCAGGATTTGGGCTTCAGCCCCACTCATGATGAAGCTCTGAGCCCTGGCAGGTGCACCCTGAGACCTCCCTCCCCACAGGACAGAAGCCAGAAGTGATGTGTAGGGGGGACACGTGGGGTCACATACCTCCCCCCCAGCTTTTTGCCAGGGTTTGCTGTTCCCGCTTGGTCACATAGTGCTGCCGGGCCCTCTCCCTGAATGGCAGCTGCAGGAGTTGGCAAGTTGAGAGCTGCGGCCATGGGGACAGGCAGCAGCAAACAGGTGGGAGCTGCAGGGAGAGCTGCTGCTTTTGCTGCCGCCTCTCCCTGAGCTAAAGCAGCTCCCTGCAGCTCCCAGATGTTTGCCTCTGCCTCTCCAGGCAGAGCTAACACCTGGAAGCTTCAGCCTACAGGAGGCACCTGCCCAAGATCGGGGTTCAGTCCCACACCTGCTGAAGCCCTGAGCCCTGACAGGTGCACCTCAGGGGCTGCTGAGGATGAGGAGGAGGGCATACCTGGGGGCATGACTCAAGCTGTTGGGGGAAAAACCTTTAAATTGTGCCCCCCACCTCCTAGCAGGCACCAGTCATCTCTGGCAGAAGCCCCCCTAGCCCCACCAACCTGCTGCAGGGCAGAAGCCCCAATCTTCCCCCCCCCTCCAGTTTGGTAGGTGGAGAATGGGGTTTGGGGCTCTGCAAGCTGTACTTTAATTGTAAAGGAGTCATAGTTTGGCCATCCCTGCTATAGTATAAAATGGAGTGGCCAACCTAGAGTGATACTTATGAGTTCAGGACACAGAGCTTTTCTGGCAGCTGGACCACAATTGTGAACTCACTTCCATAGAGATCATAGTGATCATAGCAATGACCAAAAACCTCAGTGACCTCGGATTGAAATGCAAAACTGGGTTTCTTTGGCTTACCTGTCTCATAAAAGCACCACCAAAAAATAATAATAAAAAAAAATCGCTGTCTGGGGACTGGAGTGAGAGATACACAGAGCTTTATGTGTCCACTCTAATGAGTAGGTAGCATGCTCAGACACCACAGTGACGAGTGTGGTATAAAGAACTAGATAGATATTAAAGGCTATATGAGTTTCCAATAACAATGGCAAGAGAGTAGATTACATTCCATCATCTCTATTAAACCTTTGCCCTTTTTTGCTGAAGCTGACAGCAAGGGCACTAATTGTGCCAATACTAGTGATATCAAAATTAAAGCTAAGAGACCCGGATTGGCTAAATCAGGAATTGACCCAAAACTTCTGCAACATTATAGCCAAACTTATATCAAAAAGTTTATTGAGATTTGAAAACAAAAACAAAACACCCCCCCACCCTCCCCCCCCAAAACACTGAGTATTCATTTTTGTTTTGTTTTTAAAGTTAAGCTATTTTCATAGTTATGCTTCTGCACAGTTTGGTTCCTAGTGGATGTGGCTGTTTTAAAATAACACTGGAATGTCCACTTTTGTGGTCATTTTAGTCTGACCCAGGAGAACAAAAACCTAATGGGAAAAAACAAGATACCTTTCCTGCTCAGTTATGGTGACTCGAGGTTTTGATGAATATTCAAATATCTGAGTATGTAATAGGGTGCTAGTGCTTCATGTGCAAGTACAATCAAGTGCTAAGCACAGCTGTCATGGGGCCTTAGCCTTTTTACCTACAGGAGTTTTTGGGAATGAAATCCCAGGGTCATATGACTGATCATATGACTGGGCTGAGAGTAAAGTAAGAAACAAAATAAAAGCCTTGTTGGTCAGCTGAAGTGGGAAAAGCAAAGGCCTTGTCTCGACTACAAAATTATGTCGACCTAAGCAGGGGCGGCTCTAGAAATCCGGCTGCCCCAAGCAGCGCGGAGCGCTGCGCCGCCCTTCCCCGGTCCCGCGGCGGGTCCCCTCTTCCCGCGGCTCTGGTTGAGCTCCTGCCGGCATGCCTGCGGCAGGTCCACCGGAGCTCGGGACCAGCGGACCTGCCGCAGTCATGCCTGCGGGAGCTCAACCGGAGCCGCGGGAAGACGGGACCCGCCGCAGTCATGCCTGCGGCAGGTCCGCTCGTCCCGGGCTCCGGTGGACCTGCCGCAGGCATGCCGGCGGGAGCTCCACCGGAGCCAAATGCCGCCCCCCTGGGAAACGGCCGCCCCAAGCGCCTGCTTGGCGCGCTGAGGTCTAGAGCCGCCCCTGGACCTAAGTATGTTGGCATACAGCCGCTGCAGTAATTAAATTGCTTTTGCATATCCACACTATGCTCCTTGTGTCCATGGTGCACATCCTCATTAGTTGTGTGTGCATCGATGCAGAGAGCAGTGCATTGTGGGTAGCTATCCCACCATGGAACTCACCACCATCTTTTGTGAAGGTTTTGCAATGCCTCATGGGCCCAAACAAGTCGTGCAGAGGTATCTGGGAACATGATTTCAACGTCCCATAATGCAGTGTTCTCCATCCAATAATTTCATCTGTATTCCATAATGTTTCATGCTTCTTTTCAAAATCCCTGCAAACCTACATGTCCCTCCTGGGCTGTCTGCCATCTGTGTAAGAAGCATGGATCCTGCACAGATCTGCATTATTGTGATGAGCATTGTGAGCACAAGGGCTCCTGATCTTGCAGTATTTGCAGAGCCTCCAGAGGAGCCACGGGAACATGGTGATTCCTTGGAGGCTAGATTGCTGTGAGACATAGAAAGAAATAATTTAAAGTTGATGGCAGCATTCATAGAGCCACTGCAAATGGTGGAGTGCAGGTTTTGGACCCATGAAACAAGCACTGACTGGTGGGATTGCATCGTAATGCAGGTTTGGGATGATGAACAGTGAGTGCAGAAATTTTGAATGCACAAGGCCACATTCTTAGATCTGTGTGCAGAGCTTGCCCCAACCCTCCAGCGCAGAGACACCAAAATAAGATCTTCACTGACAGGGGAGATGCAAGTGACAATCACTCTGGAAACTTGCAATGCAAGATTGCTACCGATCAGTCGTGAATCAATTTGGAGTTGGGAAATTGACCGTGGGGGTTATTGTGATGCAAATGTCCAGGGCTATGAAGGACTGTGATTCTGGGCAATGTGCACATCATAGCGGGTGTTTTTTCAGCAATGGGGTTCCCAAACTGTGGTGGGATGATAGAGATATGTGTGCCATATAGCTTGGGACCAGACCACCTTGACACAGAGTACATCAACAGAAAGGGCTACTTTTCTATGGTTATGCAAGCGCTGGTGGATTACTGGGGATGCTTCATTGACATCAACATGGGCTAGTCAGGGAAAGTGAATGATGCATGTATCTTTAAGTAAACAGGGCTGCTCAGAAAGCTGCAAGCAGGGACTTTCTTTCCAGACTGGCAGATTATCATTGGGGATGTTGAAATGACAATAGTGATCCTGGGAGACCCCCTTGCTCCTGTGGGTCATGAATAGGGTGATTAGATGTCCCGATTTTATAGGGACAGTCCCGATTTTTGGGTCTTTTTCTTATATAGGCTCCTACTACCCCCTCACCCCCATCCCGATTTTTCACATTTGCTCTCTGGTCACCCTAGCCATGAAGCTGTACATCGGCCACCTTAACAGCACCAAGAAGCACTTCAGCTACAGGATGAGCAGGTGCAGAATGACAGTTGAACGTGCCTTTGGCCGTTTGAAAGGTGGCTGGCACTGTCTACTCATGAAATTGGACTTCAGTGGAAAAAAATATCACAATGGTTATAGCTGCCTGCTGTTTCCTGCATAATGTCTGTGAAACAAAGGGGTAAAAGTTTCTGCTGGGGTGGAGGTAGAACAGCTGTCTGCTGATTTTGAGCAGCTGGATACCAGGGCTATAAGAAGAGCTCAGCACAGAACTATCTGGCTCAGGGAAGCTTTGAAAGACTATTTTAATAGTGAGCCAGAGTAGTGTGTGTTGTGTAGTGCGCTTTACCTGGCATTGCTCTTTTGCACCCTGGTATGAGCCTTGTAATGAGTGCTGTGTGTGCAGTAATATAACATTGCAAAGGCACCCATTGTTGTTATCTGTGTATGATGTCAGTCCCAGCCAGCATATGTTGTGAACTAATAAAGATGAATTAAGTTTCCAAAAACAGACTTTTATTCCATACCCGTGCAAACAGACTCATTTATGACAAGATAAAACTTAATAAATAAAGGGAAAAGAACTTTTGAAGGGGAAAGAACAGTCATTTCCATTTCACAAACACATACACCAATTGTGTCTTTCACAGGTCAGTGTATGT
Organism: Mauremys reevesii; assembly: GCF_016161935.1. NCBI lineage: Eukaryota > Metazoa > Chordata > Testudines > Geoemydidae > Mauremys > Mauremys reevesii. The sequence continues at coordinate 83,127,595 of NC_052627.1, read as the reverse complement.
GCAGTTGTGATTACTTGTGCTCTCCCCCAGGGTGGAATGAGGGGTAGGACAGTGGCAAGATGCTATGTGGAAAGTGGTGGTGTGTGTAGGGAGGTCCCAGAATGCAGTTCCCTATAGGCTGCAGAGGGAGGCAAGCACGGGATTGTTGAACCTGAAGGTCATAGAATAATAGAAGATCAGGGTTGGAAGAGACCTGAGGAGGTCATCTAGTCCAATCCCCGGCTCAAAGCAGGACCAACAGAAACTAAAGCAGCAACACCAACTAGGTCAGCAAGAGTCTGCAGCATGTCTGTTTGCTGCGTGAGACGCACTAGCATCTCCTGCTGCTCTCCTTTTCCTGCAGCTTTCTCCTCTCTGCTCTATCCCTGTCCATGTTGTCTGCAAAGGTGATCCTCCAAACCCTCTGCTCATTTTCCAAAGCAGCAGAGGCTTGCAGCATGTCATCCTGCGTCCTCCTTATCTGGCTGATATAATAGCTGAGTGGCATAGGAAAGAAAGTGGCATGGCAGAAGAAATAAGGCTGCCCTCCCCAGAAACCTTTGGCACAGGATTGTGTACTACCTCCAGAAAAGTTTCCTCAAGCTGTCTACGGAGGATTCATGGGATATCCCGGTGCACGTAAACAAACTGTTCCACAGGGCCCCTCCTTCCTAACTCTACAGGGGAATGAAAAGCAGATAGCAACTCTACCTCTATTGGTTGTTGCACTACCTTTTCTAGCATAAGTTAAAAAGACTAAATCAACAGATGTGTCCTGCTACTTTGGGGTTCCCATCTCTGCAATTTCAAAGCCAAATGCATATGCACCAGAGGTTCTTTCCCTTGCATCAGGCTCAAATGTGCTGGACTGTAGGGACTGCCTGGACTGCCCAGCAGTCAAAAACAAGTCCTGGCTTGCTGCACCGCTGGATCCCCCAGCCGCCTGTCCCTGATACTCCTCCTTCTCTTCTACCTCCTCGCTGTTCATGGTGGGAGCCTGTGACTTGTGCTCCATTGAAGTATCCACAGGGCTCTTGGGGTGGATGGTGAGGGTCTCCCTTGAGAATGGCATGCACCTTTTGTAAAAGTGGCAAGTCTGTGGCTCTGCACCAGAGTGGTTGTTAACCTCTCTTTAGCCCTTCTCCTCCATGCCCAGAGCAATTTGCTCGTAGATGTCGACATTTCTACAGCTGGATTGGAACTGTGCCTGCACAGTCTCTTCTCCCCACAGACGCAGGAGATCCAACACCTCCTGAGTAGTTCAGGCAGGAGAACAGCTGCAGCATGTAGCTGGCATGGTCAGCTGAGAAGTTGTTAGGTATGCTGTAGAGTTGCTAGGTGAGCTCTCCAAGTCGCACAAACAGGAAATGGAATTTCAAAAATTTGCAGGGCTTTAAAAGGGAGGTGTGTGTTCCTGTCTACCTGGCCACTGGGCAGCGTAGTTCAAAAGGGCGACCAGAGTTCTCAAGGTAGGTGGGACACCTGTGGGACACCTCTTGGATGCCACTAAAGTCTATGTAAGTAATGTAATGTCCTTCATGGGCTAAGCATCCCAGCTGGTCAACATCTCCCATGAAGCAGTAGGATCTCCCTTCTTGCTGAGTTGCTGTGGTACATAATGGGACACATAGTCTGGCTGAGAAGCCTAGCACATAGAGGAAAATAGGATCATGAGGCACCTTAACTAATACTCCTATGAGGCACACCTGTGCCATTTTCAGATTGAAATTTTCAGTTTTTGTCTGGCAGTTGTCATGTTTTGATTTTTTTTTTTTGGTCAAAAAGTTGCATTCCCATAGCAAAAAAAGATAAATTTTCTGACCTACAACTCCTATGAGGCACTGCTGTAAGATTTCCAAATTGAATTTTTTAAATTTTTACCTGAAAAGTTCAAACTTTGTAGTTTTCAGATGTTCAGGACTTTTTTTTTTTATGAAAAGTTGAAATTGTTCCTTGTAAGCAGACACTCCATGAAAAATTTCATTTTGTCAGAATACTGTTTAAATGGAAAATTTTCAACCAGCCCTACACTAGAAGAATGAGCACGTTATCTCATTGTTCAATAATGCTGCTTTTCATTATTTCCCATAACTAATTTGCCCATTTTAGATCGTATGTTCAGATTGTATGCTCTTTGGGCAGGAACTCTTGTCTTTGTGCATGTTTGTAATGCATTTGGTTTAGTGCTGGTAGATAATAACATTGAACAAACATTAAAACATGATAATACAGAGTAAAGTATAATTATTGTTCCCTAGAATCAGACATAGGAGTAAATAAGTTTAGTCCCACTCAAACTTTTCTTCTAGAGCTAATTCTGATCATCTCACATTCTATGGTTAGCAGATTTAGCGTTTGGAATTGACAAATACTATGTACTCAAAGCCAGCCAACTGTGGCCTGAAGTGAAGGTTGCCTTAGATATTTTTATGCCTTGCATCAAAATTTTTCCAAAGTAGAAATGCCAGGGGAAAAGCAGCTGTGCTGTATGGCCTGTACATCAGGCACGTCATGTGAACTGAAGTTTTGTTTTGTTTTGTTTTTGACAAGGCCTGGGTTTAATTTTCTAATACTTTTGACTGAATCTGTCCGCCTCTGGCAAAGTAATCTGCCCATTTGACACATCCGGGCCTCCGCAGCATTGGAAGAGCAGACAGTATAGCAGAGTGTGACAGTCTCAGCATGTTTCATTAATGAAAGTTCTCAGATTAAAACCTGAAGAATTCTGGGGAAATTGCTGGGAGTTCATACTTCTCTGCGTCTGTTCAGAGCATAGGTACGGTTTCCTATTGCCCTTTCCCTTCAGAAAATAACATTCTCACTTCTGTTTGCAACAAATCTGAAGTTGTTTGCTAATTTTATTACTATTTGTTTGCATGCATGTTAAAGTGAACTGCGGGTTTAGGAATAATATTAATAGTACCTAGCTTTTATATAGGTTTATATTACCTAGCCCTATTGCCTAAGTAGATCTCAAAGTGCATTACAAAAAAGGTCCATATCATTATCCCTGTTTTAAAGATGGAGATATTGAGGCATAGAGAGGTGACTTGGCCAAGGTCACCCAGGAGTAGACCTGGAAATGGAACCCAAGTCTTTTGTGTCCCAGCCAAGCACCATTCTCAAGGCCACACTGCTCTGAAGAGAAGCCACTGTATGAGAATCATTGAACAGTGGCTATTTCTCTAACTCTTAAATGTATTAGGACATACTAGAAGGCAAAAATTGATATAGTAGAGCTGGGTGAACCTGACTGGATAAAAGAACTGACCTGAATCATCATCAAAATCTCAAACTGAGCCTCTATCAAACCTTGAAAAGTTTGAAAAACTTCAGCCAGTGCCCCCACCCCTTTCCATTATTTTTCAGTTTTATGCAGCACCACACTTCCTGGTTCCGGTCAGGACCAGAAGCAAAAATGCTAGAAAAATAACTCAAAAATTGCCTATGCTCATGAGTCTCCTACTCAATTTTGTAGACTCAAGATATTCAGATATGTTTTGGGTAAACACATAAAGTTTTGGGTGCTTAGCTGAAATAAATTGAAAAGCTGAATCTTTCTGAAGTTCATCTGCCACTAGTGCAGTTGCCCCGAACTGTGACAGATGCTATGGTATGTACACGTTTGTTTTAAAAAACACCATTTGGCTTCCATCCATGTATGGGTGCTCAACCTCTGGGGTGGGGGGGTCACAAAGAGGGTTCTAAGAGTCACAACTATATTCACTTTTAAATGGAAGGGAGGCTCCAGAACTTTTTTTTCTGTTATAACATGATATTTCAAGGCATAAACATGTACCTGACATAGTAGCTGTCGCAGTTCAGGGCAACTGTACCTGCATTCCCCTCTATGGTCCAGCGAGGGCACCCCCTCTTGGCTTCCAGTGCCCAAACTGTTATCTCCCTTGGGTGGAGATACATATCTCACTCTCTCTTGATGAGGGTATTTCCAGGTTGCATACACCCCTGCCTTCACTGTCTTATTCCCAGAAAAAGACAGTCTGCCTAAACGGACCTGCTTCCTTTCCCTTCACTAATAACAGAGTCATTGCCAACCGTTATAAGTTACCAGACAGCCACTTCCTATGAAAGCCTATTTCATTGCTGAGGTAAAAGCACTACAGAGAAAACATGATAAAGAACCATGATAGAGAACCAACAAGTATGCTATTAAACTTACCAGAGATCCCCCACAACTGTCTTCAATATAGGTTCTGGCAGTTGAGTCCTTCAAAACCCCGAATAGGGTTTCTTTGTTTTGGTCACAAGTTCTTTACAGCCTCAACTTAGAAATAGCACATAGTCTTCTTGGCCTTCTGAGGCCCCATTCCTTCCAACCCTTCCTTAAGGACTGGGCCCTTCATGGACAGAGGTCCTGTCCATTTGCTGGATTCAGAAGAAGGCCCTGAACCAGTTTAAAACTAGGCTATTTATCAAAAAAATCCTTTCTTTGTCTGTTGATCCCTGGAGAGTCCAGTTTGAACTGGTATATGCAATCTTCCCCCACCACCCCAGAAAGTGGCTTCAAAGGGCTAATAACTGGAAGAATTACATTAGCACATGGCCTCCTCCTAAAGAAGTTACGTACAATTTCACAATAACACATATACAATTGGATTCTTAATACAATAGACCCCAAAGGTATTAAACTCAATTCAATAAGGTTTAACTCAATTCAGTAAGGCATGTGCAGGATATTGTTATATCTGTCACACCATCCAAACAGTATACTACTACCTGTATATAATCACAGACTCTTCACCTCTACAACCATTTTTTCCTTTCACTTCTCAGATACAACTACCCATAATGAACACAACCAATTCCTCTAACACTCACTCCAATATACAAAATTAAATTGTCCTATGACATGTCTGCAATCTTAGGCCTGGTCTACACTAGGAGGTTATGTCGAATTTAGCAGCATTAAATCAAATTAACCCTGCACCCGTCCACACAACGAAGCTATTTAGTTCGACATACAGGTCTCTTTAGTTCGATTTCTGTACTCCTCCCCGATGAGGGGAGTAGCGCTAAATTCGACATGGCCATGTCGAATTAGGGTAGGTGTGGATGCAATTCGACGCTAATAGCTCCGGGAGCTATCCCACAGTGCACCACTCTGTTGACGCTCTGGACAGCAGTCCGAGCTCGGATGCTCTGACCAGCCACACAGGAAAAGCCCCGTGAAAATTTGAATTCCTTTTCCTGTCTGGCCAGTTTGAATCTCATTTCCTGTTTGGACATCGTGGCGAGCTCAGCAGCACTGGCAACGATCAGGGCCGGCTCCAGACCCCAGCGCGCCAAGCACGCGCGTGGGGTGGCATTGTGCCAGCAGGGCGGCAGGCGGCTCCAGCGGACCTTCCGCAGTCATGCCTGCGGGAGGTCCACCGGAGCCCCTGGACCAGTGGACCTCCCGCAGGCATGACTGCGGAGGGTTCGCTGGTCCCGCGACTCGGGTGGACCTCTCACAGGCATGACTGCGGAAGGTCCGCCGGAGCTGCCTGCCGCCCTCCCAGCGCACCCTCCGCAGGCGCGTCTGCAAGAGGTCCCCCGGAGCCGCGGGACCGGCAGTGCGCCCCCTGTGGCATGCCGCCCTGCTTAGGGCGGCCAAATTCCTAGAGCCGCCCCTGGCAACGATGCAGAGCTCTCCAGCAGAGGTGTCCATGCAATCTCAGAATAGAAAGAGGGCCCCAGCATGGACTGACTGGGAAGTCTTGGATCTGATTGCTGTGTGGGGCGATGACTCTGTGCTTTCGGAGCTGCTCTCCAAAAAACAGAATGCGAAGATCTACGAGAAGATCTCCAAAGCCATGACAGAGACAGGATACAGCCGGGATGCAACGCAGTGCCGCGTGAAAATCAAGGACCTGAGACAAGGCTACCAGACGACCAAAGCGGCAAACGGACGCTCTGGATCCCAGCCCCAGACATGCCGTTTCTACGAGGCACTGCATTCCATTCTAGGTGCGGCCGCCACCACTATCCCACCACTACCCCACCACTGACCGTGGACTCTGAGGATGGGATAGTGTCAACGGCCAGTTCCTCGGAGATGTTCGCAGATGGGGAAGATGAGGAAGGAGATGAGGAGGATGAGGCAGTCGACAGCGCTTACAACGCTGATTTCCCCGACAGCCAGGATCTCTTCATCACCCTCACGGAGATCCCCTACCAACCCTCCCCAGCCGTTAACCTGGACCCTGAATCAGGGGAAGGATCAGTCGGTAAGTGCTTTAAACATGTAAACATTTATTTTTAACAGAACAGGAATATTAACAATGGAGGTCAATATGTACGGGGATAGAACAGAAATCCTCATGGGAGATCTCCACGAAGCTCTCCTGGAGGTAATTGAAAAGCCTCTGCATGAGGTTCCTGGGGAGAGCGGCCTTATTGCATCCTCCGTGGTAGCACACTTTTCCACGCCAGGCTATCATCAGGTACTCGGGTATCATTGCCTCACAGAGCATGGTGGCATAGGGCCCTGGTTTTTGCTGGCTTTCACGCAGCATGCGGTCTTTATCTGTGTCACTGATCCTCATCAGGGTGATCTCGCTCATGGTGACCTGCTTTGAATTAGGGGAATGTTAGTATTGGGACTGCTTGCCTGTTCCTTTACATAACTGTAACCGGCGGTTTACAGCCATGTGGTGGAGGCGGGACAGGGGCAGCATACAGGGATCTTTCCCAGGGACAGCCACGAGGGGGTGGGTCAGGGGCAGAGTTCATGCTTTCCGGATTGCTGGCAGCAGGAACTGGCCAACGCTAGGAGCATTGCTTTGACCGTGAAAGGAGGGCACTGCTATAAATTAAGTTTTAAGCAGCCAAAAGTCTACGGCTTACCATGTCTGCGTGCTACACGAATTCTGCTGTCCTGCCCCGCTTGTCTGATCTCTACTGCAAGACCCCAGGAACTGAATGTGAAGGCAGAAAGTCGACCTTGTCCTGAGTGTGCATGAGATAGGTGCTGTGCATGGTCTTGTTCACAGAGACAGACTAGACTATGTTCATTGTTCGCAAAAATGTATCTTTGTAAGGAATTCACTCCCTTTTTCCCATCACACAGCTGCGACTGTCTCCCAACCTACCCTGGCATCCCCCTCACAGAGGCTGGCGCAGATTAGGCAGCAAAAGAAAAGGACACGGGACGAGATGTTCTCAGAACTTATGGGCTGCTCCCGAGCCGAGGTGGCCCAGCAGACCCAGTGGAGGGAGAACATGTCGCAGTACCAGCGCTCACACAGCGAACAGGAGGACAGGTGGCGGCAGGAAGACCAGCAGGCGATTCAAACGCAGCTTGGACTAATGAGGGAGCAAACGGACACGCTCCGGCGCCTTGTGGATGTTCTGCAGGACCGGAGGCAGGAGGACAGAGCCCCACTGCAGTCTATCTCTAACCGCCCTCCCCCGCCACAAAGTCCCATACCCCCCTCACCCAAAGTACCAAGAAGGAGGGGCGGCAGGGGCCGTGAAAACTATCACTCCACCCCTGCAGAGTGCTCAAGTACAAGAAGGCTTTCATTCCCAAAATTTTGATAAGTCCTTTCCTTCCCGCCTCACCCAAGCCCCTGTCCCAGTTTCATCCCCTAACTGTCTAGTTGATAATAAAAAATACTTTTCTGTTAATTACTGTTTCCGTCATGTTCTTTTAGAGGAGACTGTGTTTCAAGGGGGTCATTCCTCGAGTTTAGAAGCGATCTTTACATCACTACACACCCTACCCACCACAGTCTGTGTCCCAGTTTCAACCCTTTATCGCGAAATCAGTAATAAAGAAAACGGTGTTAATTAACAAAGTTCCATGTATTTTATTTTTAAACGTGTGTTGGAAGGGGGGGAACAAACTTAATAGTCACAGGTTACCCTGCTCACTGAGGAACCTAGCTTTCAAAGACTCCCGGATGCACAGCGCTTCCCGCTGGGCTCTTCTAATCGCACGGCTGTCTGGCTGGGCGTAATCAGCAGCCAGGCGATTTGCCTCAACCTCCCATCCCGCCATAAAGGTCTCCCCCTTGCTCTCACAGAGATTGTGGAGCACACAGCAAGCTGCAATAACAATGGGGATATTGGTTTCGCTGAGATCTGAGCGAGTCAGTAAGCTTCTCCATCTCCCCTTGAGACGTCCAAAAGCACACTCCACCACCATTCTGCACTTGCTCAGCTGGTAGTTGAAGAGTTCTTTGTCACTGTCCATGGCGCCTGTATAGGGCTTCATGAGCCAGGGCATTAGCAGGTAGGCTGGGTCCCCGAGGATCACTATAGGCATCTCCACATCCCCAACAGTTATTTTGTGGTCCAGGAAGAAAATACCTTCCTGCAGGCGTCTAAACAGACCAGAGTTCCTGAAAACACGCGCATCATGAACCTTGCCCGGCCATCCGACGTTGATGTTGGTAAAACGTCCCCTATGGTCCACCAGTGCTTGCAGCACCATTGAAAAGTAGCCCTTTCGGTTAATATACTGGCTGGCCTGGTGGGCCGGTCCCAGGATAGGGATGTGAGTTCCATCTATAGCCCCACCGCAGTTTGGGAATCCCATCGTGGCGAAGCCATCTATGATGACCTGAACGTTTCCCAGGGTCACTACCTTTGAGAGCAGTAGCTCAACGATTGCGTTGGCTACTTGCATCACAGCAACCCCCACGGTAGATTTGCCCACGCCAAAGTGGTTCGCTACTGACCGGTAGCTGTCTGGCGTTGCAAGTTTCCAGAGGGCTATGGCCACTCGCTTCTGCACAGTCAGGGCTGCTCGCATCCGAGTGTCCTTGCACTTCAGGGCAGGGCACAGCAACTCACACAGTTCAAGGAAAGTTCCCTTACGCATCCTAAAGTTTCGCAGCCACTGTGATTCATCCCAGACCTGCAGCAGTATGTGTTCCCACCAGTCCATGCTTGTTTCCCGGGCCCAGAATCACCGTTCCACAGCATGAACATGACCCATTGCCACCATGATGTCCACGGTGCGGGGTCCCGTGCTTTGTGAGAGGTCTGTGCCACTCTCAGACTTCATGTCCTCACCGCGCTTCCGTAGCCTCCTCGCCCGATTTCTCAGCATCTGACTGTGAAAAAGGTGGACGATAAGGTGCGAGGAGTTGACAACGGCCATAACTGCAGCGATGATTGCAGCGGGCTCCATGCTCGCAGTGCTGTGGCGTCCGCGCTGTCACTCACCAGAAAAGTGCGAGAACTGATTGCCTGCCGGCGCTTTCAGAGAGGGAGGGCGGGAGTAATGGTTGAATGATGACAGTTACCCAAAACCACCCTTGACACATTTTCCCCCCCCAGCAGGCATTGGGGGCTCGACCCAGAATTCCAATGGGCAGCGGGGACTGCGGGAACTGTGGGATAGCTGCCCACAGTGCACCGCTTCCAATGTCGATGCTTGCCCCGTTAGCGTGGACTCACAAAGTCGAATTACTGTCCTTAGTGTGGATACACACGTTCAACTTTGTAATATCGGTGCCACAAATTCGATTTAAGTAGAATCGAACTACTCTGGTAGTGTAGACATACCCTTAGCTATGGCATCACTCCTGCTGCATGCATAACATGTATAAAACAATGACGATAAAGACATAAGATAGCAAATATTATTGACTAACTTATTGTAGGCATCATGGAATAACTGAATATTTAAGAGGGAGATAAATAAGGACAAGATAGTAGCTAGTACACCAAAGCATTGCGTGCATAATGGACCAATACATTCTTCAGACAAGAATAGTGATAAAAGGAAAACTCTTAGGTAGGGAACTTTCAGGCTTATAGCAAGGTGAGTACCTTTTATTTGCAGCACTTGAATCTGTTTTGTAGAGTGTTAAACTCTTAACAAAAAACAAACAGAAATGAAACAGGTAATAATGATGAACAGCTCAGTTGTGGCAAATCATAGCTCTTAATCTTCCCATTCAAGCCCTCTTCTAAGTTACCAAAGGCAATACCACCATCCTCCCTGTCACAGAGATACACAACCTCTCTAGATCTTCACATCCAGGCAATGTTTACATCTTGCCGCTTCTTCCTAACATCTTTAAGATCCAACTTTGCTTCCCATTCTCAAAGCTAAATCTCTCACCCAGACCCTCTTCCTCTTGCATCTTAACTACTGCAACTTCCTCTTTTCTTGCCTTGACAAGTGAAACCTTCCTCCACTTATATCCATTCAAAACACTGCTGCAAAGATCTTTTTTCTGTTCCATGGTTTCTTCTACATTACCACATCTTTGCATCCTTCCATTGGCTCCTCCTTCTCCGCCTCAAACACAAACTACTCATCTTTGTTTTTAAGTAAAGCTGGTTTGGAAAAAAATCTTTTGATACACTGGTTTGTCACAATTTGCAAGTTCTATGAAATTGGAACATTATGAGGAGATGGGCTGATGCCATCAAAGTTCTGACATAACTCAGGTAGGATTCAGAATGCTGCCTGCAAAGCAGAATTCTGTCAGAAACCTACCTGGTTTCCTGCCAGAGTACCTAGCTAGCTCTGGGGCAGCCTGGCAACGTGGCCTATCCTGGGACTTGGAATTCCAGGGTGTGTGGTTCTGGAGCAGCTTTGCCATACAGATAGAGTCAGATCTCCATTCCTTCTGGTGGAGAATTTTGAATTTTTGGATTTTGTTCCTAACTAGAATGAATCAAATTCTGAAAAATCAAAATTCTCTGAAAACTTGTCCCTCCACAGCTCTGCTTTCAAGGCTCTTCATAGCCTATCCTTGTTCTCCCTGTTATATCTCATACATTATTGAGACATTGACAGACACTCCCCCCCACACACCCCCTTCCACTCTACCAATGATGCCAGCCTGCCTTCTTTGTCCATTGGTCAAATTTTCAAACAATCACCTTTGTGCTTTCTCCAGATCACCCCTGGAAGCATGGGAGGACTTACTGTTAACTACAAAGCCACCTCAGTGTCATCCTTAAAGCTCTCCTCTGCCGGGATGTTTGGTTAGGTAGCTGTGCTGTGATCATTGCCCATGGTGCTGACCAACATTGTCTCACTGTTACCTTGTGCTCCCCATCTCTGTTATATCCTCCTGTTTTTTGTCTTATTCTTAAACTGTAAGTGCCTTGGTGTAGGGACTATCTTTGTGTTATGTGATGGCACAGCACCTATCACAATGAGGCCCTGGTCTGTGATTTCAGCCCCTATGTACTACTACAATGCAAACCACCCTCAGCCCCATAAGGAAAATGAAATCATAATCTGCCTGAAATGAGAATTTCTGAAATTGATACCAATTCCTACTCTTATTTACAATCAACACTTTCATTGCTTATAATTTATGAAATACCAAGATTCTAGTAAGCCATATGATCTATGAGGAACATTACAATATGATTCACTGCTTTGACACTTCTAATCTGTATTTTGTAAGCTATTTAACCCATCTTTTATAAATCAGTGTAACTGCAAATAGAGGTGGAAGAGAAATGGCTAGCTAGTCTAATTACAGAATACTGGAAAGGTCAGAGTAGTGTAGCAGTTTAAATGGAAGGACATAACATTTAAACTCTGATTGTAACAAGAAAATAAAATGGCACATATTTACCTTCTCATGACAGAGGTTGTAATGGAAGATGAGAAATTTCATAAGCATTACTCATTTCTATTAAAGTGTATATTTACACACTATTACAGCAGCTATTATACACCAAAATATCCTGAAAGAATCTGCCTCAATACAGAAATAAACTCCCCTCTGACTGCACACCCCTCACTGTCACCTACCACCCCACACTGGAATCCATACGGGGTATCATCAAACATCTACAACCTATACCCAGTGGGGACCCCACCCTGAAAGAAATCTTTCCTGAACCCCCTCTTTTGGCCTTCAAACAACCCCCCACAACCTCTTCAATCTCCTCATCAGAAACAAGCTCCCCACAGACCAGGACACACCAACTGAAAGCAGCACCAGACCCTGCCAGGACAACAAATGTAGAACCTGCAGACATATCTCTATTGCTACACTGATCAACACACCACACAAAACACCTTTCAAAATCCATGGGACCTACATATGCCTATCACATGAGGTGTACCTCATCCAGTGCACTAAATGCTCCAGTCAAAACTATGTGGGTGAAACCAGACAATCACTACACTCTCAAATGAACTCACACAGGAAAATGATAAAAGATGAAAAAGATCATATCACCTGTTGGTGAACACTTTTCATAAAGACAGGTTTCAGAGTAGCAGCCGTGTTAGTCTGTATCCGCAAAAAAAACAGGAGTACTTGTGGCACCTTAAAGACTAACAAATTTATTTTAGCATGAGCTTTCGTGAGCTGCAGCTCACTTCTTCGGCTCATACTAAATAAATTTGTTAGTTTTTAAGGTGCCACAAGTACTCCTACTTTTCATAAAGTGATCGCTCCATATCTGATCTATCAATCTGCATCTTCAAAGAAAACCTGCAAAACACTGTCAAAAGATGAATCTCAGAGCTTTAATTCCTAACTTTTGTTGACACTAAAAATTATGGTCTTAATAATGACACTGGATTTATGTCTTGTTGCAACAATCTGTAACCCACTAATCCCCCCTTCCTTTTTGTCTTATGAATAGGGGGAGCGGAGTGTTAATGAGCCACTGCACTTCGAATGGTCCCTTAGAATATGTGCTAACTACTTATGCTAAACAATCTGTTTGAATTTGTGTTTAGCTGTGACACTCTGAGTACCTTTCCCAGACCTGAGAAAGAGCTCTGTGTAGCTCAAAAGCTTGTCTCTCTCACCAACAGAAGTTGGTCCATTAAAAGATACTACCTCACCCACTTCTCCTCTCTAATCAGTTTCATACAGCATTTGAATGCAAAGCCCAACAAAGAGATCATTATTGTTATAAAATGGCAGAGGGATGATCATTAAAAAGAGTGTTTCAGGACAAAGATTTTATTTTTCTCTTCACCCCTTTTAAAAGCCATCACTCCCTGGAGTGTAGTAAGAGCAGTAGTAGCAATGAATTGTGGTCTTTAAAGGAGATGTGCCAATATAGAGCTGTAAACAGACTCATAAATGCATTTATGTAATGCTTAGGATGTGATAAAAATGAGAAGAAAAGCAATTCAGAGTTAAAGCTGTCACTCTGGGTCAGATCATCCCCTGTGGAGGAATTGCCTGTGTATGGGATGGGAGACCTTGCAACATTCCTCTTGTAGAATTTCTCTGGCATCATTCACTTGGGGGAATGAAATTTGTTTCCCATCATGGCACAAGTGGGTGACATCCCCCTAAAACTAATGGCTCCCATGAATTCCACAAAGGCCTTCCACTCTGGGTTCCCTGCTCACTGTCTTTGTTTTGTGTTTGTATAGCACCTAGCACAACGGGGTCCCGGTCATTGGCTAGGAGTCCTAGATGCTACAGTAATACAAATGATGAATAAATAATAACAACACACATGTAAAAAGCAAACAGTCCATGCCTCATGGAGTTTGGAGTTTAAGCATATGATAGGAATAGATAATAGGTTGAAGTAACAAACAAAAGAGGGGAGAGCGAGATAAGAGGTGAAATTATACTGCTTTTTTCTCCTGTTACAAGTTAGTAGTAACTCCCATTTATGACCTGGGCTGTCAAAGATGTGTACTTTATTAGGTGAATAACTACAGCAGAACATACAGTTCAAACTCTCTCTCCTTGTGGTTAAATTTCTCCTTTTTGTCTGCTCAACTGGATATTGCTTTTTCAATAATGGATACTCAGCAGCATTATAGTTCATGGTTATCTGAAGCAAATGAAAGCGATTACGACTATGGCAAAGCAATGAACATCTCTCTTGGCTCAAACAGCTTTTTAACACTTCAGACATGAGAGGGAGAAGACTGATGTTTCATTTCCACCTTCTTTGACACAGTAAAGTTATGGCACTCTTGTAGGTATTCAGACCTCCTCTTTAGAATACATATTATTTTCCTGAGCTTTAACCTGAAAATCAAGAAAAACATTCTGTGGCACATCTGATCTTAAAAAAAATATGTAATAAATAATAGTGAATTTTACAAGGAGAACACTTTTAAAACTTAAAAAATCCTCTTTTAGCTTATTTATATTTTTATTTCTGAAAGTGCCACCCACAGATTATTCTCTTTGTATTATCAGAAATGTTGAAAATATTGGAGGCTGGTAAGTAGTTCTACAGATCTAATGAGTAAAAATTCTTCTGCCTGCCTAAAACAAAAGACCACATCATGCTATATTTATCTTTTTGTAAATATGTAAAAAGTGTATCTCATTAAGGTGTACTTTTATTGAAATGACAGTTCTATGGAATCGTTTTCCTGTTTTAGAAACATGCTACAATTACAGCTTTCTTTATTAAAATGCCACTTATGTGAAAATCGTGCATGTGAAAATTAAAGGAGTGGGAACACTTGGTACTTCTGGTTATAACATAGGAAGCTTTTACCAGTGCCTGAAGCCATAAAACTGTGCGGTGTGATCATATCCTAAACAGGATTTGGATAATCAAAACATGAATTTGGGACCTCCAAGAAAATCCCTGATGCTGCAGAAAATGCTGCTCGTGATTCAGTAGGTGGCACTCTTCCCTCTGATTTTACCACTGAACCAACCTTAGCATCAAGTTAGAGAGCATGGAGGTGCTTGAGTTTGGATGAAGCATTAAACCAAAGCCTTGAGAGATACCAAGACAGTTTTACAACAGTAGGATGCAAAGTCTCATGGTCAGAGTCCAGCTTCTATCTTGGTTATTATACGATTGCTGTCACCTACACCTGTGCCAATTCCTGTATTGTCTTTGGTTCTAAGGCATCTCCCTTGTGCTCACCAGTGTCAGCCTTAGGTAACATCTTCTGGGAGATGACCCTTTAAGTCCATCTATGCCCCTTTGAGTGAGACTTCCAAGTGGGGATGAAGGTTCCAAACACCCTATACTCTTTACTACCTCTCCTTAGAAGTTGAGGCATTTTCCTCTTTTTGGGGATGAACAGTGTGAAACTACCCATACAACAGGAGTCTACTTAAAAACAAGATTTATTAAAAATAGACAGAAAATAAGATTAAAATAATACTAAATATTAAGTATAATATTGAATTTAATGAGTACCCAGTCAAGTATGCTTACTTTAGCTCTCTTACTAACCCAAGCTCTGAGGGCCCTACTCATAGGAACCCTAACCCTAGGATGGGAAGCCCTACCCATTGGAACCCTAACCCTAGCTCCGAGTGCCCTACCCATAGGAACCCTAACCCCAGGGTGGGAAGCCCAACCCATAGGAACCCTAACTCTAGCTCCAAATACCCTACCCATAGGAACCCAAATCCTAGGGCGCGAAGCCCTACCCATGGGAACCCTAACCCTAGCTCCAAGTCGCCTACCCATAGGAACCCTAACCCTAGCTCCAAGTCGCGTACCCATAGGAACCCTAACCCTAGGTCCGAGTGCCCTACCCATAGAAAACCTAACCCTAGGGTGGGAAGCCCTACCCATAGGAACCCTAACCCTAGCTCCAAGTGCCATACCCATAGGAACCCTAACCCTAGCTCCAAGTGCCCTACAGATAGGAACCCTAACCCTAGGACGGGAAGCCCTACCCATAGGAACCCTAACGCTAGATCCAAGTGCCCTACCCATAGGAACCCTAACCATAGCTCCAAGTCGCCTACACATAGGAAGTCTAACCCAAGCTCGAAGTCGCGTACCCATAGGAACCCCAACCCTAGCTCCGAGTGCCCTACCCATAGGAACTCTAACCCTAGCTCCGAGTGCCCTACCCATAGGAACCCTAACCCTAGGATGGGAAGCCTCACCCATAGGAACCCTAACCCTAGCTCCCACTACCCTACCCATAGGAACCCTAACTCTAGGGCAGGAAGCCCTACCTATAGGAATGCTAACCCTAGATCCACGTGCCCTACCCATAAGAACCCTAACCCTAGCTCCGAGTCGCCTACCCATAGGAACCCTAACCCTAGGGTGGGAAGGCCTACCCATAGGAACTCTAACCCTAGCTCTGAGTGTCCTACCCACAGGAACCCTAACCCTAACTCCAAGTACCCTACCCATAGGAACCCTAACCCTAGGACAGGAAGCCCTACCCATAGGAACCCTAACCCTAGATCCAAGCGTCCTACGCATAGGAACCCTAACCCTAGCTCCGAGTTGCCTACCCATTGGAACCCTAACCCTAGATCCGATTGCCCTACCCATAGGAACTCTAACCCTAGGATGGGAAGCCCTACCCATTGGAACCCTAACCCTAGCTCCGAGTGCCCTACCCATAGGAACCCTAACCCCAGGGTGGGAAGCCCAACCCATAGGAACACTAACTCTAGCTCCAAATACCCTACCCATAGGAAGCCAAACCCTAGGGCGGGAAGCCCTACCCATGGGAACCCTAACCCTAGCTCCAAGTCGCCTACCCATAGGAACCCGAACCCTAGCTCCAAGTCGCGTACCCATAGGAACCCTAACATTAGGTCCGAGTGCCCTACCCATAGGAAACCTAACCCTAGGGTGGGAAGCCCTACCCATAGGAACCCTAACCCTAGCTCCAAGTGCCATACCCATAGGAACCCTAACCCTAGCTCCAAGTGCCCTACAGATAGGAACCCTAATGCTAGATCCAAGTGCCCTACCCATAGGAACCCTAACCATAGCTCCAAATCACCTACACATAGGAAGCCTAACCCAAGCTCCAAGTCGCGTACCCATAGGAACCCCAACCCTAGCTCCGAGTGCCCTACCCATAGGAACTCTAACCCTAGCTCCGAGTGCCCTACCCATAGGAACCCTAACCCTAGGATGGGAAGCCTCACCCATAGGAACCCTAACCCTAGCTCCCACTACCCTACCCATAGGAACCCTAACTGTAGGGCAGGAAGCCGTACCTATAGGAATGCTAACCCTAGATCCACGTGCCCTACCCATAAGAACCCTAACCCTAGCTCCGAGTCGCCTACCCATAGGAACCCTAACCCTAGGGTGGGAAGGCCTACCCATAGGAACTCTAACCCTAGCTCTGAGTGTCCTACCCACAGGAACCCTAACACTAGCTCCAAGTACCCTACCCATAGGAACCCTAACCCTAGGACAGGAAGCCCTACCCATAGGAACCCTAACCCTAGATCCAAGCGCCCTACGCATTCGAACCCTAACCCTAGCTCCGAGTTGCCTACCCATTGGAACCCTAACCCTAGATCCGATTGCCCTACCCATAGGAACTCTAACCCTAGCTCCGAGTGCCCTACCCATAGGAACCCTAACCCTAACCCTAGGGTGGGAAGCCCCACCCATAGGAACCCTAACCCTAGCTCCGAGTGCCATACCCATAGGAACCCTAACCCTAGGGTGGGAAGCCCCACCCATAGGAACCCTAACCCTAGCTCCCACTACCCTACCCATGGGAACCCTAACTCTAGGGCGGGAAGCCCTACCTATAGGAAAGCTAACCCTAGATCCAAGTGCCCTACCCATAAGACCCCCTAACCCTAGCTCCGAGTTGCCTACCCATGGGAACCCTAACCCTAGGGTGGGAAGCCCTACCCATAGGAACTCTAACCCTAGCTCTGAGTGCCCTACCCATAGGAACTCTAACCCTAGCTCCGAGTGCCCAACCCACAGGAACCCTAACCGTAGATCCAAGTCACCTAGCCATAGGAACCCTAACCCTAACTCCAAGTACCCTACCCATAGGAACCCTAACTCTAGCACCGAGTGCCCTACCCATAGGAACTCTAACCCTAGATCCAAGCGCCCTACGCATAGGAACCCTAACCCTAGCTCCAAGTTGCCTACCCATTGGAACCCTAACCCTAGCTCCGATTGCCCTACCCATAGGAACTCTAACCCTAGCTCCGAGTGTCCTACCCATAGGAACCCTAACCCTAGGGTGGGAAGCCCTACCCATAGGAACTCTAACACTAGCTCTGAGTGCCCTACCCACAGGAACCCTAACCGTAGCTCCAAGTCACCTAGCCATAGGAACCCTAACCCTAACTCCAAGTACCCTACCCATAGGAACCCTAACTCTAGCACTGAGTGCCCTACAGATAGGAACCCTAACTCTAGGATGGGAAGCCCTACCCATAGGAACCCTAACCCTAGATCCAAGCGCGCTACGCATAAGAACCCTAACCCTAGCTCCGAGTTGCCTACCCATTGGAACCCTAACCCCTAGCTTCGATTGCCCTACTCATAGGAACTCTAACCCTAGCTCCGAGTGCCCTACCCATAGGAACCCTAACCCGAGGGTGGGAAGCCCCAGCCATAGGAACCCTAACCCTAGCTGCGAGTACCCTACCCATAGGAACCCTAACCCTAGGGTGGGAAGCCCCACCCATAGGAACCCTAACCCTAGATCCAAGTGCCCTACCCATAAGACCCCTAACCCTAGCTCCGAGTCGCCTACCCATAGGAACCCTAACCCTAGGGTGGGAAGCCCTACCCATAGGAACTCTAACACTAGCTCTGAGTGCCCTACCCATAGGAACTCTAACCCTAGCTCCGAGTGCCCTACCCACAGGAACCCTAACCGTAGCTCCAAGTTACATAGCCATAGGAACCCTAACCCTAATTCCAAGTACCCTACCCATAGGAACCCTAACCCTAGGATGGGAAGCCTCACCCATAGGAACCCTAACCCTAGCTCCCACTACCCTACCCATAGGAACCCTAACTGTAGGGCAGGAAGCCCTACCTATAGGAATGCTAACCCTAGATCCACGTGCCCTACCCATAAGAACCCTAACCCTAGCTCCGAGTCGCCTACCCATAGGAACCCTAACCCTAGGGTGGGAAGGCCTACCCATAGGAACTCTAACCCTAGCTCTGAGTGTCCTACCCACAGGAACCCTAACACTAGCTCCAAGTACCCTACCCATAGGAACCCTAACCCTAGGACAGGAAGCCCTACCCATAGGAACCCTAACCCTAGATCCAAGCGCCCTACGCATTCGAACCCTAACCCTAGCTCCGAGTTGCCTACCCATTGGAACCCTAACCCTAGATCCGATTGCCCAACACATAGGAACACTAAACCAAGCTCCGAGTGCCCTACCCAAAGGAACCCTAACCTTAGGGAGGAAGCCCTACCCATAGGAACCCTATCCCTATCTCCGAGTGGCATACCCATAGGAACCCTAACCCTAGGGTGGGAAGCCCCACCCATAGGAACCCTAACCCTAGCTCCCACTACCCTACCCATGGGAACCCTAACTCTAGCACCTAGCCCTACCTATAGGAAAGCTAACCCTAGATCCAAGTGCCCTACCCATAAGACCCCTAACCCTAGCTCCGAGTACTCTACCCATGGGAACCCTACCCTAGGTGGGAAGTTGCCTACCCATAGGAACTCTAACCCTAGATCTGATTGCCCTACCCATAGGAACTCTAACCCTAGCTCCGAGTGCCCAACCCACAGGAACCCTAACCGTAGATCCAAGTCACCTAGCCATAGGAACCCTAACCCTAACTCCAAGTACCCTACCCATAGGAACCCTAACTCTAGGGTGGAACCACCGAGTGCCCTACCCATAGGAACTCTAACACTAGATCCAAGCGCCCTACGCATAGGAACCCTAACCCTAGCTCCAAGTTGCCTACCCATTGGAACCCTAACCGTAGCTCCGATTGCCCTACCCATAGGAACTCTAACTAACCCTAGCTCTGAGTGTCCTACCCATAGGAACCCTAAACCTAGGGTGGTAACCTACCCATAGGAACTCTAACCCTAGCTCTGAGTGCCCTACCCATAGGAACTCTAACCCTAGCTCGAGTGCCCAACCCACAGGAACCCTAACCGTAGATCCAAGTCACCTAGCCATAGGAACCTAACCCTAACTCCAAGTACCCTACCCATAGGAACCCTAACTCTAGCACCAGTGCCCTACCCATAGGAACTCTAACCCTAGATCCAAGCGCCCTACCCATAGGAACCCTAACCCTAGCTCCAAGTTGCCTACCCATTGGAACCCTAACCCTAGCTCCGATTGCCCTACCCATAGGAACTCTAACCCTAGCTCTGAGTGCCCTACCCACAGGAACCCTAACCGTAGCTCCAAGTCACCTAGCCATAGGAACCCTAACCCTAACTCCAAGTACCCTACCCATAGGAACCCTAACTCTAGCTCCATGGGAAGCCCTACCCATAGGAACCCTAACCCTAGATCCAAGCGCGCTACGCATAAGAACCCTAACCCTAGCTCCGAGTTGCCTACCCATTGGAACCCTAACCCCTAGCTTCGATTGCCCTACTCATAGGAACTCTAACCCTAGCTCCGAGTGCCCTACCCATAGGAACCCTAACCCGAGGGTGGGAAGCCCCAGCCATAGGAACCCTAACCCTAGCTGCGAGTACCCTACCCATAGGAACCCTAACCCTAGGGTGGGAAGCCGCACCCATAGGAACCCTAACCCTAGATCCAAGTGCCCTACCCATAAGACCCCTAACCCTAGCTCCGAGTCGCCTACCCATAGGAACCCTAACCCTAGGGTGGGAAGCCCTACCCATAGGAACTCTAACACTAGCTCTGAGTGCCCTACCCATAGGAACTCTAACCCTAGCTCCGAGTGCCCTACCCACAGGAACCCTAACCGTAGCTCCAAGTTACATAGCCATAGGAACCCTAACCCTAACTCCAAGTACCCTACCCATAGGAACCCTAACCCTAGCTCCAACTCGCATACCCATAGGAACCCTAACTCTAGCTCCGACTGCCCTACCCATAGGAACCCTAACCCTAGCTCCGAGTTGCCTACCCATAGGAACCCTAACCCTAGCTTCGAGTGCCCTACCCATAGGAACCCTCAACCTTGTTCCAAGTTGCCTACCGATAGGAACACTAAACCTAGCTCCCAGTCGCCTACCCACAGGAAACCTACCCCTAGCTCGGAGTACCCTACATATAGGAACCCTAACCCTAGGGTGGGAACCCTAACCCTAGCTCCGAGTACTCTACCCGAAGGAACCTTAACCCTAGCTCCGAGTCTACTCCCCATAGGAACCCTAACCTTAGCTCCAAGTGTCCTACCCATAGCAACCCTAACCCTAGCTCCGAATGCCCTACCCATAGGAACCCTAACCGTAGATCCAAGTGCCCTTTGCGTATGGACCCTAACCCTAGCCCCGAGTGCCCTACCCATAGGAACCCTAACCTTAGGGAGGGAAGCCCTACCCATAGGAGCCCTAACCCTAGCTCCAAGTCGCCAACAAAAAGGAACCCTAACCCTAACTTCAAGTCGCCTACCAATAGGAACCCTAACCCTAGCTCCTAGTGCCCTCCCCATAGGAACCCTAACCCGAGCACCTAGTTGCCTATCCATAGGAACACTAAACCTAGCACCGAGTCCACTACCCATAGGAACCCTAATCCTTGCTCTGAGTACTCTTCCCACAGGAACCCTACCCTAGCTCCGAGTTGCCTACCCATAGGAACCCTAACCTAGCTTCGAGTGCCCTACCCATAGGAACCCTCAACCTTGTTCCAAGTTTCCTACCGATAGGAACACTAAACCTAGCTCCCAGTCGCCTACCCACAGGAACCCTACCCTTAGCTCGGAGTACACTACATATAGGAACCCTAACCCTAGGGTGGGAACCCTAACCGTAGCTCTGAGTACCCTACCCGTAGGAACCCTAACAGTAGCTCTGTGTGCCCTATCCACAGGATCCCTAACCCTAGCTCCAAGTCGCCTACCCATAGGAAGCCTAACCCTAGCTCCGAGTCGCCTACCCATAGGAACCCTAACCCTAGGTTGAGAAGTCCTACTCATAGGAACCCTAACCTTAGCTCGGAGTACTCAACCCATAGGAACCCTAACCCTAGGGTGGGAACCCTAACACTAGCTCTGAGTACACTACCCATAGAAACCCTAACCCTAATGTGGGAACCCTAACCCTAGCTCCGAGTACCCTACCCATAGGAACCCTAACCCTAGCTCTGAATAGCCTACCCATAGGAACACTAACCCTAGTTCTGACTGGCCTACTCATAGGAACCCTACCCTAGCTCCAAGTCGCCTACCCATAGGAACCCCAACCCTAGCTCCGAGTGCCCTCCCCATAGGAACCCTAACCCGAGCACCTAGTTGCCTACCCGTAGGAACCCTAACCCTAGCACCGAGTCCCCTACCCATAGGAACCCTAATCCTTGCTCTGAGTGCTCTTCCCGTAGGAAACCTAACCCTATCTCCGAATGCCCTACTGATAGGAAACCTAATCCTATCTACGAGTGCCCTATCAATAGGAACCCTAACCCTAGCTCCTCGTACTGCACCCATAGGAAACCTAACTCTAGCTCCGAGTCGCCTACCCTTAGGAACTCAAACCCTAATACCGAGAACCGTACCCATAGGAACCCTAACCATAGCTCTGAGTACCCTACCCACAGGAATCCTAACCCTAGCTCCGAGTCGCCTACCCATAGGAAGCCTAACCCTAGGTTGAAAAGTCCTACCCATAGGAACCCTAACCTTAGCTCGGAGTATTCTACCCATAGGATCCCTAACCGTAGCTCTGAGTACCCTACCCATAGGAACCCTAACACTAGCTCCGTGTGCCCTACCCACAGGATCTCTAATCCTAGCTCCAAGTCGCCTACTCATAGGAACACTAACAATAGCTCTGAGTACACTACCCATAGAAACCCTAACCCTAGGGTGGGAACGCTAACCCTAGCTCTGAGTACCCTACCCATAGGAACCCTAACCCTAGCACTGAGTAACCTACCCATAGGAACCCTAATCCTAGGTTGAGAAGTCCTACCCATAGGAACCCTAACCTTAGCTCGGAGTACTCTACCCATAGGAACCCTATCCGTAGTTCCAAGTCACCAACCCATAGGAACCCTAACCCTAGCTCCGAGTCGCCTACCCATAGGAACCTTAACCCTAGCTCCGAGTACCCTACCCATAGGAACCCTAACCCTAGCTCTGAGTACCCTACCCATAGGAACCGTAACCCTAGCTCCAAGTCGCCAATGCATAGCAACCCTAACCCTAACTTCGAGTCGCCTACCCATAGGAACACTAACACTAGCTCCGAGTCGCCTACCCATAATAACCCTAACCCTATCTTCGAGTGTCCTACCCATAGGAACCCTAACCCTAGCTCCAAGTTGCCTACCAATAGGAACCCTAACCCTAGCTCCAAGGGCCCTATTCAAAGGAACCCTAACCCTAGTTCCAAGTTGCCTACCCATAGGATCCCTAACCATAGCTCCGAGTGTCCTACCCATTGGAACCCTAACCCCTAGCTTCGATTGCCCTACCCATAGGAACTCTAACCCTAGCTCCGAGTGCCCTACCCATAGGAACCCTAACCCGAGGGTTGGAAGCCCCACCCATAGGAACCCTAACCCTAGCTGCGAGTACCCTACTGATAGGAACCCTAACCCTAGGGTGGGAAGCCCCACCCATAGGAACCCTAACCCTAGATCCAAGTGCCCTACCCATAAGACCCCTAACCCTAGCTCCGAGTCGCCTACCCATAGGAACCCTAACCCTAGGGTTGGAAGCCCTACCCATAGGAACTCTAACACTAGCTCTGAGTGCCCTACCCATAGGAACTCTAACCCTAGCTCCGGTGCCCTACACAGGAACCCTAAACCAGCTCCAAGTTACATTGGCATAGGAACCCTAACCCTATCTCCCAGTCCCCTACCCATAGGAACCCTAACCCTAGCTCCCAGTCGCATACCCATAGGAACCCTAACTCTAGCTCCGACTGCCCTACCCATAGGAACCCTAACCCTAGCTCCGAGTTGCCTACCCATAGGAACCCTAACCCTAGCTTCGAGTTGCCTACCCATTGGAACCCTAACCCCTAGCTTCGATTGCCCTACTCATTGGAACTCTAACCCTAGCTCCGAGTGCCCTACCCATAGGAACCCTAACCCTAGCTGGGAGTGCCCTACTCTTAGGAACCCTAACCCTAGCTCCAAGTGCCCTA
Organism: Mauremys reevesii; assembly: GCF_016161935.1. Taxonomy (NCBI): domain Eukaryota; kingdom Metazoa; phylum Chordata; order Testudines; family Geoemydidae; genus Mauremys; species Mauremys reevesii. The sequence continues at coordinate 83,103,690 of NC_052627.1, read as the reverse complement.
CCCATAGGATCCCTAACCCTAGGGCGGGGATCCCTACCCATAGGAATCCTAACCCTAGAGCGGGGTACCCTACCCAAAAGAACCCTAACCCTAGCTCCAAGTGCCCTACCCATAGGAACCCTAACCCTAGCTCCAGTGCCCTACCCATAGGAACTCTAACCCTGGTTCCCATACCCATAGGAACCTAACTCTAGCTCAAGTGCCCTACCCATAGGAACCCTAACCCTAGCTCCAAGTACCCTACCCATAGGAACCCTAACCCTAGCTCCAACTACCCTACCCATAGGAACCCTAACTCTAGCTCCGACTGCCCTACCCATAGGACCCTAACCCTAGCTCGGAGATGCCTACCCATAGGAACCCTAACCCTAGCTCTGAGAGCCCTACCCATAGGAACCCTAACCTTGTTCTAAGTTGCCTACCGATAGGAACACTAAACCTAGCTCCCAGTCGCCTACCCACAGGAACCCTAACCTAGCTTGAGAAGTCCTACCCATAGGAACCTAACCCTAGCTCGAGTACTCTACCCGAAGGAACCCTAACCCTAGCTCTGAGTCTACTACCCATAGGAACCCTAACCCTAGCTCCAAGTGTCCTACCCATAGGAACCCTAACCCTAGCTCCGAGTGCCCTACCCATAGGAACCCTAACCGTAGATCCAAGTGCCCTACCCATGGAACCCTAACCCTAGCTGCGAGTGCCCTACCCATAGGAACCCTAACCTTAGGGGAGGAAGCCCTACCCATAGGAGCCCTAACCCTAGCTCCAAGTCGCCAACAAAAGGAACCCTAACCCTAACTTCAAGTCGCCTACCAATAGGAACCCTAACCCTAGCTCCTAGTGCCCTCCCATAGGAACCCTAACCCGAGCACCTAGTTGCCTATCCATAGGAACACTAAACCTAGCACCGAGTCCACTACCCATAGGAACCCTAATCCTTGCTCTGAGTACTCTTCCCACAGGAACCCTAACCCTAGCTCCGAGTTGCCTACCCATAGGAACCCTAACCTAGCTTCGAGTGCCCTACCCATAGGAACCCTCAACCTTGTTCCAAGTCCTACCGATAGGAACACTAACCCTAGCTCCCAGTCGCCTACCCACAGGAACTCTAGTACACTACATATAGGAACCCTACCCAGGTGGGAACCCTAACCGTAGCTCTGAGTACCCTACCCGTAGGAACCCTAACAGTAGCTCTGTGCCCTATCCACAGGATCCTAACCCTAGCTCCACGTGCCCTACCCATAGGAAGCCTAACCCTAGCTCCGAGTCGCCTACCCATAGGAACCCTAACCCTAGGTTGAGAAGTCCTACTCATAGGAACACTAACCTTAGCTCGGAGTACTCAACCCATAGGAACCCTAACCCTAGGTGGGAACACTAACCCTAGCTCCGAGTACCCTACCCATAGGAACCCTAACACTAGCTCCGAGTCGCCTACCCATAGGAACCCTAACCCTAGCTCCAAGTCGCCTACCCATAGGAACCCTAACCCTAGCTCTGAGTGCCCTACCCATAGGAACCCTAACCCTAGCACCAGTTGCCTACCCTTAGGAACCCTAACCATAGCTCTGAGTACCCTACCCACAGGAATCCTAACCCTAGCTCCGAGTCGCCTACCCATAGGAACCATAACCCTAGGTTGAAAAGTCCTACCCATAGGAACCCTAACCATAGCTCTGAGTACCCTACCCATAGGAATCCTAACCCTAGCTCCAAGTCGCCTACTCATAGGAACACTAACAATAGCTCTGAGTACACTACCCATAGAAACCCTAACCCTAGGGTGGGAACCCTAACCCTAGCACTGAGTAACCTACCCATAGGAACCCTAATCCTAGGTTGAGAAGTCCTACCCATAGGAACCCTAACCTTAGCTCGGAGTACTCTACCCATAGGAACCCTATCCGTAGTTCCAAGTCACCAACCCATAGGAACCCTAACCCTAGCTCCGAGTCGCCTACCCATAGGAACCATAACCCTAGCTCCGAGTAACCTACCCATAGGAACCCTAACCCTAGCTCAGAGTACCCTACCCATAGGAACCGTAACCCTAGCTCCGAGTCGCCTACCCATAATAACCCTAACCCTATCTTCGAGTGTCCTACCCATAGGAACCCTAACCCTAGCTCCAAGTTGCCTACCAATAGGAACCCTAACCCTAGCTCCAAGGGCCCTATTCAAAGGAACCCTAACCCTAGTTCCAAGTTGCCTACCCATAGGATCCCTAACCATAGCTCCGAGTGTCCTACCCATTGGAACCCTAACCCGAGGGTTGGAAGCCCCACCCATAGGAACCCTAACCCTAGCTGCGAGTACCCTACCGATAGGAACCCTAACCCTAGGGTGGGAAGCCCCACCCATAGGAACCCTAACCCTAGATCCAAGTGCCCTACCCATAAGACCCCTAACCCTAGCTCCGAGTCGCCTACCCATAGGAACCCTAACCCTAGGGTTGGAAGCCCTACCCATAGGAACTCTAACACTAGCTCTGAGTGCCCTACCCATAGGAACTCTAACCCTAGCTCCGAGTGCCCTACACACAGGAACCCTAACCGTAGCTCCAAGTTACATAGCCATAGGAACCCTAACCCTAACTCCAAGTACCCTACCCATAGGAACCCTAACCCTAGCTCCAACTCGCATACCCATAGGAACCCTAACTCTAGCTCCGACTGCCCTACCCATAGGAACCCTAACCCTAGCTCCGAGTTGCCTACCCATAGGAACCCTAACCCTAGCTTCGAGTGCCCTACCCATAGGAACCCTCAACCTTGTTCCAAGTTGCCTACCGATAGGAACACTAAACCTAGCTCCCAGTCGCCTACCCACAGGAAACCTACCCCTAGCTCGGAGTACCCTACATATAGGAACCCTAACCCTAGGGTGGGAACCCTAACCCTAGCTCCGAGTACTCTACCCGAAGGAACCTTAACCCTAGCTCCGAGTCTACTCCCCATAGGAACCCTAACCTTAGCTCCAAGTGTCCTACCCATAGCAACCCTAACCCTAGCTCCGAATGCCCTACCCATAGGAACCCTAACCTTAGCTCCAAGTGTCCTACCCATAGCAACCCTAACCCTAGCTCCGAATGCCCTACCCATAGGAACCCTAACCGTAGATCCAAGTGCCCTTTGCGTATGGACCCTAACCCTAGCCCCGAGTGCCCTACCCATAGGAACCCTAACCTTAGGGAGGGAAGCCCTACCCATAGGAGCCCTAACCCTAGCTCCAAGTCGCCAACAAAAAGGAACCCTAACCCTAACTTCAAGTCGCCTACCAATAGGAACCCTAACCCTAGCTCCTAGTGCCCTCCCCATAGGAACCCTAACCCGAGCACCTAGTTGCCTATCCATAGGAACACTAAACCTAGCACCGAGTCCACTACCCATAGGAACCCTAATCCTTGCTCTGAGTACTCTTCCCACAGGAACCCTACCCTAGCTCCGAGTTGCCTACCCATAGGAACCCTAACCTAGCTTCGAGTGCCCTACCCATAGGAACCCTCAACCTTGTTCCAAGTTTCCTACCGATAGGAACACTAACCCTAGCTCCCAATCACCTACCCACAGGAACCCTACCCTTAGCTCGGAGTACACTACATATAGGAACCCTAACCCTAGGGTGGGAACCCTAACCGTAGCAATGAGTACCCTACCCGTAGGAACCCTAACAGTAGCTCTGTGTGCCCTATCCACAGGATCCCTAACCCTAGCTCCAAGTCGCCTACCCATAGGAAGCCTAACCCTAGCTCCGCGTCGCCTACCCATAGGAACCCTAACCCTAGGTTGAGAAGTCCTACTCATAGGAACCCTAACCTTAGCTCGGAGTACTCAACCCATAGGAACCCTAACCCTAGGGTGGGAACCCTAACCCTAGCTCCGAGTACCCTACCCATAGGAACCCTAACCCTAGCTCGGAGTTGCCTACCCATAGGAACCCTAACCCTAGCTCCGAGTCGCCTACCCATAGGTACCCTAACCCTAGGTTGAGAAGTCCTACCCATAGGAACCCTAACCTTAGCTAGGAGTACTCTACCGATAGGAACCCTAACCGTAGCTCTGTGTGCCCTACCCACAGGAACCCTAACCCTAGCTCCAAGTCGCCTACTCATAGGAACACTAACACTAGCTCTGAGTACACTACCCATAGAAACCCTAACCCTAATGTGGGAACCCTAACCCTAGCTCCGAGTACCCTACCCATAGGAACCCTAACCCTAGCTCTGAATAGCCTACCCATAGGAACACTAACCCTAGTTCTGACTGGCCTACTCATAGGAACCCTACCCTAGCTCCAAGTCGCCTACCCATAGGAACCCCAACCCTAGCTCCGAGTGCCCTCCCCATAGGAACCCTAACCCGAGCACCTAGTTGCCTACCCGTAGGAACCCTAACCCTAGCACCGAGTCCCCTACCCATAGGAACCCTAATCCTTGCTCTGAGTGCTCTTCCCGTAGGAAACCTAACCCTATCTCCGAATGCCCTACTAATAGGAAACCTAATCCTATCTACGAGTGCCCTATCAATAGGAACCCTAACCCTAGCTCCTCGTACTGCACCCATAGGAAACCTAACTCTAGCTCCGAGTCGCCTACCCTTAGGAACTCAAACCCTAATACCGAGAACCGTACCCATAGGAACCCTAACCATAGCTCTGAGTACCCTACCCATAGGAATCCTAACCCTAGCTCCGAGTCGCCTACCCATAGGAAGCCTAACCCTAGGTTGAGAAGTCCTACCCATAGGAACCCTAACCTTAGCTCGGAGTACTCTACCCATAGGATCCCTAACCGTAGCTCTGAGTACCCTACCCATAGGAACCCTAACACTAGCTCCGTGTGCCCTACCCACAGGAACCCTAACCCTAGCTCGAATTCGCCTACTCATAGGAACACTAACACTAGCTCTGAGTACACTACCCATAGGAACCCTAACCTAGGTTGAGAAGTCCTACCAATAGGAACCCTAACCTTAGTTCGGAGTACTCTAGCCATAGGAATCCTAACAGTAGCTCTGAGTACCCTACCCTTAGGAACCCTAACACTAGCTCCGTGTGCCCTACCCACAGGATCCCTAATACTAGCTCCAAGTCGCCTACTCATAGGAACACTAACAATAGCTCTGAGTACACTACCCATAGAAACCCTAACCCTAGGGTGGGAACCCTAACCCTAGCTCTGAGTACCCTACCCATAGGAACCCTAACCCTAGCACCGAGTAAACTACCCATAGGAACCCTAACCCTAGGTTGAGAAGTCCTACCCATAGGAACCCTAACCTTAGCTCGGAGTACTCTACCCATAGGAACCCTATCCGTAGTTCCAAGTCACCAACCCATAGGAACCCTAACCCTAGCTCCGAGTCGCCTACCCATAGGAACCTTAACCCTAGCTCCGAGTACCCTACCCATAGGAACCCTAACCCTAGCTCTGAGTACCCTACCCATAGGAACCGTAACCCTAGCTCCAAGTCGCCAATGCATAGCAACCCTAACCCTAACTTCGAGTCGCCTACCCATAGGAACCCTAAAACTAGCTCCGTGTGCCCTACCCACAGGAACCCTAACCCTAGCTCCAAGTCACCTACTCATAGGAACACTAACACTAGCTCTGAGTACACTACCCATAGAAACCCTAACCCTAGGGTGGGAACCCTAACCCCAGTTCCGAGTACCCTACCCATAGGAACCCTAACCCTAGGTTGAGAAGTCCTACTCATAGGAACCCTAACCTTAGCTCGGAGTACTCAACCCATAGGAACCCTAACCCTAGGGTGGGAACCCTAACCCTAGCTCCGAGTACCCTACCCATAGGAACCCTAACCCTAGCTCGGAGTTGCCTACCCATAGGAACCCTAACCCTAGCTCCGAGTCGCCTACCCATAGGTACCCTAACCCTAGGTTGAGAAGTCCTACCCATAGGAACCCTAACCTTAGCTAGGAGTACTCTACCGATAGGAACCCTAACCGTAGCTCTGTGTGCCCTACCCACAGGAACCCTAACCCTAGCTCCAAGTCGCCTACTCATAGGAACACTAACACTAGCTCTGAGTACACTACCCATAGAAACCCTAACCCTAATGTGGGAACCCTAACCCTAGCTCCGAGTACCCTACCCATAGGAACCCTAACCCTAGCTCTGAATAGCCTACCCATAGGAACACTAACCCTAGTTCTGACTGGCCTACTCATAGGAACCCTACCCTAGCTCCAAGTCGCCTACCCATAGGAACCCCAACCCTAGCTCCGAGTGCCCTCCCCATAGGAACCCTAACCCGAGCACCTAGTTGCCTACCCGTAGGAACCCTAACCCTAGCACCGAGTCCCCTACCCATAGGAACCCTAATCCTTGCTCTGAGTGCTCTTCCCGTAGGAAACCTAACCCTATCTCCGAATGCCCTACTAATAGGAAACCTAATCCTATCTACGAGTGCCCTATCAATAGGAACCCTAACCCTAGCTCCTCGTACTGCACCCATAGGAAACCTAACTCTAGCTCCGAGTCGCCTACCCTTAGGAACTCAAACCCTAATACCGAGAACCGTACCCATAGGAACCCTAACCATAGCTCTGAGTACCCTACCCATAGGAATCCTAACCCTAGCTCCGAGTCGCCTACCCATAGGAAGCCTAACCCTAGGTTGAGAAGTCCTACCCATAGGAACCCTAACCTTAGCTCGGAGTACTCTACCCATAGGATCCCTAACCGTAGCTCTGAGTACCCTACCCATAGGAACCCTAACACTAGCTCCGTGTGCCCTACCCACAGGAACCCTAACCCTAGCTCGAATTCGCCTACTCATAGGAACACTAACACTAGCTCTGAGTACACTACCCATAGGAACCCTAACCTAGGTTGAGAAGTCCTACCAATAGGAACCCTAACCTTAGTTCGGAGTACTCTAGCCATAGGAATCCTAACAGTAGCTCTGAGTACCCTACCCTTAGGAACCCTAACACTAGCTCCGTGTGCCCTACCCACAGGATCCCTAATCCTAGCTCCAAGTCGCCTACTCATAGGAACACTAACAATAGCTCTGAGTACACTACCCATAGAAACCCTAACCCTAGGGTGGGAACCCTAACCCTAGCTCTGAGTACCCTACCCATAGGAACCCTAACCCTAGCACCGAGTAACCTACCCATAGGAACCCTAACCCTAGGTTGAGAAGTCCTACCCATAGGAACCCTAACCTTAGCTCGGAGTACTCTACCCATAGGAACCCTATCCGTAGTTCCAAGTCACCAACCCATAGGAACCCTAACCCTAGCTCCGAGTCGCCTACCCATAGGAACCTTAACCCTAGCTCCGAGTACCCTACCCATAGGAACCCTAACCCTAGCTCTGAGTACCCTACCCATAGGAACCGTAACCCTAGCTCCAAGTCGCCAATGCATAGCAACCCTAACCCTAACTTCGAGTCGCCTACCCATAGGAACCCTAAAACTAGCTCCGTGTGCCCTACCCACAGGAACCCTAACCCTAGCTCCAAGTCACCTACTCATAGGAACACTAACACTAGCTCTGAGTACACTACCCATAGAAACCCTAACCCTAGGGTGGGAACCCTAACCCCAGTTCCGAGTACCCTACCCATAGGAACCCTAACCCTAGCTCCGAGTCGCCTATACATAGGAACCCTAACGCTAGCTCCGAGTCGCCTACCCATAGGAACACTAACACTAGCTCCGAGTCGCCTACCCATAATAACCCTAACCCTATCTTCGAGTGTCCTACCCATAGGAACCCTAACCCTAGCTCCAAGTTGCCTACCAATAGGAACCCTAACCCTAGCTCCAAGGGCCCTATTCAAAGGAACCCTAACCCTAGTTCCAAGTTGCCTACCCATAGGAACCCTAACCCTTGCTCCAAATCGCCTACCTATCAGAACCCAAACCCTAACTCCCTGTCCCCTACCCATAAGATCCCTAACCCTAGCTCGGAGTACCCTATATATAGGAACCCTAACCCTAGGGTGGGAACCCTAAACCCAGCTACGAGTACCCTACCGATAGGAACCATAACTCTAGATCAGAGTCGCCTACCCATAGGAACCCTATCCCTAGGGTTGGAAGTCCTACCCATAGGAACCCTAACCCTTGCTCCGAGTACCCTACCCATAGGAACCCTAATCATAGCTCCGAGTCGCCTACCCATAGGAAACCTAACCCTAACTTCGAGTCGCCTACCCATAGGAACCCTAACCCTAGCAACAAGTTGCCTAACGATAGGAACCCTAACCCTAGCTTCTAGTGCTCTCCCCATAGGAACCCTAAGCCTAGCTCCGAGTGCCCTCTCCATAGGAACCCTAACCCGAGCACCTAGTTGCCTACCCATAGGAACATTAACCCTAGCACCGAGTCCCCTACCCATAGGAACCGTAATCCTTGTTCTGAGTGCTCTTCCCATAGGAAACATAACCCTAGCTCCGAATGCCCTATCCATAGGAAACCCAACCCTAGGTACGAGTGCCCTATCAATAGGAACCCTAACCCTGGTTCCTCATACTGCACGCATAGGAAACCTAACTCTAGCTCCGAGTCCCCTACCCATAGGAACTCAAACCCTAATACCGAGTACCCTACCCATAGGAACCCAAACATTAGCTCTGAGTACCCTACCCATAGGAACCCTAACAGTAGCTCCGTGTGCCCTATCCACAGGATCCCTAACCCTAGCTCCAAGTCACCTACCCATAGGAACCCTAACACTAGCTCTGAGTACACTACCCATAGAAACCCTAACCCTAGGGTGGGAACCCTAAACCTATCTCCGAATCACCTACCCATAGGAACCCTAACCCTAGGTTGAGAAGTCCTACCCATAGGAACCCTAACCTTAGCTCGGAGTACTCTACCCGTAGGAACCCTGACCGTAGTTCCAAGTCACCAACCCATAGGAACCCTATCCCTAGCTCTGAGTCACCTACCCATAGGAACCTTAACCCTAGCTCCGAGTACCCTACCTATAGGAACCTTAACCCTAGCTCTGAGTAACCTACCCATAGGAACCCTAACCCTAGCTGCAAGTCGCCAATGCATAGGAATCCTAACCCTAACTTCGAGTTGCCTACCCATAGGAACCCTAACCCTAGCAACAAGTTGCCTAACGATAGGAACCCTAACCCTAGCTCCTAGTGCTCTACCCATAGGAACCCTAACCCTAGCTCTGAGTGCCCTCCCCATAGGAACCCTAACCCGAGCATCTAGTTGTCTACCCATAGGAACCCTAGCACCGACTCCCCTACCCATAGGAACCCTAATCTTTGCTCTGAGTGCTCTTCCCATAGGAAACCTAACCCTAGCTCCGAATGCCCTATCAATAGGAACCCTAACCCTAGTTCCTCGTACTGCACCCATAGGAAACCTAACTCTAGCTCCGAGTCACCTACCCATAGGAACTCAAACCCTAATACTGGTAACCCTACCCATAGGAAACCTAACCGTAGCTTTGAGTACCCTACCCATAGGAACCGTAACAGTAGCTCCCTGTGCCCTATCCACAGGATCCCTAACCCTAGCTCCAAGTCGCCTACCCATAGGAACCCTAACACTAGCTCCGAGTACCCTACCCATAGGAACCCTAACCCTAGCTCCGAGTCACCTACCCATAGGAACCCTAACCCTAGGTTGAGAAATCCTACCCATAGGAATCCTAACTTTAGCTCGGAGTACTCTACCCATAGGAACCCTAACCCTAGGGTGGGAACCCTAACCCTATCTCCAAGTACCCTACCCATAGGAACCCTAACCCTAGCTCCAATTTGCCTCCCCATAGGAACCCTAACCCTAGCTCCAAGGGCCCTGCTCAAGGGAACCCTAACCCTAGCTCCAAGTTGCCTACCCATAGGATCCCTAACCATAGCTCGGAGTACCCTATATATAGGAACCCTAACCCTAGGTTGGGAACCCTAACCCCAGCTATGAGTACCCTACCAATAGGAACCATAACCCTAGATCAGAGTCGCCTACCCATAGGAACCCTTCCCCTAGGGTTGGAAGTCCTACCCATAGGAATCCTAACCCTAGCTCCGAGTACCGTACCCATAGGAACTCTAACCCTAGCTCCGAGTCGCCTACCCAATTGAACCCTAACCCTAGCTCTGAGTGCCCTACCCATAGAAACCCTAACCTTAGCCCCAAGTCGCCCACCCATAGGAACCCAAAACCTAGCTCCGAGTGCCATATCCATAGGAATCCTAACCCTAGCTCCGAGTCACCTATCCATAGGAACTCTAACCCTAGCTTTACATTTCCTTTTCTTTCATCTTTTGAAATCAATCCCTTCCCTATCCCCTGCTGTCAGAACATCCAGAGAAAACCTCTCCTATGGAAGTCTCAGATCTCTCCTAGTCTTCTTAGTCCCATTATATAGGCAATCTCCCAGGTATTAGAGTCCATCCTCATATCCCGGAGAAGCTGCGCCAATAGTTCTACAAACGAATGTTGTTCATGTGGACCGTCTGTCTGGAAGTGAAATAGCCCTGTGTTCCCCATACAATGGCTTCTATATCCTCATTCACGTCTCCTACCCCGACTAGCTCTGGAACATTCCCCCATCCTTCTTTCTCCAATCCAACTCTCTTCCCCCATCTCCATCCCTGTAGTCCTATAGGTTCACTCTATAGGTGTCTGTAAGCCTTTACATCCCCCCATTCTATGGAAGTTTATAGTTAGGGGGTGAATTAATATCTCTTTCATATATTTTCCCCCTTAATCTAGTAGTTAGCATCTTGCTGGCTCAGATCTATCCCACATCTTTTCATCTGGGTGTTGAAAATAAACTTACAGATTTCCATATCTCATTTTTATGACAATTTGGCTCCAGATAAAACATAATTTATGGACAGATTCCAGCCTCTTTGCCTTAGCTGCCTTCAGTGTGGTATGAGTGTCTATTTGTGTCAGGGATCCAGATCTCCTGAAACCCAGTTCAATACCTTAACCAAGGGGTTTTCAACCCTTTTTGTACTGCTACCCCATTTTCCAGTGCTACCGTCCCTTTTACAATAGGATAGACAAGGGTGGTTGTAACTCTCAGACATTTGTTTGTGATCTCTTCTTTGGAGGTATGGAGGGGGTTGCTATACCCCAGGTTGAGAGCCCCTGGTTTAACCACAAGTCTATCCTCCCTAATGCCAGACAATCCCCCCTGACTTTGGAAATTCTATTCTGCCTACTTAGAATTCCTCTATGCTCCAATTCCAACAGCAGAAGTTGTTCTGTATTTCTTAAAAACAAACAAAATCAACAAAACCCTATGGGTAGGGCACTTGGAGCTAGGGTAGGGTTCCTATGGGTAGGGCTTCCCACCCTAGGGTTAGGGTTCCTATGGGTAGGGCACTCGGAGCTAGGGTTAGGGTTCCTATGGGTAGGCGACTTGGAGCTAGGGTTAGGGTTCCTATGGGTAGGGCACTTGGAGCTAGGGTTAGCACCCTGTTGTGCTATATGGCTTAGAATAACTGTCCAAAAGGATCTAAAATTCAGCTATAAGTCTTCGTGTCCTATATGGTGTCAAGTATCAGAGGGGTAGCCATGTTAGTCTGGTTCTTTAGAAGCAGCAAAGAATCCTGTGGCACCTTATAGACTAACAGATGTTTTGCAGCATGAGCTTTCGTGGGTGAATTCGTTTTGCTGCAAAACGTCTGTTAGTCTATAAGGTGCCACAGGATTCTTTGCTGCTTCGTGTGCTATATAACACCCACACTGTGTTTGACAAACAGTGACCTGGTTCTGCACACATTTTCTGGAGATGCTTTCATATGCAAAACTTCTGGTCTTACATACACAAATGCCGTCAACACACAGTGTGATGAAAATCCAACCTATTGTATTCTGGCAAATTCCTCTCACTCTTTCAAAGCAACATCTATTCAAAATCTTCCCTGGAGAAGCTAGGAAATGTATCATCATGTTCTAGTTCTTAAAAGAAATACATGGAGATATACCTATATATCTCATAGAACTGGAAGGGACATTGAGTCCAGCCCCCTGCCTTCATTAGCAGGACCAAGTACTGATTTTTTTCCCCACATTCCTAAGTGGCCCCCTCAAGGATTGAACTTACAACCCTGGGTTTAAGCAGGCCACATTTTTCCTATTGTCTAATCTAAACCGCCTTTGCTGCAGTTTAAACACATTGTCTTTTGTCCTATCCTCAGAGGTTAAAAAAAAACAATTCCCTCCCACCCTTCTTGTAATAACCTTTTATGTACTTGAAAACTCTTATCATGTTTTACCTCTGTCTTCTCTTCTCCAGACTAAACAAACCCAATTTTTTCAATATTCCCTCATAGGTCATGTTTTCTAGACCTTTGATCATTTTTGGTTGCTCTTCTCTGGACTTTCTCCAATTTGTCCATATCTTTTCTAAAATGTGTCATCCAGAACTGGACACAATACTCCAGTTGAAGCCTAGTCAATGCAGAGTAGCGTGGAAGAATTACTTCATGTGTCTTGCTTACAACACTCCTGCTAATACATCCCAGAATGATGTTTGCTTTTTTTTCCAACAGTGACACATTGTTGGCTAATATTTAGTTTGTGATCCACTATGACCCCCAGATCCCTTTCTGCAGTACTCCTATGGACTAGTTCACCTTCATGTATGGTTTTTACTTGTTTGCAAACTGATCATGCACCAAATATCAGCTTGACTTCCTATTCATAGTAAAATAATGGATTGTTAATACCCCTGTGTTACTTTCTGTGTGTAATTAATATAAGTTCATAATGTTCTTGTATAATCCTATGTACGTTCTTTGTTCCTGTTTACATATCCTAACTGTATAACCTTAGGCATATTCTCCATACTGTCTTGACATTACCCTTTCAAATACTAATAAAATTTAAATAGTTGTAAAAAAAAAATGGAAGAAAACTTCCTTTGTTTATGAGTCATGCTTACTTTTTCTTTGAATAAAATATAATAAATGCAAAAATCTATATCACTGCAATATTAAGGTGGAAATGTTAACATATACAAAGGTCAGGATATATGGAAGTGAAGGTTCCTGCCAGGAGAAAATAGTTTGGTCACATTACAGTTGTGCAGCATTTACTATTTGTGTTACCACAAAGGGGCAAGATTTCTATAGACTCTGCTATAAAGATCCTAGCAAATGTCTGAAGATATTCCGAAGAGGTTTTTTAAGTCAGTCATTTTGAATATGGAAGAATTATTCTGTGGTTTCAAATGTCACTGCTCTACAGCCAAAATGCTTCTGAAATAAATGTAGTCAAACTTTACTAATTCTGGGTCACTGAGAACGAAAATGATGCTTAAAATTGTTGATTGGCTCTAGTTTTCAAGATATGCTATTGGGTCAGTATATACGACCCTTGACTTGGGAATAGCGGAGGATAAGTGAGTTATAAAGGGAAGGGATCTCAGTTTAAACCAGAAATGACTAAAATACATCTTTGACTGGATCTATGAATAAATCTATGACTGGGTTTGGACAGTACTTGCTTTTTAGGCAAAACAATGAATGATGCAATCTGAAGCTGGTATTGCGTCATACATGATATGAATTGCATCATGTTATTCCTAGAAGTCATGGATGATGCAATCATAACGAAGCTTACATCACTCTGCTGAACAAATTGCCCTATATCAGCTCTAGAAATCATACAGTGTCGTACTCTCTTATTTGTCAGTGTTTGATTTTGCAAAGGGACACATTTCTGTTTAGCCAAAGTGAGCAGAGATGCCTCGTACTTGTGTGAACAGTGCAGATAACTTCTGCTATGTTTGTGGTGAAGTGACTTTTGCATCACAAAAGCGCAGTATAACCACTATGGTTAAGAAAGCCTATCACCTTTATTTTGGCTGCAAAATTGGAGATCAGGACAAGAGGTGGGCCCCACACATATGCTGCAACACTTGTGCAACAAATCTTCACCAGTGGTTGAACAGGAAAAGGAAATCTATGCCTTTTGCAGTGCCAATGATTTGGAGAGAGCCAACAGATCATATCAGCAATTATTACTTCTGCATGGTGCCTCCAGTTGGGAAAGGTGTGTCAAAGAAGAAAAAGTGGACTGTGCATTGTCCAAACATTCCAACAGCTATATGCCCAGTACCCCACGGAGAAGGACTGCCGGTTCCTGATTCACCAGAATCATTCTCACTTGAGTCAGACGAGGAAGAGGAAGAGGATGAAACTTCTGGTCCTGAACCATCAATGACACAGGACCCACATTTTCTCCCATCCTCCTCCTCTGAACCACACCTCATAACACAAGGTGAACTGAATGACCTTGTCAGGGATTTGGAACTACCCAAGAGTAAGGCAGAACTGTTGGGCTCCAGACTACAGCAGTGGAATCTCCTGGCAGGTGATGTTAGGGTTTCCATGTTCCGTGACCGTCAAAAGGATCTTGTCCCATTCTTCTTCATGGAAGGTGATCTTGTAGCCTGCAACAACATCGATGGTGTGATCGCAGCCCTCAACATCGTTCACGATCCAGATGAGTGGAGACTGTTCATTGATTCATCGAAGACGAGTCTTAAAGCTGTATTACTGCATAATGGCAATGTTTTGCCATCAATTCCAGTTGGTCATGCAGTCCATATGAAGGAAACCTATGACAACATGAAACAACTTTTGAGGTGCATAAACTATGACGAACATCAGTGGCAGCTTTGTGGCGATTTGAAGGTTGTTGCTCTCTTGCTTGGTCTGCAGACTGGATACACAAAGTACTGCTGTTTTCTCTGCGAATGGGATAGTCGTGCAAGAGGTTCCCACTACATCAAGAAAGATTGGCCACTCCGACAGTCATTGGAGCCCGGGAGGAAAAGTGTTCAGCATCCACCACTTATTGAATCAAGGAAGATTTTGTTACCACCCTTATACATCAAGCTGGGTCTGATGAAGAACTTTGTCAATGCCATTGACAAAACACAAGCAGCTTTCAAGTACCTCCGTGGAAAATTTCCAAGGTTAAGTGAAGCTAAGATAAAGGAAGGTGTCTTTGTTGGTCCTCAGATTTGTGAACTTCTTTGAGATGATGCATTTGACCATGCACTGCGTGGCAAGGAAAAGACGGCATGGAAAGCCTTCCAGCTAGTGGCAATAAATTTTCTCGGAAACAACAAGGCAGACAACTACAGGTTGTTGGTGGAAAACCTCCTCAAGGCATACAAAAGCCTTGGTTGCAACATGTCACTAAAGATAAATTTTTTGCACTCTCATCTAGATTTTTTTCCACCGAACTGCGGAGCAGTGAGCAACGAGCACGGTGAGCGATTTCACCAGGACATTGCAACAATGGAGAAACGCTATCAGGGCAAATGGAGCCCATCAATGCTTGCAGACTATTGCTGGACAGTGACAAGAGATGCTCCATTTAATGAATACAAGAGACAAGCCAAGAAGCGCCGAGTAGACACTGAATAGGACTAAACTATGTACATAATAGTTTTTTGCCTTTTGTTTCGTAATAAATTTTAGTTATATAACCCTTTTGCTGATTTTTAAAGTGTTACATAAACAGGACTGGTGAAATATTATCATGTAAAGCAACCATAAACACATGAAAAGTTCTAGGTTTACAATCTATGATTAAAACTCTACTATCTACACAATATACATAGACATAAAATGTAAAAACTTAAATAACTTAGAAACAGTAGCCAATCAGTTGTTTTAATTGTCATATTTGAATTCAGCACATCAAAATACATAATAAATAGCACATTTTATCTCTGAAGCAGATGACTTCGCAAAAATTTTAGACCAGTGTGTTCTGAGCATTTGTTCCCTGTCAATTTCCCCCAAAGTTTTATGCCTACATTTGCCTACCTTTGAATTTTCAAAAGGGACAATGATTATGGGTACCTCAGTTTTTGGCTTCTCAGC
Source organism: Mauremys reevesii (assembly GCF_016161935.1). NCBI lineage: Eukaryota > Metazoa > Chordata > Testudines > Geoemydidae > Mauremys > Mauremys reevesii. Next base: position 83,087,824 of record NC_052627.1, on the reverse strand, counting down.
TTGAGACACTTGATTTTCAGGAAGTTCTGAGCACCACCCTCTGAAAATCAACCATTAAGGTGCCTCACACAGGGCATCCAAACACAGAGGTGCCCAAAATCACTAAGTAACTTCTGAAAAATTTAGGTCTCTGTTCACAGACTGCTCTTGTTAAGATGACACTTAACTATTAGTGATGGAGTGCTTTGAAGGCAGAGAAAAATTTCAACATTATGGGCCAGTTTCTGTCACTCTGACTTGCATTCGATGTTTACCGTGCTCTGTGAGTTGTCCCAGTGCATACTATTAATGAGTAAGGATAGCAGAATCTGGCTCTATATGGAAGAGAAGCCCAGTGAAAAGATACAGGAAGGTCAGGGTCATGTTACATAACATAAGAACATAAGACTGGCCATACTGGGTCAGACCAAAGGTCCATCTAGCCCAGTATCCTGTCTACCGACAGTGGCCAATGCCAGGTGCCCCAGAGGGCGTGAACCTAACAGGTAATGATCAAGTGATCTCTCTCCTGTCATCCATCTCCACCCTCTGACAAACAGAGACTAGGGACACCATTCCTTACCCATCCTGGCTAATAGCCATTAATGGACTTAACCTCCATGAATGTATCCAGTTCTCTTTTAAACACTGTTATAGTCCTAGCCTTCACAACCTCCTCAGGCAAGGAGTTCCACAAGTTGACTGTGCGCTGTGTGAAGAAGAACTTCCTTTTATTTGTTTTAAACCTGCTGCCCATTAATTTCATTTGGTGGCCCCTAGTTCTTGTATTATTTGAATAAGTAAATAACTTTTCCTTATCTACTTTCTCCACATCACTCATGATTTTATATACCTCTATCATGTTCATCTCCTTTTTACTTTGGATTTTTGAGGGAATGGAGCAGTGAAAAAAGATTTCTGTAGGTGAAGTGGGTCATAAGCAGATCACAGTCTATAGTTATTGTTGAGGTAGCATAAGTTTTATTTATTTGAATCTGTATCTGATTATGTGATTTTAGAGACACTTCTGGGATCTGCCTCTCATCATCCACCACTGACATGATCTAGATGCTTCTGAGAGGATTTTGCTCTTTGTTGATTGTCATGGTAATGAGTCTAGAATCAGAGGCAGAAGAACCCCAGAAGGCCTCATGAAGAATTTGGCTCACTGCAGTATAATTAATATATCAGGAAAGCAGCATCCCCAAGAGTCTCAGGAGTGGTTGGATTGTGAGTTGTATAGAACATTGAATACTCTATGGGGCTTTTGTTAACATGAGTTTTCACTTCACAGGTATTGATACCTCATAGAGAACACTATCTGTCTGCACTCCCATATAAATGTCTAAAAAACTGAGAGCTGACTCTTTTTTTTTTAACTGGAGAATCAAGGCTTTATGGCACTTGTTTGGATTGCAAGAATCTCTCTAGGACCTTGTCCCTGGATGTGGCTCACCTCAGGAAATCATCTAAGAGGGAATAAATATGATTCCCGTTCTGTCTGTGAGAAGCTGGAAAAACCACCAGAACTTATGTGAGCACCCAAGGTGCTGTGGCAAGGTCAGATGGCAAGGATTTGTAGTGGAAATTGTAACAACCAGCAAAGCAAAGAAACCTGCTGTGGGATGAGCTGATAATGATACAGTCATTTGCCTCCTTGAGATTTAAAGAAATCCCCTTTAAAGGATTCTGTGCCTTCTTGCTAGACTTCCCAACTCTTCCTATTTTTAGGGAACTCGTCAAGAGCAGCCTCATCTGAGTTCTTGGGCCCCTATATCACTACTGTGGGGTCCATTAAACTCACATGTGGATTTTTGTTGTTTTAAGTACTCTGATTCCCCAAGTAAAATGTTTTGTAGTAGCTATGAAATGTACCATAGATACCTGCCAGGTCTTCCATGGTGTGCTATAACCAGCTGTCCCGGCAAAACTGAAATGCTCATTCATAACAGGCCCATTTTCCTCACAGTTCATTATAAACCCCATGTATTTTATGGGGAAATTATATAGACAATTAATACATATACCTAAAACAGCTGATTGCAGGAGAATTAATGGCATGTTCTAATTCACTAGTGTGGTTTGAAAATATTATATGAAATAGCAGCACATTACACTCTATTTATGAATAGCAGAATAATCCAATGAGTGAATTACAGACTTCTATTTACTGCTTGGTAACATATTATTAATTTTCTTTTATAATAAATGTATAGTACCAAATTTATACCAGCTATCCAGACAAATGTTATTTTATTTTGCAAGCATGTGATGTTAACGAGTTTCAATTTTGTTACCATCTCTATGCATTGGTCTTAGATTTATGATTCAAGGCTGTGGAACTGCCTGGTTTGAGTTATTCAGTCATGAAAACTGATTCCCTTTACAGAAATAGGAAATATTGTCCCTGCCTCTTTACCTCCCCCCTTGCAATGGCCAGGGACAGTCAGTCTAAGTACTCGAGGATGCACAGAGACTACTGCTTTCTAGTGTCCACTTTGGGTACAATTTATCCAAAAGGAAAGTGGGAAGGGCAGGGAGGTCACATATTTATTCTCTCCACACTGAGGAAACTCAATGGGAAGGAGGGAGTCTCAGGGAGGGATCATGCTCCTGAAGTTCTTGCTGGCATGCTGTGACTCCATGCCAAAACCTACAACTTTGTTTGGAGATGATGTAGCCACAGAAATTTTCCTACAGTCAACCTGAATCTGCCTTTCTTCCTTAGATGAAACACCCATTCTGAATCAGGCCCCAGACGTAGACTGTGCTATACAGTTTGTGATGTAAGCTGTACTCTTTTATAAATCATTATTTATTTATTTATACTTAAGCTGTTAAGGGAAGACAAAGTCTTTGAGACAGACTCAGATAAGAAAAAAATGCATTAGGATACCCAGAGAAGGTGTTAGCTTAGAATGTTGTCTCTCTGTCTCTCTTGCTTCTATTTATATGGTGTTAATTGAAGGTATCTGACTAGGGTGAGTTAGTGTTTGTGAACCTTGCAGAAGAGGTAGGTCTTGAGGAAAAATCTGAATGAAGAGAGGGTAGAAGCCTGGCTCAATGGGAATGGTAGGTTGTTCCACGTTCAGCGGGCATCATGGTAAATGTACAAAAATGTGAGTGAAAAAAATGAAGAGAGTTATTGGCCTGATGTTATTGGAAAACGGAGGGTGAGGCGAGGAAGGACATGATAAGAAAAAAAAAGATCTGAACATAAGCTGAAACAAAAATGTTCATGGTCTTGATGGAAAGCTCAAGAAGCTTACATTTCACATGGTGGACAACTTAGGGATTCAAAGAGTGAAGAGACATGATCTAGTTGAGCAAGACAGATAATCTTAGTAGCTGCATTGTGGGTAGACTGCAATGGAGCAATGATGCCAAACATAAACATTCAAAAATCATGAGCTAGACCCCCAAAACCCATGACATAAAAAATGGGTTCTTTTTATTTGCTTTCTGCGTTTTAAGACATCAAGCTGTGCTCATTTTTATGAGATGGTTGTGAGCTTCCTTTGTATGACAGACCAGCTACACAAAAAGAGAGTTAATGGCTAGGCCACCTTTTCTAGACCATGAATTATGAAGGGAGGCTTGGACTAGAGGCATCCCATGTGTAAGGGCCGAGGGAAGAAAAAGGGCAGAAAGTGTGATTAAGCTCTTTGATCTGTCTGGTAATGTGTGGGTTCTGCAGAGAGAGAGTGAGGGGCCTAAGGCAGTTGCTTCTTGGAACAGGAGAGTTGGGCTTTACTTGAAATTTCCACAGAAGAGAATTACCTGTGTGCAAATTGTAACCACCCCGCTTCTTCAGGGAAATAGGTCTTGTGTACATTCTATAAAAAACAAATTACATTAAGAAGATACTGACTGCACTATACATTTTTGTTCCAAATTGGAAACTGACATGCTAGGCTCACAAATTTGCTTCCACTTAGGAAAGGGGCAACAGAATTTTTATTATTTAGCACGTCTCCTAGCTGCCAAAGGAATATGAATTTACTCAAATTAAATAGAGTGAAGATTTGCTTCTTTGATATTCAGAAGTCTTTCTACAAATTGAACTGAACTTTCCTTTCACAAATCATAAAGCATAGTCTAAAAGGGAAAACTTAAAACACAGACTTAAGAAACAAAGAGACACATTCAGCTAATTTATACTGCAGTAAATCTGAAGTAGCTCTATTTAAGTTAGCAACCAAGTTAGCTTGTCCACCCGGTGGGTAATAAGCTGTACAGGTGTGTGATTTGTAAAGTGCACTAATGTCTTATGTATTAATTGGTCTGTGTCAACCCACCTGGTGTGCTTTAATATGGTGTTGTTTGAAACAGTACTACTTTGAAGCACACTAGAGAACTTTTAGTGCACACCAGCAGAGTCTACATGGGTCAATTAATACACAACATGTTAACATGCTTTAGAAATCACACCCCCATTTAACACATTACCTCACCACGTAGAAAAGCCACAAGAGTCACAGAATCTGTCCCATTAAGATTTTCAGAGGAAACCAATGAAGATAACATAGTTTGGATTTCTTCTTAAAATACAGAAATTCAATCTTTGCAAGCAACTGCATTCAAGTGTTATAGTAACTTTTTACTACTACAGTTCATTGTGTGTGTGCTGAGAGGTGCAAAAAGGATGAATTATGGTAACATTGTTAACAACTCTAGTTAGCTTTGCTGCAGATTTGCACTTAAATTAGGACTAGATTCCTTCTGTTTCATACTTTAACTACTGAATTTAGACTTTAAATTTGGCGCAATACCCCTTCATAAGACAATTGAATTTCCCATGATATTTTTAATAAAATATTTGCTAACCTTTACAGAGAACATATAAATATGTTTTTAAAATGTTTTGCCTTGGGCCCCTCTAACTTAAAAAGAAAAACAAATTCCAAACACATTCCCCACATAAGCCAAACTTTCAAGACATGTTTGGACAATATCTCACACACAGTTTACTTCTACACATTTGAAATTCAATGCACAGAGTTATTCCTTTTAATCAGAATGACTGTTTTGAACTATGCAAATATTAGCTATCAGCATTACTAAGATTCATCAACTGCTTCTGTTTTCAGTGAAAACAGAAGTGAACATTTTAAAAAATGTGTTCCATTGAAATTTTGTTTCTCAAAATGTTCTTACCACCTTTCTCCTGGACTCACCAGCGGTGCTACACACATACCCATAGTGAGCTGGCTGGGCTGCAGGAGGCATGGAGCTGGCCTCTGTTGGGTTGCGGGGGGGGACAGGGTGATGAACAGATTTGAGGAGTCAGGCAGGCAGAGAGTGAGGGGCTTGAAGGGCACTACAGATTCAATAAGAGATTTGCTGATAGCAGGTAAATGAAGGGTGAGAAGAGGCATGTGGGGCTGTGCCTGGGATTGAGAGGAGCCCAGAGTCTGTACAAGCCTTTTCCTGCACAGTAGGGAAATCCTCAGCTGCCCTGTTAGGGCAGTTATAACCCTCCTTTGATCTCCCTCAGTAGTGCAAAGGGGACTGAGTCAGGCCAGACCCTGGTCCTTATAAAGTGAGTGCCAAAGAGAAAAGAGAGAAAAGGACCTTGTTTTCAGTTTATCTAGTTTCCATGGCCCTGCTCTCCCTCCTGTCTCTAGAGGACTAAAAGAGGCTGTACTTTGTCTGGACAGCCCAGATGGTTCCATTTTATTTTTTTTTAGCATATGCAGGATTAAATATAGGACTTTGACTTGTTCTGAGGGCATTTCATCATTCTGTTTCTAGGGAGAATAAAGATTAGAATTGGAGTTTTATCTAACTCAAACTCCTGGGAGGGAATTTCCACTAAAGGCTTGATCCTGCACCATTCAAATCAATGGGAATCTTTCCATCGATTGAATGGGAGCAGGATGAAGCCCTAAGGGAACTTTCCCCCTTTTGCATAATAGATATGGAATCACCGAGTGCCCAGACACACATGGGTAATCCTGAATACCTGAAAGACCAGAATTCCCACCATTTTACCTGCTTTTAACAGTTTTTTTCTCAGGATGGTGAGTTAACAGGACACAGAAACTGTCCATGAGGGAACAAAAGGATAGTAGATTCTCATTTGGGGAACTGTGTGCTGGGATTAAATTAAAAGCTGCTGGGCCATTAAGGGACAAAAAAAAATCTCTATGACAAACTACTTATAAACAAGAAAAGATTTTTTTTAACCTAAGCTAGTTTCTTCAGTTGTTTTTTCACACTTTTCCCTAGTTCATCAACCATTTGCTGTAATGCTTTGTAGTCCTTTTAGTTTTATTTTATTTAAGTCAAGGTCCAGCTAACTTTGTGGTCAGGTGTATTTTAATATCCTAAATTATTTGGTTTATTTTTCCAAGCATATTTATTAAGATCAAGCTACTAGCAATTTAAGTTCCTGATCATAATATAAGATTGAATAAGGATGATGCTTCAGTCAGAACATTTGATAGGCTGGCGCGATGGAACTTATTCTAACAATGAGGTTATTTTTAATTAAAATTACTCAACTTTTTTGCTGTTTTTTTTCTTGAAATAAAGGTGTGACCCAGGAAGCCCCTTAGTGACAACTGAGAGAGGGCACACCATGCCTTAGCTCTCATCACACCAGACACAGTCATTGCCCTGACTCACTATTGTCATAATCTATATCTAAAAGGTGTTGTGTAAGATAACGTGCTGGCCATTAATATTATTGTATAAGGTATGTAAAGGTGAGCTATAAAGAATTATAGACATGTGCTGGAAATATGTTCCTAAAATGGGTTTGGTAACCAGACCTAAATCCAGCCAATCCTAGCAAAGGAATGTTGTTTCTCCAGCTTGACTGTGGTCTTCAGGGTAAATTAAGCAAAGTGAGACAAAAGACAATGAAAAGGACATTTAAAGGTAAGGTAAACACAGCCCTCAGGTGAGCAAGTGGGGGAAGATGGCCACTTAACAGTCCTGATGGGTGATGAAAGCTGCATGCCCCAGGAGGCCTTCCTGCCTCTTGAAATGGGGTCAGTGAACTTTGTGAAGATAGAAGCAGAAGCAAAAAGCCATTTTTTTCATCTACAGCTGGATGGAAACAAGGGGCCAGAGCTCTTGTAATCTGAGAAAGCTGGATCCTTCAGCCAGGGTTTGAAGTCTCTGGGACCTGCCATAGGTGAGAACCTGCTTAGACCAAGATTATAACTTGTTGAAATGGAGTTTTGGCCACTAGAAAGCATGTCTTATATTGTTTGTAATCATAACTGCATCTTCTTACTTATTATCACTTAAATCTCCATTTGCTAATAAACTTACTTTTCTTTATTACAAAACCATCTCAGTGCTGTACATTTAACTGAAGGGTAAAATCCTCAACCAAAAGAATAGTCTGGTGTGTGTTCTGTCTTTTTGAAGGCAGCAAACTTGATAACTTTTATGAGGGCTCAATGAGAGGACTGGACACTGCAGAAAGATGGGAATTGCAGTCCACTGATTGTTACCTGAAAGGCAAGGTTTGGATTGGCAGAGTCCTGAGGAGTTTGCTAGCAAGGCAGACTAACTGGTGCGTTAGGTTGCTGACTCATAGCTTAGCAACAGCAAAGCTCACTCTCGCTGAGGCAGAGCGGTAACATAGTGGCTCACTGTTCTGGGTGACTTGAGCAGGGCATCACAAAGGGCATCAAAAAGCCCAAATCCATCATCTAATCAGGAGAAGATCAGGAAAAAGGTGCAGGGTAGTAATCTGAAGCTCTAGTTATCTAGTGCTGCAAAACAAGTTTGCTCACCCTGCTGCAGACTTGTGTCCTTCACTTTATGTTTATTGTATGTGTGGCATTTCTTGTCCGGTATAGAGGGAATGAGATAATCCTGGGGACGATCCAGAACGGATCCTGGGGCCCAGGTGTGCATGCATCCATGTGCACTCACACACATACAGAGGGAGAGGGAAAACAACAAAGCCAGATTTTCCAAAAAGCTCAGCACTCAGCATGCAACCAAACGGTTGAGCTTTTTGCAAAATCTGGCCATTTATTCTGAGGCCCAAATGGAAGCTAAGCAGTTTTGAAAATCTGACCCATAAAGACTGGGAGGAAGACACAGAAAAGCTGGTGAGCACAAGGGCATGAATAGCATGAGTTACTTCACATAAGTCCTGGAAAGGTTAACTTAAGGCCAGCCTTTCAATTCATGAAGTGCACTGAGGGGTCTGGGAGAAAGCATGTCCTAGTGATTGGTTAATGCACATAAAGGTTTTGAAGCTAAGTACTATATACGTATAAATCTTTATTAGTAAAATCCTCATTCAGGACCAGATTGCGCTCTTTCAATTTGTATGAATAGAGTCCCATCTGTGGAGCAATCTCCCACTCCCCATGTGAAAAGGAGGAGTCAGCTGCCTATGCAGCACTGTCCCCTCTTTCCACTGGACTCTGTGGAGGATTCTGTCTAGGACCAGAGATCTCTGGGTGGCGGGTGGCAGGCAGAGGCAGGGCCGGCTCCAGGCACCAGCATTCCAAGCAGGTGCTTGGGGCGGCAACCTGCAAGGGGCGGCAGTCCCTATGTTTTTGCCCCGAAGCAGCGGCCGAATTGCCACTGCGGACGGCGGGGGCAGTCCGTGTGCCATTAGGGCGGCATGTGTGTTTCTGCGGTGGCAGCAATTCGGCAGTAGCTTCTATGTTCAGCTGTCCATGGCAGCGCAGCTGTCTCCCAGCTGAAGACAGAAGCTGCTGCCGAATTGCTGCCGCCGCGGAAACATGCCTGCCGCCCTAACGGTGCATGGACTGCCCCCACCGTCAGCGGCAGCAATTCGGTGCACTGCTTGGGGCAACGAAAACAGTAGAGCCGGCTCTGGGCAGAGGGAGAGTGGGGTGGAGGGTATAGCCCTACCATGCCTCCAGTTCATTTTCTGCAGACATATAAAATTCCCAGAGGGTGCATTTCATTTCAGCCTTCATAAACAGTAGGGACTCTTCAGAGGTGGGGTTCAGGGATCATGGGCATCCCCATCACTGAGGTTTCCATTGACCCAAACTGGCAAGGAGAAGGGCCAGAGGTGCTGAAGCACCACACAACTGCTGTACAAATTGCTTTATGACCCAGAGATTTCAGGGCATTGTGGCCTTTCAAGCTTTCCTCCATGGCAGAGGTGGGAGGAGAACCTGTCTTCTTGATTGAAGAATGTAGAAAAACTCTTCCAGCCCCCTGCATGGTAAGGCCCACATATGAATACAACCTGTCCCTCACATTTTATTCTGCCCTTACTCAAGCAAAATCCTGTTGACTTCAATGGGCATTCTGCCTCAGTAAGGACTAGGCAAAGACCTCAGAATCTGGGCCATTATTAGTTATTGCATAGCCCAAGGTAAAATTCACTCTAAGTGTGATACTTTGAACCTGAGATGTCATTTCCAGAAACATATCTGTGTTTTCAGTTGTACTTTATATAGTCAGAGACTTTAAAAAATTGCCAAAAGCAGGGGAAAGGGAGTGAGGCTGAAAAAAATTCATTGCTCTAAGCAGCAAGTCATACTAGCAGAGTGCTCTCTAATAAGACTCTTGTGTGTTTTGTACTGGAGAAAGACAAAGTGTAGAGGGAGGGGAGAAAAGAAGCAGAAGTTTAAATTAGAATTGATATCAGATGCACCGATTAAGTATTGACAATTTTTCAAGCTTTGGAATGGTTCCAATTTGCAGCTGCTAGGCAGCATACAGCAGCTTTTGTATTTACGAGCACTTGGTGAGTACTCTGACAGCTTTATTATTTGTTGGCTTTCTCCAGCATTGCATAGTAAAAATTGTTTTCAAAGAGTATTCAAAAGTGTAGCTGGCTGCCACTGTATCAAACCCAATCAATCCACCAATGCATTTCACTTTCTTGATTGATAACTGGTTCAGCAGTCTGGCATTTCAGGGAAGGAGTGGAAGAAAAGCAGGTCTCGGTGGTCATTAATCCTTTCCCCCTGAGCCTCCCTCAGGCAGCTGCTTGCCCCATTATCCACATTTCTTACTGCTGATTTCCACAACCCCATGGCCACTCAAACCACCAGAAATTCACCACTGTCCCTTTCGCTCACCATAGACCTTTCATCATCCTGGCTTCAGCAGCTCTTGCTGGGCTGTTAATAGTCAGGGGGATTTCTTTTTCTGTTTTTTAACTGCACCATTAGTTTGATTCACTTTATCTCAGATTTTTTTCCCCAAAGATTGTATTTTGCTGTCTAACATGCAGGAATAACGGGGTGTTGCGGGACCCTCTTCCCTTTTCCTTTAGAGTTGGGGGTCTTGAAGATTAGGCTACTGATGTCAGATTTCACATGGTAACTAAAGTATAGATTCTGTCTATTGGGATTCCCACTGCCATTTGATCTGATTATGCTTGATGGTTTCACCTATTGTTTTCTGAGTTAGTATGCTGGGTGCCCTGTGATCGATCTGCTGTCAGGGAGATAGGCTACTTATTTATTTATTTAGTTATTAATGTTGTGAAAAAAGGTCACAGTGTGCTGGCTGAACTACCAGCCCAAATGAAACCAAATCAGCCCCAATGAAAAGAATAGAATCAGTCATTATGAATAACAGATATCTCTAATGAATTGGAAAGTGGAATTTAGAAAAGAAAGGGGAGGGGAGGGGAGCTTTTTCTCATCACATTTTCCTTGTGTTTGCTTCATTACACCAAGGGTAATGAAGGCTCCAGATTGGCTAAGAAGCCACAGGTTTGAATCCCCACAGAGGTTTCAGGATAAACTCTATCTGTCACTTGCCAGCAGCCTGGTGTTATGTGCTCCTGGAAAAGCTCCCTCTTGCATATATACTGTTATGCTAAGCACAAATGTCTCCTCCATCTGCCCTCCAAAGTGTAAAGTATCCTGGCCAAATCTGTTCCATATAATCTTTACTTAAACACTCTCAGTTTGGGAGCCAGAACCCATGTGAGGAAAGAGTGAGACATCCAGATGGGGAAAGGTGTTAAATTCATTGTACAACGTGCTGAAAAAAACAGTTTAAACACTTTTTAAAGAATGACAAAGAGACAAAACAAGAGTATTAGAATGAAATTATCAGAGTAAAAATGAAATGTTAAAAAACCTATACATAATCAGTGTCACCTCAGTCTCCCTAAATGACTAGACAGCCTGCACCTGCAAGCTCTTTCTTATGTGAGTTGTGCAATTGAAGGCAATAGGACTGTTTTAGTCTTATCAAACATGAGTAAGAGTTTGCAGGGTCAGGATCAAATACCTGAAGAGATCCCGATTATCCCAGCTGACTGACTAAGATTTTGAAGCTTGGGAGGAGTGATTAATAAACAGACAGTAGATGAGCCACTATATTGTCTGCAATAAGAGATGATTTTAGACTGAGACTGTCAACTGCATCAATTTGGACAAGATTTTTTTTTTAATTATTGGAATAATATATGTAATTTTTCTCTGCATGATGGATCTTTGCCTCTCTAACAAGAGTGGGCACTATTCCTTTTGGTAATGGAAAGCCCAACTAATGGGTATTTTCAGTAAGGCACAGTGTCCACAGATCTACTCTGTTGAGTAGCCCACAGCTGGAGCACAGATCAGAAAGTGTGGTTGGCTACCTGGGGAGGAAGGTGTGGCAGTGGTATGTGGGAGATGTACTGATTCATCACATACCCTGGGCAGCCTCTGCCAGGAGAGAGCTCGGAACACAAATGAAAGATCCATAGTACACTTTTGTAAAACAACAAATATTCTTAAATTGTCTAACCCAGGGAAGTTGGTGATACAGAAGCTGCCCGCTTTCCCCATGGGTGATTTCCCATGGGGGGATTAGGAGGGTGGAATGTGAGGTGTGCAACAGGTACCTGCCCACAGTAGCAGTGGTGAATCCAGCATATTAATTCTATAACTTGGCTAAAAAGATTTGAGACTTCTATTTCCCTTCTGAAGAGATCTTCAAAATTCTGTCCATGCTATTCTTATACAGAGATTCCATTGTTAGTCGTCCGTTCTCCTCCCGAATGAATTAACAATCTGAATTGTTGACTGCTTATTACATAGGCCATGGGGGATGAGACTGGAGCCCTTGGTGATTGCATGGACTGCTGTGGGAAAAGCCTTTGACTACATCAAAAGAGGTTTAAAATGTTGGGTATAAATTAATCTGTATCCTGCAATAATGAAATATACTAAACTACAAAGATCTCGGTTTACATAGACACCAATTCCCAAATCACAAGTTTCAGTTTCAGATTGTGGCCTGAGCTGAGCAGCAATGTAAGGCTGCTAGGGGAATTAAACATTTACATTGGTTAGGAGTAACCATCAGGAGAGACCGATACTTATTGTACATTTATTGCTGGCTCTTGAGCCTTTAGCAATATGTACTGAATATTAGAATATGCACCATTTATATAGTGCTGGCACTAGCGACAGGTAATTCAGACCTATCTTCTTGGAGTCAGGACACTTTATTACACCGCTTTAAGCCTAAGGAGTCTACATAATTGATGGATTTGGGTTACATTATAGATACATAATAACCTTGAGATAATCAGTTTCCACTGATTGAGTTTAATTTGATAGAGTTGAACTGCCATTCACCCAGGGCTTCCAGCAATGCATATGGCTCTACATTTTCTATGACTAATTTAAATTGTTGGATTGAAATTACTTTTTCTGTTTAAATATATTTGAAATATGAAATATCAGTTAGGGATGGCAAAAAGTTGGATGAGGATTAATTTATATAAAAACAACTGAAGTCAGCAAAGACTTTTCTTCCAAGGTATTTTTGGGGTGGGGTGGGGTGGGGTGGAGGAGTGTTAAATGATGGTGTTTATAACAACAGAACCAAAGGGCTTCCCATCACCAGAAAACAAACAAGAGAACACCCTAGGTTAGGGTACACCCCAATACTGTTATCTTGTGTTGGGAGCTCTTTCTTGTCCCTATTTTCAGAAATGGTTACTGGGTTTGAGACCCATGGGTCACAAGTATGCCAGGTTCATGGGAGTAGCCATGCTCCAGCTAGGGTTGCCAACTGTCTAATCACACAAACCCAAACATCCTTGCCCAGCCCCTTCCCCGAATCTCTTTACCTGCCCTGCCCCTTCTCTGAGGCCCCACCCCTTTCACACCATCCCCCCTCCCTCTGTCGCTCACTCTCCCCCACCCTCACTCACTTTCACCGGGCTGGGATAGGAGGTTGGGATGCAGGAGGGGGTGCAGGCTCTGGGCTGGAGCTGAGGGGTTCAGAGTATGGGAGGGGGCTGTGGGCTGAACCTAGGGCAGGGGGTTGGGGTGCAGGAGGAGGTGCCAGATGCAAGCTCTGGGAGGGAGGTTGGGTGCTGAGGGGGCTCAGGGCTAGGGGTGGGGGCTGGGGTATGGGAGCAGGTGTGGGGTGCAGGCTCTGGGGGGGCCTCAGGGCTGGGGCAGGGGATTGGGATGTGGGAGAGGGTGAGGCATGCGAGCTATGGGAGGGATTTTTGGTGCAGGAGGGGGCTCCGGGCAGGGACAGGGGGTTGGGGTGCAGGAGCGGGTGTGGGCTCTGGGAGTGAGTTTGGGTGGAGGAGGGGGTTCTAGGCTGGGGCAGGGGGTTGGGTGCAGGAGGGTTGTAAGGTTGAGGCTCAGGGCTGGGGCAGGAGGTTGGGGTGTGGGAGGAGGTGAGGGGTGCAGCCTCTTGTCGGGCAGCACTTACCTCGGGTGGCTCCCAGTCAGCAGCTCAGTGGGGCTAAGGCAGGCTCCCTGCCTGCCCTGGTTCCGTGCCAATCCCGGAAGTGGCCAGCATGTCCCTGTGGCCCCTGGGGGTGGGCCAGGAGTCTCTGTGCACTGCCCACACCCCGAGCACTGACTCCACAGCTCCCATTGGCTGGGACCTGTGGCCAATGGGAGCTGCGGGGGCTGAGCTTGCCTTAGCCCTTCTGTGCTGCCAATTGGGAGCTGACCTTGGAAGTGAAGAAGCACAAAGAAAAGTTAGTGTAAGTGACTTAAAGTTTTATTTTAATAAAATCTGTTCAGCTTTTCAGATGTGTTTCCATGTATGAATATTCCTCCTCCCTTCCATTCAGAATACAACGCAAAAGCAGGACCCCTGGACTCTGCTCCAAAAATATATCCATGGTGAATTGTATTTTCCTTAAAAGTGTACTTAGATTGCCAGATATTTAGGAGCCAATAACACTTTTGGGGTCATTTTACTCCTCTAATGGCATCCATATGATCTGAATGTATAGCTATACTTTTTTAAAATATTTTTTGGCAAGCTAGTAGTAATATGGTGTAAATGCTTCCATGACATGCAGCTACACAAGCACACAGATACAGACAGAGCATTTAAATAAAGGACTGAGTGTTTTGAATCTCTCCAATCTTCCTAAAAATACTGAGTAAAAACTGTGATGAATCAGATACCATAATAATGATATTGTGCTAGAGTTCAGTCTTCCAAAATTACATCAGAATCCATTGTGGGAATGTTTTTTTGTCATAGAAATTGTGGGGCATCCCAACCTTGCTAGTAAGCAAAACGTTCCATTCCATTTGCGTGATTTTTAATTGATATACCAACGTGGCTTTGTTTTGTCCAGGTTTCAGAAGGAAAAAAGTAAGATCACTTCACTGAGGAAAATACAGAGAACTCTGGAGGAAAACCTTTGGCTGCAGCCTTATTCAAATGGATATTTTTTTCCAGAGAGACCTTGAATAGTCATCTAACCTCTTGAATAGGCTTTGCAATGATGTTTTCCACTATATTCTACTTAAGAAATTGGAGATTGTTCTTGAGAGGAAGATTGCAAGGGATGTCTGGAAAAATATACTGTATGGTATTTGAAACTGCTTGGAGGGCTTACAGGAATATTAACAAATGAAACAATTTTTTTTTAACATTTTGCAGTTTAGAGTGCACTTCACCTTTCCAAATATTTACTTTAAAGGCAAACACAACAATGGGGAAGATTTCATATGATATAAACCCAATCCTAGATGGTCAAATATTGACAATAAAAAAAAAATCAAACAAAACCTTTGAACTACAATCTAGAATGTGTTGTGTGGGGATGTTATAAATAAATCCATTGGAATAATGCTTAAAGCTAATTAAATGATTGCTAAAAGGAGAAGCAGAGTAAATACTGGAAATCATGAAGACCTTCTTAAATGTCCCATTGGATTAAGGCAAGCATGAGTCCTTTTGCAGAAATGACATACACACTCAGGGGAATTACGCCATATTTGAATAGATTTGAGTCCTTTTCTGTAATATGAATAGTTTGCTTCACTTATATTGATAGAAAGCTGATGCATTCATAGGATGCAGCAACTCTGGTGCATAGTTGGTACTCCAGGAAAGCTTGAGGAAGCCAGTGATCATGATGTCTACATTGTCAGGGCTCTGTGGATTGGAAAGGATGGACTGGCATGGAAACAGGAGAGGAGCTGTAGGGTAGATGCCCTCAACAGCATCCTCCTCTCATAAAGCAACTGATTTCAGAGTGCAATCTGTGTGGAAGTTAATTGCAGAGCTCCTAAGGGGCAAGAGTATAGAAGGGAAGGTTATTCTTGGGTATGTCCTTACACCTCAATGTTGTTTTCTGTGAGGTTTTGTGAGTATGGCAGACTGGGCCACCCGTCAGAGGCAGTAAACACCTTCTCCTTGAGGGGACCAACATGAATAGGGAATGAAAGCAGAGATTGGTGACTGGTGCTGCTATGGGAGCCATTGCTCCTTGAGGCACTTTGGCTATGTAAGAAATGGATGAGTGACAAATGCTGTACATGAGCTATTTGTTATATGAATACCATATTGACATCATACTGATGATATGCATGTGTTGGCACCTGTTTGCATTGGGATATATTCTGATTGATGTGCAGCTTATGTCACTTAGAATGGCACCATGAAACACTTGCCACTGAATCTCAGACATTTATTTGATCCTTATTGATTTTAATGCAATGTTAACTGTTATGATTGAATATAACCATATTCTGTATTTACAACAACATATGCCCCATAAGGGTACATCTCCAGTGCTAAGAAACATTAATGGATACATCTGTATTAATGCTATACATACTGCTCTGTTAATTGTGGTACATAGTAGTGCATATAAAAGTCATTATCCATCAGGTGAGCACTTTTTCACTTACACTACTAATTACTGCAATTGTTGTGGATTATTATCTCTCCTGGGATTGCATTTCCATTATCCATTCATCTTCCACACTCCTATTGTCTGTCAATCTTCTTGTTTTGATACCACCAGCCACTACCTATAACTTTTGCATAATAGAAATCTTTCACGTCTTAGCCAATTGCTATAATCACGAACAACTGGTTCAGTGCTGGATGACCAAGAGCCATAAATGAGGGTGCTTTTATAGCATTTACTTTTATAATGAAAAGCACACAGTGAGAGTGCTTTCACATCCTGTAATTCACCTGTACTGAAGCTCCTGCCTCCAGCTGCTGTGCTCAATGCAAATTTGCATGAAATTCAGGGGGCAAAAAAGTGCTGTTTATACTTTACTGTTCCAGAGAAATTTATGAAGCACTTTTTCCTCTCTGTGTGCTCTGTTACTATAGGGGACAATCTGGCCTATTGTGAGAATTGTTTCTAAAACTGACATATATAAAATTAAGCACTTTTCTTTCAGAACAGATTTGGGGCAGCTATGTTGTAAGATAAATTGGATTGAAATTAGAGTCTGCTCCTGGTCTAGATAAATGGCTCAAAAGTCTCAATTTTCATTTGCTTCTCTGTCACATTTTTTTACACTTACCTTGTATTTCCGTTGCTATAAATGATCTGGAAAAACAGGTAAACAGTGAAGTGGCAAAGTCTGCAGATGATGCAAAATTACTCAAGACAGTTAAATCCAAAGCAGACTGTGAAGAGATCTCACAAAACTGGGTGTCTGGGCAAAAAATGACAGATGAAATTCAATATTGATAAATAAATGCAAAGTAATACATAATGGAAAACATAATCCCAATTATACATACAAAATAATGGGGTCTAAATTAGCTGTTACCACTCAAGGAAGAGATCTTGGAGTCACTGTGGATAGTTCTTTGAAAACATCTATTCAATGTGCAGTGGCAATCAAAAAAACTAACAGAATGTTAGGGGTATGATTAGGGGTATGGAACAGCTTCCATAGGAGAAGAGATTAGAAAGACTGGGACTGTTCAGCTTGGAAAAGAAACAACTAAGGGAGGATCTGATAGAGGTCTATAAAATCATGAATGATGTGGAGAAAGTGAATAAGGAAGTGTTATTTACCCCTTCACATAACACAAGAACCAGGGGTCACCCAATAAAATTAATAGGCAGCAGGTTTAAAACAAACAAAAGGAAGTACTTCTTCACAGAACACACAGTCAGCCCATGGAACTCTTTGCCAGGGGATGTTATGAAAGCCAAAACTATAATGGGGTTCAAAAAAGAACTAGATAAGTTCATGGAAGATATTAGTCAAGATGGCCAGGGATGCAACCCCATTCTCTGTGTCCCTAAGCCTCTGACTGCTAGAAGCTGGGACAGGACAACAGGGGATGGATCATTTGGTAAATTGCTCTGTTCAGTTCATTCCCTTTGAAGCACCTGGCATTGGCTTCTGCTGGAAGACAGGATACTGGGCTAGATAGACCACTGGTCTGACCCAGTGTGGCCATTCTTATGTTCTTATAACTTTAAATTTTTTTTAATATGTTTGTTTATTTGAGGCTTTGTTTGTAGGAATTATGTCACGGGCAACAAATCTATGTGCTAAACAGTTAGACTGAAGCTTTTATAGCAATAGTAGATCCTTTGAACGTAGTTATTTTCAGTATAATTGTCCTGACGTTATATTTCAAACCACTATATTCTTTTGATTATTGGGAGAACCTGTCCGTATAGAACATTTGAAAGTGTAACGTACCTGTAATAGGGTGCTCAGAGGGCTGGGTAGCCTAATAGTTGGCACACCTGACTTCTGGACACTTGCTTCCCTAGCAGAGGTGCTTCAGTCCATAAGGAGACATGGTAGGTGGACCAGGGCCATCCCTCTCCATTCAGTCCCAGCCTGGGACCTTACGTAAAGCAAAGCTGGCCGGATTTTCCTGCCAGAAAGTCTGAGTCCACTGGTCTATTTTCTACCTCTGTTTCTTCAGTTTGGGGCATGGCCCTGATATTCCAAACAGTCTATAGTGGCTCAACTTGAGTAGTGCCCCCTTGTGGACCTTCTGTGGCATCCTGCCACCTCCTCAGGTCCCTCTGGTGGAACGGACGTAAGATAGAAGGGCATAAGCCCACAATGTCTCTATAGTTAAATCATGCAGGTCACTCACTACAGGATGCTCCTTAGTGCTTCTTCCCTGGTGGCTGTCCCAGCTCTCAGGCTCCTAGTGATGCTCCCCTCATGAAGGGAGACAGCTTGCTCCTGAATCTTTGCCAGTCATTCCTGAATTGCGACAAATTCTCTGCTTTTCTCCCCCCTCCAGGCCTGGTATTAGCTGCAGTTATAGCAGCATAGGGCTAACTGAGCCCATGGGCTCTACTTAACCCTTTCTGTGCTGGTGTGATGTTTCTCAGCCTCACCATAGTACCTGACACTAATACTGCACAGTTATGTTGTACTGTTATGCTTGTAATTATGGAACAGTTGCAAAATGAAGTCTAGGCTATTTTTAGCCATAGCATTTTTTGTAATAGGTGGGGTGTTAACCCTGCTGAGGTAGCCAAATTCTAACTCGGGTAGCTAAACTCCATCTATCACCATTCCCAGGCAGTTTCGATTCAATATGCTATTTTTCTTTCATTCAGGCTCAGTCCAATACCTTTGATGTCAGAGGGAATTTTTCTTTTGACTTCATTAGTCACTAGATCATGCTCTTCCTGTTCAATACTGTCGTGTGATGTTATTGTGCAGTGTTAAGCATCTCCTGCTTAGCTCACTAGATTTCACTCCATTTTGGTACTGTATGAAGTGCAGGATTCTATAAAAGTTCACTGAATTACTGTGTGATTTCAGCTCTATGATATTTAGGACAAGGTGACGAGTTTGTTAAAGAGAAATCTATGCAGCCAAGATGAACCAGAAGAAAACCTGGGTGGGTTTTATTTGTGTAAAGTTACTGAGCAAGATGTAAAAAGATTTCATACTTCACCACTTGTGAGTACTGCAGTGCAAATAGCACCACACCACTATTATGTACAACACACAAACACATACATGCATTTTCACATTCATTATAAAACAATCACTCTCTTGATTCTGGACTGCCATTATAGAGACATCTGGCTATCCAAAAATATTGTCCTTGATTTAGGGCCTATTCCAACTAACGGGAAAACTCCCATTGACATAAATGGGTATTGGATTGGGCTTTTATAACAAATATAATCAATACTCTTATTATTATGCCTGGACAATGAAAATATGCCTAAGTTATACAAATGGATGCTCTACAGTGCATTACAGAAAAGGCCACTGAAGTCTGATTTCATAGTTTTGGAAGGTTAATTTAATTGACATTTCTTTGTCATTCAACTTACCCATTCTCATATGGGGTTTGGAGTAAAGTAAATTATTTGATTATTGTTTTGCAACTTGTCATCCATCTTCTGGGTGGATATTTTTATTTCCTGGCTTTGATGCTCAGATGTTATGGGTTCTGTTCTGTTTAGAAGACAATCTTGAGGTCCATCTACCATAGTTATGGTCATGTGATCCTACAAAAAATCAAAAGCAAATTGAATCTTTAAACAAAATTCAGGTCTTTCTCTTTCTCTCTCAAAAATTTCATTGTATTTTAGTTTGTGTAATTAATCTGTCTGTTAGAACTCTGCTATTTTAATGAATTTTCAAAGAATTTACAGGGATATGTACAGTAAATATGTAGTCTAATATACCAGCATGTGTCTTTACTCCTTTGAGTTCAAAATTAACCAAAAGTACTAGTCCTTTGTTTAAAATAATCCACATTTGGAAGGCTAGATTTCTAGTGAGATCTTTAGGTAGCTACTAGTGCCCTGAAATATGGAGCTACATTGATGGGCAGTAGATAGTGCCAACATAGGGGCTGATCCAAAGCTCATTTAAATCAATGGAAAGACTGTCCCATCTGCCGCATGGATAGGCCAGATTTGTATGTAACTGAGATCAGAATCTGACCTATATTCTTTCTGGTTGGGTATCTGTGACCTTCACAAGGATCCTGCCAACTGACATACCCAAAGCAATGCCTGCACAGTCAAAGCATATTAGTTAAAAATTGCTATGAGTGAATGGAGTTTGTAAGCTGCAATGATGCAAAAAGAGAGCCAGTGTCATATGCGCTTTGCCGTGTAATACATATTAATCCAGGTAATACAAGGTAAATTAGTTTCAGGAGTGTAAGCATCTAGTTTAATTAAGCAGAATGTGAGTGACTGAAATATTTAGGTTCAGAGTTATGTAATGTAACCTTATTGCTGCTAGGCTTTTGTCAGTTTGGTAGAAAAGTCTGTGGCCCAAGCTGTCAGATGCTATATGCATTGCACAAATAGTCAGTCAAGGCTAGTTTGAGCTGGAACTGGATTATCAATTTATGTCTATTTGGGACGTTTCTTTGTTTTCTAATAAAAACTAAGCACTGTTAAGAAAATTCTGGTGCATTTTTATGATTATTCAGCACACATTTTAAAGCACAAGTAAAGTAAAGAAAGAAGCTATACTTGTCAGTGTTTAAAAGTTATGTCTAGGCTCTGTAGAGATATCACACATTTTAGTTCTAAATCACCAATACCTCTGCAGTGATAAGCTACAAAGCAACCTATGGTATTTCAATTTTTAAACACATGTTCTGTTTCTATGTCAGCTATATATTTTTCTCTCTCTCCAGTTTCCTGTCCTCTACTATCATTCTGTAAGAAATCTGTCTCCAAGATGTCAGAAGATAATGAAAAGGGAGACGCAAAAAAGGAAGCTGGCCACCTGTCACTCTAATAGGTACCTTTCTCACAGGCTCTGCAGGTGTCCCTGTTCTTCATCAAAAGTACATATCCTGAAGAATAGCCTAATGTTTGTGCCAGCTGCCAACCTGAGGAAACCCTTCGCTGAATGAACTTAGAGAAGGCTAAGAAGAGCTGTTGTAGTGATAACAAGCCCAAATAATTTGTAACGTGTGCTGCAAGTGAGCAGCAGCAGTCTCAGTGATAGTGCCTCAGCATGAATTTCTAAATGTATCCTAAACCCAGTCTGAAGCAAATGTACTTGAAAAAGAATGTAATTGAGTCCTGCAAGGAGGGAGAGAAAATGAATAAATAACTGTAGCACTGATCCATCTGTGGTGCGGCTTTGCCACGGTTCGTCTCTCAGTGGGGCCGTGGGGTATCCCACCGCTTCGCTCTAGTCCACCGGCCATCAGCTCTGCGGCAGTGTGGGATGGCCAGCACACGGTCAGGGGCTCAGACCTTTAAGCAGGGGGCTGAGCCAATAGTTCAGATAGCCGCCCAGGCCCTAGACCAGGGTGGGGCGGCAAACAAGCTGTCAGGGACTCAGGCCTTTCAGCGGGGGCTGAGTCACTAGTCAATATCAGCCCAGGCCCTGGGTCAGGGCGGGGCAGCAAACAAAGAGGCAAAGAGGCCTTTAGGCAGGGCTGAGTCAGTAGTTTATAACAGGAGGTCCTAGCCTCTCCAGGCCAGGGAAAAGGGGGAGTCTGCCACCCAAGGAGTGGGTGGCAGCGGGGAGGCAGGCCCTCCCACTCCATTGCGTCCCAGCCCGGGGCCCTAGCAGCGGCAAAGACTCGCTGCTGTCAGTGGGGATCCTGGCGGCCGCAACACACTGACATAGGTTCAGGCAGTGCTGCAGCCAGACTGGGGTCGGCTGCCCCCGGGCCACTTCCACACTCCCCCTCATAGGGTACCTGAGTCGTTGTAGCGTCGCCGGCAGTCTCAAACACCATCGGTTCCTCTGGGTAAGTAGCAGATGGTAGGCTCAGCTGCTTCTCAGGGTAGCTGGCGAGAGGCAGGCTCGGCTCCTCCTCGGGGTAGCTGGCGAGAGGTCGGCTCGGCTCCTCCTTGGGGTAGCTGGAGCGGGATAGGCTCAGCCAGTCCTCCTCTGGGTAATGAGTGAGGGGTAGACTCGGCCGGCCCGGGGCAACCTCAGGCTGGCCGCGGCCTTCTGCTGTCTCCCCAGAGTGAGCTCGGCCGCAGACGTCTGGTCTCTGTGGCGGCTGGGTCTCAACTGAGTTCTGCAGGTGAGCTTTTATACTTCCGGGTCTGCGCCGTGACCTCTGAGGGGCGGGTGCAGGACCCAGTGGCTCCGCCCACGTTGGTGTTAGGGGAGGCTCGTCTCTCAGCAGGGCCGTGGAGTATCCCACCGCCTCGCTACACCATCTGAAAAACTGATTTACAGCTGGTCATGGTGGTCCTATCTTTCCAGTGCTATTGGGAGACCCCACTGAGGGCTGACATGGCATACCCTGAGCAGTGTAGCACATGCACCATCTTCTGAGAGGTGTGGCAGAGATGGCCATAGTATAGCTCAAGGAACAGGAGACTCGCAAGAGGCTTTAATCTAGAGCAGAGAGCTGAACAAGATGTTCATCTCTGATGAATCTGCAGAATAATTATGTGACATTGCATTCAATATACTTTATGGAAATATGCTTATGAATGTGAATATGATGTAACTGGAATATGCTTTATGCAAAAGGTCTCTTGTAAGGTATCATTACAAAGCTTATAATCTACTGAGTGTGTTCATCCTATTTGTTTGCATGTATTATTTCTGTGTCTGGAGTTAGAAGAATAAGATATAATCTTGTATTACTGATGTAAACATATTAAGTGGAAGCCATTAAGGGTACTTCAGAATCAATGAACTGTAAATGGCTCTGTTTACTTGCAAACCTTCCTGTGTACATGTGGGCCAGCCCAGGAAGAATGCTGGCTGAGGTCTCACAGGACATGTGACAATGTCACATGATAGTGGAATCCATTTTAAATCTGGTACTTTTCCATTTAGAAGTAGGGGTGGGGACCCAGAGAGACAAAAGATTCCCACCTTGGGCCAAAGCTATAAAAGGGGGTGGAACAGGACAAAGGTCATGAGAAAACCCTTGCTTACCACTTAAGGGTCTGCTGGAACTAACAAGGACTGTACCAGGGGAAAGGATTGATTCCAGACTAGGAAGGAGTCTAGTCTGTGAAAGAAGCTTATTGGAACATCTCTGAGGGTGAGATATTACCTGTAATCAGTTTCTTAATGTATTAGGCATACACTTGCATGTTTTTGCTTTATTTTGCTTGGTGACTTACTTTGTTTTGTCTGTTATTACTTGAAACCACTTAAATCCTACTTTTTAAACTTAATAAAATCACTTTGGTTTATTAATGAATCCTGAGTAAGCGATTAATTCCTGGGGGAGCAAACAGCTGTGCATATCTCTTTATCAGTGTTATAGAGGGCAGAAATTTATGAGTTTACCCTGTATAAGCTTTATACAGAGTAAAACGGATTTATTTGGGGTTTGGATCCCATTGGGAACTGGGTGTCTGGGTGCTGGAGAGGTAGTCTGCTGAGCTGTTTTTGGTTAAAGTCTGCAGCTTTGGGGGCATGGCCCAGATCCTGAGTCTGTGTTGCAGCAGGCTAGCATGTCTGGCTCAACAAGGTACGGTTCTGGAGTCCCAAGCTGGCAGGGTAAATGGGCTCAGAGGTAATTTCAGCATGTCAGGTGACAGTCCCAAGCGGGTATCTGTGATCGAACCCGTCACAAAGTAGGAGCATTAAGCGGGTCTCAGATGAAGCAACAATGCAGACAGATATATTGTATTGTATGAGTCAGGGCCACGGGTACAGCGGCCTTGGATAGTGGCTTGCTAATGTCATCCCTTCAAGTGATTTTAGCGTTGGATGTCTGAGGAAGCTCTGGAGATGCTGGGCAGCTGATCCTGACAACTAAAAAGAATAATGTCCAGAATAATAAGGGAGCCTGAATCCACTGTGAAAGTGAGACAGAGACATTTTAAGGAGATCTAAAGGAATGATAGTAGGAAATAGTATGGAGCTGAGAGATGCTAGTGGGCACTAAAGAGCAGTTGTAAAAGTTTGGAGACCCCTGGATAGCCAAGTGACTTGAGCAATGGGGTTAGATCAGCACTGGCAACCAACTTCATGCCAAGGATACCTGATGGTAAGTTAAAAGCAATAAGTACTTTCAAAGTTTGCTTCTAATGGCCTGATGCTCTGGAAATTGGCGTTTGACAAACAGACATGGTTTAAGTGTGTATTGAAAGTATGCTCCCTGTGATAAGTGATCAGCCTGTTAGACAATGGGTTTGGCTATCACACTGATGAATACATGAAGGCCATATGTCAAGATCGTTTGTTAGTGCTATATAAAAGTGATGTATTCATTAATTATTTTATTACAATATGCATATATAATGCTTAGAGGGGTCAGGCCTGTGGTGATCTGGGCTGCAGACTTGGAAAAAAAAAGTAACAAAGTTCCGAGGGCACATCAGTCACTGAGAAAGCAGGATGCGTGACCAGTTGTGGGGCAACACTGTGTGACTGGCAAAAGGGACTACAGCATTGATCATTCCCACCCCTGTAAGTTCCCAGTTCTTTTCAAGACAGTGCTGTTACAAATAGAACTGTAATGAACATGAAGGACAGAGGCACTGGCATTGTGCACTGGCAATGGGGTATGTGCATGCATTTCAGGTTCCTGACTCCAGGAGTACTGAGTGAAAGCAGGCGTGTCACCTATTGCACTATTATCACCATTTCTAACCTTATCTAGGTTTTCTTTGCATTCCTTCCATCCAAGCACTAACTAATTTGTGTTGTCCCTTCTGAGTTTCAGAAAAGAAAGTAGCTACTTTGCTTTCTCTGCAATGGTGAAAAAGGCAATATGTATTAAGACTATTTATATTCACACTGAAAATGTATGCAGAAAGCTTTTAAACAGTACAGTATGCTTTATATGAGACTTATCTGTTATGTGAATGAAATGATCCATTATTCCAATCTGAAAATGACTAAAGTTCTCTGTTCATGGGCCTGACAAACTGTAGGAGTAAATAAAGCAAGTTTTCAGCATTGTTCCTTCAAATTAGTGAGGTGGCATTAGATAAATTAATCTCTGTGCTCTTTCAGTAAGTTTATGTTTAGGCTTTTCTTCTGTGTGAGGGCTACGACATAGGCTCCCTTCATAAGTAGCTATACATATAAAAATGGTGTCATTCGACAACTATTTTCTATGAGAAAGATGAGGTGTACATTAGCAGAATGATTAAGTGTTAAGTTTAATGTTTTAAAAAGCATGTAGATCAGACTTTCATCTCTCATACATTGCTGGAAATCCAGAGGTTCTCTACTGAGACTCCAATGTGACTTCAGTTATCTGCTTCCAGATATACACCAGTGTCAATCAGCTCAGAATCCAGCCCATAATGTCAAAACAATATACAGCAATGCTAGATCATTTCAACTTTATTACATTCTAACCCAGTACATCTAACTTGATATATGTCTGCAGCATGCTATACATGTATTATTTTTTCCCCTGTTTTGTCTGACAAGTTCATAAACAAGGCCAGAAGCTCATTCTCTTATCTGGGCTAGGTACAGTAGTATGGTAAATCTCACAGGGAGCAATTACAGATATCTGATTATTGCAGTAGGTAGAGCTTGGGGATTCTATTCCTGTGAAGAAACAATACATTCTATATTACAGATCAATATGGTCTTCTTAACAGAGTGTGTCCCACTTGGGGTCTTTCAGAGCTGTGGCAAAAGTAAACCCTTATTGTTTTGGCATCTCTATGGAAACTATTAGAACACTAAAGAGTGTATTAAAAATAAATAAAATTGGGCTATCTTAGGACACATCTACACTGCTCTGCAGTTCGGACTAAGGTAGGTATGGATAGCAGCATGCACCAACGTGCTGCGTTGCCACTCCCCAACATGAATGCTGCAGGTGCAAACTTAAAGGTCCTGAGTTCACACTGATGTAATCCTTATCAGAATGGTTTTTCTAATTTACTCTTCAAAGAGGACTACAAAAACTCAGAAGCTTTAAATTCTCGCCTGCAGCATCCACATGAGGAACTTTTGTGTGCATTGCTATTCATGTCCGCTCAGTCTGAACTGAGGGGCAGTGAGGCAAGCCCTTAGATAGCCACATGTGCCTGACATAGCCCAGTGGAGAGTAGGAAATTAAGTTAGGAAAACAAACTATTCCATATGGAATATCTTTCTTTGGCCTGGTCTACACTGGGAGGGACAGGGTGGGGGCGGGGGGGGGGAGCGGGTCGACCTAAGATACGCAACTTCATCTACGAGAATAGCGTAGCTGAAGTTGACGTATCTTAGGTTGACTCACAGTACAGGGTCAACTGCTGCCATTCCCCCATTGACTCCGCTTCCGCCTCTCACCATGGTGGAGTACAGGAGTAGATGGCAGAGCGATTGGGGATCGATTTATCGTCTCTACACTAGACATGATAAATCAATCCCCGATAGATTGAGCACTACCTGCCGATCTGGTGTGTAGATGTTCCCTTTGATTCAAATGATAGCCTTATGTGGCTGGATTAACAATGGTTCACGAGTTAGAAAGGTCTTGTAAAGTACAGAAGACACAAAATATGACCAAACCCTTCAACACTAAGATGGCTGATTATATATAAAGTACACCTCATAAGGTCAATGAATGGGTACATCTTTTGAAGTCATTGAGGTGGTATTAGTGCAAATGTAAGCGGAATGTGGCCCATAAAATGACAGATGCCCCCATTTCATTATTAGTTGATGAGCATTAGAGAGAAACGCTTCAGAGGAGGGAGTTGTTTGTACATTTCCCAGCATAATGGTGCCCTGATCCTGGTTGAGAAGTGCCCAAATCCAAACAATAAATGAAGTGTGCAGAGACTAAAGTTCCTACAACTTCTATCTATAAGTACTCAACCCCCAAAATAAAATTGAGAGAAATATTTTAATCTGGTAAAGTGCTGAAGAGTGATTTTTAAATGGTGTAATGGAAAGGCAAACATGTTAACTCTTTCTCTTGAGCTTTTAAGCAACTTTTGCTTTAGGTGAAAAATGAATTTGAGGCAGCAAATACCCAGCATTTTCAGTTAGACATGGTATTCTTCTTTACCTCTCCTACACTGTTGTTCACTATTGCTACTTACTCTAAAATATCTACTCCATTTCACATTACAGCTGACTGTATTTCAGGAGTCAATGAAGCTGTTCTTATCTATTTAAGCTAACAAACAAACCTAACCAGAAGTGACTGCTGGGTAAGTGAATGTGTAGTTTATAGTGTTTTGAGAGTCCCTATAAATGTAAGGTGTAACTAATATTAACAATTAATGAGATGTTATGACCTTACTTCACACAAAACTGAACATGTTTCACTCTGTGTAATAACTGACTAATGGCTAGACTACATCTTCCGTGATGCATCATGGTCTCTCCTCTGGTTAAACCACTGCACTGCATCATGGGAGATATAGTTTGGCCAGAAAATGTTGCCCATAGAGCAAAATGAGGACATGAGGCACCTGCATTACAACTCCAGTGAGGTACCTGAACTGCTTAGGCAAATTCAGTTCAATGAAAACCAAGCCAAGCAGAAACTAAGCATGTTAACATTTCTAAATAAAAATATATGATCATTTTTCATTCTTTGCAAATATTTGATGTTTTGAGTCTTCTTTCCAATTTGGGAAAAAACCACAAAAGAAATATCTGAATTTTCTGAGAGATGGAAGTTTTGTTTTGTTTACATGTGTAACTATCAGGGTCCAAACACTCCAAGGAGGACAGAGGGTCTGAACCCACAAGGAATAAGCAATTGGAACAACTGGTTGCATACAATATTATAAAGTATGTCAAGAAAGTTTTTTTTATAAAAGCTTGTAATGTTCTGAACGTGGTGGTTAGTATGAGATATGTATACAGACTGTGGTTATGAATTTGTGCATTTGTAAAACTGTGCTCATAATTTGTGATGTAACATTCAGCTCCACCTCACAATGGGGAGGTGGTTAGTCAGTCAGGGAGGGTCTACCTCCCCAACCACAGAAGATTAGCTCCAAGCACCTAGCATTTTACAAGCCCACAAAAGACAAGTGATGGGCCATTAAAGTTAATGGGAAAACATTGAAACAACTTGAAACTGAAGGGAAAAAAAAACCTGTCTTGGAAAAGTAAGAAAGGAGAGAATTTCCCCCCATTTCCAATCACCACAGTCTCATAGAAAGGAAAACAAAACAACCAAACAAAAAGTTGCTAACCCTGTTAAAACAAAAGTGGTTTGAAGTGAAATGTATCCAGGAAATGAGGGCCAATGGTTTGCTGTTCATGAAACACTTGATCTCCTCTATGACAGAGGGCATACTGGGAAATGGAGGAAAAAGCAACAGATAACTTCTATTTGAAAAGGGATTTTTATCTAGTGTAAAACCGAAGGTTGCATCTTTATGTTTCTTTTCTGTGTAACTTGTATGTGTTTGCTTTCCCTTACTATTTCCTCTTTTAATTTCTGGTTCTTCTGTTAAATAAAATATTTGTTTCTCTTTCCACAAATAGGTCTCTTTTGAGACTGTGTGAAGTGTGTGTCCCAAAGTGAATTGATAGTTGGGGAGCAGGTTTTACTCTTTAAGAGGTTATGAACCAGAGGGGAAAAGTCCAAGTGTCTGGTAGTTAAGAGCTCGGTGTAGATAGATTTGGGGAGACTTGGGACTAGGTTGGCTCTTATGGTCACTCTGCAAGTAGTAATTAGGTTGGTGGAAGCCAGGATGAGATTTTTATGCCTATAGGTTGGCTACTGGTGTCATGGCTCTGACCCATAGCAGCATAGTATTTAAGGTGCCCAAAATGACAAGGAAGTTGGTGACAGAACTCCTTACTAAACTGACTGGTCTGAGAGATTCCCCAAAAAGTCACAGCTTCATATTGGCTTCAAGTTTTCAGTGAAAATTGTGGAGGATTTGTTGTGACAATTTGGTGAATCTGTTCTATACAATTTACAAATTGTGTGAGATTATGAACTCTCTCTATGTTTACTATGCTGCAAACTCCACTTTGATTTTGGGGGCTAATTGTTTTCTCTTATGATTTTTGCCTTCATGTTGGACTGGAAGACTAAAGGTGAGTGGCAAAGGGCCAAAACATGAGGTTGTTGACTTGAGTGCTTCACCATTGAAATGCAATTGCCCTAAGATGAAAGACAGGCTTCTGCCTAGAGGAACTGGATTGGCAGGGACGAGGTCACCTAGAAATGAGGTCACTTGTTGGGAATGACCAGAAAATCACCTAACTGAAGATCTGGAAGGTTTATAAAAGGACAGGGGCTGATCTCTTTGCTGTCTTCAGCCACTTCACCAACTCAAGCTGATAGCTGTCTGATGAGGAAGGGGGAACTGTGCTTTCTTAACCGCAGATGGACTGACAAGAACTCACAAGGGAAGGGTGAGTAAGTGAGGGGCATTGCATTTAGATTGTATCTTGTTTTCTAAACAATTTGTACTCTGCGCTTTATCTGTTATGTGAAGAGGATTGGTGTTAGAATTCTGTGCAAAGCCTGCCTATCTGTGTGTGTCTGGTTGTTTAAACCTATCACATGCACCTGAAAGAGTTAAACTGTAACCCTGAATGCTCATACCTTTGAATGGAGTTCTGAGAGAAGGTGTGTTTAAGCTATGGAGAAGTCTGAAGGGTCAGCAGCAGTTTACAAGAGTCTGGCTCTGAAGTGAATTTTCACTAATACATGCAAACCTCAAGTGACTGGAAAACTTTACTGATGTTTTACACTCAATGTGCTTTAATGTTTCCACATTCCAGAATTTGTCAGTGCCATGGTTACCAATCTCACAGCAAAGCTTTTCCAGAGCAATGGACCAGAATACCTATCAGTAGCCTGAGGCACGGTGATGTATTCTTTAACTGTGCCTATCATCATCTTCATTCATCTTAATGCCTTTCATTATGCTGCCCCTTGTCCTTGAACTTCCCATATGCTGCCTCGTTTTTTAAACCCCTCCTTTAAAAACACACACACTTCTTCATAGTTTTAATGTTAATCTCCTCACCATCTATATCTCTGGGCCTATGAAACTGTCAGAAAATGTTTATTTGGGTGGGGATTATAAATTCTTACAAAGCTCTTGCTTCTAAAGGCACCTTTGTACTCGTTGGGGCTTTACTAATAAATGTTATTACAAATAATTAAATAGGTGCTGGAACTAAGGGTGTGGGGGTGCTGCCACACCCCATGGCTTGAAGTGGTTTTCATTAAATACAGGCTTTACAGTTTGGCTCAGTGGCTCTCAGCACCCCCACTATAAAAATTGTTCAGGCACCCCTGAATAATTAAGAATACCTGGTCAAATACTGAGGTGGTGAATGTCATGAAATACAGTGGGAGTTTCAGGTAACCCACACATTTCAGAATTAGTTCACATATGAAAACAGTTGTATTTCCAGAAAGCACAGCAGATACTAACATTTGAGACATTGTCAAATCAATACAAAAACTATTCAGATAATACGATGCTCCAATTCGAAGAACTGTTCTCTGAAGGTGGCTGTAGAATTACTAGCTGTGATGTCCCTTTCAGAGGCTGCCTATGTCCAAACCAAACAAAATTTGCTCTACCTCAAATGTAAACAGTTACGAAATCCAGGGACCAAATTGCTTTAACCAAGCCTTCTGCAAGAGTCCACTTTTAACTGGTCACTCCTTTCCTTGGGTAGACAGAAGAGTTTTAAATAGCTCTAAAACTGGCTATTTCAGTTCTGAGCCAATTTTCAGGAAGACCATCCCTGCCTCAACCAGTCCTCTTTTTTTCTGAAGGAGAAACCTTTACAGGAACCATGCTCTGCTCCACCTGAGGCACTTCCTGCTTCCTAGTCTCCATATTAACCTCTTCATTAGTCTTGGGGTGCATGAGAATTGGCTAATTTTCCTACTATTAAGCTATCTTCCATTGGTAACAGAAGATGTTAAGTTGTCCTTAATAATCTTCTATGAGAAAAATACAGTTCCTAATGTATTTAGTTGCTATGAAGAGTATTTATGAATTTGTTGACCCACAGCATGAGAAATTTACAGTTTCCTCTATATAGTATTGCCAAACCCAAGTGTTCAAATCGAGTCAGCCTCGCTGCCCAAAAATTAGTTTTTTTTTAAATGTAGGGAATTTTTTTTAATGTGCCTTCTTTTTTTGAGCCTTTAAGCTTTTAAAAACGTAAGAACAGTCATACTGGGTCAGACCAAAAGTCCATCTAGCCCAGTATCCTGTCTTCTGACAGTGGCCAATTCCAGGTGCCCCAGAGGGAATGAACAGAACAGGTAATCATCTAGTGATCCATCCCCTGTTGCCCATTCCCAGTTTCTGGCAAACAGAGGCTAGGGACACCATCCCTATCCATCTTGGCTAATAACCATTGATGAACCTACCCT
The DNA here is from genome assembly GCF_016161935.1 of Mauremys reevesii. Lineage (NCBI taxonomy): Eukaryota > Metazoa > Chordata > Testudines > Geoemydidae > Mauremys > Mauremys reevesii. Next base: position 83,056,441 of record NC_052627.1, on the reverse strand, counting down.
CCATGAACTTATCTAGTTCTTCTTTGAACCATGTTATAGTCTTGGCCTTCACAACATCCTCTGGCAAGGAGTTCCACAGGTTGACTGTGCATTTATTTTGTTTATTTTAAATCTGTTCTCTATTAATCCCTAGTTCTTATGTTATGAGGAGTAAATAACACTTCCTTATTTACTTTCTCCACACCAGTCATGATTTTATGGACCTCTATCATGTCGCCCCTTAGTCGCCTCTTTTCCAAGCTGAAAAGTCCTAGTCTTATTAATCTCTCCTCATAGGGCAGTTGTTCCATACCCCTAATAATTTTTGTTGTCCTTTTCTGAAACTTTTCCAAGTCCAATATATCTTTTTTTGAGATGGGGAGACCACATCTGCATGCGGTATTCAAGATGTGGGTTTACCATGGATTTATATAGAGGCAATATGTCTTCTTATCTATCCCTTTCTTAATGATTTCCAACATTCTGTTTGCTTTTTTGACTGCCGCTGCACATTGAGTGGATGTTTACAGAGAACTATCCACAATGACTCCAAGGTCTCTTTCTTGAGTGGTAACAGCTAATTTAGACCCCATCATTTTATATGTATAGTTGAGATTACGTTTTCCAATGTGCATTACTTTGCATTTATCACCACTGAACTTCATCTGCCATTTTGTTGCCCAGTCACCCAGTTTTGAGAGACCCTTTTGTAGCTCTTCACAGTCTGCCTGGGATTTAACTATCTTGAGCAGTTTTGTATCATCTGCAACTTTTGCCACCTCACTGTTTCCCCCCTTTTCCAGATCATTTATGAATATATTGAATAGGATTGGTCCCAGTACAGACCCCTGGGGGACACCACTATTTACCTCTTTCCATTCTGAAAACTGACCAATTATTCCTACCTTTTGTTTCCTATCTTTTCATTTTCAAGTTCTTATTTGGAGGACTAGAAACAAGAACTGATTGAAAAATGGAATTTCTGTCTCCTGGGAAATTCTGATATTTCAATATTTGTTCTCACCCTAACTTAGGACAATAAATAAAAATATAAAAACTTTTCATGGAATGAACATTTCCTATGTATTTTTTTTAAAATTACAAAAGAACATTCGGCCAATCTCAACTCAAAACATTTTATTTTGGAATATCTCCTCCTGTCTGAGCTGTCCTGGTACCTGTTGGAGTTGTATATCTCACCTGTCCCCACTCTCCCATATGTACTCAATCTCCCATAATGGACGGTGGTCTCTCCCTATGGTTGTTCTGCAGCAGTGTGTCATGGGACTTGTAGTTTCCTGTTCCATTTTGATTTGTCTCATGATCCACAGTTACTATGATTTTCTGTGGCTGCTAAGCCAGAGGGAGAGACTGTTGTGCAACATGGGAGATGGAGTCCAGCCAGGAAGCAGGGCCCATAGGGGAGAATGAGGGCAGGAAGCATGTGGAACTACACCGCCTAGGAGGCTCCTCAGCTGCACAGGCAAAGGAAGATATTCTAAAATGAAACATTTTAATTTGTAACCAAAATAAAACAATTAATTTCTATTTTCCTGATGGATTACACCAAAATCAATCTTTTCGCAATGAAAATTTCAGTTATACCCCCTTTTCTGTCAGGAAATTTGTTAGCCCTACCAGACAGTTTGCTCCTACTACAAAGTTAACTTTAAAAAAAGGAAAGCTGAAATTCTCACATAAACATGACTGCAGGAGCTGGAGGTCTAAGGAAAACCATAAATATTATGAGTCTCACAATAACAATCACAAAAGTTGGCAACACTCTTCATCAAATTTACACGACATATAGCAATTTTTCAGTGCCATTTTGTCAAAATATTTAACTATGGAAAACAAATATATCAACACTTGTCCAGAAAGAAAATATGACACAAATCTTGATGCATGTCAGCAAGTAACCACAAGGTTTTCTGATAAAGATGACAGACAAAGTGGGCAGTAACAAATCTTACCTGCATAAAAAGTTGCTATTTTAACCTGTAGGTGTTTGTTAATTTAATGTTTAATTGAGCCTCCACTGCAACATAAAATATGTCATGTGCACAGCAATCAAAATGAAACCAGTGCTTTGTTGCATCTGCTTAAACACACAAACGTGATACTGGTGGGCCTTTCCTCTCATCCCTTTTGTGAAAAAAAAAAAAGTTTGCTCACATTACCATCAAGGAAGTCTTGTAATGAGTGATACAGTCCACTATAGCCTTATAGTGTTGGCAAGGACTTATAGCTATGTTATATTTTCTACACCTTTAAGAACAACATTATACTTCTGAGTGGGCTGACATCTAACACAATGGCTCCTGAAGTCAATGTCATAGAAGTTTAATGGATGAAATCCCTGTCCCCTAATATAATGGTTATCACATGAATGACCAGATACTGACATGGGTAGCATCAGACATTTTATAAATGAATGTCATCTAAGCAAAACATCAGCAGGATTGGAAATCTGGAGGTCGCTAAAGATCCGTCAAAGTGACTTATTTGCAAATCATTAGAAATAAAAGCTTTTTAGTTTTCAGATGTCCTTCACACCACATGCTTGTCTATTCTGAATCTAGCACTATATTTAATCTGGATGATATGCTAGCAAAAATGAACTATGTTAAACTCCAAAGTGCTTTTAGGCAAGATGAAAGTTAATTTTAGGTTAGTATAATAAAACAGATTCATGTTTAACCCCTTCCAGTACTAAAATGTGTGCTATGGGAAAACTAACTAAAACACACTATAATTTCTTGTGGCAACTGGAATAGGAACAATCCTCCATTTCCATACTATAATGTCCTGTTAAAAGAGAAAGAAATTGAGGGAGTGACAGTGTCGTCCCCTCCATTAGATTTATAGACTCATACTGTAACCCTGCAATACAAGTGGCTATTATATAAACATTTGCTTTGAGGTTTGTTTATAGCTTATAATATTTCCCAGTTAAATATTGTTTTCTCCCATCCCAAGACATACATGTCTAATCAATATAGACATCTGGAGACCCTCACACATCTTCCTAAGTGAACTGTAACAGACAACACATAATATATTCTTTTCTCAGTGTATGGAAAATTATAGCTACTGGCAGAAACCAGCTCTAAGCTTTTCAGAGCAGTGCTCACTTAGTCACTGAGATAAAACAGAAGGCATCACCGATTTCTGTTTCTAATAACCACCAATTAAAAGTTGAAGACAAACCAAACCCAAACCGAAATAATAATGTATTAGAGAAACTCTGTAGGAAAATGACACTTTGAATAATCTGTGAGGAAGCATTGTAAATGGAAGGCTCTAAAACTGCCCAAGTGTGACTGTAAAGATTGAGGCCTTAACTCTTCAAAGGAGGCTGATTGATTTGCAGAGGGGCTGCTTTGTGGAGTTGAAGGGCGCTTCTTTGCATTGCACATCACAAATTAAAGCTGAACTTTGGGAAATAAAAGGTGTATTTATAGTAAACAGGTGGCTCCTATTCCAAAGAGATTTGTTTGGCACTGTTTTATGATTGAGCTGATGCTATGACATATTAAGTGGAGCTTGTCAGTCTCCCATCTGGTCTAGACAACTGCTGGAGGTGGAACCTATTTAGGAAGTTGCACATTTCCTGCAGCTGTTCCTAAATGTTCAAAAATAATGAACAGAAATCACTGATTTATTTTGCTTTATTAAATCTATCTTAGGGGAATCATGTCATTGTTCACGGAGTAAATTGTACATGTTGCGTGACATTTAAGGAAGTTGTTATCAAATTATTGTGTTTTAAAGCCTTACTAGGTGCTAATGGGAAAATTGTAAAATGCAGATCAGGCTTTCTGTTGGTCTGATTATAATGTATCTAAACTAATGCACTTGATAAAGAGTCCTTCATGCTAAGCAAAATGCTTCTATGCTTTGTGGGAACCTTATGCTGACTTGCTTTCATCTCCCTCTGGACATACTTTTTCCTTGGGTCTTATCTGGAAGAAGCAGTTGTTGCAGAGTGCTGTGTTCACCGCATACACCATTTAAACTTGTTTTGTTATTGATGAATTGCTTTTGTGATTCACAGATGAAAGTGAACATTAAAAACAAGGCATTCCCATACTAGTTTTTCTCTGCTTTACCCAAAGGGCAATTTAATGCTACATCAAATAAGATAGTAGCAGAATAACAAAAAGAACCTTTCTCTTATCCATTGGCTTTTAATAGCTTGATTTCATTTTTAAGAGTCTGCTAATCTTCACTTAGTGCTTTGCTCTGGATCAAACACTTCCCTGCAGTAAGACTGCTTGTTTTTCTGCTTTGGGTCTATGTTATGTTTAGCTAAATTTCCAGATTAAAAGGCATTTGGTCCACATACTTTGCCAGAGATTGACTTTGTGATTTTGTAGAAGCAGCAAAGAATCCTGTGGCACCTTATAGACTAATAGATGTTTTGCAGCATGAGCTTTCGTGGGTGAATACCCACTTCTTCGGATGCAAGCAGTGGCTAAATTTTTAGTGAAGTCCGTTTGTATGGAAGTTTGGTTATTGATGAGAGTCTCTAGGTTGGAGAGCTCTTTTTTGATGTTTTCCTGTTTGCTGTATAGTATGCTGATCAGGTGGTTCCTCAGTTTCTTAGGCTATGGCTACTTAAAACTCAAAAGTGCTGCGCGCAGCGCTGCCGCCGCAGCGCGCTGACGCGCTGTGTGTGTAGTCAAGCGCCCTGCGGAAACTTCTCCAGCGCCTGTCCCCTCCCACCTCCACCTCCCTAGCGGACAGCGCGGGGGGCGCGCTCAGCGCGCTCCTTGCGCTGCTGCTACTGCTTATTAGCGCCGCAATTTTGCAGCTGCAGAGGGTGTGTGCTGCACACACCTGCAGCTGCTGCAGTTGCTAAAAGCTAAGCCCTTAGATAGAGTATGGCATAATTTCTCACTGTGGTCTGTGTAGTATGTAGATAGCAGTGGATTTTTTACCTTTAGTCCATTAGGTATGATGTCCATCCGTTTACATTTGGAAAGGAAGATGATATCCGTCTGTATTTGTGCAAGTTTCTTCATGAGGTTGATGGATTTCCACTCCATACGGCTAAATGCAGTGCCTTGCATGGTGTCAAGTATCAGAGGGGTAGCCGTGTTAGTCTGGTTCTGTGATTTTGACTCCCAGTGGCAAAACTTTCTCAATGTGTCATCATGTCACAGGCTAATAAAAACAATGCAAGTACTAAGTTATAATGATGTCAATGAATTTCCAATATGTTCATAAGTAAAAGGATGTCAATGTGGGCAAACTGCAAGAAACAGGGCGGGTACACTCCAAAAACTGGTGGTTTATTTTATAATGAGATTCACCAAACTGGTAACAAAAGAGCTTTTGTAGCATGACACTGGTTAACAAGAAACCAATCACAGTCCCCTTTAGGCATTCCAGCCATTTGGTTCCCATCCAGACAAACTGGTCTTGTATGATGCGAGGTTACTGAAAACCCAATTCACTATATGTGAGGTTCTACCAATCCCAAAGGATCGGGCACTTACCCCCCGTTAACATATAACTTAGATCTTGCCCAAAAATCATGCTTGTAGCCAATCTTTTAGTAATTAAAGCTAAAGATTTATTTATATGAAAAGAAGAGACTATTAAATGGTTAAGAAATCAGATACATTATAATTTAACTTTATAGTTTGCTGGTCAGGATTATAAAATTGATGTCAAAGCTGCTATCTTATAAAAAGGCTCTCTGGATTCATCCAACAGATTGGCCGGGGCGGGGTGTGTGTGTGTGTCATTCAGTTCCTTGTTTGAAAGCAGTGAAAGTGAAGCAGGAAATGAAGACAAAGAAGTGATGTCACAGTCTCCTTTTTATACCTTCAGTCCAGGAGCATGGAAAACTAATGGCAAAAGGTGGAGTCTTAGGTCACATGTCCTCATCACATGTCCGTACATGCCATGATGAGTCACTGGGAAGCCATTGCCTCAGTGCTTTGTGAAACATCTCTAGGAAAGGCTCATTGAGCATGCTTAGTCTCTTCAATGGCCCATTGTGAGAGTTGAGTGTCCTTAATAGGCCAGCGACACATTAATCCTGATGTAAATCTGTCTGGGGGTGTCTGTCACCCAGGCATGCAACACATGTTTGAAGTACAAATATGTGGCCAATATTCATAACTTCACGTACAAAGGTGATGCATGCATATAAATAGGATTATCATATTTAGCAAATCATAACTAAAGTTATGATTTTGTCATGAACATCACAGAAGTCATGTAATCCATGACTTCTAGAGACCTCTGTGACTTCAGCCAGCAGTGGCTGGGAACTGTAGGATCTCCTTGCTGCCTGTGGCGGCCGGGAGCTGCGGGGTACCCCTGTCAACCAAGGCAGCAGGGGCCCCTTGGAGCTCTGAGGCACCATGGGTGGTGAGGGGTCCCTGCAGCTCCCAGCCACTGCGGGTGGCAGATGGCTCCGAGCTGAGCAGCTCTCAGCTGCTGCAAGGGGCGGGAGGGCCCCGCTGAGCGTGGGGGCTCCCGCAACTGCCCAGCCAACACAGGCCATGTGGGTTCTCCGCAGCTCCCCATTTTTCATAAAAGTCATGGACAGGTCATGGGCTTCTGTGAATTTTTCTTTATTCCCCATGACCTGTCCGTGACTTACTAAAAATATCCATGACAAAATCTTAGCCTTAATCATAACTTTTCTGTTGATACCATACATGACATGCTTTGTATCAGATTTAGTGCAATTATGCAACAGAGGTAGCAACAATGATATAAATGGTCATCTTAATCATATAGCGTCAGTCAGTCACTACATTTATCATCCAAGCATGCAGCATGCTGCATACAAAAAGAGGGACACAGCTGGGTACAAAGGAATTCTTAAAATATACTGATCTGCAGCCTACTAAAATAATTAAACACAGTGAGATTTCAAGGTCATGCAGAAGACCCTCCTCTCTTAGGTGCAAGTGTTGGCCAGGTAGCTGATTCTGTCTGGATAGTGGACAGGCTATTCAATTTTCTTTTTAACTATTATGAAGAAAAAAGTTGAAAACTTTATGAGATTCATGTATTTTGTCCCCACTGTTCATCCAGATGAGAAAAATGTCATCAGTGGATCTGTAGTATATTAAAAGCGGGGTAATTTGCACCAATAGGACATTTACCCTTAAGTCACTCACACAAATGGTGGCATATTGAGGTGCTGGTTTACGGCGTATTGCTATACTTCTGTTCTGTAGATTAATTCCTGACAATAAAATAAGTGTGGTTCAATCCAGAGTCTGAGCATCTTACAGTATTATTCTATGATGCTATTTAGTCTCTTCTGGTGAGGTTTTGCAAGCATTAGCTTATCTAAATAGAGTTAGTTGCAGCCTAGCTGTAGCCATTGTGACCAGTAGGGAGTCAGCTTGTGCAGAAAATCAGGAGCATGCAAGATAAAACTAAGTAAGTGGGTAACTGGTGTGAGAATGTTTTTTACACAGCCAGAAGACTCTTCTATTAGTGAATTAAGAGAACTGGCTGAGATAATTGTCTGGTCAGGGTTGCCTGGTCTGTATATTTGATGGAATTTGTATAGTACATAATGTCCCTAATAGGGCATGCTAGGGAATTAAATTTGAAAAGGTTGCTTCTATATTTTTGTGTTCCTTCTGCTGGTAAGGCCTACAATTGATGTCTTATAGTTGTGGGCGTTAAGTCTTTAATAATATATATTTTGGTCACAATGATTAAAGCTCTTACCCCTTTATTTTAACAATGATTATGGACAAGATTTAAAAAAGAAAAGAAAAGAGCCTTAATTTGGTTCCTAAATCCATAGCTGGAAAGTATATAAGTGGCCTGATTTTCAAATGTTGTGAGCTCCCTCAGTTCCCATTCAGTGGTAACCCAACTTTAGCCATTTTTAAAAGTCTCGAGTTATAATATTTCTTCTGAAAACTTAAATTCTCTGCCCTACTCCAAACTGCAGTTCATCCTGCTCTATTTGGACCTTCGCTTGCTATCTTAAAGTATTAAAATAAGTGTCTTCTCTGGAGTTTTCTGCTTGCAAGAAAAATCTGGGAGTTTGAACAGGTTCCCTTCCCCTGCTCTGGCATCCTCAGTATTTTCTTGTTCATGGAAGGACTCCCTATCACAAAATAAGCACAAAAGCTTGTTCAAGTTTCCTGATCACTGTGTGGTAGTGGTTGGAACTTCTGGATTAAACTGAAGTTTCTTTGAGAGTACAGGTGTTTTGTGAGGTGAAAACAGGCATGCTGGTAAATTGATAATACTCTGTGAATTCTTGTTCAGGTGCTATCTCTTGTATTTCTGAGGCTATGCCAACACCTACCCTGGAAGTCTTTTTATTGTATGCTGTGATGGTTGATGGGAGAATCTTAACTTCCTAGTTGTGAAGCTTGTTTTACTCACATGCACAGGATACAAAAAAGTAGCTATGTAATTAGTAGCTATCTACTAATACTTCTGATGAGGTATTCGGAAGCCCCAAAACCTTGTGTTCCAAGCTTTTTCGTCAATCTAATAAAAAAGAAAATGTATTATGCAGAAATTGAAGCTTGGCACCACAGACCTCGATGCCTTATAAGCAATCTATCTGTATATAATATCAGCAATGTCAGAAACAGAACTTAATTTTGCCCTAGTATGTGAACTGAGCCCTAAGGAAATGTCCATGGGTGCAGTAGTTTTGTGATGAATGAACAAACAAGTAGAGTGGTAAAAGTGTAAGTAGTCAGTCTCTGCTTGGCATTGATTTAACTGAAGGATCCACATGTCAAACATCAAGATTTGGCTATACTTTAGGCCATGTTTAGACTTCACTTTAAATGATGTATGACATTTCAGTAGGAACTAAAGAGCTGTAGGTTTCCTTGTCAAAACATCTTTCAAACCTATGTGAAAAAGATAGTGAGCTTTCAAATGGAAAAGTGCAGAGTTGAGTTAATTTACAGATGCTTGAGAAAACATTTATGGGCAAATTAAATCTGTGGGGACAACATCTACAGGAAATATTAATTACTGACATGATGCCCCACTGTTACCATTTCATGAAAATTCCTACAGAGGGTGCTACTTAGGAGGGTGAATAATTATTTATATACCATCATTAAGTTTCCCTTGTCATAATAATCCTTGACATATTGCATTAAATCACATCAGGCATGAATGGCGTAGTTAGTACCTCTTTAATGGAGACTGTGCCAGTGGTCAGAGTTGAGCAAAAGGAATTCTCATAATGTCTTTCAAAAAGAACAAAGCAAAAACAAACCTGCATTTCGGTGGTTTTTGCATGATTTGTGTTTGTTGTTTTTGCAGAGTGAAAATCAGAAGTTTTATATAGCTCAAACTACTTTCAGCCTGAACAAGGAGTCAGTGCCATTTGAATTGTGGCTCTGGGGTTGCCTTGGTGATGAAATCATAGGACCCTTATTCCTTTAGATAGTTTGCAGATGATTTACAAAATTCTGGGCTTTGCTTTCTTTGCTCTTTGTCACTGTCTGTTACAGCTCCATTTTGTTCTTATAGCTGTCCCCTTACTCCATTTTGTTCTTGTTTTCCTCCTGTGGCCACCCCTCCCTGGCTGTTAAGTTATTTACCAGGGCCTTTGCCCTTCTCAAAGGGAGGGCCCTTTAAGTTGTCTAACCAGAGCCATTGCCCTTCTCAAAGGGATGGCCACTTGTGCTAAGTGGGACCACTGCCCTGTTCAAAGGGTTAGTCCTGTTATCACCTTGTTAAAACCTGGGCTTGGTGTAGGGTGGGCACTGTCCAGAGCTGCAAGACCTATTGTGTTTTTAGGATCCTGGCCATGAGTCATACCTCTGGGCTCAGGGCTAGTCCAAACATGCCTCTGTGGCTTCCTGCAGTTTTTCCCTGCCTGCTCTCCTCCCTGTGAGAAGGGGAACCAATCAGAGTTACTGGCGGGAAGCTGCCAGGGTTTGCCTTTAAAAACAGACTTTTTTGAACAGACTTCAGAAAGGTTCTTGCATTGCTACCTGGTCTGATCAACCAGGGGTTCTGGGGGTCCTTTTTCTGCTCTCGTTTTATTTTTGAGCGTACCCCCGTTTTTGAAACCCCCCCACGAAGAACGAATTGCTGCCTGAGAGATCTCCTGATTATCAAGATTGTACTGAGCCTTCTGATGTGCTTGCTGTTTCTGCTCTGCTGCTGCCTTGTGGGATGGTAAGAATCCCTCTGTGAAACTTTCTATACTTTTATTTTATTATTTTAGCTGCTGGCTCTGTCTCCCCAGCACACAGACTCAAGCTAAACCTTGGTCTGTGTTTTAAAACCTCTCTCTTAAACTCTGTGGCACTCTGCCACTAGAAGTAAGTTGGTGCTGCTGCTAAGCTCTGCTCCTGTGGGCTTTGCCCTGGACTCATGGTTTTCAGCTGTATCCACTGCTGCAGCCACCTCCCTTGGCTTCCTTGGGGGCTGCCTTGGGAGCTGTATTCTGGGCACATACCACTCTGCCCTCTGTAACTTCCCCATAGCATAAGGTGCACCATAGGTTTTGTTTTTTCTTTCTTAGTTTGATAAGTCATAGTTTGTTAAGATTGTAAAGCTTGTAAGTCTCACCTGCCTTGCTATAGTTCGTTGTTTTGTTGCTCCATATAAGCTGCTTGTCATTTTATATAAGTTTGATTAAGTTAGAAGATAGATAAGGTTTTTGCTGCCTTTTCCCCCACGTCTGCATCACCCTCTGAACTTCCCAGAAGTCCTTGCTGCTTAAACTTACAGACTGCGTGTTCTCTGTGTCTTCCTAGCTTGCTTGTTCTCTGTGTGTCTGTATCTCTGTGCTCCTACTGCCAAACCTCGATTGTATTGCTGAAGTCTAGCACAAAACCCCATTGGTTACTTTTTCCTCTCTGATACACCTCACATTCTACATTTACACCACTGTGACACATTTTACCTAAAATTGTTATTTAACATATTTTTCCATAACTGTTAGTTGGTTATATGCTGCTGTGACACACCTTTTTACATAGAAATCGCTAGCTACCTGTTACAATTATACCTCAGTGTTAACTGATTACCCACTGTATTGTATCCTACTGTGTTGTACCCCACTATTGAAACCCCCTTACTGTTCACCAAAAAGGAACCCCTCCCCAATTGTCTACCTTAACAACCCCATACCCCTCACTATTGAATTTTCCCTGTTTTTGTATTTTCTTAATAAAGTTTATTTTGCACCCCACCCGTGTGGTAATTGCTCCCCAAGATCCCATATACCTGCTGGCAGGGACAGTCACGTTGCCTGTCTATTTTACTGATGTTGGCTGGATTTTTTTCCTACTTTTCCTCTGTGTTTATTCTGCTGCCTCATCTCTTGTTTCTGTTTTTCTCTGGTTGTTTACAGGAAGATAACTGTGCAACAGGTTTTCATTCAATTACAGCCTTCATATGCAAGATTAACAGGTAGGAAAATCCCTGAAGATTCATTTTTCTTTTTGTAAAATGCAGATTCCTTTTGATTGCCTTTTGACTCACTTATGGTTATTCTTTGTTCTTATTTTCAAAATTTTACACAATGTCACTGTATACAATATGCATAATTTAAAATATGTAAACAACATTTATTGTGGAAAAAGACAAACATTTTATCTAAAGTTAATCTAAACTGCTATATAACAGAATGCTTATTATTTTACAGAGGAACAATGCCTTTTTTTTTTTTTAATAATAAACCAGCCTCCTTCTCCCAAAACAGACAAAAATATTTAATTAGTATTAGGCATTGTGATGAGCAACCTCTGTTTTGACTGCTGTTGTCCTAGCTTGTGCTGACTTTATCAGATTTCAGGGCCTGGAAATCTTTTTATTCATTTCGTTTGACGTTGAATGAGGCCCTCAGATGCTAATAAGGATTGAGTTCATATGAAGTCCAAAGGTTAACATACTCTAGGTGGTGAATTGTAGATGTCAGTCTCCAAATTGTCATGGAGTTTAAGGCCAGAACGGACCACAAGATAATCTACTCTGACCTCTTGTATATGACAGGCCACAACACCACCCGCCCAACAATCAAAATTGGACCAAAGTACTACAACCCACAGGAGACTATTGAACCACTGAAAAACCATGAATCTGGTCAGGCTCTAAAAATATAACAGGATTGGCTTAAAAATCATGACATTTAAAAAATAATAGATCTAAGATTCTTTTTGTTACCATCTGTGTTTTGGGTCTTAAGGGTTCACATTTTCAAACATATCTCTGCAACCATGAGGTTCAGAAACATTTTTTTTTTAAAGTTGAAATTCTCACATGATCAGCTGATTTCAAGAGCTGGGACTTTGAGGAAAAACACCAAATATCATCGGATTTGGCAACACTGCACACTCCCCCTTCAGAGCTGGCACCAAAACAAGGTGTTGGGGCTGCTAGTCAGCTCCTAGTTCTGCTTGTCAGCTGAGTCATACAGTACAACTTAATTGAAGGAATCAGGTACAGTAAGTAGCATGGCTGTTAGTTACCTGCTTATCTGTCCATCTTAAGTTACTTATTTAGGATGGGATTTTAAAAAGTACTCAGTGTTTGCCTAAATCTGAACCCACTGAAGTCAACAGGAGTTAACTAATGACTTCAGTGGGAAAAGATTTCTCACCATTGAGCTCTTTTGAAAATCCTGTTGATAATCTCTATCCTTGTGGCAAATAAGTGCTCCTAAAAGTAGGTAAAGAACCTTTAAAATCGTCACTGAAATGTGAACAAATGTATCAGATGGCAGATTGCTCTTTGTGATTATGAAAATGTAGAAAAAAATAAGAGTTGGCGCTTCAGAATGTCTCTGCCGCAACAGAATCCTGCCCCCAGCATCTTCAGCCTACAGTGTTCTGAAATCCTTCCTGCTGCTTCTCCTGCCCTGTTCTGGGAACTATAGACGTGCTTTGTGTCTTTGCCATTCTTCTGATAGATACCTCAGACTTTCTGTCTCTGTGGTAATACAAAACAGGAAGAGCTCAATGGCAGTCATGCAGCATACCAGAGCTTGCTGGTGGAAGGCAGACTATGAGGGAGCAGGTGGTTTACCTTCAGGTTAAAGAAGAATATTCAAGGGATGCAAGGAGAAATTTTAACTTTTTGTAATTTTATGCTTAAATGTTTATAATTAATATTAAGTTGTTGAAGACAAGGATGTAATAAAACCCAACTTAGTTTTGTTGGTTTGAGCCCTTAGGTTGGTTACAGAAAATCTATTTAGTAGAGGATTATTAGGGAACATTTTGAAGGATAAAATTAAACTTTCTTTAAAATTAACCAGGCATACAATTACCACTTATACAATACTGCAATTTTATTTATACTCAAAGATGAAATAGCGCATTAATGTGTGATTAATAGAGTGAAGTACCAGCCTTATAATTTTTGAACCTACTTTTTGTAGTCAATTGGAGCTTTCCTGCAATTTAGCTAGGCTACTCCTTCTATAATCTTCTGTAATTCTAATTACCATTGGACTGCTCCTTATGATAATCATATTTCTGTCACCTTCTTGTCACCTTCTTGTCACCGTCTTTACATTACACATAATTTAAATTAACATCTGCATCAATATCCTTCCCATACGATCAACATAGAAAGCATTTTAATAAAACATTCATAGCCACAATACAACTTTGGGTCATGCTCTTGCTAACTTCACGTTTCCCATCTTATGGTTTCCAATTTACTTCTAAGTCTCACACCAGCAATCTCAATTTTCCATACTCCTCTGCACTTAAGCTAATTTAGGCCAAAACCTAATTTCTATTTAACATAGATGACAAAATGCAAGTGGGAGTTGTGTAGACACAGCCTTACTCCTTACACTACAGCAGCTACAATAGCACAGCTGCACTGAGGTGCACTGTAGTGCTTCTGGTGAAGCTCCTCTAAGTGGATGGGAGAGACATCGGTTTCATAACTCCTACCTCCATAAGAGGCTGTAACTATGTCAGCGGGAGAGCTTCTCCCACTGACATAGCACTGTCCACACTAATGCTTAGGTTGATTTAACTTATGTCACTCACCCTTATTCACACCCCTGAGGGACTGAAGTAATTTATAGCATAGATATAGCTGAAGAGATGGAGTGAATGGGAATGAGGGATAAGAAGGAAGGTGTTAGCAAAGAGGGTGGAGGCAAAAAAGAGGGAGATGGGTGGAATAGGTGAAATAGAGAAAAGGTATATGAAGTAATAATGAGGGTGGGACAACAAAGAAAAGTGAGGGAATGCAAAGGGCTACAGAAAGGCGACAGCAGGAGCCATAGGAGAAAAACATTCACCCATAGAATTGATATTTTTCAGTTACAAAATTCAACAGTGACTGTCACAAAAACTGGGTTAAGTTGCTGCAAATTTTTCCGTGCCCTGATTAATGAAGTGGGAGGAAGAATCTGCTAAATTTATGTAGCTACGAAGTAAATGTAGATAAAGATGGGACAACTTGCTGGGAAGAAATACATATGCTAGAGATGAAAATGAAAAAAACTATGCAGTGAACATTTATGAACTAATTCATAAATAACTGAATTGTTAAACATATATTTTCCCTCCACCATGGATTTAAGTATTTCAAAATTTTCCACTACAGTTCATGTAAAAAAGAGAAAGGAGGGGTGGGGGAGAGAGAGGATAATTTCTAGAACTCTTGCAGTACAAGTCACATGTCAGCCATACAGGTAGCAGGTCTTGTGTCAAATATATTTTCTGAAAATTTCATATAAAGCCCAACTAAAGCAAACTATGAAGTTTCAGAAGATGCATATTATGTGATGGTAGTTTTACTCCCACTAATTTATCATTTTTCTGTGGAGCGAAGATTAAAGTTTTTTGGTTTTGTTTTAAACTCACTCATTACTTACCAGACACAATAGACTTTGTCAATGAAGTGTGACCAAACTTTCATTTGGATGCACATTTTTTTCCCCTTCCTAATCAGTCTTTACCCCACCCCCAATCTCTCTCTCCTTCTCTAACATATAAGAATGTAATTCTCTCTCTCTCTCTCTCTCACTATTTCTGTGCTCTTAAAGAGAAGCAGAGCTAATTTAGAAAATGTTCCAGGAGTCAAGCTCATGGATTGTACAATTAAACTGGGGTTTCCAAATGACTTCTAAGAGAGTTAGGAACTAAACTTAATGAAAGTTGGTTTCCTAACTGTTTTAGGTGCATCAGAAAATCTCACGTTTTGCTGATACCCTCACTACTGCTGTATGTTGTACTGCATTTTTCCCTCACTATGCAATTTGAATACATATAATGGATAATAAGAAAGGTCATTACTTTAGATCACAGTTACATAAATGGGCCAAAGCTAAAACTGATGTAAGTTGTCATGAAGCTGACTTACACTAGTTGAGGATTTGGGCTCAGGATAGACATACATAATGGTTAAAATGTGTTAGGTCACAGGGATGGCAAACATAGCTACTGAAAAAGGAAACCTATATGGTGGATCTAAGCTAAGACAGTTGCTGGCAGGGTTGTTTAAACTAGCTATCCAAGTTCTGAAAGTTTACCTACTATTGCAAATTTGTCATGGGGAAGTGACAGTCTTAGCACTTCAAGACCATTGTAAGCTCTGATGTTGTATAGGTCCTATTTTTCCACTACAAGGTCTGAGTAACTGCTTTGTAACTCATTGGGATAATAGAACAGTGACAGATTGTTGGATATGTCTGTGCCAAATTATGACCTCATGTTGTTTCAGTGACTTCACTTTATTTTGTAACCTTCATTTTGGTGTGTGAACTTTATGTTGTATTGCAGCCTCCTTTGTGGAGTAAAGCATCCATTAAGTGACAAGGGCTTGACAACCAGGCCTGGTCTACACCAGGAAATTAGGTTGGTATAACTATGTTGTTCAGGGGTGTGAAAAAGTCACACCCCTGGGCAACACAGTTAAACCGACCTAACTCCCAGTGTAGACAGCGCTAGGTTGACAGGAAAAATCTCCCTTTGACCCTGCTACCACCACTCAGGGTGGTGGAGTACCTTCACCAATAGGAGAACCCCTTCCATTGGCATAGATAGCGGCTTGAGTGAAGCACTACAGTGGTGCAGCTGCAGTGTTTTAAGTGTTGAAAAGCCCCTAGTGGGAAGAATATGCCTTAGAAGCTATGACAGCAGTCAAGGGCCATCAACGTTGAATTACTATCCTATACTGGAACAGTGGGTTTTCTACTGCTCGGGACACTTAAGTTGAATGTGTCTCTACACAGAAACTGAGGGAGGTAGGGGTAGAGCCCGGAACTCTCCCAGCTGATGAATTTAGGCAAATGGGGAAAAGAGGTTGTGTTAAAAAGAGGATGCTTCTCTAAGAAAGGGGAACGAGGCCACACCACCATGACATTCAAGACCACCAGGCCAAGAAGCCTTGTCTAAAGATCTTGACCAAACACAGGATTCACAGGAGAGATGAGATCAGACCAAGGGGGAAGTGTGCAGGTTTTTTGTTGTTTTTCAAAGATGTGTAGCTCTCTAATGCTTTCAAGAGTAATGTGTCTGTGCTTAAAAAATGGCTGTGCTAAGCCTGAGTTACTTGCTTTCCTGCTATGTTGTCCCTAGAAGATATAACTGGAAACCAGAGCTTCCACAGCCAGGTGGTCTCCAGGGGAAATATGTCTAAGCAAATGGGGGCTTAAGAGAGTTGTGACATTGGTTTCAGGGTCTAAGTCACCCAGGCTACAAGTCTGCAGCTGGGAATGTGCTTGAGAGACCCAGACCTAGAAACAGTGACCAGTCACTACCGAGACTTGGAGGAATTAGAAGCATTTGGGATTCAGTGATTGGGTCCACTTACAACAGACTGGAATCTGTCCAGAGAGAGGGCCAGGGCCAGGTTGCAACAAGGACCCAGTGAGCTTGAGCCTGATTTCATTTAAATAGGATAATTTTACTGATGTCTATGATGGTGGTGGTCAAACTTGTGCATTGGTGACCCCTTTCACACAGCAAACCTCTGAGCACTACCCCCTTATAAATTAAAAACATCTTTTTTATATTTAACCTTATTATAAATGCTGGAGGTGAAGCAGGGTTTGAGGGTGGAGGCTGACAGCTTGCGACCCCCTGAGGGGTCATGACCCCCAGTTTGAGAACCCCTGGTCTATGAAATTACTTCTGCACCACACAAGTGTAAGTGAGATCAGCATCAGGCCTTATGCATCTAAAGATAATTCATCATAACTGCCTGGTTCAAATATTAACCCTTTATAATAAGGAATTATCCTTGCCGGAGGTTCACAGTCTACTCTGGGAACATACTTAGAAAACTCATCTCCAATTAAACATTCCTTCAATAACTTAAGTGTTAACCTAAACTAATAATATTTATTAAAGTTTCTGGCCCCATGAATATATACTTCTGTTCTAAAGAATGCCAACCTATTTCATCTACAGAAAGGAACACTTTAGACTCAGAGTTCAAAAATAAAATAAGGATAGTAATTTCTGAGTAGCTTCCTCCTTCCCCTGATTCATAGCTGTCACTTCAGGCTTAAGTGTCAAGGTAGAAAGCACAATTTCATTTCTCTGCTGAAGCCTGTAATATCAGGAAAAATCAAATCAGGTTGAGGTGTAATCCTGCAGGGAAAGCTCTCTTAAGTTACAAGACAGTTTCAGTTAAAGCATATCCCCTTATCAGTGTCTCAGCTATGTGCAAAACAGTCAAGCTTGCATTAAAAGACATTTCAAAAACTGCATCAGAGTAGTCTTGTTGGCTTCCCTCAAGCTATATGGATGAACACTGTGGGCCAGATTCTGACCTCAGTTGCATCAGTGTAAATCCAAAGTAACTCATTGGCTCATTCAGTGGAGTTACGCTGGATGTACAGCAGTGCAACTTGAAATCAGATTCTGGAATTCTGGGTCAGATACTTTGCAGGTATAACTCAGCATAACTTCAGTGGTGCTACACCAGTATACACCACAAAGTGTGTGTGTCTGTATTAAATTCCATTTGTATACACTAGTCTGCAGCAACTTTGGCTGTCCTCAATATTTACTTCAGTGTGAAAACCCTTCTGTCTGTACATCACACTTCAGGTTAACATTGCTTAGTTGTGCTGGTTAACCAGCACAGTTTCCATATCAAAAAATCTTTGGAGAGACCCTACACTTGCTAAGGGATCAGTAGCCATGATTGTTATATTGGAGAGCTGTGGCTGTGTAATGCAGCGTTTGACCTACTGGGATTTCAGAACTGCCCATATGGAAAGATCTCTGAGCCCTGTAATGCTTTCACCAGTTCTTTGTGTTTGTTTTCATTCTTGCCTTCAAGATCCAGCTGTGTTTAGTGGTCTGGACCTACACAGTCTTCTAGGCTGTAGGAGCCAAGAAACCTGAATCTCGGGTTGCCTGCTTAGCATATCACCACCTCATGCGAACAGTTGTTTTGTGACAGTGAACTTTCATTTCAAACATCATGGCACATTTAATTTACACTATGGATTTATTGATGAAGAGGTGGTTGTAGTTATGACCTGCAAGCAACATTCACATGAAATTTCACATTTTTTCTTCTTTGAATTAGTTTATATGATTAAACCACAACCATTTTAAACCCTGGGGTTTTCAATTTGCAAGCCACATTCTAAAGATTGTAAAAACTACAGAACCTGAAACAGACAGGTGTCATAGCTCTTGAATGTAGCACTAGAGTACAGAACTGGGTGAGCAATTAAAGTTCATGGAGGTCATTGCTGGTCATTATGGATTAATTAAGAGATCATAGAGTACATAGGTTATTGGCCTGTGACTACTGTCTTTTAGATTAATGTATTTTAGAGGATTTTTATAGCTGTCATATTTCATAGGACTATTTTTTGATGGCGCTTGCTTTTTTTTTTTTTAAAGAATGCACATGCTTATGATTCAGAAGGCACTATATTTTATGTTCTGGGGGTTTCTTCAGTCACCACCAAGTTTTTTCTCAGTTGCTGTATGCGTGCCACTTTCTGCCTGCCTGCCTATGGGTTTTAGAGTTTCCAACACTATAGTATCTAGAAGCTATGAATCAGATTGAGCAGTCAGATCACAGCCTGCAAATGAATTCTAATAACCTGCAGTTTAAATTACTGTATGATCTAAACTGAACTGAAGTGCTTTGAAAATATATTTTAAAACTGTTCAAGGTTCCAGACCAATAAGAGAATACATTACATGGGTCAGCTCAAAAGTACAAATAGATTTACATTTTAAAAGCAGACATCTCAAAAAAGCAGCTCCTCCTACACTTATCTGCCAAGGCCTAATGTTGAGAGTTCCATTTCCCATACAATATTTGATGATATGCCTCTTAAAACAGTAGGATGCATACAGAGAATGTTTTACATTAAGTTTTGTTAATATCAACTTTTACAGCAGTCCTAACAGGTAAGTGAAAGAAGAATTGATCCTGAAATATTTGGGATTAAATATTCTCTTTGAAGTTCACATGCACATGTCTACATCTACACTTGGAGCTGGAGGTGTGATTCCCTGCTTGCATTAATATACTTGTGCGAGTTCTCATTGAGCTAGTGCACTAAAAATAGTAGTGTGGCAGGGGTAGCACAGGCGGTAGCAGCACAGGAGGTAGCAGCACAGGCTAGCTGTATTTAGTATGCACTCATGGGGCTCTGGTATATTTGTACTCTGCACAGCTAGCACATGCTGCTGCTCCTCCACTACCCATGTTACTGGAACTACGCTACTATTGTCTGTGCAAGCTGGGAATCATGCACCCAGCTCCAAATGTAAACATAGCCTTAGTATCCAATGAGTGCTGCAGAGGTTGTGTCTGTGGTAGCCTTGTAGTCATTGACTGAGCCATCGGTTCTAAACCACATCCCAGAGATTAGCTGCTATTCCAGGCAATAACCAGAATAATGGTTGTGAAGGGGTTGATTTGCAGCCGCGTAGCCTGCCCAAAGTTTGGATGGGTGAATTCCAATCTACCCCACCTACTTAATTCACTTCACAAAGCCTGAAGATGATTCAGACCTTCTGAAGGGTGAATACCACTTTTAGTAATTTGGGATTGAAAATGGTTTATTACAGTTATTTGAAAAACATCTTTTCAGTCCACCTTTAACCTCATATGCAACAGTTACACAAAGCTATATCGGATGAATAGCTTTAAGTATACTCTATTTCATGCTATAAATTCTGGGGAAAGGAGAAGCATTGGTCTTTTGGGATTCCTAAAATTTAGGACACTCTTTAAACTCTTGGGAATCCATCAAACACTATCAACTTCTGAACAATATTTTCCCCTCTTCAATTTGTTCTTAAGTGGAATTTAATTTTAATATACCATGGGACAAATTGTAGTCAATAGAGGAGTTTTGTTTGTGCAAGGGTTCCATGACTGAGAAAGGATTTCAGGATTTGTACTCATTTGTAATTATATAGGAACCAATGATGTACAAACAATAGACATATATGTTTTAAAGTACTTCTTGCCCTGCTTCTAAGGTAACGTAAGATCCAATATATTTAAAAAGCCATTCAGCAGCCTAAGACTCTGCTTTAGCCCAAATTTGTTATATTCTAATTCTCGTACCAAAGTGAGAGTTCTAAATTGGTAAAATGATTGTACCATCCCTAATAAATCCATTAGCCTCTCATATCACTGGTCTACAATTTTTGAGAAGTTGTCTGCTTCAGAGATAAAATGTGCTATTTATTATGTATTTTGATGTGCTGAATTCAAATATGACAATTAAAACAACTGATAGGCTACTGTTTCTAAGATATTTAAGTTTTTACATTTTATGTCTATGTATATTGTGTAGATAGTAGAGTTTTAATCATAAATTGTAAACCTAGGTCTTTTCATGTGTTTATGGTTGGTTTACATGATAATATTTCACCTGTCCTGTTTATGTAACACTTTAAAAATCAGCAAAAGGGTTATATAACTAAAATTTATTATGAAACAAAAGGCAAAAAACTATTATGTACATAGTTTAGTCCTATTCAGTGTCTACTCGGCGCTTCTTGGCTTGTCTCTTGTATTCATTAAATGGAACATCTCTTGTCACTGTCCAGCAATAGTTTGCAAGCATTGATGGACTCCATTTGCCCTGATAGCGTTTCTCCATTGTTACAATGTCCTGGTGAAATCGCTCGCCGTGCTCATCGCTCACTGCTCCGCAGTTCGGTGGAAAAAAATCTAGATGCGAGTGCAAAAAATGTATCTTTAGTGACATGTTGCAACCAAGGCTGTTGTATGCCTTGAGGAGGTTTTCCACCAACAACCTGTAGTTGTCTGCCTTGTTGTTTCCGAGAAAATGTATTGCCACTAACTGGAAGGCTTTCCATGCCGTCTTTCCCTTGCCACGCAGTGCATGGTCAAATGCATCATCTCGAAGAAGTTCACGAATCTGAGGACCAACAAAGACACCTTCCTTTATCTTAGCTTCACTTAACCTTCGAAATTTTCCACGGAGGTACCTGAAAGCTGCTTGTGTTTTGTCAATGGCCTTGACAAAGTTCTTCATCAGACCCAGCTTGATGTGTAAGAGTGGTAACAAAATCTTCCTTGATTCAATAAGTGGTGGATGCTGAACACTTTTCCTCCCAGGCTCCAATGACTGTTGGAGTGGCCAATCTTTCTTGATGTAGTGGGAATCTCTTGCACGACTATCCCATTCGCAGAGAAAACAGCAGTACTTTGTGTATGCAGTCTGCAGACCAAGCAAGAGAGCAACAACCTTCAAATCGCCACAGAGCTGCCACTGATGTTGGTCATAGCTTATGCACCTCAAAAGTTGTTTCATGTTGTCATAGGTTTCCTTCATAACACCTCATAACACTGGAATTGATGGCAAAACATTGCCATTATGCAGTAAAACAGCTTTAAGACTCGTCTTCGATGAATCAATGAACAGTCTCCACTCATCTGGATCGTGAACGATGTTGAGGGCTGCCATCACACCATCGATGTTGTTGCAGGCTACAAGAACACCTTCCATGAAGAAAGATGGGACAAGATCCTTTTGACGGTCACGGAACATGGAAGCCCTAACATCACCTGCCAGGAGATTCCACTGCTGTAGTCTGGAGCCCAACAGCTCTGCCTTACTCTTGGGTAGTCCCAAATCCCTGACAAGGTCATTCAGTTCACCTTGTGTTATGAGGTGTGATTCAGAGGAGGAGGATGGGAGAAAATGTGGGTCCTGTGACATTGATGGTTCAGGACCAGAAGTTTCATCCTCTTCCTCTTCCTCGTCTGACTCAAGTGAGAATGATTCTGGTGCATCAGGAACCGGCAGTTCTTCTCCGTGGGGTACTGGGTGTATAGCTGATGGAATGTTTGGATAATGCACAGTCCACTTTTTCTTCTTTGACACACCTTTCCCAACTGGAGGCGCCATGCAGAAGTAACAATTGCTGGTATGATCTGTTGGCTCTCTCCAAATCATTGGCACTGCAAAAGGCATAGATTTCCTTTTCCTGTTCAACCACTGGCGAAGATTTGTTGCACAAGTGTTGCAGCATATGTGTGGGGCCCACCTCTTGTCCTGATCTCCAATTTTGCAGCCAAAATAAAGGTGATAGGCTTTCTTAATCATAGTGGTTATACTGCGCTTTTGTGATGCAAAAGTCACTTCACCACAAACATAGCAGAAGTTATCTGCACTGTTAACACAAGTACGAGGCATCTCTGCTCACTTTGGCTAAACAGAAATGTGTCCCTTTGCAAAATCAAACACTGACAAATAAGAGAGCACGACACTGTATGATTTCTAGAGCTGATATAGGGCAATTTGTTCAGCAGAGTGATGTAAGCTTCGTTATGATTGCATCATTCATGACTTCTAGGAATAATATGATGAAATTCATATCATGTATGATGCAATACCAGCTTCAGATTGCATCATTCATTGCTTTGCCTAAAAAGCAAGTACTGTCCAAACCCAGTCATAGATTTATTCATAGATCCAGTCAAAGATGTATTTTAGTCATTTCTGGTTTAAATTGAGATCCCTTCCCTTTATAACTCGCTTATTCTCCGCTATTTCCAAGTCAAGGGTCGTATATACTGACCCAATAGCATAACTTGAAAACTAGAGCCAATCAACAATTTTAAGCATAATTTTCGTTCTCAGTGACCCAGAATTAATGAAGTTTGACTACATTTATTTCAGAAGCATTTTGGCTGTAGAGCAGTGTATTTGGCTTCTGTGAGGTAAGACATGCCAACGTTTTGTTCATTGGGAGAGTTCAACACCCTGCCAGAAACTAAATTGAGGGGAATTTTAATGATAAAATGTTTGAGAGAAATGATCTTTTTAGCTGAATTTGACATGATAAAATAGTTACATAATGTTTCTTCTTTTTTATATTTTATAATTCTATCTGGGGAATCCACTACAGATTAAATTACATTTCATACTGTATTTGCATAGGAACACAAGTTAAAAAATGTTTCTTGATTAAAAATGATTGATTTAAGTTTGTGCATTACTATCCCCACATTTTAATTATGTTCTTTGCCATGAAAAAGGTTTGTCAAGAGAACAGATTCATGCTCTATCAGTTTGTGCTCCTACAAAATTTGATGGGAATGAAGGATTAGCTTTTTACTGCCTGATATGTTCTGTGGAGTGTGCTAGCATGCTGTACTATTTTAATTTCCATCCTGGATTTTCACTGGCTGGCTATGCTACCATTTCCCCACCTTTTAATTAAGATTTAAATAGGGAGTAATGGAGTGGTTAGCAAATCAAAAGGAAGCATATTGAAAAAGTTAAACTCTAGACTACAAAACTCTAATTTTAGTGACAGATGATGTGGAAAAAGTACTCAATGCTTTTTTTGCCTCGGTCTTCACTGACAAGGTCAGCTCCCAGACTGCTGCACTGGGCAACACAGTATGGGGAGGAGGTGAGCAGCCCTCAGTGGTGAAAGAACATGTTAAGGACTATTTAGAAAAGCTGGACATGCACAAGTCCATGGGTTCAGATCTAATGCATCCAAGGGTATGGATGCAGTTGGCTGATGTGATTGCAGAGCCATTGGCCATTATCTTTGAAAATTCATGGTGATTGGGGGAGGTCCCGGATAATTGGAAAAAGGCAAATATAGTGCCCATATTTAAAAAGGGAAGAAAGAGAACCTGGGGAACTACAGACCGGTCAGCCTCACTTCAGTCCCTGGCAAAATCATGGAGCAGGTCCTCAAGGAATCCATTTTGAAGCACTTGGAAGGTGATCAGGAACAGTCAACAGGGATTCATCAAAGCTGAGTCATGCCTGACCAACCTGATTGCCTTCTATGATGAGATGACTGGCTCTGTGGATATGGGGGAAAGCGGTAGATGTGATATATCTTGACTTTAGCAAAGCTTTTGATAACGTCTCCCACAGTATTCTTGCCAGCAAGTTTAAAAAAGTATGGATTGGATGAATGGACTATAAGGTGGATAGAAAGCAGGCTAGATTGTTGATGTCTAGTTGGCAGCCAGTATCAAGCAGAGTGCATTAGGGGTTGGTCCTGGGGCCGGTTTTGTTCAACGTCTTTATTAATGGTCAGGATGATGGGATTAATTACACCCTCAGCAAGTTTGCAGATGACACTAAGCTCAAGGGGGGTTCCAAAGAGGATGGAGCGAGGCTGTTCTCAGTGGTGGCAGATGACAGAACAAGAAGCAATGGTCTTAAGTTGCAGTTGGGGAGGTCTAGGTTGGATATTAGGAAACACTATTTCACTAGGAGGGTGTGAAGCACTGGAATGGTTTACCTAGGGAGGTGGTGGAATCTCCATCCTTAGAGGTTTTTAAGGCCCAGCTTGACAAAGCCCTAGCTGGGATGATTTAGTTGGTATCGGTCCTGCTTTGAGCAGGAGATTGGACTAGATGACCTCCTGAGGTCTCTTCCAACTCTAATATTCTATGATTCTATGAATTTGATGGAATATATCCAATCTTTAAAATAAGAAATGGAAACAGGAAAGGGCACAGTCATTTCATTTTATGGCTGTTGATTTATCACAGTTAACTCACGCAACTAACTCAAAAAACTTAAACATGATTAATCACAGTTTTAATTGCACTATTAAACAATAGACTACCAATTAAAATGTATTCAATATTTTGAATTTTTTTCTACAATTTCATATATATTGTATTCTGTGTTGTAATTGAAATCAAAGTGTATATTACTTTTGATTACAAATATTTGCACTGTAAAAATGATAAACAAAAGAAATAGTATTTTTCAGTTCACTTCATACAAATACTGTAGTGCAATCTCTTTGTCATGAAAGTGCAACTAACAAATGTAGATTTTTTTGGTTACATAACTGCACTAAAAAACAAAACAATGTAAAACTTCAGCGCCTACAAGTCCACTCAGTCCTACTTCTTGTACAGCTAATCGCTAAGACAAACAAGTTTGTTTACATTTTAAGGAGATAATGCTGTCTGTTTCTTGTTTACAATGTCACCTAAAAGTGAGAACAGACATTTGTATGGCACTTGACAGCCCTATAGAATATCAATTGAAATTTATTAAATATTTTAGATGTTTTTCTACATTTTAAAATATATTGATTTCAATAACAACACAGAGGACAAAGTGTACAGTGCTCACTTTATATTATTTTTTATTACAAAAATTTGCACTGTAAAAAACAAAAGAAATATATTTTTCAGTTCACCTAAAACAAGTACTGCAGTGCAATCTCTTTATCATGAAAGTTGAACTTACAAATGTAGAATTATGTACAAAAAAACCCTGCATTCAAATCTGCCACTGCTTCTACCCCTTTTATATCCCAGTTAAGCTAACTGAATCTAGCATTAATAGCTTCACTCATATCTTGAATCTTAATCCATAGTTTTAGTATCTGAGGTTAGGGTAATTTGACAGAAGAGGCTTCGTTCCTATAAAAATCTTAGAACCTGTTACAGGGTCTGATTTATACCACCTTATACACCGCTGCTGAAATTGCCCCTCTCTTTCTAGTGGAGTCTTTGCCCTCTAAATCCTCTCCAAGTAAATCAGGTGTCATATTGCATGTGTAGATAGATGGATCATTAGCAGCTCACATGCAGCTATAACATTTTTGGAACAAAGCCATTTGTTTGTCTAGGTAGCAGTACATACTTGCAGGTCTTTGGGGTCTACATAGCAGTTCCAAAGGAGGAGAGAGATGTAGTTTGTGACATTCTTTTCATTATTAGGCAGTTAATAAAAGTATGAAATTTAGGTTCAAATGAAGGGATATGGCTATCCAAATAGTTAATGAGTAGTAATTGCAGAGATGAAGATAATTATTGTAATCATCCTATCTTAAGGGAAAATGCTTCACGAAGATATTAGTAATTACTACACTTGAGCAAAAAACACAAGATGTGCAATTACCTGCAAATATACCTTTGGGATTATCCCAATCATAAAATATCATTAAGAAATTGTGAAACTATCCAACTAAACTGATGTAAAAAAGCAGAGAACCATAATATGGTAAGAGTTAAACAGAGCAGTTACTACTAATAGAATTGTTAAGCACCTTTATGGGAAATTCCTATAGAATTCAATAGAAACTTATTTCCCTTTTTATGGATTTTTTTTACCACAGTGTGAATTATATCCCTGCTACAGAATTATATAGGATGGTTTAAAAAACAATAGAAAGGCTATCATCATCTATTTCATTTTATCTATAGATGCCTACTGATTTAATCCATATTATATTCCATAGGAACTTTCCTGAACAGATATACAAACACAGCATCAAAAGGCTTAGATACACAACTCATGTGATACGCTTTGTACAGATACAGCCCACTTTAAAAACAAAACAAACCACTTTCTGCTAAACTTTAGTGGGTGGTCTGTAATATTTTAACTGCATGAATTCCATTGACATCAATGAGAGTGGCAAGACTAAAACTTGGTATCCCTTCAGTGAATGTAGGGGGTTAATCTTCCTACCATAAACCACTCTTAAACCCAAATCACCATCCAATACCCATGCTCTTATTCGGGAATAAAGGAATTGTAAGTGTGCAAAATCAATACCAACAGGTTGCTGGAAGTACAACAAGAAGAGTGCTTTCATATCTGTATAAGTCTGCAGTTAAACTCATTTTACTTATGTGGGCAACAATGAAGTTTTTCAGACTCATAAAAAAAAAATTAAAACACTATATCACTTCCAGTTATGAGTCTGAAAAACGTGTTTTCAAATACATACACTACACAAACTTATTAAAGAGATCATTACAAGGTCTTTAGTATTATTATGTATCTCACACAATGTTATTTTTGTTTTTCTACATTGACTTGAGTTGCTCCTCCATGCAATAATAGTTATCCATCCAAAACTTCCCAGAGTCACACAGGCCCTCAATGTCGACTGCCTCCTCTTCTGTTCAGTTACTGAAACATTGCAAAATGTTTGCCCCTTCTCTGCTATTATCTAAATAATGTTCTGAACCCGTTCAGCTCTACCCATTTCTGACATTTTACATTGGCAACAGATAATCTTTGCTACCATTGAGCAATTTTGAATAATAAACATTCATAAAATCAATGTCCTATTCATGGACAATTCACAACAAGAAAAGAAAGCTGAGTTTATCAGTTGAAGTGTTCACTATGAATGGATTTCTGAGCTCTATTTCTACTAAATATGGGCTGAGTTTCAACCACCTCTTTCCCATTCACTCTTCATCTAGTAGCAGGACAACACTGAGACATGATCAGATGAGATGGTAACACCGTTCTGGATATCATTATCTATATGATGAATAGCCTATTGATGCTGTTGCTTCCCTGTCAGCTCTCCCAGTTTCTTCATGCACATTTAATAACAGTTTATATACACACCCTGAAAAAATACCTATCTGGAACCCTCCTGCAGAGAATGAATGCGATCTCTTCAAATCAATCACTGCTAGTCCATAGCCTGACCAGCATTGTCTCATGACGATCCTGCATCAAAAGATTCTACATTAGCTATCACTATAAAGCTGTATGTTATCCATTACTCCACACCATCTTGAAATCAGATTGCCAATTTTTTCTTTTAAAAACCTACCGGGATATCCCTGAGGTGTTCAGCTGCCTCCTTATCTTCTGTATTACATTCCCCAACAAACCCATATAAAAGGCTGGAGTGTACCCATCTCCACCACACAAGGCATTGATGCAACAGTAACTTCCTGACCAAAAGAAGGAGTAGTAGCATATGCTGGATAGAAAGCACTGGCAATTTTAAAGACAAATTCAGTGTTGCTTATCTTTTCATAGAAAACGCTGAGAGAATGACCCTTAAATTTGGTGCATTTGTAGTCTTCAGAAAAAAAGACCCGTTAAAGTTATATATACCAAGTTGCACAGTGCATTATAAAGGTGAAAAGTAGGTATTGTCCCTTGACTATATATGAGGTAAAATTCACACTTAGTTAACCACCGCCTGCTGCATGATTCTTATAAACTCTATAATTGAAGATCACAATAGAGCCCAGCCTAGATAATCTGCTGGGAAATGGATGCATGCACGTACAAAAGATCAAAACCTTACTCTGTGGGCCACATCAAATCCTTCCACTGAAGTAAATGGTTTTATACCAGGGATGAATTTGGCTCTCTGCCAGGGCCGGCTCCAGAACCCAGCGTGCTTGGGGCGGCATGCCGTGGGGGGTGCTCTGCCTATCGCCGGGAGGGTGGCAGGCGGCTCTGGTGGACCTCCCGCAGTCGTGCCTGTGGAGGGTCCGCTGGTCCCGCGGCTCCGGTGGACCTCCCGCAGGCGTGCTTGCGGATGCTCCACCGGAGCTGTGGGACCAGCGGACCCTCCGCAGGCACGTCTGCAGGAGGTCCACCGGAGCCGCGGGACCGGCGACCGCCAGAGCGCCCCCCACGGCGTGCTTGGGGCGGCGAAATTCCTAGAGCCGCCCCTGCTCTCTGCATCTTATTCAAGTCAATTTTATCAAATGTTGTGTTTTCTAACTTGAAGACTGATGCAGTGTTTAAATTTATCGTGGCATGAAATATGAACCAGAAGCCAAGTGCAGATGATTGATACAAAAGTAATGAAACTGGCTGCACCTTGACTGTGCACCTGCGTTTGGAATGGATTAATGGGCAATCTGGTCAACAGACCTCATGTTGGAAACAAATAGCAATTTTTTTCTGAGTATCGAACTGAAAATGTACATAATGTGAACACTTATGGACT
This sequence comes from Mauremys reevesii, assembly GCF_016161935.1. Lineage (NCBI taxonomy): Eukaryota > Metazoa > Chordata > Testudines > Geoemydidae > Mauremys > Mauremys reevesii. Next base: position 83,027,321 of record NC_052627.1, on the reverse strand, counting down.
TCTTATCTTGCTAGTCATAACAAATGTCTTGGATCACACGTTATATGCAATGACAAGATTTAACGCCCCTGCCTCAAATAATATTGCATTCAACTCAGTAAGATGCTTGGCTTTGATCCTTAGCTTTGATCATTCTTCAAAAAACTGCACTGCTGAATGATGCAACTGATTTACTTATGTTTAAGGAATAAGGTCAATATAATGGTATAATATACATTGATTACAGCAAAGCATTTGATAGGAAAAAGCATAACATTGCCTCAAGTTGAGGAGAGTAAGATATGTTCAGAAAATTCTTTTAGCTGAGACAAACATAGCACAGCTTATACCTAATGCCAGAGGTTCTCTTCTGGCGCAGGGGGTAGAAAAGCTGTCTTCAGATAGTGAGAGGGGATCCTTGTGAACTAAGATGATCAAGCGTCCTGTGTGATAATGTCAAGGATTGCACAATCAAACTCATCCTTGAGTTCCTCAACTGTGGAGTGCAGGGCAACTAAAATGTCTGAGAACTTGAGCAGATGTTATTCATTTGTTCTTGGAACATTCTACTTGATTTACTTTTGAAATCCATTCTGATTTTAACATTAAACTGATGGTTTGAATCTTCTTTTTGCCTATTCTTCCCTTGTTATGGTATGCTTGCTATTCCCATTAAAGTTTAATAAGACTTAAGTACTCACATTGATATCATATTTTCCCCTCAATCTGGTGGCAGCTAAAGATGCAGAAGCTGTCAGCGGCCTTTTCAGCACAAAACAGATGTTCTCACATTAATAAACTGTTTACAGGGAGAGATGGCATTTTGTCATTCAGGTGAATAACATTGCCCGACAACGGTTCACAACATCACACAACGTAACACTCTTCATGTTGATGGGAAAGCTGCTGTCAGTTCATCTAGCAGCATCTGTAGTATAAAAGGACAGAGCAAGACTTGTGAAAATGAAATGTTTGAATCCAGCAGATTTTCTTTGAGTAATCAAGACCAGAGAGTTATTCAAACAGTAGGAAATTGTCTTGTCTCATCTTATACAAAATAGGCTCTTTTTGAATATTGCCAACATCAAATGTTGTTTTTGGTTCAAGATCAAAGACCAGAGGAAAAGTATCCATGAAGAGGATCTCAGTTTGGATGGAAGATCACGGTTTCATATTAATTGATTAAATGAATAATTATCATTGAATGTTGTGATTTTCAATGCGCTATGTTAAAAGTAGAGATACAGGCAGCAGAAACAATTTTAACTACAGCAGCCTATGTTTGAAATAAATTGCCTGCTGAAGTAAAATTGCAGTGATTGCTACTTTTTCAAATAAATCATGCTGATGGAAACTTACTTTGGACTTTGTTAGGTGTAATAAGATTTTGTTAATTATTTGACCTGAAAAAAATGAATGTATTAAAATAAGAAAGTCATTGAGGATCTTATGTTGTTGCATGTGGCATGCTGTGATGAACTGGGAATATATCTGTACATTTTCTGAATTCTGTGTGAGATTATGAACTCTATATGTGTGTATCAGGCAGCAAACTTCATGTCGGACAGGCACCCTTTTGCCTTCTCTATTGTCTGCCTGCATGTTGAGTTGAAAATTATAAAGGCTTGTGGCACAAGAATAATTGAGGGTAGTTGACGCCTAAATAATCAATCCTTGGAAGTCTAGTCACTATAGACAAAAGATAGTCCCTGCCCAGAAGAACTGGTTTAGTAGAGGTGAAGTTACCTTGGCAACAAAGGCGGGGGTTTGTGCTCATATTAGGAAGTTGGTGCTGGGACAGGGGTATTTTTTCCATGGGGGAGAGAGCCATTTTGCACCAGATTAAGATGCAGAAGACTGCTGTAGGGGCAGAGTAGGCAGAGGGGTGGAGGACCTGCCTGATCTCAGTGATGATCTCCCAAGGGGAGGGACATTGCATTTAGGACATTTTATTGTTTTGTATTATTTTTACTCTCCTGTGCTTTATCTGTTAAGTAGAGAGCATGAAGCTGTCTCACACACACACACACACTCACACACACACATTCTATACCTTGGGGGAGCGTACTGTAACCCCCATATTCTTCATTTTCATATAATCGTGATCTTACATATAAAGCAGGCCTTGTAAGGTACCAAGGGAAAGGTTATGATCTGCTGAAAGTCATTTCTCTATCCATATATGTGTATCATTAATGCATATGAAGTTATGAGAATTGTATTGTACGATGGTCACTAAAGCATGCTGTAAGTTGGGGAATCAGCCAGATATTAGCTCCCCAGAGGCAACAGCAAGGAAAGTAACCAACACCCGGGCAGAGTGTCAAACAACCCATCAACAGCCATTGTCCAGCAAGGGAGCTACCACGCAATGACTTACCTGCATGAGGCCACACCAGTGGAATTGCTCAACCTTGCTTGGAGAGACTCAGCAATGCCCCCCAGATATGCCTGGACCTGTGCTCCCCAAGCCCATGGACTGAGAGTATAAAACAGAGTGGACACATACTGGGCCCTTCTTCTGCCCCCACCTATGCTGCAAGCAACCAAGACACTGCGAAGAAGACAAGACTCCAACATAGGAGATTGGCCCAGGTTTAAGGAACAAACCTGTATATTAAGGACTGCAATATCCAGTGGGATGAGAAAAACTGCTTAATCTAATTGCTGCTCAGTCTAATAGGGTTGAGAGTTTAGCCTGCATGTTTGTTTATTTATTTATTTTTGGTAACCACTCTGACTTGTTATGTTTTGACTTATAATCACTTAAAATCCATCTTTATAGTTAATGAATTTGTTTGGTGGGTTTGGTTTGAGGTGTGTCAGAGGCTCCCCTTGGGATAACAAGCCTGGCACATATACATTTCTTTGTTAAATTGATGAACTCATATAAGCTTGCAGTGTCCAGCAGGTATAATTGGACACTGCAAGAAGGAGGTTCCTAGGGTTGTGTCTGGGACCGGAGATAGTGGCTAGTGTCATTCGGCTGCATGATCTAAGGAGCAGCTTTCATGCCAGAAGTTATGCATGAACAGCCCAGGAGTGGGGGTTCTCACAGCAGAGCAGGGTAAGGCTGGCTCCCAGAGTCAAGGATTGGAGTGACCTAGCAGATCACTGGTCTGGATAACACCAGACGGGAACGTCTCTCACACACTTTTTAAAATGCATTTATGCTGTATAACTACTGCGTGCCCCTGAAAGTATTAAACTATTAATCAGAAGTTAGCCATGGTATTGAGGACGCACTCCACCAGCCTACTGTGCTTAGTGGGAACGTACATGATCAAATGTGTAAAATTGCTTTCTAAAGATCGACTTCTATAAAATTGACCTAATTTCATAGTGTAGACATACATTAAAACACTGAATGCCAGCTGAGAATTGGTATGACACTTTGCATTTCATCTCCACCCTTGACACGTCACTGTTCTCCTTAACTTGTTTCCTGTGCTGGGGTAGAGGGACAGCTGGAGAAGAAACTGGGTATGTTGGCTTTAAACCATCTGAAAACTCTATCCCACTGCGAGGGGAATTATCAGGTAGTCATCTGTGACCAGACCCTGGCTCCATTGTGCCACCTGAGCAGTGCAAAGGAGCCAGTTTTCAGGGGAGTGGAGAGAAGAGAAAGAACCCACTATCTTTGTCAGGATTAATAGATGATTTTTTCCAAATATAAAAAATTACAAATAAGACACTGTACTTATTATTTTAAAAATATAATAGTATCCTACAATAATAGTCTAAATTATGACAACTTAAAATAGTGATATTATTAGGTTATTGCTATAGAACATGTGGTATTTTTAGGGGTATATTGTATCTTTTGTTTAACAACCTGAATGTGCTTTACAAGCATTTACTCTTTAAAACTCACATCTGTATGGTAAATATACTCTCTCTGCAAATGGCTAAAAGAGGGGTATCTAGAGATGTACAATATCTAATATGCCAAAGTTGCCAGCGAGGCTTTGGTAGAGGTAAGTCTCCTGCTCCAATTATTATACGCAATACCTCTTCAAACAAGTTTGCACAAACTACATTACCCACAGAAATAATGTGACAAGGAGCTAGGACTGCATAAAGCTGTTGGCCCAAAATAGTGTAAATACATTAAATGTCAGGCAAAGTCCTATGTGCTTGATTAATGTCATATCACTTCAGGCAAATATTGGCTAGATGTTTAATTTTTTCTGTCTCTTCAGGAAGTATTTCAGTTGCTAAGAAACTACCTATTCATAAAGCATGGCACTAAAAAGGATCCAGTTATTTCTTAATAGGCTCCAAAAGTGTTTTCAGTTATTTCAATCATTGTGCTGCATTTGAAATTTTGAAAAGTACTTATTTGTAATAACTCACATTGCCAATGACATGAAATTTATGCACATAGCCATAAGCGGAGTTTATGTAAAATTATTGCAAGAAGTTCACTTTTTTATTTGTTACCAGTTTTCTGGCAGAAGAAAAAGTCTAGGTTTGATGTTGCACTTATTAGGACAAATCCTTGCCCCAAAGTGTTGGCCAAGTGACTTTGCTGTTATTCTCTGCAACTTCTGGACAGAGACTCCTTCCTCCCAAGGCCATGGAGTGGCAGGAGGGTCTTCTACAGCAGCCTCAGGAAGGCAATAGTCCTGGCAGCAGAGGCACTCCCTTTTTGCCAGGGGGGCCCACAAAGTCCCTGATCTAACCTCCCCTCTTCTTGCTTCAGCCTGCTGCTCCCTCTGAGTTCCTCTGTGTGTTGGGGCACACAGATCCCCTGCAGAGAAGAGTTCTGTGGTGAGCAGAGACCTGTGAGTTGCTCAAATCCTGATACCTACTTTCTCAAGTGGTAGCACATGGTATCTGGAGGTTCAAAGCCTTTTTCACTCACACAGGAGGGGGCAGGATTTGGTGCTTTATAAAACAACAATTTACACAAATTATAAGTAGAGTGTATCTACTGCCACTCTTTCCCAACAACGGATGTTGGAATCAGTAATGTCACCCTGCCTCATACCACAGTACTCCTCTCCAAGGCAATGAGACAACAGAGCACTTGTACTCATGGAGTTTGCAAACTCAACTTACTTCATAGCATAAAATTTCCCCACCTAACTCCATAATAATAATAATAATACCGAGCTCTAATACAGCTCTTTTCATCTGTAGATCTCAAAGTGCTTTACAAAGGAGGACTGTGTCATAATCTAAGGTATACTTGTAGCCTACACAAAATAGCTTAAATGTGTTGCCTCCAGTGGTAGGGAGTAGGGGTGGGCTGGGGTGGCATTCCAGGACCTGTCCTCCCAATTTGTCATAGAGCCAAGGATCTCTCTCAGGTCCTCCCCAGAATTTGAAGGAATATAGCTGTTTTCAAACAGCAATCATGAGGCTGCCTTGTGTACATGCTGCCTCCTCCCATTCTTAAAGGGTGTTTTGGTGTGGGGTTGTTTGTTTGTTTTTGGTGATGTATCTGTGCATGCACAGAACCTACACATTTATTTCTCTCTCACATGCACACACGAGTGGGAACTGTGTTCTTCCAAGCCGCTGTAGGGAAAACCAAAAACACACCACATTGTGTGTCACCTGTTCTGAGCCATCTTTTGCTGCTCAGTTAAGTCAACTTCTCCTGAGTCCAGAAATACTCCTCAAAAGGAAGTATACTCTAGATCTGCCTCTTACTATACATTTACTGTCAGGCTATATTATAGAGCTTCTACTAAGTTGTAGACAGAGATTCAGTTGATAAGGAAACCCACTTGGGCCATTACTGCTTTTTCTATGGGTAGGAGAGTATTTTGCTATCCCAAACGCTACATGCTTGCTGTGCAGCCTGTTCTATTTACTATTTATTGCTGTATTGTGTTACGCACAATTATTAAGTTGTAGTTGGTCAATTGGTAAGGGCAGCCAATTGTGCCAGCAATAATTTAAGGGGATGTTTCCCTTTGCCTATATGTGTGCCTGAGGTGGCTCTTTGGTGTGCCATTTCTCCCCCACCCTCCAAATAATGAAAGTCAGCAACTGTTACTCTTAAATCCAATATTAGGACTAAGTTAATTTAAAAAGAGTGGCAGTGATTTTGTCAGGAAATATAATGGGTGCAAAAGTGACTCCATTTCACTGGATTTAGTTGGTGCAGTTGAGCAGCTTACCCAATGTTTGCATGAGACTGAGGAGATAGGCCTAGCCGGTTAGCTCCAACCAGATAAGAATGTGATACTGATTCTGGACTAGGCGAAGCAACCAGAAAAAACGGCAAAGATGGTACTGGCTTCCATGACTGGGGGAGTATGTCTACACTTGTCACTCACCATTATGGAGATGTTATTAGATCTTCAGATGTCCAGAAAGCAGAGTAACCAAGGGTATGGTTTCATGTGTGTTGGGAAGAAGGATGTATCTCTTTCCTCCAGAGCTGGACTTTCATGACTAACCCTTCCTGTGTCACATCAAAGTTGGATTATTTAAGTGCTCAACCTGAGATCACTGGAAGCTTCATCTACTGCTTGATCCAGTGAATGGATGCTGGATAGTGCTAGTAGTGCCAAATGAAGCTGTGTGCTTACTAACTAGTATTGTACGCAAAGGACGCATTACATTTGCATTGGCTACCAATTGGTTTCTCAAAGAAGTTTGGGTTCTAAATATGTAAATGACTCCCTCTCTCCTTGTTTGATTCCACAGCAATTGTTATCAGCAGAGATGCTCAAGTGAACAGGTCCTAGTTTAAATGGGAGAGGGCTGATAGTAGGTTTATTTCTGCAAAGCTCCCTCAACTCTGGAGTTTGATCCTTCTGTTGATCAAACAGATCCTGGAGCTGATGACCTTCAGGACATACTGCAAAGCCTTACTATTTCTATGTTTTTTCTGATATGAGAAGTTGAGGAAGAAAAATTTGAAGGAAAAGGTTTGGGGGTATGCTGGACAGTTTGAAAGGAAGAATTCTTAATGGGAGAAATCTTTGGATGTAAATATTTATACATTATGTAAGTAAAATGCATACAAAATAGTATCCAGAACTTGCATAGGTAACTGATAGGAATAAATAAATCCAATTAATGAAATAGCTTAAGCTTTTTTTCTCCATAGCAAAACAAAATAAAGTGGTCTGGTTGACAAACAAAAAGAACTAGCCTACTGTGGAGATCATTAACACAGAGGTCAAGCAGATTAAAAATTTCAAAATTTGAAATTTTGATGCAAAAAGCAAGATAAAATGTCTGTGAAAATGTTTGCAAAAAATGTATCCTTTTTTAGCAAATGTAGACACAGGTACCACTTAGTAGAGGAAGTGGGAGTGTAAACTCTTCTACCAGTCTAATTGAAGGGAAAAATAGTTGCTGTGAAAATCCATAAATAAAATAGCAAATTACCTTTTTTTTTTAATCTTGAAACTCTTGGCTACAGATTTAATTTTTTAAACAATTTGGATATAACATCAATTTTTTTTTATCAGAGACACAAGGAATAACCAATGTTACCAGCCCCATACAATGAGTCAGCTGATGGACATAACTGACCTGATCTTTGGTTAAGGGGCAGTTGTGAGAGTGTGGTATAGTTAATTTAAAGCTTCTAAAGCTTTTTGTTTCAGCGCAAGAAGTAATAAAATGCAACTCAAGTTACAGTCAATTTAATTTACACTCGCTATTTTTTTTTCTTACATATTTCTTAGTGTTTTGTAGAGAGTCAATAACTGGCACTTCAACAGCATTTGAAGTTTTAGCTGCCAAATTGTTTTTGTTATGTATTGTAGTCATTATGTTACATATCAATCAGGGAAAGAGGGGAAAAGGTACCAACAATATTTCCTTTTAATATGGGTTACAGACAGTTTGAAACATTGCTGTCAAGTCATCATCCCCATCATCATTGTGGAGGGAATGGCAGAACTTGCACAACATACTGCACAAAAGTGCAGGAAAGGAGAAGAAAAAGGACTTACAAAAAGTGACACAGACTCTCTCATGTCTATGAAGAGCCCTAGCTCCTACTCTAACCTACACAAGCTGCCAACAGTCTTCAATGGCCCATATGAGACATTTTCCCTCCAGAAGTGCTCCACACTCTTCATGCTCCTCTCTGTCCCTGATATGGCTCCATTGTGCCCTGGCCCAGTTGGGGTAGTGGATTGGCTCACTATGAAGGGTCTGCACTAGTTGAGAACTCTCTCATGCTGGCGGAATTCTCAGCTGGCCAGATCGGGCTGCTCTTTGCACCAGATTAGTGCAAAGGAGCCAGAACACAATGTAGAATCTGTCCCTTGGTTTTTTTGTGTAATTGTAAACTTCCTTCATATATAAACCTGAATGTTTAAACAGCAACCTTGAAGATAACAAAGTTTTGTCACTTTATATTATTAAATCATAAAACAAATTATAAAGGTTCAAATTCCCTATACTGCATGTGGAATTATAACCACTAAGTTAAATATTCAAAACCAACGCATGCTGAATATAAAGTGCCTAATATATTATAATATACAATGAAAACAAACACTCTTACAATGATTTACATGTTTACAACAATAACAGTGGTTAATGTGCAGTAATGTCAAATTTCAATAGAAAATGAGTTAATTTAATCCAATCTTAATGCCAACTTTAATGCTAAGAAATGGAAATGGAATATGCATGGATGATATAACTATTAATCACCTGCAAGATGACATATGAAAGCACAATACACTCTTTTTTATAATAATAATGCAAAACCTAACATAACAGACTATTGTGCTCGTCTCCACACTGTATTATGCACACAGTATCATTGTGGGAGAAAGCTGGAAATCTTGTGAGAAAAGTCTTTGCTTTGCCTGTTCATGATTCCAGAAATGAACCACAGTACTAAATATAACTGTAATAACTCTTCTAATGTGTGTGTGTGTGTAATGTATCAAAACTGTTCCTGAGTGACTATATTTAAATGCATACTGTGATAGTTTTTACTGTAATTTCAAAAAGCATTTTGTGACAAGAAAAAATGGATCTAATATAAAAGGGACCTCCAAAGAGAATATAAATTATTAAATAGTGTCTGTCAAATAGAACTCTGAGACATACCTAAAGCAAGGGAAATGTGTTTGTGTATTTGTCCTTGTTGCTATGGTTTCATAAATCTTCACTTTTATTCTGTTTACCAAAATCATGTTTTAAAGATATTTTTGAAAGCACTCTCTCTGTTAACTAGAGGACCAAAAACTGTCCCGTTCAACTCAACCTCACTGTTTAGATCACCATATAGTATTCTGATCTATTGAGGTGGACCTTACTCTATGGAGAGTCCTATTGACTTCATTAGGAGTTTGCACTGGACACGGCTATGCCCACATGGATTAGATTCTTGATTTAGGGCCTAAATGTTGACCTCCTGCCCATTCTTTTTTTACACACTTGAAAGGTTTTTCTTACACTGCTCTACACACTTTGGTAAATACTGTGGGCCAGATTTTCTGCTAAATTGGAGTAATTGATTTCAGTGGTGCTATGCCAATTTATACTAGTTTAGGACTGGACCCATAGATCTTCACATCTTATTCAGGAAACTACCATACTTCCATCTTTGAAATTCTTTATACTCAAAGCTGTGGAAGGAATAATCCACGTCTTTAGGGCCAAATTGTGATACCATTAATCAAACTAGATATACTATCTTTCTCTATAACAATTCCATTGACTGCAAAGGGATTGATTATGGAATTAAAGTATTATTCAACATGAATAAGGGGATCACAATCTGGTTCTTAATTATTCTTAATTATTAAGTTAAAATAAAATATACTGAAACAAAGTTAATCAATTTATAAGTCAGGCGGGCATGTCTAGGGTACATGCATAGATGTACATGTTGGTTCCCTAACCAACTGAGAGCTATTTCAGATGTACACCACTGGAGGATTCCCATATAAAAGTGGAATCCTCAGATCCTTAATTAAGATGGCTGTCAGTCTGCTTTGTAGTGCTGGAGCTGCACAAAGCAGACTTAATGAGGCTGAGTAGGTGCCTCTTAGAGGATGATACGAAGCAAATTAACAGTCTTCAGCATGTCTTTGATGTAAATTCATTCTGGATAGAAACTTTTTCATTCCATTTGATTCCCCTAGATTTTTCTATAGATACATCAAATAACAATGTGTTGCTTAATTTACTTGTCTGATTTTGCAAGTAAAAATCAGGGGTTAGACCAGGGGTTGTCAAACTGGTGGTCGGGACCTCTCAGGGGTTCATGAGGTTATTACATGGGGGGTTGCGAGCTGTCAGCCTCCACCCCAAACCCTGCTTTGCCTCCAGCATTTATAATGGTGTTAAATATATTTAAAAGTGTTTTTCATTATAACGGGGGTCGCACTCAGAGGCTTGGTATGTGAAAGGGGTCACCAGTACAAAAGTTTGAGAACCCCTGCCTTAGACTGTTAAATTGATCATGCCACTGGAGTCATTGTTATTATATATACATGAAATAAAATTATAAATTGTGATAGAAGGAAATAAGAACCTAGTAGCAAGTTTTAAGTTAAAATTTGATTCAAATAATAAAATATGTGACATGGATCTTCCTTAGAGAAACAATTTAACATGATATAATAATAGCAAGAATGCAATAGATATAAAGTAAGTTATGAGCAATATGTTTCTAAAAATACTCAGTACTTCCTTGTTTGTTGGTAATTCAGTGTTTAGTGAGATATAGCACTGTAGCTTGTGCATTCTTTGCTAGATGGGCGTGGGATCTGCGCCCAGGGATCTGCACCCAGAGGCCAGTTAAAATTGCATTCCCCTCAGAATAGGTGCACAACTCCCTGTTAGTGTCGCATGGGATGCAAGCCACTACAAAAGCAGGGTTGCCAGTTGTGGGGGCTGGGGAAGTGAATGCCCCCTGCAAGGTTTTTCTGTTTGTTTAAAGTTCCATAGGCCACAGAGCCAGGGGAGGTCCATGGCCTGACCATTTTTAAGCAGTAATCCCATACTAAATCAGTACAGGTGCTGCCAGAATGGCCCAGAGCATCGCCCCAGCTATGTGGTCACAGTGCCATTGAAATTTGACCCAGCTGCCCCTCCATACAGACAGAGGGGTGGCTGGGCCAAATTTTGATGTGTGGTGTTATGACTAGGTGCACAGGGTCACTATGCCATTGAAATTTGGCTTGGCCACCCCTCTCTCCAACCAGCCAGGTTACATGGTCTTGCAGTCAGGCACATGGGTAGTCTGTTCCTGTATTGTGGAATCCAGGGAGGCCCCAATTTGTTCATTGTGTGGGTGAGAGGGAGGGGAGACTCTCCAGCTGAAAGAGGCCCTGGGTCACCCTGGAAGAGGAGAAGGGAGAAGGGGATGAGCGGGGACCAGAACAAGGGACCTGCCTGTTGAGGGACCGGAATTTCCTCCCTACGCCAAGAAATATCTGAATTGGCACTGTTGCCCAGAAGTGGTGCAATGTAGGTGGTGCCATGACTCCAACCCTTTAGTCCTTGCATACAGAGCTGGCTGACCATAGATCTGCCTGTTGTAACCTCTGAAGGGGTGGCATAAAAACTGATCTTTGGGCAAAGGCCTGCCTGAGCTCTTACTGGGATGGTGCAACTCCACACTGACCCCTAATTAGGTATAGCCCTTGATGTATTTCTTTTATCATTGTCCAATTTTGTTGATATCCATGAAGTAGACTAGCTTGGAGCTTCGGACTGGACATTTTGTTTTTGTATGGACATTCATTAAATCCGTTTACAGTTGCTAATGTAATCTTTCTGCCGGTGTAGTTAGCAGCAACAAGAGCTGGGCTCAATATCTAGAGGTTCCTCTTTACAATACAAAAGAGAACTAACTTAAGCCTCCACCCAGTAATTTGGGACACATAAACATCACCCTGGGCCCCTCTCAGAGGTAAGTCTTCCCCACTCGCAAGCATTGAATCTGTGTGTAACAAAAGAAAACTTTTTTTATTGCAAGGAAACCCAGCATTAATTTGGGAAAATGCCACAAGCTCAATTTGAAAGTGCAAACACCCACCCCACACTACACTAAGCAGTGTCCTTTTGTCTCAGTTCCCCAGCGGTCAGTGTGAAAGTCTGACATACAAACCGCCCTTTTGACATGCCATTTCACTTTCCCTCTGCTGCACAGTTGGTTGTCCTTCATCAGTGAAGACCCAGAGTTCAGAGATGCATTCATGTGTGTCAAGTAGTGCCTCCACTACTGCGACCACCTCTGCAACTGGCTCACTGCTGCTGCCACTGTTCTCTGACGTTGCTCACTGCTTCCTGCTGCTGTTATCTTTGCTGGCCACCATCTCTGCCAACTGTTCACTGCTAATGCTTGCTGCTCATTACCACTTCTGCAATGCCACGTTCTCAGGTTCTCCCACTTAGCTCAGCACTTAGTGATTTCAGCTTTTGGTGATTTCACTTGCTAGTGGAGAACCTCTGTGCTATTGCCTCTTCATTGTCTTTTACTGCAACACTATCCCCATACCAGTTTTAAGGCCTAGCCCCCAGACCTGTTCATCAGTGATTTTACCTCTAGTAATCTCTGAACAGAAACAAGGACTCTTAATTGAGTCCACTCAGCATATTTTTAAACATTGGAGAGGGAATGGTCAACTGGTGTCTAGGATTCTTTAGGCAGAATCAGAACCTGCTCCCGTCCCTCTCTCATCTTTGCATTCCTACCCCTGCTTAGCAAGTCAGGTTCTGTTTACTGTGATAGCCTCAATCAGGGCAGGCTAAGTACCGTTCTGCTGCCCTTTACTCATACAATAAGAATAACATTTTGTTACCCCTGCATTCAATACTAGAGTGAATTGAATCCCAAACCAGCCTAAACTGATCACTTTGTCAATGCAGCTCTGTCAGAGTAGGTGTGTCTATGAAAATATGGTCTGCTCCTGAGATCTTTTCCCACCAGTGCATCACTAGAAGTTGGGGAGAGCTCATTCAGATCTTGTTTACATTAATATCAGGTACCCAGGTAGAAGAGGCTCAGGTACCCAGGAAATGAGAATGATGTAACTTACAGATGGGAAAGATTAGTAGAATATAGTTGTATTCATCAATATAAATTAAATTATCTTTTAGATCTAAATGATAAACATCAGAGTATTTTCCCCAGGACGGTAGTCACTTCTAACGCCTCTTTCTCAGTCAGTACTGTGTGATGACTGCCAGCACATCCCAGGATCAAATTTGATTTTCCAGCAATTCTGTTTCTCTCTGAGACAATGGAGCTTTGAGGTAGTAACTTCCACTTTATTTTTGATGACTTCAGTCTCATTTTCAAAATGACTGTCTTGAGAGACCAAATTTTAGCTTGATGGTAAAGGTGCCATTGACGTCAATGGGCATTTGATCACCCCAAGTGGGTGTAATAGTTTCTCCAAGTCTTGGATAGTTACAGAGATGTCCTCCTTTATGGCTGAGCTCAATGACTAATTATTCTGTGGTGTGGAATGAAGATTATTATGATGTTTCCAATAATATTCACAATGTGCTGAGTGCTGTACACACCTAACAGGCACATGGTTTGCCCCAAAGACATCACAATCTAAGACAAAACAGACAGACCATGAAGGGTAGGGGAAGACACAAGTTAGTCAACATGATAAGATTAGCCAAGTTTCGATAATATGTTTGATGACACAACTCAGAAGTTCTCAAGATTTGTACATTATCCTCAGTTGTACCTCAGACTAATCATTGTGAGCTAACTTCTTGTAGATGTTGCTGTAGAAGGGATCTGAATGGGGAGAGGGTAGTTGCCGTTTGGATGAGAACAGAAATGATGCCCCAACTGTTGGGGGACAGAGTAGAAGAAAGCATAAAGACAGTATTGGGAAAAGCAGAAAGAAAATGGAATGTTAGAGGTGAGAGAACAACACCAAATGAGTCAGAAAGGTACTAGAGGCAGTTATATAGGGCTCTGAATGTAAGGAAAAGACACTTGATGTGATGGAAGAGTGGGGGCACATGCAGGGTTTCAGAGAGGGAGGTATATGATTAGGGCAATGGACAAAGAAGCTTAATTTAAAGGTAGCATACTGCATGGATTGAAATGGAGGAGTATGGGTGTCGGGGAGGTAAGGGAGAATCTGGCACTGAGACAGGAGATTGAGGTTCTGAACTAGAGATTTGCCCTGGTATGGGCAAAAAGAAAAGGACAGATCTTTAAGAAAGTTGCAGAGGGTGGAGCAGTAGTATTTGTACATGGTTTGGACGACTGCTCAATTACATGCCTGAGTGACAGACTGAATGGTGGTGGTGGTGATAATAGGAAGAGAGAATGGATGTGGGAGCTGGGAGGTTATGGGAGAGAAATTTGAGTTCATTTTTGGGTCATGATAAACTAAAACTGACAGCAAGTCTGTTATATCATTTACATTCTGCATTATTGTTTTGGTCTATTCTCAAGTCCTGAGTAGAGCTGGACAAAAATTTTCACACAGTTTATTTGACGAAAAATGCAGTTTTGGTCAGTAAGAACTATTAATGAATTTGACACTAATCATTTCAGGTGTTCACAAAACAGCCAGCAGAGGAGGAGTTGGTAGGACTGTAGGGCTCATGGGGGATGTGGGAAACCCAAGTTCAAATCTCTGCTCTAGAACAGGTCTAAACTGGACATTTTTTATTCACTAACAGAAAATTTTCCCAATTTTTCGCAACTGACACCAAACTGAAATATCTGATTCACCCAATTCTACTCCTCAGTGTGCAAGGTATCATGCGACGAAGGCAAAGGAACATAGAGAGTCACTTTCTTCTAATATTGTATTTTATTAAGATAAAGAGAACAGTATTATCTCTAAATCTACCCTGATTCACTCTACAGAATTTGCTTGGCACCTTCTCCCACTCCTTGCTGCCTGGCTTTCTGCTATAGGTTTAGAGAAACAGCACACACATTCTCACTTATAAGGTCACCAGCTTAGAGGTCTTTTGCCAAATGTTTGTTGAAATTAACTATAAAGAAGTAGGCAATTGGGAACTTCAGGTTGATTTAGCTGCTCAGGCTCTAAACAGACCTCCCATTCTTAAGTTTCAAGGTTAAGAAAAGGAACATTTCTATGAAAAATAATCACTGTCCACATTAAGTGGCTGTTTGGCCTTTTAGCTCTCCATATTATGGCTCTATGAGTCTTTACAAAAGGTATGTGGGTGGTGGTGGTGGTGGTGTGTGTGTGTGTGTGTGTGTGTGTGTGTGTGTGTGTGTCAGTGTCAGTCAGGCGGGGGGGGGGGAGAGTTGTAGAAGGAATGAGAGGAAAGGGTTTGAAACCTGCAAATCTCTGATTTTTGTACATTCCTGGATCATAGAGTCTTTTTATAACTTAAAAAAATTCTCCCTCAGTTTATTCCAAGTGTGAACCAAAAGCCTATTTGTATGACCAAGTAATAAACAAGGGTGAATCGTGGATGTCTAGGGAATGGGGGTACTGAACTGTAACAGCTCGGTTACTTCAGTTGCAGATTGTTAAGTCAGAATGAGTTACTGAAAATAAATAGAGAAACTGAAAACTCTGGGCCAATGAAAGATTGCAGCCTATTTTACTTCTTACTAAGATCCCTTCTGTAGTGATCATATACTATTGTATGCTATTATTTATTGTAATAGTTATGAATCAATTATCAGCAAAATATGGTTTAAGACAGCTTAGGAAAACTCTCATGAAAATTTACAAGTCCAGGCACAAGGTCTACTCGCCAGCCCTTTACCCTGATGACTGATGATAATGAATTTTTCAGGGCAGACTTTTTAGGAACAGTTTGTAGAAAGGCATTTTGCAGCACCACACTGCTATGTGGGAGTTTTTATATGAAAGGGCAGGGAGAAAAGCACATATCCCCACCTCACATGGGTGGCCAGCTCCCTTATCTGGTTCTTGAGGGTCGGATGTGGCCATGATTCTGATTACTCCAACTCTTCCCTGCTCCTTTTCAGGTGAGTTGCTGCAGGAGGGAGGGAAGATAAACTTGGCAGTAGCCCCATTCTGCTCAGCTCTTTACACAGGCTGCTCAATCATGGGTCAGACAGTGAGGTTCCTTATTCCCTCCCACTCTGCAACCACACCAGAGCCAACTCCCATCTTGCCCTGTGTATTTTACCCAATCAAAACAAAACAAAAAAATCAACAAACCAATGTACTTGCTGTGGGTGAGGGGACAAATAGAATTTTATAAGGTTGATTTTATACACACACACACACACGCGCACACACACACACACACATCACTGCTCCTAACAGTGTTCCATTTATTTAATTAATATGCCACTTGCGAGCTGCAACTGGGAATTTCTCTGTCTCTCCACAACTCACATACATAACTAATATAACATATAATTTAAGAGTAAAATATATCTAGTTTAGTAATTATGACTGTATAAATAGTGCCACTATAATAAGGGATGGAGGTCTAAAAGTGCTTTTTGAGATGTAGTGTAGTGCCAAATTCTAATTTCCAGCAGAATTAATTGCAGCTTTGATTCTGACAATGGAAGATTTTGTGGGAGTAAAGATATATCTTTAATGAACCCAATTGTAATCTGAGCACATGAAAGTTACAGGTTTAATCTTACACACATATGTTCATTCATAGTTGCAGTCAACTCCAATGGAGATTTACATTTGGCACTATGCTATACCTCACGGGCCAGTTGAGGCCTTGGGGTCTGGCTAAATTATATGGGAGTTAGGCACCAAGGCACTCTTGATAATCCTATGAGATACCTATCTACATCTTTAGGTACCTAAGTACTTTTGAAATTCTGGCCTTTAAGTCTCACAACACTGGAGCAACAATGGAGCAATCCCTAAATACCTTTAAAAAATCTAGGCCCGATAGGGTACTAGAGAGCATTGCCTCCACGTGTTACCTGGAGGAATGCTGAGCAACAGTGAGATCATGGTGGTGATGGGCACTCAAAGGAGTTACATAGCTTTAGCGGATTACAGGGTGGCAGGGTGACTTTCTCCAGTATAGAATGTGTTAGGTATTTTGGTGCAACACTAGTCTTAGTACTTTGAAGACTAAAACATGTTTGCTGGCCTTCTCACAAGGATATTTTGATGTACAAGATAAGGGACAGATTTGATTATAAGGGTTAAGAGCCTAACGATGCAGATAGGCACCTAATGGGATTTTCAAAGGCACCTAAATTGCTTAACTCCCATTGACTTCAATGAGACTTAGGAGTCTAAGGCCATGGCTACACTTGCAAATTTGCAGCACTGAAAACACACCCTCTCCAGCGTTGCAAATTGCGGCGCTGCAAAGCGCCAGTGTGGTCAAAGCCCCAGCGCTGGGAGCACGGCTCCCAGCGTTGTACGTTATTCCCCACAGGGAGGTGGAGTACGGACAGCGCTGGGAGAACTCTCTCCCAGCGCTGGTGCTTTGACTACACTTAGCGCTTCAAAGCGATGCTGCGGCAGTGCTGCCGCGGCAGCGCTTTGAAGTGCAAGTGTAGCCATAGCCTAACTTGCTTTGGCCTTTTTGAAAATCCTAGTAGTCTCCTATCTGCATCTGTAGGCTCCTAAATATCTCTGAAAAGCTGGCTAATTGGGACAATTTTTGTTGTCTTTATAAATGAAACATTTAATATTCATCTTCAAATACCCATACACGTTGACATTTGCCTACAATCTCCAGACTTTTGGATTTACATTCTTAACAGACATGCTTCATTCACAGCACTAAATAGTACATGATTTGCCATTTGCAGTGCACTGCTCTACCAGGTGATCATGCCATGCAGAGTGGCTATTCTCCAGCTCCATTTCCCTCCAAAGGCCCACAGATTGTATAAAGAGTGTTTGCACAGAGACCTTCCACAAGCTCCGGGGGAGGTGAGTACATGCTGTGCATCTACTACTAGAGCTGGACAAAATGTGGGATTTCCAGTATGCAGGAAATGTTGCATTTTCTAGACTTGGTTTCATTTCCCAGGACCGTGACAGTGGTTGAGTGAAAGTGATACCTTTGTCAGTTTAATCACTACTACTAACCGTGGTAAAACTGACAAGAATATTATTTTCACTCTGCCCCTGATAGGGATCCAAGACTCTGCAGCTTCAGCGCAGCCTTGCCATGGTGACTACCCCAGACAGGGGACCTCACGACTTCAAAGTTCCTGGCTTCACAGCTGGAAGTCCTAAAGCCCCAGATTCAGCTGGGGTTCTCAGCATTTCCAGGCTGTGGAACTGGGAGTCAAGCCCAAGGTAGAGCTGTGACACTCTGGGCTGTCAGTCTTCTGGTTCCAAAGCAGGGAGTCTGGAAGCCCCAGCATGGATGTCTGCTCCAAAGCTATGGAGCCTGGTAGATCAGAGATCCCAGTTCCAGGGCAGCTCACATAAGTGTCTGTCCCAGAGCTACAGACTCCAGCAACCCAGGTTCTCCAGCAGTCCACCTAGCAAGCTCGCAGGAACCCAGGCAGATTTTCTTTGATTTGCTGAAACTTCATCAAACTCAAGATGTTTCTGCAAAACATTTTGTGTTCTACAAATTGGCATTTTCTGACAGAACTCTGTTTTCTTGAGAAATTTCTGACCAGTTCTACTTCTCCTCATGCTGTTTTCCAGGCCTTTTCCACCATATTTGCATTCATTTGCTTCCCTTCTTACCTTGCAAAGGAAGGGAACATTTGGTGCATGGTGGGTGAGACACTTGAAAGCTGAAAATTTTAGATAATATATCTGTTTCTTTTGCTGGTCAACCTATTTCTGCCTATTTCCAATGTGAAATTTATATATATATAAGTTCAGAGACAGATTTAGGAACAAAATGACAAAGGAACAAAGGAATAAATCATAAAGAAACTAAAAGCAAAGCACAAAACTTCACAAGAAAAGAAATTGCACCAGATTTTATGAAACATGCCTAGGTTGCTGTAAGACAAAATGTACGTTTCAACTTTAAAGTGATGCTGCTGAAGTGACTGTAAGGCTGTCTTTGTGAAGACCCCTCGTTATTCACTCTTATGACTTCCATATCAAATCTGTTCAGTTTGTAAGTCTGAGAATGATTTTCATAAATGCCTGCACTCAGAATTCTTCCTGGGATCTGAAAAGCAAGAACTGTGTGTGTGTTTGTCTATTACATCACCATCAATAATAAAGAAATTGCAGTTGGAATTTATTTAGCAGTTCTGGGAAAGACACTGTAGTATTCAACTCACCCTGTCCTATCAATTTGTAGTGCTAACAGCAGTAAAATATATTTTTTTGTCAGTAAGCTGATATGATCCTAATGCTCACAGGGAACAGATACGTAAAAAGATGTTATTTTTTAAAAAGTCACTTTTCTGACAATAATCACACTTTAACTCTGAATTTCTTTCTAGTGAATATTTTCTATCAGAATATTTAATAAGACTTTAAACACATTCTAAGTAATATAAAAATGGATATAAACTTAACTAATGAGCCAATGCTGCAATTTTTGGATGTGGGAAGGCTCTTAAAAGAACACATTTTTTGAATCTGGACTACATTGTGACGCCAATTTTCCCATTGTGTAAAACTTATTGCATAATATGACCCTATGTCTTTGATTCATTATATGTGCTTGTATTTCATGCACTTTCTGTTTCTGAATGGAGGATTATTGTGTAAAGGACATATCCTGCAATCATACATAAGTAGCTTTATTCAGGTGATTATACCCACTGTGGACTCCTCATGTGAGTAAAGTTACTTATGTGCACACTGAAAATATTTCCACGATGATGCCCCAAGATTTTACTTGTTTGTTTGCACATTTTGTTTTTTGAGGATTAAAAGCAATGAAGAGCTGTGGTCAAGAGAGGGCCAGACAGCATGGCTCCCAGGTAACACTGTCAGGGAGTTGGGGTAGAACCTCAGGTGCCCAGAGCTGCTGCAGAAGCACAACCTTCTCTACAGGTGATCTTGTATTCACCCCATGGATCATAGGGAATCTTTAGTTTTTTATGGGCTTGATCCTCTCATTTTCCTGCCGGGATTACAGGGCAAACACTACCTCCAGTGAAAGAAGGTAGAGGACTCTTCACAGAGAACCTCTCAGAGTCTGCTTCCCCCTAAGAGGGTATTACTACATTAGACCCTTTGGAAGACATCAGTACTTTTCTCTAATAGGTGAACATGGAGACATTTGGGGGCTTTTGTTTCCCTCCTGCAAAATCTGAGTAACTCCCACTGAAATCAATGGCAGGGAGTTATTCATCCTGGAGGAGATGGGGCTGTCTGGAATAGTGTCCAGGGTCTTCACAGATTTTAGACTTCTTAAAGATATGTGGTCAAATTCTGTGGTCTTTAATTCAGCAAAATGCCCATTGACTTTGATGGGAGTTTTTCCTCAACTGAGGACTATAGATTTTAGACTCTGTGTTGGAGCCAGATCATCAGCTGTTGTAAATAGACAGAGCTAGGCTGATTGATATAGATCATCCAAGGATATGGCCAATGAATTATATGCAGCATGTCTTAATTTTAGCCTCATAAAGATGTGTTACTTTTTATGATTTTCAGCATTCAGGCAACACATCCAGGAATACTAGCTCTACAGTCATCTGGCCGCAGTGTGACCCATACTTCCTTTTCAGAACAGCACTATCTAAATGGCTGCAATCAAATGCAGTCAGAATGTCTGCACTGATGCTTGTTTAAAATACAGCCAAACATATTTTACATACCAGACTGATAATAGTAGCAAATAGGAGCAAAATTGTCCCTTGTTTTTCGTATACCTTGTCTGATAAATATAAGTAGCTAAAATGCTTTTCAAATTACCCAAGAACTCAAAACTGATATATTAACCAATAATGTCCTTATAAGCCACATAGCTGTATTGTAGCAACTTTATCTGTCGTATCTTTTTTGACAGTCTTTTCACTTCATAACCTTGAACAGTGATGTTAAGAAGTAAATGGTTTATATGTAGTTTGTACAGATATTCTTCCCCTGTAAATTTCAGTTGGATAAAAAGTAAGAAAAATCTTATTTGATATTGCTAAAACTTAATTCTTTTTTTTTGCATACTGCTGATGACCTTGTCTAATGGTTAGCTGGAATGGGAGACATTAATCCAAATATTGATCTAGGTCACGCACTTTGTTTCTACTTTTTTTCGCTTTCTATGCAATACAGCAGGAAGGCTAATAAAAATGTTTCTTGGCAGAGGATATTTATTTTGTGATTGTGAAGTAACTATCGCAGTAATTTGGGGGGCTTGCAACCATGTGCTCAGAGTCTACTATGGATACTAAAGTAACTAATATAGACTTCCTTTTTTAGCTAGGCTATGCTCCTTGTCAAATCAGACACCACTTTTAAAAGATGAAGTGAAAACATCTTACATTTATATAGGGAATCCGTTTTAGCTGCACCATAAAAAGAATCTGTCTGAGACACTATGAAATCAGCCACTAGAAAAGCACCCCAATCAGCACAAAATTGGAGCTTTATACATTTAATTAAAAAGAAAGTTTAATGAACTAGAACCACATAGGTACTTGTCCTTGGACAAAAGAAATAGGATACTCTTATTTACTCCTTTCCATGAAACAAGAATGAGGGGATGTTTAAAAAATGGGAAAGGCCACAAATTTTAAAACTGAAAAAAGACAAAATACTTTCCAAACAGTACCTAATTTACTTGCAGAACTTATTATCATGACATCACATTGACATATTTTATCAAGAGCTTAGTATAATTCCAACAAGGACCGGACACTTATGCGGCTAAGAGAGATAAACCCTCATGCTATAGGGCATAAGCCTATCACTGACTGACATAGTTAGGAAGAAAGTTCTCATATGGGCAGGTGATATGATAGTAGTTCACCATGAAATGTCTTGCACCTTTCTCCAAAGCACAGGTTACTGTCAGACAGAGAGAATACTGGACTTGATAAGCAATTGATCTAATCTAGTATGGCAGTTTTTATATTTCTAGGTAGCTACAACCCAAGTGGGACAAAAATCACACTACTGTATTTTAACAACATAAATGCTAATCCATCCAGAACTGTGATGAGACTGAAAGGGAGACTTGAAGATTTCATGCTTTCATCAAAAGGATATAAAAGAGACAATCCCCATCAAGTGTGAATAGTTCTACAAAGGGAGAAGGGTCTTCTATAGGGGAAGCCCAGAAAAGAGGAAAAATCAATCCCAGGACACCCTTCCAAGATAAGTTCTTTAGGAGGACATATTCATTATTTTTAAGGAGGGAGAATCTATGTAGTCCCACAGTACTTAGAAGTATTTTATCTTGTGTTTATCTACACTGATTAAAAAGAGTCGATATAGTCAGATAACTTTGGAAATGTATTTACAAAAAAGAAATAGGTTTTAAATAGCTTATATGAACAAACAGTTGTCTGTTTTCCAGTTTTGTAGCTAATTTTCTGTTCTGCCACTAAAGTGTATGCATTTGAACTGCAGTTTAATTATTGCACAGCCTATGAGCTGCTACTGTACAGCATGCATATAGCAATGGTGAAGGTTTGGAATACAGAGGACATTTTTGTGGCATAGTTCCACCAATGCAGATGTTGCAGGGTAGTGAAAAGCATGTGGTTGATGACAAGGACTGCATCTGCTGACCATGTTTTAAAGTATAATTATGTGAGACAGAACAACCAATGTTTCTAAACTGCTTGCTAATAGACAGCCTCAAAACACTGGGTGATTCAGCTCAGATAAGCACCCAAAAATTCAGATGCTTTAATCAAACTTTACATTAAGTTTCTGAAACACTTGGGTCTTCAGAACAGGGAAGGTATTGTCATGAGAAAAGGCTTTCCAATAAGATCTCTAATAATTCTGCTTCCAGCTTGGCTGGACATATAATGAACACAGTCCCTCTTCTGGCATTTCTACATTTGTGCTTCTGGTCTTGGCTAGAACCTTGCCCACTAATATCTATATAGCTATAGATATTCCAAATACTTCCAGACCTCAAAAAAGACCAGTTCAATGAAAGTTTTAGGTGATGGTTCTGGATGGTTCAGGAGGAGTTCTTAATTTATTTCCTCTGGATCATCTATCTGGGTGAAGCAAACAATTTTTATTTTCTGAATGTGTGAACACTCTTCTGATAAGATTTTTATGAATAAACTCCAGGGCACAGTTTTGCTCTAGTACCAGTGAACAGAGCTTGTCTCAGTGACCGTAGCAAAATTCTACTCCACTGGAAGAAATTGTGAAATTGATCCTGGGAGAAATCTCACAATTTTTAAGAGAAATTTTGGTCCCCCCCCATCTTTCAATTTTGATGTTTTCCACTTTCAAGATTAAAAAAACCCAAACCAGATACATCTGAATCCCACCGCTCACTACGTCCAAAATCATGAATATGTGATATGCTGCTTGACAACAGTAAGAATATTTTTCAAACAGCTTTTCCTCAGGTATAACCGTTTCTGTAGAATTTCATCTTTCAGCTGCATCTCATGTTTCTGCTAGTAAATATTTATCAGTTCATACCTTTATTCTAACTTTTCTGCTGCATGGGAGAAAAAGGTTTTGTTTTGTTTCACAAATTGGGTTGAGATGACCGAAAAACCATGTCTAGCTAGAATGGGCCCCCACCTATATCAGACTCAAAAGCCAGAGACAGTTTTATTGCTTGAACCAGAAATACTTGATTCTTCAGAATACTTGAGAAGTTGGGTTAGGGATGATAATGATTTACATTTATATAGCACTTGTCATCTGGAATGATATAAAAATGCTTTGCAAACTGTGGCATATATTTAGGAGTTACTTCAGGCCCCGCTAAATGCAGCTCTCTCTGGGGCAACACAAAATAAATGTGTAACAGTGCATGGCAACACTACCTATCACTTTAGGAACCAATTTAGAAAAACAATAAAACCAAAGCACTGAAAAGAAGACAGGCCTTTTTGAAGGCTCAAATCTCTTTGCACAAGAACTCCTTTCAATCAGTTTTTTGGCTTCCTGAAAGTGCCTTTTACTGTTAGTTGCCTTTACATTTTTTATCTTGCAAATCCATTTTAAGGCCTGGGTTCTGTAGATCTGGTACACTCATCTGGTATGGCCGCTCTCTTTAAATCATGAATACCCTAGGGCTTTCCTAAAGTTAAGCTCTCCAATTCATTTTGAGGCAAAACCCCAGGGTTGATGACATTTGAAATAATTAGCTGGCCCAGCAAAAGCTGTTAAACTTAATGAAACCAACACCATGGTTCTGTTGGATATCAGCAAAAGCAGGGAATTTTTGAAGGCATAAGAGCAAAACAGATCATAGATCAAGTTAGTGGGTGGATGAAAATGAAAAAGAAGCTCTGCCATGGTGGGGATGGGGGGAATAGAAAATAGGAATCATCCTGTCCAAGCCAGAATGATGAGTTCCTACTTGATTGTACGAGCAGGGCAGAAGAGAAATAAGAGATGAGTATCAAGATGAAGAGCTGGATGGAAAAGAAAAGTCAAGGGAAAGATGAAGTACTGTACCTGGGTGTGTTGAGAAGGTGGAGGGAGAAGGATTGGGTGTGAGGAAGGTTGAAGTGGGCAAGAGAAAGATCATTTTAAAAAACTGGTTAAGCATGGAATAAACAGACAGATATTTATGGCCTTGTCTGAAGCCATTCAAGCTTTTGTATCTCTTAACTCTTCTTCCTATAGAGAAGCATTGACAATTTACAGAAGGACATCCAATAGGTCTATCAGAGCTGCAGCTTGTTGTTTACCAAAATGTGACACTGAAAGTGTAAGCCTCTCTAACATTACCTATTCATTGCTCTTTACTTGTGCTGTTTATGTTGAAAATTATTCTACTGTACTGCTGAGTTGCCAATCTGTTTCCAGGTGCTCTGAAAGGCAGCCAACAGAGCAGTAAATGGTCATGGGTCCCCATTTTAAAATGGGTCTCAATCTGACTTATTAACGTTGCATTCCCAAATTTGTACCCTCAGTCAATTATGGGCAAAATTTAATTTCTGGTCCAATTAATTGTGAACAACCAGCTACCAGATTTGGAGAAAATTGGTTAAAATTACAATTGCATGAATTGCAGGTGGCTGAAACCTCTGTGAATGAGTTCTGATGCATGGTATTGGGATGAATGTACATTTGCTTTCTTCTGATTTTATTTCCTCAGATTTTTCAAGGTGTGGTGGTGCTCTAGATACCCAAATGACAGAACCCACTACTGCCAATTTCAGGTGTGCAGGATGTGAAAGTAGTGTACAGTGATGGAGCAAAATCTGTCAGGAGGAGGATATGAGCTAACAGCATATTTCCATTCTAAGTCCATGGAATCCCATTTCTGCAAATACCGCATGGGAGAGTCTCAGGTGAAATCCATATTCAAGTCAAGTCAATGGCAAAACTCCCTTTGACTTCAATGAGGTCAAGATATCATCCCCCGTCTGTTGCAAGGGTCAGGGGGTCATGTCCAGAGAACCATCTTACATGGGATTTAGTATTGACTGTCATAACAAGGGGTAATGATCTCAAGTTTCAGTGGCGGAGGTTTAGGTTGGATATTAGGAAAAACTTTTTCACTAGGAGGGTGGTGAAGCACTGGAATGAGTTACTTAGGGAGGTGGTGGAATCTCCTTCCTTAGAGGTTTTTAAGGTCAGGCTTGACAAAGTCCTGATTGGGATGATTTAATTGGGGATTGGTCCTGCTTTGAGCAGGGGGTTGGACTAGATGACCTCCTGAGGTCCCATCCATCCCCAGTATTCTATGATTCTATGATTAATTCCTATGAGAACTTGTTCTGAACTCCAGTAATCTTGGAAGTGGGGTTAGAGAGCAGGCATATGGTGGTAGGATCCAGAGAGTAATGCAGAGTGGTTGGCATTCTATGCAAATAGGCCAGGCCCCTGTAGTGCCCCAAGAACTGTATAACTAACTTCCTTGCAGATTTCAGCACATTTCAAGGGTTGAAGGGCCACACGCTGTCTCACTATGCAGGGAAGCAAACCCTGTTCTCTGACCATATGATGTGTGGAGAAACTCCACAAATTTCTGTTCAAAAAATTTCCCACACAAAATCACTCTTCTCATGGGTTTTTTCCACAGTAGGGCTTGATATAATCTTCAATTAAGCTTACCCAGAGGGCTCACACACTTGACAAGTTTTCGTTTGCATCCATAGTTTAATTGCAAAGAGGATTTTCCCAAGCTTTCTTAGCTGTATTATGTCCTATTCATGGAGAGTTACATTTTCATCTCTAACCATGAAAACAGCTTTCAAATTTAGTCAGACATAAACAAAACTAGTAAATTACAGTAGTTAGTAAGTAAGGACAGGAATCTGGTGCCTGATTCTGCATTTCTTATTCACTACAGTGAGCATTTACTCATGTGAGTAAACACTGCTCAGTGCAAGAAAGGCGTGTAGAATTTGGCCTATCATCAGTGACAGGAAATTAAAGTCTAGAATGACTCTGCTTGCAGGAACCAAGGGTGCTGGAACAATTCGTATAGTGGGGGTGCTGAAAGCCATAGAACCAAAACTGTAAGCCCTGTATATGATGGAAACCACTTGAAGTCAGGGGGTGCAACAGTTCCCCAGCACCCCTAGTTCCAGCACCTATGGCAGGAATGTCCTGGATCGGAAATCCCAGCATGAAGAACATTCATAAAATCTTTCCTTCTATCCTGCGCTGTATATTTAAATTCCCTTTTGAAAATAGTTTGGATTCAAGTATTGCTGTCTTCCCCTGTGATATATTATAAAACTTCCATATGACCTAAACCCAAAAGTCAATTCTGTGAAACCTTGATAAATGGACAAGTAACAAGGATCAAATCATACCCTTTTGAGGTGGTGGTAGTGGTGGGAATGGAAAGGGCTTAAACAGAAAATTTCAGCAGATTTCTGCTCTCCATGACTAATGCCACTTCCTTTCAGATTATGGCCTTTTGAATTGCTCTGAATATAGATATGAGAGGACTACATGTCTAGTATAATTGAAACCACAGACCATCTTCAGGGAAGATATCTGCCATTTGCTAAAGCTTTGCTGTGAGGCTGTCCCTAGGAAAGATGACTGCAATTTCCCACTGTTTTAATATATCTGAACCAGAGCCTCCCCACAGGGATGGTGGCCATCATTTCACTGTTGCACATCTCGCCATCTTGAAACCCATCGGTGCGAGACACAAGGAATTGAAACGTGTAACAAATGTCAAAAACGTGGAACCGTCTTGGTTTTGTTGTCCAGTGTGCTGTTATTGACAGATTATAATGACTTTTTACTATAAAACCTTTTGTTGACCAAGTTCTCACTGGCTGAAGTATATAAATCGGTTAAAAAACCAGGGAACCCTAGAAAAACAGAAAATCCATCCTGTGTAACCATAAGTCTCCCTGCCTACACATACTGGTTATCTGCAAGGATGTAACATTCCCTCACAACAATCTCCCTCATTTTATATTTCCCCTTATCTGCTGGAGGCTAAAGAAAGTTCCTTGTGAAGATGCAGAATCTGTCACTGTCAATAGAAACATGCTGTGTGGGCATTAGGGTAAGAGGTGTCTCATGATTTTGCATTTCTTGCCAGGAGTTTGCATTAACACAAAATCTTAATTACCACCTCAGCAACATTAACAAATAATCAGCCTATTCACATATGTAAAGGGTCTTTATTATGAGCTTCAGAGAAGTATTTTCAGTGGAGGCTGCTAAAAGGTTGCATCACTTCCCCTCCTCAGCTGCTGCTGGTCAGGTTTGGTGGAGGGGATGTTGGCGGATTGCTTGTGCCACTCAATCTCCCACTCTCCCAGGTAGTATTTCTACCACTGGGGTCCTTCTGCTTTGGGCTGGAGTGTAGCTAGCCCAGAATCTCTCAAGTTCAGAGTCAGGGAGCCTAATTACTAAAGAGGACATTTCTTCTCCCTCTGGTTAGAATACTGTATATTTATGTTTGGGAAATAGAGAGGACATAGGAAGCAAACAAATTTTTGTAATCGTATTAAATACAAAAGATCAGCAGGAGATATAGCATCTCTATTTGCTTTAGCTGGAGTCAGTTATTTTAGCTTGAGCTCTAACCGAGTAAGACACTGTCTACACTACAACTATAATTGAGTCAAGGGACTTGGTTCCAAGCTGACTGGCCTATGATGCAATTACAACATGGTTTATGAGCTGTAGTGGAGCTGGGACCTACCAGAACAAAGTCTCTGTAACTAGAGCCTGCTGTGGGAACACTGTTAGCTTCCATCTACTCTAGAACTTTGAAACCATGATGTAAAGGCATTGGGGGCAATCAGATGGGAATTGAGTCCACTGACTCAATCACGGCTGTAATTTTGACAAGCCCTAATTCTTAAAACAGGTTAAAAGCTGAAGGGGCAGAGTTGCAGTAAGTGCCGTAGGTGAAAGGTGATGGGGGGGAGGGGGGAGGGAAGATTCACTGTACTACAATCTGAGGTTCAGTAAGCATTATACAAGCCTCTCTGTGGGATTCCATGTGCATTTTACAGTATTTTGCTTTTAGTGACTCTCAGAATATTTGATGCATTTGTTTGTTTTAAACACGCAACTTGCAGTGCAGTGTGACACATATAATCCCTTTACTTCAGAGAGGTGTTACTTTTCCAGTCTACTAAATACAATCCTTTTTATCAAGGGAGGATGACTTTCCTATTTCAATAAGTAAGCTCCGTTTGCCATGATTATTTACATACTATTCATTTCTCTTTGCATTTAAAGGAGAAATTACGTGTTTGACTCAAAGCAAAAACATTTTAGTCTGTGGGTGTTGGAAGAGACTTGGCTTTGGCTACACTTGCATTTCAAAGCGCTGCCGCGGCAGCGCTTTGAAGCGCTAAGTGTAGTCAAAGCGCCAGCGCTGGGAGAAAACTCTCCCAGCGCTGTCCGTACTCCACCTCCCTGTGGGGAATAACGGACAGCTCTGGGAGTGCGGCTCCCAGCGCTGGGGCTTTGACTACACTGGCGCTTTGTAGCGCCGCAATTTGCAGCGCTTTGTAGCGCCGCAATTTGCAGCGCTGCAGAGGGTGTGTTATCACCCTCTGCAATTTGCAGCGCTGCAAATTTGTAAGTGTAGCCAAGCCCTAAGACTAATATATCAAATCATAGCAGACTGTTTTGTCAGTGAACAGAAGGAAAGGAACCCTCAGTTACTCTATCATGAGGAATCTGGCAGAATCTGGCTGCCTGGAACATTTCCATATTCAGGATCACGTCTGTCTCTTTTTGTAAGTGAATGGGCTGAATTTTCAAATTGTTAGGACTTAATTTTCTATTACACTGTTTTTGTTGCTGCTGTTACTCTGACAGCATAAGGAGGTAGAAACAGGCCCCGAGTGTCACCCCCAGGCTCCTAGGGTAAAATCTTGGCTCCGTTGAAGTCAAAGAGAATTTTGCTGTTGACGTCAGTGGAGTCAGGATTTCATCATTGCTGTTTACCTACTTGATCTCAATGTACAATATTTTCATACAAAGCATCCAATAGATTGTAAACTCTCCAGGGTGAGAACCTGTTGTTTGTCTGATATAGTTCAACAACTGTACAGTGGTGTGCATGCCTATTAAAATGATTACTAATTAGCCAACATGAAAGTGGAGAAATCTGATAGATAGATGCTAAAAGGAGATCAGACATAAACATACTACTGAAGGCAAACCATTACTCTGTGAAATAAGCCTTTCAATCACTGGAAAATGCGCTATCTTAGATAGTTGTACTTTTCTTTCCTTCTTTGAATTCCATGTTGATCATTTAGGTAGTAAAAGAAAAGGCTGAGCAGGTCAAAAATTAAAAAAGGAGACGTGGGTGGAGCACCTGGAAAAAAGAAGTTAGTATCTGCCAGGGTTTGGAATGGAGATAGAAAGGCAGAATTGAAGGAGTAGGAAAAAGAAAAATTGTTAAACGAGTAATTTAGACTGGAATGGAAATGGAAAATAGAGAGAAATGGAAAATAGAATAGGGACGTGGCTCAAAAGACAAAGATTAAAAAAAAGAAGAAAAGAAACAAACCACAGAAATGAAGAGTTGCAAATGTAAGAAGTGCAAACCTGTATATACAATAGTGAAGATAGCAAAAAGGAGTGACAATCCAATTATTAGAATAGGGGAAAAAGTCACATATATGGAAAGTTATTTTATTTAAAAGGTAATGAAGAAAGTCTCCAGAGTCCTGTAAAAATCATTTTTGTTGTGAACTTGTTATAGAATTTAACATTTATAATCTAATTTCAGTGTCTGTTGCTGGAGTGGCCAGAGCTCAAGGGCAGACAAACAGGAAGGCCTACCATCGAAATCAAACCTAAATCCAGACACAAACCTGGTTTTCAACTTACAGCCTGACTCTAAATCCCTTTAAAGTTTGCTTGTCACTTAATTGCACTACAAAATCTTGGCAGCCTCCTCACATCACAATTCTAAGCTGTCAAAGTAAGGAAAAGTACATCTAAAACCTCACTAACTACTGTCAACTTTTAGAAACTATTTTCTGACTGAAATTATATACAAGCAGTAAATTCACTGTGTCAGGTCATAAGGCCTGAGCTAGAAAATTAAGGCCCATCAAGCTTACTTGGGCCCTTGTTTTATTAGGTGGCCTTTCTGAGATAATAAAGCCCACCTTAATTTATCATATCCAGAACTAAGGGGCTTTGATCTGAAGTTTCATGTAGTGCAGCTTTCATTTGAACTGACATACAAATAAAAAACTCAATTAAAATACTCAAAAAAAATGCTCCCAGGTCACTCTTTAGTTACAATTACATGCACGGGTAGTGACACACTTTTTAACTACTATACTGCCTTTAAACATCTGGGGTATATCCAGCAAAGTGTAGTGCTATGACCATATGCCATGTGTTTTGATGAGCTACTGAAACCAAAGGGACCTCCTCAGGAAAAGATAAGTCCTAGACATGTTCGATGGTTGCAGCACACAAAGGATTAAGCACTGTGTGATTCTGCAGATGGTGAGCATCCTTCCATAACAGTGACACCACAATAATCCCGTGAATATATGCTAACTAATTAAACATTCTGGTGAAGTTGCATACCAGAAGCAAATCTCTGGTCCCTAAATGCTCCCAAAAAGGGAGACTATTCTATAGTGCTGATAAAAGCTGCTTTCAGATTTCAGGCTGGGATCACTAGCTATGCCACAGAAAACAAAAATGGGATTTCAAAACAGAATATCCCAAGAATCATCTCTGATAATAATTAACAGACTAGTTCCTGTTGAACATTTGGGCATGACTGTGATCTTATTTACTGTACAGCAGCTTTGCATAGATGTAATGCCACTGATTTAAAGGGTGCTACCCCTGACTCACACTGCTGTATAAGACTAGAAGCAGGTCTCTTGCGAGCACATAACAAGATTCAATATTCCTATGCCATGGAAAGACTATAATGGGTAGTATGATCCAGTAGCAGCTCACTGAGTTCAGAGGGCTGCCTCAGGCTTAATTTGAAGCAAGCTCTGCAAGATCTTCAGCATAGGCTTTTACTTGTGGTTTTATATTATATTACTTACATAAAACAAATTCTCCAGTGTTCTTTCTAATTCTCCTCCCATCCTTGGGAAAGACTTCAGCAACACTCATGTCCATGAGCAACCCTACAAAAACAAAGCAATAATAAGTGTCAAGAGGATGATGATTACAGATAAGTCTGAACCACGTCTGAATCCAGATTTGGCTGCAAATCCAAATTTTGCAGCTGCCTCTTTTCTTTTCTCTAGAATAGGTCAACCCCAAGCTCTTGGTCAAAACAGCTATGAGCTTCCGAACTGTAGATCCAGGCTAGGGTGCAAATGTTGTGGATGCTTCTATCTTAAAAATAGGCTGAGCTAAAAAACACACTCTGACATTTTGAGATGATTCAGATCCAGATCTGAACACTGTGGCTCTCATCTCTAATAATTATAAAATAGAGAGGAAAAATGTACCAAAAAGGATGAAAAATACCTTGACAGTAGCCTTTTAACTCCTGTAGAACATAACAATCAATGTTTTATTATTCTTCAGAGGCAATACATTATGGCAAGCTGTTCGTTACATTCATTAGATAGGGATTTTTTCCTATCTACTGTCAGTCAGTCAAAAAAAAAAAAAAACCAAGAAGAAACACAGTATTTGATGGCACATTTTTCTGCTAAGGCTGCTTCTTGAGGTGGTCCAACAGGTCTAATGTTCAGATTTTATCAGGACCAGCAGCTAGACCAACAAATATATCAGTGTGATCGATGAAAGAAAAATTAACACACACACACACAGTCAGAATGCAATTCATATGGACAGAAAAAGAGAGGTGAGCTTATAACAAAGAAACAGAATTTTTCGTGGAGAAAAAACAACTTCAACTATGATGTTTCTTACATTTTGTTTAAACAAACAAACAAACAAAAATGATGAGTGATATCCTGTAGCAAATAAATCCAGGGAAAACCCAGCTCCAGAGACTTTGGACCTGATTTTGATCTCATACTAGTGAAAATTACCAGTAACTCTGACACATCACAAGAGTTACACCAGTGTGAAGTGGAGTAAGTGAAATCTGAATCAGGTGCCTTGTTTGTAGGCATGCTATAAATAAGTAAGCACTCCTCTCTACTGCTGCTGGAATTATTTGAAAAGACTTATACTTGCGCAGACCCCTGAATCTATGGCATAGGCTTTCTGTTCCAGCAGAGATGTGCTTGGTGCAGGACCAGAAAGGTAAGGCAAAGTTATATTACTCCAGCTTTATGCTCCCCAGCTCCCAAGGCCATCTGGCACCCGCTCATTCTCTGGTGTAAAATAGAGTAGCTTTTAAATTTGACTGCCTATAGTGCCAAGAGAGGTGTTCTGACAGCTGGGGATGGAAGGATGCTCCAGCTATGCCCTCCTTTCCTTGGTAATGCCACCTGTGCAAGGGTGAGGAAGGAAAGGAATAGATCAGTAGCTTCTGTGTTGGCGCTGTGGCACCCAGGGATTCTCCTACACAGGTGGTGGTGTGGGGGAAGGTAGTAGAGCCCTGCATGGGAGTAGTGTAGAGCCCTATAGTGGGACTGGGATCCTGGGCAGGACCCACTGCCATAATGGTGGGAGTGGGATTCAACAATAGTCCCATGCAGGGATCTAGAAGGTCACAGGTATCTAGCTGCTTTACACCACTAGAGCAGTACAAAATGTCTGAGTGGCCCCAGTTTGTTCCTCTTCTAAAGAGGACTGTCGGAAATTAGGGCAAGTATGTCCCACAGCTTTTAGAGCTGAGGATGAAGGATCAAAGCGAGAAACTAAAGTACAAAACAGAAACTGAATAGTCAGCAACTGTATAAATGAAGAAGCAGCAGCTCTTCTTCATCCTTCTCCTCCCCTTCATCCTTGTTTTCATTCATCTATGATATAAGCAAAGCGTGCCATTTGAAGGAACACCTTCGTGAAAGGAGACACTGTGGTAGGTCACCTATAGGAGAAACTGGTGGAATACTTTCCTGGTAAATACTGAAATATGAGTAGGGAAAGAAATGTTTAGCTGGTTACTTGGTGGAAGTGAAGAATGTCTGTTATTTGGAGAGGCACACATATTAGTAGAACTTGAAAGGTTAAATAGATATAAATTCCTGAGGGGTAATAGTGCAATTTAAGACTATGTTGAACGCTAGTAATATAATGGTGAAATATGCTCAACAGTGCTGCTACCTAGCATTTTCAATTTTAGCCTTATCCATACAGTAGAGCGATGTCTTTTTATGATATATTTTATTGTGTATTTTACTATGTATTTGCATTGTGTACTTCCATTGTGCATTCTTGTTGTGTATTTTAATATGATATATAACTCTGCTACAACAAAAGCTGATGCAATAAAGCTTGAGTGATTGATGCTGCTCGTGCACTGAAGACTGATACTATGAATCAGTTTGAATTTACAATTTGGCAGTAAACTAATACTGATACAAAAGCTATTTGTGAAGCACAAAGCTTGTCCTCTTATATTCTGTTAGTGTTTACATTATGTTTCTGACTGGATTAGAGGTGTCCATTAACTTACCTAACTGGGATAACAGGGGTAAAAAATAAATATATTCCTTAACATCACAGGGTATGATATACTGTGTGATTTAAAAAAAAATACCAGTCAGAAATCCTGAATTCACTTTCTACTTGTAGTTTTGTCCTTGTAAAGAAACTGAATATGATATGCAGGATTTCCCTACAGCACAGCTGCATCTTTTAAATATAGAAAGCTGTCAAGATGTTCATAAATAAAAGTTACTTAAAGCAGGATATAAGGATAAGATCATAGAAATGTAGTGCAGGAGGCAATATTGAAAGGTCATCAAGTCCAGTCCCCTGCTCTGAGGCAAGACCAAGTAAACTTAGAGTATCCCTGACACCTGTTTGTCCAAGCTGTTCTTAAAGAACTCCAATGACAGGGATTCCATAATCTCCTTGGGAAGCCTATTCCAGAGCTTAACTATCCTTGTAGTTTGAAAAATTTCCTACTATTGAACCTAAATCTCCCTTGCTGAAGATTAAGCACACTACTTCTTGTCCTACCTGCCACTTGATCCTCATCCTCTTTATAACAGCCCTTAACATATTTGATAACTGTTATCAGCCTCCAGTGAGCCTGAAGCCCCAACCTTTGGCCTGCCTTCCTCAGGGCTGAAACCCTGAGTGCTGGTGCTCCCCAGCGCACCTGGTGGAGCTTCATTTAGGGGAGGGAAAGGGAAGGTGGACACCTGTCCCCCTCCTCTTATGAGTCAGCTCTGGGCACCAGCTCCCCCAAGCCCACCAGCATGAAACTAGTCACTCCTCTCTCTGCATTAGTTCCCCCTGCACTAATTGCCCACAGCCTCCCAGAGTTTTGCAATCTGGTCAAAAGCCTCTGGCAGTCCGGATTGGATTGTGGTCTGCCTATTGACTACCCCTGCTCTAGGTGCTTACAAACTGATTGTTTAATTATTTGTTCCAGTATCTTTCCGAGTATTTAATTTTGGCTGATTAGTCTATAATTTCCTGGGTCCTCTTTGTTTCCCATTTTAAAGATATATTCTATATTTGCCCTTGTCTGGTCCTCTGGGATTTCACCTGTGCTCCATGAGTTCTCAAAGGTAATTGGTAACAGTTCTGAGATTGCTTCAGATAGTTCCTTAAAGATGCTTTTCTTTAGAGCAAGTTGGACAGTTCTCCCTACTGATCTTCACTTTGGACCCGATTCTGAGAGATGCCTAATACCCACAGCTCTCCTTAGCAGAGGTAGGCAGCACTTGCCTGAAGACAGGCTCAGCAGTCTAAGATCGGTTATGGAAGGAAGGGGAGAGGAGGGGAGGAAACCCTATCAAAATCTGCCAGCTACAGGATGGGGTGGAACTAGACCTCCTGAGCACATTAGCTGAGCTTTGCAACAAACAAAAAAATAACAATTATGATTAAAATGACTCCAGGAAGCCCCTCAGAATAGAAGATTCCATCCCATCATGCTTGATTGGGGAAAAGAGAGAAGCTAGTGCAACTCAGTCAGTCTTGTTTCATCTCCTCTCTCAAAGGGAGAAAGGGAGACTGGCAGCTCTTCCTGTGGCTGGAACACTGCTGAGTTGGTCGGACAAAACAGCAGCCTGCTGATCTCCCCAGAATAACTTCCCTGTTCTCGCAACACATTGCCAGTTTGGGATTTCTTTGAAGTGGGGGACAGACATTAAGAGTATCAGATTCTTGGCTGGCCTTAACCATCATAGCTCCCTTTACTTTTCTCCAAGTTGACCTGACAGATTCCTTGGTGGGGATACAGAACTTTCTCCCTCCCACAGCTAGCAGATGTCTTTTGGTGTATGCAGGACAGATCAGGGTTAAGGTCTCTTTTTCCTGGAAAGGGTTAACAAGCTCAGTAACCTGAGAAACACCTGACCAGAGGACCAATCAAGGAACAGGGTAATTTCAAATCTCTGTGGAGGGAAGCTTTTGTCTGTGTTCTTTGTTAGAGCTCTCTTTGGATCTAAGAGAGGTCACTCATGTCTCCAAGTTCTCCTGGAGTAGTTTCTACTATTTAATAGTGAGTATTAATTAGAAAGGCGGATTAGTCTTTTGAGTTGCTTTCTATATTTGCAATTGTGTGTTTGCTAAAGGAAATTCTTTATTCCTGTTTGCTGATATTGCTTTTACTGAGGGAGAGGGAGGGGGAGGGGGAATTATCTCCAGAGATTGATAAGTTTAGACCCTGTATTGTTTCATCTTGGTTACAGAGACAGTGACTTTTCTTTTTTTATTCTTTCTATTAAGGACTTGGTTGGTCTTTCCTTGGGTGGATTCTCAGGGAAAGGGGAGGGGGAGGTATCCCTCTGTAGTTAAATCCCGGTGTCCCTCCTAGGAAAAGGGAGGGGGGAGGAAGCAGGGGGGAATGGTTTATTTCTCCTGGGTGTAAGAACTCCATGGATTTGGGGCTCTTGGAATCCCCTAGGATTTTGGGGAAGGACTGTGTCTCAATCCACATACCTGATTGAGTGGTGGCAGCTTTTACTAGATCTAAACTAGGATTTTAGTTTAGAGGGAAACCAAGGCAGGTCCCCACATTGGAACCCAACAGCTCCAAGTGGGGGTGAGACCTATGACAAGGGCATGTTTCTTTCCCCTCTAGCAGCTGATCTCCATAGACAGCTGCTGCTGTTTGAAGTCTCTTGCTCCTCCCCCTTGTTTACCCTTGCCAGGCTTTTAAGCAGTACAGTGGGAAAAGAACAAAATGGGCTAGTTAGAGAAGACCTCATAATGGGCTAAATTTCAAGTCATTAGGAAGAAAAGTAGGCATTAGCTCGAGATTGCTCAATAACTCACTCTAGCCTTTCTGGCCTACAAAATGAGGTCAATGATGACTCAAGCTGCCCTCAAACCCTACAGTTAGCACTGACAGGCCCACGGAGAAACACAGGCTGTTTAGAAATTTTTAAACGGTGTCAGCTACATTGATTCCAGTGCTATGGAATAGGGACAGCATAGAGATTTTACAGTTTTCCTCACTCACAATGTAAATAGCATGTTAATTGTATCCATTTGCGTGAAATGAAGTAAAATATTTGGGAAGTCCAGGAACATTAGAAATATTTGAAAAACTCATGAGTTGCAGATGATTTTCTTTCAAGAGTAAGAAAAAAGAGAGAGAGAGAGAGATCCAGGTTCTTGGCTGCTATTAGGGTCTCACATATCAAAGCAGGGCAAGCTGAGATCTTCCTGGGGGAGGAGAACTGTGGTGAATCACTTCCCAGCCCCACCCAGCAGTTTGTTTAAGAGCAACAGAATGGGGAGGCTGCCTGTCACCCTGGCAATGGGATGAAGCATCATGGAGCAAATGTGGCATATGAAAGGGAAGAAGGGCAGGATCTAATGGGGAAGATGATGGCCCATAAAAATACTGATAGGTGAGAGTCCTATGAATCCTGATTTGACTAGCTGTCCTCTGTCATTGCTTATAGGGGGCAAGAATCCAAAGCTAAGTTTTGCGAGAAATAGCACATGCTTCAATTCTTACAGCTTCACTGCAAATTATTTTAGAAGGTGGAAATGCTGGATAAGCAGATAAGCTGGGTAAGCATGCTTGCCTTGTTCCTGGATAAGAGTTAACTTCTGTTTAAAAAAGCAACTGCTAGTAAAAGTCCCAGATGTATGATATAACATCAAATACACACTCCCCCAGTAAGCTATTGTTATTGGTGAAGAGCAATCACTGGAAACTTCATGAATTTTAATGGGACAATTACACACTGATCAATAATGTTACATTTAATGATTTCTTTTTCACCAACTTTTCAGTGTTGTCAGTTGACCTTTAATGGGGATTCACTGATGCAAAACACCTCTCCAGTAGAATCCAACATAATGAGGATAGTACTTTTAAAAGCTCAAGTGACACCTTCCAATTCAACTAATGAAAAGTGATCCTGAATTATCTGCTGTAATGAAAATATCAGAGAAGAGAATTTTCTTTGCCTCCTGAAGTCCTAGCCATTGTCCCTGACAGGCAGGTTCCAATGAAGACAGAGCTCATTAATTATCTTCAGGTTTTCTTGCTGCTAAACTCAGCCAATAGGACATTTGAAACTCCAACAGTGCCCTTGTTTGTCATGGTGAAAATAATAAACTTGGAAGTTAGATTCTATCAAGACTGAGATTTGTAAACTTGATTTTTCACAGAGAGGTAAGGAAACTAACCTGAACTTTGGTAAATGATAGGGACTAAGAAGTGTGGGGCATTTAATAGTATTGATCTGAATTATCCTTTATTCTTGATATCCCTGGGTCAGATTCTTGGCTATGGTGCAGCTACTCTGTGCCACAGAAACAGGGAAATCTGGCTGGATTCAGATCATCCAAGTTCAGAGAGGATCCTGTTATGGATATAACCATTGTAGTGGCTTCTACACCACCTCTCATATCAGCATAGAAAGTGTGACTTGGCTTCCCCAGCTGCTGTATTGGGGTCATTGACAACTGGCATAATTTATGCTGGGGTGAGGCCCAGCAAAAAGTGACCCAGGATTGGGGGAATGCAAAAATGAATTTATGCCAGCTTTGCATCTTCCTCCTGACTTGTGCTTTGTGGGTAATATTTTCAAAAAAGCTTCAGGGACTTAGAAGCTTAAGCCCCATTGACATTCAATGAGGTCCCTGCTATGGCAACTGGAGGTGTTCAGCACCCCTCTGGAGGCATTCAGAACTTCACAACATCAGACCCTTTGTTAGCATCTTGATAATCCAGTGCATGAAAAAAGATGTTTTCCCAATACTGAAATGCCATAGAAATGCCCATAAAATAATTACAAATAGTGGAATCTGGTACTAATCTTTGTGTGATATGATGTAAATGGAAGGTAGATGTCAAATTATAGGGTTTTGAATTGTACTTGAACTCATTGATTGCTTCCTTTGCCTTTTTTTTGTGTGCTTGATTGAGGATTTAGCAAAGATTCCTACTTTGCTATAAAGAGAGAATTTTTTGCTACTGCAATGTGACTTTATCTGACAGCAAATAGAGATTTGAACCTCACACTTTAACCACCCTTTATATGCTTGGGGTCTGGCATAATTTTAACCAGACAAGACACAATTATTTTTAACTTGGTCTCCGTTCCCTAATCCAAAACTACCATGTGTGGATTTATGAACTTTCAGAGGGAAGCCAAGGAAACATGGCCATTTGCATGGCTAGATCTTTACAATGTCTCTTTCTAGAGATATCACGTCTTTACTTTATGGAACTAACTGTTATTTCACTAATTTGGCTCTAAATATGTTAAAAGTTTTGAATTAGGTATTTTTTATGTTTACAAAAGTTACAAGAATTAATAGATATATGACTTAGTTGATGGAACATTGTGGTAATTTATTTATAAAGGAAAAAGCTTAATGCTATTTGAATTCCTTGCCTTTATAATGTACGACAGCAAGGGCCAAATTTTGCGGTTAAGGACAGGCCATTGTTACACTGGTGCATGGCTGGATTGCAGAGGGGAAGCTTTGGGAAGGATTATGCCTAAAAAGGCATCATCTCTCCCCGAGTTCCTTAGCATGTGAGGGAAGTGCACACATTTCACCATCCTAGTGTGACCAGATAGCAAGTGTGAAAAATCGGGACGGGGTTGGGGGGTAATAGGAGCCCATATTAAAAAAAGCCCCTAATATTGGGACTGTCCCTATAAAATCGGGACATCTGGTCACCCTACACCATCCCTTTGGATGGGGCATTATGCACCCTCTGTGCAGCTCACTTGTTTGGAGGGGCTTGGAGTAGAGAGGAAGTTGAGACTAGGCCCTTGAGGTGATTTGTGACCGCAGGAAGGTAGGGAGACCAGTTGCTGTGCTGCTTGTACCCTCTCTCTCTATCCCTTACTCACAAGGGCCAGGTAAAATTTGTCCCAAAACATTCTACCCTCTGTAGTTATTAAGCCTTGTCTTCAATGGGAATTTTGCCAGAGAAATGACTGAGAATCAGATTCATTACTAATACAGATTAATATAGTACTATAAATGAACCCACATTACAGTACATACAAACTATATGATTCCCAAAGAGTTAATCTAATCCAGCCAAGATAAAACATGGGACTTTTCAAATAAGGCTTGAGTGAAGGTGTGAAGCCAAAGTGGGTGAACAGATAAAGCGTTATTTGCTCATCATCCAAAGGATTTTTAGATGTTCTGACAGGTGTGGAAAGCTTTCATAATATTCACATGGTACAACAGAAATATACTTAGTATTAAAATAATGCTAATACAGCATTGACCACAAGGCTTATAATGTGTTCCCTAGTACAGCACAAGATCAGCATGCATTTAAGATTTTATGAAAAACAGATGTAATGCTGTATATTGTTTTGTTTCTTGAACAAAGAAAACAGTTGTTTAAATAGTTTCATTAAATCCAGAGCATTTGGAGATGATCAAGATAAGTGAATATATAGTGTTGTTTTTGACAGAGAATAAAATATATGAATGATTTCTAATAAAAGCACATCTTTGAGATTTGAAATCATTGCCTTTGCACTATAAAACAGACATTTTAGCTGCTACTTTACCTACTCTTTACCTACCAGCCAATGAATTTCACGTATTGGAGAGATGTTCTCTTTGTATGAATGTGAAACTTTATGAAAATTAGACTAACTTTTTCTGTGTTTTTCTTCTTCTTCAAATAAAATAAAAACAAATGAGAATAAGAGTTTTCCTGCATCGTGGATAAAAACTACACCATAAAATGTGAAGCAATTTTTTACAATTTTTTTTTAGTAAGCTTTTTGCTTCTGCACATACCTAAAGAATACATTTTCAGTGCTTGGTATTGTCATGACAATACCAAGATTCCCATCAAGGTTGTTTGTGGATAGTTGGTAATAGTTTATGCTCTTTTTCTAACTTGGCTTGAGTCAATGCTGTGACTATCAATTTTCTTCCACTCTAGAAACAATTTATTTCCATAGTCAAAAAATAACACAGTTTATATCCAATGTGACAGTGTTAGATAGATGGGAGTATCAAGTGGGTTGTCTTACTTTAAAAAATGGCTTTAGGTCACCAAAAATTGCCTGCATTATAGTAGGTGTATGTTTAAAAATAAGCACATTCCTGTGAAGTTCAGAGATTGAGCTGAAGGGTCAGAACCTAATGGTATGAATTGGCATAGCTCTACTAATATCAATTGAGGTACGCCAATGCACACCAGTGGAGGATCTAGACAACTGTGTGTGTTGTACCATTGACATTAATAGGAAGGCTTTGTTGCCCTTCTTATCCCAAACCAAACTGTAGTAGATGTTACTGTCAAGATTAATTGCTACCATCTGGTTCTAGAAGGATTACAGATAAACCCTAGTAAATCATGCATGCTGTTTTCCCAGTGTAGTGAATTTGCATATGATCTGACAACAATGCAGCATAGAAAAAAACAATGCTTTGGAAACACTGAGAATCAATAGAGGGGATGCCTGGAAATGAGCTGTTGCTGGAAAATCTGGGAGCATTAACCATGCTGTCAATTGCAAAAACATTTAACTAACAAGTGTGCTAGATATCTTTTTATCATTCCCAATTATAAGAGCACAACGCCGCAAACCATAACCCTACAGTAAACTGCAAGAGTTTTGGGCCATCACTACAGAATACAACAATACAAATTATAAGAGAATAGGGACAGATTGTTAGCAGCATTTGTATTTTTTGTTTGACTGCCAATACTGTTAGCATAAAGGAGCTACCTTGACAACATACACTATAATAATCTTCTTATAGATCAGCAGTGGTGCATTCCGTTCAGAATCTATGGAGTTCCACTGTGCTTCCAGGACCATTTTCCAGCAACCTCAAAATGTGTCACGTGCCATCACCTCCTACCAACTTCAAAGCACTTAATGATGCACACCACTTCACAGGATCAGGCCCAAATTGAATAAGCACGAGAAGTTTACATAGTCTCAATCTTTCCTGGAGTTTCTATGGCTAAGCCCCCCTGGGTTCCTGCTTTCATAGCTGGCTTTAATCTTTAAAGACACATTACTCTAGTACATCAAAAGTGCCCCAAAGCTGTAAAACAATTCCCTGACAGGGGAGAGTGAGCTATAATTAGCCTCTTCCTCCAGGAACCATTACTGCCACCATTGGCAGTTTATTATTATTCATTGTTTAAATAGTTCCAAAACATTTACAGACAGACTGGCTACAGATCCTGTGGCTTGGCCCTGCTTCTGCAGTGGTTTCCGTATTTGCTGAATCACTGAGTGTTATGGGAAGTGATTATGCCTCTCAAATCCTTGTCTGTTCTATTTAGGACTCTACTAAAGTAAAACTATTGTGAGTGGTTTGAATGATGCTAATGGAAATGACTTCTTTCTAATTTGTCATTAGTTTAACACTGTTTAAATGTTTTTGTGCCAAGTCTGAATCTTTGCATCTCTTGGTTAGCTTGGCTCTTACAAAGATTTGATCAAATTATGATGATTGATTTACTTTATCAGAGGGGTAGCCGTGTTAGTCTGGTTCTGTAGAAGTAGCAAAGAATCCTGTGGCACCTTATAGACTAACAGACGTTTTGCAGCATGAGCTTTCGTGGGTGAATACTTCGGCTTGCATCCGAAGAAGTGGGTATTCACCCACGAAAGCTCATGCTGCAAAACGTCTGTTAGTCTATAAGGTGCCACAGGATTCTTTGCTACTTCTTGATTTACTTTAGTTATTGTACAATTATTGCACATAGGGAAGTGAGTCCATGTCCTTCCCATCTTACAAGATGGAAATAAAAACACACCCCTATTCTGTGGGAACAAAAAATGGGAAGTAACTCTTGCAGTTTGCTCCTATGAATAAACAATGCTAAAAATAGTATGTACATACAAAATATGATAAACCGGGCTGTTTCCGCCTTACCCTCAATTAACCAAACAACAACAAATTAGCAACTGGCACAAGATGTTGGTTCAACTTCACCTCAGCTAGCAAGCTCCTATGCAACAAGGCACAGAATTTTAAAGTTATTTAGGCCTTGCTGTGTTCAGGGTTACAAGACCTAAGTGACTTAGGGTATGTTTACCTGAACACTTGCTGCGCAACAAGCTGAGGTATAAATCTACAGTGTTCCAGTGTAGTGCAGTAATTGTCTGTGTGGCCCCTGCTGCTGCACACTAAAGGTTCCCGAGGGCACATTGGCATATTGCAGTTTGAAAGTGCACTAGAGAACTGCAAGTGCGCAGCAGCAGGGTCCACACAGGCAGTGTGACATGCTGAAGCTCCATTGATTTATACCCCTGTTTGCTGCACAATATGTTCATGTAAATGTCCCTTAGATGGTTACATCCTATTTGCAAACGCATCAGAGCTATTTTTAATGCTCAAGTGAGAGCCATGCAAGCCAAAACCTGTAGACCCAGACTCTGAGACTCACTGCCATTTTTTTTTTGCCATGTAGACATATCCTAAGTCTCACTGAAAATCAATGGGGTTTAGGATCCTAATTGCCTAAATTACTTTTGAAATTGAGACTTAATCCTTGCAATGCTGAGCAGAGCATGTCTGAATACTTTAAAAAATCTAGGCCCTAGTCTCTGAGACTTAAAATATATATTTCTGAGGATTGTACAATAACTAAAGTAAGTCAATTCTATCAGCAAAGCAATTAAACTAAACTAATTCTGCCAGTGGAATAGAA
This sequence comes from Mauremys reevesii, assembly GCF_016161935.1. Classification (NCBI taxonomy): domain Eukaryota; kingdom Metazoa; phylum Chordata; order Testudines; family Geoemydidae; genus Mauremys; species Mauremys reevesii. Next base: position 82,983,764 of record NC_052627.1, on the reverse strand, counting down.
ATGATCAAAAACAACTAACTAAAATCCTTCATTAACAAAACCACCCACATATGGGCAATACCTAGCCACTGTATCTCAGACTGTCTGTCCACAGTCCCAAACAGACAGTTTGCTGTCAGTTTACTCTTAAAATATTATCTTTGCCATCATAATTGCTGCTGGTGCCAGACCTCTCAAGTGTCCTTCCTTTTGAGGGATGCCACTCAACCCAGTTTCAAATGCATGTGTGTTTCTGTAATTTGCTGTGTCTCTCCCTAACTTTTATCACTGAAAATGTTTTACGTAAAAAATTAAGAATCATGAAAGAGAGGATACAAAGCATTATTTACATCAAGGGAATGAATCCAACAACATTTAATGAATGCCTGAATAGTTTTTGGGCCTCCTTATTTTTGATCTTTGTTAGATATTGCATCCCACATTGAGGCCTTAGCAGGCTGAGATATATGATAGGTCGAAAATGTCAAAGGGCTTTTTAAAATTAAAGTTTAAATTCTGTGGAAACTGAAGGAGACTTAAAAAAAAGGGCGGGTATTGTGGAAATCCACATAACAGCCCAATCTAATCCTGAGTGGAGTGCAGCAGGTATATTCTTGAGCACAACAAAAATATACAAATATTTAGGACAAGAAATGAAGTCATAAAGAGCAAGTTGTTTAGAAACCAATAGATCAGTGGGTAGGCAACCTGTGGCCCACGGGCTGCACGTGGTCCGTCAGGGTAATCTGCTGGCAGGCCACGAGACAGTTTGTTTACACTGACCGTCTGCAGGCCCAGGTTTCTGCAGCTCCCAGTGGCTGCGGTTCACCGTTCCCAGATAAGGGGAGTTGCGGGAATCAGTGCAGGCCACAGGGATGTGCTGGCCGCCCTTCCTGCAGCTACATTGGCCAGGAACGGTGAACTGTGCCTGCGGATGGTCAACGTAAACAAACTGTCTTGCGGCCTGCCAGTGGATTACCCTGACGGGCCATGTGCAGCCTATGGGCTGCAGGTTGCCCAGCACTCCAATAGACTATCTAGGTTATGTCACAAACTTGAAAGGTAGTTGTATGTTAGAGTGAATTTATTTTAGGTACATGTAATTTACATTGTTTCATTTAATTTGTAGATCTCAAAATGTTCATTTTGAGTATAATAGCAATGTTAGAAGCAGCACAATCCATAATTTTACACTTTTCTAGAGGAACTTTATCTGGAAATAACTGGTAACTATGCTAAAATCTAATGTGTGGGTGGGCGTTATTTTTTATAAAATGTGTGGTTAAAATACAACTTTTTATAGAAGGGAATTATTTTTGTCATTATGACAATTTCACTGGTTAGACAATGTCTCCCACTAAATATTTGCTGTAGTACCGGAAACAATTCTAATCAGACTGTTGACAAAGCTGTGGTTGTGTATTTCCTTAGGAAATTACACAGGGAGGGTTTTGGTTGGACTTTTGCCTATAAAACTCATAATGCAAATTAATCAGCAGTTCAGTATTCTGCTTACGTGGTCATTGTTGCATCAATGACCCAGTGAAATCTAAGAACCAGTTCATTTTAATCTGTTACACATGTTGATGATACACGCATATTTGAAAAACACATAGGATTATTCTAAAATTGGAGAAAGAAAGAAAGAAATGCCCACATAATTTCCCCCGGCAATGATATGACTATGCTACCTAAGCCAAATTCAGTTTAACGTTACATGTGTTAGTACCCATTACAGTAAAATCAAAAGGGATGTGGCAATGACTGAGTAACTGTTGTTATGACTCTTAAATGTTGCCATGATTGCATTAAGGATTTACACTGATACCTGATTCAGTGTCAGCAAGTAGTTTTATCACAGGTACGGTTAATCCCTTATGACATAACCTATGGTGGAAGTTCACTCACTGAATATGAACCTCCCCAGGTACATTATCATAAGAAGCAGTAATAGTTTCTCATGAAGACTTTAATAACCACCTTTAATACTCATGCTGAATATATTTACATAATTCACTGTTTAAGTGCCTAAATTTTTGAATCATGGCTCTCTCAACAAACAAATGTTAAGAAGAACTCTAATTAGTGAAAACATACAGTATGGGTAGTCATATAAGTGTGAAATGATCATATTGTTGATCAATAAACAAGGGAAATGCTATGTCTTATGTATCCCAATATATGTCTCTATAAACATAACCATGGCTACAGACATTTAAACTGCTTCTGCATTTCTGTATAATCCATCATTTTGTTGAAAATACCAAAGTGCTGAGAAATGTATGGAAACTTGTATATATCTTGCAAGTGAAACATGGTAAATATATGTAGGGTATTATTTAAAGAAATTAGTTTTGGTTGCGATTCAAAAAACATTTTTATAGTAATATAGCTTGACAGTAATATTCTTAAGACATTAATTGGAGTAACAGCAAAGAATCCTGTGGCACCTTATAGACTAACAGAAGTTTTGCAGCATGAGCTTTCGTGGGTGAATACCCACTTCTTCGGATGCAAGCAGTAATTGGAGTAAAATACTCCAGAGAACTTTGACCTATAGAGAATACTTACTGTGGCAACATATATTGTATGCTTTTTTGGCAAGTTTTTATTAATTGTAACATCTGTATAAATTATATTATGTAATATCATGAAGATGAATGAAAAAAATCTTGGGAGGACTTTAACTCATTTAATTTAATACTACATAAATCTTATGTTTCTATAAAATTAGTTGCATTTTCAAACAATCCAGTGTTAAGTCTGGTGATACTTATGTGAAAAAATCCTATTCTCTTCTGTAGTCTCATTAACTGCAGTGTGACTACTTGTATGAGTTGTAGGATCTCAAGACCAAAGTAGCATGATGTCTAAATAAAAATGTTACACTCCGCTTTCAATCTTGAAAAATAGTTGTACATTAGTATCGAAGAATGCCTCTCTCTGAATCTGGAAAAATGTTGTGGTCCCAGGAAGTGTCATTTCATTATTATTACTAATTATTTATTAAGTGCCAAAATAGGGCCATATCACATCATATGGATTTCATAACTCATGCCAATAGGGAGTTCTGCTTCAGAATCCATGGTGTAGTATGTCAATGTGATTGACAAAATACAAGACCAATAAAATCATATGCCAAGATTTTCAGAAGTGATGTAGCCATTATGGGTGCCTCCATTTTTGGATATCTAACTTGAGACAACTTGGAGAGACCTAATTTTTCAGACTGTATGTGCTCACTTTTTGAAAATCAGGCCCCTTAGAGGGAACTCATGTTGGGCCCACAAATGGAGCCACTCAACATCACAAGGCACAAGTAACAGATAGTAAAAAACACAGTGCCACAAGTTCTCACCCTTAATAGTCTGTACGGTTCTGCTCTCTTGCAACCCTTGCTCAGTGAAGCCTCCATTAACTTTAATTCTGTTTAAGGACCACAGCATCTTGCCTATGTGATCACTTTGCAGGAGCCATGTGCCTCAAGGAAGCACTGTCATTAAGTGTTAACTAAAATCCAATAAAAATATAATTTAAAGAAATGCCTGATTTCTGTCTTTCCCTCCATTGACTTTCTCCCGCTTGTTTTATGAATACCAATAAGAAATGTTTGCTATTTTTATATTTATAACTTTAACCCAAGTTTTTCATTTGAGTCAAAATTAGATGCATAATTTCAAACACATTGAAAGATGATGCATTAAACAAGCAATCTGCAGTATGTTAATGCTTCACTTTGAAATCTGACTTGTTAGGTTCTGAATGACTCCTTGTCCCATTCCACATTCACAAATAGTTTTTCACTGACTTGCTTTGAAAATATTTTCATTTAGATTCTTGATTTTTTCATTGTGGAAAAAAAAAACAAATTACATCCTGGCCTTTTACCGGAAATGTACTATCACCAGAGATTAGAGACCTTCATTTGCATTCTCAACCATTTCCCTCCTGACTGCTACGTGCTTCCCTAACTGATACACAGTCTCTTGCCAACTTATCTAAATCAGTATAAACACCTGAAGAAAGTTAAGGATAATCAATATCTAAGACTTTCCCTGGCCAATTGACTGACCTGATGGAGGACCTTAGTATGAGCCCCATAGCTGTTTGAGGCAGTACATGTGCTTATTCAGCCTTCCGGTTTCTATTTACAAACAGAAGACCAGTTGCCCTCTTAGCACCCTGTATCTTCATTGAGTTGTTTCCTGTGTAATGCACATATATGAAGAGATGTCCCCATCATTGCTGTTGAGGCAGCTGCCATTTTGCGTTCAGATGCCATATGCTACAATGGTGACACACTTATGTTCTGCCATAGAGAGCTTCAGATTTCTTCCTTTGTTATTCTTTTAATGCAAATTATAGAGTTCATTCTAAATTAATCTATATGTATATGCTCCTTTCTTATGGAAAAAGTTGGGTATATTATGCTGTATTTTAACTGCTAAATCTTTAGAGTGTAAGTTTCTTGGACAGTGGTCTATTTTATGTTTCTCACAACTGTCTTTAGGGTATTCCACCAAAGCCTGAACAGGGCCTGGTGCAGAGATTTGGGGTTGATTTCCATTTGCACTAAAGTCCCTTTACACTGCTAGGTTTAAAGAGGCATTAATGTAAATGAGTATCAGTGCACAAGCCACCACCAACCTTTAATGGTGCATAGTCTTCGTGTTGCCTTCTTCATGGGGAGAATTTCACCCTGAGAACAGAAAATACTCCATCCTTTTGCTGGAGGTAGTAGCTACTTTTCTGACCATGCCCCTGTACTGAATTGCATCAGAGATAGAATCATAGGGTTAGAAGGGACCACAAGGGCCATCTTGTCTAACCCCCCCTGCCAAGATGCAAGATTTGTTGTGTCTAAACCACCCAAGACCGATGGCTATCCAGCCTTCTTTTGAAAACCTCCAATGAAGAAGCTTCCACAACCTCCCAAAGCAGTCTGTTGCATTGTTCTACTGTTCTTACAGTTAGGAAGTTTTCCCTGAGGTTTAATTTAAATTTGTTATGCTGTAGTTTGCACCCATTGCCTCTTGTCCTGCCCTCTGTGGTAAAAGAGAACAACTTTTCTCCATCTTTTTATGACAGCCTTTCAAGTGTCTGAAAACTGCTATCATATCCACCATTAATCTCCTCTTTTCCAAATGACACACACCCAATTCCTTCAGCCTTTGCTCATATGATTTGCATTCCATCCCTTTGATTATCTTTGTTGTTCTCCTCTGGATCCTTTCTATACAGTGGTGACCAAATTTGGACAGAGTACTCCAGCTGCGGCCTAACCAGTGCTGAGTAGAGCGGTACTATCACCTCCTGTCACTTCATGCTATGCCTCTGTTAATGCCGCCTAAAATTGCATTTACTTTTTTTGCAACAGCATCGTATTGCTGACTCATGTTGAGGTTATGATACCTGCTTTCCATAAGACTTTGAATTCTGTCAGATCATGATCACCTCCTCCCAACTTCCATCCCTGGTGGTCAAAATCAGATCCAGAGTGGATGGCCCCCTAGTTATTTCCTCAACTTTCTGAATCAGAAAGCTGTCCCCTACACACACTAATAATTTGCAGGATGTGTTAAGTTTTGCTGCAATAGTCTTCCAACAGACATCAGAAAAATTAAAATCCCTTATTAATATTAGCTCATGTGTGTTAGCTAATCTTGTTACCTGATTGTAGACAGGGAAGGGGGACTATGAGAGAAGGTATACAGTTATAGCTATTTTTATTTTATTTTAATCAGGAGAGTGCTGTACTAACACAGCTCTAGGGAGCTGAGTTAACGTGACTAGCACTGAGCCAAAAGGTTCATTGATTTCCACCTGGATTTGCAATTAACTCAGTGCTGGCCAATATATGGCTCAAATCCCACCATTGGGGTACCTATTCTGTCTTCCAGACATCATTCTGGTAATAGAGAGGAAGGAAAAAGAGTGATTCTTTTCCAAGTGTCCCCACAGATCCAGAGTTTTCTGAATTTTTCCAGAAAATAGAGCCTAGAGGATTACTGGGTGGTGTTCTTTGTGGTCCTCGTACAAGACAGTCAATGGCTACCCCATCTCCAGGAGCTTCATCAAATATTGGGCTGGATGGTGGGACTTTCAACTTGGTTTGAATGATCTCCATGGATGCCCATGGTATTTCTGGTGCCAGATACCAGTTAAATTATTAATCTAGTAAATCAGACAAAGTGTCTAGTCATCTAGATGTAAGCAGGGTCTGAATGAGTTATCCCCTGACAGCTAGCTGGCAGTGGGAGAGACTTCAGGAGCAAACTGTATTTACATGAACACACCTACTTTGCTTATATAGGCTGCAGATAAAGTGGTGTTGCTCAAAGTGATCAACTGTGGCTGGTGTTAGGTTACAAATCACTTTAATACTGAATGCAGGGGTAGTGAGATGTTATCAATGTTGTTGTCCTTATTGTATGACTAAAGGGGAGCATAACCTCTCCCAAATGAGGGGTCACCCTCAGCTGAAAGGATCACGTTAAGCCAAGGGCTCAAATACCAGACCCCTGAGACAGTAATAGGGGTGAGGACAGTGTCCCAGCCAGGCAGCATGGAGTCTCCCTAAGGGTCCCTGTTTCTCCCCACTGTTCAAAGACAGAGCTAAATAGGCTTCATTAGGAGCTTTTTGTTATTTTAAAGTGCTCAAATGAGTGCTGAAATCACTTGTTATGGGACAGCATTTCTGCCCAGCTTGCAAAGAATTGAAAATCACTAAGAGACTGACCTGCAGAGGTCACAGCAGGGAGGCAAGTGGCAGTAGAAGGTGTCTGACAGTAAGCAGTCATCTGGCAAATGAATGGCTGGCAGGGCGTTCAGTGGAGAGGAATGAGTGGCTGGCAATGTGGCCAGCCAGCACAAATGCTCAGGTGGCGGAGAAAGCAAGGTGCCTTCTTCCCCAGGTGGTAGGTGAACTCACACAGATGCACCTCTGAACCCTGGATCCTCACTGACCAAGGAAAACCACGGTGAGTGGAGTATGGTAGGGAGCAGAGAGGGGCATAGAAAAGAAACTTTTGATTTTAGAACTCAAGAACATGAGGCAGAAGACAATACCCCATGGACTCTGGAGTAGGTGTCCTGCTCACAGTTTTATGATTATGAATCCTCCATGTGGTATTTTCCCTAATTAATGTTGGGTGACTTCCCTCCTTTCATTAAAAGTTTCTTTTCTACACTCAGATTCTATACTTGCAAGTGGGGAAGTATTGCTTCTCAGAGGCACCCAGGGTGGTGTGTAATTTTCCGAGGTTACTGGGTGGGGGCTCAAGTGGTAATGTGTTGAAAAGGAACCCCTAGATATTGAACTCGGCCCTGGTTGCTGCCGGCTCCACCTGGCAGAAGGTTACATAGAACTAGATGCATGTAATTTTGTTTTTGTTCATACACTTATCCTTACATCTTTCTTTTGTTATTCAAGTTAAAATACCTTCTAGTGGGACCTCATTGGCTTGTATCCTTTTAATGTGCTTGTCTTTCGTCTACTAAACTTACGCTCAGATCTGTACTGTTTCTGTAATTTAAAGCCAAGGAGTCCTCACTTCACTATTACTCTGCATTGTATGGGCTTAGTCTGAATCACAGAATCATAGAATATTAGGGTTGGAAGAGACATCAGGAGGTCATCTAGTCCAACCCCCCGCTCAAAGCAGGACCAACTCCAACTAAATCATCCCAGCCAGGGCTTTGTCAAGCCAGGCCTTAAAAACTTCTAAGGATAGAGATTCCACCACCTCCCTAGGCAATCTATTCCAGTGCTTCACCACCCTCCTGGTGAAATAGTTTTTCCTAATATCCAACCTAGACCTCCCCCGCTGCAACTTGAGACCATTGCTCCTTGTTCTGTCATCTGGTACCACTGAGTACAGCCTAGCTCCATCCTCTTTGGAACCCCCTTCAGGTAATTGAAGGCTGCTATAAAATCCCCCCTCACTCTTCTCTTCTGCAGACTAAATAAGCCCAGTTTCCTCAGCCTCTCCTCATAAATTATGTGCCTAGCCCCCTAATCATTTTCATTGCCCTCCGCTGGACTCTCTCCAATTTGTCCACATCCTTTCTGTAGTGGGGGGCCCCAAAACTGGATGCAATACTGCAGATGTGGCCTCAGCGGTGCTGAATAGAGGGGAATAATCACTTCCCTCGATCTGCAGGCAATGCTCCTACTAATGCAGTCCAATATGCCATTAGTCTTCTTGGCAACAAGGGTACACTGTTGACTTATAGCCAGCTTCTTGTCCACTGTAATCCTCAGGTCCTTTTCTGCAGAACCGCCCCTTAGCCAGTCAGTCCCCAGCCTGTAGCAGTGCATGGGATTCTTCCATCCTAAGTGCAGGATTCTACACTTGTCCTTGTTGAACCTCATCAGATTTCTTTTGGCCCAATCCTCCAATTTGTCTAAGACACTCTGGACCCTATCCCTACCCTCCAGCGTATCTATCTCTGCCCCCAGCTTAGTGTCATCCATGAACTTGCTGAGGGTGCAATCCATCCCATCATCCAGATCATTAATGTTGAACAAAACTGGCCCTAGGGGCACTCCACTTGATACCAGCTGCCGACTAGACATTGAGCCATTGATCATTACCCATTGAGCCCAATGGTCTAGCCAGCTTTCTATCTACCTTATAGTCCATTCATCTAATCCACACTTATTTAACTTGCTGGAAAGAATACTGTGGGAGACCGTATCAAAAGCTTTGCTAAATTCAAGGTATATCACGTCCACTGCTTTCCCCATATCCACAGAGCCAGTTATCTCATCATAGAAGGCAATCAGGTTGGCCAGGCAATGTTAGGATTAATTTTGACCTGAGCCTCTATTTTTTAATGTTAAAAAATATTTGGAGATTAGAAGTGCCAGTGGGCATCTTCTCTTCTCTTTATAAACAAAATATTTAGGGCACCTTACTGTACCACATCTCTTGATTCCTTGTCAAGAACCCTCTGTAAAAAAGACCACTACTAGCCACCAGCTAAGAAGACATGAGCTTAATCAAGGCCAAAGTGCAGTAATTATGAACTGATCTTTTACTATCATTAGACCTGTGTCTGCTTTTATTGGAGTCAATGGGATCTTTATCATTAACTTTAATGAGAACAGGACAGACTCACTAATAGACCTATGCACTAATTTACGGAGCCACTTTTACCTCATTTTAAATAAAGACTGTTTATTAAAAATAATTAAAAACCTATTTATGGAAACAGTTATAAGAATAGTCATAGAAGCCTACAAATGAGACAAGATGACCTCGTAGGAAGTAAATGTTTTGGAATCAGATCAGAGCAGTCTGAACTCAATGAATTCACTGGATCATGGATACAAGATAACTGGGGAAAAATAACACCCAAAAGGTGCAAGCCCACAATGAAATTTGATATTTCTACATGGTAGTATTTGGATCATCAGCTATTTTAGAGCTCTTTGACTTCCAGAGGAAGCTTTCCTATCCGTGTCAGGAATTTGGAATTACAGTGGTTTTGTTGGTTTACTAATAACAACAAGAAAGAAAATTTGGTATGCTTCTGGGGTCAGGGAGACATGAAAAGCAGAATCCACTATAAATCTACTGTGAAGAATGCTTTCTAGATCTAAATAACCTGTATGTGTGCTTCGATAGTACAGTAACAGGCTGTATAGTAAAACCTGAGATAGATAGAAATGGTAGTTGACTTGGGTGCAGCATGGCTTCTTTGTGCAGCATTGTTGGAAGAATCTGGCCACAGAGCTGGCAATTGGCCAGAGGAAGATGACCCCCGGACAGGTGCCAGCATAGGTGCCTGGCACCAGAGTGGATGGAATGGCTGGAACAAACAGGTGTGATCAGGCCTTTTTGTGTCCTAAATGAAACTACAAAAATTCTCACCATGTTGCCAAAGCAGTTCACTTTACAACAATATCTAAATACAATAGCTCAAGTTATGTCTTCCCACGTGGTCAAGTGCCCTGGCATCTTCTGGTCCATCCTCTCTGTACCTAAATTCAAGCACCCTCCAATTCTCTCTTCTCATCCATCTCTAATCAGAAAGCACAAATGTGTATCTCAGTTCCGCCCAGTCTGTCTCTTTTTCTTTCGCAATATATAGCCAACCATTACTCAACACCCTATGTAATATTCAGCCAAATTATCCTTTACTCCCTTCTTCAGAGCAACAATACAGTTTCCCATCCCCCTGAAAATATTGTTAAAATTATACAAGTATTTGACAGAGGCTTGTACTGGGAAAGCATCTAGGGCTAAATGATGATTCTGATGCATGCATGGAGCATCTATTGACTCCAGTGGAAGTTGTAGGGATGACTCTTAGGGCAAAAGTTTCCCCTTGCCACCCGGAGAATAGTGGGAAGCACATTTATCTTTTTGAAATATATAGCTATTATTGAGAAGCAACATGTTAATCTGATATGTACCATGCAATTTACACCTACAAATTTCAGATCGAAACCAGCACAAAAGTAATAGCTTGCAGATATAAAGAAAATGATTTAATACTTTACAGTCACCTTTAAGCACCTTTCTGAAATGCATTCCCCACCACACCATATTAATGATAGCTGCTCGATGCTACTAAGCCCCAGTCTTCTTTAATTTCGTAGCAGTTCCAAGCTCAATTTAGATGTGTCTTTTAGTTTATTACTAGTAAATAATTCCCAGGAGATTTAGCTCACCCCAGAAGAATATCTGAAGTGCTATTTTTCAAACTGCTGTTTTAAACAGTAGCTCCCAAACTATGGTTCATGGATCAATGTTAGTCTGTGGAGTGCTGGCCAGTCATGTGATGCTGGCTTCATCTTATTTTCTGCTCTAAATTGCATTATAAAGACATCTAAAATATATTTGCTAGCATTACCTTTCCAATTACTGTAGTTGTCACAGGGATGATCTCAAAGGAGAAGGCAATCTCTGTCTTAAAATGGGGTCCACACCAGAAAAAAGTTTGAGGACCCCTGTTTGAAAACATCCTTTCAGATTTCAACCAGTTTATTTTGTAATTACAGAAAACTCCAACTTTATCAATAAACTGGTGAGTTGGTGGAATAATATTATTTATTGAACCCAACATTTGCTTAATTTAGGTATTTTTGGTTTGTGAATCTTTCCAGAACCCATCTTTATTTCTGCAAATCTATTCATTATTCATATGTATTCAGTGAGGGTAAAATCAGCTTCACCTGCATACTGCCCCATTATCAACAATTCTTGGTAGTACAGAATTACATTGATTGATTTGTTTCAAAATGCTTACCTCCACCCCATGAGTCTTGGGATGACTAGATAGTTTTTTTTTTGCCTGAAGAGTTTAAATCCTTCTTGCAAGTTATATGGACATGCATTTTGTGACTGCTCTTCAGTACAATATTTTCTTTCAGAGATGTGTGCTATAAAATCTTGCAAATACCATGTTCACATATATATATTTGCAATGTCTATATTGAAAATGTTTATGTAAGGTGATTGTGATGGATGGGGATGGCTGCAGCTTTGAGCTTTCTGAACCACTTAGAAAGTGTAGATGTGCAGATGGAGACCCAAAAGCAGCTACAGGTGCCTTTTTTGCATTTTAGATATCTGACATAACATGCAGTTGAGATAAGACAACAATTTTGTAATTACAACAGGCTCATATATGCTTAACGTCTCTGCTCAAATGGTAAAAATGGATAAGCATTTTTCTGAAAGAAACATCTGACTCATTAAAAGAGACATAACATACCTGCACGATGAGCATTTTGATATTGTGTGTAACAAAAACAAACAGAAAGTGACTTATTTCTTCGAATTTTCTGAACCCCCCACCCCAGATTTGATTATCCACCTATCCGAAACAAAAAATGTTGCATGTTGGTATGACTGAGCTGTAGAAAACAGGCTGCTTTATCATTTATAATATGGTGCTGCAGTGTCGTTGTCTGCTTTATGAAGTATCAGGGTCTATTATGTATCCATCCAGGGACCGGAACCATTTTCTGGACTTGTACTACTCAATGCTAAAAGTGATGCCTTACAGAATTCAACAAAAAGAAATACTTTATAATTAAATATTTGAATTTTCCAAGAGCCTTTCAGTGCCCTATGAGCATACTGCACATATCTAGAATGACGACAACCATGTTACTGTATGGCTATACAGTATGTTATTGTAAAGCCGACAGGCCTCGGTTGTTGGGATCGAAACGGCAACCTCTGGAGCTTAGTGTATGAGCATCTACCACATGAGCTAAAAACTAACTGGCTGTTAGTTAAGGCTGTACAGAAAACTCATTTAACTCTCTCTAAGTGGTCTTGTTGCCACTAGATGGGACAGAACACCACACCCAAAAAGTGTGTGGGGTACATAATGTCCTCATGTTCCATTGAAATTTTGCCTGCCATGGTAGGATCTGAGGGAAATTTTTGACATAAAAGTGCCATTTTTATTTGGAAAGGAAAGTGGAGTTCATGTACCACATTTTCAAAATGTATTTTTTTGCATGTAGTTTTGTGACCACAGTTACATGAAGGTGCAAATAATATCAGCTGGACAGCTATTCATCTAATTCTATTCACATAGAGGTTAAGGAAGTTGCTTGAGGAACACTGTGGTCTATTGTATAAAGAATTAATCTAGCAGTCTGGAGACCTGGCTCTGATACTCATTTGATTTATGACATTGGACAAAACAACTTCTCTGCCTTTCCATTTCATTATTCCTAACATGTAATAATTACCAACCTTTTGTAAAGTGTTTTGAGATCTACAGGTAAAAAAAAGAAATGTATAATTGCAGGATATTATTGGTATCCCTGCTTTAGAGATGAAGAGACTTATTCACACAGAGATAAAGTGATTTGTTTGGGAGTAATTGTACCTAGTATAGGGGGATGGGTGTCTTGGGCCATGAGTGGGGCTCCTAGGTGCTGCAGTAATACAAATAATAACAATAATAATAAAAAATAATAATTAATAAATAATTAATAAAGCTTCACAACTACCCTTTGAATTAAGTGTTATTTCTTCCACTGAGGGAAGAAATGGGGCTCAGAGTTTAAATGACTTGCCAAATGACACAGTAAGTCACTGACTCAAGTGGGATTAGAATTTAAGAATTCTTGCCTCTGTACCTGGTGGCTAATCCATTACACACTGCTATGTAATGGACTTTCAAAATACCCTATTATTGCTATTCTTTATTTAAAAAGTGTTCAGGAACCTTAGTTTTACCTCTGACTTCTTCCTAATAATATATCATTCAGACACAATTTGGCAAAAAAATGGAGATCGTAGTTCAAAGCAAGTCCTGATGATAATAAATGAGGAACTTCCCTAGCTGAACAGATAGCTGAACAGGTTGTGGGCTTCATTCGTCTGGAATAATTGATTTACATCAGTTCTGCAGAGCTTTAGGAAATTGCTATTTCAAATCAATTTGATCCACTTATGAAGTATAAGACAGTTTAGCTTCTTTTAACTATGCTTTTTGAGATGGATGGGAAGATATTTATTAATCTGTGGATTTTAAACTCACTAAGTCAAAACATACACAGTACCTACTTTAATTATACAATACAATCTGCTTCTGGGCTGATTGGATTCTAGCTATCCAAAATATAATATATAGTATAAAACTGAGTATAATGTAAATCAATAGAATATCATAGACCATCTAAGAAATTAAAATATTTCTCTGAGATCATCATATACAGTTTGACTCCAACACAAGGGTGCAGATTTGGTGATAAAGTATCTGCAGATTTAATGAGTACCCAAGTTAGACAGACATTCTAATACTACTGGGAAATTTAGCACACATATGTTTGTTGAGAATAGTATAGTAATAGTATAGTATAGTACACTGAGAACAATAGTATATTATCTCATTTTCCACTACTTCATTATCTATTTTATTCCATTTAATCAATTTGTAGGTGGAAGATGAGATTTGGAGCTGAAAGGGAATGGAATGGAATATGGTTTCAGCAATTGAAACCCACCAGTTTTTATAATTTAGACTATAGTCAGGGGCGGCTCCAGGCACCAGCACGCCAAGCGCGTGCTTGGGGTGGCAAGCCACTGGGGGTGCTCTGCTGGTCGCCGCGAGGGTGGCAGGCAGGCTGCCTTCGGCGGCTTGCCAGCGCAGGGTCCACCGAAGCCGCGGGACCAGCAGACCCTCCTCAGGCAAGCTGCCGAAGGCAGCCTGCCTGCCGTGCTTGGGGCGGCAAAATGCCTAGAGCCGCCCCTGACTATACTGTTACTGTACAGATCCTTTACCCTGTTTTTTCTTCATGATGCCTGGATTCTTCCTAAGTACAATTTAAATTAGTAATAAACAATTTGGGGGAAAAATCCCAGTAACTCCCAAAACAATACTTATTGCATGAAATGAAGAAGAAAGTCAAAGGCCAGGTCTACACTATAAACTTACATCAGTATAACTACATGGCTCAGTAGAAGCAGCAAAGAATCCTGTGGCACCTTATAGTCTAACAGAAGTTTTGCAGCATGAGCTTTCGTGGGTGAATACCCACTTCTTCGGTGCATCCGAAGAAGTGGGTATTCACCCACGAAAGCTCATGCTGCAAAACTTCTGTTAGACTATAAGGTGCCACAGGATTCTTTGCTGCTTCTACAGAACCAGACTAACACGGCTACCCATCTGATACATGGCTCAGAGATGTGAAAAATTCACATCCCTGAGTGATATAGTTATATTGACTTAACTTCCATCTTTTCTTTCACTATATCAGACTTTATCAATTAATAGACCCCCCCCCCCGTTTGAGGGCTGCAATTATCAGCTGTGATGTGGTATATTACAGCAGACTAGACTTGAACTGGGATCTTTATGGCTCAGTAACAGTGGGTCTTCTAGATAAGCCAAAGGGGAACACTACCTGTTGCAGGAAGAACTGTGCTAAATTTTTCTGTTTAAATTTCTTCCCTAGAATAATCTTACAGAAGTCTAACTTTTAGATACCAGTACACTTAGATCAGAGAAAATTGTGTGGGATGTTCTCAACTCTGGCTTCATACCCTGGTTTGGTTATAATGAGATTCGACTGAACCTTGACCCATCCCCAGACAGAACAGAATCCAAACCTTTTATTCATAGATTCACAGGCTTTAAAGGTCAGAAGGGACCATCGTGATCATCTCATCTGACCTCCTGCACATTGCAGGCCACAGAACCTTCCCTACTCCTGAAATAGACCCCTCACCACTGGCTGAGTCACTGGAGTCTTCAAATCATGGTTTAAAGTTTTATTAAGATTTAAACTAGTTTAAATTAAGAGTCAAACTAGTTTGATTAAGGAACCTGATATATCAACCTCCCGATAATCTCCTGCAGAAGTTTTGGGCTTGGTTTAACTTAGTTTGAGGTCTGGGTGAGAAGCTGAGTTAGTTTTGGTTTTATCTGACTAATTAAACTAGCACCTACTTGGCACTCATGATGGATAAAATATCAACAACCTTCCCTCCCCCTCCCCCCGTGAATCAACTCAGGTAATAGTCAACCACAATTAAGTACATGCACAGGAAAAAAAAAAAAAAAAAGAATGGTCAGCAGTGTAGTCTACTTTATTCAACTATATGTAAGATTTGCATTTAGAAACTCTCTACAGCTGAATGAAACACAGCTTTTATTCTGTGTTTACTACTGATGGACTGTTGAGTTAATGCTTGTGCTCATTTAACTCTTATCAGATACAGTGGTGTGACCATTCCAGCATGTCTGTTGTGAACTACTCCTTCTTGAGCTATTGTTTTCAAATGAAAGACCTGTTGTTTAAAATCTAGAATGCTGTCATATTTCTTATATATCAAGTTGTGTTCCAAGCTAATCTCTGTCTATAGATGGCAGTGATCCATCAGTACTGCAGTGACAGCGACTTAAATGCAGTCATTTTGCAATAAAAGATGAATTTCTGAAATAAAAATAAAAGTATATGTGTCTGTCTTCAGGGAGGCTCTCATAGTTTTATGAAGCATATGAGCCTACACAGCTCAAAATGCTGTTGTGCATAAGGGAAGCCTTGTATTTAAGTCCTTATTTTAAACTATACTGAGTTCCATTGTGTAGTGTACTGGCTGTGATATAGTATGTTTTGCTATCAATGTTCTGTTCCCAAGAGCACTAAAAAACTAGAGGAGAACAAGGATTGAAAACCCTGCCATCAGCAGCTACTTCATGAACATTTGATTTACCCCATATATGGCATGTGTCAGGGAGTCACCAGTTTATTTGCCATGGAAGTGCAACCTCCTGAGAATCTAGAAGTGACATCACTTGTTTTTTGGTTGAGTAATCCACAGAGTGATGCAATGCAAGTAGGCAAAGTGTAGCACTGCAGCTGGGGTAGGCCAAGCATTCTGAGTACCTGGCCAAGTACCTGTGTTTGAAGTTCCTTATAGACTAGGAATAGGAGCCAGACTAGCAATCCCATTAATGCTCATTACACCCGCTTTGAACACTCAAAAATATGTTGTTCCCAGTGAAGGGACAAATCTTGCCTCCCAGTGCAGAAGCAGAGGGGCCTCAGTACCGTGGCATCAATATGGTTCCTGCAGCCCACCAGATACCCCTTGTGTTCATGTACAGGCACCTAAGATAACCAGCCAATTGCCTTACTTTCTCAGTATGAATCAGGAGACTTCCTTGTTGCACCCTCCTCCTGTGGTGTTTCCTCCTGGTATCCCAGTACATGCAGACACTACTGTTGATACTGAGACAAATTTAAGGTGTACACCTTATTTTTAAGATCATCCATTGTGATAAACCCATCTTTTAATGTTTCACCTGAAGGACTGAAGGTTTAACCTACCAATATGGCATATACACTCTTTCTTCACTTACATAGGACCCCAGAGGGGGAAAACAAAAGATTATAAAAGATTACAGATAAGCCTTTGCCTACAAAGCAGGGAAAATATAAATTATACTTGTGTTTCTGCTGAGGTCATGAATGTTTTTAAAACAGTAGATACCTAACATCAGGGAAATCTACAGTCAGCATGAGACAACATCATGTACAGAACAGATATTACACGTACATAGTATGGTCATAGGTAAATAGAAATGCATACATGGATTAATGCTTTCCTTTTGGACCTCCACCCATGAAAAGAGCTGCCTCTGCATACATTAGAATTCTATAGAAAATGTAGTTGAAAACTCATGAGTGCCAGCCAGAAGATAGAAAGCTCACAGTAAGTTCAGACTAAGCAGCAAGAGTGAAATGTACCTCTGTGCAGTGGTCCAGGACAAGATTTAAATGGATTTGATTGGTGCATAGACCAGTGCAGTGAATGAATTTCACACGAAGCATAGTGGAAAACAAACCAAGAAAAGATTCTGTAATTAGTTATTAAGCATTGCTTGAACAATAATTCACTTTTCAGTATGTGCTCTATAAAGTTTGTGATAGTATTAGTATTATTTTAGTTGAATTCTGGCTTCTTCCAGTTGTAGAAGTTGTTCATTTTTATAGACCAAAACTCAGTCCCTCTCAACTAGTAAAGATATATCAGATGAGGTGGTAATTGACCACATTGTGACAACTCAGATCCACACATGAAATTTTGCTATACATGTGGATTTCCACTTCTTTGCAAGGAAGAGGGAGTCAAGTTCCTCCATGGCACATTCCCTTTTCAGTCCCCAGATCTTGCAGAGGGTTCCACATACAGTCTGGGATCTGCACATAGTGGGGGGCTGGACTTGGGGAGATGCAGTGTTTCTCTGCATCTTTCTCTGTTCAACTTCCTTGAAAGTGTTAATATAGCTTCAGACTGTAGTAAATTTGTCATGGATCTTGCTCCTTAGGGCCTCCAGAAGCTGCTGCCACAGAGCAGGAGAAGATGCCATGGGTCAGAACCTCATTGGGGTTTCTGGGCCTCTGCATTGAGCATTGTATGGGATTTGACATCTTTTTGGCTTTTCCATGGGTATGGGCACAAATCTTGCTTCCCCGTGATAGCATAAAGCGAGATAATCTGCTCAGTGGTTTGTTCATGAAAAATTTCCTTCTATGGTTTTTAACTTGGGCAGGGGATCTGGAACATTGTGTAAGATTATATAATGCTAGACAGAAGGGTGACTCACATTTATCTCACCATCTAAAACTAATGGTTAACAAACCAAGCACCATATTTTAAAAGCAAACTCTTGAGTTGCACCCACAAAATAGGTGCCTGCATGAACAAACAGATAATTGTCTTATCAAAATGGGTAACCATATATACATGTCCCTCTCCGCACAACTACCCATGTCTGCATTTTAACTCGTATTGGATATACAAATTGTGAACTCCTGTTTTTCAAAAATTTGGTCCCAAATGTTCTTTCACTAGTTACTGGGAGTTTTAAAGCTTAATTAAAACACCCTCATATGATAAGTTTTAGAAAAAGGAAAGTGAGTCATTAGCCAGTTCTTCTAATGGGGTGCACTGTCTGTTGCCTGGAACATAAAAATCCAAACATATTAATGATTGGATATAAAGATGTAAAATGTGACTTTTAAATGTTGTGTCACCCAGATAGCTAGAATCAAAGTTGAACTATCTCTCTGGATGTGTGTGTGTGTGTTTCTGTATTTGTTTCACACACATAGGGGTTGCATCCAAGCTGACTGAGGGACAAGCAGGCCCCCTGAAGTTGTTTTAAAACTAATCTGATTCATTTTATGTAAGAAATAGATTCCAGGTGAAATTACTTTAATGTGCTTAATTCCAAAAGTCTTTCCATCGGTGCCTTTAAAAAAAAAAAAAAAAAAAAAGGTCTGTGTAAGAATCCACAGCAGTGACAGCTAAAAAGAGAACATTTTCCTTTCTATGATAAGACAGACTTCAATGAGACTGCTATGGAGAAATAGGGGATTTTGGCATCTTTTCATGAAAGGATTCAAATACTTTCATTAAATCTGCATTCATTTTATCTAATTGAGTACCAATTATTGTCTGGATGCCAGTAGCATCAGTGCTTCTGGGATCAGGTGATGACCAAGGCCTCCCTGGTAATCCTTGAGACCCTAGCCACTCCTGATCAGTAGGAATAGATCTGGGCCATTCGTTTATCAGCATTTAAAAAAAAAGAAACACACAATGAGTATTGGGCCCTGTGCCACAGTTACAAAGCTGCCATCCTCTCTAGTGATTGGAGATCTCAGAAGAAAAGTACTGTCAGCAGTAATGAAGAATGGAGAGTGAGCCTTTTCCTTAGGTGTGCAGCTGCACATTTTTGCATAGTGGTTGATTAACTGTACAACTCACTGGTTCAGTCTCAGTCAGTGGTAGAAATGATAAACTTCATTGTACTGGAACAGTTTTAGACAATATGTCTGCAAGAGTGAAGATTTGAGTGTGCTGGTCCCAGCTGTGTATGCTGACAGATTTCCTGTGTGGCACATGGTAGACTATGTGAAATCTGAGCCACTGGGCAGGCCACCAAAGCAACACAGTAGCTATCCCACACTGGACAGCCTATGGGATGGACCAATCAACCCTGAGAAAACTCAAGGACGCTAAGGGGGAGCCACAAAGGACCTTCGCTCAAATTCTAAGAGGAAGCTGCTACACCCTCATCAAGTTTGCTTTGTTTGTAGGAAATGGAATTATAAAAATGTCCCGTGGTGGACTGTGGCATTGGGGAAATTTGTGGTCCTAGCCTCAGCAAGGCCACATCAGACACTGATTCACATTCTAGAGAAAAGCCACCCAGATCCTTCTGTAGTCTGTTTTTTGCGTAGAAGATGGGGGCACACACAAAAGCATTATTTTCTGAGGCATACTACTGTAGAAATGTGGTGTTGTGGGTTCTGTAAGCTGGCACGGTCAGCACTGTGCGTCCGTATCTGAGGGAGGCCACACCTCCTCACAGTTTTATCTGCTATTCTTCACACAAAGGAAAAAAAAGAGGGTGGGGGGGAAGAATTAGCAGTTCTGAATGGGCCCCAGCCTTCAAGCAGGGCAAGGCCATAAATAGTCTGGGTTCAGGCCTGTTAATCAGGGTGGGGGCAGCAAAGAGTCAAGGCAGAGCTGTAGCACCAGCCCAGTCTATGGGGCTCAGGTAGGGATGCCCAAGGAGTGCAGGCCTCCTGGCCTAAGGAGGGGGAGTACTGCCACCCTCCCAATTCTACTGAATCCCAGCCCAGAGCCCTAACAGTGGCAGAGTGGTCCACCACTGGGTCAGCGGGGATCCACCTGTAACACACTGACCTTGTATCAGGCCAGTTCTCAACCAGACTGTTGCTTGGTTTCCCTGGGCTGCTTCCTACTCTCCCCCTTGGGTGCACCTGCAGCCAGAGGTCATCCTCAGTGTCCCTGTGAATCAGTGTCTGATGTGGCCTTGCTGAGGCTAGGACTACAGATTTCCTCAGTGTCACAGTCCACAACGGGACATCATTTTTATAATCCTATTTCCTCCAGTCGGCTTGTAGCATTCCCTCCACGTCCGCATCTGAGGGATGCCATGCCTCCTCGCTACAGTTCCCTGGGATGTGCTGTGCTCATACAAATAGAAGAGAGAATGGTAGCAGCAGAGTGGAGTGAGGGTGCATAGATTTGGTGCAGTCTGAGTGCCTTCATGGAGGCAGAATCTGTTCAGGTTGCTCACATCTGCAAGAACGGTGGGACCTATCCACTGGTGGTAATTGTCTTGTGAGTGGGTATAAGCGAGGCTGACTCAGTGTGGGGTGCATTCTCACTAAACTGGGCCATTATTGTGAGATGAGACTGGATACATCATCAGTCTCCCCTTGGTTTCCAGCGGAACCCAGGAGGTCACAGGATGAACTGATGGCCGTGGAAGAGGAAACATAACAATAATATGGACACCACAAGAATTGTCAACATAGGCAGAAAACAGAGAGCTTGCCTTGGGCATGATTCTGGGAGTGGGGAGAGCTATATAATAGTTTTGCAGTATTTGCTTGAAATGCCCCCACCCCATTAGCAGTTTGCTGGGAAAAGATGAAGTGGCTTTTGACAATACATTGAGGCACATGATATGTTATTCCATATGGCTATAATGGAGTAGTTCTCTGGGAAGAGAGGATTTAGGGTGTGGACTGGGCAGTGGAATTTGTAGAGCCTGAGGAGAAGGCATGAGTGGATTTTTATGTTACCAGATTGTTGATGTTTTTGTTGATAAAACCAAACTCTATCAAGTGGGTAAACTTTGCACTTTACATAGTGTGCGGTCTGTTTCTGTGGGACAACTTGGTAAAAGGTATCCACTCATGGTAAGGTTAAGTAACTCCCTTTCAAAAACAAAGTCTAGATCTGAAATACTTGTGCTTTATTGGTCTAACTGTACCAAGAATAAAGTGCTTGTGAAAATGATGGATTCAACCTTATGCTATTCAACCTTATTCTAAATAATGAAAATGGACATAGAAATAGGAACACATACTAAGTTTACTGGCCAACTCACTGATCACTACCAGGTACATTTCTTAGGTTACACACTTCACATGCATAGAACTGGCATATTGAAAGCCAGAATTGAATGGAGGATGATCAATAAACTGAAGAAAGCTAACACAAACTGGAAATTATAAATAAAAAGCAAAGGACCAATCAGAAGAATGACATCTGATTAACCAGATCCATCCTATATAGATAGATATATATACAGGCTGGAACCTGAGACCATAGGATTCTATACTGCTGATACTACTACATCACCACCAGAGGTTTAGGCTAAGTGCCCACAGAAGGATCCTGTGAGGCTTGGATTGTCAGGAAGTACCACCCGGCAGGACCTGAGTGGCGGCCCCTCATAGCCCACTGATTGGCTGCTATCAGTACTTAAACCAGGTAGCCATGATGGGAAACTGTCTGAGCAACAATGAAATCTGCTGGTCTGTCTCTTTCAGCTGGTGATAGACCCTAGACTCTGGCTTATGACCCTAGTTTGTGCTTGAATTTGCTCTTTGACTTGTGTGTGCAACCTGGTACCTGATCCTGATTTCCTCCTAGCCTGACCCTGCCTGCCTCCAGATGCCTGATTATTGGTCTGCTCTCAGGCTTCTCCTGGACTCTGACCTCCTGGTACCTGGTTTGGCCTGACTCCCAACTCTCAGTCCAACCGAAGGAACTGACTGCCCTCTTCCTGGTTGTGAAACACGTAGTTTTAACAGACACCTTTTGTGCAGGTAATTCTAGAAACTGCATCTATTAACATTGGCTGTGGCTACTCACATTCTGCTGTAAAACTGGCAGCATATCAAAGAGGGAAAGGTTTGCTCATTTACCATTTTAATTCAGCTTGCATTTACAAAGCTATTTTCTCACTGCATTTGAATGAGCCCTGCTTGTCAGCAGCGTAAGTAATTAAAGGGTTCAGTGGTTAAATATTGCTACAAGTAGTTCAAAAATAAATTGTTATTTTTCAAGACAGACTGAAAGACAAACACAGATGGATAATAAATATGGGATACGTGTGCAAGTCTGTGGCTGGAAAAATAGCTGCTAACAGGATCTCTTTTCTGTCACAATTTTTCATTAAAAGAAGACAATTGTTAAAATGTCGGGTGGAAAACATGAAAGAATAATGCAGTTTCCATTATGGCATTCAATAGTGAGCATTACAGCAAGGGAAAAATCAGTGCAAACATTACACTTGCAAACTGAAGCCAATGGTTATTGTTTCATTTGTTAAACCTTTGGATCACAGAGCTGAAACATTTAAATGAGCTATTTAAATCAAGCTAATCTTTCTAAGATTGTCCCTTTTATTCAAAACATTAAATTTAATTGATACCCCAATAGAGATTTTAAAAGGTCTTATACCTTTTATGTGGCGCCATGGGGTTTGAAGGGGAATGATTTGTAGTAGCCGTTTGTGGGCGTTGCCATCCCAGACGAGCCAGAAGTTTGTCGAAGAAAAACTTAGTTTTCGCTTTTTGTTTGGGTGCAGCAAAATTAAATTTTTTATTATTTTTTTAGTAATTACCATGGAGGGAGAGAGTGCCATAGGACACAGGGTCACCCCAGTCCTGGACAGGTCTTTTAACTGGTAAACAATTACAGCAAGCCTTTATACCTTTTACAGACAATTTTTAACAATAATACAGACAGTAAAAAGCAACAACTACATTTTGTTTATACATAGCAAAAAGGCTTATCTTATTTGTTTTAATTTTAAGAAAAGCAAGTCTGCATTTTGGTTAGTGATTGCAAGGTCGTAATAACTTTGTACACAGTTTTTGTCCTGTCGCCTCGCACTATTTTTGCTTTTACAAGTCTTACGTTATTAAGGTTACAGTATGGCCTGACTTTTGCTAACTAACATTTATTAAGATTTTTTTAAATCCTTGTTAATTATTTACTGGCTTCCACAATGGACATGTCTCAAATACAAATTATGAGTGAGACCTCTCTACTTAAAAGTCTGTCCACTTCTGAGCCCCCTTTCCCATACACATGCCCTTTCTTGTAACTTTCAACAGATCCACTTTACTTCCCTCTCTTTTCCAGCTCCTCCCTTTGTTGTCTCTTCCTCTTCCTCTCTTCAGCCAACCTACAATTCTTTCATGTACTTTTCCTTCCTTTTACTCTAGGTCTTCCTCTTTCCTCACTTCCCTTTTGTTCACTTCCCTGTCCATGCCCCATTCACCAGGTATTTTGATGGCTCGGCAGGAGGCATTCTCCTCCATGTGTTTTGCTCTCTATTTGCTGCCTCAGGAACTACTGAGGATGGGTGGGAGCTGGGGTTCCCCCCCTCAAGAGCAGGAGCATCAGACACTGAGAATTATTCTGTTTGAGGAGTGGATGAAGGCAAGTTTGTGGTAACTTCTTCTCCTGGGCTGGAGACATCTGCAGCCACTGGCACTCTGCTTCTCCCTGTCCTCTCCCTTCCCTTCCTGGACTCATCAGAAGCAGCAAGGAAAGGGGGCCATCTTGGAGACACTTTCCCTGAAGCAGTGCTGCTCTTGCTGGAACCCGGCACCAGGGCTGGAGAGTAGGAGTTATATGCCTACATCCAGGGGCGGCTCTAGACATTTCGCTGCCCTAAGCAGGGTGGCATGCCGCGGGAGGCGCTCTGTCGGTCGCCGGTCCCGCGGCTCTGGTGGATCTCCCACAGGCGTGCCTGCGGAGGGTCCGCTGGTCCCGCGGCTCCACCGAAGCCATGCGGGACCAGCGGACCCTCCGCAGGTAAGCCTGCGGGAGGTCCACCGGAGCCGCCTGCCACCCTCCCAGCGACCAGCAGAGCGCCCCCCGCGGCATGCCACCCCAAGCATGCACTTGGCGTGCTGGGGTCTGGAGCCGCCCCTGCTTACATCAGTATGAAATACTTTGCCAGGAAGTTCACCATCAACAATATGTTAACAGAGGTGCCAATGATCTCTAATCTCCTGTGTGTTCCCTATCAACCCTGCGGTAGGGACAATAGAATACCACCTCAGAGTCATAATTAGCACTGCAGCTGACAAGAGAAACTGAGTCTTCTACTTAGGTTTGGGGATGTGTGAATATTCTTAGGGAGTCAGGAATCATAACATTACAAAAACAGTGGGAGTACACTTCAACCTCTCTAACCACTCAGTGACAGACTTGAAGGTGGCAGTTTAACAACAAAAAAAACTTCAAAAACAGACTCCAAAGAGAGACTGCTGAACTCGAATTAATATGCAAATTAGATACAATTAACTTAGGTTTGAACAGAGACTGGGAATGGTTGGGCCATTACACTAATTGAATCTCTATTTCCCCATGTCAAGTATCCTCACACCTTCTATTGGTCATCTCGATTATCATTTCAAAAGTTTTTTTTCCCTACTGCTGATGATAGCTCATCTCAGTTGATTGGCCTCTTACAGTTGGTATGGCTACTTCCATCTTTTCATGTTCTCTGTATGTATAAATATCTTCTTGCTGTATGTTCCAGTCTATGCATCTGATGAAGTGGGCTGTAGCCCAGGAAAGCTTATGCTCAGATAAATTTTAGTCTCTAAGGTGCCACAAGTACTCCTGTTCTTTTTGCGGATACAGACTAACATGGCTGCTACTCGGAAACTTAGGAAGTCAGTTTACCCCCTTCTCTCCAGAGGATGGGATTTACATAACAGAGCTTTTTCCCTTCCACACAAAGGATAATCATATTACATAAGAGTCTTAACTAAACCCATGCTATATATTACCAACCATGCTTAAGTATGCTTTAAATGCCCTTGAGGCCAATCTGGGTTATACTGGGCCCTTTAGTAATAACTCTTGTTTTTTCAAGCCTAGTTTGTTTTTTTCCCCTTGTAATTTTTATACACATTTCTACTAGAGTCCAATGGTGTAGCAGGGCCCATCTTGCTCCTGATCCTGCTACCCTCAAAAACCAGTCAGGGACACCTCAGGTTGAGGCAATCACCAGTGTACTTTATTTATATCTATTTTCCCTCCTGCAGCTCTATACAGAATTTTACAGCCAGCCTTCACAATCAGCAGACCACAGCCACCCACCCCTCTTGCCTCTCCTTTTTGCTTCCCCTCTAGCCTTTATAGCCCCTGGCTAACTAGGCTGGCAGCTGTTTCTAGTTGCCAGGCAGGCACAGACCTATTCAGCCAGCTCCAATCTATTCCCCTTAATTGGGGCTGGTGTGGCAGAGGGCAGCACCTTGTCCAGCACCCTGTCACAAATGGTAAATAAATGATAGTTTTATATGTTATTTTCCTACCCCATGGAGTCTGTTTTATCAGAAATAACAGCAGTAATATAAAAAAGGGGAGAGAGTTAGATTCTAACATTACCCACCATTATAGTGGGATTAAGGAATCAGCCTTTTCCCTGGTGAAGCTAACCATAGGGTTAAGTTGGTGCAGTTAAAAACTAATTAATTTTACTCTCATTTGAGAAGATCCACCATTTTGTGAATGGCCAGCAATCAGAGAAATCACAGACAGAAACTACTATAATTTGCAAGTGTGCTTGAAAATATTTTCAAATACCTTTATAAGTTTAGTGTAGACAAGGCCTGAACTTGATAGGGTAGTTTAACCCCTATGACTGTTCCATTGTTTATCTCCTTCAGAATCTTCCAGAAAGAATAACAATTAGTACCAAGTATTATGTGGATAGATGTATACTAGGACCACCAACCCACTCTACACAGATCAGTGAACAGCCATTGGCTAATAACAGTTTCCATTTATTATTGATCTAGTCCATACTCAAACCATAATCTTGAGGCAGAATCTTTTCTGGTTTATGTCCAGTCTCCCGAGCTCATACATGTGAGTACATTTTTGGTAGTGAGCAGTAGCTATTTTTTACATAGTGATACTTGCCCATCTGATCTGAGTTTAGAATTTAGCTACTATAAATATTAACTAATTTGGCTGTTCTTGAATGGGCACTAGGAACCAAGTTTCAACATTATGAATAAATTGTCCTCTGTTGATTAAAAAACAAGAGAGAATATATGGATTTTACATACTGCAGAAACACCACATGTGAGCATTCCATGCTGTTAACTGTTAATGCAAATCAGTGGCAATTGCAACTCCAGCTGTGTTTGCAGTTGTATGAGCTGAGCTGATAACCTAGAAAATGCCCCAAATGAACTTTTCCTCTTAGGTTCTGAAGGTAATAATGCTGATGAGTTTTGAAATTGAAGAGAAGAGAAGAATGAGCATAGGGCTAGGAGCTAAATAGGAAAAAAAGAAAATTTGAGGTTTTGGGGGGTACTGACTCCAGAGCTTTGTAAGTATTTCTCTAAAATGTTTTATTAGAATTCATTATTTTTTCAGAATTTTCCTTTCAAGATTTTTTTCTAGTAACTGGTTACCTTATGTAACCCTTCTGCCCCTCTGAGTTGGCAGCAACAAGGGCCGGGTTCAGTATCCAGGGGTTCTGTTTCAATAACACAATGCAAAACCGGCTCGAGCCCCCACCCAGTGACCTGGGACAATTACCTACCACCCCCCCGGGCGCCTCTAGGAGGAAATACTTCCCCACTCGGAAGCACAGAGTCCGAGTGTAGCAAAATCCTTTTAATAAAGGAGGGAAACAATGCGGCATCACGTTGGAGAGACACCACAAACAGGACTATACACAAACCATAAGCAAAAAACCCACCTCCAAGTACATTTGGCACTGTCCTTTCCCCCTTAGGGTCTTAAGTCCAATCACCCCAAAGTCCAACAACCCAAGAGTCTCTGTCTCTGGTCAGTGCCACCCCAAAGTTCAAAAGTTTATCTGCAGAGTTTTACCCCCCCCCCCCCAGCCTGGGTGGAAATGGGGGGGGGGCACACGCAGGGTGTTAAGGGACACCTTACGTGGGCCAGGGCCGACTGCCCCGCTTCTCTGTGGAGTTCTGCTGTAGCCTTCACCACGACTGGCTCCACTCCACCAGCTGTGCCGCTCCTCCAGCCAACCCGTGAACCGCATCAGCTGTCCAAGCAAACTGCTCCACACCGCTCACTGTTCCACGGGCTGCACCAACGTGCTGCAGACTGCTCCGCTCTGCCAGCTGCTTAGCGATTGATCTTCAAGCTCCCCCACTCAGTGATCTCAGCTCAGTAAGTTTAGCTCTTTTAGTGATTTCAGCTTGTAGTAGAGGAGCCCCAGTGCCACCTTGGGCCAACGTGAATTCAGGTCAGCAGCCTCCAGATGGACCCCTAAAGGATTCAAAATTAGCTCTGCTCTTTAACAGTGGAGAGAGGAGAATGTGCAATTGGTGTTCCAGGCCCTCAAAAGGGGCCCATACCATCAGGTACACACACCAGTCCCCAGCCTCTTTCCCTTCACTGGGTTTTGGAACCCATGTCCCTTGTCTAGCAAGTACTATTTAATGTAGGTTGAGTCATTTCTGTCATAAAGCAGTCTCATAGTTCCTCATTCACATAATTAAGGTAACAGCCCTTTTTTTTTAATTCCTGCCCCAATAACAAAGAAATTGGAGATTCCACAGTGTGAAAATAACCATCCCATGCTGCTGTGTGTTATGCTAAGTGGAGTGGGTTTACCAATGCAAATGCACATTCCTAAAATTCCTTTGCCCACTCCTCATAATGTACCACCAGATGTCAGGGTAGATCTCATCCTGACTCTGCTTACACTTACATCTCTTGCTAATCCACCTTGAACTGTCATGCTGTTAGATCTAATCATGGTCAGGCTGAGCCAGTCTGTGGATGGGAGACCTGGAAAGTGCACTTATATGTTGCAGAGAGTAGCACTGGGGTTCAGCAGTGGAACCCTTCCCTGCAAATCAGTATTAAATTAATGCCCCAGGGTGGTGGTAATGGGTGATAAGGTACTATGGCCATGTCTTCTGAAGGAGACCTAA
The DNA here is from genome assembly GCF_016161935.1 of Mauremys reevesii. Lineage (NCBI taxonomy): Eukaryota > Metazoa > Chordata > Testudines > Geoemydidae > Mauremys > Mauremys reevesii. The sequence continues at coordinate 82,955,512 of NC_052627.1, read as the reverse complement.
ACCAGAAGTTCTGATTATTTGCTGGTTGTTAAATATTCAACTGCACTTGGGGAAGGATCTTAACCTTGATGCCATTGCCAGTTCACAAATTAGGCAATTACACAATTGCCTATTCAGAGGATATATATCCTCTGAAGTTTCAGCTGGAAAAAGCATTCATTTTTTGTGCTATACTAGGTTATGTTTCTTAAACTGTGCAATGCTAAAGATATAAGTCCTGATCCTGTAATAATCCCCTCCAAGGGCCCATTAATCTACTCCTACTGAATCAGTTGCAGAGTCAGAACCTTTGAATATAAACACTGTTGTCTTTTACTCTCTGTATAAAGTGCAATGCACAGATATTGTTTAACATTTGTATGTAAGTGCAGTAACAACTACTATTACTTCACTTTTCAGTGCTTTCTTGTAAAAACATTTCTTGTTCCTCATACAGACTGGCCTTGCCTCCATTCTTTGTTTTGGGGTAATTTGTAAAGAACTGAGAGTGGTTGTGACTATTCTATACATGCCATCTGCTGAAAAAATAATAAAGTTGGAACTAGCTTTGGTTTAGGTGTTTATATCCATTACCCTCCCCTTTCAAATGTCTTTTAATGTTACATTTCTCTCATGATACCTGTGAGAAATCAGCCAATTAAGAATGGCTGGGTTAAGCAATAGTCAGGGTTAGCAGATGTTGTTTAGTATTTTGCAGTAGTGCCCAGAGGTCTCCATGTGCATTGGGCCCCATAGTGTTAGGCATGCTACAAACACACCGACACATTCCATGCCTCAAAGAGCCCAGTCCTTCCTATTGTTTTCTACACTAGTTTACTGAATTTTTTATTTTTCAAACTAGATTATTTGGGTTTTGGTGAAAGTACTTTCCCTCTTTGTATTTGTACAGCACCTTGCACAATAGAGTCCCAGTCCTGAATGGGACCCATTGACACCAGCACTAAACAGATAATATAATAACTAGTAATTTCAATAAGCCTGTTTCTCTTACCACAGGTATCAAATAACTTTCATCAACTTCAGTTCATGCTGAGGACAGGATTGGACCCAAGGTGTCTCCTCCTCTGCCTCCCCCACCCCCTGGAATTAACATTGATAATATGAATAGCAGAGCAACAAAGGTAGGAATTAGTTATTGAAATTTGGGTGGGGCAGGGAGCAAGGTGTGCCTGTGCAGAAACTAATTTACAACCAAAAAAAAGTTTAAAAGAATCAGCAAGAAGGAATTAATAAGTTTAGCTAATATAATATGCTATTTATTATACAAAATAGGACAATAGTAGACTCAGGTAGGATAATTAATTAAGAACAGAATAAGTGAGGTAGGTTTTATGATGGTTTCTACCTACAGTGATTCATTCCTTTGAGTTGAGACTGGTTTTTGGTCAGATGTATTTTAGGAATATTAGTCTATTCCTATGTTCATTAAAGATAGAAATAGACAGATAAAGGGTAAAATTGCATTCCAAAGTCTATTCCAGCTGAAAGAATGCTTGAAAATTTTGTAGTATTCACCCCTATAAAATGATTCTGATGTTCCACCAGTATAATGTCCTGGAAAAGACACAAATAGGTGTCCTGTCAGTCTAACACGTCCCTGAGGTCCTTTTAGGAATTATAACAGAGTTTCATTTTTTTTCCATTTAGCCTGCTACATGTTATACATTTATTAACAAAATGGAACTTTAGTAGAGCTACAGTGAACTGTGTTCTCCCTTCAGGCAGACAAGCCCCTCAAAGCTCAAGGGCTTTAGCTCACAAGCTGTCTGCTGTTATGTCCTCTTCTCATTGCAAATCTAAATGCACTCAACAGGCACACCATAAAGGGAAAGCCTAAAGGAAATGTGAAATAGTTCAACACTGAACTGGGGGGAAATTGACACATTGAAAAGGAAAGGAATCCATGCAACCATTTTAGTGTAAGCTGATGGTTGGAGGGAGATCATGGTACCTAAATATGTTTTTTGGAGGGTGTGACAGTGTACCCCATAAGGCTTTATGGGGTGGGGGTGCTCATAAATGTATGTATGATATAGCTGGAATAGGGTTTTGCTACATATGCCATGTAACATATCTATTTAAAGGTTATGATCTACTGGTTATGTTCATCCTAGTTGTTTGCAGGCACCATTTGTGTGTTCAAAGTTATGAACATTGGCTATATAATTGCTTGATTTCTAAGTAGCCTTAGTTAGAACATTTGGTCACTTCTTGGGAAAGGAATATGCAAAATAAGTGCTCAATCAGGAAGCATTTAACAGACAAAAGAGCTTGGAAGGCTCCAATCCACATAAGAAGTTTTCCTGGAGACATACAAGATATCATGTGGACAATGGCGTCTACCTGTAAAGACTGAGCCATGCATGGACATGTGACTTGCCCAGGTGACTCCAGAACTCCATCTTGGAGCTGGACTTTGCATAGGGGTGAGGAAGGGGGTCTCCACCCACAAGAGAAAGTCTATTTAAACCTGTGGGAGACCCCTCCCTTTTGTCTTCAGCTGGCTAAAGAAAGAGCCTCTCCACCCCATCCCACCCCCAGGATACTTGAAGGAAACTGGAATAAAGGACAGTAACTACAGGGGGTGGCTACAGGGGGCTAAAGCCTGGGTCCAGCAATCACTCACACCCCCGGTAGCCACCCCCTGTAGTTACTGTCAGCTACCCATTAACTGCTAAGCCAGCAGCCAAGCTACAAAAGAGGCATCAACTGAAACAGGAAGACCCAAGAAAAAGAGAGAGTCTCTGACCAAGACAAGCAGAGGACCTAGCTTACTGGTAAGGACAGATAAACAGTCAGATGGAGGTTTGGGGAAGTTACTGTGTGGGGTCTGGGTAGATTGTTATAGGGAAGGAGAGAAGAATTGATGGAAGACTTGCTTGTTCGTAGGGAAGGGAGGAGAGACCGTGATCCTTATTTGTAGGAGGGGAGGAGGCCATGGAGCAGTCTACAAAGTTTGGCCACTACTTCCTCAGGAGGCTGTGGAAGAAGAAAACAAGTCTTACTTCCCAACAAGGCCTACCAGACTTGCTAGAGCTTCTTGGATTTCATCAAGCAGGGGAACATTTAGCTGCATAGGCTCCATCACTATACTATCCAAAGCCTTTGTGACTTGCTCAAGAATGACCTAATGAACATGAAACAGAGGAGTTACACTCCACCTGTTCTAAGATCACCAGAATACTGGTTATCCTGGCAACAAGCTCCTTTCTAGGAACTCGGAGAAAACTCCTCTTGACACCTAGGGGACCAGGATATAAGAACACAACATTTAGGCCAGATGTTTCTGAGAAAATAGGAACACAATATTTTCTATTAACAATTCCTATAGAATCATGGACAACCAGTCTTGGCCACCTATAACAACATCTTGGTGCTTAGAAGGAATTTGCAAAGCTGCTTAGCTATCATCAATAAAGCTTGTAGCTATAGGTGAGTACTTTGAAAGTGGCAATCCCAGAACACTGGGACATAACCTGCTAGGATGCATTTTTTGTTAGAGAAACAGAGTGGGGCAAATGTTGTAAGCCTCAAATTCCACACGGTAAACCTATGCACCTCAAAATGCTCATAACTGAAAAAAGAAAAGAGAGAAAAGGAGATTCCAAAGGAGCACTCTTTAAATGCTTCCCCACAACTCCTCACCCAAACAATGGGTATCAAAGACACTTTCAGAGTATTTTATTCTTGGAGACTTATTTTTTTTATATCAGGCAACACAGAGACTGAAAGACTCATATTGCTGTGCAACAAATAATAAAATAGTAGGTTTTACTGCTGTTGTATCTCACATCAGTCACACACAGAGAGAAAGCACTTAAAGCTTCATGAGTACATTAAACTTTAAGGAGCACTGTAGTGGCATGAAAATTCGATATTGCCGTACTCCCAAGTGGCAATAATAAGTATATATTAACCCATGCGTTATGGAGAAAACTTGAGTTGCTGCTTTCAAATTGAAACACTGCCAGACAGTTCAGGGCAGGTTGGAGTGCCTTATTACCATTGTAGTGATTTTGGTTTTTAACATATCTTCCCAAATCTGTCTCTTCATAGAAGACAGCAGGGTAGACCCAGCATATTTGATGTTCCAGTCACAGCCCAACAGTGTTCTGGAGTCCACTGAGGAAATATTACAAAGATGCATGTGAATCCTTTTCTACTTTGCCAAAACTGGGTAGGGCAATCCTTGAATTTTCTTGAGCAAGGGTTGTCAAATAGTGCCACCATATGTGCTGTACATCGGTACTTTTCATACTTTGGGTAAGACAGATAGCCTTCTTCATGCTGCTGTCCCTTTAAGAGTCTGGGTTAGCTGGCTCAATGTCTCCAAAAGTTCCTTTCAGGCCCTTACCCAAGAGGCTCAATAGGGATAGAAAACCTGCCTCTCAGTGAAAGGCTAAAGAAGCTCAGTCTGTGTAGCTTACAGTACTGAATAAAAGGTTATAAGGTGACATATAAGTTTATATGGGTACAAGACCTCAAAGCTCTTTAATTTCCCAGGGCAAGGCATAAGTTCTAATAGAAGGAAGCTGTAGCTAGACAAATTCAGACTCGAAAAAGGCAATTTTTTAATAGGGTAATTAACCAGTAGAACAACATAGCTATTGATGTGCTAGATTTTCACTTGAATTCTTTAAATCAAGATTGGATGTCTTTCTAAAAGATATAGCTCAACCAGAATCATGGGCTTGATGCAGAAATGACTTTGTGAAATTCTATACATAGGCTTGGCAGAACCTGAATTTTATTTTTTGAATTTTAGTGTCTATTTTTAAGCATTTTAAAAATTGATTTAAATTGTCACAGCTGTGGGAAATTATGGGGAGATCAGAATGGAGAAGCTTAATCAGTAATTGTGTAATGACAATAGACATTGAGATTCAAAAAGTTAAAGCTTTATAACCATTAAAACACAAATTGTCAAAATCACATGTCAAACCTTACAAAGTGGTTGTAATACCAAAAGACTCCAGTCATCAGTGGGTGGGATAGAACCTGAGACCTTTGGAGCGTAGTGCATGAGCCTGTACTGCATGAGCTAAAAGCCAAGTGACTCTTAGCAAAGGCTGTAGTGTGAGTGTGTGTGTGTGTGTGTGTGTCTCTCTCTCTCTCTCTCTCTCTCTCTCTCTCTCTCTCTCTCTCTCTCTCTCTCTCTCTCTCTCTCTCTCTCTCTCTCTCTCTCTTCCCCCCCCCCCCAAAATGGTCTTGGTGCCACTAGATGGGACAGAACACCACACTCAGGAGGTATGTAGGTTACATAAACACCCTTAAATCAACTCTAAGTTCTCAAGCAGCTTTTTTCTTCACATATCTGTAAATTTCACATATCTGTACATTATTATAATGGAAATATTTGTTTAGTCTTTGTGTGTGTGTATGGTGAAATCAACATTTACCAACAAATCTAATCTTTCCAAGGCTAGTTATTACATCTGACTAATATGAAAGAGGTTTTGAAACATGGGTAAGCTAAGATAGGAATGGTCATAAGTGTCCTTTTTAACTCTGCAAATGCAAATCGCATTCTTAATAATCATTGAAATAGTATCCCTTTCTCCCCAAACCTATACAATATTTTTGCAATATTGGCAAACCGATAAATGAACCTGTAATAGGGCCAAGAGCCTGATAAAACATTCTGTATCTGAGGAGTTGGTTGGCTCTACGCTATCACAACTTTGTCTCTTTCTCTTTTCATTTTCCCCTTTTTTGTTCTCAGTGGAAATTACCTCAGCATACAATCAATGAGCTGGTTATGCTAGGAACAAATATCAAAGGATGCCCCCAAAAGTGTGAATATGAGCTGAAGAAGAGCTGCGTGTAGCTTGAAAGCTTCTCTCTCACTAGCAGAACTTGGTCCAATAAAATATATTTATTAGTCTCTCTAATAGTAAGTTTGCAGCTCAGCAGATTCACCATATAATTTTAGCTCTGCAGCTAGAATGTGGAACACCATATTCTCTGACCATGCCCTTATTTTCTGCATCTACAAATAGATAATGGAACAGCCTCACTCAGTTAGTAGATTCTCCAGGTTTCATAAACCAATTGGCTTATCGTGGGTAAATATATCAAAAGACGACCATTAGTAACTCTCTCCAGCAACATTTTGGGAAGCCAGTAGGTTGGTTTTGAAAGGTAGCATAATCCCCTATTATGCAGCAGTAAAGAGTTTCAAGGAGGAACTAGACAGCTTAGAAAGGGGTAGAGGAATGTGGCCAAAATGGAGAATTTTTTTAAAAGGGGAAAAAAAAGTGTGATCTGTTTGAGAATAATGGAAAACAGGATACAAACTCTTAAATCTTAATTTTACTGTCCTGTGACTAAACCCCGAAATTCTTGGCCAGATTTATCTTTGGCTCTCCCAAACCGAGAACAATCCCCATCATTAGAAATCACACCAGGCATTCTTATTCCACGTTTTAGCAAAGACTTTCACAGTTTCCTAATTCCTACCAAAGACATTCCCAATGGGAGTTTAACTACTGACTTCAGTGTTAGCTTAACTCCCACTGATGACTTTTGAAACTCCTTCTCTTATTCTCTGTCTCTGCTTATTTTACATCCACTCAGCTTCCAGATCACTAGTTAATAACACTTTATTGCTAAAGAAAGGGAACGCTCATTCTAAATTTGCCTCCAATGTACCACTTACCTAATTAAACTCAAATATCAAGGTTCTTATTAAGGATTAGATTTTGGCACTGCCCAGTGGGGGAAGGAGTATGCCTCAGGGAGACTCGATCTCTCAAAGTACTTTTCAGTGTGCAGTAAGAGTGCACAGGATAGCAAAGTTTGCTCCCTCTAGAGCACCTGGCCCAATCTACAGCTGGCGTAGGTGGAGCATAGGTCCATAGCCTAACCTCCTTGCTTTGGGGTGATTTGCCTGACTTTTTTGCTTGGAGCATGTGGTGGGTGCAGCTGTGCAATGATAAAGGTTCTGAGATGGTGGTTTTGTCCAGAATAAAAATTCTGCATAGCGATTCAGAAACAGAAATCTGACTGGTAGTGAAATCTCAACACATTTCAATTGTTGCAGGAAAGGCTGTCCCCTCTGCCCTTGCTTTAGAACTCCTAGCTAAAGGAGTCTAAATAATCCTATGCATTTCAGGTACTTACTATTGGTTTAATAAAGTTCCACTTATTCAACTTAATCTGCACTAGGCTTCATTCTTGGTAAATAAAACATGGTGGCAGTGTCTGAGGTGGGTTTGCTGCAGTGCAGCTGTAGTGCAGCAGCAGTGCAGTTCTGAATCCATCCAGTAGAGGACAGCAGTATACTTACACATTTTTAAATCAAAAGCACTTCCTGTGCACAAATATTTGCTAATAAATGTTCCATTTTACCTAGTAAGCAAGGATTCATACTGGTATTGTATGTATTTTCTTCACATAAAAATCAGCATGAAATAGTCCTTTCTTTTAAAATATCATATAAAAGTAAATAAACAACATGTTGAGACTTGAAGTCTGGTGCCTCTAGATTGTTCACTAGTAATATGTGTTCAATAAAAAAACTACAGATGACTAAAGGATAGGAAAAACAAAAACAATATAATAGCTCTAAAAAGTGCCTGTCAGCTATTCTTATACCGAATTGATTGGTTATATGAAAGATGTTAAGTGAGTGGTTGATCTATTGTTATGCTTTCATCCCAGTGTTGCAAATGTGTTCCTATTAATTATTATTGTTTACTATTTGCATTGAAATTTCCCCTAGGAGCCCTGGTTCTGGATCAGGACCCTGTTTTGCTAGGTACTATACAAACATAGAACAAAAACAACAGTTCTTGCCCCAGAGACAGGGCCGCCCTGGGGGGGGGGGCAAGTAGGGCAATTTGCCCCAGGCCCCGGGCCCTGCAGGGGCCCCCCACGAGAGTTTATTTTTGGGCCCCTAGAGCGGGGTCCTTCACTCACTCCGGGGGCCCCGCAAAACTCTCACGGGGCCTGGGTCCCTGGAGCTTCTTCCGCTCCAGGTCTTTGGCGGTGGGGGGTGCCGGGTTCCGCTTTGGTGGTAATTCGGCCGCGGAGGGCTCCCGCCACGGGTCTTCAGGGCACTTCGGCGGTGGGTCCCGGAGCGGAAGGACCCCCCACCGCTGAATTACCACCGAAGCGGGGGCCCCCCACCGCCGAAGACCCCAGGCCCCCTGAATCCTCTGGGCAGCCCTGCCCAGAGAGCTTGCAATGTAAGTTATGTATAGTGCCTAAAAATTCAACCTAGTTAAAGAGATTGATGCAAGCAGAAGTTAAAACTAATAATAACTCATTATCTCTCTTATTTAATTTGGTATTGTTTACCTAGAGCACAAATCCTTCAGCAAACTTAACAGTGTGGATGTATAAAATTCTATTTGCTTGTTGAAGAAATGTATTCAATAGTGGCAAAAACAAAGTAGATCTATGAAGTTCTTAAAAACAAAAAAAAGAAAAGGAGTAACTTATAAAACTTCCAAACAGAGAAAATTTTCAATTAATTTCAGAATTGTCCTTCAGACTGAAACCTTTGACATGCAAGCTCCCTAGCCAATGCTGTTTTAAATAACCCCCTTCACTGTTGAAAGAAACATTTGGCTGCAAGGAAAATTTCCTCCTTGCAGCCCACAGAGTTGAGAGCTGTGAAAAACAAGATTGTAGGACTGCGGGGGAAGGGTGGAGGGGGAGGAGTGTATGACAAATCTACAGTAATTCTGCTCATTACCTTGACAGTGAGCTCTAATATGGCCAATAAATTCTCTCCATTTTCACTTGACATGAAAAGCAAGAATTGGGGGCTTAAAACAGCTCATGACTAGAGCTGGATGAAAATGGATTTTTTTTTATTAACTGGTAATTAAAAGCATTTTTTTAAATTTTTCAAGCTTGAACTGAAAGATATCATATTTTTAATTTCCAGCAAATACAAAAGTTTTGTGTTTTTTTTAAAGTTGTTTCAAATTGAACAAAATGTTTTTTTAAAAATATTTGAAATCAAAATGAAAAAACATTTTGAATTGTTTAAGGAAATTCCTAAACAAAATGTTTTGAATCAAAATGTTTCATTTAAACATTCAAAATAAATTGTTTATATTTTTCAAAACTTATTTTTAATTGTTGTGGTTTTTTGTTTGTTTGTTTGTTTGTTTTAAGCCAAAGAAGTTTGGCAAAATTGACAAGAATATGTGAAATGTTTTGGTGTCATCAGACTTCCATTTCTTGCCAAAAAAATTTTGCCTGACAAATTTCACCCACCTCAGTACTATTTATACAGGGCTGGATCATCAGTTTGTAATCGGCCATTGGTAAGAAGCAATGTGTTACTTGGGGCTGCTTCCTAGACTCAAAATCTCCCTCTTGGCCCACCTACTGCTTAAACGGGAGACACCACAACAGGTCTATACCGACACAGAATATGTTCCCCATTGTACCAGTGTAGCCAATCCATTTTCACCCCTATATGCCCACTTGCATGAGAGAGGGATATAGAAGGTCTGTGGCTCCTGCTAAACTCTGCTTTCTGAAAGCAGTAGTATGGCACACTAGTGCCTCCTTATTCTCTTGGAGCAGCATGGCAAACATAACCTAGCCTATGCGTATTTAAGTGTGCTGGGTGCTTTATAGACTATTTAAGACAGTGTAGGAACCTCAAGGAGCTTACAGTCTAAGACCAGACAAAATGCAATAGGTGAAGATAGACAATAGAAGGATAGTAGAGTGGGAGATGGGTTTGTTAGTAATCTTTATTTCCACTGTCTGTACACTTCTCTGTTAGGGTAGCTGTATCTAATTATTAATAGGTCAGCATAGCAGGGGGCAGAAATATAAGGGAAAAACTGAAGTGGAGGAAAGGGAAGAGGAACTGGCAGTTGAAAGGGTAGAGAGGGATAGGCAGGGAAAAGGAGAGAATAGATGAGCATGCCCCCTATATCCTGCCTCTGTGCAGCAGAGAAGTACAAGTTCTCCAGTACCAAGCCCTTACAGTGTCAATAGAAATTTTTTAAGCACCCCATCTCTTCTCTCCATTCCTCACTTTCTACACTGCTCTTCCTCCTACAACTGTTGTGTAAATTGACATAGCTTTATTGACTTGAGCTGAGGATCTGGCCAGATGTGCATATCTTACAGATATTTAACTGGTGGGTTGTTTTTTTATTTTTATTTTTTTTCTAACAGTCACAAAATATTTGTAATGGTCTTTCTTTTGAATCGATGGTACTATTGTGTCTTTGTGCACAACAAAACTTCTTCTCCCACTGGGATTCTTTTAAAAGAAAAGTTGACCTATAGTATGTTAGATGCCAAAAGCAGACAATATTGTGAAGTACAGCTTCCATTTTAGTGTTTGCTGAAGAAGAAAATACCCTAGCAGTAAATCACATCATACTGACAAACAGGTTTTGTAGTAGCAGTACCCTGCTTGGTCTTATATCAACTGTATAGCCCTTTGACAACCTGTTTGTGTGTACATAAATTGAACAAATATTTAGGTAGAGATTTACTGGGCAGTACCCACTTTTCTGTGTTATGGATTGCTCAAATATCTTCACATATCATTTCTACTAATCATTTTTCAATACAACAGCAGTTTTAAAGAAAGCCAAACTATGTGAAATTTACTTTGATTAAATGTTCAGTTTCCCTCCTCTGCTGTCACACATAATTTTAAAAAAAAGTACTGGTAAAAAGTATTGATTTTAATTCTACCTTTTGACAAAACTGAAGGAAATTGGAAAAAAAATCACTAATATTTTCAGGGCTGCCCAGAGGATTCAGGGTGCCTGGGGCAAAGCGGAGGAGCTGCGGTGCTTGTACTCACCCGGCAGCAGTCCAGGTCTTCAGCGGCATTTTGGCGGCGGGGGGCCCTTCAGTTGCTCCACATCTTCGGCAGCACTAAAGGGCCCCCCGCTGCCGAAATGCCACTGAAGACCTGGACCGCCACCAGGCCACGGCTCGCGGGGCTCCTGCGGGGCCCAGGGCCTGGGGCAAATTGCCCCACTCTCCCCCCCCCCCCCGCCCAGGCGGCCCTGAATATTTTATGTGCAAAGTGTTTCATGCAAGTTTTCTTAAAGTACACTTAATTAACAACTTCATGTCACTAATTCTCTCATACACAAAATTCATCAGGCTGTGTTCTTTATAAAGGACTAAACTTTAGTTTAGTTTTAGTGTTTAGTACATTGTCTATATAATATGCTCCTCACTGATTTATTTTGAAGATGCAACAGTTTACAATAGTATTATATTGGTGGAAGCGTACTATGTTGTAGGATAGGTCTACACTTGTGGTGGCATGTAAAAACATTGCACACCCAGCTAATATTGGTAAAAATAGCAGTATGGAATGTGAGGCACTGCTTAGAGTAGAGACACACCAGAACCCTAGGGTATATACCCTGTATGGCTCTCTACAAGCCCAAGCAATGCCTCCCAATCTATGCATCTAGATAAGGAATTATCACTCCCATTTTACAGCTTGAGAATCAAGGCACAGACTTGAATCAGCAAAGCACTTGAGAATGTTTTATTTTGCTTTGGTGAATATGGATGAACTTAAGCACATTCCCAGATGCTTTGCTGACTCTGGACCCAAGTGATTTACACAAGGCCAAACAAGGCTCAATCCAAAGGGATTTAGGAGCCTCAGTCCAAAATTTAGATCCTCAAACCTCTGCTCAGCTGCTGCCTAAGCCTTTAGGGACCTAAATTCCCTATGCATCTAAATCTCTGATGATAGTGTCCCACACACTGAAAAATCTTCCAGTGGGCATATGAACAGATGCCTAAATCCTGATGCATGGCTCATGTGTATTCCCCAGTGGGATTCACAAACCAGGTGTTTCCCTACCTATCGCACCTGTAGGGACCAATGCAGTAAGCATGTTCTTAGGCAGAAGACCAGATTCAATCCCTCTGCTGTCTAATGTGGAGAAAGTATTTGAATCCAGGTCTCCAATATCCTAGGTCAGTGTCTCAGTTTCTCCTGCTAGAGCTGTTCCACGTTGTATAAATAATTATATTAATTGCAGATTCCAGGCCCTGCTCCATCTCCCTCCTTCCTGCCTTAGTCATCAGGATATAGAGTCATTCTTACTGTCTCTCTGGACCAATGAATATCCAAGATAAATGCTCCAACTGGTGGGATATTGGGTGACAGGGGGGACCGCATCCGTGGCCTTTCTTGAGAAAGGGCTGACCTGGTTTAGCCACCTAGCCCTAGGAGAGGGTCCATAACTGTGAATTCTGAGTGAAAATAAGCACCTCTCTCTGATCTGGATTTAGGTACCTAATTTCGTTTGAGGGGCAGGGCTTGGTATTTTCTGCTGGATAATTTAGGTGGCTCCGCACTCAGCTTGCTGGCTTTTATTAATTGTATTCTGAGGTGTCTAACTCTCACCATGCATTGCATAGGAAGCCTGGATGCCTAACTTGGGGCTGAAGATTCCACTGGGGTGCAGGGTTCCTTAAGTTAGGCATTGCAATGCTGAGACCCCTTTGTGGATCCTGCCCACAGGAAATCTGTGCCAAAGGCAAGACTTGAGCCCAGCACTCCTGAGTCCCAGGCTAGTGCCTCATCCACAAGACCATCCTTTCTCCCTTTCGTCTCATGCAAATAGTCAAACTAGAATCAGGTATCTAAAAGTATGTCTGATCTTCAAGCTGGGGGGTGTAATTTCCAATTTGAGGAGACATGCCTGTGTTGGATCTGATAGAACATGCATGCTAAAAATAGAGTGCAGCCATGAGTGGCAGGAGGGGCTTGCTGCCCTGCGTATGTACCCATCTAAAACATTAGGCACATGCTGTGGGTGGCTAGCCCCTCCTGCCACTCATGTTACTGTGGCTAAATTCTGTTTTGAGCATGCTAACTCAATCAAAGCTAACTCGGGTATGTCTCTCTGAGTTGGGAATTATATCCAGAATTCAAAGGGTAGACATACCCTTTGATGGCTGCTTTTAAGATATTTTTAGTGGTGTTGTAGATATGCTGGTCCCAAGATATTAGAGAGGGAAGATAGGTAAGATAATATCTTTGACTGGACCAACTTCTGTTGGTGGAAGAGACAGGCAAATTTTTGAACTAAACAGAACTCTTCTTCAAGTCTGATAGCCAGTTTATTCCCACTAAAGCCCATATCATAACTCAGCAACTACCATACTCCTTTTTTTGCATTACCAGTGATTGTAAAGAACATATGAAATTGATATTAATGGGGTACTATATACATTGAGTCATTATAGATTAAAATAAATGTTTGTTAATACATTATGCTTTATGTATTTAAAAGTACCTTTGCATAAATATAATGAATGTAAAAGAATGTATTTAGGGCACATTCCACATTTTCTTATGATTTCAATGCACAAATGAAGTTTTATGACTATAAATACTACTTAATGCTACATAACAGTAAGTACATTAAAGAAATGTTATTCACTTTAATAATAGATAAAGCAAGCAGCAGATAATGGCAGAAAGCAAACTGAATGTGGCCAAACACTAAAGTGAAAATGCACATATTGCAAATCAATAATGTTACAGATTATACACTTATAGCCCAGTTATTCCGTGATGAATAAAACATACACATCTACAAAAAGTCAGTCTTTGTTCTCTGAAAAACATAGGCTACATTCATGCAACCGATGTTAAATTATAATGTGTCCTTTACAATTCTCCCTTGCTAAACAGTATACTTTGTATATAAAAGCCATTGTATGATGTGCATAGAGGGCAATTTAAATTCAGTAAATTTTGCAAAGTACATACCCATAGCTAAGTACTTGGAAATGTGACAACAAAAAATGAAGGAGATCTCTAAATGTTTTTCATCCTTTGGGTTGGTTAATACATCATAGAATGGTTGACATTACTGCAAAAGGATAAATTATTAACTCTTTGCTAATAAATGGATATTCAATCAGGATTCCCCAATGTTCTGAGGCACTCTAAGGGCCTGATATGAAGGGGAAAAAAAACTTCCTTTTCTGTGCCTGCTCTCTATAATCTAACTCTGACTTTAGTGAGACAACTCAGAGTGTGTAAAGTTCAGCATGTGTACAAATCTTTGCAGAACTGGAACCCAGGAACAGCAGACCAAGTGTCTGAGCTATATAGATATACTGAAAATATCCTGTACAGATGGTCGTTGGTCTCATGTTGGCAGGAGCTTCTGGCCCACCTCTGTAAGCCCTCTTGATATGCCTCCTCACTTGATGACCTTACTTCTGTAGTGCCTCCTGCTTCCTCCTCTTAAGCTGCTTCCTCTCTGCAAGCTCTCTCACCTATCTCCTGGATCCTCCAGAAATTAACAGCATCCCTTCCTTTTGCCACCTGTCAAACAAAACAGCAGCAGTAAAGACCTCTCCATGACCTTGTAGCTGCTGCAGTCCACTATGCTGTTATGGCTATGGTGTGGAGTTCTTTTTATTTGCCTACTGGTGTCAGTCTTTATGGTCACCATTTCAAACTTTTCTCTGTAACTACGATGGCTGGCAACGTATTTTCTTTTAGATAAAAACTGAAATTCGTATGTAATCTCCTAACTCCAGCAGTCAGGGTTGTTTTCTGTAAAACACCAAATATCTATCATGAGACTCATGATAAATTCACAAGAATTAGTAATAATGTACTTTGCAACTTCTATTTGTCAAACTATTTCTAGGCCTCCCAGATTTCTTTAGTCCTTGGTGTGCCTGAGAGTGAACAGTTTAATTGCACAGGCAGACACTAGTTAACCCAACTTGAAATCATCTGGAATCCAAAGGGCACATTAGAAATGCCTAGGAAAGAGAGAGACATAGAGTAGCTAGATACGTTCACCTTCCTTTTTATGGAGTCCCCTCCTCTTTTAAAGACATGGAAACACAAGGCAGTGTATAGTAGCAGTGGACATTTGCAAGAGTTCTAACACTTCAACCAACTGAAGTAGTTTGTTAAATAACATTAAAAAATAAACTACATGTTTCAGGGTCAAGGGTCCAACAGTTACATTTATTCTTCTGATTTAGAGAACAATAAATCCATAGACAGGCCTTGAAATTTGGGTGCATATTGTCTGCTGGTGTAAGCTTTCTGCTGTAGCCCCATGACTTCAGTGAAGTTTTATCCATTTACACTAGCGGAGAATCTGGACCCCAAATTTTCTTTGTAATTATTCATATAAAATTCATTCAGTTAAGACCAAATATATTTTACATTACCAGTACTTTATTTGTGCTGGATGTTGGTCATTGCTATTTTTATGGGAAAAAAATCCTGCTTGTTAGGAAAGGGGGGAAAAAAGGGCAACATTCTGTAGTAATGACCCAGACTAATACAAGGCACATTAGGAATGATGCAGCACATTTGATTAATACTGTGGATTTTATTTTTTTTAGTATATTTTTAAATTAGTTTCTTTTGAAAGTTTTAGAAATATGAGTGTTTTCAAATGTACAAGAATGATAGATATCTAATATAAATACACTATATGAAGTTATGTTTTTATATATATAAAAACACATGCTCACATAACTAAAAAACATAACTTCACATAGTGTATTTATATTAGATATCTATCATTCTTGAATGTGTGAAAGCATTCATCTTTGGGTTTGTTACTCCTCCCAGTATATGGTACCATATAACTTGTCATAGCATAAAAATAAAGACTAGTGCAGCGACAAAAATCTGATGCTTTCCACCTTCGCAAAAAAATACTCCACCAAACATTTATATTAGAGATGTCCGTAAACCAAATCCCAGCTCCAAAAATCATCAAATTTTAGGGAAGTTTGGATCTGGATATGAATCTTGATCTAAACTTTGCATTTTGATCTCATTTTTATAATGGGCAGAACCCTTCAGAGAGCACTTTTGTCGCATCACATCTGCATTAGACTTGGTTCCTCTAACTTCTTTAACTTGCTCTAAGAGGGTGCTCCACATGTTTAACTTCCCACATTTAGTCACAATGTGCAGTAGAAAAAGGTTCAGGCTTTCAATTCTGAAGGCTTTAACATAACAGCACATTGTCACCAGCCTCTTATTTTCTTTGATAACTTACTGTGTTCTGTCACAGGATTAAAACACAGTTCTTCTCTTTTTCATGCCTGAGTAGATGTGCTGACTCAGTTCCATTGAATAAAGCCATCAGATCCCAGCTGTACAGTTATCAATGCCTGGCTGTGTGCAGTTCCTGGTGAAGAAATACATCGTTCTGAAAGCCCCACTGTTCTGTAATACAGCTGCATATGGTAGCAATAGCTACCTCTTGTTTAAGTTACACCAGGCCAATTGGACTGAGAAACACACTGCTTTCTGAAGTGAGAACCTAATGCTAAGAAAATCTATACATAAGTTGACACAGAAAAAGGCCAGTGCTACAGGACACATTTCATTTCAAAATACATTTCCACATATGCAGTGGATTGGAATTACATTGTTTTACCAGATTGAATTAATTCTTCCAAAAGTGAGAGTGGGACTCAAAACTTTGAGGTAATTATTTGACTTTGGCTAAGAATTGACATCGCAAAAGAGACTAGGGATGTTTTAAGAGAGGTTTACCTGAGATTTGCTGTAAAGGAGCATAGTTCCACTGAAATCAGTTGAAGTCATTTTACAACAGCTGTGGATTTAGTGCCAAATTCAGAACTCCCTCCTTATTTTCATTGCATCAGATGGAATCATCTCCTGGAGATATCAGACTATTTATATTAAAAATCATAGACACTAGAGAAGGAACAGATCTACTGGATATTCTAGCCAATTTCCCCTGGCAATGTAGTAGTATTCCTTATGGTATACTTTCTAAGTCTTTTTCCAGTCATGTTTGAAATGTCCAAGCTATTTTGGGACTGGGAAATATTCCACAGCATAACAGGGCTCACTGTCAAGAAGTTATTTTTCCATATACAGTACAGACTCATTGTTACTTTTCCTAACTTTGTGCTATTGCTTCCAGCTATTACCACTCCAAACAATTCTTCTCCACCATTAGAATTTACTCCCTTCAGATCATTGTAGACAATCGTCATGTCCTCCTTCATCCACATATTACATTTTTAGGAGCTAGCCCAGAACCTAGCTCGAACATGTCAGCTAGGCACTGGAGGAAATACCATGGAGCAGCAGCCGAGCCACTGCAGGGAGGTTACCCCATTAATTAATTGATGTAGGTGTATGCCCCGTATGTAAGGGAGAAGACTGAAGGAGCTACTTATTTGTAGAGTCCCTGTGTCTAAATGCCACATATGCATGGCTGCACATGGATTTCCCTTTGTATATCACACCCAAACTCTGCCTCCCCTTGCACACTGAAGGTGCACAGAGTCCACTGCCAGAGGATCTCTGCACCTGTGGATATAGGTTCAGTATTTGCCTCTTAATCCGTCTTCATCAATCAACTGCAAGGATAAGCAGCTACTGATAAATTCTACTTAACATGCATATAGCTGATTATAACTTAGGTGTGCTAGAAGTTAACAGGATAGATCTATTTCTATTAGTATTGTTTCCAGATGTGAAGCTTCCATTGAATGACTGTTCAGTTTTTATTTTTTCCGACATACACAATATTAGTACCCAATCCTGCAAACACTTAAACACATGAGTAATTTTACTCACAACTAACCTCACTGAATTGAATGGGACAACTCCCAGGAGTAAAGTCACTCATGTACATCAGTCCTCATAGAGTGAAGTCCTTCTCTTTCATTTTTCCAATCTAATCACATGTTGTTGTTCTCTGACCATGAGCAGTGCAGGTAGTCCCAATAAGTACACCAAGTAGTCCCCATAAGATACAGTATAGGTTTCTCTTGCAGAGTTGCTATCTGATCATTCCATAGGTGACACTGAAATCCTCAGCACCCACAAAACAAAGAACTGAAAGGATCTTGGCTTCTGCCAGTGGGTACAGAATCTCTGTGCTAGCACACTTGCAGGCATTCCCTGGTCTGGAACACATACAAAAAGTGGGTTCCATTGGATGAATGAACTGTGCATCAAAGCTAATACAACATCAAGCAGATTCTTTGCTGTTTTCCAGGTGAGACAGTACATATAGTATATTCACTATCCTGATATGCCATTTCAAACATGGATGCCCCATGTCCTTCTGCAGGAGCAAGGGGATATCTACAGATGAAATGTCTCCTTTCTATTAGACTTTTTTTTCTCTATTTAATATAATCTGTTGCTGTAACTGAAGTGTTCTTTACTAGAGCTGTATAACTAATCAATTTTTTTGGTTTGCTGGACATTCCAAGAAAACTGGAAAAAAATCAATTTAAAACTTTTTTTTTTTTGGGTGAACTAAAGAGTAAAAATACCCAAACATTTATTTTGGTTTGAACAAAATGTTTTGTTTTGAGCTTTTTAAAATGTTTTCCTTTTAAAAAAAATAAGTAAATTTCAAACTGAAAAATCAAAACATTTAATTTAAAAAATATCAAAATGTTTAGAATTTTTTTTCAGATTTATTTTCCTAACCTAAACAAGTCAGTGAATTTGACACAAACCCAAAAAATGTTTCAGTTGACCTGCATCTGCTCTTTCCTGTGAAAGAAGTTTTGGCTAAATTTTTTCCCCCAGCTCTACTGTTTACCCTGTCTTCCATCTCTCTACAGAACATATGAGACAAGACAATACCTGGCAAGGAGGATGTTGGTAAGCTGGAGTGGGTTCAGAAAAGAGCCATGGAAATGATTAAAGGATTAAAAAACCCTTCTTTAAGATGATAGACTTGAGCTCAATCTATTTAGCTTAACAAAGAGAAGGTTAAAGGGTGACTTGACTTTAATCTATTAAGTACCTACAGGGGGAACAAATATTTGATAATGGGCTCTTCAATCTAGCAGAGAAAGGTATAATATGATCTAATAGATGGAATTTGTAGATAGACAAATTCAGATTGGAAATAAGGCATACATTTTTAACAGAGGGTAATTAATCATTGTAACAATTTATCCAGGGTCATGGTGATTTTTTTATCCAGGGTTGTGGTGGGCTATTTTTAAATCAAGATTGGATGTTTTTCTAAAAGACATATGCTCTAGGGATAATTCTGGGGAAGTTCTATGGCCCATGTTATATGGGAAGTCAGACTACATGATTACAATGCTCCCTTCTGGCCTTGGAATCTACACATTCATGAAACTCTACCAGACACATTTCATCAACTGTGTTCTCTCCATCCATTGCATTTGCCCTTCTAACAAAAAAAAAATGTGTTTTGTTTTTAAGGCTATGCTTCCTTAGTGCTATGAGTCTGGTATCCATTAGATGTTTATTTTTATAATATAATATTGATTCTATGATTTTACTAGGGACTGAAGTAAAAATTAATGGAAAACAGATCATTCAAGCCTGGCACCATATGAGCACTAGTTTTCCCCTCCTACATTTACATTATTTCTACCACCTTCTCCTGGTATGTACCCAGTCCTCCATTACTCTTCAAAATGAATTGGCAGTAGTTCAGTAAGTCTGTTAATTAATTATTTTAAACTTCAAGCATGCACATCAACCAGACCCACTGATTCGTTTATAAATATCTTTTCCAGATATTTCCTTGCCTGATTTTTATCTATAGCCATCTGACAAGGTCTTCTTTAGTTTTGTATTGCTCAAACCTCTTCATTTTCCTGCGAAAGATGGATTTTAAATGGGAGTTGCTATCTCAGCCATTTTAAAATCATTCTTGATTAACCCTTCCTCCCTCTGTTATTAATGGGTCTGCTCTGTCACCAGTTCTTAGCACATCTTGCTGGATATTTCAGTTTTCATTTATGCTCATTAAGTCTTTATTCCTGTTCTTTGTTAGACTGTAACCCCCAAATCACTCACAGTTTCCATCATTGCCTCCCTGTGTTTCCATCCCTTAACTTCATCTCTCCCTATCATTTTGAATGAATCAGCTACTCATAGTTTTATATTTCTGTAAGGAAGTTAAATGAATATACCCGCTATCTGTGTTTTTAATCCTGAGTTAATAATGTTCTTAGAGCGGCTTCACAAATTCTTGCTCCAGGTAATGGATGGATTAAATTGCCTCTCTCATTAGAGAAAGTTATATTACATGGAGAGAAAGGCCCCACAGATATGAAACAACCTAGATCTGGATATAGATTTTTGTAGCTGGCTGTTATTCTGTAACAATCCTGAGCTGAACATCCCAAGCTCCTGGAGGTTCAAAATCTAGATCCCAATCCAAATTTTATAGCTCAAGCACATCAGTACTGTCGGGGGCGGGTGGAGGGGGGGGGGAGACTGCTAATCTAAAGGCCACTGAAGTCAGTGTGAAGCTTTGTACTGATGTCATTGGGCACTGAATTAGGTGCTAGTTCAAGCCACTTCCACGGTGTTCTTCCCTTTCTCCAGCTATTCTGATATAGCTTCCTAGTAAGTATTACACCATCTCACTACATTCCCCTTTCTTAGGGCATGGCTATTCTTACAGATTTAGAACCCTCAGAGCAGGGCCGGCTTTAGGAAGTCACGCAATTCAACATTTTTGGCGGGGCGGCAGGCAGAAAAAAAAAAAAAAAAAAAAAAAAAAAAAAAAGCCTTTCATTTCTGTCCTGTAAAACTTCCTGCTTTGCTTGGCTGTGTGATGTTGTTTTTTTTTTTATTTTTTTTTACCACATACCATTACCAAAAAAAATTCCAAAAAAAAAATTCCTTTAAGATGAAAGAACCAAAAACATGTCTGAAAATAAAAAATAAATACAGATGTAACCAGACCTTTTTTTTTTTTTAAAGATGAGCCTGAACTAGAACTGAGCTCCGTTTCATGTGTGTGTCCCGCCACTCCTGGGGGGGTGTGTGTGTCCAGTCCAGATGTCCATTTTTTGGGGTTCTTTTTCTTATATAGGCTCCTGTTCCCCCCCCCCCCTCCAATTTTTTTTCACTCTCTCTCTGGACAGGTGGTGGTGTGTGCATGTGTGGTCCCAGCTGCTCCCTGCCCCCCCCTCATTGAAGGGTTGCCCTGGGAACTGCAGGGCAGCAGTGGAGTGGGGGGGGCTGGCTGGCAGGGCAGGGGGGCTGGCTGGGGGGTGGGTGGTGCTGCAAGGCAAGGGGGGGTGGGGGGCTGGCTGGGGGGGGGGGGGGGTGGGGGTGGGGGGCTGGCTGCTGGGTGGGGCTGCAGGGGGGGTGGGGGGGTTGGGCGGCGCTGACAGACAGGAGTGCGGGACTGGCTGGCTTCAGGCAGGGCGCGCGGGCAGGGGGGTCTGGAGACAGGGGGGGGGGTGGGGGCGGGCTGCGGCGCGGGGGGGGCTGCAGGCAGCAGGCAGGGGGGTGCGGGGGTGGGGGCAGGGGTGGTAAGTGGTACAGCACCCCTCCCACCTCCCCTGCCCCAGCTCCTCCTCCCTCCCCACCAGGGGCAGCAGCAGCAGGGTTAGGGGGCCTGGGGCTGGCCTGGGGCTCCCCTGCTTCTGCTTCCCAGCCCCCTACCTAGCCACGGGCAGGGCAGGGCAAAGCAGGTGGGGTTCAGGGCTAGTTAAAGGGGGGGGGGGCAGCTAGCAGGGGGCAGCAGCCCCCCCAGAGCTGGAGCCCCAGAGGCCTGGCAGGGGGGGCAGTGGGGCTCTGGTGCCTGCCTGGCCCCCCCCTGCCTGGGAGCCCCAGCCCTGGGCCACCCCCCCCTAGCCGCACTGTCGGGCCCGGGTGCGGGGCCCCTGGGGGGCCGGCGGGGCCGCTTGGGCGGGGCTGAATTGCTAAAGGTCCCCCTGCCCCTCAGAGATTGCAGCAGGGAAAATGCTGCCATGTGTTCACACTGCAGCTGAAAGCAGCTCTTGCAATGCCACAGAAAGCAGTGCAGTGTGCAAGTGGCTGCAGCGTGCTTTTCAAATAGGGGGGTGGGAGGAATGTGACAGGGAGTGTGTTGTGTGTAAGTGGGAGGAGACAGTGTGTTTTGGGGGGAAGAGTGTGTCATCATGCTGTCTTGTAAGTTCAGGCAGGGGAAGGGGGAAACCCTGACATCAGCCCCCACTCCCACCTCTCTCTGACACACATGCACAAACTCCTGCCTCTGCAGCAGGAGCATTCCACAGTAATGGTTTGCTTTGTCGCGGAGCAAATAAGCATGCTGGCTGTCAGAAATGAAGCTTTGAAAGGGGATAGCTGCATGCCTATAGCCAAGTTCAAAACAATGACCAGAGTGGCCACTTGACTTCAGGGGATATGGGATGTTTCCAGAGGCCAATCACAGTGCAGTAATGCAACGCATCATGCACATGCCAGGGTGCAGCAAGCTCTATGCTTCTCGTGGAGGTGGATTACCAGAGGTGACTTCAGCTGCAGAGTCCAGGTGCTCTAAGTGCCTTGCCAGTGTGGACACCTCGGGAGTTAGGGCACCCGAGGCTGATTTAATGCACTCTCACTTGCAAGTGTAGTCAAGGCCTTAGTCTGAGCAGTGAGGAAGATAATTTACTCTATCATCAGCCTTAACTGAGCCTCCTTTTCTGAGTCCCATAGGGGCAATGATGCTTTCTCAGATTGCCTTTAGTTGCCCAATTTCATGATACTTCTACCATTACAGGGTGATGCTTAGATTCAGTTTCAACTCCTCTATAAGTGCTCTCCTTCTCTTATACATGGCTATAATATGCTTTTCACTCATCTGTAGACACTTATTATTTCAACCACGATATTATCTGAGAAGATACAGGAATTTGTCACTGGTTCTACCTAAACATAGGCATATAAAAGTTTGCAGTAGCAGAGATTTGCCTTTTCACTAGTGTTATGAATAGCCAAGAAATTCACAGTTTGATCAGTGTTGTTTGTTATTAATTATTGTATTTCCATAGTAAAATCTAGATAACTAAGTTTCATAAGAGAAAAATATCATAATGTGTGTTTGGGCTTGATTTGAATGTTACCATCTTAGTTAAGAAAACTCAGTTTTACAAAACAAGGGCTTTGGAAGAATGAATGTTAGAGTGGGCATCTAAGAAAATAGAAGAAAAATAGTCATAAAAATGTGGTTGAAATAGGTGAATTGATTGTTGTTCAGTTTTCAAAGAGACGTCTCTGGAATTTCCTTGCCAAAGTAGTAATTGATTTCATATGTCCCTAAATGTAAAAATCATAAGTTACCAAGAGGGTTCTGGTTGAATCATTTGCAGATCTACACCAAGCATTTTGAAAACTTTATTACAGAAGCTTTCAACTTCTATTGTTTGGCAAAGAAGATAGTCCATACAATTTGATATTTGATTTCCATTGAGAATGGAATTTCCATTGAAAAGCGGTGGAGAAGAACAGTAACAGGGACTCAAAACAATTATCACATCCAATAAATCTAAAGATACTGAATGGAGAGGTGTAACATATAGAATTAGGCTGACTCCTTTTACTGAACAAAATCTAAGGAAGAAATTTGGTTTCTGAAAGAGAAGAAGAGACTGAAACAAAAGCTACTTAGCTTGAAAAGATTCAAGTTCAACTTTCCCTTAAATGAGTTGGATTTTTTAGTTCAAAAGGTGGAGAAAGATACTAGAGGAAAGGCTGTTCTAGATTTGATTTTGACAAATAGGAAGGAACTGGTTGAGAGTTTGAAAATGGAAGGCAGCTTAGGTGAAAGTGATCATGAAATGGTAGAGTTCACAATTCTAACGAATGGGAGGAGGGAAAACAGCACAATAAAGATAATGGATTTCAAGAAGGCAGATTTTAGCAAACTCAAGGAGTTGGTAGGTAATATTCCATGGGAATCAAGTCTCAAGGGAAAAACAGTTCAAGAGAGTTGGCAGTTTTTCAGAGACATTAGTAAGGGCACTGCGTAGGAAATATCGGAAGTATGGCAAAAGACCACCATGGCTTAACTTCCATGATCTGAAACTCAAAAAAGAGTCCTACAAAAAGCAGAAACTAGGTCAAATTATAAAGGATAAATATAAACAAATAACACAAGTATGTTGGGACAAAATTAGAAAGGCCAAGACACAAAATGAGATCAAACTATCTAGAAACATAAAGGATAACAAGAAACTATTCTATAAATACATTAGAAGCAAGAGGAAGACCAAGGACAGGATAGCCTGTTACTCAACAAGGGGAGAAAAACAATAACAGAAAATGTGAAAATGGCAGAAATGTTAAATGGCTTTTTTTGTTTCAGTTTTCAACAAAAAGGTTAGTAGTGATTGGTCAGAAAACATAGTGAATTCCAGTGAAAATGAGGTAGGATCAGAGGCTGGGATTACATTTCAAAATGATCTGGACCAACTGAAAAAATGGTCTGAAGTAAATAGGATGAAATTCAATAAGGACATATGCCAAGTACTCCATTTAGGAAGGAACAATTAGCTGTACACATACAAAATGGGAAATGACTACCTAGGAAGGAGTACTGTAGAAAGGGATCTGGGGGTCATAGTGGATCACAAACTAAATGAGAGTCAACAGTGCAACACTGTTTCAAATAAAGCAAACATCATGCTGGGATGTACTAGCAGGAGTGTTGTAAGCAAGATACGAGAAGTAATTCTTCTGCTCTACTCCACAGTGATTAGGCCTCAGCTCAAGTATTGTGTCCAGTTCTGTATGTCACATTTCAGGAATTATGTGGACAAATTGGAGAAAGTCCAGACAAGAGCAACACAAATGATTAAAGTCTGGAAAACATGACCTATGAGAGAAGATTGAAAAAGTTGGGTTTGTTTAGTCTGGAGAAGAGAAGACTGAGAGAGGACATAACAGTTTTCAAATACATAAAAGGTTGTTTCAAGGAGGAGGAAGTAAAATTATTCTCCTTAACCTCTGAGGATAAATCAAGAAGCAATGGGCTTAAATTGCAGCAAGGGCGGTTTAGGTGGGACATTAGGAAAAACTATGTAACTGTCGGGGTGGTTAAGCACTGAAATAAATTGCCCACGGAGGTTGTGGAATCTCCATCACTGGGGATTTTTTAAGAGCAGGTCAGAGAAACACCTGTCAGGGATAGTCTAGATAATACTTAGTCCTGCCATGAGTGTAGGGGACTGGATTACTTGACTTGTCAAGGTCCCTTTCAGTTCTACACTTCTGATTCTATTCTCCTATCAGTGGAAGGAAGATGGTAGAACTAGCAAGCTCTTATTATATAGAGGAAGGATTTAGTTAAAGCTGGTCAGGAAATGTTTTTCCCATCCTGCAAATATTTTAAGAATTCAAAAATGTTTACGGTCCCGAATCAGAACAAAGAATCAGTCTCTAAAATGTTAGTGAATGGAAAAACTGAAAAATATTTTGGTTCAGGTCAATAAAAATATTTGGTTTAAATAATTTTGAAACATTTCGTTTGTATTTCACATTTTTTCTTTTTAAAAACATTAAGTTTAATCTGAATAAATTTCTAAAAAGTTGTTTTGAACCAGAAACCCAGATTCTTTCTTTTTTTTTTTTTTTGGTTTTGAAAACGCAAAAATAAAATGTTTTGACAATTTTAATTTATTTTCCAACTTCTTCTTCCGATGGGAGATTTGTGGAAATTGACTCTGTTTCACAAACACTTTTGGTTTTGACAAATTGGCATTTTTTTTGACCCCCAAATTTCTTTTAAAATTCCCAACCAACTCTAGAGATGATACTGACCACAAGTCCTCTCAAGAATGTTTTCTAAGAAAAAAACTGGAACTTGCTCAGAAATTAGTTACAGTGAATTAACTAGGGGTAAATATTGCCCTGATCTTGCACAGGTGCAGAAGGGGAAGAATAACACAAATGGCCACTCTCCATGTGCAGAAATAGTACCTAGTCATATCCTTTGCAAGCAGGACTGATCTCTTCAAGAAAAGATTTTATCTTGTCAGAGTCTGACTGCAGCAACCAGTTAGTTAACATGATGCAACCATGTTTTCACAGTCAGTATAGTCAAGGACAAATCATGTTCAGCGTTATGTCAGCTAGTCATGGATGAACTCTGTAGGACGAGGGTTTAATTATGACTAGCTGATACCATGGTGAATGTGACTTGTCCTTATCTATACTGACATGGTCATGACATGTTAGCTAAATTGATTCTTCAGCTGTGCTCTAGCCCAATAAAATTATTTAGGCACAACTGCCCCGTGGGGTTTAATCCATCCCATCTCAAAGAGAATTGCAAGAAGATAGCTCACTGACCCAATTAAAT
This sequence comes from Mauremys reevesii, assembly GCF_016161935.1. Lineage (NCBI taxonomy): Eukaryota > Metazoa > Chordata > Testudines > Geoemydidae > Mauremys > Mauremys reevesii. The sequence goes on along the minus strand of NC_052627.1, from coordinate 82,929,434 downwards.
ATGTGTGTGTAAGAAGGGGTAGCAAGATGTATCTGCTTAAGATATGTCCAGTATGCATGCTCCCCAGGAGTCTCCAGTAGGCACAGTGCCTCTGGAGGCAAAAAGCCTCCTTGAAATACCATGGGGTGGTGTGGTTCTGCACTGCTCTATACAGAGGACCATGCTTATCTAGCACAATCTGATCCTGAATGATTATGATAGACTAGGGAAAAAGTGTTGATTCTGATCTCTCCTACACTGGTTTTATACTGGAATAACTGAGATCAGAATCAGGTTCTTTGACTCTTAGGAACATTCAATATTAACAGTTTATTCCTCAACAATGAATACCTATTAGAGATATATGTATCTATCATTAATGTATATGCCTTGTCATGTGTTATTCCTTTAGCTCTTCAAAGCTATGACTCAAATTGGTGTTTAGTAAAACAAGTCACAACAAAACACTAAATCTTTGGGGATATTAATTTGGTTTATTACATTAACCAAAATTAGACTATGATAAATGCAGAGTAAGACAATAAGAAGGAACAAAATATTGTTGTTCAGCAAAATATCAGCATTACATATCAGGGCCTTGGTTAAACATCAAAAACATTAGCTCGATAAATATTTAAAAGGAAAGTTCAAAATATGACTTTTGAGAGAGGATTATGAAGTACCTATAGAGAGATGCCACAGAAAGAGAACAGTCAGTGATCATCTATCCTGGAAATTTATTTAGAGAGATCAAAGGATTTAAGTGAGAGAAATGAGACAAATTATTTGTTTGTTCTCTAGTCCTTCTAGAATTGCTGAGATTAATATGATAAGATCCTGAGTAAAAATGAAGTTTAAGAAGTGGGGATTGAGGATATGAGTTTCATTCATTAAAAAGGTTTCACTATCTTTATCTATAAAAACAGATTTGGACGTTGTTTTGGGCTGCAGCAGCCAGGTACTCCAGCTCAGAAACTGTTGTGAAACATTAATGAAGACCATCAGATACAGAGAAATAATGGACCTTGATTGCTATCAGAACCATGAACTAGAGGTTGTCATATCTCAGAATGTAAAAATATGCATTCAGTACTAAATTATATGAAAGAGAATTTTGACTTTTATGATTATGTAATTTTTTTTCACATGATCACTGTTTTTCACAGACAGATATATTATTATAATGAATCTCATATCTGATTAATTTTAGAATTAATGAAATTTTCTTGTTTTTTCCAGCAAGAAACCTTACTTCCTCTAGACACAGATTCACTACCGAGAAAAACAGAAGAGTGGTAATACAAAACAAAGAATTCACTGATTTTAATATGATATTTTCTGAAAACTAGGGACATACACCAAAATTTTCCAAAGTGGGTACAGGGATGGGATGTATGAGCCTCACATTGGTGAACTGGGGGTTTCAGAATAGCTTTAGGGCCAGAAGGCCCCACCCAGCTGTACCTGCTGGGAATGATCACACTGGAGGTGGGGTTCGAAAGGGAGCATCTGAGGTCAGTCTGGGTGGACAGAGCAAAGGGTGGAGGCAGTTGTGTGCTGCAGGCTCCTGCAGAGAAACTGCCAGGACTCGTCCCCATGCTGAGCCACCACTGGCCTTTCACCCCATGTACACTGGGAATGACGGACCACCACTGATAGAGGAAGACCTTCCAGAACTCCAGCAGGAATCCAGGAACAGACTAGTGGCACTGACAGAGGAACCAAAGCCGGCTTAGGAAGTGGCACATGGAACAGGTGTAAGAGAGTACCTTGATCACACATGTGAGCTATTATTCACAGGGTCCTAGATTGGAACCTGGTGGAGCAGAAAGGGCCCAGGTTCCCCAGTGCAGGCCACTGACTCTTACCACTGACCAATATGGCCACTGGCTGTAGCCACTGGGTGGTACTGCCAAGTTTGGAGTTCAGCCCCCTAACAGGTACCTAAATCTATTGATTTAACTGGAAGATATGGGTGTTGAGCTCCTCTGAAAATCATGCCATTTATTAGGATGTCTAAATATGGACTTAGATGCCCAAATTTAGACTTTCACTTCTGACCACAGTGGATTTTTTAAAATTGGACACTTAAGGAGAAATGTATCTAGCAGGGGGGAACTGCAATAGACTCATAAGGCAGAGAAACCATTTCAATTCCACTGTTGGGAAGAGAGTGAGCACAGAGATTCTATTCAGGGAGATTTTTCAATCCCCTGAAAGCCATACAGCTGATAAATTAGGTATTCCATTCAATATATGGAGAAAAGGTTATGGCTGATTCCTAGAGGTGATAATGTGTTGCACTGAGAACTGTGTTGGACTTACATGTTAGAACTTTAAGAATGGGGAGACAAGGAATGTTCCTGGTCCTTCTTGCAGGCTAGGGGGCTCAGCAGCAAAGCTTGTGATGATGTAATGTACTTAGACTTCTGTAAGGGGTTTGACATAGTACTGCATGGCATTTTGATTAAAAAACTAGAAAGATATAAAATTAACACACACTGCTGCTGTTGTATTGGTGGTCCCAGGATATTAGAGAGACAAAATGGATGAGGTAATATCTTTTACTGAACCATTTTTTGTTGGTGAGACAAGCTTTTGACTTTACACAGAGTTCTTCTTCAAACCTTCTGTGTAAGCTCAAAAACTTGTCTCTCTCAGCAACAGAATTTAGTCAAATAAAAGATATTACCTCACCCACCTTGTGTCTACAAAATTAACATGGCACGCTTTGATTCACTCCATGCCAGCCTTGAAAAGGTTAATGATTCTGAGAAGGGGGCCAATTAGCTTGGGAGAGATCCAGAGATGGAAAGATTGCTTGGGGATATAGCCCAGCTGAGAAAAAACAGGCAGAGCTGGAATAAAGACAGGAAATTGGCAACAGAAGAAGGGCTGCAGTCATTTTCTGGGAGAAGGGAGGTATGTTTGGGGCTACAGTGCCAGGTAGCCTGCAGTTACTCCCTGGAAGGAAGGAGTTTGGGCAGGTAAACTCAAAGAGAGGGGGAGTCAGAAGTAGAGTTGAGAAGTAGAAGGATGTAGGAAGGAGTCCAGGGGAAGAGCAACATGGCCTAGGAGTGAGCAGGCCACCATTGCTAGAGATAGGGTCCACGGACTGGAACCTGGAGTAGAGGGTGGGCCTGGGTTCCCCTACCAGCCACTGGAGGAATGGCATGTTCAGAGCCATGGAAGGACGACTGATATTTTGTATAGAGCAGTGCTTTTCAAACTGTGGGTTGTGACCCAGTGCTGGATCACAGAATGTAAGGCACTGGGTCGTGGCGGCTATGGTCAGCAACACCAACCGGGCTGTTAAGTCTCATCGGCGGTGCTGCCTGGTTAAGGCAGGCTAGTCCCTACCCGTTCTGACACCATGCTTCGCCTTGGAAGTGGCCAGTAGCAGGTCTGGCTCCCAGGTGGGGGGGAGGTAATGGGGCTCTTCACGCTGTCCCCACCCCAAGCACAGGCTCCACATTCTCACTGGACAGGAACCAGCCAATGGGAGCTGGGGGGTGCGGTGCCCATGGGCGAGAGCCACGTGGAGCCGCTTGTGTGCCTCTGCCTAGGAGCTGGACTAGCTGCTGGCTGCTTCTGGGGCGCAGCATGGTCCGCAGTGCCGAGGGAGGGATAGCTCAGTGGTTTGAGCATTGGCCTGCTAAACCCAGGGTTGTGAGTTCAATCCTTGAGGGGGCCATTTACAGAACTGGGGTAAAAATCTGTCTGGCGATTGGTCCTGCTTTGAGCAGGGGGTTGGACTAGATGACCTCCTGAGGTCCCTTCCAACCCCATGATTCTATGAATGTTTGCATTGACAGGCAGGAAGCCTGCTGTAGCACCCCCAGGAAGCCTGCTTTAGCACCCCCACTGTGTTGCTGATTGGGAGCTGCCTGAAATAAGCCTGCACCCCCCCCCAGCCCTGAGCTCCCTCCCAAACCCCTCATCCCCAGCCCCACCCCAGAGCCAGCACCCCCAACCCAGAGCCCTGATGCCCTCCCATCACCCTCCCTCATTCCCATCCCCACACCCCAATCCTCTGCCCCAACCCTGAGCCCCTCCTAGACCCCTCATCCCCAACTCCGCTGGGTTGTGGGCATCAACAATTTTCTTCAACTGGGTTGCCAGAAAAAAAGTTTGAAAACCACTGGGATAGAGGGACCGTGGGAGGGGAGGACTATGGTGACCTGGCTGGAGGTCTGTGGTCTCTCTGTCCCTGAGTCACAGAGACAGAGAGACCACAGGGAGAGGAACTGACAGAAGGGGGAGGAGTGCATCAGACCTGTGAAGAGCTAATCCTCAGAGTAACCAGGATTAAAGGCACCCTAGCTGTGAGTGGACCCTGTGACACACACATTAAATTGATTAAAAACTGTCCAACTGATAAGTCTCAAAATGTAACTGTAAAAGGGGTATTGTCACTGACCAGGTCTGTTTCCAGTGGGGTTCTGCAGGGTCTGATGCTTGGTTCTACACTAAACAACTTTATCAGTGACCAGGAAGAAAACATAAAATCATCACTGATAAAGTTTGTAGATGACACAAAAATTGGGTGAGTGGTAAATAAGGAAGAGTACAGATCACTGATTCAAAGTGATCTAGATCACTTGGTAAACTTGATGCAAGCAAACAGTAGAGGTAAATGAATCTGTAAATCCTTTGAAGTGGGGGCTCCTGAAATACCACACTGAGCATCTAGGGGGACTCACCCCTGTACTACAGTAGCAATGGTGGCAGAGGTTCAGGACTTTGTTTCTGAGATTGCCTGGCGTTTAGGGTGGAAATAGAACTGGCTAGCCACACTACCAGAACCAATCATAGGCCATCACTCAGAGACAAGGGGGTTGTTTTTATTTTTGGGTTTGGCTGTGTTTGGAGTATAGCAGGGAAAGAAGCATCACAGCCAAGGAGGACCCTTCCCTCAGGTAGTAATGTGAAGGCAGAAGACTTTGAACCCTTTGGGGATTTATGGAACATTGAACATTCTCAGCAGAGACGAGAAACCCAAGAGGCTGAAGAGAGTCAAGATCAAGAGTTAGCCTAACTGCACATTGGAATCCAGATCACAGAGTCACAAGGATGATCTTGCCATCCTTGGTGTGAGTTGGGTTCCAGGGAGGCCTCGGCCTACCCAAGGTGCTCTGCAAGAACAAGGCCGACACACACTCTGTGAGCAATTGGCTTTACTGAAGGTAACGTGACACACCCGCAACGGGGACTCCAAGCGTTGCTGTCACAGAGGCGGGGAACCCAGCGCCCTGGAGCTCAGCCTGGTACGGAGTCCAAAAGCCGCTACAAAACATGCTCATATTTATATAAACAGCAGCAAGCCAGCTCATACATAATGCAAAAGGGGCCTTCCACCCTCCGGGACCGCCCGGGGCCGCCCCTCATGGCCCAGGGCCAGGGACTTTCCACACAGTGGCTACAACCGGTCATAGCCGGTTGAAGCAGGCACAGCGTGCCCTACAATAACCGGGCGCTGAGAAAGCAGAGCTGCCTAGCTAGGCCGTAACAACATCTTCCGCAATGCCCTGCCTCCCTACAGCGTGTATACTTTACTTTATAAGTATACCCTTTGTAGGAACACAATTCCAGAATATATATTGAAAAGGGTTCAGAGAAGAGCCATTAAAATGATTATAGGATTAGAAAAAGCCTGCCTTATAGTGACAGACTCAAGAAGCTCAATCAATTTAGCTTAAGAAAGAGAAGGTTAAGGTTCTATAAGTACCTACACGGGGAACAAATATTTAACAAGCTCTTCAATCTAGCAGAGACAGGTATAACACAATCCAATGGCTGGAAGTTGAAGCCATACAAATTCAGACGGAAAATAAGGTGTCAATTTTTAATGGTGAGAGTAATTAATTATTGGAATATTTTACCAAGGGTTGTGGTGGATTCTCCATCACCGACAAATTTAAAATCAAGGTTGGATTTTTTTTTCTAAAAGATACATGAAAAAAATTATTTTGTGGCAGTTCTATGGCCTGTGTCATACAGGAGGTCAGAGTAGATGATCACAATGGTTCCATCTACCCTTAGAATTTACAAAATCTATGAATAAGTCTGGAAAGAACCATCTTAAAGCAAGGTGAGGTAAAGTTTATCTCACCGCTTTATGGACCAGCCTGTTTTTTTCTCTCTCTGTTTTTGGAGTCTTGTGTGTTATTGTTCTGAATTCAAAGAAATAAAGTAGAGTTACATTAAAACCTTCTAGCAAAAGCATTCAAGTTTTTACCTAATTTCTCTGTTTGTATGCCATGTACATACCAGATGAGACCACGGTCAGTTGGTCCATAAATTATTGGTCTACTGGACATATGCGCTGACTGGTAGTGAGGAGGACTTGCTGTGTGCTGTGAGCACTATTACAGCTTTCTGTTAAAGTAGTAGACATAGACTTGCTGTATGCAGGTTGCAGGAAGACTCTGTTGCTTCACTGGTTCCTGGTACAAAGCCCAAATACTTCTTTATATTTTGCCTAATGAACAATGAGTCACTCTTTCATCCTCATTTACAGCTAAAGAAGGGCTGGGAATACCTGCTAAGCTCATGGCTGATCACAGCTCTCCATGGAAGGCAATGACTGGGCCACCACTAAAGGAAGTGTTGCAATTAACATCCCTGAATTCCAAAGATCACACAGTTTGGATATTACTACATTCCTCCCAGTGAGTCAGAGTCAGATGACATCCCAGATGTAAATCAAAGTTCGCATCACCTATGGAGGCAATCAGAAAATTAAAATCAAGGCCCCTTTCATCCTCTCATTCTCTGTAGGTCTCCATCTATCAGAGGGACCTAGACAAATTAGAGGATTGGGCCAAAAGAAATCTGATGAGGTTCAACAAGGACAAGTTCAGAGTCCTGCACTTAGGAAGGAAGTATCCCATGCACTGCTACAGACTAGGGACCGAATGGCTAGGCAGCAATTCTGCAAGAAAGGATTTAGGGGTTACAGTGGATGAGAAGCTGGATATGAGTAAACAGTGTGCCCTTGCTGCCAAGAAGGCTAACAGCATTTTGGGCTGTATAAGTAGAGGCATTGCCAGCAGATCGAGGGACGTGATCATTCCCCTCTATTTGACATTGGTGAGCTCTCATCTGGAGTACTGTGTCCAGTTTTGGGTCCCACACTACAAGAAGGATGTGGAAAAATTGGAAAAAGTCCAGATAAGGGCAACAAAAATGATTAGGGGGCTGGAGCACATGACTTATGAGAAGAGGCTGAGAGAACTGGGATTGTTTAGTCTGCAGAAGAGAAGAATGAGGGGGATTTGATGGCTGTTTTCAACTACCTGAAAGGGGATTCCAAAGAGGATGGATCTAGACTGTTCTCAGTGTTACCAGATGACAGAACAAAAAGTAATGGTCTCAAGTTGCAGTGGGAGAGATTTAGGTTGGCTATTAGGAAAAACTTTTTCACTAGGAGGGTGGTGAAACACTGGAATGGGTTACCTAGGGAGGTGGTGGAATCTCCTTCCTTAGAGGTTTTTAAGGTCAGGCTTGATGATGGGTTGATTTAGTTGGGGATTAGTCCTGCTTTGAGCAGGGGGTTGGACTAAATGGCCTCCTGAGGTCCCTTCCAACCCTGATAGTCTATGATTCTATGACCTTAATCCCAAATAAACAAACCAAAACTTTAGGAAATATTCTCAATAGTCCTTGAGGAGTAATCTGATGTTTGTTGTCCGTCTGGGCATGAATCTCAGGTCCCCTCTAACATGTAACACCCAGGTTCCTCTCTCCAACAACTTCAGACTATACCAAGAGAAAACAAGCCATGTTTGGGGGCACTACCAAAAGGGAGACTCATGTAGCTAGGACATCACCCCTCAGAGAACTCACCTTATTCTATTTAAGTATTTTTAAAGATCGTATGCACACTCATACGTAACTTCTGTTAAGTCCCCTCTCCCACAAAATCTACCTGCTTCCTCTGTTCTCACCACCACTGGAATAATCTACATTCTTTCCCCTCTTGGATTGTTTTTGATTCTTGTGGGGTTGGAGACTAAGGAAAGCCTCAGGTTTGTGAGTCTTCACAGCTGTTGACCAAAGGAATCCTCCAAGGAACCAGTAGTGCAGAAAGGCATGTTGCTGCAACTGATGCTGCTTTTACAGCTGAACAGCCTCACCTGGCAAATTTCAATTAAGCACTGGTTTCCTCTTGTGAGTTGCCTGAGGCATCACATGCTGTAAGGATATAGCAATGTTCTGAAGAGCAGGTGCTTAGCATACATGCATGCAACTGCGAGCAAACTGGCTCAGAGATCCAAGGAAAGGACCAGCCCACTTGACAAATGCCCAAATGCCTCGTGATGAAGTCTCTTCTCCAAAAGTGGATGTCAGAAAAGTGATTCTGGGTCCAGAAAATTCAGGGTTCCCCTAGGCAGCAGTATTTCTCCTTGAAATATGATAGAGCTCTCCTGTTACTTGGGATATATAACCAGAAGATTCTTTTCCTTGGCTGTCTCTGCTATGGAATGATTACAGTGGAGTCAGAGATGTAGCTCACGAAAGCTCATGCTTAAATAAATTTGTTAGTCTTTAAGGTGCCACAAGTACTCCTGTTTTTTTTCCTAAAATCATTGTCATTCTTACTGCATCATGGTTTTAATCTTTGCCACTAGGTGGGATTAATTACTGGCTGGCTAATATTTGCCCGAAGATCTCACTTTCAAATTGTACAATCATACACAGATTCAGAATGTAGCACACAGCTAAAATATAAAAAGTATGATAGTGAAAATTCCTGAAGTATGGGGGATGTGATCTCTAAATGACCTAATAGATCACTTCCAATTTTAATTTCTATGATTCTGTTATATTATAGTTATATTTGTTTTTAGTGTGGATATATTTGTGAAGGCATACTACACAATTAACAAAGATCATATGAATTATGAAATATTTCATGATAGCTCAGAAAACAAAGCATAAATTACACCCTAGTTTTTATTTGTTCAGTTGTCAGATAGTCTAGAATTACACAACAGGCAGAAGACAAAGTAGTTAAATGACACAACACAACACTTCAGGTTTACTTGAGAATTTTGGGTTCATAAATGTTTTATAATTGGATTATTGAGCTATTTTAAAATGGGTGAGCTGCAGTGAAGAAATCTACATGTACATAAGAAAGAAAAAGCATGATTGCATGGTGTCAGCAAATTAACTTTGATTTGTGGCATGTCAAACAGACAGGAATTGCATTGCAACAATAACAAAATAAAGTTTAGTTGAGAACTACATGCTGGGTGAAATTCACCTATCTGCAGTGGGCTAACTGGGGGTCTTTGCACAACTTAAGTCCCACTTAAGACTTCAACCTAGAGTTCAAATCTATCGAGCTTAGGAACTTGTGTGGCCCCAGTATGCTAGTGTCTGAGCACCTCACAATCTTGAATGTATTTATCCTCACAACACCCCTTGAGGGAGGGAACCACTAGTATCCCTATTTTTACAGGCAGGGAACTGAGGCACAGAGAGGTTGTGACTTTACCAAAATCGCACAGAAAGTCTGACCAAACAAGACTAAGACCCAATTCTCAGATATCCTAGGCTAGAGCCTTAACCATTTCCTTTCACAACTTAGGATGTGAGTAGTGCAAAGACCCCCTGTTAGCCCTTTGGGGGTGAATTTCAGCCATTATGCACACAATGCAACAGTTACAGTAGTCAGCAATAAATCACTTTTACTACCAGTTGCCATCACAAAATAGAATCTGCATATATTTTTTTGTCTAGATACAGCAAAGTAATGTAGTATCACAGACACCTCCGTGTGATGAGCTCTTGTCATATGCTGACATTACAATGGCAAAACTATAGGTCAGTCTTGACTTACCAGCTTGCTGGGGTTTTTTAGAAAGGTAACAGAATGAAGACATTTGCATGTAGTGGGAGAACTAGAGCTGTTATAAAGGACCTCATTTGTTTGGTTATCATTCTCTGGTGGATACAAGATTTCTACTTGAAAAAAATTGTGTTTTTTTTAAATATTCAAGGTGAAAGTACCAACTAAATTTTCTGCAAGAAATAAAGGGACCAATTCTGTCCTTGCTCCAGTCTGCTTCAGCAGTGTATAGGTGTCATACAGGAATGGGAGCTGGCCAAGGGACCATTCTCCTAGCACAGTAGCAGAGTAAGGACAATGCAAAGAGTAGTATGTTGTTCCTCCTGACAGACCCTGATGTAGGCAGCATGTAAAGGGTAGGACTGAGAGAAGGATCTGATGTTCCTGTAGTGTTCAGCTCTGTGAGAATTCTGGATGGAAACAGAGCCCTCAGGCAGCTAGAGGAAAAATAGAGCAGTTTCTGAGCTTAAGTGTTTGAAGGGTCAAGACCTAAGCCTGTACACCTTTTGTTAGCTACAAAAGTTACTCCCTCTCCCTCACTCTAACTCAACAAAATGTCTACATTTACGTACTTTGGGCTGGCAAAATTTTTTATTTACTTACAATCACAGTAATAGCACTGGTGTTATAAGGCTATCTGACTAGTTACAATTATTAGCAGACCATTTGTAGCTGAGTTTGCTTGCTTTTCACAGCCAGAGCTTTTGACAACATTAGTTGTTTCCTCACCAAAAACTCTAACGTGGCAATTCCTCTTTTATAGTTCAGAATTGTCTTCCCTCATTTTCACTATGTTTGGTTTTTATTTTCTCCTCTATAATGTTTTAATTATTTTAGTGGCTAGGATTTTCAAAGGAGTCTAAGGAAGTTAATGAAAATCAGTGGGAGTTGTACACTGAATTGTTTTAGGCTCCGTTACAAATCCCAGCTGGTATGATGGTATTTTAATTGTTTCTGAAATATTCCAACTGTTTTGGTAGATACAAGGTAAATTCATTTGTACCTTAGATGTAATAAATTCACAAAATATCATCCCATCTCCCCATCTGAACACTGTATATATAAAAAACTTTGCTTTACAAATTAATTTGGGAATAATATTGGTTCAGATTATATAAGTATTAGCCACATATATAACATTAATGATGAACTAGTACATTAAATAATACCTGGCAGTGTCCTTTAAAGTTCTGCTGAGTTTAGTAAGAAAACAGTTATTGAAACAATTCTAACTTGCACTAATTTGGAATAGTTGTCCAGAGTATCTTTAAAAGTTTAGACCATTTTTCTAAGCGTAGACTAAAAAAATTTTTACTTAGAGAATTCAATCCAAAGTGAAATGGATATATTGACCAAACAAATATCAAGTATGTGATTTCCTCAGTAATGATACCCATGAGAAATCACTGAAGATTAGCTACTCTATTCATCAGACTCTTGTGCTTTGAACAAAACCAACAGAAGAAGTGTATGCTAAACATCAGATCTAAATTCACCAGGGTGAATGAAGGGGAATGAACATAAAAGTGCTGTAGCCGAGCTGGCAGATACCTTGGTTTCTTATCTGATTTTATGTGGGCAATTTGGTGAATTCAGGTTACATTTCCAATAATTGATGTTTTACAAATTGAAAACAGTTTTATTCAATGGCCTTGGAATAGCCTGCAGGGGTCTCTGAGGGATACATAACACTTCATTCCAAAAACCACAGACTTCTACTCTACACTGACCCACCCATTTCTGATAATCCAGGAAATTAATATCCTGTGTATGATTTTGGACCAGGATCATCTGAAAACTCTGGAGCCAAACAAAATTTATTGAAATTAAATATCCATCTATTCGTTCCTTCAGTAAGACTATTCTTTGTCTCAATATGTTCTCAATGATGCCAGTTTGATGCTTAAGTATTCAGAATTAATTATGATTTCTGATTAGCAATGCATATGCAGAAACAATCTGTGCAAATTATGTGGTTGAATCAAACACAAGAAACGCACTAAATTATAATGAAAAAGACTTCTTATTGTAAAACTCAATAACTTAAGTTCTGGGATCACACATAATGTGCCAATATCATCCCCGATAGTACAAATGGTTACACCAGGGATGAATTTGACTGAGTCACTTTAAATATGTTTTTGAGCTCTTTTTTGTAAAGTCAGATATCTGTACTGAACCTTTTGAGATTATTTTAGATAGCATCAAACAAGAGGAGATGTACAAAATCAATTACTGTGTCACAAAGCACACTGTGTGCCCTCTTTACACTGGCCTGTTTTGCTCAGTTATATGTCTTGAACATGCCAGACAAAACCATCATATGCAGCCCCCAGTCTCCTTGCTATAGCCTGAAGTTCCCTTGTGACAAAATAGGTTTGCACAACTTTTCTCTCCTTTAGTTCAGCTTCTTAGGTATACAGAATAGGCACTCAGATACAGTGGTGATAGGTACTTGGAATAACATTCATTTCAGATAAACAGAAAGGGCCAGATTTTGATATCCTTACTCATGTTGAATAGCAAAATGTTCCACAAATGAAACATCCACAGTCAACTTCAGTGGAAATAAGTGTGGAATAAGGTGCTAACTGATGGGAATGAGTGAAATAGAATATGTCCCAAAGGACTTAGCTTAGATAACATTCTGTCAATTAACACATACAGGGCATGCAAAGCAATATTTAAAATAACTAGTAGCTGAAAGTCTATGCTGTCGCATGGATGTAATTCTTAAGATCATGTGTGGTTTTTAAAAAAGAAACCCCAAAATGGTGACTCTTGGTTCCATGCACTGTGCTGTAGGGAGCCATCTTCCCTGAAGTCTTCACCAGGTATTTCTTTCAGAACTTCAAAACTTTTTTTTTTTCATTTTTAATACAACCCTGCTAAACATATTCCAGTTACTGAGACACTTTAATATAATTTAATGCAAAACCTTCTTGGAGTTTCTAGTCAGGTAAATTAGTTCCCATTGTTATAAGTGAACAACTGAATTTTTGAAATTCAAAACCATTGAAGACCTGGTGAAGACACATTTTAAACAAAACTTTGTTTGAGCTTTGGATAGACAGCTCAAAACTAAAACTAAAAAAAAATGCTATTTGTGTGTTAAACACCTTTCCTGATGTAGTTTTTTAGTTTCCTCAAATTATGTACACCCCTTAAGCTTATTTCTAACAACTTAGGTTAAAAACTTCCCCAAGGCACAAATCCTTTCCTTGTCCTTGGATGGTATTGCTCCCACCACTAAGTGATTTGGACAAAAATTCAGGAAACGGACCACTTGGAGTCCCTATTTCCCAAAAATATTCCCCCAAGTCCCTTCACCCCTTTTCCTGGGGAGGCTTGAGAATAATATACTAATCAATTGGTTACAATGTGAGCACAAACTAAACCCCTTGGTTTTTAGGACACTGAAAATCAATCAGATTCTTAAAAGAAGAACTTTATTATAAAGAAAAAAGTAGAAGAGTCACCTCTGCAAAATCAGGATGGAAGGTAACTTTTCAGGATAATAAAAAGATTAAAACCACAGAGTATTCCCCTCTAGGCTCAGCTTCAAAGTTACAAAAACAGGAATAAAACTCACTCTTAGCATAGGAAAAATTCACAAGCTAAAACAAAAGATAATCTAATGCATTTCCTTGCTTTACTTACAATTTTTGTAATGTTAGATGCTCATTTATGGTATGTTTCCAGGAGATGGTTTTTTTTTTCTTCTTCTTCCCGGTCCCTCTCTCTGTCCAGAGAGGGAACAAACAAAGACCACAAACAAAACCTCCTCCCCACAGATTTGAAAGTATCTTCTTTCCCCATTGGTCATTCTGGTCAGGTGCCAACTAAGTTAATTGAACTGATTAACCTCTTACAGGCAAGGCAATTCAGTACAGCTGCCCTGTGTATATGTAAGACAGAGGCACTGTTCAAAATTTGGGTCATAAAAATGTTGTCATAAAAGCCATGGTATCAACAGAGTTAACTACAGAAAAGATGTTAACAGCATTGTTTTGGAAAAAAGCTAGTCTTTAGGAGTGGTTAGTAGACCTTTCAAATATGAATCTCTATTATGCTATAATTTCAAGAACTTGAACTCTGTCTTTTAATGATAAAAGCTTCTGATTGCCAAAAAGTTGAAGAGTTCAATAGCACTCTATTTGAATTGCCTGACCCTAGGGAATTACCTTTCTAGATAATTGTACATCACTTATTTCACTTTTCCATCACTTATAGGTATGTCATCAAAACTGAATGACCTAAAATTGGACCTAGTATTTTTTTAAATTAAATCCTTTTTCCCAGGTTCCTATGATTATTTGTATTGTGTGTTTAAACACTTCTCTGCCAGCATTCATTAATGATTTAGAAAGAAAATAATAAGGTCTGGTATACATTAGAAAATTACATTGGTTTAACTTTGTTGGCCAAGGATATGAAAAAAATCCAGACTCCTGAGTAGCATAGTTAAGCTGATCTAAGGGCTTGTCTACATTTACCGGGGAATCGATGAATGGTGATCGATGCATCAGCGGTCAATTTAACGGGTCAATTTAACGTTAAATCGACCACAAATTGCACTCCCATCAACTCCTGTACTCTACCAGATTGAGAAGAGTAGGGAGAGTCGATGGGAGAGTGTCCCATCAACATTGTGTAGTGTGAACCCCGGGGTAAGAAGATCTAAGCTATGTCAATTTGAGTTAGGCTAATCACGTAACTGAAATTGCATAGCTTAGATTAAATTTCCCCTGTGGTGTAGACAAGGCCTAAGTACCCATGTAGATAATGCTAGGTCGACAGAAGAATTCTTTTGTCAACTTAGCTACTACCTCTCAGGGAGAACCCTTCCAGTCAGTGTAGATAGTGTAGCATTTCAAGTGTAGATAAGCCCTAAATCACAGGGATTTAAAGACTTTATGGGCTTCAGGATTGGCACATTTCTTGAATTAATTTGGGTTGTGTAACAGACCCAGAGCTGAGAGCCACTGTTACCTTTCTGCTTCAGCAAGATTGAACTTTTCTGGAGTTTAGACTGCATATCAGCTCCCTGCCACACCAATCTGTCTTCCTCAACAGTAAGCTCCTCAAAGCTCTCCCAGCCCAAACCTTGCCTAGCAGATAACAATCAGTGAACACCATCCCCTGAGCACCTCAGAGATGTTTCTCCACAATGCACAGCACTTATCACTGTACATTCACAGAAGATATTAAGTTTACTGCTCTGCTAAAGAGACAGTACCTTGTAGTTTATTAATTTCACTGGGATAAGTACATACTTCCCTTCTAACACAGCACTGAAGTGGTTTATAGTTTAAAATAATGCAAGGTTATTAAATAGAAGTAATGGGTTAAGTGATACCAAGTAAAAGGGATAAAGGTAGAAATGCTTACAAGCAAATAAAAGTGAAAACATGCATTTAAAAGACTAAAACTTATTCTAGCAAGAAAGAGTCCTTGTTGAAGATGGTTTCTCTCACCCACAGTCTCCTTTCCAGCTTTTACTGGCCAGCCTGACCAGGCTCCATCACAGAAAACAAATGCTTTGTCTCCTAAGGTGAAGGGATAAAGATGGAGTCTCTTTCTGTTCCTTATATGTAAATTGAGGTAAACACATATTTCTTTGTCCAGGACAGACCTTTTTATTTCCTTTACCTAGACTGAGCTATCTGGTCTTAAACTTGTTCTAGTAGCATCATACAGAGGGAATTCTTAACTCTACATATAACATTAACACACACATTTTACAATGTTTTAATAACCAGTGTATTATTAGCTTTCATACAATAGTTTATATAATGGATAAATATCATGCGAACCGAGTATTGGGTATAGTGAGTTGGATGGGTTTGATGAGAGACTGTGTACCCTATGTCAGTGGGCAGTAAGGGCTCTTAGTGGCACAGAAGGACCTTTCGGACTTCAAGGATTGCCAAATTTCTTGATTTTTATTTTGGATTTACTGTTCATGAAACATTATTCCCTGGTATTTAAAACCACTTTTAAAAAATTACGGACACCTCAATTTAAAAAAAAAAACAACTAATTTTTTTTTCTGGGCTGATGTGAGGACTGTGGTCTATATTAAGAATTGAAGAGGAACCCATCCAAACTTAGGCTGGCAAAAGTGAGTGCTCTATACATAACACATACCTACCTGTGATGCTGTATGGAATATGTGGAACACTTTTTGTGATATTATTAATACCAACATTATAAAATTGCAATGAATCTGACCAGATATGCCATGTAAGGTGTCAGTGATAATGTTATGATTTGCCAAGTATGATAATCTTGTTTATATGTTTGTATCACCTTTGTATTGTAAGCTATAGATATATGGTATATGGTATGGTATATAGTATACATATGGTATATATGTATTTCCAAACTTGTGCTGTGTTTCTGGGTGATAACCCCAGACACATTGGCATCAACACTGCCTAGCCTGTTCAATGGCCCATCAAGGGTCATCAGCAATACAACTGACCCACTGAGACAGCAGGACTTGTAGGGGCATGCCTGTGGACAGAGAACTCTAAGGCTTTTCAATACAATATGCCGGGAAGCTTATGTTTGGGACACAGGAAGTACAAGCCACTTGGCAACAGGAATATAAAGGGCAGTTGCATCTTCTCCATTTTGTCTTCATTCCTGCTTCTTACCTCTGGAATAAATCTTCTACAAAGATCCTCTGAACAAAAGACTGAATGACCCATCCAAGCTATGGATGTGTTCCAGAGGGACTTTCAAGCCAACAAACCCACCAATATTGCTAAGAACCTGATATATGGACTTTGAAGTCTCAGTATGTGTCTGAGTGCTTTATCATTTAACAATTCTTTTCTTGTTCTTTCTTCTTTCCTTATAATAAACCTTTAGTTTCAGACACCCAAGGATTGGCTGGCAGCATGGTATTTTGGGTAAGATCCAAACTAATATTGACCTGGTAACATGGCTTACCCTTTGGGATCAGAAGGACATTTTTGTATATGTGAGCAGAGTTTTTAAATAACTTCTGACTGTAGTGGACCTATGTGCTGATTGGGAGCCAGAGAACTGGAATGCTGTAAAGGGGGCTGTGTGATTTCTTTTTTTAGCTTCTTGATAACCATTGTGAGGGATCAGAAGTACAATTTGTGACTGGTTGGTGAATTTAACTTCAGTGTAAACTACCAGTTTTGGGAGTATCTGCTCTCCCTTTTTTCAGTCTGCCCTGACGTTGGCATTTTCAGTGAGATCTGTCCAGACACAGTAGGTTACACTGCCAAATCCTGAATACTTGACTCAGTTTTTATTCAGCCCTTACTCAGGCAAAACTCTCATTGAAGTATGTGTGGGGTTGGGTCTCAGCTGCTCTATCCACCTCCTAAAGCCTCCTTGTTGCTGTGAGGGAAGGTAGGTCTCCACTAATATATCCTTCAGATGCCATTTCTGCTGCTTCCCAGGAGGTAGAGAACTTTCTGCTACTTTGTTAATCTTTTATTATAAAGTGTCTTGCTTTGAGGCCTTAAATTGGACAATTTCAATTAACCAAGGGTGAAATCCTAACCACAATGAAGATAATGGGAGTTTTGCCATTGATTTCAGCGGGTCCAGGATTTCAGACAAAGTGTGGAACTGAGAGTCAGCCACTGGAAATGTTAAAACAGAAATATACTGATTCTTTATAAAACATCAATCAATATAGTAGGTCTATATATGCTTTTGCCCGCCTAATAGAACTGTAAGAATTTTATCCAGCCCTTAATCTGAACTCAGATTCTACCTTCATAGACATTGGAATGAAAACAGGATATAGCTCTATATAGTTAAAATTTTGCATTTAAGAATATTTTATAACATTTGCTCAGCAGAAAGACATTTTTCTGTTATATTGTTAAAAATTATGTAGACAATACAGGCCCAATTCTGCCCTCACACACTTGCAACTCTTGCTGAAATTAAGGTTGAATGCATAGTTTATGCTGGAAGGTGTTAATGGCTGCCATCAAGGCGGTCTTTGATCATTAGAAAATCACACATCTATTTAAATCCCATGGGTGTGTTGAACACTCTTCATTCAGACTGAATGGAAGGAAAATTAAGTCCCTTTTACATAAAGACAGGTGGAGACGATAGAACCCACTGCTCAAATCACTACACCACATAGCAAGGCCTGAGACCCTGGCTACACTCAAAACTTCAAAGCGCTGCCACGGGAGTGCTCCCGCAGCAGTGCTTTGAAGTGCGAGTGTGGTGAGGCACCAGCGCTGGGAGAGCTCTCTCCCAGCGCTGGAGGTACTGCACCTCCACGAGGGGATTAGCTTACAGCTTGGGCACTGTTTACACTGGCGCTTTACAGCGCTGTAACTTGCTGCACTCAGGGCTTGGCTACACTTGCAGATGTGCAGCGCTGGGAGTTACAGCTGTGTTCGTATAGCTGTGTAGGGCCACACTCACAGCTACCAGCGCTGCAGTGTGGCCACATTTGCAGCATTTGCAGCACTGTTGGGAGTGGTGCATTATGGGCAGCTATCCCCACGTTCAAGTGGCAGCAACGTGCTTTTCAAAAGAGGGGGGTGGGGTGGAGTGTGACAGGGAGCTGGGGAGAGAGAGAGAGAGAGAGAGAGTGGATTTTTGGAGCCGACACTGTGTGTCAGCTCCCTGCCTTGAAAATCTGAACATTTCCTCGACCCCTCATTCACTCTTAACTGCAAATAGCCTGCAGACCAGATAAGCAGCTGCTCCAATGGACTCCATTTCTCCCCCTCCTGCTGTTTCTCTCCTCAAGCAAACACTAGGCTGTAGACATTCATCCCCCTGCCTGCCTCATTCACAGCAAGGTAGTGGATTATTTCAATTGATTGTTCAGTCAGTTACAGATTGATCACAGCAAACAGGAGCTGTGTTTGTTTTTTAGATAAGCAGCTCCCGGAGCCCCGAGTTCACAACAAAAGAAAGAGAGGCTGCATAACAAAACAAAGAGAGTAATTTAGTTAAAAGCATTCTGGGATATCTCCTAATACCCTGGAGGCCAATAACAGCGCTGGTGTGTGGCCACACTTGACAAGCAGTGCTGCATCACCAGCACTGCAGTCGTTATACCCCAAGCAGACCAGGTGTACAGCCAGCACTGCAGCCAGGGAGTTGCAGCGCTGGATGTGCCTTGCAGGTGTGGAAAGTTACTAAGTTGCAGCGCTGTAAAGCCTCCACCAGTGCTGCAACTCTCCAGTGTAGCCAAGCCCTCAGGGGGGTGTTTTTCACACCCCTGAGCGAGAAATTTGCAGTGCTGTAAAGCACCAGTGTAGCCAGAGCCTGAGTAAGAACTAACTCAGGGAGAAAAAGTGGGGTTTCCCTGGGACTAGTGGCAAACTCAAGAGCTAAGGGATTCTTTGGCAAGGTGTGTGTGTGTGTGTGTGATAAGCAGAAAGCCTGCTGAAAGAGAGCAGAGAGCAAGAGTCCTGACTGTGGTGTGGAGAGGGGGCAGAGAGACAGAGCAATTTGTGCACAAAACTGTATTTACATCTGTTTTCATGGCCTACAACTGCCTCCCTCCTCTAGTACACAAAGCCATTGGCATCTCTTCATTTATGCCCCAACCCTCCAAACACATGCTTATGTAAATCTTTAAGTGTGTGTAGCCAGTTAGCTTCAGTGGGACTACCCTTATGAGTAAAAGGAAGTATATGAATGCCTGCAGTTTCAGGGTTTTAGGCGGCAGTTCATCAGAGCACTTAAGTAAAATAGAGTGGAAAAGTCTCAGAAATCAGCTAGAGGAACAGAAACAACCTGGCACATTTTCCTCCTGCCCTTGAGCCCATGGCAGGGATGCTGGAACAATCAGCATAGTGGGGGTGCTGAGAGCCATTGAACCAAACTGTAAATTATGTATATGATGAAAAACACTTCAAGCCAGAGGGTGCGGCAGCACCACTATCTCCAGCTCTTGTGGCCTATGGAGCATTTGTTGGGATAGGCACTGTGAGATTTCAGGGAGTGTGCAGAAAGTAGAAGGGGGCAGAAAAGTGGTTCCAGGAAGATGTCTTCCTCTACAGCATGCTTCCCTCAGGAATACATGGATAACTGAGCAGAAGTCAGTGCTGTTCAAAGCATCATTTATTTCACATCTGTATCTGTATTATCCTCAGAGGAGGAGTAAAAAGCAGTCACCATCTGGGAATGTGGTGTCTGAGAGGAATGAGTCAGCTCAGATGCCTCCAGATTAGAACTGGGTGATTTGGGGGGCGGGGGGATGAATAGATTATTCCCTAAAAAATTGTTTTGTTTTGTTCAACCTAAAATTATTTGTGAATTTGAAACACGTTTGCCAAATTGTTTTGGTCATTTCTTTGTCAGGCTGAATTCACATAGGATGCTGGAAAATGTCCATTGACTCTTTGAGAAGATGGTAACTTCATCCTGCAGTGGTTGAGAAATAGGGCTAACAATCTGCATTTAAAACTTGTGGATTTCTTCATATACTCTTGTGGATTTCTCTGAAGGGTGAAGGAAGATAGGCCTAAGTCACTGTGCACTGAGCTTTTTGAAAAATCACATCAGTATTAGCTTTGTTATACTCCTCATTCTGGAGTGGAAAAGTAGGTCTATGAAGTCTTATGTCAAAGAACAATAAAATGATTCCTACAAAGTAATTGAGGGTTATTACACATTATCCTGTACACAGTATGCAGTTTTACAGATTGTCTAGATATGTAATTATATAATGGATTGAATAAGCCTGGAAAAAAGTAGATATGTAATAGAGAGCAGAGTGTTTCCTTCAGT
The DNA here is from genome assembly GCF_016161935.1 of Mauremys reevesii. NCBI lineage: Eukaryota > Metazoa > Chordata > Testudines > Geoemydidae > Mauremys > Mauremys reevesii. The sequence goes on along the minus strand of NC_052627.1, from coordinate 82,908,832 downwards.
CATTTTATACAAATGGAAAAAACACATGTTTTTTGTAATTGTCCAACACATATTTACATCTTTCATTCATCTACCTGATGGATTCATTCATCAGACAGATGTTACAAATTGTCCAGCCATGTAGTGTTAATATTATTTTAATATTGCATCCAAAACTGTACTAGGCATTTTATAGATCAAATAAGATATTTGAAAAACCTTTCACAAGAGGATATATATGTATGTGTATATACATATATAATATACACATATATATTAAATATTTAAAACCCATCTTAATGGGATTAGCATACACATTCCAGCATTCTATAGTAATTACTCAAATATTCTCTTTCATCCTGCTTTTTCTCCTACATCTCTGTCCATCCTTGTACCCATGTCCCCAAGTGGCCTGCTAACCTTGCTAATCATTGAATGTCACTGCCCACTCTATAGGGACAGTGGATCTAGAGTGAAGTGAAGATGGTGATCCACTGATATGTAAGTAGTGGCCTCACTGGGAGAGTTGTCTGAGAGACAAGAACTGTGTGAGCGGCCAGGGTCAAGGATAACCAGTAACTTCAGGCCCTGGCATTGATGACTCACATTGCTAAAAGGCATAGGTTGAGAAAACAAAGGTTCTCATGGATTCCCCATCTCTGGCAATTTTTAAATCAAGATTGGATTTCTTTTTTTTAAAGATATGCTCTGTTTCAAAAGGTATTATTTCAAAGAAGTTCTAGGGCCTGTCTTATACAACAGGTCAGATTTAGATGATCATAATAGTCCCTTCTGGTCTCAGAACCTATGAAAAATTTCCTAGTATACTAAGAATATCCTAAAAGTGATGTAAAAAGAATGAGGAGTACTTGTGGCAGCAATGCCCCTCTGCCATGTATATTGGCCAAACCAGACAGTCTCTACACAAAAGAATAAATGGACACAAATCAGATGTTAAGAAGTATAAGATTCAAAAACCAGTCAGAGAACACTTCAACCTCCTTGGTCACTCAATTACAGACCTAAAAGTCGCAATTCTTCAACACAAAAACTTCAAAAAGAGACAACAATGAGAAAACGCAGAACTGGAATTATTTGGAAACCGGACACCATTAAATTAGGCTTGAATAAGGACTGGGAGTGGATGGGTCATTACACAAAGTAAAAACTATTTTTCCATGTTAATTTTCCCCTTACTGTTACTCACTGTTTGAAATAGGCCATCCTGATTATTTGTTAATGGAAAGAGGCTGGAGGTCTGTAACGTTTCCATGCACAGGCATTTAGGAAGCACTGACACCATTTCACATCATCTCAGCAGCTCTCTCAATGTCTGTGTCCAAAATACTCAAGTGAGCAGGACTGACACAACTCTACTGCATGAACACACACACAGAGATTATTTATTTCATCATTTCCTTACTACCAGCTGATTAGCTTTTTTTTTCTTTTTTATTGTAGAGAATAAATAACTTGTTATTGACTACAAAAGTTCTTTTCTCCTGCTGATAATAGCCCACCTTAATCGATTAGTCTTGTTAGAGTTGGTATGGCGACCCCCATTTTTCATGTTCTCTGTATATATATATCTTCCTACTGTATTTTCCTCTGCCTGCATCTGATGAAGTGGGCTTTTGTTAGTCTCTATGGTGCCACAGCTACTCCTCATTCTTTTTCCTGATATAGACTAACATGGCTACCACTCTGAAACCTAAAGGTGATGTGTGTGTGTGTGTATGGTTTCATCCCAGTTTTGCATGATCAAGGCGTGCTGGACTGTGTCAGGCAAAAGCCATTATTTCAATAGTAAAAAGTGTTAACTGCAGTTAACAAGCCAGAGTCAGGTATATTATGTTGATCGCATTATTTTCTGGTTATGCAGAGTGTAATATGTTTTCACTGTATAGAGAATCACATATGCTGTATCCTGATCAAAGTAAGCTTTGGCACCAACAGCTAGTACCCATTCCAACATATTGTTTGCTTTAAGCTGTTACTTATGCATACTAAAAAATCATATACCAGATTCTAGTGTCTTGTGCGGGTGAGATTGGTTGTTTTCTCATAATAAAAAATCACAAGCTCAATTCAATTTTATTGTCTCTAACTTTTGATGCATGAATATTTCGAGAGCTTTTACAAGTATCAGATAGTAGATAACTAGGAGAAGTTAATGAAGTATATGGCAAAGTATGCCACAGGCTTTAATCTAGAATTTCTGCACACAGTGGCTTCCAGAATGGAGCATGCAGCAACTGGTAAAATCAATATTTTCAATTGCCAGGCAGTCGGTGTTAAATGTTAATGGTATAATATAGCTTTGTCATATAACGTACACACTGCAAAATGAATCTATATTGATATTCATGCAGTAAAGATGAACTTCTAGTGAAAGTGTATGGATAGTAAAAAAGCTGAAATGTCGCTAAATATTTCCATCTAATAAAGAAATATAATACCACTAAAAACTATTTAGTTTCCCTCATAAGTGGGCTCCATTGAGATTAGACTTCTGAAAAGAATATACGATGTAGTAAAAAGGTTAAGTGTGTGGAGTATAAGCCAAGAGTTTGTGTGTTGGATGAAGAAAATTTGCTGGATATGTCACAGCTCCAAGACTGTGCTGGAGATGTGAGGCTATTAACATGCTTTCATTCTTGAAGCACCCTCAGACTTTAAATGCCTGCCCTACATTTAGACATGGTGGTTTCTTTTTCTGTTCTTTGGCCCATATTACATTCGGATTCATGGCACATAAGAAAAACTTCATGTACAATACATGATATATGTAAGATTTTTTTAAATAGTTTGTACTGCAGAAAGGATGTAGAACTGGATATCTTAGGTATTTAACTGCCTATGGCCCAGGCTACTGAATAATTCATGATCATGAGCACTGTATTTTTATACTTCACTATGTATACTCTATGCATAATACAGCACAAGAATGCTACACTAAAGTACTAGTAAAGGGCAAAATTGGAGAGTGAGAAAGTGTTAGCTGAATCATTTAAAAGTAAGTGATCTTGGTTGTGTGGTTACAAAGGGCAACCCTCTTCAGATGGCACCTCAGTAAACTGAAAAGTTTCCTTGCAAATTGTAAGGCTAGCTTAGATCAAATGTGCAGGTCAACAAACTGGTGATCTAGGTTGAATCCCAGTCAGTGGTATCTTAACAGATTTATAGTCTACTGGATTTCACAGGTTCATAATGAACCACAAAAGGTTTGAAGGTTTAGTTTGAGACAACTAAGCTCCATTCACCAAGAATGGATATTTATTTTACGTTTATGCAAAGTGTTTTGAGATTGAGTTCTTGATTTTCATTTAGGCTAAAGCTCCTATTCACCATTCCACCAATGATAATAGGGCCTTAAAATGTCTGTAAATTGCACAAGACCACTTTACATTGCCAGAGGGAGATAAAGAGACCTTAGTGTAAATGAGAATCATTCCCTAATACTTTTTCAGTAATCCAACAAACTGAGAGCCATATATTAAAAAAACTAGCTGCCTAAATTGTGCATGCAAATTTACAAGTGCAATGGATATGCTCAGGAGTCATAACCTGCATCTGTGGTGGGGCCAAAGTGGCATGTATAGCCATCTATCAGTGCCCACAGGGCAATTATGGGCCACAGTGCCTATTTGCTTATACAGCTACCCAATGTTTGTGCAAAATGGACATACACAGTCGATAAATGTAAATTTTCCAGGCACCAATTAGTCACTCCCATTTGAACCTTTGCCCTGATGATTAATTATTGACATTAAGGCCCCTATTCAGCAAAGCACTTGGATAATTTAAACACATAAATGGTTCAACTAAAGTGAACAGTTAAGCACTTTGTTGTGCTTAAACAGCATGTTTAAGTGCTTTGCTGAATCAGGGCCTAAGAAATCATAAGCTTATCATTGATCTCTGAGATACTGAAAGGAAAGGCCTGGCTGAGGTCTGGGCTTTCTCTTCATTCTGTCCATTTTATTTTTCAACAAGGAATATGTGTGATGCTTGACTTTGTGGTGCTTTAGAGCACTGGCTGCTTTGGCAGAAATCATGAGGGGTTTCATCATATGAAAGAGGTGTTCCTTCTAACCTGGGCCATTGGTAGGGTGACCAGACAGTAAGTGTGAAATATCAGGACAGGGGGTGGAGGGTAATAGGATCTTATATAAGAAAAAGCCCCCAAAATCAGTACTCTCCCTATAAAATTGGGACATCTGGTCACCCTAGTCATTGGGCAGAATGAAGAACTGTACCTACTTCTATTTTATTGGACATATATTCAATGATGGCTGCTCTCAGATCAAGAATTCTGTGTGTTCAACCACATAGTAAATACAATTCCAGCTGGCTGAATGAGTTGTTGAAGGGCAGGAGCATATTATATATCTAGATGCAGGCAAGTGTCTCACAGGCATGAATGAAGAAAGTGTAAAAAATTCTCCTTATCTATGCCTGTAGTGTTAACTGGGAGGGCTGTGTCACTACAGCAAAGATCTAGGAGTATCTAGTATGCAGCGTCCTCTTTTGAATTTGGAGGCTGATCATGGCACATTGTAGAATTATAAAGGTTAATTATGTGTCTGAATATAGTGAAAGGAGATGGGGAAAATGCAGCTCTGGGGCAACCAGTGTTTGAAAACCCCCCACACTGGCTGAGAGAGGTGAAAGGTTGCCAGTAATAGAGTGATCAAAGACAGGCAATAATAGTTTCAAGAGTGAGTACCCAGAATGACATTGCATTACTCAGAAACAAAGGCAACATCTACACAGCAACAGGAGGTGTAATTGCCAGCATGGATAGACGTACATGTGATAGTTTTGATAGAACAAGCATGTTAAAAATAGAAGCATAGCAGTGTGAGCTAGCCACCCAAGTACATACTGAATGTATCAGACAGGATTGTACTCAGATGGCCAGCCAGTGCTGCCATCTGCATCACCGGGGCTATACTGCTACTTTTTGTGCACTAGTCCAACAAAACTAAGCACACGTACATCTACTCATGCTGGAAAGTGCAACTCTGGCTGCTGTGTAGATGTATCCAAATAATATGGGCAGAATGAGGAAACGGAGTGTTCAGTTCAGTGCTTAATTAAGTTCCAAAATCATAGTGATTTAAATGGGTATTCTCCTCACAATGAATTGTGTACTGTATTTGAAGCGCTTTCTGAAACCACGAACCGGTGCAAATGGAGGCTGCTCTAACTTACAACAACCTTAACACAGCTGCCTGTAATACAGCCCAGAATTGCCAGAGTACTCCATTTACTGCCCAAATATGCCCCTAATTCCCCTGGCATGGCCCTATGTTTTGTGCTATGAAAGGCCATAGCAGCCATAAGGCCATATGTGTCAGCTCTGTGCCACTCCTGTGTTGGAGGAATTCATTTGGAGGGCAATCTGCCCTTTATTGCTCCTGTGCACCAGCAGATTAGGAGCTAGAATCTAGCCCAAGTCTCTATTATGGCAGACCTAAGCTGCACTTCCTTAGGATGAGTGAGCCAAATCGCTGCATTTGCCAGTGCTGCCTTAAACCACTAGTCCACATACCCTTCTGCCTCTAGATCAGTGGTGAGCAACCTGCAGCCCATCAGGGTAAGCTGATTGGGGCCATGAGACATTTTTTTTATGTTGACTGTCTGCAGACACAGCCCCCCGCAGCTCCCAGTGGGCGCGTTTCGCCATTCCCGGCCAATGGGAGCTGCGGGAAGCGGTGGCCAGACTCGGAGCTGCAGGAGTCTGTGCCTGCAGATGGTCAACATCCTCAAAATGTCTCATGGCCTGCACACAGCTTACCCTGATGGGCTGCATGCGACCTGCAGGCCACAGGTTGCCCACCACTGCTTTAGATGCTTTCATATGTTTAAGGTGCAGTACTAGAACACAGGAATGCTGAGCTCTTTTCCTGATTCTGCCACAGACTTCCCATGGAATGTTGCAAAACATTAAAATAATGAAGACAGCATCATGATTCTTCTCTAAAAATATTGTGAGCGTGTTCCATTTTATTAAAATCTGATAATAGTCTTTTCAATAGTGGTACATCACTTGCATTCTCTAAGTTGTCCGGTAGGGAGTTAATATGGATTCCCTACAAACTTTGAGGAAGGAAACTAAAGTGGAATAATTTGGGGGTATCTTGTTTTATTCTATGTGCTAATTTTGGGGATTTAATATAATGGACTTTAAAGCCAGAGTCATCTCCAAATTCCATAATTGGGTTCATAACACCAGACACTGAGGCAAGAGAAATAGGGCTAAATCTAAACCCTGGTTGAAGCCCATGGATAGATTTCCATTGACTACAATGGGAGTTAAATAAGGCTTCATTGCTGGATCAATGTCTGCATATTGTAAGCTTTGTTCTATGGGCTTGCAATTTTGTCTGATGTGCAAACTGTTCTGTGGCAATTGTAAATAACAGTCAGGGTGACAGAGGGCTACCAGTTTCTCTCTGAACTGCGATAGGTTTCTGAGAACAGTTTCCAGTGTAATACCCCATCTTAAAAGATACACTAGTAGCAGTGGAACCAGATAGATAATGAACGGAAGGCCTGATTCAAGCCTTCCGTGAAGTCAATAGATTTACACTGGTGTGAAACTAGTGTAAGATCAGAATCTGTAAAGCTATGTCTACACTATGATCTAGGGGTGCGATTCCCCTGCTCATGTACACATAGTCGTGCTAGCTGTCTTGGAGATAACATGAATATAAATAGCCGTGTAGCTGTAGTACCACGGGTTTCAGGCTAAGAGTGATGTGTTTTCACTTTTTAAAATCTGTCTCCAAATGTGTTTCCTAGCCTTACTTGTTTAACAATGCTAGCCTAGTCTCTGATTCAGCAAAGCCCTTAAATATATCATTAATTTTAAACACGTGGCCCCCATGAAAGGTGCCATGTACTTCAATGGGTCTACTCATATGCATTAAATTAGGCACATGCTCAAGTATTTTGCTAAATCAGGGCTTTAGCTTACAGTAATTTAAAGATGCAAAATTATCAGTATATAAAAGAGTAGGCTCTGGATGATATTGTAACACCATTTCAACTACTATTATGTGCTTAGAAACAGTTTTATGTGATGTTCATTTCACAATAGCTCATTAATGGGAAAGCTACTTTGCAAAGGAAAGACTTGGAAACTTTAAAATGTCACAGTAACCCTGCATGCTATAGGTAATGCAGAAAATAGTGAATGATAGCTAGGGGCTGATTTTGACATATGGATGTGTACAGTTGTGCTACTATATTTGTTTGTGCCTATGGTCAACTGGCGATGCAAATACCAGATGTGCCTTGACAAATTTAATATTTGCACATACATATGGCTGGAGGAGAACATAAATGACATATACATTCACAAATACATGATTTGTGTGTATGCACATCAGGGATTTACATGGATTTATTTTCCAAATTTAGGCCCCTAAATTGCTGTCTCTGTTTTTTATTCAAACCCACAATTTTCCAATGACTACTTTCTTGATTTAGGAACTTCTGCTACATTTCAAGCATTACAAAGAGTTACTTTGTGGAAAATGGGAATATATCTTTTTAGAACAGCATATTTAAATATTAAGTTTTCAGGTTGATTAGTAAACATTATTTATGGAAGATATGTTTCTTCTGTCTGGGCATGCGTGCCTATTTTCCTTGATTATATATGACATTCTTCCCATCATATATTTTATATTTCTTCAGGGGACAAATTAATCCATGTGGCCAGTCTATTTAAAAAATGAGGTATATATAATTGGATTTTATGATAATGTAATGGCAATGTTAATACCTTTATAACATAACTATGCTTGCAAGGTGTATGTTTTATGCAGAACAATCTACAGTATAATAAGTTCACCAAAGAGCCATTTAGTGGGTTGGCAAGTGGTGAAAACATTACAGAATAAGCCAAAAGGCTTGATTTAGAAGACTGGATTAAACAACATGATTTTCAATAGTGCTGCAGAAGTGAGGTGATGTAAAGCATATCCTGGGGACTCGGAATGTTTGCAATTTGTACGGTTGTTGTTGAACTGAGGCTGCTCAGGAGTCTGAGAGCAGAAAACAAGCACAGATTTATTGTGATTTGTGGTGATTATTCATTTAAAGTCTTAAATTTACTTGTAAATCAGTGTCTTTCCTTTTTTTGTTTGTTTGTTTTTTTTGCATTGTAAGAATGCCTGTAACATACAGGTGCCAATTGCTAAAGACTAACATATAGTCCTGATTTATACTTACAATGAGCTTAGAGAGTCAGATGTAATTGTAAACAACATCTGTATCTTCAGTTGAAGTGCAGGTAATGGTACTTGCTCTGATTTTCTACAGTCTTTTAAATCAGGAACAAAATATACCTCAGCCCTCTACTTTCCCTATTCTTAAAATGATTAGAAAAAGTGGAAAGAAAACCAACATTGCAGTCAAAATATTTTGTAAAAATATAGGATTGTTGTAGAGGTTTTTATCAAAAATTTTCCTAGCATAAAACACTGGATAAAGCAAAACAAGAATCTTTGTCTTTATGGTGTTATATGTTTCCATTTAAAGACAGATAATAGATTAATAGATTTCAAGGCCAGAAGGGACCATTGTGAGAATCTAGTCTGACCTCTTGTATAACACAGGACATAGAATTTCCTCAAAATAGTTCCTAGAGAGAAAATACCTTTTAAAAAAAAAATCCAATCCTGATTTTAAAATTGTCAATGATGGAGAATCCACCACAACCCTGAGTAAATTGTTCCAATGATTGATTGCTCTCACTCTTAAAAATGTATACCTTATTTCCAGTCTGATTTGTCTAGCTTCAACTTATGAAACTAATGAAACAGAAAAGTAAAATAAAGGGGAATGTCAGTGAACTCTACTTATAATATTGTTGTCCCTTTTGACCCGAGAGGCTAGTCAAAGTTTGGGGCCCTATGGGTGTTCCAGCTGGAAGTAGAAATTGGTGGAGTCTAGTATTTTCTTTGATGAAGTTTTGCTTATTTACAAAGAATGTACAAAGTCCTGTATGACTGAATGCAGAAGGAATAAAATAGCAGGAAACAGTTTCTTTTGCTCACAGCACCAAGAACATTCTTTTAGCCTGCACCCCGACCCCAAATCCTCTTTCCAGATTCTTTCCAGGGTCATCTACCATGTTTTCACCTGCTCCTTCAGGCTCTCTCTCTTTCAGTCTATTCTTTCCTGTTCTCAGTTTCTGTGTCTTCTCTTTCCTCTGCCCCCCACCCAATCTGTCCAAAACAATGCTCAGGGCAAGTGCACACTATAGCACTATTCCAATGGGAGAGCGCTCTTCTGTTGGTATAATTATGCCACCTCTGCAAGAAGTGTAAGCTATGTCAGTGGGACAGCATCTCCAGCTGACATAGCACCGATGCAAACAGTGCAAAACTTGCAGTCACTTTGGGCGGAGGCGGGGCTTTTTCACATCCCAGACGGATGTAAATTAGATTGATTTAACAAGTACTTTATACCTGCACTCAATCAATAGCTCCTGGGTGGGTTCACGTACACCTTTTGTCTTAGGTGGGCTTTATGCTTAGAGTTATGTTCATTGAAGGATGAGCTCATAGATTCAATCTCAATGGGGTTTTACCTCAACCCATAAAAACCTTTCACTTAGCTTATAATAATATATTTAAAAATCAGCTACACACAAATATGTAAATATAATATATTTGACAATATAACTCAATATAACCCAGCAATTCTAGACTCATAAGCTTTCGTGGGTGAATACCCACTTCGTCAGATGCATGCCGCTTATGCTGCAATACATTTGTTAGTCTATAAGGTGGCGCGGGACTCTTTGTTGCTTAGTTTTAAATGGCATTTGATATCAGTGGATTTGGGATAAGGCCCTTAGTGTGCATGGAAGATTTCTATGAACTCCAGTAGTTATTGGATCAGACCTTATTTCTCAGAATAACATGGGAATTTTGGAACAATCAGTGCCACATTTATGTTTTCTTTCCCCTCAGTATTCTGATAGCTTCAGTTCTCTAGTTACTCTTTACAGATAATTGCCAATGTTTCAGTAAATGTGTCAGCTGATTCCCTTCACTTTAAGGCATACATTTTATCTGGACTTGCAGATTTGTATGCTGTATATATTAAGGGCAAAAGTCTCTAATAAATGTACAGCCCCTTTACCCCTCTCAAAGCATGGAGGTGAACAGGGGGCATGACAGAGCTAGGTTATGCCTTTCTTTCACTGGTGTAGGGACCACTCATTGGTGAATTTTTCAGTGCATCCTGAAAATGACAAGGGTGAGATGGATGCTTCTCCATCCCTTTTGGGAGGGTATTAATAAGTATGAAAATATATGGAGTATAAAAGAATTGGTCTTATGTACATCTACCTTCTCACCTTCCAGAATCAGTTACATGAATATACTATTTCCTCAACATTTTAGTACATTAGTAAGCAGTCAGTCTATATCCTCTCTCTCTGTACGGAGAAATCTAATAACCATATACCTCACACCTGTCTTTACCTTTAGTTTGTCACTTTATCATTTTTGAAAAAGCAATTGCTTTGATCTCCACTTTTGCTTGGGGTGTGAGCAGGGGAATAAATATTTATTTATAGGGTCTTCAGTTCCATAGCCTTTCATACAACCACTTGGGTAGAATATATTTCATTTCCACTATAAAAAGCAAAAAAACTTTATAAAAAAAGTAGTAGTAGTAATTTATGGTTAGATTGACTTCCATGGGTTTTGTACAACACAAAAAATCAGTGTCGACCTTTGACCCAACATGCTGCAGACCTTTCTGTTTTAATGGTGTACAGTTTCAGGCAAGAAAAGAAAGAGGAGCTCAACACTAAATGGAAAGAGGCAAAATACATTGAATATTGAATGTCAAAATCAAGAGGAAAACATGGGAAACACATTAAAAGTTCTTCTCAGGGGACTGTGAGAGAGTCAGCTTTAACTGGAATACAAAAGCTTTCATTTCCTCTTCCACAACAGAAAAAGAAAAACCACGAACAAAAATGAACTTGCAGTGTTGTCTCAGAACAGTGGTAGTTAAGTGTGCTGCATAAAGAGCCCTCTGTAATGTTTTTGGCTACATGTAATGTTTTGTGTTTCTGGATGGATACAACCTAGAGGCAGTAGCTACATGTTCATAAATTATTTCAGTCAGAGACTCATAGAGAAATAGGTTTTACTCATTCAGTTAACAAAAAAACAAAAGTGCAATAGAGCTGACAACAAGCTTTTTTCTGAGATCTAAATGCTATCGATTCAAATAAACAGAATTACTTTTCCTTTTCTGTTGAGATTTCTCATACATTTTTGCCTTATATTCTGCTTCATAATCCTGATACAAGTATGTGGCTGCAGCTCATAGCCTTTTTCACCAATTAAAAAAAAATCTTTTGTATAATCAATAAAACAGCTAGGAGAAAAATCCCCCAGATCCCACCAAGATGTCAATAGCATATAATAAAACAGTATTCAAGATTTCTCTAAAGTATGGTTGTGATTAAGTAAAATAAAATTATAATAAAGGGAAAACAGGGTATGTGAAAATATACAATAAACATTTGATTAAATATTCATATTAAGATGGAAAGAGCAACCTAATACTCCTTAATTTAAGTAGTGACTATATATATTTAGAGAGAGAGATATTTAAATATTATCTTACACAAAGCTATAAACTATTAACTTTTTGCAAAACAGTAATGTAATTCTGCAAACGCTGATGTACATGACTTCAGTGGATTCATCATCCTAGTAAATTTACTCATGTTTTTAAGGATTTGCAGGATTGGATCCTTAATTATACATGCTAACCCTGTTGGCTTTGTGTATTAATTTGCCTGTGCTGAATGCACATGCATTGCTTCCAGGTACAATTTATGACAGATTTTTAAAAAGTTACTCAGTATGTAGGAAATCTTTATTTTATATGTCAGTCAGTTCGGCAGGACTGTTGTTGGACTCCAATACCATATATCATGACCTCAGCTAAATTTTACGGCCTGATCCTATTGAAATGAATGGAAGTTTTGTAAATTACTTCAGAAGCACAAGGCTCAAGCCATTAAAAGTTACATGACATTGGGTCCAGTGAACTTCTTTATTACTGTATTCCATTGACTCAGAGAATAAAAGGGGATATTGTTGGTGTAATAATATTATTGTCCTCATCTCACTTTGAAACTTGTAATTCCACATAGTAAACCACTTGTGAACTATTGAATGGCTATTGCTAAAGGTATTGTCTGAGAAAGGATCCATTGAACTGAGATCACAGACTGTCCACTCACAATCATCAAAGCCCATGTGGTGGAGTTGCCTATAAGTGCGCAGCCTGCTTCAACATCTTGGGTCTGCTTAAAATTTAACAGGGAGGGTCTAAAATGCAGGACCAAGGTCTTCAGGTAGTTTCCTTGGTTACCCTGGATTCTCATGAAAAAAATCTTAACAGATTCTACATCTGAATTGCCTATTGGTCTATAACCCATTGAAATGATTTCAGAGAGACTTTTACAAGCCAGCAGATCTAACATCTCTGCTATGATCCTAAGCTATGAACACTGAAAGTCACTTGTATGTATATGATTCCTTAATCATTTATAACTCTTCTTCCTTTATTTAGTTATGAAGGATTGGCTGACACTGTGATATCTAGGTAAGATCTGAGATTCATATTGACCTGAGGTAAATGTCTGATCCTTTGGGATTGGTAGAAATTTAAGTATGGTGAATAGGGTTTTTGGTAATCCCTCATTACATAGGCGCCAACTCCGTGGGTGCTCTGGGGCTGGAGGAACCACAGGGAAAAATTAGTGGGTGCTCTCCACCCACAGGCAGCCAAGCTCCCTGCCTCCCCACCTCATCTCCTCCTCCGCCTCCCCTTCTGAGCATGCCACATGAAGAGGCGGAGTTGGGGCAGGGATTTGGGGAAGGAGTCGGAATAGGGGCAGGGAGGTGGTGGAGTTGGGGCAGGGACTTTGGGAAGGGGTTGGAATGGAGGTGGGCAGGGGTGGAGTCAGGGTGGGCCGGGGACAGAAGGGGGTTGAGCACCCAGTTGTGCCATTAGAAGTCGGCGCCTATGCCTCATTATAATAGATTTGGTTGTCTATATAGGAGCCAAGGGCTGGAATGCCTAAAGTGGTCTGTGTTTGGTTTCTTGTTAACCAGTGTAGTGCTACAAATGCTCTGTTGTTCCTGGATTGGTGAATGTAATGATAGAATAAACCACCACTTTGGGGGATTGTCTCCCATATTTCTTGCTATCTGCCATAAGTGTGGCATTCTCAGTGTGACCCATCCAGGCACCCGGTCACACACGTGTTTGTCACATTTCTGGTATCAATGAATTTGAAAGGTATACGGGAAAGTTTTCATCAAGTGACAATAGGATTTTAATTTGAAATAAAGGTGGGCTTGTGGTGTGGCCATATGTTTAAGTGTGTGATTGCATATTAAACATAATCTAATTGGGCATCCAAATTTAGATGATGCCTTTGAAGGTGTGATTTATTGTAAACCACTCTGTAATACTTTGGTCTCTATTTCCTATAAATCAAATTACATGTGGGCAGTTTAGATTTGATTTGTAACCACTTAACAACTGTTTTTCTGGTATGCATTGAAAATAAATTGGACAGAGGTGTTTTTATCTTATAGGAAAACAGATTTTTAACACTTTTAGAAGCAAGGTATAGTTTTACAAACTTTAACTTCAGTTAAAATGAGAGACTCTAGATAATAGATATTTTCATATAATAATATTTCTCCTTTTTATCAAAAGTTGCTTTTACTTTTGCCTGTGGTTGATCATTGTTTTTACTGTGCCCATTGGACCAGACCCGGTAAAGCTATATTCACAGACATCATCCTTTACTCACATTTGGGAAGAAGGGATAATCTGGTGGTTAAGGCTTCAGAGTGAGTTTCAGGAGATGTATGTTCAATTCTGGTTGTTAACTGGACTTAATTTTCTGTCCCTTGATTCCCCATCTGCAAAATGGGGATGATACCCTACCTCAGGGGGATGATGTGAGAATAAACCTTTAAGTACTTAGGAGGTGCACAGGCAGTGTGGTGATGATAGCCCGGTCTTCACTATAAGAACTATCTACATAGCCTAATATATTAAAATGTATGCAAAAATTAGATCCAAACACAGAGGAGCAAAAAGATGCTTTCCCAACACTAAGCAAATTTTATGATCTGCTGTTGCATCATTGTAATCCTCCTCTTCCAATAACCCTGCTCTATTTCATTGCCTTGTGCATTGGAATAGAGCAGGGTTACAGCATTATGTCTAATTTACTATATCCTGTCCTGCGAAAGGATCACCAGGGGTGAGGAAGGATTTTTTCCCCATAAACTGAATTGCACAATTGGACAGATCCATTACAGCTGGGGAGAAGACAGCTTCACCTTTCTTTCGAGCATGGGGCATAGACCACGCTTGAAAACAGGATTGTGGATTTGATAAATCATAGGTCTGGAAAGACCTTGATCCAGCAAATCATTTATGCATATGTGTATCTTTAAACCTGAGTCGTCTCAATGAAGTCAATGACTTTTTCACAGTGATTGCTCAAATTGACTTCAAAGAGAAGAGTATACTTAAATGCTTTGCCAGTTTTGAGGCTTATAAGTATATATTGTTTCCCATTCTCCCTAATCTCTGTATACTTGTTTGTCTGTTCTTTAACTGTGAGCTCCTCAGGGCAGGGGCCTTTCTTTTTTTCTGTGTGGAAAGTTCCCAGCACCCAGAGAGCATTAGCATATAAACAAATAATAATAAAAGGCATGGATACATCTTCTGTTCTTAGAACTGGCTACTCCTGCCTGTAATTGTAATGTGCTCTGCATATCTTTTCTTAAGCACAGAAGAGGAATAGTTCACATTCATTATGTCAGGGTAACAGGTGAAGTATAATAATGTGGAAAATTTTTCTGTTTTGTAAAGAATTACATATTTTAAAATAAAAAAGGCCTACAAGGAGGAATGGCTTTTGTGACTGACAGTTATATTCTGAATAACAATAAAATGAAACTTTAGTTTGCTTGACTTTGGGTCTTCATTTAAAAGCTGCAGTTTCTAGTTTCTGTGAGCTAATGTAGGTCTATATCAGGTCTTGATAAAACAAAATTGTTTGTGCATTTTCTGCTAATAGTTCTCATTATTTTTTGTGTGACAGAATTTAACATCATCTTCATTTAAATACTATTTTTTCAGTTAACTGTAGAATAATCACGAGTGGAAACAAATATAACATTTCAAATTCTGCTGAATGAAATAATAGCACCATTCATGCAGTCATCCAAGTCAGTCAATAACTTCCCATGAAAGCATCAGGAAAAACAGGTTAAAGAGGCAGGGGACACAGAAGTGACAATACTGAGAAAAAAAGTGTTATGCACTGTGGCAGGTCAAGCAAAACAACCCAGAGAGGGTTATAAAATCCAAATACTTTACTTTCTTCACCCTGGTTTCTGATCAGCAGGGCTCCCAATTTCAATTTCTCTTTCAAATGCAATTTTTCTCGATTGATAATAATGTCTTTATCATAGGACTTGTAGTTAAGAACAACATCTCAGGATCTTTCTGTTCTATGAGCTTATATTTGGATGGAATTTTGGAAAGGGTTTCCCATCCAAAGATGTCATTGGGGCAGTATCTTTCTTCCGAAAATGCCACACCTCCTGGTTCCCTTAAATAACCATATAGCATGTCTAAATAGACTTTATGGCAAAGATATCTTTTGCCAATCTGCACTGCAGATTTTTTAGTAATAGAAATTCCATGGGCAGAAAAAGCGAAAAAAAATGAAACAGAAATAGCAAGTCTAGTTTTGAGTATAGGGGAGAATTTTGGCTCAGATCCTCAAAAGTATTTAGGTGCCTAACTCCTATAGATTTCAATGGGAGTTAGAAGCCTAAATATCTTTGAGGATCTGGGCCTTTGCACCTAATTGAGCCTTACCTGAGATGATTTTTTTTTTATGGACAAATAACATTTAGTATTATCATTCTTCATCAATATGAAATATGACCTTGTGATTAAGATACTGGACTGGGAATCAAAAGACCTGGGTTAAATTCCCTCTTCTGTCACAGACTCCTTGAATGATCCTAGACAAGACTCAGTCTATCTGTGCCTGTGTTCCATATGTAAAAGAGGACTAATAATCCTTCCTTTCTCCCACTTTGCCTGCTTCAGTTGTAAGCTTTTCAGTGCGGGGAGTGTCTCTTTTATTATGTGCATATACAGCATTGAGCACAATGAGTTTCTAATCTTGGTTTAGTCCTCTAATTGCTACTGCAGTGTAATAACAATAATCTCTGTAATGGGCAGATAAGTAGGTTTTGTGCCTTTGCTGGAAACTTTTCATAGCAATGTTGCAAGGCTTTGTTTGTTAAAGGCAAGTCCAAAACAAAACCCCAGGTTCCTACACTGCCAAATTTTGGATAAATTCAGACTGGATCCCATTATGAATTTTCTGTCCTGTGCTCATCTCTGTCCTTAATGAGGATAATGAGTTTTATATGGACTGAAGAGATTAATTAAATTATCAGGACTTTGAAAACTATCATGAATTCATGAACTGAGACAACAGGAAAATGTAATATATATCATAAGAGATTTACTGTATCCAAGTCCACACTCATTAAGTGATCTGTCAGCCCCATACTTGAGCTTGATATTTTATCAAGAAATATGTGGAAATATTTAAAGCAATGTGGACAATCAGAGTGGTGAAGTCTCGCTCTGGATCTGCCAGTTTCACTTTATTTTTCAGTGTCAATTAATTTCTATCATTGTTAATGATTAAAAACAAAATCATAATTTGGCCGAGGTCACCTTTTATAAAGTAACAACAGTGGAAGCTGTTTTGTGCTTTTCCATATTTGGGATAACTCTTTGGTATATAAATGTAGTTTGTCAGAGAACACGGGCTGTGACATCTTTTGAAAAGACATACATTGTTACTAGCCACTGTGACATAGCACTTTAAAAAAACACACCAGAAAAGTCTATGACGCTGTAACCTCATATACCCATATATTAATATTAGTTATATTGGGGCCTGAGCCTGCCTTCCCTGTGGAGAAAGCTGAAGAGAGTTTTTTCTGAGTAAGGAATACAGGAATGGGCTCTGACTGACACCTCTACCAAAATGAATGTATTACTGCTTTTCAAATGGCTCTGTCCCCTTTCTCTCATAAATAGTCAATGCCATGTAAAAGGCCCTCAGAGATCTTGAAAGTGAAGCATTGGTCACATATCTACTTCTTCTTTGTTACTTTCTTTAACAGCTACAAATTGGAAAAGGAAAGGACATGTAATAGGAAACTTATAAACTTCAGTAGATAAAGGGATGAGTAGTGAAATCCAAGAAATTAAAAAAAAAATGCAAAAGGCAGTCATGAACATTTAAACTAATCACTCTGGCCATTTATATTTCATGACAAAGACCTTACTTCTTGTGTTTTAAAATAAAGTACCTATTGCTAGCCCAAACACCGGCAGGGTCTAATCAGCAAAGCAGTAAATCTGACCCTTGTTCAGTAAACCATCACAATATATTTTAGCTATAAGCAGAGTAGCTGGAGCATTTCCCCTGCTGAAGTTGCTCTCCGTCCTATGCAGAAAGCCTATAGTACAATAATACACACTGGCAAATGTATTAAGTTGTTGCAGTTAATTAGGCAGTAGTTCTTTGGTGGGCAAGAAAGATCAGTACTCTGGCTGAAATGGGCAACCTGTGAAGTGTGCGCCTGGATGCTATGTACATCACACTTTATTAAGGATGCCAAAATTGGGCACCTAACTCCTGTATCTGGGTGATCATATATACGTTTTAGGCACTAGAGTGCTGATTTGTGCAGCCATATGCAGTGAATTCCACACAAATTAGGAGTTGGCCAGCTAGTCACGGAGAGAGATTTAATGGCAAAGGTCAAAGGCACAAGCCTCTATATGAAGTCCAGAGGCGGCATCACCTCTAATATAAGAACAAAAGTACATGCTGCTTTGGTAGATCATAATCTCCCTATTTTGTTATTTTATGTATTTATTTTGAAATATACTTGAAATCTGTGTCTGGAGATTAATTTGACCTTGTACTTACTAACTTGCACACATTTCTGAGAAAGGATATTTCACATATGAGATGTAACACTCAGGTGGCAAATACATTTTTGTTTTTAGAAGTACAAACATTTTGTGCAGCACAAATTACGTGACCAGATTTTAACTATTTGGATTGGGAATAGGAAAAACAGGAAAGAATTTCCTGACATTTCCCTCTTTTATTTCTCTGTCCCTGAACCCAGAGGATGGAAGAAAAGAGAAACACCCCTCTTCCTCTGTGCATCCACGGTGTCAGAGTGAGTGACTGTGATGTTACATTACTGCAACATTTCAAGACTAAATTTTCCTAGTAAATTGTCTGTACAGAAGCTGTTGCAGGGTTTTGTGTACATTCTGGTGACCTGCAAGTTATTTCTTTTGTAAATGTAACAACTGAGCCTCAAGACTAGCAATGTAAAAAGGAGGGAGAGAGATGAGAAACACTCCTCTCAGCAGCCAGTAGAGGGCTGGTAGGAGAAAAGAGTAGGTATTTTGTTGAATTAAGTCACAGAGTGCCACAAAATAACTGAAAAATCATCCAGACAGTGACATCCAGACATTGCATTATGCTTCAGTACATGACTGTGCTCTATACTGAGTATTATGACAACACAATGACACAAGTATCACAATGCAATGTCAGGACATCACTCGGAAATTATTTTCTGGCTCTCAGTAACTCCATTAGATGAAGTAGTATTCCAACTCTTTAAAGCTGAGGATCCGTGCTCTTCAATAAGTACACCTTCCAGCAGAGTTTCTTCTAGAAAAGCCCATGCTGGCATCACATTAATAAAGGAGAGACATGCTCAATCAATGCATAAAAGGCAGCCCTAATAGTGCAACTGACCAATTTGGAGAGGAAAGGTCATCCGCTACACAGTAGATTGACTGCTGATGTCAATGCAACTCTGATGATGGAGAAGGGGAGCCTTGGGTTTGATGTACCAGCAATATCAAGGGTATATTTGCAATATATCCAAATTAAAGATTAAATACTGGAGATGAATTTAGATTATACTTTTTATGTTCCATAATAATCATTCTCTGCTTCTCATTATTCTCTTAAGTATAACACTAACAAGCTGGAAGACTAATGAATCAAATACTGCCACAGTATCATTGGCGTATCTACCAAGCAAATTGTCTTGCAAGTATGTTGTGGAGATGCCTGTGGCTATTTTAGATTATGCTACATGAGCTATGTATTGAAATATGCTTTGACTGGCAGCACACTTTATTCTGTACCAGAAAACTGCAAATCCACGTGCACTGCTTATAGCACTGCCCAGGAAAAATTTGACACATTCTCCTCCTTGTATATTCATTCTCTCACCATCTTGTCATATCAGATTAAGTTATATACATATACAAGTTCAAGTCTTTACTACTGAAACTGTTGGGGATATATATAATCAGTTTGAAATGCATAGCATTTCTATAGCATTCTAGTTTCATTTGAATACAAACAATATGTAAGTAAAGGAGATCTAGACCAACAACTTGAATAACAGCAAAGGGAGGCTATGTGAATGAGCAGAGGTGGATATTTTCATTCTTGAAGTAGGATCAAGTACCAGCATTCAGATCTGGATTCTGAATATCACAAAATTCAAGGTTAATTAGATCTGGAGTTTTGGTTCAGGCTAAGGTATATTTTTAAATCCTATATTAAAAAAGAAATGAACTGATTTCTTTGATTGTAGATTTCAGAAAAGAATGTCTATTCAAACTTCATAATGTGCTGTGTGTGTTGTGATAGAGCATATAATTATTATGCTGATGAATTTATTGCTGATATGTGTAGACATAATGAATAGTAATAAAACAAGATGGCACATTTAGAATGCTGGTAGTGAATATTTCTTAACTACCAATAACATCTTTTATTGCCCTATTTCGTGACTGCCTTCACTCAATTTTTTCTCCTTCTTTTGTATAAGAGCTAGTGCTCCCCGATTTATCAACACAATGCATCTAAATGGATTCCATGTTGGGATTATTTCTACTAGAATTGGAAATAATTGTTATCTAACTCTATTGTAAGCGTTGCTAAATCACCCACCACAACAACATTTAGGTGCTACACACAGTAATTAGATTTTGCATAAAGTTGTCCCAAGGAGGATTTAATTGTCTTTGTACTTATATGGGCCATTAACTTTAATGGGACTATTCATGTGCTTAAAGTTGAACATGTGCTTAAATGCTTTGTTGGATCAGGGCCATGCTCTCTATCATCATAATATCTAAGCAACACACAAAATAATGAATCATTCTTCACAACACTCCCGTGAGATATGCAATATTAGTATCTCCATTTTACAGGTAGGGAGAGAAGGGAAAGTGAGATTAAATACCAGATGAGTAGTATCTTGTTTCACAAGTAGTCCCAGTGAAATCAATGAAGAGTACAGTACAACTCATTATAAACCAAGGTATCAGAATTTGGCTCTACATGACTTTCACAAGATCTCACAGGAAGCTTGTGGCAGAGTCAGGAACTGAGTCTAATCCACTGTCTTAACCACGAGCATCTGAATTTTATTATTTATTTGCTTCCTGGTTCTAAAAGATTACTGTTGTTTTCCTGCTCCCTTGGTTTGAGTTTCAGTAATTATACAATTTCTTCAAGCAGCTTTAAGCACAGATTTAGAAAATTAACATTGCTTAGGCCTAGTCTGATAAAGAACTGAGTATCTAACATTGAACTTTTCTATCAGTTAGCTTTGCTGAATAACTCTTTTGAAATATTTCTTCATTTTCATTCATAAAGCACATATATTTTAAACTGACAGTTATCAAAGGGGCAGTGGAAATCATGTGTCGTGACAGACTACATAGAATCCTTAGGAATGAAAGTAATACAACACAGTTTAATTCTCTACTAGGAAAAGTTAGTCTATCATGGAATTAGGATACATAAATATTTTTTCCAAAATAATGATGGATTTAATTAAGGTCTGTCACACTGCCTTGTCTGATGGGGATGATAATTAATAATAGTCCTTTCTCCATAGTTTTGGTGCAACACACAATGCTAATGAGAAGTCACTCATAAAAAGTAACTACAAAATACAAAGGGCTAGACAGACTTCAAAAGCTGCCCTGGTCCAGGAGCAGAGCATGGACTATAAGTCAACGTGTTACTTTGCTCCTGCCTTGCCTCAGATGGGAAGTAATTTGCTACAGCTTTCTTATCCATCCCCACAGTTCAGCTGTGTTTGATGTTATGTGGGGGTGAGTGTAAAACCTTGGATGGAGGGTGGAACCCATTCCCAGCCCAATCCCTGGGAGGTAGAGAAACAGCCCTGCAGAGGATGCTCTGCCCAGCCTCAGTGCTATGACATGCAATGTGGGTAGTCCAATGAGAGTGCAAACAAGTTATAGTACACACAGGGACTATATATTGTATGAGATAAATGACTCAGACCTGTCTAAACTATTAGCACCAGGGTCTCTCCTTCTCTTCCAGTTAAGGTAGATGACCTGCTCTCAGAGGCAGAGCTTTATAGCCTGACTTTCAGAGGTGCTGGGTATCTGCAACTCCAACTGAGGTCAGATGCTCAGAATTTCTGGATTTCAGGCCTGAAGGAGCCTACATATCGATTTAAGACCTTGCTTTAAGCATCTGTGTCTGAAAGGATTTATCTATATTTATTTTCAGTATTCGAGTGACTTAAAAATAGCTGAATCAATTTTCATGAACTTTTCCAGAGAAAATTTCTGGATTGAGACTAACAATGACAAATCTTTGTTTTATTGTCTGCTTGTTATACCTCAGACTGTCCTAAACAATATATATATAGTATATATATATATGATATGATATATGATATGAAAATATTGTTAAACTGCTAACACAACACAAATTTCTCACTTGTGCTAAATGTTTTATACAAAATTATACTCACATCCAAAGCTAGTAAGAAATAATAAGTGACCCAAACAAATTTCAAAACCATTACAAGCCACTATTTCTATTTGAAATGATGATTTAATGTCTGCATTAAAGTGAATTATTAGTATGTATTATTGTGTCATAATGACACCTCTATTGTATGCCCTGATTGTAACTGCAGATGCATTATTTTCATATAATTTTAAGCCTTGTTATTTTATCCTGTTTCTTTTTTATGTTCACATAATGATCTCACTCAGGAAATCCTCATTCACCAGACTCTGTATTTTGACAGGAGGGTGTGCTGCAACCTTTCTCCTTCCCCTCCTCTCCCAAGTCAGAAATAGCTACATATTCCATAAAATGATTGGCAAGGATTATCTGAGAAGAGAGAAGCATTGAGTAGCATCTTTATTTCCTCTCACATCCCTGGAACCAAGGGGAATCAGCTTTGCAATATACTTACCCCTATGGTGTTTGTAGGAAAAAGAAAAATCAAATTTCTTAACAAAGAAGATTTTGCAAGCTGTCCCACTGGACCTTATCTGCTTTTCAAAGAAGTAATTAATATAATGTAGCAAGGATACATAGTTCAATTTGCAGTTGCAATGTAATAATTATCACATAGTCAGGCGTTTTCTCTTCAGGCTTACTCATCTCTGTGATTCAATGTTCCCTAGAGGTAGGCTCTTAACTGTGTGTATCTAAATGTTTTCTGGCTTTAGGCCTTCAAAGGCCTAAATTCAAAAGTGCCTTGCTCTAGTAAGACCATGAATTATTTTTAAAGATTTCATGTGGCTCTTCCCCACTTGAGCTCTTGGGCTTTTCAGTTGTAAAATTACTCACATTCATGGAAGCCCTTTTGAATGCTATTGCTTCAGCAAGGAGACTGGTAAACTAGGATCACCCCATTACTGATTGTCTTTACCCCCACCACAATTTTCTCTAGGGGAAGAAAAATCCAATTTTTTTCTAGATTTCACTCCCAAAATTAAGGTGGAATTTTATTTCAGTCATAGGATTTCTTCATTTTCCTTCTTTCCGATTTCATCTACAACAGGGGTCGGCAACCTTTCAGAAGTGCTGTGCCGAGTCTTCATTTATTCACTCTGATGTAAGGTTTCACGTGCCGGTAATACATTTTAACGTTTTTAGAAGGTCTCTTTCTATAACTCTATAATATATAACTAAACGATTGTTGTATGTAAAGTAAATAAGATTTTTAAAATGTTTAAGAAGCTTCATTTAAAATTCAATTAAAAAGCAGAACCCCCCGGACTGGTGGCAAGGACCAGGGCAGTGTGAGTGCCACTGAAAATCCTTTGGCACACATGCCATAGGTTGCCTACCCCTGATCTACAATCTCAAAGTTTTTGCATCTGTGGTTGCTTAGATTTACCCACAAAGCAAACTATCAGATTTTCCTTGGCCTGCACAAAATCATTTAAGAGACTGAAGAACATATTTGTCTTTGGTTTACAAAGGATTAGGTACCAGTGGGAGCATCACAGAACACATCATCCTAACATATGAACAAGTTAGTGGTTCTTCAACTCTGTTTTGTAAGAAACATAACCCATCTGTCTGGCAGAGGGAACTAAAGAACTGGTTATAGATATTTGCACAGCGTTTGTTATCTTCTTTAAAATCCTCCCATCAGCAATACTTCTGATCTCTGCAAATCAGACAATTTGATGCCTAAAGCTCTTTGAAATCCTCAAAACCTGCTATAGAAGTACACAATATTGATTAATATAATTTGTTAATATCTTATGTGTAGGGTCCTACCAAATTTTCAGTCCATTCTGGTCAATTTCATGGTCATAGGATTTTAAAAATAATAAATTTAATGATTTCAGCTATTTAAATATGACATTTCATGGTGGTGTAATTGTAGGGGTCCTGACCCAAAAAGCCGTGTGTGTAGGGTTGCAAGATTATTGTAGGGTGGGTTGCAGTAATTCTACCCTTACTTCTGTGCTGCTGCTGATAGCGGTGCTGCCTTCAGAGCTGAGCAACTGGAGAGCAGCGGCTGCTGGCCAAGAGCCCAGCTCTGAAGGCAGAGCCACTGCCAGCAGCAGCAGCAGCACAGAAGTAAGGATGGCATGGTATGATGTTGCCAACCTTACTTCTGTGCTGCTGCTGGAAGAGCTGGGCTCTCAGTCAGCAGCTGCCACTCTCCAGCTGCCCAGCTCTGAAGACAGCAGCACAGAAGTAAGGGTGGCATGTTATGGCATGGTATGGCATTACCACCCTACTTCTGTGCTGCTACTGGCAGGGCACTGCCTTCAGAGCTGGGCACCCATCCAACAGACTCTGCTTTCTGGCTGCCTAGCTTCGAAGGCAGCACAGAAGTAAGGGTGATAATACAGCAATCCCTCTGCACTCTCCTTTGTGTCAGGACCCCCCATTTAAGAAATGCTGAAAATCTGTATACTATAGGGTAAAAGCATACAAAAGACCAGATTTCATGGTGGGGTGGGGGGAGAACAGATTTCATGGTCCGTGATGTGTTTTTCATGGCTGTGAATTTGGTAGGGCCCTACTTATCTGAAATTGACAGGATGGTGAAGAGAAGAAATATAATAATAGAAGCAAGGAGGCAAAAAAAATCCCCACTGTCAATTCAACCAACCCACTTTCTTTTCAGTTATGTCAACTATGATAAATACAATTAATTATCAATAAGAAACATTTCCTGACTGTACTGTCATCTCCAACATAAAAATGAAAAATTTGGGCAATTGTAAATATGATCTGCAGATGCCCAACAGCTCGGAAATCCAGGCCACTTATTTGTGGATATTTGTGTTGTGATATTAATGAAGATATTAATGAAATCCGTGTTCACTAATACAACAAACAGTTACTGCAGTCTGTGGTTTTGTATCAAGTTATTGATTGCTGGCTTACTCCCATTGTAACAGCCATAGCTGAAAAATCTTTTTAGCCTTTTATTAAAGATACAACCCCCCCCCAACTTTAACCATTTGAAATTTAAAGCATTAAGTACTGCTTTCATTTTAATAATCCCTTATTCCCTTTAACTGTATGGAGCTTTTTTACGAAAAGGCCCTGTTTGACAGTATTTTGGATAGTATTAGAGATGGTAATAATTGTCTCTTTTGGGGGGAAAAAAGAGACAGTTAGTTGAGATGGGCTTGAGCTGTTGTTGAAGTCTGATCTTGTTTCTTTGCAGACAGCACAAGACAAACTCACACAAAAGCTGACAGAAAAGAACAGCAAGAGAGAAAATGCAGTGTCATTCTCTGTTGTTAACACTCATTTGCAACCTTGCTACTGGAGAAACACAGGCACAGCACACAGTCTTATCAGCCACTCCAAGACCTGACAAATTTGTACCACAGTCTGGATGTTTAGCTGCCTCGCTACTCACAGGCTCTCATCAGTGTTGCAAATGACAAAGTCTTGCCTGGCTAAGGCAGATTCATTAAATAGAAGACAAAAGGAGAGAGATAGGAAAGAGAAGAAATAAGGTAGGGAAGGAAAAGGACACGTGAGGGAGGGGATGACAGCATTAATCCAAGTCTCACATTCCAGGAGCCTGTTCAGGATTTAACTCAAGGAGGTGGTGATGTCTTCGGTTCCCTCTCTAGGCAGGTCTGGTCAGGTTGCCTTCCAGAGTCAGGATGATGAAGGCCCAATGGTGTTGTCTTAGATCCCTGGGTCCCATAGCTACACTATGGGTCTGATTCTCTTCATCCTTATATTAGTTTTACATAAATGTAACTCCACTAACTTCAGTTATTTACTCCTGTGTAAGTGAATGGCGACTCAGGTATTCATTTCCTAGGAGTGTTTCAGTTCTCTTTTTGTTTTCTTATAAATGTGACCATTGCTATATTTTTAATAAAGAATTCCTTACCAAGTGGTTACTGCTAGATAAGTAAGACTCATCTTTGAGGTATTTAGACTTTGAGTTTCCCTAGAAAATGAACAATATATATATATTTTTTGAAGGTGAAATTACAGGTGAACTTCTCATTACAAAAAAACTATAGACTAATTATAATTCTCAAGAGTGACCTTTATATATTGATCTAATTTAATGCAGTTACGAAGGGGGGCCTTTCATTCCATTACTACTATGTGAAGTAATAGCCTAAAGATCAAACATACTGTGTTACCTAGATTAGTAGAGGCAACTCTGTGTGCTCAAGAGGTTATACTCATGAGCAAATTAGATGATAGTCTTAGTAAGGTCTCAGTAATTCCCTCCTCCAAATCTAGAATGGCATTGGTTAAAAGAAGCATTGTAAATCTTATTTCCAATTAGCTTAAGCACTATAAACATCCACTGAAGTCCTACTAAATCTGCTTAAATTCAGAGGCGATCCGCCATTTGCCAGCTGGTAGTTCCTGTCTGGAGATTAAACAATAGATATCTGTGGGATGGGAGAAAGCTAATTTGAGATGAATAATGAAGAGATACCAAATCCTCATTAAGCAGCTCTCAAACCACTGTCTAACAAATGGCTCCTGTGATATTAAATAGTGGCCCATTAAGCAAAGAACTGTTGTGGTAGATGTTGTCTCTTATGCGGACAAAGTATTCTATTTGCCTTAGTTATCAATTTCTCCTAGGAAATTGTATAAATTAACCAACCTGGTACTTCAAAAACTGCCAGTTAGGTATTTGGTACATGAAGTTATAAGAATACTGTCTTAGGCTGAACAAAATATCTGTTCAAAGTATTTCACATTCAGCAAAAAGGAGAAATTACCTTCCAGAAACAAGAGTTAAAAGAAATGTGATCTGATGTGGAAATGCAGTTTTGGAGGTACCATTAGAAAAACCTTTTTCCAGTTATCTGCTTGCAAGGGGCAATTTTTTTCCTCTATTAGCCACTATTCAAGTTATGTAGAAAGTCACTCTTGAGTGCCAGGTCCTAGCTGCCAGGACCTCCAATGGGGCCTGATCCAAATCCCATGGAAGTCAATGGGAAACTTTCCATTAACTTCAGAGGTCTTTAGATCAGGATTATAGAGGTGTGCTGGATGTGAAACCCATAAGAATCTCTAATAAAGGTACAGAAGAATCCCACCATCAGTGTTCCTATGTAGAACAACTTTCTAGATAACAAACAAGAGGCTCTGCTTTCCCTTAGGGCTGAATATTTTGCCTCACGTTCTTCTCAACACCTGCCAGCATGGGGAGCTCCACAACAAGCTTGAGATTTAAATATTTGTGCCATCACTAGATCTCTGGATGATCCTTGGATTTTTCTATTTAATATTATATTTGTATATTACCATTTTACAAACTTCATTGGCAATAGTCGCACACTTTGCTTCTTTAAGACAAAATAACTGACATTTGGATATATGTTTTACCCTTTCTCCTGAAGCATCAGGCACTGCACATTATTGGAGACTGGATAATGTACTAGATGGATCACTGTTCTATTGTGGCAGATTTTGTACTCCTAAACAATAATAAAAAAAAGAAAAAATATCAGCTTGTTTTCTGATCCTTCTGTCTAGGCACATTTTGCCATTATATATTTGTATAATAGACAACTGAGAATTATGAGGCTATAATTTAACCGAGGTATTCTGCTGACAGCATAAAACATACAAGCAAAGTGTGAGTGGTTTATGTTGTCATTAGAACCCAAAGATGGGGCTATATAAAGCCCCATAATTCACAAAGTGCCTGTTTATTTTATGCAATAATACATGGAATGTCTACCTGATTCACTACCTTCGTATTCCCACTGAGGCCATTCTTCCTTGATGGCCAAATGGAAGCAGCAGAGTTTGTCATAACAGAATAGATAGATTTCTGTAACTGGTAGTTGAGGTGTCTTCCTTTTCTTCATCTACAATATATACCCCACTACAATAAGATGTAAGGAGGGGTCTGTGTCTTTATTACTGGGGACCTTGGGAAGACATTAATAGCTGAAATGGGATACCATTGAAACACTGGAAAGTTTTGATGCCTAGCTAGGTCAAGCTGGGATCTTCTTCAGTGGGAAAGGATACCCAGGGGATGGGGGTGGGAGGAAGAGGCTCGGCAGATGGGACGGTTGATTAAATTGGGTCGTTTGTCATAGAAGCTCCTCTCTCTTAACCCCTTACAAAGATTCTCTCATATCCTCTATTTCAATTTAGCATGCTCCCATTTCAGCAGAGATACAAGCAGGTGGGGCTCAGCAGAGAGTCAATCATGCTCCAAATCACTCAAGGAAGAGAAGTATCACTGCAAAAGGAGTGTTGCCATAGGGAAAGAACATTCCATGTGGAAAGGGCATAGCACCTTCATAAAGGACTCTGCCTTGCCCACTGTCCCTGCTCCCAGCCTGTCACAGGAGGAAGCTGAGAGCAGCTAAGTTGTGACTCTATGGCTACAGTCTTCTATGCAGCCACTCATTCAGCACATGCCCGAGAGTAATTCAGTATGATAAATGATACACTAGTGATACAGCAACCGGTAATTCATATCAGTACACAGCAGGTAATGTACCATTGTGATAATTGTTGCAGGTTATAATAATTTTTATAGTAAGTGAAAAGCACTGATAAGAGAGTCACTGGTTATTAATGATTAAGAACCAAATCATTCACTGTGTAGGTTATTTCCAAATGGAGAACAGGATGCTCTCAGCTTGATTTCTACTTTACACTAAGCCACAATGGCATGGCCATAATTTATATTTGCATTCACTTTAATGCCCCTTCATGCTGCCTCAATGGTATAATGTGGCCTAGTGTAATATGGCCTTAGTGTAAATGAGACATAGTACCATTGAGTTCTGAGAGGTAGATCAGTAGTGGGTTGTTTCCTTCTCCACAGAACTGACAGGGGCTTCAACCTCTAGCCTATTGGACTCCTCACAGATACCCCCTGCCTCTACATAGCCAATTGCTTCGGCCATCTTGCCTGTGTGTCTCTTTCAAGAGCCAGTGTTGCCAACACTTGTAATTTTATCATAAGTTTCACAGTATTTGGTGGGTTTTATTTTTAAATCCCCAGCTCCTGAATTCCTGTAGTTATGTGAGAATCTCAGCTTCCATTTTAAAAAAAAGTTTCTAGCCCCCAGAGTTGCAGCAAAAAGCTTGAAACATGAACCCTAAAGGTTCAAAACCAGAAGGCAAATAAAAAGAAACCACCACCAATTAAAAAAACAAAAACAACTCATGAATTGTTAGTGTTGAGTTGTGATTTTTTTGAACATTTGGGTTGCAGTAGTCAAAGCTAGGCTCCTATGGTGTCCTGCACTGCTCATTTTCCTCAAACTCTCCTAACAGGGGTTGCTGGATGCTGGAGGAAAGTAGTGTAAATCAATGGTGAATATCAGGAGTGCAGCTGGGAGCCCTTGTAGAGCTGAAGGATTGGGGCAGTAGAACAGAAACATTGGTCATTGTCCACTCCTGCACCTCCCTGCCTTTCCCCCACCCATGGAACCACATCATACATATGGAGGCAGAGGCAACAAATAACTCTTGATATTGAGGGTGGACTCATCACTTCTGGCCCCTTTCCCATTCCCCCAGTACCTCTAACACCCTCTCCATGCTGGCACCACCTTATCCCTACTCCACTCACTCCCATTCCTTCCCCACTTCTCCCATTGCTTCTCTGCTGAGGGTGAAGGGCAGGCCAGAACAGGCTCTGGGCATCTACTGCCAAACAGGTAACTGTGACTGTGGGCAAGAAAGGGGATGGGACTCAGTGGGCTTCCCTGCACCTGCTCTGGTGGACCTGTGCTGCCAGCCCAGTTTCTCTTCCCTGCTCTGGGTGCCTCCTAGTGGGGTCAGCAGGAGCACTAAGTGCCAGTGCCTTTCCCAGGCATGTCCCACTCTGCTGCACTCAACCCAACTCCTACTTTGGCAGAAATCTGGGGGGCCACATAACCCACATGCCTCTCCCCGCATTGCCTCTGTCTGGAAAGAGTTGGGAGGGGTTGTTAGGATAGGGAAGCATGCCAGATTTGCCCATTCCTCCCCATCATTTGGACATGCTTGTCAAAGAGGAAAGGAGTATTTGTCCCTAAACATGAAGCAATTACTGACAGACAAGCCTGTGTGCTCAGACTAACATTCAGATATGCTGCTTAAACAGTTTAAAAAAATCCAATGGCATTTAATGACTGAGTGTGCCCTCCTCCTAATAGCTCTTAAAAAAGTAAAACAGAAAATGCATATGTTATCTCCTCCCAGATCATGCTGACAAAAAACATAATTCACACTATGTTTATCCCATCAGGGTATTTTTAGAAAGTGGCTGGAGATTTTAAGCTCTCAAGCACTGACATTGCTAAGATGCCTTCTTTGAAAATAAGGATATCAACAAATAGCTGCCAGCATAGTTTATAATGCTGAAATTATATTTTGTTTTTCTAAAAGTATTTTATTTTCAAACAGAACTTTGGCAGATACTGCAGATTAGTCCCCTAGGCACAATATTGTGCCTAGATTCTCATCCTCATAGTGAAATCTATAGCTACCCACTCTCAGCAGTGATATGATATAAAGGAAAGATCTGCAGAGGAAATGGAAAGAGTCCTTTTAAGAAATGGCACCCGAGCTCCTTCTTCAGGGGGTATTTAATATAGATGTGTTTTCTTCTGGTACAGTCATGAGTCTGATAACAATAAGTAGATTAAGTACATACAGAGGATCTTTTATGCCTGCTTCCTTTGAGTGAAGGGTATTACGTTTGTAAAGCAAAGTCTAGATGCTGGCACAGAGAGCCAACTGCATAAGCCCACTGAAATGTTTATATCTTTAACTGTGTTAATATGACTGACTGTAAATCTGAAATTTGACCATTGCTTGTGTTCAACAGCAGGAATATGCACATTAGTATATGCTGTCTGCTTAATGAGTTATAATGATAATTAAGCAAGGGGAGATGTTTCACTTTGACTTGTGTCTTATCAAAAAAGAAGAGGAAGAAAAGGAATTTCTGGGGTAAGAAGACAGTGACAATTAATATTTATGGGTTTATTAGAACTATGTGCAATTTATTCTGATTTCACACTTGTATAAGTTAAACGTAATTCAACTGAAAACAGAGTTATAGCAGTGTAAATCCAGTTTGAGATTGACTCATTCTGGGTGGGGCTGGTTCCAGCACTTACTATCAAGATTTCCCAATACTTCCCATTATATGACCCTGTTTTCAGTTGCTTATAACTTTGTGAAAATGTAACTGTTTGGCCAAAAATGTCCTTGCTGGGTGTCTGCCTCTGGCTGAATTGTTTTGTAAAATTTCAGCTAAAATAATTCAGCCATTTCTGAGAATGTGGCTAGGAAAACAGATGTTGTTTTGCCAGTGCTATAAAATTCTGGCAACCTCTTCTTTGAACAGATCCAGCATGCTCATGCTTTGGAGCATAGACCTGAAATTTGTTACTGAGGTGGCCTTTGTGTCACCATGACTACAGTTGGATCTTAAGGCCTCTTATCCAGTCCAGACCAGCAGAGGGGTAGACATGTGAATGGCTGCAACACCTCCAGGATGAGCTTAGATTGGGCACTCGCCTGTGATGTGTCTGACAGTTTGCACAACGCCACAGTCACAGTTCGGCAATTCCCTCACTTTCCATTTAGGGAGTAAGTATACGCATCTTTCATGTCTGATGCGGATATGGGTTAGAGCTGTTTCTATGTGCTGTGGGGAGGAGAAGCTTGGCACTTGCACAGTTGGGTCAATTAGATATTTGTTTGGTACATCGGCAGCTGCATTGGCTTCACACCATTTTCTGTGACTGTCTTAATCTTCCGCAAGGGCTGTGGCACAAGACCAGAAGGGTTTCCTTGATTTTAGTCGATGGTGGTGGGGGTCTTCTAAGTCATGGTGGAATGGTAATGTGGTATTTGCCATGATCTTTATGTACTCACTAATTGTGTCAGCCTCTCATCGGATATTTGCCAGTGAAATGTTAGCCAGTACCGATAGCCATGGAAGTGGCGTTGATTGGAGGGTCTGCTGATTATGCAAAGAACCGTGTTAATTTTGGTGTCCACTGAAATGGCTTGTGGGCTTCCACTCCAAACTGGGGCACGGTATTCCACTGTGGAATAGACCAGGGCTAGCGTCGCTATTTTGGAGTATGTGAGGGGAAGAGATGACAACCTTCTCACAGTCTCCCCTACTACATGTGTAAGTGCAATGAATGTCATCAAATTGGCGACTGAATGCCTAAAAAGGCCTTCCGGTGAGCAAAGCAATCGCAAAAATGGCCATCAGAGACCCTGTTGATCTGCTTTTACATAGTGTTTGCAACAGTACAACATGAAAGCACACTAGGGAAGCTTAAGTGTGCACCACAGGTCTAGACAGATCAATTAATGCACAATACATTCATGTGCTTTAGAAATCACACTCCTGTATAGCACACTACCCCATCTGTAGAGAAGCCCTTAGAGTTTAAACCACTAAATCTCTGAAGATTGTGTTTGCAGGGACTCAGTAAAGCTTTTCCTGCAATTGCTGCTCTGAGATGCTGTATGCACCCAAAC
The DNA here is from genome assembly GCF_016161935.1 of Mauremys reevesii. NCBI lineage: Eukaryota > Metazoa > Chordata > Testudines > Geoemydidae > Mauremys > Mauremys reevesii. The sequence continues at coordinate 82,876,329 of NC_052627.1, read as the reverse complement.
TGAGAACTGGGAGCCTGTCTCTCTTGTGCTTTCAATAACCCGCCTGCTGAGCCAGGGCAACATGAAGTAGAATGCTGCCTGATTTGAATGTAGGGGGTTGGGGAGAGTAGATTGTGACAAGGATCCTGCGTTGTGGAGAAAACTGGAACTGTATGATCATTGTGGGGGAGATGGAAAGTGGGATTGGAATTTGGCATGGCAGAGTCTGGGACTGTCTTGGCAAGAGGGGTCAGAAAGGACACTGGGACGTGGAACCAGTGAGGATGGAAGCGGAGGGAGGGGAGACATGAAAAGGAGCAAGGGTATGGAGGGGAGAATTGGGACTGGCTGAGCAAAAAGTCTGGGACAAGGAACTGGGAGTGGGGAAACTGAAATTGGAAGAGAAGCTCGCAGAGACTTGGAGCCACTGGGACTAAGGATTCTAGGCAGTGGAGGCATAAATCAATGGAAGTCACAGGGGACAGGAAAGAGAGCGAGGATTAGCAGTGGGGTGGATGGAACTGAAGATGGCTGGGCATGGAGACTGGCACACCGCTTTGCAGACTCCTGCCCTTTCGGGAGTCACAGACTTTGCCAAAGTCCAGAAGAAATGTAAACAAAGCCAAATCTTCCTCACAAGTGCATCTTGTCCACTAGAGTTTGTCCCCATGCCTTGCATCAGGCTCCTGTGCTTTCAATAATCCACTGTTCAGTGCTGGCACACCCTCCCCTCACTTAGAGCTTCAGCTCCTTAGGGACCCTGCCTCCACTTAGACTTCCAGCTACTTTCAGGCGGCTTCCTAGAAAGAGGAAACTCCCTACATCCTCTCCTGCAACTAGTCTCACTCCACTCTTTAAGCTCTCCTGAGGGAGAGCAGAGCTTGGTTCCATAATTTCTAATTAGGCCTAGCCCATCCTCCAGGTGCAAGCATACAGGCTACTTAGCCACTCGGACCTATATTAACCCTTTCCAAGAATGTGTGGTGTGAACACCCCACCAGAGCATCACAAAGTCCTGACAGTTCAGTTTGGAGAGCAGCACAAAATGAGTATCTTAACCTTTTAAAAAATACAAAATTAGGCCTGGATCCCACAAACACTTATGGACTTGGGTGATAGTGCATGATGTATACTCAGATGAGTAATGTTAAGTAAATTCATAAGGTTTGTAGGATCAGGGCTATAGGTGAAATATTGTGTCAGTCACTTGATTGTATGATGGGAGAGCATGTGGAAGTGATTTTTCAGGTTTAAAAATAAATGCCCTCAATTTTTGGTACCTAAGTTTGAGCTTCTTATCAGTATTTCTCCAGAGGTTGCTATGCACCAGCTCCAAAACATGTTGATTGTGTGGGAAAGCTCTTACTGTCAGAAGTAGACCGATATTTTGTTCCACGTAGGGCAGCAATAAACCATTATAGATCAAAAGGTCTACAAGTTAATAGCAAGAAGAGGAGCAGAGTATTTTCATTCATTTTAGTTTTAGCCATCTCTGGGATTTATACAGTATAACAGAAGCATTCAACCTCTTTCCTGTACAAATTGTCCTGTGTTTTACATGCAGGTTTTAAAACCTCTGCTCAACATTTCCCTTCAAGTCTAATTCACTGAGCTGACATTTATAAATTTTACGATCCAAATTGTAGATCATTCTGAGCTATGTACATGGACTGGATTGTTATCTCACACTAAATGGGATTGGAATGGAAATCCTCAGCCTACATTGGCTCTTGCAGGAGAAAATGAAATTGTGCTCTTGTCAACATATCATTCTGCTTAGTATGAAATGGGACTTTCATAGGATCAAATTGAAGATGTAAACCAATTTTTTAGTGACTATTATTGACTTTAACGTTAACACATTGCTAACTTTGTTAGGTGACCATGTATATGGGAGTTTTGCACAGAAGGTCATCTAGCATGATACCAACCAAAATGAAATGATTTGGTCTCATGTCATCATAAAAAAAAAACCACCTAGCTTTTTTCTTAACTAACAGTTGGTGAGCATTAGTGGGGCCTCATTTCCTGGTCTTAACAAAATCTCAAGTGGGAAGTTTCACTGAAATGACCTATACTGAATTTCACAAATTTTAGTGGTAATAATTAATATAATTAGGTTTTGACTGGCAGTCTAAAATACTCGTAAATAAAACTTTAAACACAGCACTGGTGGGGAAAAAAGATAGCAATATTATCACCATCGCTATTTCTAAACATACTAGAACAAATTCTACATTCTGCTACAATTGACTATACTTTCCTTGGACTTCAACAGAGTTGCCCATTGGATTTTAAAGTATAGTCAAAATGGTTTGGATAACAGAAGCAAACTAACATCCCAGTCCTGAAACTGGATCTATACTGGAACATCCATTAAAGTCAATGGGATGCAGATGGGTTCTAGGGTCTGCTTACATGTATCAACTCTGGGATTGGGTTTTATATCACTGATGAACTTGACCAAATCCAAGCCAAATATATATATTTGTATTGTACATAAGTTATTCCCCACTATAGCTGAATAGAAAACTTTACAAAAAGGAGCAAAAATGCATTGAATTTTAAATCAAATTTGGATTAAAATGGCACTCTTTTTATTTGCGACCTGTGAACATTTGTACAGGTAAAATTTCCTTCATATTAGTATGTGTTCTTGCTGGACAACGTATATTGACGGAGAAGTGCTCAGGCAGCCAACCCACAGTAATGTCTGTGGGTTTGGAAATAAGCACGGTAGGATGTAGGCCGGGAGGATGGAGAAAACAAGTGATTTGAAATAATCAAACAAAACTGTTTGATATGAAAAAGCTGTCTGATCTGACTGAAGAAGAGAACAGAGGAGGGTAGCTAAGGTAAGTGTTCCAGTGACAAACACGAGCAAAGTAATTTCAAGAAATGTACACGTATATGCATTTTTTCTTGTATTTGTGATGGGACACTCCTTATTAATAAGGCAGGGAAGAGTGCCCCTGAAACCCCTGGGCAGAGGTCTGGAATTGAGGTAATTAATCAAATGAGATGACAAGGATATATGACTGTGCCCTAGACAAACACTATAAATGCAAAAAGCAGTTACTTTGTGTCACTGTGACTAAAGAAAATTGAAAATAAAGTCTGCTATTAACAACCAATCCATCTTGCCTCCCATATGTTATACTCTTCTTTCTTCAGTCAGGAAGGAACTCAGGTTATTTTAAATCTGGGTTACAGGTACATTATCAGAATATAATGCGAACGTGGAAAAGTAAATCAATAAATATTAACATTGTGTAGTTTTTCCTGGGACTGTTTCCTCCTTTTACCTGTCTCTAAAGTCCTGCTTTCTACATAAGAAATTCAAAAGCCCAGTGACATATTCAGGCCAGCCTTCTACTTATAAAAGTTATTGTTATCTACAACCTGATCCACCTCGCAAATAACTTCAGTTGAAAAACTATCATTGACTTCAGTGGCAGTTGATTTCGGCCTCCAACTGGGAAACAGAACCATAGCACTCATATGCTCAGTTATACAACCTGAATATTATATTTCATATAGGTACACTCACAGCAGTTCTGGCAGTGAACACTTCATAAGGCACTGGACTGAGACTCAGGAAACCTGCAAATATTCCCTTTCACAGAGATGTGTGTGATTTTGAGAGTGCTTTTTACTGTAATTTACAAGTTTCAAGTCCCATTAAGAAAGAGAGAACCCCAACAGGCCATGACTTCACAGGATTCTACTAGAGCCCGAAGACAGTGTCTCTACTCTCATAGATGTTAAGGTCAGAAGGGACCATCATAATCACCCTCCAAATCAACTAGCATTATGTTTTCTTGATAATGTCTCATTTTCTTAAGGATAATGTCTCATTTTCTTGACCTCCTCCACATCACAGGCCACAGAACCTCACCAACCAACTCCTGTAATAGTTGCAGGTTTAAACTAATGTAAATGGTTGATTTTCTGGAAGTGACCCATGCCCCATGCTGCAGAAAAAGGTGAAAACCTCCCAGGGTCTATGCCAATCTGACCCGGGGGAAAATTCCTTCTACCCCAAATTCAGATCCTGAATATGGGCAAGACCCACCAGCCAGATACCTGAGAAAGAATTCTCTGTTGTAATTCAGAGCCTTCCCCATCTAGTGTCCTATCACTAGCCCTTGGAGATATTTGCTGTGAGCAGTCACAGATTGGCTACATGCCATTGGAGGAATGGCAGACACATGAAGCAGAGTAGGAACTGCAGAGCTGGCCTCAGCCTGTTTGAGTCGGCCTGCAAAATGATTTTTCATCCAATCTCAAAACAGAACCAACAGCTGTGATTTCACCTCTGAGCAAAAAGGTGTCCTGTGGCTTTTGGAGGGCTAATGAGATGACTCTTAGGGGGCACATCTATATTTATTGACTCATAGCTGCAGCATGAGTGACATGTTTCCATTCTAATGGGCCCTTCTCAGTTGCATGCAACTATCAATTTTTCACATTTGGGGCTCATTTTCCAGGATTTATTTTAATTTTTTTTAATTTTCAGCAAAAAAGTTTGTTAATTTTACACATGAAGAGTGAAAATAATAAATTTTTGCTCTTGTAATGAAATGTTTGTGATTTTTTTAGCTGCTCTAGTGCTTTAGTAGTTTGGTGTATACATTGTAATTGCGACAATATAGTCTCCCGGTGAAACCTGTGCCTTCTGGTGGTTTAGGGAAAATCTGTTTTGATTTGGCAGAGTTAGAAAGGTTAAAAAAATGATTTTAGGCATGCATGCTAGTGTTTTACTAACAGTTCCCAGTCTTTCTACTGGTATATGCATGTGTGGGGAAGAAAGTTGAGTGGAATTTCTCATTTAGGGCCTGATTTGAGAGGTCTTGAGCATCCACAGCTCTAACTGAAGTAAACAGGAGCTGCACGTTCTCAGTACTGTTAACATTCAGTATGTAAGTACATTTGGAATATGATCTGTGATAATGGAATAAGCCAGGATGAAATACAGATGGTGCTGCCTCTACATTTGCCAATTGGTCTAAGGAACACCCTCCAAATATCCAGGTACTAGGCTATCAGCCCTGGGTTTCATAGGTCCCAAAGGCTGGCCCCAGGCATTTGTGAAGGCAACCATGAATACTCTGTGGGGAAAATGTGTGAAAAACATTCATACTAATAGTTCAGTTCTATTTTCAAGAATGTCTTCACAAGGTAAAGAAATGGTGTGAGAATAAAGGAAGTCAGCAAGCTATCTGCAGGAGATTTGAAGCCTAGAGCAGGCTTGCTAAATGAGATAACCAGAGACACCTGCTGCAGGTAGGGAAACTGAAGCAGCTGGTTCCTTAGAAGAGACCAAAAGCAGTTGTTGGAGAGGACTGATGCTGGGAAGGTACAGGAAAGTTAGTGCTGAGGAGGACAGCTGTAAGCTAACCCCTCTGGTGGGTCACCCCCTAAGAACTTATGAAAAAAAGACTGATGGAACCCTTTTGCTCACCCAGGCTCTGAGGTAAGAGCCGTGCCTTGGGACAGATTTTGGGGACTTTGAGCTTTACTTTTGATTGATTTCTCTGAATAAACCCAGACTCCAATAAGGGCAGTGATTGGATGAGCAAGTGTGTGGAGTCTCCATAAAAGGGCTTGGAAGTGGGAGAATAAAGGGCAGAGTAGTGCAAAGACACCCACCCCAGCCACAAAAGGGTGGATGGGGTAGCTGACTCATTTACAGATTGTCATTGAGATTTTTCTTTTAAATGTGAGCAGGCATTTACTGCTCTTCAAAAGCAGTCTACTTTGCAGGCTTCAAAGAACTAGCATTATGTTTTCTTGATAATGTCTCATTTTCTTAAGGATAAAAACCTGGCCATAATCATGCTCTCTTGTCCAGTTATTGGGCAAACCCTTTTATTTGTTAGTGGGTTTGCTGTAGTAAGATTTAGCCTTATTCTTGACTATAATAATAAATACTAATATTTTAAGACTCTGTAGTGACTGACTCTAAATATTAACAGCTTGATCTGCAACGTCAACTGCAGACTCTATATGATCTGCAACTCTATACAGTTATTTTTAGAGTGTTTGCATAAGCTAACCAGAGTCTGTTGACCCAGGCTCAGATAATTGCTCCCACTTGCTTCCCACTGCTTTGCAGATGTACCCTTAGATCTGATGGCACTAGTAAATTGATCATTTCAGGTGCCCTGGGTTTTTTAGAGAACTTTTGGAATCTACCACCCTGCTAAGTAGTTGGCTGAAACAGAATCAGCAGAAATGGATCAGATACTTTTAAATTGACCCCTGTTTCACCAGCTCCAGGTTATTAGCCAAACAACTATGTGGACTTTTTTTTTTAAAAACTCACTTACTGTTTTTAATGCAGCTGTTGAATAGCAAGAAGCTAAAGTAGCTTTCAAAAGCTATGCAGTGAAAAGTATAGGGCCTCTTTATTTGAAAGACTGATTTCAACACCTACAGATACAATAATACAAGAGGCTGAAAATCTTTAGCTCTTAATGTTAACAACTCTTTCCATTTCTTGGTTTCTCTGCACAGTTTCAATGGGCTAGACCCACAAAGGGACCTTAGTATTGCATGCATTGTATTGCAAGAACTAGATGCCTAAGAAAGGGATTCACAGAAGCCAAAAAGCAGGGAACTGCCCATGCTAGCCAGTAGGAAATGCCAGTGCCAGGGGAGGGGCCTAAGCCTTGCCTTTCAAAGGTGGGTAGGCACCTGTCTCTGTAGGGGATTTTTAGGCATTTAACTCTCCTGGAGTTAAATGCCTAAGCTAGGTCAGCCTTTTGACAGAGAGAGACCCACCCCATTAAAACCAATAGCCCACTGGGTAGGATGCTTACATGGGTTATGGGAGACCCATTTTAAAATCCCTACTCTGCCTGATTTGGAGTAGGTACCTAAACTCTGATTTCCCACATCGGAGAAGGGTGTCCTAACCACTAGGTAATTGGCCATTCTGGAGTAGGTTGTTTCCCTGTTGAAGCTATTCCACTTTGTATAAATTAAGTATTCATGAGACCAGAGACAGGAAAAAGCAAGAGATTGATGCTGTAGTCACTGGGGCAAACTGCAGTGTACAAGCCATTCATCATTGGCAAAGGGGGGTTGGACCTGCTGCCTTTGCCTAACCTGGGCTGCACCTCTGCAAACCCAGTACCCTTCCCAGCCTTTAGCAAGGCCTGCAGCCTGGGGGTTTGCCAGGCTGGAGCTTCCCCAGTTCCTCTCACCTTCCACCAGCCCTTCTACGCTCCCAATGCTCAGCTCTCCAGCAGTCTTTCTCAAGATCTAGAGAGAGACTAACTTAGTGCCAGCCTAGCAGCCCCTTTATAGGGTCAGCAGTGGCCTCGTTGGGGTGTGGTCCCAGCTGTGGCTGCCTTCCCAATCAGCCTAGCCTTTTTTGTCTCAGCCCCAGCCCTCTCCTAGGGCTGGCTGTAACCCTTTCAGGGCCAGAGTGGGTGACCTCCCCACTACATGCATCCTGTAAATGAAATAGTCCCTTGACTAGCCCACTCAATACCTGTAAATCCCCGACAATGTCAGAACATGGATAAAGCTAATTGGGAGTAGTTTGTGTTTCAGATAAAATTCTAGGCAGACTTTCAGGTGTAGTTTTAGGGAGCTGGTGGGTCCTTGCCCTGCAAATTGAAAGCCTTGGGCAGGTATGTAATTCTGCCTCCACACCCTGTGGCCCTGTTGGCCTGCCTGGCGCTGCCACCCCTCCCCCTGCAAAAAATATAGAAGTCTAACTGCCTATGGTATGAGGGAATGTTTGAAAAATGACTTGCTGCAAAGATCACTTTGTGCTTTGCAAATTCAGATATGCTGATGGCAATGGCATCCATGTTTGGATTTTATTTCAGTCACAATATACAACACAGTGTAACTGTCCCCACCCATCCCTTTGTTGTCATTGCCAGGCCAAAGCCTAAGCCTGTCTATCTGACTAGTGGTGCACATAAATTGGTTAGAGTTGGCAGCTATGACCACTGCCCCATACAGCCCAGAGCATTGTAGTGCTCCATCTACTAGAAAAGCAGGCACCTATTACTTGTTGGGTTCATGCAGGAATGACATATACTAGGGTCACAAAACAAATAAGTACTTTTACTTCAAGTCTGGCAGAGGTAACATCAGACAGGGATTAGAGAGGAACGCTGGGACTTTCAATAATATATCACACTATACAACAGACATTGTTATGGCATAACACAATAAACAAAATAACTACAGGGGTCAGACTCTCTCCTGTAATAGGTGCCTGCTTTTCTAGTAGGCTGGAACTCTGAGCCAGTGCTTGCTATGGTTCCATGACTTAGACTCCCTTCTTAGCTTTGCTTGGAGCATTAATGGCTTTCCCCAGCCCCTGACAACCTCTGGCCATTAACTAGGTTCCCTTGACATGTCCTTACAGTGGTCCCCGTTCAAGTTGCCTTTCATGAGCCCTTCCTCTGCCCCCCCATCTCCGTCCTCTTAGGCAGGGTTAATTCTAGGTTTACTTTCACTAGGCTGGACTTCCAGAGACCCATGTTCTCCCTCCTAGCCCAGAGGGCTTGCGTGTGTCTCTTTCTGATTTGAAAGACTCCTCAATCAGACTTTTCTTTGCATGGGCCAGATCCCAAGAGCTTTCCATTCTCCCCTCATAGATGCTACTAGGAATGTGAAATATTGGTTTAAAAAGTTAACTGTTTAAATGATTAAAATTATATCATTTAACTGAGGTTGCTCCAGCTGGCCAGTGCAGGGCGGCAGGGGCTGGGGTCCCTCTGGCCAGGTGGCCCAATGTGGCTAGAGCTTCTCCAGCTGGCCCAGCGCAGCCAGGGCTCAGGTCTCTCCAGCTGGTGTGGGGCTGCTGGGGTTAATGGTTAAGGTCAATTAACAATAAGCCTAATGCTTACCGGTTAACTGTTTAACCTTTTATATCACTAATGCTACCTCACCATCCAGTCCTCCAAGCTGTCCTCCAGCTCCAGTTGTACTGCCAACGTCACTGGCTGAGGAGAAGGACCTCAGCTGTCCATCGAAGCATCAGTGTCTCATAAAACCAAAAGCTCAGACTCAGCCTCCCACTGCCCCCACCGCCCGAGAGACAGCAATGCTCTTTTCAAGGTGCATTACAATAATATCTATTGAATTTAGATGAATCCAGTTCAAAGGATATTCACTGAGTTAATTATTATGTAAGGAGGGGAGGAATAGCCTCAGTATTTGTTATGTTTCCACATTGGGCTCAGAATCTTTATACCATAAATGAGAAAAATATATATATTGTTAAAAAAACAAAACAAAAATGTCCTTACAGGTTAGCTGCCATTGTCAGTGTTTCATAGTCTAATATTCCCCAACTAAATGATAAAATCGTAATTCAGAGCATCTTTCAATAGAGTTGAAATACTGTTTTTGTCATTTTAAAGCACAATCTTCTTTAAACAGAGTGTTCCTTTTCCTGTGGCACAACATAAAGAATTCAAGACCAGGGCTTTCTTCACCCTGGTCTAAAAGATATTGATTTAACCAAATGTAATTCTAATACTTGAGAGTATTTTTGTTGTTTTTGTTTAATAGGTAAATATCGGTGGTGGTGGTGGTGGTGGGGTGTGTGTGTGTGTGTGTGTGTGTGTTTACATAATTTCCTCTGATATTCCCTCTATCCCTGTCTACCATAATAACTTAAATGACCTGTAGTTTCTCCATTGCCATTGTCCACTGCCTAATTCTTGGAATAAAGAATTCAATATGAGAGGGATGAGAGACAGGGTATTTAAAGCGCAAGAGTGGAGGATGTTTAGTATTTCATAGTAAGTGCTCAGCACCTGTCAGTGTTACACTCACAGATAAGGGACAGTTTTAAAACTGGTGTTTTATGAAACTAAGTATACAAAAAACAAATACAAATCCCATTGCTGCTCAGTCCTTTTATAGCATACACAACTCTGCTGCTGCAACCAGAGCTATCCCCTTTAAACCTTCAGCAGATCTTCAATCCATAAAACGAGAGAAGAAAGGTAAATCAAACCCTGACAGTCCCTTGTGCATGCTACATCAGATGGGAACCCAATAAGCAATCTTAGATTCTGATTCAGCAAAGCACTTAAGCATGCACTTACATCATCACTATTCAGCAAATTCCTTAACCCATGTACATAACTCTTAGCATGTGCTGACTTGGACTTCAATGAGATTGAGGCACAGGCTTAAAATTAAGCATGTGCTTAAGGGTCTCGCTAAGTATAAATGGTTTCTTGAAACAGGGCCTTAAGGTTGGAAACAATCACATTTCTCAGCAAAGAGGATTTTGCAAGATGTTCCATTAGTCTTCAACTGCATCTCAAAGTGGTAATAAATATAATGGAGCAAGATTAAAACACTTTAACTTGAAATAGTACTATAACTATCACATGGTATAGTAGAAAACATGACTTATAGTTGTTTTCAAATCTGAAACAAATCTTCCTGCTGTGCTGAAACTCTACATCAATTTTAATAAATTTTGGGGAAATATCCCTTTTTATTTCATTACATATTTTATGTACAATCATTTAAGCAGTTTCTCCCTCTCCCAAATACTCTCCCACTCTCTCTTGCCCTCTTTTCCTGTTATCCTCCCACTGAGACAAACTGGGAGATGTATTCTACTTAAATATTAACAAATGCAAAATGGTCAAAGGTGACTTGTAAAGGGGGCAGCTAATGAGCAGACTTGGGGGATGAGTTTAGTGCCCTTTTTACCTTCTTTGCAATGTATAAATAAGGCCTGGACTGTGTGTGTCTCCCCCCGCTCACACACATTTCTTTCTATATTATAAATATCTTGTATTACCTATTCTGTCATTACTTGAGGCCCCATGAGTGAAACTGGGGTTGTGATATTAAAAGACAAGAGCCTAAAACCTGATAATCTGCTTTAAAAATAAATAAAGGAAAAACTTTTGTTTAAAACTCTGACTCTTCTTTTATTTTAAATACTTTAACATCACCATCCATCCTTACAAACCCATTGGACAAAAGCTTTCTTTGTTAAAAATTTCAGACATCACATGAGAACTGAGATAACTCTTACTCTAGTTTCCATAATCCTCAAACAAATAAAAGCACTTGATATATGTATCTCAAAGGTAAAAAAACAAGCAGTGAAAAAATAAAGACCAATATTTCAGGTCTTGTTTTACATTTCATAAAGAAACAAAAAGTAGCACACTTTGTTTTTCTTTGCAGGTCACCTTTATTAATTTGTTGTGCTGTATATTGTCAAATGAGAGTTTTCTAGAGTTAATAGTCTATCAGACAGGTTGTACTCTAAGGTCTTAAAATATGTTTTGTGTTTAATAAATTCAGTCTAAAATGATTACTTTCTTACCATATCCATTTTTTTTCTTTTCTTTAGAACAAAACAGGAACATATCATGAATAGTAAGAGGTATCTGGGTAAGTAATTGAAAGATTGTATGGCATAGGAACAAACTCAAAGGCTATAAGACTCCAATATTGCAATCCAGTAGTGATAGGAAAACTCCAAGTAGTTCAGAAGCTTGGTTTTGAGGTTTATCTACATCTATTCTGAGTAGTTCTACAAAAGTGGGCTGATTCTTTGTTTCTTGCCCTTTGATAATCATTTCTGATCAATTAATGGAAGGCAAACATACACATACACAACATTAAAATTATGATAACTTTGGATCAAATTCATGCCTACTGTATGTATAAAGATACGTTAGGTAGCACTCTTATTTTACTGCATTGTCATTATGCTGCTATTGGAAATTAAATTTAATTAATGTAATTAATTAAATTACATTTATTTTTAATATGTTTTGCTACTGAATTTAGAGGCTAAAATTTCATTCAGTTTAAACCATAATCTTTCTGGTTGCATCTGATTGCATATTGATTGTTGCATCTGAACTCCCTTAAAGTAAGACAGGTAAAACTTATCCTTTAAACAACTATTATTAATAATTGATTTATATACATCCCAAAGGTGCAAATTTGGTGTCCTCTCACTTTTATTTTGATAAGTGTTTATATCTGAAATGAAGAATTAGTCAACGGAGATGACTTATTTATTCTAAAGGAATGAATTTCCTCAGTATTTTAAGTTTCCTGAATGAATAACTTTTGTGTCCCTCTATTTGTCTCTCATACATTGCATTCCCCATTTTGGCTTTGGCAAGCTGAGAAGTATGATTACAAGTATTTCCAAAAATACCCTGGTATGTCATCTTTTACTCATGTGAGGAATTCTTACTCACTTGAAATGGCCCACTGAACCCAATAAGGCCAAAACAGTGGATTGGATTATTGGGTCTGGATTATTCACATGTAAAAGTGCGCAGACTCAGGTCTTTGAGTAGTAAGTCAGAGCAGGATGCTTGTGCACTCTTAAGGTATGTTGTAATCACACAAGAAACTCAACCTTATGCCAAAATTTTGCCTTTTATCATCTATAAATGTGTGAGGGGTTAATAGAGTTTACTGTATAGAAGGATTATGAACCTTTCTGCTAATTCAGCTCAGAATGGCTCAAGGTGAGTAGGGGAAACATACAGTGAGATGACTTTTATTACTTATTGCAAAAAGGAGAGCATGCAATCCCTGTTATTGCATGCTACCAACCACAATACAATTGTGGGGACAGAATCTAGCTATGCCTCTCCTCCAAGTTGAGAAGACTATGCTTCACTGGAGCCACAGTTTATTGATGGGTAAATTAGCCCGTCCCACTCCCTCAAGAATATTCAGGAGGCAGCATTTATACCTGAGAGGGTAGCGTGTTCAGTGGCAAGTAAGGGGACTGAGCTGACCTGTACCCTACTACCATTGCCCTCAAGGGTCAAAATTCTTCAGGAGCTGTGAAAGTTCCTACTGGCCTTGTGATAAAGAGCTGGAATGAGAAACCTGTCGCCTTGACCTTGACAAAGCAGAATCACAGAATATTTTTTTCAGTTTTCTTGGCTATATAACTTTTCCTTCCTAACTCTTGTTGTTATGCTTGTCTGCTGCTGGAACATGTTTCCTCTCTCTGTACTGAGCAGAGCTGATGAAAATATTGTTAGTATATTATCCAATCAGTTGAGCCTTATTTTTTTCCGTTTTGTGAGCAGATTTTATTATTTGATATTCATTATTGCTTTCTGTGTTTCTAAACTCTCAAGATCCTTTTGTAAGATTTCTCTGTTTTCACTGGTATTTGCTGCTTCTCACAATTTAGGATACTTTATGTATTCAATTAATAGGCTGCTGTTCTCTCTTCCAGAACATTAACAATGATGAAAAGTGAAACAATTCCTAACACCAATCCTTATCCCACCTCAGTTAACAGAGCCAGGTCTTCAGCAAGTGTGAATCAGCTGAACTTATAAAGGCTTTGCCTGGCAGTCTTTGGCCCCAATTAGATGCATTAACATTTATTATTAACCTTTCTTTTCACTATTATTTTTAGCCAATTTTTAGTTTAGAGGATTGATGAAAAAAAACTAAGACATGGAATTGTTTTCCGCTGCAGCGTTCAAGAGAGACTGCATCAGATGCTTCAGAGGAGTTGCACCAGAGTAATGGAGAACAGAATTTTGGCTCATGTTCTCTTAATGATGTGAGATTAAAAACTGTCACATTCATCTGTGAATAGTCATAAAGTGAAAATGGCATTTTTCACACAGCTCTGCCCAGAAGCTTGCAAAGAACTATTTAATAGAGTTGGCCAGAATTAACAGACCTGCTTGGATATTCCATTGCTGGTTTCACCCCAGTCATTCTCTATTTCCATGCAAGTCATGTTTTAGAAAGGTAAATCTTTGGCCAAAAATGCTATGCCCTAAAGTTGCCCTGTGTGTGCATACACTGATCAGGACACAGAGGAGATGAGCCACAGGGATCAATTTAAGAAAATTGTGACCTTCTCTTCATCTTTTTCATTTAAGGAGCATGATAGGGTGTTGTAGCATACTAACCTCCCACCCCAAATGCCAACTATTTATTTGACTCCAGTGTGGTGTTAATAAAATGGCTTCCATGCTAAATAACCAGTATTTGAAATTTGCCCTCTTCAGCCTAATCCCTTGAATTCAGCCCACCTCTCTCCATCCCTCACCAGGAGAAATGAGGATACACAATAAGGTTACCTCACTCTTTGAAGACTTAAGGTATCCTCCTCTTTCTCCAGCTATCCTGGACCTCTTACTCATGGGAGATGGCCCCTGTGAACCTCTCACCTGGATTGGATATAGGCTGCTACTTGTGATGAAACTACACATTCATTTATAAACTTGTAACTTTAAAACCTTGTCCCTGCTCCTTATTAACCAAAATCTAGACCTTCAGGATGCTAAAGGGAAGGCAAAAAACCCACTGGACTCCTTGTTGATCTTGCCCCAAGGGAAAAAAATTCCTTCCTATGCCCAAAACTGATGATGGGTTAGACCCACATAATCCTGGAAATGCTGTTATAAATTCCATTATAGGGCTGAGAAGATAGGGATGCAACCCCTGTAGCATGTGATGCATGCTGTGAGGGCTGCACATACGGGTGAGCAAAAGTCAGTCAGCTCTCCTTCTCCCATAGACCAGCAAAGGAAGCAGGGAAAGGCAGAGAAATCTCCGCTCCTTCCATGCTCTCACCCCACGCCCCCATTCTGGCACAAGCTTCACATGTGTTCTGGATAGGTTGGGAGCGGGGAAGATCCCAGAATAGCTATGCCTGACCTTCTCTCTCCCACCTCCCCCATGATCCTTGGAGTTGTCTCTTTCCTGCTTGTCCAGTCAAGCATCCCCTCTCCTGCTGAGGTGGATGGTGTTGCTTTCATGTCCCAAAAATTGCTGCTATTCACACAAAAGTGTTCACACAAATAAGGGCCTAGGCACAAAATGACCAAATATGTTCATGTGTTGGTCTATGCACAGATAATGATTTTTGGAGGTGCATGTACACTTGTCAGAAGTAGCTACTTTTGAAAACCCTATAAACTTATTTAACCATAAGAACATAACATAAGAACATAAGAAAGGCCGTACCGGGTCAGACCAAAGGTCCATCTAGCCCAGTATCTGTCCACCGACAGTGGCCAATGCCAGGTGCCCCTGAGGGAGTGAACCTAACAGGCAATGATCAAGTGATCTCTCTCCTGCCATCCATCTCCATCCTCTGACGAACAGAGGCTAGGGACACCATTCTTACCCATCCTGGCTAATAGCCATTTATGGACTTAGCCACCATGAATTTATCCAGTCCCCTTTTAAACATTGTTATAGTCCTAGCCTTCACAAGCTCCTCAGGTAAGGAGTTCCACAAGTTGACTGTGCACTGCGTGAAGAAGAACTTCCTTTTATTTGTTTTAAACCTGCTGCCTATTAATTTCATTTGGTGACCCCTAGTTCTTGTATTATGGGAATAAGTAAATAACTTTTCCTTATCCACTTTCTCAACATCACTCATGATTTTATATACCTCTATCATGTCCCCCCTTAGTCTTCTCTTTTCCAAACTGAAGAGTCCTAGCCTCTTTAATCTTTCCTCATATGGGACCCTCTCTAAACCCCTAATCATTTTAGTTGTTCTTTTCTGAACCTTTTCTAGTGCTAGAATATCTTTTTTGAGGTGAGGAGACCACATCTGTACACAGTATTCGAGATGTGGGCGTACCATGGATTTATATAAGGGCAATAATATATTCTCAGTCTTATTCTCTCTCCCTTTTTTAATGATTCCTAACATCCTATTTGCTTTTTTGACCGCCTCTGCACACTGCGTGGACATCTTCAGAGAACTATCCACGATAACTCCAAGATCTTTTTCCTGACTCATTGTAGCTAAATTAGCCCCCATCATGTTGTATGTATAGTTGGGGTTATTTTTTCCAATGTGCATTACTTTACATTTATCCACATTAAATTTCATTTGCCATTTTGTTGCCCAATCACTTAGTTTTGTGAGATCTTTTTGAAGTTCTTCACAATCTGCTTTGGTCTTAACTATCTTGAGTAGTTTAGTATCATCTGCAAACTTTGCCACCTCACTGTTTACCCCTTTCTCCAGATCATTTATGAATCAATTGAATAGGATTGGTCCTAGGACTGACCCTTGGGGAATACCACTAGTTACCCCTCTCCATTCTGAGAATTTACCATTAATTCCTACCCTTTGTTCCCTGTCCTTTAACCAGTTCTCAATCCATGAAAGGACCTTTCCTTTTATCCCATGACAGCTTAATTTACGTAAGAGCCTTTGGTGAGGGACCTTGTCAAAGGCTTTCTGGAAATCTAAGTACACTATGTCCACCGGATCCCCCTTGTCCACATGTTTGTTGACCCCTTCAAAGAACTCTAATAGATTAGTAAGACACGATTTCCCTTTACAGAAACCATGTTGACTATTGCTCAAGAGTTTATGTTTTTCTATGTGTCTGACAATTTTATTCTTTACTATTGTTTCAACTAATTTGCCCGGTACCGACGTTAGACTTACCGGTCTGTAATTGCCGGGATCACCCCTAGAGCCCTTTTTAAATATTGGCGTTACATTAGCTAACCTCCAGTCATTGGGTACCGAAGCTGATTTAAAGGACAGGTTACAAACCTTAGTTAATAGTTCCGCAACTTCACATTTGAGTTCTTTCAGAACTCTTGAGTGAATGCCATCTGGTCCCGGTGACTTGTTAATGTTGAGTTTATCAATTAATTCCAAAACCTCCTCTAGAGACACTTCAATCTGTGACAGTTCCTCAGATTTGTCACCTACAAAAGCCAGCTCAGGTTTGGGAATCTCCCTAACATCCTCAGCCGTGAAGACTGAAGCAAAGAATCCATTTAGTTTCTCCGCAATGACTTTATCGTCTTTAAGCGCTCCTTTTGAATTTTGATCATCAAGGGGCCCCACTGGTTGTTTAGCAGGCTTCCTACTTAAAAAACATTTTGTTATTACCTTTGGAGTTTTTGGCTAGCCGTTCTTCAAACTCCTCTTTGGCTTTTCTTATTACACTCTTGCACTTAAGTTGGCAGTGTTTGTGCTCCTATATGTGAAAGAAAGTATAGATTCAAATGAAGTAAAAATCTTATGCGAATCCACAGGTTCCATAGAGTCTCTATGGATAGAAATTTCATGCTCTAGTAAAAATATAACAGTAGGGATCTATTATCGACCACCTGACCAGGACAGTAATAGTGATGATGAAATGCTAAGGGAAATTAGAGAGGCTATCAAAATTAAGAACCCAATAATAGTGGGGGATTTCAATTATCCCCATATTGACTGGGAACATTTCACTTCAGGATGAAATGCAGAGATAAAATTTCTCGATACTTTAAATGACTGCTTCATGGAGCAGCTGGTACGGGAACCCACAAGGGGAGAGGCGACTCTAGATTTAATCCTGAGTGGAGCGCAGGAGCTGGTCCAAGAGGTAACTATAGCAGGACCGCTTGGAAATAGTGACCATAATACAATAGCATTCAACATCCCTGTGGTGGGAAGAACATCTCAACTGCCCAACACTGTGGCCTTTAATTTCAAAAAGGGGAACTATACAAAAATGAGGGGTTAGTTAGACAAAAGTTAAAAGGTACAGTGACTAAAGTGAAATCCCTGCAAGGTGCGGGCTTTTTTTAAAGACACCATAATAGAGGCCCAACTTCAATGTAAACAAATTAAAAAAAAAAAAAAAAAAAAAAAAAAAAAACCAAAACACCAACAACCATGTAAAAAAGAAGCAGAGAGAAAAAAAGACTTCCAAAAAAGAAGTCAAAATCCTCCAGAAATTGCAGTTCTAGTTTTCAGACTAAAAGTTTTTTTTTTTTTTTTTTTTTTCTCTTCTCCCTCTTCCCTTCCCATCCTGTTGACTGTGTGAGACTCTGACTAACAAATCAAAAAGCTTAAAGCTTCTTTAAGAATTAGTAAAATTAAAAAATTTTTGTTTTTGCATGCAACCTTTCAAGACTTGAGAGTGAAGTCAGGAGGATATGGGATAATAATAAATAATCATCATAAACATCCTCTTCTGTAAACTCTTTTTGTGTGCTTATTCACTTTGTTCAATTTCACAGGTTGTTTGTTGTTACATACACAAAACAAATGTTGCCATATGTTTGCATATTGGTTATATTGCTATCTATTATCATTATAATCAGTGTCCATAATCTCTCAGGATGTCTTTATATTTTTGTGTTTTTTTTTTTTTTTTTTTTGTGTTTTTTTTTTTTTATTGATGTTTGTCTTTTGTCTGGAGTAGTAGGGGTGGGAGGGGGGAGAAGGAAAAAAGGGGTGATTGGTGGTCTTTTAGTATCAATTTGCACTCATTTTTTTCTCTCTTTTTTTCACTTTGCTTTCTTTACTTGCTTGTGTAGTACTGCTTGTTCTGTGCACAGCTCTGTGGGCTAGGCCTTTGTTCTTATTGAAATCTGCTTATATTTATCTGCTCCTGCACAGAATTCACTGCATTAACATTCACATCATTTTCTTTTCATGTAACCAACTGTCTACATATTACATATGTATGTCATGGTAAAGTAGTCCATTTCAGTCAACAATCATTTCACCTGAAGGCAGATGATTGCTTGTGGACAGATATGAAACTAGTGGGAGATAACTGGCTGGGCTGTGTGGGAAGGAAAGAATTGGGCGTGATAATTTTTAGATTCTTTTTATTCTTGAGTTTCCAGAAAGTTCCAGAAGATTAAGTTGTGAAGCTAAAATGGGGTTAGAAAGGATTGGATGGCTGGCTGACTGGGTGGATCAATGGCTATCATGGGTATCAATGGATGGGTGATGTGGAGGAGTTCAATGGACATCTGTTGGATCGATTCATTATTGGGATCTGTATCATTATTAGGATGTTGGATGATGGGGATTCATGGATGGAGATAATAAAGGGGAGGGAGGGATAGGAAACAGAGATATAGACAGAAGGGAGCTGAGGATAGGAAATATAGTGACATAGACAAATTGAAAGATTGAAGTGAAAGAGAAATTTTGAGAGAAGAAGAGAGGAGAAGTGCAGAGTTCTGCATTGGGGAATGGAAGAATCCCAACAGCTGCTAGAAGGGGGACTGATAGACTATGCAAGAAGGTTCTGCAATCAACAGTGGGCCCTTTAGCCATGAGCCTTGGGCTCATGGCAGGTGGTGTGCCTGCTAGCTATTTTTTGTAGTATGAGCATAGGGAGCATTCCTGTATTTGCATATTGTGAGGGCAAGTAGGAGCACAGCCTGCAGTATTTGGTTGGAGACCAGCCCACCACATTTGGGAATTGGAGAGTCCACATCCCCAGTAAAACAAATGGATGAGGATAAATGAGAGAGTGAATTAGATTAGGAGGAGGGAGAACTAGGAGGAGAGGGAGAAAGAAGGGAGGGAGGCTGGAGTATTAGAGAGAAGAGAAAGGCAGAAGAGAGGAAGAGGGGGTTCTTTTCTCTAGTCTAGAGCAAAAAAGGGTGGACAGCAAAGGATGGAAGTAGACTGGGCTTAGTTTGAAGGGTGGGAAGTAGAGGTTTGCAGTGGGAGTTAGATTATAAGTGGGAGAACTAGGTTAGATATTGTTAATGGAGGAAGGTGGTTAGGGAGGTGGTGAACTGGGAAATGGAATTGTGAGGTGGGATTTGGGGCCTGGCTTGATAAAAGGTTGGCTGGGATGATTTGAGAATTTTTTGGTGGTGATTGGACTAGATGAGTGGCTGACTGCTCTTCCAATCCTAATCTTCTATGATCTTCTATGTCTACTTCATTGAAACTTGTCTATATGTCTTCTTCTGGATGCTATATCATTTTCTGTTCATATAAAAATATTCTTCAAAAATATTTCAGTTGTGTATAGATAAAAATTCATTGTAAATAGAACAAAATAAATTTAGACCCTCAGTTTTGGGCTCAGTTGGACTGAGAGTTTTGCCTGCCCTAGGTCCCTATCTTCTCTTGGTGGTCGGCAATCCTGCTGTCAGCCCCCTCGTGGGCATCCCTGATGTTCCCTATTGACAGCACTTCCCAGGCCCCTACTTGATAGCTTAGCCAGAAGAAGGCTACTTCAAGGCCTTATTTCTCATTGGCTCTCAGCCCAGTTTTGACAATGGTCCCTTTATTCTATATAGTATATATATTTGTAATATATCATATATATATTATAATATATTAATATATATATTGTGAGATACCATATTAAATATAAATTTATATTTATATGATTATATTAATCTTATTGAATATTTGTGTGGTTTACTCTTTATGTTTATTTTTATCCTATATTAATGTTGTATTTACTCATCTGGGTGTTTACACATCAGGAAACACTCAGTTTAGATGGCTGTCTGGAGATAGAGTCTGTTTTGATGGGTTTTTATGGTTAGGAGGCTGCCTGGGAGAGTGGGACTAGCCTTCCTATGGGTGTCCCTTGGCAGCTACATCCCTATGGGACTCCCCTGGTGAAGTGCTATAAATTCATGTGGACTCATCAGTACTGGGGTCATGACCACGGACTCCCTGACAAAATCACCATGTACTTGGTTGGACTATGGTAAGGCAGGGTCAAAGGAAGACTGGAGAGACACCAAGCACTGAGACCATAGAGGAAAGCTAATTAAGGGAGGGAAATGATATCATCAAGGTACTTCACAAAGGTGCCCACAGAAACTGAAAGCTGAAAAGGAAGACTCAGGAAGGAAAGAGAAAATGCTGGACCCAGGCTAAAGAAATTTTTAACCTTGAAAATGAACAAGAGGGGGAATACCTGAAAAAGAATGCCCTGTGCTAAAGAACAAAGTACCCACAGCCTGCTGGAAGTGTCATTTAGGGTGAGAATGTGCTACTCATTTAGAACTCTAGTTGTTTAAGTTTAGATTGTTTTTTGTTTCTCTCTTTTATATATTATATTTTTTTATTTGTAAATTTGTTTTTTTGTTTATTTTATTTGTTTTCCTTTATGTGTTAATAACTCATAACTGGGGTGTATATATTTCTTTTTATTGAGAAATTTATGAGATTTTTGGACAGAATTTTTTTGCAGTTATTTATGGGGTAGAGATGGGAGAGAGAAGTCAATTTTTGCAGCTTACAGCAGTACACAGTAGCAGGTAGCAAGGGAGTCCAGGTCAGGTCCAGAGTTTTGGGAGGAGTGATGGAAGACCAGGCAAAATGGATGGATGGAAATTCCAAAAAGGAGAGCTGAGAAAGCAGACTGCTGCCCTTGCTACCAGAGCTCACCTAAAGTCCCTCTACCCCTTGCTCTCCCTGGAAAAAACAACAAGCCAGAAAAAGTGCAAGTCCCATCCCCAGCCTTCCTCCTCCTGGAAAAACTCACCTGTTGCTCAGGTGGCATCTCTGCACACACCCTGCTGGTCACTCCACACTGGCTGGCTATGCTTAGGCATGAGCCTCAGGCTGCTCAGTCTCTCTCTGCTGCTGCAGGCACACCCTCATGCGCAGGCACCAACTTTTTCACCACCTTTGGGTGCTCCCCTCCCCCCCCACTCCTCCTCCTCCCTACCCTACTTGTGTTCCCTCCCCCCCCCCCTCCCCTCCTACTCCCTTCTCCCCTCCCCTCCCCCCCCCCTTTCCCCCTCTCTCCCCCGCTTTTGCCGTGCCCCGCCCTGGTTTTTGCACGGCACTCTGGGAGGGAGGATGCAGGGGACTCAGTGTGGCTCAGGGGAGGAGGGAGGTTGGTGAGGAGCAGGTGGGAATTTTTCCCCGTGGTCAGTGCAGCCCCAGAGCATTCCGTGGTTGCTCCAGCCCCAGCCCACCAGTGAGCCTATGTAGCCAGTTGTAGAGGCCATTGCTCCAAGCTCCAATGTACTCATGGTCTTGGGATTGGGGGCTACAGTGGACATGCATATAACTGAGATGGGGACAGTCTTGGGTCTGGGTGGGTCTCCCTTCACACTTCACATGTAGTGACAAACCCTTCCCTGACAACCCCTTCATGTTATAGTCTCAGGAAACTGGACTCTTTACCTTAGAGACAGGGCTTCACAGTGTTGTTTGTATTAGATTTGTTTGTTTGACTTGGATCCTCCATTACTGGTGTTGTGTTTTACTTGATCACTTGGATCCTGTCTTGTTTTCCAACTTCCAATCTTTAAATCATAGAATTTTCAGGAGATCATTTAGTCAGGACCTTTGGACTCAGGGGGCAAAGTCACCTCACCAAACCCCTGTCAAAGCCAGACCCTCTTCAAAAAAACCCCCCAGAAAAATCCCATTAAGCCTGAACCTAAAAACCCCCTTAAAAACCTCTAAATCCCCAAACGGTACCCCATTCCAGAATCCCACCACCTAAACCCACCCAAGTTCTTCACCACCTACACCTCCTCCTCCCCCCTCTCGACTTGAGACCTAAACCCCTTCTTCTCATATTTTCATCCACTCAGAACAGTCTAGATCCATCCCCTCTAGACTCCCCCCCCTCCATCTCTTGAAAGCCCCTATTCTTCTCCCCTCATCTTTCTCCTCAAATCCCTCATCTGCCCCTCCCTCCAGCCTGTATCCTCATAAGTTATTCTCCAGCCTCTCCCACATTCTTGTTGTTCCCAGGTCCCTCCCACATCCCTCTTCCACTTCTTCCCTCTTTCAGTGATCAGTACTCCCCCTGAGTCTCATCAAGTTACTCCAAATCCAATGACAAATGCCCCTCATACTGCTGGAAATCCCCCTACTTAATCAAATGCAAATGCTGACGCACTGTGCAACAAAACAAGGCCAACCCTCATCTTGCTGCTGCCCTCTGGTTGACTCACTTTGTCAGTCCCCCCTTCTCACTTCCTAGCCTGCAGCCTTTTCTGCAGATCTCATTCAGCAGTGCAGGACTCCTTTGGGTCCTTTTCTCATGGGATGCACTTGTCCTACTTGGCCCTTCTGCATATTTCTTCCTTGCCCAATCCATATCCCCTGTCTATCTCCTCTGCATCTGTATCCCTCCCCCTCCATAATCTCATCTCCCCCTCCCAGCCAGATGTCTCCCACTCCATTGTCCAAATCCTCCACTACCACCATCCTCAGATCGTACCCACCTGAACCAAATAAAACACTCCAGACTTGCTTGGGCACCGGCACTCACCAATACCAGATCCATATGAATGATACCACCATCTTACACCCGTTGAGCCCGACCATCTAGCCAGTTTTCATCACCCCACTCAGTCATTCATCCCTCCATACTTTTCTACTTGCCAAGAAGTATACCAACTTCTCTGGTGCAGCTTTATAGAACAGTCCATGAATCCTTTCATTTTTTTTTTCTTCATCAGAGAAGGTTATCACTGCTTTGCTCACAATTAGCTTAGCCGGTTATCCATTCATTTGAGTGAATGCTCCCTGACTGTTCTGTCTTTCTCCCTGGTTTTTCCTCCCTTCCTGTTCCATGATTTTTCTCCTTCTGTCCATGGATTTTCCATGTGAGGTTCTTCTTGACTGGCCTCTAGTTCCTCATGATCTCCTTTTTCCCTGTTTTTTTTTTGGATTTTTTCCTCACTTTTTTTTCCTGTCCTCCGGGACCTCCCCCTGTGCCATGATTTTTTCAAACCTCATGGCCTTTGGCTCTCTTTCCTTCCACTCCCTGCAGCCCATCCGCCCATGCCCTTCCTCACCCCATGAGCTTTTCTCTCCCAGAGGACCTCTTCCTTCCCATACTCTTTTTCTCTCTCCTCTTTTCTGCCAGCACTTTCTCTCCCTTAGGCTGCTCTAGCTTCTGCAGATGTCTGGACCCCTTGTGTGAAGACAGAGGGCAAAACACTGATTCTGTCACAGAGCTTTCTCCCATTTTTCCGTCACTAGGTTCCCTCTCTCATCTCATTTCCGCCCCACTCCACCCTTTTTTCTTCCTGTCTTTCACATCCCTAAAGAAACCCTTCTTGTTACCCTTACATCTCTGGCTAGCTGCTTTCCCAAGTGTTCCCTGCTAAGTTTAAACATCCTTCTCTCTTTGTAAGCCTCACAATCTCCCTTGCCTTATCTTCCAGTTCTTTTTCTTGTGTTTATTTGTTTTCCAAGTGTGTTTTTCTGTGGATTTACTTTTCACTGTTTTTTGTCTTCCTTAATAATTTCTTTTTGCCCTAAGCTTATCGGGATGGTTTGTTCCTTCAACCTCAGTAAGGTTTCTTTATTCCACAGCCAGTCTTCCAATTCCCCTAAACCTTTATTCTATTCCTCCCGAGGACCTTGCCTTTCCTTCTCCCTGGGGAGTTCCTTCATGTGTCAGTCTTTTTTTTCTCTGTTTTCTGGCTTTCCTTTTTTCCTTCCTGTTGGATCCCTGTTCTACATCCTTGTCTCTCTTTCTCTCCTGTCACAGCCTCTTTGCTTCCATCCCTTCCTTTTCTCTAAGCTTTTCTTCCTCCTTTGCTTTGCTTCCCTCTTTTTCCTTCCCCCTTCCAGGAGTCCTCTTGCAGAAATTGTCCCTTGTCCCTACACTCCAGGTGAAGTCACCCATGAGAACCAGGGCCTGTGATCTAGCAACTTCTGTTAGTTGCTGGAAGAAAGCCTCGTCCACCTCATCCCCCTGGTCTGGTGGTCTGTAGCAGACTCCCACCACGACATTACCCTTGTTGTTCATACTTCTAAATTTAATCCAGAGACGCTCAGGTTTTTCTGCAGTTTCATACCGGAGCTCTGAGCAGTCATACTGCTCTCTTACATACAACGTAACTCCCCCACCTTTTCTGCCCTGCCTGTCCTGCCTGAACAGTTTATATCCATCCATGACAGTACTCCAATCATGTGAGTTATCCCACCAAGTCTTTGTTATTCCAATTACATCATAATTCCCTGACTGTGCCAGGACTTCTAGTTCTCCCTGCTTGTTCCCCAGGCTTCTTGCATTTGTGTATAGGCACTTAAGATAACTCGCTGATTGTCCCGCTTTCTCGGTCTGAGACAGGAGTCCTCCCCTCTTGCAGTCTCCTGCTTGTGCTTCCTCCCGGTATCCCACTTCCCCACTTACCTCGGGGCTTTGGTCTCCTTCCCCCGGTGAACCTAGTTTAAAGCCCTCCTCACTAGGTTAGCCAGCCTGCTTGCAAAGATGCTCTTCCCTCTCTTCGTGAGGTGGAGCCCGTCTCTGCCTAGCAATCCTTCTTCTTGGAAGACCATCCCATTATCAAAGAATCCAAACCCTTCTCTCCGACACCATCTGCATAGCCATTCGTTGATTTCCACGATTCCTGCCACAGGGAGGATAGACGAGAACACCACTTGTGCCTCAAACTCCTTTATCCTTCTTCCCAGAGCCACGTAGTCTGCAGTGATACGCTCAAGGTCATTCTTGGCAGTATCGTTGGCGCCCACGTGGAGAAGCAGGAAGGAGTAGCGATCCGAGGGCTTGATGAGTCTCTCCGTCACATCGTGAATCCTAGCCCCTGGCAAGCAGCACACCTCTCGGTTTTCCCGGTCAGGGCGGCAGATAGATGACTCCGTCCCCCTGAGGAGAGAATCTAGTTTTCAGTTTGGGAGTAGCAGATACATACCTAGTAAGATATTTTCCTTTACTGATATATGTGCCACTTCACAGATAATTTAACCCGCTAATAGCTAGGAAAGCTGTCTGTGAGGCACTCAAGCACAACCTCCACAAAAACTTCTGAAGCCCTGAGATCTCCACCATTTCCTGGTTCCATTCAGGTCATATATTACTGTGAGCAAGGCTGTCCTCTCCCAGTGTCTTGGCTCTTCTGCTTCTAGTCCAAAACAGCACCTGGAAATACAGAGGCAATTAAATGAGAGCTGTTTTTTTTTAAAAAGTATGTCTATTTGACCCTGAAAGTTTGGCTTTCATTCAAATGAAGGTTTGGGTCAGTGCTGAACTGATGATTATGCTCATTCCTACACAGGAAAAAGGGCAAGATAACAACAGGATCATTGAACACAGTAGTTTCCATGGTTGCCTAATTACAGGAACACCTGCGCTAAATAACTTTCTGCTGACCTACCTGCAGAATGTTTAATAGTCCTTAAATTCCTAATTTCTTAGCTGCAACGGATGGGTGATGTTTGCACATTAAGTTGGGTAAGATATATAAAAACAAACTAGCTGAAAGATTTATTTACCTACCTCATAGCCCACCTGAAACTTCTGGCAAGGTGCTTACTCAGATACCACCAATAGATCTACTAATTAATGACTAATATTAAATATTCTGGATCATTGTGCTGAGGGTGTACTTTTCCCTTTTTGTTTCTGCTAGGAGGGCTTGTTACTGGGGGGGAATGTTCTTTTCCTTTAATTCATGGAACCCTTTTTCAGGTAAAGTTGTATGTATAAATTTCTTTTTGTTGCTAGAGAAAGTGGACAGTCATTACTTCATTTTATTCACCAGCTTCCAAGAATTTAAAATTCATAAAATGTAATATAAAATTGCTTTTTCTTTAAATTCTCCAGGCCTGAAAAATTAGAAAACATTAAAAAATGTATTAGTAGACCTTGAATAGTTAAAAAAGATAAAATGTTAAAAGCATTGTTATCTTACCATGATTTCTTGTAACACCTGTGAAATTCCTTTGATGTAAAATACCACACTGGGCATGGGTGGGGGAGACAGAAAGGGACTAATTGTTCAGAGGATAATGTATTCTTTTTTTCCTTCCCACTTGCCGATCTCTAGATGAAGGAGCTACTGCTGGAGAAAAGATGCTGTATTATGCTGTTTTATCTGCCTGTCTTAGCACCAGTAAGTCCATGAGTTAGTAAAGGATATTGAATTGCAGCTGGTATTGAAGTGCTTTTAAAATCTATGAATGAATCTGAGATCCACGAGTAACAAAACAAATATACAACATTGGATGGATTCTCTATTACTTGATGTCTTTAAATCCAGTTGTCTCTTCAAAAGATAGGCTATAGTTCAAACTGAAGTTAGGGGATGAATGAAGAAATTACTGGGTGATGTTCTACAGCCTGTGTTATACAGGAGGTCAGACTAATTAGGAAGATCCCTTCTGGCATTAAAATCTATGCCTTGTCCTTTATCGGCCACCTTTTCTCCAATCTGTTCCTGGAAACTGCACACTCCCTGATTGGTTCTAGATATATCTGCTTACCTTTGTGAGTCAAATCTCACCTCTCCAAATCCATTCCTGCCCATAATCTGTCAGCATTTTCCTTATCTGTCTCACTGAACCTCTGAATCTGGTGTCTGGATCCCTGGATGAGAAAGATGTCCCAGGGTAAAAGATGTTAGAGAGCCAAATTCAGAGGAGGCTGTAAAAGTGAATTTTAGGCTCTATCTACACTAGAAATACAGCCACGTCAGAGAATCTGGCTTCCAATTTGTTGTCCTCTAACCAGATCACAAATATGGCTCTACTTTGTGAGGTAGACTGGAGTCCAGTCACGTTTTATAAAGAAGCTGAAACTTTGATATGATCTTCTGCATATAGAACACATTTAAGGTACAAACTTCACTAAAGAAGCGTGTTTGCAATATTAGGGGACAACAGAAATTTAAGATTCTTTGACACAATGATACAATATTTATAATGTAGACAGAGCCTTGGGGAGTCCAAATTTGTTTCATTTATGTCTTCCTCAAGCCATATCAACATGTACTCAATTTATACCCCCTTACACACAGTGAACCAAATTCAGTTAAGGGTTGTAAGTGTAACCCTTCTGCCACATGGAGTCAGGAGCAACAAGAGCAGGGTTCAATGTCCAGGGCTTTGTCTTGACAACATAAAATAGAACTAGCTCAAGCCCCCACCCACACAGTAATCTGGGGAAACTAAACACCACCTCTAAGAAGCAACACTTTCCTGCCCATAAGCACAGAATCTGTATATAATAAAATATGACACTTAAAAGGAAACACAACATTAATTGGGGAAAACACCACAATCACCATTCAAAAGCATGTGACCATAGGTAAATGCCCACCCACAGTGCATTGGGTAGTGTCCTCTGCCTCAGTTTCTCATCTTGAGGTATGAAAGTCCAACAAATGAAGGACCCTTTATCACTCACTTCCCTCTCCCTCTGCCACATCCCAATTTGGCTGTCCTTGATTAGCAAAGACCCAGAGTTCAGAGGTGTGTTCACAGGGGTCCACCTCCTGCCTCTGCAAGTGGCTCAGAGGTGCTATTGCTGGCTCTGTGCCACTGCTCTCTGCAATGTCACTTTCTGAGGTTCCACCACTTAACCAGCGCTCAGTGACTGCAGCTGGGTACAGTGTCTGTGTTGTCTTTCACTGCTCTACTATCTCTGCACAAGGTCTAAGGCTTAACACCTAGACCTGCTCAGCTGTGATGTTCCAAAAATCACCAACCAGGAACAAGAACTCTCAGCTGAGTCTAATCTGCTGTCCTGAATATACTGGAGAAGAGCAGGTCAAATGGTGTCTAGAAATCCCAGGGCTGGTGCAACCATTTAGGCAACCGAGGCAGTCGCCTAGGGTGCTAGGATTTGGGGGGCGCCATTTTCTTCAGCAGCGACCGCGGCGGACAGATTTTCAGCTGCCCCGGTCGCTGCCGGCATTTAGGCAGAGGGAGCTGGGGCAGAAGAGCGCGGGGAGGGCCGCCTGCAGCAAGTAAGGGGGGGTGGCATGCAGGGGAACTCCCCCCCCAGCTCACCCCTGCCCCACCTCCTCCCCGAGCACGCCGTGGCTGCTTCACTTCTCCCACCTTCCAGGCTTGCAGCGCCTAAGCTGATTGGTGCCACAAGCCTGAGAGGCGGGAGAAGTGAAGCAGCCACGGCGTGCTCGGGGTGGAGGCAGAGCAGGGGTGAGCTGGGGCGGGGGTGGTGTCTTGGGGTGGGGGTGGGGAGCTGCCGCAAGGGGGGAGCCTCAGGGTGGAGGGGGGGATCTGCCATGGGGGGCGCCTCAGGGCGGGGGCACGGGGAGGGGGAGGGTGCAAGGTGGAAGTTTTGCACCAGCCCTGAGGACTCCATAAGCAAAGCCCACACTACAAGGTAAAAAAGACACCTATACCCCTCCCTCCGCCCCCCCCATACCCTGCATTTGACATCACTAACCCCTGCAACTGAAGTTCAGTTCAGGATGACCCCCTCACTCAGTGCATGCCAAGCACAGTTCTGCTGTCCTTTATTTGTACAATAAGGATAACAACATTTTACTACCCCTGCATTCAAATACTAGAGAGTGATCTGTAACCCAAAACCAGCCCAAAATTGATCATTTTGGCAAAGCAGTTCCATCTGCTGTGCACATAGGTGGAGTAGGCCTGTCTATGCAAACATAGTATGCTCCTGAAGTCTTTTCCCCCAGTGCATCACTAGCTGTTAGGGGAGAGCTCATGCAGACCCTATTTACATAAATTACACACTGGCAAGTGAGTATGAATTTGTGGCAGCTTAAATTGATATAATTTATATAGTGAGTGATCTGGGAGAAGGTGTAAATTACACCAGGTTAAGCTCAGTTGGATACTTTGACACTCACTAGTCATGTCTGACTTGGCCCACAGTTTTTAAAACAGCAGTCTGATGGGTAGGAGAAAACGTGCAAATTACACTTTAAGAATAGGCTAATTTCTCCAAGTATGAGAAGCACTAAACTATCCAGTATTAAACATTTTGTATTTTGCTCTAGAGCAAGTGGCGTTAGTTATTCTGAAAACACACATATACTCTCTGCAGGGTTCAGTGAGTTATTTGCCAGAGATTCAAACTCTGACAAACAAGCCTCTAGGGTCACAGAAAACATGTGGACATACCTATTTGTTTGCCTATTAAGCTCATGTTCAGTTTGCTTTTCTCTCTCACACAGAGAATTTATCTGATCATTTTAGCCAGGTGTAGCAGAGAGGCTGCTGACATCCGCACTAAGCAGTCTGGTCTGGTCCTGCTCTGAAGCAGTCAGTTAAAATTGGTGTGAAGGAGAAGCAGGCACTTTGGAAAAAGCTCTGGGAGAGGTGGGATTTGTTTCCCCCTGTGAAGCGTTTCTTTGAACTGAGGCTAAAAAGGGACAAAAAAAGTGAGACTCTGTCTGGAGAGGGGTGGCAAGGCAGGAGGAAAACTGGTTTTATTTCAAACATCTGTATTAATGTTGGCTCAAAGCTGGGAGGAGGAAGCCAGGCATAGAAAATCTTCTGGTTTGTTTAAAACATATTTATTAGGAGCCGGGGGAGGGGGGGGCAGGGGATCAGATGATATGCTTAGTTTAGCTGGTAAATTGGAAATACTCTGCAATTCAGCAATCCCTTAAAACCTTTCATACTCTACTTGAATTTAGAGTTTTTAAATGCAATCTGAGAAACAGAAAAGTCCTAAATCCAAAAGAAGGAATCACAGAAAAAATAACTTCTAAGACCTATATGTTAGTTGTGTAGAGAATGCACCTGGCAAGAGAAGAAAATGTCTAAAACTTGGAACCTTCATAGAGTGCTCCGGGTCTTAATTAGGAGGGGAGTGAAAGTATGGAGAAAGTGTGACGGGACCCTCCAAAGGAGAAGAGCACCTTTTTCTCTTCAGCTAGGTGCTACTCACTTGAAGCCATATAAATGCCTTTCTTCAGCTACTGATGCAAATTTCAGATTTCCACTTTATGGGTGTGTCTACAACAGCAGCAAATATTTTGGATTTGAGGGCACAAAGCTACTACTAGGAGCAGCATTGAGGCACATCTACCCATCAGTAGATCAGAGCCATATACAGGCACAGTACCTCTGGGGATCATGGAGAGAATGAGATCATGACACTTATCTATTCTGTCCATTAGCTCCAAATCTAGAAGGGAGAAATTGTACTGCATGGAGATATATTTGTCTATATATTTTGTGCATCCCTAGTTACAACCTAGTTTTTCAGATTTCTTTTCTTAATATTACCTTCAAATACTATTTTGTATGTGAACAATTCAGCTACACTGCAGGATGATTCATCTCTGCTTAGGTGAGTCATGCCAGTATAATCCCCGAAGATCATGATAGGTCTTTCTCCCCACCCTCCCACCCCGCTTCCCTTTTTTTTTCAAATGAGCTCCTTTTATTCTTTTTTATGAGGTCTCCTGGAAATATTCAGTACATCCAACATTGTTCTATAATGGGTTATAGCAAGCGTCTGATTGAGCCTGCATGTCACGTAAACTAAAGAAAATAAGTAAGGTTCTTTATAACTCCATAATTCAGGTTGATTAAGATGTCATATGTTTTGTATTTGTTCTCTGAAAGGCCCCACTTGTAAAGTCATGCATTAAGGAGGCATAATGTGCTCTTTTCTAGAGATCCATTCTATAGGCTAAATTCTGCCTCAGATGCTTGTCTGATTCCTATTGACTTGAATGGGAACTGTGCATAAGTATCTTGGGGCAGATTTCACCCTGTGGCAGAATGTGGCTCATTAAGTTTCAGTATTCTGAAATTGTTTCTCATGTGTTATCCCACTTTCTTTCCACTTCCAAACAATCTTTATATTTCTCATAACAGTAGGGAGCACCAAACAAAATTGCTTTGCTACCCAGTTCTCAGCATGGGTATGTTATAGGAATCTCTATCTTACGTAGACAGTCTATCCCTGAAGTCATGTCTTCGGAGAAGAGGCATAATAGAGGATTTTAAGGTATTATTTTCAAATTAATCTGTTTCTCCTTCGTATTCTTCTTTCCCTAACTTCCTTTGGTGAGAAGAACAGGGATCCCACATGAAATGGTCCTACTCCAGAGACAAATGTAGGAATAGGATGTCAAATCTTGAATGGGTTTGGTGGCTTCAGTATAGTCGCCCACTGGCAGCTGTTTCTCTCACCTAAAACACTACCAACATTTGATATCCTTACTGATATCCTCAACAAAGAGGATTGAATGGACTTGGAGAATGAATTGTCCATTCAGCCCTAGAGCTGGCCCCTCCACGGGAGGACAGAGGCGCATGAGTGAGGCAGTGTAGGGGTCTTTTCCTTGTCCCAGCCTGTGCTGTACCTGTTTGATGGGTAAAGGATTCAAGTCACCAGACAGTCAATCTGTCAGTTTTCCTGAGCATGAAGGGTAGAATTTTCAAAAGTGTCCAAGTGACTTAAGAGCACAAGTCTCATTGACTTTCAATGGGATTTGTGCTTAGAATAATAATGTCAATGGGACTTGTGCTCAAGCCACTTAGGCATTTTTGAAAATCCCAAACTAAATTCAGATACACTATAGTCCCATTTATCTGAAACCTTATTAGCCAAACGTCCACATTACCTCTCCCCACCCATTAGGTTCAAGTTGCAGAAGGCATGTATCTCGTTGGGAGATTGAGTGGGGCAAAGAAGGGTTTTAGATAATGGAGGGGTTTGAATAATGGAGCAGAGACCCCCAGCCAGGATTGTGTGGAGGAGGCCACCCTGCTGCTGAATGGCTTCTGCAATATTGCAAACAGCCTTCTACAGCCCCACTGTCATGAGAGTGAGTGAGCAGGGCTGTGACAGTGGAGTTGCAAAAGACTCTCTTCACTGCTGCAGGGCTGGTGACACCCTATTGTGGCAGGCACAAGGTGACAGAGCAGAGTTCTGGGCAGGGTTTTCTGCTCTGCCCTTCCAGCACCACTCCCAGCCCCCGATCCCCACCACACCTTGCGCCTGCAGGGATCAGGTGTCACCAGATCTGCAGCAGTACAGGAAGCCCTCTTCCACCTCACTGTCTTAGGAGTGATTGAGCAGAGACCCCCAGCATGGACTGCAAGGACTAAGAGGCCAAACCTCTGACTGTGAGGGAGGCCACAAACAAAATCCGTGACCCACATGATACTTGGATAATTAGGAGTATACTGTACATATATACTGTATGTTAAATCTTCATCCCTCCCCTTAAACACTGTGCTACCTTTCTGCCTTTTGCTAGAACAAAATGTCACTCCTGCAGGCAGTTTTGGTGTCCGCAAAGCCCCAGTGTTGCTTAATGGTATTCACGAAAGGAAAGTTACATACTGAAATAGTCCATCTTGGACATAAATACGCCTGACCTACTTTGATGATGTATCTCTGAATGACAGCAAGCATTTCTGATGATGTAGAACTGTACTATATCTGCAGACTGAGCATTAAGAGTACTTTGAGGCAGACTTGTTTTCCAGTACCTCCAAATCGTGCTGTGCTTTGGCTTAGGAAACTGAATTAAATACTGTGTCATTGGGGTTGCACTATGAATAATAATATTTAATTCTTATGTGGCACTTTTCATCCATACAGCTCAAAGTGATTTATAAGAAAGCTAGATGTGGAAAATGGAGGGAAGGAAAGAAATTAAAAATGAAGTTCTCACTGAAAATGAACTCCCCCTCGCCCCAATGTCCATTCAGATCTGAGAGTGATAGTCCACCATGAGCTCCGCTTGATGATTTTGATTGTTTGCAACATGATCATACACTCCTTAAACAGTAGTTTGGAAAGAGGACCCTGTCACTATTTAGTAGCCACACCTGTACTGTGCTGTCCACGGGGGAAAGCAATTTCATGTAATAGAAGCTGTTGCTTCTAAATGAAGATATATTGATTGGGTCAAAAGCCGCCCTCAGTAATATCAGTGGGACTGAAAATACATCGAAGCCCATGTGTTTGAAATTAGTCATTTTTCAGGGGTGCAACTGAGGGTGGTGTTTGTCCCACAGTATTTAACAATTTTATGAAAAAATATGTAGTCCCTTGATCTTGTTTAGCACACCTATAATACATTTATGACATGTATGTGGAGCGTTCTTGAAGGACAAAGCCCTTTAGTGGCATATTTCTTCAATCTTGATTTTTGACAAGCACACCCAGCATATGCCTTAATTTATGCCTCTTGCTCAATATCACATTTCACTTCATGACTGTGAGAGCACACTTTCTTAGCCATTAATGATAGTTTAAGTTAGAAAATTATCTTTAGGGTGTATGCATTAAAGAACTGTAGTGACTGCTGAGTAGGAAACACATTATTTTGACAGGTTTATTTTTATATCAGGTGCTTAAAATCACTTTCAATTTTGACA
Organism: Mauremys reevesii; assembly: GCF_016161935.1. NCBI lineage: Eukaryota > Metazoa > Chordata > Testudines > Geoemydidae > Mauremys > Mauremys reevesii. Next base: position 82,842,518 of record NC_052627.1, on the reverse strand, counting down.
TTTAAAGTTTATGGAAACTTCTACAAAAATTGCTTCTAATATTTGCAATGGAACAGTGACTATTCACCACTGGATTTTCTTTTTCTACATAAATTCTAGGTGATCTCACCTTTCCAGAGAAGGGAATAAAATTGATCAAAATGGGAGGGTTTGGATTTTTCATAGATTCCGAGGCCAGAAGAGTCTACTGTGCTCATCTAGTATTGCTAATCTCTATGCTGATGTTGTTCCCATAGTTCTACTGTGTTTTTTTTTCTTCAAAAGATGCTTAGGCCTGGATCCACAAGTAGACATCGGTGTTGTAATGCTGAGTGCCACAATATCTAACTTGTAGGTGCTTAGAAAATCACAGGAATAACTGTAAGATCCATAAAGCTTGGCTCCATATACAATGAATGGGGAGAGACGGGTACCTTAGAATGCAATCGACAAAAGCCAGAATGCTAGGTGGGGAGCTACCTAAGATAGCCAATGGGAGATGACAATGAGAGGGGTGTGTCCCAAGCCCAACACTTGTCATGGAGTTGGGTGCCTAAATCTGGGCTGCAGGGAGGTATCTAGCTCTACTAGCAATCCACAACATAGCCTAGCTGGTTCTAGGAGATGGGTTCCAAGTCCTCGGTTTGCTGGGGGTTGAGGGAAGGAAAAAGAAGAAGGCGCTTCCCTTCCCATCCTGGGTGATGTGGGAGACCCTCTGCATTAAGTCCCCTCCCCCACCTGATGAGGAGAAGGAATTTGGACAGTTATCTGCCATCTCTCAGTTGTGTGTCCTAGCCACTGGATTTGTTGTCATCTGTCCCTCGACATGAGTATGAAGTCTGCCAGGGGGAAAAGTCATTGATGAGACTTAAGATGACAGAGGATATTAATCCGTGTGCTACAGGTTTTTCCACATATGTGACAGGTTGAGTGGCGAGAGCACAACTGCTGGCTGGGATGCTGTACCCTTTCCTTCCTTCTCTGCTGTTTCTCAGCCTCTTGAGCAAGGCAATTCTGTTCAAAATGGGCTGAGGCTTGTTGTGATGCTGCTGAAGTCTATTGCCAGCCAGCGCTTCCCTCTTCATTAACCCAAATTCTAACAAGTAGCTGATGATGTTTTTGGGTGAGTGCTATTCCACCAGCTTTGAAGACCTCCACAAGGATGCCATCTAGGCCTGGTGCCTTGTTGTTTCTGGTTATCCTCATGGGTGACTTCAATGCAAGAGTTGGGTGACATCCCGAACTCTATAGAGGTACCATTGGGAAAGAGGAAGTGGGGAAAATTAACTCAGCAAATGTCTGAAGCATGATTTGCTTATCACAAATACCATGTTTAAATAGGACAAATATAAGACCACTTGAAAACATCCATGTTCCGAACACTGGTATCTTCTTGACTATAATTTGGTCCTGCTAGTGAAGGCAGGGGACTGGACTCGATGACCTTTCGAGGTCCCTTCTAGTTCTATGAGATAGGTATATCTCCATAACTGCTGGATTATAGTGATTCTCTCTCTCTCTCTCTTTCTCTCTGGCCCAATTAATATTCAGTTATTGAATTAAAATAAAACAACTTCAACAGGAGAGATTAAGGGAAATCCACATCAGAATATCCCATCCTATCCACTAAAGAGAGGTCCTCCTTCTCCAGCTGTTTTGTTTGGAGCTAGGTGGCCTCAGAGCAAGCCTACTAGATTAGACTCTGTAGGCAACATAGGCAACCAAATGCCTATCTTCTCCTGGTTCATGGAGCGCTCTGGGGCTTAGGCATGAGACAGTGCAGCCTCACTTTAGAGGTCTGGGCACCTGTCTGACCTGTGGGACCCTATCCAGTTGGTAAGCCTTATGAGCTTTTGAAAATTTCATCTCTAGTTGCTTTCCTTTTTCTTCTCGGTCAATTCAGCATACACCAAATGTACAGTTTATGGCTAAGAAGAACACACACTTCCATTCTGAAGCTGCTATATTGTAGATTATTTGCTTAAACAAAAAATAGTTTTTAAAAGGAAATGTCTAGGTCCCCTTTGGGAAAATAAAAGCAATTGTTCCACCCCCTGCAATCCTGTCACATATTGATAAAGGTTTAAACCTCTGAATCCAAAAATATTTTCTGAACTATTCATTCATGCCCTTCCTCGCCTACCCCCACTTTGAGAAAGGCTGGAGTAGATTTCTATCATATAAGATTTCCTCTCCTTTCTTTCATGTTTTGATGTGCAGTGTAATTGTTAATTTTGATATTAAAACTATCATCATTGGCAACTGGGATAGCGCCCACTGAAATGAATGCAGCAGTTGTCATAGCAGAGCTATTGTTTTAGGCTGTCTGCCAGCTCAGGCAGTCATGGGTGCATTGGTGACACTTGCCTCATGTTTTGAAGGTTTTCTTCACAACCATAAAAACTAGAAATTTACTTTTTAAAAAAAATAAAAGCTGTGACTTTGGAGAATAATTAAGAAGTCTGTTCATGTCTCCAAAAGAGGGGCATATAACATTTTGGGAAACAGGTGTTAGATCTCTTTGGTGACTGGTTTCTATGAGTGATGGGCAAACATTAATGGGTTTCCAGTTTGGGCCTACTTCAGATGCTAAGTAAATACTTGAGTCAGCTGAAATCTAATTGAAAAATTCACAAAAGCAGGCTTTCCAGTGCAATTTCTTGGACTTCTGTATCTGGTCTCCCATGGAAACTCTATCTGATCATCCATCCATGGTATTTCAGCATTTCTGACATGCAACGTTTCAAAAAAGTGACCTAAACACTTCAGAATCTCAAAAAAAATATTTCTAAATATGTGCTGGGGGGTGTGTGTGTGTGTGTGTGTGAATGCTTTGTTTTGTTTTTAGTTTTGTTTTTCCAAAATTGGTTCAGACATCTCTACTTCCTACTGGGAGTTCCTGTTAGAAATTATATGGGCTGTTATTGGTCCACCTTGCTTCCTCCTAGAAAGAATGCACTGGGATTCTCCTATCCTTTTCCTGACTTAAGGACCAGGTAGTGGTTTTATATATTAGAAATACTTTTAACATTCTGTGAGTTTATTAATTTGTAATTCCTACTCTCCAAATTCTGGTGGTAGAAGATTCTATATCTTCCCTATAAAGTGCTCTTAAAATAGCAGTAGAAGACAGCAAGAGGAACTTGATGTTGCAAGTGACTTTAAGCAAAACCAAATCCCAGATGAATGGTCCTTAGAGGTGTTTCCACTACTTGACTTATGTTTCCAAATGTTAATCAGTCTTCACCCGTTAGGCCCTAAAACTTAAAAAATATACAAGTGGTATAAAGAGAAAAAAGTTTGTAATCTTTGGCAGAAGATGTTCAGAAGCTGTAGCACCTGCTGGATGTTGAAATAAGCAGGGGTTGATGTAAATGCAGATACACACACTAAATCATTCTTTTTGACCATGGAGGAAAACAAACCATAGTGACTGACAGTGAGCCCTCATTTTGCCAACTCCGGGGGAATTTATTTTCTCAGTATAAATTTTTCAACAAGTTTTATTTAAATGGATTATTTATACAGCAATGTGGTCTCCTGGCGAGAGCACTGGCCTGAGAGTCAGGGGACTTGCCTGACTTGTGTTCTTGGCTCTGCCACCAACCTCTTGTGTTGCCTTCCCCTCTCTTTCCCTTCCACCCTTTGTCTGTTTTATTTACTTAAAATGTAAGTTTTTGGTAGCAGAAACTCTCTTACCCTGTGTCCGTTCAGTGCCTAGCACAACAAGGCTCCAATCTCATTTAGGGCTTATAGGTGCTACATGCTATGCAAACACAAAAATATATAATAGTACTGCTGAAATGTTTCTCACAAATTCTGGATTCATATAGAGAGGTTTAAGGTCAGGGGAACTAGCCTTTCTGTTTTGAGATATGGTTTACATCATTATCTCAAGAAAAAATATCCATTGTTTATTTGAGGTGAGCAAGAAGAGGTTCTTTGGGTACATAGATCCTGCTAACTTTTAAATTAGATTAGTGCCTGCAAACCATAAAAACTCATGAACAAGTTAGACTTTCCTGACTGTTTGTTAAGTTTGTACTGAATATAACAGTCCTTGGTTTGCTCCAACCATTATTTTAAGTAATTTTCTTCCTAATAACTGAATCTTTACTCATCCCTCTAAGGAAAAATTCTTTGTATATAAATATTGTGACATCTCAGGATCAGTGTGCATGACAGAGGTCATCATTTTTAATTTCCTGCAAAAGAGAGCAGCCTTTACTGCAAGAAAGTAATCTAAATGTTTTTTGATTAATGACACTAAATAATGCAATTTAAACTGTTTATAATCTCTATACAATAATTGATATTACCTGAAAAAGGACAATGCGTGATAACATTGTTTAATATTATGCACTATTAGATCATTCATTTTAATGTAGTTTTTGCTGGGCTATTTACATGTAATTTTTTGAATAGTATAATAACAACACTCTTCATTTACACATCACTTAACATAATCAAAGCACTTCACAATAGTTATCTGTTCAATTAACCTTCATAATACTTATCAGGTATGCAAGTAGTATAAACCTCATGTTATCAATACAGAAAAATTAAATGACTTACCTGAGAGCTTACAAAGGTTTAGTGGCAGAATTAGGACATGGGTCCTTTTGATTCCTAAGCCCCTATTTATTCCTCCAGACCATATTCATAGCAGCAGATTTTTGTTTTCACTTGTAATTCCCAATGTTCTGACCCTCTTCCAAAAGATAACTGTCACGTATTAGAAATTCTTGTACCAAACACTTGCAAGCACAACACAAAATATGAAAACACAAGTATGAATTTGCATTCTTCTATTGCCTTTGTTCTATTACTGATAGCCAGTGTTGTATTAGAATCAACAAGCCCTTCTTAAGACTACACACTTATTTTAATCTTTCATAGCAGACTTACAGAGCACAGTTTCTCTGTCTTTCTCAGAAACTTGTATTTTTGGGGCAGGAACCAAAACACACAACATTTGAAAAGGCTTGCTCATGGAGACCCAGATCAGAGGAGTGGCCAGAAATGAGATTTTTCTTCATCTTTGATTATCCATCTATGTCTCTAATTCTGCAGTGAGCTCTATCCAGTTCCCCCATATAGTCCTATTGGCTCTAATGGGTTTCTATGCTAGGGTCATGCAGAGTTCATTTTAGGATAAGTTCCTATTGCTCCTACCTCTCAGAGGAGCTAGCCACAGTAATATATTTATTCACATTTTTATTGTTTTTAGATTTATAAAATGTGCTTCTTGATGGGGCTCACTTCATGCACACAAGAAGTGTTTGGAAGACTTCTACCCTGGCCCAATTTGTATCACCAATAAATGCTTCACAAAAAATAGCTGGGAGAAGTAATTGAACAGAAAAGTTAAACCCCTCACAACTAAAAGGTAAGAAAGACACTAAGAACTGACCTTGGGATCAACACTTCTGAGGAAAACAGGGTGAGTGAGTAAATTAGGATTGCCCCTTACTCCCCAGAAGACAGATCACAGAGATAGTCTGGGAACAGTTGAGAGTACAGCCAGCTGGGAATGTAATCAGCAAAGGCTGATTCGTCAAACCCAAAATGTTTTGTAGAAATTATCAGATTCCGTTAACCACAGGATTCCAGCAAAAACATGTCTATTTTTCTGGCAGGCTGCTGCAGAGTCTGAGCTTCCAGGCTCTGCAATTCTGGGGCTGTTCCAACATGTGGATTGCTGTTAAAAAAATGTAAATCAAGGGAGATATTTTTCAGTGTATATCTAAATTACACACACGCACACACATAAAATCCCCGCTATGTTCAATGAACATTAAAGTTACAAAGTCAAACATTCGAAAGTTAGAAAGTACCAGATTTAAGGTTACCTTTGCATCCTTAATTCAGTCCCTTTGGGCATATATGCATTATGATATAGTCTTTAGTTACATGATCAAATACTACTTTTTCCCCAGGATCCCTGCCTCATTCAGGGTACAGAATGGATTGTGCTCACTTAATGAGTAACTATTCAATGTTTGTTTTATCCTCATTTGTTCAGTGTAGGGTCCCATGGCTTATTGCCGTACAGTATTCAAATCTTGCTGTGAAGGAAGAATTATTAATTATTAATGGACTTTTCTGTGGTACTCATCACTGTAGTATCTGAGTGCTTCACAAACATTAATTAATTTCACAAAACTCCTGTGAGATGAATGGGTATTATTATCTTATTTTAGAGATGGAGAAGTGAAGCACAGAGCGATTAAGATCAAATTTATCCACTAATTATGGGTGCTCAATATAAGACTCCTAGGACCTGATTTTTCAGAGTATTTAGCATTATATTGTACTTTATATGTTCAAAGTATAGCTATAATTGGCTTCAGCTGCACTTGTGAGTGCTTGACACTTCTATAAAACAGACCCTACGATCTCAAGTCAGGCACCCAGAAAATGAGGAACACACAGTTAGTGATCACCTTTGAAAAGTTTGATTTAAACTCTGTGGCAGAGACAGGGATAGAATTCAGTTCTCCAGGACAGCGTTCAACTACCTTAACTGTCCTCTCTTCCTGAAGTCCACTGTCTCATTCACTACACCTTCCAAATTCTGCAACTAATAATGAAGGGAGCCTACAGACAAAAGTTTGGTTCACTACACTCCCTGATTCACCTCCAAAGAAAGTCCATCCTCTGCACTGAACCAGGCAGGGGACCTGTGCAAAAAAAAAAAAAAAAAAAAGAGTGCTTCAGAACCCATAGGCCCAAGGGAGCCAAATAAAGGTTGCACAGTATACAATTTTCTAAAAATGCTTTCCACACTGATTTATGGACAAACTCCTTTAAATGTTCCAGCTTGACTTTAAATTTAGTAGGAGGTGCAGAAAGAGAGACTGAGTAATAAAAACAATAACCCATGGCTCAGTGTAATCCTTTTATCTTCAATCCATTAAAAATCCTTTAATAAAATTGTCTTTATTGAAATGAGTACACATGGCATATAAAAACTGTGCTACATCTAGCAAGATTTCAATTATATAAATGTTGTACAGGGGTAAACTGTTTGCTGTTATCATTAATTGTGACAGAAGGAAATGGTCCTACACTAATTGGCACAAATTGGTTTAACAAGAGAAGGTTGAACTGGAGTGCTGTGCACCACATGTTAAATACTGCAGTGAAAGTAAAAGAAAAATATAAATCTGTTTTTGATATATATGTAGTTCAGTGAAAGCAGAACTATCAGTAGTGTAAATTTCTTAGGGTTCATCCTATTTCTTATGCTTTGGTGATTATCTGTAGAAAGACAAGTGAAGAACTGCAGAAACAGAAAATATTGTTTAATGAGCAGACTTTTCTTATTATTTGTTTTTCTAACCTAAGGACTTATCTGAAGATTTGAAGGGACTATAAAATCATCAGAAACACTAGTAGAATCAGTGTAGAATTCTAAACCCCACAAGATTTACTTTCTAAAGTATCAGGAGAGTAAAGATTACAAAACTATATTTGTCTCAAGCATATCATGAAGCATTAGAGAGAGGTTCTTTTTAAAAAAAATATATTGAACTCACAAAAAGGTGACTTAGGTAAGAAAGATAACCACACAGTATTGCTAGTAGCTCTGACATAATCCAAAGAATAATGGATCAGTTTCTCTACCTTTACTTTTAAAACTTGGCTTGTGCTATTCTGTCTTTTTACATATTACTAACAGGTAGAAATAGAGAACATTTGAGAAACCTTAAGGAGGTTTTGGAAAGTATTCTTATGGCATTCTCTAGTATAGATGCAGGTGTAGATTACCTAAAATCAAAACCAAAAGCCATTGGAACTGTGACGGTCAAGTCAGATAGCAGATGAGATTTTTCATCCATATTTCTGTAGAAAAATGCAGTTGTCAGTACAGAATAAGGGTATACTATGTGGTATAAAACTAGTAATTCCAAAAAGTTTACTGATATGATGCTAGATGAGTTATGAACCTTACCACCAGCCTAGTGAAAATGAGACATTTTGGCTAGAAGTTATTTTTGGCCACATTTAGATCAAGAGATTGAAAGAGAGATTAGCCAGTAGGAAATGCATAGTTGGCACCAAAACATACACATATCACCTCATAGATCCAAGCCCAGTAGAGACCATTGGATTTAAGGGACAGGTTCCTATTGATTTCAGTGGGCATTGGATTCAGCCCCATGTCATCCATGGAAGTGGGTTATTAAGCTTTGCAGAAAAGACCGAACAAACTTCCTTAAGTGTAGCTGAAGTCTATTCCAGCTGGCCAGAAATGGTGCAGAAAAAACACTACTGCTGATAATATTGTTGAGGCATTTTGGAATATGTCTGCTGCCTGTGGATTACAGGAGGAGACTGTTTCATATAAGGTCCTTGGATTGTTTCTGAGAAAGTTTAAATTATTCTCCTGAGAGATTCAATAATACACTCTAGATCAGCTGCTTATCGCTAACTTTAAATGAATTAGCAGAACTGTTTGTGCAGAAACTTAAGTGCACTAGAGTTTAAAATGAGGGTAGAACTGTTTTTGTTCTGCAACATTGCAACTTTCTTTTACTGCTCATATCAGCATCACAGAAAACTCCAGCAGATTCATCTCTTAATTGTCAGATTTTATGAGATTACATTTAGTGAAAGAACTAATGAAAAAACATCAGAGAGTAGGAAACTCACAGATTTTTATGTCTAGATCAAAGGTTGGTTCAAAATTGTAGATGCGGAAGTGGGAAAAGGACACTGGAAGTAAGGTATTGGGATGGTGACATAGCTGACTGAGATAAAGGGAGAAATAATGAAGAAATATATTGATCAGTTATTACTAGTGAGAAGTTCAGAGTAAGAGAATGGAATTGACATTGCTGATGATTATACACAACCCAGCTATGTCTCTTCACTCTAAGACTAATAGCTTTTAAGGCATTCAGCCTAAGTAGATGAACTAATGTAATTCTAAATGTAAGTTCTGGCACACATGTTTCATGGGGATGGGTACCTAGAATATGTATTCCTAATGCTGCTTTTATTTCTTTATTATAACCATGAATAACCATCAGTAGCTATTCCTTCGTTGACAAGTAAATCTATCTATTGTAGTTAGATAAACAGCACAACACCAATGTGACTTAACCTGAAGTTCACAACGTGTTTAAGTGTGCAATGTCCAGAGCAAGAGTAAAATTTTCATTTGTATGTAATTCTACTTTTAGGACAAAAGCTGACTCCAGGGCATTATTTTTATCATCAGCGAAAATGTGTGCGTACGATAAAGCAGCAGAAGCTAGATTTTCTTTTAAAATCATTTATCATTATTTTCAAAGCAGTAGTACGACTCATAAGAACAGCCATACTGAGTTAGACCAATGGTCTATCTAGCCCAGCATCCTGTCTTCTGACAGTGGCCAATGCCAGGTGCCCCAGAGGGAATGAACAGAACAGGGCAATTATAGAGTGATCCATCCCATATCGCCCATTCTCAGCAAATAGAGGCTAAGGACACTTCAGAGCATGATTTTGCATCCCAGCCCATCCTGGCTATCAGCCATTGATGGACCTATCCTCCATGAACTTATTGAGTTCTTTTTTGAACCCGATTATAGATTTGGTCTTCACAACATTCTCCGGCAAAAGAGTTTCAAAGGTTGACTGTGTTGTGAGAAGAAATACTTTCATTTGTTCATTTCAAACCTGCTGCCTATTAAATTCATTTGGTGACCTCTAGTTCTTGTGTTATGAGAAGGAGTAAATAACACTTCCTTATTTCCTTTTTCCTTATCAGTCATAATTTTATAGACCTCTATCATACACCCCCTTAGTCATTTCTTTTCCAAGCTGAAAAGTCCCAGTCTTATTAATCTCACCTCATATGGAAGCTATTCCATACCTCTAATCATTTTGGTTACCCTTTCCTGTACCTTTTCCAACCAGATCTGCATGCAGTATTCAAGATGTGGACGTACCATGGATTTATACAGAGGCAATATGATATTTTCTGTTTTATTATCTATCCCTTTCCTAATGGTTCTTAACATTCTGTTCATTTTTTGACTGCCACTGCACATTGACTGGATGTTTTCAGAGAAGTATCCACAATGACTCCATGATCTGTTTGCGTGGTAACAACTAATTTCATAGAATCATAGAACATCAGGGTTGGAAGGGACCTCAGGAGGTCATCTAGTTCAACCCCCTGCTCAAAGCAGGACCAATCCCCAACTAAATCATCCCAGCCAGGGCTTTGTCAAGCCTGACCTTAAAAACCTCTGAGGAAGGAGATTCCACCACCTCCTTAGGTAATCCATTCCAGTGTTTCACCATTCTCCTAGTGAAAATGTTTTTCCTAATATCCAACCTAAATCTCTCCCACTGCAACTTGAGACCATTGCTCCTTGTTCTGTCAGCTGGTACCACTGAGAACAGTCTAGATCCATCCTATTTGGAACCCCTTTTCAGTTAGTTGAAAGCAGCTATCAAATCCCTCCTCATTCTTCTCTTCTGCAGACTAAACAATAATTTAGACCCCATCATTTTATATATATAGTTGGGTGAAAAGTTTCCTATTACTTCAATATATTATACAGAGAGTACAGTAAGACAACACTTTTTCTGCCCGAGCTAGTATTAATTTTAGTTTGGGTATTGTGATGTGACAGGATTTACCCTATAATAGTATATCATAATATTAGGAGTCCTACTCTACATTGTAAAATCCCTGAAGGTTACTTATGGCATCCCCAAGCTCTCAGCTGCCTGCCCTGTTTTTCATCCTCAACCCAAGTATTCTAAACTGTGTATGACCCACCCCATTCATTTAATCCTAAAGCCCTAAGAGGCCCACACAGTTCTACAGTTAGCAGGCCTCTCACACTACTGCACAGGAAAACCCTGAACATCACAATGAGATGGGGTATTTCTACAGAGCCAACCCCCATCGGCATAGAAAGTGAATTGATGCCTTAATACACAGGTAAGGCACTTACCCCCTCTCTCAGCCTTGGTAGGTGTGGGAAACTAAGCACCACTTCTTCAAGAGTTCTAAACTCACCATGGGGACTCTGAACCATGCTGCCAGGGCAAATCATCCCAAAGAGTGATCTTGTGAAAAACATACCCACCAGTTAAAATAACCAGTAATACATAATTGCATTTGTGCTCACACAATGCTTTAAAGTCCTAAATGTACCTGCACAACCTGATGAAACCACACTGCACCTGCAAAGATCTGAGGCACAACATCATAACCTTATCCAAACAAAAGCATCCACAGAACTCCACACTAACCATTGACTTATAAAGGATGGAAGGGTGGAGGCATATTTGTAGTGAGAGGAGCAAAGCAAGAAAAAGTTTAGTTCCAGGTGACACCATCAGAATTCAGGCTTTGTCACTCACTGACCTCTGTCAGAAGCCAATAGAGGTGCCAGAATAAACCAAATAGCAGCCACCCTAACAAGGTAGAACTGCCATTGGTCAGAAAGAGCTGAAGTAACACCCCAGGTTGGGGCCTGCCCAACTATCTTGTGCTGCCTGATGTGACCAGAGTTTTTTTCCCCACTTCAAAACATGAATGTCCTATATGACAAAAAGGGCTGACTCCAGGTCATTGTTTGATTAGCTAAAAATAAATTATGGCTATCTGTTTTGAAGGTTTAGATGGAATTGCAGATTGGAAAATTCAACAATCACCCAAATGTTACATTTCAATAAATTTACTCTTTGAAATATAGGTAACCGAATGGTGGCTCGAGTCAACTTTTACTGTGAAAAATAAAAGGAGGAAAATGATGATTTCCCTGAAGAAACTCTTAATGGGGAAAAAGGCGTGACGGAAAACAAATGCATTCCTTTGTCTGTATGCAGAAAGGAGAAAAACGTTATGATAAATTATGCTTGATTCAGAGTTTATCCAGACAGTGTACTAAGAACAGAATAATTATGTCCATTAACACTGCATTCCTTTGAATACAGATAATAATCAAAGCAACTTTGTTTTGTATTTTATTATATAGAACATACAGTACCAAAAGGAAAAGAGCTCAATTAATATCAAATGTATCATCACTCTCTGGTCTCCATAAGTAATTAAAAATGGGAAATGGAATTGCAAACGGAGCTTTTCATACTCCATCATTAAATCTGCTGTAATAGAAGGATGATGGACAACAGAAACAGGTTGTCAGTGAAGTTTTACAACTGCAATAATACAGAGGAACTTACATTTAAATAAACTGTAGTTTTTATGCTTTGGAATTGACCTGTTTAAAAGAAGGGAATAGAGTCTTTTATATATGTCACTCTTTGATGGTGTAAAATCAATTTTAGATACAACTGACTCTTAAATTAATAAGCATTTTGCATGCTATATGGAAAAAGGTAAAGCAACAGTTGAGACTATGTCAGGTAATAAAATGAAATTGTGCCAAACAAGAAAAAAAAATCTCAAACTTTTTATTGATTCTTCCAAAGCTACTGCAGAGTCTCTGCTATTCTTTGAGCTAGAGTATACACAGTTTTGGATGCTCCTTTTGCGGGGTATTTTCCACTGAAAACTTGGAAGTAACTTTTTTTATAATAAAAAGTGATCAACTTTATATGAAGGGTATAAGTAGTTTATACACTGTTTGAGGTAATTTCTCTGTTTGCCAGACAAACCCAAATAACTTTGGGACACTGCATCCCATCAATTCCCAAATTTCAGGGAATGTTATAGGCATCAATAATAGAATCTTAGTGATTTTGGTGAAAACACCCACTGATGTAAGAGAAAGCAAAACCAGGCCCCTCCCAAGTGTTCATTAGGTGCTGCAGGCTGAGGACCCTGCTCATGCACCCTGCTACTGCCTACACATATCCCAAGCAGCAGCTCAACATGCTACTTTCTCTTATTGGGTGCACAGCTGGGCCTGCAGAAAGAATGAAGTATACAAAAATCTAGTTACTCTTCCTTTAATAGTGCAGAATATAATTAAAGTACTTTTTACTGTGTACTTTTAAAAATTACTTGTATGGATTAACTGGGATACAAATAGGGTGACCAGATAGCAAGTGTAAAAAATCGGGATGGGAGTGGGGAGTAATAGGCGCCTATATAAGAAAAAGCCCCTCAAATTGGGACCGTCCTGCTAAAATCAGGACATCTGGTCACCCTAGATACAAAAAGTAATCTGCGCTGCTATGTGGTGCTCTGTATCTGTGTTTTTCAGAAAAACAAAAGAACAAAACAATAGTCTATTGTATTACTTGGGGTATAGCATATGATCATGTAATTTAAATACCATCTATTGCATAGATGCCCCGGGAAAGAATTAAGGTTATGGAATGAACCCTAACTTTTGCATTTCCCAACTTGTGAGCAATTAATTTGTAATGTTCTTTTTTATATTTTAATATCTTTCAGGGTGATCCATCCCCATTAATGTGAATGGCAAAACTCCCTTTGGTTTCAAAGGTTGAGCCTCGTGTGTGTAATACATATAATTGTATTTAATACATTACATGATGATCACTACGCTTTTCTAGGCTACCAAAATTAGAGGGTTTTTTTGTTTGTTTGTTTGTTTGTTTTAAAAAAGCTTGTTACAGCATCATATATCATATAGTGAAGAATCTGAGACTTGGCAACGTTATATTTAACAAATTAAATGTCAATTAGCACTGACATTATAACATCAAAACTTGAATCCACAATTTCTGTTCTGCATACTAATCAGTGCAAATTTGCATCTTATCTGTGATGTTAATATTTATTCTTAAATTAAATGGACAACAAAGTGTACATAAGCAGAAATGCTTTGCATTTTCATTTGTGTTTTTATGTGTTCTATTAATCTAAAATTTCAGACTTCACAGTTACTTGCCCCAGCAACATTGTCAGTGGCCTAATTATAATTCAAGTCTGACCATTTCTGGGGCACTGGTGAACTTCCATGGAAGTTGAACAAAACAAATGTTACAGCTCACTTTTTCCTCCCCCTGTGCAGAGATTGAACTCATGCTTCTTTCAGTGACCAAATTGCTTAGTATCCCTAGACCTAACACTTTTTGCTCAAGTCCATGCATACTATTTGCCACTAAAGCTGATTTCTGGCATTGACACCAGTTTCTGACTGGAAAAGGAGCTTCTATTTCTTCTTTCCCCATGGGTACTCCTTGCCCCACAGACTTTCTCCACAAAGATGAGAAAGAACCTTTCTCTTACTTGAACTGTCAGTTTGTGCACACGTGCTGGAACTAGAGATGTTGGGGGTGTTGCAGCACACCCTGACTTGAAATGGTTTCCATTATATACAGGGTTTACAGTTTGGTTCAATGGCTCTCAGCACCCCCCACTATAAAAATTGTTCCAGCACCCCCGAGCTTATGGTGTTGATACTATCTCACTGTTTAATTGCTTCACTGTTGTAGTTGTAGCATATTCTCAACTCTCAGTTTTGGAACAGATACCAGTGAAATGTGGTTGGTAATAAATGGGTTACATTAAAAATAAAAACTTAACTTACCTGCCCAATCAGTCACCTTGAGATCTGAAAATCAACTTGAGGTGTTTACACATCCTCGCAATTAATAAAGGTGCCAAATGCCTGAATGATGCTACCAAAGGCTAAGGCTTAGTTTGGAGACAAAAGGGGTAGAAGTGTTTGGTCAGCAGGATCTTTGTAACTGTTGATAATGCAGAAAAAGTAAAGTCAGTGGCAATGGCAGAGACAGGCCATGGCTACACTTGCAGATGTGCAGCGCTGGGAGTTACAGCTGTCTTCGTACAGCTGTGTAGGGAAAGCACAGCAGTGTGGCCACACTGACAGCTACCAGCGCTGCAGTGTGGCCACATTTGCAGCATTTGCAGCGCTGTTGGGAGTGGTGCATTATGGGCAGCTATCCCAGCATTCAAGTGGCTGCAACGTGCTTTTCAAAAGAAGGGGGTGGGGTGGAGTGTGACAGGGAGCGTGGGGGAGACAGAGAGAGTGGATTTTTGGAGCTGACACTGTGTGAGCTCCCTGCCTTGCAAGTTCTAAGGACTGGAAGATACACAGCACCAACCTTCAATAATTTTAAAAGTTTTGACCCCTTCCCCCACCCCTCTCTTATTCACTAAATGCAAATAGCCTTCAGACCAGATAAGCAGCTTCTCCAAAACGGACTCTCCCCCTCCCCCCGCCGTGTTGCTTCTCTCCTCAAGCAAACACTAGCTGTGAACATTCCAAAAGAATCCCCCTGCCTGCCTCTGCTGGAGCAAACAGGAGCTGTGTTTGTTTTTTAGATAAGCAGCTCTGGGAGCCCGGAGTTCACAACAAAACAGCAGAGTGGCTGAACAGGCATTCTGGGAAACCTCCAAATACCTCGGAGGCCAATTACAGCGCTTTTGGTGGCCACACTTGCAGAGCAGCGCTGCATCACCAGCGCTGCAATCCTTATACCCCAGGCAGAGCAGGAGTACAGCCAGCACTGCAGCCAGGGAGATACAGTGCTGTATGTGCCTTGCAAGTGTGGACGGTGACTAAGTTGCAGCACTGTAAACCCACCACCAGCGCTGCAACTCTCCAGTGTAGCCAAGCCCTAAGTCTTCTATGAGCAATAGCAACCACGGGATAGATTTTTAAAGGTATTTGTGCCTAATGGTGCAGATTGGCACCTAGTGAGATTTTCAAAAGAGCCTAGACACTCATGGGAATTAGGTACCTAGAAATCTTGGGCAGGGGGTGGGGGACGGACACAAAGGGCCTATCTGCATCTTTAGGCAACTACATCCTTTAAAAAAATCTGTTCCTAAGGCCTGGTCCACACTAGGACTTTAATTCGAATTTAGCAGCGTTAATTCGAATTAACCATGCACCCGTCCACACCACGAAGCTATTTAATTCGACATAGAGGGCTCTTTAGTTCGACTTCTGTACTCCTCCCCGACGAGGGGAGTAGCACTAAATTCGACATGGCCATGTCGAATTAGGCTAGGTGTGGACGGAAATCGACCTTAGTAGCTCCGGGAGCTATCCCACACTGCACCACTCTGTTGACGCTCTGGACAGCAGTCCGAGCTTGGATGTTCTGATCAGGCACACAGGAAAAGCCCCGGGAAAATTTGAATTCCTTTTCCTGCCTGGCCAGTTTGAATCTCATTTCCTAGTTGGACATCGGGGCGAGCTCAGCAGCACCGGCAACGATGCAGAGCTCCCCAGCAGAGGAGTTCATGCAATCTCAGAATAGAAAGAGGGCCCCAGCATGGACTGACCGGGAAGTCTTGGATCTGATCGGTGTGTGGGGCGAGGAGTCTGTGCTTTCGGAGCTGCGCTCCAAAAAATGGAATGCAAAGACCTATGAGAAGGTCTCCAAAGCCATGAGAGACAGAGGATACAGCCGGGATGCAATGCAGTGCCGCGTGAAAATCAAGGACCTGAGACAAGGCTACCACAAGACCAAAGCGGCAAACAGACACGCTCCGGCGCCTTGTGGATGTTCTGCAGGACCGCAGGCAGGAGGACAGAGCCCCTCTGCAGTGTATCTGCAACTGCCCTCCCCCGCCACAAAGTCCCATACCCCCCTCACCCAAAATAACCAGCAGGAGGGGCACCAGGGGCCGTGAAAACTGTCACTGCACCCCAGCAGAGTGCTCAAGTACCCAAAAGCTCTCATACCCTAAATTTTGAGAAGTCCTTCCCTTCCTGACTCACCCAAGCCCCAATCCCAGTTTCATCCCCTAACTGTCTAGTTAATTATTAAAAATACTTTGCTGTTAATTACTGTTTCTGTCATGTTTTTTTACAGAAGACTGTGTTTGAAGGGGGTGGGTGGGGAAGGGGGTTGGTAATTGCATAGAACGGTCACCTTTACCAGGGTACAGACACGGGGGCAGGATCAGCAGCAGGTCACACACACAGTGCAGTCAGTAGGCACCCTGGTCGGTATGGGAGGTGGTTTCCAGGTTCTGTGTGGGTGGGGGGGTACGTGACTTTGTAGTGGGGGAGGGCGGTTACAGATCTTATGCAGCGGTCCTTGTCCTGGACCGCAGAGACACGCAGCAGAGGAATCTGTATCCGTCCTCCTCCGCCAAGGTCACATAGCCCCCGCACACAGAATCCCAAAAAGGAGGGATGGCAGGCTCCGTTGAAACAACCAGTCCGGCACTGCGGACCGCTTTAGGAGCAGGAGCCTGTCATTCCTCGAGTTTAGAGGCGGTCTTTACATCACTGCACACCCTACGCAGCACAGTCTGCATCCCAGTTTCAACCCTTTAATGCAAAGTCATTAATAAAGAAACCTTTGTTAAGTAACAATGGAACATGTATTTTATTTTTACACGTGTGTTGGAAGTGGGGAAACGGGGTGAATGGGGTATGTAACTGCAGAGGACAGTCAACAGTAACTGGGTAAAGAAACAGGGGCAGGTTCAGCTTCTCTGTAAAGAAACTGAACAGTCACAGG
Source organism: Mauremys reevesii (assembly GCF_016161935.1). Taxonomy (NCBI): domain Eukaryota; kingdom Metazoa; phylum Chordata; order Testudines; family Geoemydidae; genus Mauremys; species Mauremys reevesii. The sequence continues at coordinate 82,825,142 of NC_052627.1, read as the reverse complement.
TCACGCTGCTCGCTGGTACTTGAAGAGTTCCTTGTCGCTGTGCAAGGCGCCTGCATAGGGCTTCATGAGCCAGGGCATTAGCGGGTAGGCTGGGTCCCCGAGGATCACTATAGGCATCTGCACATCCCCAACAGTTATTTTTTGGTCCGGGAAGAAACTACCTTCCTGCAGGTGTCTAAACAGACCCCAGTTCCTGAAAACACGCGCGTCATGAATCTTGCCTGGCCACCCGACGTTGATGTTGGTAAAACGTCCCCTATGGTCCACCAGTGCTTGCAGCACCATTGAAAAGTAGCCCGATTTCTCAGCAGCTGACTGTGGAAGAGGTGGACAATAAGGTGCGAGGAGGTGAAAACGGCCATAACTGCAGCGGGCTCCATGCTCGCAGTGCTGTGGCGTCCGCGCTGTCACTGACCAGAAAAGTGCACGAACAGATTGCCCGCAGGCGCTTTCAGGGAGGGAGGGCGTGATTGACGGTTCAATGATGACAATTACCCAAAACCACCCTCGACACATTTTTTCCCCCAGCAGGCATTGGGGGCTCTACCCAGCATTCCAATGGGCAGCGGGGACTGCGGGAACTGTGGGATAGCTTCCCACAGTGCACCGCTTCCAAAGTCGACGCTTGCCCCATTAGTGCGGACTCACAAAGTCGAATTAGTGTCCTTAGTGTGGATACACAAATTCGACTTCATAAGGTCGATTCCACAAATTCGACTTAAGTTGATTCGAACTACTCTTGTAGTGTAGACATACCCTATGATACCTGGTGGCTCCAGTTTTATACCACATCTGGTTGGACCTAATTAGGGTAGAATAATAGGAAGGTTTAATTCACCTGTGGACTATTTGTGCTCTGCTTGTACTTTTTTCCACGCTACTTCTCACTCTTGGGAGGAGCTCTGTAAACAGCTGCAAAGCTACATTTTTATCCTCCTTCAAGCTGTCTTTTGCTATGATACTTACAAAAAACTTAACAATGGTTAGGCCAGTGGTATGCTGTGACCACAGCCTCCGGTACTGAATAACATTGTCTCATCATTTACTCCTACTCCTCTATCAGTTTGTCTTTACCCATCTGATGACTCTTGTCTTATACTTAGCTGGTAAGCCATTTGGGGGGCAGCAACCAGCTTTTTGTTCTGTATTTGTACAGCACCTAGCACAATGGGGTCCTGGTTCATGATTAGGCCTTTTAAGTGCTACAGTAATACCAATAATAAATAATAATATAAAACCCTGACCTTGGGAACTCAGAGCTAACAGTTTTTTGTCAAGAGAAGTAATTCTCAGAAATATTTTCCATGCAGGGATTTTATCTAGAGCGGCACTCTCCAGCCAAATCCCTTGCAGGGATTATGACTAGAGACACATTCCCCAGAGGCTATTTCATAGCAAAGAAACTTATCTATAGTGTAATATTTTTGTATTTTACGAGTATATTCTATTTTTGGAAGACAAATACACTTTGGCACAAAGTCCCAGATGTTCAAAGGTACTTAGGCATTGCAACACTTAACCCCTAGGTGACCTGTTACTTAGCAGAATTCTCAGCCTGGAGCTAGGTGCCCTGGCTTTCATATACTATATAGGGAGAGCTAGGGACCTAAGAAAAGGTTCCTCAAAAGCCAGCAAGCTGAGCGGGGAGCCATCTAAGCTAGCTAAGAATGGAATGCCGAGGAAAGGGTGGGGGGGGAGGAGTGTGGGGCTTAGACACCAACGAAGCCAAGCTGGTGTTTCTGGAACATAGGCCTCAGGTAGGTGTATCTTTCTGCTGGGGATCCTCAGCTGCAAACCCTGTCCTTGAGTGAAGCACCTAAGCCAGGTAGCCTGTGCCCTAGGCAGCTGAAACCATCTCTGTCTTTCTCCGGCTCCTGCTCACACTCATTTTCTCTCTTTCCCACTCACCCTACATCTCCCTGTGCCCCCCCCCCCCAAATTGTGTGGGTGCTCTGTGCACTGCTCCTGCCCCACCTATAAGTGGTCTGACAGGTAACAGGTGTTAGGCATGCTCAGGGCATGCTTACTGGACTGAGCCCTGCTAGTGTTTCCCTGCCTACTTTGAAAATCCTGCTTGAGAAAGAGCTGCAAGCTGCTTGTTTGGGGCTGCATGAGGGCTTAGGCAACTTTGTGAATGGCAACTTGTGGAAGCTTAGGCACCTAGCGGCTTAGACGGCCACTGAGTGCAGTTTTGAAAACAGTGGTGCCTAAATGGTGAATGTAGGCAGATTCTTGCCTAAGTACTTTCAAGGATTTGGGCCCAAATGCCTGTAGCCTTCGGACTACCTAATTTAGCCCAGGCAACAAAGGTCTGGGGAAGTTTGCAGGGCTGTTATCTTTGTCCAGTGCTTAATTTGTAATGAAAGAGGTGCCAGGGCTCAGGTAATTTCTTTACATACATAACTGCAGCAAGTCCAGAGATGCTGGGGCTATGAACCGCCAAGCCTAGAGGCACCGGGGCTCAGCCCTGGCAAGACATTGCACAAATAAAGCACTGTCTGTCAATTCAAAAGCATTTGATAAGAATCCCCAAAACATCAACATAGAACTGCACAATGCCATATTTACACAGTCACTTTTCAGAGCAGAACTTCACTTTAAGCCTCACTTGTTTAGTTTAAGACCACTCTTAATTATGTGAGGCGTGTATCTTAGTCTATTACAAGATGGAGGTTCTGAAGAAGAAGCAGCAGCCAGAAACTCTTGAGTTCTAATCCCGGTTCTGACATGGATTCTTGCTCCAGCTTTGGATATTTTATTTCAGCCAAAATTTCCAAACATGTACATAAAACTGGATTTAGATTAACTAAATTTTTGACTTCAAACTTTGAAAATTATGGCCATAGTCTCTTACTAATTCAAATTTCCTATCTGCAAAATAGGTTTAATAATATCTACGTCAAAGGGATATTTTAAGGATTAATTAGTTCATATCTGTAAAGCAGTTGAAAGAGGTAAAGTTTAAAGAAATATAATAATGAGAAGTGGACTGAGAGGCAGGGTGCATGAATATATAATTGACTGAAATTCTTTTTGAGGCAAAAAACAAATACTCATTTTTTCCAGCTGGTATTATAGTTTCAATCAATATTTCCTCATAACTATTAAAGTTGGTGTTATGGTCAATAAATGGTTTAATTTGTGACTAGTGCATTTATTCTCTGTGTAAAATCTATTTTTATTGATGTGCATGTTTCATTAGCAAAGAGTGAAGCTGGGTGCATGTTAAGTTGAAGAAATGGAACCTTATTAAACCCTATGCACTGCTCTGCCCATGTGACTGAGTTGTTTCTGGCCTAACTTCCCAAATTCCCTGTTTCCATGGTGTCCCATCAATAACAGTTCCTCCAGGGAACATGGACCCTTTGACTCAAACAGTGCATTTCAGTGCTACTAATGGCAATGATCATGTGTATATTATTTATCTATATATATACATTTGAATGAATGAAAGTGCTATGACACTTCACAGTGCCCCCACTTCAGTGTATATTCTAAACCCAACTAAAGAAATAAGCAGCTATTGACACTTTAGTAAATAAAATAAATAGAAAGACATTCCAAAATTAATAAACAAAACAAAACCACAAGTTATAAAAAGCAAAGGGTCTAATTCATTAAAATAAATCTGTTTTTTGTTTGAGTTGTTTGGATTATCATGGAATCCAAGTTGGGTAGGGAAGTGTGTTTATTTGATATTCCTTATTATACAGCTGTTCTTTGAATTGCAGCAGTTTGGTATGTAAATATGAGAGACAAACTGAAAGAGACTTTGTTCCCTTAAACAGTTTCTCCTCCTGTACATGGAGGATTATCTGATTTCAGAACCCTCTTTACATAAATGAAAGCACAAGTTAATGCATATACATTATTGGGATTTTAGTGTCCAGGGCCGGATTTAAGGGCAGGCGACCCAGGCAACTGATTAGGGACCGTTTTTATTGTTAACAACAAAAGGAAAAATAGAATGCTTGAAGTAAAATGTTTCAGGTATTCTGTACGTGGATTCATTTTCACTAACCTCCTAGAATGTTCTGGACCTTTGCAGAAACTTGTTGAACCTTCCAGACTTTCTCAGAACTACATTTTCCTCAAACCTTCTAGAACGTTATCAGCCATGACCTTGTGGGCATATAAAGGAGTGGGGTGTCACCATTCAGTCAGTGAGATATAGCATCTGAAATGAGAGCCCCAGCTGCAATATTGTGAATCTTTTTTTATTGTGAAAGTGTACTTGTGATTTAAGACATGAAGAGTGTAAGTAGTGACTAATAAAGGGCATATTTAATGAGACACCAGAGATATCTAGTGAACCCCTATCTACTCAACACAGTAAAAGAAATACTGTTACTTCTTTTGCCATGCTTATCACATAACGTTTGATGACCTTCTAAGACTGCGGAACATAGACTTTTGCTCTCCATAATATTGTCTGTTTTCCCTTGTAGAAAATAAAAGGTACCCCCAATGTAGCCTTCAGAAGCTCAGTATAGGAAGCAAAAAGCTCAATTGCAATCTAGTTTGCAGCGGGGGGCGAATTTGATGGTAAAATATCTGAAATAGAACAACTAGGCTTTAGACCTTATTGAATTCTGGGAGGCGGGTGCAAGCTTGCCTGCGTCTAAACTGGTCTTTAAGCAGTAGCGTTTGCCCCAGTGCAGAAGACACGGAGGAGCGAAGCATAAATGATGGAAGTTCTATTACTAAGAAATTAGCAGATTTACCTGAAGGAATGGAAATGTGAGGAAAGCGATAGAGAATTGTCCAGTTTTCCTGACTGCATAAAGGAGAGAAATGATAATGCGGAATCAGTCTTGCCTGATGATAGAAACCACAGTGAGAAAAATTGCACACCACAAATTGATACATCAGATCGTGCTTTATGGTCAGTGATCCTAAACTCTGCTGATATTGATTGTACAATTTTGAATAGACTGGGCAAAATTGAGGATATGACATTTCCATTAAATAAGCGGAAGTGACATTTCTCAAAGTCGCACTGTGAAAGAGTGCTCAAAAATGGTGAAAAACTGAATCAGCATTGGCAAGTTTACTCAAAAAATCAACTGACAGTGTTCTCATGTTATTACAAAATATTTGACAAGAATGCTAAATCGTTGCTTGTGATTTCTGGGTAAAATTACTGGCATAACTTAGCTGATGCTTCACCCAACCATTCTACGGCCTACTCCAAACGGATGGAGGTAGAGTCCAGGCTCAAGCAGAATAAATGAATAGATGCAGAAAACCAGCACATTATTAATGTAGAATCCCAGCATTGGAGGAACGTGCTTGAGCATCTGATCTCAATTACACTCTTCCTTGCAAAGAATAATTTGGCTTTCCAGGGCTTGTTGAATAAGTTGTTCACTGAACATAATGGTAATTTCTCGCTTTGGTAGAGCTCCTTGGGAAATATGACAATGTCATGCCTCAGCACCTATGTTGAATAGTTTGTAAATAAGCTATGGACCATTACTGCAGCAAAACAATTCAAAACAAAATTGATTGACCTATGGCAAGGAAGGTGCTTGATAACATATTGATGTGACTTGGCAAAGTGAAGCACTACGCCATAATAATGGACAGCACTCCCAACATTAATCATAGTGAAAAGATGTAATTTACAGAAAAAATTGTTGATGACAGGGATGGCTTTATCCAAGTAAAAGAACATTTTATCTGTTTCCAGTCTGTGGATGACTCTACTGGAAAAGGCCTAACAGAAATGTTTATGAACATTTTGAACGAGAATAAAGTTTCAGGACTGCCATGGCCACAGCTACGACAATGGCACAAACATGAAGGGAAGAAAGAGTGGCTTCCTAGTGCTAAATTCTAGAGCCTTCTTTGTGTCTTGTGGCTGCCATTCCCTCAACATGGTTGTGTCAGATGCAGCGTCATTGTCTTTAGATTCAGTATCTCTCTTTGGAGTACTGCAAAGGATATACACCCTGTTTTCAGCATCAACTATCAGGTGGAAGATCTTCACCGACAATGTTACAAATCTGACCGTCAAGCCACTAAGTGACATTCACTGGGAGAGCTGCATTAAACAGCATAAGGCCAGTCAGGTACCAAGTGACTGAGGTTTATGATACCCTGATGGAACTGCCACAGTTGAGTAAAGCAGAGGCCGGAATCCAACACAAGGTACAAAGCCTGGCAAAGCAGATAATTGACTTCAAATTTCCGTCTCAGTTGTGGTTTGGGACATATCCTGTTCCAAGTAAACGTTGTAAGCAAGGCATTCCAAACTCAGTTGATAGACATCACGACCACTATTATTTTGAAGAGAAGCTACCTTAATTTCATTGTGGCCTACAAAGACAAGACATTTGAAGATGCCATCACTGCTGCCAAAGAAATGGTGGAAAACTTAGGAGTTGAGTCTGTGTTAAAGGAAGCTCATTCATCAGAAGAAGAGACAGTTTGGCAGAGAAGAGGTAATGGGAAGCTCAGAACTAAAATTCAAGAGAGAGGTTTTTAGTTTGCTCATTGACTCTCCTTGAGTGTCCATTGAAGAAAGGTTTAGACAATGAAACACCATGAAAAGATCTGGGGTTTTCTGGATGACCTTAGTAAACTTTTCCTAATGTGTGGATAGCTCACACTGCCAATCACAGTCACAAGGGGTGAGCACAGCTTTTTGAAGCTCAGGCTCATTAAAACATATCTTTGATCAACAATGGCCGACAAGAGACTGACATCGCTTGCTATTTTATTGCTTGAAAATGCCTTTGGCCAGACTTTGGATCTCTCTGATGCTATGCTTCAGTTCGTAAGGGTGACCTTTTGAACTAAAGGACTATGGTTAACATTCTAAAGCTGTCGCCTACTTTAACACTATTTAATACGGATCCACCCAATGTTGGTGCACAGTTCAATTTCTTGATATTAGTACATATCAGTTATTCTTAAAATTAAAAAGTTTCCTTAAGCTTACATATGGCATGAATAAATACAGATTTACAGATTGTAGCATGCAAATGTATCATGTTATCTGACAGGGAAAAATCATGCATTCAAATCGTGCATCAAAGTCATGCAATGAGCTCTAAATGTAATTAATAATATTATGTATTCAAAAGTTTAACAAATGGAGGGAGGGTGCTGAAGGTGCTCCTTGCCTGGGGTACCATGTGGTCTAGGGACAGCCCTGTCAGTTCCTGTCTCATTAGAAAATGAAGTGCACATTCTTCTTTCCAGTTTGAAGTGCCAGGCACTTCTCCTCTGCTGTTTTTTGGTAGAATCATACCTCCACAAGTCCATCTGACAGGACACAGTCTGCCAGCAAATCAATGGAATTTTTAGCAAAGGATAAAGAAGATAGCTTATATTGCCATTGCTGACCTAGATGAAGTGCCAGATAAATTCCTGGTTGGAGTGCTTTAGTTATGACAGAAAGAAAGAGAATTTTGATTAAAATAAACCACTAACATGCTGTGGATGGATATACAGATGTGAAGACCAGGATCTTGGAAATTTCAGAGCCCATTTTATTTTTCTCAAGAGCATTGGTGTCTGGGCCAAATTACAACTTGAATTGTAAATTCTACTTCCCTAAAATTCCTCCTGTAGTTTTTTTCAGTTGAGTACAATATTACTCATTTACTGTCCTAAATTATGTAGTGTTGCTGCTAAACAATTAGCAAGTTTTGCCCTAGAAGTGGCTGTATTCCAGTAATAGACGTGAAATTACAAAAATATGGCTTCCTTTTTTTAAAATGAGTGTACTTGGGAATGTGTGAGAAATACCTAGCACAGCTAAGGCCAAGTCTACACAGCACAGAGCATATCTGTTATCAACAGCATAACCGGGGGAATATATACTATTCTAGACTGTGGCCCTGAAGTGGCTAACGGCACAAAACCTGCTTATCTAAATAATGATATATCCCCACACTCTGGGGTAATCACCAAGTAGCATAGGGGGAATGCCAGGAGCATAGCCAGAGCAATTCTGTGTTACACAGAGGTACCACAAGTCTGTCTATTCCACGACAGGATAGAAAAACAGATTGAGGAGAAAACTGTCCTTTCTCCAACCTGTTAATATACAGCTTTGTTTAGGTATGCTCTGAAGGTTTCATTGCAGAACTTCTACAGAGTTTGAACAAAATTATCCCTTAAAATTATCATGCTTCAGTTGGTTGACATAATGCATGCAGCAGGAGCCAGGGACTCTGCTCTCTGCAGATATCAGACCCATTACCCAACACAGAAGCTTTTGTTGTTAAAGCAAACCACAAGTAAAAGCCTATGCTGATGATAACCTGTAATATATGTTATCTTCAGCATAAGTTAAGTCTATCCAGCTAAGTCCACCCCTCGAGAACATAGTTAAGCCAACCTAACTGTCTGCGTAGACAGTGCTAGGTAGACAGAAGAATTTTTCTGTTTAGCTGGCTACACGTCTGGGGAAGGTGGATTAACTACAGCCCCAGGAGAACCCTTCCCATCACTGTAGTGAGTGTCTATGCTGCTGCAGCTGTGCCAATGTAGCCGTTTAAGTGTGGACATAACCTTAGTGGGCTGTTCTGTTCCATAGCTGCATTTTTGTTCCCGCAATGGGCTAGTATAAATATAATACATGTTGTACTAACTGTATTAATTGAAAACAATCCCATATAAAATATGTATGCACAATCTGTCTCTGGTCAAATAAGGGGAATGATATTTCCTATGCCTGTATAGAATTTCTTCTGAGTAATTTTTTTTTAGACTCTACCACAATACTGTAGAATCCACACCTTCTTAGTTACACCTAAAAGCCCTTTAGATAAAACAAGCCCTGGCTGCATATATATTTTGTTAAAAAACTAACTTTTATTAGACACCAGCTGGTTTTATTTTCCATGGAGAGCAACATTTTCTTCGGTTGTTGTAAAAGGATCATCTTTTTAAGAAGGATTATTCTTTTAAAAGAAGCATGAACATACAGAGCAATTTGCAGCCATTCGTCACTGAAGACTTTAGGTTTCCTATTTTTATAGCATTCCTGAAGCCAAAAGATATTTGTTTGCTATTTCTCAGAGAGAAAATAACTCCCATAGAGCAGATGTACATAAAAACAATACTGCTCCATTTACTTTTTTAAATGGAAATTGCTCTCTATTTTAAATACAAGCCCATTAGGTTAAATACAAGCTTGCAACAGAAGTTAATTGAACTTCCCTTATATCCATCCACAGAAAAGGTGATTGTGAAAATTGATATCTTGAAATGACTGCTAAGTAATTTCAAGTGAATTTCTTTCTTGCACTCTGTTTTTTGGAGGAAGAATAAGCCTCAAACAAACAATGTGTGGTACAGATAAACAAAGGTTTAGGTTTAAAGTTTAGTGTTTTAGGAGACTGGAAGTTTATAGGGGAGAAAGAGATACTAAAAGATGTTTGGAAGAGATTCAGATATTACTTAAGCTTTGAATATGAGGACTTTGACAAGTCACATGTAGAATGCAACTTACAGAAAATATTATGATATCTTGGTAAAATCCTGCAAATGTTATTCTTTTTGTTTGTTTGTTTTGTTTTGTTTTTTTGTTTAAGGATAAATGTGTGTGTTCCCTCAAATTACAGTTGGGCTAAACAGGGATCATTGACCTGGATACTTTCCTGGGGAATTAAACACTAAAAGGTGAAATGGGACCCATATTTCAGCCAGGGGGTTTGTTTAAGATGGGACCCAAATTCAGTCACAAAGAGTCAAATTTGATTTTAGAACTGTAAAATCTACACCTTGTTTTACATGTAAAACAACACTTTAGATACAACAAAACCTGCTTGCATATATATTTTGTTAAACTGTAGCAATTCTTAGTTACCTGCTGATTTTATTTTCTATGGAAAGCACAATTCTCTTCAGTTTTTGTAACAAGAAGTGTTGATTAGCTGACAAGGATTTCATCATTATGAAGTACCAACTTCAGGAGGGGGGTGCTTCCAAAGATAGCCCTGGATGCAATCAAGAAGAAAGCATTCAACTGCTATTTTGAACCTGTGAGATACCATTACAAAAATGGTGCAGGATCAGGGAATGATGCAAGCCCCTCCTCACTGAGAAGAATGCTTCCCCATTATAACCAGAATAACTGTTTTTTTTTAAACATATATTTTGATTTTCATGCTTTTTCTTTACAGCTTGATATTTATCTGCATCAAACACAAAAAATGCAGCTGTCTGCCAGCAGATGGATGCAGGGTTTAACTTGCTTTTACACAAAGATAACAAGTATGGGCAAAGCTTTCCTCCTTTAACCATATTGTTCATAGATAGATAGAGAGGAGTTTAATAGACAACTCGAATGTAGACATGCATAGACTATTATAGTTGAAGTTTAATGTGCCCAATGAAATGTGAAATAAATGATGGTGGATTACACACTGTGTAAGTGTTGGCTGGTGTAAATTACTCTATTAGAGGAGAAGGGCTGGATTATAGTTGGAAAAGCAAGTATAAAAAGGTGAGAGATAAAGTAAGAGGCAGTGTCTATATTATCTTACCTTCCTGTTGTTTGCTTTTCTACAACAACCCAACCTTCTGCATCCTCAGAGAGTAACTGACCCCAACCTAGCCTTATACACTTCCATACTGGGAAGTGAGCATGTTCTATGTTGGGAGGCCCATGGAGTACAACTTGGGTATTATTCATTGACAAATGAGAGGTTTGTCAGAAAGTACATGGAAAAAAGATGTAGGCTGGTCCATGGCAAAACTGGAGAGAATTGCTGGATCATCCCTTCCTCGTGTTGCTCTTACTAACTTCATTTCTGATATTTAAAATTTTTCTGTCTTCATATGTTATGTGAATTGTCTTTGTCCAGATGTATCTAATGCATGAAAACAAAGGTGAGGAATACAAGTTAGATCTTTAGATGATAAAAACAACTTGTATACTGAAAAAATAGAAGTACAAATCCTATTTATACACAGTAAGTGGAGTTGGGTAAAAATTCAGTCATTTTGTTTCTCATCATTTTGTGTAAATAAGTTTATTTTTTGTAAGATTTCATTTCGTAAGGTGATAAATAACAGTCAGCATGGATTTGTCAAGAACTAAATGTGTCAAACCAACCTAATAGCTTTCTTTGACAGGGTAACAAGCTTTGTGGATAGAGGGGAAATGGTAGATGTGGCATATCTTGACTTTAGTAATGTTTTTGATACTGTCTTGCATGACCTCCTCATAAACAAAATAGGGAAATACAACCTAGATGGAGCTACTATAAGATGGGTGCTTAACTGGTTGAAAAAACGTTCCCAGAGCGTAGTTATCAGTGGTTCACAGTCAAGCTATGTTGAGATAACTGATTCTGTGGATATGGGTAAAACAGTGGATATACGATATATCTTGACTTTAGCAAAGTTTTTGATACGGTCTCCCACAGTATTCTTGCCACCAAGTTAAAAAAGTATGGAGTGGATGAAAGGACTATAAGGTGGATAGAAAGCTGGCTAGATTGTCGGGCTAAATTGTTGGGTCATGATCAATGGCTTGATGTCTAGTTGGTAGCCGGTATCAAGCGGAGTGCCCCAGTGGTTGGTCCTGGGGCCAGTTTTGTTCAACATCTTTATTAATGATCTGGATAATGGGATTAATTGCACCCTCAACAAGTTCACAGATGACACTAAGCTGGGGGGAGAGGTAGATATGCTGGAGGGTAGGAATAGAGTCCAGAGTGACCTAGACAAATTGGAGGATTGGTCCAAAAGAAATCTGATGAGTTTCAACAAGGACAAGTGAAGAGTCCTGCACTTAGGAAGGAAGAATCCCATGAACCACTACAGGCTGGAGACCACCTGGCTAAGCAGCAGTTCTGCAGAAAAAGACCTGGGGATTACAATGGATGAGAAGCTGGATATGAGTCAGCAATGTGCCCTCGTTGCCAAGAAAGCCAATGGGATATTGGGCTGTATTAGTAGGAGCATTGCCAGCAAATCAAGGGAAGTGATTATTCCCCTCTATTCGGCACTGGAGTATTGCATCCAGTTTTGGTCCCCCCACTAGGGATGTGGACAAATTAGAAAGAGTCCAGCGGAAGGGCAATGCACATGACTTACAAGGAGAGGCTGAAGGAACTGGGGTTATTTAGTCTGCAGAAGAAAAGAGTGAGGGGGGATTTGATAGCAGCCTTCAACTACCTAAATGGGGGGTTCCAAAGAGGAGGGAATGTGGCTGTTCTCAGTGGTTGCAGCTGACAGAACAAGATGCAATGGTCTCAAGTTGCAGTGGGGGAGGTCTAAGTTGGATATTAGGAAACACTCTTTCACTAGGAAGGTGGTGGAATCTCTATCCTTAGAAGTTTTTAAGGCCTGGCTTGACAAAGCCCTGGCTGGGATGATTTTGTTGGGGTTGGTCCTGCTTTGAGCAGGGGGTTGGACTAGATGACCTCCTGAGGTCTCTTCCAACCCTAATATTCTATGATTCTAAGATGGAAGGATGTATCGAGTGGGGTCCCATAGGGACCAGTTCTGGGTCCAGGTCTGTTCAGTAGCAATGATTTAGATAATGGCATAGAGAGTACACTCATAAAGTTTGTGGATGATACCAAGATGGGAGGGGTTACTAGTGCTTTGGAGGATAGGATTAAAATTCAAAATTATCTGGACAAACTGGAGAAATGGTCTGAAGTAAACAGAATGAAATTTAATAAGGACAAATGCAAAGTGCTCCACTTAGGAAGCAACAGTCAGTTGCACACATAGAAAATGGGAAATGACTGCCTAGAAAGAAGCACTGTGGAAAGGGATCTGGGGGTCATAGTGGATCACAAGCTAAAGATGAGTGAACACTGTAACACCATTGCAAAAAAAGTAAAAGCTATTCTGGGATGTATTTGCAGGAGTGCTGTAAACAAGATACAACAAGTAATTCTTCTGCTGTACTTTGTGCTGATTAGGCCTCAGTTGGAATATTCTGTCCAGTTCTGGGTGCCACATTTCAGGAATGATGAGATCAAATTGGAGAAAGTCCAGAGAAGCAACACTAATGATTAAAGTTCTAGAAAACATGACCTATGAGGAAAGGTTGAAAAAAATTGGGTTTGTTTAGTCCGGAGAAAAGACAACTGAGATTAGGACATGATGACAGTTTTCAGGTACATAAAAGTATGTTACAAAGAGGAGTGAGAAAAATTATCCTCCTTAATCTCTGAGGATAGTACAAGAAGCAATGGGCTTAAATTGCAGCGAGGGCAATTTAGATTGGACATTAGGAAAAACTGCCTGTCAGGGTAGTTAAGCACTAGAAAAAATTGCTTAGGGAGGTTGTGGAATCTCCATCATTGGAGATTTTTAAGAGCAGGTTAGAGAAACACCTGTCAGGGATAGTCTAGATACTACTTAGTCCTTCTATGAGTGCAGGGGACTGGACTTGATTACCTCTAAAGGTCTCTTCCAGTCCTACAATTTTATGATTAAGAAATAAAATCTTACATTGGCTATTTGCCCATTGTCAGTTAACAGAGTAGTGTGTGCAAGGCCTAGATCTTGTAGGTCTGATAGCCCCAGCCATTCCCTAGAAAACAAACTGAAAAAAAGCATTCTTTCAAGTTGCCCAGTAATGTTGTAGGGTGCTAATTTTATATGTAGACTTGGAAGGATTAGATTTTTAATGGAGGGATGTTGGTAAATGTTGATTTCGCTGTACACAGATAAACCAACAAAAAACTATTTCTGTCAATAATAATAAAAAATTTCAGATAGGCAAAGTAAGAAAAAAATACTGCTTGAGAGCTTATTAGGGTTAGATTTAAACATTTTATTTGTATAGTTTGACATGGGAATCGATAGTATGGTTGACCATCACTTGCAACAATTATGGAGGCTGCAGCTGTTGACTCATGTGACCTAATGCACTATACCTTGTCTGCACAATGCATGGGTTATGACTAGATTTCTGGGGATCAAAATCTCTCCCTTTTCTTTATGGCCAGATGGCAGGAACATCCAGAACCTATTCTCTGTTGTGACATGGCATCATGATATGGAAAAAGTGGAGAACTGCTACACCACACAACTGAGAACACTGTCTCGCTAAACATCCCATTACTGTACTCAGGGTCACCAACAAAATGATCAAAAAAACAGACAAGTTCAATGGTTAGTGGAATTAAACCTTGGGGCACACCAGATTTTTTTCAAATTGTTTTTAGGCCTTGGATTTGCAACAGGCCTGAGGTGACAGAGCTTCTGCACCATGTTGAAATGGCCATTTTTGAGTAGCCAAGTTTTTACTGCTATAAAAGTTTTAGGAGAAATAAGAATGGTATTTACAGTGAAGACCCATTGTTTTGAAGAGCTTTATCCATTATCATTTATCCTAATCTGTTAGCAAGGCAAAACATTTCTTAGATAAAAGTGGAAGGGTTTGCAACAGGAGATCTTGTTCATTAATAGCTATTTTTAGACAGCCAAGAATTAACCAACTTTATACATAAGTGGCACTTAGTGTATATCTACAGCCAATCCAATACTTGCAAGAAAAATGTAGCCTTCACATTAGACACCTTTTGTCTTTTGAAGTGGTTAGCTGTAATCGCTGCAATCCTGCAAGCCCTGTGGGTGGACAGGGGAAGAAACAAAAATTTTAAAAAACCCAACGCACTAACCTCTGAAACAACTTTTCTTATATTTAGAAAAGAAACTTGACACAAACTGTAAGTGCTTGATACCATTCAGTACTGGGGGAAAGAAAAGACATGGAGAAAATAAAAATACTGACTTACACTTCTATGTGGTAGGGCCTTTCATCTCAGAGAACTTCATAGCTAGAACAAAGGCAAGTGATCGAGATAGGAGTGAACAAATCTGTGCACCACAGAGTATCTCTTCAGACTGCTTAGGCATCTCTGACTTACATTGTATCTTCATCCTATTGGGTTGGAAGTAATATCACTAACATAAAGAGAACTGGGTTCAGAAACCACTATCTGTACAAAATCTCTCTGTGCTACAGGTTTCTGAATTGCCATACGGATGCACTAGAATACTTTTTCACTAGAGACTGATCTCTAATTGGAGTCCAGTTTGCAGATCCAAGAGAAAATCCACCACAGGACACAAGCTAAAGAAAAAGAGCAGGAAGAATGTGCAATCAAGAAAAATCTCTGAAGAAATTTCCACATGGATGCTAGGGCAGAGAAAGAGTCAGAGAACTGCCCTACTACTGTACATAAGAGCATGAGTAGCCTAGGCCCAAGGCAGGTTTGTTGGTGGGAGGTATCACAGAGAGGTTAATTTCTCTTTATTCAGTTATCAGCTACCTGTCCGTGGAGCACATGATCTGACTTGAAGGGGACAAGAAATAGTGTTAATTAAATTTGTAATGTGTCTCCCAACTGATCAATTTCTTGTGGGTGTTTTCTTGGCTTAGAATGAGCAACAATAGGATCTGAAGTTTACTGATACTTAAACTGAATATTGAAACATTGAGATGAAATATACTGTACTAATGATCCCGGCTATTGGCAATTAATACAATTAATTACATACATTCCTCTTTGTCTAATCTTTTTAACTATATAATTAATTCAGGCTTGAAGGATTCAAATAAATTGGTAACTGAAAGGGGTAGTATCTCCAGAAACTGAGTTTGAACATTTGTTGATTAGTTCTTATTGAGAATTTGATTATTAGGCTTTTCTAGATACAATACTGAACTCTTTCAAGGGCAAACTAGTAAATTTAGCGTGTTCTGATAATTCATCTATTATCTTCTTCATCTATTATCATCTTTTTAAACAGTTCTTGGATGAAAGAGGCTCTCCAGTGCTATATGTGTAACTGATCCCTAAAGTGAAACACACTCTTTCTCTAAAATATTTCTTATCTAAAGATACATACTTGGCCATTCAGAAATGGCAATGTCCCCACAGGTATTTTATACTTTCTAAGTTTTCCCCTTCATGCTTATGATGTTAGAGCAAAAATAATAATCTCCATTTCAACCTTAAATCACATTTACCCTGTTTCTTGGCATGTGAAAGGAATAAAATAAAAAACAAAAACCATTCAGCCCCCTGGCTTGACTTACTGATCTGCAGCACACAATATTATTTATTCATAAAACATCAGCCGGGTACTCAGTGTTGTACAAGACACTCCTAGGCAATAAACTAGCCTCTATGAAAGCAAAAATACATGTCAGAGCATTCAGAAAACTAGTTTCTAGGACAGTCAAAATACAGACAGGAGTAGGGAGAAAGACACAACAAAAAAACAACAGCAGGAAAGTAAAGGCAAAGAAATTCAAATTAGAAATATGACACAAAGTGAGGTTGATTAACCATTGGAACGAATTACCAAGGAATGACTTTTTGGAAGTTTGGTGTTAGTCTAACAAGTTATTGGGCTCATTACAGAAGTAACCAGATGATATTATATGGCCTGTGATATGCAGGAGGTCAGACTAGATGATCTAATGGTCCCTTCCGACCTTAAAAAACTATGAATACTGTAAACTAGCCTCTGGCATTAGCTAAAGAACATTTTCTGCTTTGTTGGCAGCTGTTTCTTGGAAACTATCATGGTAGAAATGCACAGTTATACCAGAAACCAGCCCCGATTATTTAATACAAACCCATTTTAAAATGTTAGTGACCACAGAGCATCACTAGGTTTGGAGTTTGGTTGAGACAGGCATGCAAAAGTACACAACTGGGTTATCCCTCAATATGAATGGTGTATATTTAACAAAATATGTTATACCAAGAGAGATGGTGCTACCTTCTGATCCCAGTGGACTTATGGTAGGCAGAATGGCACACACAGAGAAAAAAAATGGATATGGGCCGAAAAGGAGGTGTGGCCAAGTCCAAATCCCTTTCTCATTATGATCAAGCTCCTACACAAGTAGGATTTTGAAAAGCAGAAGAAGGGAAAAAATTAAAGCTTTAAGTCATACTTTTGCCACTACACTCTTGACCATAGCAGATATTTGTGCGTATGCAGGACTGTTGTCTTTGGGGGGTCTCTAAGGATCTGGGAAAAGCATTAGAATTAAATGTAACAGAAGACTTGTATTGATACTGTGTATGGAACCTGTACACCCTAGGACATGTGTTCTTGGGTGTGCGTTGTCTCCCTACAGACTTGTCTCTACTGGGATGGATGTCAGTTCTGAGTAAGAAGATGCGAGAGGGGAGCTTTCCAGATTGCTTACTTCTGGAAGAGCATCACAGCCCAATGGGTCTCGCCCTAGGTTGCTAAGAGAAGGTCTCTCATAAGGTTTGTTCTTGGGGAAGAGGACTAGTTTGCGTGAGAATAGCTAGAGTCTACACACTATAGATAAGGATTGTTTGTATAGCTAGATTTTTAGGGGCTGGTTTACTGTGTGCCCTTATCCCGCATATAGCTTAGTAATGTTGAGCTTGTGGGGTTTTTTAGATACAATTTATTTATCTGTATTTCCATCATAGTCCTAAAAGCAGGGCAATACGTACTTAAAAGTGATTGATATTATAGCTTAATAGTGTCACAGCTGAACAGGGGAAACAAGAAGTGAAAAATACCCCAGGGTCAAATAGGCTGTGAATCCAACCCCCAAGCAACTGAAAAGCAAGACACTGATGTCAAAACATAGCCACCCTGGTCCATTTCTAATTGCTATTCAATCCTTGGCCGCTCTGCTGTAGCGGACAACAGTGGTGCCAATTGTAGCAGTGGATTTTATGAAGTGAATACCTGTTGTCTGTTCATCTTCAAATATGACAGATTTGCCCTGAGAACCATTAACAACTGCAGTGAATACAGCTGAAGAGTAATGTATATGATTAAAAGTATACAAGATATTATTGTTGAATCAATGGCTAGGGAGAGAGTCTGCCTGTCAGTTTGCAGAGGTGAGCTGTGTAATACTACTAGGAATTTTTCAGCTCATCGGTTAAATGCTTCACTGTCAATGTATTCTGTACTCACAACGTTTCAGTTCACTTGCTGCATTTTTCTCACCTTCCTTCTTGCTTTCTCAGTTTTATTTATTTCAACTGCAGCACTCAATTAGCATTAACTGAGTGGTGGAAGCTTTGGGCTCAAGTCATTCATGAACTGGACAGGCTATGTAAAAGGTGTGAGAGCATAATTACTAATGTTCACAAGGGAGGTGAGTATTTCTAATAGAACATCTTGAGAATATTAAGAAAGTAAACAAAGGATTCTACTTCCCAGTTGAGCACCTTTCATGGACACCTTCTTCTCCCATCCCTCCTCAGGAAAAAAAAAAGTAATTTGCTAGGTTATCACTGCTGTTGAAAAAGTCAGGCACTTTCTCTGTGCACTTGAAGTGTGTTTGTCTATCAGTCAAACACATGCTGTCATGTGTTGTTCACTTATCTGGGAATAAGCAATTTGCTGTAGCAAATATATTCCAGTAGACATATCTTTAAACTACAGCACAAGCTGCACAGGCTGTGTGTGTGGAAACCATACTAATGTTAGAGCAGTGTTTATCTGTATTTTTACAGCAAACTGCTAGAAAAGTAGCTTTTGGGGAAATGGTGTAACTACATTATCTAAGAATATAAGAAAGCAATATATATTTTCCCTTTATTGCCATTTCCCAGTGCAATCACGAATGGGGACTTGATTCAGTCTTTCCTTATTAAAATTATGAGCAATTTCTACCCAAGAAATCAACCCTTTGTAAGCTTGTTTTTATTTGCACCGCCTCCTCATTTACAAATAGATTGAATTTTGAAAAAAAAATCTAATGTAATTATATTTCCTTTTATATAGTATGCTGGCAAAATTATTTTTCTACATCAATAAAATAACTACGTAAACAATGCCCACAGGGTGGACCAGTAACAGAGAATGCAGTCATAGGAATGACAGTACATGGACATTTTCAAGAAGTTTTCACTCTGAAATACCAATTTTGTCCTTATATATCAGATGTGATATATAGTGTCTCTAAAATATCCACAAATAACAGACACTTTCTGTAGCATATATTCTTTGGCTGTCTTCTTCACATAAAGATACTGGTCTAGAGAAAACACTTTACAATATTAAAGTCAACATATGTGAGATTGGACGAAGCATGAGTCTAGCTGTGCTCATTTAAAAGTCCCAAATTCCTCAATCTAAAATGTGAAAAATAAACTGATTTCTGTGCTAGACAGAGTTAGTGTTTGGTAGTAAATGAACAATGACCTATAGTAAGTTGAAATTAAATTTGCTCAGTGATAGAACAGAGGCATATTAGAGGAGGGGAAAAATCAGCATTTCAGTTTTCTTGAAATATTTTGTTTATAAAGAACAAAGATTAACCTGAAAATGCTTAATGGAAAAAGTGGGTGACCATGTAGGCTTTATTCAGTTGGAAATGGCATTTTCTGTAGTTTGAAACCATTAGTAATGATTCCTCTACTTAGGCTACCAAGGACAAAATTGGTATTTTAAGCTTAGCCTTCCGAGAAATGGAACTGTACTATATTACATGATGCAAATCCATTTCAGAAAGGGTTTATTACAAGAAACAAAAGTACAAAAAGTTTTCTTTGAGGATTTGAGATGAGAAGCTGCAATATCTGCCACCTGCTTTCTGTCAGCTTGCTCCTTTCAGGTCTGTTACAGAGTCCCCTGAAGCAAATGGGAGAGGCTAGTATTGAGCCCCCTTACATTCTGTCCCCACCCAGTTGAGTCGTCCATTGCTGCGCTGCCCCTACTCTCATTAGCAGCTGCTCCTTCACTGCCTGGATCTAGCAGATGAAGGCTCCAGATGGGAGACAGACATGCAGCCTAGCTGCTTGAGGGCAGGCTAGGCAGTGGCCGGTAGGGGAAAATGCAGTCCCTGAATGCAGCTCAGTCCAGTGTGTGTGTGGCGTTCAGGCTGAGATGTAGGAAGGCATAACAGGGCTCCTAAATGTGGGAGTCTCATACAAGATGCACACCACTGGGCTGTCCTGCATAGACCCACATTAGGAGCAGCGTCAAACTATAATACCCCACAGGAGTTTAAAGAGTTCTTGTTCCTCAGGTTGCACAATCCCACTCCAAGACCCATGGTGTGTGGGGGGAGTGTATCACATATACTATCCTCGGTTTTGATGGAGCAGTGGTGGACAACCTGAGACCCGTGGGCCTCACGCGGCGCATCATGGTAATCCACTGGTGGGCTGCAAGACAGTTTGTTTACATTGACCGTAGGCAGGAACGGCCACCCACAGCTCCTAGTGGCTGCAGTTCACCATTCCCAGTCAATGGGAGCTGTGAGGAGGGTGCAGGCCGCAGGGATGTACTGACCACCGCTTCCCGCAGCTCCCATTGGCCAGGAATGGCAAACCAAGGCCACTGGGAGCTGCGGGCAGCCGTGCCAATGTAAACAAACTGTCTCGTGACCAGCCAGCGGATTATCCTGACGGGCTGTGTGGGGCCTGTGGGCTGCAGGTTGCCCACCACTGTGATAGAGCTTTCCCCGGAGTGATCCTAGCCTACTCTATGGTCCAGTGGGGATGGAGGAGAAGGCATCCTTCCCACCACCTTTGGGCAATTGTTACCCAAGAGCTGCATGGAGGAAGTAGTCCTGGTGTTCCCCTGAGCAGAGTGTGCAACTGTCTCATTATCTTGTTCAGAAGTGGAGGAAAGGCTTCCTATATGTTCCCCCACCCTATTTCAATATGCAAGGACTGTGACAATCTATTGCAAGTGTGAAAAATAGCTACTTTTTATAGACAATTCTATCAGTTAATATCCCTTCAGTGTTAGAGCAAAAACATAATGGAACACATTTTGCTAGCTGCAAAATGTATTTTAAGAAAAGAAGGTTTAGAATAAAACTTGCATCTCAAATCATATGTTTTAACTACATTTTGGAAAATACACTAGAAAAACATCAGTGCTGACACATCCCATTAATTTAATTTGCGAGTCACATGAATGGTCCAAACATTGTTACAGTATAGTTATGGACAACCAGTCCCAGGAATTTTGTAGCAGCACAATGTGATTGGGCTAGACTTTTCACTGTTCAGTTATTGGTTTTGTCAGTAATTGAGACATTGGATCAAATTCCGGTCTCAGCACACACAAGGCTGCATAAGACAAAATGTGCCTTTCATTGCTGGGGTGCCTTCAGGCATCCAGCACTTTTCAGCTGATGACATTGCAAATGCATCCTTTTATTTTAATTTTAAAGGGAACCAGTCCAAATTCTACCCCTCCCCTCTCATTTGTAAATCTCTCACTCGTGTAAATCTGGAGCAATTCTACTAACTGTGGAATCCTTCGTGCCCTCAAATTCCTGATGCAGCATCCAAATGACAGATAAGACATTTTATTTGTATTTGACTCAGGAATAACATTATAAATTCCAGTGTGTTTGTATTGGTTGAATAATCTGCCAAATAATAGTTACATGACCAAAGAAATATGCACAAAAAATTCAGCCAAAAACCTCAGACCCACTACAATTTATAAAATTATTATCTCTCTCGTAAAACTATTATGAAACAACCAAACTTTCTAAGCATGGAGTATATTCAACCAAATATATTACAACTAAATAAACTCCGTCAACCAAGTCCTCTTTAAAATGTATGTAATCCAACTAGTCCACTTCAAACTCCCATTTCCTCTAAAACTAGAATATCTCTCTCCTCCATGGTAGATATCAAAACATAAAGCTGACACCACCACCTACTTCTTAACAACCCCACCCCCTCCGCCCAGCCTTCACAGCTAGAGACAAAGTCCTTCCAACACAGTCCCTCACAAAATGCAACATTGAGTTTTTGCATATATGCTACCCACTTTTTGTAGCTCCTGGCCTTTCACTGTCACCTCTTGTACCACTGAATGATGGGAACAGAATATTGAGTGAGTAAAACAGTCATTTGTATGGGACAGAGACAAAAAAGGGCATGATATTCTTTTTACTCTCCAAACTATGCTACATCTCCTGGTGTATTTATTGGATGTACTCTCCTAACTCTCCCCAGTATTTGCAGAAAACATCCCAAGATAAGCAGGAGTATGGCATAACCATCTACACTCCTGTTCAAGCTTGGAATTGTATAAACAGAGCAGCTAGTCTGCCATTTTCAAGCTGCTTTGCAGTCTTTTTATTGCTGGTACTGCTGTGCAGCAGAATATCTTTCTTCACTCCCGTCTGAATAGGTATCTTCAGAGTCTCTTGTCATGCCAAGGAATGACAGTCCTCATTTTCATCAACTGTTAACATGCACTTATGCAGATAATTAAGGACTCCATGCCTCAGAAGTCTGTTCATTGGTGGATGCACCGCACTAATATAAGATCTGAACGACAGAGTGTTATCATACAAAGTCCACAGAAGGTTAACATTTGTATTCGGTAGCAACTCATACATAATATTCAGTATCAAATGCCACAGTAAAAAGATGGATTTGTCCCATATCTAATTTCAACAGAAGATTCTAGTTCAGGGTCATCAGCAGAATTTGTATGTCCAGGGAAAAACAGAGTCTTCTGCCTTCTTACCCCTCTTTTAGCTTACATTGTATCTGACCTGCTTTTTCCTGTCTGCCTTTCTCACCTTCTACTTCTCTGCCATACATCTTTTTGTTCTTCTTTTACATGTGATTCCTTCCCATTTTGTCACTGCAGCTTCCTTCTTTCCCAGCTCTGTCCATTCCCTCTTTTCCCTCTAAAACAACCATAAATGTATAAGCCACAATACACTAAGATTGTATGTTGTAAGATTTCCAGCTGTTCCTTAACCCACATCCACTCCTAATGTGTTTGTTCTAATCAACAATCTGCTCTCCATTTGTTTTTTGTTTTTTTAAATGTGAGAAATGGATTTGGTGCATGAATACCTGGAGATATCCTTGCAACTAGGTGTGGCTTTCATGTGTTTTAAAATTGCACAGACATAGAGATGTTATAATTAGCTACAAGTCCCATGACTTTTAAATAAGTTACAAATACTAGCAGGGGCATAGTCATCATATTGCAAACTTCTGGCCTATCAATGAATCCCACTGTTGGATTTGTATTCATAGCCAACACTGACTCTGCAGTATAGAAATTGAAGAGGGGAGGTTGCACTATTGGAGAAGTCTTGACTGGTGTGGAGAAAGTAAATAAGGAAGTGTTATGTACCCCTTCTCATAACACAAGAACTAGGGGTCACCAAATGAAATGAACAGGCAGCAGGTTTAAAATGAATGAAAGGAAGTATTTCTTCACACAACACACATTCAACTTGTAGAACTCTTTGCCAGAGAATGTTGTGAAGGCCAAGGCTATACCAGGGTTCAAAAAGAACTAGAATAATTCAGGGAGGAGAGGTCCATCAATGGCTATTAGCCAGGATGGACAGGAATGCAAAACCATGTTCTGAAGTGTCACTAGCCTCTGTTTGCCAGAAGCGGGAATGAGCAACAGGGGATGGATCACTTGATGATTACCTGTTCTGTTAATTCCCTCTGAAGTACCGGGCATTGACTATTGTCAGAAGACAGGATACTGGGCTAGATGGACCGTTGGTCTGACCTGTTATGGACATTCTTATGTTCTTGCTTTAACAAGACCAAATGAGGGATTATTTTATTATTAATATAGTGCCCATTGTGTGATTGGTGTCTCCCCAGAGCAGACAGCACTAATAGAGGCTTGAAGAAGCACTATGCTAATGTTAAGTATAATGTTTCTTTCCTCCTTTCCTGCACTCTGCTTACCTCTCTGCACAGCACAGACATTGATATATGTAATATTTTCAGGGGGTATTACTATCACAAGTTCAAATGCAAAATATAATTATGTCTGCACACATACATACACTGTCCTAGGATTTGTCTCTGGGAGGGTATACCCTTCTCAGTCTTTTGTGGAATGCTAAGACAAACCCTCTGTGGGGCATGGAAGAGCTCCTTAAAGTTGGGAAACAAATGATAGTTCCAGTTTCCTTCCATCTCCCCTTGAGTCTCTGCAACAATACTGTGCACATTCTGGAGAAAATTCTAGTTCCCTTCTTTTCTGGTGGGCTGAGGGAGTATGCAGTTTAATTCAGCAAAACTGGCAAAATCCCTGGAACACAGTATTTACAGCAGTCCCTTCTGGTCCTGTGCTGCTCCACTGCTGAGTCCTCAGTCTTGAGTTCCTTGAGTTCCCATTGGTTCCATTCTCAGATAGTGACTGACGGTGCATGCTGCCAGACTACTTGTCCACAACGGAGTCATATAAGTAGTTTCCAACAGCTGATGAACATGCCTACTGCCAGCCACACCCAATTTCTGGATGATTCTAGCCTAACCAGCATAGTAACCCTGCCTGGCTCCAGCAAGTCTGCAGACACACATACTCCCCAAAAATAAGAGACTCTGTATTCTCCCCATTATTTCTTCCCTTTGTGCCAGGATGCAAGCTTGTGGGTTATATTAACACAATGACTAAAGATTATGTTTTTTTAAATTTGATTTTGTGCAATGGATGGTTTTATTTATCTCTGTAAGGTTATTTTAAACATTTGTCAATGGTGCTCAAAGCACTGGATGGACATTCTTATAATATACTTTTTAAACATCTAAATAACTAAAACAAATGCCACCTCAGGCTAAGGGAAGATCAAATCAGTAAGTGGAAAAAACACTTGGAAGAAAAACACTTTAGCTCTATTATATTTTGTTAGTTATTTCCATTTAAAAACAAAGAAAGAAAGAAACAATCAATCTAGTCATCATCACATATACCAGAGAGTGCTAAAAACAAAAGAATGGTGTTTGGGGAAACCAGTGTTAAAGACAGTGGATTGGTCAAGGGGAACAAAGATGATGTTTGGTCAGGAAGAAGTCAAGTAGAGCTGGTCACGAAAATTTTGACAAGATGCCTATTCAAAGAAACCAAAACTGTTTTGAAAATGTAACAATTCTGAGGAAACTTTCAATCAGGAATGCTCCCAGGTCCAAGATGGAATTTCTGGTCAAAATAGGAACGAGACACCTGCCCTCTCCCACAATCTTCTCTCAGAATAACCAATAGCCTGTTAGTTATGTGCTCATCACCTAGACTGTGGGTATCTATATTCAAATCTTTACTCTTAATGAATCAAAGCAAAGGCTTGACCATTCTCAGGTTAAGCACTAGGCAATTAGCTATTTTAGAGTGGGTGTCTCTCTCACACCTTCTCCTCCTCCCCCGCCTTTCATGAAAAATGTGAAAAGGTCTCAGTTCTGTCCTGACGCAGAACAGGAAGATTTCTGACATCTTAAAAATTATCATGAAACAGAATTCTTGTTTTCCAGCCAGCCCTAGTCATAAGAAGATTTGGTGAGAGCTGTTTCAAAGGACTGTAGAATTTGAAAGCCAGACTGAAAAAGTCTAGGATAGTACGGAGGAAAAGAACCTTGCACAGTCGTTGTGGACAGCAAATCCACTGACAAGTTTCCTTATGAAGTAACTTCACCATTGGCATCCAATTAAACTGATTTTAAAAACAAAACTGAGAACATTTTGTGTAATTTGAGTCACAAAAAGTAACTTCTTATTACAACATGTTCAGAAACTCCCCAGAGTTTGTTCCATTCCATATTTTGTCTGGTTTCTGATCCTTGAATAAAAGTGAATACAGTAGCTGCAAATATAAACTTCCACAACAGTAGTGATTAGGTTTTTAATATTTAGTTGACATTTTAATGGTTTTTGTCATGTTCAATATATGAGAGAATCTTTGGCAAAGCAGCTTTTTAGTGCACAGTGAGAAATTTTCTCCATAATATCATGTTTTATTGAGTCCAAATAATTAATTTTTCATGTTAAGAAAATGAAAGCTGGAGCCAGATAAACTGCAGGAAAGGTTATAAGAGAAATGTATTTTGCATTACAAGGGCCTCAATGGAAAAAAAAAAAAGACAAAGCTAGGTGAAATGCTTGCTGAATTATTTTACATGCGGTGTTTGTAGGACTTTTCCCTAGAGAAAAATCCATATTTTACATGGTCACATACCAATCTGTGGGCAGAGTTCAAGTTCAAGAATTCAATGTGGACAGGGGCCCTCAAGATTCCCTGTTTACGATACCTTATTCATGAACTTTTTTTTAAAAAGTGGCTGTTTGGCCCAGGGCTTTGTAAGTTCTTGTAATAAAATGGCAACAGAAATTAAAGAGAAAGGGAAAATGTCTTTGAAAAGAAAGCATTCATGCCTAATGCTAAACAGACACTCACCATGCCAGACTGAATGCAAACGCTAACAAGAATGCCAAAATGTGGGAACTGTGCAATACAAATGGCTTTGCATGGAAAAATATATATAAATAAAAAGGAAATTCATAGACAAGAATTCCTTTTTAGTCCTTGCACTGAGCATAGAAGGGACCTCAAGGCTTGTGTGCTCAGAACAGGTATCAATGGAAAGTTTGCACAGATGTAAGTAAGTACCAGGCAGACTGCATAGCATCAAGTGGAAGTAAATCTCAAATCTCTTTGCTAGCCTCTGATTGACATGGGTGAACAAGGATACACAATTTGTATATCTGAGGAGACATGGATTTAAGTATTCTCTTCAGCTGGAAATGAGACACTTAACTATGCTCTCACATCTTTGGCCTTAACTGTTGTTACTAGGCAGAAGCACAAGTGAACATCTGAACTGCAGTGCTCGCTTGCTAATGCTCCAGCCCCTGCTCATGTTTATCTTGTGCTTATATGTGCAACACTCAAGCACCTGTAATATGCAAGGCTCAAACCCTTAAAGCTGACAGAAGATATTTGTAATATATACCTTCCACAAAGCTCAATATTTTGCCTTGGGATGAGCATACTGCGCCATCCTTACTTAATATCTTGTACATCTCTTAGATGTAAATGTTCATGGCTTGAAATATCTCCACTGATTCTAAAACAAATGAACAAACTATCTCACAATAAAAAGCCTGACACATTCTATTGAATAGACTAAGAATGTGAGTAACAGAAGCAAAGCATGTGTTTTTTGTAGGTGGGAAAAGTATGCACCAGAGGGAGATAAAAACAACTGCAGAAAAGCTGCATGGTCACTTCTCAATATACTTGGTGGTCAACAGTAACAAAAGGCAGAGATATTTTTTGGGCTTTGGATGCAACTGTCTCTATTTCTTAATAGTTAACAGGGACAGGTTTGCCTGAACATTCTGAATTCCTACTCTCTGGGTACTATTATAACAAAACTATTTTTATTGACAGAAATTGAGGAGCTATTTCTGTACTCCAGCCTCAGGGATTGTGTACAAGATATTTTGTTCATCATGTGCCATTTGTAACTGATCTGCTTACTTAGGAAGAGGAATAAGTAAGAGAGTGTAATTAATTTTTGCCCCGAATTTTGCCAAACGTAGCTAATCATGGGTTTACAGACCAAATCCTGCTGCGGTGATCCAACTGACTTCAATGGGTTTTGGATCAGGCCCTATGGGACAGTTATGTATCAGATATGTGTGAATTTATTTGTTTGTGTGTTTATAGTCAGTTACAACAGTGAGCTACAACAGAAAGTAGAGGGGAGGGACAGAGAGAGTGATTCTGAACACAATCCTGTAAAGTTTACTCATACTAACCTCCCGTTACTTTCAAGTTTTGCTTATTGAAAGTCTGCATGACTTTACCCTACAATAGTATGTAATGTTTGTTGAATCACAGCCAAACAAGGAGAGAGATTAGTTACCAACCCACTGGCAACTGTTTTAAAAAACCAGCACACAACAAATATTATAATTACTTTGACAATAGGTTGATTAGATTGCAAAATTAGAACCCAGGCCTGCAAGGTATTACACACGCTCCTTTCCCATTGAAGTCAGTAGGAGCTGAGGGCACTCCACACCTCAGGATTGGACCATTATTTATCAGTGAAATCAGAAATGTGGATAGCAGCTTTAACATTCACAGAGGGTAGTTATTATCCTGGATAGCTAAAATAGTTCCTCAACCTAATTAAAAGTATAGAACAATGTTATTTCTTCCCACAAATATACTTCAGTTTCTGTTAAAATCTTGAGGGGGGAAAAAAGCCTACAATTGTGCAACATATTGGAACATTTTAATTAGAAATGTGATAGAAATCAAAAGCTCTGCACATGGAGTGTCCAACCTACCACTAGCCAGGGCACAGCTATGGTATTGCAGTTTATAGGCACCAGTGGCTTCTCTGAATCTTTAAGAAATTGCCTGTGATAATTACAAGAAGCACAACAGTGGAAACTACTGTAGCTCACTGCAAAAGGTTATATAAAATAAAGTCTTAACAAGAGATTGAGTGCACACGCCACCATCCAACACAACCTTAGAGAAGAGGTTTTTCTCTCAATCCCAGAAGTAGCAGAAAATTTAGCCTAAGTAGCAGCGTTTGTCTCAGCTAAAATTATTGGTGAATATGATCAACCAACACATTTTCCAGCTGCTGTCTTAATTATAGGTTACATTGAATGTAAGCTTGACATTAATAGCCTTTTTAAAATACAAGTTTATATCTGGTACAGCCTATAACTATAAACAGCAGTAGGACAATTGTCAGTACAGTAGCCAAACCTACAGCACCATAGTATCCGCAAACACAAATAAGCAGCTTTATTCCATTAACTTAAAAAACCAACAACAGTTTTTAATATTTTGCAGGAAATTTTGGAAATCCTGTTAAGCTAGTAACTTTACTGGAACAAATATCTGCAGGAAGACATCCACTAGAAGGGTTTAATATAATGTCCACTGCAGGAGATCTGGGCAATGGACTTGATTCACTGGTATAGGTACAGGGACCTCTACGTCTTATGGTGGATTCCAGCCTGCATAAAGGAAGGCAGCAGCTTCCCCTAGAAAGTCCAGTGAAGGAAAGCAGGTTTAACTTGCATCTGGGGATCCTATGGAGCAGGCTGCTGAGGGGATGCTTTGTATGAAGCACTCTTGGGGCTGCACTAGCCAGCTGCAGGTCCCCCAGTAAGAACATAAGAACAGCCAAACTGTGTCAGACCAAAGGTACATCTAGCCCAGGATCCTGTCTTCTGACAGTGGCCAACACCAGTTGCCCCAGAGGGAATGAACAGAACACATAATCATCAAGTAATCCATTCCCTGTCGCCCATTCCCAGTTTCTGGTAAACAGAGGCTAGGGACACCATCCCTTCCCATCCTGGCTAATAGTCATCAATGGACCTATCCTCCATGAATTTATCCAGTTGTTTTTTGAACCCTGTTATAGACTTGGCCTTCACAAAATCCTCTGGCAAAGTGTTCCACAGGTTGACTGTGCGTTGTGTGAAAAAATACTTCTTTTTGTTTGTTTTAAACTTGCTACTTATTAATTTCATTTGGTGACCCCAATTTCATTTGGTGTTATGAGAAAGAGTAAAACACTTCCTTATTTACTTTCTCCATACCAGTCATGATTTTACAGACCTCAGTCATATCCCCCCCTTAGTCATCTTTTTTTCCAAGCTGAAAAGTCCCAGTCTTAATCTCTCCTCATATGGAAACTGTTCCATACCCCTATTCAATTTTCTTGTCTTTTTCTGAACCTTTCACAATTCATCTTTTTTGGGGGGCAGCCACATTTGCACGTAGTATTCAAGATGTGGGTGTACCATGGATTGATATAGAGACAATATGATATTTTCTCTCTATTATCTATCCCTTTCTTAATGATTCCCAACATTCTGTTAGTTTTTTTGACTGCCGGTGCAGAGAACTATTCACAATGATTCCAAGATCTCTTTCTTGAGTGGTAATAGCTAATTTAAACCCCATCATTTTATATGTATAGTTGAGATTAAGTGTTCCAATGTGCAATACTTTGCATTTATCAACATTGAATTTCATCTACCATTTTGTTGCCCAGTCACCCAGTTTTAAGAGATCCTTTCGTAGCTCTTTGCAGTCTGCCTGAGACTTAACTATCTTATGCAATTTTGTATTGTCTGCAAATTTTGCCACCTCACTGTTTGCCCCTTTTTCCAGATCATTTATGAATATGTTGAATAGGACTGGGCCCAGTATAGACCCCAGGTGGACGTTGCTATTTACCTCTCTCCATTCTGAAAATTGTCCATTTATTCCTACCCTTTGTATCCTATCTTTTAACCACTTACCAAAACATCTTATCCCATGACAGCTTATTTTGCTTAAGAGCCTTTGGTGAGGGACCTAGTCAAAGGCTTTCTGAAAATCTAAGTACACTATATCCATTGGATCCCTCTTGTCCACATGCTTGACCTCCGCCCCCGCCCCCACCCCGCAAAGAATTCTAGTAGATTGGTGAGGCATGATTTCTCTTTACAAAAAACATGCTGACTCTTCTCCAAGGAATTATGTTCATCTATGTGTCTGACAAATTTATTCTTGACTATAGATTCAATCAGTTTGCCCAGTTCTGAAGTCAGACTTACTGGTCTGTAATTGCCGAGATCGCCTCTGGAGCCCTTTTCAAAAATTGGCATCACATTAGCTGTCCTCCAGTCATTTGGTACAGAAGCTGATTTAAATGATAGGTTACAATTAGCAATTCTGAAATTTCAGTTAGCAATTCTGAAATTTCACATTTGAATGCCTTCAGAACTTTTGGGTGAATACCATCTGGTCCTGGTGACTTATTATTCCTGGTCTGGGAATTAGGGTCACCCTGGACTGGTGCACAATTAATGTCACTGAAGTCTTTGCTTCCTAGATGAGGCTATTGGCTGAATTAAGCCCTGTGTCTTGTTTGATTAAATAAGTGCCTAATCTTGCAAGGTATTGAGCACCTCCTGTGCGGGATGAAGGTACTCTAATTCACTTCAATATCTGGTGTCTTCAGTGCTCTAGGTGCACAAGAAATACAGGCCATTTGTTACCAGTTACCTTACTTATAGCCTGATATACAGTTCCTTTCAAATTTGATATGGAAAAAATGATCCTTTTATTAAAATCCAGACAACTCAAAATTGATTTGATACTTTTGAGCATTGGGTGAAATCACTTTTTGAGTGACTCCCATGAAGATACTTACATTGGGCTTTTAGTTGTGTATAAAGTAGAGTTAAGACATAGTCTTTATTAGGATCAAATGCACATGTAAGAAATAGCCTTGCTGGGGGTCTTAGCAGGACTTCTTTAATGGAGTTCTGAAGTTTGGTGCTACGTCCAGGTGAACTTTGCTGATGCTTTTGGTTTGAAGCACAGGTAGAAAGTGTGTGTGTAGTGTAAGTCAAACATAGACTTGCAAAGGACTGTCTTAGTTGGTGTTCTCTTGTTTCTCTCCCATAGGAATTAGCCCATTCAGGAAGCCAAATGCTTTGTGAACACTGGGAAGCTGGGACAGTATAATACCAGCAGATATTTCTTATTAGAAAATAGATTTGAAACAATATACAATAGATTGGTCAAAATAGTTCTCATGACACTGAAATTTACAGTTTCACCTATAACATGGTAAAAATTTTTGGCTCCCGAGGACAGAGTTATATCGAGGTAGAGGTGTATTTACAGCATCAACAACATTAGTGGAGTCGTAGTGCCTTTAATTACAATTAATTCATGGATAGAGTACTGGCTAAAGCCCTGGCATTACAAAGAGTCAAGCGTGTGCATAACTTTATGCATGGGAATGGTTCCTTTATATGAACTCTCCTTCCAAAGTTCCTCTTTTTCTTCCTTCTTTTCCAAAACCAACATTCCTCTCTTACCGCATTCTTCTCTCTCTAAATATCCCTTTTCTCTTTCACAAACCCCTAATTTATCTCATTTTCTCCCCCAAATCTCTTCATGCTTCCTCCCTTTTCATGACCGAGTTTGTGCTTGCTGGTCCTATTTCTGGAAGTGATGGTGTGTCTTCATCAAAAAGTTTTTTTCTGTTTTGCAGAATTATCCCTTTATTAGGACTCCTTGGGTCCTTTACTGTTTCAGGGCTGGACTACTACATAGGAAGGAGCTGAAATCCATGTGAGAATGTAAACAGTTAGGGGATTTGATACCTCTCAGATGGAATCAGCTGATAGTCCCTGATGCAAAAGGCTACATTGCTAGATAAACTGAACTTTAAAATTCTTGTCCAGTCATATGGCTGTACTTGTTTAATTTAAACTAGGACAGGAGGAAAAACAGAGAAACACATTTTAATGTTGTAATTATTCTTGCTTCATAAAGGCGGAATGCCTTCCTCTGAATACTTAGCAAGGAGATCTCCTCTTTATCCTACCCCTTAAGCATTAAAGATGCATACAAAGTCCATTTTCAAGATGAATTAAATTCTATATGCACTGTGGGGGTAATTATTTGCTGATTTATATTTGACATTCTTTCTGAATGAAATAATTTGCAGGTGTCTTGTTTGGATTTGGGAAAATGACAAGGTATAAGGACATGTATAAATCCTGTGTCAATAGCAATTATTCATAAATAAGTGACACTATTAAAGATTCCTAAAATGACTGTTAAAATTAAAAGTTAAATTATTTGATTTAAATTATTCTTAATTGTTTTATTCTCAAGCCTACAGTTGTCACATTAAACATTTAATTCTTGTGCTTAAAAAATTAGGACATTTAAAGTTCCATAATTAAAGTTTGCAATGAAATGGACCATAATTATTATATATTTATTCATTAATACACCAGAAAAGAATCCCACATATTTCAAATATTTGCATATCTAGAGTGTCAGAAAACATTAATCACATCACAGTCTGTCTACTTTATGGCTGGTATAGAACCATTACTGGACTATTTTTTATAATTAATCCTCTGGAGGCGCTGTTCTGTTTATTTGGCTAGAAAAAGTTGGTGACTGTCCAAGGGTTATTTATGGTACACAATTTAAGTATAAAACCACTGAGGTCTAGTACACTGGAGAGTATTGACCAGATCATCTAGCTAAGATGCAAGCAGAGTTCAAACGGTTGTATCAAACAGCACATTCTTTAACTAATGGGTCTTGCCTCTGTCTGCATGAGGTCAATGCCTTGTTTATGGATGCAAAAATGAGTTTGCGCTGAGAGAAAGTTCATGATCTATCAAACCTCTGGACTACTTATATTTCTATGCAGGTCAGTTACCTGGACCCTCTTAGGTAGACTTGGAGTCACTAGAGGCAGTCCATATGTGGTGTTGGTGCCAAATCCTGAGCATAAAGGGATCTGAATGTTTGCAAAATGTCATAATCATGCAGAGATCTGGCTTTCTGTACAGCTGCTCGCTATGGTCAAAACCAGCATGGCACGCTCTTTGGACATGTTGCCAGGATGGACCAAAACACACCAGCACTTCGTGCTTTCAAACTCCCAATCAACATGCAAAGGGGTTCACATCCTGACTCTACTTGGGGCTGCCCAGGGGTCTGCCCCAGAGATTCGTGGATCCACAGCATTGAGGCAGATCTTGGAACATCACTACATGATGCCTGGTGCAATGCCATGAACAGTCGTCACCCTCGCTGGCACAATGGTCCACAGTGGACTATGTGTGTGTGTGTGGTGATGATGATGATGATGATGATATCTATATGAGCACAGCACTAAGTATATAATTGGTTTTGTTTAAGTGACCAGAGTATGAGTTTTCATGTTTGTGAATATATTCATTATAATTCAAGGTCCACAATCTCCCACTTTTAGGCTTCCATTTCCTCAACTATCACCTCTCTTCGGAAAAGACCTGCATCTCTCCCTCTCCTGAGTGGGGGTTTTCCAGGCTGCAGTTCCCTACCCATGCTGCAGATTCCCCAGCAAGCCAGGCTGGCTAACCAGGCCTACATCTGCACTTTGATGTCTGTCTGAAGGCTATTAACCATGTAATAGCCAGCAGTTATAAGTTGCCACACAGCTTTTTCTAAGCAAGAACATTTATTCTTAAGAAGAATGCATTACACAGAAAACATTTAAAACCAAGAGAACCTACATGCATGGTAATAAGTTTACCAGAGATCACCCCCCACACACAACCACCACCACCACACACACACCCACATCCAGTGGGGCTCTCGTAGCAGGTAGGCCTTCATGCCCCACAAAGAGGTTTTCCTGTGGTTACAAATGTATAACAGCCTCAGTTCAGAACAAGCACACCTGTGCATAGGTTAGTCTTTCCTTTATAAGGCCTGGGCCTTTGATCTTCAAATGTCAGGAACAGGTAAAGTGAAATGGTCCCTTCCTCAGGGCATAGCTTCAAAAGGCTGTTTTTTTGTATAACCTGGGGGGAGGGGTGGGACATAAGGAGAAATTTTCATTCACTTCCACCTAGATATTTCCCAGGAAATCCACTTCACACTTGTTGTTCCAGACCACCGATCTTGGTTCTCCATTGTTCAATATAGTCCTTTGGTCACCTAGGCCCACAATAATACATAGCCTTTGCCTTTAATATAATGATATTAAAGATGAAATAAGAGTTTGTTTAACTTTAAAGTAAGGATATTACAGGAAATTGCCACATCACATTTCAGACCACAATTTTTGTCTTTTTGTCTAAGTTCTCTGCCATTGCTGCTCCCCTGAATAACTGACCCACTGCTTTAAACATTTTGTGACACACAAGATACCCATAGGACATGGTGCCAAGTGTTCATTTAGGCACCAGTTGGGGAATTGCTTCTGCATGTCTGCTGGGGTCCACCCACAAGAAGTCAGTTGTAGCTGTGCTTTATACAGTTAAAACTAATACTCTTGGTTTTCTAAATTCCTTAGCACTTACTTAGTCCTTATCAGATTTCAAGGTCATGATGCTGGCCACATCACTCCTTTGGGTGCTGTTGACCGACATGCCTGAAGTGATCAGCTCAATGAGCCATTGGCTTGGGGCAACATTGACTTTGACCCTCTCCAGGCTCCCGTACGCTTCTCAATTCCCCTCCCACTCACAACTTTCCACAGTGGGGAGTTACATTGGTAGCACTAATGAAAAAGTATCTAAAGCACACTCCTTTCAGACATAGAGACACTTCCTTGCTCTAAACCTTGCCTTAGAAGCCTCCTGACTCTCTTTAGCTTATGACTCACTTGCTCTGTAAAGTATTTTATGACCCAGTGTATTGCTGTGTAAAGAGCCAAATATATTGCATGGTGTATGTGTATGCTGTATACATAAATATATAGTATGAAATCTGTTCCATACCATCTTTTTTATTGTTTCTTTATGGTGGTTTTTACAACAGACAGACTTTTTATTGCCTGTTTTATTGGTACTCATTTTTCCCCTATAGCTATATTTTATAGATTAAAAGGTGATCGAAATAAAAAGGACACATCTGTGCTTCCAAAACAAACAAAACAAACAAACAAAAAGACCCCACACCACAAGAAAAAAACTGTAGCTCTTTTTCAGCAAGGAATTTGTGAAGTTTTATTAAAGTATGTAACAAAGTTATCAGGAGACAGATGTTAAAACTGATTCCTTGCATTCTTTCATTAATAGACTGCTAACAAATATCAGTGCATTAAATAAAGGAATTGGGGCATGTAATTGTATGTAACATTCATATACAATGACATTTAATTCTAAAAAGGGAGGGACACGGATGGCTCAATCAATTATGTTTGCATTTTTTCAAATGAAATCACTAGGAACAGGTGGGTGGGACTTGCTGTTTTCACACTATAGTGAACTCAGAAGGAACACGTTGAGGATGTTTTTGGTGTAGCTTGATGGCTACAGAGTGAGTTAGAGCTGGATCCTGCTTTATGAACTCAAGCAAAACTTCTACTGATGTCACTGAGAGTCCTGTTTACCAAAGGATTGCACTATCTGGCTCTTTGTTATAGTGCAAAGTTATGAGGAGTTTTGACTTTGGTTTTGGTTATTTTATACAAGTGTAAGATTTTACACAGAAGTTCTAAGAAAAGCTTCAGAAAAACAAATCTTCTTGCCTTTTCTTTGCTTTCTAAAGAACCAGTGGATGGCTTACCTTTCAATCAGAGCTAGAATGGGAAACTGAGGAGAAAGCACACAAAAGTGTGCGGTCCTCCCCCTATCCGCACAAATGCTTGCGGGATCTGTGCCTCCCGCTCTGTTATGGCCATTTCAGCTGAACAATGGGGCAAAGGCTGCACTGACAATCTTTCCATCTCTTGCCTGCTGTTATTCATTTCAGAAGTGCTGGATATATTTTAACTAAAGCTCTCCCAAAGCTCAGACAAATATCTGTGATGGTTTGTATTTATTGTTATGGCAAAAAAATGTTGTGGCCTCTCCAGGCATAAGATTCAGACTATAAAAAGTTCAGCTTTGGCAATATCTCTCTGGAGAAACTCAGAACAATGCACAACCTGGTTCTGCTTAATCTGAATATCTCACTTTTTGAATTTATTTACTTCAAATTATGTAAAAATGATTTTGTATAATCATGGTGCATCATTATTCCATTGTTCCAGAAAAAAAGGCAATTGGGATTTTTTTGTATGTGTGTGTGCTTGCTGTCTGAAGTTATAAGTTGGTCCTCTGCAGATCCCGTAGATCCAGGGTGACTATTGAGACAGGAACTCCCTAGCCTGATCTAACCCCACTGAAGTCAATAGGATTCTTTCATTTGGATCAGGTATTTAGAGAGAAACCTTCTCTTCCTGACCACCTCAGTGCAATTTTGCCCAAGGGGTTCTAGCTATTTAAATTGGGAAAATACATTGGCTTAGCTGGGGCTTTATCCATAATGGCTATTTGTTATATGTCGCCTGCCCTGCCCACAGTAGTATTATTTATTTAAACAGCACTCAGAAGTCTGTTAGCTGTCTTACTGCACAGGAAAGTCATGTTTCTTGCTCCCACAGGGTTTACAGTCTAATTTCACAAATAACACAAAGGGCAAAGCAAGCAGGTAGGAGGGCATGGAGAAGAAAGGCTCAAGAGTATGAAGATTATAGTATATTATCTGTGCAGACTTTAACATATGATAAATACATCAAATCGTGTTGCAATCCATAAAGCCTGTTAATATAGTTATACAATGGTTAATCAGCTATTGGAAACAACGTTATATTTAGAAGGTTATATTTTAATCACAAAAGTAAGTTTGCATGGGCTATTACGTGCTTTACTCTCTTTCTATTGAGTACATTCTGGCAACAAAAAATAATATAAACCCATTCAAGGTTATGTCAATGGATGTATGGATGTATTTTCAAGTGCCTACCCACTTAAAAAATCAAGTCATGTTTTGTTCATCTGTTTTAAAACTTTAAATATCACAAAATACTGTTAGCCGAGGCTCTGGTTTGACTGCTTTGGAACAACCAGAGAACCTGCCAACATATGGTTCACATGGATATTAATTTACCTTCCAGCCATTTTCTTGTGAAAAGAGTTACTCTATTTTGCAAACAACAGTTTGCCTCTTCAGTGTTTGGGGACTGAAGTAATGTGTGTATTGTTTACAATTGTATTATGCTTTCGTTTCCATACATATCTATTACCTCAGTTGAAAACTGCAGTTTAAAACTATTGCAAAAATATCTAAACTTTTCACTCCCCTTTTTGTATTTCTTTACATGTATTGGCCTTGAGCATCAAACTCCTAATGCAATATGCATCCACTATGAAACTCTGGAGTCTTCAAAAGTGAAGCACTACCTATTAAATGCACATAATTTGGGAAGTTAAGGAAGGTCACTATTTCAGGGCACTGTCAAAGATCTGCTTCACTTTCTCATGGATCCCAAACCTATTACTTCTACAGAGAGCCTGTTATCAAAACAAAATGTCTCAATTTTAATTCCTGAGAGATCCTTAGCAACATTTCCCTCCTCATTTTAATTCCATGCCATTAAATCCTGTAAGTGAAATGTGAATGGACTTCCTGACCTTGAAGAGAATGTGTAATTGGACAAAATTCATAATACATGTTGGTAAATCTCTAGTCACTTAACAAGGAATAAATTAATAAATATCTATATTAAACTTATACCTGATACAAATTGTTTTACTTTAAAAACTTGTCTAATATGGCAACATATATTTCTAAAGTAAGAACACACAATGTGGCATATATTTGTATGTGCTGGGTGGAACTGGCTTAGCCTGGTGGGCATTCAAAATAGCTAGGTATGGAAATATAGAGCAACACCTTGATGGGTACTTGCATACTGCTGAGGTTTGGGAACATGTTTGACCATTTAATATAATAGGACACCTTGAATACTCTGGAAAGCAGATAGCTGTAGGTTAGTTCCATACATAAATGCCCTATTTGAAAGGCATATGCCAAGTGGTACATGCTATGCATTCCTATATTTTAGGAACAAACAATAGTGAGTGGCACCACATTTTCCTGTTTTGGAGCAAGACATATGGGAGAAATTTTCTATCTTCTAAACCACTAATTTTAGGTGAATTGGCTACATGACCTTCTGAAAGAATCCAGCATCAATATGAAATTCTAGGTTGCTGATAGGAACCTGCTAATGTGTTCCCCTAGTCATATAAGGATGCCTGTCCATCCCTTAGGTCCCCTTCTTTAGTTAGAGTTCTACATCATCTGAAGTGGAGTTTCTTTTGTGCACAGTGTGACCTTCACATTTAAGCCACAGTTGAGACGGATGAGTTTAGTGTGAGGGTGCACTGAGATGAAAAATCTCTCGTCTTTGGGAAAACAATTTTTTTTATACACTATAATCCCTGTATTTGCAACCTGGGTGCATTTACAGAAGGATCTTTTTACACTGCAAATGAGAGTCTTAATTTCCAAATCTGCACCACACGGGTAGATCTGTCTGGAGGACTTTTTCCATAGAATTCAAAATCTGGAGGTCTTTGCCTGTTTGTGTTCCTGCCTTACCATCTCCCTCACTGATGGGACTCATCTTGCAGTCTCAGCATCCCAGAAGTCTTTACCCACAAAAATCATACTTGGATTACTTAAAGGTACAGTAGCTCTTTAGTATTGCATAATAATCTTGTACCCTGTAGACTATTTCCTCATAAATTCTGTAGTTTTAAGGATGAATTAAGCTACAGAAAGCTATCCACATGCGCAGTTACAGGGCTAACTACATCTCTGACCCCTCTCACAGGGGTAAGGTCTCATGTCTTTGCCTGGTTTGGACAAATCATGCAATTCTCCAACTCTTAGACTGAATCCCTGGTCTATAGTACACTGTGTATCAATTGTATTTACCCAGTAGGCCCTACTTGGTTTGGGAGGCTGACCAATGAATAACTAAACTGACCAAAACAGTGAATCAAAACAGCCTTCTTAAAACAAAAGTATTATTTATTTAAACATAGAAACAAAGCATGACATGAAAGACAAAAGGCATTTTAACAGCTGAAGATCAGGGAGACCCCAGTAGATCTAACTTATCTCAGAACCCACTTGACCAGCTCTGGGTTTTCAGCCTCAAAACAAACAAACCAAAGAAACACTTTTGATTTCCCCACCCAGGGACCAAGTCCCGCCTGGGAGAAACATGTCCGCCAGGCCCAGCAGGAGGCTGAGCCAGAGCATTAAATTAAATGACTCTTGGAGTCTCTCTCAAGCATTTGCTGACAAAGGTATATTAGGATTGACCTCCTCCTTTCTGAGTGCATTTCCTGAAAATGATGCTATTGAATCAATTCAATATATACATACAGTAATCACAATCTGCCAATCAGGATATAGTATTAATAAATTATAGTCCAAATCCATCAGTATCTATAAGTGATATTTATTTCTCTCCTGCTTTACCCTAGCCTCTGCCTCAGAAGTGCCTTACCTTCCCTCATCCACTCAAACACCTTTCTTAGTCCCACGCTCATCCTCTTGTGTCTAGTTCTTTTTCCATTACCTTTAAGTATGCCATTATCTTTGCTATCCTAACAAAACCCAAACAAACAAACCCCACACTTCTTGACCTCAGCTGTATCTCCAGGTAGTATCCCACCTCCTTTCCCCATCCCTTCACCTCCAAAGCTCCTGAATGTAGTTTGTTCTTATACCTCCACTTTCTCTCTCCTAACTCTCCACTTGATCTCCTACCTGCTGGCTCCCATATTCTGCAACCAACACTCACATTTCCAGTTACCTCAAAGTTTTATAGTCTCCTTTGCATTCTTAGCCTTCTCAACCTGCTCTTCTCAGTACAATTGACCACACCCTACTATTGCCATCCTCCTTTCGTGACTTAGTGTTACAATACCTAGTCCCTCCATGCAAAGGGATGTTAAGAAAATAAAAGCCACACTTTCATTCTTCATCTGTGTTTTGCCCACAGAGACCCTGGCCCATCAAGGTAGTTAAGCATGGGACTAACTTTAAGCATGTGAGTAATCCCATGACTTTAATGGAACTACTCATATGTTTAAAGTTATGCTGACCTCAAGCAGCTTGCCAAATCAGGGCCTCAAAATGTATGTCTTCAGAGTATGGACCTTGTGCTTCTATGTAACTGAAAGATTAAGTGACAGTTTTGTTTAAAATCTGCAATGCATATCTTGTTCTAGGCAATTTATCTCAAGCTTCATTGGTTCCTGTTTGCAAACATGCACATTTCCTTCAGGCTCAGAAGCTTAAATGATACCTTTTAGACCATTCTTCAGAGTGAGTCTAATGGCCACTTATGGCTAATCATAAAGCACAAACATGGAAGGAAAATTGCAGAAAATTCCTATGTGAACTTTAAGAGGCATGTTCATGAGCTGGCTAAAATAGTGTTCAGCGGTCAAACTTTGCCTATATAGGAAAATAGCATGAGGTCCTTGGGGCATAAGATTATACAATATGTAGAATTTACCACACAGTTCATAAGTAGTCACTGAAAAATAAAATACTGTACCAAAAACCAAATGCTTCCTTGGTTAATTTTTTAATTTAAATGAAAGCTTTATCAAAGGAAGGATGGGATATAGTTAGAAATATCTACTCAAATCTAAGGAAATTCTTCTCTCTGCTTGTGATTAGATATTTCACTGGCAACACATGATTATTTGCACTTGCTCTGTCAAAGTAAAAAAAATCTAGTTTGATATTAAAATACTTATTTGAATATTGACCATATATCCACAAGACTCAATCCAGACAGATTGTTGAGTCTGCAGGGTGAACATTGTCTGATGTTAATAAAATACATACAGATACATTCCTAACTGTCAGCCTCTGGAGCTGGTTTGTTAATTTAACACTTGAAGAAATCCAAGGCAATTTGTGGCACTGAAAGCTAAGGGAAGCACACTAATATTAGAGTTTCATATCAGTAGGAAATCAGAGATATTAGCGTCTATATTTTATGCTTTTAAAGTTACCAGCATTTTGGTTAGTTTGAAACCTTTCTGTACTTAGCACAAATTAATGTTCTTTGGTTTTTGCTGTAGCTGTTGCGAGGCAAAGAAGTGAATATTTAATGTAACTGTTTTTTCCATTAACACTTCAAATAACTGACCTTCTATTATAAACTTGACTGCAGTCATTGTAGTTCCATGCTAGCAGCTCCTATTGCTGCAACTAAAGCCAGCTCATACTACCGTTCCTGCCTCCTTTCCTCACCTCCTCTCTGTTGTGCTTCCAGAGTTGTGAGGCACCTTGCTACTACTTGCCCTTAACATGAGGGAGCTTTGTCTATGCCTACCAGAGGTCATCTCTCCAAGTCCACCAGCCACAGGCAACACAAGTATTCCCTTCTCAGGCCTGAGAAGGAGGGGCTGGGTGGGGAAACCTTGGCTGCCGGTGGGTAAGCATCCACTAATTTTTTCCATGGCTGCTCCAGGCCTGATTCTGCATTGAAGA
The DNA here is from genome assembly GCF_016161935.1 of Mauremys reevesii. NCBI lineage: Eukaryota > Metazoa > Chordata > Testudines > Geoemydidae > Mauremys > Mauremys reevesii. Next base: position 82,783,537 of record NC_052627.1, on the reverse strand, counting down.
CCATTCATGCAGATCTTCTTAACACCTATGCTTAGCCCCACTTAAGTCAGGAGAGTTCCCCCTCATAAGTGTTCTTCAAGCAGCAGTGGAGGTAAGAGGCATTTCAATTTCAAACCCTGACATTACTATTTATGCAGTGTAATCAATGTGCATCACACATTATAGGCTATCAAAAAGATCCTTGTCCTCATCTAATTCTTGGGCTCTTCTTGATATTTCCTGACATTTTTCTTCTCTTCCTGGCAGAATTTTTTTTAATGTATTTGCAAATGGTGAGTAAGGAAAAAAATAATGAAATGGAGTATGAAACCTTAAAAGCCCGATTAGCAACAGTACATATAGCACTATTACTAACTACAATGATCTCAAAATGATATTGTTTTCTTTCTTGTGTTTCTTTATCTTTATTTCCACTGGAGACGAGTTATGCTCACTAATCTAATAAGAAGTGAACATGTCCCTTTTTAAAAAAAAAGGCTAGGCAAAAAATTAGATGATAGAAAGTTGTTCTACTGAAATTAATAAACTCCACATTCTAAGACAAATATCCTCAAGCCATTTGTTTAAACAAGCATTGAGTTTAGCAGTACTATGCCATAACATGATACTCCAAATTAAACTTTTGCATCTCAAGTGACCTTTATAGCAGTTTTACAGTTCATAAATTCTTTACAATAGTGCTCTGTGGAGTAGTTTTAATAAATCTTGATTGTGCTATAACATTTACAGCATATACTTGAAATGGCATTTCCAGTCCTAACACACAAAAGTATGGGAATGATTCTTCTATCCCATATGGAGACGTTTGCAATAGTATTCATGAAATAGAGGCAATTCCAGTAATGAGAAAAAAAGACCACACATTACTGTTACTACCACAGAGGAAACCTGATCAATATAGAAGTGAGATGCTCTTGATGTTTCTCAGTGTAGAATGCAATCAGCAGGATGCAACTCCTGACTACCAGTGGGAAAATTCACTTTGGTTGTGGAGTTCTCGGACTACTCAACAAGGCTAGGGAGGGAAGAGATTATGGTATGTTATTTAAGAAACAAAGGTTACAAAAATGAGTCCCAAAGTGAGAGAACTATATGGTCTATTTCCTACTTGTATATATTCTCCTTATGATATTAGATTAACTATGTCTGTTGAGTCTGAATTTGTTCTTTTAGGGCAATCCATCCGGAATTTAAAGGTTGGAGAATAGATTACATTGGTTTTATTAAATGTATTTTTATTAATTTATTTAAGGTAGTATTAAAGGGATTTCATTGCAGCATCCAATTCAAAATTGCCTTATGTTGTTTAGACCCTCTATGGATTTGTTCCAGCCTCTCTCTCTTCTCCCTGCCCCCTATTTATCTAACATAGCCTTCCCCCCCCCGGCCCGACCATTTTTCCATGCAGCCCTGTTAACTTAGATCTTATCCTCTGCAGCTTCAGTGCTTTGGAACACCTTCTGAACTTCTACCTCATCAGCTGCATTCCACAACAATATTTGACTGGAAATGTATCTTCCCAGACTCCTAGTTTGTCTCTCATCAGTTTACACTTGACAGCAAGTAGCACCCGCTCTAGTTAAGGTGGATCTTCAACTTACACTAACCCTTGATCCCTGTTCAAGTTGCTCATAACTTCTACAAAATTTCTTTGGGGCTGACATTTCCTATGTGTGGCCTTAGGCCAAAGTTGATTTTTATTGTTGTTGTTGTTATGAGAACAAGAAAAGGAGAAGAAAAATAACCTTACCCTTTTCACATGTGGTCTGATAAGACATTGTGCTCAGATAATTCAAAATGTCTGAAACTATTAAAAAAACCAACCTTTCCAACTTGACTTGCTCTGTAAATCACTGATGCTAAAAAAACAAGCTGATATTGAAGAAAGTTAGTTCAATGGTTTTAAAAGTTATGAAATTTAAAGTCAGAATTAAGACTTCCACAGATTTTACACATTGTTAAGTGCACAGTTGTTAGGAATGCACCAGGTAAGGATGAAATTGTTAAAGACACCCTCAGATAGGGAAGTCCTATTGTATCCCTGAAACCAGCACAACCTCCAAGCTCTTCCTGCCAATCCCACTAGTTCACAAAATGTACCATGTTGTGTATAAATTGGGGCAGAGACAGGTATTTATTGATTTGTATGTCATCATGAACACCTAAGACACTATAAAAATGAAATATTGATTCTTAGGTGCTCATTCCTTAAGTGTAATTTTGCATGATATAGATCTTGTTAAAGGTGGTGTTTATAAAAGAAGTTGAAAATCAAATTGCAAATATTTTACATCAGGAACACAGGAAAATTTTGTCAGAGATTGTAGATGTCAGGATCCACAGAAAGTGACTGAAGCAAAACATCCTTTAGGGAAAGTCACCACAAAGGATCTCACAGGAAAATATGCTAAGTAGGATTGATAAGTTTGGGTGGAAGGCATTGTTATTGGCATTAGCACTGTTGTTTTGTAGCAGCACTTGGGCACGAAGTCTTAAATGACCTCTCCCTCTTTAGGGAAAACAAAAACTAAACTGATGTGAAGGGTCTGATCAGAGATTCAGAGGCCAGAAGGGACCATAGTGATCATCTAGTCTGACCTCCTGTATAACACAGGCCATAGAAATTCCCCCCCAGAATTTCTAGAACTTATCTTTTTAGGGGGGAAATTGCCTGGGATTGTGAATCCACCACAACCTTATTGAATTGTTCCACTGGTTAAATTACCCTCACTGTTAAATATTACACTTTATTTCCAATCTGAATTTGTCTAGCTTCAACTTCCAGACTTTGGATTGTTTTATGTCTTTCTCTGCCAGACTGAAGAGCCCATTATTAAAATATGTGTTCCTTATGTAGGTACTTGCTGACAAATCTCATAGTCCTGAGATCCTTACTGAGATAAAACTCCTAGGTTTCAGAGTTTAGGCAAGTGGGCAGCTTTCATATTATAAATATTACAGAGGTGGCTAGGTGCCCCAAACAAAAATGAAGCACCACTGTGCCATGTCCTGTACAAAGTAAGAGACAAACCCCACCCTGAAGAGCTTACAGTTAAATAGACAAGGCAGGAAGAGAAACTGAGGCACGCAAAGGTAAAGTAACTTGCCCCAGGTGAATGGCAGAATCATGAATATAACTCACATCTGAGTCCCAATCCAGTGCCTTATCTATTAGGCCATGTTTCCTTTATTCCAGGACCTCACTAAAGGTTTAGAGCCAACTTTTGTCCTTATTTACACCCCACGCAATCCCATTTACTTCACTGATCTCATTGGAGTTTCAGGAGGTCAGAATTTGGCCAAGAGGGATTGAGCAATTCAACCCTCCCCCCGCCAGAGTTGGTGTCTTTGGGTAAAATCCTCTCCCAGAGCCAACTTCTAAGCATACCTGAATTGGTTAACTTTTTCCATTTCCTGTTTTACATGGTCAAGCCTTAACAAAAAGGACAAAAACCTGCCTCAGAGTCACACAGCAGTGCAGAGGAGCAGAGCGGTGTCATCTGTGTGCCTGAAGAGGAACCATCCCAGCAGCACTTACTGTGCTCCTGTTTCATTCTACCTTCTTTCCATACTCTTTCATTCTCTCTTTCTACTGTAGATCTTGAGGGATGAAAAAGCCTATTTTCCCCCTCGCACCTCATATCTTCCCCTCTCCCCATTTTTGGTTACATTTTCTCCCTCACCCGCCTCTCAGTTTTGTGAGGTCTCCGTACCTGCCCTATATTGCCTTTTAATTTTTAACTCCTGTCCTAGGTTTTCCCTTGTCATGGTTTCCCCACATCTTCTCTCCTCTTCATTCTTACTACCCAGATTGCTGAAGGAATTCCATAAATAGGCCATTACTCCAAGCATACAGCTGACTGCATATAGACAACAAAAGCAAAGACTTTTTTTAAAAATCACATGTTCCCAAAGTAATTAACACACTGCAGATTCTCAGTCACAGTTTAAGGCCATAAGAGACCACTAGATCATCTATTCTGACCTGTACATCACAGGACATTACATTTTACCAAGTTACTGGGCTGAACACATGGGTAACTTGTGTTTGCCTAAGGCATATCTTCCAGAGAGGCAGCCACTATTGATTAAGAAATCAGTAGATGCAGATTCTACCACTTCCCACGGTAGTTTGTTGAGATTTATTTCAAATATTGTACCTTATGCAGTGAAAAAATTGTATTTCCTTCTTTCCCCCCATGTCTATTGTTAATACCACAGCATTGTCGTGGACACCACAAATATAGTAGAAAACATGAAATTGACTATTAACTGTGGAAAAATCTGATATTCAAACTTCCCAGAAGTTCTTCCTCTGCCCCCTTATTGTCCATACACACAAAATGTTCGAGACATGGGAATATGACTGAGCTCACTTGGGTAGGGATGAGAATGTAGAAGGCAGGTGAGTGATGCTTTGTCAGGACACAATTGGCAGAATCAAAGTAATATATTCAGAGGTGGTGATACAGAAACACTAACGAGAGCTGTGAATGTTTGAAGACAGTTTAGGGTCAAGGATGAATTTCTGGATCCAGGAACAAAGTTAAGCACCGAGTTAAGTATGAGTGGAAAGTGAGGGCTAAGGAGGAAGAATTAAGACCCTGATCCTGGAAGATCTCAGTAGAAGGAAATTTTGGTGTGACTAAGCAGCACTCACTGTCTCATCCACAAAGAAAAATATTGCTATTCCCAAATAGTTTTAAAGTGTCTTGTTTACTGATTTGGGAGATGGCAGTAGGTGACATCCTAGTTCTCTTAAGTTCTTGACAGTTCCCCCCCCCTTTCCTCCATTACTGAATAGTTTAGTTTTCCCTAAAGAGGAAGACATCGGCTACCCTGCTTGTCCAACAGAAGTCACTTCTTTACACATGTCTGACAGACTGTAAAGCAAGACATTGTCTAGAGTGTAAAATTGTCTAGGCAGATAAAAACAGATTCTAAATTTGGAAATATGTCTGCCTGCTCTCAATCAGACATTGGAAGTGGGGACAGGTCATAAGTCTGATGTTAGTTTTGCAGTATATGCAATTTCCCAGTTGATCATAAGAAGAATGATGTATACATTTCCATATACATATTAGAAAGCCAATGAGTTAGATTCTGCTCTGTTGAAAGGCATGTGACTGAAAGAGATGTTTGCAATTAAACCAGTGTAAGAAGAAATGAATCTTTTTTGAAACAGGGAAAGAATTTACAACTGTTAAATGTTCCCCTTAATTGTTTAGATAACACTCTATACTTGCTTAGAAGCAAGCTAGTCACACAACACAAAACTAGGACCTAATTTTGTAATTGATACACAAATTCCAGAATATTTCACTTTGATTGACATTAATTTATTAATGGAAATTTGTTGCATTTTTCAACAAGTTAGTTGCCAATTCTTTAATTTTTAGAACTTTTCAAAGTAAAGCTCTACCAATTTAAAAAGTGAGTGGAAATTCTTCATTTCTTAATGCATAGAAATATATCTGAAACCTTCCAAAGCACTATTGTGTTGATACTGACCACTAATTGAGGTGTTTAGAAACTTTAGTGTTGTCCATAATGTAGTAAAAATGGACTTATCAATAAAGTCATATGATTTTGGAATGTGTAGTACATGAGTGATGGCTCAAATGAGAAAAGGATGACCTAAGTAAATGTGATCCTATATGAATTTTCATGCAGGATTACATCTACTTAGGTCATCCTTTTCTCCTTTGAGCCACCACTCACGTACTACACATTCCGACATACACACAAAAGAGGTCTAACAAATATGGATAGTCTACAATAATGTTTTTTTACTTTTACATACAACATATCCTAAGCCTGATTGACAAGTGTTTTTATTGCTTAATAGTGCAGAACTCAAAATCTGAATAGTGGAAGATTTTACCTGATGGATAGTAAACATTTACCTTATTTTATATAGTAAAATATTTTGAACCTGGATGTTCTGGATTTAAACCATTGCTTTGTGACAGAGTATGGTAATCACTCGGAAGGAAAGAGCCCTAGGAAGACAGCTATCAGAAGGTTGATGTAGAAATAGATCTTGATATTTTTAGTAAAGCTTTTGAATATTATCAACTCAAAGAAAAAGAAAACCCAGCTGCCAATATGGTTTGCTCCTTCCCCTTACCTTTATTCTATTAAAGAATTCCATGTTTCTTGCCTGGGGGAAAAATAATTATTTTCACCATTCTGAGATATATATGAATCCAGGAGAAGCATGCAGTACTTACCAGTAGATGCTATTTTGGATCATGTGAGTGGTAATGCATATAACCTCACACAACCATTGAAATGAATTCCTAAAGTGCCAGCATTAGGCCACAGTGTTTATGTCTGATATCTTCTAACTCCTTTGTTTTTTCTGTCTTTACTGCCTCTTATGCAAAAATACTATGCAAACCTGTCTCCCTCTCCCGCATCCCTGACTCCCAAAAGCCCCACACACGGTATGGTAAAATGGAGGGTGTAATAAAAATGCTCTATAATTGAAAGATCTGTATTTATCTAAGCAGTCAATAGATAGTATTTAAGACTGTTGTTCCTGAGTTTTGTAGGACCTATAATACTTGTGCTACAGAGGTAGCTCATCGGCGAAAGTGAGACAGAGCCAAGGTACTATAAAGCTAGTCTCCAGGGGCCTAGTTTTCTTTTCTTTTCTTTTCTTTTCTTTAAGTTTTTGCCCTTATTAAAAAAAAAGTGTTGGCATAAGGCTTAAGCTTGCTAAGGAAATTGGCCTAGAGGGGTAATGATGGTATAGGATGCTGATTTTGTTTGTTTGTTTGTTTAGGTAAAATAATGGGATTGAAAACAATCAAAATACTGTATGTTGATATGTAATGTATTCCTGAATTGTGTCTGGTTCCACTTTCCTCATTGATCTCATCCATGGCAGATCTACGTGCACAACAAGCATGACAAACAGATCCTGCAAAGGTTTGTGCACATGCTTGATTTCACACAAGTGAATAAGCACCTTGGGACTGCTCATGTCTATAAAGTTAAGCACATACCTAAGATGAGTGCCATAAAGGCCGTTTCCCCTCCTTCCGCCCACACTTTTTTAGCTAAACTTAATCTTAAAGTCCGCAACTATTCCATTTAGTGCTATTTCAAATTCCTGGCTCTTATGATATCATTCCTAGAAGTGCTATATTTGAAAGTGATACTGCTGGGAAAGATATGGCAGCACTGGGTATGCAGCCAAACCATCCTATAATTTACACTATATGTAATATAGTAACATTTTGGGGTTCAACCCAGACCAATAAGAGGCTGTGTCATTGACTGCCCTGCAACCCTGGATGCCTTAGAAGTTCTTCTGCCACAGTTCACATCATGGACACCAACAGCCAGCAGACAAGCATGCAGTTCTCTGAGTGTGTGTGTGCTGTATGGCCCTGGTTCAGCACTCTGACCCCAGCAACACAACAGCCTCACCCTAGTATCCACCAGCCTTGGTTACTTCTTTCAGGGTGACCTCAAAACATCCTCAGCATTTAATTTCCCCAAAACTGTCTGCCCTGGAGTGTGCCCTCTCCTAGAATACACCGAAGGAAGAGGGGCCATTGCTCTTTTAAAGAGGCAAAAAGCACAGCATGTTACTTTAACTGGAGTTAACAATCACTTCAATTTCAAAGCACTGGGTTGGTTTAGATTAAGTAAAACAAGTTTATTTATTCAAAATTATTCATAAAGCAATAGGTCTTAAGTGAGTTCTGGTGCAAGGGACAGACAAAAAGTTACAAACAAAAGTCAAATACACAATGGCTGAGATCTAACTTAAACTACAGTCTTTGTTCAAAGTAGATTTCTTACCAATTTGTCTTGTTTCCAGCCATGGCTGACTTTCCCCACCCCTCAGTCAGGGCCTCCCACAGAAGTACAAGGTGTTGGCTTCCCTTCTCTTTCTAATTAAAAGACCTTTGCCTAAGCAGGTCTCTCACTTATATCCAGTTCCCAAAGACTTCAACCACCTTGGTAGAAGGGCCCAGCTTTCTCAGCGTGCAAGAGCTCTAGCCCCTGATGGTTATCCTGTGATGGATGCCAGGATGGCTTCTCCTCATATCTTCCCAAACCTCACTGTTTTGTCCCCAGACTCAGGATGGCCTCATGCTGTTCTTCCTTTCCTGTGGGGTTCCCATCCCCCTGCTGATTCATATGTAAATAGGGTTTCTATTGTTTTTTATCATACCTTGCTTAATTAAGCTGCCTTCCCTCCTGTGTGGGAGAAAGCCTGTTTCTTCCTTTACTCGGTCACAGACTTTAAATCATAATCCGTGAGTTTTCATATTTCCTCATACAGTATTAATATGTTTTACAGTAAAAATCATCAATGTTTTATTAGCTTTCACAAAATACCTTGTTCAATATACTTTTGTATACAATATTCTGTATTAGAAATCAGTTGATTAAATTACTTACCATTTGAGGTTTATCCCCCTTCCCCATCTCTATAGTCCAATAAACCACCTAAATGTATCAGGAGAAAGTTCCTTTTCTCCTCCTAGGGAGAGATGATATGTAGTCTGGTGAAAACTTCATGCTATTTCCTCGCTCACAGGTGGTTGACGCATCATTACCTCCTCCCCTTGTTAGCTTGATTTTTTTTTTTTTTTGGTAAGTGCACCTTCATTATCTCTGCCTGACAGCCAGGCTAGTCAGACAAACAAATGCACATTCCTTTGGCAAGCAATTCACAAGCCCTGTCTAGACAAACAATTCTAGCACATATCCATAACTTTGTACAAATCCCATATATACACATCATGCAAGAACATTAATGATCAGTGAGTTTTCCAGTGACCTTACATGATGATAATGTTTAGATGTAATGATGAGTAGTCAGACCTGACAAGAGTTGCTGACACAGAGTAAAGAACCCTCCCCCATAGGCCTGTGTGTCACATATATTTAAACATATACCTTAAATACAATGCACATTGATATTCTAAAGGAAATGTTAAAGACCATACAACTAACTTGCTCACAGAAAATCTTATTTTATTGTCTTAGTTGCTAATGTTAGAAACCTGCTTTAAATTGAACAAACTGATTCAACTGTCCAGTTGAATCCTATGAATTTATCTAAAAACAAAATTGATCAAAAAGATATTTTTGACCAGGTTCCTAGTATTTGAGAGGCATACAGCACAAACTGAGTTTGTGGAATCATAAAGGCAGCATAAAGCTCACCTTTTCACTCCACTCATCCTTGGGCTGCTCAAGACACAGGTGGTTCCCTCAGCATAAGTTAATTCCCCCAAAGGACCAAAATTACAGCCAGGGATTGGTTTAGTGTAGGCGAGTGTTGTCTACATCATCTTTCCTCTAACTACATACACTGGCAGCAGGAAATCACACAGGAGCCTCTACATTATGTAAGAATCCCCTTATAAGGTGATCCTCCCAGGGCCAATATGCTAGCTCTGTCGACAGAGTCTATCAATGATGCACTGCATTGGATGCTTTTATTTTAAACCACCAGTTTCAATTTATATCAAGTTCATCTTTGTCCAAGTAGAAAGTGCATACAGATTAGAACTTTTTGCAAATATCACAAGGGCAACTCTGGGAGGCATGACCACTAGGAGATAATCATGTCCCTGGAATGTTGCAGGTCTGATCTCTGTTTTTCATAAGAATACCCTAGTGTGATTATCTCATGATAACTGCCCCCATCCTGGGTGATAGAATCAAGAAATGTAGGCTTTATCAGACTCATTTTCTTCTAGACAGAATGGATGAAGTCTTGAGAAATCTAGATAGCATCAGTTAGGAAACTTTAAGATAATACTAATACTAAATAAGGCAGGTGTTTTGTAATAAATTTGTCTTCGTGGGGTTCTCTTCAGTAGAAGAGAGTTCTCAGCTCATCACAAGAAGCATATGGCACCATGCAACATTAGGTCCCCAAAGTTCTTCTACTTTTCAAATTTAAATTGGGAAATGAACATGTATGGAACAGAGAGTCATATCATCTATGAATAATTCAGATCAAAGAGATATTCCATTGAGATGATGTTATCTAATATACCAGGAAATCTGTCCAGATTTGACATGCATTTTCAAATGCAAGTAACACCCTTTACTGCATCATAAAATTTCCAACAGCACACTGGAGCTAAACATAAATACTGTATTGCTTTCTTTCAGCTGGGCACTTTATATTCATTGTGACAGTGGGTAATACAGTTTCCCCATGTAGAAACCACTTCCTATTTTATTTCAAGTTTCCTTTCTCTTCCTTTTGAGAGGACAAACTGACTTTGGCAAGGTCTTTCTCAGTACTGCAACAGATTTCGAAACACCAAACATTCCCTGAATAGAACCATTAGCAAGAACTTCAATTGCTCATTGCTGTGGGGCACCTGTTTCCCAATTCAAAGGATTATAAAATTGAAAGGTACCACTGTTGACTTTAGTACATATGAACTGTGCAAATAGGTCTGATCCTTCTGCCACTGAAGTCTATTGGGGTGAAATCCTGACCCCAAATGCTAAGCTTCCATTACAGTGAGTCTGGGATTTCATCCTTGCAGTTTTGCCATTAACTTCAGTGGGGTCAGGATTGGCCTGTTAGGAGGCATGAAAGGATCATGTGAGATTTATCCCCATAAAAGTGGATTAGATGGTTCCTTTTAAATTCTAGTGATTAATATTCCAGAGCAGAATTCCTGAAGTCTTTGGTCCGACAAAGTTTCCATTGAGGCCAATAAGACTTTTGTTTGAATATGGATGTCATAAAAACTGGAAGGAGGGTGTTGGGGAGTGAAGAAACAAACCCAAGCCCTAAATTTACCGAATAAAGTTGTTTGAAACCTTCCCTCTCAAGTATATTCTAGGATTTTCATGTGGCCATGTACAGTAAACCTTTCTTTTATGTGTATACCTTCAGCATGTGTTTCTTGTATGTTATAAAATATTTATTTATCTTTGGTATAACAACAATGCATTTCCTTAGGAGGAAAAACTGACTGTAACAGGATGACCATCATGCTAGCACCTCTTTATGGCTATATGCTGCTTTGCAAGCATCCTGCCCCAGTTTTCTTCCATGGACTCCTCAAGAATACCACACCATAGTCCAAGAGGTAATTAAAACACTCCTCTTCTGGAGGTTCAATTTTTCAGTCCTATGGGCAGATACTGGCTGTGCAATCCCCATCCCCAGTTCAGTCTCTCTCTGCCCCTTGGTGAGGAATCCCAGTTCTCCTTTCTAGAGGTGGGTCCCTTTGTTTCCCCACCTTTTACCAGTTCCACTCAGGCTATCAGCAAGCTGTCAGAAACAAAACACAGAACTATTTCTCTCTCAAAAATCCAGAACAAATGAAGTCTTTACACCAGTTTTAAATTTGACCCAGAATTCACAGGCTTTAGCTGAGTAGAGCTTAGCCTTCTGACTTTCAATCACTTCTCCCTGTCACAGTCTCTAGCAGGTATCTCTTGTTCACTACAACTGCTCTCTACTACCATTAAGTCCTTCTTGCAGCTGCATGCTGCTCTTATAGTGGAGAGCACCAGAGCTCTCTCAGGTGTGCTCATTCAGTAAGCAGACTTAGCTAGCCCCAGGCCCTTCAGCCATGAAGAAGCAAGCCACCCTGTTGCACTGACAATAACAATATGTCAGCATTAGTAACATTGTATTCCTCCCCACCCCCAGCTTCCACAGTATTTCATAGATATTGAAGATCCTTGGTGTCCTAGCCTGTTATGGAATATGTAAGGCTCATTTTCATATCATTCATTTGGGAAAGTGGCATAACATGTTTATGAAATCAGCATTCATTTACTAGGTAATTAAATTGGAAAAGGGGAGGATCTGGTCCAACAGGCAAATTAAACTTAGAAAGGAAAACCTAATCAATTTCTGAGGGGGAGAAATGGTGGAAATTCACAATAGATGTAGTAACCTTAGGAGCATTAGATGAGTGAACTCTAAGTAAGGAAAGAATGTTCTTGAAGGATTTCCCCAATGTATTAGTCACAAATAGGCTTTTTATGTATAGGCATGTTCTGATTGTTTTCCTTGAACACAGTGTGTGGGTAATTCAAGGAAAATTAAACTTTACAGTTTTCTGTGCTTGAGTTCCTGTAAGTTCATCATGCAGTATGACGGAGCAGTGATGCCATGCTGGGTTTTGTTCAAAACATTCCTTTATTTGATTTTTAATTACCTGCCTTTTAGACTCCAAACTCAAATGCAAAGTGGATATTTCTTGGCCTGTGCAGCCATTGTTCCTTTGTTCTGGGCATGGAACTACAGATTTTCTTTCCTAGTCTTAAAATTAGCGATAGACTTGAACCAAAGATATAAACACTCCAGAACTGTTAGGATATAGATATTCAGGCCTATCTGTAAAGGCTTATACTTTAAGAATTTAGGTGTATTCTTATCCCTCTCACTTCCCTGGTCTTTCTTGCATGAGCAGAGAGCCACAATACCCAAAGTCCGAAGGTGCAAACAGTTAGATGTTTATTGAGGTGAACTTCCAGCAAGCATGATTCCAGTTTCCTTCCTCAGTGTCCCTCTTCCCAACTCTGACACCACAGAGCCTTGCCTATGTCCCTATTCCCATTCACTGTTACCATCCCCCCGCTTAGCAAAACATGATTCCATTTCCCCCATTCCCATTCCCCCCTTATTTCCTGATTGACTGCAGACTATATAGTAAAACTTGAGTTCTGATTAGCTATACCATAATCAATCATTTTACTGAAATTTAACTAACCAATCCTAACATATTGTAACATGGTTATTTAACCAATTATATCCCACCACCTTAATTGGTGTACACCCAACAAAATGAATTATACAGCAGACAGAAACAATCACAGAACCAGACGGAGATTATACAGACAAACAATAGGGAAGTGGAGACTACAGTTATAGAACAATACAGAAATGAGGATTTCACATCCCAGCTATTGATAAGTGAGTTCTTGCCAGACAGGATGCTATCAAACTAAGTTTCCTTTTACATCTTCTAGGCTCTTCCCTTTCTCTGGAGGTGATAGACATTATCAGGACAGGGTTGTATTCCTAACAGCCCAATAGCACCTTATTTCAATGTGACTAGTTTGGAAAGTAATGATGTGACCACACGCTTCCCAGTTTATGGCTGCCTCTGCTGCTTAGCCAAAGGCCTTACTTAGCCTAAGAACAGGGCCTCAGACTGTGACAGTAAAAGAAAGCCCTTACACTGGCCGACAGTGATTTTAATTCTTTCTTTTATACCTCTATAACTAGCTAAGTGGTAAGAATACACCTAAATTCTTGAAGTATAGGCCTTTACAGACAGGCCTGGATATCTATATCCTAACAAGAATTTCTAGACACTTGGTTTTGACTCTGATTGGTTACTAAGTTTGTAAAGGGTTGGGACAAAAACCCTAGATCTAAGCACTCCTGGACTTAAAGAAAGTGTGGATCTGAGTGGAAAGGTATTGTTGTTAAGGTAGTGACTTGACTCAAAATATTTGCATTTAGTTTGTTGCCTGTGCTTCTTATGTGCTCTGCCATTGGCTTCAGTGAAGCCAGGATTTCACTCTAGGTGTCTCAGTTGCTGGAAAATGCACATTCCTGGCTCACAGAGTCATAGGAGGATACATCCATTAATATTTGTGAGACTAAGTGAGAGAGATAAGTCCTTAAGGGGATTCAGATTGCAGGCTGAAGCATCTAGCTCTACTTAAAATTCAAAGATATAAATCATATTCTTTGACCTGTTGAAAGAGAACACGGTGACCCAATAATGTTTAAGAGTTCATTCATCTATCTTTCTATCTATGAGCACTTCTCGAGTGCCCATCCTTATAGTATCAAGTGTCATTAACAGGGCTGCTTGAAAAACAGGAAGTCTTTTCTAGCAAAAATGAAATGAAATTTTACAAAATGCTTTATTCTGATTTTTTTTACCATTATTTGGAAAAATTTAAACTAACTAACTATCTATCTATCTAGTTTAAATTTATATCCAAAAAACATTTGGATAAAAGGCTTGGAGATAGATATAATATACATATATTATATATATATCTATCTCCAAGCCTTTTATCCAAATGTTTTTGAGCTTGCAAAATTTGTCTGGAAATCTCAAACAAACAAAAAAAATGTTTCCTTTTTTCAGATTTCCAGTGCTTCCTGCTTCTAGTCAGGCTGGAAATACATAACCTGTGTCATGGTACTTCTGCTACTGGGCTTGGAAAAAGGTAACCAAATATTTCAGAATTTTCAAAATGGTTTAGTTCTATAAACAGCCAAAATTGTTGGGGAAGGCTTTTTATTTTTCTGAATTGATTCTCCCCATCTGTAGGGAATTCTGGCACCCACAGTAGTAGTATGGAATCAGAAACTTTATGACATCAAAAGGAGAGTTATTGGGATAGGAAGACCAGTAAAGGAAGTCCCACATACTGTGCTGTGAAACAATCAGCACTGTTGAGAGATGGCACCACTTGGTCCCTGAATATAATGTAAAGTTTTTAATTAGCATTTCCTTTGGTAGTCAAAAAGTGGAGACCTCTGTCTGGTTATCTTCTATGTTCAAACATGATTGACCGCACCACGATGCAATTTCATACCTACATATTAGTGAAGTCTATGATAAAATATAACTTTTCTCACATTTGGAAAATAGGTGAGTAAAGTTGTGATAGCATAGATTAAGATCCATATGTAAGAAATACAAAATGGAAAGAATAATAAAACTTCAACTTATTTTCAATTAGTAGGACACTTTAATGCTTCCTTATGAGAGATGCAAGAATAACATATTGATCAACTCATGCCTGGCAAATCTCTGTAGTTGATAGGCAATAATATCATACTCTTCTTACCTTTGGAAAGAAAAAGATAGGAGGCAAATGGGACTGTATTTGCATCAGTTTCATGCTCCCTGACTGCAGCAACATTTTACTGGAAAGGTTATTATTAGTGGTTAATCTTCATTTTGCTGTGACTATCTTGTTGCAGTTTAACAGGGGCAAGTGTTAATATAGTGTTTTAAAGATGTCTTTGTTATAGCTGAAAGACATTAAAGGGCCATTCCTATGCACCTGTCATTTGTCTCAGTGAATTTTCATGTCTTTATGTCCTCCAAACTCAACACGTAGCAATTTTCTTTGCATAAACTTGCCCTACTTTTGGTACTTTTATTTTTAAATGTGCTTCATCAATACAAGGAACTATTTTTTAAACCTGTAATGAATGAATAAAAATATAGTCTAGAATCATCATTCACACAGAGAATAGGATTAGGCTCCACAGTGAAAGAAAGAACTGCAAAATATCCAGTTTTCTGAAAACCCTATAGGGTTCTTATAGGATTAAGAATATACTTTTGAAATAATGTGTGTGATTACATACAGAAAAGTATTCTGTAATTAGCACCTAACTAAATGTCAGACTATGCTAATTATTGGAGAGAAAAAGACTGATAGTACTTGTGTTATTGGGCTCCCCTGTCAATATTAAAGCTGGCACTATTAACAAATCATGATCACTGCTAACATTAGAAGTCATGCACAGGAGAAGCTTAGCCCAGATTAGGAGAATTGTTAGTGGTGCTTATTTGGTAGAAAATATCTTGTTTTATAAGCATTTGATAATTCACGTTTATCCAGTACAACCAGATGCAGAATTGCTGCCTTAGGGAGTATGATGAAAGCACCAGGACACTGGAGAGTAACTTGAAGTCACAAATTAAAAGACAGCAGAGAAACATGTTAGGGGGTGTAAAACTTGATGTACAAGAGCAGGGGTTAGGCAAGCACTTAGTGGCAAGTTATAATAAAGGTCAGACATGAACGCTTTAGCTGCCCATCTGTGTAATCAGGAAGAATCAGGGTTGTACTTGTCCTGTTTGCATGCACTTGTCTGACCATGGATTTACTGAAACACAATTCAAGCCAATCTATCAATCTAATCTAGCAAATATAAAGCTGCCTGCAGGATTGATGGAGTAAAAAAGGCTTTAACGCTTTTACTCAAGTGACTTTATCTAGCCAGTTTCAGTTTTTCTGTCATTTAACTCAAAAGGAAATTGTGTACAGAGCTGAAAATAACCACCTGTTTTTCATGACAAACCTTGGAATACTTTTGCAATTTGAAGTAATTCTGCTGAGTATTTTGAATGTTTATAAGGTTTTGTAGTCATTTAGCAAATATCAAAAAAAAATTTTTATCAAATTGTTAACATTTTTACATCTGAGTGGCTAAAATCTCCTTTGCCTTCTGATAAAAATCTGATTAATATATTAATATATGTTATTAAATAACTTCAGTTTCCTCACTCTCATCCCGCAAAGGCTTATTCATGTAAAAGCAATACTAACAGTTCAGTTGTAAACCATCATGAATGCCCACATGCAAGAGTAAAACACCCAATTAGTCCCTCTTGTGGGCCACCTGCACTGCCAGACTGTGCATGGCAGGGCAGCAGATTCTGCCTGGCTACTGTTTCCCTACCCCACACAGATGGGAAAGATGTGGGCAGAGCCTTGATTTTATCTCCCAATATGCTGGAAAGTATAGGTAAGGCAGCAGGGAGAGAGAGAAATACTATGTACCAAGCATAAAGCTAGTGCAGATCATTTCCCCCTTGGAACAAGGGGTATCAAGTACCAGATTGTTGTGACTCCTGGAGCAGTGTAATTGTGTTATTGTGTTCTTCTCCTTAATCAAAGTTTGTGGTAATACTGAACTCTAGCTCTCTGTGAGTAACTCCACTGACCCACAGGATTGCTCACATGATTAAGGCTTTGAATGATCAGGCCCATATAAAGTATTTTAATATGCTTTGCAAGCTAAATCCCCAATCCTGCGGCACTGCATGGGTGCAACACAGGGCCACCTAGAGGATTCAGGGGGCCTGGGGTCTTTGGCGGTGGGGGCCCCCTGCTTCAGCAGTAATTCGGCTGCAGGGGATCCTTCCGCCCCGGTACCCGCCGCTGAAGTGCCGGGTCTTCGGAGCACTTTGGCGGCGGGTCCCAGAGTGGAAGGACCCCCCGCCGCCAAATTACTGCCGAAGACCTGGAGCGGAAGAAGCTCCGGGGGCCCAGCAAGAGTTTTCCGGGGCCCCCGGAGCAAGTGAAGGACCCCGCTCCAGGGGCACCGAAAAACTCTCATGGAGGCCTCTGAGGGGGCCAGGGCCTGGGGCAAATTGCCCCACTTGCCCCCACCCTGGGCGGCCCTGGTGCAACACTCCATGGACTTGCTCCAAGTTGCAGCAGGATTGGGGCTTTAATACAGACCACCACCAAACACAGCTACCTCTGTGAAAGAAGATAGTTGAGTGATGAGAAACAGTGGGAGAAGGATAAATAATTCAAAATGTACAGTGGATAACCCCCTACTCTTAAAAAATGATATGGGACTTTACAATGCTTATAAGACAAACAGATTTTTCACATCTTAATGCAGTAGAGAAGCTAGAAAATAGTAATAACTTGGTACTTTTATTTAAACATTGGGTAGCTGATCAGACAAACTGCCAACTTCTCTGGACAATAGAAATTGTATCCTATTTTAAAAGGTAAGCACCCTTAATTAGAGGGGCCTCTGAACTTTATTGGGAGTGTTCCAGGGGAAGATCCTGTGTGCTGCTGAGAGCCTGCAGGGGCTTTGATTAAGCAAGGAGCCTCAGAGGCTGTTGGTGGTTTCACTGGAGACTGTTGCTGTGCCTAGAGCTGTCTGAGGTGGGCCTGTAGTGAAGGAACTGTGAGTAACCCCCACTCTTGTTTGGGAAAGTACTTGCAAGGGCAGGGGTATAGTAGAGAGACTGAGTCAAGGCAAAGCGATCTTCCTATTGAACCAGGACCCAGAGCTGCTGATATCTGGTGGAGCCAATGTAATGCCGACAAACCCTGAGTGTTGCTGGGTGGGATTGAACCTGGGACCTCTGGAGCCTAGTGAATGAGCCTCTACCACATGAGCTAAAAGCCAGCCTGCTCTTAGCTGAGGCTCATTTTATCTCTCTCTCTAAGTGGTCTTGGTGCCAGTAGATGGGACAGAACCCCACACCCAGAAGGTGTGTGGGTTACACGAACTCCAATCTCCAGTGGGGTTGTACAGCTTGTTGCCTTGGCTGGATGGATACACAGAACCAACAGAGTGCTGTCTTCAGCTGCAGATTTTCAAGTGCACCCACACAAGCAAGTGCCTAGGACTCTGAAATCCAGAGGAGTGTACACTCTGGGGTGGGGTAAATGGTTGCAGTGTAAATGTCAGTTAGATAAGTTTCATTCATCACTCTATCCTATATTTGTTAATTTATTTTATTCAACTTCCCCCTGTGGATTTAAATTAGTAGTGGCATAATCTTAGTCTGTTATACCCTGTGTTTTAAATTGTTAAGTAAAGTTGTGTTTACTCTAATTTAGGTATATTGGATGCATATTATTTATAATTGGAATTTTTGAGTTACCCCTTTGCCAAGATTATATTATTATTATTTATTATTAGAATAGGTTTATTCCTGGAGGTTCCCAAGGCACACCATTGAGTGTGTACAGGGGCCAGCCAGACGGAGGCACCACCAATTTTAAATTCCTTTAGGAGTAAAAGGACTTCAGCAGCAGGGTGGATAGAGGATCCCCACCTATCCAACATCACCACTGGGATACTCAGGATCTCCTTTAATGTCAATAATATTAGGCACTCAGGTAAGTATTGCCTCCTCCTGAGTAACCTACAGAGGAAAGGGACAGGGTTACAAAAATACACATTGAACAATAAAAGTGACAATAACTCTAAGCAGTGAAAACATGGAGAGCCAAATTCCACCAAAGCCCTGTTCATCTCTCTCGTAGCCAGGCTGGGAGAGAGATGAGAAGGTGGAGAGCCAGCCTGAGTGCTCAACCTTTTGCAGTCTGCCCCGAAGACCTTTGTCAATTTCACTTTCTGCCTGGAAGAAGAAAGAGAAATTGACAAGGGGTCCCCAGGCAGACAAGCAGCAAGCTCACCCCCCCCTCAAATAAGTTTATGTTCTCCCAAAATGAACATTATTTTTTCGCAATCCATTCCCATGAAAAAGTTTGCATATTTGCGTTTTTGTCCCAATTTCAGGTAAATTAAAACAAACAAACAAACAAAAAACCCACACATCTTTTTTTATTGGTATAGATTTTGATTTTTCCAACCAGCTTTAATCCAAAAATTAATAATCTACCACTTCCCTTTGTAGTTTGTTCCTATTGTTAATCACCTTCAGTGTTAAAAATATGTTCCTTCTTTCTAATAATTTCTGTATTTTAATTTTCTTATTCTTAATTTGTTTACTGTAGTGATCACAATGGTAAGGGCTGAGAAAAGGAAGGAATAATCGAACTGGAGCCCTGAGCTCAGGTGTGCCACCAAACATCTGTAATGTCTATGTAAATAAAGTGAAATGGGAGGCAGTGGAGTCTCAGCAAACATGATATACCAGGGCCCCTAATTTCTCTTGATGGGCCTGACAATGTGCTAGGTGAAGAATCAAAGAAGGCATGCTCCCTGCCCAGGAAAGCTTACGTTTTGTAAAGTTAATACTGTGCAGCTGGACATTAATTTCCTGTAATAGTTTTGAGCCAGTTTACCATATCAAAAATATTTTGAGAGTTGTGATGAATTAGACAAAAAAAAAAGAGTTTCTTGCTTCTTATGTGTGGTGTCATGTTTTATTAGGTATTGTATTTGGCAATATTGAATTACTGTACAGGCACGTACTCTAGAGGCTGTTAAACTTGTGTCAGCAGACTCAGCATTTCCATTCCAAAACTTCATTTTTATTTTTTTTTTTTATTTTTTTTTGGAGATGCTAACTCAGCCACAAAAATTTGCTCCAGGCTAAATGTTCTCATGTAAAGTCACAACGCAGAGGTACTTTTACAGATTAAAAAATAATACCACCTGTTTGGCCTTTTTACATTTTCACATGTTTCTGAAGAAGAGAAGATAAAAATGCACTGGTTTGGTTTGGTGACATTTTGGTTCTTTTATGGTTCAACAAACTAGACAACAAATAAAATGGTTAAAATTAAAATTTATAAAATGACAACTTATGGGCCTCCCATCTCTATTTATTAGCATTTCATAAGAGGACTAAGTTGCCTGCAGACATTTTTTTTTAATAATGCCAATATTAATTTTAAAGTTTTGATAATCTGTAATATGTATTGGTTAATTCTATACAATACGATTATGCATTTTAGAGTAACTAATTATATTCAAGTATCAGAGGGGTAGCCGTGTTAGTCTGGATCTGTAAAAAGTGACAAAGAGTCCTTTGGCACCTTATAGACTAACAGAAGTATTGGAGCATAAGCTTTCGTGGGTGAAGAGCATAAGCTTTTGTGGGTGAATGGGTATTCACCCACGAAAGCTTATGCTCCAATACTTCTGTTAGTCTGTAAGCTGTCACAGGACTCTTTGTTGCTAATTGTATTCAGAGAGATCTTAGAAACATTATCAGTTCAAAATGAAAGCCCGAAGCCTCAATCTTTGTACATTCAAAACTCCCATTTGCTAGTAGTCAATTGACTGTACAATTTGGTTCTCATTGTCTAGGACCATGTTCTGCCATTCTCAATCACACTGAATTGTACCTCAGGTTAGGCTTTGCTACTATTGATAATACTTTTCAGCTTGGAAAAGAGACGACTAAGGGGGAAATGACTGAGGTCTATAAAATCATGACTTGTGTGGTGAAAGTAAATAGGGAAGTGTTATTTACTCCTTCTCATAAAACACATGAACTAGGGGTCACCAAATGAAATTAATAGGCAGCAGGTTTAAAACAAACACAAGGAAGTATTTCTTCACACAACGTACAGTTAACTTGTGGAACTCTTTGCCAGAGGATGTTGTGAAGGCCAAGACTATAACAGGATTCAAAAAAGAACTAGATAAATTCATGGAGGATAGGTCCACCAACGGCTATTCACCATGGTGGACAGGGATGGCATCCCTAGCCTCTGTTTTCCAGAAGCTGGGAATGAGCAACAGGGGATGGATCACTTGATCATTACCTGTTCTGTTCATTCCCTCTGGGGCACCTGGCATTGGCCACTGTCAGAAGGCAGGATACTGGTCTAGATGGACCTTTGGTCTGACCCAGTATGGCCATTTTTATGTTCTGAGTAGAACCTGCTCACTGAGAAAAGTGCTGCACAACATTAGTAATTGTGGCAAAATCAGGTTCCCAATTACTACTAATTACTTAGCTATTTGCTATATTATTTTTAATCTTGATGCACTCAGTTTTAATGCAGATGCTATAAATGCTATAATATTCCTCACTATAATTTTGCTTTAATTAATGCCTTATTATGTCAAATTGCTTCAATTGCTTTTTCAAAGCTACTCCAATTTTTCAAGAACACACTTGATGAAAAAGTGCCTAAGCACTTAAGCACTAGTTGGCTCAGCTACAGGTGATGAGCATGGTCTTTAATAGTTTATTGAAAGAAAGAAACACAGGGGAGCTCAGTAGTAACAATGTTAGTGTTCTGAAACTCTTCCTTTCTCTAGAGCATAGTGGTTGAACTGAGTCTTGCAGTGAAGAGCAAAAGCTGCTGGGCTAATGGCCATAAACTTGCGCGCAACAAGGGACTTGTTCACTGGAGTTCAACAGACATACAAACAGCTCACTGCACCTCTAATTAGGACCCTGGTTGTGAATAAATAATTAAATTTCAGATGGGTTGTCCAAGTGAAAAGATTAAGCTAAAAATAATATGCTTACATCTTTACACTGGAAAACAAGTCTTGTATTTCTCTTGAATTATCAGCATAGAGAGAAATATGTGGAATAACTTTCCACATGCCTGCGCAAGATGGACAGAAACACAGCTGAGTTATTGAATGTTGCTTATAATGTGACTTTGATGGCAATAAGTCCTGATAACATTTCTCTTTCCTCTATATGGCTATAATTATAATTTATTAATGTTGATGCTGAGATTTCATCCTCCAGAGTGATACTGGTTAGCTGCAGCACTTGCAAAACACACTTTTTCATGCATTAATAGAAATAAAGCACTTGTCTTCAATTTGATTCTTAGAATGGCTGTTCTTCTCTCTCCGTAACTGTGCCAGGTACGGCTGAGTGCAATTTGTGATGCAGGACACATGTATTTGTGCTTATAGTAGCTATGTTTCAGTCAGATGGGAACATTTAATTATTGTAATCATCTAATCACCCAAAGCAGACACCTTACACTCACATATTTCTTGAGGCTTTGCAAATTAGATGATTCCTGTGGCTAAACTAAACCAGGCTGTATGAAAGATTTGTATAGTTCCCTAGGTTACCTTTTCCTTCAATTTTTTCGTGACTTTTTATTTCAGGGATTTTAATATGTTTTGAAATCCTTTTATGTAGTCCTGGTTTTAAATTACTGCTCAACCTAGGCAAACCTCACATGGGCAGTGATGCCCATCTGAAGATTGCAGTATGCGAGGGTCAGGAAGTGGAGGCTTATTAAGAAACACCAGAATGGTTCACTGTAATGGTAATACAGACTGACAAGTATTTCTTAACGTCTTCAGCACTGTGGTTTTCATTCATATGTTCTTATTTATGTAGGGCTAGATTGTCAGGTTCTGATCTAGTCCGGTATAAGATGTAGCACATTGTTGTGCTGCCTGGAAGGAAGATTTTTGACTCCATAAGTCACAGTCTCTCTCTCCTACTCTCCACCTGGTGAAGAGGAGTGAGTAAACAGAGACAGGTCTATTCCTATGGCAGTGTATGTTCCCCAATATGCTCATATAGCTATGTTGCTGGGTCTGTGGGACCCGATACCTCCATACACACACAAAGCAGTGGTAAAGGGTAGTGGTACCCTGGGGCTACACAGAGGTCTTCCGGGAGTACATCAACTCATCTAGATATTTGCCTAGCTTACAACAGGCTACATAAAAAGCACTACCAAAGTCAGTACAAACTAAAATTTCATAGACAATGATTTGTTTATACTGATCTGTATACTATACACTGAAATGTAAGTACAATATTTATATTCCAATTGATTTATTTTATAATGATATGGTAAAAATGAGAACGTAAGCAATTTTTCACTAATAGTGTGCTGTGACAGTTTTGTATTTTTTGGTCTGATTTTATAAGTTTTTAAGTGAGGTGAAACTTGGGGGTTCACAAGACAAATCAGACACTTGAAAGGGGTACAGTAGTCTGCAAAGGTTGAGAGCCACTGGAATAGAGCATGAGTGACTTTATTCCCTTGTACCAGCTCCCAAAATGAACTACAATCTGGTCCATAGTAACCTATACCATTACAGCAATCCAAGGATGTTTTCCACATCTAGATTTAATAATTTTAAAGCCAGAAGGGACCATTATGATCACAGCCTGACTTGCATTACTGGACTACTGTGTCCAGTTCTGGTGCCCACAATTAAAAAAGGAGTTGATAAATTAGAGATGGTTCACAGAAGAACCACAAGAATGATTAAAGGATTAGAAAACACACCTTGCAGTGACTGAGCTCCTTTAGTCTCTCTATTTAGCTTTAAAAAGAGACAGTTAAGGGGTGACTTGATTACAGTCTATGACGGGGTGGCCAACCTGAGCCTGAGAAGGAGCCAGAATTTACCAATGTGCATTGCCAAAGAGCCACAGCAACACATCAGCAGCCCCCAGTCAGCTCCTCCCTGGCCCCCAGTGTCTCCCACCTGCCAGCAGCACTGCTGATCAGCACCTAACCCTCCATCCCTGCGCCTGCTGCCCACCACGATCAGCTGTTTTGTGGTGTGCAGGAGGCTTGGGGGCGGGGAGAGGAAGAGGAGCAAGGGCGCAGCAGACTCAAGGGAAGGGGTGGGGGCCTTCGGGGAAGGAGTGGAGTGGGGCTGGGGCCTGTGGCAGAGCCAGGGGTTGAGCAGTGAGCAACCTATACCACATTGGAAAGTTGGCACCTGTAGCTCCAGCCCTGGAGTTGGCACCTATGCAAGGAGCCACATATTAACCTCTGAAGAGCTGCATGTGGCTCTGGAGCCACAGGTTGGCCACCCCTGGGTCTATAATATCTATATAGGGAACAGATATTTAATAATGGGCTTTTCAATCTAGAAGAGAAAGGTAGAACACCTTCCAGTGACTGGAAGTTGAAGCTAAACAAATTCAACCAGGAAATAAGGTGTAAATTTTGAGCAGTGGGAGTAATTAGCCATTGGAACAATCTACCCAGAGTTGTCATGGAGTCTCCATTACTTGATAATTTTAGAATCAAGGCTGGATGTTTTTCCAAAAGATCTGTTCTAGGAACTATTTTGGGGAAGTTCTACGGCCTGTTTTATATGGGAGGTCAGACTAGATCAGGGGTCAGCAACCTCTGGCACACGGCTCGCCTGAGTAAGCACCCTGGTGGCCTGGGCCAGTTTGTTTACCTGCTGCATTGGCAGGTTAGGCTGATCGCAGCTCCCACTGGCCGTGGTTTGCTGCTCCAGGCCAATGGAGGCTGCGGGAAGCAGCACGGGCCGAGGGATGTGTTGGTGGCGGCTTCCCACTGCCCTTATTGGCCTGGAGAGGCAAACCGCGGCCAGTGGGAACTGCGATCGGCCGAACCTGGTGATGCATCAGATAAACAAATTGGCCAGGCCGGCCAGCTTACCCTGGCGAGCCACGTGCCAGAGGTTGCCAACCCCTGAACTAGGTGATCAAAATGATCCCTTCTGGTCTTGAAATCTATGAACAACACAGACCATAGAATTTCACCCAGTGAGTCATCTGAGACGATAGATGAATGGAAAGGTTTGCACTACTGAAGTCACAATTTTCTGTAGTGCTACTAAGTCTCTACAGTATTTTTCAAGGCAGACAATGTTATAAATGTAAAATGGAATCAATGTTTTCAACAGATCTTAATTATTCAGAATAATCACTCAGATGTTGATACTGACAATGAGGATGCCAACAGAACAGATGATGCAATTACAAACTAATAAATGCCAGTAGGATTAAAAGGCAGGACACTTGGCCTCTGACAGTAAAGAGACAATTCTTGAAAGGTGCTCATTACTCCAGGACTCACGGCTGTCAACAGGAGTTGTGGCCATTTGGCACCAGAGCTGGGCAAATGTTTTTTTCCCCCCATTAGTTAGCAATTCTAAATAAACAAAACAAAAAACCTTTTTGAGGGATCGAATTAATATTTTCACCAAATCAAAACGTAAAAACAAATTGAGTCAAAATGAATTGGAATGATTTGGTAATGTCGAAACATTTTGTTTTATCCTGAAAATCTTCATTTTGATTTTCCAGGCATGTTAACATAGGCAAAAGTAAAGGATTCATACAATGGCCAGAGGATGGTTGTGGCAGCAGTTCTCTTATAAGCTATAGTCTAGTGGTTAGGGCAGTTGACTCAGATGTAGGAAATGCAGGTTCACTTTCTATCCCATGCAGAGGACAGATTTGAACTCCTATATTACAGGAGAATGCCCCTAACAACTGGACTATGGGATGTGGGGGTGCAGGTTGTAATCTCTCCTCTTGAATCTGTTCTACTTTTTATAAATAATTAAGTAGCTTTTGGTGCAGGGATTTGAACTTGGGCCTGCTACAGCCCAGGTGATTTCTGTAACTACCAGTCACTCTTGTTCATTTTCCTTGACCCAGGGACTATTAATTGTCCCAGTGAATGACTATGAATCACCAATGTAAATTACTTGGCTGTTCCACATCCCACAGGTGCCCGAACCGCTGAGCTAAAGCTAGCAAGGAAGGCACGGTCACCTCTGCCTCCTCTTGTGGTTGTTTTGTGACTCCTTTCTTTGTTTGCTTTTGTCAAAACGCCTGAGGAGTCAAAATGATTTTTTTTTTAGTCAACATAATACTTTTTATTGTGACATGGCCGGAATGGTTTGACTTTTTTTCAGTTTGGCAAAGTTGACACAAATGTGCAAATAGTTTTGGGGGAACTGAAGCCACATTTTTCAGCAAATAAACTATTCATCCAAATGTGATTTTGCCTAGCTTTACTCAGCACCTACAAAGATAAGTGCCAGTGCAAAATGGTGAGAATTGTTCTGTCACAATAATCTGCCTCAATGACTTTACATTCAAGACATGAAATTACTGAATATATAAATATCAAATGTTGGAGAGTTGAGAAGGAAGGCTGAGTGGCCAGTCAAAAAAAACAAACATCGTTTGTACTGCGGTAGTGACTAGGATACAAATCATACACCAGGACCCCATTGTGCTAGGGGCTCTACAAATAAATAACAGAAAGATGAGCCCTGCCACAAAGAGTTTAAAACTCACTGGAATGTTGGTTGCTTGGTTTGTTCATTACCTTTATTTTAAAACTGTTTCTGGGTGACAGAAAAAAATTGATTTGAGAAGCAGTTGATCAAACCAAGCCACATATAAGTTCATTAAAACTATTTAAAAGTCTATTTTTAGGAAAAAAATATTTTTTTCTAAACTCTATAAGTGAATAAGAATTAGCTATCCAGAAATTTGACTGGCTGACACAGATTTCATCAGTTAAAGAGAAGATTAAGGTTTTCTGGGTCAGATACAGGTCTTAGATTATTTAACTACCATGACTAATAAATTGATTTCACTCATTATGCTACAATTATTAACACTGAACTTATTTTGCAAACAGAAAGACTATCCAGTACTATGCATAGAAAATAGATTTGGAACACTTCCTAGTATAAAAAACAAATTTCCAAGCTTTTAGTTCAATATGGAGCTATGTTTATAAGTTGCTTAGATATGTGATCAGCAAAAGTCAACGTTCTTGCTCTTTCAATTGTTCTCCATATTCAGCATGGTTTACAGCTGAACATGGGGAGGAGAAATGATAGAGGTGAAGACCAGCATGGTAATATATATGGACTTTGCTTGAGGGTGTGGATTCCAGAGTTCATGTGTTGGGCATATTCCAGCCCAATGGGAAACTGGACATATGTTCTTCTACAGAGACCCTTTATTTCTGTAACTCAAGGTATTATATGGTAGAATATGGATACATGATTTTCCAGCTCAACTCAATGACATCCAAAATGGCAGATAAAGTTGCACATCATGGCTCAACAGCTCGACAAGTCATATAGGAATGTTAAATTTATTATTGATGTAATTGTTCTTGGCAGCATATGAACATCCACATATTCATTATGAAGGATGAATATAAACAAACAACTCAAGCATGTCGGGACAAAATTAAAAAGGTGAAGGCACAAAACGTGATTAAACTAGCTAAAGATAAAAAGGGTAACAAGAAAACATTTTACAAATACATTAGAAGCAAGAAGAATGCCAAGGTCAGGGTAGGCCCATTACTCAATGAGGGGAGAAAGACAACAACCGAAAATGTGGAAATGACAGAAGTGCTAAATTACTTTTTTGTTTCAGTTTCAACCAAAAATGTTATTAGCGACTGGACTTCTAAAATAATGAAAAGTTACTCAGACAAGTTAGATGTCTTCAAATCACCTGGGCCTGATAAAATACATCCTAGAATACTCAAGGAGCTGACCAAGTAGATCTCCCAGCCATCTTCAAAAGATCATGGAAGACATGCGAGATTCCAGAGGACTGGAAGAGGGCAATGTCATTCTATAAAAAGGGGAATAAAGACCTGGGGAATTACAGACCAGTCAGACTTAACCTCACTAATTGGAAAGATAATGGGACAAATAATCAAACAATCAGTTGCAAACCTAGAAGATAATAAGGTGATAAGTAAGAGTCAACATGGATTAGTCAAGAACAAATCCTGCCAAACCAATTTAATATCATTCTTTGACAAGGTGTAACAAGCCTTGTGGATAAGAGGAAAGTGATAGATGTGGTATATCTTGACTTTAGAAAGGCTTTTGATATTGTCTCGCATGATCTTCTCATAAAGAAACTAGGGAAATACAATTTAGATGGAATTACTATAAGGTGGCACATAACTGGTTGGAAAACTACTTCGACCTTTTCATGTTCTCTGTATGTATAAATATCTCCTGTCTGTGTGTTCCATTCTATGATATAAATTTGTTAGTCTTTAAGGTGCCACAAGTACTCCTGTTTTTTTTTTTGTTCCCAGAGAGTAGTTATCAGTGGTTCACAGTCAAGCTGGAAGGGCATATTGAGTGCCGTCCTGCAGGGATTAGTCCTGGTTCTGGTTCTGTTCAATATCTTCATCAACATTTTAGATAATGGCATAGAGAGTACACTTACAAAGTTTGTGGACAATACTAAGCTGAGAGGGATTGCAAGTGCTTTGAAGGATAGGATTAAAATTCAAAATGCTCTGGAAAAACTGGAGAAAAGGTCTGAACTAAACAGGATGAAATTAAATAAGAAAAAATGCAAAGTACTCTATGTAAGAAGGAACAATCAATTGCACATGTACAAAATGGGAAATGACTGCCTAGGAAGGAGTACTGAAGAAAGGGATCTGGGAGTCATAGTGTGTTGTGTCATAAATATAGGTCCACAGTGTAACACTGTTGGAAACAAAGTGAACATAATTCTGGGTTGTATTAGCAGAAGTGTTATAAGCAATACACAAGAGGTAATTTTTCCACTCTACTTAGCACTGATAAGGCCTTAGCTGGAGTACTGAGTCCAGTTCTGGGTGCCACTTTCAGGAAAGTCCAGAGGAGAGTGAAAATGATTAAAGATCTAGAAAACATGAACTATGAGGAAAGATTGAAAAAAATTGGGTTTGTTTAGTCTGCAGAAGAGAAGACTGAGAGGGGATATAACAGTTTTAAAGTACATAAAAGGATGTTACAAGGAAGAGGGGAATAAATGTCCTCTGTGGTCAGGAGAAGAAGCAATGGGTTTAAATTACATCAAGGGAGGTTTAGGTTAGCTATTAGGAAAAATCTCCTATCTGTCAGGGTAGTTAAGCACTGGAACACATCGCCTAGGGAGATTATGGAATTTCCATTCATTGGATGTTTTTAAGAACAGGTTAGACAAACACCTGTCAGGAATGGTCTAGTTATTACATAGTCTTGCCTTGAGTGAAGGGGATTGGACTAAGTGACCCATTGAGGTCCCTTCCAATCCTATGCTACACTTCTATGATATACTTTTAGTTCACTCTAGGAATACACTTATTAAGGTGTAAAGTATATGTTATATCAGCAGCACCCACTGAAGTTTATTGGGAAGACTCAGGAATGGCTTGGGGCCATTGTCCCTCCGCACCACACACACACATACTGACCAGCTGAGCTGACCCATGTAGCCCTGCACATGAACCTATCAGAGCGTGGTGTTGCTGTTTTACTCCCTCTGGATTCCAGGAGGAATAGTACCTACTTGCCTGATGTGAAGTTACTGAAGGAGTGATGCACCTCCTCACTTCCCCCTATTTCAGGATATTTCTTAAAGCAGGGGTAATCAACGTGCTTACCTCTGGCACGCAGCTCGCCAGGGTAAGCACGTTGGCAAGCTGGGCCAGTTTGTTTACCTGCCGCATTCAGCAGACTAGCTGCGGTTCACCGCTCCAGGCCAATGGGGGTGGTGGGAAGCTGCAACCAGCACATCCCTCGCCTGCGCCGCTTCCCGCCGCCCCCCTTGGCCTGGGACGGTGAACCGCGGGCAGTGGGAGCCGCAGTCCACCGAATCTGCCAACGCGGCAGGTAAACAAACTGGCCCGGCCCGCCAGGGTGTTTACCCTGGCGAGCTGCGTGCCAGAGGTTGCTGACTCCTGTTTTAAAGGCATAATTTACCTAGTATTTAAAAAAAAGGCAACTTTACAAAAAACAACATATATACAGAATTCAACAACAATTAAAAGTAAATTAAAAAAATATTAAGCACCAAAGAAGAGCCAGAACACTGGGCTGGACTATATAAATAGATCTTTTTTTTCTCTGTGGTCTCACAAACATTCTCTAATATGGTGATTTTTACCATATTTCTTAATTATATGTACATATTCTTTGGGGACTTTGTAGTGGAATACTACTGCAGCATAAAGTCACTTACTCCCATATTGTGCTGTTAGTAAGACTTTATTTTGCCATTTAAATCTATGATTAAATATTCATTCTAATGGTCTCGATCACAATAAATGTATGTGGATTCCACATTGATTACTGTCCAAAATACACTGTAATTTAAGAGTAATTAATAGGCATTTCTAATAAGATTTTCTCCTAAGGACCACTGAGTGACAAGCAATATGGATAAATATTTGTTTCTATATGATTAAAAATGTGTCATTTTCAGAGAGTTATGTGTGAGAGAAATAATACAGCAGTAATTCGCTCTTGTGAGCTGATCAAACGAGACTTCAGGATAAAATGTTTCCATTCCTATAGGTAATTGTTTCCAATTAATTGAAATTACTAACGGCTTTGTTATTTTTTTTCCATAAATGTAATAAAAATAATGTTTGCTTCATCAACCAGAGGATATATAATTAATTCCGTATTGTGGACCAAATTCGTTCCTGGTTTAACTCCTCTGAAACCAAAAAGTACTGCACCAGGAATGAACTTGGCTCAAAGTGGTTATTATTCATTCTGTTGGTGGATGAACAGACAATACAAGATAAATGCAAACTGACTCATACCACAAACCTGAAGTTTTTATATTTATAATTTGCCAGTACGTCTCAACAAGTTACACATGACCTCTGGTATAAGATGGGGTATAATCTTGTTGTCACACATTTCCTTTGCTTTTACTAGCACTCTAGAGACAGAAATTGTTTTTCACAGAATTCATTTTGTCTTCTGCATTTTCATGAATTCATCATTTAATGGAGTTTGGAAAGAATGTAGAGCCTGGGGGAAAACAGATACAATTTATTAAAGCTTCACTTAAACATATATTTACATAGGGTGTTTTCCACAGTGCAGAAAGAAAGGGTGTTACATAGTTATTTAACACTAGTATGTTTGATGCTTTCAGTTAAAAGCTTGGATTCAACAAATTTCATTAAAAAAAATCTTATATAAAGTGGAATAACAGAGATGATTTTTTTCAGAGCACAGGGACTATTTCCCCATATATGTAGTAAGTGATGGTCTACTTGTAGGAATAATGTTCAAATACTTTCTATTTTTTAACTTATCTATAAATAAATTTATTCTTTCAAGATGAAGAGCTTGCCTGGACTTTGTTCTGTAAAAAAAGAAAAGGCACACAAATCCCTAAACAAATGTAGCCCAGATTTTGCTGATGCTTATGCAAGTGATAAACTTTAAGCATCTGAGCAGTCCCACTGACTTCACTATGCATAGTGTGTAGAGTTAGGTGTTGTATCTACGAATTACTAGGCTCAGAGCCACCAGGCTGATTTGTTGGAATTTTGTAAACAACCTGGGGGTAACAATTTGCCTACCTTCCCATATTACTAAATAGCATGGACACCCGGTATGGAAAAAATTGAGAGACACTAGATTAGGGAAAAAGCAAACTAAAATTATCTCAGAATAGCCTCTGTTGGTCACAGAATTCATTTTCCATTGAGGAAGATTATTATAGTGTTCTACTATATTGGACACAAATATGGACTGGCTTATTTTCAAAAAGAGTAACTTTCCTGATTGGTTCTACTGAAAGGATTGTGCACATGGGCTGAGGTTCAAATAAACCTGGCTGACATGCTGAGTACCTGGAAAAATTTTATGCTTTTGGGTATGAATCATGTTAATTTTGGTGGTTTTGCTCAAGTCTTGACCTGCAACTACGCAAAACACTAGACTTCAACTGTATATTACTTCATGTTTATAAGTTCATTTGAACACAAAGTCAGAGAAAAGTAGAGAGGGCAGGCCTACAAAGACTTGATATGAGCCAACTGTGAAGTGAAACTCCAAGATTTTTCCAGCTCTGCTCTTCTTTCATATATAGTCCTCTTTTTCCCTTTTCTCATCTTTATCTTTATACTAGTTGTTAAATTTATTTTACTTTCCCTAATTACAATAATATTTAAGAAAACATAGATTTTTCTTTTCAAATCTGTTGATATGTATTAACATTTAGAACATGAAAACATTTTGAGGTTCCTACTATAAGCCTTTTGTAAACATATGAATTGTAATTAGTGTCTTATGTATAAGGGGGGGGACCATTTGTAGAATAAATTTCTCTTTAAATCACAAAAGTTGTAGAACAAATTTGCCAAATATTTAGACAGCTCCACTTGTTATAATCAACTGAAAGCATTAATAGGTAAATGACGTACCTGCTGTTTAATCCATAGCTCTCAAAGCAATTTACTATGAATGATGAGTTTCATTAGCCCTGTTTTACAGATGGGGAAAACTCAGAAGCAAAGAGATTAAGTAATTTGTTATACCTGAGGGATAATGGCAAAGCCAAGCCTATAACACGGGTCTCCTGATTTTGGCTCTGGTTCTTAATCATGAATGTGTAGTTACTGGCACCATGCACAGTGCGCATAAAGTGTTGTTATATCAGAATGGCAGCATTTCACAACTACTTTGCACTGGTGTAAACGACTGCACAAGGTGCAGGGCAATGGAAATTAGGCCCTCTGATTTTCATGCTCTGTACAGGAGACCATGAAATTTCCCATGAAATACTTTAAATAGAATATTATTGCAGCAAAGATTGAGTGGAGATAGAAGTATTGTTTTTCACTAGGCTATTAGGAGCAAGGCACACTCAAAATTACACTAGTTAAATTGGAGGGAAGGGGGAAGCTATTGAAGAGAGAGGAAAATCATCAGTTAAAATAGTTTCCCAAGGTACAGAAGGAGGTATTTTTTCATTTTGCTTTTCTCACCATTAGCAAAATATGTGTGAGCATGCCACTTTTGTGCATACAAACTGATTTTTTTATTTTGTGATGTTCAAACAATTTTGGGATTTTATTTTATTTTTACATGTTATACTATATAATCATTCTCCAAAGCGATCTGGAGATTAAAAGTAGAAAATGCTTGCCAAAGTTTTTATTTATGAAAAGCACACGGTAGAAAACATTTAGTGCCCTTAACCTTTCAATATTTGCCCCAGAATTCATTCACCAACAATGTTATATAGGGAATTCTGAGTGCGAGCATGAAAATTAACACATCAAGCATCTTGCTTTGCTCAGAATTCTTATATTCAGTACCTCCAAAATGACAAATTTGTTAAATTGTTTTAGAGTATACCCAAGCTATGTTTGCAACACCTCTCATTTCCCAAAATTAAAATATATTGCAATGGAATTATTACAATAAGTTTTGGGCATAGGGCACAATTTTGGAAAAATATATACTGCATAAGGCATTGGATTCAACAGAACCTGATATTCAGATAATTCCCTGAGCTTGGAACTGTCATATCCTACAAGGCGATCACCTTCCCTAAGCCGTCTTTTGGTTTACTGACTTAAACTGTTAGTCTCCCTAGTAAAAGTAATGGGCCTAATTCTGCTCTCAGCTAGTCCAGTGAGCTTAATCTCCTATATATTTAATTTTTATTTTTTTACCATAGCAAATCACTGAACACACTTTCATTGTATCTACAACCAAATTGGTGAGGCTCTGAAACATAAAAGATGGCACAAATAATATCTTGGACTCAATATGGTGCTTTTGCTGTACTTTTAATAATACCAAGGATATTCTAATGTAAACATTGTATTTCAGGTATGCTCAGTGCAATAGTGGGATTTTGTTCAGTTGGTTCATATTGACAGACTTGCTAAACAATAATGAACTGTTATAAAAATCACAATACGTTGCTCAGGGTGTATCAGAAAATAAGGAGGAATCCTTTTAGTGCAGGATTGAACCTATAAGTTATGGAACTAATTTCCCTGGAGCTCTCAAAGGACTCCATGGAACATTAATGTTAATTGGGCTGTGACTTTTTGTGGGAAAAGGAAGGTTGCTGTCATAGTGCAAGGCAGTACATTTTCATAGGAAAGTTATCCAAGAAAACCTGTTTGGCTGCAGCAAACTTGAAATGGAGTATCTTACACAGAGAGCTAAACATTTCCTTATATGTTGTTGCACATGATTAAGGAGAAATGGTACACGTCCTCTGTAGTTTCAAATTCTTTCCAAACTCAAATTCAGAATTACTCTTCTTGTCTTTAAAACTATCTACGGACCCTTCCCAGGCCTCCTCATGGCTCTATTCTACATCATTCTTGTCATCTCTCCATCTCAACTTTGGGAAAATAGAGGGGCTAGGTGGTGGATGGGTTTTGGTGATATTCAGTTGTATCATCAGTTTCCACTGGAAGGTATGTTATACTTCCAGAAGATGATTTACTTATGCCAGAAATAAGTCTAGGCTTGCCAGCATCGGTGTTGACATGGCCCAGTGTTTTATTGAAACTTATATAAAAGCCTCAGACATGCCTTCTGTGCCAACATGGAAAATATTCCACATACCAGGTGTCAGTACACTTTTGGCATGTAGACAACACCTACCTTTGGTGGTCTCTCAGTGACAGCAGCCTCACCAAATTATTTCCCTTCCCACAGAGATTTTCTGCTGCCATAACAAACTCTCTCTCTTGGATACAAATCTTCTCTTTGTTTCATGTCTGTTTTTCATTTTTTTAATATTGCTTGGTGATTGTAGGATATTTACTGCTTTGTTTTTCCTCCCTCACTCCAATAATGAGACCCAACTACTCCTCTGCCTCCCTACAGCATCTTTAACTATTCCTTATTCTTATCTGCTGGTTACCAATAGTGACCACTAATATGAAATATCCGTGAATATTTATTAAAGGCTCTGTAACCATAGGCCTCATCTGTCACACCTCACTTCAGTTCTCTAACTTGTTTAAAATAGCTATAATTGGATAAAACAAGAATGTTACTGTGTGAAAGACAAATATGTCTTTTGACTATAAATACTACAAATTTAAAAAAACAAAAAACAAAACAAAACCCAAACTGTCCACTAATGTGATTATTACAAGCATGTATACAGAGGACTCAGGAAATGAAAAAAACAACGCATCTGCCATAGTAACATTTACAGAATATGGGTGAGTTAATATGAAATTTTGCATTTTAGTTAACTGAATTTGTATGTATATACAACCAGGACAAAATAATGTTGCCATGAGAACAATAGTTTTTCCATTTACTGATTTTTATGCATGTTAATTTATAATCTTACCATTGTATTACCATGGTCTTTATTGTTATTGCCTTTTTTATTTTTAAAAAAGCAGAAAGAAAACCATATTTACTATGTTTATGTTCTGATACTTATTTTTTATGTCACTAATTTACAGCATCTCTATACTTTAGCTTGGTTAGGGCTGTAAGTTCCATGCCATCTGAATTTAAGATAATACTAACCAGGCATTATAATGTTAGTTTATTTCAGTTTTTCATTGATTTCTAAAACAATGTAGAAAGTGATCTGGCAAGACAGACAAACAGCGGCAATTAACAAGATGAAGGATGGTCTTGTGTGTGGCATTTGGGACTAGAAATTGGGACTATGTTTTTATTGTCCGCTCTGGCATAGACATTTTGTGATTCCTTGAACAAGTCACGTAGAATTAATTTCAAAAGCTTGACAAATACCAATATAATAACTTATTTTAGGGTGCAAACATTCAGGGTGGCCATTGAGATCTTTGCTGAAAACTAGACATGTACAAATGCATGATGGATTGTGTGTATGTGAGAGATGGGATTTACAGACTTGACACTAACCCAGAGCAAAGCAGAAGGCAGTATTGGGCCAGGGAGGCCCCCACCCCTCAGCAGTTGTAGGGCATGCTCCAGGGGGGAGGACCAGTTTAACACCTCTTCCTCACCTCAGTTTTTTGGTGGGGTTGTGAACGTAGGAGCGTCCCCAAAGAGAGGAGCCACAGAAACTTAGGATGGACCAATAAGTGGTCCAGACACTGCAACGTCCCTTCAGTGGAGTGAGAAGACCTAGGTCTCCCTCCCCTTCTCCCCCTTCCCTTTGAAGTGACAGAACCCCAAACATAGAAGGAGAGATACACAGGAGGGTGTGGCCCATTATATATGGCTTGGGAGGGCCCACTGCAGAACAAGGAGATTGACGAGAACTGTGAAGACACTGTTTGACCACTAAACCCGCTGGCAATTGGACTGATCTGCTTACAGTGTGACTTTACAAATAACCTTTTTTTAGAATCTTTAGTCTTCTATTAGCCACTAGAACCATCTAGAATAATTCTAAAGAAGCAGCAGCTAAAGCATATTGGCGTGCACAGTACTTGTCTACTTACATTGTCTCTAATAGCTCATCAATTTAGTGTTTAGATTATTGATCCCATGGATGGTTTGGGGCCATGTTTCAATTTATCACTGAAACTATCATTCTACGTGAGTGATTAAACACTTAAAATGAAAAAATATTGTGGTTTTATTTAATCTGTCAGGTATCTCCAGTTAAATCAATACAGTTAGCATTATTTGACAAGGAGGGGGGACAGAGGGCAGAAATCACAAGAGTTGCATGAAGAACGTGCCCCTTCTTTGACCAGCTCTACAATAGAGTTATATCAGGATGAACTGCTTTTAGTATAAACTATTTACTTAGTCAGTAATCACCTTCTAAACTGTAGGGAGTATAAAGATCCCTGCACTTTAGAAAGCCTATAAATAGATGGTGTTCTTTATTTAACGCGTTCAGGTCATCATACAATAGATAAAAATCAGTTATGGTATAACAAGATGAAACACCACTGCTTTCATTTACTAATATATCCAATTTTGACTTACTGTCTTGTTATGCTGGGTTTAGGCATTTGTATTATTTCAAATATACCCATGAAGTCTAAATAACCACCCTGACTTTTCAAAGATAATGTACAGTTTGGCTGTAGATCTAAACTGTGATCTTACTATTTTCTCATACAAAATATGTCAATTTCATGTTAGAGATTCCATTCATACTATGCCGTAAATAATGTACTTGTGGCTTCATTAAATACAAGGAAAACAAACTGTGTCTTGGAGATTATTCAAATTAGAGAGCTTATTAGGAGAGGAGTGCAACCTGCAGGGCATCTAAACTTTCATCCTACTTGATGAGCCTGTAGGGATACCCACCCTGCCTGCCTGCCTGCCAGGTTAACCAGGTCCAGAAAACTCCTAAGCCAGTTAGGAAAAATTCACATTGGGAAGTTTAAATTACATCTCAGCTAGCTAAGAACAACATAGACTTCTGATGTCTTATGTTTTACACACATAGTGTGCAAACTGTTATGAGCTGAGAAAGATATGTTACACTGGGTAGAGACTGAGAAACATTACCACCACTATAGAATTGGAAGGAATATATGTGATGTTTGGATACAGAGAAGGCAGGGTGTTGTGGATTTAATATTCCCCTTTTTGTCTAAGGTTAGAAGCCAAGTGATTTAGGCAATAGTACCCATGTAGGCTGTAGAGCGCTTGAGGGGTGGGATTTCCAAAACTATTTAAGGAGTTAGAAGCATAGATTCCCATTAGAAGTTAATATAAAGGCACTATGTAAAAGGAAACATCATTTTACAAGGGGGATATATTACTTTTACTACCTTGTGCATCACTTGAAGGCATCTGGGCTGGTATCTGCTACGAATAGCGCAAAGAGATCATACTTAATATTCAACATTGGGGAACAGAGTAGATTGTGTACTCAAGGGGTGTTTTACTATTGACTTCAGTGGGGCCGCAATTTTATCTTAATATATTTCTCAGTGATGACCTATCAGGTCAACAATATGGTGATGATGGGCTCCATCCAGCCATTTGAAGGATGGTTGCTGTAATCGTGATCTGGAGTTTGTGCTTATGAAATATGATTGAATCTATAGGCCTCAAAAGAATGTGAAGTTCAGTCCAGGGGTGAGAGGGGGAGGAGAGGAAGGAAAACTCTGGAGGTACAACAATTCATTATCCACTCTGTGTTACATAGTTAAAGTTTTAATAAAATTCAAATTTGAATAAAATAAACAAAATATTTCATTGCAGAACACACTGTCCTAAATTTTCTACAGTGACTGTACATTGCCTATTTTGTACAGTGACCAGAGTGGAGTCACTCTAAGTCAGCAAACAAGAGCAGAATCAGGGCCATAATATAACATTTAACTAGATGATTTTATATATTAATTGATTTAAACAAATTTACTAAATTAAATACATATTTAAGGACTAGTCTACACTTACCTGCTGGGTCGACGCGGTGAGTTCGACTTCTCGGAGTTCGAACTATCGCGTCCAATCTAGATGCGATAGTTCGAACTCCCCGCGCGCTCCGGTCGACTCCGGTACTCCACCACTGCAAACGGCGGTGGCGGAGTCGACCTTGGAGCCACGGACTTCGATCCCGCGGCGTCTGGACGGGTAAGTAGTTCGAACTAGGGTACTTCGAGTTCAGCTACGCTATTCACGTAGCTGAACTTGCATACCCTAGTTCGACCCCCGCCCTTAGTGTAGACCTGCCCTAAGAAACTTAATTTCAAGAGTTAGCAATATATGTAGTGAAAGAATGGAAACAAGGGCCAGGATAGCATAAACTCTAGCAATATAGTGTAATATAGGTTTACATCTCCCCTCCAACTACTTTCCAATTGTAAAAGAAAAATTCAAAAATTGGTGATCCTGTAAGTGATTTTTCTTGCCAGTATTAACACATTGGGCTTGATTCTGATCTCACTTACACCAGTGTATATCAGGAGGAACTTTAGTGAAGTTGATATAGTTATATGCAGGTAAAACTAGTGTTGGTGAGATAAGGATCAGGCCATATCAGAAAGATTAAGGCACAAAATGAGTTACAAATATCAAGTGACATCAGTAAAGAGAGGTTCTATAAATACATTCAGAGCAAGAGAAAAAATGAACACCGAAGGCAAATTTAGAGCTTCTACTTCAGTGATGGGCAACCTGCCGCATGCGGCTAATCAGGGTAATCTGATCACAGGCCGCGAGACATTTTGCTGATGTTGACTGTCTGCAGGCATACCCCCCGCAGCTCCCAGTGGCCCTGGTTAGCCGTTCCTGGCCAATGAGAGCTGCAGGAAGCTGCTGGTTGCCCACCACTGCTCTACTTAGTGGGAAAGAAGAGCTTATAACTGATGACATCAAGAAGGCTGAGACGTTTAATGAAGACTGAAGCAAAATATACATTAAAAAGGTTGATGGTGACTGGATACATAACACCATATTAATAACAAGGGAGAAGTGTGATGTTGTTGATTGAATGTGACCATTTATATAATTGATATTGCTATTGTTATACAGTTGAAAAAAATGTTGTAGAATGTATGTCATGTAAGGTGTCAATGGAAAAGTTATGATTTGCTAAGTAGGATTATCCTGTCTATATGCATGTCTCATCTTTATATCTGAAGTTATGAATATTGGCTACATACTGGTATCTTACACATGTGCTATATTGCTGGGTACCACCCCCAAACAGAATTTATATTAGGGTCAGACAGCTATGTATTGATGGCCCATCAAGGACACTTAGCTCTCACAATGGGCCATAGAAGAAACTCATTCCACCCAGATAGCTCCTTCTGCGGATGCCTCACAATCTAAGGGGCCAGTGGCCTCCCCTGTGGATCAGTAAACTATGTAAGGACGTGTGATATGCTTATGTGATCCTGGATGCCATCTTAGGCCAATAACTTTCCACAAACGGGGGTTGTGGGCTTTGTTTGAGACAGTAGAATTCCATGCACATGGCAGAGGATATAAAAAGGCGCCTGAGATCTCCATTTTCCTTCATTTCCTGCTTCATTTCTTTGGATTGGATTTCTAACCAGAAAGCTCTAAACAAGGACTGATGACCACCAATCTGGTTGGGTAATTCCAGGGAGGCTTTTGAAAGATAGTAGTTTATTCCATCACTGGTATGATCCTGATCTATGAACACTGAAAAATCACTTGTGTATATCTATAAGAGCTATTAACCATTTATAATTCTCTTCTTTTCTTTTATTATTAAACTTTTAGTCACTAAAGGATTGGCATAAGAATGATTATTGGGTAAGATATGAGTTATATATTGACCTGATTAAGTGGCTGTTCCCTTGGAATTAGAAGTACTTTATATTTGATTAAACTGGTTTTCAGTAAACACTCATCATAAAGTCTAATGTCTGGATGGTGAGCCAAGGGCTGGAATGCCTAAAGAGACTGGCTTTTTGGATTCTTGTTAACTAGTGTGCTGATATAGAAGTTTACTTTTGTTACTGGCTTGGTATAGTCTAATGATAGAATAACCACAAGTTTGAGGTGAGTCTGCCCTATGTCTCAGCAGTCTGTTATGAATTTGGCATCCTCAGCTGTGACCCACTGAGTCATAGTAACAGGAAGGAACACAAGCCAGAATAGGTAAAGAACAGGTAAAAGAATATTTAGGTGATTAGATGTATTCAAGTGCATGGGCGGTGGGTCAGGTCCCAGAGGACTGGAGAAGGGCAAACATAGTACCTACCTATCTTTAAAAAGGGGAAAAATAGGAGCTAGGGAAATACACACCAGTCAGACTAATTTTGGTATTAATTTTGGAAAGATATTGAAACAAATAATTAAGCAGTAAATTTGTAAGCATGTAGAGGATAAAGAGTTTAATAGGTATGGTGACCAGATGTCCTAATTTTATAGGGACAGTCCTGAAATTTGGGTCTTTGTCTTATATAGGTGCCTATTACCTTCCACTCCCTGTCCTGATTTTCACACTTGCTATCTGGTCACCCTATTAATAGCCAAAATGGAATCATGCCAAACCAATCTAATTTCCTTATTTGACAGAGTTACTGTCCCACTAGATGGGAGAGGGGGAGCTATAGATGTGATATCATGATTTTTGTAAGGCATTTCACACAGTCACACATAACATTTCAATGGGCAAACTAGGGAAATCTGGTCTAGATTAAATTACTATAAAATGGATGCAAAACTGGTTGAAAGATAATTACTCAATTAGTAATTATCAGTGGTTGGCTGTCCAACTGGGCATGATGGGATCCCACAAAAATCTGTTCGGGGTATGGTAATACTGTAGTCAATATTTTCATTAGACTTGGGTAATGGAGCGAAGATAGGAGGGATTGCTAGCACTTTGGACAACAGGATTAGAATTCAAAGTGATCCTGACCAATTGGAAAATTGGTCTGAATTCAACAAGATGAAATTCAATAAAGATAAGGGTAAAGTAGAGGGAAAATCAAATGCACAACTATGAAGTGTGAAATAACTGGTTAGGTGGTAGTACTGCTGAAAAGGAGCTGGGTGTTATAGCTGATCACAAATTCAATGAGTTAACAATATGAGACAGTTGCTGAGAAGGCTAATATGGGATGTTTTAACAGGAGTGTCAAATGTTAGACACAGGAGGTAATTTTCCTGTTATACTCAGCACAGGTCAGGCCTCAGGAGGAATATTGTGTGTGTTTTGGGGTGCCATGCTTTAGGAAAGATGTGAACAAATTTGAGATAATCCAGAAGACAGCAAAACAATGATGGAAAGATTAGAAAACTTGACATAAGGAAATGTTTAAAAAACAAAACTGGGCATGTTTAGTCTTGAGACAAGAAGACTAAGTGGGAACCTGATAACTCTTCAAATATATTAAGGGTTGTTATAAAGAGGACTGTGATTAAGTGTTGTCCATGTCCACTGAAGGTAGGACAAGAAGTAATGGTCTTAATCTGCAGCAAAGGAGATTGAGGTTAGATATTAGGAAAAACTTTCCAACTATAGTTAAGCAGAAGGAGGCTGTGGAATCCTTGTCATTGGAAGATTTAAGAACAGGTTAGACAAATACCTTTCATGGATGATCTAGATATATCTGGTCCCTCCGTGCAGGTGCCCTCTTGAAATCTCTTCCAGACATACATTGCTATGATTCCAGTATCATGAGCTGACAATCCTCAGTCTCGCTTACTTCTAAACATATGTATTTGGCTTTGCTGGTTCAAGTTTAGTCAGTGCTGGAAGTCTGTCAGTGCTAAACCTGTTCAGAATAGGCAGCATTAAAATGGCGCCTTCAGCCTCTCTTTGTTCTGACACCTGAACTCCCCATTCTTCACATCATTTTATTGAATTTTGAAGACTTCATTTAATACAGACTGGACTGGAGAAAGTAAGTACACATGCTTTTTATATATTGCTCTGTATGAAGAATTCCTAGTATCATCATTAATGTTATTAGTATACATTCTAAACTCCAGCACTGGGTGCAGCTTTGTTAAGACAGGCCAATATACTAAAGAAGAAACTGAATGATGGTCTCTTGTCAAAAGATGCAGCAAACCTACAGTGTCTGATTTGGGAATGAAATATTGTAGTAGGCATCATAACTGAAATGGCCCAGCTGTATTACATTATGCCATATTAGAAAAATATCTATGAAAAGTTTTACGCTGTATGATTTAACAGCTGCTGTCCCTAACAAAGGATAAGAATATTAATGGAAAAGAGATGAGCTTAATCTCATACCTTTAGATCACTGAAGTGCAGTGATTTATAGCTTAGCAGGACTAAATGATTTATATTATACACCCAAGTTTACTATCTAGACTAATAAGTATTGTTGAACTGTGTAAATGGAGAGTTAACAGAATACATACAAAGCACTTGAGTGAATTTTGTCTTTTCAACAGCTTTACTAGATCACAATAGGCAATTTGTGAATAGCTAGCTAGATTTTCGTATGATCTCTATTCGTTTTTTGTTAAACAAGTAGGGAAATACTTTAAAATAGGAAACATATATATTTACATGATTTTTCTTTTGGTTTATTGTTCTCTTACAGATTAATGAAAGAATATTCCATGGCAAATCTCAATTCATCCACGTCCTCCGTTCCAAAGAGAAAAAAAATCTGCAGCCCTTACTCATGTGACTAATCCCATTGTGACCATTTGAATTATATGTGTGAGTAAGGGCTGTACAATTTGCCCCATAATGTAGCTCGTTGACAGTTTCCCCAGAAATTAGGCAAATTAAACTATATCATCAACTTTCTTGAAAAAGCAAGGAAAGCTTGGCAGAATGTGACCACCACCACCACACCTAAGGCATTTGCTTAGTTTCTGCTCTGTCTTCCTAGCCTATATCTTAGTTTTATAACAAGATGACACTTATTTCTTCAAGACAGAGAGCTATGCTTAAGCCTAGAAACACATTTCATTTAACAAATTTCAAATTCACCACTTGTTTTTCTTCTGGAAAGTCCCAGAGTATTCTGACTTGCACTATCTGGTGGTGGGAGTGTAGGAGTTATCCCAAATTTTCCACATTACCCCCATATTTTGAAGTTCTGAAAGATAAAACAATCTTCAGAACCTATCCTACAAGAAGGACTATATGGGCAGACCATATTGAAGTCAATGTTTGCTGGATCAAGCTCTTAAAAGTACCCAAAATAGCTGGATTAATATACAAACTCTCAGTGTGCAATTCAAATGGTGAAACTTTAGACTAACTATGGCCTTTTTCATGGATTTTTTTAATGCATAAAGGTTGTTTGAACAGTGAAGCAAGTGATAGAATAAAATTTAAAAGGTAAAATTACTATTAATATAAGTATTCTAAGCACAATAATATATTTTCACTGTTGCGTCTTTCCCTATAAATAGTAGGACAGTCTAACAGTTGAAAAGACAACAAGGTCTGGGGATATTTATAGATATCTAAACATTTCATGTACTTCTGCTTGGAACACAATATGTTGGCCCTACAACCAATTCCTTTAATCTTTCATCAGATCTAAGTTTATAGTGTATCATCAAGAAGTCATTTTGAAACAGTATTTGACTGTCCAGGCAGGATTACACTTAATGCATATGATTCTGATTTCAACTTTTGCAGTGCTAAAGTTCTTTGACTCTCTGTTGACAGGTTGCCATTCCAGAGAATTTTGTATACATGAAAGGAGCAATAGTTGGGGTGAGAGAACAAACACTCTGGCTAGTGGCAGCATCCTCACAAAACTCAGCTTTTGAGGATGGAGAATAAAGACAGCTACACTGTAAGAGAAAGGATAAAAAAAACATCAGCAAGTGAAGACCAAATCAAAGCAGCACATATTTCATTTAGAAAGTGCCTTGGAAAGCTTCTTTGAGAAATTTCTGGGCACAAAGAATCAGATCCATCCAGCAGTAATTTCCTGAGAAGCAGATACACATATGATACTGAGCAAGAACTTGGAATAAAATAGCATACATGCTGTATTCCAAGTCTGCCTCTTCACAACAAGCATTTGTAGCAGGACTGTAAAAGATATTCAGTCCATGCTATCAGACATCCATTGTGGGAGGAGTAGAGCTATCTATCTTTTACTGAAATTGAATTTTAGAAGTAACACGAGGAATCACAAGTAACAAACATTAAC
Organism: Mauremys reevesii; assembly: GCF_016161935.1. Taxonomy (NCBI): domain Eukaryota; kingdom Metazoa; phylum Chordata; order Testudines; family Geoemydidae; genus Mauremys; species Mauremys reevesii. The sequence goes on along the minus strand of NC_052627.1, from coordinate 82,739,257 downwards.
CACGTGGATGAAACAAATGAAAGTTAAGGTTCTCCTCCTACCCCCTCCCCCTCGCCTCTGCCCCTAGCCCCAAGTATTCAAGTGCCTATAGACAGATGCTGATTTGCCACAGAAAGATCTGAGGTTGATTAATCTGAAATTACTCTCCAAGCTGTTATTAAATAAGGCTGTTGGTGTTACATTTTGGTTGCAGAACATTTAGCATGTGCTATTTGACCTATACAGTAACATGCAAGTGTTTATTGTGCTGTAAAAATGACTTTGCTTACAATGACTATTTTCCCACTTTAAAAATAAAGTACTGCTACCAGTATACCTAGTGTAGTAAACTGAGAATAGTAGTATTGTTTATAATGCAGTTTACATTTCTTCACAAGTTCCCTGAAATGTAGACACTTCAACAGTGCCAAGACACTTGATTTTTATTAGTTGAGAAAATACTTTATTACAAAAAAATGACAAAACTGGAGAGGAGAAATAGATTCCAGTGATGGATAAGTGTTAGAGGGGCTCAGAAATAGCTGTGTTGAACTCTTCTACAATAAATATGTTTTCAAATCACAAAGCAAATAATCAGAAAAGCAAATACTCAATAAAAATAATGGAAATTTGGGAAAAAAATAAAAGATGTCACTATCCTCATGAAATCTAGATTCTGGGTCTGCCTCAGAATCAGCTCAGAAGGTGTTCTCTTCCACAAGGGCCTAGAGATTTCTGGTGCACCTGTGCTAGTAGCATCTAGCCTCCATGGTGGTGATCATGGTAGGAAAACTCAGAGGCAAGTACTTCTGTACTTACTGGTAGATGTCTGGGGGTAGATGGAAGCATACTGAGTGGAAAGTGGGAGGAGGAGGTCATCCTTCTGAATCCAATTGAATGTGGTTTAAAGAATATTTGAAGTTCTATGGTAGGACTCTGGGATAAGCTAAGAGTTTTCTTCTCCACCACAGCATCCTGCGAGTCCTAACTATCAGCAAACTGCTAGGTGGAGGACAGCTTGGTAAATTCAAGCTACCTTCTCTTGGCAAGTGTTTGGTGTGGTGTTTGTTGGTCTGTTTGTTTGTTCTGCTGTGAGGAACTTTCCATCTGTTTTATAGAAGTGATTGACTATATATGGTTTAAACTAACCATTTCCATTTAAGTCAAGAGGCAGAAAATACAACCTCTTCTCTTAAACCAGCCAAAACTTGGCCATTCATTGCTTTGAGAGGTGCTGAGAGAGATGTGGTATAGCACCAAGAAGGATTTCTCATACTCCTTATAACCAATAGAACAGGGTATGGAGAATGTGGAGAATTTTGTAGTATTTTTATAGGAAAAAATATATATTACTCAGTTTCACCTTTTCATTGTTATTCACTGTGTGTGAAGAGGTTAGTTTCTTTCTTTCATGTGTCTGATGAGGTGGGTATTCACCCCTGAAAGCTTATGCTCCAATACATCTGTTAGTCTATAAGGTGCCACAGGGCTCTTTGTCGCTTTCTTGGGAGAGGGGAACAGGTAAGAATCACATAAGCAGATCTTGTTTAGTGTGAATAAACTATCAAGATCTGTTTACATATGAATGAAGTTGTCTTGGAGAAACAATGGAAGACTCAACATCAACTTTTAAAGACTGGCAGCGAAGGGAAGGATAACTGAGGGAAGGAGCAAGACTGTAACTGAAACCTAAGTTCTGAGGTGTCATCAGTCAGGATTAAGAACTCTGCTGAACAAGCAGGAGAAAGAGAAATGAAGTTCTGGAGACTTTGGCCAAGGGGCAGATAATATTGCAAATGTGGACTCTGATGCAAGCTTTGCTTTTCCAATCTACCCTAAATAATGCTTTACAGAGGAGTAGTACAACGGCCATCCTATGGTACTACTAAACTGCTGGTTGCATGTCTTCCCACAGAGGTAAAGTGTCCAACAGGAGTTCCAATAAGTTCAAAAAAAATTTAAAGAGCCACAGCGAGAAACAGAAGTGTCAAAGTCAGTGACTCAGGCTTGGGGTAGGGAGGTCATATGGCTTACTCTTGCAACCATGGAGGTTCATGACCTAGCAATAAAAAGGATACCCACCCAAAGAGTGTCTAAACGTCGAAGGCAAGGCACACACCTGTGGATCTGTGACATGGGGGTTAAGACCAATATTATAGAGACCTAATGCCTTTGTTGAGGAGGGAAGGTTGACTCAAAGTTGCAGGGTAGGGCTTTCACTCACTTCTCTTTCCAATATCCTTTATTCATGACAAATGGTATCTAAACCTAGGAGTACTTTGTCCCTGAAACTGATAAATCTAATCCTGGATTAGGGGGCTATTTAATATTAGAAAGGACATCAGACTCTCATTCCTAGATTGTAAACTCTTTACAACAGGAAACACATCTTATATATGTTAATTAATAAATGCAGCATAAATGTATACCACTGCTCTATTTATATATTTCATCATAATAATAGGATATTGGATATATTACTGTATGTTTGTAAAATCTGAAGAAAAACAAAAACAGCTAGTATTTTGAGGGGGAGGGATAGCTCAGTGGTTTGAGCATTGGCCAGCTAAACCAAGGATTGTGAGTTCAATCCTTGAGGGGGCACTTAGAGATCTAGGGCAAAATCAGTACTTGGTCCTGCTAGTAAAGGTAGGGGGCTGGACTCAATGACCTTTCAAGGTCCTTTCCAGTTCTAGGAGATGGGAATATCTCTATTATTATGTGAGTGAGTAGGAGTTCCAAAAGCAGAACAATGCATAAAAGCTGGGGGAAATATTGCTGATTTGCATTGTAGTTAGGTAGTGGATTACATGTGCCTGGCCATCAGGTGAAGACTGCATTACTAGCAACTTAACTAGACATTAAATACAGTATTGGACATTTTCTATTCAGCTTTTCACATGCAAATTGATCTAAAGCATTGAGAGGCAACATGATCTAGTACATACAGCCCTTGACGAGGACTCAAGAGACCAGGGTTCTGGTCTCAGCTCTGTCCTTGACCTGCCAGAAACCTTAGACAAGTCATTTCACCTCTTTGTGCTTCCATTTCCCAACTTGTAAAATGGAAATAATGATATTGCTCTTCCTTGTAAAGTGGCTTGAGATCTACTGCTGAAATGTGCCATGTAATAGCTTTGTGTCAAGCCCATGTATCGCAACCACCATATTTTAAGTATTTTATTATGATTATAATCCTTTACACTTATATTGTCTATGGGCCCAGATCCACAAAGATATATAGGTGCCTAAATCTGCAGTTCACAAATCCCCTGCTTAGCAGCCCCCTATACCTGAAGGCACTTAAACTCACTTGATACCTAACTTGTCACTGTAAAAATTCTCTAGGTACCCATGTTTCTACCTCTGGGCATGAGCGCTGCTGCCTCACTCTAGGTGTCCAAACACCTATCTCCCACTTAAGCCTCTGTGCAATCCACAAACCGAGGGAAGGTAGGCGTATGCACTCTTATATTGCTTGCAGAGCCCAATCCAGTTGAGATGGTCTGAGCACACTTACCAGGTCTGACTCGGTTCAAAATTCATTTGTCCAAAGTGGAACAGCTTCAACAAGAAACTGAGGGAAACCCACATTAGTGTATCCTATAACCTTGTGGTTAGGGAACTCTCATGAGAGGTGGGAGACCCCCTGTTCAAGTCATTACTCCGCGGAGGCAGGGAATTAAGGATATAAAAGCTGTCATACTGGGTCAGGCCATGGTCTATCTTCCCTGGTATCTTGTCTGACAGCAGCTTGTACAACAACTGCAGGGGGAATATACAAGGCAGGACAATTATGGAGTGAACCTGGGCATCCCTCTTTCTGGGGGAATGCTTTTAATACTGCACTACTAGTTAAGGGAGGTAGCCATTTTGTATTGTTAGCCAAGTGCTTAATGCCTTCTTGCAAGAAACAGCTTAAGCACCTAAGCCACCTGTCTCCAGGTTCCCAGCTGTGAATCCCAAGTAGAGATAGATGCCTCCCTGCTGCACACACTTGATTTAATGCTTAAACGGCAAAGGCCTAGGACACACCCCACTCTTTGGCATCTCCCATTGGCTATTTTAGGCAACTCCCTGCCTAGCATTCCATCTTTTGTGGATTCTCTCCCCATGCATTGCACAAGGAGCATAGACGTCTAACCCAGGCATTGCCATTCCCATTGATGTTCCATTGATTTCCCAGGGGCCTAAAAGTTAGGCATTGCAGTGGTAAGCATTGGAATCCTTAAGTCCCTTTGTGCATCTGGGAAATCAGTGTTTCATAAACATTAATAAATTAAGTACCACAGAATCCCTGCATGGTAAGAAAGCATTATTTCTATTCTCTAGCTGGGGAAACTGAATCAGAGAATATGTGATTTGTCCAAAGTCACATAGGGAGTCCGTGGCAGAACCCAAGTTTCCTGTCTACAGCTCCAGCTTGACTCTAAGTCCTGTGCTTCCCCTCAATGTAGTTCAAGTCCTTTAAAATAAAAGTTTGCATTTTTAATATATACCTCTTGAGAAAAATATGAAAACAAATGTTAACCTTTGTCTTGATGTATCTTCCCAGGACAAGATATGGCTGATGAGTGATGAATTATAATATACCCTGTGGAGAGGTTGGTCTTTGCAATATAAATTAAAAGGAAAAAAAAAGTATTTCAAAACAAATGACTAATGCAGTTTTTATTGGTCTGTACTCCTTCCTCAGTGTAAGCTTGATTTCTTGATACTGCCTCAAATAACATAGAACTGCATGTACATGTTTAATTCCTCTGAGAAAACAGGAGATTTTAATGATTAAATTTCCATGCTGAGAATGCAGAAGCTGGCCAGAAAAGGAGGGTGTAAGCCAGAATAGGTATGGCCTAGTTGGAAAAATATTAAAATCTAACAACTAGTTAGATTTCTTTACCTAAATTGAATAGAGGAATGGAATGGAAGGGGATACTCAGAGCATGACACTGAGTCATATTATTACCATTGCATTTCCCGGGTAACTACTGGCAGATGGGAAAAGAAAAGAAATTCATTCTGTGTACTGCTGCTGACTATTTCAGTGACCATATGTTTTCAATACCATGAAAACTTTGAAGAGGTAGAGGTTCTGATAAAAGTGTGCATATAATTTGGTTCAAAATTTGACTAAAAAAATCCAAGATGACACACTTTTCTGGATCCAGTTCAGAAGTCTTAAGAGACTTTTGGCACCATTAAACCCAAACCTTGAACCAAAAGGTTGAACCATATCCTAAAACTAATCTGGATCTGATGATGATTTTGGTTAGGATTTTAATTTTATAATCTCACCTTCTCAGAGATAAAGTAGACCTTGATCAGCAAAGATTACTGGGAGGCTACCACTTTCATCCTCACCCCATCAGAGAGTTCAAGATTCCTCTAATCATGTATAGCAGGGGTTCTCAAACTTTTGTACTGGTGACCCCTTTCACACAGCAAACCTCTGAGTGTGACCCCTCTCCCATCAATTAAAAGCACTTTTTAATGTATTTAACACCATTATAAATGCTGGAGGCAAAGTGGGGTTTGGGGTGTAGGCTGACAGCTCATGACCCCCATGTAATAGCCTCGTAACCCCTTAAGGGGTCCCGACCCCCAGTCTAAGAACCCCTGCTGTATAGTATTTGCAGTAGTTTCATTAATTTAACCTGTCTACAGGATAACTTGAGTTGTGGAAGGGATACGTTTTTATATGAAAATAGAGTCATGGCTTTTAAGGAATCAAACACTGTGTGTAAACACTGCAACAATAGCATGAGGCCTTAGAAAAGCTGAGCCAGGATATACTTTATTTCCTATGAGACACATATTTCTTCCTTTCATTTAAAAAAAAAAGGCACAGACACATAGTGCTGACTTACACCTTAATGTACAAACTCTTTTGTTGTTTCCCTTGGCTGATCAAGGCTAATTTATAGTTACCTTTTTATTCCTCCATGGAGGACACTTATATACAAAGAATCAATCTCCTATTATTTTGTGTAACTTATTAGATATTATCGATTGTTTCAGCTCAGCTTCTTGCAGGTTAATTCTCTGGGTCCTAACCAAGTACTGGCAATCAAAACAAATGGAAGCAAAAGCTGATTGTAGACAAGAGCTTATAATAGCTCAGCCCCTAGACATTAGCAAAAAACCAAATAAAGGTTTTCTGAATACTTAAATAGGAGACCATATAGGACTTGACTCACTGCTATAGCACCAGATTGTGGTTGGGCATAGCAGGCTACCTCCTCTAACTCCCTCTGCTAACAGTTGCTCCAGCCCTGTGACAGTATCTTCCCATAACTCAACTCTCCAGCCAGATCATGATTTAGTCCCACCTCTTTCAGAGTAACAGGAAGTCCAACAATTTAGAGTCCAGTGTGTTTACAGCTAGTCTTCAGCCCTGGACTTTGGTGTGCACACCCTTCCCTTAGGGCTTGCGATCATTCTTGTCCCCTTCGCTGGCCTCACAACACCTCACCAGTATTGGTAGGAGACCCCAGGCCCTCCCACTCCACTTATTTCCAACACAGGAACTCCATAACCATCAGCCAAGGACTGCTCCATCTGACTCCTTGCACCTGCCTTCCCAGACTTCTTTCTATATAGCCTTTCTCTAGGCCTTATCCCCACAACCTCTAGATTCACCTTTGTCTTGGCCAGCACTCACAAGGCTATCCCCTGGAATCCCCCCAAGCAAATCCTAAACCAAGAGTACTAATTTAAGCCAACTTCCACCTTTCATCCCTGTTAAGTTTTCCTTACTCATTTGAACACCTCCAAGGGCTCTCTTGCTGGAAGTCCTGATCCTTCCTTTTTCTCCTGACTCCTCACCACAGCAACCAGCTTTATCTTGGAAGCTGCTTTATATCACTCCTAGCCTTTTACCAACCTTCTGTATTTACAAGATGATCCTAGGGCTAAAACTTTCCCCCTAGGCTTCCAGCTTAATCCTCCCTTTTTAATACCCAGAGAGTGACTGCAAAGTTCCTTGCTCATTCTGTGCAGTTGTCTTCTAGTCTGTGATTTCCTACTTTATAGTTATTACCCTGCTTCTTCCCCAGCTGGGCTTCATCCTTAATTAGTCCAGGTGCAGCCAAATAGCATAACTAACTGTTCAGGCCCACACTAACCTTCTAATTGCCTCCTGACCCCTGTGTGTCTCCTCTCACAATTGCTCTGAACTGCTTTCATGGTAACCATCTAACTCCTCCCCAGATGGGTCTGATACTGAAATGAGCCTGACATGCCTTCAAATGCAACAAGGTGGGCTAACTGGGCTCTTAGGCTCCTGTTAACCCTTTGTTGGCCACTGTGGGGTTTATACACTCCAACACAGGGTCACAGTGTATTCAAATGACAATATCTCATGAGCCACAGTATCAAAGACATCAGTTACATCTGTTATTATCATCACTGGCACCTGATGTTTGTCTGTCACCAGGAGAAGACCATTGACCAATGCAAAAAGTCCTTGCTCTGCATCAGATCTGAACTCTGAATGACAAGGGCCAAGAAAATCAGAAGCATTTCAAGACTGAGTTCTATCACTACAACATTCTCCATAATCTTAAAACTAAAAGTATATTTCCTTGATTTAATATTTAATGCATAATGTTTTATATATATTATAATGTATTACATATACTAAATGTAATATATGTACACATATTCATATATATACAAAGTCCAAGATGCAGCACTCTCAATAGAAAGGATCCAGCTATGGAATATACTTCCAGGGGTCATTTCGTTAGATTAATCCTGTCTGATCATCTTTAAGAAATATGTCAAAATGTTCTTCTTTGAGGAAGCCTGTAACAAGGATGACATTCTCAACATCAACCACCTGCCTCTAATCAACTATCCCTTAAAAACTCCTCCAAAGAAAAGCCCAAACCCTTAATAAATAAAGTCCTGAGGCAACCAAATCAATGAAACATCCCTACTCCAAACAGAGTTTTTAATACACTGAAAAGGGAAAGCACCAGAGAGCCCAGGAAGTCCAGTAGAAACCTAATTATTGCCAACTTATTTTGTATGAAAGATGCTCAGAATTTACCTTGCTGGGTACATAGGTTGACTGTGCGCCATGTGAAAGAAGAACCTTTTTTATTTGTTTTAAACCTGCTGCCTATTAATTTTTTTTTGTGACCCTAGTTCTTTGTATGATGTGATAAGTAAATAACTTTTCCTTTCCACTTTCTCTCCATCACTCCATCTTATATACCTCTCTATCCATCCCCCCCCCTTCTTCTTCTCTTTTCAAACTGAAGAGTCCTAGCCTTTTTAATCTTCCTCTCTCTAAACCTTCTCTATTCCCTAATCATTTTTTTTGCTTTCTTTCTGAACTTTTCTAGTGCTAGAATATCTTGAGGAGACCACACACTACACAGTGTTGGAGTAAAATAGATTTATTTTTGTTTATAACATATATATATATCATTATATCTCTCTATCTTTTCTATTTCCTTTATCCTCCCTAACATCCATCCTTTTTTTTTTGACCGCACTGCTGCACATCTCTCTTGATCTTCCTCCAACTATCCTCCAAGATCTTTCCTCTTCCTGACTCATTATAGCTAAATTAGCCCCCTATATTTTTGGGTTATTTTTTTTAATGTTTCCATTTTTACATTTTTATACTTTTTATTTTTTATCCACCATTTGTTTATTTTGCATTTTGTTTGCTTTTGACTTAGTTTTTTGAGATCTTCAATTCTTCTTACACTCTTACTATCTTCTAGTAGTTTAGTAGTAGTTTAGTATCATCTGCAACTTTTTGTTTCTCACTGTTTACCCTTCTCCAGATCATTTATGAATAAATTGAATAGGATTGGAACTAGGACTGACCCTTGGGAACACCACTAGTCTAATTCCTACCCTTTGTTCCCTGTCCTTTAACAGTTCTCAATCCATGAAAACCCTTTCTTTTTTTATCCCACAGCTTAATTATTTTAGTAGGAGCCTTTGAGGACCACCAAAGAAGCAGTAAAAATTCATAAGATATAAAATGTATAGGCTGTAATCAAAGCATTATATGCACACACATCACCCAAGGACTAGAGAATCTGCCAAATCAGCCATCTATTCCTCCCTCCACATCCCTTTTCTCAACTGTAACGTAGGATTTCTTTGTCCCGGGTTCCTCTGTGACAAAATTCAATGCACAGCATCATATTTAGTCTATGCACTTGAAGGGGGCTTAGACCTAAAGGCCTGTTTCTGTTCCTGTTTAAGCAAAAGGGAATTTTGCCATTGGCTTCAATAAAATTAGGAGTAGGACTTAAAAATGAAACAATGAGCAGCATAGTTCTCTATCACTAAACTAAGGCACTTGTTCTGTAGCTAGCCAGAGGCAAGAATACCTCTTGAGTTACTAGCGTCACCTTCTCCAGCATCAGGGAGTCCCTTTGGAGATCTCCTATTCAGGAGATAACTAAGCCTGACCTTATTTAGTTTGAATAATATGATAAAATCATACAGCCCAAGTGGTCTTTTTACTAATCTATTTACATTCAGAAACATATCCCTTCTCAAGATTCTGATGTACAATGAAAGCCCCGAGTTTGCTATTTTACTCTCAAGTCTTACTCCTCTTGGTACTGTACTTGTTTTCAATTTGGACAGCCTGTTTCTCTAGTTAGATGTAATCCCCTCCACCCCCCAAGTTGCAGAGAAGAGGAAAGGTATCATTTGGGGTATTTGTATATTATTCAAGTCCAAAAACATACATCACAGATAGTTCATGTTTTCTTTCTAACAGTTTTTAAAATGGAACCCAGCTGTTGAGTTATCCTGCTAGAAATGAATACACTGAGATCAGAAAGAATTTGAAAAGCTAGGTGCTGATTGTGGATTTACCATGAGACCTGACAAAAAGGCAGTACATAGCTGCTCTGCCCCAAGAGCAACCAAAGACAATACAGTCCCTGGTTCCCTATTTGCTTCTGGGGGAAAGCAATCCGTGGGAGTTCTTTGGCTGGTTCAGATTACTCCCCATTTGTGCAGGCCAAGCTATGCTGGCCAAAACACAAGGGTCAAAGTAAAGACTCTATCCCATGGCTGCTCCTACCTGCTCATTCTCCTCTCACCTGTGTGGAAGGGGAGGTCGTGGCCCGTGGAAGCTGCTCATGTCCTACTTGCTGCGATCTGGAGGAGTGTGGGTAACTTGCACAGGAGAGTTAGGAAATGCCTTACCCTTGTTGCTCCCTATATGGGTGCACGGAGGAAGCCACCTTCTTAATACTTAGACTGAATATATAGGGATATGTTAAGCTTAGTCTTGAATCATTTGGACCACAAAATTAACTATTTTGAAAGAGCTTTTCTTTTCAGGAATGGAAAAAATTTTGGTAGACAAACTCAAATCTTAATCCATTTTGGGGATGTTGATCTGAGATGAACATGTGGTTTGATGTAAAAAGAATTCAGTGATTTTAGTTCTGTCTCTAGTGGCTTATCATAGATCATAGATTTGTAACCCATTGTAAGAAAATCTGGGTTAAATGTTACACAGTTTTGTCTGGGCGAATAGTACTAATACTATTCCTTTAACTTTATAATAGAGCACACTGTGTAAAAACTGCAAGTTGCAGAACTAATCCGCCAAGCAATGCCTTCTTTGATAATGAATTAACTGTCTTTGTACTCTGGCCCACCAAGAGATGAGTAATTTAGCTGTCTGCCTTTGTTTGCTTTGTTTGGAGCTATCACCCTCTCTGAAAACCTTTTCACAAGCTATTTTAATTTTTTTGTGTGGTGTGAGAGGGAATGCAATAAGATCCACATGTGAAGACATATTCTGCTTTCTTAGAGTGTAAACACTTCACTGTAGAGATTGTCTCTACCTCTCTATGAGTACAGTGTGAGAGCCCGTAATCTTGGTCAGACCTTCTTGGCAGAACTGTGATACGAATATTAATGGTAACTTAAATTGCTCCTGCTGACTAAAACTCCAATGATTGGCGAGAGGAAATTAATCACGGTATGACAAAACAATGCACCCATTTCTGAATGTAATCGCTGCAGGAGGATGAGGGCAGTATTGATCTTAAAGAAGCAAAATGATATTTTCCAACAACTAAAAGTGTCTGAATTTTATACAGAAACTGCCTCGAATCCCATGGCCTCCTTTTCTCATTTAGCTGTGTCTTAGACAGGCTTGCGTGGACTGCAACTTTTCTTTTTAAATAGCAGTGCGGTAGCTATAGTTAAAATTCAGCAGTGGCAGAACTGGTGCAGTTGTATGCACTAGAGAGCAAGATTCATGAAGGCCTTGCAGGAGTTGCACACTCACTCTGAGCTGAACTTAGGTTGCAGGAGTTTCCTGTGTAGCAGCACACAGAAAGGGCAGGGGTGAAAGGAGTCAGACCTACACAGATCTTTATCACACTCATGAAACCAGATGCTAAATCTGCAGTGGCTACACTAGTCTTTAGAATGGAGTAGCCTTTCTGTAATTTGTGAGGAGGAAGTTTCTCTGCCCTCTCCAGAGATCTTCCAAAGCCTAGCTGAAGTACTCAGGCTATGCACTTGGTAGTGAATTTGCCCTAAAAGAAGAGATTCCTTATTATTAACAATTACACTAGGATGAACATATCTCTACAGTACACATTCAAAACAAAACACTTTGCTACAGAGCATAGGATTTTGTCCACACACACAAGAGTATCTCCTGATTAAAACTCAAAGTACTTAGGAATCCTGTACAATTATAAGGTATAATAAAATCAAAGTATATAAATGAACAAGAGGTGGACAAATGGTGAACAGAGGAGATACAGCTCACAACAGTCCAATGACAATGGCGTCAGAAGAACCCAGGTCAGTTATCAGAGGGGTAGCCGTGTTAGTCTGGTTCTGTAGAAGCAGCAAAGAATCCTGTGGCACCTTATAGACTAACAGACATTTTGCAGCATGAGCTTTCGTGGATGAATACCCACTTCTTCGGTGCTTGCATCCGAAGAAGTGGGTATTCACCCACGAAAGCTCATGCTGCAAAACGTCTGTTAGTCTATAAGGTGCCACAGGATTCTTTGCTGCTTCTACAGGTCAGTTACTGCACTATGGCTTCTTTGCACCACAATGCTGGCTGAAAGTAACCCTTACACTGGATTATTTGACCATAATAGATTCACCCCATTGTAGGGATATCCTCCAGTAGTGCAGAGTTAGCATGGGGATGTGGCCAGGGCAAAGGTGGGATGTGACTTACTTGTCCCTACCTATCCGTATGTTCATGTAGTTTGAAGTGTGCTTTTAAATGTGCAGTATCATCCACTTTTCTATGTGGAATTTCATCTGCTGTCATGTTGCCCATCTTTGGTTATATAATTCTAGAGTTCCTCACAAGCTCTAGCTTTGGTCAACCTACATAGTTTAATAGTCAGCCATTTTTGTCCCCTCATTATCCAACATTCTTCCTGCCATTAATAATAGTACTCAACACCACAAGTCCTAGCATTTGTATTAGCCACTATTAGCCACTTTCTATGATAGCATATTTTCTACATTTTTCCAGCCCTAAGGATCTAGCTAGAATCAATCCAGGTGGCACTTGATCTGCAAAGAGGCTACATTCTTTTCAAATTTGCTTTAAAGATGATATGACTTTTTCCACACCACAGCTCCTAACAGTCAACTGAAGTTATTGATCTCGAGTGTTTTCAGAGTTAGCACAGAGTAAAGTTTAGTGCAAGGGAAAACTAACTAGTGACTGGGAGATATTTCATAGTATGAGTATTACAAAATTTAGAAACATAATTGTCCACAATTCTTATCCTATTCTATTCATTTGACTGTATTTTAGCAGTATTAATGTTACTGATATATTTCTTTAGTATCAGTAAACTCTTTTGTTTCAACTTTTAATACTACTGTACATTGTGCCTGTGGCAGAATGATATTTTTGACCCTGAGAGTTTTGACTCCATCATATCTAATACCTTGCTCTCAGTGTGGTTTTACAAGTTAAATCTTGTGCAAAGTAAAGCTAATTCCCTTGATATGTAAATAGAGGCAAAGTTTCTATTGCTTAAAATATCTGAGAAACTTGAGGGAATTGAAAGATTTTACAGATGAATGGTCTGGGCTGTTTTTTTTAGATCTTAAAAGTGGGTAAAGATGTGGAGAGCTTGATCCACTTCAAATAGACTTTTAAATGTAATACTGGGTCAAGTGGAATGGCTTTTCAATGCACGACATAGGATTTCGTCTTCATGCATCCAGCAGATTATGCTATCCATTGATGTTACCATATAAATTTTCATTCTCCATACTGATCTTTCATGGTCTCCTTGAAGATTTTCATTTTGTGAGCAGGGGCGGCTCTAGGGATTTTGCTGCCCCAAGCACGGCAGGCAGGCTGCATTCGGCGGCATGCCTGCGGTGGGTCCGCTGGTCCCGCGGCTTCTGCGGACCCTCCGCAGGCATGCCTGTGGGAGGTCCACTGAAGCCGTGGGACCAGCAGACCCTCCGCAGGCAAGCCGGTGAAGGCAGCCTGCCTGCCGCCCTCGCGGCGACCGGCAGAATGCCCCCCGTGGCTTGCCGCCCCAAGCACGCGCTTGGCGTGCTGTGGCCTGGTGCCGACCCTGTTTGTGATGAAGAAGTTGCATAAGATTTTTCCAGTTTCAGAATTGCTTGCTATTTGACATGTCCCAGAAAAGTATTTTGCTTGCTTACTTCAGCTTCACAAAAGCACCAGCAGTATGATGGAAATAACTCTCTATCATTAAAATTGCTCCAGAGTATCAAGGAAAGCTCCTCAGCAGGTATTTCTTGTACTTTCTTGAGTTTCATGCATATAATAGTGACCTCACTGATGCAACAACAAACACAACAAACATTTCATAAATGGTAAAAGTGCCATTTCCCACTTTAAATGTGTAATATTTTCTGTACATATTATAGGAAAATATGAGAGCTGCAGATACATAGATCATATGGTCAAAAGAGCTCTCAACTCCGAAACTGGCTCTTTTTTATATATTTTTCTCTAATTATAGTTATCCAATACATAAGATTTGTAACAGCAAAGAGTAGTGAAAATAGTGTACTACTGACTAAGCTGCACGATAATGTAACTTTTTACTTTTTTCAGCTCTTAAATTAAACCCATATTTAATTTATACAAATACAAAAGAACCCTAACCTGGGATTTTTTTTTACAATTAAAGATAGATTTTAAATTAGGTAAGAAACTAAAAGTTCTTAAGGAAAAATGTATTGTGTGTCAAGTTTCAAAGTGGAGTGGTTTTGAGTTATAAATTGAAGAAAAATACCTATAATGAAATCATACCATAATAAACCTTCACCCAAATTCATGGTCATGTTGACAACTGCTGCTAGAAAAGAGGCAAAGGACTGAACAGGTTTGGAGGCATATTGTCGTGTTCTGTTCCTGTCCATACTGTGTCTGTTCTATGGATGAACTGGTTGCATGCTATGTAGCAACATATGCAAATAATGGGTATTGGAACCTCACTCCACTCTGCAAAATGAAATACCATGTACAGTAAGCAGGTGCTCCAGGCAGTACAATAAGTTAACTACACACTACATTTGTGTGCACACCATTTAAGTGGAAAATGACGTCTGGTGAAATCTGCAAAAAAAAGCGGTCACTGTCAGCTAAAAAAGAGTCATTGGGCATATTACCTTCTAAAACTTGCAATATATGCACAAAGCCAAATCACAAGAAAGGCTTGAACAGAGGGGTATCAATCAACAACATATTTACATATTTAGGCTCAAATCCTCTTACCAAGGCCTAATTCAAGTAACTGGGGCAGATGCTAGGCAGTCTTGGGAAGGAAACAGTCTGTCCATCCCATGTGATTCTGAGATTTCAGTTTTTCCCCCTGTCTTACATCAAGACAAAAAAGTCAAAACCTCTAAAGTTTCATGAACTCATAATCCAAGTTTTTAAGGGGAGTGAGGGGAAATTGGGTCATCTGAAATGTTCAATTTTAATAGCTTTGAAATGTTTTGTTTCTAGTTCAACCTTTTATATTTTTAGTATAAATTAACTAAAATTTCAAAGCAAAAGAAGTCATTTTGAAACTAAATGAAACCTTTCATTTAAAAAAATGTCAAAATGGGACATGTTGACAGTTACAAAACTTTTTCAAATTTGACCCTTTCTTGCAACCACTTTCAGTTTCAACAAATCCATATTTTCTCATTAAAAAATACTGTGTTGGAAAATTCTTAACCAGCGCTAGTACTGGGTAGATAGATATAAGGGTGCCAGTGTAAGTCATTTTCCCTGTAAGCTGGAGACACTCTGAGACCAATTGGCAGAAGCTGTTACAGCCCAGTGGCTGATGTAACCTCTAATGCAGTGGTTCTCAACTAGGGATACATGTGCCCATAGGGGTAAGCAGTGCTCTTCTAGGGAATACATCAATTCAGCTAGATATTTGCCTAGTTTTACAACAGGCTACATAAAAAGGATTAGCAAAGTCAGCACAAACTAAAATTTCATTCAGACAAAATGAGAAAGTAATAGTGTGGCTGTGACACGTTTGTATTTTTAGGTCTGATTTTATAAGCAACTAGTTTTTAAGTGAGGTGAAATATGCAAATAAAAATCAGACTTCTGAAAAGGGTAGAGTAGTGTGGAAAGGTTGAGAACCACTGCTCTAAGGCTTTATGTGATTTACCCCATTTTGCCTTTGGGGAAGGACTGGAGGATCAGTGCATCAACTACTCCTATCTCTTATTCTCCCTCTTCCCCCTACCGCCCACTCTACCCATTCCCAGACCTTTCAAAGCTCTGTACTATGCCAAGGATCCTCGCTATCCCAACAAATAGCTCACAAGCTAAACTAGAACCACACTGGTTGCCATGCAAAGGGGGGGCCAACATGCAGGGGCGGCTCCAGGCCCCAGCACGCCAAGTGCATGCATGGGGCGGCAAGCCATGGGGGGCGCTCTGCTGGTGCTGCAAGGGCGGCAGGCAAGCTGCCTCTGGTGGCTTGCCTGCGGAGGGTCCGCTGGTCCCGCGGCTTCAGTGGACCTCCCGCAGGCACGTCTGTGGGAGGTCCGCCAAAGCTGCGGGACCAGTGGACCCTCTGCAGGCAAACCACTGGAGGCAGCCTACCTGCTGTGCTTGGGGCAGCAAAATCCCTAGAGCCGCCCCTGTCAACATGGATATGAAGGGAGAAAGGTTGATTTAATCCCTGGTGGTATACATTAAAGCATCATAACAATTGACTATAACAGGGTTCAAAAAAGAACTAGACAAGTCCATGGTGGGTAGGTCCATCAATGGCTATTAGCCAGGATGGATAGGGGTGGTGTCCCTAGCCTCTATTTGCCAGAAGCTGGGAATGGGCAATGGGATGGATCACTTGATGATTACCTGTTCTGTTCGTTCTCTCTGGGGCACCTGGGATTGGCCAGTGTCAGAAGACAAGATACTGGGCAAGATGGACCTTTAGTCTGACCCAGTATGGCTGTTCTTATGTTCTTATAACTGGATTTTGGAAGGTAGGTGGTCTATGATTGGTTCTCAGACTCCTTGAAACTGGTCAAAGCCCACCAATTCTCCTTCAAACACTTTTTAATTCCAATTTAAATTTAAATCCAATCCCATCTCCCCTCTTTGTCTGGTGGTGGTATCAGGTTCTGTCTGAGCTTTTATACAAGGTAACTACAAACTGGCCTGAGAAGTCTGACTTCTTCATGCTGTTTTCCCTTACAATAGCTGATGCCACATTAGCATTTATGAGTCGGGGAAAAAATAATTTTGCATACTACATGCAATAGGGTGGAAAGGAAAGGAAATTTTCCAAGCATAATTTATCTGTATATTTTTAACCCTAGCAATCACTCAGATTGCAATGATGGGCATGATACAAAACTGAACAGATTTAAATCTTTTTTACGGAAAAGAGATAACAGAAGGGTCTGGTGGCATTGATCCCTGGAAATTAAAAATACTTTTAATTTGGTACAGCCTGAGAACAAAAATTGTGCTCTAGGAGTATCAGGTGAGAAAAGTAAACTCTGCCAGCATTGGCAGATTCCAAAAGAGGCAGAATAACCCTATCTGTTGCTTTCTAACCTGTTAACTCGGTTCTCATCCATGGCCATTATATATTTTCTATGAATGATTAGGAGCCTAAAAACAATACATTTTGTAGGAAGGAATCCCTCATTCATGTCTTTTTGTGGAAAATTCAAAGCAAGGCTGGGTCCATATTTCTTACTTCAATTAGTCTTTTTAGAGGTTGAAGTCCTTCATTATTTTATGATTTGTTATATTAATTTAGATGGAACCAAGGATCCTGGAGAGTCAAAGGTGTTAACATAACCCTGAAACTGTCCAACATTAAACAGTTTTAAACAAGGTTCAGAAGTTGTTATATAGAGATATCAGCCTACTTAGTACCAGGGCAAACACACCATTAAGAATCTATTAAACCTTTTATTAAAGATACAGAACAAGGAAAAATAGTTATATTTTGAAATGTGAAATATTAAATAAGGCTTTCATTGTAACAGCATCCATTGTTCCCTTTTCCTTTAGCTGGAGAGAATATTTTGAAGGGTGAAAAACATCTGTGACAGTCTTTTAGATGGTAATGACTTTCCTTTGTGGGGAAAAGAGAAGTTAGTTAAGATGGGCTGAAGCTTTTGTCATTGCTGTTGATATTGAAGTCTGATTCCATTTCCGAGAAGATAAAACAGGATGAACACATGCAAAAGGGGAAGAGAAAAGAGCAACAAAGTTAGAAAATGCAGCTTCTATCTCTCATGTTGATTCTCACTTGCAGCCTCACTGCTGGAGAAAAACAAGTGCAGCAAACAGTCTTATCAGCTGCTCTGAGAACCTGGCAAACATGTACCAGCATTGAGTTTAGGGCATTGCATTTAGCTGCCTCTTTCTGGTGACAGGCTAGCACCTGTGTTGCAAAACAAGCAGTTTGGCCAGCTAGCCAGACTCTTATTAAATGGAAGGGGAAAAAAAGAGAGGTCTAGGAAAAAGAAGAAATAAGGTGGGGAAAGAACAGAATTCATGGGATGGAGTGACACAGTCTCACATCACAGGTGGTGTTGGGATTCATCTAGAGCCAGCGGAAGAGGCAATGTCATTTGTGTTCTTCTCTCTAGCCCAGTCTAGTCAGGACATCTCTCAGGATCAAGATGATGAAGGCTGGGGTCCCGGGTGCCGGTGGGTGTGGCAGCCACGATGATCAATCCTGTAGCCAATTTTTATCCAGATATTTCTTTGTTTGAGGACCTCAAAAGTGACTGATTGGTGGAATAGCACATCCCCTCATTTTTTTGTCCACCACTAAGATCTAATATCTGACACACATTTTGGTTAATTGATTCCTGGTCCTCTACTTCCAAGGTCAGTAAGGACAACACAAACCACAACAAAGCAATGGGAAGACATGGGTGTGGCACTATAAATGAAAATGGAGAAAGGCTTGTTGATTTCTGTAATATGAATGACCTAGACAGTGGCAGAACCCTATTTGAACATCATGAAATTCACAAGCTAACATGGTGTTCTTCAAATGGCAGAGATAAGAACCAGATTGACCATATCATGATCAATGGCAAATGGTGACACTCACTGACAGATGAGAAAAGTGAGAAGGGGTGCAGATGTTGGCGACCACCACCTTGTGACAGCCTCCATCAAGCTAAAACTGAGAAGTGTGGGTCCACCAAACAAGGGACATAGATGTTATGATATTGACAAGCTAAAGTCCCTTGAAATACAGAAAGCCTTTGTTCTGCACTTAACGAACAGGTTTCAAGCACTTGCAGACCTTGATGAAGGGGAGGGGACTGCAGATGAGAAGATCAACAAGAAGTGGGACAAAGTAACAGCAATTTATAAACAGAGCAGTGAAGCCTGTCTAGGCTACAGGCAGAAGAAAAAGAAGGAGTGGATTACACCCAGCACATGGAACGCCATAGAAACCAGACGAGCCCTGAAGAAAAAAGTTTTAGACACAAAATCCCAGAAGCTAAAGGACAAATACCATGAGCAGTATAGCAAGGCACACTGGGAGGTCAAATGCCTTGTGAGAGAGGACAAATGGCATTATATTGATAATTTGGTAACACAAGCAGAGGATGCAGCTGCTCGTGGTGAACAAGGAACAGTCTACAAAATGATGCGGCTTATCAGTGGTAAACAGCAGACACCAACAAACACTCTCATCAGGAACAAACAAGAACACCTATTAACAACCAACAAATAACAAGAAATGCACTGGATAGAGCATTTCAAAGAATTGCTGAACAGGGAGCCACCTAAAGAGGAAGCAAACATCCAAGAGGCAGAGGAAGATCTTGATATCAACACAGACACCCCAACTAAGGAAGAGATAATTCAAGCCATCAAATCCTTAAAAAATGGGAAAGCTCCTGGCAAGGATAACTTGAATGCAGAATTGTTCAAGATAAATCCTAAATTATCAGCATCTATCCTGGCCCCTCTATTTACATCAGTCTGGGAAAGGGAAAAAGTGCCAGATGAGTGGACCAATGGGGTTATAGTGAAAATACCAAAGAAAGGAAATCTCAGTAATTGTAATAACTGGTGTGGTATCACTTTTATCTGTGCCAAGCAAAGTATTGTATAAGATCATAGTCCAGCATATATCAGAGGCAGTTGATAGCGTTCTCAGAAAAGAGCAAGCTGGTTTTTGGAAAGGGTGTGGATGCACAGACCAGATCTTCATTCTATGAAACATAATAGAACAGTGCTTAGAATGGCAATGGCAACTCTACATAAATTTCATAGACTTTGAGAAGGCTTTTGATAGCATTCACAGGACTGGTCTATGGCGCATTCTGCGGGAATATGGAATTCCTTTCCGTATAATCAATGTCACCAAAAGCTTCTATTTCAACTTTACATGCAGTATTGATCACAGTAAGCTCAGTTTTGAAGTCAAAACAGGAGTACGTTAGGGGCGTGTCATGTCTGCAATCCTCTTCAACATTGCCAACAACTGGGTAATGCAGCGCACAACAGAAGACATGTCAAGAGGCATTAAATGGACATTCTTCTCACCCCTTGAAGACCTGGACTTTGCAGATTATGTCACTCTCCTATTACATACCCAACACCATATACAAGAAAAAAACAACTCAACTCAACACAGTCAGCCAGCAAATTGGAATGAAAATCAACTGCAATAAGACAGATATTGTGACCTTTAATGTTGCCTCACCATCACCAGTACAGATAGAGGATTATGTTCTCACCAATGTAGAAACATTCACATACTTGGGCAGCACCATCTGCCAGGATGGTGGAACAAGCCAGGACATCCAGAACAAAATTAATAAAGCCAGGAACACCTTCAGGGCTTAATTATAGTCTGGAAATCAAAATACAACACCAAACCAAATTCAAGAGTTATCAGAGCTGCATACTTTCAACACTACTATATAGTGCAGAATGAGAAAGTATGACATGTCCAAACTGTCTTTATGCCATACAACCTGCCTCAGAAAAATCCTCTGTATCTTTTGGCCCAGAACAATCTCAAACAAAGATCTATTGACACATTGCAGCCAAGAGGATCTGAGCACCATCATTACCAGGAGCCGTTGGAAATGGATCAGTCATATGCTTCAGATGTAAACTGATTGCACCACTAGAGTAGCAATAAGATGAACACCTGAAGGCAAGAGAAAATGAGGCTGCCCAAAAACAACATGGCAAAGACCTGTGGAAGCTGACCTGAAAAACCTGGGGCACAGCTGGGGAACCATTGAAAGACTTGCCAGAAACAGACAGGAGTGGAGAAGCTTCGTCACTGCCCTAAATACCAGAGACGTAATAGGAACATGATGATGATGACGACGACGACTTCTTTTGTTTATCAGTCATAATCTTAACACAGTCCTTGAGTGGTATTAGTTAAACTCTTTTTGTTTAAATGAATTTAGTCTGTCTCCTTCTTATATCTTTTCTTAAACAATTTATAGAACAACTCGTGGCAATTTAAATGAACTTTCATTCACTTTTTACAGTGGAACTTACAATTAGGGTAAGTTTGTAGGCCCACTTATCACAGCAGATGTCCTGTGTGAAATTTCTAAACAGCCTAAAGCTCCTTGGGCTGTGGTAAAACCAAGATGTATAAATATATAGAAAATCATATAGCATGCATGACATATCTGGTTTTTAATTCTATAGGATCCAGCTTATAAAAACAGAATTTGGTAGAGTTACAGTACAAGAAGCAACATCTTATATCACTAGAGTTCCTATGCACTTTCCTCAACTTGTCTATTTTTTCCTCTGACAGAGTAGTGATTCAGCCTCTGGTCTGGTGTCATTCACTTCTGATATCATGTACCTCAGGTTCTCCTCCTACTTCTTGTCTTCCTGTCATCCTGTTATATTTTCCAGGTTATTTTGATGAGTCCCATTGTGATCCATACCTACAAAAGTATTTACATGGACATCTCTGAGGAGGCTATAACCGTCAGCTTCATATGCAATGGCCTATTTTATGTTTCCCAAATCCATTGAGGGATTTAGGGCAGATTCTCACCTGGTGTAAAGTGGTAAGTCTGCTTTAAATTGACTTCGGTAGAGACATGCAGTTTTACAGCAGGTGAGGATCTGTCCCTATATTTGTTTATTTAGATAAACACTGTTGGTTTGCAATTTCTTCTGTACCTCCATTCTTGTCATGTTTCCAGATATGCGTCCCACGCACCATGGACCATCTGCTATTCCTTCTAAGCTAATGACTTCTAAGTATGCTTTACTATATTAATTGCCTTTGGGGAAGTGTCATTGTGAATCTAACTCACTGTGTGAGACAGGGTTCATATTTTTGTATAATTCCTCCTTCATTTAATTTCTTATTTATATCATATATGAATTATGGACAGATTTAGTCACTTCTACCCCACCATGTACACAGATGTAAACTATAGGTTCACAGAGGGAGTTCTGTGGACCACATTTTAATGACTCCTGTTCCAGAGTACACATGTACCCGAGCAGTAAGGTGCAGTTGTACAGTGATCACACATACAGTTTATTGGCATATGGTAGCATTTTTGGTATTACTAATGTTTACAAATTGGCCCTAAACACAGATCACATTGCTTGGTAGCAAACATGTATAAAGGCATGTTTGCAGAACTGTATGACTAAATGTTTTCAAAAGATACTGAAACATTGGAGAGGGCACAAAAAAAGCCACAAAAATTATTCAAGAAAATGCCTTACAGTGAGATAATTAAAAGAGCTCAATCTGTGTAGTTTATAAAAAAAAAGATTGAGAGGTGACTTGATTACACTATATAAGTACCTTCCTGGGGAGAAAACAATGGTTTATTTAATCTAGAGGAGAAAGATGCAGTCACAACTAATGTCTGGCTTCACTTTCCAGCCAAAATCAAATTAGAAATAAGGCACAAATTTTTTAACAATGTGGGTGATTAACAGTTGGAACAAACTACCAGGGGAAGTAATGGATTCTCCGTCTCTTGATTTCTTCAAATCAAAACTGGATGCCTTTCTGGAAGATATGATTTAGTCAACCACAAACATTAGTTGTGTTTTACTCAAAGGCAAGTTATTTGGCCCAATAAAGGCATAACTGGGTGAAATTTAGTAGCCTGTAATATACAGTAAGTCAGTCTGGATAATAAATTGGTCACTTCTAGCCTTAAAAAAAAATCTATGTAAATATTTTAGAGGTCACACAAATAGCTTTCTCATTTAAATAATATGACATTCCCCAGGACTTCAAACAAAATTTCCCAAACAAACATTTAATAACATCATTCTGGATGAGCTTGCAGGTCTTATTGTAGTTATGTTTTCAAATTAGACTAATTATATGTCATGGCTGAATTGTTTAACTAGACATCCACCCCTTAGCGAACCTTGAACACTTGCTATGCCGAATTGGAGTCCGAAGGCAAATGTCTTTCGAAGTGTTCGCTGACTTGGGTTGTCTGTCTCCTCGCTGTTGGCTTTAGACACCCTGGTTCCTCAAGCTGGGCACCCAAAAATCAGTGGGTTTGGGGACCAATCTTTTTTTATTACTGACCTTGGCACAGAAAGTGGGAGTGTGCTAATAAAGTTTTCGGGTGAGACGAAGCTGGGAGGTATTACCAATACAGAGAAGGACCGGGATATCCTACAGGAAGATCTGGATGACTTTGTAAACAGGAGTAATAGTAATAGGATGAAATTTAATAGTGAAAAGTGCAAGGTCATGCATTTAGGGATTAACAACAAGAATTTGTGTTATAAACTGGGAATGCATCACTTGGGAGTAACAGAGGAGGAGAAGGACCTGGGAGTACTGGTTGATCACAGGATGACTGAGCCACCAATGTGATATGGACGTTAAAAAAGCTAATGTAGTTTTAGGATACATCAGGCGAGGTATTTCCAGCAAAGATAAGGAGATGTTAGTACCGTTATACAAGGCACTGGTGAGACCTCATCTGGAATACTGTGTGCAGTTCTGGTCTCCCATGTTTAAGAAGGATGAATTCAAACTGGAACAGGTGCAGAGAACAGCTACTAGGATGATCCGAGGAATGGAAAACCTGTCTTATGAAAGGAGACTCAAAGAGCTTGGCTTGTTTAGCCTAACCAAAAGAAGGCTGAGGGGAGCTATGATGGCTCTTTATAAATATATCAGAGGGATAAATACCAGGGAGGGAGAGGAATTATTTAAGCTCAGTACCAATGTGGGCACAAGAACAAATGGATATAAACTGGACACTAGGAAGTTTAGACTTGAAATTAGACGAAGGTTTCTAACCATCAGAGGAGTGAAGTTCTGGAACAGCCTTCCAAGGGGAGCAGTGGGGGCAAAAGACATATCTGGCTTCAAGACTAAGTTTGATAAGTTTATGGAGGGGATGATATGATGGGGTAGCCTAATTTTGGCAATTAATTCATCTTTGACTACTAGTGGTAAATATGCCCAATGACCTGTGATGGGATGTTAGATGAGGTGGGATCTGAGTTACTACAGCGAATTCTTTCCTGGGTGTCTGGCTGGTGAGTCTTGCCCACATGCTCAGGGTTTAACTCATCACCATATTTGGGGTCGGGAAGGAATTTTCCTCCAGGGCAGGTTGGCAGAGGCCCTGGAGGTTTTTTGCCTTTCTCTGCAGCGTGGTGCATGGGTCACTTGCTGGAGGATTCTCTGTACCTTGAAGTCTTTTTAAACCACGAGTTGAGGACTTCAATGGCTCAGACATAGGTTAGGGGTTTGTTACCGGAGTGGGTGGGTGAGATTGTATGGCCTGCGTTGTGCAGGAGGTCAGACTAGATGATCATAATGGTCCCTTCTGACCTTAAAGTCTATAAGTCTATGAAATAGTCACTTGTCACTGAAAGCTCAGAGAAGAGTTATGCAAATGTTGATCAAAAACATTGCCCATCATTTGTAGTATGCTCAATTTAAATTTACAAGGCTTCAATTAAAATGTTAGTTAAGGTGGCTAAATCTGGAGGAAAATAACTCATCTTTTGTAGTTATAATTAGCTTTATCAGCATCATGGGTTTTTCTCTAATAGGTTTTGATCTGAAAGTGTCCCCTTTTACTCTGATCAGTAAAAATGATCTGGGCTTTCTGTTACATGTCAGAAGCTCACCATGTGTGCCATCAGGCAGAAACCATGGAGAAGTATAGTTGGTTTCACAAACTGGGTAATATTTTGGAGCTCAAGAAAAACTAATTCACAAAGCAGTGTTTGACTCAGAAAGAAATGTTCAAGAGAGCCAATGAAATCTGCCTTTTCCATCAATAGTTTATTCATTGACAGTGTCAATTGACAGTACTTCATGATGACAACTGATAGTGGACCAGGGGCAGAAAATGAGAATGACTCTATAGCCTGGTGGCGAGGGCACTCATCTGGGAGCCACAAATTCAAGTCCCTGCTCCAAATCTCTTCATTTATAAGAATCAGAAAAGATTGAACAGACAGATTGAAAAAGCCCAAGTAATAGTGAAAGGTTAAGAATAGCCTACTGACCTTCGGCATGTCTACACTTGCCATTTAAAGCGGAAAAAGTCCCTTTTTTTGCGCAAAAACCATGGAAGCGTCTACAAGAGGCGTACAGCTCTTACCAGTGATGCTTTTGTGGTGATGTGCAAGTGAAGACATTCTTCGCATTTACACAGCTTTTAGCTGCCAGAGAATATCCCACAATGCCTAGGTGACCACTCTAGCCAGCAGCTCTGATGCTCTGAGTCCAAGTAAACAGACATCCATCCCTCCCCCTGTAAAGCCCTGCGAACTTTGAAACTCCCCTTCCTGTTTTCTTGGCAAGTGCTCATTTATCTGGCCAGGTGACAATGCCTGCTGCATGGAGCAAAGGATCCCATGCCCAGAGCAATGCTGAGCTACTGGAGTTTATTAGTGTTTGGGGAGAGGAGGCTGTTCAGGGACCCAGGATGCCCTGCAATCCCCACCTCTCCCCTTCTCACAAGACCCATCGTCAAACTGGAGAGAGCTGCACTGTGGGATAGCTGCCCTAGAGCACTGCTTTTATCGGCGATGGACGTGTTGCTAATATAAATATTTTCTTATGCCTGAAGAATTAAGTGAGTACACAAAACAGTGCTTTACTTTCACCAGTTCCCTTTCACCGGTGAAATTTACAGTGCAAAAGCTCTGCAAGTGTAGACATAGCCTAAGACACTCTCCTGCAATGAGGGGACCCAACTTCCAATCCTGTCTCCATGTCAGATGGAACAGGGAATTGAACACAGGTTTTGCACATCCCATGTGAGTCCTAGCCCCTAGGTTCAAGGTTATAGGAGAGGTGGCAGCAGAGCTGCCTCCTCCAGCTATGTTGTGATTTCTTTTCTTTTTTTTTTTTTTGCTTTTGTCAAAATGTCTGAAATCTAAAATAAAATGTTTCAGGTCAAAACTAAAACAAAAACAAAACTGCAAGGAAGATGGAGAGAAAAAAATACATCCAACACCTTATCAGCCTTGCCCCTTGGGAAAAATTCCTTCCATCTCCTAAAAACTGGGATTGGTCAAATCCACAGTATTTTGCAAACACAGTCCAAACACCTCAAATATAGGGCAGAGACTCAAATAGAAGAAGAGGGGTGTGAGAGACAATCAGCTCTCCCTTTCCTCCCCCACAGCTTCGCCATCAGGAACACATGGCGAAATCTCTCCTCTTCCCCTTATCTGCCTGTGTTTGATCCACAAGTGCATTCTAAAAGTGTTGTGGGTTTTTTTTGTGGGGGAAGAGGGAATCCTCAGAGCAGCTTTCCTCTTTCTCCTCCTCAGCCCCCCATTACAGAGATTGTCTTTCCTCTGCTGGTCCAATTAATCCAGCCCTTATTCCCCAATGAGAGGGGGTGAATATTTTTATATTGGGATATAGTTTGAGTAAGTTCCCAAGTGAAATATTGGAATTTCGCTTCATTTAGGAAGCAATAATCCTTGAAAGTTTATTTTAATATCTCTTTTGTTTGACATTATTTCTGCACAAAGGACTACACACACCATGAAATACACATTTGTCAAACTCTGTCCTGGACAAGAATTTCTCCTCAATAGCTTAAAATACAGTTTAATGGTTCATTGTTATGTAAATTACTTATCTAAGAATAATTTGTTTTGATATTTCTATTATAGCTAAATTTCCATTAGTAACTGAATGAAAAATAGCATTGAACAGAAGCACTTTTAAGTTGCCTTAATTACTATGCGTCAAATTCTGCCTTTTGAAGATCTATGCTGTAGAAATTGAATATTTTAATGTGAACACCAGAAGGTCATCAAAATTTAACTGGCAACATAATGTGACTTTATTTTCTCTCTACACTACAAAAAGGTTAGCTAGTCTTAACTCAGATTAGCTAACCTGAAGTTAGGTAACGTGGGTTAAAATAACAATGAAGTCATAACTTGGCTTTTTAACTCAGGTTAGCAGGCATCCACCCTAGGCTGCATATATGACTTGCCCATGACAGGGCCATGGGGTGATACCTGGTGGAACAGCAAAGGCCCACGTCAGGAACCAGGCCAGGGGCCAGAGCCAGACAGTGGTAGGAGTAAGGCAAAAAAGGAATGACTTGAGAACAGGGCAGGACAGGACGGGAATAGACAGAAACCAGGAGCAGGGAGGGAAGCAGGAACTGGGAGCTAGCAGGAATGCAGGACTCAAGAGTCAGGTTAGCAGGAGGGGTCCATAGTAGCAGCCAGTCAGGGATTCCTTTAGTTGGTCACATAACTTCCTTTTGCTACTTTCTGCTTGGGGACCCCTGGGACTGGGTTCAAGGCCCATGATCCCTCTCATGATATCCCTTATCTTCACATTGCCACCGTGGGAAACACCATTCATGCGATCATCGCCTACTGTGAACTGCACAACATTTGTGAGGATAAAGAATAGTCTTTCCATCCTGAGTGGACTCGGGACAAATCTGGTTTGTAAACTCTGCACATGTATCCCACACATGTGTGTTGGTCCTGGGTCCCAGCTGGCATGGGAAAGTAGGGATTCCATATGTGAGGGGAAGTCACTGGGAAGAGATAGCATCAAGAATTTTACAAGGTTGTTCAATGATATTCTTAAGAAGGGAGAGTGCACAATGAATGGCATAAAAGCTTTGTGATGCTTATTTTTAAACATAAAGGCAATATTACACTGTGTGATAGGTTATTGCACAATGAAGCTGATGTCACATGCTATGAAAGTATGAGAAGATTACTGAGAAGTGTCTGCATGGACTGGTTGAAATGTGGAAACGTCAGTATGAATTCATGCCAAGAAGGGGCATGCTTGATGTTATACATGTGCTACAAATCTTTATGGAGAAGTTTAGTGAAAAGAGACAGCAACTGAATGAGGTCTTTGTGGCCCTGGAGAATCATGATCATGCCCTTGATCATGCACCAAGAGAACTAGTTTGGTGGAGTTTGTGACAGAGAGGTGTGCCAGAAGGATATATTCATTTTATCCAGGATGGAGGGACTACTGTCACTAAACTAAATGGGGTTAAAGCAAAGAATTTCCAGTAAATGCTGCTTATGTGAGAGGTTATCATTGGTAATGAGATGGGTCATGGCAATTGAGTGCCTTCAGCACTGAACTTTACGCACACAGACCAGAGTAAAGCACAGCATATTATCCAGGGAGTAAAAATAAGTGCATATGAATTCAAATGTCCTCAATCTCAACATTGGGAATTTATCAGCACAGCAACAAGAGAAGATGTGTGGGTGTAAACGGTCGGGACTCACCCCTGTCGCGGCTCCTACTGGTTACTCCGCAAGTTAGCTCCTTTTCCAGTCCGGAGCGCCCTCTGCAGGCTGGTGATCCACCTACTTTACTCTCAGCCCCGTGTCCCTCCCTGGACCCGGTGCCCCTTTTACTCTAACTGGGTCTCCCCCTCTCAGGGGAACCCCCGCCACCACGCTATCCCCACTTGCCTCAGAATGGCTACTGCTCAGTCACTATCGAGCCCCATATCCTGGGACAGACTGCAGTATCAGCCTTCTCATCACCGGCAACGGGGTTCGGACCTGCTGCTTTGCCTATCCTTAGGTTGCCCCCTGCAAACCCCAGTACCTCTTAGCCCTGTACTAGGCCGCCGGCCTGGGGCTTTCCTAGGCTGGAGCTTTCCCCAGCCCCTCAGCCTTTTTCCCGTCCTGCTTCACCCTAGGTACTTATCTTAGCGTCTAAGCAGCCAGGCCCATCTCTCTCTAACCACAGAGAGAGACTCTCTGGCTTCCTGGCTGATCTGGCCTTTTATAAGGCCCTGCTCCTCAGTTTGGGGCGTGGCCCCCAGCTGCAGCCACTTCCCCAATCAGCTCAGCTCTGTCAGGCCACATTTTAAACCCCTTAAAACCCCGGAGCAGGGTCCACCCTGCTACAGTGGGGAGTCTGGGATTCTGGTTCCTGCTGTGGTGTGTGGTTCTTCAGACTCATTATCAGGGCTTTTGCAACCTGAACCTCCAGATAAAGGTGTAGAATAACTTCCTCCTTGCTTTCAAAGTCTTCTGGAGGTTCTCCAGGTCCCTTGCTGCTTCCTTGTTCTTGCCTTCCTCAGTGTCCTGTTTGACAATGAGGCCCTCTGGGCTTATGAGGAAATTGTGAGTCACTTCAGCCTCAGTACTTGGGCTCTTGACAGCACCTGATCAAGCTCCAGGTAGAAGGAACATATACAAAGAGCCT
Source organism: Mauremys reevesii (assembly GCF_016161935.1). Classification (NCBI taxonomy): domain Eukaryota; kingdom Metazoa; phylum Chordata; order Testudines; family Geoemydidae; genus Mauremys; species Mauremys reevesii. The sequence continues at coordinate 82,710,104 of NC_052627.1, read as the reverse complement.
CGTGAATCCTTTGGTCTTCCTGACCTCAAGTACTTTATGCATCCCAGCACTGGCACAGAGTCTGCTGAATGTTTGCCTGCTGCAGCCTCTATAAAATGTCCTGGAAGAGGTTAATATTCTGGCTGCTCCAGCCAAAATCATGGAGGATGGTGAATTCTATTCAGACATTGATCAGCTCCTGGGTATACTCAGTGGGGCAGGCATCTATTGTCTTAGAGCTGTATCCATTGTCACCTGTATTGATCTGTAAAGACTGCAGTGGAAAGCTGTTCTGATGTGGTCAGTGCAGCACACAACTACCAATGAAAACAAGGGGACAAGGACTTTTATTGATCTGGGTAAAGGTCATGCAGGAAAGGGTTCAATGCACTGTGGTAATGAGGATGTCAGTCTATTGAAACTCAAGACTCGGTACCCACGCCTTGCTCTGTCCACTCTGCAGAACGGTAAGGATATAGGGCTGTGCCACTGCCATACCTCAGGTATGAACTTTCACCCTGCAGGCACGTTGGCTTGCTTGCCCTCTAATCACCTTGAGACATGTGCTTCAGGGGATTCAGTGTGAACCACAGGGGGGTTATGGCACAACCCCACACATCGATATGTGTAGAGTCATTAGTGCAGATGTGCTCTAGAGTCTCATGGATTTTATTTGCCGTTTTGGGTAGATCTTTGAATAGAAGTTTGCAATGTACAGCTCCGAACACCCTTCTGAACTTGATAACATAAAATGGTAATAGAAAATTCTCATACTGTGCAGAAAAAATGTATCATTTCTATTATCTTACGTACTTTTGTATGTGCTTATTAATGGAAATTTATATTTCTTTTTCAATCTTGGATCTGATGAGATACCTTATGCAATGAGAGATTGGCTAACAGGAATAGTGCATACATACTAATTCATTACCGGTTAATTTCCTTTTTCATTGCCTGTGCAACACTGTAGAGAAAAAATATTTGTCAGATGTACCCATATGTTGATAGATACAGTTAATCAGAAACATAATTAAGAAGTGTTGAGAATTTAGATAAAATGAGCTTTTGCTTCATAAAAGTGAATGATAGGCAGTTCAAAGTATGAGAAAAAAGCACCAGAGGAAGCTAAAGAAGCTGAGCTGAATGATTTTTACCAGGCTGTAAAGCATAAAGCATTTATTTTATATATTGTACATTGGAAAGAATGAAAAAGTGATCTCTCTATAAATTGACAATTCTTCTATTGCTGATGAGAATTGGGTATGCTGCCTGGATACTAGAAAGGATACTTTGGTCAACTCCAGAGATGTTTACATCAATTCAAGCTCTTCCAGTAAGATGTAGTAACTTATATCGGTTGATTGATGGAGTAACAGTGTTCTTCTCATGGCATAAGGCCATTGCATAAGGCCAACTTTTACTTTCTTTTACATAAAGAAAACATTGAAAAAAATTCCACTTTTAAATCGACTAGGATTTCCTTCTTTTTAAACCAAGTGAGAGATGACACCAGATTCAGAAGGAATAGGGAGATGTTGCTGTGGATCAAATGCTCATGGGGGTGAGTTGCTGTAGGTCAAATCCAGGTCCCACTGAAAATAGTAAAACTCCAAGTTTACTTTAATGGAGCCAGAATTTGGCCCTAAATCTTTAGTAAAGACAAACATATCAGTTGAAAGTTTTGCTTCTTTTTTTTTTTAAATAAGAGGAGCCAGATTATCAGCTGGTGCAAATCAGAATAGTTCCATTGACAACACCACCACACAAATTTACACCAGTTGAGAATCTGGTCCAGTGATGGGTGAGTGAAAATCAAAGAGAGGTAAAAAGTTAATACTTGACAGTACAGCTCTGCAAGTTTATATTGAAAAGAATGTTCTCATCTTATTTTATATAAGGAAGTTGTAAACTATTGTATCTGCAAAATATAATGTAACAAAGTCGTACATGGATTAACCTATTTTAATGTGATTTCTTTAAAATGATGTGGTATGAGAAAAGAATACAATTTTAGAGAGAAACTCTGCTCTGTTCACCTGCACAACTCCAATGACTACCATGGAGTCTCATGGAACTCACTGGTTTGCTGAGAGAATTTAATCTGCCTTCTAACTCACACCTTGGTGACCAGGAGCTAAAACATATGAATGGAGTTTGTAGGGAAGCAGATACAGTAACTCCTCACTTAAAGTCCTCCCGATTAACATTGTTTCATTGTTACGTTGCTGATCAATTAGGAAACATGCTCGTTTAAAGTTGTGCAATGGTCTCTTCTAATGTCCTTTGGCAGCTGCCTGCTTTGTCCACTGCTTGCAGGAAGAGCAGCCTGTTGCAGCTAGCTGGTGGGGGCTGCTGGTCCACCCTGGTTACAAGCCCCCATCAGCTCCCCCTATCAGCTCCTCACTCCCCTAAGTTCCCTGTGCTGCAGCCATCCAGCATGCTAGCAATTGCAATCACTGCCATGTGCTGCTCCTGCCCTCTGCCTTGGAGCTGCTCCCAGAGACTCCTGCTTGCTGTGCAGAGGGGTTAGGGAGGGGCTAATGTCAGGGTGTCCCCCTCCCCACTGCTCCTGCATCCCGCTTACTCCTTCTCCATATAAAGCAGGGAGAGCACATGGACAGAGAGAGACAGAGAGCTTGGGGCAGCAGCTGATGTCTCAACTTCCTGATCCACTTAAAAAGACAATGCACTTAAGAGTGAGTCAGAGTCAGCTTACTGAAGAGTCAGCTTACTTAAAGGGGCAGTGTGCATCTCTCTCTCTCTCCTACACAGAGGGTATGTGTCTGTCTCTGTCTGCTATGCTGTCTTCCCTTCCTCGTGTTTGTGCTGCCGTGTGTGAGAGGCTACATTAACAACAACGTGTTAACCCTTGAGGACTCAGCCGAGTGCTAGTTCATCATTTAGCAGCAAGGCATTCCCTGGGAAATATCCTTCCCTCTTCTACCCTCTAACTTCACCACCTCAGCTAAGCTTCACAATCATCATAGCTGTGAACAGTATTAAATAGTTTGTTTAATTCCAGGAGAGGGAAATATAATTTTTCTATTACAGAGATATGTGCTTCAATATAGAAATAAAACCTGCTCTGACTACACACCTCGTTGTCAGCTAACCTCCCCCCCGCCCACTGGCACCCATATGGGGTATCATCAAACAACTGCAATCCATATTCAGTGGGGACCCCATCTTGAAAGAAATCTTTCCTGAATCCTTTTTCTGGCCTTCAAACAACTCCCCAACCTCTCCAAGCTCATAATCAGAAGCAAGCTCTCCACAGACAAGGACACACCAATCAAAGCGGTATCAGACCTTGCCAGAACAACAGATGCAAAACCTGCAGACATATCTCCACTGCTAAACTGATCAACTCCCCCTCAACACACCATTCAAGATCCCTCAGTCCTACACATGCCTATCACAACATTTGGTGCACCTCATCCAGTGCGCTAAATGCTCCAACAACAACTATGTGGGTGAAACCAGACAATCACTCTCAAATGAATTCCTATAGGAAAATGATAAAAGAGAAAAACAGCATATCACTCATGGATGAATATTTTACACAAAGTGATCACTCTATATCTGATATATGTCTTCACCCTCAAAGGAAACCTGCACAACACTTTCAGAAGATGAGCCTGGGAGCTTACATTCATAACTGTTCTGGACACTAAAAATCAACAACACGCCCTCCCCCGCACCCCAGCTACCTTTCCCCCACCTCCCTTCCTTTCCCCCACTATGATTGGAGAGGTGTTAACAGGCCACTTAACCTTGAATGGTCCCTTGAAATATGAGTTAACGACTTATGCTAAACAATCAGTTTCACCTTGTTTAGCAGTGACATTCTGAGTATGTTTCCCAGACCTGAAGAAGAGCTCTGTGCAAGCTTGAAAGCTTGTCTCTCACAAAAAGAAGTTGGTCCAATAAAATATGTTACCTTATTCACCTTGTCTCTTTAAGCTGTTAATTAATTTAGCCTCTTTTGAACATTTTAATGTATTCAACAATATATAAACTATTATAACAACAAAATTAATGTATCGGTAAGTCTAAAACAGGATTAAATAAATTGCAAGATTCTACATATGTACATTTGTAGAAAAAATGTATAATATGGTAATATGTGCTCATATAATTACAATATTTCATGATACAATTAAAAGCATAGTTTTAAAGTCGAACCTTCAATCTTCAGTATGGTATTTTCCCACTGTTACGTACAACCTTAATATTCCCCAAAATAACTTTTGGTGTAAAATCCAGTCTTCAGATTCATTTGAAGTCTGGACTCATTTATTACATTTTTGCTTCTTATTGTTGAGTGAATCAACACAATCTGTTATATAATATCAAACATCTACACTAATGTATTTTGTTTTCTAGAATTATATTAGATGGAAGCAATTACAATCCAAGTTAACATTTCTTCAGATAAAAGCTAATAATTAGTCAGGACAATATGCTGAGGAGACCTATAATGTATTTTCAGGCAAAACTAAAAACTACTTTTAAATCTGTTTTGTGGTTCTAATTCAAGTATTATTACTGATGCATTGTATGATTTACCAATCTGTGAACCAACTTATATATGGAGATATACCTATCTCACAGAACTGGAAGGGACCCTGAAAGGTCATCAAGTCCAGCCCCCTGCCTTCACTAGCAAGACCAAGTACTGATTTTGCCCCAGATCCCTAAGTGGCCCCCTCAGAGATTGAACGCATAACCCTGGATTTAGCAGGCCAATGCTCAAGCCACTGAGTTATCCCTCCCCACCATGGTGAGTAAATGGGAATTATAATTATCAGTAACTCCCAAGGGTGTGGCAAATCTTAATTCAGTAATAGTGGTAGCAGCTTTTAAATCTCTGGATGGAAGATGTTATAGAAATGCTATTTATTAGATGCCTGCCTTTCTCGTTGTACTAGAAGTGAAAGGATTTTTTAAAAAATCATAAATCTACATTCAAGGTAGTTTATATATATGATAAGCAAATGTCAAAAGTTTTGTCATTTGAGGTTCATTCAGGTTCTTAGCCAGACCTAAGCCTGAAAAAGTTGATTGGACCATCTAATGAGAATTGGCTTTATGAAATATCCAGCATGTCTGAATTTAGACATACTTTGTTCTATTTAAGCACTTCTAATTCTGGCTAGAACATTCATTTGCAAAGGCACATCTAAATGAAAAATATCTTTATATTCAGGTGATATATCATTATGATCTTTGCTGAGTCCCATTAAACACAGTATGCAGCTCCTCCTGATGACATCTTTATCTTGCCATTCATTTGGGTACCAAAAGGGATCACATATTTAGGCATTAAAATTTACCATGAAGTATCCCACTTGTTAGAAGGAAATCTACTTGCTGCTGTGAAGCAGATTGTACAATCATCTAGCAGCTATTAGAGCCAAAGGAACAGGGGGTAAGACCGGCCTTCCAATTACCTTCCAATGGGACACCAACAGAACTAGACTGGGCGCCAAGCCCAACAGCCTCTTCCCATCCTTCTCTATATGGGGAAGAACAGCAGCCGCAAAGAGGAGCTTGCAAGAGACAGACTACGGATATCTACAGATCTTCAAGGCTCCTTCATCCAAGTGACCAACACTTGCTATAGTCAAGGGTTTGGAGTGTAAATCAAGACATTTCAGCCAGCCTGCTCTCAACAGATTTAGAGGGATCCAGATGGAGCACCAGGTCCAGTGCCTTCCCCTGCTTTCTCTATATTCTTGACATCACTCAGTTATTCGTCTCAAAAAATTGGACTATAGATATCTTTTATCATCATTTGCTGTGTTGCCACTGGTTCTTGGTCCTCCTTAACCCCCTGCTACCACTGCAGTACTTTAGTTCCCCAGCCTTCTGCTCAATAAGCTTTCATCCTTTTCTACTTCCTCCCTTTCCCTTTCTATATCCTGATCATGCAGCTTTTTGCTGCCTTTAACCACTCCCTACTCTTTCTCAGCCAATCCCTTTCCATCATTCGCTTCTATCTTTTCAAGCCCAATGAACATTCCCCAGAAGAAAAAAACCAATTCTCTTTAAAACTAAGTTTCTATAACAACATAATTGACTAAGCATCCAAGAACTGCCCTATGTAGTGTGACAGGGAAATTCCACAACTCTGCCTCTGCTCCCCTCAGGACTTCAGTGGTCTAGTATTGTGGTGACTTGGCCTTCTATCCAGGTCATGCTGTAGTCCCACTGATTCTCATATATCCCTGTCCTTGGAGTCCCAAATAATTCCCACCACTACTGGCAAATCACATATACCCAACTGAAGTATCTTCTGACCCTCCTGGGGTTTTTCTTCAGACCTAGTCTCTCTAATCAGTGAACAAGAAAACAAATATAATCCTAAAACCACTCCCACCTCCAGTCCTCCTCAGGACTTGATATTTCAGTCTCTCTTCCTGTTCTTCTCAGTCCTCCCTCTTATTTACAAGATGCTGACTCACAAGGCCATTCCCTTTAAATCCTGCCCTTTCCAAGGTAACACAACAGGAATGAATCCTCTCCTGCATTTTTTTGGGGGGGGGAATCACTTTATTTGTGTCTCTTGCTCTCTTTCTTCTCCAGGAGAGGATACAAGACCTCCTTTCTCCAGGGCCATCTTCTCTTAACTTCCCAATACTGCCCAATTTAATTTCCTCCCTCAGACTACCACATCCTCTCCAGATGTACCAGGTGAGACTAATGGAGCTCTCCCATTCCAAAGTTAACCTCTTCATAGCCTGTGTGGTGTTTACAGTCCCATCACAAACATTGATAAAACTGTATTTACAGAAAGTAAAGAAACTCCTCACCCTAATCCTTTTGCCTGTGTGCTGTATTCCTTCTCCCCAAGTTGCATCTTTTTTTGCCTTTTTAGACTGTAAACTCTTAGAGGCTGGGACTCTGTCTTCCTGCCTGTAATATAAATAATACAGCAAACAATTAATAGCTATGCTTCTGTAGAAGAACCAGCTTATAAGAAACGTACAAATACAAAAAACATTCCAACCCAATGAAAGATTGCGGCATGGTACACACAACTGGAATTTGGTGATGGATTAAAAATAGTTTGCCTTGAGAGTACAAGTCCTGAATAAACATTAAAGCACAGAATGAAGGAATATATTCAAGAAAATGAGGACTAAGGGTGAAATCCATTGCACCCACATAAAACCTGAGTTTTTGGGCTCTATGTAGGTGGAGAGTGCAGCAGTTGGTAAGGTGAAATCCATCCTCTGATCAGAAACAGTGAATTGGACTGCTGTACTGCCCTAATATGGCTACAATTCAAATCAATGGACTGGAATTGTTATAGGAGTGTTCTGTAAATAGTTAAATGTAATAGCTAAAATGCCAGTAGATAGCACTCAAAATACATAGCATAGTTCCTGGGTTTGCAGGACTAATAACATTTCTTGTTGTTGTGCATTGTAAATGGCTTCCTCTCCGCAGCTCTTAACATGGAGCTCTTAAAAGGAACAGCACTCTTTTTCTTGGCACAACCTCATTCTCCCACATCACATTTTGAACTCTCCACAGTGCCTACAGAATGCACAGTCAGATATCCCTCAATCCAACCCACACCATCCCCTGACAGCTTATAAATGGTATTGGGACCTTGAACTGGCTCACCATGGTTAATTTTTTCCATCTATCTGCTTTTTTTCTTTTATCAGAGGGGTAGCCGTGTTAGTCTGGATCTGTAAAAGCAACAAAGAATCCTGTGGCACCTTATAGACTAACAGACGTTCTGCAGCATGAGCTTTCGTGGGTGAATACCCACTTCTTCAGATGCAAGTATTCACCCACGAAAGCTCATGCTGCAGAACGTCTGTTAGTCTATAAGGTGCCACAGGATTCTTTGTTGCTTTTTTTCTTTTAACATTGATTAATTGTTTAGCTCATAAAAGAGCAGTGTGCTGACATACAGTTTAGTTGCCATAACACAACATTGCTGTAAATAATTAATTTGGTAAGAAAGAAAGAAAGAAAAGTTTAAAAACAAAAGAAAAAAGTTATATGTATATTTAAGAAACATGGAAGTTGAGTTACTGTTTACTTCTACAAATGGGCAAAGGTTCAAAGAGTTTCTTAATTGTTTCCCCTCAAACCAATTCACCCATCCCTAGTTAAGGCTCTCTTTTCTCCCCTCTTTTACATTAGTACCTCTCTAAAAAGGAAGATAATTTGGTTTGTTGCCCTCTCTATAGATTTACTGAATCAACCCTTTGTCCTTTGATTTTGTATTCAGGAGGGCAGACTCCTTCTTCAGTTGAATCTTTTTTTGAAAAACAATCAATATTTCAGAAACTTGTTAATAAAAAAACAAGATTTTAGAATATACAGTATGCTGATTCCAACAATTGGCAAATAAATTTGGTTTCTGCCTTACCCCTTTACATTTTCCCAGTATGTGTGCCTGTTAAACTCTGTTACCGGTTTCTAATGAAATTAAAGTATACATCAACTTTCAGACTAAATGCATCAGAACTGATTAGTGTGTATTATGGGCACACATTTCACTTTGTCAATGGCTTTGTTATTTTTTTGCCTGTGTAAGAACTATTTAATTTACAATTATAAAACAGATAGCCTAGAGTTAACTCATCCCATGAATTTCTTTGAGTTTGCCAAAAGAGCTGGAAGGCAGAGTTATTATTAAATGCTAAGACTCTGCCTTCAGATCCTGTTTCAAATAATAATTTCAAACCCTGAGATCACATAGCTATCTAAAAAGCAAATTAATTGAAATGAACAAACAGCATACACTTAACTATTCCTCAGTGTAACATTCTTATATGGTGCATACTCAGTCTCTTAATTTCCTCTCTAGATGGAACCTAACAGTCAACTAAAATTACCTTCATCAGAAAGTGGAAACTGGCCCAGATGGCAGACTTCTCTTAGTGTCATCTGAACTAACTTACTTGTGGTTTTTTTTTTCCTGTTAAATTCTTTGGCTTCAAACTTTACTACTGTAATTCTCTTTAATTATCTAGCTTAGTACTTTACTATTGCAAGCAAAGAGACTGGAATAGCAGAAAACAAGTAGGTGATCTTTAAGCAGACTTCTTACTAGATGCTACAAGACTTTTCTCTGGTTTCATATTTCTGGGAAGCACTATAAACCCAGACTATAACACTTGGTCGGAACTACTGAAAAAAAGTGCTTTTGTAGTAAGCAGTATAGTAGTAAATTACATAAGTACATAAGAACATAAGAACAGCCATACCGGGTCAGACTAAAGGTCCATCTATCCTAGTATCCTGTCTTACAACAGTGGCCAATGCCAGGTGTCCCAGAGGAAATGAACAGAACATGAAATCCATGCCCTGTCACCTATTCCTGGCTTCTGGCAAACAGAGGCTAAGGACACCATCCCTGCCAATCCTGGCTATTATCAACTGATGGACCTATCCTCCATGAATTTATCTCATTCTTTTCTGAACCCTGTCATAGTCTTGGCCTTCACAACATCCTCTGGCAAAGAGTTCCACAGGTTGACTGTGCATTGTATGAAAAAATACTTTCATTTGTTCATTTTAAACGTGCTGCCTATTATTTCATTTGGTGACCCCTAATTCTTGCATTATGAGAAGAAGTAAATAACACTTCCTTATTTACTTTCTCCATACCAGTCATGATTGTATAGACCTCAATCATACCCTCCTTAGTCATCTCTTTTCCAAGCTAAAAAGTCCCAGTCTTATTAATCTCTCCTCCCACAGAAGCTGTTCCATACCACTAATAATTTTTGTTGCTCTTTTCTGAACCTTTTCCAATTCCAATATACCTTATTTGAGATGGAGCAATCACACGTGTATGCAGAAATCAACCCTGTATGTGGGTATACAGGGATTTATATAGTGGCAATATGATATTTTCTGTCTTATTATCTACCCCTTTCTTAATGATTCCCAATATTCTGTTTGCTTTTTTGACTGCCGCTGCATATTGGGTGGATGTTTTCAAACAACTATCCACAATGACTCCAAGATCTCTTTCTTGAGTGGTAACAGCTTTAGATCCCATCATTTTATATGTATAGTTGGGATTATGTTTTCCAGTGTTCATTACTTTGCATTTATCAGACATTTTGTTGTCCAGTCACACAGTTTTGAGAGATCCTTTTGTAGTTCTTTGCAGTCTGCCTGGAACTTAACTATCTTGAGCAATTTGGCATCGTCTGCAAATGTTGCCACCTCACTGTTTACCCATTTTTCCAGATCATTTTGAATATGTTGAATAGGACTGGGCCCAGTACAGACCACTAGTGGACACTGTAGGGATATTAAAGAAGGTACTAACAGTGATTCCCCCAAGTGACAGTGACCCCCGCCCCCCGCCACTTCCCAGTTTCACCAAGTACAAAAATCTTTTAGTTCTGTTAAAACTTGTAAGCTCCTGTCTGCAGAAAACATTAATTGTATCTGTCCTGTGAAAGATACTCTATTACTATGTAAAACTTACAAACAAGGTAATTGACTTTGTTCTTGAAGTGGACACTATGTTACCACCCCTGCTGTGAGCCTTAAGCCGGTAATTGACTCTGCCTAAAATATGGAATGTATGTTAATGAATGCTTAATGTACGTGAATGGTTAGGGAGGTGCCAGCCTAGAAAGGATCCATCGGCCGAAGAATGTGTCAAGTGGACCACCAGACAACCCCTGGAGAGTAAACTGGGATCCACCCTAAGCACCTGGAAGGAATGTGCCACTTTAGACAGTGTGAAGCCACCAGGAATGTGACAGCTCCCATAGACTAACACAGGAATTAATTCCTATAAAAATGGACTCTAAAAACTGAGGACTTTGAGTCCCTGGTTCTGCTGCCAACCTTCAGGAGCATCAGGTGCATCTGACACAGACTCGGCTCCATCCTCATGACCTAGGCCTTGGCTACACTTGCAAATTTGCAGTGCTGCAGCAGGGTGTGAAAACACACCCTCTCCAGCGCTGCAAATTGTGGCACTGCAAAGCGCCAGTGTGGTCAAAGCCCCAGCGCTGGGAGCGCGGCTCCCAGCGCTGTATGTTATTCCCCACAGGGAGGTGGAGTACGGACAGCGCTGGGAGAGCTCTCTCCCAGCGCTGGCGCTTTGACTACACTTAGCGCTTCAAAGCGCTGCTGTGGCAGCGCTTTGAAGTGCAAGTGTAGCCAAAGCCCAAGATACCTGGCCAGTAACGTGGCATGAGCAACTTCTAGGCTGGTAACTATAACACCTATACAGAACCTAAATGGATGATTGTGTGTGTGTGTAAGGAATAAGTAGTAAAACAACGTTGTTTGCTTTTATCTTTTGCTTTATTATTATATTTACAATAAATGTGGCATCTTTGCCTTAACCCTCTTAAGATCCTGCTGGTTTTTATTATAGTGGTATAACACCACTATTTACTTCTCTCCATTCTGAAAACTGACCATTTATTCTTATCCTTTGTTTCCTGTCTTTTAACCAGTTACCAATCCATGAGAGGACCTTCCCTCTTATCCCATGACAGCTTACTTTGCTTAAGAGCCTTTGATGACGGACCTTATCAAAGGCTTTCTGAAAATCTAAGTTCACTATATATGCTTGTTGCCCCCGTCAAAGAATTCTAGTAGATTGGTGAGGCATGATTTCCCTTTACAAAACCATGTTGACTTTCCCCAACAAATTATGTTCATCTATGTGTCTGACAATTTTGTTCTTTACTATAGTTTCAACCAATTTGCCTGGTACTGAAGTCAGGTTTACTGGCTTGTAATTCCCAGGATCACCTCTGAAATCCTTTTAAAAATTGGCATCATATTAGCTATTGTCCAGTAATTTGATACATAAGCTGATTTAAATAATAGGTTACAGACTACAGTTAGTAGTTCTGCAACTTCACATTTGAATTTCTTCAGAACTCTTGGGTGAATACCATCTGGTCCTGGTGATGGATTACTGTTTAGTTTATCAATTTGTTCCAAAACCTTCTATAGTGACACTTCCATCTGGGACAATTCTTCAGATTTGTCACCTAAACAGAATGGCTCAGGTTTGAGAAGCTCCCTCACATCCTTAACTGTGAAGATCGATGCAAATAATTCATTTAGTTTCTCCACAATGGCCTTATTGTCGTTGAGTGCTCCTTTGGCATCTCAATCATCCAGTGGCCCCACTGGTTGTTTAGTAGGCTTCCTGCTTCTGATGTACTTAAAGAAATTCTTGCTATTACTTTTGTGTCTTTAGCTAGCTGTTCTTGAAATTCTCTTTTGGCCTTCCTAATTGTATTTTCACACTTCATTTGCCAGAGTTTATGCTCCTTTCTATTTTCCTCACTAGAATTTAACTTCCACTTTTTAAAGGAGGCCCTTTTGACTCATTGATTCTCTGACTTTGTTGTCTAGCCACAGTGGCACTTTTTTGGTTCTCTATGTTTTTTTTTAATTTGGGTTATACATTTAAGTTGAGCCTCTATTATGGTGGATTTAAAAAGTTTCCATGCAGCTTGCTGTGATTTCACTTTTGGCACTGTACCTTTTAATTTCTTTTTAACTAACTTCCTCATTTTTGTGTAGTTCCCCTTTCTGAAATTAAATGCAACAGTGTTGGGCTGCTGTGGAGTTTTCCCCACCACAGGGATGTTTAATTTAATTATATTATGATCACTGTTACCAAACGATCCAGTTATATTTACCTCTTTGACCAGATCCTGTGCTCCACTTAGGACTAAATCAAGAATTGCCTCTCTTCTTGTGGGTTCTAGGACTAGCTGCTCCAAGAAGCAGTTGAAATCCCCCATTATTATTGAGTTTTTTAATTTTAATAACCTCTCTAATCTCCCTGATCATTTCACAGTCACTATCACCATCCTGATCAGGTGGTTGGTAATATATCCCTACTGCTATATTCTTATTATTAGAGCATGGAATTACTATCCATAGAGATTCTATGGTACAGTTTGGTTCATTTAAGGTTTTTACTTCATTTGATTCTATGCAGTCTTTCACATATAGTGCCACTCCCCGACCAGCACAACCTATTCTGTCCTTCTGATATATTTTGTACCCTCGTATTACTGTATCCCATTGATTATCCTCATTCCACCAAGTTTCTATGATGCCTATTATATCTATATCCTCATTTAATACTAGGCACTCTAGTTCACCCATCTGATTATTTAGTCTTCTAGCACTGGTATATAGGCACATTAAAAACTTGTCACTTTTTAGCTGTCTGCCATTACATGATGTAATTGAATGGGCCTTTTTTTTCATTTGACTGTTTCTCATCAGATCCTACTTGTATTTTATCATCGTCCATCCTCTCCTCCTTACTAGGACATAGAGAATCTCCATTCAGAGGGATGTCTCTATCTGTATTGGATGCCATCTAGCCTGAAAAGGCTTCAGTAATCGAAAAATACAAACACTTGGTCCAAAGATTACAGGAAAGAGGAAAACGGAAGACATGAAAATTACAAATCAATAGACAATGCAATTGTGACTCAGAATATTTTGGACTTTCAAAATATAAGAAAATAAATTCTGACTAAGCAAGGAAAGATAGGAATCCCAGAGACATGGAAGAAAGTGGATAGGATTACAGGTCCCAGGGTCAGAACATTTTTAGAAATAGTAGTACTCAAGGAAGTTCATGCAACAGGATCATTCTATAAAAAGACACTTTCTAAGGCCTTGTCCACACTGATAATTTGCTCCAAATGCCAGTCACCAGTGTAGCTCCACCAGGATAAACCCCTAGTGTAGAAAAGGAAAGCCATGGCTTAAATCAGTGCATCTTACCCATTTCAAGGAGATAGAAGTGCTGTAAATGATTTTTGGAAGATACTTTGGCTCCACAGTTCCTGCCTAACCCATCCCACATATTCCATATGGAACCCACGAGATGTGAAATTCAAACCAAACCAGTCAGCCCCACATGGGTCCTTTCAAAGCATGTGAGGAAAGGAAGGGGAGTAAAAGCTGGTTATGTTTAATAAATTTTGTATATGCCCTATGCTGAGTCCAGCAGATGTAACAGAAGTCTGCACTTTATTTCACCAGTCATACTGGTTCCTGCATTTGGAACACTTTACATTTCCTTTTGGCTCAGAGTTTACAGTTTTAAGGATTTCTCCAGATATACTCTTAAAGAGATCATAACTCATAGTCACACTAGCCAAAAAGAGTGACCTTACAAGACATGATCCAATATTTAAAGGGTATTTCAATGGAGTTTTACATTAAGATCCCAACTGATGTACTTGATTTAATTTCCCTCTGTAATATATTGGGACCATCCATATCCCAGTCAAACACCCTAGGTAGAACGTGTGGAATGTGAAACTTGAAACAAAAATTGATGGCAGGTAAGACATCATTGTGGAACTTGTTTCCTATATGGGTAATTCCTCGATAGAATTGCATGAAACAAACTAGTTTCTGTGAATTCAAACAGATGAGTTTGCTTTACTGCAATTGACACAGCATGGCACAGAGCTTGTAAAAAAAATAGTATTTTTTTTCTACTGAAAAATGTTGAAACCAAAATCTTTTACTGAAGTATATCTGTTTAGATGATAATTTCATCAGGAAGTTTTCTTGGGTCCAATATGAGGGAATAAAAAAGAGAGAGGAAGAGAGAGATCAACCCCAGAATAGCCAGTAATCTAGTGATTAAGAATACTTACCTAGGATATGGGACACTGAGGTTTGAGTTACTGCTCTGCCTGATTTAGAGTGATAGGGGATGAAAAACCTCTGCTCCGAATCAGCACTCAAGGCAGGACTATGTAATAACTAGACCATTTCTGACAGAGATTTCACAACTTCCCTAGGCAATTTGTTCCAATACCTAATGTACAACCTAAACCACCCTTGCTGCAATTTAAGCCCATTAATTTTTGTCTTATCCTCAGAGAACAATTTTTTCCCTCTTCCTTCTAATATCCTTTTAATGTACTTGAAAACTGTTCATGTCCCCTCTCAGTCTTCTTTTCTACACACTAAACAAGCCCTTTTTTTCAATCTTTTCTCATGTTTTCTAGACCTTTAATTTATTTATTTTTTGTCTCCTCTGGACTTTCTCCAATTTGTCCACATATTTCCTGAAATGTGGCACCTAGAACTGGACACAATATTCCAGTTGAAGCCTTATTGGTGCAGAGAAGAAATTCTTCTCATGTCTTACTTAGAACACCCCTGCTAATACATCCCAGAATTATGTTGCCTTTTTTGGCAACAATGTTACACTGTTGACTCATATTTAGATTTTGATCCATTATAACCTCAGATCCCTTTCCACAGTACTCCTTCATAGGCAGTCATTTCCCATTTCGTATGTGTGCAAGTGATTGTTCCTTCCTAAGTGTAGTACTTTGTATTTATCCTTATTGATTTTCATCCTATTTACTTCAAACTATTCCTCCAGTTTGTCTAGATAATTTTAAATTTTAATCCTATCCTCCAAAGTGCAACCCCTCCAAGCTTGGTATCATCCACAAACTTTATAAGTGTGCTCTCTATGTCACTATCTAAAATTTAGATAGATTCTAAATCATTGACGAAGATATTGTACAGAACTGGACCCAGGACTGATCCCTGCAGGACCTAACTTGATATGACCTTCTAGCTTGACTGTGAACCACTGATAACTACTCTGAGAACTGTTTTCCAATCAGCTTTGCACCCACCTTATAGTAGCTCCATCTAGATTGTATTTCCCTAGTTTGTTTATGAGAAAGTCATGCAAGACAGGTAAAGGACTTACCTAAAGTGAACATATACCACATCTACCACTTACCCTATGAGGCTTGTTACCCTGTCAAAAAAAGCTAGTAAGTTGGCTTGACATGATTTGATCTTGAAAAATACATGCTGACAGTTACTTATCACTTTGTTATCTTCTAAGTGTTTACAAATCGTTTGCTTATTTGTTCCACTATCTTTCCAGATACTGAAGTTAAGATGACTGGTCTGTAATTCCCTGGGTTCTCCTTATTCCCTTTTTTATAGATTGGCACTATACTTTCCCTCTTCCAGTCCCCTGGAATCTCTTCCATTTTCCATGAGTTTTTGAAGATAATCACTAATGGCTCAGATATCTCCTCAGTCATCTCTTTGAGTATTCTAGGATGTATTTCATCAGTCATGGTGACTTGAAGACATCTAACTTGTCTAAGTAATTTTTAACTTCTTGTTTCCTTATTTTAACCTCCGATCCCACCTCATTTTCACTGGTGTTCATTATGTTTGATGTCCAATTGCTACTAATGTTTTTGTTGAAAACTGAAACAAAAAAGTAATTTAGCACTTCTGCTATTTTCATGTTTTCTGTTATTGTCTTTCCCCCATCATTGAGTAACAGTCCTATCCTGTCCTTGGTCTTCCTCTTGCTTTTAATATATTTATAGTTGTAATGTATCTAATTTCAAAAGGTGTCATTTCCCTTCTGCATCAAAATGAAAACAAATTTCAAAACCTCAAAAAATATTTATGAAACAGTTTCTATTTTGCTGGAAATAGAAGTGAACATCAAACAAACCACAGAAAAAGTCACTAGTTTCATAATCAGTCAAGTTTTGAGTGGTTTCTAGTTTTAATCCCAAAGCTTCACATAACCTATACTCGCTCCAGTGTTGAAGTGCATTTCTTACTATTAATGATAGGCCCTTTGAATGCTCCTGGTTTCTTCTGAAGATCCTTTCTTCATTCCTGTGCATGGCCTTATTATTTTGGGTCTAATGATAAGCAAACAAACATCTAAGCATATTCAGTGTAAAAAATGGTCTCATAGCAGACACATTTAGGGAGCCTTTACTTCTTCAATTTAAAACTTTAATTGTTCCTCTTTGCTCTTTTTCATTTATAGGATATATCATCACTGAGTTTGTTTTGTAATCCTTTTATATTTTGGTCTACAGTGGAAGATCTACCTAGAAGCATGACTGAAATTTGTTTTATTCTGTTCATGTGGAACATTATGCATGCTATATTATTATTATCTGAGTATATATTATAGTTTGATAGGTATGATAGTATTGACAAGAGGATGAAATGGAATCTCAAAGAAATGGAACTGGAGATTTTAAATTAAAGATGCAATTCAAAGCTTTCTGCGTTGTTTTAGCTTTGTGTGATGTCACAATGCTTACAAAGGAAATACTTATCTTAAACTCTGGATATGGCCTGAAAGTATAGGATGGGCTGATTTCAAAAGCAATTATTTTAAAATGTAAATGTATTTCTAAATACTTTTCTGTTACTGACTGGGAGCTTATATAAAGTTTTCTTCCTTTTGTCTGAAGAAGGGATTTTTCCCTTGTGTCCGAAGAAGGTTTACAGTGATATATCATATCATGAGGTAGTTTACATTTTCCTTTTAATTTATGATTCAGTTCTTAAGAAAAAAGTCAGGGGCCATAGAGTCCAGAGAACTGCCCTAGATATATACAATGAAAGTATAGTCTGGATTCTATATTAGTATCCAACTGTCTAGAGGCCCAATTCTGAAGAATTTCTAGTCTATTTTTTCTTATTTTGTTTTGGTGTGATCATAAATGATATACACAACGTCGAGGTTTATATATTATGTCAGGATTTCCCTTGAGATTGTATGAAGACATCCTATGGCTCAGTTAATTTAGAATCCATGGAAAAGTATTACACAAAAGGACTGACTAGTGAAAGATACTTCTTACTGAGAGTTATTCTGGTGTAACACTCCCAACTTTAACATATCCTCAATATGAGATTTTCATAAGCAGAAAATGTAATAAAAAGGTTAGCTTTAAGATAATGCAGTAGATGACCTCTCAAGATCCCTTCCAGCCCAACATTTGCACAGTTCTAAGAAAGATCTCTGGTACTGGAAAGTATGGCTAATTTCAATATTACATATAAAAACACAGAGAGAGAACTTTCAAATGAACAAAATATCATATATACCAGGCTGTTCCTCTCCAGCTTGAATGTATGAAAAGCTCTTTCAAAGCAGAAACACATCATGTCCTTTAAATAAGTCAAGTGTCAGTTTTCAAAAGTGACAGCTAGGAGTCATAACAATATATTGTAGAGGTTACACTGGAAATGCCTAATTACAGGCAGATTCAAGTTTTTGTGGGAAAAAATTATTTCCTCACTCTTGCTTTCTCATTAGCTAAAAAATAATGACATGTGTTGATGCCCAGAGCTAATCCATTTCTGGCATGAAATTAAATGCTAGTAGCAGATCATTCAATCATAAATAATGTAAAATTATGTTATGGTCACATTTACCATCTTGCAATACAGCTGAAATCCATAGCTATCTAAAACCATTTAAAGAAACTATTGAAAGTATTATGCTGTGTCTGAATACAGTTAATATTTCATATCAAGTCCCCCAGTGAGATCTGCAGTAATATGCTAAAAAAAATCATTATTTGCAATTAAGGATCATGAAGAATAGCCAATATTTCACACAAGATATCTTTGTTTTGATGAGTTTATACCGGTACTACTTTAATGATTATACCTTCAAAGAGTACAGTCATTTAAGAATGACTATTTTGTGTTTCTTGATGTACTTAGCCAGCTGTTGAAACTTGTCCAGATTTAAGACTATCATTATTTGGGACAATACTTAGGAATGTGTATAACTTTAAGTATATGCTTAAGTTCCGTCCTGAATAGTGATGTACTTAATCATAGGCTTACATGCTCATCTAAATGGGAGACATAAGAAATATAACTGTGGATATCAGTCTGCATTTGATAGCGTCTTATTTGGAAACTATGCAGGAGAACTTGATACCCAGTCCTCATTATCTCTCAATAGTTTAGATCAGACCGGGTTTCGATAAAGAATCATAATATCTAAGGTTACACTTTTTGAGCATTATTTTACCCTCTCTTGTTGTTGGTTTTTTTTTTTTGGGCCTCACAGACTATCTCTTCTGTCTTGTCTTGGACCAGTGAATTCAAGTAGTGCTAGGTTAGCCCCTTTGTGATGAATATGGGAATGTACTTTTCTAATTTAAAAGTGGCAATCTAAATTAATAATGTGGTTATTCACTGCCTGACTTGTTTTGCAGAACTACGCCTTCTTTGTCTATTTGTATTAAATTAATATCTTACCTCTGGTGGCATATTAATGGCTTTCAGACTACCATGAAATCCCTGTCGAGTTCTAAACCTTCACTTGTAAGTATAATCAACCATAACATAATACAGTGTCTTCAGCTGATAGCTTGATATGAGTTAGAACAAACACATTTTGGCAATGGCTTAGCTTGATTCACTTCCTCAAGACTAAGCAAAAAAATAAATATCCTACTGTAATGCATAGTTTTACTAGTGCTAGGATGGGGTTTGACCACCAGCTGACACAGAGTAGCACAGGGATGAGTCTTGCAAGTAAAAGGAAATAGAAGTTTTATTGGAGAAATAAAATAACAGAGTAGAATAATGGCTTCTGTCCCTTCAAATTATTGGTAGCATGAGTTTGCTGTAACTAGGCTTCTCACAACACATCAGCTTTACTTCAGTTACCATAAACTTCAGCTGACTCCTCCTCCTTTTCACCTTGCCTCCTACCCTGTCTTCTTGCATCATACAGCATTTCTCTTTAGGCTTTTTCTCCGTACACAACCTCCAACTAGACTTTGGTTTCAAAAGTATAGAAGCATCACAGTGGATGTAGCACATATTAGGACTGACTCCATTTCTTATATGTTATGCCAATTCCAGGAGCATCTTCCTTTTATTTTTAGAAAAAAAACTAGAAACTTTTGTCAGACTTAAAATGGCCCTTTTAGATTAAAAAAACAACCAACCAACGACCATATGTCTAGATAACTATAATGTATGCATGTGGTCTGTTAATTTCAGTCCTTTTTTTCCCCTTCCAGTTTTGGAACTGAGTTACAAATGTATTCACCACTGATTTTCATTATTCTGCACTGCAGGAGCATTAGGATATTTGTTTCCAACAGATATAGACTGGATGATTTACCTCTTCATTTTTTTAAGATACAGAAACAATTAGATGATATGATTTTCATCACTGATTTACTTCTCCTGCAAATGACATTATATCATCAGTTCTGAGAAAACTTGCCATCAGTACAATGCCTGCAAACTGTAAGTGACCTTAACAAGTTTGCAAACACTTATTTGTTTCACATTGTCACAAAACAATTAGTACAAATAACAAACTTCCTCACAAGAATAGTCTTACGGTTAAGGCACTGAATCAGGACTCAGAATAGAAGAATCTGACCTCTGCTCATCTGCAAAAACTCTTCTGTCCTCCAAATAAACCCATTGTATACATCACACCCAAAAGGTATCCCAAAAGAAAGTAGAATTTACCAAATATAGATGGAATTATTAAAACACCCCCAGCCAATGTGGACCCATTTTGGTGTATATGGTATCACTGCATTTAGTGAAAACACTTCCATTGACATTAATGAGAGTTCCACGTGAGAGTGAGGATACATTTAAATAGGGTTTTGGAAGAATGTATTGGTTCTCTTGATGTAGCCAATAAGTTGCTGTCTGATTAAGCCTGTTTAATGTGTTTCTAGCTGGAGACTGGAAATGACTGTGAAATGTGACAATAAATATATCAGGTATTTTATGGTTTTGATTATTAGGATCAAAATAGGATATGAGGAATTATGACAAATTGTGCAAGTTAAGTGTTATGTGGTAAAAATATACACATGTTGAGTCACCAGAGTTTAGGGAAACATGAATAAAGGTAATAATTGGAGATATACCAATCTCCTAGAAGTGGAAAGGACCTTGAGTCCAGCTCCCTGCCTTCACTAGCAGGACCAATTTTTTTGCCCCAGATCCCTAAGTGGCCCCCCCTCAAGGATTGAACTCACAACTCTGGGTTTAGCAGGCCAATGCTCAAACCACTGAGCTATCCCCCCCCTTTAAGCACCTTCCTGACTGCTCTGGGGCAGCCCCTGCTGTGGTCAATCTTGTTAATATTTTGATATAACTCACGTGTCAGAGCTCCAGCTTTGCCTTGAGGGGTCCTGCGCTTCCAGGTGGTTAGGGCTTACCTCAGAGGTTTGCTGTGACTTTCAATGTAGCCTCTTCCCGCTCCTAGAGGTGGGGGTTACAGCTTACTGATTGATACACCTTCATCATCAGCCAGTCAATGGGTTTGGTGTAAGAGCCCTCTTTAGTCCCTGTCTTCCTACTCAGAGAGGATTTGTGTAGAGGTGTGGGGAGGGTTAGGGGGAACCTGGGCCCTCCCTCTTCTCCAGGTTCCAGCCCAGGGACCCTAATGGCAACAACAACAGGTAGTTTCCCTATACTACCAGAGCTATAGCCCTTCCCTGGGCTACTTCCCCAAACAGACCATCTGACTTCATTGCTTCTATCACCTTCCTGACTGCTCTGGGGCAGCCCCTGCTGTGGTCAATCAGGGAACAGCAAACTATTCATCCAGTCCAGTATATTTTCCTTCTACCAGACTCCTGCACCCAACCGGTCTGGGTCTGTCACACTCACTAAAGATGAAGTCCTTATATTTTTCTCTTCAAATACATGTACATTGCAGTCCAGTCATGTGGCCCACATTCATTCCACACCACCCAGGTTGCAAACCTTTGACAACTGTAACTCCACATGTAGTGGAAGTACAGGGGAGAAGTTGCTAACAACTTTTATTTTGCCATGGGATCTGGAGTTGCAATTCGGTGGGAGCAGGCTAGCTAGGAGATTAAGGAGCTGCTGCTGGCAGTTGTTATTTGACACATTGGCTGAATTTTAAAGCTGCTTTCTCCTGAAGGAGGGCAGATGCAGGAGCTTTACCACTCTTCCACATGTGAACTCCCGCTCCACTGTAGTTCCCTTTATAGGTGCAGATGTGTGTGAAAATTGTGCTCCTTTCTCTGTGCCTAGAAGGGTTGAATTCCCTTGAGTTGAATTCCCTTGTAGTAACAGTCACTTTACTGACTGTAAATAACACAGTTACAGTGGGATTTTAAAAAGTGCTCTGCACTGGACTAACTCTGCTCCCACTGAAATCAATGGCAAAACTCCCATTGACTTCTATGGGAGTAGTTTTTGGCCACTCCTGAGTGCTTTTGAAAATATTTCACTGAAATTCCAGGTTCCTAAGAATCTAATTGTCCCAAAATCTTAAACTTGATGCATAATTCTCTCATAAGAACGGCCATACTGGGTCAGATGAAAGGTCCATCTAGCCTACTATCCTGTCTTCCAACACCAGGTGCCCCAGAGGGAATGAACAGAACAGGTAATCATCCCCTGTCACCCATTCCCAGCTTCTGGCAGTTTGAGGTTTAGGGATACCCACAGCACATGGTTGCATGCTTTACCGTTTTGGCTAATAGCTATGATGGACTTATCCTCCATGAATTTATCTAGTTCTTTTTTTAAACCTGTTATAGTCTTGGCCTTCACAACATCCTCTAGCAAAGAGTTCCACCGGTTGACTATGCATTGTGTGAAGAAATAATTCCTTTTGTTTGTTTTAAACTTGCTGCCTAATAATTTCATTAGGTCACTCCTAATTGTTTTATGAGAAGGAGTAAATAGCACTTCCTTATTTATTTTCTCCAGACCAGTCATGATTTTGTAGTCCTCAGTCATATCCCTCCTTAGTCATTTCTTTTCCAAGCTGAAAAGTCTCAATCTGATTAGACTCTCCTAATAATCTCTACCTAAACATACATTTCATACTGTTCATAGTTGAAAATAAGTTAATGTAATCTCCCTAATTTCCTATTGAGTTACCATACTTAGTAATTAGCTGTTCCAACATTGGAGTTTCAGCAAAATATTAATTATTTGTCAAATAATGCTATTGTGAGCTACTAAAAAGGAATATCCTGCAACAGGAAAATAATGTATGAGGGAGAATGCTTTGAATTTGAAAGCCAGAATGAGGCCCACTGAAGGAACAAAAATGACAAAAGAAGCACTAGTGAAACGACAAAAGAATGGGCTCAAACATGATTATATTCATCCAAGTATGAGAATAGTAGCAGAAGATAATTCTGTCCACAGCTAGATATGCCAGTTTTGAAAACTAAAAAGATAGCACATCATGTAAGTCACAGCACTCTTTGTGCACATAAATATGATCCCAAATGTTATAATAGATGTTAGAAAGTAAAATGACTGATTAGATCATCCAGTTCATCTCACTGCTAATGAAGGATTCTTCTGTATAGTAGTCTACATTTCCTTGTACATTTTACATTTTGCTATGTCTGACTTCCTATAAGGAAAAAAAATGCCCTAAAAGCTTTGGAATGAAGATGAGAGGCTTTCCCCCCCCAAATAGTTTTGAAGTAAGAATGTAATATCATTTCACTAACTAGCTATAATAACATTGTAATAACCAAACAATAGTTAGAGCATTTGGAAAGTTTTACAATGAAATCTGGAAATGGCATGGCTTTTGAAAACCAAGTATGTGACAATTAAAAACTATGCCGCATCTGAATGCAGATAGAAAATCTTGGTAAATGACAGTGCTTTCTTCCTCTATTTCTCCTTTATCTCTTGCTGCTCACAAAGATTATAGGAATGGGTTCAGAAAAAGAAAAAAAATTGCCTCAAAACAAATTTGTATTCTGTGTTATCTTTACTCTTTGATGGATATTTAGCAAAACTGAGGATAATTATGAGTCAGCTTGCAAAAGGCCAAATTTACAAAGCATGCACACATGCCTGCCTAATTTGTGCACAGGAATCCCCAGATTTGTACGAGTGTGCACACACGGGTTTTTTGTTAATATATGGTGAGCAGAAAAATGTAACATTTTTAAAAATTCTATTGCTCTGATGCAGGGACATACGATGTAGCCAAATATTTAATGCCAATAAATCAGGCAGGAAGTATTGGCAAATATAGAGTTTGATTCTGTTCTTGATTGTGCTGGTATAAATCAGAAAAAAAAATGAAAAGATTGAAATTACTCTGGCTAAAGAAATAGAAGAATCAAGCCCATAATGTTTCATCCTTCCAAACAGCTGACTATCAGATTGGAAAAAAAATCATTATGCTTAAATATCTTCATTATCTTTTTAGATCAGTAATTCAATGAACAAAGGGAAGAGACAGATAAAATGATACCAGACAAATCTACTCAAGCAGAGCCCAGAGTAGCACATACATTTACAGTGTTTGAGATTCTACTTTTATTTGGGTTTCTCCTCTCACTTTTCCACATGTAGGGCCAAGTTCTTCTTTCAGATGACAGAAACTGTTTAAGTAATTGGAGTCTATGTTGCCTTATCCAACAGTAGAAGATGCTTTATGATTAACAGAATATTTGCTGCATTCTAAAGAATTGCAGTGTAATAAATTAAAAAAACACATTATTTCAAAATGTCAACGTTAAACTGCTTATACTGAAGATCTCTGAGCACCTAAAAGAATGAAACAAAAATGAATTTAAACAGAACAGGGAGATTGGATGGCTCAGGGTAATATTGGTATCAATTCTTTTTTTAAGTCAATATAAAGCGCCTACTGACTTTAACAGTGCAGGATCAGGGTCATAGAGCTTTTCTTCTCTCATTCATTACTTTGTATCCAGCTCAGGTTGATAATGATTTAAAGTGGTTGCATGTTTGATTTTATTTTTCTTACTATATTTGATCACGTTAAAACTGGTAGTATTACTATTGTAGACCTGTGTTAAGTAATACTACTACTAATTAATTTTAGTATTATAAATGTATGTTTCAGAGCCAAACAATAGTTTAATATCAAGGGAACATGTGTTGACCCTTGGATGGAAAGAAGAGCAAAGAGTTGGGACTCAGAAGTATCAGTCACAAAAAAGGAGTAGACATGGAGCTGTGATATGTGTCCTAAAAGATGCAATGGATGATGAGGTCTATGCTGGCATAGATGATACCCTATGACATTATAGACACTGGGGGAGGGGGGTGACAGTGTTGCAGTCACAGTTTTACCTTATCCAGTAATAATACTTTCCCTCTGTGACAGGGTGCACTCACCCCACACTGAATGGGAAGGGGTTAACCCTACATTTTGGGCTGAGGAACCACACGCCCTTCACCCTCCTGGGCATGCTCCAGGTGTACCAGTATAAAAGAGAGCAGCTCATCTCAGTTGGGTCTGACTGCTGCGAAGGAAGGACATGCGCCACCCACTCCAGCCAATGCTCAGCGGAAGTCCGTGACTATAGGAGCTGGGGATGCCACAGCCCAGGGAGACACCAAGGCAACCCCGGAGGCCTGATAGGGTTCAGAGGCACTGGAGAAAGGGCAGACCGGAGAACCTAGAGGTAACAGGAATGCCCAGACCACAGTAGCAGGGATGACGACAAGAAGCAGCCCAGGGGAAT
The DNA here is from genome assembly GCF_016161935.1 of Mauremys reevesii. NCBI lineage: Eukaryota > Metazoa > Chordata > Testudines > Geoemydidae > Mauremys > Mauremys reevesii. The sequence goes on along the minus strand of NC_052627.1, from coordinate 82,684,797 downwards.
CAGATGGCGGACTGGTGAGTGAGCCGAAGCCTTGAGTCATAGAATATTAGGGTTAGAAGGGACCTCAGGAGGTCATCTAGTCCAATCCCCTGCTCAAAGCAGGACCAATCCCCAGAGACAGGCAATTTTTGTCAAATTAAGCACTGAATTATTTGCTTGGCTTTAGTGGACAGCACTGTAAGTATTATTCTACTTCTTAGTTTGACCATAGATTTGCATCAATTTTCTCCAGGTTGCTAAATGTTTCTGATCTCTGTCTGGTTTAGTTTTCCAGGATGATAGCATTGGATTTAAGCACATCTTATTTTAGCAGGATAAATTCCAACTGGATTTGGTTTTCCTCTTGGTCACCAGAAGCTGCCTCTGAGAAGTTTGCAGAAGCACCGAAAGGGGCCATGTTCTGCATCTGTGCAACCCAATATTTAAAGAGATTGGTCCAACCCAATTTGATTTTATTTTGCACATCTGTGTCTTTAGGAGATCCTTTATGAGATCCGAGAGCTTTTACAGTTAAACAGGAGCTACAGTGTAATGTCTTGCTCTGCTTGTAATAGCAAATCTGATACCAGTCAGCTCTGTGATCCTGGGGAACCAGGGCGCAGTATCCAGCCTGTGTGGCTCATGAAAGGATACCCCTCCTCAACAGCCTCTGCTGGAACCAAAACTGATCAGAGAAAAGACTTGCAGAGAGCAGTGAAGGACAGTGGGAGACACACCTAGACCCTTCCTGAGAAGGGTGACAAGATTAAAGCAACTCCTTTAGCCTCAAATGCACTGAAGATGGGACAGGAAGGCATCTCTATTAGCATACAGAATGGAAAACGGAGATTCCAAGGCAAGAATTGCACTGAACTCTGGGACCAGAAAAGCAGGGAATCACTGCATGATGAGGAATCTCTGCTCCAGATGTTAATGAACCTACACCAGCACACACCCAGCTCAGCAGTTATCAGATCAATTCTAGTAATGAATCCTTGATTGATATCCAAAATATTGAAGCAGCCTAACTGCATTGTGAGCTCCCTGCAAGAAACATCACCCATAGCTAGCCTATTGTCAAGCCTAAAGAAAACTCTGAGCCATCAGTTTACCCATAAACAAATCTAGTGTTCTCCCTTCAACCATTGTATATTCTCTACAAAAACCCCTACTCACACATCAGTAAATGTTCTGATGCTTGTATCCAAACTATGCAGAAGTTCCATGGGGACTCCATCTTCTCCTGACTGATTGTGCTGGGGGTTTTGCCTGTCTCCAGCACTTAGGACCCTGAGCTACCACCATCACCTGGGAACCCCGACCAGTTCAAGCTTCATGGAAGTGGTGAGATTTCTCTCTCTGTTTTCCTTTCTACCTCAGGTATTAACCTTTAATAAGGTAACTGTTATGTTGATTTAGGCTCTCCTTGTGTAGTTATCACTATTATTTAATAAATAACTTTTATGGTTAAGCTGGTTGCATGTCTCTTTCTCTCTCTGAACTTTACTCTTTTGTGTTTTTAGCTTCCCCATTTACTCTGCAGCAATTTACCTAAGCTAAAGATCTCTGTAGTGCCCAAAAATACAGTGGGGTTTGCTCATCAAATGGGTTGCAACCAGTACAATTGTGAGGAGAAAGTGGGGATAGGGATGTGCTAAACCTGTGACATACGAGGGTGGGAGCTTGAAAGTGCTGCTTGACCCAGACTACTGAGTCCAGGGCATATAAAGGTGGAAACTTGAAAGTGCTGCTTGACCCAGTCTGCTGAGTCTAGGGGCACATAAATGTGGCAGCCTGGAAGTGCTGTTCGACCCAGTCTGCTCAGACTTACTCTATTCCAGTGCGGTACCTTTGGCACATAAGGGTAGCAGCTTGAAAGTGCTGCCTGACCCAGCCCACTGAGTCCAGGGACATATAAGGGGTCAACTTGAAAGTGCTGATTAACCTGGTCCACTCAGACTTGCTCTGTTAATGTGTGTGTGTGTGTGTGTGTGTGTGTGTGGTCATCTGGTTCTGGGACTGGAGGAATCCAGCCCTGGGGAACCTAGGTCCTGCAGGATAGCTCCATTGGGAGGGGACGAGTAGAGCTCCATATGAAAACACAAGTGACACAAGCAGTACATTGATAGAATTACAGACCCCCCACAAAAAAGAGTAACTCTAATAAATGAGCATACCCCAAAGTAATGAGCACATCTGGTAACAAATCTTAATCTAATTCTGATTAATCTGTTTTTAATTTTATGTGAATTATTATACCTTAAAGTATATGAAGATCACTCTAAACACTCTCTCATCATGGCATATTGCAGTGCGAACATAAAGCATGTTGACACTCAGCTGGCGGTTCTCTATGTTACTCTGGCAGAACAAGAGACTCATCATCATGCTCTCTTAATTTATATAAAATGCTGGAGGTTTAAGATGGCAAATTTCACAAACGTCACAAAATAAAGCAGTTTAAGCATAATATCTGTTTATCATTTTAATCAGAGAGAAACCTAGGTATCACCTCTGTTCTATTTTAATGCAGTGCATCCCCTGGTTAGTGAGATACTAATGGCTCTCATCATTGTTTCCAAATTGATAAAGATTCTTGGTAAAGATTTCCAGGTTGCCATCCTGGAGAACAGGTCAGGCTGGCATTTTTTTGTATTCTAATGTATTAGATTTTCATTTAATACCTTGACAGTCTACAGATAAAGATCTTCCACTAAAAACATTTGGGATCAAATAATTTCATCCACCATGCCATCAAGATTGACTCCTTCCAGATTCATTTGACATCTTACACTATATTTTACCACCTGTTTCAGAGCAATCAGCAGTTTCTCATAATTTTAATCAAATCAGACTAAAAGATAAAGCATCATTAAAACAGTAGGTGTCCTGCAGTCAAATCATAATATGAAATGCTGCCACTATTTCATGTGACATTTTGTGAAATCTCAAGGTAGTGCTCAGCAGTGATAATATTACATGGCTCACTGCCTACACTGTCACATTAATCAAGCACATTAAAAGAATGGTACTATTTCATGTCACTTGTGGTTTTGCACACTACTTTTCTGAAACAGCAACATTTAGTTACTTAAGATCCCAAAGGTTAAAGGTATTAAGATTCAGTTGTCACTAAAGAGAACTTTTTATGCAGAACCTTGTTCTACTAAAATCAGAGACTCTGTGACAGCTCTCTATGAAAAGCCATAAAGACATTCATTATAGATAATCACGTGTCTTCATACTAACTTTCCCTTCCAGAAAGCAAGCATTCTACTGAAATATTTAAATACAAGTTTTATTTTTAAAGAGAAACATGCTTAGTGTTCATTTTGTTAAAATATGTTATTGGACTACATGCTAGGCTTTTTTTTTAAATATATTGTTATCAATAAAGATACCCCAGCTAATACAAAATAAATAATATATTCTACTCTAACTCCTCCTCACACCTCCTGAAAGAAATAAAGACTGCATGTAATACTCGTGTAGTTAGGTCACTAAACAATCAAATAGGCAAGCTCTGAGGAAATAGACTCCTTTCAACTACTTGAAAGGGGGTTCCAAAGAGGATGGATCTAGACTGTTCTCAGTGGTACCAGATGATAGAACAAGGAGAAATGGTCTCAAGTTGCAGTGGGGGAAGTTTAGGTTGGATATTAGGAAAAACTATTTCACTAGGAGGGTGGTGAAGCACTGGAATGGGTTACCTAGGGAGGTGGTAGAATCTCCTTCCTTAGAGGGTTTAAGGTCAGGCTTGACAAAGCCCTGGCTGGGATGATTTAATTAGGGATTAGGTCCTGCTTTGAGCAGGGGGTTGGACTAGATGACCTCCTGAGGTCCCTTCCAACCCTGATATTCTAAGATTCTATGATTCTATGACTGAAAACTAATTCTTCTAATCATCTTGTCCAAAGCTTGCCTACATTGCCATATATTCTTGCGAGTCCAATAGAACAGGGGGTATCTGCAACAAGTGGCTACTTTTGTTCTTTTAGATATGATCACAGTACTATATATCCACCAAATATTGGCTACCTGGAACAGATGTGCTACATGGAGAAGCCTCTCCCCTAAATTAATGCACTCAGAAAGCAGCCATAATTTGCACTCCCAGAGCTCAAAGAAGGAGAGGGAGAAGAGCCAGTGCTATCTGCACCATCCCAGAAGCTTATCTGGCTATGGAGGGAGTGTGGCCATAGCCACAACTCATATGAGCTAGCTTGTGGTTGCAAGGCATAACTGGAAGGTGCACCAAATACAGCTGGAGAACAGATGTAGAATTGTTGCTGGTGAGCACCAATACACCTGCAGCAATTCTGCCTCTGTAGACACAATTCATGCTGCTTTCTCCTCACCACAATGTGGCTATCATGAGGTCTTAAACATGGGTCTATAGGAGCAGCCACACTCCAAATCTCCATCTGGCAACCTGCTGATAGTGGATTACCTGGAACCCATGAAGCCCAGCCCCAGTTTGAGGCTCCAAGTCCTGGCAGAGTCCTGGAGCAGGTGCTTGGCCTGCTGGCTCTCCTTAGGCCAGCAGCAAGATCAGGAAGATATCTGATCAACTGGGCTCCACCCTGTTCTGGGCTGTGTGCTTTGTGCTACCTGCTCCTGCTCCCCTGGCTTGATTTCCTGGCATATGATTCATGGTTCTGACCCCCAGTTTGTTTCCTGACTCTGCCCTCCTGGTATTCTGATCCAGTTGATTCCCGTCTTGTGACTGCAGATTCTGAGTCTGAGTACCAGCTCTGGTCACCCACCACCCAGTGTGACAGTGGCTTATGCATGGAAGGCTTTGGCATTGTAACTACAACAGTCAATATTAGTCAACATTTACCATTTTCCCCAGGCAGCTAGTTTGAGATATCCCATTTCTCCATTAGAAAAACATTACCATTTAAAAAAAGGAAAAAAAAAGAAAGGAAGGAACAGAAAGCTATATTGTGGTTCAGAGAAAACCTTATTCAAAAATTACAAGGTACTTTACATTGATCATGCCATGCTGTTGAAATTTAAATTAAAACTCTAACAAGACTGGAAGGAACTTCTAGAGTTTGTGTTGGTTCAAAAGACAGTACAACTTTTCAATCAATCATTCTCCATGACTATCAAACAGACTGAGTAATCACAACATTTAATTAAATTATGTTTTTTCGTGTTCAGTTGGATCCTATATTTAGCTCTAAAATAATTTGTTTTTATGTGTTTTTTTTCCAAAAGGAGTAAACCATATGTTTGTACTTTACAAAGCAAATTTTCTTCAAGTTTAGAATCATTATATTCAGAATACATTTTAAGTGTTCTGAATTATACTTAAAATATTTCCCTATTACTTTGGCAACAGAACTCAAAGGTTAATTTTTTTGTAAATAAAAAAAATGCATTGCGTTTTAATTTAATACCAGTATTTTACATCTATTTAGCCTATGTTTTTTCATAATTAATCCCATTTGTTCTCTATCAGAATAAAAAGGATTTAATAAAAATTGGTGTCTGAGATGTGAACTATCCTGCAACAGTCAAATATAGCTATGTTTATCCTTTCCTGATCTTACAAATCCATTCACTGGGTATCTTCATTCTTTATACCAGTTAACTTTTTGTACATCCTTTTTCCCTCTGTATGCTGCCTCACACTCAAGAACCCTAGTTTTTAAGGGTCATGCATGACACATTACATACTAATCAGCAGGTATTGTAGCTGACTCCAACTTAATCACATCTCTCATCTCCCAGCTTCTATTTATAATTCAGAGTTTTCTCCTGAATTCAGAATTAGTCATTTTAAACTTCATTAAGCACTTTGAGTTTTAGATTAGTTAAACTTTTCTGATTATTAAGGCCAAATTCTGTGCTTTGCAGTATAGGGATCTTAGACCACATGCAAACCTACTGACTCCAGTGGATTGCATGGGTTTTATATTAGTGCAAAGAAGTCCAAGTTTCACTTACCAGACCCATTTTAAATTACTTTAATTACATGCTTTTCATATCTCATTTAAAGCATTCTTTTGTGCTGTCTGAAGTCTAAAATTTAGGCTATAAACAGCATTTCCTACTTACTACCTGATCCTTCTCTCAGTAAAGTCAATGATTCCCAACTCCCATTGACTTCATTGGAAGCTGAAAAGGACCCTATTTAGCCATATTCTGTTGTACTAATATAACGAATTTTTATATTTCAATTGGTTGTCCAACAGCAAAAGACAAATATCTTCCTTTGTGATGACAAGATGTTGACATCTACTGCAAGTAGCATATTCAGGGTGAAATCCTCACCCTTCTTTTGCCTCTTTATGCCAAGGAAAAGGGCCAGAAGCATAAACAGGTACTAAAAGCCCTGGTTGCAGCCTGGGGTGTTTTTTCCTGGCATAGGGACACCAGAAAACATCCGTAAGATTGCTTTCCAAGGACCCCATCATGTGGTCTGGTGTTGGTAGCCTGTAATAGGTAGGGCCAGAGGCAAAACTGTAACACAATACTATGGAGATTTTGGGTGGCACTTCGGCCCATAGGGCAACCTTGGGAGGCTGTTGTAATTTAGACAGGCCATGGGGGCCTCTCCATTCCCTAGAGCAGCCTGGGATTAGGAAGGTGCAAAGGCTTAAAGCGTCCATAGACCCACCCTAAAGCCTTGTCTGAGTTGCAAGTTCCATACTGCACTTCTTGGAGGTGCAGCATATAGGCTATGTCTACACATGGAGCTAGGAGTGTGATTCCCAGCTCATGCCGGCATACTCACACTACTTCTCATTGAACTAGCAAGCCAAAAATAGTAGTGTAGTTGGGGTAGCATGGGCTAGACCAACAAACCTGCCTGGATCCTATGTATACATACTCTTATTGCTATCTCAAGTTACTGATGTGCTACCATGGTCTACACAACTATTTTTATCATGCTAGTTTGATGAGAGCTAGTGTGAGCATGTTTATGCTAGCTGGGAAATCACAGCCCCAGTTCATAGCATAGACATAACAAGAAACAGTTTAAATACTGAAGGTGAGATTCTGGATATTTGCTATTTGGAAGCAGATAGATTTAGTTTGGCTCTCTGTACTGGTAATGAACTAGCTTTTAAGATAAATAGAATATATGGGGTGAGAGATGATATTTACCTACTTTCCCCAGGATTGGAATCAGACCTAATGTAATTGCTAATTATTTTCCCATTATCTTTTAGAAAATGTTCCTAAAAGGCAACATTCTTTAGAGAAAGCACTGATCAGTTTAGTGGAACTGTGTGAACCTTCCAAGTCCAACAACAATACAAATAATTTTCAATTATTTTTCTCAGAACTCCTTAGCCTGCATTTTTAGGCCTTCAAGTTAATGAATTTGAGCAATCCATTTTTATCTACATATCTGAACCATGCTGAAAATCCACAGGCAAATGTCAAACTTCATGGGTTTAATGCATGTTTTTCATACAAGTCACCAAGAGCAGAAGTGTGATTAACTTTTTGGTCTGATTCAACAAACTCATCTCAAGCAAATAAAATTCCCTTAAAAAAATTGGGATGTAATAATTTTATTTCTATAACACAGAATACTGACAGTTTTCACTAAATAGATGAATCATGAAAGGAATATGTGGTAGCATATAGAATGATGCTGAGGTAAATGCAGAAAGCATGTATCAGAATTCACAAAGATTGGCCTCAGTGTGCTACAACAGGATGAGTCAGGCATCATGGGAAAAAGTTACTGTAAACCTGGATTCTAAGTAGATCAATATAAATACTAAATGATAATACCACCAAGCCTCCAATAATCTGACGGATTTACATGACTACATATTGACTGTGTGTCTGTCAACTCATACAGTAATATTAAATGATTGTTAAAATGCAGTGCACAACACCTACAGTATCTAATTTAACATCCACAGTGCTAACGTATGTGGCCTGGCTTCTCTGCTGTTGTTGTTTTGATCTTTCTTTTTGCATCCCTCTTCTATGTTTAATAAAGCTTGAACATTTTGTTAAGGATATTTAAGTGGTTGCTTTGTGATTCTTCAGTATAGATTGACAAGCTGTTGTTCCCTCCCCCTTGCTATAATAAACACCTAGCTGTACCAAACAAATGGCTTGGATCCCCAGGGACTCATTATAGCGAGAGTGTACTGTATACGCAAAGGAGCATTTAAACACATTTGCAGATGCTGTTACCCTGTTTGCACATGCAACTACACATTGAGCTTACTTGAAAATATGGCCCCTAAATAACACAATCTGAAGCTGCCTGAACTATGCCCTGAGTAATAGGATTCACTAGTGAACTTAGTCATTGGCTACAAAAGTGTTTGAGACAAGCACTGTTTCAAGTCTGAATTCTACCTGTGATTCAGCTGTTTCCAATGTTGAAACTTGTTTCCAGTTGAAATTGGGTGAAGAATTTCCAGTATGTTTCCAAAAGATCCACCATGGATCAGATCAAATCCACAGAGAAAGAGTGGACCCAAAAAGAAGTATTTGCCAGAATTTTCTCCTAATTCATGGAACCCTGAAGAGAATTTTAAGTCTTATCTTAGCTAATGAACTACTGAAAAATATACCAGAGGATGTTTTGGACCATAATAGTCTAATGGAATTAGAATTAAAGTCAACACACAAACCACATAAAAAATGAATCAAGGACTTGGTAAAAATGTTTAGGGGCTATTATGTTTCTAGAAGAACACTTTGTTACTGAATGTTACAAACTACAGTTGTGAAAACTGAGAGAAAACAGATATTGTTTTTAAGTGCTGCTAGTATTTTGTTCTTCACTTTGTTACCTGTCAGTTCTGTGTTCCTAGGGAACCAAGGTGCAGTACCCAGTCGGTCTGACTCACAAAAGAGCTTCCCCTCCGACACACGCAGTCTCTGCTTGAACCAAAACCAATCAGAAGAAAGACTTACAAAAAGCAATGAAAAGGCAGTGGGAGACACACCTAAACCCCTCGAACAAGGGTGACAAGATTAAGGAAACTCCCCTAGCCTCATTTGCATCCAAGATGGGACAGGGAGCCATCTCCATTAGTACAGAATGGAGGACAGAGATCCCAAGGCAAGAACCACACGGAGTTCTGGGACCAGAAAAGCACTGCATGATGGGGAATCTCTGCTCCAGATGTTAATGAACCCATGCCTGCACACACCAAGCTCAGTAGTTATCAGACCAATTCTAGTAAAAAATCCTTTATTGGTATCCAAAATACTGAAGCTGCCTAATCACACTGTGAGCTCCCCCAAAGGAACATCATCCATTGCCAGGAATGATCAGTTCCTATTGTCTTGCCTGGACAAAACAACTTCGGTGTACTCCCTTGAGCCATCAGTTTACCCATAAACAAATCTAGGTTCTCCCTTCAACCATTGTTCTTTTCCTACAAAACCCCCTACCCATGCTCAAGTAAATGCTCGGATGCCTGGATCCAAAATCTGCATCAGTTCCATTGGGACTTCATCTTCTCCTGACTGATTGTGCTGGGGGCTCTGCCTGTCTCCAGCACTCCCAACTCTCAGCTACCACCACTACCTGGAACCCCGCATCAATTCAAGTTTCACAGTGTGGTGTGTTTTTGTTTTTGTTCTCTCTCACTCTTTTCCCCCGCTAGAACCTGACATTTATAATCAAAATTTAAGTTAGATTTAATATTATAACTCTTGTTTGTTTGGCTCCCCTATGGTTATTACCTGGCAATAAATAACTTTTATGGTTAAGCTGGTTGCTTCTCTCTCTCTCCCTCATGTGTGTTTTTTTTGTTTGTTTGGGTTTTTTTGGCTTCCTCATTCTCAATGCTACTCATACCTAAGCTAAAGATCCCTGCAGCGCCCAAAAATCCTGTGGGGTTTGCTAATCAAGTGAGGGTTACTACCAGAACAATTGTAACGTAAAAGTGGGGATAGGGATGTACTGAACCTGAGATATATGAGGGTGGCAGCTTGGAAGTGCTGCTCAACCCAGCCTGCCCAGGAGTACTCTATTCCAGTGTGGTGCCCATGGTATATGAAGGTCACAGCTTGGAGGTGATTGACCCAGCCTACTGAGTCCAGGGACATATAAGAGGTCAGCTTAGGAGTGCTGATTAACCCAGTCCTCTCAGACATGCTCTGTTAATGTGTGTGTGTTCCTCTGATTCTGGGACTGGAAGAACCAAGCCCTGGGGAACCTAGGTCCTGCAGGATAGCTCCATTGGGAGGGAACTTGCAGCAGGGAGAAGTAGAGCTCCGTATGAGAACACAAGTGACACAAGCAGTACATTGATAGAATTACAGACCCCCCCAAAAAAGAGTAACCCTAATAAATGAGCATACCCCAAAGTAATGACAAATCTGGTAAAAACTTCTAACTGGGATTGTTTTAATACTACTTATACAGTAATTAAGCAGCAGGTTTTACCTGTGGGATTTACTAGAGGGTTTAAAAGATATATTTTTCCCTTTGATGCATGTGTGTTCTCACTTTAATAATAATAGGAGCTCTGAGCATGAATGAAGGGCAATATATATATCCCACGGATCTGCTTCTGTAAATCTACACAGGCAAAATTCTCAGTGATGTCAGTTCTCTTTACCATATCATTCATTATGTAACGTACAGATATATTAGTATACCTAAAGAAGACTCTTCAAGACTACAACATTTGTAGAGGCCCTCATTTTTTTTCAGATCCCATTAATACCAAAAGACATAGGAAGCGCTGTACCAATCAGACCAGTGGGCCATTCCCTGAAAGTGGTTGACCTGGATACATCATAGAAAATGCAAGGAAGCCTGATGTGGACAACGTAGACAATTAAGGAATAGCCAGTCGTTAAGGGACATTTCCTTTTAACCAGCGGCAGCTATTGGTTGGCTTACATTCTGAAGCATGAGCTTCTTTTAAAAAAGCAGCTTACCACTGTACCTTTGATCTACCTATCTGACCCATGCCTCTTCACCAGACCAAAGTGCCAGCTGTAGCCCTCTTAGTATGATAGAGTGGAGTTTCCTAGTAGGGCATCTCCCATTTTAGACCCTTAAATTTGGGAACTCTGGGACCCTGGAACTCACTAAACCACCTTGGTCTAAAATAGTTGGCATCATCTTTAAGTGACCTTTAGGGCTTGCTAAGGCAGATTATGTCTCCCTGGTAACTGGGGACATGTGAAATTGGGCAGTGGTGGGATGATTTTTTTTTTTTGCATGCTGCGAGCCGTTGTTGGTAGAAGGGTTACTGTAGGAATTTTCAAGTGTATAATTGAATACTTAAAAACACTTGTTAATGTTTTTTAATAAGTCGAGAAAAATAAGCCAATATAAGTGTTTATTTTTTTAATCCTACTAAGCTCTTGTTCTCAAGAGCATTTTGTGGCATTGAGTTCCACAGCTTAATGACATGATAGGTGTAACACTTTCCTCCACTCTCTGATAACATAGGTGATTTTAATTAGTGAATATTTTTGTTAGCATGGCAGCTCAGCCACTTTTCTTACATTATTTCATCATTCTTGAATGTATAGTGGCTGTTCCTGGTGACTTGTTTCCAATTATTTATCAATTTGTTCAGCACTCTCTTTTGACTCCTCAGCCTTAGATAGTGCCTCTATATTTATTACTGAAAAGCAGTAGATATCTCCAACAACCTTTGTGGTAATGACTGAAAGAAATAATTTAGGGCCAGATTATGAGCTCGTTACTCAAATTAGTAAGCAGTTATTCCCATGAGGAGTACCAATTACTTCAAAAGACTCCAGTGGAACTACTTGAGTGAGTAGCTCCTTATCGGTTAGTGAGCAATTCACCATCTGACCCTTAGCTTCACTTCCATGCTTTATCCTCAGTAATCCAACAGACTCCTCCCCCCATTCTCTTGTAGAATTCAGTTTTTCACTCTCTACATCTGCTCACAGTGCTGTTGCTCTGTTACTCATTTATGTTAGGGTAATAAGAAGAATATTTTCTGTACTGTACTATAGAAAGCATTTTTTTTATCTACTATTTAGTAGGGTGGCTATTCTGCTATAAAGGGGATTTTTTAATTTTTAAAACTTTGTTTTACAGATTGATATACATAGTATTGAGCAACACTAAAGCTCAACTGGCCTTACTGTTAATGCAAACATTAATTTTGTATGGATATTTTACAGTCATAGCACTGATATACGCAACAGATACTTTAAATTGTCTGTTGAAGTGGATATCTGATTTACTGAATGGAAGGTATCCAACAGCCATAAAAGAGAGGATTAACAGTCAGACAGGCCAGCAACTGGATGTAGATCAGACCAAAATAAGAGTGCAGCAGTAGGAAGTACACATTATGGCTAATTAAAACTGATACACCATTTTGTTGTAAGAGACAAAAATGAGGATCCAAGGGAGGCGTAGAGGTACATCTCACCTCAATGTGTCAGCCCCATCACTCTCACAACACACAGAGGGAGAGGGGAGGAGAGCAGCACACACACACACACACCAACAATTTGCTGCTACTGGCTGGCTGAGCTGCAGCAGCAGAGAGAAGCCAGGATAATAATAATAGATAGAGAATAGAGAAATGGGGACAAAAGCATTTATTGATGACTGAGACTCTTTTTTTGAGAGGAGAGAGAGAGAAGGGGGGGGGTGATGAGGTCTATAAAATAAAAATGAAAGGTGGTGAAAAAGTGAATCAGAGGCACTTTACATACCTTCTTCACATAATAGAACCAGGGTTTAATGAAGAAAAAAATGAATAAAAAAAAAAAAAAAAAAAAGTACTTCTTCACACAATGCACAGTCAACCTGGGGAACCCTTTGCCAGGGGATGGTGTGAAGGCAAAAAATATAATACAGTTCAAAAAAGAATTAGATAAGTTCATGGAGGATAGGCCTGTTAATGGCTATTAGCACACACTGTGGTTGTCCTCAAACTGCCAGAAGCTAGGACTGGACAATATGGGATGGATCACTTGAAAATTGTCTTGTTCTGTTCATTTCCTCTGAAGCATCTGGCATTGGCCACTGCCAGAAGACAGGATACTGGGCTAGGTGGACCACTGGTTTGACCCAGTATGGCCATTCTTATGTTATAGGCTCCCATCCTAGAATGAGCCCCACAAATATAGAAGTGAGTTACCAACTGGAACTGCCTCTTGGCTGGGTGTGGAGTTGCTGGGATTTTCCCTTGGTCACTTCCTGAGGTTGTTTGAACCCTATAGTGGTCTGGTTTTAAGTGTGTCCTGGATGGAGGACAAGCCCTTTCAGGAGTACCCAAGTCTAGCTGTAACTGGTAAGGCCCCAAGATGGCTTCTCCTAGATGGCATCTTCAAAGGCCTTTCACCTGCTCTCCCCTGGGCCAACAGCAGACTCATTCCAAATCAAACATAATTTCATGGAATCACAGTCTTCTTTCATAGAACAGAAGGTCTCAGGACTCCTCCCTAGCCCCTCAGAAGTACTCAAAACTACAAACAAAACTAGACCCTACCAAAGCATCTTCTGCCCCTCCCTAGCAGGGTAAACAGTTGCAATGGGGCAAGAGGATACAGTTGTCTCTCCCTTCCCACCCAAGACCTCAGTGTGTCCTCCTCCTGATTTTGTACAGGTCTTTATGCTCCACTTCTTCTCCTTCCCCCCCCCAGCAACTTTGAAGGATACATACAACATTCTACACACTGATACAACTTTGCTCCCTCACCCCAGAATTTTTCTAAAATGATACCCTAGTTTTCCAGGTTTGACCTTTCATCCATGTGGGCTTTGTCTTCCAGAACACCAGCCCCAGAACTGCCTTGTTTTAGGGCCTGCCCACAGCACTCCACTCCTAGGACTCCGCTCTCCAGCACAACCCAGCTCAACTGCCCTCTTCTACAGCCAGTTCTGAACTGTGGTGCTTCTTTCCTTTTTAAGTCCTACACCGAACACAAGTGTGGCAGGGCAGGGATAATAGAAGAGGGCTGGCTATCCCCAGGGCTCCTGACTCTTAAAAGGGCAGGCCACCATGTTATATTTGTAAATAGTTAATAAAAAAAAGCACTTATAATATGCAGCATTATTTATGGGTTTGGAAGTAACATGCATGTTTGCTATCATTTTACATTGCAAATGGCTTCCTTTATGCATCTCTTCACATTGTCTCTTAGCAGGAATCATGGTAGGTGGTTTTCTGGTGCAACAGGTACACCTGTGTACATCAAGGAAAGTCAAGGAAAGTGTGGGCCCCTTGCTGAATGAGGGAGGGAACCTAGTGACAGAGGATGTGGAGAAAGCTAGTGTACTCAATGCTTTTTTTGCCTCTGTCTTCAAAGACAAGGTCAGCTCCCAGACAGCTGCACTCTGCAGCACAGTATGGGGAGGAGGTGACCAGCTCTCTGTGGAGAAAGAAGTAGTTCGGGACTATTTAGAAAAGCTGGACGAGCACAAGTCTATGGGGCCAGATGCACTGCATCCGAGGGTGCTAAAGGAGTTGGCCAATGAGATTGCAGAGCCATTGGCCATTATCTTTGAAAAATCATGGCGATCGGGGGAGGTCCCGGATGACTGGAAAAAAGCTAATGTAGTGCCCATCTTTAAAAAAGGGAAGAAGGAAGATCCAGGGAACTACAGGCCAGTCAGTCTCACCTCAGTCCCTGGAAAAATCATGGAACAGGTCCACAAGGAATCAATTCTGATCTACTTAAAGGAGGGGAAAGTGATCAGGAACAGTCAGCATGGATTCACCAAGGGCAAGTCATGCCTGACTAACCTAATTGCCTTCTATGATGAGATAACCGGCTCTGTGGATGAGGGGAAAGCAGTGGATGTGCTATTTCTGGACTTTAGCAAAGCTTTTGATACAGTCTCCCACAGTATTCTTGCCAGCAAGTTAAAGAAGTATGGGCTGGATGTATGGACGGTAAGGTGGATAGAAAACTGGCTAGATGGTCGGGCTCAACGGTTAGTGATCAATGGTTCCATGTCTAGCTGGCAGCTGGTATCAAGTGGAGTGCCCCAAGGGTCAGTGCTGGGGCCGGTTTTGTTCAATATCTTCATTAACCATCTGGAGGATGGTGTGGACTGCACCCTTAGCAAGTTTGCAGATGACACTAAACTGGGAGGAGTGGTTGATACGCTGGAGGGTAGGGATAGGATACAGAGGGACCTAGACAAATTAGAGGATTGGGCCAAAAGAAATATGATGAAGTTCAACAAGGACAAGTGCAGAGTCCTGCACTTAGGACGGAAGAATCCCATGCACTGCTACAGACTAGGGACCAAATGGCTGGGCAGCAGTTCTGCAGAAAAGGACCTAGGGGTTACGGTGGACGAAAAGCTGAATATGAGTCAACAGTGTGCCCTTGTTGCCAAGAAGGCTAATGGCATTTTGGGTTGTATAAGTAGGGGCATTTCCAGCAGATCGAGGGACGTGATCATTCCCCTCTTTTCAGCACTGGTGAGGCCTCATTTGGAGTACTGTGTCCAGTTTTGGGCCCCACACTACAAGAAGGATGTGGATAAATTGGAGAGAGTCCAGCGGAGGGCAACAAAAATGATTAGGGGGCTGGAGCACATGACTTATGAGGACAGGCTGAGGGAACTGGGATTGTTTAGTCTGCAGAAGAGAAGAATGAGGGGGGATTTGATAGCTGCTTTCAACTACCTGAAAGGGGGTTCCAAAGAGGATGGATCTAGACTGTTCTCAGTGGTAGAAGATGACAGAACAAGGAGTAATGGTCTCAAGTTGCAGAGGGGGAGGTTTAGGTTGGACATTAGGAAAAACTTTTTCACTAGTAGGGTGGTGAAGCACTGGAATGAGTTACCTAGGAAGGTGGTGGAATCTCATTCCTTAGAGGTTTTTAAGGTCAGGCTTGACAAAGCTCTGGCTGGGATGCTTTGAGCAGGGGGTTGGACTAGATGACCTCCTGAGGTCCCTTCCAAGCCTGAGATTCTGTGATTCTATGATCAATGTCAGTAACTCTGTCATATGACTAAGTCCATATGCTGAATATACCCTTACAGGGCCTTACTTGATATTGCATTAGACCCTGCTGCAGCTTCATTTTCCCCTTCTAAGCCCCCTTCCCTCCAATAACTGGGTGTAGATTCTCATGGGGATCTGGTTTATTAAAACATCTTAGGGTAGGTTCATACTTACCTGCCGGGTCGACGGGTGGCGTTCAACTAATCTAGATGCGATAGTTCGAACTCCGGACGCGCTCCCGTCGACTCCGGAACTCCACCACCGCGAACGGTGGTGGCGGAGTTGACGGGGGAGCCGCAGAGTTCGATCCCGCAGCGTCAGGACGGGTAAGTCAGTCGAACTAAGGTAGTTCGTAGCTGAAGTCGCGTACCTTAGTTTGACCCCCCCCCACAGTGTAGACCAGGCCTTAGTATGATGTTAACATAAATCAAAGCTGACCTTTCCCCATCTCTACAGTTTGTTTAGCTCTTTTCTGGACTTAACACTCACCTCTTCCCAAATGCCCCCCTGATGCCTAACATTTTCTAAAGCTTCTCCTCTTCAGGATTTTCCTCCCTGCCCCCCCCAGCCCCGCCCCGCCCCACTCCACCCCACCCCAGTACATGAGTCAAACCAAGCCATTCTAACTACCCCTTTCCTGGTAATTTCTGACCCCTTTTTTAATTAAAGGTATTTGTAAACACCATTCACAAAGCTACTAGTGGAGTTGGTTAGTACTCCCCCACTACTCTATTGTTAGACCACTCAGCTGGGATGTGGGACACCTGGGTTCAAATCCCCATTCTGTCTGATTTGAAGCAGGGACTTAAATTTGGCTGTCCCATATTGCAAGTGAGTATCCTAACCACAGGGCTGTAGGGTATTTTTTGGGAACCACTGTGTTTTTGTGAATAGTACGTAAATCCTCGTCACTCTGGCCTGAAAAATTGGCGGTGGGGGACTGAAACTTAAGCAAATTTATGTCAGATTTGTGAATAGTTTCAGTTTGCCCCAAATTGCACTTTTTGGCAAATGAATTATTTTATTGAAAAATATCACCCATCTCATTATCCAAGCAACATGGAGGAAAGCACAGCACACCAGCAGCATTAAAAGACAAGTAAGAATATCAGTGGCAAAAGGTAAGCATAGAAACATGGTTTGATATTGGATGGAGCCAACAATGTGATGCAGTTGCAAAAAAAAGGTTGCATTGTGAGGTACATTAACAGAAGAGTTGCGTGTAGGACACAGGAGGTAATTGTCCCACTCTACTCTAGACTTGCAGCCAACAGTTGGAGTACTGTGTCCAGTTCAGGGCATCAGACTTTAAGAAAGATATGGACAAATTGGAGAGAGTCCAGAGAAGAGCAACAAAAATGATAAAATGTTAAGAAAGTTAAGCTCTGGAATAGGCTTCCAACAGAGGCTGTGGAATGCCCGTCATTGGAAATTTTTAAGAACAGGTTAGTCAAACACCTCTCAGGGATGGTCTCAGTATATTTGGCCCTGCCTTGGTGCAGGGGGATGGACTAGATGACTTTGAGGTCCCTTCCAGCCCTACATTTTTTATAATTTATGATTCTATGACCAGAAGTGAGAGACAAGAGGTAATCCCTGACTGGTTTTTTGAAAGAGAATGTTGTGCAATAACCACTCTATCTAGGGCGGGCTGAACTGGACACCACTAGACTGCCTTGGTGGGAGAAAAGTCAATGATTCTGTTTGGATTGGGGGAAGTAGGAGGAATAGGCTTTTACTCCTGGACAGGGGAGTACAGTACCCATATATTTGGTATACTGTACCAGTGGGAGATAGTGGTTGTGTAGAAGAGGGCTTCAAATTTGGGATGGGGGAGATTTGGTGGATCTGTTCCCTTGTGAGCCTTAATCCATTTAAATTGTGGAAGTCTAGTATAAATTATGTATCTCCTTAGAGTTTAGACTGTCTGGTAGGTTAATTTAGGGAGTTCTGCATATAATAGACTTTTTTTTCCATAGCAGAAGATAGAAACAGTTTGATTCATGGTGGCTGTGAATTTTATTCATAATTATATTTTCTTCTATGATTAATTCCTAGCTACATTAATGCCATTTTATGGTGATGTTTAAAAGTAATCATAATGTCATTTTATTATCTATTTTGAAAGGTTTGCCATCTTGCAATCTGGAGTTTATAAATTAGACATGGCTCTGGTAGCCTATTCGTAAATACTTTACTTATATATAATTCACACACAGGAACTAAATGATAAAGCATCAGTTTCAACATATGAGTCAGAAATACACTGCACCATCTTTGGGAAGCATGGGAAGGGGAAATAATTTTTAAAGATGGAAGTCACTAAAAAAAAAGAACCTATGCCAGAAGGAAGGATATGAAAGTTTGGGAATTATGCAGTATACAATATGTAAAGAAAGGGGGGAAAAGACTAATAGTTTTTCTGATAACACATTTATTATATCAGTCATTACCCTTAAAATACTTTTCCATCAAAACACTCATGATCTATCTCTGCTCCCATTGAAGGTTAATGGAAGTTGATTGTAATGAGACCAGAGCTAGGCCTGTACTAGGTGCTTTTGAAAATTTATCCTTGAAAAATAAAGAGAAGAACACATACACTGCAAATTTGAAAGTAGAGACCACCAAGTAAAGTCAAAGTACTATGAAAGAATGAAATTACTAACAATGAGTTAAATAACTCTCTCCTGTAGTCGTATTATTTAATCCTTCTGAAGGAAAGCCCTCTGAAGTTCGTAGGTATTTGCTAGATTAAAGACTGGGGGAAGGCCTTCAGGATGTGGCCTACTCTATGTTATTGCATAAAACATCATTTTCTTCAGTGCTAGTTGATCCACTGCAAGAGCTGAGATTTGAACACTTAATTTGCAAAATATATTGATGATGTAAATATCCTAATAAATTATCTCCATTTACAATCCAAGTTAGTTGATCTTTAAAGATCAACTGTTCATTTACATGAAAGCTTCCAATCTAAAAAGACAAAAAACCTAAAAAAACAGGCAGAGGATGGGGAGTGATGCAACAGGCTAATCATGGACACACTTGTTATTTTCAGGCTTTTGTTTCTGGAACAGGACTAATTGCACTACATCCCTGCTGAGATACATGCTGGGGAAGGGTGCAAGGAACAATTATTTTGATAGTACATATTCTAAAGTGATAATGTCAAAGAGAGGATCCCAAAAGGCAACAGCTGCTGAGCAATACAGTGATTCTGTTAAGGTCTCCCTTCTATTTCATTTACTCACCACAAAAATGATTCATCTAACTCAGTGGCTCTCAAACTTTTGTACTGGTGACCCTTTTCACATAGCAAGTATCTGAGTGCAACCTCCCCTTATAAATTAAAAACACTTTTTAATATATTTAACACCATAATAACTGCTGGAGGCAAAGCAGGGTTTGGGGTGGAGGTTGACAGCTCACAACCCCCCCATGTAATAACGTCGTGACCCCCTGAGGGGTCCCAACCCCCCAGTTTGAGAACCCCTGATCTAACTTGCAGTTGCAATAATTCTTTGTGCACCTTTGGCTAACTCGTGAGCCTAAACTACTTGCCTTTGTCATGTCTGTGAAGCTTCTTTGTGAAGAATAGTTGGATTCACCTCTGATTTGTCATACCTTGTGATCTGCTGAAAAGGATGCCAGGCAATAGGGTTTTACAGGTCTCTGAACTCCACATAAGATAAGAAGCTGTCAAGTCTCTCTGTAAAATAACATGATTCAAATGTTACATATGAACAATGTATTTATTTGTTTTCATTGGACTCTAAACACCTTCCACACCAATTCTGTAGTGATATTACCATGAGATAACTTCCTGACAGCCCCGAGAGCCCCAGTGGCTCAGGGCCAACCCAGTTGACTTGGCCACAGGCAAGAAAATTATTTTTTTTCCAAAGTGCAAATATTTTCTCAGAATGTTGTTCAGTGCCAAAGAAAGCATTTATTCAGAGTCCGTGCAACTCCATTTCCAACCTCTGTTACTTGCCTTAGCTATTCATTTGGAATGGTGGACATATTACATCATCAGCTGTTCTCAACTCACCACAGCATAAAGGACTCTTCATTTCAGTGGGAGAAGGGGAACCCAGAAGCTCCCAGGAGACTCTGCACCATCCATGATGTTGGTCCTGATAGAATTATTCAATAATTCTTTGTCAGTTTGCTTTTCCATAAGGTAGGCACGTGGCATAATGTATTGAATGAAAATTGTGAGAAATCTCTAATGCTACAGAAGAACATTGATATTTTAAGAGTAAAAGGGCCTGCTTACTATTTCAAAAATATAATGTGCAGTAATCTTCCATAGTCTTAAAAAAGTTACTTACATTTTACCTTTAACTACAATTGCTTTAGGTGGATCAGAAACAAAATCTGAGAAAATTAAATAACAAAAATCAAATTATCAGAGTGAGATGGTCTGTTTACAAGCCACATACATTCCTACTTTAATCTTAGATTCAGTCAACAACTTGCTTCAGCTGCAAATGCTTGCAGCTGTCAAATCTCTCAAAATCAGAATCCCAGAAGGTTCCAATTAAAGAAGTACATATAGCAAGCTGGATACAGTTTTCCACAACAGATAAACAGTATAACAAGTGGCTGCAGCTAACACAAATGGAGAGATGGAAGAGGAGACCAAAGAGTCTCCTTCTGATATTCTCTGTTTTAGCTATTAGAAGTAGCATACTGATCTTTGTGCCTGTCCACTCTTCTTTAGAGATATCTCCAAGAAACACAAGATTGTATATAAATGAACTAATTGAATATAATTGAATCATCTTACTTATCAGACAATTATAGATACCTTGTTTTACGCATACTAAAAACTTCAAATATTAATCACCACAAAGTCTTTGCATGCAAGTGAGCTGGGCTAATGCTTAAAGGCTTTGTTTTGTTTTGAGAAAAATTATGATTTCCTGAAGTTCTAAATGTACTAAGTTCTAAAGGCACATTCTAAAAAGTGGGGTGTTTAAATTGCCCTTTCCTATGGCTTTCTGCGGGGCTCAGAATGGTTCCAGAGACAGCGTCTTATTTCAGGAAGTCCTATATTTAAATCCTCCTCACTCTTGATGTATTTTTCTACACTGAAGAACCCCTAGCAATAGTGATACTTGGGGCCTATTAGTCTTTTTGTATGACTATCACAAATCTTGGCAATTGCTACTTGGAGTGTTCTTGTTGGCAGACAGCTACAAAGTAGAAATAACCAACTGATTCTGCAGAGGCCACAACATCATAAAGATTTTTAATCTTAACACTCTGAGTCAAAGAAGAACCACTGACTTACAGCTGAAAGACTGCATATCCTATACCCATTCTCCAAGCCATTTGGGGTATGTTTACACTGCAATTAATAACCTGTGGCTAGGCTGTGCCAGCTGACTTTGGCTCAGGGGGATCAGGCTAAGGGGCCGTTTAATTGCAGTGTAGACATTCAGGCTCAGGCTGCAGCCTGATTCTGGGACCCTCCCACCTCACAGGTCCTAGAGCCCAAATGTCTATACCACAATTAAACAGCCCCATAGCCCAAGCTAGCTGGCACAGGCCAACTGCAGCTTTTTAATTGCAGTGTAGCTATACCTTTGGTCATTCAGGTCCAGCCATGCCTGCAGCTCAGGAGGTGGGACTGCAGAGTGCAAAGGTGGCTATAATCCACTTTTGTGTGTTCTTGATCCTGGGACCAATGAGTACTAAACCAGGCCACAGGCATTTGTGTCAGGGGAGGTGCAATACAGGCCACTAGAATTCAACAGCACCTCTTCACTCAGCTAAGGGCTGGGGAAACTACAGCTCCGGTTTGTGCCTATTGGGAAGGCATCGTCCCCTTTTATTCTCCAAGAAATTTAAGAAGTCAGACCCTGATATTCTAATATAAAGAGGAGGGGGAAAATACATGTTTTATGGGGTAATCTTGGGAGTTGGAGTAGCACATATTTAGAATTGATTCCTCCTCAGGCCATATGTTGATAAGTTTTAGGGATACTACAAAACAACTCTTTTCTTCCTAATATTTTGAAAGGGAAGGGGGAGGAATTATTGAAGGGGAAGGTGGTTTTGACCTTTAACTTGTCCGCTGTGTTGACTGTGGGTCACAGATGGAGTTGCTGCAATCTAGGTACAATGAAATCAGCTTTTGGTTTCTTAAGTTTTAAGTTATGTTAGTCGTGACTGTAGTAAATAGACAGAGGCTCTTTTTATTGTGTGTAAATCCAAATAAATAAATTTTCCACTGCATGAAAGAGCAGCAAAACTAAAAACTTTTCCCCTTTTGCAGTTCCCCTTTAGAGTGCACAAATGCTATATATTCAACAGTATAGTACTTATTTAATTTCAGCAAAAATACATATAGCCTTTCTCAGGGTTTGTAAAGTGTAGTTTTGCTGGCTCAGCCAGCTTTAAGATATAGCAGTGTGGAAAATCTGCTGGCTCCACTGAAAATACAAAAAATAAAATAAAAATAAGAAATACATGGATTTATTGTCAGCAGAACAAGCCAGTCACTCTTTCCACAGCAGCTTTCCCACCTGGAGGCATGCGGTAAACAAGCACATTGCAAATATCCACTAACCCAAAGAGGTAGGTAATTATATCCTCAAAGCACCCCTAATACAAGAAGTTGGGATTATAGCAGTTTTACCATTGATGTATTGAATCATAACAGGCCTTCACTTTCAGGGAGCTCGTTGATTTTGGTTGTACCAGTTCAGGTAACACACAGTATTCTTTTCCCCCCTCAGTGGATTTATTCAGCATCCTTTTTTTCCATGATCTTGATGGTCACTTGTATCAAGAGTGGCATTTACATAATTTATACTAGAGTTTTTCCTGCATAAGGACTATGGAATTTTATACTTAGGGTCTCCTTTGTACTGCTTGTCTGACTGCCTTTGGCATAAAATCTGCTAGATACTTGGAATAACTGTTTTAAAATGTCTCCTTCCTTTGCTTTGTTTCTTCCACTAGTTTTCCAGTTGTTTTCTTTTAATTTGCTCCTATTCTGTTTAGACAAGTGTCTGAGAGTTTCCTGTAATTATCACTTCACCCTTTTTGTTTGCCACCATTTGCTTTGCTTTGCTTGTCATGCTATTTAAATTAACGAAAATACAACAATTAGCTTTCTTTAGGTTGCTTGTGCTATTGTCACTTGACTCATCTTCATGTTAATTTGTGTAGCTAGAGAGGTGATCAGTGAGCTGCTTTGTTTAGCTCCACTCTTGTGAAGGGTAATGGCTTATTATTTTAAATCTGGGCCTCAATTTCCAATTATTATTCAATTGTTGCCTTTATTTTTCTTTTCCTACAACTTCCCCGCTGTTCCTTCTGTCTCTGCAATAAAAGGTAGCCATCATTGCTGCTGCTAAATGAGACGCAAAAATCTGTCCCCCGATCAAGTTTTTATAGCATGATCATAGCTCTAGTTCGGCTTTTAGTTTTATGTATGTTTGTCTTCACTGGTCTCATTTTCCATATGTCTTGAAGATTAGAGAGTTTAAGAAAATAATCCTGGATTTTACTAACTTTAACTAAATTTCAGTACATAGATGACATAGCAACATTATGGCAGTGTGCTATTATTACAAAGTATCAGTTATAGACATTTATTGTGATCCTCCATTGCCTCACACCTGTGCAGAGAGGGTGTCAAATGCTACCAAATGAGGATGATAGCACTTGACACCTACTTAGCACAGGTGTAAACAACTACAAAAGATGCCAGGCAGTGGCCAATGTATTGTGCCTTTCACTGTCTTATATTTGGAAATTAGACTTTCACATAATTGAGAGAACACAGTAGATGCTGGTCAGCAGCAACCTCGGGCTTTATTATATTGTTTTTCTGCAGAGAGAGATTAAGATAGCTGTTGCCTTTCCATAAGTTGTAAAGCAGATTGCTAGGGTGTATCTTTAATTCTGTGCAAAGCCACATGGACATATTTCTTCTCCAGCATGTTTCTATTAACATGGCTGTTAACCAGTGGATAGAGCAGGTCAAAAACAAAAGGGGGAATTGTATGTTATTATGGGTGTTGATGTAATATAGTGAAGTAACATAGCATCTGTGATGCTGGTAAACCAAGTGCCAGCTCTGGCTAAGGCAGTAGGCATTAGCTAAGAACTGACAAACTCATAGCTAGAAACCAAACCAGCTCACCTGTATGTTAGTTTTGTTCAAAATAGGTCTGAGTCTTATAAGAATGTATTTAGAGTTTAGACTCTTTGAAATGCTTGTAAATTGCTGCATGCATTAATCTCACTCTGTAATGTCTGTAATCCATGCTATAAGGAAATAAAGTAAGTTTTGCTTTATAACTTTGAAAATGTTTGCTCTAAATTTGTGAATCCAGGCACAGGAATTAAGATGTGCTATCAAGATTAAATGGGTCATTAAGGAATCTCATGATACAAAGAATTGGTGAATGTCCCTATCATGTGCAATGTTATGTGCAAGGATTCTCATCTCATGGACTAGAAAACTAAATGTAAAAGATGCAACAGGGTCACAAGTAAATGTATCTTTGCTGTTTGAACTCTCCCAGGGCCAGAGACACTAAACTAAAGTAGAGATCCCTAGGGTCAACCTGGTTCTTCCCTGAAAGACATTTTGATTGGACAGATTACTACATCTCTTGTAGCTTTAGGAATCATGGTCAGACGTCATTTGTGTGTATATAATTGCTTGCTTAAACCTGTATTCCTTTTGCCTAGTTAATACAGGATTGGCTACAGGTGTTGTCTTTGGTGTAAGATCTAGGATACCAATTGTTTTGGGGTAAGTGACTGCTCTCTTCTGGGGACTGGAAGCAACCTGAATATTTTGTGATTTTTGGTGTAAGTGACCATTTATCATTAAGGATTTGTCTACACTGGCAAGTGAAAGACAAATCTTTTGTCATTCAAAGGTATTAAACCCCTCCCACCCTGAAAGACGAAAGGTTTGTCAACAACAAGCACTGATGAGATCAGCACTTTGTCGGCAGGAGCGCTCCTGCCAACAATGTTAATGCCGCTCTTGGTGGAGGAAGCTTTTTCTCAACAGGAGAGCACTCTCCTGCCAGCAAACAGTGGCTACACTGCACACCTTTTAGCGGCATGGCTGTAGCGGCGCAGCTGTGTTGCTAAAAGCCGTGTAGTGTAGACATAGCCTAAGTCCATCTTGCCTGGGTGGCAAGAGAGACTAGGGAGCCTAAGAGGACTGTCTAACTCCATGGTAAGTGTCCTCCACATCTACAGAAGAGGGGAAGGGGGTAAATACAAGTAACAAAGTGAACTTTTAGCAAAATAGAGAGGAGATGTCGATTTAGACTTGTGAATACAGTTCCTTTCAAATCAGATCATAATGGTCCCTTCTGATCTTGAATTCTATGATTCTATGATTCTATGAACTCTAATACTTTACAAGTTAATATAATTACCTTATAGTAACTGAAGAGTTAAATATATTGTGTTATTACATTTCATTAGGGTTTTTGATAGTACAATCAACATTAATATCTCATGATCACATAAGAAATAGATCGCCACATAAATTACATCAACAGCAGAATAAACATAGTTAGCCTGCTTATACAAAAATAGTTCCAAATTTTTCAAGCAGCTGTTTCTTAGCCACATAAAATGCCATATACATTTTAGAAGACAGGTTGCCAATTAAATCATTTGGATGAAATGTAAGATTAATATAGCTATATAATAGAAAATGTGTGTTAGCATTTTTAACACAGTATTTAATAAGATAAACATAGGGGTGGCAGATATAGCAAAGGCTTCAATTAATTGTCTTTCCTGGATACAAGGCTCTTAAAAAGGGAATAATTCCCTCCCCCCCTACTTTCCTCACATACTGTCTAAGCAAAAGATTTATGTAGCCAAGACTTCAGTTATTCTTTCAAAGTTATTGGACACATTATCAGATCTCCTGCATATAATTAAATAACTGAATTAAGTTTCTAAATTTTCTTTCTGAATATTTTTGTCCCAATTTGGGAAAATTTGGCAAAAAAAAGTCTCATCACAAAATTTTGTCTGCATTTTGTAGAACTATGCTTTCCTTTCAAAGCTTACAAATATGGGCTCTACTTCTGTAAACACTGACCCACAGAGGTCAATAGAAGTTTGTCATCAACAATGCAGTAGCTATCTCTAAAACATTCTAATTCTACCTTGCTTAAATAAGTGTTATGTCAGCATTTTGTAAATAATCCTCTGCTTAGGCAAGTTCATTTCTCTGTCCACCAGGATAATGATCCTGACGTCCTTTGTAAAGTGCTTTGAGATCAACTGATGAAAAGCTATATAAAAAGACAAGTATTATTTTTACTGATGGGAGGGCAGAAACATATTATCCTTTTACGTGCACAGGGAGTAAAAAGTAAGCTCTTTTTTCTGTGAGCTTTTGCACTCCCAAGATGAAAGTAAAAAATGGTTGGAACTTACATGATCCAAAAATTAGGCAGGGGAGGGGGAATTTGCACATAAAATGTTGATTTTCTGGGTTAAAAGCAAAGCAAAAAATGGTTTGGGTGCTTTTTTATGAAAAGTAAACATTTTCTACAGACATTTTCTGTGGAAAGTTTCACTTAGTTGAACCCAGTTTTCCATCAAAATTATTTTTGATGGAAAAATTTTCATCAGCCATAGTTAAAACCAAAATTAGAATTGTCTTACCAATTCCATTGTGAGTGGGAGGTCAAAAATGGTCACATCATCCCCAGGAACTACATAGAATGAAAGTATTGTTTTATTTCCTTTCTCGCCATACTTTCCTTTCTGATTTGAAGTGAAAAGTTTGGCCAGGGGATACACAGTGTATCCAAGCATTTGCTCTCTTTTGTCCTTACAATTTTTTTTTTGTTCCGGTTTCTGGCTACTTCTGTATCAACCTGCAAAAGAAGGTATCTAAAATGAAAGACATATTATTTATAGGGCACAGGATTGATTATGTTAATTTGGGGCATCGTTAGGGACCTACTTATCCACATCTAATGTTGAAACTACTCAGTCTGTGCTAACTCTGGATGAGAGAAGTTGCTGGTGAAACCCATGTAAATTATAAAGATTACCTAATGGTTTTCAATCTAATCCCTTGTTTTCAGCAACTCATGTCTTTCTGAAACCTTTTGGTTTAGAATTTTTCATGCTTAGTCTCTATCTGAAGGTGAATTTAGAAGTTTGCATGCGTAAAGGCTGCTTAATATAAAATGAGATGCTGTTCTAGATAACATGAGCAGTAGACATCTGAAATTGAATCATTTTTACGTTAACATGTTAAGTGCCCTATATTCTTGTTTTACATAAAATTATCAGAATCTTTGCACACATGCTTTTAGTATTGTGTTAGCATCTGGATTTAGACTCTGAAGGTTCAAAAACGATACTACCATAGTGTTTGACATTAGAATGGTGAATGAGTGAGGTTCTGAAAAGTTTTGTTAAGAATGAAAATATATCTTTACTGAACTTTGAGTACTTCCACTCACTCTCAAATAGTTTAGCACAGCATGACTTACTCAATCCATCCAGTATCAGAGGGGTAGCCGTGTTAGTCTGGATCTGCAAAAGCAGCAAAGAGTCCTGTGGCACCTTATAGACTAACAGACGTATTGGAGCATGAGCTTTCGTGGGTGACATGCATCCGATGAAGTGGGTATTCACCCATGAAAGCTCATGCTCCAATACGTCTATTAGTCTATAAGGCGCCACAGGACTCTTTGTCAATCTACCCAGTTGACTATCACATCTCAAGACATACCCAGAAATGCTTCTGTTTCTCAAAACTCAACTGCTCCAAACTTATTCCAACCCAATTCCTTTTTCCTATGCAGACCCAGACCTTTGATTAGCCTGTCCTCAGAAAGCAACTCTTAAATAACAGCTTCCTGGTTTCCATTCAAACATTTTGTTCTTTTCATACAATTATTTAAAAGATCTGTTGATCAAATATTTGCCTTTCTATGCTGAGTTAGCTATTAAATCTAATTTAGCTATTCTAATTCTAGGCAAGGGAGGTTTTAAATCTGGTTTAGATAGGAAAAACATAGTTTACATAGGCCAAGATTCTGCCTAACATTTTCAGGTGTGCAGTTGGCAGTAAAGAACACAGTCTATGTAAGGGACCCCTTGCATGATCCACATAAGGACTGATGAGAACTGTAGTCTGTGTTTTCAGGGATTGCTCCCTAGCTACTCCCCTGGGCTTGGAGGCTCTAAAAGGGGCTCAGATACTCTGAGGGTAGATGGAATTATGGTTCCAAGCCCCACTTCATGCTGTACAACTGGAGTATGCTGCATCCCTTAAAAGTGTGTAGCAGTTTTTTATGCTCCCTGATCTAAGGAAGAGTACATACAAGAGCACCTTGGGGCAGTACAAAACTTCATCACCTCCGACAAAGGACTATGTCAGAATCGAAATCAATAGTTCTCAACCATACATTCCCCTCAGCACCACCACCCAGCCAGGACTCGGCTCCCAATTAACAATATTGAGAAAGAGGTCATGATCCCCAAGTTGAGAACTCTGATCTGGGATATACTATTAACATATATTTCTGTAGTTCCTGAGGCTACAACAGGTTGCTTCTCTCCCCATCATGCTAGAAAGATACTGCACAAACAAATGACAGTCCCCATGACAAGACATAAGAAGGGGATAAGACAAACAGGGGTGAGGTGGGGGAGAAAGAGGAACCAATGAGTAATAGGAGGTGAACTACTCTCAGCTGATGTGTAGTTCATATGGTGTGACTAAATCTGATGTATTGAAAGTGGAGAAGGAGCCAATGGAGGGACACAGAGAATGAGGAGACTTAAATGATGAGCAAAGAAGCTCATGAGCAAATGAAGTAATGAGCAAAGAAGCTGATCTTAGCAGCAGTATTTTGAATGGATGTTGGAAGAGAGAGAGAGGGAGAAGGTTGCAGGCACTGAATTGAGAGAGGATGAGATTACAGTTGTTAAAGACATGGAAAAACCAAGGCTTGGAATAAGAGCTTTTAGAGTGTGGTCAGAGCTTGGAGAGGCTATGCAGAAAGAAGCAGCAAGATTTAGACTTCTGGAATTGGTGGGTCAAAGGAGAGGGCTGAAGCAAAGAGGAAGCTAAAATTATGACTGTTTCATTACGGGGAGGAGTAAAGTAAAATAAGCTTAGAAATGTGAAGCCAGGAAATAACAGATCTAAGAGGACAAATTGTATAGTGAGTACATTAAACGAGATAAAAATAACATTTAAGTGGAGGCAGAATGGAATTATGTCCTGAAGGAATGAATTAGGCAAATCTATTACTACAAGTTGTTTTCTTATATATTTTAAATTTGTAAGATGAAATGTTTGCTATTTTTTCAAACTCTAACAAAACAGTCTATTGCTGGATTGGAATAGCTAAAGAGAGGTTTTCAAAGGAAATTTGTTAAACAGTGTAATTGGCAAGAATATGCCAAAGGTTTGAAAACATAATTCAAATGCTGAGGTTTTGCCAGGTGCATGAAAGAGGTTTTTCTGATGTATTTTGTGGATTTTTCTTATAACCACATTGCATTCTATATTATCCAAACTTTTTTTTGTGCTTTCTGTAAGCAGAAATGTTCACAAAGAGACATTACTTCAATGAAATCTGACTTAACCCAGCAGGAAAGAGAGACAGACTCTTCAGCTCCAACATAATCTTCTGGGACTTCTAATCCACATAGTCGGCCTCTCGCTACTAGCTACTGAAAAGTCTGAGAGAAGGGCCATACTTGCCCTTTTGCTCCTCCATGACATGGGGTTTGGCCCTTGTATACCCACTAGTCTCACTCCTAATACTCCCACTTCCCTTCCTCCCTACTTTGCAGCATATCCACTCTAGAGAGTATGAGTTTCTGATACTCGGGTTATCACTATAGCAAAAATGCTTAAGCAAGCTTGGGAAATGGACCATTTTTTTTCTGAAAAATTAAAGCTATGTCTGATTGTACTTTTGGAGTTAATTAATAAAATTTGATGAAATTGGGCAACATCTTACATTGCAACCCTTCTTAGAGTTTGCGAAGCTTTGAAAACTTTCCCAGTGTTTTTGAAAACATTTTGGAAAGGAAATTAGATGTTCCACTCAGTCTTCATAACTGGAAGAGATATTCATTGATGGGCCTTTGATCTTTCTCAATCACAGCTACAGAGGAGAGTCAGCCTATCTGTATCACATTTTCTACCTAAGGGCTACAATTTTTCTATGCAGATATTTCTGCGGGAGGGGCCCCTGTACTCCTATGTAGAGCTTTCCTGAAATTGTTCCATTCTGGGTGGTGTTTCCTTTTTGCAGAGAGGACAGCAGCTGTACTTAAGTTGAACATGGGGGTTGGGGTGGGGGGCTGGCAGCTGCATCTGCATTGAGGTCCCTGTGAATTCATTATAGTTCTGGGACTCTCTTAGCCTTGCCCCCTAGTAGTGCTGCTCCAATGGAGATATAATCCACCAAAAGTAAAGAGCCAGATTATGCAACCCTAACTCATGATGCATAGTAAATTGCTTTGCAAATAGTCCCCCTGATTTGAGTGGAACTGCTCACAAAGTAAGGTACATGCAGTGAATAAAGGGTGGCAAATCTGACCCTAAGATTGCAAAATGAAGCCACATAATGTCAAACTAATGTTTCCCACCCCTTTCTGAATATGACGTTTAACTAGTGCACGGAATGAAATGGGAAACCTATGGACATAATAATATGCAATCAGGGACTTAGAGTGTATCATGATGCATACAAGGAAAAACCCAGTGTTAAGTTTAGCAGCCAGCCTTATATTTGGCATTTCCTGACTTTCTATTGCTTAACTTTGCAACATTAACGTTCTCATAAAGTAGGCTATTTCTGACTGAATAAGTAAATAATAGTGAAGGAGCAGCAAAATCCGGTATTCAGTTTAAATTAATGTTTCCTTTCTACCCCCCATTTTAAGTTTTAATTTTTCAGGCTGATCCATACATCTCAAAGACCATTTATATACAGCCTGTTAACCCTACTACATGTTCTCAAGTGCCTGCTTCATAAATTACGAATAAAACAGCTAAACTGTCAAAAGAGAGAGTGAGTGAGAGAGAGAGTGCAGTGAGTCTTTGGAAGAGAGATTTTATACGCTGAGTTTGAAAAGATACTCTCAGACCAGATATGTTTTATTGTCACCAAACACTTATCAGTGACTTTATTTCATACTCTGAATAGACACTCAACATACTGTGAGCACAACAGGATGCAGATGAGAGAGAGCAGAAGAAAACTATAAGCAAAATTAACTGGAAAGGGGCCTGAGACACAGGAACAAGACTTAGAAACAAATAAATTTTAAAAATACCTCTTTTTTATTTGCAGTGTTTTTGTTGTAGCCAAGTTTGTCCCAGGATATAAGAAAGATAAAATGGGTGAAATTTATATTTCATTCTTCTGTTGGTGGAAGAGACAGAGACAAGCTATCAAGCTGTTTAAAACAAAACCCCAACAACACTAGAATAAACCATAGCATGAGTAAAGACTTCAGAGATAATTCAAGTATATAAAGTGTGGAATACCACTAGCAACACTGATACATCTTAACTTTAAGCACATGCTTAAGTATCAGTGCTTTCCTGAATCTGGACCTAAAATATGAATAATGATACTGTCTATGCCTTAGTGGAGCATTTTGATATGCCCTTATTGAAAATGGGTGAAGAGGGTTGTCAGAGTTCCTTCCCCACTCTGAACTCTAGGGTACAGACGTGGGGACCTGCATGAAGGACCCCCTAATCTTATTTTTATCATCTTAGGTTAAAACTCCCCAAGGCACAATTTTTCTCTTATACCTTGCATTAAGTAACGCTGCCACCACCAAGTGATTTAAACAAACATTTAGGGAGGGCCACTTGGAGCCCTACCCTCCCCAAATATCCCCCCAAGCCTCAACACCCCTTTTCCTGGGCAGGCTTGAGAATAATGTCCTCACCAATTGGTACAGGTGAACACAGACCCAAACCCTTGGGTTTTAAAACAATGAAGAATCAATCAGGTTCTTAAAAGAAGAATTTTAATTAAAGAAAAAGTAAAAGAATCACCTCTGTAAAATCAGGATGGTAAGTACTTTACAGAATAACAAAAGACTCAAGAATACAAAGGATCTCTCTAGACAAAACCTTAAAGTTACAAAACCAGGCATAAATCTCCCTCTCACACAAAGGAAAACACAAGCAAAAATAAAAGTAAACTAAAGCATTTCCTTCTAAATACTTACTAACTTTATAGGAGCTGGATTGCTTGCTTCCTTGATCTGTGTCCGGCAAAAGCCCACAGAACAGACAGATGAAGCCTGCCCCTCTTCGCCCCCCCCCCGCCCCGCCCCGCAGATTTGAAAGTATCTTGTCCCCTTATTGGTCCTTTTGGTCAGGTGTCAGCTAGGTTACCTGAGCTTCTTAACCCTGGACAAGTAAAAGAGGAATTAACCCCTTGCAGGGTAAAGAGGGATTTTATGCTACCCTTAGCTGTATGTTTATGACAAGGGTATATACATTCTTTTATAAAACTATCATCGGAGTTCTCATCACTTTCATATATCAAACTAACACTTGGTCATCACAGTCAGGGCTGGCTCTACTGTTTTTGCTGCCCCAAGCAGTGCACCGATTTGCCGCCGCGGATGGTGGGGGCAGTCCGTGCACCGTTAGGGTGGCACGAGCGTTTCTGCGGCGGCGGCAATTCGGCGGCAGCTTCTGTCTCCAGCCAGAAGACAGAAGCTGCGCTGCTGCGGACAGCTGAACATAGAAGCTGCCGCCAAATTGCCGCCACACGGAAACGCGTGTGCTACCCTAACGGCACACGGACTGCCCCTGCTATCCACGGCAGCAATTTGGTACACTGATTGAGGGCAAAAACACATGGATTGCCACCCCTTGCAGATTGCCGCCCCAAGCACCTGCTTGGAATGCTGGTGCCTGGAGCCGGCCCTGATCACAGTGATAGCATGTCATGAATGTTTACTTAAATAGACTGCTATAAATGCAAATCTAAATCTTAGTAAATAGTAATAATTAATAATATTATTAAATTTCTCATATCAATTGTAATTTTACCAGGAATGAATCTGTCCTGATGTCTGTAGACTATTATAATAAAACAGGTAAAACAAACAACATAAGGCTAAATAGTAATGTAAAATGGGTCAATAATTGTGTACAACTATTTTGATATACTTCAGCACTGCACAATTAGCGTCACATATTTCCATTGCAATTAGTCAGTCAAGTCCTGTAGCAACTAATGGGAATGTTTGCACCCTCAAGCAGGCTAGCACAAAATGTAAATTGGCTTAATCCATCCAAGCCTGGGGAAACACAATATATAGCATGTGACATTTACTCATTTTACAGTGTAACAAGTGAGAAGTATAAAAGCAAATTTAAAAAACTCCAAACATATGCTCACATACAGAAAGCATCACTGAAATGTTAAAAGGCATTTGACTACATGAGAGTTCAAGCTATAGCATATATGCAGAATGGTTCATGGAAATGCATTCTGTCTAGTACAGCTCAGATCCAGGTTATTAAAACTGATACATATTTTAAAGGCATTCAAGCAGGGAGCTAAGGGTGATATAAAAGACTGGGTTCAAGAGTATGAGGATTGGAGAGGAACTTAAATCTACAAAACACCCAAATTAAGCAAGCAAGTAATAATACTACTATATCTAACAAATCATATGTATGTATAGCACAAGGTGATTCCAAGGGCAGATCATAATGAGAATGCTTTTAAATTCACAGTACATAAAGCAAGGGTCAGAGAATTTACTTATATTTTTCCAGATTTTGCTTCCTGCACAGATTCCCAGGTGCTAAAGAACAAGTGTTTAATTCAGAGTTTTAATAGGATTCCATTACAAATGGGTTTTAAAGGGGTTAATAAATATCTTATTAAATGCATCATCAGTTTGAGTCCAATCAGTCAATAGGTTGCTTATAACTGTCTCTTATAACCTGTGTATCCCCATCTACTTATATGCTTATAATCATCTATAACACACATGTTAATAATATACTTTTAA
Organism: Mauremys reevesii; assembly: GCF_016161935.1. Classification (NCBI taxonomy): domain Eukaryota; kingdom Metazoa; phylum Chordata; order Testudines; family Geoemydidae; genus Mauremys; species Mauremys reevesii. Next base: position 82,650,847 of record NC_052627.1, on the reverse strand, counting down.
CTATAGCTGATTGGAAATTTGCCATAAGAATGACTTTGCAATAGAAAATGCAATGCAGAGACCAAGGTGTTTGCTGCTTCATTGGAACCACATGACTGGGTGCATCATGGGAGATGTAGGCCATTATTTCAGCAACAATATATCCCTGTTGCACATCTGGAAGCAGAATTCCTCCCCAGAGTGGTGCATATATCCATCACTGCAAGTGTAACATGCTGAAATCAAAATTCAGTCCTTATTAGTACTATCCTGTGAAGTGAATAGCCATTTACTTTTTAAAAATAAATAATCAATATAAAACAAAGGGGAAAATCTTTAATTAATTGCTAGCTTCATATTTAAAATATACTTAATACCCAGTCTCTGTCTTTATACATTATATTAAGTGACAATTAATATGAGATATTAAGCTGCCACAGCCCTGGTAAAGTTCCCTCTGCTGAATACTCTTGAGGTTGCTGTATTCAGGTCCCACACACTGGGCCCATGTGCTATTAAGCCTCCGTGGATCTCAGTAGGCTTCAGCTACTTTCTCTGGCCTCTCTGCCACACTTCTCTCTGTTACCCCTTCACAAAAGTTAGACTGTCCACCCACCCACACACCTCCCCAAGACACCCCAGTTGCTTAAGCACATCTTTCAGGCATTCTAGGTTCTCACTTACCTCTCCAAGGTCACATGATAAAACCCCTTGCAAAGCAAGTTGCGAATTAACACAATTATTCTTTCTTCAAATAAAACAATAACATGCCTGTATGCATTTCCCTGCCACAGTTTCCTCACCACTCTTGTATGTTCTTTGGGCTTAGGTCAGAATCTTTTAAGAAGTCCAGGATCCTTCCCGAGTATGGCTTTGCAAGAATATTAAGTCTTGTCTCATTACTGCAGACTGGTTCTGATATCTCAGTCTCTCTCAAATGGCCAGTGCTGACACCTTTTCTTATGTAAATACCAGTTCCCTTTGTCAGGGGACTCTATAAGAAGGGAAATAAGGACAACCCAGGGAATTACAGACCAGTCAGCTTAACTTCTGTATCAGGAAAGATAATGGAGCAAATAATTAAGCAATCATGTCATGAGTGCAGGGGACTGGAATAGATGACTTCTCGAGGTCCCTTCCAGTCCTATGATTCTATGATCAGCTTCATCAGGTGATCAAAGTTCCCCACCAGGTAATCTGTTGTTTAGCTACTTCACCCCTTAAGTTCAGACTTGGAAAAACTGTCTTTCCCTGGATAGCAACCAACTCTTTGCCCAAGGGATTTTCACTGTGAACAGAGGACCACCCTCTATTTTTAGTCCTAATGACCCTCTATTTTTAGTTCTGCTTGTGTCACTACACCTTAGAATTTCAATCCTACATGGAGTTAAAAAGACACAGAAGATGGGCAAGTCCAATATTCAAAATTAAGTCTGACATAGATACACATAGATAATCCCCAGTATCAAATAGAATTCATAAGATGTACAAACACAGATTCCCCAAATCATCACAAAAGTATATTAAATATCTGATAGATCCATAACTACCAGTAATGAGGAGTTCATATCAGGTTGATCTGGGCTTGAATTTGTACGTTTCAGTGTGAATTACTAAAGAAGTCAAGTATGAAGAAAATCAACTAACATTTTAAAGTTATCGGTGGAGATAATTAAATACTTTAAAATCACATTTTGACTATACAAAATGCTATATTAGTTCTAAGCATTACTGTTTATTTATTTAATATGTACATATAGGAAAATGTTGACAAATCAAGTCCTGGGGTATGGCCTAAATTCCACTTTCTTCCCATTCCAATTGTAAATTGAATAATTTAATAAAATGTTGTTCCTATTTCTTGTAATCCAATTACATCTCTTTGTTCACCAAAAAATCTCTCCTTCCCTATCCTTGTTTTATTCAAAACTAAGTGAACTTCTGTATTCTACTCTGCACCTATAAGTATGTGACTAACTTTTTCTCAAGAGACTATCTCAGCTACCTAAAGAGATTGAAAAGAAACCATCAGGGATCCCATACTGTTCCTGATCTAATAGAATAGAAATTTAATTAAAATACACCTGCTGGTGGTAGTCTGCTTGGATTTAATCATTTTAAATGGCAGATTCTTATGGATGAGTGACTAGTTTCCTTACTTTCGAATTGAGTAAAGCATAATAATTCAAACCTATTTATTGTCTTTTAAAGTTCAATGCCTCACCATCAGTCAGAGCTAGGCATGGTAAAAGTGCTATAACACAGTAGTATGCTTTGAGAGAGCTTCATTTAGGATTCTTTTTATTTCAAAGATCTCTGTGCTCATTCCTAACACACAGATAGGTTAAATTAATGTCCATGTCTCCGGGAACATTGTGAATAAAGAGACTCTTTGGCCATTCTGAGCATGTCATCTGCAACACTAAGAAAAGAAATACGAGGAACAATTCATTACTTTCTTCTTTCCTTTATAGGACCATTTTCTTATCTCCCTTTCTATTCTCTGGGGGCCTGACTGTATCTCCTTTTTGGATCAGAGGACAAATCTTTAATTCTTATGTTACTGAAATGCAACAGGCATTGATATCACAAAAGAATCATTAACTGGCTCCCTCATTCGCAGACTCAGCAATGTGGTAAAGCACTGAATGGACCATAGAGACTGAACTCTCCTCTGGCTACTAAAAGGTTCCCTTCATGTGGAGTGCTGAGGCATAGAGGTGTGGAGAGCTTCTTCTGCTGGTGTCCAGACTGCAATCCCTCTGGGGGACACATGGCACATACATAGCAGAGATTGAACCAGTGCCATCCAGACCTACAACATGAGGTTCTATAGCTTCAGCTAAAAAAAAAATAGGCTCTATATCTGAAGCTATAAGACTCACATTTTCTAATGATCAGGGATATGTAATGCACACTGACATATTTCCTCTGGAGAGAGGAAGCTTATTCCAAACATCTGAGGCCCACAGAAGTTCACATGCCAGGTGAACCCCCACATTTTTTACAGCCGCCATCTTGGTTGATGTCCTGGCTGATGAACTAGGAACCTCTATATAGTGTTCAGTGATCATTCAGTGCTTCATGTACTTGCAAGAGTTCTGCTTTATTCTATCTCTGGTTCCAACTGGCTGTGCAAAATAAGAGCTTCTAAATATCCTGCTCAGACTATGTCTGCACAGCAAAGAAAAACTTGCATCTGGCCCATGCCAACTGACTCGGGCTGGGTCTGGGGGCGCTATTTCATTGCTGTGTAAACTTCTGGGCTTGGGATGGAGCCCAGGGTCTGTGACCCTGCGAGCAGGTTTTTCTTTGCTGTGTCTTGGACTGACTCATATTGTCTTTTGATTAGGCACAGATGGGGGCACACAACACATGCACTGACCAGTCATCTTTAGTTCCTCCACTTATCCACAATATGTGGCCCAGGCTCCCTTCCAGCACAATTCCCTCTTTCCCTCTCTGTCCCCTTTCAAATGAGACCTTTTCTACATTCCTGATCCCTGATATGACTTCAGTGGAAGTTGGATTGGGATCTAAACAGGTCAGTTTGAGACAAAAGGGTGGTTCCCTAAAGGGGCATGCAGGACAGGGTGGGTCTCATGAAAGTAGTGGCTCCAGTTCCTTCTTTGTTTCTGGCACAATATTCCCTAATGATCTCACAAAGGGTACAATCCACTGAAGTCAAAGGCAAATAACCAGTGACTTCTGTGGTGATGCATCAGAACCCAAAAACCTGAAATTAACCATTCTCCACATTACATTTATCTGAGCTCTCATCAAGTTCCTAAGGGCTAAAAGAAAGAAAATGATTATGTGAGGAAAAAGGTATAGAATGTTAGTTTTAACGAGATATTATTCATCCTGTATAACACAGAATATTTCACTGATGGGTAATTGTGATAATGTTGAAATATTTTATATGTACAATGTTTAAATAAAATTTAAGAAAAATATCATCAAGATATAGATCTTTGAAGCTAGCTGATTGTAATTTAGATTTGTAACATTTAGAACTATAAACAAACTTCAGATTAGAAAAATGCAATTGTAAGCATTAGCATCTGCAACAACTTTAGTCGTGTATAAATGAAGTGTCAGCTCACTATATAAACAATATAAATGAGATCATGTAAATCCTGTGATAATACTAGGAATAGACTAATTTCAAATATCTTCCTTTCAACACTTAAAGACATTGGGGTAAATCCACTGCAGTATCTATATCAATAGAAACTCTGAGGGAGGATAGGCAATGGCTTCCTTGTAGGTTCAAGTGGCCATGTTCACTGAGGGAGGTGTAATTTGACCCATGTCATGATATCTGACTTGAGATCAGTCTGTCTGAAAGAAGCATTTATTAAATTAAACAACTACAGACACAAATGGGCTTCCATAGAGCCCGAGTCCCAACTTTGTCTCCTTTCTTTACCAGGTACCACTTCCAGTCTGGAAATCTATGAAACCCACAGAGATATCTAGTGGTGAATAAGAGTCCAGTTCAGTATATCATTGAATTTAATGGGCAGTAATGAATTTCACCCTATAGACATACCTCTTCACTAAAAAACATACAGATATTTTTGTGGTACAGTTCTTTTCAGTTCCACTACCTGAGTAGCATGAAGTTAGGATTCAAACTCATTTCCTGAGTTAAAAACTCTTTGACAGTAATCTCATCTTTAAAGATCCTTCACTGGGCTGAGCAGATACTGGCGTAATGATGTGGAAATGGAATATTATACTTTTAATTAAATCTTGATACAAAATCAGTTGTCTAAAGAAAATCCTTTAGAAAACATATTATTTATTAGCTTCTTCTTCTTCTGTTAGGTGTCATGATCCTAACTATGAGCATTCCACACATGGTTGTCAAAATTTCTCTTCATAGACAAAACAACCAGCTGGAGGAAGATTCCCAGTGAAATCTTGCGCTCATCTTTATACATTGTGAAGTATAGCTGTCTTCTCATCTCTGGTAAAGAGGAAACAGATTCTAAGCTTGGAGAACAGGATAGCATATTAAAGGAGTTCAGTGTAAAGTTAACAAGTGTAAGGAACACATTTTCAGCTGCGCCCAAGGAGCACTAGGTACACAAGAGGTCCTGTCTTCCCTGGATCATGGGGCCAGTTATGAAATGGCACAGTATAGATTAGACCACTTACAGGGTTGCTATAAATGTTGTCAGTGCTCAAAGGCCAGCAGGTACCATTTTGACAGCTAGTGGTTGCTAAAGGATAGAGACATCCTGGCCATATTGCCTTCTTCTCAGACATGCTCTCTGTTCTGGGAACTGGGAGGGTGTGATATAGAAGCTGCTAAAGAGCCTTTACACCACCCAAAGGTCCTCTGCACAGAAGGGACTCTGTAGAGGTCAGATGCATCAGCTTTAGGGCAATTTTACTTCAGAAAACCATTGTGGCAGTACCATAACAGACTCAAGGATCAGGTCCTCATTTATGATTAATTCTTATCTATTCCCCATTAGGAATACTTGGCCGATCCTCTGCTGGTGTACAGCACAGACTGCAATGAAGCGATGTCAATTTACACCATCTGAGGATCTGGTCCAATATTAAATAATATATTTTCGGATATCTTTATCTTCTTCCACAAGTCCAGTTCAAAATCAAGACAGGCAAGCTGTGTTTATAGAGAAGTCAAACTAGAAGTTCTGGCATGAGCGTCTGCACAAAGGCCTCACTTGACATAATTTTAAGGGCAATGTGAACATTATAAATATAGAAAAATAATGTGTTGTTCCCCCTCGGGAAGAATTAGAATTACCTGTTTTAAAATCAAAAGCAGTCTGTTTGTATTAATGTATTACAGAAAGAAACAATACATGCAATATATCAGGTACTGTACAATCTTTCCCAAGGATGAAGGGCTATAGATATCCATTGCTTTTATATAAACACTTCACCAGATATATTTTATCAAAAAAATTAGGATAATTAAGTCCTAACCCTCCCTCATCCTCATGTAGGTATCCTCCAACTAACCTTTGAGTGCTGTGGATTAAACAAACAAAGCAATATTACATTATATATTAAATTGCCTTAAACTAAAACTTGAATTTCTGATGTTTTCAGACCTAATCACCAAACATCTTGACTATATTCAGTAATCATGCAGGGCTCAGCCATGCCTTATAGGGACTAGCCCATTATGGGAGAGGTGTGGAAGTGAACTGTTCCAGGAAAATCTCCAGGTTTCTCCCTGATGCAGGATCTCTCTTGGAGCTCTCAGCACACAGGAGGAGTGCATCCTCTGCTACATGGTTGTTCCTTTCCAACTCACCGGGTCAGCTTTGCTGGCTGATGTAGATTGTGGGAAGGGTCAGTAGGAAAGAGCGGTCCCAGAGACAGCCTTTGTGCCTGGCGGATGTGGAGGGGCATGGAAAAAGGGATACATTTTTCACTTTCTCCTTGTATCCTTTTGTACACCCAGGCCCCAGTCCAGCAAAGCACTTAAGGACATTCTTAACTTCAAGCGTGTGAGTAGTCTATGGGACTTATGCATATGTTAAGTGCTTTGCTGGATATGGACCCTTGAGAGTATCGGAGCAGAAATTGATCCATAATTACATATCCAATGCACAAATATTAATATATACAAAATGAGGAGTCTGTTATGCTGAAGGATCCTACATTTTCTTTAAAAATGTAGTGGGCTAGAGCTGATCTCAGTTTCATCAATGTAAATCCCATGTAAATTCACTGACTCTAATTCAGTAGCTGAAATCAGATCCTGGACCTTGACTGCAGCTGTTCTGCATGATAAGTTCTAATGGTATGTCTATACAGCAGCTCAGAGGTGTAATCCCCAGTTCCAGTAGATGCACACACATTAGCTCTGCTTTAGCTATTGCATTAAAAATAGCCACAGTGGTTTGGGCAGTGGCTTGGGCTACCTACCTGAATATATGCCCAGAGTGTGTGTGTGTGGAGGGGGGACTGTATATTTACCCAAGCCGTGAATTGCACTTCCCAGCTGCCTGTGTAGACATACCTAGGAAGGAAAGGGAAAGAGGGACAGGACATAACATAGATCAATTCCTGCAGTCAAGCACAACTCACACTGAAAGGAAAGGAAGTTTTGCCTGAGTCAGGATTAAGTAGGATCTGCATAATATGACCCACAGTAATAGGTGGTGAACAAAAGAATACCACCTTATAAACTTATAATAGACTTTGAGGGTGAAATCTAAAATGACTTATCTAAGCTGACACATCCCTTATCAATAATGCATCATTTTAATATTCAAAAATAGACTCTCATTAAACATACTTTATCACCTAATCTATAGTAAGTAAAAACCAGTATCCTTAAACAGCTCCTTTTCTTTTTCATAAGAGAATCTTTAGACTCCATTACCAGAGATATGGAATTTCATTCTCTGAGCAAGTCAGAAATCTCTGTGTTGATTTTTCTGTAGCTGATAACTTAGAAACAATTTCTGTTCACTGCAAGAAGCTTTTCTTTTCATGTCAAATACCTTTCTGCCTGTCCTCACTTGTCTCTTGCAATGATGGTGGTTTCTTAATTGAAGCTCCTCTCTGTTTCCTGGCACAACTCTCCCCTCAAACTACTGGCAAAGTGACTTTGGTAAAAATTTTAAAATTGCAATTGGTATCCTCTGGATTTATGTTCTACATGGCTCCTTAAAATACCTTCTCTTGCCTTCATTTGTTATTATGGCAAAAGCACAATCAAAGGATTTTATATTCCAAGGCTTACATTTTAAAAACCCAATTCTCCAAAACTACAACTCTAAATTAAAGCCATAGGGCAAGACTGCATTCCCAACATAGCTGTGTAGGACACCCAATAACACTCTTACTAAGCGTCATGCCCTCACAATGGGAAAGCAGACTCCACAAGGCTGTTACACCCTCTCCCATAGCGGGGCAGGCAGAAGTGGAGACTAGGCACAGCCTTGATTTTGTCCCTCCTCTCCATGGCACCAGCAGGGGGTTATGGAGGAAGTAATTTGCAACTTACCTAGACTAGTAGCAGATTACTTCCTCTGGAACAAGGGAGTTACAGTTCAACACCTGGTCTGTTCCAGGGCTCCACAGCTACACACTGCTCTTCACACAGAGAACATTGATAAGTCACTAAGTACCATAGCTTCAGAACAGCTACCTTAGGACTATTTGGAAGCACAAATGTAAGTACCAAGGTTTGAAAATGTTGGCTCAAATGAAAAATAATGGAGGTTCAAAGTAAACGGAGGGCCATATTCTGCTATCAATTATAGTTGTGTACCCAAAGGCAGCATTTTCTCTTCTCTGTTCCCATGAAAATATAGGACCAGGCCCATACAGTTGGTACACGTACATTTTGTGTGGCTCTCATTGCACTGGGCTTTGTAAATTTGGTCCACAGTGATTTGGATGGACTTTTACATCTATGAATGATCTATTCAAAATCTATGGCCTGTTTCAAGTCATGTATCGTATCAAGAAGCTTTAGATGTTAATGAAGGTGATTGTTGTCAGAATGAAAGCTTTTATTTTTCCATTTGATAGATTTTTATTTTCTCCCTCTGCTATACTTGACTAGTAATAATCTAGTACCGTCTGATTACTACATACCATATTACATTCTGAATTGTCCCATATAGATCAGGAATGTATGCAAGTATGCCATTCACAACACCTAGCATAATCCTGAAGATATAATGAAATTCATTTGAATCTCAAAGTTCCTGGGTGCATTTTATAGTGACTAATAGGATTTAAAAGAAACTAGGGCCTTGGTGCTCCCTCCTCTCCTGCAGAAAAACACATCATGTAGAAGAGCAACTTGAACAACTCCATGAAAGTCACCTTGTGTGAAGTTGGAGAAGCCTCCACACAAGGGTTTGGAGGGCTTGTTGGTTTGGGAGGAACCACAGTTTGAAAATCCATTAGATCCTGAGGATGCATGTGGGAAGCCTTACCTTCTCGCCAACCCCACCACCCCCCAACAGACCATGGCAGGAAGTCCCTTTGGAAACTTTCTGCCACTTGTTGCTTCCTCTATAGCTATGTACTGTTACCTCTCTCTGAGGCGGGGAGAAGCAAGAGCCACAGAGGAAAGTTACTGTTGGTTCTAGCAGCACTTACTCCCTAGTGGATTTCAGTTAGAAATCCCCTTGGTCCTCACAGTGGAAAGATTGGATGTTCCCTCACAGCTTCAACCCCTCCTGACCTTGATACATCCACCCAAGCTTCACATCCACATAGGAGAGGATTTGTGGGCATCCGTGAAGGGGGGAGTGTGTAGTGGAACCATTGCTCCACCTCTCCCATGTGCACCTGTCTGGATTTAACTGTTCCTGTTGCCAATAAGAGGAGTGGGGCAGGGGGAAGGTATCCAACCCTTAGAGATCTTTACATCTAATTTAGTTTAACTTAGTCCAGTTTTTTAATTGAATTAAAATGCATTTTAAGTGGCTTTGTTCCTTGAGATATTTTGAATTTGACATAACACAGATGTTAATTCTGGAAATAACTGAAGCCATTACTGCTCTCGGCATAATAATAATTTTACATATCAAGAAACACCCCATCTGAAGTGCTGACCAGCAAGAAACAAAACAATAAAAACATTATTAAGAGCAGCACCTGCTTAAAAAATATAAAATGGTACCAATTAATTGCATCCCAACAGAGGAGTAAAGGGGTGAGGGAATAGGTACTTTAATCTTTTTTTTTTTTTTTAAAGCCATCATCTTTAGAAAGGAAAAGGTTTCAGGTGGTTTTAAGTAAAAGAGGGGTATGGAGAGACATGTATGCCAAAGAAGACAGTGAGCACTTCATCCTATGGCCCACCACAGCAAAGGCACAATCGTCGCTTTGTGGTCACTCTGCATAGTTGTCTGAAAATGTGATTACAAACTGTAGCTTTCTGACATCTCCTGACTTCTCTCACAGTGATCCCTCCACTCACTTTCAACCCTTAAAAAGCATGATGACAGGTTCAATATTTTGCCTCTTTTGTAAGAAGGCGATAGCATCACAGCATTTGGACATTTTTCAAATTATTTCGGTAAGATTTTTTTTCCTAGATAGTTGTGCTGCTCTTCCAATTTTGTGAGGCAATCTTTGGTGCCACTTTGTCTCTTGAAACACTCTAAATCTCAATCAAAATGGTCTTTGATTTCATGCTCTATATGTTTCAGGTTACCAGTAAATCTAAAGAGCTCCTAGTATAATTTTTGAGTGCGAGGCTAACTTTTCAGAGTGAAGTAGCTTTTATGGCTCCATATTGATTAGTATGGTTTATTCAAGATAGTTACTATTATATCTGTCATCTTGTTAAGCTGTCTTGAACTGCTTGTGTTTCCTGGTTTTATCTCCCGTCTTCTACACTGTATCCTTTTCATTTTTGTCAATGTTAGAAATTCTAGTAATCGTTGGTATCTTTGTACATGGAAACAACACTCCCAGGCAGGAAGTGCAAAGACTGAAGATGCTAGTTTCTTTTCCAGCTTTCTGCATAACACTGCTTTGTATTTATTTTTGGAATAATGAATGAAATAGTATAAAAAGTTCTCCATATTGCAAGATTAAAAGAGGAAATACTGTCAGGCTACTTAAATATACAAATACACATCATCTGTACTTTGGATCCTAGCAGCTATATAAAATACTCTTTAGAGTAGATATGAATTCTGAGAAAAATCAGTGAATAAAAACATACAAAGAAAATATAAAGTATGAAAACTTTTATAAATATTTAAATTATTTTATGCCAATAGATTCATGGTAAGTGACAAGTGGAGTTAAATGCCTTTTGATGTCATTCTGTTAAAAAAGCCATGCATGCTGCCCATAGAGGAATGAACTAACAATTTTAAAGTCAGCCACTTCACCTACGTAGCTTGCTATGATGAACATTAGAAACAAGTGGAGTATACTAGACTTACTACATTTCTGACAAAGAAGAACATGTTTTTACAATATAGATATGAGTGATATATACATATAAATTGAAGACACAAACTAATCAAATATATCTGCCTATTTACCAGACAAAGTGGGATTTTACTATTGTTAGCCCTGTGGAACCAACACAGCTACTGGAGGGAGGAAAAGTGCCTATGCATCTTAATTAAATTCTAATGAGACTGTAATAATTTTCAAGTTATCTAAGATATCTGTCAAATAATCAACAAATGATAGTGGGGTTTTTGTGTGTGTGTGTGTTTTAATTGTGTAGGTTTTAGTCCTAGGTCCATATTTTTTAAGATATTCGGGCACTGCAATGCTGAGGAGAGCAATGCCTAACTAATTTAGGAGCCTAACTCTGATTTTCAAAAGTGACAGTGACACTTACAAGCCTAACTCTCATTGAAATCCCCCTTTGACAAGCAGACTTAGCTGTCTAAGCCACTTATGCTGGGCCTATGTGAATAATTCAGGAATATATTAATTGAATATTATATGTGATTAGTTTCATGCAATGTTTTGAGTGGTCTATTCAACAAACTATTTTTCTTCATTATAATTGTGCTAATTCTAATTAAAGAATCTTATTTCCTGTGCTGATGTAAGAAAGAATATAGTTATTTTTCTGAGTTCTTTCCATGGCACCGTATTGGCAGTTGAAGGGTGTGTGTGTGGGGGGGATCTTTTGCCTTATAAACTGAGCAAGTTCCAATAACAGAGAGAAAATAAATATGAAATGCCATTGTATCATTTTTTTCAGTGTATAACTGTACTTTAAGAGATATCTAAACATACATTCTTCAGAGAAGACCATATCCTCCAGGCAAAACTGCATTTCCTCAGATCAGTATTCCCATATGTCAGAAAGAAAGCCTGGAGACACCACACATATACTCAGAGAGCACAGAGAATTCTTTCCTGGGTGCTGGCTGGTGAGTCTTGCCCACATGCTCAGGGTTTAACTGATCGCCACATTTGAGGCTGGGAAGGAATTTTCCTCCAGGGCAAATTGGCAGAGGCCATGAAGGTTTTTCGCCTTCCTCTGCAGCATGAGGCACGGGTCACTTGCTGGAGGATTCTCTGCAGCTTGAGGTCTTCAAACCACAATTTGAGGACTTCAGTAACTCAGACATAGGTTAGGGGTTTGTTATAGAAGTGGATGGGTGAGATTCTGTGGCCTGCATTGTGCAGGAGGTCAGACTAGATGATCATAATGGTCCCTTCTGACCTTAAAGTCTATGAGCCTATGAAGTCTCTATAGCACATGAGTGATGTATTATATTGTACCAATATGTGTTACTATTAACCCCTTATGTGCTATGCCCAGATAGCAAGAATTTTAATTCTCCCTTGTGGAATAGCATTATTGGAAGTAACCATGTGATTTCAGAACTGTTGCTATTTCCTTGATATAGCTTTAAATTCAGTGTGCCCTAAGGCCCTAATGATGATAGATTGTATTGAACTCTGGGGGCCTTCATGATAAAGTAGGCTTTATGAAATGACTATTTGAATCTCTAGATACCTTTTCTTACTGGCAGTTCTTATTTACTCTCATAAAACAAGAACATTCAATGACAATGAAAGACAACAAATTTAAAATTGATAAATGGATTTTTTTTACATTATGTACAATTAACCACTGAATCTCACTGCCGCAGGATCACACTGAGGCCAACAGCATGGTAGGATCCCAAAAAGCATTAGACTTTTAGATGGATAATGAGAACAACCCAAGGGTTCATTAGGTCTGACACATTGTACAGAGCGTATAATACCATTCACTAACTGTCCAGGACTAGAAAGGAATTTCTCAATATGCATAATTAATACATAATTGTCCAATTTGATGGATTTTCCACCTTCCCCTGAAGTATAGTACTGGCCACTGACAGAGGACAGCTACTGGGCTAGGTGGACCACTAGAGTGCCAGTTCCTGCGTTCCTACCATATACATTTTTTTTCTGCCATGTCCTTCATTTGTACGCAGAGATGTGGACGGTGTGAAATTTTTACTTATTAATATATGTACTTTTTGTACAGAAAGCCACAAACAGTCCAAACCATCTGTTACTTAACATAAAAGAGTTTTTTTTTAAAAAAGAGAACACCACAATGAGCACTGCCCCAGGGCAAGTACCTGGAGTCAGTCTACTTCAGAGAAAATGAGATCCATTGCTCCCAGAGGCACACACACTCCAGTTCAAATACGTCCTTGAGCAGGTGCCTAACTTTAAACACATGAATAGTTTCCATGAAATCAATGTGACTAGTCATAGGCTTCATTATGGGTTTTAGTACCAGAGCTAGACATAGCGTATCAGCTGATAGACTCCTTCATGAGATTCTGCTCACTTTCCACATCCAGAGATAGCTGGCTGTGATGCTCACTGTATGGGGGACAGGCCTCCTCCACAGGAGTAGGGAGGATCTATCCTGCAGTGCCCTAGCTGCAGGAATGACAACTATGGTGGGTATTTACATCTGCCATATCCATAAAAACTAGGCACAATCTGGCTCAAAATAATTTAAAAAAAGACTATTTAGATTGTATAGTATATGGCAAACACCATATAAGGATTCTTCTTTACTTTCTATTTTACAGGTTGTTATCAACAAATGTCTTGTTGCTCTAGCTTTGGGCTGAATCTTGTTTGTCTCTTATGCAAGTGAATAGTTTCACTGAAATTAGTGGAATTACTTGTGTGAGTAAGATCTGCATTAAACCATTTGCTACCCTATTTTATGCAAGGATTTTTGTTCCATTTATAGCCATCTTACAGATGCAGCTTCCTTCCATTTTACTGTATCCTGTGAATTTGAAAATGTCTTTAGGTAAAGAAAAAAATATGGTTGTCTTCAATTTGTTGCTGATTGCCCCAAAAGTCACTGGGATAATAACATGGGTGTTCACAAATCATTTCTAATTATCGATAGTACATAGCACACATTCCTAATTTCCATCCTGTTTGCAATAGAGCAAAGAAACCTGGCGCAAGTTGACTATAAAGCTTGAAGTGACTGTAGCTTTCTTAGTAAGAAAAACTAGTAGTTCTTCTTGCTTATTTCTTACAACTCTGTTCTAAAGGAAATGAAGTAATATTCTCAAATGAACAAACTAAAAGGATGAAAAGTAGCTTTTAAAAGGTATTATGTTCCATTTTATAAAACAGTGCACCATTTTCACTTTTTTTAACCAAAGACTTGGCGAAAACATACAGGGAGTGAGAGAACTTTTCTCGAGGGGTAAGTTAAGTCATTCCTTTTATAATAATGGGCCCCATTATATGGAATATGAGTCACAAAACTGAAGGGTTTTTGTAATAATATGAAACAAAAAGCACCTATTGTGCCATTAACAAGGATATTTGGTGTTAGAAACATTAAAAGTCTCAAATGATATTTGATGCTAAGTAGCTCATTTACTTTAATTAACCTTTCTGAAAAGGTTTCCGGGAAAAACAAATGCTGCTGGGATACAGTTTAGTGTATCAGAACAGGGTGGTTGAGTGTTTTGATTTTTTGCATGAATTCAAGGACTTCCCCTCCTTCCCCCATTGTGCTATAATCAGTGATTAGTTTGCGTAAACAATTTACTTTCTAATTAATGATGCATCAGAAATGACATTTAGTTGAAGACGATTTTAAAGTTTATACTTATTTGTAAGTGTTTTCTGATTGTTTGTAATCCCTTTTGGCTGAATAACATATTGAACTAAATGCAATCTAATTTTTCTTTGGCCCTGCATTCCCATTACTTTATTCCAGACGCCGCCTGGAAAGAAACAGTTAAGTTACCACTTCTTTGGGTTCTGAAAATCCTGGGTAACACCTGTAGTATGGAACATGGGTCTTACAAATTTGTCTTTGCTTTATCTTTTCTGCCTCATTAACTCTGTAGTTAGCATTTGGATGAGTTAAAGGCTCTCTTGTTGGTCTCCTATTGACTGCTTTTATTACTGTGCTTTGCAATTATTAGATGTTGCCCCCAACATCCCTTATTTTCTTAGGAGCCAGCATTAGTAACAGAGGAGGAGAAGGACCTTGGAGTACTGGTTGATCATAGGATGACTAAGAGCTGCCAATGTGATATGGCTGTGAAAAAGCTGATGCGGTCTTGGGATGCATCAGGTGAGGTATTTCCAGTAGAGATAAAGAGGTGTTAGTACTGTTATACAAGCACTGGTGAGACTTCATCTGGAATACTGTGTGCAGTTGTGGTCTCCCATGTTTAAGTAGGATGAATTCAAACTGGAACAGGTTTAGAGAAGGGCTACTAGGATGATCCAAAGAATGGAAAACCTGTCATATGAAAGGAGACTCAAAGAGCTTGGCTTGTTTAGCCTAACCAAAAGAAGGCTGAGGGGAGATATGATTGCTCTCTCTATATTATCAGAGGAATAAATACCAGGGAGGGAGAGGAATTATTCAAGCTCACTACCAATGTGGACACAAGAACAAATGGATATAAACTGGCTCTCAGGAAGTTTAGATTTGAAATTAGACAAAGGTTTCTAACCATCAGAGGAGTGAAGTTCTGGAACAGCCTTCCAAGGGGAGTAGTGGGGGCAAAAGACATATCTGGCTTCAAGACTAAGCTTGGTAAGTTTATGGAGGGGATGGTATAATGGGATAGCCTAATTTTGGCAATTAATACTAGTGGTAAATATGCCCAATGGCTTGTGATGGGATGTTAGATGGGGTCGGATTTGACTTACTACAGAGAATTCTTTACTGGGTATCTGGCTGGTGAGTCTTGCCCACATGCTCAGGGTTTAGCTGATTGTCATATCTGGGGTCAGGAAAGAATTTTCCTCCAAAGCAGATTGGCAGAAGCCCTGGGGGGGGGGGTTCGCCTTCCTCTGCAGCATGGGTCACTTGCTGGAAGATTCTCTGCACCTTGAAGTCTTTAAACCATGATTTGAGGACTTCAGTGGGTCAGACACAGGTTTGATACAGGAGTGGGTGGGTGAGATTCTGTTTCCGCATTGTGCAGGAGGTCAGACTAGATGATCATAATGGTCCCTTCTGACCTTAAAGTATATGACTATGATTCTATGATTAGTCCTTCTTGCCTCCAGAGACTCTCATTCTGCTAAACAGGTCTCCTATTTCATAACTGACATTTTTCAATCTTGGAAAGAGGATGGATGTGCCAGGCAGAGGTATATTTTAGATTTTCTTTCTTCAACATTGCACCCAGGAACTATTCAACACGTCTATTCAAAGAATATAACTATTCAAAATTTGTTAGAGCTGTATGAGATTCAGGGCTGAATCAGCCTATCCATTGGCCACTCTACCAAGATTTAGTCAGGACTCCAGCAGCCAATGTAGGTTTCCACAATAACAGAATTCATCACCACTAGGGATTTCAACCACAGTTTATGGTGACAGAAACTGATGTAGATACAGGAGTGAATGTGGACCATTTGATTTATGGAGTTGTAGGCACTGCTGGTGTCACAAACAGCACAATGGTACAAAACAAAGTAGTTTGCATAAATACATTCATGGCTAAGTTACATTACCTGTCCTCCTTCTCTCTAATACCTTTATCCACTAGTCTTAAATTCTAGCAATGAAAGGTAAGAAGATTTTCCTCAGCCTGCCTTTCTTCCCACCCCCTGTCAGTCGCCTTAGCAATAATGTGGCATTTTGACCATAATTCAGAGCTTGCCTGGGGGGGGACACAAACGTGGATGCCTATTATTCAATAGCACAGTTCATAAATAATTCACAAATAGCAACATTTGTTATGATTTCCCTTTTCCCTGTTCACCTTTTCAGTGCTGTATCTCTGTTTCACACTAGAGTAGGGGTCAGGCTTCTCTGGGAGCCAATGCTGCTCCACAGATTTGTTAAAATAATCATGTACTCTCCCAGGAGCTAAAAATAGTCCTAGTTATCCACCCTTTGATAGTCTAGGGATCTGAAAAAAAATTATGTTTTAGAACTTAAGCCTTGTAGCTGAGGTATCATGGTTTACCATACAATCCCTTAACAATATCTGCAGCTGCTTTACTTTAGGAGGTGGGAACTGCTGTTCAGAGACCTACTGCAATTTCATGGATACTATCCCTGTTACCATGGACAGTTACAAAGCAAGATGATTGTGAAGCTTGGTTGAGGTGGAGGAGTCAGAAGGTGGGATATTTCCCTTACTGCTAAACGATGAACTAGCAATTGGCTGAGCCCTCAAGGGTTAACTCTCTCACTCTGCAAGGCAGCAGGAATGGAGGGAGATATGTGCATTTCCCTTAAGTACACTGCCGTGTTAATTAGATCAGCTTGCTGAGACCACAGCTGCTGCAAGCTCCCTCTATCCTGAGCCCTGCTCTATAGAAGATGGGGTAAGCGGGGTGCAGGAGCAGGGGGGAGGGGGACACTCTGATATTAGCCCCCCTCTTCCTTCCCTCCCCCTGGCACAGCAAGCAGGAGTCTCGGGGAGCAGCTCCAAGGCAGAGGGCAAGAGCAGCACATGGGAGTGGGGGGAGGGACAGCCAAACTGCAGGCAGCTGCTGGACAGGGAACTTAGGGGAGCGAGGAGCTAATAGGGGGCTGCCAGTTCACCCTGGTTCCAAGCCCCCACCAGCTAGCTGCAAGGGGCTGCTCTTCCTGCAAGCAGTAGACAAAGCAGGCTGCTGCCAAACGACGTTAGAAGGGAGCTTTACACAACTTTAAACTAGCATGTTCCCTAATTGATCAGCAACATAACAATGAAACAACATTAACCAGGACGACTTTAAGTGAGGAGTTACTGTAATTCATTTGGTCTTAATCTGAGCCCTTTGGATAGAATGGCCACAAGCCAAAAACTGACAATATTGTTTGATTTTTTTTCTTCCATATAATGCCACTCGATAAAATCCAGCTTTTGTGGTAAATTCAGTGGAGGCACAAGTTATGAGATTTGTCTGAAAAATATATATATGCTACTTAATTGAAAATACCTCTGGAAGCACAAGACTAATTAGAAACATCTTTTCCTCAAGAAAATTATATAAGCCCAAAAGAGGAAAGGGTACCATGGTATTGAATGATCCAGAAAGATGGGAGAAGACTTACAGTAAATCGGGCAGATGTGGCAATATAGACGGGAGTTATTCCCTGGTGTGAAATGTTCTGCCAATGATACTGCTGATTGCCCACAGCTATTTATTTAAAGCTATCCATGGAGATATGATACTAGTGCCAAAGTCTGAGGCTGGTGTACTTTGTTGATACTATCAAGCCAATATTATAATATATGAATTAAAATATTGTAAGTATAAAAAATATTATTGTAACACGTAGTGACCAAAACTACTAATGAGAATATGACTAAACTTTTTTTTTCCCACTGAGCCTGATGGTATTTTTCCTTCAAATTATAGCTGCAAGATTTCCAGAAGAGCCATTCAATCTCTTTGCTCAATAAAATTTGTCAAAAGTAGTGCAGCTTGCTTGAAGTTAAATACTGGTTCAAGCACTAGGAGATGTCAAAAGCCGGGAATGTCTTAGAACTGCAACAACCAAATTACAAATTCTATAAGCTCTCCCACCCATCAGCCTATTACTACACAGAACACATGTAGTGCATTGTTGTATCACTTGATGCTTGCCATTTCCGCAAGGAAAAGGAAAAAAACAGTACTTTAATCTAAAATATGTTAATAATATCCCTTCATACTCCGTATCATGCAATTCTATTCAAACAATTATTCAGTGTTCCTAAATAAACATAACTTAGGTTAAAAGGTGGGATGGCTGGCATGGAATAAAATAACTATTAGATCTATTAAAAAAATGAGAAGCCTTTTTACAAAAATCTTTGTGATTAATTCATCCCCTTTTTGCATCTAATAATTGAAATTTAGAAAAATTTGACCATCTCTAAGAATGGCCCAATTCACAGCCTTTACCTAAAGAGTACCTGGTGCATTAAAATTAGGCCCTAATTTAGTAAAATTTCTAGCCAGGGTATTGCACATAAGTGACCAAGTATCTAAGACAATTCCCTGTCACCGAATCAGATCTAGTCCAGGTAACAAGTGAGCAAATGCCGTTACTATCTGACGGATGTTTAATGATCTGCTATATGCAAAATGTGTTTGTCATGATCGTATCAGATTGGATTCTAGTGGACATGTTTCCACACCACAAAACCACAGTCACAACTGGTGCTATTTTGGCCACACTTGGAATGTCAGCAAAGATGCAATCTTTCCAGATGATTGAGGAATGAACTATCTCAGATATGGCCCTACTAGACAGGATTGATGCACATGGGCAGGGTAGTTTGGGAAATGTTGTAAGAGAGTATAAAATAGAACTTTATTTCCATGGCTATCAATCCAGCACCTATCAAGGGAACTATATTTATAGAATAATTAACAAAGAAAACAAAATACAAAATCTCAGCTGGGGTAGCTTATGCCTCTAAGATCTCTTGTTAATTTTTATATTTAATCAGTAAATGGTGTTATTGATGTGGAAGATGACATAGTGAATACACCAAAGGACGTTTTATTCAGATTCAGATGTCACTTTTAAACTGGATTTATAAAAACTATCAGCAAAGGAAAGCTCCCAACTCCTTCAACTTTCTTTTGTTCCTACTGCCAAAATAGCAACTTTTTTCCTTTTGACTTTTTTTCCAGTGCTGTGAAACCTCTTGTTTCAGATCTTGCCTTCACTCCCTTTCCTTTCCTTTGGTTTAGTTCTTTTCTGGTCCTACCTTTGTTTCCTCTTTTCAGGTTTCTCCTTGCTCAGTTCATGAGTTACTCATTGTAACTTTGTTTCTGGAGCAAACATTGTAAGCATGGCCATGAAAAACAATTTGTCAGTTTTTATAAAAATCGTAGTTACTTTCCTCTTTCCTGTTGAAGGGTATGGGTAGGTTCCTTGTGGGAAAAGGGGATTCAGATATATGGGATCTATTTAATTTCAAGATGAATGAAAGGTTTGTTTTCCCCTTTGTATCTGTTCTTTCAAGCATATTTTTCTGAAGGAGCTCTGAGGTGAGGGCTTAGTGCAAAAGAAAAAGTTTGTGTAAGTGTTCAAAAGGTGAATGTATAACTTATAGTTATTTAGTCTCTTACAATCCCAAGTCATTAATACAATAGGGTTGTATTTCATGTATGTGTAGTCCCTGCTACAAGCACATTTAATAATCTCCAAGGCAACCAATAGTTATTATAAAAATGGTCTCAAATGAGGAAAAAAGTACCAGGAACTGGTGGACTCTTAAATAGATAGATTCTTGATATGCCTGTTGAGATACAAGTATATAAATATACCTAAGAATAAAAAACTGGGAATAATCAAAATTATCTCAGGAGACCATTGATGATAAAGGCTGATTCAACAAAACATTTATGCATGGGCTGAGGTCCACCACTATTCAGCAATTTACTGAAGTGTCTAGTTAAGTTCTTTGCTGAATTGGGGAATACTAGCCTATGGATCATGTTGTCTGACTTTCAGATCCTAATTCCCATGTTCATTCATTTAATTTGCCCAGAGCAGTTTTGCCAGTGCTACTTGCTTTTTGGCTTGATGTGAAAATTAACAAAATGATATTACTGAAAAGTTTTTTTTTCTCCTGCATTGTTTTAAAAGTAGAGTGAAGAATTGATCGGGTTAACTGCACTTGGGCCAATTTTACTCACTTTTACTTCAGTATGATTACAGTGAAAACTGATTGTTACACCCTTGCCCACTACCACACTGTGTTGACACCAGTCTGTTGCAAGTGGACCCAGTCGTTGGTTCCAACATGCTTCCAAGTCAAGCTCTGGGTAGACGGCAGTCATGGTTTCTACATCTGGGATTCTAGGGCACATTCTCAGGTTCACACCTCTTGTCTGAGGCATGTCCTTGGGCCATGGGACTCCCCAGTCCAGCTCTCTAAAACCAGTGCCTCAGATCCCTTGGCTCACCCTCTCCCCTCAGTCACTTATACATGTTCCCTCAGAGTTTCACCTAACTGTGGGAATACTGGCTTCTAGTTTAATCCCTTTTGGGACTATATATCAGGAAAGCAAGAAACACAGGCTTAGTAAAGGAGTTTTTTAACCACAGACACTTTTCTCTTAAAGCATCTGAGAGTTACAGAACTTTGAAAACATCAAAAGTCCTGAGACACACCTTTCCCCAGACTAACCTCACCCCTATTGTGAGCCTGAGGTTTGTCCATGTTTCAGGCTGGGCAGAGTTCCTGTTGCCCCCCTCTCTGTTACATCCTTCTGATGTATTGAGATGGACTACCCCATGCACAGAGCAGCACCCTGCTCTTTAATAGAATTGGTCTCCTTTGCTTTGTGCTCCATTGGGACATTCCAACCACCTCACCAGTCATGCTTGCCCCACCCATGGGTCATGGTGTAGACACCACAGTGTAAGCCCAGAGTTAGTAGGACACAAGTTAGAAGACCATGAGTTTGCTAACCTAGGAATTGAGCATCTACACTAATTTTTAATCCCAGGTTGGGAATTGTTGAACCCTGGGACCCAACTGGGGCTCCAGCATCTACACTGCATTAGGCCCAAGTCCAATCACCCATATCCTATACTTCCCAGCACCTTCCCAAAGTGTGCCTCTTGTAGCCCTTTGTTCATTGTGTAGTGCGGGAAAATTTTACTGTCCAGAGGACAAAAAGTTAGTTTGAGGGATTGTGGAATACTTTTGGCAGACTCCCAGAGCATGAGTCCAGTGGGGCTGCATCAACACTGCAAGACAACAGTGCTTGAATCCTTGGTCCCCACTTGACTCAGATGGGACCCTCCACCCTGTGTGGTCTTGGGACGCTGTGTTCAAGCTCTTGGTTAGTACAATTTTTGTGTAGATGGAAGTTTGAGCCTGAGTTTGAACCATGGGCTTACATTGCAATGTAGACATACCGTCAGACTCTATGACTAGATTGGAGCCTTGACTTTTCATTGATACTCCTACAACATGGTATCAAGCAACCAGGGCCGGCTCCAGACCCCAGCACGCCAAGCGCGCGCTTGGGGCGGCATCCCGCGGGAGGGCGGCAGGTGGCTCCGGTGGACCTCATGCAGGCATGCCTGCGGACGGTCCGCTGGTCCCACGGCTCCGGTGGACCTCCCGAAGACGTGCCTGTGGAGGGTCCGCTGGTCCCGCGGCTTCGGTGCAGCATCCGCAGGCATGCCTGCGGGAGGTCCACCGGAGCCACGGGACCAGCGGACCCTCTGCAGGCATGTCTGCAGGAGGTCCACTGGAGCCGTGGGACCGGCGACCACCAGAGCGCACCCCGCGGAGCACCGCCCTGCTTGGGGCGGTGGAAATCCTAGAGCCGCCCCTGCAAGCAACCGTTCCGAGGTAGGGGAGCTGTCTGGAATACTGTCCTCATGCAAGTTTAGACTTCTGTTCAGCACATAAAACAAAATGAAGACATATCCCCCTCCATCACACAGATTATAGTTCAAGTAAGTTTAAATTAAGTGGAATAAAAATCCTCAGTTACATTATGCATTTCTGTAAATTTTCATTGAGAGGCATTTTCCACTCTAAAAAAAAAGTGTACCTGCTTTCTAGTAGCAGTACAGCTGCAATGGTACTAGCAATAGATTAAGCACTAGACTAGACAGGGATGATTGAGAGTCTCTGAACAGCTGATCAGAGGGCCAGCTGCTGAAGAGCTGCTGGGAGCTTAGGGCCAGCTCCTAAATAGCTGGATAACCGATTAGCTCCTGAATAGCCGATTGGTGGCTACCCCCAGGGCCACCAGAGCAGCATTCCTGGCCAGTCCCGTGGTTGATGAGCATCCCCTATTTTTTTCTCAGTGGGTGTTTGAACCCCTGAGCATCCACGGAGTCAGCACCTACGTTTCTTTCAAATTATCAAATCTGCAAATGCTTTCAGAAGAAACCTCTTGGCTATCTTGGCAGGTGGCATCTACAGCCAACCTGTGGTGCTCAAATAACTTCTTGACAAACATATTGTATGGCAGAGCTAAATATTCTAATTTTGTTCCAAAGGAAGATTTTCAAGATGGTGAATTCAGACAGCTGAGAATGAATTCTGGCTCTTTCATTTTACTATATGTCACATACACTAAATTCAGTGGTGAAATACAGCCAGTTAAAGTTTTGCTAGGTGTACAGTAATTATTGTGGTGACACAAAGGGCACTTTTGTTTTAATCTGTCTCTTCCATACATATGAGTTCTGTAACATGTGATAGGAAGAATCATTTCTATTTAGATCCACACTTCCAGGCCATGTCTAAATCTTGCTGCTTCTCCCTGACATCTCTAAGATATGACCCTTGCTTTCTGCACACACTGCCAAGTCCTGCTCTCCAAGTCCTGCTCATCTCACACTTTGAGTACTATAAACTAACTATGCTGCAACCTCATCCCCTCAAGTCTATTCAAAGCGGTGCGCTTAGCTCTCTTCCTGACTCATTGCTCTAACTACATCACTCTCCTCTTTAAGTCTCTCTACTAGAAGACAGTAGGTATTGTGTTATTATAGCCATGTAATGGTCTTCACTTGGGGTTTGGTTGGGAAGCATGGCCGAGTGGCTAAGGCCCAATCAATGGCCGGCATGGAGGTTGTTGATAGGGAAGCCTGGGTCCTCCCACTCCACTAGGCTCTGCCCCAGGACCCTTTGGGCTACCAGTGGTCTGGGCAACTGAGAAGGCTGTCCCCCCCGGGCCACTTCTCCGCCTCCCCCAGGTCATCTTAGTCCAAGGCTTTCCTCTTCTTGGAGAGACCAAATCAAGAAAATAAGAGGGGATTACTAATGTTCAGAGTCTGCATGTGGGACAGAGGGAAATACTTCCCTCTCTGACTGTTTCTGGGGTGGGTCCTCCCTTTCCTCAGGGAAGGCCTCCTTTGGGGGCAGTTGTGTCGGAGACTTCAGCCTTAATTTTGCTCTGGGCTGCTGGAGCTGTGGACTGCAGGTCTGCCCCCAAATGAGTTGTTTCCCTGTATTTTCATTCCTCTACCATATGGAACATTTGCACACCTCATCACAAACCCTGGCACATTTCTTTTGATTTTTAGAGAGAGCGTGTGACCTTTTGCTTCAATCCATCCTGCTGTAAATTTAGGACATTATTGAAGTTGAGGAGTTGCATTAGATTTAAGATTTCCTTCTGAGATGTAGTACAGTATGGTCCCTGTGTTAATCTTTTCTGTAGAGGATGTATCCCCTGTGTTTCATAAAGGAGGCTATCACGTTTATAAAATTCAACTTGAGTGCTTCACAAAGGACCGTATTTGGTCTCCATTTATACAGATGCAAACACAATACATTTAATTTGCTTCTACATATATTAATGTAACACCCTCGGGATTAGTCATTGGCAGTAGAACCTGAAACCTTTGAATCTTAATGTATGAGCCTCTCCTGCCTGAGATAAAAGCCCTAGATCTCTTAACCAAGGCTTTCATAGGATCATCAATTGCCAGGTGGTCTAAGCCACCACCAGAAGGGGACAGATAAGCACATTGAGGGGACATGACTGTCACACTCCCCCTAGCCAGTATGTTCTGCATGTGGATGGAAATTGCTGCTTCCTCTGTTACATAACAGTGCCCTACTGTACTCTGAGCAATGCCTGGGTTCTATGGCAAACTATGCAAAGGACTTGCACTACTCACCATTATTAACACTTGTTTTGTGAGGCATGAAGTTTCATACGAGATCTTTTTTGCCTCTTAAAGTACTTACTTACCAAATGTCTGTGTGACCTTAAGTAAACTTTTCAAAGCACCTTGGTCACTTAAAAGCCTAAGTCCCATTCACTTTCAATGGGACTTACGCTCCTAAATGATATAGCATATTGGTAAATTTTACCCATTGTCTACACACCACTGCAGAGAGGCCTGTCAGACTCTGGCCTTACAGACTATGCACTAGCTCACATAATTCCTGGAGAGTAAAAGTGAAGAGTGGGAGGGTGTGTGAAAATGTAAGGAGAAACATTAGGCCAAAAGACAACTGAAGTGGCAGATCAGCTACATGTCTACTTCACAGAGCATAAAATACAGAACAATCTTGGCTCCTGAAATCTGCAAGAACTTCCTGTTACAGGGCAATAAGCATAGATCTTAATTTGTTTAAAATAGAGTAGACATTTATGACAAAAAGAGCATTTTCAGTTACCCTAAAGGTACCCTACAGGTAGGTGAATAAAGTACCAGAGCGATCAATCCTCACACCTCTCCTCCCCTATATGGCATTGTATGGTTAGACTCCCATCCTGCAAACATGAACATAAATAGTCCCACTGAACTTAGCAGGGCTGTTCACTGCATAAAGTTATTCATGTGCATGAGTGTTTCCAGAGTAAGATCTTTAGGTTTTGCATTTTCCTCCACGGTATCCAAGTTTGGCCACTTCCAGAGACAGCTTCATGGATTCAGACACCATGGATGGTGGTCTGCTCCAGCAAGGCATTTCCTATGATACAAGTCACCTTGTATTTATTCGATTCTCACATGGTCCTAAAAGGTGTAATGCTGCAATTGAAACAGTTCAGACCGAGGGATCTCCAGGAATACAGATTTATGCAGATTTCTCTCTGCTCTCATTTTGTCTAATATACTGTAAAGTACCAAAAGAGCAAGGCTCCTTTGTGTGCTGAATAAAATACCTCATCAGTTTATGTGACTGTTACATGCTTGTTCTTCCAGATAACCTGTTTCACTTCTCTGTTCAGAGGTTTTGCTATAATAATAAACAAACACTGAACATTCTGTTCTTTGGGGAAACTCTTGAATGGTGGCAGTAATGATTACCTGTATCTGTTCTTTTTAAACGTTGTTAGAATCCTAACCCCTTAAAAGAAATCTGGCTCCAGTCTTTCCACACACATTCTTCTTGGTCTTTGTTGACAATTCTTTTTATCTCTAAACAACTGACTTTGTGGCAGACCATTAGTAATCTAGGCTGCGAGAATTACAGTAGCATGTTGCAGGTTCATCTTTGTGAAATAAGGCACTGATTATTTTTCCTCTTTCCCTTATCTCAACCTTTCCCAGGTGCTGAATGATGCTGAAAACTTAAATAGTACAGTATTCTTCTATTCTAATTGGATTCCCCTTTCTTTCTAAGTATCTGGCCTTCAGTTGAATTTTGGAGCTAAAGATTTCATGTCAGTGTATAGGTCCATTCTCTCTTATTGCTCCACAAGGTGGTACAAGGTGACCTAGCAAGATCTTCTGACCAGTGCACTACATACCTAATCATTCACGGGCAGAGTGCTAGTGAAACCCATTTAGGTAATCAACAAGCATCTTTACCTGATGTCTCAGTGTAGCAGATCATGGACTGACAGGTGCAGCGCCTCCTGCTGGTCATCTGGGAATTAGTTTGATTCCAGCTCTCAGAGCACCCCCTCCTGGCCAGCGTCTCTCCTGCCTGGACCCCAGTGGCCCTTTACCCTGGAGTTCTGCCCCACAGCAGTCCCCACACTCTGAGTCTCCCCTCCCAGGGGAACCCCCACCCTCTGTGCTCACTTTGCCTCAGTGGCTACTGCCAGTCATCATCTAGCCCCCATTCTCTGGGGCAAACTGCAGTCTGTAATGGCCACTCATCACTGGCAAGGGGGTTGAACCAGCTGCCTTTGCCTATCCCTGGGCTGCACCTCTGCAGCCCCAGTATCTCGTTAGGCCTTTACCAAGGCCTCAGCCTGGGGATTTGCCAGGCTGGAGCTCACCAGCTCCTTTTGCCCTTCCCCAGCACTGCTCTGCTTCAGGTACCCTTGTGTTCCCAGACAGCTAAGTCCTTCTCTCTCCAACACTAGGGAGATACTCACTGCCTTCTGGCCCTGCAGCTCTTTTATAGGGCCCAGCCTGGCTCTGATTGGCTGCCTCCCACCCTCTTCTTATTGGCTGTCAGCCCCAGCCCTCTTCCAGGGCTGCTTAACCCTTTCAGGGTTGGAGCAGGATGACTGCCCCGCTACACTCAGTTACAGGGCTAGCTGCACCTATGCTCCCCTCTCTGGTCTCTCTGAGTACACCTCTCTCAGGTGCTATGTCTCCACCCCTTGCCTGTTGCAGAGTGGAATCTTTCAAGTCTTTCACTTTTAGACCAGGACCCAGATACACTTCCATGTGTATATTAAATGCGTATCATTCTGCAGGTCTGCCTAGGTTTTGGCACCTGCATTTCCTCCTTTCAGAAACTTTTGACAGTGATATTGACCAACAGCCTTCTTAAAGCAAACTATTTTTATTTAGCAGTTAGAATAAATTATCAGGGGGGAAATAATAAGCAGCCTGCACATGTATTTAGTCTCATCTAGCCTTATACTTCACTATCTGCAAAATTAGATAAGTTTACCTCTTAACTTATAGCAGGAGTAGGCAACCTATGGCACGGGTGCCAAAGGCAGCACACAAGCTGATTTTTATTTTCACTCACACTGCCCTGGTCCTGGCCACCGGTCCAGGGGGGCTCTACCTTTTAATTTAATTTTAAATGAAGCTTCTTAAACATTTTTAAAACCTTATTTACTTTACATACAACAATAGTTTAGTTATATATTATAGACTTATAGAAAGAGACCTTCTAAAAATGTTGAAATATATTTCTGGCACGCAAAACCTTAAATTAGAGTGAATAGATGAAAACTTGGCACACCACTTCTGAAAGGTTGCCGACCCCTGACTTATAGGAACAGAACTAAACAAGCTCACATTCTCTTTGAAAGGAAAAGTCCTCCTGTGACCCACCCTGGTCACAACTGACAGCATGACCTACTGTTCCTCTTGCATTTCTTGTCTGTGAGAGCCTCTCTTAAATAAGAGATGTTTTCCCATTCCGAGGTGTTATGTTCATGACACACACACACACAGAGTTAGACAAAAGCAACCAACCCAACAAAAATAGTCTTCCTGAAAAGTTGCACCATAAAACTACTTTATTTCTAAGAATCAAGAACTTTAACAAACAATCAAATACAGAGAGAGCTAGCAGGCTGCTACCTAAGGCAGAGAGGCACAACTCACCCCACATTGAGCCAGAGTCCTCTTCTGCAGACTGACTGCGTGAAAAGCCAGATCACACATTTCCCTACAGAGCCCCTAGTCTGCAAGCAAGACCAAGATACCCCTTAAAATGTGGTGCGATAGCTTGTAATTTTAACATAATTTTCAATACAAAACACAGACTGAATCCATTGCCATATGGCCCAGTCACTTGCTTTGTTTCAAAGCCCACATGCAAAATTTCCTAGTCAGGGCCGGCTCCAGCTTTTTTTGCCGCCCCAAGCGACGAAGCGGGTAAAAAAAAAAAAAAAAGGAAAACCGATCAGCGACACTTCTATGGCAGCTCAATCATGCCTCTTCATTCTTTGGCGGCAATTCAGTGGCAGCTCGAAGAGGAAGAGAGGGACTGAGGGACCTCCTGCTGAATTGCCACCAAAGACTTGGATGTGCCGTCCCTTTCCATTCACCACCCCAAGCACCTGTTTCCTTCACTGGTGCCTGGAGCCGGCCCTGCTCCTGGTGCTAGGGTGGCCACTGATGCATTCCCAGAATACCGGATATTCCAGGACTTCCGGAAATGGCATAAGCCCACTTCTGCCAGCAGGGTATCTGTGAGGTCACACCATATGGAGGATGCCATTTTGAGAAGCGTGCCACTCTGTCTCCCCCAGCATCACCTCATATGTACATTATGTGTGAGGTGATGCTGGTTGGACCAGAGTGGCAAGTTCTTCAAAATAGTGATGACCCCCCTGCTCCCGCCCCACACCCCTTATACAGGACAAAACCATATCAATTTTTTTTCTCAGTACCATACAGGGGACAAACCACCCAAAAAGTTTAAAACTGAATGAATAGCCTCTCTTGGTACCTCAGACTGATTTTTCCCAGTCAGCCAGAGCATCCAGTAGTGTCTACCAAAGAGGGTGCTGTCCTATCATGGCTGCTCTATTGTTTGAAGGGTTAGACCAATTCATTCTTAATGGATTGTAATCATTGGTCTGATGGCTGTGTCTGCCCTCTAGATATGGCAGGAGCATAGCAATCCTGTGGGCCTGAAAGGGTCACATGTCACCCAGTAAGCACCCAGTCCCACCCAAAGTTCACCTGCTGCAGTCCCCTGCCCTGCTTAATGTGTCTGCTGCCAGTGAATGAGGAGGAGATGATTCTGGTACCCTCCTCTGCACAGCTAGAGCCAGGGCTCCTGTCCTATCCCAGCAGTGGACTCTTCCCTTGGTAGATGCACCTGGCTGGGCTTGGGGCAACTCAGAAGAGTTGCTGGTGGGGAAGATGTGGAGCAAGAGCAGGAAGGAGAATAGGTCTAACTCCAGGGACCTGGACAGATCCTACAACCAGCTCATGGGTAAGTCCTGTCAGTGAGTGTGTGTGGGGGAGAAGGTGCAACATCTGCTTAGCAGCAAAATATGGGGTGCAACCAGGCTGGGGCTTCAGTCTCCAACCCCTGGACTTGCCCTGGGAACAGGACAAGGATTCACCCAGTGGCAGTTGCTTCTTACGCATCTCCAGACTCAACAACACAGCCCAGGACACTTCTAGTCTCCATCCCCTGTCTCCCTTCCTCTGCCTCCCAGCCCCGCTCATGATTATGCACTTAGGACAAATACAGAGACCGTCACCTCCCCATAGAGGAGTAGGAAAGTTTGGTATCCAACCTCTTGTACTTGCCCCATCCACCCTAAGTTTGGGTTCACCGAAATTTCTACTTCTACCTATGCCACTGAGGTGAGAGAATTGAAACTGTCTAAGGAGGCCCTTGCTGCCCCAAGCCCCTTTGTTAGTTTAACCTACGAGCTTCAAAATCAAGCACATTAATCACATTTTGGACACAGATAAAAATATATAATTAATATAGACACATATGGTCATATATTGTCCCACTTGGGTAATGAGTTTTAATGTGTGCCATTTGATATGTTCCAAAGTGCAGGGAAAATGGTCTTCAGAGGTATTTCCAAGATTATCCCCAAGACGGATGGCTTATAGCATTATGTGTCTGAATACAACAGCCAGACAACATTTTTTTTATGTTGTTTTGTGACACCTGGCTTGTCCCTAAATTAAAACAAATTCACTATGGGCCTGACCCTTAGCCCTTTAAAGTTGATGGTAAGACTTTAGATCAGGCCTTATGTTTCACAATAAAAAATACAGAACCCTGTCTCCACTAGAATTTTACAGTGAGATAACTAATATGCATTAAGTATCTCCCTATAAAAACATAACTTTATTTGGCAGTGAAATTATTGCCTCCAGAGTTTCTGTTCTGCCTTCTTTCCCTTGCTTCACCGAACCCATTCTTTCCCTTTCTTGAATGTTTTTCCTTCCATCTTTTAATGTCTGTTTGTAGAGTTGGTTGAAAAATGTCCATTGAAGTAGAACTCTGATGAAAAATGGAAACAAAAATTAGAATTTTTGTGTGTTGAACAACTCTTTCCATTTCCATGGCTACAGTCTGTGTTCCATCTTTCCTTCTACCACCATCCATTCTCATTCTTTCTTCCTCTTTTGGGATAGGCTTGGACCCAAACCAGGACTGCAGGATCTGGAAGCTGTGCATTCTCAAATAGACTTTTAGGCCAACTTTTTAAAAACATAGAACTTAAAGTTAAGTTCTTAAATCCATATTTAGGCTCCTGCATGATTTTAAAAACTATAAGCTACCAACCATTCCCATTGAAGTCAAAGGAATTACATTAGCAGAGAATTTGGCTCACAATTTCAAACAGAAAAATATAGTTATAAATTTAATATTTTGTTCCTTCATTTTAACTTTTGATAAAAGTTAATATTTCTTATGCATACTGGTACATCTGGATGCATTTCATCACAACCATCATTAATACTGGAGTGCTTTTGTGTGAAATCTCCATTTGTAACTCAGATAATAAAGTCACCTTTTAATTTTTTATTGCACAAAGGATGTAGAGAAGACTTTTAAAAAAAACCAAACCTGTGGTTGGACTATTTTTTTTTAACCTTCCTAAAATAATGTAATATGTACCAGTCATCATGTCACCACAGCAGCCCTCTGCATACAGGTAGTCTTGCATTCGCAGTGATTGCACTTTACATGTGGATTCAGCACCAAACTGCAGTTGGAAGCCATTTTGTGTTCAGAATAAATTCAGCTTGAATACATTTTTTAGCTCAAAACATTGGCAATTATTGAACCACTGTATATTGCAAATAATTGCAGATAGACTGTGGTTCCACTGTGGACATCAGGTGTAATATGTAGAATTGCAATTTTAATATGGTTTCAGATCAAAAGAACTGCAGGCACTTTCTCTTTTGTTTTCCTTTACAGTAGTCTTTTTTTTTTAAACCTTCTTATTCTTCTATAGTGCTTGTATGGAAGACCAATCTAAAAATAATATTGCATTCAAAATCAATGTTCTTTCACAGATCTTTTCAAATTTTGAATGGCATGTGTACCTAAAATAAATTTAAGCAAATAAATCAATAAATATATATGGAGATTAATAATTATAAAGACATATCT
The DNA here is from genome assembly GCF_016161935.1 of Mauremys reevesii. Lineage (NCBI taxonomy): Eukaryota > Metazoa > Chordata > Testudines > Geoemydidae > Mauremys > Mauremys reevesii. The sequence continues at coordinate 82,619,450 of NC_052627.1, read as the reverse complement.
CTATTATCTAGAAGATCATACATATATACATGTGATTTTTGTGAGACTCTTCATTAAGATTATTTCCTTAGAAAATTAGAAACAATGTGTAGGCATTTACTATATCTCCTGTAAATACATTTGCAGACTTACAGAAATCAAAAGGTTTAGGGAGAGCACCATTCATCAAACAACACAGGAATCCTTGTTCTGCAGTAACACTTTTGTATAAGTTCTGTTGTGCCTAAGAATCACAGTTCTGAGAAATGTGAAATACACAGCTAGTCCATCACAGTATTATTCCACTCATGCAGATGCAACCTGGCCAACTCTACTGGCCTGTGTGGAAAGGTGGAAAAGGGCCAGCCCCCTTCTCGTGTCCCCGTTGGAGTAGTTAAGACCTGCAGGGATATTAGGGAGGAACAGTCCCTACATTTGGGAGAATGCAGAAACTGTAATTGGGCCTGACTGATTTGCATCTTCCTTCTTTGCACATGGCAGCTGGGCACAAGCTGTCCCTATTTGTGAAACTCTCCACAATGGCAAAGCTCATATTCATCTGACTCTGGTAGAATTTCTTCCTTTTTCTTATTAATCTGTGATGAATGATCTTACTTTCTATCCATAGAAAGTTTTCTGAATTGGTTGCTAAGATACATGCATATAATGCAGCATGAAGCAACCACCACCTGCTTAATACACTGAGCAGTCATGATTGTGCAATGTCTACGCTGTGTTTTTAATGATGGTTGCCTATGAAGTGGCAGGTTGATTTTAAAATAGTGTTGTAGCTTTGAAAGCCATTAATGGAGAAAGACCTGTCTATATTTGAGGTCAGACTTGACGATCTAACTCTCCCTTTAAATCTATGAACATTCAAACCTTCCTCTGCAAAGCTCAGTGCCAGACATCACTCTGCTTTCACGAATTGCACCACTGAGCTGCAAGTCAGAGGGTTATCATGCTTTTTGCTGTGGCAACCCTAAGGCAGTGGAAATCACTCCTCATGAACATCAGCCTATCCTTCTTCACTTTAGAACATTCTGAAAACTACTTTTTTGAGGTGTATTTTGATTTTCATCATTGCTGGCCCAAGTATAGGACTCTTTCCACATCACATCTTTTTAAATGATGCTACTTTGTCTGGCTTTATTACATCTCATTCAGTTTATATATTACAATATTTATTGAATGCTTTTCAATATACTGTGTTTTATCTTTTTGTACAGAGGCACGTGTGAAATGAGTTTGCTCTAATTCTAGTGCCCAGTGGTTTTCTGTCTAAAGCTGCTATCTCAGTTGGCACCCTTGTTGGCAGTCACAACAGAAAGAAATAATGAATGGAAACACAGTTTAAATTACCCTCAGACACCGGGAGGTGCTCCTTTTATGGATCAGTGTGGGGAAGCTTGTACATGTTCTGTGGTTGAACGGAGAATTTAAATCAACACAGTACAGTTGATTGGACTTTTCCCAACAGAATTTTCCTCAGGAAAAATTCCCCTTTAAAAATATTTCTGTCAAAAATGTTGTTTGTATGTGAGACATTTTTGTTTTGAAACCTCATTTTAAAATGAAACAAAAAATGTTTTGTTTTAAAAATGTCATTTTGGGTTATCAGAAACAAAAATAAAATGTTTTCCATTTCAGAATGGGTATTTGTAGATTGTTTTTCCTTTTATTTTTCCTCTTTTTTACACCCCACTGTCATCCTGAAAAAAATATTTTGTTTCAAATACAGTTTTAAGATTCCCATTTAGCAAATAAAACAAATCACCTAAGTTGACAGCTTCCCTTGAGTAATGTGTCTTTTGAAAAAAATCACATTTTCACACAGAATTCTTTATTTCAGTAGAAAATGTTCCACATGCTCTATTCCATGGCAGCATGCCCAGTGCAGGAATCAAGGATGGGACCTTTATTGATCACAAAATATACATGAAACATTTTTTTAAACTTGTTTGTGTAGCAAAGTTCTGTTGTGGGAAGGACTAGAGAAGGTTTATACACAATTATGATTATTAATAATCAAAATTAATTATATAATTCACCAAGTCTCTTCACCTTATTCTATTCCTTTGCACCTTCATAATTTCCATCAGAGGTAAACAGTTTGGTAGTACTATGCAATCATAAAATAATTTTAACTCACTTGTGGACACTGAAGATTTTTAACTGTTACCCAGTGTTGGTTTCTCCATTGATCCAGATTACATTCATGTGAACGTTTACCTCTATGTCACTACTATACTATATATGAAAGGCCCTTTGTTTTTGTTTTTTATTATGTTTAAAATTTCCAGGAATTTATTAGTGATTTTAAAAAAATGGTGAAAATTGGTGCAAAATTTACATAACAGACTTCTGGGATTAATAATGGGAGATGAGGAGGAAAGAAAAAAGCAACAAATAGAGTAAAATTAAGATTATTAAAGTAAAACCAGTTTAATGCTGTGGTTTGTATAATGAACCATGCATTAACATTACATACACATATTCATACTCATGAGTGTATACACCTTCTACTACATTGCCTTATCCTAAAAAAGCCTCACATTTGCACTTAAACTAATTTATTATTAACATAAACACATCAACCTAATATAATTAATTGGATTTGCTTAACATAATCAGTATTTTCATGTATTTTAGTGGTCTAAAATTCAAGTGAATATCGGTAAACAAAAATAGGTTTTGTGAAACTAGGGAATTTTTCAGTAAAAATCAGTAAAAAGAAAAAATGAATGGCCTTAATGTAGAATACAAAGTTAAAGATATAGGACACTGGATTCCATGACAATTTTCTATAATAGCGCTGGGTTGGGGCCTTAGGCCCCAGTCCTTCAAACACTTACACACATGGATACTCCTACTGATTTGAGTGATACCTGCATGTAAATATCTTCAGAACCTGCCCCTTATTCTTTAGTGTTATGCATTGTTAGTATCAGCACTTAAATCATGATGATCAGATGTTAATTTTGTGTTAATCTGCCTTTGATTAGTAGAAGAAATTAAAATGAATACACTGAAACAATGTATTTTTCTTTTTTCTTTAAATTATACTAAATTCTTTTAGGAGGGGAAAAAAAAACAATTAAGAGCAAGTTAGGCCTGCATTTCAACTAATGCATTGCATGGAAAATTACACTGCTGAACAAGGAAATATTTGATTTATCAATTTAATAATCATGCAGCAGCATTCAAGGATTAGATTTCCTTCAAGCGACAATTGTAATTGAGTAGCCATTTTGAAAAATAACATCTGAAGACCTAATAGAAAACAATACAACAAAGTAAATTGAGATATAAATTCACTTTATATGAACCAGTAACTACAGATGTACAAAACTATCCAAATGTGATATGGATTGTTGGCAAATTAAAGTGGCTGCCTCTTTATAGATACTGCGTGTAGTAAAGTCAATTATTGCTGTACAGGCATATTTATATATGTTTGTTGATGCGTTACTGATAGGCAATATTTCTTTGGCATCATGATGGTGCTGTACACAACCTGGATCAGTACAGATTAGATAAATGTGATACACTTTAATGTGTTTACACTTATTAGAAGTACGAGTAAAGAATAAGCAAAGGAAAACCAATGACAGAGAAACATACTAAGAATCAAGAATGTAACTCTGTGGAGAGAGCATATTTTAAAAATGAGCCTTTACAAGACAATCCATGGTAGTTTTATACTCAAACCAAAATGACATTAGATATGATCATGGTTACTTTCCAATTAAGATTAAAAACAAATATCTTTATGATTTAATTTAGGTTGAGTTTATTCTGACACGCAAAAGCTTGATCAGAGAATCCATCTGTGTGACTCTTAAAATTAAAAAAAAAAACAATGAGGAGTACTTGTGGCACCTTAGAGACTGAGGGCTTGGCTACACTTGTGAGTTACAGCACAATAAAAGAGCCCTGTGAGCCCTAGCTCACTCCCCGTCCACACTGGCAAGGCACGTAGAGCACTCTGTCTCCACAGCTACAGCATTTCTGGTACTTCACCTCAGGGAGAGGAATAATGCTTGCTGCACCTTGGCTACAATGCATGGGCATCAGTGTGAACAAGGTGTTGGGTTACTGGGCTCTGATCAGCCTCCGGAAACGTCCCATAATCCACTTAAGTCAAGTGGCCACTCTTGTCATTATTTTGAACTCCTGTAGGAATGCAGAAATGCTCTTTCAAAGCTCCGTTTCTGACAGCTGGCATGCAAGCCATTAGTGTGGAATGCTGTGTGTGAGAGAGAGAAGCGGGGGGCGGGGCACTAGGGGGGATCTGCTGCTGTCTGAACTTACAAGACAGCATGCTGACATGCTCTCAGACACCCAAAACTCCCCTCACATACACACAACACACTCCCTGTCACACTTCATCCCACCCCACCCCAGTTGAAAAGCACTTTGCAGTCACTTGCATGCTGGGATAGCTGCCCATAATGCACTACTCCCAATGCCGCTGCAAGTGTGGACAGACTGCAGCGCTTTCTCTACTGTATTCTCTGAAAGCAGGTTTAACTCACAGAACTCTACATCTGCAAGTGTAGCCATGCCCTAACAAATGTATTTGGGCATAAGCTTTTGTGGGCTAAAACCCACTTCATCAGATGCATGGAGTGGAAAATATAGTAGCAGGGCCGGCTCCAGGGGTTTTGCCGCCCCAAGCAGCCAAAAAAAAAAAAAAAAAAAAGCTGTGATCACGATCGGTGGCAATTCAGCAGGAGGTCCTTCGCTCCGAGAGGGAGCGAGGGACCCTCCGCTGAATTGCCGCCGAATTCCTGGACATGACGCCCTTCTCTGGAGTGGCCGCCCCAAGCACCTGCTTGCTAAGCTGGTGCCTGGAGTCGGCCCTGTCTAGTACGCATATATATATATATATATATATATATATATATATATATATATATATATATATTTGCACACTGGACACCATCAGATTAGACTGGGAGTGGATGGCTCACTACAAAAACTAAAAACGAATTTTCCCCTGCACATTTAATCCCTACTGTTACTCACACCTTCTTGTCAACTGTTTGAAATGGGCCACCCTGATTACCACTACAAAAGTGATTTTTCCTCCTGTTGATAATAGCCCATTTCCATTTTAATTGAATTGTCTTGTTAAACCTGACCGCACTTGGTAAGGCAACTCCCATAAAAACAACGAGGAGTACTTGTGGCACCCTAGAGACTAACAAATTTATTTGCACCTAAGCTGTGTTATATGCCATCATGTGCCAGCAGTGACCCTTTGCCATGTACATTGGCCAAACTGGACAGACTCTATGCAAAAGAATAAATGGACACAAATATTAAAATATGGGAGTTGCCTTACCAAGTGCGGTCAGGTTTAACAAGACAATTCAATTAAAATGGAAATGGGCTACTATCAACAGGAGGAAAAATCACTTTTGTAGTGGTAATCAGGGTGGCCCATTTCAAACAGTTGACAAGAAGGTGTGAGTAACAGTAGGGATTAAATGTGCAGGGGAAAATTCGTTTTTAGTTTTTGTAGTGAGCCATCCACTCCCAGTCTAATCTGATGGTGTCCAGTGTGCAAATTAATTCCAGTTCTGCAGTTTCTCATTGGAGACTGTTTTGGAAGTTTTTTTGTTGGAGAATTGCCACTTTTAGGTCTGTTATTGAGTGTCCAGGGAGGTTGAAGTGTTCTCCTACTGGTTTTTGAATGTTATAATTCTTGACGTCTGATTTGTGTCCATTTATTCTTTTGCATAGAGTCTGTCCAGTTTGGCCAATGTACATGGCAAAGGGTCACTGCTGGCACATGATGGCATATAACACAGCTTAGGTGCAAATAAATTTGTTAGTCTCTAGGGTGCCACAAGTACTCCTCGTTGTTTTTTTTCCTGATACACGGCTACCACTCTGAAACCTGAAACCATCTTAAAATTAACTTTCTCCTCTTAGAAGATATACACATTATATAAAATTAATTTTACAAGATTAGAGCTGATTGAAAAATGGGAATACTGTTTGCAAAGATTTTCATGGAAAATTTGTCCTTTATTTTACTTAGAAAAATTATTTTGTTTGACCCCTCCAGTCATGGTACATTGATAAATTTGACAATCACCCAGTTTGGTATAAATTAGGGCTAAAAATAGTTCTGGAGGGTGGTATTCCTCCTTACCCTCAACACTGGACCATATAAAAGAGTTTTTCAAGTGGTCCTATTTCATATATGTATAAGTCCATCATCACAGCTGTGAAATAACAAGAGCACCGATGATTGTTTAGCTGATCTATAGTTTAGACATCATCTGAAATTTTCTGCAACCAGGTTTAGCATTTACTTTCTGACACAAATTGACAATGTCCTTGTGAAATTGAGGTAGTGTCTAAAATAATGCCTACATACTTGAAGGCTATTATCTCAGGTGAGCATTTTTTGGCAGTAATTACACGCTTGCATTTAATAGTTTGTAGTTTGTGAATAGACCAAAAGTGCCTGCAATTAGTTTTAGCTTTCACAAAGTGATGATTCTTATCTGACCTATCAGTCCTTGTCCTCAAAGAAAACCTGCACAACACTTAAATTCATAACTTTGTTAGACACTAAAAATCATAGACTAGATGGGGACACTGTATTTATGGCTTACTACAACAATCTATAACCCACTAACAACCCGACCGCTCCAGCTGCTTTTTCCCCTTCTCTCCTTTCATTTCCTCACTATGACTGGAAGGGTGTTAATGGGCCACTTCACCTTGAATAGTTCCTTGAAATGTGTTAATGACGTATGCTAAGCATTTTGTTCCAATTTGTGAAACTCTGAGAGCTTCTCTACACTACAAAATTAGTTCCACTTCGGGTATGGCTACACTTGAGAGTTGCAGCGCTGGGAGTTACAGCACTGGTCGTCCAGCTGTGCAGGGACAGCGCTGGTGTGTGGCCACACTCACAGCTACCAGTGCTGGTGTGTGGCCACATTTGCAGCATTTGCAGCGCTGTTGGGAGTGATGCATTATGGGCAGCTATCCCAGCGTTCAAGCGGCAGCAACGTGCTTTTCAAAAGAGGGGGGTAGAGTGGGGTGGAGTGTAGTGTGACAGGGAGCAGAGGAGAGAGAGAGAGTGGATTTTTGGAGCCGACCCTGTGAATCAGCTCCCTGCTTTTGCAAAATCAGAAACTTTTTCCGACCCCTTAGTGTTAACTGCAAACAGCCTGCAGACCAGATAAGCAGCTGCCAACTCCCTTTCTCGCTGCTGTTTCTCTCCTCAAGCAAAAAGCAAACACTCAACCCCTGTGAATCAGGCAGGCAGGGGGGATATCTCATTTGATTGTTCACAGATTGATCATAGCAAACAGGAGCTGTGTTTGTTTTTTTAGATAAGCGGCTCCCGGAGTGGAGCCCCGTGTTCACAACAAAACAAAGAGAGGCTGCATAACAAAACAAAGGGGTTAAAAGCATTTTGGGATATCTCCTAATACCCTGGAGGCCAATAGCAGCGCTGGTGTGTGGCCACACTTTACGACCAGTGCTGGATCACCAGCGCTGCAATGCTTATTCCCCAGGCAGACCCAGGTGTACGGCCAGCGCTGCAGCCAGGGAGTTGCAGCGCTGGATGTGCCCTGCAGGTGTGGACACTTACTAATTGCAGCGCTGGAAAGCCTCCACCAGCGCTGCAAATCTCAAGTGTAGCCATACCCTTAGTTTAGGTCATCCTACAGCCACTGCAGTAATTCCATCAGCTGTTGGTATCTACACTGCACTCCTGTTGGTGGTGTTCGTCCTCACCAGGAGCGCTCGCACCAACTCAAGTGGGCATTGTGGGGCACTTATATCTGTGTGGGGCATTGACAGCCATGCAGCTGGAACCCCTTCCTCCCCCTAGGGTGACCAGATGTCCCGATTTTATAGAGACAGTCCCAATTTTTGGATCTTTTTCTTATGTAGGATCCTATTACCCCCCACCCCCTGTCTCGATTTTTCACACTTGCTGTCTGGTCACCCTACCTCCCCCTAGGGTGGAAGCCCAAGCTGTCAATAGCCCCCACAATTCACCTTTCAAGATCCACAGATCCTAGGCTTGCCTATCACAACATGTGATTGAAACAACTAGGTGATTGAAACCAGAGAATCACTATGATCTTGAATGAATTTACACAGAAAAATGATAAAGAAAAAAAGACCTTGAGCTAAAGAAGTAACAATGTAAACCATGAAGAGTAACTGGGGTATTGTGGCAGGGCTAACAATAAAAATAGGAGATATACCAATCTCTAGAACTGGAAGGGACCTTGAAAGGTCATTGAGTCCAGTCCCCTGCCTTCACTAGCAGGACCAATTTTTGCCCCAGATCCCTAAATGGCCCCATTAAGGATTGAGCTCACAATGCTGGGTTTAGTAGGCCAATACTCAAACCACTGAGCTATCCCTCCCCCCTATACAGTTTGAACAGGGTCCATTTTAGAAGACATGTAGGGATGTTCCACCCCTGCTAGCTTACCAAAAACCTTAGTTTGATGCATACATTTGGTAGAAGATACAAAGGACTGGATGCAAGGAAGCAACAGCATTAAATATTCTGAGAAGTGGTAATTCAGTGTTCCCTCAAGCAAACATCTGCTGTTGATGTGATAGATATGATCTGATGCAAGTAACAACTTTGGATGACATACAATCTTCTCTGAACTTATTCAGTGCATAAACCATCATCATTAACTGTGTAAAAGGATTTCTTTATATCCTCCAAAATAACATAGGACAGTATCATATAAATGTCAAAGTAAATTCCAGCAAGACATTTCCTGTATGGGAATTACAAGAGGTTTATGAGATATATTCTCTGTTTGATGCATGTGTGTCCTTCTGTTAATGGTAATAGGAGCTCTGAGCATGCATCAATGGCAATATATACCCCCTGGGTCTACTGCAATGATTCTACACAGGCAAAATTCTCACTGATGTCAGTTCTCTTTTCCATGAGATTATTTATCAGAAGACACATCTTGCTTGCATTACTCATGTGACTAATTCCCCTGGGGACTAATGTGAGCATGATCTTGCCCTGGGTGATTTGATAAAAAGGTAGCATATTTCAGGCAGGCAGGCAGGCAGGCAGGCAGGCAAGTTTTTCCAAAATATTTTTCTATAAAACAAAAAGTATAAGGAGGAGGATCATTGTTTAAATCTGTGGCTAAACCACTGTTATGAGCTGATATAACATTGTAACCTTATTGATTGATTGGTGATTGATTAATTAATATTGATTAATATCTTAGATCACAGTAATCAATAAAGTTTCACACTCCTGAGGGTTACAGCATCAGGAATATTATTATCAGTATCATTAGAATGAGAGACCCTACAAACACAAGGAAACAATTGCAATTTATCACAAGTCCCTTTATTAACAAATCCACTAAACAGATAAACAATCCCACAAGCATTGAAATACCATAGCAGATAAAGGGATAGTGCAAAGTGTTTAGTCCTGTGACTGTCATCTCTCAGATCTCCTGCTGGGAGATACTAGAATGTCAGTTATTATCTTCTTCTTCCTCATCGTCATCTTCCTCATCATCATCCCCCCTGTGGCTGTCATCCTGGCATCTCCCCCTGAGTTTCCCCTCCTCCACAGCACACAGGCTGGGCACCATCTTTTTAGCCTGAGTTATGCGCAAGCCTGCTAAGGCTCATATGTATGCATAAGGGTTCCATCCCCTTTTTCCTTATCCATACTTCCATATCCCACTAATTTAGGGGTGCCCCATTTCTCATTGGCTATCCCCTTATTTCCCCTTATTCTTATTAACATCTACATCAATGCATTGCTATAGTAACCTGAGGTTATTACAGGATTCCCCAAAATGTTACTAATATCTTGCAGTATTAACTGGAAGATTGCAGCATATTTTCAAGTCTATTGCTGCATAATTTCCAGAACACCAGCACATAACACATCTTTTACTGTAATCTTTCACTTCACTGGTACAAGGTTATCATTTGGTCAGCTAGTTATGCCAACCTTTTTCGGGACTTTTGTAGCTAAGCTGGGTATCTTAGAGGCATGAGGCCTGTAGACCCTGTGTTACAACATTAACACATACTTACATTTTACCTCTGTATATCCTAATTATACTTAATATCTTTTATTCTCCAATATTTACCACTTTCCTTGTCACAGAACATACTCTTTAGTTAAATAATTGATTATAATATACCAGTGGTTTGACTGTTGAGCCTTAGAAATTTCTTGTAATTTTTCTTTGCTCTATAACTAGAAATAATGGCATTAATATAAATCAAGAAAAAAGAAACTGAAGATCAAGATAAATTGCCATTAAGTTCTGTTAGGCCATAGGACTGTCTCCAATGGAAGCCTGCTGTTTGGGTCATTTTAAACCAGACTGGACAAAGCACCAGAAAATATATTCTTGGAGAAAATCTTGCATTGATATGGGGTTGGACAATATGGTCTAAAAATATCCCTACCTCTGCATTTTTTGAGGAATGAATTAAAGCCTCTGCTACCTGTTTTATTCTATAAACTAACAAGACAAATAACATAATTCTGGGCTCCACTAACCTCAGCATAACAAACAAATATTAAATAGATGAAAGATGATCTTAGGTCTGGGTGATGTTAGAAATCACAGTGTAAATAGTGTGGCAATGGCTGCTTGTAAACCTACTGTGCACACTACGATGAATATAGGGAGATAATGAATGGAGAAAAAGCAAAACAGAATTACCAGAACTTAGAATGTCAGCCAAAAAATTCCTAGCTAACCTTCCTGCATAATACTGGGCTATTGTACAGGGACAAAGTTCCCTTGATGGGAATATTTCCATTTTAGGCACTATCCATTCAGTGATGGTGTTAGCAAGCAGGGCAATTGCCCGAGGCCCCACACCACAGGGAGCACCACCCAGCAGGGCTCAGGCTTCAGCTTCAGAAGCATTGCAGAAATTCAATGTGTGAGCAGGTAAGGGAGGTGGGCTGGGAGCCCACTCCTTAGTTTCTGCCCTGGGCTCCAGTATGTTTAACACCACCCCTGCATCTATTATCTGGGGCTTATCTTAAAAATCAGTTACATACAAAAGTAGATTAGTAATGTTCTTCTAGTCCATCTTGGAAAATTGGGGATATTTCATCCCCCTGATTCTCTGTTTTTTCTCTATTGAGATGATATTTACAAGCATCCTGCTGACATTTTGTTTAAAGAATCCTGATCCATTCCAAACATATAGGTAAATGGCCTTCTACTGATATCTAATGAAGTAACATGAGGTGGACTGTCTTTTGGGAATAAAGACGTTAGCATTTTTTAGTTCTTTTGTATCTATATGGTTACACAATGATTGAAGAAATGCTTGGGTTTAGATTTCTGTGCATTTATCTTTTAAAAGAGACAACAATGTTTTATAAATCATTTTGAGTATATTTTCAAAGTTACTAAATCCTTGCACAACACAGAAATTCACCTCCATTATCTATTGCAAAGTCACAAATAGCAACTTCTAAGTGACTCAGCCGTTTGAGGGAAAATACTTACTTTCTACCTCAGATTATTTTTGCATTTGACAAGCATATAATTCTATAGTAAAACATGGGTCTTGACACTCTTCCTAAGTAAATACTCTGGGTCAGTTCAGCAGCTATTGCTGTGAAGCACACAGCCCAGGAATAGTGGGGCAGGGGAGGTTGTTGGTGGTGCAAAGGCGGCACAAAGTTTGCCTTTTAATTCACCTAGTTCTGGGGGTGGTCTCCTGATGTAAGTTAGAACAGCCCCAAAGCTTCTCTACGTTATTCTTGCTGTCAATTACTCAAAGGGGCTGAAAGTAACCATAGAGATGCCCAGTCATCCTTCTTTGCCCCATCCACAGCCTGCATCTAGTAATGCGAATGGCTGTGACAAAGGAAAGATTACACCATCTCAGTCCTCTACATGGGGCTGATCATCCTGGTAGGATAGTATTGGTCGATTTTTCTGTATATGGGAGTGGCTAATGAGGACTTAGTCGAGTGCTCCCCTGTACTAAGTGAATTTAGTACTTTGGAAAGGTGACAAATTGACAATACTAGAACGTGAAAACTTTTATTTGTCCACAAATATAGCCATTGGCTGAGTGTCAGCACTGCACACTTCCCTACCTTGTCAGGTCCATGTGCTTCATGCCTATTCCTTAGTGACCCTCTATCATTATAACTAAGGGACAACTGCTAGGTGATGACAAGGCAGTTTAGCCTCTAGGTCCATTTAGTCTGGAGCCACAGTACTGCCAACAAAGTTGCTAATCATAGTTCAATCCAACCATTTTATAAAACCATCAAAATCAATGGGAGTTATGCCCTGGACTCCAATAGGAAGTGGATCTGGCCCCTTGTGTGAGAGATATATTTTTGATTTCAGGAGTGCATATTCTGATATTTATAAACTGACATTAAAAAGGGCAAAAATTAAGTCGAGCTATTGTTCAGCGAGCTATTTTATGAGATTTTTAATTGTAGAAATGTGTAAGAAACTCTGGTTTACTTTTCCTTGTAATTTGTTACATTTTGAATAATCCTGTGGGTAGTGAATTGATTTAATTTCGAGATCTGGAACTCAGGGTTAAATGTGCACAATTAAACACCTTCAAAACAGTAACTCAGTTTTACATCATTATAGTTAATTAATCAGATGGTGTTATTTTTTGACACTGATGTCCTCTCCTATGCAAAAACAATAAAATTTCTGGAGCGTTTCCATTCAAATTTAATAATTTACATCTTGGGTCCACCTGGTATCCCAGCTCCTCTCACCAAGAGAAGCTAATTTTCTTGCTTATCAGTCAGGTACATTTTTTTACACAAATAATTTATTATTCATTATTTGGAATTCATTAAATGCCAACAAAGACTGATTGGCATTAAATATGTATTTTGGAGCCCACTCCTGCAACTGATGGTAAGCCTCCATCCCTTGGTTCAAAAATATGATTGTTATCTCGTGGCATCAAATGAAACATTCAGAGAGTTTTTATTGTTCATGTTAAGCCAGGCTGTAGCTGACTTTGCTGTTTCTATCATCAAACTCGGTTAACAAATCATACCATTGTTTAAAAAATGCAAGATAAAGCCTGCCTCACTATCTCGTGTTCTTCACTAAAGCATTGTAATAAGCAGGAATAAAGTCATTATACTATGCAAAGATATGAAACATTTTAACAAGTGAGTTCTATTGAAACTGCTGATTATATTTGTTTGCAGGGGTGAAGGTCATCTGGAATTTCTGTAAACAAGCACAGAAAGGCTAGCTACTGTGCCTGGAAAAGGCATCCAGTCTTCCCTGTTTGTTTAATTTCTCTATATTTCATATGGGGAGAGGGGAATAAAATAAGTATTGTAGGTGAGAGAAAGAGCACAAACTTTTCTACTTTAAAATAATGTTGTGATGAAAATAATGGAATAGCGTTGTGCTCCCATATTTGCAGTATATGGATGCACAAACAATAAAGCCCTGAAAGAGAAAGCAGGCTATGAAGTTGTAGGCGAGTAAAAGAGGAGATCTGAAATTAACAGTAGGCAAGAATACAAACAGTCTAGTGGAACAACTGATGCTTGGGGAGACTGGAAACATGCAGCAGTGTGGATGGAGAAAAGGTCATTAATAGAGTCAGAGCCTCAGATTTGATCATGAGCACAGTGGTCCCCTCCCAGTAAACAACAGTGTGTTTGGGGAAGGAGATTCTTCTATCTGATTCTCCTCTTCACTCACCCCTCTGACAGGAGAGTTTTGAGGCTTCGCAAAGTCGGGAATAGACATATGGCTGGATCTGTTTACACCATTTTTGACCATTGCATCATTATTTGTTATAGGGTAACCATGTGTCAAATATCTAGAGTACTGTATCTTGGCTTGAATGCTAACATGATTTAGTTTTTATATGGTAGAACTACTCTTTCCACATGAACCCAGTTAATTTATTGCCTCTTTTGGTGGTTTCTTGGCTATTGCGCCACATCCCCTAGTGAACAATCAGTTTTCTTGTTATGATCCTTGTTTCCACAACTCCATCCCAACAGAAATGACTCATTAGCTAAAACTTTTTCTTTTCTCTCTTTCTTTTATTAAAAAAAAAAGTTTCAGTTTTATCTGAAGGTTCCAATTTTTTCAAAAATTCCAAATCACGAAGTTCCAAAAAGTTATTTATAGAAATCATAAACCCATTTGCCCCTTGGTGTTGTTGCAGTAGCACCTGTGGGACCGTAATCTAGGATCAAAGTTTATTGGACTATGTCTCCAGAAACAAGAAATAAGAGACCCTCCTTCAGAGACTTCAGAACCTAGGTTTATGACAAGACACAACTAGTGGATAACACCTGGAAACTCTGTGGCCTGAAGCCCCTGGAAAGTAGGGAGCTCACTATTGACACCTGTTGTGAACAGTGAGATGAGCACCCTGAGTTGCTTGAGGACTCCAAATGGACAGTAGCTCCATAGGGTAGGGAGTTCTCTGCTGGCATCTATTGGTGAGCAAGGGGAAATGGCTGAATGGCCCAGACCTCATTTGTATTTCTGTTATATGATAGTGTGGGGCATTTTGATCAAACCTCAGTTAAGTTTTAGGTCTGGGGATAATAAAAAATTCCTCTAAATGCTATAGGACTTGGAGACCTCTACATTCAGGTGTTGCTTGATGAGAGAATACATTGTCTGTGGAGGAAGGAATAAACCTGAATGTAGCACTGTCCTAGTGTACACTGACAGACCCCGGTCATCGGCAGACAGGATTGAACCTTGGGCTCTGGAGCTTAGTGCATGAGTCTCTACCACATAAGCTAAAAGCCCAACTGCCTGTTAGCTAAGGTTGTAGAGCAGACTCATTTTACTCTCTCTAAGTGGTCTTGTTGCCACTAGATGGGACAGAACACCACACCCAAAAGGTGTGTGGGTTACAATAGCTCTCTGTTTTTCAGGCACAGAAACAATATTGATATAACTATGTATGTTAGGTGGGCTGCATTGCTTTAACTATACTGGTATAGCATAATGCTATGCAGATATGGTTAAAATGGCACAATTTTCTAGTTTCGACAAGCCCCTAGTGACATGACAGCTCAGAATCTTGCACTTCCTCCTGCCCTGAAAAATCACAATTTTGTTTACTTGAGCTTTAGATTTTAGACTGCTCTTGGAAGGGACTATCTTTCTTTGGATCTCTAAGCACATTTAATAATAAATGCTATTATTGTTCACCCTTCTGTTATAAATATAATGTTTTGTTTTTCTCTTTGATGGGAGGGAAAAGCCAATGTTCCTGAGATTCCAGAAGCTCAACAAAACATTAAAAAAAAGGAAGAAAACACATGTGGAATTGCTGGAGTATGTTGGTATAGGAAAGTTAGCCTTCAGGACTATTGATCCTTCTCCTGATCTTCAACCTACTAACTGGCCTAAGCAATTTATAATCAGGATTTAGGGAATAGCCTATTCTTCTAGGAAAAGTTAAGACACTCAAGAAATCAATAATGAATCATCATTATAGCTGTAATGCAAGCAGGAGTACACAAAGTGAAGGATTGTCTTAAAACAGGTTTGATAATAAGGTTGAGGCCTACTAGTTAGCAAAAGGTTTGAATAGTTAGCATGAGTGATTATAAGATTTAACAATATGTATCTTGTAATAAACAGTCTGGGTGTAAAATAGCATATTTGAAACTGCTCTGGTGTGTCAAAACCATTGTGAAATTCATTGACCCAATTTGACCACACAAATATCTGAAACCCTAAGACTGTTCCCCTGGGATACCAAACATGGGCAGGGGCTGAGACTTAATCAGATATAGTCCCAGACATGTACGGGTATAAGGGAACGAGGTGTACACCAAACCCTTAATTGGGAATTTGGGATGGTTGGATAGTGGAAACCTTATCACTAAGCCCAGAGGAGAGGGACTCCCTCTTCAATCCTCATTGCAGGTGTACCCCATAAAGTTTGTGATTATACATAATGCAGGTTATTCTCTTATACCTTAAAAGTGTTGTGCTTATGCTTATACTAATCTGGAATTTAATAAAATCTCTGAAACAATTTTTAAGTAGCCATCTAAGAGACCAAACCAGGTATCAGTAATTTGGGTATTTTGCACCCCAACTAACTAAATGACTAAATTTCCAGAGTAGGAAAGTCAATAAGAGGGGCAGAAGTAGGGCCATTCCTGACTACTTTACTGGGGGTGCAGTGAGTAAGACGCAGAAATAAGTTTTGGAGTCACTTGTGTGGCTGTGGTGGAGGAGAGACTTGGTGAGGGAGGGGAAATGATTCACGAGTTTGTGTCCCCATATCAACTACCACAGCCTTTTTTGTGGGGAGGAGAAGGGAAGTGATGGGAAGCAGGGATTACTTCATTGTCTGTGCTAGCAAATTTTTGACTATGTTTAATAAAAATGCTGTAGATTCTATTATTTTGAGACTGTCACCATGGAAAACAGTGCATGGCACATTCCTTGTAGGGTCACATGGCACAGTTCAGGGAAGTTGCACCTGTTTTTTTCTCCCTCCTGGCTCACCAAGGGCACCCAGTTTAGGCTTCCAGGTCTTCAGCTGTCAGCCCTCTTGGGCAGAAACTTGTCTCTCTCCCTTCTGACCAGGGTCATTTTTTTTTAGATTATCCATTTCCTTATCTACACAGTGTGATATCCCCAACAAGCCAGACTGCCTAAAAAGGCCAGCATCTGTGCTTTGCTTTCTTTCTGAGGGCTGTGAACAGCTGTAATTGTCAGTAGTCTCAAGTTACCATGCAAGTACATTTATTCTTAAGGTGGAAGCATGACAGAGGAAAATATATGAAAAGCAAGCAAACAAACAAACAAACAAACAAAAAACTATCCACATGCTAGAAAGCTTACCAGAGGTCACCCCAACTCCAGCCTCTGACTCTGATAGGTGTCAGTATGTCAAAACCCACATTTGGGTTTTCACCTGGTTACAAGTTCATAACTGTCTCAGAGTCAGAAGCAGAACAACCAGCCATGCAGTTCATCCTGGTCTTTATATAGATTGGTCCTTTCATGTGTATTGTCCCAAAAGTCCATTCTTGTCTGGCACATTGTTCAATATAGTCCTTGGATCTTCCAGAGCTCACATCACATCCTCCCCCTAGAAAGCTTGCATATGATCCTAGCTCACAAAAATACATACACTTTGCATTTAGTACAATGGATCAAAAGATAATTAAATTTAATTCAATAAGGTTTTCAAGGATATTGCACGAAATTGTCCTATCTGTCACAATATGTGTCCCCCACTGCTTAGCAAGCCAAGCAAGAGCCAATGCCAGATAAGACCAGGAACATGATGTATTTTCCTGAATATACTTTTAGTGATCATCTCTCAGTATCTCCAGAGACTGCTGAATGGCCCCATAAAGCTCCAAGAGGTGTCTTGTCTTGTGTGTGTAAGTGGGAATTGGCTGTTGGAGCAGGGGGCTCTGGTTGGCTCTGTGGGGGAGCGCTTTCCTCCTGGCATAGATTTATTCAGATTAGATTAATGGGTTGATGATGATCAGATGTTATGCTGATGAGGCCAATGCAAATACAGATCTAGACTGATGAGGCAGGGGAATAAGAAGGTGACTAAAATGAGAATCCTTGATCCCTCTTATAAAGCAGGTGATGATGGTATTAGGATGGGACAATTGCAGTCAGCTGGAGGGGCTGATGGTGATATGCCAGGATGGTGATATTCTCCTCTTCTGATACCTGAGTATCAGGAGGATTTGCCATTGGCCAGCTTTCCCTAGTGATATAGATGGACCAGAAGTTCTACTTGTGAAATCAGGACACAAGCAGTACTGATCAGTCACACTTCCCATGCAGACCCCTCAGGAACTGACAACAATGGTGTTGTAAGTGGTCTCCTTGAATTAATGTAGCAGCAAAATGCAACACGGGGTCTGGAGAAAGGAGACATGGGAAGATATCCTTGTGGGGAACAGTGAAGCACACAAGAGGCAGGAGAGAGAGAAACCTTGGGTGAGTGAGAATTGGTGTACAATGCACAGTGCACCGTGAAAGGTTCAGTAACAATTTGCTGCCTGATACACACCTGGCAGGGTGTCCAGTTTAACAGTTCCTGTCACAATGTACGTGAATATGCCTTGCAAAAATTTATTCTGAGAATTCAGCACAGGATCTGCACCAGATGACCTTGATACGCTGACTTTGTGTTCTTATGATGGGGTGTGTAAACCCCACACTAGAATGAAAGGGTTAAGGAGCAGTCTCCATCCTCCCTCTTCTATCTACCCTCTCTACCCCCAACCCCCCGCAGCTCAGAAGAGGGCAGACAGGGCGGAGGATACCCCTACACAGAGAGATCCTGAACAAGGGCGGCATGGAAGACCTCAGAGCAAGTTTAACAGCTGAGCCTAGATTAGCTGAAATTTCAGGGGGGAGATGGGTGTATGGGTGGGTTGATTTTTTTGGATGGTGGTAATTTGTGTGTAGGATCTTGTTGTTTTTTGTTTTTGTTTGCTAGGTTATGCTATGCTCTGAGACTTTGGGGGAAGTCAAATGGTAGGAAATGGCCCACGGATGCAGCGTAGGGGCACTCAATATTGTTGCCTCTCATGGGGCCCCCAGGTGGAATGGGCTCCCCTACCAACTGTGCTCTGATGTTTGGCTGCATGTGTGTGTCCTTTCTGCATGCTGTACTGACTCTGGCCTGATAGTCCATACAGCAGGCTCCAGCCAGACTTCCCAATAAATCTACAGACTCGGTTCATAATGTCCTGGCTCTGTGGTTACAGGTACGCTAACACATGTATCCCCGTTAATGGTGGGACTTTCCATTATCCCCTAGGCCAGCCAAAGACACTCCCTCTGAGATACATCTTTATACACAGATACAAACAAGTTACGTATTGCCACTCTGAGGTATTTTGGTGCCCCCCTGATGTATTTGGGTGCCACCCATTACCTCGTACATGTTGGTTCGATCAAAACATCTCTATCTATCATGTTGTCATCCTGACCTTATATTTAGGATGAGTCAGTGTGTTCCTGTTATCTTTGGGGAATGTGCTGGTAGCAAGGTGCTCTGGTACCACCTTTCTGGAATGTGTTTGCGTATATATTCTTATGCCTAGCACTACTTAGGAATGTGTGTTTCTGCAATATCAGCCCTGTTCTTTCCAAATTCTGTGAGCAGGGCCTGCCTCTTGTTCACAACTTAACTTTGCTTTGTATTAGCAAGTTTTGACCACTACTTTAGCCCAGGTCTCAGGCCTCATACCAGGCCTCTGATACAAGGGCTTATGTTTCAGGCCCTCTTCCTACTACACCAACCACCCTTATGGCAGCAGGGGCATAACACTCCCTTCCAAACCTCCTCTTGCAAGTAAGGAGAGGATAAAGACTCTGAGAGCCTTGGAGTGAGCCATCTGTAGGGAACAGAAGGTAGGTTGAAGGCCCTTCCTGTTGTGAGGGTGTGAAACTCTATATATTTCTCTGATTTCTGCTATCCTGGAAGAAACAAACTAAATTGGTGACCCAGTCAAAGAGTCAAGTCATCACCCACCAAAAGGTAGGACTTCACAGTAGTGGAGAGTAGTTGCTGGTGAGAAGCACTGGAGAAGGGGGAAAGTGGAGACCCAGCTACCTCACTACTAGGCAATGCCACCAGTAACCCAGCCTCCCATCACAGTTCTCTTTACAGAGGCTGTAGAGTTGGCTCAACTGACTGGGGATTTTCCCTTATAGCCACGAGGTATAGAGACAACTATGCCAACTTCTTCCACCACACTGGTGTAGGGGATATGGCTGGGCAAAAGAGCACCTGGACAGGTTACTGCCTCTCTGGCTAACAGAATGGCAACTTGGGGTCTGATGTAGCCAGCAGAATTTAAAGCTCCCAGAAGGTTGCTATAATTTGTTTGTTAAGACTGATCCTAACAGAGATTCATCAAGGAGGGCTCTTCATCTGTGCTAGGCATCAAATGTTTGGACCATAGAGCCTAGTTTCTAGTGACTACTATTTTATTTCTGCTTTTTGTGTTTTACTCTATTATGCTGAAAGATTTGTACTGTGCTTCCTTTAACTGTGAATGTTGTGTTTTTACAGCATGAAGTGGCATCCAGGAACATGCGTTCAGTTATGTGACTGCCATAGAGCAGACTCTTTGAAGGATGAGCACCAAAACTGGGATACACAGTGTATGTTGTTTTTTTTCCAAAGGTTAATATCATTTCCTGTCACACGTATTCTAGGTCTTTGCAAATTTAGTTCTTGATGCAAAATGCCAAACAGCCACCTCAAATGTTAATGAATAGCAAGCAGCAGGTCATGTTGGCTTTAACTTAGATAAAGTGCAGATCTTTAATTTGTGATTATTAAAATGTGTCCCTGTCACTTCAGAAGGCTATTTTAGAAAGCCAATATATTGTGATGCAAATAATAATAATAATAATAACAATAATAATAATAATTTGAGTGAAATATTATTAAGAAAAGGTTGTACAAGATCCCTACCCAATTGATTGTGTGACCTTAACAACCGATCTTTTCCTGTAACATGCAAATTTTACACCTTGCAATGAAAAGTTTAAAATACACTCTCACACTGTGGCTGGGCCCCTTAAGAGGAAATGGTCCCCAGACTGACCTGTTACAAGCTTCCTTCCACTTCAAGTAGGAAGGATGAGTAATAATGATGGATGCAATGTGACAGATGAGTCAGGTGGCTGAATCAAGACTATGGTAGATGCCTGCAGACACTGTAGAGAATAAGAAGGTTCCTATAGGATCCTGATTCAGCAGGGGGAAGACACCAGTAGTGAAGGATGCACTCTGGAGAAGGCAAACAAGGCCTTGGGTTCTCTCCAGGGTGAGAAGGCTAGACTCCAGGGAAAAAGTCCTGGGAGTTACCGCTGGGAGAGTAGAATGACAGACCTGCATAGAGCAGGTGACTGGGGTGAAGACTCTGAGTTCTATTTTGAAAAACTCTGAAAGATTTGATAAATTGGACCCTAAGGAGAAATGTTTTATTATTTAAACAATGTGATTTAAGTGCCCTGAATAGAATGGTTAACTGAGTCAGAGTGCTGTACAGGTCTGTCGCAACTTACGCGCATTTAACATGTGCGATTTCAGCTTTACGCTGAAGGGCCGGAGACCAGGGGGCGTGGCCTCAAGATTTAAAGGCCCTGGGGCACCAGCTGTGGCTGGAAGTCCCAGGGCCTTTAAATCACCCAGGGGGCTCCCAGCTGCAGAGGTGGCTGGTAGCACCTGGGGCGAACTAAAGGGCCCGAGGCTCCAGCCACCGTGGAGCTCTGGGCCCTTTAAATGCCAGCCCCAGCCTGTCTGCCAAAGCTGCGGGTGGGATTTAAAGGGCTCCTCTGCCTGCAGTTCCGGCTGCAGCTCCGGATGCCAAAGCTGTGGGCCAGCATTTAAAGGGCTCCTCTGGGCTTCCCACAGCGGCGGGAGCCCGGAGGAGTCCTTTAAATGCCACCCTGGCCCTGCCGCCAGAGCTGCGGGCAGGATTTAAAGGGCTTGGGGATATAATTTTCAGTATACGCGGTTTTCGCTTTACGTGATAACCGCAGAACGGAACCCCCGTGTATGATAAGACTTGCCTGTACAGCCATGCCAGGCCATAAGGGGGCACTCAGGAGGCAGCTGACCTGATTCCATATACAGAAAGAACATTGCCTAACCAAGGATAGGAACACAGCCAAATTATATCAATTTAAAAATTCAAACGAATATTAATGGATTTTATTTTATGTTATGTTTTCCCCTTTTCACTCAGCTCTGCTTCTAGAAGAGAATTAATCTGTAGCCTGTATGTCACCCTACTTAACAATTTTGAGAATGCCCTTCTATAAATTCATAGATTCTGCAAGCCAGTGCCATAGGTCTTGTATACAAGTGCTGTTCCACAGCTGCACGAATCTCTGAAAACATGTGTCGCATGACTAGAATATGTCTGAAGAAAGCTGTATATGTGTTACATCAGATATAATAGTTGTGAGCCAGAGATAAAGTTCCCGTGTGTGGAAGCAGGGTAGGCAAATTTTAAAAGTTATATTTAGGCTGCAGGACTTCAATAAATGAACAAGACCCTATCTCAAAAAAACTCAGCGGTCTGTACAAAGAAGTATGTACAGTATAAAATTATGGTATAAAATCATCTCTAATATGGGAAAACTATGGTGGTTTGATTTTTGAAAATTCAGATCCACAGGTTTCCATTTTATCCACACCACTAAAGTTTGGGGGTGGAAAGGCATTCAGCTAAAATATCCAGTTTTGTTAAGATTGTATTTTGAAGTAACACAGATCTATTTTGTCTGTAGTTTAAATATGGATGTCAATGAATTCTTTGAGAATAGATAGCCTGATTTAAATCTATTTGACAAATATAATATTAAATGAGTTTTAGTGGGTTTAGGCAAAATTTGAATAAATCAATACCTCTTTTTAGTATTAAACCAGCTTTATAACTTGTCAAATGCCACTAGACAAAGTATTCATTGACTGAAAGATAACACCTGTGTTGATATACAGCCACATTTAGGACAGAGTGGCTGAAATTGATCAATGCTTATAACACATTAATCCAGACCTTCTACTAGGCTGCTCCAGAAAGTCAATGGAAATTTTGCCATTGATTTCAACGGGAAAAGGACCGAGCCTCTCGTCTTTTAGGAAAATGTCAGACATTACATTTGTATTATGTACCTGGGGTATGCTGGCATGTGATTTTTAGGTGTGAGATTTGTCTCAGGTTGTATAGCTTGAAAACATTATGAGCTAAACTGCCAGTAGTTTTAATGATGGCATCTCTATCAGAACTCCCAGTGCCTGGGAAAAGAGAAGTGATATCATGCTTGAGTTATATACACTTAAAAGTGCATTCTTAGAGAAAGGCTCTTCACTGTAGGACCTTTTACTGCAGATAAGGGCGAGTTCATTATTCTTTGTAGTATGTAGGCAGAGCTTAGAGACTAATCATACACCTGGACCTCACCATGCCAAGCACTATACAAACACAGAAGAAAAAGACCCTGCTCTGATGACCTTGCAATCTAAATAATGTGCTTTAACCTCTTCGTTAAAGCATCAAGCAAGACCGTCTGTTTGCAAAGGGCTTCCCGTACTAGAGACAGCCATCTTTAGACTAACAAACTGCCTATAAGTATATAGAGAATATAATCCTCATGGAGAGTGGCGCGGAGACTATAGTTCTTTAGGCACAATGGAAAAATCACAATTATTTTATTTAGGGTCCCAATTCGATGGTAAGCATGCAGTATAAATGCATAGACAGCTAAGAAGGGGACTGCATATCCTTTTTTGTTATCAAATTATTTCATATCTCACATAGTATAAAGAATGAGAACTTTCTTACTATTGTAGTTTAGATTAACTCAACTGATACATTCTGGGAGCAGGAGTTTTTTCCTGAAAGACAATCATTAAAATGTAATTCTATAAATATTGTCTCAGGAATCCAGTTATTTGGCTGTATGTTGTATATAAAAAGAGAACTGAAGCTTGCTTGGTGTTTATGGCAACAAGTGTTACTGTCAGGTACATTACAGGTCATTGATGTATAAACAGCCAGGATGAAACTCTCATCACACCCAACTGTTAAGGAAATTGTGGCTATGTCTACACTAGCACTTTTGTTGGTAAAACTTTTTTTGGTCAGTGGTGTGAAAAAACTAACCCCTGATTGACATAAGTTTCAACGACAAAAGCACCGGTCTGGACAGCCCGATGTTGGTGGGAGATGCTCTCCCGCTGACATAGCTACCACTTCTCATTGGGGATGGTTTAATTATGCCAATGGGAGAGCTATCTCCTGTTCGCATAGAGCAACTACACAGGAGATCTTACAGCTGTGCTACTCTAAAGTTGGTAGTATAGACATAGCCTCTATGAAATAAAGTACCCTCAGAGAAGTACAACCTTTGCTGCACCTGCACAAAAGGAATGCTAATAGCCAGGTCATCTTTCCAAAGCATGCAATCCTAGATTAACAGCTAGGACACAGGGGATTCTGAGACAGAAAACTCAGAGCCTGAGGAACCAAGAAGGGTCAGTGTGTTTTAGCACTTAAATTTGAATGAGAGGCCAAGATAGATGGAGAGACCAAGATAGCTACCCTTTTGTGATTAAGTAAGTGGTGCTTTAGCTGAGATTTCAGAAAGACAGAATTATATATATGCATTTGATAACTGTGACAGATAAGGCAACTTTCTATGATATCTTTGGGAGACTATATTATATTAAGTATACAATTGGTTTATATATCAGCGTGGGCCAGGGTTTGTATGCATTTCCCAGTGGGGAGGGATAGTGAAAACAGGTGCAGATGATTAAGGCAAATCATTCGGGTTATAACAACTCCAGAGATGGACCATCTCCTGGGGAGGCTTGCATATTCTGGTTCAAACTGGATTCTTCAGAGACCATCATCCAAAGAAAGGACTTTTGGATAAATAGTCTAAGCTTAATCTGATGCGGGGCCTTCATTCTGGTTCCTGATCTAAAGAGCAATACTTCTAGCCACAAGGAAAACCCAACTCTGGTGTCTGAAGGACACTTAATGGAGCCCTATGGTGGAATTGGGGGTGATCCCTTGTAAGCTTCCAATGCAGTTAGCACTTATGGCAATTCACACTGTCATATGTCCCACACATGCTGCCACCAGACATGTCATAATAATATCTCAGTTCATGGAAATGGACTCATGTCCATTCTGTACATAAACAAGTTACACTGGAAAATGTTCTCACCAAGTTACTGATTTCTGCTCCAATGGAAAACTGATCTTCAAGGCTCAGAAATATGCTACTACTTGACAAAGATAGAACAGTATCATTTGAGGTGTGCTAATTATTTTCACTTTTTAAATGCATTCCTACAAATCATATTAGATTCAACAACTGCCTTTAAGGCCTCACTCCTACAAAGTGCTCCGTGTGAGCAGATCCCTGAGTCAATGCAGAACTTGCTGCAGGATCAGGACCTTAACACTAGGTTGGACAAATTAACAGAAGCAATATCTGGTGGATATTTGATCTCTAAATAATTTATTCCTCTTGGCCTGAGTTTCATAGGAAGATACATTGTACATTCAAAGGAAAAACTTATTGAAAATTTAATTGCAAGTGAACAAGAGACTCTTGAAGTTTTGGATCATAGGATATTCTGTTTCTAAAATAAAAAATAAACAGTTCATCAGCATATCATCAGTGTAATTTTTTTAGAGGAAACCGCACAGTATTTTAAATGACTCTGGCTAATAGCTAAATGAGAGGCAAAAATACTAATCTCAAGTGCCAGAGTGAGGGGCACTGCAAAGTGAGTATGGGGAGTTTGGAGTGCATGGAAATTTCATCTCCATTTCATTTGAACCTTTTACACTGAACTTGAGGATTTAAACCATAATCTTTATAATTAAAAAAAGTCTGGACAGAACGGCAACCCCTGTGCAATTGAAAAGACTGGGGGATAGTTTATCATCTTTTCTGTAAACCAAAGATATGCAAAATACTGAATGGTAAAGGGGAGGTAGACTTGGGGCTTCTAGTTAACCTTCCTCTTAGCACAAGAACAAGGAGACATTCAATGATATTCAAAGGCAATATGTTTAATACTGGCAGTAAACCCTCAAGATTCTAGGCATAAACTAACTACTGAGTGACACTGGGAAGGTTATTTAATAATTGTCTGCTACAGAGTTTCCTACACTTACATCTGAAAGCAGTTGCCACAAGCTACTGTCACAGATAGGGTACTAGACTAGATAGACTGCTGTTCTGATCCAGTCTAGCAATACTTATGTAAAGACAACCTGATTAAGTACATTTCCTAAACACTGATTAGAGTTGGATGAATTATTCATGTATAAGTGATACTATTTCATACTCGCTACAATTGTTGACTGGCTGCAAAGGCATTCATTTTTCACAGGATAGCATTAGATTGTAGCAGGTGGAATTGGTTGACTAATACAGAAAGTGATTAATGTTCAAGCAGGAAAAAATGATGCTGACCAGTTCAGCTTGCAATTTGTGAGGTCATCCTGGCCAATATTTTCAAAACAGGTAAAGGATTTAGGAACTTAACTTTAGGCATCAATATTGTATATTCTTTATTGTTAATGAAAGAATCGTTAGGTAAGTGTCCCAATTTTTTACACAAATAATTATTTCTATGAAGATTCATGCCATATGCTATTTTTATTCTCCTATTTTAAAGCTTTATCATCCAATCACAGAACAGAAACATCATCTGTCTTAGATGATCAGTTACACACCACAAATAATAATAATGAGCAATTTGCAAAGAAACAAATTAGGAGTGGATTCATGTATGTGTAAACAGTGAATTGAATGCTTATCAACAGTGCATATATTCACATAAATGGGATCAATTTGAGAATGATTTGTAAAGAAAAAACTGACAGAATTCACAACAATCAGCTTTAAACAAATAATTTAGCAAGCTGTAATTGTGGGTAAATTAGTGTCTTTATTTCTTTAATCCAACTGTTACAGATTTCAGACTCTTTTCACATTTCAGGAACAGCAATCCTTTAAAGACTACAGCATCTGTTTACAATCCTACTTACTGCATTGTTCAAGAAAATTATAATACACAAACTAGACTTGGAGCCACAGCATTAGATGGATTTGTGGACAGATCAAGTGCTGCAGTGCATCCCATTCAATTTCAGATCAATTTTTGTTTGGATCTAAATACTGCCATGTGGATTAAAAACTGGTTGAAGGACAAAAAACAAAAGGTGATGATAAAAGGCAATGGACTAAATTATGGGTAAATGTCTAGTGATGTATAACAAGGATCAAGGTTTGATCTGGTCTTACAGAAACTTCATGAATTATCTAGATGAGTGAGTAAGTAGCACATTAACAAAAATCATAGATGATACCAAGTTAGGGAAAACTAGGAAAGACCAGTGAAGACAGATAAGTGATGCAAACCATAATTGCAAACGTGGATAGGAAACTTAATGAGATTCACCTTGAAAAATGGAAGCTACGCTAACTGAGGAAAGATAATCCAAAATAGAATTATTCAGTGGAAGGCAGGGGAAAGCAGTAATGTTGAAAGAAATGTAGGGCAAATAAGCAGATAAAAAAATTGACTTTGCAATGTGATTTGACAGCAAAAAAAGCCAGTACAATCTTGGACTACACCATATCATAGCACATGGTAGTAATATAGGTCTAGTGCAAAAACAGTGCAGTATTATCTTTCATCCTGGGTATCTTATTACTGTAAAGATATTGTTAACTTGGAGGAAGGTATTAGGAAAGATTAATAGAGTAAAATAGGTGTAGATAGGGTAAGTAATGATAACAGGAGGACAAAATAAAAGTCTACTTATCTCTGAATAAGGTGTAAACAACCTAAAAGGGAAAACATTGTTTAGGGTAAAACAAGGGGATAGGAGTAAAGGAATAATATCAAGAAAAGAAAAAAATGGGATCTGAATATTAGAGAAAAATCTTTCTGATAATGAGATTTTTCAGGCTAGGGAATTTAGCTCACAAGAGCAGTAGTGTAAGCTCCACTGCTTTGGACTCTTAAGATTAGATCAGTAATCATGATATCTTAGGCCACGTTTACACTTACCTGCTGGGTCGACGCGGCAAGTTCGACTGCTCGGAGTTCGAACTATCGCGTCTGATCTAGACGCGATAGTTCGAACTCCGGAAGCGCTAGTTCGAACTCCGGTACTCCACCGCGGCAGGAGGAGTTGCCGGAGTCGACCTTGGAGCCGCGGAGTTCGCTTCCGCGGCGTCTGGACGGGTAAGTGAGTCGAACTAGGGTAGTTCGAATTCAGCTACGTTATTCACGTAGCTGAATTCGCGTACCCTAGTTCGACCCCCGACCTTAGTGTAGACCAGGGCTTAGAAATGAAGTTCTGGCACCATTATAGTAAATGGTAAAATTCCCATTGACTTCAAAGAGGTTGGCCAGTATTTCACCCTAGGAGTGAGTCCTGCATTGGCAATGGAATGGATTAAATGATTTAGCAATTATTTTTCAGTTGTAACTGTTTAGGGTGACCTTCTCTGTTACCTGTATAAATCTATAATAACCCAATTAAAGTCAATTGAGTTACTCTGGATATAGATGTGTATAAATGGGAGTATAATTTAATCCTTGGATTCTTCTTTACTTTCTTCTCTTCAGAAAATTCTGTACCCAGGCCAAATCGTACATCACAACTAATAAGCATAAAATCCAAAACATAACTCTTCCAGGAACCCATAAGTACACAATCCACATTTTTATGGGCAGTATAGAGCATATGGATGACAGCATGTGGCTTCTGACAAAAGCTTATAGAGAAGCTCATTATGCTGGAAGAATACTTCCCTGATAACCCGTATAGAGGTCCCAGGAAAGACATCATACTACACTGGCATATGCGAGAATGCCTATAATCATAACTTATAGAAAACTCTGTTCACCACCTTACTATTGTCTGCCTTCAGATTTGTACTCAGAGTATATTTCATGCTATTCAGTGCTGCTGAGGGACAGTGTGTCCAAAAGAGCATTACTGCTTTCATATCCATATAATACTGAATATTTTATTCTTATTAATGTGAATCTAGAAATCTCAAACAGTAACCTCTAACTTAAATTTTGTGCAGAGAAGATGATGCTGGAAGCAGTGAGTCAAATAAACTCATAAGTCAAGACCAGTGTCACTACAAACAATAAATTACAAGTATTGGAGGACTGTGCAGTTTTTATTTTGGGGATCTCAGTACTGAGTCTCACTTTGGAAACAAGGAGACCAGACCAAAATGATAGGTCCTATTATGACAACTGGGCCTATAAATTTACCCTCATTGTGAGCTCAACTGTGAAAAGTGAATTAAAGTTCATAAAGTGTCACAAATGTTTATTTGGGAAACAACTGAATTAATACAAACAAAAAGGCCTAATGATATAATTCAAGGACTGTGTTAAGATCATGAACAAGAAAATTGTGGGACTGGAAATCAATGTATCAGAATTAGTGCATGAGAAATTAGGCCTAATTATTGGACAAAATAATGAAGGGATGAGATATTCTACCCATCACTACCCAAAGACTTTGGCTACCATGATGTGGATCCCTTAAAGAAGGGGAAAGAATGAGCTTCATCATCATGCTACCCCCACCATCTCCTGGGACCACAGACCTTCTTTGTCATAATCCTGAGAGATGTCCTGACCAGATAGGGCCAGAAAGAGAGAACCAGATGACATGTCTATGGGGTAGATCCTGAACACCACCTGGGATGTGAGACTATCTCTCCTCTCCCTGTTCCCTTATTCCCAGTGTGTCCTCTTCCTATCTTCTTTGGTCTATTAAGAATCTGGTTTAGCCAACCAAAACTTTGTTTTTTCTTTCTTTTTTTTCCCCCAGCACTGCTATAAGCCTGTGACCAAAAAGGCATCTAAAAGCAGTGCTCTAAATAGCCCAATGCTGGTATACATTTGTAAGGCTGATAGGACTATATGCTGTGCCTGAGTTTCTCCTGCAATGAGATTGCACGTCAGAGACAACAGTAAAGACAGAAGCTGCATTTTCTGTCTCTGCTGTTTTTTTCTTTCTCTTTTTGTGTTTGTATCTTCTAGGTAATGGGATCTGACTTGAGCAAATCTTGCCCATCTCAACTATCTTCTTCTCTGTTCCGCAAAAGGACAGTTATTACCATCTTTAATACCATTAAAAAAACTGTCAGACAATTTGTTTTTCCTTTTTTATAAAAACTGTCTCTAGGTGGCCAGAGGGGAACAAGGGGTGGGGTTTTTTTAGAATGAAAGCCTTACTTAAACAATTTCAAATGTAAAGTGTTTTTCCTTGTCTATGCATTTAATAAAAGATTAAAAGGGATTTTAACTATGTTTACCATGACACTAAGAAGCCCGAGTTCTCTGTATAACAAAGTCGATTTTAGCTAAGCAACATATTAGACATTCCACAACCTTGGAACCACTTCATTACCTGTGACACTATATACCAGAGCCCTCATCTTCCTCTGTGGCCAAATCAAGTTGGCAATGCTGACCATCCATTTGTCCTAAGTAATGAGACCCTTACATTCCTCCTAAACTGGTAGTGTAACACATTGTAGATAATAGGGCTAGCCACCGGCTCACCAGCCTGCTTGCTCGATTTTTTAAATATGCTGCTAATAAACAGTGAAAGAAACTCTTTACTTTCTTGCCATTTAGTTGAGACACTTTTCTGTTTCATGACTACAATAGTTCAAGAAACATAATATAACCAGGCCCCTTGACTTCAGCAGGCTTTAGATCAGTCCATTGGAAGGAAGGATAGACTTAAGTTTAAGGACTGGACTGGGACTCTGAAATATGTAGTCAGTTTCTTGCTCTGCTGCAACCTTTCTGTGTGACCTTGGGCAAGCCCCTTAATCACTTTATATAACTTAATTTTTTGTTTCTAAATTAAGGATAATAATATTTCCTCTCTCACACTCTTTGCCAGTCTTCTATTTACAGTGTGAGTTCTCTGGGGCAGGGTCAGTCTCTTACTTTATGTACACAGAATGCTTGGCTCAGTAGGGTTTCAGTAGGCATCTCTAGTTGTTACTATTAAACTGTGGCACCTTATAGACTAACAGACGTTCTGCAGCATGAGCTTTCGTGGGTGAATACCCACTTCTTCGGATGCAAGTGGGTATTCACCCACGAAAGCTCATGCTGCAAAACGTCTGTTAGTCTATAAGGTGCCACAGGATTCTTTGCTGCTTCTACAGAACCAGACTAACACGGCTACCCCTCTGATACTATTAAACTGATTTTTTTAAAAACATCTAAATATTTGTCAACTTACATTGCATTTGAAGAATGATTTGACACCTTTATATACAACTGCTATCTGTAGCTAAAGATTTGGTATTGTGAAACAGCATAATCTGTTTTTCAAGCATAACACATTTTATATAGATTTTTTTTAAAATATAACCTAAATTTGTTCATTAAAGCACTTTCCACACCAGTTGGATTATTCATGTGGAAACAATTACCATGTACCACTGAGGTTGTGGTTTGACAAAGTACCCACAAATACTTTTTTGTGACTGTGTAGTGAAGGCACAATACACATGCTTGGATTTCAATGAATGCGGCAATATATTTCACTTAGAAGAAAATTACTACCACTCCTTTCTTTTTAAGCCTTATACTAACATTCATTTATTGGGAGAAAAATAGAAACTCAAATATAAGACATCTTTTGAGAAAGCAGGCCAATAAAATTCCCTTTAGAAAGCCCATAGTTTCATAAAATAATAAACCATATTTTACAATGTTGGTTATAGTGCTGGGATCCTACATTTGTTAAACGCATTCCCTTGATGGTTGTTCAAGGTTAAACATGTACTATAGTACTGACAGTTTATAATAGGAATCAGAGTTACATCCAAATATAGGCAAGGGTTTAAAATTCAGATGTTCTGTGTGCATGTACATTTGGATTTCATGGGGCATTTCATGAATGTATCTTCCTCTGATACACTTTTTGAAATAAATTATAATTGCGTAGCTAACATTTTTACTGGCATAATTGGTTTACATTTGAAATAGCAAAAAAAACAAAGTTCCATTTGCTTTAAATCTGAACATTATTACATACTGATAAGTAAAAATATGCAGAATTACCAATGGAAACATAGCCTTGGGGTTGCCTGTAGTCTTAAAATGTTCGCCATCCAGAGTTAAAAATTAGGGAGAACAACAGATGCTAACAACTCTCCAAATACACTTTTTAAAATGTTACACACTAAAGATGCAGTCCCTGATCCTTGTTGTCAAATGAATATAGAGAGTGCATGTAGGCAAATAATACTACTGAGGGGAAAATAGATCTTCTGCTTCTTAATGGATATATCTTATGGTCTAACTTGTGCCATTTAGCCCTGAGTATAAGTAAGTATTGGCACTGCCTCAAGAGAAATAAGTGAGGGGTTTTGCCTCAGAGGGTCCCTTCATGGACTAATGTGGAGGGAGGGGTAGGGCCATAGCCTTCACTCTCTCCTATCCCTCCTTTGGGGTAACATGTAGCCCATGGGCAGATGGAGAAAGTGGTCTTCACATTACCCCTAAGTTCTGGGAGTGCAACTGTGATAGTCCCTTGTGTGGTGCCTACAAAGGGAAAAGAGGCCCCATGCAGAGGCCAGTCAGAATCTGGTCCTACATTCATAGTGTCCCCCATCCATTTTTACCTGCTCCTAACTTTAGCCATATAGCGCTGCAAAACAATATTAACTAATATTACTAAGCATTATCTAACACATTGCATCCTCAAATCATGGTACAAAACAGTATCTATTAATCCTCACAATATTCCTTTGTGGCAGGTAAGGAATTAACCCCATTTGAGAGATGAGTAACTTTAAACGTAGAGAGGTGCAAAATATAACTACATAAATGTGTACTGCCCATTTTTCTCAGATCCAAAGCTCTAAATCTGAATTCCCCTGAACTTGAGAAGTCTGGTTACTGGTATAACTTTTGTGACTCAAAAGTCAGGTTGATTGGAGAGAAGGCATCATGTAGAGTTTACTTTCTATGAACACGATACGCCCTGGTCAATATCTTTAACATTCCATGTTCAAAATGGATTGTACCTTTGTATACATATTCTCAGCATACCCCAATAGCATAGTATTCAAGTAGTTAAAGGGATTTAATTCATTCTGAGAAGAAAATGTGACTTAAATATGTTTTGCCAAAAAAGCCATTTTCTGTCTGATAAAGAGGTAACGAATTACAAAACGATTCTCTGTTGGTTCAAAGACTGAATTCTTCAGACTGCTTTGTCAGAAGTTATCTAACATGTCTTTCCAGTTTGTTCCGCTAAGCTGGAAATGCTAACAGTAAAGTCAAATCTCTGTGATAATGGGACTTTAATTGTAACTAACGTCATTATACAGGAAGGAACAAAAACATGGCTACCCAGGAGCATGGATGTATAATGAAACTAGTGAAAATGGAGGTAGAGATTCTTTTGCAGATTTTGTCATAACCAAGTTTTTGGATTAGTAAAGAGAAAATTTGTAGAGCCCTGCACAGATGCACAATTTATATCTGTGGATGTGGATATAAATCAGTATCCATGGAGCTGCAGGACTCTTTTGGGAACTGCAGTGGCGAAAGCAGCAGCCTGATGAGCTGCCGTTCCCAGAAGCCAATGTCCCTTGCCTGTAGCTCCTCCAGTGTTGCTGCCCCAGCCCCGCCCACTGGGGTGGGCTGTCCCTGGTTGTGCTAGTGCAGTGAGTGGGACTGAGGGTAGTACAGCCACTCCAGAGGAGCTGCCGGTATGGGGCACTGGATCCTGGGAGCAGCTGCTTTCGCCACTGCGGTTCCCGGTAGGTATCCTCATCCATGGATATACATTTTGTATCCACATAGGGCTCTACAAATTTGAGACTGGCATCACAGGGCCTGCTTGGTCCTTGAAGTCACTTAAACCTAATACTTTCAGTCTTGCTATATCTAGAAGGAGTACCAACTGTCTCTGAGGCAGGGACCATCTTTTTGTTTTGTCATTGTACAGTGGCTAGCATAATGGGGCACCAGTCCATGACTAGGGCTATGTAATACCCCAATACAAATAATACTGCATCTGTGTTACTTCCACATTACTATTAATATAGCATTTAACTTAATCACAGGTGCCTGTCTGTGCTCCATGCTCCTTGCTCCTGCCTTCATCACATTTCAGTATGTTGTCAGAGCTGGCTAGATTCCACCTACAGAGACAAAGAGGATAGAATAGGGAGAAGATGAATAAATAAGTGAAACACCTCTGTAATGTGAGGGAATGGAGTGTTTTTCCTCACCCCCAAGAATTGACTAGTC
This sequence comes from Mauremys reevesii, assembly GCF_016161935.1. Taxonomy (NCBI): domain Eukaryota; kingdom Metazoa; phylum Chordata; order Testudines; family Geoemydidae; genus Mauremys; species Mauremys reevesii. The sequence goes on along the minus strand of NC_052627.1, from coordinate 82,585,571 downwards.
CTGAGAACAGGACTGACTAGAAAGAAAGAAAGAAAGAAAGAAAGAAAGAAAGAAGACAATGCTCTGAAAAGGACTGTGAAGACAGTGGAAAGACTCACATTGACTTCACTGGGTTTTGCACTAGGCACTTTCTAAGAACGCCATATTGTAGAAACCTCTGGGGAAGATGTTCTTCAAAAACAAATTCTAACAAGTACTGAAGCATTGTGTCCAAGATCTTCTCTGTCTCCAAATCCCAGATCGGAGAAAAGAAAAAAAAAGCATTTTTAAAATTAACTTTCAGCTTCCACTCCCAGTCTTTGGTTAGCAATAGGAATGAAACATAGTAATGGTGCAGTACAACTTTTAATTATATTTTTAATGCTAAACTGAAATAAAAAAGGGCTGCCTAATTTAGCTTATCAGTGATTTTAATTATAAAGCACCAAATAGTGGTCAGCCTGTAAAGTCATTGTTTGGTATGATTAACTCTGTAATTAAAAAAAAAAACAGCATGTGGTAGGGAAGTGAATGGCTTTCAGGTAATGAGATTAAAAAGTCTTCACCTTTCCCTCATTAGATCAAATGTGCTCTAGGTTGGAAGCAACCATTAAATCAATATTATCTAAGAAGTTGGTTGCTTTTGAGAAGTTGCCAGTGACCTAAATATTACCAATATACATGCAACAAGGGAATGTTGCACAGGAGGGCTGCTAAGAGACAGATCTGTAATTCTGACCCCAGTCACATGACACTGAACAGGATTAAAATAGCTATATTACTGTTACATGGTAAATGTCAATCTACTGAGGCCAATTGCTACTGTTTCCATGCCTATGATGATAGGCATTTGAGAAAAAAAATCATATGTGAAGAAAGATATAAAGTGATTGTCAGCTAGTAAAAGGGTACTCACGTCACAAAAAACACCACCACCACTCACTGGCACTCTTGTGGCTTCAGATGCTGCCAGTTACAAAGTCAGAAGAGAAACTGAATTGTGCTGTCAATATTAGAGGGTCCAACAAGGCCAAGGTTGAGCCACACTAAATGGGGAGAACTTGGGTGAATTTGCACTGCCACTACTCATTCTGTGCTTGTAATGTGAATGCAATATCCTTCATAATGTACTTATAAACTCTTGCTCACCTCTGTGGGAATTAGCCTCATGCACAGTTCAGACAGCTCTTCGGTTTCCTTTGTGCTATTATAATCTGAAGTCAAAACTGCTTACAAAGGACTTTCTGATTACAGTATATGAATCTCAGAGCATGGGCTAAAAGAGAGGAGGTAATAGAAAACACATTTTAATAACTATAGAAAGGTATCAAATGTTTACATTTCAAGTCCTGCTCAGTGCACAACAAGTTCTTGTTCCTTAACTAGGTCTAAAAAATATAAACACGCTTGTAAAGACTAGAGGGTTCTGTTGGATGACATGCATTGGTGTTAATAATGAAATAAGATGACTGGAAATTGCTAAAGTTCAAAAATAACATGCAATGCCAGTGGCAAGTTAGCAGGATAGATGATCTTGTACTTTACCAATTAAAACAAGGTCAAGGACCCAGCAATGCATCCAGCAGGAGCATCTATCATTGACAGAGGAATAGAAAATATGGAAACTAAATAGCTTTCATTATTTTAATTTGAAAAGAAGAAAGTTCAGGTGAACTTAATTTCAAATGATAAAAGCAGCCTTATGGTTTGGGCCATCTTCTTCTTCTTCTTCTTCTTCTTTTTTTTTTACTATGTTTTATTCACTCTGTAATCCTTATAGATAAATGAACTGATGACAAAATAACCATCCAAAATAAATGAAATCTCTAACTTTAAAAAGATTTGGAAAACTACCTGTTATCTCCCTAACTTTCAACTGGCTCCTCTGCCATTGTCTCTTCTAATCATAACGTGAACAAGGAGATTTGGGGAAATAATATGTAGGTTGATTGAACATCATATTTTTGTAACTATTGCATCACTTTCTAAAATGAAATTTTACTTTGAACTTGCCTAAATTATGAAGATTAAATGTCTGACTGGTACTGATTAAGAATGGACTCAACCAAAACCCAGATTGGAACACTCTCAAAATCCAAATCCAAATCCAGATCTGATTTTTTTTCAAATGGTATCCATTTTCATAATCATAGAATCATAGACTATTAAGGTTGGAAGAGACCTCAGGAGGTCATCTAGTCCAATCCCCTGCTCAAAGCATGACCAACACCAAGTAAATGAGTGAAACCAAACTCAAGATCAAAACATACTTTAAGTTTGGGTACTAATTACCAGGATTAGCTATAAGATTTATAGGAAGAAATTGCGAAATTCCATGAGGGCACGTGTTCTTCATTTACAACATGACCATGAGTGTAAGCAGGCCAGGACTAGAAAAGGTAATCATGAAAGAACATGAAAAATATTGTTCTTCTGGTATTTCTAGGTCCAATGTAAGGAATAAGTTCCATATATTTCACAAGGGGACCTGCAGTTATCAGTGAATATCAATTTCCCTTAAAAATAGTCCTGCTTTCAAGCCCAAACCTGTAAAATCTAGATATTTTCCCAATATTGAACTAATTTTAATTAGAAAAAATAGCAGTCCTGCTCCCCAAACTCAAAATCTTGACCAAATCATTTATGAGGTTTAAAAGAACGTGGGTAATATTCTAATTCTTTTTCACTGGTGTCGAAGGGTTGTGTTTGGTGTACATGTCTGGGTTATGACCAGAATAGTAAAGGAAGCTGAGGAATAAAACAGGGAAGTGTATTCTCATAGTATTTCCTGCTCCTCTGTTGTCTTAAAGTACTGGAAATTTCATGGGTAATCCTGTATTATTCATGAATATTGGATCCAGTGCTGGCTAGTTTGTTAATTTTTTTATACCACCAAAATATTCTAGAATTAATTTTAAAGTACTGAAAACATTTTTAAATGAAATGCTAATTATTTAGTTTGTTCACATTCAGATGGAAACTATATACATTATACAAAAATAGGTCTGATTCTGCCAGTAGCTCATCGTGCTTCCTGTGATGAGCACCCTCATTTGCCACTGATTTCAATAACCACTAAAGGTGCACAGCAACTAACAGGAGGAGCTCAGCACCTGGCATGGTCAGGCTTTAATACTTTCTTGCTGGATTTATAAGAGTAAATTCCATTTAGTCTTGCTACTGGCATCCCTAAATGGTCGTTCAGTAAGACCTGTGTTTCTGGGTTTGGGGATATCAGTTTGCTTATTTCCTTGTTCACTCATGTTCTCGAATAGTCAGACTCCATGGAGGAGCAGTAACAGAGTCTTTTACTGAGATGATCGAATTTTTTTGTTTTTTTAGACTCAAACACATAGACTTTAAGGCCTGAAGGCAGGGCCGCCCGGGGGGGGGGGGCAAGAGGGGCAATTTGCCCCAGGCCCCGAGCCCCACAGGGGCCCCCACCAGAGTTTTTCGGGGCCCCTGGAGCGGGGTCCCTCACTTGCTCCGGGGGGCCCGGAAAACTCTTGCGGGGCCGGGTGCAGGAGCTTCTTCTGTCCTTCCTGGGCGGACGGACCCCCCCCCCCCCCCCCGCGAATTACCGCCGAAGACAGAGCAGGACCCGCCGCCGAGTTCAGCTCGGTCTTCGGCGGTAATTCGGCGGCGGGGGGCCCTTTCCTTCCGGGACCCGCCGCCGAAGGGCCCCGAAGACCCGCGGTGGGGCCCCCCCCGCCGAATTACCGCCGAAGACCGGGCTGCACTTTGGCGGCGGGTCCCGCTTCGGTGGTAATTCGGTGGCAGGGGAGGGGGGCCCCCGCCGTGGGTCTTCGGGGCACTTCGGCAGCGGTCCCGGAATGGAAGGGCCCCCCGCCGCCGAAGACCCCGGGCCCCCGGAATCCTCTGGGCGGCCCTGCCTGAAGGGACCATCATAATCCTCTAGTCTGCCCTCCTGCACATTGCAGGCCACAAAGCCTCACTCACTCTCTGTGGTAATAGACCCACAAACTCTGGCTAAGTTATTGAAGTTCTCAAATAATGATTTAAAGTTTTCAAGTTACAGAGAATCCACCATTTACTCTAGTTTAAACCAGCAAGTGACCCATACCCCAGGTTGCAGAGGAAGGTGAAAAAAACCCCAGGGTCTCTGCCAATCTGACTCTGGGGAAAATTCCTTCTGGATCCCAAACATGGTGATCATTTAGACCCTGAACACGTCAGCAAGACCTACCAGCCAGACATCTAGGAAATAATTCTCTGTAGTAACTCAGAGCCCTCCACATCTAGTGTAGTAACTCAGAGCCCTCCCATCTCTGGCCATTGGGGATATTTGCTACTAATAGTCACAGATGTGCCTACAATGGCATGAGGCCATCTCATCATACCATCCCCTCCATAAACTTATCAAGCTCAGTCTTGAAATCAGTTTTTTGCCCCTACTTGTTTTATCACCTTGTGACAGAAGACACCAATCTCCTACATGACCTTACTCATATTGAGTAGTACAATACTCTTGATTTCGGTCTGACTGTTCAGGGGCGGCTCTAGGCACCAGCGGGCCAAGCGCCCGCTTGGGGCGGCATCCTGGGGAGGGCGGCATTTGGCCCCGGTGGAGCTCCCGCCGGCATGCCTGCGGCAGGTCCACCGGAGCCCGGGACGAGCGGACCTGCCGCAGTCATGCCTGCGGCGGGTCCCGTCTTCCCGCGGCTCCGGTTGAGCTCCCGCAGGCATGACTGCGGCAGGTCCGCTCGTCCCGGGCTCCGGTGGACCTGCCGCAGGCATGCCGGCGGGAGCTCCACCGGAGCCAAATGCCGCCCTCCCCAGGATGCCGGAGCCGCGGGAAGAGGGGACCCGCCGCGGGACTGGGGAAGGGCGGCGCAGCGCTCTGCGCTGCTTGGGGCAGCGTGATTTGTAGAGCCGCCCCTGTGACTGTTTGAGTAATACTTTGCTACTCAATGTGAGCAAATGTGGCAAAATCCGGCCGTACATACTCTGATGTTCAATATGTAACCCGTTGTACCTTATTTTATATAAGATCTCAAACAGTGAAAATATTAATAAATCCTGTTTAAAATATCAGATTTCTTCAAATAATACTGTGTTATTTGTGAAAAAATCCCAAATGATACAATATAGAACACTGCCCTCTTAACTGGACCCTTATCTTGAAGTAATACTGCTGACAAAAATAATACTTTGGGGTTATAAGTTTGAAGTTTCCATAGTATCTGTTTCTGTAGGGAATGCCTAGAATAACCTAAGGTTTTGTTATTGTGCTAGCAATGTAGTAATAATTACATGAAGTGAGGATGTTAATTACTTCCAAATTTCTTTTGGTTCCATCAGCCTGGACTTTCTAATGCTTAGTGTGATGTCCTCAAAAAGCTAACTGCAGAGGTCATTGGGGAACAAATAATTACAAAAAATTTTCTAAACATCAGCACACCTTAAAGCAGATGATTTCTGTATGTAATACTATCACCCTCAGACACTCTGACCTCCAAAAATGATGTGGTAGTACATGCAAGCACAAATGATATTAATCAAAGTGACAGAAAAACTTCCTGTCAATTTGGATTCCTTTTAAATTTAATTTTTAAAAGGTGTTGAAGGATTTCTATGTTTTTGTTTTTTAAAGCATGGATGCCTTCTTATGTCCTATCAGGGAATGATTTGTGGAAAAGACTAACAATGGTACATATTTTATAATGGTTTATTAATAGTCTCAATTCTGCCTTCTCAACCCCCCCAGGGAAAGGGCAATGTAAACAACTTCAGGCATAGGAGTCCTCAAGTGCAAGAAATGCCTGCAAGCAATGCAGAAATTCTAGGACTTTGGAGTAGCAGAAAATATAATTTCACTCATGGCATATGCTCTTGCTGACACATGCACAGCCCTCCTGAGGCTATTGCCTGTGTGTTACTTCCTTCAAGCCTCCTCATTGCTGTTCCATTATCTTTCAGCATTGGGGGGCAGAGGGGAGAATCTTATTTCTCCCTACTGAAAAATATGAAATTTGATTTTAGACATAGGGAGGCATCATATACAATTCACATGTAAAGCCTGAATAAAGAGGCTCTGTGCAGAGTCTACCCCACGATTTGCAGGAGGGGCTGTCAGCCCCTTCATGGAGTCTCTTTCAACACCTGGGAGCTGAAATTGAGGGAATGCTTCCATGCACTCCTGCTGGCCACAGACTTGCATTTCCCACAAATTCCTTCTTCAGAGTGACCAGTTAGAACGCAGTTCAACAGTATTAACTGTGTGTGGATCCTCTTTACCCGCCCACTCCATATCCACATGCCCTGTGTAGAGGAATGAAGATTGTTCCACTGTTTTGTGGGCCTCTTATACTGATGAATGAATTTCACCCGTAACAATTTGATAGGATTTACTGAATTGCTAAAGGTTTTCAATCTCTTCCTCTTATTTTCTCCCGTTAACATGAATTTTGTAAGACTGATTTTTTCTCCCTGCTTTTATTTCTTCTCAGTGATTTATTACTATATTGCTCTGGATGCCTTATCTCTCCTGTATTCTTTTTGACATCTCCCTAATATCTCTCCAAACTAGTTTAATGCTGTGTCTATCTGTTATTCTCAGCACACTTATTATCAATGATTGGTCTAATAGAAATGGTATTACTTTTGAAAAATGGTTGAACTTTTTGGTACTGTATTTTTACTGACAAATATGACAGTTGTGAAAATACTAGCAGAAACAAAAGAGCCTTTTAAGGCAGTGGTGCACAAACTTTTCCAATACACCCCCTTTACCATTAATGGAATCTGCAACTCCCCCGCCCCATTACTGAACAACCAAGGCTTCCTGAGCAGCAGAGCTTGAGCTAAAGGTGGAGCTGGGGGTGAAACTTGGCATGCAGGGAGGAGTTGGGGCTAGCGGAAGAGCTGGGTTGGGGGTGCAGCAGGGGACAGAGTGGAGCTGGGGGCATGGCGCTGCCTCCCTGCCCCCTGTTGGGGCTGGCCTGGGCCCCACCATATGCTCACCTGAATGTTCCTCCACACCCCAATATGGGCACACGCCCCACCGTTTGGGGACCACTGCTTTAAAGGATGAAAAAGCAAACCAGACCTTCCTTCTGCCCTCTCTCAGACAAAATAGCAAATTCAGGCTCCTTAATATAATGTAAACAATTATAGCTTTGTTGGATGAGAGAAATTTGTATTTTCTTTAGCTGAAAGTTTTGCTTGCAAGTCTAGAAAATTATTAATTTCAGTAGAATGAGAACACGCTAGACTTGCATAGTGTCTTGAAGCATACACCCTAATGCATTCCTCCTTTGCAGTATTATTTTTCATAACCATCTTGGATTAATTTTACTTACACTGCCAGTGGGAGGAACTCTTGCCATCCCAGTCTCCAGAGAACCTCATAGTTACCAGTTCTGGTCATTAAAATATAGATAGTAGTTGTCCCTACTGGAGTGTAATAAGCAAAATTATGATCATAGTCAAAAATTTTGTGTTTATCACAAGGAGGGGCAATCATCATAGTAGCAATAATAATCACAAATAGAATTTTGCTGCTTGATGACCATACTATCTGCCCTAATCAGTCTTAGGATAAGCTCAGGTCCTAGAAAAGTCTCCTAGAAGAATAGGGAAAAAAACTCTAAATTGAGAAGATTAAGAAATGTATTATGTACACCAACATATACACAAAGCATTCAGTGAGCTCAGCTTCACAGTATGGAAAACACAGGATTGATTTTTTAACCTTCTTTCTTCTGCCCCAAGCTATCTGATTCTCAGAGTACTGATGAGGGAGGTAGTGTTCCAAGCCCTTGAGAGAAATACCTATTAACATAGAACCTCAAGACTAACTGGATAGAGAGAATTCTAGCTAAATAGTTGAAAACTTACAGTCAAAAGCTTCTTTTCAGAAGGGATATCATTTATGATCAAAGAATATAAGCAAGGAAAAATAAATTAAGAGGGAAAAAGCACTCCAGCTGGGGGGTTCAAATAAATCCTAACCATGACCACCCAAATTCCCTCTCCATCCTCCCAGGGGAGAATCACTCTTAGAACCTTCCACTCAACACCTGTGCAAATAGCTGAGCTGGAGTTAACCCTTTGTTCACTGGGAACCAGCTGGGATTTGTTCACCTTGTTTCTAGTTGCAAAATGAAATCTGACATAAGGTTAATCAAAAAATTTGCTTTTGGGCAAATTTGGGTCTGAATTAATTTATTGTTTTGTGTTTCCTCTTTATGAAATGTTCAGTTCTGTATGATTTCACTGTGAAACCAGAAGGAACTCAGCAATTTAGGCTCAATTTTACTTTGAGTTGCTGGGTTTGTCCAGAGCCAAACTTCAGAATAAATTAGGGACTGTGAAAACTCTCAACCCATAATCAGTAAGAGCATTCACATGAGTTCCTAGTAAGTGGAACTATTGAATTTCACAGAGCTCTAGTCCACACAGACTTCATATTCCATTAACGATTTGGAAAACAGCAAGACTGGATCCTCAGCTGCTGTAAATCAGTGTAGGTCCACTGAGTTCAACAGAGTTCCTTTGATTTACAACAGTGGAGGATAACAGTACTGTTTTAGAAGGTTTTATGTTAAAATGTTCTCACTTCACCTAGCAGCAGGCACAATGCATTTATATAACTTCAGCTGTTTGTTAGGCATTTGCTCACCACATCATTCATATTAGCAGTGGTAGAGTTCCCTTGATGCCATTTCATTTTGTTTTGATTTTATTTTTACATGGACATGCACCCTTGTTAAATCTCTCCATACTTCTCATTAGGGCATCTATATTTTCCATGAGTAATGTAAACTGAAACAGTAAATAAGTGGTGTGAGACTGGGAGGCTGAAACAAGAGAGGCTTTAGTTTAAATTTATATGAAAACTATGTTAATTAAAAAAAATGGTACCAAATCTGTAGAGCATTTGAAGAGATCATAGCAAACAGCCTAGCTACATACTGGCCCGGTGACTCCCTTAGAAGCTGGGTTCTCTGTGCCTCTCAATCAGTGAGATGTTAGCCAAAATCACTACTGCCTGTGAAAAATAGTGCCAATATTCACTGTCAATACCCTATAATCATACCTCTGGAATGGGGCCAGAATTTTATATCTTCATGCAACTGAAAATTGACTGCCCCTATCCCCATATGCCAGGCCATACTCACAACGGCTGGAGTTGAAGAGGGGTTCTGTGCTGAGGCATTCCAAAGCTGAAGTGTTAATAAGCATTTCTTATTAAAAGCATTTATAGGAATAAGGGAAAGAAATTTTGAAATGTATCTTTCCTTTTCCTTTCTGACTGTAAATCTAACGGTACATGTGTCTGTTTTTGTCATCAGCTTCTGGCATGGTGGCTTTAAGAGGTGCTACCTCCACACCATGGAATGCCTGACTCTGCTAAGGAGGAGGAAGAGGACTAGGGAGGACATGTTTTCCAAGATCCTATGAGTCAGTGCTACATTGGACTGTGAGCAATGGGCTTGGAGGGTCATGATGACTGACAGCTTGGAAAAAAACCCAGAAAGGTCAGGCAAAAGGTCTGGTAATCCCAGCAGGACAAGGAGTGGGAAATGCACCAGAATGTTTTCTGAGGCATCAAATCCAAATGTTGCAGACCCTGATTGAAGTACAGGTCCAAAAATCCTAGATTCATTGGCCTTTGTACTCCTTGGAGAACTCCATGATTGCTGCTCCTTATACCCCTCAGCATATCACATGGCATCACAGACTCCATCCTTATATCTACCACTCCATGCTGGGGACAATAAGGAAAACCCAGCTTTACATACACAGACCAGTGAAAACCACAGATTTGTATATGTGTAGCCACAATAGACACTGAGCTATCTGTTTGTTTACACAAAAGGACATGCATGTTGAATTATTTTTTCAATAGGAATTGTAAAAGTTTAACCACGTTAAGTTATGTTTGAAGTTTGTATGACATTGTATGTGTTTATTTGCATTTTGATTCTGTACACTTTGAATTTTTAAACTCAAAGAGAATCAAAGTATCTTTATCAGTTCACAATAAATATTACAGAATGTGGAGTGGCGGTCAAGAAATCAAACAATGTTTATAAACACACACTGAGTACCACAGAATTTATTGCCTGAGGAAAACATCCAGCCATATTTATAAATGTACAGCAAGCACCACACAATTCATAGCGTCAGGCCCAGCTGCATGTATAATGTGCAGCAGGCATGACAAAATGGAAACCAGCAGCAAAAAAAAAAAAGAAAGAAAGAAAGAAAGAAAGAAAGCATAATTAAAACTACACAAGACAGGCATTATTTCAAGACACCAAGCCAGAACACGGTTGTGGCTGATTGAAAATGAACACCTCAAGCATATAGGTCTACATTGTGCTCTTGTAATAGCCCTGAAGTCTGGATGTTCAAATTCAGCAGACAGATAGCCTGTTGTGAAGTACACAACATTCAACTGTACCATGGAATGTTTTTCTCACTGAGCTCTAATCTAATGAGTAAACACTGCCAGCAACCATTCAATCTACCAAAAGCACATTTTACAGTCATTCTGCACCTGCTGAGCCATGAGTCAAATCTTTCCTTAGTGCTGTCAAGATAGCCAGTGTACAGTTTTATGAGCAAGGAGTAAGCTAGGTTCCTGTGAACTACTGCTGGCATTGCCACCTCACCCAACGGTAATCCTCTGTTTGGGAAAGAATATCCCTGCTTGCAACTTTCTGAACAGTCCTGTATTCTTCAAAATGCAAGTATAATGTGCCTTTCCTGACCAACCCACATTGATATCACTGAAACATCCCCAATGATCCACTAGCACTTCCATAACCATGGAAAAGCAGATCTTTTGGTTGTTGTATTCAATATCAAGTCAGGGTGGTGCCAAAATAAGGATATTTTTTCCATCTATCACTCCACTACAGTTTGGGAACCCCATTGCTGCAAAGCCATCCACTATTTCTTGCACGTTGCTGTGAGACATAGTCAGAGTCAGGTCCTGTAATTAATTGCATGAGAATGGCCTCAAATGTGGATTTTCCAACTCCAAAATAATTTTCCATGAATTCATAGCAGTCTGGTATTGCAAACTTCTACATTGTGATTGCCACTCAGTTTTCCACTGTAGGGCTGGGGTAAGCTTGGCACACAGATCCAGAAAAATGGACTTTTGCATCCAAAAGTTTTGAAGCCATTGCTCATCATCCCAAACTTGCATTTGATATGATCCCACCAGTTGGTGCTCACTTCTCAGATTCAGAAGTGGTGCTTCACCATCTGCAGCTGCTCTGTGAACATCACCATTAACCTAGATTTTTCCCCTTGATATGTCTATCACTGAACTCTCCATGAAGATGTTCACATCTTTCTCTTTGTGTTCCTAATTGATGCAGTAGTTCCTGAAGTTCTGCAAGTCTTGGAGAATCATGCAGCCTGTATTTGCAATGCTCATGAGAATAATGCTAAGCTCTGAGGGTTCCATGCTCCTGTCAGGGATGGCAGAGACTGACAAGTACCTCACAAATTTGTGGGAATTTCAAAAAAGATTATGGGATGTGGAATGTATTATAGGATGGAGAAAGTTGCATGCTGGGAACTTGATCTCTAGCTCCCCAAAATACCTGGGTGACCTGTCATTATCCCATTAAAAAAAGTACCAAAAGCCATTGCATTGGGATACCTCCCAAAGTCCAGCATATTTTTCATCTACACAGGTACTTGTGGTGAGTTTATCATAGAATATCAAGGTTGGAAGGGACCTCAGGAGGTCATCTAATCTAACCTGCTGCTCAAAGCAGGACTAATCCCCAGACAGATTTTTGCCCCAGATCCCTAAATGGCCCTCTCAAGGATTGAACTCACAACCCTGTGTTTAGAAGGCTAATGCTCAAACCACTTAGCTAGCCCTAAAACATAGACTATCAGGGTGGAAGGGACCTCAGGAGAACATCTAGTCCAACCCCCTGTTCAAAGCAGGACCAATCCCCAAATTGCCCCCTCAAGGATTGAGCTCACAACCCTAGGTTTAAGCAAGCCAATGCTCAAACCATCAAGCTATCCCATACACCCATAAGTATGCACAATGGTGACACAAGTAGACAAGAATGCCCAAGCAATATACAAACGTGAGTCATTACAACAATGTAACTTGTATCAGTTGAGGTTTGTACTGTAGACATGGCCTAAGTCAGACCTACTAAGATAATCACAGTTGACACATAGGTCACTACAGTCAAGGCCTGGTTTGAGAATGGGAAAATTGTGTGACTCAAACCCAAAAACAGAGGTGACAACTAAAGATATAAAATCTGAGGGAGCTGCAATGGAGGAGACCAGGTAGGGACAGAGGTGCAGTGTGCTCAGTAACTGTGACATGTAGTACCTACACAAATGTATTTTTATCACGTGCAAGCTCAGTAATAGCCATTATTCACAAATGGCATAGAAGTTTTTTATAAAACAGGGTTTTTTAAGCTGTTCCTTGGATTTTGTCAACCCCCAGAATCCTGGGGTTCTGAATGACTGCTGAATGGCATAAGAACATGTAGATATTCTCATTGCATATAATGTATATCAAATACCTAAACATCTCTGATTGAAAGCTATTCTAGGGGAGGGATAAATGAACTCACATATATTACTTCAACATAACATCTGCTCTGAATATAGAGATGAGCCAGAAAATCCTCAGATCCCAGCACCTTCAAATTTGAGAAGGTTTGGATTAAACTTTGGATCTGGGATTTGGTTTGGTTTGTTACAGGTTGGGGCCAGACACAGATACCCTGAATTCTCAGAGAGTTCCAGCCTGGATCCATAGTCCAACTCTGGTGCTCAGGCCCATCCCCGATTAAAAATAGATACACAAAAGGAAGAATTTTTTAGCTGAATAATAAATGCACAACATTTAGGAATAATACTGTATGGAGTAATAAGATAATATTTTGTGAGACACCATTAGTTACTGTAATGGCGTAATTTAAAATATATAGAGATAGATATAGTTTGCAATAAACCTTTAGAAACTTAAAAGTGAAATATATGACTTTATTACATTTTTTAGCTTTTAGTGTTTAAATAGTTTAAAAAAATATTCCAGGGCAGTTAATGAGCACTAGTGCTGATACTACTTGTATTAATATTTTTAATAACAAAAAATTACTGGATATGTCTAAAAAAGATATTAGCACAGATTCTGTACTGCACACCAGATCCAAAGGGCCTCAACAGGTCTGTTGGGGAGCCTGATCCTTTGACTGGTTCTCCATTTAAGAACAGCTTGGCAGCTGCCCCAAACTTCATCAGCTGGTAACAGTCTCCAAGGGACTGTGCATCAAACCAGAATGTATTGCATTGTGGCCTTGCTCCCTCGCTCCTCTAACATTCCCCCAAAGCAATGCCTATGGCAATACTGAAGATGGGTGTTCTAGGAGCTGGAGCCAGCTACATGAGCTCTAGGGCTGCGGGGACTTCTCTATACCAGGCTAATCCATAATTTGGGATATAAAGCCAGTTTTCCACTCTCTTTGCATCAGCTACAGCATTTGTTTGTTTGTTTGTTTCTGTTCTACAATGGGAACAGAGCAGTTAAGTGACTTGTTTAGGGTTGAGGAGTGGATCCCAGATCATCTGACTCTCAATACTGTGCTTTAGCCACTAGACAAACCTTTCATTCCCCCTCCCCCATTATCATCTGGGATTTTCCAGATTTATGCTTCTTTTACCTGTCTCCTCATGCAGAGTCCTAAGCTCACATACAGCAAATCTTGTGTCTTTACAGTTCTTGTTAAAGTGTGGTGAAATCTGAATGTTCATTGACTAACTACAAAGGTATGATAAGATTATCAGTAGCTATCAAAACTTTACTTCTTTATTCCTCCTACCAAGCAAAAAAATTGCTAGGGAAAGCAATATATACATTGTATAGTAGCTTGTCACTGAACATTTTTCAAGCTTTTTCCAATTCTTTCACTAAACACCTCATTGCCAGATTTTGGTCTCTTTAACTCCACTGTATGAGAGGAGCAGTGGTTGAAATCCTAGATTTATCATATAAAAGAAAATGTAATACCCTCTTCCCATGGTACCCCCTTCAGCAAGTATTAAATATTTTGTGATATCATCGTTTTGTATTTATAAGGCTTTTAAGAGCTGTGACAAGATCTTATAGATTCCCAGTGATATATAGCTTATAGAAGCCAATATTCCACTATAATAACATTGTTTCATTGCCAGATTTCTCCAAATTAGATTCTGCTGTTTAAGAATTGAAAGAGCTCTCTTAGGCCACGTCTATACTACACAGTTAGGTCAATATAAGGCACCTTATGTTGACCTAATTATGTCAGTGTGCACACTACAGCCTTGTCCCACCGATGTAAGTGCCCTACAACATGGACATCATAACTCTACCTCCACAAAATGCTCAGTGCTTATGTTGGTGTAGTTAGGGCGATGCCGTGTCTGTGTAGAGGCTCCTTACAGCAGCTGTTGGCTGTCTTGTCAATTTCATGGCTATGGAGACCTGAAAATGACCAGAATACTGGGCAGCTAGAGTCGAGCTGCCCCCAGCTCCCCACTCCTAGACAAGTTGCTGCTTAGAAACTTCCTTCTCAGGGAGCTGAGAAGACTGGGTGGCTGACTCTGAGCACCCAGCTTGGAGCAGGAAGGTGAGAAGCCCAGGCAGCTGCCCCCGCTTTCCCGCTCCCAGCTGGGAGTGGGGAGCAGAGAGCCCTGGGGGCCAGCTAGGTTCCCAGTGGCAAGCTGCACAGAACTGAGATCCCTGGCTCTGTGCCCCTCACACTGACCCTCTTCAGTTGGTGGAAGTGCTTCTGGTGAGGACACGCACTACTGACAGAAAGAGGGCAGTGTGGACACTACTGCGGTGGCTGTAAGTCGATCTAACATAAGGTTGTAGTGTACACCTGCCCTTCAATTCTGATTTTAAATGAGTTTAGCAGTTTACTAATGCATTTTCCTCTGAGTATTAAATATTCTATGTTGCTCATTTTTTCTTTACTCTTGGGAAAAGCTGCTGTGCCCTTTTCAATGGCCTGCCAAACCTCATCCACTTGTCATCTCAAGCGAATGAGAGAGGTAGAAAGAAAGAGCGAGAGAGAGATTCTTTCTCTTACATATATCTAGGCTTTCCCAGTACTGGCTACTGTGCTGTGTCAGGAATTGGGTCACTTTGTATGGGGTATGTTCCTCCTTAAAGAGCTGCAGATGGAATCTCTCCAGAGGCTGTGTGTGGGACTCTGCACAGGTGTATATTTCCTTGAGGAGATGACCTTTTGCAGAATCAGGGCCTAAGACTGACAGACATTAGAGTTCACATTCCATTATTCTTCCATGAAGTAGTGGGACTACTAAGAAAAAGTAGACTAATATTTAAGTTTCTTGGTTAATATTGTAGTATACATTTACTGTAGATGGATATAATATTTATTTTTCTAATGGTCTTTCATCATAAGCTGGGGGCAATTAAGTAATAGATTTAAAACTATTGTTGTTAAAACAATTTTACAGTCAACGATGCCTAAGGTGAAGCACATTTTTCACCACACAATGACATTTTCTGAAGAAAAAACCATTAGTTACGTACTGTAAATTATAGGCTTGAATATTTTTATTTAGTAAGGCTGGAAAGACTTTCAAATGATTTTTATATATGTTCATAGCTCAGAATGCCTCCTGAAATTGTTTCATTGCTTCTATACGGTAAATTTGCCAACTTACAAAATGATCTTAAAGATGGTTTTCTCTTAAGGAAAAATAATGTGTGGCTATTTTTCTATTTTTCTTTGTAGACCTCCCAGCTTGCGATAAAAAAGGAAATAATTTATATTCTAAAAAATAATCCTACTAACCTCAATTGATTCATATGGTTCTGTATATTTTAAGACCTGCTTTGTGCTTAATCCCTTTAGTTTTCCTCAGCATGAAGAACATAGATTTGTAGAAATTACAGATGGAAACAACTTTGTAGGTCATCTAGTTTATCCTTTTTCCAGTGAAGCAAGATGGATTAGGAAGGTAAAACTAAATTAAATATGTAGAGTTTTCAGGCACATAAGATCCATTACAACTCATTAATAATTGATTTTTCAGAACTATCCTGCTTAGAAGGCTCAGTAAACATTTGCATTAAGGTAAGACTGAAAAATGTGTCCACTTGTACAAAGTTTGGATTTATGCCAAACTTGGGAAAACAGCCTTTTTATTATTAGTTTTTTGTGATACAGCTAGATGTTTTTGTTTTCCTTCATGAAAATCTCTCCACAGGTCACGAGTTTTGCAATTACAACAGGGGTCTCAGAACACATGCACGCTGGCATGAAGACTGAAGTCAAGAAGAGGCTTATGGCCCATTCTCCCTCTGTTCAGTTTTTTTTTCTTCTTTCCAGTTATTGGCAGATTTCTTGACAATTTGCCTTTAACTAGACATGATTTTTTTCATTGTGCTAGAATACAATTTGAGGGATGATTTTCCTCCACCTTTTATTTCTTTTTAAATGGTTAATCTTCACTTTGGTTTATAGTGTTTTTTTAAACCAATTGTTCCTCAGGCTTTGTTGCTGTCAGCCATTACATAACATGTATTTCAGACACACAAAATGTCTGTTGGATCAGCCCAACTTGTGTTTAGTGTACTTGGAATGAGTTACATTCATAGTATTTATTCTTTGGGCTCAGGGAGAGTGAGAAAGACTTTTCAGGGTCGAAAAGGGCATCTCTTTTCATCTCATGGTGATGCTGACAGCCTAACATTTCCAACTCCTGCTTTGGATTCAAGATTGCCTTTACCGATTATGATACAACCGAACTTGGAAAGGAAGTCCTGCGACTGTGTCACACTGGAGATTACTTCTGAGTCCTTAAAAAGAAGCATTCGGTTCTGACAGCTGCTTAAGCACATAACTGCAGACTGTGATCCTGCAGCAATGGTACGCTGAATTGTCTCTATCACTTCCCACTCGATTTCTTTTCATTCCTATAGTGGGGAGCTGGACTGATTTGAAACTGAGGACCATATGTGGGCTTATGTCCACCAGCTGCCTCATCACTATCAAATTCCTCAACTCATATGTCAACATCTACAATCTGTTTCCTCAGGGTTGTCTTCTTTGTTGGCAATATTGTACCATTTTTTCATTGTCAGCAAAACCACTGACACAAAAAAAAAAGAATAGATTTATCTCTTTATCAAGCTCTTTACCTGAGCTAGACAGTTGTTTGCAAATTTATCATTTCAAGTCAACTATTCTTTCTCCAGTTACAGAGGAACCGATGCCCATTTCTGGTACCTGTGCATCCCTCAGCTCTATGTTAAATAATTCCATATTCATGGCAAATAATGAGGTACTCATATTCTTATATAAGGGGCTTGATGGAAAAATTACTGGATGAAGTTCTATGGCAAGAGGTCAGATTAGATTATCATAATGGTCCCTTCTGGCTTTAAAGTCTATGACTATGATTATAATACAGTTTATAATCCAACAATATGGATATTTATTTGTGCAGTGTTTTTGTTCTAGTTATTTGTATAGTGCTGTCAGCATGCACTGCACTTTACAACATACATGATGTACCATAAAACAGGAAGCTGCCAATAGGCTTGCAGTCTAATGACTCAACAGGTACAATGTACCACACAATACAAAACACATACTAATGCCACAGTGACAAGGTGTTATCATGTGCAGTGCATTTAAAAGGAGCCCAAGTGCAGCTTCAAAAATTATCAGAATTAAAGGTGCCTTATCAAGGGAATTTTAAGCAAAGTGTTGTAGGACTAAAATATCAAAGTGTTGTAGGACTAAAATCAGCATTCACTAAAATTTGCCTAGATTTCCCAAGGTGCTATAAGGAATTTTGCACATGTCAAGAAGGAACCAGACCAATCCATACTATTTGGAATTTTCAAGACATAGCAGCATGGGCAATTTTTACAACAAAAAGATACTGGACCAAATATTTAAATAATCAGATTATAAGCACCTGGAGGGTAGTAGGATTATAAAGAATACTCAGCATGGATTTGTCAAGAATAAATCATGCCAAACCAACTTAATTTTCTTCTTTGATAGGATGACTGGCTTAATGGATGGGGGGAAGTAGCAGAGGTGATATATCTTGATTTTAGTAAAGTTTTTGACACAGTCCCATGTGAACAGTCTGATAAGCAAACTAAGGAAATGTGGTTTAAATGAAATTACTGTAAATTGGGTACACAACAGGTTGACAGACTGTACTCAAAGAGTAGTTGTCAGTGGTTTGCTGTCAAACTGGGAGGGCATATATAGTGGGGTCCTGCAGGGTCAGTCCTGGGTGTGGTACTATTCAATATTTTCATTAATGACTTGGATAATGGAGAAGAGAGTAATCTTATAAAATGCTATGAGGAGTTGCAAGCACTTTTCTAGACAGGTTTAAAATTCAAAATGACCCTGACAAATTAGAGAATTGGTCTGAATTCAACAAAATGATATTCAGTAAAGACAAGTGAAGAATACTTCACACAGGAAGGAAGAATCAAATGCACAACTACAAAATAAGGAGCAACTGTCTAGGGAATAGTACTACTGAAAAGGATCAGGGGGTTACAGCGGACCACAAATTGAATATGAGTTGTCAATGTGATGCAGCTGCAAAAAAAAAAGAAAGAAAGAAAAGAAAGAAAGAAAAAGAGGCTTCTATGATTCTGGAGTGTATTAACAACATTGTATGTAAGATAGAGGAGGTAATTCCCCTTCTCTACTCAGCTCTAGTGAGGCCCGAGCTGGAGTCTTGTGTCCAATGCTGGGCACCACACTTTAGGAAAGATGTGGTAAACTGGAAAGAATCCAGAGGAGAGCAACAAAAATGATAAAAGGTTTAGAAAACCTGACTTATGAGGAAAGGTTAAAAAAAATGTTGGCATGTTTAGCCTTGAGATAAGAAGACTGAGGAGGGACTTGATAACAGTCTTCCAATATGTTAAGGGCTTTTACAGTGATCAATAGTTCTCCATGTCCACTGAAGGTAGGACAAGAAATAATGGGCTTAATCTGCAGGAAGGAAGATTTAAATTAGATATTAGGGAAAAAAACTTTCTACCTCTTAGGGTAGTTAGGCTCTGAACTAGGCTTTCAGGAGAGGTTGTGGAGTCCTCATCACTGCAAGCATTTAAAAACTACCTGGACTAACATCTGTCAGGGATGGTCTAGGTTTATTTGATCCTACCCCAGCACGGGAAGGAGGACTTGATGACTTCTCAAGGTCCCTTCCAGCCCTACATTTCTATGATTCTCACATATCTAACTATTAGAATGAAATGGTGTATGATGCTTCTGATGTGTTAATCGTCCACAGGAGGGAGATTCAGTTTTAAAATTCAATACAGTTGCATCAGATGCCATTTCAGTCCCAGTAATCTGCTTTATTCTTGTTCATGTATCTTCTTACAATAGAAAAATAAAACAAAACCATAAATTGTAGCAGAATCTCCTAATCCTCTATCTCCAAAATCATATGTTAATTTGACTTTCTTTTCTCTCTCAGAATAATGACTTCAAAGTTCTTTGGATCGGATACTACTTGAAATTTAATGTATGCCATTGAGTCTATTGGCTTAAAAGAAAGCATTAAGTATCGTGGAGTTCTACAGCAAGATCTTTCCAGTGGAAAACGTGTCAAGGTTTGACAGCACAAAGCAGCTGGAAATCTGCCTTAAAAAAGACAGCTAAAGATTTCCCCTGACTCAGGTGCAAACCTGGCATACCCAGCTTTAGGCCACCCATTTGAACATCATGTCTATGCACCTATCAGACAAGTTTAAGTGCAGGGAAAAGTATGAGGGAAACATACCACAAGCTAGCACCTGGGGTGGAATGGAGTGAAGCTCATGGTGTCTGCAGTTCCTCAGTTGGCATAATATCTGGGTATAGAGCATAATTAAAGCAGACCTAAAGCTGCCCTAAATCAGCCAGGGACCATTTGAGTCCCTGGCCAGATCAGGGTTAGAAAAGTGGATACTAAGGCTGATAGGAACTTTTTGGATGAAACAAAAATTGTATCAAAGCCTAAACATTTTGTGGTTTCAGTGAAAAAGTTGACTTTTTCATCTGAAGTGTTTTTTGAGGGTGAGAGACTGAGGCTTTGTCTAGCCTGGTGGTTAAGACACTGGCCTAGCATGTCTGAAACCTTCCTTCAAGTCACTGTGCTGCCTGACTGAGAGTGATTTGGTATTAAAAACTTTGCCCTGAACCACTCAGCAAGAGATCTAAACTGTGATTTTCCATATCCCAGCCAGTGCCCTACCTCTTCACCACACTTTCCTGAATCAGAGATGAGTAAGGGGCCTCTGGAGCTGGTTAAAGGATCACTTGTGTTTTTTGGCTACTTCTGAGATTTTCAGATTTGGTTTGATTCCAATGTGGAATGAAACAAGACATTTAAAACTTTTTTGTTAATGACATTTTGTCAAAATATACTTTTCCAAATGAAATCTGAGCTTTTTTATTCAGGAAGATCAAGGGGGAGGGTGAACCACTGGTGTGGGATATGGTACTCACCTTTCCCAGACCTGAACAAGAGCTCTGGATAGCTTGTCTCCTTCACCAACAGAAGTTGGGCCAATAAAAGATATTACCTCACTGGTTTTGTCTCTCTAATACCCTGGGGCCAGTCTAACACTGCAATATGCTCATTGGCATACAAGAAAAGTTCAAGTAGTGTTTGATCCAAAGAACTTTTATTTCAATGGGAGTCAATAATATGAAAGGGGGGAAAAAAGTCAGATGGTTAAAAGGTTTGGGAGATATAGGCTTAGGAGATTCTGGTGCAATTTATGGCTTTGTTTTTTATCATTCTAGGGAGATATAGGCACAAGAATTATGCAAATTACTAGCACTGAAATGGGATCTGATTCAATTGTATTGAATTTTAAAACTGAAAATTCTCCCTCCTGTGGATGATAAACACATGAGGAGCTTCATACACCATTTCTTTCTAATAGTTAGATAAGTTATAAAAATCACCCATACTGTTCTGTCCTGAACATTTCAAAAGCACTGGTTCTTTCTCAGAATACACAATATTCCTAACAGCACCTTGCAAAAGCTAGGCAAAAGTTATTGAATGTGGATTTTAGTCCCACAACACTTTGATATATTTAACTGCATACAATTCCCTTGATAAGGCACCTTTAATTCTGATAATATTTTTGAAGCAGTACTTTGACTCTATTTTAATGCACTGCACATGATAACCAGACTGCATTTTGTTTTATTTTGTATTGTGGTACATTGTACTCTCTTTTGAGTCAGACTGAAAGTCTATTGGCATCTACCTGTTTTATGGTGCATCTTGTCTGTTGTAAAGTGCAGTGCATGCTAATAGCACTAGATAAATAGTAATAAAACAAAAAAAATTGTCTCCTTGAAAAGCTTAATAATTTAAAGAGGCTTTTCAAACAAATGACACAAGCAAGTACAATCAGAAACAGAAAAAATGGAGTAGAGGAAAGGGCCTCATTTCTAGAGCACTGCAAAGAGGTTTAAAGATTCAGATATATACCAAGCAATAAGCTATTCTTTGGTTGAATCATATTACAGCAGGCAAATATAAGTCCTTGCAATCTACAATACATTGGACAACCTGCTACACCTCTCATAGCACTAAAAGTGTCACAGTAACGGATGCTCAGAAATGTTAAATTTATTTTAATATGAAATTTTCTCATTCATGACAATTGCTTCTGACCTTAGAAACTTATTGAAGTAGCAAAGAATCCTGTGGCACCTTATAGACTAACAGACGTTTTGCAGCATGAGCTTTCGTGGGTGAATACCCACTTCTTCGGATGCAAGCAGTATTCACCCACGAAAGCTCATGCTGCAAAACGTCTGTTAGTCTATAAGGTGCCACAGGATTCTTTGCTGCTTCTACAGAACCAGACTAACACGGCTACCCCTCTGATACTAGAAACTTATTGTTTTCTTTCTAGTCCCATGAGTCAAATTAATGTAGAAAACATCATTTAAAAAAAATAAATGTTGAGAGCTAAGATCTTTATTTGTTAAGAATGGAACTGTAAAGGCAAACTAAGTTTGTGTTCTCTTTGCTCCATAGGGGCAATCGGGGTTATCAGGGCCTAAGCCTAATCAATAGCTCTTCAGCTCTCTGTCACACTATAGAGACAATGTGGGGAGGTAATATCTTTTATTGGACCAACTTCTGTTGGTGAGACAGACAAACTTTCAAGCTTGCACAGAGCTCTTCGGGTCTGGGAAACTACTTCAGAATGTCACTGCTAAATACAAGGTGGAATAGATAGTTTTGCTTAAGTAGTTAACTCATTTCAAGGGACCATTCAAGGTGAAGTGACCTGATAGCACCAGGGGCGGCTCTACAAATTTGGCCGCCCCAAGCAATCATGCCCGGGAGGCGCCCCCGAGCCGCGGGAGCAGCGGAACTGCCGCGGGCATGACTGCGGAGGGTCCGCTGGTCGCGCGGCTCAGCTGGACCTCCCGCTGCGGACGGTTCGCGGGTCCGGCGGCTCCGGTTGAGCTGCCGCAGTCATGCCTGCGGGAGGTCCAGCCGAGCCGCGGGACCAGCGAACCGTCCGCAGTCATGACTGCGGCAGGTCCGGTCGTCCCCGGGCTCCGGTGGACCTCCCGCAGGCATGACTGCGGCAGGTCCACCGGACCAGCCTGCCGCCCCCCTGGGAAACGGCCGCCCCAGGCGGGTGCTTGCCCCGCTGGGCTCTAGAGCCGCCCCTGGATAGCACCCTTCCAGTCACAGGGAGGAAAGGAAAGTGGTGGGGGAAAGTAGCTGGGGGTGAGGGTTTGTTAGTGGGTTACAGATTGTTGTAATAAGCCATAAATCCAGTGTCTGTTCAGTCCATGATTTTTGGTGTCTAGCAGAGTAGTGAATTTAAGCTTTCCAGGGTCGTCTTTTGAAGGTTTACTTTGACAATGAGGACTGCAAGATCAGATATGGAGTGATCGCTTTATGAAAAGAGTTCATCTACAGGTGATATAGTGTTTTTTGTCTTTTATCACACTGTAGAGTCTAGACTAGAGCCCTGCATTGGGACTGGGATCCCATGGGTCCCGCAGGACCCGCTGCCATAATAGTGTGAGCTGGTAAAATGTATTTTGTTGCAGACAGGATTGAGTAGGCAAAAAAAAAAAAAAAAAAAAGACTGATAATTTGTGGGACAACAAGATTCAAGTTTAGCTACACCTATGATTATTAATCTTTTAGTTTGAATCTCTTTTTAAGATTTATTTCTATCAAAAACCTAGTGCAGCAAGTAGTCTTTCCATTAAATGTTTTTCAAAAAGCAATAATAATCCTGACATGTAAATAACTTGAATGGTATGTTTTAAAGTTCTAAAAACAATGCTTAAGCAAATAAAAAAATTCCAGGTTTTTTTTTAAATAACTTACTTTTTATAACTATTAAAAAAATCTCCATCTTTTATGGCAAAATTGTAGTAGAATTTCCACGTGATATACACATAGCAGCAGTTTGTCATAAATAGAATTTCAGCAATGTAAAGCAAGTTTTTATTTTTATTTTAAAGAAATTGATTTGATGTCTATTATAACAGGAGTTAAAATATTTTTACAGGGTTTAAGAAAGATTTGTTTTATTCTTTTAATGGTAAAAATTGTATCTGAATTCAATATATATATATGTTTGTGTGTGTGTGTGACCATGAGCTGGGAATCACACACCTAGCTCATAGTGTAGATGTAGCCATAGCGGCAAGTTGTGGCATTTCCTGTACATGCTTTTTGCTGCTTGCTGATCTTACTTCTCCAAATCAAGCAACACATAAGAGGTGTTTTTGAGATGAGGGCTAGGAGCTAGGATGGAAAGTGAAAGATTCTCTGTAGATTTGGCAGAAAATTGTATTTTTCATGGACAAATTTTGAAAGAAAGGGGAAAAATCCTATTTTAAAATTTCCAGCTGAATATTTTGTTTGTCAATGAAAACAACACTTTTTTATTTTTTTTTTAAACCAAAACTTTTTCCTGTTTCAGTTTACAGTGGAAAACTGAAACATTTTGAATAAAACACGTTACCACATTTTTTAAGTCATTATGTTGGCGGGCAGAATGGGGTGGGAGGGATGGAAGGGGAAAACATTTTGAACAGTTCTATTTCTGAGCTTGAGGAAATGCTTTTTGACCCTGGGGGACAGGGAACAGTGGAAATTTCTGTGTCTGGAAAGTAGAGAGTGGAAATGAGTAGACAGAATTTTCAGTGCATGAGAGGGAAATTTTTGAGCTAAAAGAAGACATTTTCAGTGAGAGAAGTTTTGAGTTTGTAGAGGAAGAAATTGGTAGAAGAGAATTTCTGAGCACTGAATGTTGACTTCAAGTCAGTTGAGATGGTTTAAAAGTTCCAAACATGGAGAGGGTAGGGTGAGGTTAACAGAGATGAGTGTGAGTAAATGGTCATGTGAGTATGGTGGGAATGGGATGAATTAGTAAATGAGGGTGTGAATCTGTGTGAATTGCTATTTTGCATGAAACCAAACATGTGGGTGGCAGAAAGAGAGTAGTAGGATATAGAAGAGGAGACAGAATTGGAGGATATGAAAGGCAAAAAACACCATGATGATGAGAAATCAGTAAAAGTGTTGCAGATGGTTAAATATTGTTTGTCCCACTTTGCTTTGTATTGTAGTGTGTTTCAAAATCACACTAAGGAGAATGGTGGGAGAGACAGAAGTTAGCAGTCCTTTGCCTTCACTTCTCCATCAACCTTACCTATCACCCACATCACCTCTCCCCTGTGACATGCACCACTCTATGGTGGTCTATTAATTTGGGTTGCCCAATTTGAGATGCTTAGGAGATGATTTTTCAGTGTAGTAAGCATTTTATAGAACTTAATATGTTCAAACCACACTTCCCATTCACTTCAGTTGCACCTGGGAGTTCTTAGCCCTTCTGCAGATCAGAGCCATGAACACAATGTGGGCATCCAGAAAATGAACAACACACATTTGGTGGCTACCTGTGAAAATTTAGGATAAGAGATTTCCGTAATATTACATGAGACCTTCGTGGCAGAGGCAGAGATAGAATCCATTTCTCCAGGACTGCACTCAACTGCCTTAACCAGGAAACCACCTTTTTTAATTCCTTCAAGCTCCTGTCCTGTTGGCTACAATACTTCCAACTTCTGCAACAAATAAGGAAGCGCTCCTGGAACCAGAAGTCTCCTTCACTACACAATACTGAATCACCCACAGAGTGCAGTGCATCTTGTCCACTGAATGAAGTAAGGAGCCTGCGTATGTGACCAGGTAATTAAAGACTGTAGCATAATGCATACAAACGAGGATGAATTAAGTTTGCTCAGGCACTTTAATTGTGACAGTACCTAACTTTTGAATGATTGATTAGTAATATTAATGTTCTTCTAATATAGAGTGGTTTTCTTTTAATTTAAATCTAATTTCCTTGGTTTTAAAAAAGCAAACTGAAAAAAATAGAAATTCCATCATCCAGCATCATATTGACACACATAGGGTTCATCAGCAGTGCTGGAATCTTTAGAGCCACAGCACAGGCCTCTTCTGCTTGAGCTAATGAAAAGAGTCATAGCATTTGTAGGTCACCATCCCTTGGGTGGACTAGCCACTAGACAGCAATGGTACACAAACTTTACTAGGGAGTTTCACAGCTATTTGCTGACAGTGGAGGATTGGCAAGTCTCAGGAATCTTGGGTTCCATTACAGATTTTCTAGGGGAGTGTGCTGTTGTCAAAAACTTTTCTGCACTTGTTGCCCCCAAGCCTGACCCCTTCAATTCCTGTACCTGTCCAAGCCTGTCTCTCTCCCTTCACGCTTTCTTCTTTTCCCCATTTCCACTATCTTGAGCTCCTCAACTAGTCAATCCTAGTTTACCCCCGCTCCTCATTTGATTTCAGTCTTCCCCAGTTCCAATCTCCTTCTTCATGGTCCTTATCCCAATCTACTCCCTTCTTGTCCCAGCCTAATCCTTCTGTCTCTTCTCCCTTCTCCCTGCACCCATCTGCTGAGATTCTCCAAATGTTTATAATTTATCCAAATGTGTTTTTTTTTCTTCTACAGTGATGGCAAAGCATATATCCCTGACACCAGGGCAGCCTCCCCAACCAAATGTATAGTGTCTGGTCCAAAGGACGGGAGTGCTAGACTTTCTCAAGAAAATGACTGTAAAATTTTCATTTATTTCTTTATTTTTACTTGGGCAGAACAGTGTATTATTTCCTAATCTCATTCTCAGAAATGCCTAAAACATTTTTTGTTGAAACTTTTGAAAAACATTTAGACTCCAGACTCTAACATTTGGCAGGGAAAATAACCCAAATAATTAAAGTTAGATAAAGTTCTGAACAAGTTTAAACAGGGTCTTCCAATGGGAAGTATCAGGCAGCCTTCACTAGAGGCAACACCACCAGCACTATAAAGATAAAGAAAGGAAAACTTCATACGGGCCTGATTCTGCAAATACTTAGCTAGGTCACTTTGCTCATCAAGACTATTATCAGAAATAAAGCTATGCACGCGTGGAAGTTGAGACAGATGCTTTGGAAATGTGGAATATTCAAAGACTATTGTATCAACTTTATAAGTGTTCTGTGTATCTGGTTGGAAGTCTGGGTGGAAGATTTGTTTTTGTGTTTGGAACTTTGTATTAATAAAGAAACCAGATTGCAAGAAAGGCTTTGAGTGGATGAGTGAAACTGAATGGATTTTGTTGATGGTGCCCTGAAGAAGAGGGAAAAGGGCAGGGCATAGTAGAGGCACCCCAGCCATGAGGGGGTGCTTGGTTGGGATAGGCACTGGAATTAAGGGTGCTGGGGTGCTGCCGCACCCTCTGGCTAGAAGTTGTTTCCATCATATACAGGGTTTACAGTTTGGTTCAATGACTCTCAGCACCCCCAATAGAAAAATTGTTCCAGCACCCCTTCAGGGTGGTGGCTTCCCTGTTACAGGCCTGAAGCACTTTAATCCTAGAAAGGTCTCTTTGTACAATATGGGTGACTGCCTGGTAAGATAGACATGCATATAAGCTGTTTATTTGGTTTAGGGATGTTTTCTCCAAAATGTTTGTTTGTTCTGAATAAATAGTACTCTGCTTTATGAAACCTGAGTGGTCACTGGTTAATCCTGAGAGAGAACAGGACTGCAGGTACTGAACTAAAGTCAGATCTAGTGAAATAATCACAATCAATTGCAGGAGCCTGCAGCCTAAGTCCCTGGTCTGGAGGAAGAAAACTGAAGAATCCTGCCCCCAGGAAGGTCTCAGACCTCTGGCCATGACCTAAGTTGGGTGCCTTCAAGGAGGCCACAAAGGGGCCATAAGTGCAGTTAACTTGAGGTGAATTCAGCACTTGAAGTACTAGAATGCAAGTACCACAAGAGGCCATTCCAGCTCCTCCCAAAAAACTGCTAGAACAGCATTCTGGAACATTCCGGCCTGACTTGAGCATTGAGTTAATTCTGTAACTGTGACACAAGTATTCTCAGGATAATGCCCTAAGTCTGTAAACTTTCTACAGGAAAACAGTCTTGCTGAAGGATCTGTTATCTTATGGGTTAATACTGAGTATAGTTTAAAGAAAATTGTAATCACATGCATATCAAATGAGGATATATTAGTAAACATGTTACATAAATTAGAATGGAACAGCTTGCCACTTTTAGATTAACCTTTTTAATTTTTCATTTAAAATAATAAATATAACCTATCTCTAGATTTAAATAAATATGTTCAGACAGAACCCAACATAGGAAGGATTCATAATTAAACTCTTAAACTCATGTATTTGTGCCTTTATTTTCAATAGCTCTATTAAAGAGAAAGCACCAACCTAATACACTAGCTCTTGTCAGTTTGTTTCAGAGCCTTAATACTATTGAAATATAGGTTGTTTTGTCCTCAATTCAACTATACATTACCACACTGTAATGCTGTCAGACACAAAAATGTCATTGAAAAAAAATTGTACTGCTATTGGATTATATATTGTCATCAAGCATCAATATTAATATTTAGTAGCATTAAAATAGCTGCTAGATAATCCAGCCTTCAACTGAGCCAGTATCTGCTGCTGCTTTGTGTAAACTGTCCACTGGAATTAAAGGAAGAAACATCTGCTATTTTAAAGAGTGGTTTGTTGGCAGAATTTTTTAACACAGGGATGAACTGTCTGTTACTCTTTCGAACCTTGCTAGATGGGGATAAGATCAGGCCAACCTAGACCATACAAAACTGAGATTAGCTCCAATTCAATAAAACTTTTTTTATTCAATTTAGTCCCATGTTGGAAATAATCATCACATTTTACATTATGTATTTCTAATGTCAGTGCTCATACCATGTAATTATTCTGTATAATTAAGCAAAACTGCTGGTTGGTTACTTTGAGCTGCTGAATGCATATCCTGGCAGCAAACCTAGTATTTAACTATTTATCTGAAAAATGTGCAGACCTGTAATTGTAGAAATTTGATAAATCTGTAATTACCATGAGTTCGTGTCTTTAGCATTTTCCATCAACTGCAGTTTCAGTCAAAACCAGTGTAAAGAACCCTGTATTGCTAAGGGAAAGCCTAGGATGACTTAGTTACAAATGCACAAATGGCTTTTAGAGAGATGAAGGAAGTAAGGTTTATATATAGTAAAAGGAGTTTTAAACTTCACAGGATTAACTGGGAAATGTGCTGAAAGAGGAAATTCAAAGAGTTTGAATTTCAGTTTGAGTTAGTTGAAGAAATATTTCATAATTTAAGATCTGATTTCCAGGGGTGCTGAGCACCCATGCTGCCACTGGCTCAGCTGGAGATGTGAGTGCCAAGCAGAAAAATGCACAGTATAATTAAGGATAAATTCTGACCAGCTACAGTCTGAGATGAACTCTATGCTCACAATCCAGATAGTATCTAGGTCCGATAGTCAGAATGATTAATGAGCTTGAGTAAGTCAGAACCATTCTTAGTTCAAAGCCCATAAATCTTTTAGAATTGAGAAGATTTAGTCAGTGCTATTAAACAACAGAGGGAAAACTTCTAACAGCAATTTTGGAAACTACACTTTGTAAAAATCAAGTTCAGTAAAGTTATGAGGCTGACTCCAAGTAGATAAGTCTCTTTCAAAAAACTGCACATATCTATCACTTCTTAAATTTGTACACTTTGCTGCTAAAATAATGATCAGTCATGTTAATGGAAAACTTTTTCTCCATGTCTGGTATGCCATGATGAAGTTTTTCGAGACTTGTTGAGACTTCACATTGTCCAAAGGACCTTCATCTTTCTTTAATGCAGCCTTTTTTAACCACTTAAATTCAGTTCAAACAAAACTCTGAAAGCTCATCTATTATACTCTGCTATCAAGGGACCTGCTGTACTGCATTTGCTGATGGACCTATCTGTAGAGGATAATAGGTTTGGTTTGAATTTGGTGGCTGATACACATTCTTACACTGGTTCACTAATTCTTAGTGTGACTGTGGTTGCTGGGGCGCCACACTGAGATTGCTCAATAAGGAGCAAACTGCAAAAAATGGGACAGATGATCCCCAAAATGGTGGTTATTCTAATAATTAGATTCATCAAGCCAGGAAACAAAACTGTGTCTGCAATACATTACTGGTTACCCTGAAGCCAAAAATACAGCTCTCTTAGCCCTGGTCTACACTACGAGTTTAGGTCGAATTTAGCAGCGTTAGATCGATTTAACCCTTCATCCGTCCACACAACGAAGACATTTTCTTTTACTTAAAGGGCTCTTAAAATCGATTTCTGTACTCCTCCCCGACAAGGGGATTAGCGCTGAAATCGACCTTGCTGGGTCGAATTTGGGGTAGTGTGGATGCAATTCGATGGTATTGGCCTCTGGGAGCTATCCCAGAGTGCTCCATTGTGATCGTTCTGGACAGCACTCTCAACTCAGATGCACTGGTCAGGTAGACAGGAAAAGCCCGCCAAACTTTTGAATTTCATTTCCTGTTTGGCCAGCATGGTAATCATGCAGTCCCAGAATTGCAAAAGAGCTCCAGCATGGACTGAACGGGAGTTACTGAATCTGATCGCTGTTTGGGGAGAGGAATCTGTGCTATCAGAACTCTGTTCCAAAAGACGAAATGCCCAAATATTTGAAAAAATCTCCAAGGGCATGAAGGACAGAGGCTATAACAGGGACCCACTGCAGTGCTGTGTGAAACTTAAGGAGCTCAGGCAAGCCTACCAAAGAACCAGAGAGGCAAACGGCCGCTCCGGGTCAGAACCCCAGACCTGCCGCTTCTAAGATGAGCTGCATGCCATTCTAGGGGGTGCCCCTACAACTACCCCACCCCTGTGCATGGACTCCGTCAACGGAGTCTCATGCAACAGGCATGTGGATTTGGGGGACAAGGAAGATGATGAGGAGGAGGAGGTTGAAGATAGTGCACAGCAAGCAAGCGGAGAAATCATTTTCCCTGAGCAGCCAGGAACTGTTTATCATCCTGGAGCCAGTACCCTCCCAACCCACCTAAGGCAGGCTCCCGGACCTTGAAGGTGGAGAAGGGACCTCGGGTGAGTGTACCTTTGTAAATATAATACATGGTTTAAAAGCAAGTGTGTTTAATGATTAATTTGCTCTGAAGACTTGGGATGCATTCGCAGCCAGTACAGCTACTGGAAAAGTCTGTTAACATGTATGGGGATGGGGCAGAAATCCTCCAGGGACATCTCAATGAAGCTCTCCTGGATGTACTCCCAAAGCCTTTGCAAAAGGTTTCTGGGGAAGGCAGCCTTATTCCGTCCTCCATGGTAGGATACCTTACCACGTCAGGCAAGTAGCACGTAGTCTGGAATCATTGCATAACAAAGCATGGCAGCATATGGTCCCAGTGTTCAAGCAACATCCATGCTTTATCTCTCTGAGTTATCCTCAGGAGAGTGATATCATTCAGGGTCATTTGGTTGAAATATGGGAAATTTATTAAGGGGACATTCAGAGGTGTCCGTTCCTCCTGGGCTGTTTGCCTGTGGCTGAACAGAAATCATCCCCGCTGTTAGCCACGTGGGGGGGGGGGAGGGGTGAAGCGATCATCCCAGAGAATTTTGAGTGGGGAGTTAATTGGGTTTGTGCTGCACGTTAACCGGAAAACCACAGCCCCTCCTTTTAAATGGCCAGCCCAAAAGTGCTTGGTATGGGAAATGAGGGCGCTGCTGTTTGAAACCATCCCCACATGTTATGAAGGTTAAAGAAGCCAAAAGACTGTGGCTTACCATGTCTGCCTGCAAGCCGAATTCTGTTGCCCACCAGCCCTGTGTGTGTGAGATCTCTCACACCAAATTGGCAGGCCCTCAATATAAGAGGCAGAATGCGACCTTGTAAAGAAAACACATGTGCTATGTAATGTTAACAGCTTGGTTCACCATTAAAGAGTCTACCCATTGTTCTCTAAAATGTGTCTTTTTAAATACTACTCTCCCTTTTTTAACTCCCACAGCTGCAAATGTTTCAACACTCTCCATATCATCTTCTTCCCAGAGGCTAGCGAAGATTAGAAGGCAAAAAAAAACAGAACTTTTACACCGTAGCCTGGCCAGTCATGAAACTGGTTTTCAAAGCTTCTCTGATGTGCAGCGCATTCTGCTGTGCTATTCCAATCACCCTGGTATCTGGCTGCACGTAATCAGTGGCCAGGCAATTTGCCTCAACCTCCCACCCCACCATAAATCTACTCTCACAGATATTGTGGAGCACACAGCAAGCAGTAATAACAATGGGAATATTGGTTTCGCTGAGGTCTAACCAAGTCAGTAAACTGCACCAGTGGCTTTTAAATGTCCAAATGCACATTCTATCACCATTCTGCACTTGTTCAGCCTATAGTTGAACAGCTCCTGACTACTGTCCAGGGTACCTGAGTATGGTAAAAAGAATTCATAAAAAAGAATCTGGCACATCAGAAAAAGGCAGGCAAATAAACAGGGACAAGTTTTTAAAGTGCTTGTACACAAATGCCAGAAGTCTAAATAATAAGATGGGTGAACTAGAGTGCCTTGTGATAAAGGAGGATATAGATATAATAGGCATCACAGAAACCTGGTGGACTGAGAGCAATCAATGGGACACAATCATTACGGGGTACAAAATATATCGGAAGGACAGAACAGGCCGTGCAGGGGGAGGAGTGGCACTATATGTTAAAGAAAGTGTAGATTCAAATGAAGTAAAAATCTTAAGCGAATCCACAGGTTCCATAGAGTCTCTATGGATAGAAATTTCATGCTCTAGTAAAAATATAACAGTAGGGATCTATTATCGACCACCTGACCAGGACAGTAATAGTGATGATGAAATGCTAAGGGAAATTAGAGAGGCTATCAAAATTAAGAACCCAATAATAGTGGGGGATTTCAATTATCCCCATATTGACTGGGAACATTTCACTTCAGGACGAAATGCAGAGATAAAATTTCTCGATACTTTAAATGACTGCTTCATGGAGCAGCTGGTACGGGAACCCACAAGGGGAGAGGCGACTCTAGATTTAATCCTGAGTGGAGCGCAGGAGCTGGTCCAAGAGGTAACTATAGCAGGACCGCTTGGAAATAGTGACCATAATACAATAGCATTCAACATCCCTGTGGTGGGAAGAACATCTCAACTGCCCAACACTGTGGCCTTTAATTTCAAAAGGGGGAACTATACAAAATTGAGGGGGTTAGTTAAACAAAAGTTAAAAGGTACAGTGACTAAAGTGAAATCCCTGCGAGTTGCGTGGGCCCTTTTTAAAGACACCATAATAGAGGCCCAACTTCAATGTATACCCCAAATTAAGAAAAACAGTAAAAGAACTAAAAAAGAGCCACCGTGGCTTAAGAACCATGTAAAAGAAGCAGTGAGAGATAAAAAGACTTCCTTTAAAAAGTGGAAGTCAAATCCCAGTGAGGCAAATAGAAAGGAGCACAAACACTGCCAACTTAAGTGCAAGAGTGTAATAAGAAAAGCCAAAGAGGAGTTTGAAGAACAGCTAGCCAAAAACTCCAAAGGTAATAACAAAATGTTTTTTAAGTACATCAGAAGCAGGAAGCCTGCTAAACAACCAGTGGGGCCCCTTGACGATGAAAATACAAAAGGAGCGCTTAAAGATGATAAAGTCATTGCGGAGAAACTAAATGGATTCTTTGCTTCAGTCTTCACGGCTGAGGATGTTAGGGAGATTCCCAAACCTGAGCTGGCTTTTGTAGGTGACAAATCTGAGGAACTGTCACAGATTGAAGTGTCACTAGAGGAGGTTTTGGAATTAATTGATAAACTCAACATTAACAAGTCACCGGGACCAGATGGCATTCACCCAAGAGTTCTGAAAGAACTCAAATGTGAAGTTGCATTACTATTAACCAAGGTTTGTAACCTGTCCTTTAAATCGGCTTCGGTACCCAATGACTGGAAGTTAGCTAATGTAACGCCAATATTTAAAAAGGGCTCTAGGGGTGATCCTGGCAATTACAGACCGGTAAGTCTAACGTCGGTACTGGGCAAATTAGTTGAAACAATAGTAAAGAATAAAATTGTCAGACACATAGAAAAACAAACTCTTGAGCAATAGTCAACATGGTTTCTGTAAAGGGAAATCATGTCTTACTAATCTATTAGAGTTCTTTGAAGGGGTCAACAAACATGTGGACAAGGGGGATCCGGTGGACATAGTGTACTTAGATTTCCAGAAAGCCTTTGACAAGGTCCCTCACCAAAGGCTCTTACGTAAATTAAGCTGTCATGGGATAAAAGGGAAGGTCCTTTCATGGATTGAGAACTGGTTAAAGGACAGGGAACAAAGGGTAGGAATTAATGGTAAATTCTCAGAATGGAGAGGGGTAACTAGTGGTGTTCCCCAAGGGTCAGTCCTAGGACCAATCCTATTCAATTTATTCATAAATGATCTGGAGAAAGGGGTAAACAGTGAGGTGGCAAAGTTTGCAGATGATACTAAACTAATCAAGATAGTTAAGACCAAAGCAGATTGTGAAGAACTTCAAAAAGATCTCACAAAACTAAGTGATTGGGCAACAAAATGGCAAATGAAATTTAATGTGGATAAATGTAAAGTCATGCACATTGGAAAAAATAACCCCAACTATACATACAACATGATGGGGGCTAATTTAGCTACAACAAGTCAGGAAAAAGATCTTGGAGTTATCGTGGATAGTTCTCTGAAGATGTCCACGTAGTGTGCAGAGGCGGTCAAAAAAGCAAACAGGATGTTAGGAATCATTAAAAAGGGGATAGAGAATAAGACTGAGAATATATTATTGCCCTTATATAAATCCATGGTACGCCCACATCTCGAATATTGTGTACAGATGTGGTCTCCTCACCTCAAAAAAGATATTCTAGCACCAGAAAAGGTTCAGAAAAGAGCAACTAAAATGATTAGGGGTTTAGAGAGGGTCCCATATGAGGAAAGATTAAAGAGGCTAGGACTCTTCAGTTTGGAAAAGAGGAGACTAAGGGGGGACATGATAGAGGTATATAAAATCATGAGTGATGTTGAGAAAGTGGATAAGGAAAAGTTATTTACTTATTCCCATAATACAAGAACTAGGGGTCACCAAATGAAATTAATAGGCAGCAGGTTTAAAACAAATAAAAGGAAGTTCTTCTTCACGCAGCGCACAGTCAACTTGTGGAACTCCTTACCTGAGGAGGTTGTGAAGGCTAGGACTATAACAATGTTTAAAAGGGGACTGGATAAATTCATGGTGGCTAAGTCCATAAATGGCTATTAGCCAGGATGGGTAAGAATGGTGTCCCTAGCCTCTGTTTGTCAGAGGATGGAGATGGATGGCAGGAGAAAGATCACTTGATCATTGCCTGTTAGGTTCACTCCCTCAGGGGCACCTGGCATTGGCCACTGTCGGTAGACAGATACTGGGCTAGATGGACCTTTGGTCTGACCCGGTACGGCCTTTCTTATGTTCTTACGTTCTTATGTTTCATGAGCCATGGCATTAAGGGGTAGGCTGGTTCCCAAAGGATAATTATAGGCATTTCAACATCCCCATCGGTTATTTTCTGGTCTCAGAAGTAAGTCCTTTGCTGCAGCCAGAGTTCCTAAAGATGCAAGCGTCATGTACCTTTCCGAGCCATCCCAAGTTGATGTTGGTGAAACATCCCTTGTGATCCACCAGTGCTTGCAGCACCATTGAAAAGTACCCCTTTTGGTTTACATACTGGCTGCCTTGGTGCTTCAGTCCCAAGAGAGGGATATGGGTTCTGTCTATTGCCTCACCACAGTTAGGGAATCCCATTGCAGCAAAGCTATCCACTATGACCTGCACATTTCCCAGAGTCATCACCCTGGATAGCAGCAGCTCAGTGATCGCGTTGGCTACTTGGATCACAGCAGCCCCCACAGTAGATTTGCCCACTCCAAACTGATGCCTGACTGACCTGTGCAAGCTTCCACAGGGCTATCGTCACTTGTTTGTGAACTGTGAGGGCTGCTCTCATCTTGGTATTCTTGTGCTTCAGGGCAGGGGACAGCAAGTCACAAAGTTCCATGAAAGTGCCCTTACGCATGCGAAAGTTTTGCAGCCACTGGGAATCATCTCAGACCTGCAACACTATGTTGTCCCATCAGTCTGTGCTTGTTTCCAGGGCCCAGAATCGGCGTTCCACAGCATGAACCTGCCCTATTACCACCATGATGTCCAAATTGCCAGGGCCCATGCTTTGAGAGAAGTCTGTGTCCATGTCCTCATCACTCTCATCACTGCGCTGCTGTCGCCTCCTCGCCTGCTGTTGAAGTTTCCGGTGCTGCATATACTGCAGGATAATGTGTGTGGTGTTTACAGTGATCATAACTGCCACGGTGATCTGAGCGGGCTCCATGCTTGCCGTGGTATGGCGTCTACATGGAAAAAAGGTGCAAAACGATTGTCTGCCGTTGCTCTCACAGAGGGAGGCATGACTGACGACATGGCTTAGCTTACACGGTTGGCTTACAGGGAATTAAAATCAACAAAGGGGGCGGGTTTTCATCAAGGAGAAACACACACAACTGTCACACCGAAGCCTGGCCAGTCATGAAACTGGTTTTCAAAGCCTCTGTGACGCGCAGAATGTCTTGCTGTGCTCTTCTAATCACAAACAGCCTAGTCAGCAAACAGCACCAGAGAGCTTTTAAATGTCCAAAGGCACATTCTACCACCATTCTGCACTTGCTCAGCCTATAGTTGAACTGCTCCTTACTACTGTCCAGGCTTCATGAGCCATGGGAGCAAGGGCTAGGCTGGGATAGGTGCGATCACGCAGTGCTGCTGGGTGGGAGAGCAGCCTGAGGCAAAAGCCTCCAGCTCGCATGATATCCAGGCAGGACTGAATCTCTATTAAAGAAGAGAATGACCTGGAGTCACTCCCATTTATGTTCAAGTGCTCCTCACCAAGGTCGGCCAGGAGCACCCATGTCTGCCTAGGCACCCCCAACCAACCTCACCGACGTTGGCCAGGAGTATACCCAGGAGACAATGACGATGGTTAACAGTAGTATTGCACCATCTGCCACTGGCAAGGCAGGGAGATGCTGCTGTGTAGCAATGCAGTACTGAGTCTGCCAGCAGCACCCAGGAGATGTAAGGTGACAGTGAGCTGAGTGGGCTCCACGCTTGCCATGGTATGCCATCTGCATGGGTAACCCAGGAAAAAAGGCGAGAAACGATTGTTTGCCATTCCTTTCACGGAGGGAGGGAAGGAAGGAGTCCTGACAACATGTACCCAGAACCACCCACAACAATGTTTTTGCCCCATGAGGCATTGGGAGCTCAACCCAGAATTCCAATGGGCAGCGGAGACTGCAGGAACTGTGGGATAGCTACACACAGTGCAACGCTCCTAAACTTGACACTAGCCTCGGTACTGTGGACGCACTCCGATGACTTAATGCGCTTAGTGGGGACACACACAGTCGACTGTATCAAATTGATTTTTTAAAAATTGACTACTATTAAATCAACCTAATTTCATAGTGTAGACATACCCTTAAAGCAAGACAGCCAAGTTAAATATGGTGAGTATTATTTAAAATCTTATTCACCGTATATAAAGTTCTATCAATCCCAAGAGATCAGACACATTACCCACCATGTCAATGAATATTTCAAATCTTACCCAAATACATGCTTACAGCCAATTCTTATTAACTAAATTGAGATTTATTAAAAAAGAAAAGAGAGAGAGTATTGGTTAAAAGATCATTATACAT
Organism: Mauremys reevesii; assembly: GCF_016161935.1. NCBI lineage: Eukaryota > Metazoa > Chordata > Testudines > Geoemydidae > Mauremys > Mauremys reevesii. Next base: position 82,548,359 of record NC_052627.1, on the reverse strand, counting down.
ACAGATATGAGTAAAGTTCTTAGGTCAGTTTCATAGCAGAAATGGTGAAGATGCAGATTTACTAAATCCTTCTGGAATCAATTTCAAAGTTATAGTCTAATAGGCAGTCTAGATATGGAGTTTGCTCAAATTCTTCTATGAGAATTAGCAGGGTGATCCAAACCAGCGCTGGAGACCTCAGTCTTGTGACTCAAACTTTCCCTGACCATGCATAAGCAGATCTGAGAAGACAGAATCTGGGCTCTAGAGTTCTTTTCTAGATTTCTGACAGGCTATCAAAAGCCTCCTGACAGCAGGTATTCATTGGGTGAAGAATAGGTAATATGCATTGTGGCTTTGAAGTAAAACCTCCTATTTCCTATGTATCCACAGGAAATTAGTTGCGTTCATCAGAATAAGGTAATTATCCATTAAGCAGTTCATAGACAGTTTACTACAAACTTCAAAGAGAAATACAGACAATGACATTATTACACCCAAGTTTAATCTAAATGTTACTATTTCCGTTTGATCTCTGAATCAATAGAACATAGTAACAGAGAGGAACAGCAGTTTACCATCTACAAGCTAATAAAATCTCATTGTTAAGATCTAATAAGTTTTAGGCAAACACAGGAAAATATAATTAGTATTTACTTCTAATGCTCTACAATACAGTTTTGCATTTCAAACACTCTGGTCTATCTAGCATGGCTTTGTTAGCTATTTATAAGCAATGGCCCTAATTACCATTTATATACTTTTCTAATATGTTTTTAAAGGTTGAATTTGGGTAATTTAACCTGCTAGTAGCTTAACCCTTTCTGCGTCAGTGTCATACTTAGCAATAATGTTGTTGTTATAATTTTATTTAATGTCATCTATTAAAGGGCTTATTCCTTCACCCTCCCACTTCCCTGGTCCTTCTTGAATGAACAGAGAGCAACAATACCCGAAGTCCTAAGGTGCAAACAATTCGATGTTTATTGGGGTGAACTTCCAGCATGCCTAACTCCAAGTTCCTTTTTCCTTGTTTTCGAATCCCACCTTACTTCCTGTTTGCCCCTAATTTATATAGTAATATTCTCAGCTATATCTTAACCAATCATTTTACTGATATCTATCTACTCAATACTATCATATTGTAACATATTGTAACATCATTCTCTAACCAATTATATCCCACTACCCTAATTAACTTACACTTAGCAAAATTAATTATACAACAAACAGAAACAATTAGAGAACCAGACAGATTAACAATAGAAAAGTGGAGGCATAAAGATAAAACATACAGAAATGGGGAATTCACAACCATAACTATTGAGAAGTGATTTCTTGCCAGACAGGATGCTATCAAACTAAGTTTTCTTTAATCATCTTTATCTGGTGGTGATAGGCATGATCACGACAGGATCGTATTCCCAACAGCCCAATAGCACCTTATTTCAATGTCACTAGTTTGGAATGTGAGTATGTGACCATATGCTTCCCAGCTTATGGCTGCCTCTGCTGCTTAGCCAAAGGCCTTAGCCTAAGAACCAGGCCTCAGACTATCCTAGTGAGAGAAGGCCCATACACAGGTGGACTGATTTTGATTCTTTGTTTTATACCTCTATAACTAGCTAAGTGATAAAAATACACCTAACTTCTTAAAGTATAGGCCTTTACAGACAGACCTGCATATCTATATCCTAACATCATCCATTGTAAAAAATAAAAAGTGCCTGATGTTCAATAATTGATTACAACATAAATAAAAAGAATGGGTTCTTCTGAGACATCATGCGTGCTTTCTCCAGAGTGGCTGCTTTAGTCTGTTGTGCCAATTAGATTGGTTTTATAAGTTAGTTCCAGTAAGTGGGGCTAGAGAATAAGAACACACATTCATTGTACTAGGAGTTCTAAAATAAAACAAAAATGTGTTAATCAGCTAGGAGTGCCTATAATTTTTGGAAAAAACAGAGGCCGGAGCCCCCTTTACAACCATCTCAAATCTTATTTGTTTTTTAAGAGCACTAAGAGCTATTGACACACTGCATAGTTATTGTCTTTACTCTCAAGTTTAAATCCCTGTTTGGGTCTTTTTTTTTTTATTCTAGAAAGGATTTTACCTGAGAGATTTTTCAGTAAATATGAATTGATCACAATGTGATCACAAACTGCATTTAAAAATAATAATGATTAGTTCAGGTTATTTCTGCAAAGAATACATATTTTGGATAAAGTCCTACATAATACACAGTGCTTTGGTTCAAAGTAGTATAACTGGTAAACTCAGTGCTCTGGAAACTATTTTGAGATCACTGTAGAGTTTCACACATTACTCTTGTGAATTTTAAAACAAGCAGATATTTCTTAATCAACAGGGAGAAAAATAAACTTGATTTTTTATGTGAATATTATTTATTATGTGTATTGCAGAAGTGCCAAAAATCCTCAGGATCAAGGATCCATCATCATAAATTAATATTGAGGAAGTCACAGTCCCTGGTTTCAAATATCAGAATAATGTAAAATGTAAATCTCCAGTATTTCTATCTTCCCAGTTTAGTTTACAAATAATCCCGTCTAGTCCAGCTGTAAAGGACTATGGGAAGATGACGATGTCTCCTTGTCATGCATGCCCATATTCTATATCTCCTGGTTTTTCTAATGCTTTGTCTTTTTTTTTTTTAATTCTTCCCTTTCCCCAAGAGTTTGAGGACTTAATCCTTGTTTCTAGTTGTGGAAATAGACTTGTGTCTGAATAGCACTACTGCTGGCAGACAAACACAAAGCATAGACTATACCTTTTCTCTCTTCAGCCCAGTCAAGAATTGTTGCTAGAGCTGTGTGGAGAAAGGTAATTTTGTTTCACAGAGGATTTTGGTTTGTTCTGATTTTGAATGGAAATCAAAACATTTGAAATTTTACATTATAGGGAAAGTCTTGGGATCTGCAACCCTGGAGCAGTCTGCCTGGATGTCTGCCATGGAGCCATGGACCCTGGAAGCCCTGACGTACCTGGCTTGGGAACAGTCTATCTGGTGCCCCCAGAGCTTCCAGGCTCTCAACTCCCTATAAGTTTGCCAGGTGATCTGTGGAGGAGTTGAAGATCCATGGAGCTGGTAAGCAGGGGCTCCTAGGGATTCCAGACTCATGACTCCCCATCAGCCTGTTAGATGGGCTGCTGAGAAGCCAGGAGGGCAAAGTGACAGGAAAGTAGACAGATTGGAACCCTGCCTGGTTTCTGTCAGACCTTTGTCAAAATCAAAAAGTGTCCACTGAATGTTTGGATTCTTTCAAGGAATTTCTGACAAGCTTTAACTGTTGCTGCTTAAAAGTTTATATCAATTCTTCATCAGAAACATTCTTATTTCTTCTATAAGGAGGCCTGAACCACATTTTTACTACAGTGGTAATTCAGACAAAAAAAAGAAGAAACAAAAAAAAAAAGCTCTGTCCAAGATTCTTTCACACAGATGGGAGAGACTATTAGCAGTTTAAAGGGCAATGACCGGTGAGATTGTCAACTCCACACCGAACTTCTTCTGCTTTTCAAGGCACACAGGGTTGAAGTCTCATTATTTAAATGTTACACTAGGCTACCACTAGTCTTGTGTGCTTTCATTTTATTTATACTGTATCTCTTTAAGAGTTGAATGTTTTTATTATAGATATAAGGACCTGGGAAATTTTGAAAAAGAGGAAGTGATTCCAGGAGTAAGAAGTGTTTGGGAGAAAATCTCATTGCTGTTTCTTTAAGGGCTTGGGGCTAAGAATCTTGCAGAGAGGATGGGGCTACAGTCCCATGTCATCCAATCAACTGGGGATGATTTGAGAGTAGGGGACCAGCATAAATGCTGCCTTCTCCCTCATAGCAGGGCAGCTGCCTGCTAACAGTGAAGAGAGTAAGAAGGCTCCTGCATTATCAGGGAGAGATACTGGCAGGAAAAGACTGCAAAACCTTCTGAGCCTGAGGACTAAGTGTGGTCAGCTGAGGGAAATTGTAACCTAGCTCCAGGAGGAGAGATGGGACTTTTGCCATAATGAAAGATATAAAGACTGAGAGCTAACTGTGAGGGTACTGGAAACAGAGCTTAGACAAAAGGCATCAGCGGAACCTGAATCAACTTTTGTTAATTTGGCACTATTTGCTATGGACTCTTTTATATGAAGTTCTGTGATAAACAAGCCCTAAGGAGGGTATTATATAGTCAAGAGTGCCTGAAGTGGAGTTACTGGTGCCTAACTCAGCAGAGGGTACTACAGGGCAGGCATACCTGATGACAAGCACTTCTAGAAACCAATTATCTACTTGAATATTTAATCACTTGTGGCATAATTCACACAACAAGGGACCCAAAGTGAGGAGCATAGCAAGGCAGGCAACTAAAAAAGGATGTGAGAATTTGGAACTGAAAATAGGCCAGTCCTACTTTAACGTACTCATTCCTTCCCCTTTGTCTGGCTTCCTCCAGTGTGTGAATGTAAGTAGTCATAAGCAAGGTGAAGGGTGTGGTATTAGGACCTGAACAAAATATAGTATGTTCCCTCAGAGTAACTGATAGGGCAGATAACCACCCCTGTCCCCATGTTCAGTCCCAATCAGTCTGAATAGATGGCACTTGTGTAGTTTGTCAAGCCTGGAGATAGGCCCTTACAAGGGAGGAACTGCACCTGGTTGGGGTGGCTCTCTGAAACAAGTAGAGCTACATGTCTCAGACTAGGATACTGAATTATTTGCTGAGGATCAGGTTGGAGATACTCCAGCAGAAGGAAAAAAGGAGGGCTGCTTTGTTTTTTGTCAGAATACCCAGAACTAACTTTTGGCCTTTAAACTAAGTGGAAAGGTGGGAGTCAGCACTTCCTACAGAGCCTGAAACACTGCCTGGCTCATTGTGGATCTGGGAACTATGTTCCTCCTTGTTTGTCCTGTCATACTCATGCACTCAGGAAGGGGGTGGACACGTTAAGAGACATAGATGGAGGGCCATATCCTGGGACCAGATCACAGAACTGTCGTTGCCCAAAGAATGATTGATGAAGTAAACAAGGTGCCTGCCTTTGCTCCAAGGGGGTGACCTCAAGATATAACCTTTGACAGTAACTTATGCTAACTTATACATCGGCTCCACATCTGGCCTCAAGATTCTTAGAACCCACCGGAAAATGTCTTAAGTGGCAAAATGGGGAGGCTTATTGTTAATAACATTATTAGGGGGTCGGAATATGTTTTTTGCAGAAAAACTATCATTTTGTAAATTCACTTGGAGGTTGAATTGTTCTTTTTTTGTAATCACTGAGGCATTTTAAGTGTTGAAAAGGTATAATTTACCTATAAAATATGCAGTTTTGATGTCTGTGGACTAGATCTTGAAGCTCTTATTGATTGGAAATGGAATGTTGCTTTCTGTTACATGTTACATTTATATTATTTTACCCAAACTCTAATGGACAAGACAAGGTGAGTGAGGTAATACCTTTTATTTGCACAACTTCTGTTGGAGAAATACACAAGCTTTCGTGCTACACAGAGCTCTCCCTCAGGTAGCTCAAAAGCTTGTCTCTTTCACCAACAGAAGTTGGGCCAAAAAAAGATATTACTTCACCCACCTTTTATCTCAAATATCCTGGGACCAACAGAGCTACAACAACATTGCAAACAAACTCTAATGGTAGAATTGACTACAAAATGCTTCTATGGCTCCAATCCTGCAGACATACATGATTTTAATTTCACTATTATGAGTAGACCTATTAACTTCAATGTTTCGAAGACCAGAGCCTATACCTGGCACACAGTGATAAAAATCATAACAGGCAAATTTGTATATTCGACTTCAGAAAAATCTCAGGTTTTGCATGTGAGTTCTTATGAAGAAAAACTTTGTAGTTTAACACTAGATGAGTCAATGGATTATGTGGCTATTTGCTATCCATCAGCTTTTTCACTTTTTTTCTTTCAAAAATAGATTTTTTTGGACTCTATTCCCATCTGAATATTTTCTTGATCGTGGTTTTGTTGTCAATATTGGAACTGATGATTACTTGATTCTGTGAAGTTCAAGAAATAGTTCTGCACTCTCACTAATATTGTAGCATACAAGGATCAAGATATTATCACAAATCTAATAGAGGCTAGTAAAGGTTACTCTTAATTCCAAAACATCTTTACCCAATAATCTAGTGGGAAAAAATAGCTTCAGGAAGGATTAAGTATGAGACTCTGTTTGAAACTGAAACCTGTGAAGGTACTTCAGGTAGAAAATGTGTCAATTTGGAAACATCCTTGTTAGTTTTGGACTTAAATTGAACACAATTAATGTATGCAAGACAGCAAGAACTAATGTAAAGATAAAGAGCATAATATATTGTTGATCTCAATGGAAGTTGTGCATGCAGCAGGAGGATAGATAACCATCTACTTTTATGATGGAGATTGTCCAACATTTGTGAAGCAAAAAGGTAATGTTGATTACATCAATGTTAAAACTCTAATTAACTTCAGGCGGACCAGGATTTGGCCCATTATTTTTAAAACTCTTCTAATAATATAGTACCATACATGTATCTGTGTCCTAATGTGCACATCTCATTATTACAGCAGGTACTCCTTAAAGAACTGTATGTTACGGCTTCCCAGGTGACAAAGGGAATGTAGCTAATAGGTTTTCCCAGTTTTGTTGTGCTACATCATCCAAGGTAATGTAAACTTTACCAATATGATTTAAATTAATATGAAAGCCTGTAGATGAATATAATTGTCTTGGCAGATCTTCATTAAATGAACGATGCTTGTTTGGGGGGAAGAGCAAGACTAGACTACTTCTGTAAAATACAGTTTAGAAGATTCCCAACTATTTAGCCATCTGTGTAGTCATCTACACCTGTGAAAAGTGAATACAAAATGGTTATAAAACACTTCACAGGTATAATTGACTACAAAAGATAAAGGCAGTTGGTGAACAGATATACACATTACAGGCCTAAATCTTTGCTCTGTGGCATTGGTTTTTATGTCGGTGTACTTTTTGTGAGCTCACTTAAATAGACTTAGCTCACTTAAATAGCAGCATGGCAACACTGAGCAATGGCACAGGCTAGCTACCCCGAGTATGTACCCATGGGGTCCAGGCAGGTTTTTATTCTGGGTGGCTAGCCCATGCCACAAGGTACCACTGCCTGTGCTATTATGACTATACCACTATTTTTAGCACACTAACTCAATGCAAGCTAGCACGAGTATGTCTACTGGAGCTGGGAATTACACCCCAGCTCCAAGTGTAGATGTAGCCTTTGTATAATAATTCCATCACAGAGTAGAGAATCAACAGCTACCAGTCTAAAGTAAGTACATTAGTGGAGCATAAACTTATCTGTGAACAGCAACTATTCTTCCTCTTGCACAGTAGTAGCTTTATTTTATGCCAAGTGTTTTCAGTAGTCTGTATGAATTATGTAAATTGGTGAAATAGACATTAAGGGGTTTCGCTGTAATGTTACCACACTATGTTATGATAAAGATAATCTTGTCTGATTTATTTTACAAGTATACATGGGCCCAAGATCTTGCAGAGATGCAGACTATTTGACTGACTCATGCTGCAAGGTAGAGCAGATGGGGCTTGTTCGGTGCATCCACTGTATTATTCTGTGTTTCCAAGGGAGAAACCCTACAAACAAGCCAAGCACAGGCGAAAACTTTGGCTGTCAAATCCCAGGATGAGGGTATTTGTGGGATATTGAGAGTAGTGCTGGGGATATTTTATTTTGGTCACTAGTAAAGTTATTGAAAAATGCACTTTTTTCAGGGCACTGAAACTTTTAATGAATTCTTCACAAATTTGCTGAATAGTTTTGGTCAAAAAATATTCTGGGGTGGAGGGGAAAACATGGAGGTGGTATTGCCACCCTTAAAAACTTTACTTCAGCAACCATATGAGATATGGGAGACCTGGGTTCAATTATTTTCTCTGCTTGTTGGGGGAAAAGGAATGTGAACTGGGGTCTTCTGCCCAAACACCTGGGCTATAGGGTAAGCTAGGCTGGGATTGCCTCAATTTCACTTATTGAAGCTGTTCCACTTTGTATAAATAGTCACTCGGCTTGAGCAAGAATGCAATCTATTAACCTGGTGGTTAGAGAATTCACCTGGAATGTGGGTGGCTCAAGTTCAAATTCTTGCACCACTGACTAGTTAATTATACACAGTTGAACAAGAGGAAGATTGAGAGCAACTTACATCAAGCTATTCTATAGCCTGATGGCTTAAGTAGTCTCTTTAATGTGGGAGAGCCATGTTGAAATTCCTTTTCTGCCTCAGACACGGGGGAAGTGAACTTTTGTGTTTGGTCAAGACATAGTTTTGATTTATGAGCCAAATGCAGCCAATATAATCACTTAAACATGATCTTGATCATTTCTGAGGTAAGAGTTTAACTTAGGTGTAATGTGAATTTATGAGCCAGATGCAACCAACATCACCTTTTAAACATGACATGGCAAATCTCTGAGGTAAGTGATTATGAGTTAGACATAGCTTGGAATTTTCAAACACCTTTGTTGCTAGAAGACTGATGTTGATATAATTATAAACAAAATATTACCTAAGATGCCAGATGCTTTTGGTTCATTCTCAAAGAAGAAATAAATTCAATTAAAAGCTGTGTTGAAAGAAGACAATGAAGTAATAGAATTAGCTAAGAAAAATGGCAAGTCTCCTGAACCCAACATTCAGCTGACTTTACTGTGCAAGAAGGCGGCAAGCAAATACAAGGGAGGTTATTATACCCTTCAGAAATATATGTCTGATATTGCACTTAAAACAAAAATATGGTCTTGTTCTGTGTGCAAGAATGAAAAAATGAGACTACTTTTGTTTGCAATGTGTGGCAAATTGCTGCATTTGGGACCATTGTGTTGAAATTACTTGCTCAGATGTCATAGAATAAGAACTATGGTAAAATAAAGGCAATTGCAGTCATGAAGCGCAGATTCAAATGTGTATATCTTACAGTTTATTGAAACTGAAACTGTTAGTATCTGGAATTCATTATAGCTTTAGTCATCATTGATTTAAAAGTTGTCAATTGTAGACACCGCCTTCACTGTTTAATATCTATGGAGCTGCAGAGCATACTGATCATAAGCAATATCTCAAACACTTTACTTGAGATCAGAATGATCAGTGGAATAATCCAGGAATGTTATTAGGTTTTCACTTGTAGTTCAGACTTAAAGAGCAAACAGGCTCTTACTGCCAAGAGAGAGTGTAATATTTATATGCCACACACACACACACAAATGTAGAAGTTTGATCCTTAGAAGCTGTTCAAGAAATATATGAATTCTAACCAAATACCGCCTGATGTAGGCTCACAGTCCCAGATAGGATCAAATCAGGAAATTAGTGACTGATCTTGGGTAATTCAGAACCAGTCTAATTTCAAAGCTAATATATCTTGAAGCCGAAGGAAGATTTATCCAGTGCTGTTAAAGGGGAGGAGAAGCAAAATGTGTGGACTAGTGACAGTAATCTTAGAGAATCAGGGCCGGTGCAACCCATTAGGTGAGCTAGGCGGTCGCCTAGAGCACTAGCATTTGGGAGGCAGCATTTTGGGTCCTTCGAAAGTGACCGCGGCGGCTGGATCTTCGGCCGCCCCGGTTGTCGTCGGCATTTAGGCGGAGGGACCTGAGGCAGGGGGATGCGGGGAGGGACGCCTACAGCAAGTAAAGAGGGGGCGGCATGTAGGGGAACTCCCCACCCCAGCTCACCTCTGCTCCGCCTCCTCCCCAAGCACGCTGCCCCGCTCTGCTTCTCTCCCTCCCATGCTTGCGGTGCCAAACAGCTGATTGATGCTGCAAGCCTGGGAGGCGGGAGAAGTGGAGCGGCGACGGCGTACTCGGGGAGGAGGCGGAGCAGAGGTGAGCTGGGGCGGGGAGCTGCCGCATGGCTCCCTGGGCCGGGGAGAGCTGCTGAGGCGGGGCCTCAGGTTGGGGGCGGGGGCAGAGAGCTGCCACAGGGCTGGGGGCACGGGGGCACAAGGTGGAAGTTTTACATAGGACATGAAACATCCTTGCACCTGCCCTGTAGAGAATACATCAAGTATGAGTACAGTTCAAGACAACTCTCAGGAGTGTTTAGGCTAAAGGTTCTAGAATACTTTAGAACAACTCTGGAAAACAATTCACTAGAGCATGAAACACATGTTAACCATACTTCAGACCACAAGACTAGAGAATAGAAATAATACTTAGCATCAGTATAGTACTTTTCATCTTTAAAGTGTTTTGCAAATATTAGCTAACTAATCCAACATATGTCAGTTAGATGAATAAATATTATCTCTGTTACAGATGGGTAATCAGAGACAAAGGGTACATCTACACAGATGGGTATATCTACACAGATAGGTACATCTACACAGTGAGGGAGGAGGTGAGGAAACAGCCTTGAGGTAGCAAGTCTAAGAGCCTGGGTCAACTGACTCGTCCTACTCATGGGGCCAAAAATAGCAGTGTAGATGCTCAGGCTGGAGCCCAGGCTCTGAAACCTAGAGAGTGGGGAGAGTCTCAAAACCCAGGCTCCAGCCTGAGTCTGAATGTCTACACGATTATTTTTAGCCTAACAGAGCGAGTCCCAGGAGCCCGAGACAGTTGACACAGGCTCTAACACAGGCTGCTGTGGGGCTTTTTTTTTTTTTTTCCTCTGTAGACATACCCAAAGAAATCAAGAGTGAGATTTCTAAAAGCACCTGAGGGATTTAGGAACACAGGTCCTTTTTGAGGCTTCAGTGGGAGTTGTACTTCTCAATACCTGAGGTTCTGTGGAAAAATCTCAGCCTATGTTACTTGCCCATATCCACTGAGAGTTGATGTCAGATCCAGTATTAGAACTCTGGAAATTTTGGTTCCTAGTCCAGTGTGCTGGCACTAAACCATTCGTCTTTCAACAAAATGTGTCTTAAGGAGTTGAGATTATTGAATTGCTTCTGACAGCAATAAATATAGAAGTTTTAATTGTACATTTTTTGCAGGGTTTAAAAATATCTACCATTATTTTTCTAAATTACTTAAATTGCAGTAAAGCCTACTTAGGTCCTAACCAAGTTCAAATTGAAGTCAATGGGAAATATTAATGGACTTAAATTTACATACATTATATAGACCCAACCGAGTACTACATATACATTTCTTAAAGTTTTGTTTCACATATCCAGTATCTTGTTCATAGCTCATGACTCATAATTCAAGCATACCAAAGTGCTTTATTTTTTTTCTCATGTGCAGTATGGCTCATACCTGAAATTTTATATAGGAAGAAGGCTAAGCACTTCATTATTACATTAGGAAACTAGCTTTGATATCTAGACTTATCAACATTCCCTGCCCCCTTATATATTTCATTATATGATGTTAAATAAAATAAATACTGCATAACTAAATTGCTTTAGCCTACTGCCTGAAATCACTCTCCATATCTACATCACGCAAGTAAAGGTATTTCTCAGTTATATTTTAACAATTAATCTTACAATTTGCTAAACTTTGCCTGCTTTCTGGCATAGTATGTTAGTCATGCCAAAGTGTAATATGTAATACAACAGGATGCATCACATTTGTTTCTGCTCAGATGATATCTGACAATGAATCACACATGCTATCTAATGATCTCGACTGGATCAGGATATCCTGACAACTCTATGTGACAAGTGGGAGCATATAATGAGAGTACAGCTTGACAAATGACCAACCAGCCACTAGTTGTTTAAGTCATTTACAAAATACAGGGTACGACTGTGCAGACATGGAAAGTATTTTTTTCCTGATCTATTGAATGAGGAAATAACCAATGCTTACTTTTTCTTAGTGAAAACTCTTCAAATTAGTTTACAAAAATCAGAGTTCTTGCCAGTTCCACTATTCCTTTCCAAATTAAAATCCACTAAGAAGCAATTTATCTCTAGAAGCCAGTTAGCCTTGTCACCTTTAAATCTCCTACTGATGCATATGTTGCTTTTGATGTGATCTCTCAGGATGCACAAGGAGCATAATTTAGAGTACAACTTATCTAACGCATCTCCAACAACTTTCGTTATAAAGTGGTCAAATACTTCTAAACTGAATCAAGAAAATGAAGTCCCAGGATAGAGGACATCATTTGAGATAAAAAGATCAGGAAGTAATGGGGGATGGGAGGGAATCTGTGAGTAACTCCAGAATTGCCGTAGAAAGCCGGGTTGGAAAATCCACTCTATTACTTCAGTTCTCCAGAGCTGATAACTATGTTCTATTAACCGTTTCATTTACTTATTCAGGACTCTGTAGGAAAGCTTGCCACCTGGCTCACTCAAGGATAGTAAGTGATAAACATTGCATTCTTAAGGGATGCACCACCTTCAGAGTCAGAATACCATTTTTATTCTTAGTTATGGCATTATGTTAAATGCTAATCTTTGTCTGCTGAGGGAAAAGGGTCTGTTTTAAGAGCTTATGTCTCCATATTAGACAGCAGTTCTAGCTACTGCAGCAGCACATTCAAGTATTTTATAAATAATGTATGAAACACTTTGAAGCCTGGCTGTGGGAGATATTCCCCATTCCTCAGTCTGCACATGGAAGCTCATTCATCATAACTGAGACCTATGCATGCTGTTCTGCCTTTGGGGAGATGGGGAAATCTTTTAAAACTAATTGCAAATACCATGGTCTGATTCTGCTCCGCAGCAATCCATGGTCTGCTCACAGCAGTTGCCGTGACTGAGTGTTTGTAGCATGAACCTCGGCCATCTGTATCAGTTGCGTGCTGGATGTTGCAAAACACAAAAAGTTTCTACTTGATATGGTGGAGAGTAGTAAGGGAGACGACTTCTAGACTGGGATTTTAAAGGAACCTAGGGGAGTTAGAGATGCCACTTCCATTTTAATAATTAATGGGATGTGGGTGTCTAATTCCTTTACTCTTCTTTGAAAATCCCAATCAAGATTTTTTAGATACATTATAAATCAAATTTGTGTACCGAAGTACATAAAGACAAGGTCAACTTTTCACAACTCTGCCTACAAATTGTTTTGCTGACATCTCTATTACAATGGAGATACTGTATGCATATTCTCATTGCCAACTAGACCTAGTATTTCTACAAGGGGCAAAACTGAAGAGTACTTTACAAACCTGCTATACTGGTAAAAATCAAAGCAGACAGCTTTTTGGACTATGGAGAAAAGTCTGTCATTGAGTGGACAAATTAATGACTAGAAATCCTTATGCACAGCTAGACCATTGATATCAAAAGCAAGAGATGCCCACCTTTTTGTGCTGTTCCTCCTCATCTTTGTGTATTCCTTCCCTTGTCTTGATTTTTGTTTCTCAAACTTTTCTTTTAATATAAGAAAATAAGCACCAGTCCAGTAACAAGACAATTGCAAATGAACCAATACTCACTCACTCATATTGGAATGTATATGAGAAAAATATAAGCCATGTTACTACAAACATTAAACAAGGTACACTATTACTGATCCTGTGGGCCAAATTCTGCTGTCAGTTAATGTGTGGGAACTGTATTGACTTTAGTAATGACTGGCACTCTGCCCTTGGATAAACTGCCTGCCTCACTGCATGAGATATCTTCTTGAAATCAGTGATGGAGTATACAATGGAGCTCTTTAGGTGTAATTAACAGCAAAATATCATCCTATGTGTTTATGATTCAGTTGGTTAATTAAGTAGGTAATTACAATGTAAAGGTAATTTACAATGTGAATTGCTGAGTGGTTCCTGTTATGTGCTTTGCAGTGGTGGATGTGCAGTACATTTCAGCAGTGAGGCCTGAGCCAGGGAGAGTCAAGTAGAAGTTGGAAGTTGTGGGTGTTAATGAAGTAAAATGGAAGGAAGTAAAGAGGATAAACAGAAATATGGATGTCTGGACAGAAAGTGATGTACCATTTGATGTGATACATGAGACACCCTCTTAGCCCATAAATGTCTTGTTGAACCACTAAAGGGAAAATCGGAGTAGAAGGGACTGTATTTCATCTTTATACCTAATCTTATTTGTTCTCCCCCTTCAGTCTAAATGCTGCCACCCTACTGCCTGTTAGTCTCTACTTCCACATTCTCCATGTCTCTTTTGACTTCTCTATGCAGCTGTATTTGAACACCATTAATCAATCATTAACCAACTAAATTATTTCTTTCCCTCCTCCCTTTCTAGAACAGTGGTTCCCAAACTTGTTCCACCGTTTGTGCAGGGAAAGCCCCTGGTGGGCCGGGCCAGTTTGTTTACCTGCCGCGTCTGCATGTTCGGCTGATCACAGCTTCCAGTGGCCACGGTTTGCTGCTCCAGGCCAATGGGAGCCTCTGGAAGTGCATCTCTCACTCTACCTCTTGTTCTGTGTATAATCCATTCAAAAAGCTACATTTTGATAATGGTAAGGAGTCTCCTTACATGAGAGAGACAATTAAAAAACATTATCTATCCTGAACTCACCCTCTTGTGCATAAATGTTTCAAGAGTCTTAGAACAGAGCATAATTATATCTACTGGAATGAGATGCAACTGGTTCATGTAAGGACAAAAGCGGCAGCTTAGACCTGTACTCTTCTTGTTTTGTTTTTATGGGAGCTAGCTGGCATCATTAATTGCCAGAATGAAATAAAAGTCACCATTATTATTTTGAAACAGAGTAGCCAGAAATTACTGGAAACAAAAAGAAGTCAAACATGTTGAAGGAAAATCTGCTCAAAAGAACATGATGAAACATAGAATTGGACCACTGCTATTTGTGAGTGGCTTTGTTTGCCTACATTATAATGGAATGAAAAACTGTAAAATCCTATCGCTAAAGGGACTTTATTACTCTTAGTTGTTCAGATTCCAAAAAGCATTAAATATAGACTTTGACTTATAAACTCATTTTTTTTTCATAAATTGCCATTACAAGTGTACTTTGGAACAGTTTAATAAACCAATAAAAAGGTTAAGAAACAATTAGTAAAAATTGGCTCTTCAAACCAAATACCATATCAATGGCTTCATTTATGATTCTTCCATTTCCACTACGGGGAAGAGTCTGACGTCACTCACATGGGTGTGAAATTGATGTAATTCTGCTGAACTGAGTGGAGTTACTTCAATTTTACATCAGTATGACTGAGATCAGAATTTTGACCTGAATTTATCTTTAAGAAAAGTTTTCATAGAACTTCTGCTGTGCACTGTCAGGATGCACTATTACAGCTCCTTCTGTTTCACTGTTTTACAGTAATTGAAGATGGAAGATTCTACAAGTCAAGTGAAACTATTAAGCAGCTACAGAACTCTACTCAAGAAAAAGAGGTGTTTTTATATGTATTCTATTCACAAATGGCTAATTTGGATCAATGAATAGTGTATTTGTGGAAAATGAGTGTGAATTGTTTTCCGAAGTCCTTTTCCATGAGACACCACTCCCTATCCTCTAAAAATTCCATAAAACTGAGAATGCAATGCTTTCAGCCAAGAGGCCTAATGAAACCTACAATTGGTATGTGCTGTGTAAGAATGTCATGTACATTTACTGTAGCAAATAAACTGCTGTTAGTAAAGTGCTTTTTGCAATAAACCTGGAAAAATATAATTTTCAGACACATTCAAATAGCTGGATTTTTACCTGCAAATCCTTCATTGTACTTAATTTGGATTTCCATGTAGTGATATTTAGCTAATACTAATTGCACCATGTTGAATGTGTCCTAAAGGAACAAAATTACCACTTTTTAGACAACAGTTTTTTTTTTAATTGAAATCTACTTCCTATTGCAAACAGCCACAGCTGAATGCTTACACATCTAGGTTGCATCAGAAAGTGATGCAGCTCATACCTGTTAGCTGGGTATTTTAAAAGATTATTCCCTGCAATGAACGAGATTAGGACACTAATAAGCTTATATTTTGAAGGACCATAGTAACCCACTTTAGTTGTCAACTCAAAAGTCTGGGTTTTCTGGATGAGTTTTTCGTGTTCTAAATAATGTAGTTTGCTTTATTAAGTTAGTATTGTGACTTGTTACAAGGAGTGAAATGATGTATAGCAATTGTGGACAGCCAAATCTCTGCTGGCAGAAACATTGAAAATATCACTGAAGACAACAGTGCTGCACCCATTTTTATCAGCAGAGAATTTGGCACATAATCTTCTGGATACCATGTGTCCAGAAAGATATTGGGTTGAATCCACTTATGTGCTGGGCCTGTTTCAATATCACAAAACAGCTCCTGATGCCAGGTTAACTGGCCACTTAAGGATTCCACCTGCCAAGGAGAAGTTCCACGTAGCATACAGACACTCTGCCAACTTCTACACCACTCCAGGTCAGGCTAAGGGAACATGATTGGGGGGGTCTGATACCCTAGAAATTCCCTGGGTCACATACAGCACCTTGGAGCACAACCTGGCCAGACAGCATCAGGATCATGCGAAGTGCTGCTTAATGACAGCAGAAGATCTAGCCTGGTGTGTGTGTGTGTGTGTGTGTGTGTGTGTGTGTGTGTGTGTGTGTGTAAAATATTAATATACACACAGTATACATCACTTTGAGAGAGAGGAAACTAGAGACAATAGCACTGGGCACCCTTAATTCCTACTGATCTCAGTAGGAGGTGAAGGTATCTAGTAGCACCTCACAGAGGAAGCTCAACCTTGCAGGATCAGGCCCTAGGTAAGGCCAATCTTCCTGAATAAGAGTATCTGCATAGTCGTTCTTTAAGTTGAATCATCATACATTGCATTGCAATTCCTTAATCTTGTAGGTTATCTGAGACTAAAAGAATATTGCCATAATCACCTCCATCCATCTTTTGCTTGTCAGATACTTCTTACAACATATGTACAATGACTGACACTTATGAATTGTAACATGATGTGTTTTTTTAAAAAAAGATTTTGTATGCTACAAAAAATAGTCCACAAATATTCAGACATTTGTAAATGAATTCACTTTGCTACTGTTTGCTGAGGGCAAACCCAAGGATGGGGCAAATACCATAATAAGTTACTTTATCTGAAAATCTCGATCTGTTCATGGAAAACTTGTTCATGGAAAAAGATTAAATTAAACTTAAATTATTCACTGAGATCTAATGTTGTGTGTATTGGGCATTCAAATTGACTTCAGTGGGACTGGCCCCATAACAATGTGATATTAGCTTGAATATTGTGTTTGGTCATACTATTCTGAACAAACAATTTGTTAGTTTAATTTAGCTCCCTCTTTTTTCCTTGTAAACAAAATTCTTGAATTTTCATTAAAAAATGAGTATAATGTGTCACATACTCTGTATCATCAAAGCAATAGTCTAATAAAAATTGTTTATGTATAAACTCTTATTTGCCCAACACAGTGTTGCAAGATCTGGTACTATTTCAGTAACCATGTAAGGCTGTTCTTGGGACCCAATAATATTAGAGATGGATCTGATCAGCAACATTTGGAATCAAATGTGACTCCACGCTTCCTCAAAAGTGGGGTTTATTTGGGTTTTGGTTTGGTCCAGTCTTTGTGTGCTGGCCGCAAAGTTCAGAACAAGATCCAAAGTGTGGGTGTTTTTTACCTCCAATATAGAACCACAAGAGAGTTGGCAAGTTCAGATTTGTCTATAGATTCAGATCTGAGCTTTCTCAAAGACTGGGGTTTTGGGGGGTTGTGTTTTTAGGTTTCGGGGTTTGTGTTTTTTAGAAAAATATTGTTTTTATAAGTAATAATTAGCAAAGACAGAAATACAAGAGGGAACAAAATAAGCAAGAAAAGTGATTAATAAGTAAAGCAGGGCTATACATTCTGAATGTGAAGACTAGAAGGAAATTCCTAGTCCATTGCTGTGAAGATGTCTTAAAACATTAACTGATAACTCCTTACTAATTTTCATGACTAGGGTCAAATGCTGCCTTCTCACCTTCATCCATCTATACAATACTACTGGTTAACGGTTGTAGGTTGCAGAAAGGGTATGAATAGGGACTTTGCTCATATGGTGGGCTTTGACGCTTTATTCTGTGGTGCCTCTTACAAAGTCAAGGGAGGGACTAGTGAATTTGCCACTTAGCAGCTATGTAGACTCTTCATGTAATGGCACAAATATTCCCGACAATGGGCTTTGGGGAGGGTGGGGGCACAATTTCATATTCAGTGAAAATGAGATCTCAGTTAAGGGTTCCAGTAACTTATCCATAGCTGGATGTAGACTTATCTATAGCTCATTCCAGCTGAAAGTCTAAATATTTCCAGAAAGATTGCAAAATTCTTACATTATGCCTGAACATAATTACTGCTATTTGACTTTCACTTTGGATATGTTTGACTCTCATGCTTTTCTCCGACTATGTTGTTTATTAAAGTGTTTGGTATATTATTTGAGATGTGTGTTTTAAAGTCCATTTCTGGAGTAGATTTTATCAGAATACATCCCTGAGATCAGACCCAGCAACAGCTAGTGTTTAAAAAAAAAAAACCAAAAAAAACCCCATACTCCTTTCACAGTCAGTATTGAAAGTGTTAAACGTAGATTTCCAGCACAATGGGGATTTAAGCTGAACTGTCTCCTTTTCCTCTAGCATTCTCTGTTTGTGTCTTTTCAAGTTGGTATTAATGTAGAAGGATGAACTAGATGGAAATGATTTAAAACACCCAGTACAGGGGATAGTTAGAGCCCTGCGCAGATGCAAAAATGTGTATCCACATCCTATCAACAATCTGCAAAAATTGAGATGCAGATGTCCACAGATATCTGCAGATTTGCAGGGCTCTAAACAGTTCTACAGGTCATCATGCAGCAGTGACCAGTGGTGCTGGAATGGGGGGGGGGGAAGGGGTGTCCACTTTTTACCTTCCCCTCTTCTTCCCCCCTGAGGACCCACCCCCTGCACAGGCCAGTGTGGAGCCCATCCGGGGGAGCCCAGGCACCTGTGGGGATCCGCGGTGGACCCTCCACCTGCCTGTCATGTGAGGGGGAGGGAGCGGGGAGAGGGATCTGAGAGCAACTCCTGGCCATGTCCCCTCTCCCCAGGCTCCCCACCCAGCCGAGGGCAGGTGGAGGGCCCATGACTCCACACCAGGTCCCCATAGCTGCCCACATGGCTCTCCCCGACCCGGCTCTGGTGTGGGAGGAAGTGCCTTGGAGCCTCAGCCTGGCCATGGTAAGAGGCAGGAACTGCAGCACGGACTCTCCACCTGCTCTGGGCAGAGAACCTGGGGGACAGGGACACGGGCCGGGAGCTGTTCAGGACCCCTGCCCATGGCAGGTGGAGGGTTCACTGCGGCTCCCCATAGCTGCTCACCCAGATCTTATCATGGACTGCCCCACTCTGGCCGGAGCAAGGGTGGGGAGAGCTGTGCTGGCAGCTGTGGGGAACCTGGATCCCTCCATCTGCTCTGGTGAGTCTGTGCTACAGCTCCAGAGCCCTGTGCAGATACAAAAATGCTCCACAGATATAAAGCAGATACTCGTGGATTTGCAGGGCTCTAGTGATAGTAATAAGGAATGACTCAGCTACTCCTCTGCATTGTGGGATTTTTAATCAGCTGTATCAGAGACATGTTTGTATGAAACAAATGTAAAACCAATGTTCTGTGATGCACATTTCCTATCTTCCACCCACAAAGAAAGAAGATGAAAGCTGAATTCTCTGTGGGGACAGAACTAAAGTAATTTGGCTGTCTCAACTGTGAGTTTCCTTTTATTTTTCAAAGTTTTGGGTTTCTTGCAGTTTAACCTAAACTCTGAATTTCTGGCATTTCTAACTTAAAAAAGAAAGTCAGCCTCTAACATTATTACAGGGTAATAAACATTCAGATCACAGATCTATGTCATAGATCTTAATAAAGATTTCATACGTGTATTACTAAGTATCTTGGGAAATCTGCCACTTTATAGAAAATATGCACATTGTCATATTTTCCTCTACCCTCAGGTTAAAATCTGAGCAATAATACTTTAATAAGGTACCAGTATGGCACAGAAAACACCTTTTTGAAGATATTTTGCAGGGTGGACATGTTTTGACAGTTGCTTCATGGTGTCTTAAGTGCTCAGCAACATCTGGAACATGCAGGGATAGGAAGAGAGAACTAAGGGCTTGTCTACACTAGGGCCCGCTGCGATCATCGCTGCTTAGCAGTGGAGATCATGGTGGCAATGGGTCAAGTTCATGGTGTGGAGCAGCGATTCTGGGCCGAACAAGCAAGCACAGACTGGTGACGACATAGCGCTGCAGGTCTGGGATGACACAGAGTGGCTGCGAAACTTCAGGATGCGTAAGGACACTTTCCTTCTTGTGTGACTTGCTGTCCCCCCTGCTGAAGCGCCAGGACACAAGGACGAGCAGCCTGACCTGTGCGGGATTGCTGTCATTCAAGTAGCCCACGCAATCGTTGAGCACTGCTCTCAAAAGTAGTGACTGTCGGAATCCATTCCCAAACTGCGGTGGGGCTATAGATGGGACTCACATCCCTATGGCGGGCTACTTTTCAATGGTGCTGCAAGCTGTGGTGGACCATAGGGGACGTTTTAACATCAACGCGTGGGGGTGGGCGGGCAAGGTTCATGACGTGCGTTGTTCAGGAACTGTCTCCAGGCAGGCACTTCTTCCCCGGACCAAAAAATAACGGTTGGGATGTGCAGATGCCTGATTGCTGTGTGCTCCACAATCTCTGAGAGCAAGGGCGCGACCTTTTTTTGGGCTTGGAGGGGAGGGGCAAATCTGGGCTGCTGTGCGATCGATCAGCCAGACACCGTGCTGAGAATATAAACCAAGTTTTCCCACTTCCCAAGGACGTTTTAAAACTAAGGACATGTTTTAGTAATTAATAATAAATCTTTCGTGACTTTGCATTTCTGTTTATTCGTTGAAACATGGAAGCATTTCTGTGCTGTTTAAGGTGTGCACTGATGGGGGGGGCAGGAAGATAGGGGTTACCATGACGGCTGGGTGGGCGGCGTTGGAAGGGAGGGGGTGGGGGGGGTGGGTATCTCTGCCCTGGGCCCCTGGATTTTTTTGGGGGGGGGGCGGAGGGGATCGACTACGTGTTGTGCCCTGCAGTTGACCCTGCAGCCAAGTCTGTAGCATGGCACTGTGGGCTATGCAGTGACATTACAACCCTCCCAGAACAACAGGAAACAGTCAGTAACACCAAACCGCTTTTAATAATGTGTAATACAGTGGGGGTTTGAACTTGGAGTTGGGACTGGTTGATGCTAAAGAAAGAAACTTTAAATTTGGTGAGGGGGACAGGACTCTTTGGCGTTGGAGGGTTGCAGATGCACTGCAGGGGGCTCTTCCTCTCCTCTGTGCGGTCGCAGCTCATTAGACCAAGCAGCGTTTGAGTCGCCTGCTGGTCTTCCTGCCCCCACTATCCCCCCCGTTCCAGGTGTGTGTGCTGCTGACACAGGCTCTCTCCTCTCGACTGTCTGCTCTGCTCGCTCCGCTCTGGAGCTGGCCATCAGTCATGGAAACTCGTCTCTTTTTCTTTCACAGCTGCATCCTCTTGCACAAAAGTCTGGTAAGCCTTACAGTACAGGAGTGCTTATCAGTTGTGCTTTAGCTGCTCTCTGCTGCTGGGCAATGTGCAAAGAAAGAAAAGAAGCGAAGACCCTGTATGCTTTTCCTCTGAGGCCCTGCCAAGTGGGCTTTGTTAATAGAAGCCCTGCACAGACCAGACCCTCACGCTGCATGCTCGTGAGGCGGCGATCCCCCCCTCTGAGGAGGATGGGCATGCGCGGAGAGTGCTTGCAACGCGGAGCACCCAATACCTCCCAGAAAACCTCTCTTCTGCTTTCTTTTTTTCCAGAGAGCTTGCTTTTTTTTTTTTGAGGACTATCCCTCCCTTTGCTTGCTTGTGTGTTGACCTGTTGTTTGTTTTTTTTTTTTTTTTTTATTTAAATAAAATGTTTATATTTATATTCTATTTTGTTTCTTAATCTTAAAAAATCATCCCGGCTGTATCCTTTGTCTTCATGGCTTTGAGACCCCAGAACGTCAGATCAAACCGCCCAGACAGGAAAAAAAATTCAAATTTTTCGCGTCATTTTTGTGGCTGGGCAGGCCAGAGAATCCAAGCTGCTGCTGCTGCCAACTAAAACTGCACCCACAATTCCAACACAGAGAACTTTTATTTGCTATAAGCCCCCTATATTTAAAATCCATTCTGTTTATTTTTTTCAAGATATTTTTGCTTTCAAAATGATGGTATAGTAATTTTTATTTTTCTTTACATTGACAGCTGCTCTGCAGTTCAAGACAGAGAGGGGGAATCGTGACTTTGAAAGGTTGAATCTCCTGATTTTGTACCTCCTTCTTGCACTGGTGAACAATCAGGGCAGGCTAGGCCCAGATCTGCTGCCCTCTGCTCAGACAGTAAGGATAGCAACATTTTATGCCTCTGTATTCAGTACTAAAAAGTTATTTCTAGCCAAACAACAGCCAAAATTGATCACTTTGGCAACACAGCTCTCTCTGCTGAATATCTAGGCAGAACAGGTGTATTCATTGTAAATACAGTCTGGTCCTGAAATCTTTTTTCCTCGAGCTCATTACTAGATGCCTAGGGAGAGCTCATTCGGACCCAGCTTACAAATAAATAAATGGTTAAGTGAAATCATAGCTATCTAACAGATTCATTTAAATATTCGTTAAAAAGTAGCTGGCTATCTAAATATGAACTTTCACACTTAATTATATAATCCGACTGATTCCGTCATTTTTTTCAGATGATTTCCAGCTATATACTCTTTACTCAGCAGTAAATGCCTATTTATCATATATGAATGGTGTCTTGAGATTAATGTGGATGAAAATATAACACCTAATTGTTTTGTTACAGGAAATGCTGCTAAACGTGTATGCGAAAGTCACTGAATCTGTTTACTCACAAAGGCATTGTTTGAAATGATACTTCAATTTGTTCTTGGTTTTCCAAAGAACATTAACTTTGAAGCTATGTTGCAGTGTTAGAAAATTAATTTCTCTCCAATTTTAAGACTCAGTACATGTAAAAACAGCAATACATCAACTCACATTGACTAGTACCTAGTCAGTACACCTGTACCCACATGGGACTGTTTGTGGAGTAAGGTGCTACTCAGTTTGAATAAGATGTCAGAATCTGGTCCAGGCTTTGCAGTCCCACAGTTTTCAGTAACATAATTTGTGAGATCTCAAAACTGGGTAAGGTCACATTAGATCACTAACCTGTTGGTAGATGTATAAGAAAATCCATAGTGATGTTTAATTCAGTAAATAGCTCTCTTTCTTCTAAGTCAATGTTGAGGGAATTTTCCAGTCTGATTTACAGTGTTGTATGAGGTTCTGCTATTTTTCTTTGAAATCAATCTTTTCACCAGTACATCAATCTTTTCATTCATACATTGGAATTCAATGTATAATGCAGGGGTAGAAAGAATATTAATGAAATGGGGGCAGGGGTTGTGTAAGGGGCTTAGGTATTCAGAGTGTACAGGATTCATGGGAGGACAGGATTCTCAAAGGGGGCAGGGGAGGCATAAAGTAGTCCTGAAGTCATACATGGGGAGGACAAATGAACACATGTCTCATGAGGAAGTAAGCATGCTCAGGAGGTGTTGCTGGGAGAAAGTCATGTCCATGGGGAAGAAGATAATATGTAAGGAGATGTTTCTGAGGAAGGACTCTCCATAGCAGAGCCAGCCATATACAGCTCACCCTATGCCAGGGTCTTGCTAACTCACAAGCAGAGTGTAGGGTACCAAATAGTAGTGCTCTTTCCCTTGAAAAGTGCTGCTACAGGGGAGCCCGGTGGTACGTTACCTTATTTCTGTCTGATTTTAGCAGTAATTCTGGAGGACATACCTATGTCAAGGAAAGCAAGGAAAAAGGGAGGAAAAGGTTAACATGGAGCTATGTGGTGACATAAGGTTAGTGAGATTTTCTGTTCCCATGGTGTTTAAAGCAATGAGGTTTGTGAGCCTTATGACTAATCTATTCTCTCTGCATTTATGTGAATTTATTATATTAGTAATAAGAATGCCCCTTGGATGTTCTATTTGACTGGTATCTGAAATTGAAGCTACTAAATCTTGCTTAACTAAACAAAATCTCTATACATTTTACAGTTTGTCTGACTTGTCTTAGGCAGTGACATCAAGCCTGAGGTCAAGCCCATTTAAAGAATGAAGAGACTAGTGGAGCCAGCAGAGGCAGAAAGCCACAAGGAACAGACACATGATCATTCACAATGCACAGAAATTTCAGAAATTTTGACTAGTCCCAAAGAAGATTAAGTGGATTATATCTTGTTTCTATGTCAACATACCAATGCTAAATATTATTTCCTTAGAATGTTTGACATTTTCCTGTTAAATATTTTGCACAAAAATCAATTCTAATAAAAATCAGATTTAATGAATGATAAATCTTGCTTAACTAAACAAAATCTCTATACATTTTACAGTTTGTCTGACTTGTCTTAGGCAGTGACATCAAGCCTGAGGTCAAGCCCATTTAAAGAATGAAGAGACTAGTGGAGCCAGCAGAGGCAGAAAGCCACAAGGAACAGACACATGATCATTCACAATGCACAGAAATTTCAGAAATTTTGACTAGTCCCAAAGAAGATTAAGTGGATTATATCTTGTTTCTATGTCAACATACCAATGCTAAATATTATTTCCTTAGAATGTTTGACATTTTCCTGTTAAATATTTTGCACGCACAAAAATCAATTCTAATAAAAAAATCAGATTTAATGAATGACTTCAGGCTAGTTTAATCAAGTAGAAACTAACATCTGCTATGATAAAGTAAGTCTTATTCTAGAGATTTCATATCAGTTGTACATCACTATAGTAATGATAAGACAGGTTGTTATGCAGTGACCGATTTGCTATGATTATGAATGTAGTTTTAGTATTAATTATTATTTTAAGATTGTGTGGAGAAAGTATTTTTTTCATCCAGTTAAATATCACCAACGAGTTGGTTTAGGTAGAAAAAAGTCATCTTTTATTATGTCACGAAGATCCCTTAAAAAGAAACTTAAATATTTCTTTTTCCCAAAAGCTGTAGTTTCTTTGTGGATGACTTCTGAAAATATTTTACATTATTTTAAAATTATTGTTCTTGCTGAGTCTTAGTACAATAGATCTCTTTATGCTCTCTTACTTAAGGGTTGTCTTATTGCTGGTATTCTCCACTGGCTGTAAAAATATAGGGTGAAATCTTGGCCCCATGGATTTCAGTGTGGCCAGGATTTCACGTGTCTTCTCAGTGTGGTTGAAAGGCGAAGAAGAATGAAGGGTGTCTGAGAAAATACAATAAATAATTTCTAACCAATTTCATAATCGTCCACAGAATTAAGGCCTGATTCTGCCCTTACACAGACCTGAGTCAATAGTATCTCCATTGAAGTGAGTGGGGTTACATATGCTAAAAATTGATGTACAGGAGATCAGAACTGATCCTTTATTCCAGCTCTGCTTTCCTTGCTGGTAAAATCCAGTCTGAATTAACCATAGCATTCATGTGATTTCCACCAGTCTACCAGGAAAGCGAATGTGCCTGAATCACCCCTTGTAGAGACCAACGAACTAGACTCCATTTAATGTCAGTTAATTGACAAAAGCAATTAAACAGGCACGGACTGGCTTTTTGCCCTGTGGAGCTACATGAGGCACCAAGGGATTCAGTCAAAAGAAAACCTCCATCTTTGGTTACAGATGTTACACGCCACAGTTTAAGCTTCAACATGCAGTGTGAAATCCTCTGTGCAAACATTTTAAATGCCTGTAAGTCTGTAAATATCCCTACCTTCCCTTCCTCCTTTAAAAATGATAGTGAAGATATCACACCTACACAGCATATTTTTCGGAGTCCTCACTCCAATAGTACTATGATGGTTATCAGATACATGTCTAAATAGAATAATTAAAAAGGATTTTTTACCTTAAAACTTCTGAACTTCTCTTTTTGTATCTAAATAAAGTGAAGAACCTTGATAGCCTGACTTCTTGTTATTTTTAAGAAAAACACTTTGGCAAAAATGTTCAAACCTGGGTGTCTAAAATTAGACTCCTAAACTTATATTTAGTCTCTAAATTAGAACAGTTTAAACAACTGTTTTAGAGAGGTTTTTTTGTTTTGGTTTTGTGTCCAAATAAAAAATAAAAATAAAAAATCAGGTCAACCTGAAATTTTTAAAAAAATATTTCTGGTGAGCTGAAAAAAGTCAGAAACACTTCATTTTAGGCAAAGCAATGCTTTTTCGGTTTTTTTCTTCTTCTTGAGATTTTGCCCTTTTATAAAATTGAAATAAAATTCAAAATGAAAGTAATTTTGAACTGAAAAATCAAAAGAGTTTTAAAAATGCTGAAATACAACTCTACCCCAATATAACGCTGTCCTCGGGAGACAAAAAAATCTTACTGTGTTATAGATGAAACCGCGTTATATAGAACTTGCTTTGATCCGCCGGAGTGCGCCGCCCTTCCCCCCCCCCCCCCCCCCCCGGAGCACTGCTTTACCATGTTATATCCGAATTCATGTTATATCGGGTCGCATTATATCTAGGTAGAAGTTTATTTTAATTTTCTGGCGGGGAGGGGGAATAGTCCGAAACATTTTGGCAAATTCCTCACAAATTCATGAAATGTTTGTTGGACCCAAATCTGAAGTTTTTTATGGATGGGGGAAAAGATTTGTCTAAATAACTTTGCCCAGCTCTGTTCCTAATGGCTTTTCTACATGGTGCTGCACTCTGGACTACGTGCTGGTGTATTGTAGAGCACATTAATGTATTGCTCTCTGACTACCCCAGCTAGACTCTGCAGGTATGAACTAAAAGGCACCGAGTTTGCGTTGATGTAGGTGCTTTTCAAACAGGACTATGTTAATATGACCTAGTTAACTTTTAGTTTGCACCTGCAGGGTTTACACTAGGCAGTTAGAGTGTAACACTTAGGCCTGGTATACACTACAGAGTTAGATACTATAAAGTATCTGTAAGTGTCTATACTACAGTGGTGCTCCTGCCAATGTAAGTCACTCACTACATCGACTTAATAGCTCCATTTCCACCAGAGGCTTAGCAGTTAGGTCAATGTAGTCAGGGTGATGCAGTGTCTGTGTAGACTCTGCATTATTTACATTGTCTGTTGGCTGTCAACCCCACCACTGGAGCCCTGCTGCCACTTCCCAGTGAAGGACTGGCTGGGGGATGGGGACCCCAAGCCATGGCAGTGGCTGGGCTTGGACTCTCTTCCCACACACCCCTCAGTCCTTCACTAGGTGGCGGCTGGGCTCAGGTTCTCCTTCCACTCCCTCTCCGTCACCCACTTTCACTAGGTGGCAGCAGGGCTCCGGGCTGTCAGTGTTGCACAATGCCCCACGTTGTCAGTTACATTGGTGGAAGCACTCCTGGTTAGGACACATACCACCAACAGAAGGAGCTAGTGTGGACATGAAAAATAGCAGTAATTACTGCAGTGACTATACATCAGCCTAACTTAGGTTGACTTAATTTTGCTGTGTAGACAAGGCCTGGGAGTGTTCTACAATAGTTCAGACTGTGGCACTGTGTAGACAAGCCCTAAATAAAAATAGCCTGATTTTCAGAAGTAAGGATCTTCTGCATCCCCCGTTGACTTAAATGGGAAACACATGGATATAATGGCTGTAGGACTAGGCCTACTTTGGATAAGGGCCATATTCGCTATGAAAACATATGGCTTTGAAGATATGTGAAATTTTATCATAAAGAATTTGGTAGAGTTTCTTTGAACAGGAGGACATAACTGATTCAGAAAATACTTGCTTGATATAAATAACACAAACAATATGGCTCAGGCCATAAAAGAGACTGGCAGCTGTGCAATTAGCATACATCTAGCAAAGAATGTCTATGAGAAACAGGATAATACACATAAATGGCTGGTGCTGATCCACATACATCACTCTAATTAACAAGAGTCCTTTGATGGAGTAATAAATATAAAAAAGTTTAAACTACAAAAGTGAAGATTTAACAGATCTTCAAGTGCTATTGGATTCTGAAAAGTGACCACCTTCTTCAACAGATCAGGGCATTCTGTGTATATTCAAATTTGAACTATTTTTAAAAAAATGTTATTCTATTATACCCATGCAGCCAAAAACAGCTACAGGGGACAGTAAGCTGCATTCTCTTCCAGCTTGTGCATTGGCACAAAACAAGTAAGTTCCAGTGGTGAGATTTTTTTTGTCTTCAGTAACACCTGTACACCCCCCACTGAAGCCAATAGAGTTTACACAGGTGTCAGGGCACAATTTGGCTTATAGAGTCTGTGTTATCGATTGAGATGATATGAGCCAGTTAGAACACTGCTTGACTTATACCTGCTAGGTTGAAGTTTGACAGCTCATTGGGGCAGGGGAAGGGAGAGGAATAGATTTAGCTTTCAGTTACACTATTGTAAACTTGGACTGACTCCACTGATCTCAGCAGAATTTAATCTGACATCTTTATACTTACTAACTGTATAACATTTATGTGGAAGCAGTTGAGAGAAAATAAATATGGAATCCCAAGCTGCCTGTAGTGAGGCTGAGTGGCCTCCCTCCGAGCAGGAGAGTGAAGCACCATTACATGCCCCTTGGAGAGCGGGGCCTAGATCACCCTGCCCCCTCACTGGGAGGAGTGGGGCGGGGCTGGAAGTATAAAAGGCCAGCCCTGCGGCTCAGTTGGGAGAGAGCCTGCTCCAGGGGAGGATGCTTGGCGTGTTCTCTAGAGGCCTGGCTGTTTCTGATCCCCAGACAGGGACGAAGACTGGCCTGGAGTACCTGCTGTGGTTTATCCAGAAGAGGCCTAGATGCTGGGCACAGGGGCAGCCAATCCTGCCCCTGCCAGGGCCCTGGGCTGGGACGCAGTGGAGTAGGGTGGGCCTATGTCCCCCTGCCACTCCATCCCGGGTGGCTGACCTACTACACAGTGCAACAAGGCTCTAGCCCAGGACAGGAGCTCCCTTACCACTCACCTTTAAAGATGGTTTGTTTGCTGGCAGCCTGAGCTCCACTCAGGCTAAAGCCAGCCTCTTAGAGACTGATTGTTTGCTGGCAGCCTGAGCCCCGCCCAGGCCAAAGCCAGCCCAAAAGATTGTTTATTTGCTGACTGCCTGAGCTCCATCCAGGCCAAAGTCAGCCCTGATAGTCTGTGTTTCAGGGCTGCCTACTGGAGCTACTTAAGCCCAGGCTAAAGCCTGGTAGGGACTGTTAATCACACAGCCTTATTAGGAGGCTCTTGCCAGTTGGACAGACTCTGGCCCCTACCTGACAGGATGAGCCTGAGTGGCCTCCCTCTGACCAGGAGACCGAGGCACTATTACATTGCCGCTCTGCTGAGTTATTTTTCGGAATGTAAATGTATCGTATTTGTATTATAGTAACACCTACATGCCCAATAAAAATGGGGCTCTGACTATGCTAGGCATTATACAAACATGCAGCAGGTGATCACAGAGCAGAGATATGAAGTGCCATGTCTAAATTGACATACCAAATCAGTCGTGGACTAGGAATAGAACCCATCTCCCTGATTCCCAACTTAGTACCTCACCCACTGGCACCATGTGCTGAGTCCTGGAGTTGCTCATAGGGCGCTTCAGCCCAGATGTCTCTCTCCCCATCAGCCTGGGAGGGCTGGTCCCATCTGGTGCCCAGGTGTGGGGGGTGGGCTACTGGGCCATGTGCTAGGTCCAAAGTGTAGGTGAGTTCCTTGTGGTGTGCTCACTTTCACTTTGTTCCTTTCTGCTTGAATGGAAGGGGGATATCCTGCTCCATTTGGTACCTCAATAGGAAGAGATGGGCTGCTGAGGCAGTTTGAGGAGAGAGGTGCTCAGAGAGGAAGTCTGGCTTAGCTTCCCCTCCACCAGCTACTGCTGTTTCAAAGCTTCCAGGTGTTTCCACTGTAGTGACAGTGGTGATACATTGGAGCAGCATGGGTACAGCCTTAGAATGTTCATGTTCTGTTATGACTTTGGTATGCTCCCAAACTTTCTTGAGGAATGCATGCAGCAGTAGGGAAATGACAACTGTTAAGCGTTTCTCTCTCATACAAAACATGAATAAAAGTTCATGGAACAAAGAAAAGACAGTTCCATAGCTCAAGGGATTCCTCCTTCTGAATGTCAAAGGCTGGCTGCAAACACTGGAGATGTTAGAGCCTCTCAAATAACAGTCTCAAGAATCTTTTAGATTGTAAAGTTTTAGGCAACCTAAATATAGGGATCACTACCAATTTCCTCCTGTCATAGAGTAGTTGCAAGAGTAAGAGAAAAAGAGCATCAGCTTCAACCTGATCTGTCAGTATATTCAAAAAACATTTGGGGGAGATTTTCAAAAGCATCTAAACTACTTAGGAAAACAAGTCTTATTGATTTCCATTGTGGACATATGCTCCTAAACCTCTTTGGCAGACTTGAATAATTTTGAATTTCAATAAATCTGAGGAAACCATGATTCTAGCAGGACAAAACATCTAAATAAGTGGGATAAATGACTCACTCTATAGTATTGTTTGCAGTGTTCTTGTAGTTATGTTGTTCCCAGCATATGAGAGAGACAAGGTGAGTGAGGTAATATCTTTTACTGAAACATCTTCTGTTGGTGGAAGAGACTGAAACAAGTTATAAATCACTGCAAATTACTCTATTCAGTGACCCTAAACCAGTTTAGGTGTCCTTGTTCTCTTTGGGGAGTATTAGTGCAGATATTCATCAGTTGTGTGTTTGAACTGACTATAGAAAGACCAACGCAGCTACAACCCTGCAAACTGACTATACATCTGTCTCTTGGATGCCAGCCCAAAATATCATACATGATCCCTTTGAGAAAGGAATTAGCACTGGCATTTAGCAGATATATTTAAATTGGTTTAATTGGAGTCTTAAGGCAAGGTAAAATGTATTTAGTTCTAAGTTTTAGCAGTAGTGTTAGAGCTCTGAACAAAGCGGATTTGAGTTTAGTTAAAGTAACTATTAGGGCAAACTGAAAATTCAATCAATGCGTGCACTAGCACACACTGAGCACCACTGCTGATACCAGAAAGGGAACTCCATCTATTCTTTGGGTGTAACTCTAGATTATACTGCTTTGAAATTAACAAAATTACTAGCACATTTTTGATAGTATCTCTCCAAAGAAAGATCAGTCTCATTGTTTCTCAGAATCTCTTTACATACACAAGATCCTTTTCACCACAAAATGTTTATCTATCTATCATCCTATAGATTTAGATGAACTATCTATAGTATCTATAGATTACATTTTTTTAAATAAAAGGACGAGACCAGTAATTTGTTCTGATCAAAGCTGGTCAAGGATTGCATTAATTAACTTTACTTGCTTGGCGTCTGAGGCCACGTTTACATTACTGTAGTATAAACAATTGTGAATTTGTCTTTCCTATCTGACCACACAAATAGTTGTACATTTTAGGGAATGTTTTAAAGGCAACATATTTGAAAGAAATATTTGTTTCCTTCCCTCTGCCCCTGAGCAAAATACTCTCAGAAGCTTTTTTTTTTAGATGAACTCTTTGACTTCATACTAATCAACTTCAAATACAAATGACTGAGTCTGCAGACTTGCCCAAGCAGAAAGTATGTGAAATTGCAGTAAAAATCCCTACTTCTCTCTCAGCTGTAAAACAGAATGAAGAAGAATAATTTGTGTGGGCGTATAATACACTTTGCAAGATACTTTGTTTATTTACACAGCTTAATAGTCCCTAGACAATTTATATATTTTTTACTTGCGTAATTAACCTATTGACCTAACAGAAAAAAATATAAGCAATATATAACTGTTACTAGTTAACCTTGCAATGGAATGTGGCTATTGATTTTTTTTTCTGTCTGACATTCTGAACAAAAAAGTTTCCAATTTAAAATGAAAAACATAGTTCTCTGACAGTAACCCTGAAGCCCTCTTCTGTGCTTCTCCCCTTATGATCATAAGTGAGGGGTTCTTGACATCAATTTTACAAAACTTTTTTGCCTGTTTTGGGGGGAGAGGGGTATTTGTGTGGGTGGGTGGAGGGCTTGTGTGAGAGACTGTTTAGGGAAATCAAGACAAAATCTGAAAATTGATGCATTGTTTAAAGATGAGTCTGAACCTGTATCACAGATCTGAAGAGCCTTGAACATGGGAACTGCTCAGATCTGGCTCCACACTTCATAGTTTGAGCCCATCTCCATAGTCTATTAAATAATTACTGCTGGATGTTACACTTTGGTAATAATATACTTTTACTAACCCAGACTTTTAATATTTCTTTTCCATGAAGGCAGAAGAACTATAGAAATGTTAACTATCTAAGTTGGTTAACTCCATATTAGTCAATAACCTTCCTTTATAATGGGATATTAATTGAGTAATTGGCTTTCCTCATTTTTTCACTCAAGCTTACCCTTGACAATTTTGATCAGCTGCCTGATTGCTCTTTGGATACTGATGACAAAAATGTGACCCCATGTGACAATGGATGTGTGTTCTTCAGTGGTGATGCTTACCGGTATTCTGCAGATGAGTCTGAAGAGTACTCTGGATACTCGATCATCTTCACCTATGGGTTTCCCCTGTGAGGTGATACAAGGATTTACTCTTGGGACATCAGACAGTGGTATGGGTTGCATACTGTCCAACCAATGCTTTTATGAATGAGGTGCACCTGGCTAAAACTCAGTCCAGACCAGACTAAATTGATATTCATAGGGAGTGGGAAATTTTTCAAGTCTTTTGTATATGACTGTTATTCAGTTTGTATTTCAGGCACCAGTGAGGCAGGTTTATAAATATATGGAGTTGTGATAAATGAAGGGGGTGGGTAGCTCCCTTTTATGGACACCCAGCCAGCCGGTTAGCTGTGAAATCCTTCTTAGTAGCTATTCTCTACTTGCTTTACTTGTAAAGGGTTAAAAAGTCCACAGGTAAAAGGAAGGGAGTGGGCACCTGATCAAAAGAGCCAATGGAGGCCTAGAACTTTTTAAAATAGGGAAAAACTTCCCTTTGTCTGTTCTGTTGTTCTCCGGAGAGAGGGGACAGAGCAGAGACAGGACTGGGAATATGCTGCAAAAATCTTTTTCTCAGGTATGGAAATAATCATATTATACCTAAAATCACCTCATAAATCAGAAAATGTCTAGAAAGATGTGATTAGGTTTATTTCTGTTTATTTTTTATTGGCTTGTGGACTCCTCTGTACTAACCCCAAATGCTTTTGTTTTGCTTGTAACCTTTAAATTGGACCTCAAGAAGGTTATTCTTGATGTGTAATTTTTGGAAGTGGATTTTTTAAATCTAGCAAAAGCCTAAGTTCCAGATGTATTTTCTTTCTTTTTGTTTTTAATAAAATTTACCTTTTTTAAAGAACAGGGTTGGATTTTTGGTGTCCTAAGAGGTTTGTGCGCATGTTATTTAATTAGCTGGTGACAACAGCTAATTTCCTTTTGTTTTCTTTCTCAGCTCTTCCCCCGACGGCGTGGGGTGTGTGTGAAAGTGCTTGAAGGTACCCCACAGGGAGGAATTCCCAAGTGCTCTTTCCTGGGTTCCAAAAAGGGAGTTTTTGCATTAGGGTAGTGGCAGCATCTACCCGTCCAAGGTCAGAGAGAAGCTGTAACCTTGTGAGTTTAATACAATCCTTGCGGGCCCCACCTTCTGCAGTCAAAGTGCCAGAGAATCAGCCTTGACAGGGATGGTAACTTCTTTTAGGCTAACTTTAAATGTTTTGTGGCACCTTAAAGACTAACAAATTTATTTTGGCATGAGCTTTCGTGAGCTGCAGCTCACTTCTTCGGATGCATCTGAAGAAGTGAGCTGCAGCTCACGAAAGCTCATGCTAAAATAAATTTGTTAGTCTTTAAGCTGCCACAAGTACTCCTGTTTTTTTTGCGGATACAGACTAACACAGCTGCTACTCTGAAACCTTTAAATGTTTTGTTACTTGGCATTAATAGGAGATCTACAACCATGTTAAGAAAATTAGAGCCATGTGATGAAATATTAATTTCTACCTTTTACTATCAATTAATTGACTGCTCCAGGGGGATTTCTAGAACTCAGTTGTCACAACCTTCTTTTATGTTACTATCAGGTTTGATGGCACTTCAATGATTTCAGAGTTTAGCAAAGATGTTCTCAGAATGTTTTAATGTGGACTGCAGTTTAATAAAAAGACTATCTCATGGATCTTTCCTCTTCCATCCGTAATCTTATAATATCTCTGTGGCAACTACATCAGTTGCATCCGTAGTTGTTTTTTACTTTCCTAATTTTCCTTTTTCTAACAATGCAAAACAATAATCTAATTTAATAACTAGAAACAGAGAGAAGGCACTAGCACTACGGGTCAGATATACAAGATGTTTAGATGTCTAAAAAGTCATATAGGCACCTAGTGGGATTTTCAGAGACCCTAGAGTTGAGTGCCTAATTCCCATTGAAACCAAGGTGACCAGTGAACTCTGTGCAGACAACCAGTAAGTTCCTCATGAGTAACCTCCTTATTCTGGAAGTTGTACCTTGGGAATGAAGAATATGCAATATGGAAACAATGTCACTAGTGACAAACTGGTGTGACGAAGCACCTCTTTCCCTCTAGGTTTGGCAATCCTCACAAATAATCTAACACACCTGGCTGAACTCTTGTATTGCTGTTTAAAGTATAAATATGCAGTCAGCATTTCATTGATTTAGAATGGAACAGAGGAAATGGACCAGATTATCTCCTGCATCAGGGAAGCTTTGTGCAAAACTGCCTTAAAGCTTGCTTAGCTGTGCTCAGGAGAAACCTCCTTGTGTATGGAGATTCTTGCATGTTCCTATACCACTCCCCTCCTTATGGCTAGAGCAGGAAGTATCACTGCTAGAAATGGGATGTGGCCAGAACAGCCCTTCTTTGGTAATCCCTCACTACTTCAATGGGCCCTAAGTGCTGCCTGGCACATAGGGTGGCTTTGAGACCTGGACTGATGCAGAATGATTCCAGGATCAGACACTGCAAAGGTGACTCAGTTGCACCAAGTGGAAATAAGGGTTAAGAACAGGGTTAGGAGTAAGGAAATGTGGAGTCAGTGGCTAGTTCTAGCACAAGCTTTCTGCATGGCCTTGGGTAAGTCTTCCTGGCTTACTTTCCCAGCAGCAAAATGGGGATAACAATACTTACCTACATCACACCCATGTTGTGAAGTTAAATTCAACAATGTTTGTTAACATGCTTCAATAACCTCTTGTAAAAGAGAACTACAGCAATATAAAGGTTGATATTAATCCTTGTGCAGTCTTTTAAAACTGTGTTAGAGTACAAAGAAATTCTTCAATCTGAAAATATGCAAAACTAGACAACTTACAGTGTCTGCTTAGCTTTTCAGCTTGCTTTCTGGGATGTTTATTTTAAACATGTCAGAGGTTTTCTCTTCCATTCTTATTGTATATGTTTTGAATAGACTAGACTACAGAAAAAGATTCAACAGGTGAAAAAATGGTTGTTTAACAAAATAGAACTTTCAATCTTGTTTTAATGAAAATTCAGCACCACCCTCTGCAGAGGTCATGCTATCATAAGGGTGAGAAATTTGAGCTGCCAGTCCAGCAGATGTGGTTCACTAATTGATTTTTCTTGACTCATATGATGAAGATTGTATTCAGCTACCGGTCAATTTAAAAATCTAAAACTCAGTTGTCTATGAAAGCACTGGAGATGTGACTAAGAAAAAAAAATCAATAAGTGGAGGGAAGCAAGTCTGTCCACCATCCAAAATAAACCAACAATGTTTTTTTAAAAATCATTTTTGCAATCAGCGTACTAGCAGATATAAAAAGGCAGTCCAAGCTTCCCTACAGTCAACTGTGATTGAGTGATTAAATATAACACACATATTAGAGAAATATCGCTAGATTCAAAAATTCCTATTACAGGGAGACATGTAATTATTACTATTGTATAGATTTATTTTACACAACAGCTCTATGAGATGCTCATCTGAATTGAAGCTCTGGTTAAATTTTCCCAGATGTAATGAGGTCAAATTAAAGTTTCAGGAAGGCTGATGATTTTGACATATAACTCAGACATCAGATCTAATGTGGGCAGAATTTGTTGTTATTGATTTCCAAGATGTGAACAAAATACATGCTTTAGGCATAAGGTGTTATTTAAAACATACCCTAAGTTCTTCAATTTGCCTTTTATGTTCCTCGAAACCTAATTTTAGCAATATCTCCGGAATGGCTGTCAGAGGACCACAGCTGTAATTTTCAGAGGAACTCTGTATAAATAGTACAATTAAATGCAGTGTGGATTTTACAGGAAATTTTTACCAAGGGAGTGGATTGTAAAAATATTTGGCTCTTTATCTTTAAAAAAATAAAAGTTTTGGAATCATTTCATATGAAGATTCCTTCACATAACTGAAAATTGGTAGAGGATGCAAAACTCACTTCTCAGCACAGAAATGATGTAAAATGATATCAAGCACAGCTTACTCATGAAGGCCAAGATCATAACATATCTGAACAGCCCTACACAGGGGTCTGTCAGATATGTGGAACTACACTAACCTCCTCCCCCGGGGAACAGCAGGAGGGATTCTGCCGAGGGGCGGAGGGGGGGCAGAATTCTTCCTGAATGACCTGAGCAGGCAGCAGCAATACACCCACAACTAAATCTTTGTAAAGGGTGCAGCTCAGTTACTTCATGCAAACCAGCCAGCTCTTCTTGCTGAAGAGTTGAGAGTGGATCCAGGATATTGCCTTTTCCCTGCCCCTCCAAAACCCCTTTGGGACAGTGTGTACTCCTGGAGATTTGGGAAGGAGCAGTACTTACACTCCTAGAGACATCAAAGGGCCTGGAGAAAACTGCCCAACTATCTGAAGAATTCTGTGACTACTGAGGAAGAGCTGCAGCAGCAAATTAAAGGTGGGAAACACTGTTGGTGTTTAATACTGCAGCAACTTCTACATGTCACACTATATCTTGGTAAGAGAAATCTGCCATTTCAAGATGATGTTGAATGCTTGGGAGACAGACAGAGTGGAAACTTCCTTAGAGTGACTGAATTACTGGCTAAGTATGATCATGTTTTGGCAGGTAATCTGGATAAAGTGAAGGGAGGTGCAAATGTGTGCTACATTAGTAAAGGCATCCAGAACAAGTTCATTTAACTATTGGTTCAAAGAAATTAAACAAATTCTGATGGAAGTAAAAATTGAAAAATATTATGCATTGTTGCTTGACTATACACCAGATTGTTCACATATGGAATAAATATCTAAGTCTTTGGCATGTAACGGTGGATAAAGCAGCATCTATTAAGGAGTCTTTTCTGACATTCCTAAATGTCATCTCCACAACTGGAGCACAACTTACTGAAACTGTTTTCAAGCAGCTAGAAGACTTGATACTTAAATCCATGGACTTTAAAGCCCAATGTTCTCATAATGGCTCAAGCATGAGGCAAGGACAAGGGTTTGCAGGCACAATTAAGGCCTTGTTGTAGTCACAACTGGAACTTGTTAATTTCTGATGCTGTTTCTTCTTCCCTTGAGTCCAAAAATGTATTTGGTATACTGCAAAGACTGTATATGTTACTTGGTGGATCTGCTAAAAGGCAGGATATTTTTTAAAAGCATGTGGATATTTCCCTGAAACTCTTGTCTCTAACAAAATGGGAGGCACACGTAGATACTGTAAAAGCTGTTTATCTACAGCTCCTCCAGATTTGAGGTGCACTCCAGGAGCTATGACTCTTCCTCAGACAGTATTATTTGCTCAGAGGCAAACTCATTGCAAGATAAACTATCTACTTATCCTTTCATGCTGGTTCTCAGTGAGTGGTGCATGGTGCTGAAAGAAATCACCACAATCAATAGGCAGCTTCAGGGAAATAATATGGACCTTAGTATGGAATGCAGATTAATAGAAACAGCAGCAGCAACCTTCCAGGATTATCATGAGACTGGTTTTGTTATTGGACTTGAAAGAACCAAAGAAATGGTTCATGAGTTTGAGGCAGAACCAGTATTTCCAGTTATTTGCTCAAGGAGAAAGAAGATGTTAGCTTCATATGGAGCAACGCACAGTGAAATGGATACAAAAGACAACTGAATCAGAATTATCAGCTGACCTACTGGATGAACTTGTGACATTAAAACATTCTGAACACAGATGAAGTAAAAACTCCACATGGGATGCTGAACTTTATCATGGAGAACAAACTGCATTTAGTATTTCCCAGTGTTTACACAACATATCACATGTATTTAACAATTCTTGTTGCTGTAGCTACAGCTGAATGCTCTTTCTCCAAGTTAAAGCTCATAAAAAAAGACATTTACAGTCTCAAATGTCACAGGAGAGTGGCTGCTTTAGTCATATTGTCTATTGAAAATCAAGTTGGGAAGCAGTTGGACTTCACAGAACTGATCAATACATTTTGAGTGGCAAAGGCAAGAAAGATTGTGTTGTGATTCTACCTACATACTGGGTGAATTTTCTTTTAATTTAAAGACTAATTGTTCATTTGCCAGTTCCAGGTCAGGGACTGATTTAACTCATCAGTTTTATGTAACTGGTGACCTGCACTGGAGTCTACAGTATCAAATTCAGTGTTTTGCTTCACGGCCATATAATTTCAGCTGCTACCATCACCAATCAGGATTTAAAGAATTTAAGGATTTCTGTACTGTAGCGCTTCAGTTTAGACCTTACCTATGCCAATGGGAGGGGTTCTCCTATTGGTGTATGTAATCCACCTCTAAGAGAAGTGGTAGCTAGATGGACGGGAGAATTCTTCCATCAACCTAGCACTGTCTACACAGAGAGTTAGGTTGGCTTAACTATGCCACTCAGAGGTGTAGATTTTTCTACGGGGTGGCGTAGTGGAACCAACCTAATTTTCTCATGCAGACCAGGCCTAACTGAGGCTAAACCTTAGGTGTAGTCCTCCACACTGAGTGGATGTTGGAGGTCCTTGTGTGCCCATTCCTTTATATTTTAGAGTGTAGTGTTAATAAAAGGGGACACTGGGTGGGCAGAGAATGGGCATGTTTAAAGAGACATGGGTTTATATATGCCACGGCATACAAACAAGTTGCTTAGTTAAGCATTCCTTTGCTACTCGACTGGAGTGTCTTGGCTGCCAAGGAGCTACACCCTCTTTAATGCAAAATCATATTCCCCTTTACTTTCTTGCCTGTTCACTGCCTTTTCATTTTGCATGTATAAGCCCTGCCCTGTGCAGCATCTGCAGGTCTGACTATATCATAAGAATTAGATAAAGAATACCGATGTAGTGAAGCTGAAATTAAAATCTCTTCATAGAAATTTAAAGTATATGAAGTGTCTGATACTAATAATGTAAGGTATACATTTTCCACTCTCTATTTATAAAATCATAACTATTATTATATAAGAGTAATTGTAACTGAACTATTAATATATAAAAATTGAGATGGGCAAAACTGGAGGAGATCAGTAGTAACGTTTTTGTTTTACAGAACCAAAACCTGGAGACATTTGGGTGTAATCTTCATTTTATCTCTAAAGTTCACAGTGGGGGATTTGGCCCAATGGTTCTACGTTTTTGCTGTCTCTAGCACTGTATCTTTTGGTTTTAGCAATATTCATCCTTTGTCTAAACCATGGTAATTCTATTCATAACTATTACGGTTCATCCTTGACAATTAGTATTTTTGTGTTGAATTTAATCTTTCCTAAGGTCATATTCATTTTTCAAAGGGAAATAAGTATACTCTTGCGCTGTATGAACAAAGAAACAAGTTGGAGAAAAAAATAAATCTCCCTAAGGCATCATTTTAATTTTCAGATGCTGAGATAGCCAGACAATGATTATAGTTTATATTAAGAAAAACATCCCACAGAAGAATTTAAACTATTAAAGGAATGAGGATTTTTCTGAAGGACAGTTTCCAAAGTGAGGGACACATTAGTGGGGTGGGGGAAATCACAAAGGATGACTGATTTGAAAGCAGTGCTGTCTCCATGGGATCCTCCAAGGCTATAGAGCAGAGCAAGATTGATTGTCACTCACTGGTGTAATTAGGGCAGGCAGAGAAGTATCATTTAAAGGTTGAAGAAGGAGATCTTAACCAGACAGCAATTGAGAGAGAACTCTAGTCACACAACACGTTCAATTTTTCACTTATATGACTCATGTCCCTAATTAATGCCAATTAGACTTGAATTCAGTGCTATAGAGCAACTCATTTTCTTTATTGGAAAAAGTATTGTACAAAAGTGCAGATAAGGACATGCCCACTACTCATGAATATCACACTTTAAATTACTTGATTGAAATATCAATTTTTTATGTCAGTGCATCAGCATTTCCTGCACTGAAGGGCTGTTTTCAAAAGTACTGCATCTGGTTAGCTCTACAACCACATTGGCTTAGGTCTTATGCAAGAGGGTGCTCCATTAATGCTTTGAGAATCATGCTTTCTTCGCATGATGAAAAATATTTTCACAGTGCCTTCAATGTACAGAAGTCTTCAATGTCCCCGATAATGTTCTGAGACTCTTACTATGCACCCCAATTAACTCGTTTAGCCAGATCCCTCACAGTGAACTGCAGGTAAGATGAGGCCAAATCCTATACCATAATGGCTTCTTTGGTGCAGAGTTCTGATCCAGCTCTGTGCCCTGGCTGAGTTCCATGCCCACGGAGAACCACAGGAATCCTAGAAAGGAGGTGCCACCCACACCATCTGACCATCTCTTTCCCCTCTTAGAGATGGAGTCCCAGACTGCATCCCCACAGCAGATTAAGGTTTTGGCAGAGGGATCACTAGGAAGTGAAGTCAGAGAGAGACTCCCTAGACACCCCTGCCTAGACTGCAAGTGTCCCCTTCCCTCCCCCACAATAGAACTGTCACTGGAGCAGCTGAAACTGAGAAATGGAGCAGTTAAATAAGTGTGTTCATGGTGTCTGAATATTCCCTCTTCCTGGGAAGTGGAAGGAGAGGAGGCAGCACACAGCCTCTCCTTTGCAAATCCCATCCATTACTAATACACCAGGTATAGTGATGAAATATCATAGGGTTCATCCTGTGAAATCTAAGAGAGAAAAACCTTGGAGAAGGCTAAAGGTGTATCCTCCCCTGAGATTCTTTTCAACACTTGATGCATCCAGAATTCAAGAATGTGCTCCTCAAAGTATTTTTGTGACAGGGGTAAGTTATTCCAGACAGGGATGATTCAGCAGTTTCCAGAGACCATGTGAACTCCATTATAGACAGGGAAATTATCCCAACCCTCCCTTCAATTTGGCGGCAAGATTTTAACATGAGTCCCTTCCAGCACATCAGTGTTTTACGTCCCTGCTATGTTTATCAAAACTCCTGGTCAATATTTATTGCTCCTTTACTTTAAATATAGCATCATAAATTGAGACATTTTGCTCTGTATATCTTAAAAGTGAGAAGCCTGTGTCTATGATATGTTGTCTACAGCCTGGCTCATACTTTCTCCATTTTATTAATCTTCCCGTGTGTATTTGTACATTTCAGTTAAAGCAAGGAGAGTATGAATGCCATTGTACAAGGGACTATTAAGGCTTCATCTGAAATTCTGTGTACAATTCTGGGCATACGTGTTCAAGAAAGATGAATTCAAACTGGAACGGAGTGCAGAGAAGAGCTACTGGGATGATCACTAAAAAAAAAAAAAGCTGATCTATAAATACTTCAGGGAGGTAAAACACCAGGGAGGCATTAGAAATCGCCGCAGCTGGAGATGGGACACGAGATGAGGTGGGCCAATGCAGCATGGGGTGCAAGTTGCTTGCCAGAATTATCTGGGTATATCTCACTTAATATTTTCCCTGCTATTGCAAGGGCCTCACGCATTGGTGCACGTCTATCCTTCCTATTCCTTACCTGTGGTATATAGTAGTTTAGTCTCCTGAGGGATGTAATACTTTGATCTAACTTCAGTTGTTTGGTTTAGTGTGTGGGTGGTGTTGGTGGGCTCTGGTATACAAGAGGTCGATTTGGTCAGTCCTTCCGGCCTTGAACTCTATGACTCTAACCTACAGTCATCTCCATTGTTTTTATACCTAATGGTTTAGGATTGCTTCACGGGATCAAGTTACACAGAGCCTAGCACCAAGCACTGGTTTCTAATGTCTTTAAAATACTTTATTGAAAATATT
The DNA here is from genome assembly GCF_016161935.1 of Mauremys reevesii. Classification (NCBI taxonomy): domain Eukaryota; kingdom Metazoa; phylum Chordata; order Testudines; family Geoemydidae; genus Mauremys; species Mauremys reevesii. The sequence continues at coordinate 82,506,186 of NC_052627.1, read as the reverse complement.
ATTTGCATTATATTTTAACTTCAGTACTTTTGTAAGAGGTATAACTTCTATTTGTCCATTGAAACTAATATATGGCACATATCATAGTGGTATCTAAAATTCTTTCCTTTGTGGGTGATTAGGCCAAATGTTTTATTTCACCAATATAGTGGTATGTTTGGGGGCACAATATTTGTGTGTTAATCATGCTTGTCTAATCAAAATAAGACCCAAGTATTACCTGGGTTATTGAGACTGTAATGCTGACTAGCATTGGTAGCAAAAGTACAATTCTGAAAAACACTGGGAGCTCAGAAGCCTTTCATCTCAGTTGTATGAATCCTCTCCCTCTTTATCAGAAGGATTAATGCACTTTTTTGTAGTACTTGTAATAGCAAGATCTTTCTCAGTCTAAAACTCTCCCCCACAAAAAAAATAAAATAAATGTAGTTATTATTTCACAAAATAATAAGGTAACACACTTTATAATATCCTTTTTTAAATGTTGCATACAAAGTTCATTATGTTACAGCCCAATCTATTAAGAATCAATAGAAAATTTGTCTGCAGGTGTAATTGTAATAAAAGATTAAACTGGTAGTGAGGTGTGTATCACCAACATAGGATACCTGTCTACTAGTGAACAGGGTGGATAGTCCCAGACCACGTATCTAGAGTCAAATAGTCTGCTACTGTAAGTAGCACTATGGGACATATTCTGTTATCAGTAGCACCAGTAAACTCATATGCATGTCATCCTACAGGAACAGCATTTAACTCCCAATCCTTTGAATACTTGGAGCCACATTCAGCCTCAAGAAAGTGGATGCAACCACCATGGAAGTCTCTAAGGGTACGCCTATACTACCCGCCAGATCGGTGGGTAGTGTTCGATGTATCGGGGATCGATTTATCGTGTCTCCTCCAGACGTGATAAGTCGATCCCCAAATCAATGCCCGTACTCCACCTAGGCAGGAGGAGTAAGCGAAGTCGATGGGGGAGCCGTGGCGGTAGACTCGCCACTGTGAGGACGGCCAGGTAAGTCGAACTAAGACACTTTGACTTCAGCTATGTGAACAGCGTAGCTGAAGTTGCGTATCTTAGTTTGAACCCCTCTGCTAGTGTAGCCCAGGCCTAAGATAAAATCACTGATGAAACAAAAAGTGGCTCAAATTAGATTAACTGATTTTAAGGCAAGAAGGGACATATGATTATTCAGTCTGACCTCCTGCTTAATGCAGACCATGGACTTTCTCCTAGTAGTCAAGCCCATAGTTTCTGACTGAGCGCAACCATCTCTTTTAGCCAACTTACAACCTAGGTTCTCTGTCTAAAAATCTGGCAAAGCAGCATAACATGGACCAGTTGGTCCAAGTTTGTAAAGGTATTTAGGCATTGTAGGCATCTAACTGATTTAGGTGGTTACATCTCATTTGACTATCAAGGGGATTTGGGCTCCTATGTAGCGCCTAAATCCCTTTTGAAAATGAATTTTAGGCTCCTAAATCAGTAAGTTGTTGTAATGCTGAGTTCTTCAGTGCCTAAATACCTTCCATAATCCGTCCCCTTTAAGTAAGATGAGGGAATTTTTTCTGAATGGGGAACATGTCTGCTTATACCACAGCTGAATTTGGTCCAACCAGGATACTAAATCAGTGTAAATTACATTCCTTTTTCACACTCACTATCTGATTAGCAAGAGACATTGTCATCACTGTCCCTTACTTACACCAAGTTTGATAAACATGCACCATGTTACTTCTAGCACTGCTGAATTTGATCCTTAATCTCTATATGAATGATAGTAAAAATCACAGAGTTTGTTGGTTGTTTATTTTTAAGTCCCTGATAGGTGTCACTTTAGAGTCACTCTACAGACTTTAGTTAGTTAATTGGAATTACATCAGTGTCACTGAAATCAGAATCTGGCCCATCCACTGTGGCAATGGACATAAAAACAAAAAAACATATGAACAAAATGAAGAAAAGTTTATGCTGTCTGTAATTATTATTTGTAATACATAGGAGCCCTTGTCATAGTTCGGGACCCCATTGTGCTGGGTGCTGTACAGACACAAGAAAAAGAGACCATATCCCAAAGATATTACAATCTAAGTAGAAGACAAGAAACAGATGGATATAGACAGAGTGGGGAGTATAAACAAAAAACAAGACAATATTTGTCACCATGATAGGCTGTGTTCTCAGCACACCAGTGACCTAACCCCAGTCAAGTTTTTTTGTTGGCATCATGGCCAAGTGTAACAGGGTCAGCTCACCCCCCTGCGCGCGCTGCTGGTCGTCCCGGGTCCCCGTGTCCGGCCCTGAGCGCCGCCCGCGGCAGGCGCTGGACCTGCCTGGCCCTCCTGGCCCTCCCCCCCCTCCCTGGTGCCGCCGCTATATATATGGTCTCCCCCCCCCCCCCACCCACCCACCCTACTATCCCCCCTGCCCTGCTATCAGTGGTCACAGTCATGGTCCAGCCCCACACCCTGGGGCAGACTGCAGTACATCAGCACTCATCACAGGCAAAAAGGGTTTGGCTGCCTGCTGCTCCCTACCCTCCCTTGCCCTCCCTCTCCCCTGCCCCCTGTTGGCTGCTGGCTTGCTGGCTGAGCCTGGCCTGGCTGGGCTGAGGCTCCCCTCCCAGCCTATCCCCCCCCACAGCACTGCTTCCCCAGGTACCTTGTCTTAGCCCTAGCCAGCCAGGCCCTGACTCTCTAAAGAGAGAGACTCTCTTTTTTCTCTCTTCTGCTCTTCTCTGGCCCTCTCCTCCTCCTCTCCGCTGCCAGCTCCAGCCAGCTCAGCTCCAGCAGCTCAGCTTCACAGCTCCAATTTTAAAACCCTTAAACCCCCCCCCCCTCCCCCCCCCCTCCACCCCACCCCCCCCCTCAAGAACCCTCCACCGGGGGGCGGGAGTGCTCGTGCTCTAGCTTTCCAGCTTCTCCTTCCCTTTCTTCTTTCTTCCCTCTCTCCTCTCCTGCTTGGAGCTTGCCTCTTCTCAATTGTCTGGGTCCTCTCCCTCCACATCCTCCCCCCCCTGGTCCCCTGGGTTCCCCATCCCATCTCTTTCCTCCTCCTGCCCTCCTGGCCCTGTGTGGTGTACTGTGGGCCTCTGCCCCTGCCCCAGCCCCTCCAAGTTTTAAGGAAGGATTTGAAGGAGGAAAATGAGGTATCTTTGCAGACATTTATGTGGAGCTTGTGTGAAGCATGAGGGGCAGCCTAGTAGAAAGAATGAAGGTGCTTGTTGAAAAAAATTAACAAGTGCATGGGCCAATCAGATGCTAACGTCAATATCTTGATAGTGAATGAGGGTGGGAATTGGTTGTGAAGGCCTTAAAAGTGAAGACAAGAAACTTCTGTCTGATGCAATAGAGAAGGGGGAAAACAGTGGAGACATGGTCAAAGCGACAGGATAGGAAATTAATTTTTGTAGCATTGTTCTGAATGGGGCAAGATTGCATTTAAGACCAGATAAAAGGATGCTGTAATAATCGAGACATGAAATTTTGAGAGTTTTAGCTGTGTGGATGGATAGGAAATCTTAGATACGTTATATAGAAACTCTAAATCTTGCAGATTCTATGTCTATACTTCAACCTGGATATGCAATTTAAAGCTCATGGAGACATACCCACACAGGTTCTTATCACGTTAGCATGCAAAAAATAGGTATCTGTGAAGGTGGGAGGGGGTAGTTGCTCTGAGTACATAACCATCCAAGACATTAGGTCCATACTCATGGTGCCTTTCCCACTAGTTACACCACCATGGCTACACTCTATTTTTAGCTCTCTAGCTCAATCAGATTAAGCACAGGTATGTCTCCTAAAGATGGAATTTATACTTTCAGCTCAAAGTGTAAATATGTCCTTAGATGTAACCCGGATGTGAAAACCCACAGAAAGGTCTTAGTCTAAGATGATGCCCAGGTTTATATATTAAAATATGCTCTAACCCAGTGTTTTTCAATGACCAGTCCATGGATCCGTGCTAGTCTCTGAGCTCTTCCTGACACAGTTTAGGAAGGCAGCAAGCCAGTCCCTGGTATCAAAAAGTTTGAGAAACACTGTTCTTAACACAATGGAGCAAATCTTCAGCTAGTGTACATTTGTCATAGACCTGTTGACTTAAAAAATGAAAGCAATGCAAATATCCTGAGAGATTTCTAGGTCTGTTAGGGCTTATGATGTATGAGGAGCAAGGGTTATTGATCTTTTTTAATTGTATCTGAGTTGAATGTCCACATAAAGAGTACACAAGAATAGAAGTACAGTAGCAGTGATTATTCTTGTTGTACACAGACATGTTTTCATTTCTAATATCATATACAATTTTTCAGTGAATTCAAATAGACAGTGCATACCCTTCAGATAAATATATTTCAGGAAGGCCAGATACACTCAGCACAGATTTAACTTTCAGTACACAAAGCCTATCATAAACTACAGCACAACACTTAATATGGTATTGATAGCAAAGTCAGATAACCATAGCATTGCCGGAAAGGCAGTATATTGTAGGGAATCTGATAGCAACACAGTGTTTGGGCAGAAAAAGTATTAAAAAGTGTTCAGTCACTGAGACTAAATGAAAAGGAGAACAGAGTAATGGTTTGAGATAGGCAAGCCTCAAGAACATCCAGTATTTCACTTCTTAGAGAAGCCTCACAAAAATGTAGGTGTTTATCTGGAGGTTTTCCCTATCTTTTGCAGTCATCTCTTTCCCTTCCATTCCACACCCTATCTTTCTTCCTCCTGCCCGCACCGAGACTCTTTTACTTTTCCCCCAATCCCATGCATTTTTGCTCACATCAAGTGAAACTGTGATCCTTTTATGCTCATTCAGCACTAGCTGAAACATGATTTAGTAACAAAAACAACAGTCTTGATTCACCCACAGACTGCGCTGGCAGAAAACCTTCCCAGTGATGGCTCACAATCAGGCAAGGAACCCACAAACTCCGCTTCACTGAGGCCCTAGAACTGCCATCACTGTTCCCAAATCAGCAGCACAGATTAGGCTGGTGGCCAGAGCATTTCCTATATATATATATATATATTTATTTCCTCTATCAACCAGGGAAACAAAATAGCATCTTACAGAGGCTGAGCTTTGTTGTAGCCCCACAGTTGTGTGAATGCTGGCTTTCAAGGCATAACACTGAATGCTTCATTGCCAGAATCTCTGTGTTAATGGTTCACATTGGTAACATTTATCAAGCATGTGCTTTCTTTCTGAAGGAATGCTACAGGCTAGCCAGAACGTCTGAAGATTTACTCATATCCTGCTAGTTTATATTAATTCCAATAAATACTCTGAGCACAAAATATATGATAAATATTTATGTAATTAAAAAAAAAGTGAAGTTCATAGATGTTGGGAAATGTGATATGGGAAAATATCAAGATAACAAAATTGTTCAGCATTTCACTTTTCTAAAATGAGAGAGTTCCTGCAACACCTTCCTTGTTTAGTGAAACATTTAGTTTTACTTCATAAATTTTAATCAGATGTGATCAATCATGTAACATATACAACAGATGTAAAGAAGTTAAAAAAGTTGTAGGATGGGATGGACTCAATTTAATTTGACTTTAATGCTTCATAAAAAAATTGAATAGGAAATATGTTTTGTGGCCAAATTCTTCCCTCACATGAGTGTCCCTGATTTCAGAGGGAGTCCTCATATGTATGTGAAGACAGAATTGGGCCTTCAATCAAGTATTAATTATTAGAAATGGGTCTGAACACACAATAGTTGGTTCAGTCTTTGGTGAGGAAGGTGGAATATGAATCCAGATTTGAACATTTAACTTCTATTATGGGCTAAATAAATATGAAGGAGTTCAGAGATCTGTTCACTCTTGACCTGAATGATATTGATCTATTATTTTTCCAATATAGTGAGTAGAGAGTGTGCCAAACAGAGAACAGAGGCCTGCCCCAACCAGCATACAGTGGGTAATGCCAAACGAGCCAGCACTCATAAGAATTAATTTAGACATAATGTTTCAGGGTATAGGTGGATTTTGGACTCTTTTGATGGAAGAAGTTGGAGTTTGATGTACAACGGTAGGTGGGAGTGAAAGGGAGAAGTTAGAGAATGTAGATGGATTGTAACAAGCAAGTAAGGTGTAGGGGGAAATGAGTGAAGAGATGTATGCCAAAGTCAAACAACAATGAACATTAAAGCGGAGGAATTGAATATAGAAAAGGAGAAATTAATTTTATTATTCAAGTAGTGTAGGAGAAAAAAGTGACGAGAAAGGAAGATCATGTTGCAGTCCTTCTGTAGATGGAGTAGAGGGATCAGAGATGACAATGGAACTATGTTGAGAGTAAATCACTAGGGTGAGAAAGGGCTCCATAATCTGGCTATAAACCAGCAGTCATTTTATCTTTTTAGAGGGTTTTTTTTAATTGATTTACCAACTTTACCCACTAAATCAAATCTGATAATGCAAGTTTAGGCTATCCACTGAGACTTATCAACATTTCTCACTTGAACAAGTGGAAATAGACTTTAAATGCAAGTAATACTGCCTCTGTATCTCTGTCAGAACAAGTAGAGTCACTTTTAAAATGCCTTCATGCTTTGGAATAGAATCATTTGTCAATAAAGAATATAGTCTGTCTCTTCATAGTAGGTACTATGCTATCCTTTATGCTGTGAATCATCTGCCATGTTAGAAGCTCCGTCAGAAACAAACAAAAAGATATAGAAGATGAATACACAGTGCAAATATATTACTGGATTCACTGAAAGTGTTTTGACCCAGTCCTGACCTCACACTGGTTTTACGCAGGTGTCTTCACTGATGGTGTGAAGACCAGAGGAGCTGGGATGCTTTTATGCATCATACTATACATTGCTTTCACTATGGGTCTTCTAGCTTGGTTGTTAGCACAATTTTGATGCCACCAGCAAAATTAGAGTTAGTAGGCTTAATTTAGGGGAACAAGACTTGTAGAGGAGAATCTAAACTTTCATTTAAAAACCATCTGACTTGTGAAGTGAGCCTTGAAAAGGTGAATTGATACAAACTAATCACTAGGGTTGAGAGTTTGTCCCTGATTTTTCCACTAAAGCACCCCAAATTGCCAATTGGTGGAGGTGAGCCATCTCAGCTGTTGAACAGTCAGAGTGACTTCTGGCCATAAGGAGCAGCAGCTCAGTAGTGTGAGAAGCAACAATTAATCAATCCTAGCTCTGACACTAACTCCCTACATGGGCCAATGTTTTCAAACTGGGTGCCTAATAGGTATGTAGCTCTAGATAGCTAGGCCAGGCCTTGGGATCAACCCTCCCATTTCCCCGAGGTTGTGGAGCTGCACTGCAGAGGCTACCTCAGCCAAACAGCTATAACAGCAGACTGAAGGCATTGCCTATCGGCTGTAGGAGATGAAGTGATCTCTACAGCACTTGTCCATGCCCATCCCCACAGTGCCCACTGCATTGCTCCTCCCTTGCATTTTCAGCCAGTGAAGAGCAACTATGTGACACTGGGATGTCTCTTCCCAGACAGGCCCTCGTCTGTTATAATGAAAAGAAGGAGTATAGTTAAGATTTTTTGGGAGAATAAAATCCACAATAAAATGGAACATTCTCACTGAAGGTTCTATGGTCAGAATATCATGTACATTTTGAATGCGCTGCTGCTAATGTTTGCCCTTCGCTACTAATTTGTGACTAAATTTACCCTTCCACTAAATATCATACCCGCTATAGAAAACACCTGATCATTCAACTAGTGTTTCCCAAAATCTTGCTGCCTCATGGTGAGTCCCCAAAACAAATATTGAACCAGTATAATTATAAATAATTTCAGTGTGTCAGTTCTGCTCACACTAACATTTCATACAGGATTCCTCTTCTGACAAGACTTTTATGGTGCCAGATGTGGTCATTCTGCATTAATACTGAACCTCATCCTACCATAAGTACCTTGCAATGTATGGATCTATTTCAGCTTATCTTCCTTATTAGTAAAATGATAGGCAGCAATCCCAGCTAAATTCAAATCAGAGATTGTTGGCATAAGTGTGTTTGGCTGGCAGAAATTTTTAATAAAGCAATTTAGGTTCACTTAGATCTGGGAGATGGTTCTCCCCTTCTCCCCTTCCACACACACACAGAGTATTTGGTATCTACTTCCACAATTAACTTTAAGTATATTATGAATGCAACTTTGCTTACATTGAATGTGTATGGTATTCAAGGATGATTCTTCTATTACTAAAGTTTAATAGCAAATAATAAATGATTATTATTGTGCAATACCAAGAGCTGGACTATAAATTGTTACTGGTTTGTCAATCTCCTTGACGGCACTGGGGGGAATGAAAGCATTTGCAAGCATGTACACTAATATTTGTCTTCTTTGACTTCTTCTCCCTCCTGAGACCTGCTGTGAGGTTAAAGACACGGCCTTGTGAACAGAAACAGATTAAACTTCATAACTAAAAGGTCATTATAAATAAACTTATTTCCCTTGTGGTAGTAGGTTGTAAATAAATCTCAATGAAACAGCTGCATTTGCACTAGCCTTGAGCTAAAAAGGATTAATAGCTTGAAAGTTTAAGGCCAAACGGGACCATTAGATCAAGTGTGAGCTCTTGTTACACAGGCCATTACATTTCACCCAGTTACCCCTCTGTTGGGCTACTAACTTGTCCCACAACCCCGGTAGAGCTCCCCAGCTGGACATTCATCAGGCTGCAGTGTTTGGGTTCTATCACACTGTGTCCATATGCTCTTAAGCTACCCTGGGTTTGAGTAGGATGCAGCAGCCACTGTCCCTTTCCTTGGCCTGTCTAGCACACTCCCTGGGCATAGGCTCTCTGTCACCTTCTCATGAAAAAGGGAGCCTGCAGTTCAGCTGCCCTAGCCCCCCAGGACCAATAATGAACACCTTAGACTCCCAAGTAGCTTAAGAACACTCTTTTCCAGTGCACCAAACTATGCACTCTGGGTTTACAGTTCACCTCGTCAGGGACTGTGAAGGTGAAAACAAACAGTTGCACAGTCTTTGTCTGTGAAAAGTCTTTATAGTCTTTGTAAAAGGTTCCAAAATCCAATCACTCTTTACTTTAGCTAGCACAAGAACTACATCTAGAGAAAAAATAACACAGCTATATGTTTTCCCTGTCTTAGTTTCCTCACCATTCTATAACTTTTTGGGGCTTACGTCCAAGTGCTCCAAGGAGGACAGGATCCCCACTCCTTCACATGGCTTCTCCCACAAGTCATGGAATCTCTCTTTAGCTAGTTCTTAATCCATTCAACATTTATTTATTACTGTTCCATAAGGCTAATTTTTAATCAGACAATCATGAAATTTTGTCAAATAGACTGGAAAGTACTTTTTCATCCTCGTGATACATTATCCTGCTTCTTTCCAGATGTAGAACAGAAATACTATTTATTGAATACTTCTGCCTTTTTTGCATCATCATTCACAATTTAACCACCTCCTCTAGTAATAGGCCTATACTATTGCAAGGATTCTTTTTGTTCCAAATATACTTAAACTCCTTCTTACTGTCTTAGCCCTGCCTGACATGGATTTTTCCCTGATGTCTTTAGCTTTCCTTTTCACTTTTCTACACTTCATAACTTCCAGTTTATATTGATTGCCTTCTATTTCCCCATTTTTCCTCCATGAATTATACATAACTTTCCTTATTTCTAAAGTTTGGCACTCCATCTTGAACCAGGATGGGCTTTTAGCCAAAGTTGACCCATTTCTTGAATGTGGAATCATATCTGTTTGGCCATTTTATAAACTCTTCTGAAAGAATTCTCAAAAGAATGAAAAAAAAAGATTGAAAACACAAGTTAGAATTTTGTACATATTTATCCTTACCTCCAAGCATTAAATCAGCTAGAGGAGGACAAATAGCTTTCACTTTTGTTAAGTTATAGAAAGCAGACGTTAACTTTTATAAAATCCTTCCAGTACACTATTATTCAATTACATAGCTATGCTCAACTGAGCCTGTTGTAAATCTGCACTTTCCCCACTATAACCAGAGAGAGGCAATGACTTTTAAAAAGGTATTATAATGTACTCTGCATTAACATTTCTGGAGAAATTATAAGAATTATGAAGACCTGAAATTCTTAAAACTACTCTGCATTACAAATGGAATTAGGTTTATAAAGTGGGTTTCTTATACATTTATACGTGAATTATTCAATATGTACTTCGTTCGAATTATCAATATAATTTTAATTAAGAACATTGTAAAAGTTATTAACAGTGAAATAGATTGTGCCCCCAATATATTATGTGGAATGTTGGTTGTTGTTGAATACATTGGCTAGCTAATACAGTGGCAATAGTTTTCCCCTCATTTAAACTAGGATAAATCATGAGTAACTCTAGAGGTTGAACTAGCTGAACTAGCCACCACAGTACATAGAACGGAGAATGCTGTCCTGTGGCAGTTTTGTGAGCAAAGATAGTAAAACTCATGAAATTACACAAACTTGAGAGGAGGGGGAAAGGTATTTAAAAAAACAAAATAGACAACTCAGGTTATCACCAGTGCTAGTGTATTTGTTCTCAGAACTTCACTTGCTAGTTCTAAGGAAATGCTCCCTGGCTGTCCCCTACTGAGATGTCTGTCCTCCTCTTTATACAATTTCCTGTTAACATGGTAGGTTAATCTGATGCAGCTGACAGTTCCAAGGCCCAGATATTAATAGCTGGTGGTAACCAACATGTAGATTCCAGGTGCATATTTGTCCACGTATGATGCCCAGAACAATAAGGAGAATCATAAAGGAGGGAAAATTCCAGACAGGATCTTAAAGGAACAGACCACCCTGTCACATAATTAAACACATATGTTACAGCTTATTAAAAAAAACATTTATTACCTATGACAAGGGTAATACCAACATAGTACGATGTATTTATGTGTTAAATGATAATGAGATTATTGCTGATATACTGAAAATGTGGCATTTAAAATCATATCATTATTTCATTCTATAGAAAGAAACCAGGGTCATATATTAAGTTTATTGCATCATTGTAAATTTAAGCTTCTTTCCATGTGTAAGACATTTGATTTTGGTCCTTCCCTCTTCCCACCCTTAGCTGAGTGTGTCTGAGGAGATTTCAGCTATTGGGGGTGATTTATGCAGGAAGAAGGGAAACAAAAAATCAGTACCTTTCTGAGGCTTGGGGGAGGAGTAGATAACCCAAGAGCAAAGACAGTGTGCTATGGCCCAGCCCTGGTTAGGGAGGACAGTATCGACCTGTCAGACGAGGGACTGATCATTTATTGAGCTATTATTGAGCTGCTTTGATCTAGCTTTGATCAGGTGTCAATGTTTCAGTGTGCTACAGCTACATCTCTGATTGCAGTGTAAACATACCCCCAGTGGATGGGCTACACCGTTCCTTGTAAGCATTTATGAATGAGAGAAATACGTGGAGGCTGCAAGAGGTAAGAAAAAGACAATGGAAGAAAGCAAGAGGAGCTCAAATGAAGCTATACTAGGGGGTGGCAAACTTTTTGGCCCAAGGGCCACATCTAGGTATGGAAATTGTATGGCGGGCCATGAATGCTCACAAAACTGGGAGTTGCGGTGTGAGAGGGGGTGAGGGCTCTGGCTTAGGGTGTGGGCTCTGGGGTTGGGCCAGAAATGAGGAGTTCAGGGTGTGGGAGGGTGCTCCAGGCTGGGACTAAGGGGTTCAGAGGTTGGGAGGCGGAACAGGGCTGGGGCATGGGGTTGGGGCATGGGAGGAGGTCATGGGTGCAGGCTCCAGCTGACACTTACCTCAAGCAGTGGAGGCACGGCCAGGTGGCTCTGCGCTCTGCACTATCGACAGGCGTCGCCCCTGCAGCTCCCACTGGCCACAGTTCCTGGCCAATGGGAGCTGTGGGGGCAGTGTGTGGAGCCCCTGGCTGCCCCAACATTTAGGAGCCAGAGGAGGGACATGCCGCTGCTTCAGGGAGCCGCACAGAGTGGGGCAAGCCCCAGACCCTGCTCCCCAGCTGAAGCACCGGAGTGGGGCAAGCCCCAGACTCTGCTCCCTGGCATGAGCTCGAGGGCCAGATTAAAACATCTGGAGGGCCAGATATGGCCCCCAGGCCATAGTTTGCCCACCTATGGGCTCTACTCTGTGCAAAATTACTAAACTTCACAGTAATTCAGCAATGTGGGTAGGAAATAAAATCTGAAGTGTGAGCTTAGTTGAGGGATATGCTTGGACTAAAGCTGAAGGAGACCTAGGAGTGTTGATAGACTGTAGGCTGAGCATGAGCTTGCAATTAAAAAGAAATGTCCCAAATAAAGTCCACTGGGTAACACCATGGATTAACATTGTAACTATAATTTACCTCTGTGCAGAGGGTGAGCCCAAGACCTATGTACCACTTAAGTCCCACTTGAGCTTTCAAAATAGGTGTGCTGCCCCTCTGCACAGGGGTGATTTCCATGCTGTCTGAATTGGTTTATTTAGTAAAGTTTTAGTCAAGGTCTTTAATTGTACATTGGACTGTGGGCTTGTCTACATAGCACAGTAAAGCACATTAGAAGGCTGTGGTTTGTAAAGTGTTCTATTGTGCTGCACTCTAACCAATCCATATAGACCCTGCTGGCGTGAACTAAAGGGTACTTAGTTTGAATTAACATAGTTCATGCTAGTGGGCATGTAGTACCTGTGTTAACATGAATTAGGCACCTTTTAGTTATGTGGAGCAGTTAGGACACAACATGTTGGAGCACTTTACAAATCACAACCCTTGAATGAGTTTTATACTTGTAGGTAAGCCCTTACTGTGATTATTGTGGGCATCAAGTGATGGCATTCAGCAAAAGTTTAAATTCACTTCTCCAAAACTTGGCTAGGTCCTTCTCCCTAAATAATGTAAAATATGTTAATGACCATTTCAATAAATATTATAAGTATTAAATATTGTGATCCTCTTTCATTTTGAAAAATTGAAATATGAAAAAAACAGCACATGAATAATGGGTCTGGCAGCTTTTCAAAAGACTCCAAAAATACTAGCACTCAATGTGTTTACTTAAATGATATAAACTGGCTTATTGATAGAAACATAGCTATACATGTAAATATATCTTGAAATTTAATAATCTGAACTTCAACAAAAAATAAAAGAGCTTTAGAAAAGGTATCTACATCAGTTGATTTTATGGAAAATGTCAGCATACAGTCATGCTGATTTTAAATTATTTTCTACATTCAAGTAACCAGTTTCAAAAATAACTTTACTATCACCCAGTGCTAGGAACATCACCTGGTAATTAATGATGATTGAGTCTCTAAATACTTTTATGAATTAAAGACTTCTAAAATGATAGTTTTTTCCAGTCAAGAAATAATAACAACCAAGTATATTTATGGCTTAACATGGAAATGTTATGATATTTGTATTTTAAATAGTCTTAAATTATTTTATTAAGTAAAATGGTGAGTTGAGTTTCAATGAGAACATTAATAATATGAAAAATATTTCTCCATACTAATAATTCTTACATAGTTGTGCAGCTTTTTGCAATTCTAAATAGAAATTTAAGTTAACAACAAATACTGATTTTGTGTTATAAGCGCTATAGAAAAAGTAAGGAGATCTATCAACTCCATTCCATCATGCAGTTATAAATGCTATAACAACTTAATGGGGTTAATATACAGAAATCTTTTAGGGTCACTAGCTATCATTTACACAGCTTTATGGATTGTGGTAAGAGCTTCTATTTTTGCCAAGGAATGCAAGGCCACAAGGTTTTATAACAGTCTGCATTCATTGGTAATATTATTAGAGTTAATATCATCCTTGGTATGTGCTTATTAAGTTCATTGCTTTGAGTGGCACCTTGACATTTATAGCCTCTGGATGCCAGCTGGATGAGGTTGTGAGCCTGAGCCAACAGTTCATATCAACATTATTTTCTGTATCCAAAAAGCAAGCCTCCAACAGTCAAACACTGGAATGCATTTTCTTCTCTCATGAACAAAACAGTTGAAGAAAATTAATTTTGCCTGCATTACAGTCTTCAGAGCGATAAAGTCAATGGAATGTTAAGAAGCTTAGTAAATAAGTCATTTGGTGATTCTGCTATCAGCTCAAAAAAGGAGACTTCAAAGATGTACAGCTAGACTATGGCTACATGATAGCTTTAGTCATTTTAACACAGTAATCTGACAGCTACAGTCTGCTCACTATGGTAAGGAGTAAGTCAAAGAATTACAAAGACAGTGCATTAAACTATACAGTACTAAGTTATGTGTAGCCACATACAACCCTCTCTTAATTTGTCACTGGCGATCTCCATTTGCATAAATGATTCTAACTGTTGAAGGCCAAACAATTTCAAAGGGTTATTTATTCATTGGGCAACTTATTAATGATTATAGCCTGTTTGAAAGCTGTCGTATAGTCTGTGTCAAATTTCAGGCATATTTTTGTAAACCCAGGCAGCCTTTTACAGTCCTTGGCCATGTATAATTTGTTATAAAGGCAGATATGAGTTTTCAGAAATTACATGGAAGGTATCAGTTGTTTGCGAAAAATATTCTTTCATCATTTAGTTAGCTGTAACTAAATGTAAATCTTTGAAGGTATTTAAATCATTTTCAACCTACCCAGGCTCTTTGGTATTTTCTCCACCATAATGCAAATTACGTAAACTGGACTTTAATATTATGACAGCAAACTGTTCAGAGTTCACACATGCTCTTCATGGTAACTTGATTCTGCAGAGATTTAATGGTCCCTATGAGACTGATTATAGTGGAGAAACACACACATATGTGTTATGTGTCCTCTATAGATAGTGCACTATCTACATCCTCCACACTTCCGATGTTCGCTTGCTGATTTCTTCCCTCCTGCCTCAAGGTACTTTTTATCCCTATTTTGGGGAATTAAGGTATTAAGCACTAGAGGATATTTTGATAGCAGTTAAAACACAATGATTTTTGCAACAAACTGTGTATTGAATAGCAGCTCTGTGTGTGTGTGTGTGTGTACTTTTATTAATTTGTTTGGAGGAATGAGAAAAAACTAATTATATCCACAAAGGCTGCTACCATCTAACCAGCCTCCGTGAGGTTCTTAGGGGATTATGCTCACGCATACTAAATAGTACATGTCCTGGAAAGCACTATATCTGGTTACGACTGAATGCATAGTCAAATTTATTATTTAGGCTTTAATTCTAATATTTACACATTGTTAGGGCAGTTTACTCCAATTACATTCCTCTATCCTTCTTAGTCAGGCTTATTTTTTGTAAGGTGTTCTGTTATAGTTTGAAAAGTAACTATAAGAAATGGAGCACATATTTCGTATCAGGTCCCATTCTGCCTTTTGTGTAATTTCTGTTTAATTTACTGACTAAAAACAAGTTTTAATACTCCCTGTGCTGCAGAGTCAATAAATCCATATTCTATTCTGCTTCATGCATCACAATGAAGAGAAAAACTGGCTGATAAGGGCCAAATTCTCTCCAAAAAGGATTAGGATATGGCCTCTAAACATTGGCTTTATTCCATAACTTGTTTCATAAAAATTCTGACAACTCCAAGAGTGTCTGACAACTCAGTTTTTATCGCAAACCAAATGTGCCATTACTGGGTCCGATGACTATTGTTACGATATAGGATATGTTACTGAATATATGTGGCTTCTAAATATCTAAAATTCATTGATTAGGATTCCTGTTTAACTAAGCTGTTTATTATGCAGAAAGAATGGTTTGCCTCCAAATGGAATTAATTTACTACGTGAAGCAGAAATAAATATCCCCCCCTCTCCCGACTGCTTTATGGTAGCTATTCTTTTCCTGGCTTTTGAAGTTTATTTCACATTAGACGCATATGCTAGAAGAATGACTAACACAAAAATGTAATGTGCAGGAATTTCCTTTCCCCGATAAAGATACTGGGCCGAATTCATCCCTGGTATGACTACTGGAGTCAGGGCAGACATGCATTTGGCTTGTTGTATTTAGCAAACAAGGGGAATTTGGTTTTTAAGTAGAGATGGCTGGTGCAAGCAAGTCTTCTCAAATTGACCTAGGAAAAAAACAACAACAAAAAAACCAGCAGCTCAGGTTTAATGTGGTGGTCAAGTTCAATGTGAACCCAATTATAGCTAACCTCCAAGCTTTTTGAAAACCCACTGGATTAGTGTGAGAGAAATACAGTCTTAATAAGATGCGTAACTTGTAATCCCTATTTATCCTTACTAACAGATGGGAGGAGGCGAGGGCCAGTCCTTTAAGTCTTTTGAAACTAGCATTTGTGTGGCATCAAATTAGGACATGGAAGGAACAGGAATTTCTGAATATACATTTGTGTGAATTGTATAATCCTAATTATTTTTACAGGCTGTATAGACTCAGCCCCTGTAGTGAGGGTGAGAGGGACTAAAAACCTGTCACTGAGCAGAGATGGTACCTGCCTTTATTAAATGGATCACCAAGGAGCCAAACCATTTGAGAATTTGGCAGGTTCTGGCTTTTAGAGAGAAATGCCTAAAACTATCCAAAAACAAGAGCTTTTGAACATCTTTCTTTTTTTGCATCTCTGTCCATGTAAGTTTTTATAATGCACCCATCACCATGAGCACTTTGGAGAACTGGGAAGTAGATCCTTTGATATCAGCAGGCAAGTGTGCTAGTTAAAAGTCTTTTTACTCATTCAGGCTCAAAATAAATTGTTAGAAGCTTATTTTGCTCACTTGGAGCTCAGCCCTGAGATGTGCATGTTCAGTAAAGTCAAGGGAAAGACACCTTTATACTTCCCTGGATCCTTGGCCCATCAGGGGGCAAAACAGCTCACAGCACAAATATATGAGTGAGAACAACCCTCCTCCACACAATACACTGTGGCATATGAAGCAGCCACTGAGTTATAAACCCAGAACCCATCAGATCTAACCTCAGCTCTTCCACTCAATTGCTTTTAATAATTTTCTGCACTTCCTAACCCTTATTGATCATACCCTGTAGAAGGCAATTATCATTCACCCATTTTACATACACAAAAACTGAGAGATTACAGCACTTCAGGCCTACCCTGGCCTTAGCCCTTTTGCCATATGCCTTTCAAAAGACGAGGCAAATTATGTGCTTGTGTAACTCCTGCTAACACAGCATAGTTATTTCTCCAATTCTAGTAGACAGACCACATATAGTGATTTATAAATCTGCTACTGTATCCATGCTGATGGACCTGGTCCTTTGGTATATCTGACAAAGGCTTACCTCTTTGCTCTACCAAGAGTTGTTTTTCCTGAACTACTTTACAGCCAAAGTCAGAGCATATGTCTGTCTCATTTATCAAGCCTGGATCATAAGCTTAAGCAATCATAGACCATCTGAAGGGAACCTTTGTCTTCATAGGACCTTTAGGTAGAGACATTCCCTGTACTAGAAGTGTGATTTTGTTAGCCACTTCTGTTCTGTGTGAATAGACTTAGTGAAACTATGGTCTGATGACCATTGATGAGAATATATTCATACCGCATTAAATTTAACATCATATAGGGTAAATTTCACTGCTGGGCTAGCATAAGAGCTGCATGTCATTAATAAGCCCTGGTTTGAGAGCTAAAATGGTGACTGACCATTGTGTAGGCTATCTGCACAGGGGTGAATTTGATCCTCAAAGAGCCCATGAATGCTGCCCACAGAAAAATGGTTCCTTGACAAATAATAGATATGAACTTTCAAAAGATCTTCCATGATGTAACAAATTAAAATAAATGTTATTCAGAGTTGTTTGAAAAGTGAGCAACCTTTAACCCATATTAATAATCATAATTATAAAAGGGAGCAGGATAATAAAGTACAACCCAGGACTTTAACCTTGTTCTTATGAGCTAAATATTTTATATACCTCTATAAATCACTCAGAGGTTCACCTTGATTTGAATCAGCAGGTTATGTGAGTAGTACAGACATCAAGAAATAGGACATAGGCAGGAAAGCTGAACAGTTCTATTTTGGCATTTTTGCAGAAGTCAATGGGAGATTTGTCACTAATTTATATCAGAGCAGGCTCTTGATGCCTAGACATTGAATGCGACACCGTCTAATTCATATATAAATGAGCCTCCTTAAGAATTTATCATAATAGCCACCTAGAATACTTTAAAAATGATTTAAAATAAAAGCTGCCCTTTCATCTACTCTGTGAACCTTTTAGTTGTTTAAGAGACTATCTATTCTCACAGCCAGCAAATGTCAGTATACCACATTAATGTCATAATAACATATGTTTTATATAAATATGACTCATGAAATAGCATGCAAGTCATCCCTTTCATATATAGCAATGCAAACATATACATATCCACTAAAAATGGCTCACTCCCATGTATATGAATTACACATGTCCTTTCCATGTGCTTTAAAAATTAAAGAGCTATGACTCTTCAGCCAAACAAATTGAAGCACTCTTAGTACTTTCTGAAGTGTTCTAGGTATGTATGTTTTAGAGTAACCCTTTAACAAGCACGAAATGCTACCCTTTCTGATGCATACTCCACAGAGTATTAAAGTATATGTGTTTTTAAAGGTTTTTCTAGCAACTTAGAATCTTAGTATATAGAAATGGAAATGGCATATTAAGCATTCCAGTCCATGTCCATCACTTCAAAAATTCAGAATTAATCTCTAGAGTACATTTTCTAGTGTGTTATTCACTCTAGTGCTAAATGTCTCAAGTGATGGTACTGCCAATACTTCTCTTGGAAGATTATTCTTTACTTTTATACATTTCACCATTCTAGGCTTTTTCCTAAGTGAACCCATGGCTGGTTTCTTTCTTTGTTAGCACTCATGTTGAGAGTATAGAGTAAGTATTCTGTACTGGGTCTATGCCTAATACAGCATATGCTTCCCGAGACAGTGGTATAGCTGTGCTGCTGGGCATGTTTGAGGCAAGAACTAAAGCTCTACCAACTCTCCACTCCCTCCTGAGCAGGGAGGGGACAACAGAGTCTTTGTCCACTCTCATGTTGCCAGGCCAGCAGCGAAGCAGGTAGCCAGCACAAGAGTATGAGGGAGAGCTCTGCCTCAGCTTATGTCCCTGTGCTGATGATGTATAGCCCAGACCACAGTTCAGCCTAAGTGCAGCCTCTTATACAATTCCATATAGTGAACAAAAACACAGACTGAACTTGGGTGCCTGAGTCTATGTGCACGTTTTCAATGACTTTTGCATCATATTCTTTAATTTTTTTTTCAAAATGGTAATTTGCATATTTTACATTCTGGAAGCTATATCTTTTATCTTTTTATTTAACTCTAAATCTGGCAGGAGGCAGAGGGACTGCACAGCTCATTCCTCCATAAACTCATTCTTAATTAGCATAAAGTCTCTGTCTGCCTGGGGGATAGGGCACAAGACAGAAAGATGAAAATCTTCTTGACTTCACATTACTCGGTTTTCTTTTTTTCTTGAAGCATGACAATTTGCTCTTTATCTCTGATATTAGATAGGGAAATTAGCCAAGTCTATGATGAAGTGTCTGATCCTTCTCTACTTAGTGTGGGAATTCTGTAACATAACTACAGAAATCAAGTTCTTTCCCTCTTGCTATCCCTAGTACTCTCAGGCTCTCAGATTGTATGCTCCTGTTTGGTTTTCCTTTTTAAAATCAAATTACTTCTAATTTGTGTTGGAAGTATACTCTGTTACTATTTTATTAAAGGTGTGTTGTTGTTGTTTTACATGTCTTCTTGAGCAATGTGGCATCCTCACTACATCTACATTGTTGATCTCTGCAGTCATTGCCTGAAACTTGTCTTGTAGAAATACAAGTTGGGTGAGGTAATATCTTTTATTGGATCAACTTCTGTTGAAAAATGACAAGATTTCAGGCTTACACAGAGCTCTCCTTCAAGTCTGGGAAAGGTACTCAGAGTGTCACAGCTAAATACAAGGTTGAACAGATTACTTAATATAATTAGTTAACTCATATTTCAAGGGACCATTCAAGGTGAAGTTGCCCATTAACACCCCTCATTTAGGCCTGAAAGACATCAGGGGACAAATCCTCAACTGGTATAAATTGTCATGACTCCATTAATAAAGGTGCTTATTTACAACAGGGATATGTAAGACACTGAATAGCATAAAATAGACACTGAAAGTTTTATTCAATATTTTTCTCTCACTGACTAGTCCTACTCTGGGGGAGTCATGTTTTAGCACTCAGACCCTATCTGAATCTGCTGAAGACTGGATTGAAAATATTCTTTGTTTTGGTGTTCATGCACTTTGACATCCTTCAATAGTCACCAAGCCTATCCTTTGCTATTGCAAGTGAGAATTTTGTTGAATGTGTGCCTCTTGTTATTCTATGTTGTATGCCTGTGTTACAATAGGAGTCAGGCTAAATGATCACAGTGGTCCCTTCTGGTCATAGAGTCTATGAATGAAAACAGTGGTTTTTTGGTGGTGTTAGCAAAAGTTCTCAGGACCAGTTCTAAAGTATGGCCTCTGCTACTGGAGCACCCACAGGGAAAAAATGGTGGAGAGAACTGAGGGTGTGCTATGGGGGGAGGGGATGGAACTGGGTGGAAATAGGTGGGGCAGGGCCTTGGAGGAAGGGGAGGAATGGGATCAGAGCTGGGGATCAAGCACTCCCCCCCCGGCACAATAGAAAGTTGGCATCTGTGGCCTCCACATCACAAGGTAGGCTGCTCCCCATCTTTCTTTTTTAACTGAGAAGCCACCTTTGATGTAGCTACTGAAAACAGAATCATTTGTTGCAGATTGAAGTCATTTGTTGCCAGATCTGTGTATGTATACATGTGTGTACAATATATTATGAAGGGTTGTAAATCCCACACTGGGGGCTAGTCTACACTGGCAATGTTTTAATGTGGCTTGTGTATCGTAGCACAGAGCTGGGAGAGAGCTCTCCCAGCACTCTAAAAAAACCACCTCCACGAACAGAGTAGCTACCAGCACTGGGAGCACAGCTCCCAGCGCTGGTGCACTGTCTACACTGGTGCTTTATAGCTCTGAAATTTGCTGCACTCGGGGGAGGGGCGGGAGAGGGGGGGTTCACACCCTGAATGAGAAAGTTGCAGCACTGTAAAGTGCCAGTGTTGACAAGCCCTGGTACTCAGAGGGTTAACAGCAGCCTGAGAACTCTGTTAATCCACCTGCTGGTATCTGGAGGGCTGTTAAGTAGGTTAATTGGCAGGTCCACTTGGAAATGATTAAGAAGGGTGTAAAGACAATGGGACCCAGAGTTGGGGGCAAAAAAACAGCTGTAATGATTAACGTTTCCTTAAAAGTATTGCAAAAGCTTAGAGAGGACAATTAGGAAAAGTTAAGAAGCAGAGTTGGTTCCCAGGGTGGGTCTCAAGATGGGGTGAGACTCCAGGGAAGCAGCATAAGGGGTGTTGGTGTTCTGCTGAGGACCAGAGTATCAGGGCAGACTGGTGAAGAACTGAATTTCAAACCTAGGAAAGATTTAAACAGTTTAGTTTTGGTCTGGGGAATTTGTTGGAGAATTCCAGGGAAGGATCATGTGAGGCATAGCCATGAAGGAAGGGTGAAGTCTGAGACCTTGGTGAGTTTGAGGGGATTAGAGGTAAACAGTGGGCCAAAGAAGGGCCTGGTCCCTGGGCTGGGAGCCAGAGGAAAGAAGAGCCTGTGTTCCTGTACAAACCACTAGAGAAGGTGATGTGTAGTCCCCTGATATAAGGGCATAAAATAATGTCTAAAGCCCTGAGACAAGTGGGTGTAAGTTGAGGGGCCTCCTCATCAGCCTCCTCCTGGCACTGGCCAAGATGGCTATCCATCCATCATACCAGAAGGAAGAAGTTGTACAGGGGGGGTTCTCTGTGGCTTACTTCTGTTCCCTTGTTCAATCACTTCTCTGGGCAGAGTTCCCCTGGGCATTATCCACTGACTCCTTGGATGCCATTGAGAAGTGGTGTGGGCTGTCCACGGTTCTTGTTCAGTGTTTCCTTCTTATTGACCTCACTTTCATTCCTGTTTTCTCCTTTGTTGTTCCCTGTAATCAAATGATGACTGGACTCAGTGGTTCCTCCCCTTAGTTGATGAAGAGGGACTTTATTTTGGGGTTGGTTTAGGCTCACCTGTCCCAGTACTTCAAATAGTATACAAACCTGCTTCAGACCCCAGAGCAAGTCCATCTTGTGCACTGATGGAGGCAGAAGTCCAGTGGAAAAAACCAGTATGTTACCATGTAATTACCATGACTGTATCATAATACATATGCACAAGGAAGTGAATTACTGTTGCATAGGCAACCTTAATTCTGGCACTTCCTAACATTTGAGAGCTTGACTTTGCACCTATTTGTTCTCTTTTTGTGAGTAATTCCTAGAATTTTAGAAAGCCAACTGAAAAAAAAATCAGAAATTCCCTCATCTGGCATAATAATGACAATCATATGAGCAATCAGCAGGGGTGGAATCTTTAAATTCACTGCAAAAACATCTGCCTCCTGAGCTAGTAGACTGTCATTAGAGATGAGCAAAACATTTGGACTGAAACTTGTTTATTGATGAAAAATACAGATTCAGCTACACCAAAATGTTTTACAATTTCATCTTAATTTTTCTAACTTGTTTTTAAATAATGTTTTTTTTTTATTTAAAAAAATATATTTTGATATTTTCAACGTGAAATGTTTTGTCATGCCTTGGTCTGGGGACTGAGTCCATGGCTGCACCCTCTCCTCCTTCTCTCTTTCCCAAAACAACTGCCCAGGATCTTGCCCTGCCCTTTCCAGCCTGGATGACACCATGCTTGAAGCTACTGAGCCCGTTGATCTGATGGCCAGTGCCAAGCAGCCAGGTTTAGGGCTTTCCAGCTCACCCCTTCCTGCAGAGTTCCCAGAACAACTCAGAGGCCCCGACCCAGTCAGTGTCCAACAGGATGTCGAGGCTGTTTTGCCAAGTCCATCACTGCACTCAAGCCCAGTATCATTGAGAGTCTCCCCACACTGGTGAAGTGTTGCTGTACCCTGGCAGTTCAGTTGCTGAAGCCCCAATCTCTCTCCTAATCCCTCCCCTTCCACCTGCCATGTTCTTGTTCTTGCTGCCCATGAGGTTGTTGTCTTCCCTTTCTTGGTGGGGGGTGGCCCTTGGGAGGCAGTATGCATATTCCCCTTCCTTGTTCCAACAGGCGCTACTGCACTCCCTCCACTGCCCACTCCTATGTCGGGGCTGAGGCACACAATGCTGTGCTGCATCAGGGTTCTGCTACTTTTGAGGGAAGGGAACACATGCTACTGCCCAAATGCCGCAGGACCACTGATAGGACCCAGAGGACAAGCGGGAATCTATGGGCTTGGTTGAATCTATGGAACTCTCAGCCCCCACCACACTAGAGATGAACTGTACCAGTTCATGGCAGACATGCATGGCTCCAGGAGTAAGGTGCAGCTTGCTCTTCAGAGGTGGGTGGATTAAAAATCCCTGATGGGGGAAGGCAAAGGGACCAGGAAAGAGGACCCCACAGCCTACCAGATAACCTGCAGCATCTATGACTCCCTGATCACCTTTGGGATTGACCATGGGTTGCCGTGTAGCTCCATAGAGCCAGATGGCACTCCTGGCCTGAGGATCCTCAACTTCCCCATTGAGACCAACCATCTTTGCCTCACTTAACACCAGAGGGTGAGTCTCTTCAGGTGCCAGGTACAGGCAGGTGGATATTCTGTGATCTTCCTGCAGTAGACTCACACCATTCTGGCTGCCAAAGCCAGCTGACACATGGAGTGGTGGTGATGGAGTGTACTTCAGCCACCTTACCATATTCTCAGGAGGGGTGGCTATCCACTTCTCCTGAACCTATGGCCTGAGGTGCTGGGGGTTACTGAGATTGTGCCAGGATGCCTATTTCACCTCTGGGTCTGTATGGAGGGCTGATTCTTAACTGGTTAACATATATGCCCCAATACCAGGCCTGGAGTGGGTGTAGTTCTATCAGCAAGTCTTCCTCGAAACTCTGGATCCACACAAGTGCCTGGACCTGGGCAGGGATTTTAACACCACTGTAGACACATGCGACTGCCTGCAACTCCTCTCACAGTGTCTAGAACTGCAGAGTCCTCTTCATGGCTCAGCCCTGTGACTGTGTCACTATTCACATTTCCCTCTTCTGGGTCAGTTTAGCTCGTAGTCAAGCCACTTCCCCAGTGGTGACTAGTCAACTGTCCTGCCACTTCCCCAGTAGCGAGTGGGGATACCCAGGCCCACCCACTACTCTGGGTCCCATCCCAGGGACCCTGTGGATCATAGCTTCCTGCTGTGCCTCAAATTCCTCTCCCCAGTACTATGTCTCTCTGGGCCACTTCCCCCTGACTGTAGCACCTTCTTTGCCCTTCATCAGGGCCTGCAACTACCCAGTTTCAGCAGCCAGCCAGGAGCCCCTCTTGCTCTCCTGGTATCTGTCAGCAATAGCTCTGTCCAACGTGCCATGGGTCTCTTAAACTCCTTGAGCTCCAGGCAGCTACGGACCACATCACCCAGAGACTCCTCAGCCATCTCCATCCACGGGACTTTCCTTGGGGGCGTGAAAGGAGACCCAGAGGAAATCCCACTACATGTCTTGAGGAGGCTATACCCCCTCCTCCAGGAGGGGGTGCTGGCCCCACAACCTATGCTTGATGTATTTTCCCCCTGCAACCAGTATCCAGCCCTCAGTGGTGCTGTCATTAGAGGGCTGGCCTGCTGGGTGGGTCAAGGGGCAAGGCTGATGGGATCAGGACTTAGTGGGGTGGAGATGGGGCAACAGAGGAAGGAGTGGTCTCTTCCTTAGATGGCCCACTCCCAGGCTCCCAAATGTCACAGAAACCCCCCTCCTCTGCATACCCCACCCAATGTGTATTTTCAGGGTGTTTAATTGAGGCCTGACTGACAGAAGTGCTGACTTCTTACAATTGCAACTGAAGTTAATGGGAGCTTTGCTTTGACCATACAAAGTGTTTTATAATACTAAGTACCCTGTAAAATCAGGTCTTAGGTGTCTTAAATTAGGCATGCAAAATTAGTAGATACTTTTGCCCTTAATCTGTCCATGATTCAGTTTCCCATCTATAAAATGTGGATAATACCCCCTAATTTCTCATGGGTGTTGTGAAAATAAATACATGTTTTGGAAGCACTCAGTCTATAGTGATGAGTGCCATAGAGAAGCCCACGAGGGCACTAAGAATTCTGTCTTCAGAGTAGGGTTTGAATAGTGTGTAGAAATAAGGCCTGCAGAGAAAACAAAATACTGAACAGCTGCTCATCAAGAGAGCACAATCTATTCCGGTAACTGAATGAGGCAGGGGTCCTATAGTAAAATAGTTTTTAATTACATGACATATGGTACAATAAGGCATGGGGAGGCCAAATTAAGGTTGCACACATAACCTTAATCTTGACGTTTTCTAATTTCTGAGTTCTTGACTTCATTTTTTGTGCACATAATGCAGAATCACATCTTCGGCAATTCTTGATTTAGCCCATTGGAGCTATTACTAAGAATGGATGATGATGATTTGTATAGCACCGACAGTGGATTAGGTGCTTTAGAGACAGATATGTAGACAGCTCCCTAGTCTCATAAAATCATGTTAATGAACATACAAGCTGTGGATGAAAGAGATAGAGGAAATAGGGGATGGATATTTAGGCCTACACTGGGGCTTCAAATGCAAAACCTATGGGTAATTAAGCATAGATTTTGTGACAGTGAGGAGTCTGCTAATCATGAAAAGTAATTGACCTAGTGCAGTATATCATTTTGTTAGAAGTGTTTTTGTTTACTGGATCTTTTTTTTTTTACTCTGGGGGTGATATTTGTTGTGAATCTTAGTGGTGAGAAGAGCTATCCATTTACATTCTAGCAAAAGCTACAGTGCTACCAAGAGACTGCCAGAAAATGTATCAATCTATTTACCAAGTACTTGCAGTTCCCATTTCAACTAGAATGTGTAAAAATAATAAACACTGAGCCCAGAAAGCTGTTTCCAGAACATATTATTAAATAAAAAACTACCATAAAAATCTTTGCAAACCTGATTGCTGCTGTCAATTCTTGTTAGTATTGGTCTTATTTGTGCTAATGGTGAGGCTGCATACATATTAAATTAGGTTAAGTTAAGATGTACCTTCAAATAGAATCAGTACATAAATGCTTTTCACCTTTCCTTACCATTTGAAATATAGTTTAGAAATACAGTTCCCTTCTGTAAAACCAAATTTCTATAATAATATTCCATAAAGCTCAGGGCTGTCAGCTTTAGAATATACTTTTGAAAACTTCTCCGCTTCACTCACCTTCATCAATATCTAGTCAATGTCATGCTCTTCTTTTATACCTGTTTACTGGTCTGGCTTGTGAAATCCTTTGAGATAACTCCATGCATAAAAGAGGCCAAAAGAATCACATTATACTCCATACATCCAGACCTTGACTGGAAAATCATCAAATCTCTCAAATTCCTCTAGGCACATGGGTTACGGTAAAGTGGCTTAGCACTGTGTAAACATCAATCACAAACACAGGAAGTAAACACTCTTTTCTTCCTAATCCAGGTTTTTCTAATTCTGCAGAGAGCTGTTTACTAGGGGTAAACACATCATTCAGCACATCCTTCAATTTTTCACATTTTGTTTTCAAAATTCTTCACAACTTCCATTGTTTACAAAATTATGCTTGCTGATGTGGTTTAATTTCTTTATCAGCCCCAAGAAGATCAAAACATATGGGTTTGTGCTGTTCAGTTGAGTCAACACAATCAAAACGTACACATGGGAAAGAAAATAGAGTTGAATTGAAAGTTTACTCTATATTAGTAAATGTGAAAGCACTTTCTTTAATAAATCATCAAGAATTGAAACTTCTAAATATATACATTTAAAAAGACCCCTGGGCACCATAAAAAAAAAGTTAGGCTCTAAATTAAAAAGGTACCAAAACTAAAACCCCAAATCCAAAAGCATTTGAAGTTGGAGAGGATGTGAGATGGCTTCAAAAGTAGAAGTGATGTATTGTCCCCTTCTGCCTAACTGTTAGCCAAACTCTCATGAAAACAGATTGTGAGACTGAATCTGAACCCAAGCCCTACACCTGATTTTGACTTAAATTTGAACAGCTAACCCTACTCTGATCCAGAACTGAACACTACATCCTCAACTAATCTCTGTTCAAAATAGAGGACGTCTGAATTATGCAGATGGTAAATCCTACTTCCAAAATGGATTTGAAAATTTAACACCACATGTTTAGAACTTGCTGGATTTCAGTAGGCTTCTCTTTTAGAAATTTTTAGAATTTAAGCGTTTTTTTGTTTTGTTGTATTTGTTTTCAACTATGCGTACAGGGATAGACTGAACGTTGATTTAAGAGCAACACGTAACTGTGGGAACAGACCAGGTAGAGAACTGTGATTCCCAGTTTCATAATTCCTGCCTATATTATCCTTTTGCTTAAGGGCAGGAAGTAATTTGCTCCTGCTCTATACCAGTAACAAGTTGCTTTCCTCTCCATACCAGCTCAGCTGTTAAATGATTTGGGGCAGGAAAGGGAAGTCAAGGCTTCACCAAATTCCCGCTCCTGCCCAGGAAAGGGAGTAACAGTGTCATATAGACTCCTCTGCACCCATGTTGGGACTTGTCAGGTACATACCTCCTGGAAGGAGTTAAGGGAGCACCTTGTGCATCCTTTCTCCCTTGCCATATATCCATGTGCAAGGGAGAATCTTGTCCTTAAAGACCTACTAGTTGTTCATGAAGGACAATATGGAAAACCATATGGCTGTTTCTGATGAGTTCATCTCCTCTTTCTGCTTAATTTGCTTATTCCTCTCCTAACAAACTTTATTTCGCCCCTTCCCCCCAGTGCCTTTATTACCTCTACCACTATTAATGTGTTGTCACAAACAGAAGATTATACTTACAGGTCAGAATAAAAGAACAAGAGGAGATAAAATCTAAAGCAATAAAAATCCAATCTCCATGTAAATATCCATAACAGTAATATATATACATACATACATGCAGAATTGTTTCTAAATCAAATGATTTTTCAAAATTTTCATGAGGTGACTTATTTTTTAATCCTGTAAACTACTGATATTTCCAAGTAGCCTGCTCTAAATCATTCGAACAATATTCATTCATATTCTTTTAGGAAGGATATATTAGCAGTGAATGAAAACCTTAAAACAATATCCATTTAACTAACTGGCAGTAATCAGAGAGTCAATAGGAAAAACAGCTGGAACAACTGGAAGAAATGCACAAAATATAGAAATAAACAGATGTTTATAGAACACAAGCTGGAATTTAAAATAGGGCAAATATTAACTTTAGATTTCATTGTTCAGAAGGCTGATGCAGTTCAGACATGAGACCTGTCTAAACACAAAATAGTTTGGAAGCCAAACAATCCTGCAATTAAACACATACTTAACCGATTTATCCCACTGAAGGCAACTTCCTAACCACTTGTGTGTTTAAATTAAATATGTGCTTAAATGCTCTGTTGGAGAGGACATCCTGAGGAACATCATTTTGCAGGTTCAAGCCCATGAGGCATATTGTGAACTCTGGTCTACTTTGTGCTAGAATAAGCACTGCCAGCTGTACAAAAGTGATAATTCTGTTTTCTCCTCTATACATTGCTGAGTGTCCACTGAAGTAAGTGGCAATAGAAGGAGTTAATCACCCTCCTGGAGAAGGTCTGGATGAGACCCGTAACACCACAGTTATGGCCTGCAGTCATATCACCTCAGTCTATGATCTTATCATGTTTTGCAAGGTTGGGCATAGGAAGCAGTTGGCTGGAAAAACAACAAGGAAATACCAGGTTATATTGGTGATTCAGAATCTAGCAGTCTTCTTTTTCAGCAGTAATGAACTGATGCTCCAACATGTTAGTACGGATTGCTGAAGATGATGTCTTTCAGTTAAGATATAAAATGAAGATTGTGACCATTTGTAGTGCTTAAAGATCTTAAAGCACTTTTCACATGAAGTTATGTGTTAATCCTAGTATACTGACCAAATTCCTCTTACATTTTCATTTGATATTCTCATATATATTCTGCTTTATAGTTTTATTTTTTTCATTAACTGCTTTTCTTTCTATCCTTCTGATTCCTTTTTTCACAGTTATTCTTAAATGGAATATGAACACATTCCACCCTAGATGTGAGTTTATTTTAGGAGTGTCAGCATCTTATAAGTGTGAAAGGTAATTCTATATAGAATGAAGTGATGCAGTTTGTTAAATGCCATGGGAGCATTTGGGCCGAAAGGTTCTTTGTAAGCAGAGCTTACTATTGTTATTGACATTGTAACTTACAAATGTGCATTCCTCTGGAGGTGTTATTTCCTGGTATGGTATAAAAAACATGGCAACTGCCATCAGTCTGGAGTAACTAACACCACATGATTCATTTAAGGTCTCCCTTTGAAGCAGATTTTACACCATTTGGTTTATTACTAATATTAATATGAAAAGAAAAGAGCAGTTAAAATGATTTAGAAAAAAAAAGCTAACAAAAGAATTTAATAAAAACAATATTCCTTACAAATAAATAAAATAAAAACTAGCATAAATAAACTAGAAACATAACTGAAGGAAAATGGAGATTAAATCATAATAAAACATGCAATAAGGAGAAATTTACAAATGGAAATATGCAACTAGCCTTGATTTTAATTGGGGAAAACAGCAAAGATGAATGGAACAACAGACACATATGTAATATGCTGAAAAATCTTTTCAACAAAAACATCTTACATTATTCTATTTATTTATTCATTCATAACACAAGGTTTAAAGAACTGTGTAGAGTTCTTACTTACAAAATAATTTGGATACAGCTGGGCAAAATTAGATTGGAAAATGTCACACTCACTTGAAATACATGGGTCTGAAATTTCCAAATGGAACCAGTTTTGGTGACTGAGTCATGTCAGTCAGCTATTTCGTGGCACAGAGCAATGAAACATTAAAATTCAGCGATGTCCTCAAAAAGACTGAAAGACTATGATGATAGTCCTCCCTTTGGAGGGAGGGATAGTTCAGTGGTTTGAGCATTGGCCTGCTAAACCCAGGGTTGTGAGTTTAATCCTTGAGGAGGCCACTTAGGGATCTGGGGCAAAAATTGGTCCTACTAGTGAAGGTAGGGGGCTAGACTCAATGACCTTTCAAGGTCCCTTCCAGTTCTAAGAGATTGGTTTATCTCCAATTATTACCTTACCTATGATAGGTTCTCAATTACTATGCTGATGGTCACCATATAAGATCCAAGGTACATATTCTATCTACCTACATCTTTTTATTGTTCCATAGATCTGACCTTTGTGTGTATTCATAGCTGCACTTTAATGACAAACATAATGATACTCCTGTTAGCAGTGCCGAGCCAATACAGCTATATAAAATTGTAGTAGATTCTTTTTTATGCATCTTTGGTACATCTTCAGCAGAATTGTCAGTTAAGAGCTCCATACTGCCTTTTGCAGTATTGTTTCCCAACCCAGCCCTGTGAGATTTGGGAGTATAAATTAATTCACCTCTGCCAGGACTGGCTTTCAAAATGGCCCCAGTGCACAGTGAATCCTGGTCCACCAAAAGAAGTTTGCAAGGCAGTAGCCAGAGGGGAAGCCCATGAAAGTGTGACTCTTGAGGAGACACCAGGCTTCTGCACTTATGGCCCTGGGCTCCACTAGATACTCTGAGATCTGCAAATTTCAAAGGAAGTTTCCACAGGGCCAGGCAGGCATAACCCCAACCTCCTGCTCCCTGCCACTGATGTCAGGGACAACAACCTGATCCTTTCTTCCTCATATTGCTGCTTCTATGCCATCTTTCTGTGTTGTCTCTGACTCATGGAATGAGACCGCTCCCCAGACCCAGAGCTCTTGGGCTCTTCCTCTCTCCTCCTTCAAATCCCTTCTAATGATTCATTCTTCCATGATGTCCACAAGACACGAGGTAACAATAATAAAATCAATTTTAGAAAATCACTCCAAATGATCATTTCTTCTGCATTCCCACTGTGTCCTATCTTTTAGACTGTAAATTCTTGAGGGAGGGCTTCGGCTGTTTTTTCTCACTTGTATAGTGTGAAGCAGACCAGTGTTTAATAAATAGCAATAAGCTGTGGGTGATGCAGGCACAGAGCAACAGTTAGTGTAACTGTAAGTAGATTTAATTTAGGCCTGGGAATCTTTTGATGCAGGGAGGAGACTACCTTGGATAGTGGCTCATCCCCATCAGCCCGCTCCCTCACAAACTTAAACTGTTGAGCTTGAACCCAATAGAACACCCACTGGGTGGCTTCTATGGAGCTAGTGGAAGATGGAAATGATACATTAGAAGTAGCATTCTCCCTCTTCTGAGCCCCCTTTCACTGCTTCCAGAACTGTGTTGCCTGGAGGGGAAAAGAAGGTGATGAAGGTCTCTCCATCTCTCTCTGTGTTTGAAATGTTCAACAGTAACTAGGATATTTACAAACACAACTTCCATTGTGTCGTTTAAGAATGATGAATAAAATACATGGAAAAGGCACATCTATCTATCTGTATATACATGGATACTTTATTTATCATTCTTTGAATCCTCCTGACAAAATGTTTTTGTCCAAATTAAAGTATGTACTTTCCTTAAACTCTTAAAGGGCGCTTGTCACAGTATCTGAGCTGTAAAGAAATGTGTGATATGACTTGCCAAATGGCTGGATCACATGGCAAAAGAGAATCCTCCCCAAATGATTCTCTTAAAGGGTTTAGCTACAGCATCCTAAGGGAAAATAAAGCACAACAAAGCAAATAGAGAGTTGTTTTTACCAGTAAAGACGATGAAAAAAATGTTTGTAATAATGTGAAAGGTCTGTGCCTACTATGACAAATCCAAATAAATCTCAGCAATAGAGGTGTAAGTGTACTCTACAGTGTTCAGAATAGTATCTACACCGAGTGCAGCAATGCTTTCAATGAGCACTAGATTTAACTTTAATGGGTACTTTGTGTGTGGGGCGGGGGCGGGGAGTGCATAGGATAGGACAGGAGAGAATGGTACCATTTTCCACTGAAATCACTACAAAGATAAGTTTAAGCAATGCAACTCAAATTAAGTTTTGTCAAAATATTTTTTTAGAATACTTAAGCCCAATGGAAATGACTCTGACTTTTTTAATTCTAGTCGAAACAGTGGTTTTAAAACATTTAATTACTCCACTGCAGTGTTTGCAATTCTAATGTTACAGCAGTAAGAACCTGAAAGGGGAGATTTGTATCAAAATAGAGGGACTGCTTCATAGAATCCCAGGGTTGGAAGGGACCTCACGAGGTCATCTAGTCCAACCCCCTGCTCAAAGCAGGACCAATCCCCAACTAAATTATCCCAGCCAGGGCTTTGTCAAGCCTGACCTTAAAAACCTCTAAGGAAGGAGATTCCACCACCTCCCTAGGTAACCCATTCCAGTGTTTCACCACCCTCTTAGTGAAAAAGTTTTTCCTAATGTCCAACCTAAACCTCCCTCATAGCAACTTGAGACCATTCCTCCTTGTTCTGTCATCTGCCACCACTGAGAACAGCCGAGCTCCATCCTTCTTGGAACCCCCTTTCAAGTAGTTGAAAACAGCAATTAAATCCCCCCTCATTCTTCTCTTCTGCAGACTAAATAATCCCAGTTCCCTCAGCCTCTCCTCATAAGTCATGTGCTCCAGCCCCCTAATAATTTTTGTTGCCCTCCACTGGACTCCAATTTTTCCACATCCTTCTTGTAGTGTGGGGCCCAAAACTGGACACAGTACTCCACATGAGGCCTCACTAACGTCAAATAGAGGGGAATGATCATATCCCTCGATCTGTTGGCAATGCCCCTACTTATACAGCCCCAAATGCCGTTAGCCTTCTTGGTAACAAGGGCACACTGTTGACTCATATCCAGTTTCTTGTCCACTATAACCTCTAGGTCCTTTTCTGCAGAACTGTTCCTTAGCCATTCGGTTCCTAGTGTGTAGCAGTGCATGGGATTCTTCCGTCCTAAGTGCAGGACTCTGCACTTGTCCTTGTTGAACCTCATCAGATTTCTTTTGGCCCAATCCTCTAATTTATCTAGGTCCCTCTGTATGCTATCCCTGCCCTCCAGCACATCTACCACTTCTCCCAGTTTAGTGTCATCTGCAAACTTGCTGAGGGTGCAGTCCACGCCATCCTCCAGATCATTAATGAAGATAATGAATAAAACTGGCCCCAGGACCAACCCTTGGGGCACTCCACTTGATACCGGCTGCCAACTAGACATGGAGCCATTGATCACTACCCATTGAGCCCGACGATCTAGCCAGCTTTCTATCCACCTTATAGCCCATTCATCCAGCCCATACTTCTTTAACTTGCTGGCCTTCCTCAGAAGTACCTGGGTTCTCACTTCAGGGAGAAGGAAGGAAACTGAGTGCATTTTGGTAACCACCCTGCCACAGTTTAGAGTAGACTCCAAACTTCATCCTAACACAAAAATTGTTCCTCAGATCTCCACATTGTTACTGCTTTGTACACCCCAGATGCTAAAGTAAAGGGGAGCAGGGAGGATCACAGCTGACCCTCTGCCTCAGAAAATGTTACTTAACTCAAATTCAAATTTGCACCACAAAAATGTTGATTTCAAGATTTTTTGATTTCTCGATCAGGAGGATGGAAAGGAAAAATGTTGTTTCAAGCTGACATTTTAAAACAACATATCTTGTTTCAAAATGTTACTTTGAAATGAAAAATGTAATTTCAACACTAAAATCGTTGCTTTACATTTTAGTTCAATATTTCCAATTTCAAACTTGTCAGAATTTTTCATTCCATGATTTTTTTTCAATATTTCAACTTTCTGTCTAATTTGGAATGGAAACTAATTTCAGAATATTAAATTTTCAATGGGACAAAAATACTGTTTCCTTACTAGTTCTACTAAAATAGATTAGATAGCTCACTGAACTATATTCCTCTAAGTGTATGTCTACACTGCAATCCAAACTATGATTGCAGCTTGGGTAGACATGCCTACTCTAGCATTACCCATGCTAACATGACTAAAATTAACAGTGTAGCTGCAGTGGCACAGGCTTCAACATGGTCTGAACAAGAATGCTGGAGACCTGGCTACATACTCACATTGCTAGCCCATGCTAGCCCATACAAGGTAAAGCTAGCATGGGTATGTCTACCTGAGCTATTTACCGGGGTTGTGGTGGATTCTCCATCACTGGGAATTTTTAAATCCTGGTTTTCTAAAAGATCTGCTCTAGGAATTATTTGGGAGAAACCTATGACCTGTGTTACACTGGAGGTCTGACTAGATGATAACAATGATCCCTTCTGACTTTGGAATCTATGACCTGCAATTACATTTTGGATTTCAGTGTACACATATCCTTAGTGTTCAATCCAGATTAGGATCCGATTCCTAGATACTGTACTCTATTGTATTTATGAAAAATTACTCACTTAAATTTATCTAGCTATTGTAGCTGCCATTTTAAAACATTTTGCTCTAGTCTCCTTTTATGCCCCACCCCCATCCCCCAGATTCTTGAACTGTGTTTGGCTTTGCTGTCCTAGTAAAGTATTAGTCACAAAACTGCATGTTGCTGGTAATTTTATATTAATCTGATTTTTCATGTAAGGTGTGGGCAGTAGGTTGCTTGGATGTTTGGTTTTAATAAGCCAAAGGAATATTTCATTGCTCAACAGACATTGCTCTTTTTAATCAGGCTCAGTATGACTAAAGTTACTGAATATTTGACATATGTTAATGTATATTATTCTAACTTAATGAAAGTCAATACATTATATAATTAAAGTTCTTTATTTCAGGACTCTTTTGATGTGGCTCTACAGTGATTTTCTTCATGTTGTCTTGCTAATGAGATACCTCACAGCCTATCTCGTGATATTATCTTTTGAAGGTAAATAGGAAATTGAGTCTGCATATAGATTCAGCTGCCTTCTGACAAGCATCATTCTTTCAGCTACCTTAAGGAACTCATTTTAAAAAAACTTTAAAAAAGCACAGCTTAAGTGGATACATGCAATGATGAGTTCTCAAATCACTGCTCTCTGATCACATCAAGTCTAGCATGAAGTGTGGAGGCACGGGGCACTCATTTGCTGTGTGCTTGTTCAGACCTCAGGCCACCCCTGATGAAAAGATGCCATGTCATGTGGTGCCTTGGTAATGGGGCTATTACAGACAAGGCACCAAGATGAGTTCAAGGAACTCATTCATCTTACTGATTGCACTTACAATCTGGAGGGAATGCATTCTTCCAACAATAAACAACTAAATAAGTTTCTATAGTACCTTTCACATAAGGTCATCCCAGGGCACTTTATGATGAAACACAACGCAGAGGTGTAGAAGTGCCCTAGCAAGGAGAGAACCAAGATAAAAAAAATGGGAAAACAAAGTTCAGATTTTTTTAAGTCTATGGAGTCTTGCCTCTCAGGGAATTTCAAATTGCTGTTGAAGAGATATGCAAATTAAAAGTGTCCAATAGCACTTTAATTTATATTATGGAAAACTAGAGAAAGTCTCAACCTGTGGCAAGGCTAATGTAGGGACACACATTACAAATCATGATCAGCCTTGTAAATTTTAATAAATGTTTGACAAGAAGTATCAATGTAACTCTCAAACCGGGGCAGCTCCAGGCACCAGCATGCCAAGTGCGTGCCTGGGGCGGCAAGCCACAGGGGGCGCTCTGCCAGTCGCCGCGAGGGTGGCAGGCAGGTTGCCTTTGGAAGCATGCCTACGGAGGGTCTGGCTTTGGCGGACCTCCTGCAGGCGTGCCGCTGAATCCGCGGGACCGGGGACCTTCCGCAGGCAAGCCGCCAAAGGCAGCCTGCCTGCCGTGCTTGGGGCAGCAAAATACCTAGAGCTGCCCCTGCTCCCAAAACACTAACATGACAAACTGAGGCTGCTCAGTATGGCTTAAAATTCTATCAACAGCCCTTTGTACAAGCTGGAACTCAGGCAGCATTTTATGAGAGAGGTATGAAGTAAAGCTTTTCAGTAGTCTAACCTGGAAGTCAAAAACCCACAGAATACAGTTATCAGCTTCAATCTGTGAAAGCCCGAGCTGAATTCTGTTATACGAATTCTCATGCAGATGAAAAAATGAAGTTTCAGTGACAGACCTGAAGTAAAAATCAAAAGACAAAGCAGTATCCATGGTGGCCTTGACATGTTTAGTGGTTAAAAAGAATCACAGCGCTGCTGCAACTCCTGCTGCAGCGCTGGCCGTACACCCAGGTCTGCTTGGGGTAATAGGTTTTGCAGCGCTGGTTCTGCGCTGGTCATCAAGTGTGGACACCACACCCCGCTGTTATTATTGGCCTCCAGTATAGGGGTATCAGAATAACTAAATTTTTATTATTTTTGTTTTGTTTTTGTTTTGTTTGTGTTGTTGTCGCTCCTCGCTCGGGCTCCGTGCTGCTGCACTGCTTCAAACTTTCAGCTCTGTCATGTTTGTGTGTAATCTGTAACTAATGAAATGAAACAATGACATGAGATAACCCCTTTGAGGGTTTGCTTTTTGCTTGAGGAGAGAGGGGGGGGGGGAGGGGGAAGAGATGATTGTGTGCAGTTTTTTTGAGTTGCAAGGGGGTGTTCTTTTTTTTTTTTTTTTTTTTTGCACAGTGCCCAGTTCCTCTCTCTCTCCCTCCTCCCCCCAACCCCCCCCACCCCCCCCCCCCCACCCAAATTGCTGCTGCTGCTTGAATGCTGGATAGCTGCCCATAATTCATCACTCCCAACAGCGCGCTGCAAATGCAAAATGGTAGCTGTGACTGCAGCCGCTGTAGCTGGTGGTGTGGCACACACACCAGCACTGGCCAGCTGGCTGACCAGCGCTGCAACTTGCAGCGCTGGATTGCTATTCTTGGTTAAAAGGCAGACTTCTCCTTACAGTCTGTGACATGGGCTGTCTTGCTGTTAGTCTCACAAATGACATCCCGCCAGATAGTTATCACCAGCCAAAGACTGATAAATGCTGATTTGCAATTAAAATTGGTTTTCAAATATTTTTGTACCACCTGTTACTATAGCCTTAATGGTCTGAAGCAATTCTAGGGGAGCTGCTCTTTTAAAAGGTTATGCAGCTTGTTGCTGTGTGTATTTTCTGAGCTGGCGTAGTAAGCATGCAGGGTTGTACGAATCACCAATTTATCACAATTTTTTATTTTTTGTTGAACCAAAAACGTTAAACAAAATTGTTTTGCATCAAATGAAGCATTTTGTTCAGCCCAGCACATTTCATTTAGCTTTCAAGGTTTTTTACCTTTAACATAAAACAAACAATAACAACAATAATATGACACTCCTCAGGGGTACCCATGGTTGTGTAGCACCTTACCACTATATGTTCTTAGCGTGAAGTAGTCTTGTCTGTGACAGCTGTGGATCAGTTCCCTGACACCACCAGTTCCTAATAACACAAGCCTTACTTTCCAGGCCTCCACAGGCCTTGCTCTCTCTGTACAGGTAGCAATAAGCACACACCAATCCCCCAAAACTCAGCACATTCCCTGCAGTGTCCAGTCCCTAAGCCACTGAACACTCACAGAGTTATCAAGCTTACTCTTCCCAAAGGAACAGTACACACCAGTTTGTAAGATTCAACTCAGAGCTATCACTTTACTTAACACAACAGCACTTAGATATACTGATAGTGAAAACAAGAATACGTTTATTATCAAACAATAGAGATTCAAGTGCTATTGAGTAAGCATTTGTTTCCAATATTCTAACATATAAAAGAAAATAATTGCACACTTTCTAGAAACTAAATCTAACAGGATAACCTCCTGTCTAAAGGAGCTTATCTCACTTGAAGTTCTCTCCAGCATTTTCAAGAGTCTGGTTGAGACCACATTTTCATGAAGCAAAAGCACTGTCTTTTTACTTCCTCAGTGATGGGTGCCTAGATGTCTTCACTGTCCCCCCAGATATACTCAAGCAAACCTTTGATGTACACTTCCATATAGGGTCCTATTCTCCCTCGCCCACCCCCCACATACCTCTCACTGACTTTCTCTTCCTGAAGTTGTCACAATACTTCATTTACATTATGTTCCAACTGATGATAGGAGGCACATTGTGAATGGGACAATAGTGATTTTACATGTGTGATGGAGTAGGGATATCTATAATATTTATATGAAGTCTAGGTATGCTTCAGTTTCCCTCTGTGCATTGTATTGTTACTCAGTGGGTGTGAAAGAGTTAATATTGTCTTGGCTGGGATGGACTATGGTGTGATGGCATAACTTCTTTCTCTCTGTGCCTCTTTCTGTATGCCAGGTGACAAATACATTTCTACCTTGTTTGAAAAGGCTGTCTTTGTTGCTGCAAATACTGAGAACTTTGCACCTGAAGGGGTACAGTTACAAACCTCCCTCAGGAGTGTGGCTTTGGTGAATTCTCTGCAGGGAGCCTGGACAGAAACAGGGATTGCTGGTGCTGAAGGCCCAGTTTCAGAGTCTTGGAAGCAGAGGGCCTGCCTCTCGTGGAACTGTGTGGGTCCTTGGAGCCCAGCACATTAAAGGGGTCATTCCCAAGGAACTGGTTACAGGCTCAGGACATAGACCAGACCCCATGAATTTGTGACAATTTCAAACTAGTGATAGGATACCCATTGTGTATGACACAACACTCAATTTCCATTTAAATAGATAGATGCATAAACATTTCTTGTTTGACAGGAAACCTGTTTTTCACTTTTGCTGGTGACCAACCCTCCCAGTATTTCTACATAACTTCTTACACAACATCCTTACACTTGTTTTGCAATGATTCTGATGACCAGTGTGACGCCGGCTTTTATTTGAGCCATCACTTGACATTTTTCTGTGAACTACACCAGACTCAGGAGATTCATGTAACCCTTCTGCACTTCCTTGTCAATTGGCATTAAGATGCTCTTGGGCCATAAATAATAATAAAACTGAAGTTAAATTTGAAATAAATCGAGAAGTCAACATGTTTCATATTGAAAATGTCAAAAATGAAACATTTCTACTACTTTGGAATTTTTTTTGGGGGGGCGGGGGTTGTTTGAAAGAATTCAGTGTGTTGTTTCGGTAAACCCAAATCTGCTCAATAAGTACGTAGAGCTAATGCTTTTGAACTGATGTAGTAAGAAGAATATTGTATGTCACGCTGCCCGCACCTGAGAAATTTGTTTTATTTTCAATTTCAGTTGAAAGTGAGAATATTAGAGATTTGGTTGGATCTCTTAATAAGTAATGTGTAAACCTCTTAAGATTTAGGGTAGCATTTTCAAAAGTGGTCCACTGCTTCCACTGAAATTAGTAATACAACTTCCAGTGACTCTAAGGAAAACAGAGTTAGATTAATGTTGAGCGCTTTTGAAAAATCCACTCTTGCACTTTTAGTTCATAAGTTTGAATATTTATCCAAAGCCTATTGAGACCATTTGCACATCTTTGATCTACAATATTAAGCTGCATATAGCACATGAGTAGGATCTATTTTGAAACTTCCTTGACTTCTTGTTCCCAGTCAAGCAGAAAATACCACAAAAGCAACCACATTCTGTTCATGCAATTCTTTAGTCTATATTTTGTGCTTGTTCTCATCAAGAATTGTTTACAGGTCAAGGTGACCCTCCTGTCATATTTTACATGCTTTGGCTCAGCAAGGTTTTTTACAAGCTTAGCAAAACTTTAAGAAAATCCCAAAATTATAGGCTTGAACATAACTTATAACAATGATGAATTTTGGCCAGGGGGTAAAAGCCTTAGAATTCGAGTTGCCTTCTGTGAAGGTGCAAAAGGAGAATGCATAGAAAGGCTCCCTTATATACACTTCCTTCTGCTATATTATGGCCCTATATGTTTGATACGCTGGTTTCTGTATTTTGCCTCCCATTCTAGCCCTTACTTTCCCTCAAAGCTTGGATTTTCCAATTTTTGCCATTAGGATCTAATTGTAAACAATAATGTACATTTTTTTATTCTCTTTGGGGGAAAACACACCCTCTTCCTTACTCTAGCAGAAGGTAAATTAATATGTATTGGATCCTACATAGCAGTATAAATAGCTCTTTTTGGAATTTGCATCTGCACATTCATTATAAAAATGATTAACCATTTAATGGCTGCTGAATGTGTAAGGCACAGTATACAGACTCATAGACTTTAAGGCCAGCGGGACCATCACGAACATCAAGTCTGACCTCCTGCACATTGCAGACCACAGAACCTCACCCACCCATTCCTATAATAGACCCATAACTTCTGACTGAGTTACTGAAGTCCTCAAATCATGATTTAAAGACTTCAAGTTACAGAGAATCTACCTTTTACATTAGTTTAAAGCTGCAAATGACCCATCTCCTATGCTGCAGAGGAAGGTGGATTCCCCTTCCTGACTCCAGATATGGCAGTCAGTTGGACCCTGAGTATTTCAGCAAGACCCAACAGCCAAACACCTGGGAGAGAATTCTTTGTAGTAACTCAGTGTCCCATCACCAGCAAAAACATCAGGCAAAACATGTCACTAGTGGCGCCTGAATAATTAGTTATATGATGATCATATTCCATAGCCATTGCCATGGAAAGTCAGATCATCACAGGAATGTCACAATGAATAGTGCATCAAAATAATTTTTTAAATCTTACTTTATAACAAAAAACTATCTCAAATGGTATTTTCAAATTTGCAAAGGGACCTTTCAAACCAAAATTTTATATCTTAAGAAATTAATAGTATAATACAAGAAAATGTTTATTAATATGATAGAAGTCACAAAAGTGATGTAAATTAGGCAACTAACAGAAATGTGAGTTCTAGTAAAATATCTCATTTGCATTTTGCATACCTAACAAAAGCAGATTACTTTGTTTAAATTATAGTTAATTTCATTGTGGTGATGTTATATATTAGAAATTAATTACCCTATTTCTTCTTCTGTAATGGCCTCATTACATTTGCTTTTTTGTGCCTCATTTTTTTCTTACTGAAAGTAATGTGTGTGCAGGAGTGAGATCATTAATTTTGTATATGCTTTTTTGTTTCTGCCTATTACTTCAGATGAAACACATTGACTAGTTTGATGACACATAAAAACCACCTTCATTACAGGCAGTGTTTATCTGTGAATAAAAAAGAGGTTGCTTGTGATAGCCCTGGTAAGCTACAAAAGAAAGGATGTTTTAATATCCCTTGCATGTTTTTACTATATATATATATATATATATATAAACTATCAGTGTAATATACCTATTAGTTCATCTGTCCATATTCCTACTGGTGCAGACTTCCCCTCTGTGGTATATTTTCAAGTGTTTATTATTAATTATTATTGTTGTTGTTGTTACAATTATTTGTATTATTGTAGAGCCTAGGAGCTTTACTCAAGAAGTAGGACACCTTTGTGATAGGCACTGTAGAAGCATAGAACCAAATATCTTCTCCCCCGAAAAAATTGCAATCTCAGTATAAGACAGATGGAGACAGACAATGGAGTGCAAATAAAAAATTGAGAGACAATATTGTAAATATGATGAGCAGTAGGCTCAGCACACCACTGTCCTAACACATCACATCACAGAGTTTTCAGTTGGTTTTGAAGGAGAATAATGCCTTAGCTTTGGTGATGTTTAGAGGGAGCTCCTCCCACCAATCAGGGCCAGCATTACAGAAAGCATGAAGATGTTTGCTTGAAAATTTAAAAACTGGGCAATGGAGGTTGGCATCATCCATTGGCCATTCAGAACCAGGATTCATTTCAATAGCAAATAAGAGATGATGGGTAGAGTGGGGATAGGTTGGGTAGGATATTGAAAGTTAAGATTAGTAGCCTATGTTTTATGTGGCAGAGAAATGGGAGACACTGGAGGGATGCAAAAAAAAAGATGACATGGTCAAAGTGATGGACTAGGAAAAAAAGCTTTGCAGCAGCTTTTCTAAATGGATTTGATTGAGGCAAGGCTGCATTTGTCAAGGTTAGAGAAAAGAATGTTGCAGTAAACAAGATGTGATATGATGACTCTCTATGACTCTCTAAAATATGACTCTCTAAAGACCTCCAGCAAATGTTCCAAAGACTAACAACATTTTTGTGTTTATGAAACTGAATGTTGCCCTTTAATACATGAACTAAAAAGTAGTCATAGTGATATCTGGAAAGGCAGCAGCATCTTCAAGACGAACAGATGACCAACCATCATAAGCTCAGTGCAAGCACTATCAGTTCTTTCATAATAATTAGAGATGGTTGAATTTTAATGCTTGAAGGATCTTGACAAAATTGAAGTTTTTTTAATATATATTTTTTTAATTTCTATTTTTACCAAAACACACACATTCATTTTTGTGGCTTTCGTGTTTTCCTTTTTCTCCCCCCTCCTCCTTTTCCATTTTACTCCTCTTTTGAACTGAAAAGAGAAGAGGGGAGGAAAAAAGGAGGAGAAAGGAGGAAAAAAACAAACCACAAACCTGTTTCTGTCTTGTTTTTGTTTTTGTTTTTTTAATCCCAAATTTTTAAAAATTGTCATGGAAATTAAAAAGAATTTTAAAAATTCACAAAACTTGCTTATCACTTTTCAATCAGCTCTAATAATAAATTAATATTTATTTATGATATACCAATGATCCTAATATGTTTACTGTCTGTTTTTTGTTAAGTTCTGTTAAAGCATTATCATATGATGAAGCCCTGCTAATAACCCTCTAATACAATTGGATTTGCTTTAGGATTCTTCATAAAACATATTCAACACTGTTGTAAGTGTAAAGCATATATCTATATATTTCATGTTGACAATCTCTAAAATGTAAAATCATAAACCAGCAACCTTTTATTTTCTGCTGGAAGAGAGGCAGGATTTGGAAGCTTAGATCAATGACATGTACTGCAATAAATAATTTTTAAAAAAATCTTAAACTGTTTTAGTGTGGATGATCATAGTCCAGTGCAATTTATTTAAAACTCCTATTGTGAGGATTTATTCTTACTATGAAGTTAATGAAATCAGTTTTGGGGGAGCTGACTTACCAGTTGATCTAAAAATCAAAAACATATTGTTAACACAAAAAATACAAGCATACATGCAGAATGCCTGGTCACCAGCTAGCTTCAGGTATCTCATTCTGGCTAGTTGACTTTCCCATGACTAGAGCCTTTGGCGGTACACTTGATCTGTGGTTTTGGACCTTTCATAGGTCACC
The DNA here is from genome assembly GCF_016161935.1 of Mauremys reevesii. Taxonomy (NCBI): domain Eukaryota; kingdom Metazoa; phylum Chordata; order Testudines; family Geoemydidae; genus Mauremys; species Mauremys reevesii. Next base: position 82,462,955 of record NC_052627.1, on the reverse strand, counting down.
TGCAGCTATTCATTCACAGCAGTTACACTTCATCATAAAATCTTACTAGAATAAACATTTCCAGTTGGTTTGCATATCAAGTCTCAATGGATTAAAATCAGTCTACATGACCATTTACAAAAGAATAATGATGCACTATTGTTTCTGATGTTGAAAGGAAGTCCAGAGATGGACACTGCAAGCCTGTTTTTCCATAATGGGTGAAATACTGCTCAGCTACTCTATTATAAATTGAAACTTCACTTGATTTCTTCCCGATTTACATTAACAGAGAAAAATTTGGCATAACATTATTTGTTAAAGATTTGGCAATAGTATAAACAGCACATTAATAAAGCCTTCAGAGATACTAAAGCAGAAAGTGCTGTATATGTCAGTGAAACCGAGATATAATACAAATCAATACCTGAAAAAGGTAAAAAAGATGAGCTGGAAATAATTAGATTCAATTTGGAATTTGCACATTAATACTTCAAGGGGAAAATATTCAGATGCACCGACATTTAATAGAAGGGACTATTTGGAAAGGAGTAATACTAAATGAAATGTAGGGACAACAGAGTAAAGGCAAATAAATATGGTTTTGTGATGTAACATGGTGGAAATAAAACTAACATTGCAATACAAAAATTCTGATAAACATAATACACAGAGGCATTAAATCATGGAGCACTAAGGTAACAGTCCCATTCTATCTGGCACTAGAGATTACAACTGTGATATTGTGTATATTCTGGGAACCACAACAGCAGAAACTTGTCAAGAAATTGGAGAATATGATTAAGTGACCAGAAGACTTGATTTATGAGTTTTAGTTTAGCTAACCAGACATAGAATGCATATACTGGTATGAATATCTTATAAATACCTCAGAACATTCATAAATCCTATAAGACTAGTGTGAGGGAATAAAGATTGCAGGCCAGATTCTGTGACTTTCACTCATATAGGAACTACCTTATCCCACAATCCTATTGAAGTCAGTGGGACCACTCTCCACATAAGATACTATTCAGTGTGAGTAAATGGGACAGACTCTGTCATTAAAATGAGATAGAGATTCTTTAAAATTATCCAGTAAAATATAAATGGGAGTAACACAAAAAACATGAACAAAGCTGGGTACAAGAAAAAATTCCAAACACTCAGGCCTAACAATCTATGGGACATTTCCTAAGTGCTGTAGTGTGAATACTGTAACTTAAATTGTTTAAAACTAGATTGGAAGCAATCAATCCCCCTCCCCTCAGCTCACCTTTCTTTCCCCACCTACAACTTTTTCTTCATTCTGCCCTGTCACAAACGTATACATTTCTCATTTAACCTTCTTGTCTAACCCCTCCACCTCCCAATGCATCTCTTGATCCCTCTCATGCCCTTCACCTCTAGCTGGTCTAAGTGCCACACCAAGTAGGCCTGGGTTACATACTTCCCTTAGCTGAGGAAGTCCATCTTCAGCTTCCGAGACTTCCCAGATGAGCCCCCACTTGTAATGCCCGCAGACCCCAGTCGTTGTCCACTGGGATCAAACCTGGGAAGTCTCTGAAGCTTAGGATACTCTTCCTCAGCTAGGGGAAGTATATAACCCAGGCCTGCTTGGTGTGGTACTCCATCTCCTCTAGTTGCACTTAGACCAGCTAGAGTTTGATGAGCTTGCTACAACTTCGGCTAAGAGATGTATGTCTTTTAGCTCATGTAGTAGAGGCTCATGCATTAAGTTCCAGAAGTCCCAGGTTTGATCCCAGCCGCTGACAACTGAAGTCTGTTGGTGTTACAAGTGGGGGCATGCCTGAGATATCAACTGGGAAGTTCAATTTTTAACCTTTGAGTTGACTAGAGTTTACTTCATTGCCCTTCTCCAATGCCTAAAAAAACCCAACCCCCATAAAAAAGCACCTGGAGACTCAGAATTCAGTCTCTAAGAATTTCAGCAAGGATTACACAGAGTCAACCTATCCACATTCAAGTCCCAAAAGAACAAAAGAAATTAACTTAAATTTTTAAGCACCAACTTTGTAAAATCTTATGATAAGGAAACATAATAAACAATAATAATTACAACTTAATTTGTACAACATAACATGGCTACCCTATAATCCACATACATGATCTTCACAGTTATACATAAACATAAATAATGAAAACAAACTATATCTAAACAGGTCAATCTCCACAGAAACACAGTGAGAAGAAACTGAGTTCCCAAAAGCTTAGGTTGAGTTCACCTGAATCTCAGTTTGAGTCTTTGATCCCCAAATCTATACAGTCTGCTGAGAGTCAAAAGCAATATCTTCCCTCTCCCTGCTTATAGAAATTTTCAGCTGGAATCCATGCAAACTCTTCCTCCTCCTCTGCTGAAATCACTTAGGTAGTTCATCAGCTAACTAATTAACTAACCACTCCAGTTAAGTATATAGATTAAAAAAAAAAAAAAAACCTGTTACAGGAAAAATAAAAAATTGAGAATAGCAAAATAAATGACTCTTTCCCCATTATCACATTTAAATAAAAGAAAAGTTGGTGAATCATAATAGTGGAAAAATTTAACTAAAACAGTTTGGCTAAAATCAAGAATTAACACTGCCAGGGCTTCCCTGTTGGAGGGTTAACAATATCACTAACCTGGTGCTGGGTTAGACCCACCAAGGGCCAGGACTGGATCAGACCCACCCCTGTCTCCCAAATCCTTGTGTATCCAGACCCCCCGATACCCAGCCCCGCCCAAGCTAAACCCCCCATACCCAAACCTCCCCAGTGAGCCCCCCCATACCCAAACCTCCATCCCGCCAAGCCTTACCCACTTCATTAGAGCCTATCTGCACTTGGACCCCACCTAGCCCTCCCCTGCCCCATCCTGGGGGTGGAGATCCCCTAGATGGTGTCTCCTACTATGCATCGGTTTCAGCTGCTAGTCCTGACTGACCTGGGGATGTGGAAAGAGTGCACTTCCCCTGCATGGAGCAGCCGGGGCCAGGTCAGACCCACTTCTAGAAACCTCCCTCGGATCCACACCCTCCCCTCCACTTCCTGTTCCCATCATGCCTCAGCTTCAGGGGGAGGGGTCACTGTATGGAGAGCTGCTACCCATCTGTCCAACCCCCATGCATCCAGACTTTCCCATACCCAGACCTCCCCCTCCCCCGCCACTGAGCCTCACCCATACTGCACCAGAACCCAACACTGAGCCCTCTGCACCCAACACCCACCTCAGCCCTCCCTGCTAAGTCCCACCCCTCTGAACCTGGACCCCCACTGAGCCCCACACCCCTGAATCCAGACCCCTGACCCCTGCACCCAGACCACCACCCCCACTGAGCCTCACCCCCTGCATCTGGACCCCTGCTCTGAGACCACCATTCCTTCTGAGCCTCCCCCACCCCAATAAGCTTCAGCCCTTATGCACCAGACAATCCTGACAAGCCCTCTGTACTCAGACCCCCTCCCTGAGACCAACCAGCTGCACCCAGACCCCCACCCTACCAAATGGAGTGGGGACTCCGAAGACACTCCTTGCCTGGGGCACCATTTGCTCTAGGGCTGGCCCTGGGAAGGGAGACTTAAACTACCACTTTTTAAAAGTTATAACTCAAAAATAGTCAAGTAGACTTTTATTATTATTTGTATTACTTTCATACTACAACCCCTGAACATCCAGTTTTAGCCTAGTGCACATTTTTACAGCTGAATGTGAAGTTGGGACTGTTGGAAATGAGATTTTATTATGGAAATATTGGCACAGCTTTAGATAGGTCGACACACACTGCACACAGTAATATGCTTTAAAACTCTATATGGAGATCAACAGTCTAAAGAGCAACTGTAGCAAACCCCATAGGAGAGAAATACAAAAGTTCCCAAAGAAATTCATATAAGACCTGATCCAGTCGCCATTGGTATAACTCTTACCCACTTAAATAGTGCAGGCTCAAGCCCATTCTGTGTATGTTTAGAAATAAGATACAAACAGAAATCCAGAAAGTAGGAAGAGATCAAAGCTCTGTAGATATCCAACAAATGAATCACCCATGTAGGCAAGGAACTAAGTGATCAGAAAAATAAAATGGAGCTGCATTGTGTATAGTCATAAATATTAAGATCTCAAAACCACCCTGTTGGTTTAATAGCAAGAATGGGGAACACAGAATGATTTTTTAATGAAAAGGATTCGTTGTCACTCAAAATTCTGTGCAAAAACCCCCCAAATAATATTTTTGATGAGATTATACCACTTCTTCCAAAACACAAAATTTTATCCAAATGCATGGACCTCACATTTTGAAGGTTTCAAATTTAATTGGAAATATTTCACAGAGTATCATTGTCCTTTTATAATCCTCCTCCTATTTCCCCAAATTCTTTAGGCTTCCAGAGATGACATTGTAGACTAGGCAAAGGAAGGTGGCAATTCTGCAACTGTATAAATGTTTGTGCTTGTGCAGAGACCCTCTGGGATCACTGGAGCCTCACAGAGGTTCAGGGGTATGAGCTAGCAATTCAGCTTGCCAAATTGGAGCCAAAGGGCCAACTCCACAGCTGGTCAAAATTGATGTAGCGTCACTTAGTTCATTGGTGCTATGCTGATTTTTACCCACTGAGGTCCTGGCCCTATACGTGTCTGAAATGTGCATGTGCTAAAATATTTACCTTATTAGAGTAAGCGAAAGAAAATATCTGTGCTTCATTTCAGATCTATAAAATCTATTTTAGAATGTATAAATATATGAAATATCCTTGTTCTTAAAATAAGGTCACTTTTCAGAACTTATTTAAAAAAAGGTTGCCACTTGAAATATCTTATAATTTGTTTAACCAGTAGTCTTACTGTATTTATTTATTCCATATTTTAAAGTGTCTGTATAATGAGGACATGAAATAGAAATTATCTGGAATGGCCTCAGTTCTGAAAGCAGGGGATTCCTATAAGTATCTTGCACATCCTTTCTTTTCTTCTTTCAGAAATATTTGCCCATGTCCTTTGAACTAGTGTTTGTAAAACTGAATAAAAAAGTCATGGGAAAGTATTGACAGAAAAACTGAGGCTTATAATTATCTGAGAGTTCTTAATAAGAATACTATAAACTGTATGGACTTGGTGGTATGGCTGCAGTGCAGTGAGATTGTAAAACCAAGGTCTGAGTTCTAGAACTTTAACTTTGACCTTAAAGTTGACAGAAAATGGATTTATGATCCACTTGCTAAACAGCACCAATGTAGATGTGTAGACTGTTGACTGTTTTCTTAACAAAAATTCTGCCTTGGATGATTTCCAGGTCACCAAATATATATATATATGATTAATGCAAATAGGTAGGATGGCAAATGTAGGTATTAAGGTTGCCTTATCTGTTGATTGTGTATTCATTATATTTATTATTTAAGAATTTCCATTATAAACTCTGAGGTTTGGTAGGTTGTAGTCTCAAGATCAAGCCCGATGTTATAACTGCTGTTAAACTGGGAATCCTGATGTGCATGGTTGCCACACTCACACTTAGAAAAAACCTTCTGTATTTGTAATCATTTTATTAACACCGTTAGCAGAGTTACAAACACTTCAACCCAGCAAGGTAGATAGAGATAACACAAAATGAGCATCTAAACATCCATATACTCACACCATCCCTTGTAGAACAACCTAAAGTGTAAGTCATTAGCTTCCTCATCATCATCTTCCTTGTCACTATCACTAGTGGTCATTTTCCTGGCATCTCCCAAGGCATGCAGGCCAGGATACAACTTTTATAATGTGTTACACTGACACAATTATGCCTGATGCATATTCAGTAGGGATTTCAGCTCCTTTTCCATATTTTAACTTTCACATCCCACTAATTTGGGGTGCCCCACTTTCCATAGGCTAACTCATTAGTTCCTCTTATGCTCATTAACATTTACATCACTCAGTCATCATGACAACTTATGGTTAGCACACTGAAACCCTATATCTTCAAAATCCCTAAAAAATACTCTAACTGGCTTTATCTGGCACATTGCAGCATATATTTTCTAAAAATCAGCAGTTTTAACACACATGTCATACAGCATTCTATTTGATGATGTCTTGTGATATCAGGTTACCACTATTTTATGATGCCTCATGATTTAGGATTATTTACTGGCTAGTTGCTTATGTCAAATCTTTCTTTGGGCCTGAGACCTTCTTTGGCTAAGCTGAATATCTAATAGGTCTTGAGGCTGGTAAGCTCATTGAATTACTGCCTTAATTTATACCTATTCTTCACTTAGCAAATACTTATACCTATAGGCCACATCGATCCTTATTTCTCCTTTGGATCACCAGGAGAGAGGGACACATACATAAAGGTCCAATGGAGAATGGAGAAAACATATTAGACAGGCAGATGTGAAAACAGTCTCCTGCAAATAAGGAAAAGGATCTGAAGCAGATTTTTATAAATCTTCTTATATCATTAAGCAATAGGCTCTATTGAATTTCGATATATATGTTCATAAATATATTTGAGTGAAAAGATGCATTTATGCTCAGCCAAAAGCTACATAAGTCCTAGACCTGGTAGGAAGTGAAGATAGAGAGACAAGATTTTCCAAGCCAACAAAGTAGGATGCTTATTTTAGCCTGGCAGGATTTTAGAACTGACACTACATCAATATGTGAACAAAGCTAAACAATCTGATAGGAGTCAAACTCTCACATTTGGGGGTATTTGCAGTTGAAAAGTGCACTGGCAGCCCAGCAGCATGAAAGGGCATGAATGTCATGATATTAGCACAATTTATGAATAAATCAATAGGGCTACTTTAAATATAAAAAGTTTGTTTATATGGTTTTTCTAAAGTTCCCTGTATGCACAAAATGACCTGAGCATTTTATTCCTAATTTACTCTGTCCTTGGGTAAATTCTGGAGGGGACAACAGGTTTCTAACTACAGGCCTAAGCCTGGGGGTTTGAATCATAGGATGAATTGAAATATTGGAAGCTTGAACTTCTCTCAAATGTGTGTATTCATCCTTTTCTCTCTAGATATATTGGGACAGGTCCTCACCAGGTATAAATGAATGTAGCTCTACAGACTTCAAAGAACGAGGCCTATTGCTCAGTTAATATGCTTTGACAAACTTCGAACATTCCTATACATGGGACACCTTGGTAACATAGGATAAGGAATTTCAAATATTAAGAGGAACTAGGCAACCAACTCCCATTAATTTTTAGTCCCATCCATCATGTTCAAAATTGTGATACCTGCACTTTCTTGAAAAGCCATGAAATAAAAGCATCTAACCAAAACAAAGAATGTGTCTATGCAGCAAGCAAAAGAAATGCATGGGCTAGCCTAGCCAAGCAAGTCTGAATCCATCTAGCACAAGTAACAATGGCAGTGAAGACAGCATAGTGTAGCCTTCAGAGGGGGCTAGTAAGCTGAGTACATATCCAGGGCCCATGCTGGAGTTGTATTATGCACACTGTGCTGTTTTCACTGTTATTGTGACCCACACTAGCTGGATTCAAGCTAGCTTGCATAGACTAGCCCATGAATATTTTTTGCTCTATTGACATACTCTAAAATTTAGTAGATGATATTTACATTGTATACTGTATTTATAACACAGGTTTGATGGTGCCAGCCCTTTGGTAAATTGAGTACGATTTGTATTTATGATGCAACATTGACACCCTTATATGAATTCTGCCCACTAATCCAGGAGACATACTTCAAGAATCTCAAACTTCTGAGAAGGTTTCATGTTGTTATAATATTATTTTTTTAATTACCAGCCAGCAACAATTTTTCTTCCTTACCCTAAATGGAACATTGTGATGCTGACAGAGCAGGTGCCAGCTCATGCCAAGGTCCTGAGCCTGACTGAACACTGACAAATGCATAACTGGAAACCATTTTGGCTAACCTGTGGGTTAGTATAGTTAAAACAGATATTAGTGTTATAAGAATGTATTTAGTGTTCAGACTTTGTGAAATGCCTGTTGGATGCTGCATGTATTAATTACAACAACTGTATCCCATGGTATAAAGTTATCTTGAGTATATGTATTGTAAACCTCTGTAATTGTGTAATTCACCAAACAGGAAAAGAAGCATTAATTAAGGTAAAGTGCTTGTCCTGCACATAAGATGGTCCATTGAAGGCAAATGAGGCACTGGGTAGAATCAAAGGACAAAGACCTTGTTGATTGTAATCCTTATTCCAACCATGAAGGAGAGACCTACACATGAACTTATCCCATCATCTTCCCGCAGCCCCCATTGGGGGCCAGTGGGAGCCACGATCGGCTGAACCTGTGGATGCAGCAGGTAAACAAACCAGCCCGGCCCTTGCGGGCCGCGCCTGCCAAAGGTTGCTGATCCCTGTTATAGAAGCTTATATTAATTTTTTTTAAACTAAGACTGTAACTCATTAGTGTGGGTGTGTTTTCTGTTTTAACCTTGTAAATAACTCATTTCTTTTCGTAGTTAATACGCCTTTAGTTAGTTTGTGACAAGATTGGCTACAGGCATTCTCCTTGGTTTGAGAGTTGAGTACAACTGACCTGGCATAAGTGTCTGGCCCTTTGGGACCGGGAGTCACCTGAATACTGTTGTGATTTTTGGTGTAAAGTGACTATCTACCACATAGTCCAATTTGTGTAGGTGGCAAGATAGACAGGAATGCCCAAGGGGATTTTCTGTGACTCTATGGTAAGATTTTTATACTGCTTTAGGAGTTCACACTTTTTATTGGGTTGGTGAAATCTTATTATAGAACATGCAACCAATTTGGAACGTCTGCCCTGCTTTTTGACAGTCTTCCCTGAGCTTGGCATTCACCATCATGAGCCACTCCAGACAGTATGACAAACATCTCCCATCAAATTCCACTGGTCTGAGTTGTAAGATGGGATATTCAGTCCTGGGCCAGTGACAGGTTTCATGTTCAATGTTTTGTCAACTACCATGACTAAAAAATGAGTGTTTCATACTATAGGGGATTCTTGTTAACTAGCCTCATCAGACAACAAAAATTTTAAATCTTAATATTAAACATTACGGTTTATAGATGAGCTGGTCTAGATGATTTATAGTATTTTCTAAAAGTACTCTATGTACAAATACTCGTATTTTTATATTTATTATATTTTTCTATTTCTCTCAGATTCATACAGTTGGAATCCAAAGAAGCACACATTCTAAAGAATACCAATGTAGGTACTGAATTTTTGGGTTACACTCAGGGGCGGCTCCAGGCCCTAGCACGCCAAGTGCAGCTTGGGGTGGCAAGCCGTGGGGGGCGCTCTGCCGGTCACCGAGAGGACAGCAGGCAGGTTGCCTTCGGCAGCTTGCCTGCGGAGGTTCCACTGGTCCCGCGGCTTCGGTGGACCTCCCGCAGGCACGCCCACGGGAGGTCCGCCGAAGCCGCGGGACCAGCAGACCCTCCACAGGCAAACCGCCAGAGGCAGCCCGAATGCTGTGCTTGGAGCGGCAAAATCCCTAGAGCCGCCCCTGGTTACGTTTAAACTGGCATATTTAGGTCCTTGTTAAAAATTAATCTACCACTGCATATTTTTTGTGTCTCTGTGGGTGCATAATTTATGTATTATGTAAGGCTTCTATCACTCATAGCATCTTAGGGTATGTCTACACTACAAGAGTAGTTCGATTCAACTTAAGTCGAATTTGTGGAATCGACCTTATGAAGTCGAATTTGTGTATCCACACTAAGGACACTAATTCGACTTTGTGAGTCCACACTAACGGGGCAAGCGTCGACTTTGGAAGCGGTGCACTGTGGGAAGCTATCCCACAGTTCCCGCAGTCCCCGCTGCCCATTGGAATGCTGGGTAGAGCCCCCAATGCCTGCTGGGGAAAAAATGTGTCAAGGGTGGTTTTGGGTAACTGTCATCATTGAACCGTCAATCACGCCCTCCCTCCCTGAAAGCGCCTGCGGGCAATCTGTTCGTGCACTTTTCTGGTCAGTGACAGCGCGGACGCCACAGCACTGCGAGCATGGAGCCCGCTGCAGTTATGGCCGTTTTCACCTCCTCGCACCTTATCGTCCACCTCTTCCACAGTCAGCTGCTGAGAAATCGGGCTACTTTTCAATGGTGCTGCAAGCACTGGTGGACCATAGGGGATGTTTTACCAACATCAACGTTCGGGTGGCCGGGCAAAGTTCATGACACGTGTGTTTTCAGGAACTGTGGTCTGTTTAGATGCCTGCAGGAAGGTAGTTTCTTCCCGGACCACAAAATAACTGTTGGGGATGTGGAGATGCCTATAGTGATCCCCAGGGACCCAGCCTACCCACTAATGCCCTGGCTCATGAAGCCCTATACAGGCGCCTTGGACAGCGACAAGGAACTCTTCAAGTACCAGCGAACAGTGAGCAGTGTGACCTGTGACTGTTCAGTTTCTTTACAGAGAAGCTGAACCTGCCCCTGTTTCTTTACCCAGTTACTGTTGACTATCCTCTGCAGTTACATACCCCGTTCACCTCATTTCCCCCACTTCCAACACACGTGTAAAAATAAAATACATGTTCCGTTGTTACTTAACAAAGGTTTCTTTATTAATGATTTCGCGTTAAAGGGTTGAAACTGGGACGCAGACTGTGCTGGGTAGGGTATGCGGTGATGTAAAGACTGCCTCTAAACTCGAGGAATGACAGGCTCCTGCTCCTAGAGCGGTCCGCAGTGCCAGACTGGTTGTTTCAACGGAGCCTGCAATCCCTCCTTTTTGGGACTCTGTGTGCGGGGGCTATGTGACCTTGCGGCGGGGTAGGACGGTTACAGATTCCCCTGCTGTGTGGCCCTGTGGTCCGGGACAAGGACCGCTGCATAAGATCTGTAACCGCCCTCCCCCGCTACAAAGTCACATACCCCCCCTCCACACACAGAACCTGCAAACCACCTCCCATACCGACCAGGGTGCCTACTGACTGCACTGTGTGTGTGACCTGCTGCTGATCCTGCCCCCGTGTCTGTACCCTGGTAAAGGTGACTGCCCTATACAATTACCAACCCCCTTCCCCACCCACCCACCCCCTTCAAGCACAGTCTTCTGTAAAAAAAAACATGATGGAAACAGTAATTAACAGCAAAGTATTTTTAATAATTAACTAGACAGTTAGGGGATGAAACTGGGATTGGGGCTTGGGTGAGTCAGGAAGGGAAGGAATTCTCAAAAATTAGGGTATGAGAGCTTTTGGGTACTTGAGCACTCTGCTGGGGTGCAGTGACAGTTTTCATGGCCCCTGGCGCCCCTCCTTCTGGTTATTTTGGGTGAGGGGGGTATGGGACTTTGTGGCGGGGGAGGGCGGTTGCAGATACACTGCAGGGGGGCTCTGTCCTCCTGCCTGCGTCCTGCAGAACATCCACAAGGTGCCAGAGCGTGTCCGTTTGCTCCCTCATTAGTCCAAGCAGCGTTTGAGTCACCCGCTTGTCTTCCTCATGCCACCTCTCCTCCCGTTCGCTGTGTGAGCGCTGGTACAGAGAGAGGGTCTCCCTCCACTGGCTCTGCTGGTCCGCCTCAGCTCGGGAGCAGCCCATAAGTTCAGCGAACATCTCGTCCCGTGTCTTTTTCTTTCGCCACCTAATCTTTGCCAGCCTCTGTGAGAGGGATGCTGTGGCAGGTCTGGAGACAGTCGAAGCTGTGTGATGGGAAAAAGGGAGTGAATTCCTTGCAAAGATACATTTTTGCGAACAATGAACACAGTCTAGTCTGTGTCTGTGAACAAGAGCATGCACAGCACCTATCTCGTCCGCACTCCTGCTGCAGGCAATCCGAAAAGCATAAACTCTGCCCCTGTTCCACCCCATCGCAGTGTCCCCCGACCCTTGGAATTCTGGGTTGAGATCCCAGTGCCTGTGGGATAGCTTGCGTCCTCAGTCCCCCCTCCCTCCATGAGCGTCCATTTGATACTTTGGCTTTCCGTTACGCTTGTCACACAGCAGCGTGCTGAGTCTCTGCTACGCCGTCTGTCTGGAGATTTTTTAAAAATACTTTGGACCAGGCGTAACATTACAGTAATTCCCCTAATTAGATGCAGGAGTCTCCGAGCGAGATCACCCTGAGGACGGTCACTGAAGGAGATAGAGAGCACATGCTGCGTGAAAGCCAGCACAAACCAGGGGCCTATGCAGCCATGCTCGGGGAGGCAATGCTCCCTGAGTACCTCATGAAAGCCTGGCGCAGAAAAGTGTGCTACCACGGAGCACCCAATAAGGCAGCTCTCCCCAGGAACCTCCTGCGGAGGCTTTTCAATTACCTCCAGGAGAGCTTCGTGGAGATCTCCCAGGAGGATTTCTGTTCTATCCCCATATATATAGACCTCCTTTTCACATACTTCAGATTCCTGTTCCATTAATAATAAAAGTTTACATGTTTAAAGCACTTACCGACTGATCCTTTCCCTGATTCAGGGTCCGGGTTAACAGCCGGGAAGGATTGGTAGGGGATCTCCGTGAGGGTGATGAAGAGATCCTGGCTGTCGGGGAAACCAGTGTTGTAAGCGCTGTCGCCTGCCTCATCCTCCACAAACCCTTCCTCATCTTTCCCGTCCGCGAACATCGCCGAGGAACTGGCCGTCGACACTATCCCATTGTCAGAGTCCACGGTCACTGGTGGGGCAGTGGTGGCAGGCTCCGGAGCGTCCGTTTGCCGCTTTGGTCTTCTGGTAGCCTTGTCTCAGGTCCTTGATTTTCACGCAGCACTGCGTTGCATCCCGGCTGTATCCTCTGTCTCTCATGGCTTTGGAGACCTTCTCGTAGGTCTTTGCATTCCATTTTTTGGAGTGCAGCTCCGAAAGCACAGACTCCTTGCCCCACACACCGATCAGATCCAAGACTTCCCGGTCAATCTATGCTGGGGCCCTCTTTCTATTCAGAGATTGCATGAACTCCTCTGCTGGAGAGCTCTGCATCGTTACCGGTGCTGCTGAGCTCGCCCCGATGTCCAACCACAAAATGAGATTCAAACTGGCCAGACAGGAAAAGGAATTCAAATTTTCCCGGGGCTTTTCCTGTGTGCCTGATCAGAACATCCAAGCTCGGACTGCTGTCCAGAGCGTCAACAGAGTGGTGCAGTGTGGGATTGTTCCCGGAGCTACTTAGGTCGATTTCCGACCACACCTAGCCTAATTCGACATGGCCATGTCGAATTTAGCGCTACTCCCCTCGTCGGGGAGGAGTACAGAAGTCGAACTAAAGAGCCCTCTATGTCGAATTAAATAGCTTCGTGGTGTAGACGGGTGCACGGTTAATTCGAATTAACGCTGCTAAATTCGAATTAAAGTCCTAGTGTGGACCAGGCCTAAGGATAAACAACTATTCAAGGTAGCATTAATCATGCCAAAAAGGCTCTGTACTTACCGCCTCCCTCCATATATAATATAATCTGTGTAACTATATAATTGTATGTGTTTATATATAATATATAGAGAGTGAAGTATGACTGACATATGTATAGGGAAGGCCCACTGCTACTTGATGGGTTTTGAATAGTATAGTATCCCTGACAGTATAACCTGGATAGTAATAATAAAGCACCTTGTTGAGTTTCTTATATTTCACTCAGTTTGAAATGTGCTTTTTGGAGTTGCAGTTAAATGGTACAGATGTTCTTTGAATGAAATAATTATTTTGTTGATGGAACCCAGCATGATGTGATTGAAAGAAATACACACATAAAAAGAGACATTAGCTGCTATTCACAGTTAATGGATGCCACTTCTTTAGCACGATTAGGCTATATTTCATCATGAAAAGGAGAAAAAAGAAGTGTCAGCAATTAAAATATAGCTTAGATTACAGATCAGGTATAATTAGACTCAGCATAATTACTTTAAAATTCTTTTTGGTTTCCATCCATTTGTAGCAAATTTTTCATTTAATTTAGATTGGATTTTATTATTTTTTTAAAATGTTGATTTTACCAGAAACAAGCACTACTGTTGATAACTAGAAGACAAACTGAAAGCTCTGCTTAATTTTTCAACAACAGTATCATGCGTGTTTTTGTTAAAGAAGTCTTTCAGACTCAAACAATACTTTTTAATATTAATTATTTTTAGTTATGATTGTGATAGTGGAAATTAATGCTAGGAAATATTGCAAATATTCTTGAATATCCTTTATTTTAATCCTGAACAGAATGAAATAAGGCTTATCCAAAGTTCAAGAGTCAGTTTATGTCTTGAAACATTACTTTGTGTGATAGTTGGGAAGCATTTGGGTGCTTCAGAATGAATGAACACATGACTCTTCAGGGATTGGCAGCTACCACTGCAGAATCAGTAATTACCTCTCCCATCCTAATACCAACAAAAATTCCATTAAATGACATTGCACTATTTCCAAACTCTTTGGAGTTTGATCATTCAGCCTTTATTTGGGAAAAATCCTCATTAAAGTTGGGATCAGATCCTTTATTCACAGTTCCAGATGCTGTTCTCATTTTGACACCAATGGAATTTACACCACTGTGAATAAGAGCAGGATCTGGTGTTAAGCACCTTGCCTGTGATATCTCAGAAACCAGTACTCCAATGCTTAGTTTGATTCTCTCTTTTACCAAGTTTCAGGAGTTGTACATTGAACTTTGTCAAATAAATACATGTGAATCATTTCATGGAGCATATAAAAACTAATGGAAATAACATTAATTTTTCATAACAACATCTTTTTTGGCAAATGGAAATGCAGAGTTACAAAGATCAAAAACAAGAACCCGATCCCACAAGGAGATGAGCAGCCCCACATAGTGGTGAGTGACCTGATTCCTACCAAAGTCAATGAGCGCTGACTAATCTCAATATCCTGCGGGCAGGGTTGGGTGCAAATAAGATTTTTCATTTAACAGGGAAATCCACAATTTTGAATATTCTTTTGATCCGAAACATAACAAAACTGAACAACAAAATTTTATATTATATAATATGATATTAAAAATGAAAGAAAGGGCATGTCTTGTGATAAGTTATGGCAAACCAGGGTGTGACTCAAGTAGTATCAAGCAGAGTGCCCCAGGGGTCGGTCCTGGGGCCAGTTTTGTTCAACATCTTCATTGATGATCTGGATAATGGGATGGATTGCACCCTCAGCAAGTTTGCAGATGACACTAAGCTCAGGGGAGAGGTAGATATGCTGGTAGGCAGGGATAGAGTCCAGAGTGGCCTAGACAAATTGGAGAATTGGGCCAAAAGAAATTGATGAGGTTCAACAAGGACAAATGCAAAGTCCTGCACTTAGGACCAAAGAATCCCATGCACTGCTACAGGCTGCAGAGTGACTGGCTAAGCGGCTGTTCTGCAGAAAAGGACTTGGGGATCACAGTGGATGAAAAGCTGGATATGAGTCAACAGTGTGCCCTTGTTGCCAAGAATGCCAGTGGCATATTGGGCTGCATTAGTAGGAGCACTGGGAAGTGATTATTCCCCTCTATTCGGCACTGATGAGGCCACATCTGGAGTATTGAATCCAGTTTTGGGGCCTCCACTACAGGAAAGTTGTGGACAAATTGGAGAGAGTCCAGTGGAAGGCAACAAAAATGATTAAGGGACTGGGGCACATGAGTTATGAGGAGATGCTGAGGGAACTGAGCTTATTTAGTCTGCAGAAGAGTGAGGGGGGATTTGAGAGGCTTGATGGGCCCTGGCTGGAATGATTTAATTGGGGATTGGTCCTGCTTTGAGCTGGGAGTTGGACTAGATGACCTCCTGATGTCTCTTCCAACCCTAATCTTCTATGATTCTATGAATCCAAGATTTTCATTTTCCATAGCAATATCAACTCTGTGGCAAGCTGGTGTGCTATAGATTTACACCCTGGCTTGCTGCACAGTAACTTGACATGCAGACTAGCTCAAAAAAAATATTTCAGAATGGAAAATCAAAATGCTCCATTCCAAAAAGAGCAAAATGGAACATTTCAACCTTATATGTTTTTTCAATTTTTCTTTTGAATTGTTGTTGTGAAAATGAACATATTTCCACAAAATATATTGCGTTCTGAAACCTTCTGCCTGAAAACTTCTGACCAACTCTCCTTGCAGGAGTAGGCTCTAAAAGAATACTGAAATAGATAACATTGTGGAGAGTGAATATTTATTTGTAGAATGTATCTTTTGATTTTTCCCAGGTAAGTGAATTGCTACTTTGCATTCTGAGTGTGAACAGAGCTGATTATGAGTATAAGATGTATCTGGTGGGAAATATGTGAAACCAAGCATAACATTCCTCTTGACCATTTGTCCTTGTATCCAATGTGATGGACTTGTTTCGTTTGGCTGGTCAAAACTGAGTTTTGGCCTTGTAAAAAATGAATGGAAACACAGTTTTTAAAAAAACAGGAGTACTTGTGGCACCTTAAAGACTAACAAATTTATTTAAGCATGAGCTTTCGTGAGCTACAGCTCACTTCTTGAGCTGTAGCTCACGAAAGCTCATGCTTAAATAAATTTGTTAGTCTTTAAGGTGCCACAAGTACTCCTGTTTTTTTTGCGGATACAGACTAACACGGCTGCTACTCTGAAACCTGACAGTTTTTAAAAGATCATTTTAAAAACAAATTGCATGAATCCATTGTGCTTGTTTCACATGAATGTGAAAAAACTTTTGTAAATTATAAAGTTTAGGGGTGGGAAAACAAGAACAACTTCAAAATGAGTTGTTCATTCCATGTACTTCCATTAAAGGATTGTTCTCTAAAAATATACTAGCAGCTCCATTTACTTTAGTGGAGCCAGGAGAGCTTACTCTAGTTGAAAATTTGCCTTCTAGGTCCCTATCCTGTTGTTTTTCCACATGGGCAGACCTCTGTGCCTGTATGGAGCTCATCCAAAGTGAAAGGGGCTCTCTGCAGATACTGATGTTCACCCACACAGAACAACTTGCGGGATGAGGTCCATATTGCCACAATTATAGCTTTATTATAACATGCTGCACATCCACTCACAGTCAATTAACTGTTGTAATTGTTATTCAATATTAATTTTTCTAAAGCATGGAAGGGCATCCAATTTCTGACATCACAGACTACAGGCTAATTTCTTATACTCTAAAAGATGCCATTAATAATGGCTGAAATGATACTATCAAGATACAGTACCTGGTTTGGTTACTGCTGGAATGCAGTTGGTTTATTTCTCATGGAATTACTGAAATATTTGTGTGCAGAATGTCTATATAAATGAAAATTAAATAGCCAACAGTGATTGCCATAATGAAGCTATGAATACCATTAAATGCATTCCAGTAGCATTTATTTATTTATTTTAAAGGCAACAGCACTGATTTTGCTCAGAGCAGACATTTGGAAAGTTAAAGTGTAAAGAACACACATACATGGGAATAAATTTGGAACCATATTTGGAAATAAAGTTTTGCTACAGCTGGAGTTTCCCAGCTTTCTATATACATGTTACTAAGAAAGTGACATCATTTGTGACGCTGCTGTTAAGGAAGCTCTGTATAAGGGACTATAAACTAGAGCCCAGCAGGATCTGCTGCCATAATAGCCGGAGCAGTGGGAGTGGGATTAAAGAATAGTCCCACTCAGGGCTCTACCATAAACTTGTTTCCATCTTCATTTAACAATCATAAGGAGAAATGTAAAATTTAATATAAAATAAAATCTTCATTTCTTTAAACAATGTTAGTTACATAATTATTAAGAGTATTACACTAGCTTTTAAACTTCTCTACTATCTGATATGTGAAGCTTCTAATATTAGCTGAGTCATGTGGGTTTAATAAGATGGCTATGGCCACTTAGAAATTGTGACTTAAAAATATGGGGCCAGGCCCTCCAGTGTGTTAGGGCTGATTTTCACTCCCTTTGCTGGAACAAAGCTCCCCTAAAGTCAGCTTAATGTGTCACAGGAATGTCACCCCAGTGTAGGGAGATCCTCTTGTGGTGCTGGGCTGCATATGGGGCTCTCTAGGGAGAAAGGATATGGTTTAAGCACCCCAGTGATTCTTGGCTGACACAATTCCCCCTTGGAGCTGTTATCAGCATGGGGGGGCGGGCACAGGATCGAGGGAATGCAAAGGTCACTTTCCAGACACATGCACTGACTGCACCAGGAGCCCCGCACCTGTATCCCAGAGTCTAAACCACTGTTGTGAAATTATAGGGACTTAAAGTAAAGCCCTGGATTCCAACACCCCCACATTTTCAGGTACATTCAAATCCAGATCAGGACTTCATGGCTGGCCCGCTTCTATAACGAGCTCTACTAAAATCCCAGATATACACACCCTAAATTGGGAATATTTGGATCCAACTCTAGATCTAAAGTTTGCTACGCATGTGACAAACTTTCTGTGAAATACAATTCCACACTAATTCATGTTGAGGTGAGGATGTCAATTTCTGCAGGTCCAGTTGTGCCAACTCTAATATTCAATTTTACTCACAGTAATAGTCCTTATGGAGTCAATGGGGCTACTTAAGTGAAAAAGGCTGCAGGATCAAGCCCAGAACATGAACGTTCTGACTTCTATGCTCAGCAGGGAGGACATCATTTTCCTTTGAACACAATATTAACTGTTTTCCTTTTTTCTCAAACACATAATGAGGTTGCTGTATCAGACACAATGTACCCAGTCTTTTAAGTGCTGTTCATGAGCGAAGGGCAGACACATGAGCTCACTACAGAACAGGAATGCTTTATAGTACAATTCCAAATACTGGAGAACCACTTCAATGCACCTAATGAGAATACTATGTTAAAAAGAGAATCAACAAGATGTACGTGTAGTTGTTTTCCTTAACACACTGAACACTTCTCTATAACTACATTTCCTAACATCAATAAACAGCCGTGTGGTGAGCATTTACTGATCTAACTTTTCCATATGAAATCTTTGTCTGGCCTTGACCCTGGCTTCACCTTGGGGCAGGATTTTCTTAAGCAAAATAAAAATTAGAAGATAATATTCATCTTTGCCTGACATCAGCAAAGCCAACAAAATGCATTTATCTTTACCCATATTTTACATGGCAGCAGCAAAAACAATGCATATTTATGTCTCCTATGTATGACAATAGGCCCCCAATAAAATGTTTTTTGCCTGAATCCAGCTCTGGCAAGGACAAAAATTATGTGAACTACAGTCATATGTTTAACATGGAAGAGTGAAGGAAATAAATATTCACTTTCCTATTAATATGTTAAAAAAGAACTCGAGCTTTGTTTATCATTTTAAGACAATCAACTAACAAGAAAACATTTAAGCTCCTTATTCAGTATGTGCCATTATAAATTGCTCATGCCCAGTGTTGTTCCCGAGCCTCAAAAGTATACATGTGACTTTGAAGTCTGCATGGAATTGTGCCTCAGACATCATAGAGTTTACATGCCCATGCAGTGATTTCAGAAAGATGACTCAGAATGTATTGTCATTGAGGCTTCCTCCTGTTGTTACAATCTATCGCTTCTCCTCACCCAGCGTCTAATTGCATGAGAAGCTCCTTTGAGTTGGCCTAATTGCCCAAGCCAGTCTTTAAACTCCCTGGATATAGCATAACAAATAGTCATTATTCCAATGAGAGAGCAGTGTCTATGGTCTCTCATGTAAATTACATGAAAATTCCAATTATGTGGTTTGTCTCTAACCAGAACCCAATTTCTACGAAAAGTTTTGATGAGTCTTTCTAATTATTAGAGCGAGAGGGTGACATGTTATGATAGCTTCTTTTTACTTAGATTAACGGGAGGGAAATGATACCTGTGTAAATAGTGACTTCTCTGTCCATTTGTGAAGAAACCTAAGAGTAAGTAAGAGATTTAAAGAGCGACCTGCCAAAAGAGTTTTCTCTTTCTGTTTTTTTGTAAAGTGGTAGCTTACAAAGGAGGGATCCACACTTTTCTATAATTGTTCCATTGCTCACACTCTATACTGCAAAACACTTTCACAGATATGTAGTGGTTCTTTAGAAGGTTTTTCTTTTTTTCTTCTGTCTACTGTCGTCAAAAGGTTGGGGGTACTTGGCAAGAAAGGGCCTCCAACATCTCCTGACATTATACCTTTCAGTTTCCATCTTTGAACAAACACACACACACACACAGAGTCCACCAAAAAGGCAGGAATCAACTATAAATTCCTTCTATATCTCAGGTCTACCATAAAGTCTTACCTCACTTACCAAGAAAAATAATATATAAAGATCTTATCTCTGTGACTTCCTCTGGATGGAGAAGACAGAAAGCACAACAGGAACACTCCTACACCAATATATTTGGGGCTGGGATGCCACAATCCCTATATGAGGCCAAACTCTCTCCTGGATTAGGACCTGGCTAAGAGAAAACAAAGAGAAGGATAAATGGTCAGTTTCAGTACAGTAAAGGTTGGCAATGGTGTGGCACTCTAAACTTCCATTTTAGGACCTCTGTTTAACATATTAATTAATGATTGGAGAAAAGGGTAAACAGTGTTATAGCAAAATTTGCAGATGTTACAAAATTATGTTTATTTAGACTAGAGAAGACTGAGGCACTTCAGAGAGACCTAACTTAACTAATTAATTAGCAGATTAAATTCAGCATTGACAAATACAAGGTAGGATGAAGAAATTTCCTTATGGGTAGGTTCCATAATTTCCATATAGATACAGTTTTTAGAGGAGATCAAGCTATATCAATGACTCGAATGACAGAAATACACTAACTACAACCCACTTTATGTCTCCTTCTCATCAAATGAAAATAATATCTCCCACTGCCTAGTTAAGATTAACACCAGGATGAGACACATGTAACTGAAGCTAAATCTAGACAAGACAGAAATGATGATGTTGAGAAGTCAGATGAATTGGAAAAATCTAGCTAAAACCAAAACCTCCTGCTCTGTTGACAGTGTTTGTTCTCCTATCATCGAACAATTGAGAAGAAAGTAGTGGACTATCATAGGCCACTTGATTAGACCTTATGTGGTGTAGGGGAAAACCTAATACTTTTAGAAAACCTCTCCTTTCTATATCTGCCAACTAGAGGCAGATTCTGGAGACCGATTCCTCAAAGACAGGCCGAAGATCCTCATTTTCCTATGACAAAATAAGAGGGCTATGGAAATTGTTGGCCCCAATGAAGTCAACAGGAGAGGAGAGCACATAGCAACTCAGAATCAGGTTATAAACTATGGCAAGATGGTTTCTTCTGTCAGAGTTTAGGACCACTAAGTACACCAGTCTATTTAAGGTCTTCATTGTGTTTTCTTTGCTGTCCCTTTATGGTGTATAAATATTGCCTCAAAGATTTTTTTTAAATTATATTTTACAATGGGGCAACAATGGTTATGGTTGCCTTTCATCTTAGAAATATCTCAAGCCTATAAAGACTTGACTTCTCTGTTTTTGAAAGAAGATTTTCTGGATTAAAATGTTGAGGTCTAGCATATGTGCTTAAATTCTTTGTTGGACTGTGGCAAAAAAGAAGTAACAAAGGACACCAACACAATATTTTATTTATTCATTTAACATAAGTTAAAATAATAATATTTATTATGATCAAATGAACAGATTTTCCCGGTTTTAAGTCAAAGTCAATCTGGTCTAATAGCCAAATTTGCTGTGATTTACTGCAATTGTATTTTTTGTTCATCAAAGTTGCAAGAATTTATACAACTTGCAAAAATCAAACTGCTGTGTATAAGTAAGGAGAGAAGAAAAAGTCAAAACTAACTTATTGTTTTGCAATCTATTAGCTGTGAAACCACTTGAACTTTTTTATTTTCTTAAAGTTTTTGTTAATTATTAGTTTAGAATTTTTTTGCATCCCAGAGTGAGTATTTATGGACTCTGAAAACAGAAATGCTGACATAAGCTAATTATTAGTGGCATGAAGAACACTAGCATAATTATGAAATAAAAATATATGGGGTCATTCTAAAGTAATTTAATTATTTTTTTTCTACTAACAGTCCTGTTCGATAGCATGAGACTAGCATTACAAGTCCAGACAGATAAAACTATACAGTTGTATTTCTTTGCATTTGCATTCAAATCCTGAGTGTGTATCATCCCCATTTATTATTGGAAACCAGAATAAGTGAAAGGGCACTAAAAATTTCTCAAGTAAGAAAGGGACTTTTTGAAGAAAAATCACATTAGTTTCAGTAGATCTTTAATCATCTGAAACTGATAAACTGAAAATGATATTAGGCCTTTAGCCAAAAAGCAGCTTGGTTTTTAATATGTGTTGCATCTGAATGATCAAACTTGGCAAACAAGCCTCTTGCAATAAGATCACCATTTGATAATAAATACAAATAATCTTTAATTCCAAAGTAACAAAAAATGGGGCTGCCATAAGTGTAATAAAACAGAAAAATTATGAATACCTTGTCAGTAGCTTGCCTGGAATTTAAATGTTGATTGTTTTAAAATACAGAGTTGAAGAACCAAATTCTGCTCTTAAATGTATTAATGGGACTCCTGTACTGTAGATGATAAAGGATGCCATTTGCACATCTGAGAACAAAACTTAGCCCTATGTGTGTAACTTCACATTTCTAGTTTCTTTTTCTTTCCCTTTTTATTTTTAACATGATCTGTTGTTGTAACCCTTAGAGTACAACAGTAAATTGGCTGGATTCAAAAACAGATTAAATAACCCAAAACCTACATTATCAAGGAAAACAGAGTTAATAGGGATGAAAATGTGATGCCACTTTGAAAATTCTAACTGAAGTCACTATGTTCAACATGCTACAGATGACTGAGCTGCCAGCATAATAGGAAACGAAAAAAATGTAAAGTCAGGCAAGACATTGGGAAAACACTTTTTTTCATTTGCAGAATAATAAATGTGTGGAGTCCCTACAGGGCAAAGTTGTGAAGGCAAAAACACTAGGGTCATTCAAGAAACAATTGGGTATGTCCTGGGAAAATAATGTACTAGGATGGGATGAGTCTCAGTGGGCTGAATGGACTTTTTCATTCTCAATATTCATGGATCACAGCTGTCGTACTGCAAGGTATGTTAAAAAGAAGAGATTACGTGCTGATAGCTGTGAGATCTATTCATCTGAAACTGGCTCCATATGTATCGAGCTGAAGAGCCTCTGTTACTTGACACCCACTAAGCTTAATTGTCATTCAGGCTGTTTGAGTGCTTTATTATTGAGCCCATCTTTTACTTTTACCAGAGGTGAAATACTATGACATTGGAAAAGCGAGGTGCAATCCAACAGCAGACTGGATATCTTTAGGGCTAGATTGTAGCATTTAGTCACAAGCTCTAAGTAGGGGACTGTACTGTGGCCTAATTTTCCACAGGGCCACTCCTTGTTCACAAGGTGTACACAATTTATACTAGCCATGAGCCGAACACTTCCATTCACCCTCTTTTGGGTGATTTGCTTGCTGGGAGGAGAAGGTGAAGAGCAGGCTTTGCTCACTGGGATGGCTGTTAGGATCAGCTCTTGCACAGGTATGTAAGATGGTGGGGTTGTACAAGAAGACTGCAACCTACTTGTGCAGTCTCTGCAAGGCCTACAACAAGATCCTGCCCTACCCACACACCCACAAAATACTTTTAAAACAGCAGCTACTGGTGTGGTTCTTCTGGAAGGAGCAGGATCAGAATCTGGGGAGCTCACCCATGAAGTCCATACTCCCTGAGTACAGCAAACATGTGTGCCAGCAAAGCTATCTGATGCTAATCTGGCTACTGGATGAGTGAGAGTAGTGGATTTATAACTGGAGCTGGCTGGTGAAAAATTGATGAAATCATACTGCACCGGAATATACACTTTCCTTAACATTAAAATGCTGCATAAAACTGGGTCAATTTTGCTAAGTGTTCATTTGGGAAGAAACCAGACAAAATGTTCTGACTATTGAAAGTCCCATTTCACCATTGTCAGAATAAAACATTCCAATGTTGTATTATTATATAATTTATAATAGACTACAACATTTTAAAAATCAAAATCAAAATGAAATGATTTTGTCAAAATGAAACATTTTGATGAACCTGAAACATTTTCCTTATTGAAGAATTTTAAAATTTTAGGTTTTCATTCCTATTTGGAACAAAGCCAAATTTTGAAATTTCAAAATCCTTTGTGAAATGGAATTTCTATCTTCTGTACAGCTCTGCTTACAACTATATAAATCCAACAGCCATCTGACCACTAGCACCCAAAAAACAGAGGTGAGCAGAAAATGTTTGGGCTAATGCAAGGCAGCAGCTGTTTAGTATTCCTCACATTCCATGGGGTGATTTCTGTCCCCACCCATTTTACTTGAGTTTGGTGCTGGGGACTATATTTGCCCCTACAGCATACCAATAAGCAATACCCTACCTTTGGTTTTGTTTGTAGGGAGAGTAATTTTGGGGAGAGATAGCAAGGTGGCGGCAGAGATGTGGATGTAGTGTCTCTGGTGTGCCTCAATTGGCAAAACAGAGGTCGCTTCTGCCAGACTTAGTAAATCATAACTTTGTTTGAGCAGGGAGTCATAGTACTTGTTGAGACCCAACAGGAACTACAGGGTCTACCCGCTGAAGATAACCACTTTCCCCTGAATCATGGTACACCTGACATGCTACCAAATTCCGTATAAAAATAAAAGATTAATTGTTCTGGTGTTCTACAGCATTATGTCAATGGCATTAGAGGCAATGGCTACACAGAACTGAACAAAGATGGGGGACAGACAAATACTTTTTTTTAAACTTTAAACTTGTAAAATGTCATGTTGATAATATTGAGAGCTGGCATTCTCTCTCTCTCTTTTTATATGCAGAACATGAAAGCACTGGATGTGAAAGGACCACATGTTGCCCTGTCACTGAGTCTTTGTTCTAGAAGGACTGCCTTGAATAGAGATAGTTATTAATTCTTCAGCCCATACAATCCTTGGTCACTGGTGACAGTCTTGTGTTGAGACTATAAGGAGGTGCCACTTTTGACAGTGATGTGTTGTTGATGTGCAACTCTGTCTTCTAAGAAAACTGAGAATATCATTGGCCCTTGAAGATGTGGTATCTGTTTTCCCATTGTCCTGCTGAAAGAGGAATTTATTTGAGAGTGATCTGGCTGAGACGTCTCCAGAGAAGATGAAAGTGATGCTGGTTTGCTTCCTCCTGCAACTGCGGTGGTTTACCATCCTTAATGAAGAAGGCCTAAATTTAGGGGCAAGTTTAGAACTCTAATTCGTCCTAATGACCCAGATAGCTCTGGTGGTCAGAAATGTCTTTTCTTTATCTGTAACAATGGTGGAGATTATGTGGCAGCCAAATTGCTTAGTGAGGTTGACAGTAGGGAGTACATTATACCACTGCCCCACAAACTGTGCAGGATTCCTTTTTGCTTCGGCATGCCAGTCAGGATATTGATATTGATATTTTAAGCCCTAGCTGGTTTGAAGTCTAGTTATAATACCTAAGATACCATTTGTCTTCCCAGCACCATGGCAACTGAAAAGCTGATCCTGTCTTGATAAAAGTTGCAAGGATTTCAATATTTAGGGGATGGTGACAAGATCATTTAAGTAGAGGCCCCCTTGACTCTGGAATACACTTTACCAGTTGGCCCAAAAGAACCTGAATTTTTTAAACATAAAAGTACAATGTAAGACTCATGTTTTCAGGCAGAGGGGGGTGTTGTAAGGAGGGAGAGGAAGTTATGGGATGTGTTGAAGGAATGGGAGGTATCAGTTTGGGGTACATCATCATACATTCCGACAGCACTGCACTAAGTGTTTATAGTTTTGAATGCTCACCTCAGTCTAAACTCCAATTTTTTGGAGATCTGTCCACCACTAATTACTACTACTACTCAGTTTATAAATAGAATTCTGAAGGAGAGGTCTTTTCCTTTTGGTGTCCTGACTGTTAGTTTGAAAGCTTGCTCAATAATGCAGTTGTTAGCACTCTAGAGGAATGTTTTGGAAATACTAATATTGCAAACTCACCATACATGTTTTCATAATGTTTTTGACATATAATTGGCTGGTACTACTTTTTCTTGCTGTTGATATGGGTACCTGCTTGAACCTGACTGAATCTATCTGGATCTGACTGAACTAGTATTAAGAGGGTCTCAACTTCTTTACATTTCTGACTTAAACTGTGCAGGCTGGGATCTTTGAGGACTGTATGATATGAACAAAGAAATCCTCAGTTTATCTGATATGGTCTGTGTAACATTTTTATTTTAATTCAGTTTTATTCAAAGCTTTGGGGGTTATATTTTGCTCTGGTTGAGCAGAACGCACACCTGCTCAGTTAATGATATATTTGGTCTGCTATTTACTTTTCAAATTGAATTCAGATTTTTGGCTTGGCTAGGTAGCCTGGACTGTAGAGCAAATAGTTCTCATACAATGCAAAACTGACTAACTTTTTTT
The DNA here is from genome assembly GCF_016161935.1 of Mauremys reevesii. Classification (NCBI taxonomy): domain Eukaryota; kingdom Metazoa; phylum Chordata; order Testudines; family Geoemydidae; genus Mauremys; species Mauremys reevesii. The sequence goes on along the minus strand of NC_052627.1, from coordinate 82,436,622 downwards.
CATAGTTTTATGAAAAAGCAAAAATATTTCTCATCTACAGAATATTTTTATTTGCAGCTTTTTTTGGAGACCACCCTCATCCCAATCCTCAAAACCACCCGAATCTAATTAGAGCTCTAAATGGCCCACACCTTATAGGCTCTAGATTATTTACATTAAAAATACTTTTAAGGGAGCCTTGGATCAGTCTCCCTCATCACATCTCGCTTCAACCCCTTGGGGTTTTGTAATGAAACTTATGTCAAGGAGAGGTCAGTCATCTATCTACTATGTTCCGTACAGATACTACTCCTGAGGGCATTCTGCACCAAAAAATTACAAATTCTGCACACAATATTTTAAAATTCTGCAAATTTTATTTGTCAAATAGATGTGGAGGTCCAGCATGGCACTGGGGAGCACAGACCACTGGCTGCACAGAGGTGAAAGGTCACTGTGCAGCTCCCCCCTTCCCCCGGACACAGACTCAATGGTGAGGCTGCACCCAACTCTGACACAGCGCAAGGACTGAGCCTGCCCCAGAAACACCCCAGGGTCCTGCTCCTCCTTGCCAGGTCACCAGGTTTGGGAAGGCAGGTTCAGCAAGGCAGGATCCAGGCTTAGTGTGGGGGGATCCAGGTGTGGTTGCGAGTGTTCTGTGTGGGGCATTCTGGGTGTGGGTGGCTCAGTGGAGGATCTGGGTGCAGGGGGAAAGATCTGGATGCATAAGGGCTTGTTAGGGCGTTCTGGGTGCAACAGTAATGGGACTCTGAAGAGGGTCCAAGTGAAGGTGGTTGGGGCTCAGAAAGGGGGGGCCTGCATGTGGGGGGGATAGAGCTCAGCAGGGAGTCTGGGTGTATGGGGGGTTTGTAGGGGTTCCAGATGCTGGGGTGTGGGGCTAAGTGGGGTGGGGATCCAGGTGCAGCTGGTTGGGACTCAATGGGGTGGTGATCTGTGTGTGGGTGGCTCATTGGGATGATCCAGGTGCAGGGGCAGTAGGGATTGGGGGGGTGGTTGTTCTGAGTGCAGGGGGTTGAGGCTCAGCAGGAGGGTCTGAGTATGAGGGGGTCTGGATGTACAGGAGTTAGGCAGATGGGGAGCAGCTTCCTGTACAGAGATCCCTCCTCCTGCAGCTAAGGAGTGATGTGTGCAGTAAGCTGGGGTGGGGGGAAATTTGCAGAGATTCCTGCAGCTGGGGGAGAAATCTGGGGGTGGGTCTGACCCGGCCCTGGATGTTGTGCAGGGGAAGAGGAAGTCCTGTCCTCCCCAACCCAGCCGGGACTAGCAGCTGAGCCTAGCACAGGGTAGAAGCCACTCGCCGAGTCTTCCCCAGTCCTGCCCCTGCCCCACAGTGATTTACCTCTCTGCCAGCTGCTCTGGCACCTGAAACATACTGTTGGGGAGGGTCACATGACTACTCTTGTGGCTTCCCTTTGCTTCCATGTCAGAAAGTCATTTTTCTGCAGAGAAGCAAAGAAATCTGCAGGGGACATAAATTCTGTGCATGTGCAGTGGTGCAGAATTCTCTCAGGAGTAAAATACTCATGCCATATAACCCTCAGTATTCCCTAAAACACACAGAAATGCCATAACCTTAGCACTGTAGAACTGCTGATTTAGTCTAGGGATCAGCAAACTAGCTTGACTAACAAAAAATCCTTCTACCCAAACTGACATCAAAATGAACAAACATTTTTTAAGGCTTAAAGTTTGATTAATATTTTTCCTTGTTACTTTTCATTTCCATGCATCTCAGAATGTCCTGGTCGCTATACTATTGAAAAAACATGAAAATGTCTGTTATTGAAGTATAACTGGTTCTACTAGAAATCTCCTGAGAAAGTCATGTCATGTTTGATTTCCAGTCTAGTTTTGCAAACTAAATAGATTTGGAGAGTTTGAATAAATGTTGAATAAACATAAAAACTTACGAGTGATAATCCAAGCTGACTCCAACAAATTACTCTTTTTAAAATCCAACTATAATTAATTCTGTCTGGGAGCTATGTAGAGCTCCTATTTAAGTTTTAAACTCCATAGGGCTGGTGCTTTTAGTATCTAACCTATCAGGTAGTTCTATGGCACTGGGATAATAAATAAGAATAATAAAGCCATTAGTGCTGCCACCAGTCAGATTTTTATCCAAGTAGAATCATAGAAATGTATGGCTGGAAGGCAGAGGTTAAAGGTAATATTTGTCAGATATTTTGAACAAATAAAAAATTAAATAACAAGGTTAGAAATTTATGTATCCCTCAGTGCCACCACTTATATTCCATGTATTCTTCAGATTTTCTGAAGACTTAAAAACAGACTTCTTTTTTCTTGTGATAGGGGTATACCTGGCCCTTCAAGGCTCCCCGCTGGGAGGCCCCACGGCTCTACTACAGCACACCCAACAAGCAGAGCACCAAAGGTGGGTCTTTCAGGTCTTCCTAGAGAGGCCTCATAAGAAGCAGCCAACCAGAGCCCAGCAGGCTCAGTTAAAAGGAGCTGCAGGGGTTTAGCAGGTCAGTTCTTGGCTGAAATGAAAGGTGAAGAATTGTGCTCTGCTCCAGCCATAGGAGCCTGAGAGATAACCAGATGTTGAGCTCTGGATGCATTCTGCTTTCTGCAAGGAGAGAGTGGACCTGAAAACAGTAACCCTAAGGTGATGAGTGAAAAGACAGTGACCTGGTGGGAAGAAAACCAGGGAAAATAATAGCAGCTAATTGAAGGAATTAAAAGGAAGAGTATGTGTCTGTTGTTCATAGGCTCCCTGGATTGGGCCTGGATTCCCCTGCTGACCACTGGGGAAGTGGCCTAAGCCCTGATAAGAGGATAAGGCTTGTTTAGAAGCCCAAGCAATGGACTGGAATTTAGAGGGCTCAGGGATGGGACTAAAGATCCTGGTGAGGCAGACAGACTTTCCGGTGAACAATTGGTTTTACCCCCATCCTCCCTGAAGGGGACTGAACTTGAGAGAGAATCTGGTTGGAAAGCTGGAGCAGTCAGAAATGGTGAAGACAAAAAATCTCCAGGGAGAAAGCCCTGGGGACAGTACTCTATAACAGGGAAGGGAAGGACTTAAAGTTAGCCCAGAAGGAGCTTAGCCCAGAGACAGGACTAAAGACACTAACAAGGGTGCAGTGATAGTCCTTGGTGGACATCTGTTACCCCAGAAGGGGGTTCATTCAAGCCTATTGACTGTGTGTAACTTGGCCAGAGGCTGAGCCATGAAGACTTGCCTAGTGAGGTTGGCAGCTGACAGGGGGTGCCAGGAGAAGAGAAAAAGTGCAGGATTGGTGGTTGGAAAAAGTGCAGGATTGTACCCAGCTGACAGGAGGTGCTCACAGGAGGAGCGTGTCCCCCATCACAGTTCTTTAGAGAGTTAATTCATTATTGTTTTTCCTCTTAAATGAAAATAATCAACCATATTACATGTAGTACCACAAGTTTGAATTTCATTTCTTCCACCTCTGTGCTGAAGCTGTACATGAGAACTCAATGCAACTACCAGGTTTGTTCAAAGATAATCATGTATTAAGCTCCTGAAGCGGGGGAGAGGAGACATCAAGTTTTGTGGTAAGTGAAAAAGTCAGAAAAACTAGCTTGGTTGCGGTATATGGTAGAAGACCAAGCATGTCCTCAACGTTAATTGTTCATTTGTTTGTTTTTCACTTGTTACTGGTTCCATTCTCCAAGATCCTCAAATATTTTTTTCTTTCAGATTATTGGTATCATCTATAATCTTAACATGAGGTCGTTATAAACTTGATAGCATTTTATAATGTTATTGAGGTTTCCTGCACCCAAGCTACATTAATTATTTAATAATTGTTATTTTAATTCAGGATGGGTTTGTTTTTCTGCAAGCAAGGCTTGCAACTTGCTATTTTTTTAGTTCAACTCGCTCCTCACATCTTCCTAAAGGTCAAGGGTTTTTTAGTAATTTGATTTATACAGTAACCTTGAAACAAGGAGAGACATTAATAGACCATTCTGTTTTTAATGAATGGCTTGTCAGGTATTGGTGTGACTACTTCACTTGCTAGAAATTCTCTACCTCCAAGGCTCAATCCTGGATTATAAGAGCATGGCTTCAGGTTCTCAGTCATGTCTGTCTCTCATTTCATTTAATATTTGACTGCTAGCAAGGATAGCTTTGGTCTATAGGGATAATTTGATTAGTAATGACTTTGATATTTCTTTACCTCACTTCAACTAGTTGTTCATGTCCTACATACAAGCATGTAGGGATAGGTCTAAACTGCTCTAAGAGCCAATTTAACAGCTAAACTCTGCCCTTGAGGAAGTGTATACATGTACCTGGAAAGATAATGGAGCAAATAATTAAGCAATCAATTTGCAAACATCTAGAAGATAATAAGATAAGTAACAATTAGCATAGATTTGTCAAGAACAAATCATGTTAAACCAAGCTGAATTTTTTGACAGGGTAACAAGCCTTGTGGATCAAGGGGAAGTAGTAGATGTGGTATATCTTCACTTTAGTAAAGCTTTCAATCCTATCTTACATGACCTTCTCATAAACAAACTAAAGAAATGCAACCTAGATGGAGCTACTATAAGGTGGGGTGCAAAACTGATTGGAAAACTGTTCCCAGAGAGTAGTTATCAGTGGTTCACAGTCATGCTGAAAGGGCATAATGAGTGGGGTCCCAAAGGGATCAGTTCTGGGTCTGGTTCTGTTCAATATCTTCATCAGTGATTTAGATAATGGTACAGAGAGTATACTTATAAAGTTTGCGGACGATACCAAGCTGGGATGGGTTGCAAGTGCTTTGGAGCATAGGATTAAAATTCAAAATGATCTGGACAAACTGGAAAAATAGTCTGAAGTAAATAGGATGAAATTCAACAAGGACAAATGCAAAGTTCTACACTTAGGAAGGAACAATCAGTTGAACACATAAATATGAGTCAACATGTAACGCTGTTGCAAAAAAAGCGAACATCATTCTGGAATGTATTAGCAGGAGTTTTTAAGCAAAACATGAGAAGTAATTCTTCTGGGTGGAGATGGATGGCAGGAGAGAGATCACTTTATCATTACCTTTTAGGTTCACTCCCTCTGGAGAACCTGGCATTGGCCACTGTTGGCAGACAGGATACTGGGCCGGATGGACCTTTGGTTTGACCCAGCATGGCCATTCTTATGTTCAGTTCTGGGTGCCACTTTCCAAGAAAGATGTGGACAAACTGGAGAAAGTCCAGAGAAGAGCAACAAATGATTAAAGGTCTAGAAAACATGACCTGTGAGTGAGGATTGAAAAAATTGTTTGTTTAGTCTAGAAAAGAGAAGACTGAGTAGGGACATGAAAACATTTTTCAAGTACATAAAAGGTTGTTACAAGGAGGAGAGAGAAAAAATGTTCTTAACCTCTGAGGACAGGACAAGAAGCAGTGGGCTTAAATTGCAGCAAGGGAGGTTTAAGTTGGACAATAGAAAAAACTTCCTAACTGTCAGAGTGGTTAAGCACTGGAATAAATTGCCCAGGGAGGTTGTGGAATCTCTATCATTGGAGATTTTTAAGAGCAGGTTAGACAAACGCCTGTCAGGAATTGTCTAGATAATACTTAGTCCTGCCATGAGTGCAGAGGACTGAACTAGATGACCTCTGGAGGTCCCTTCCAGTCCTATGATTCTAAGTTTCAAAGGCCCTTTAGCCAAAGGGTCTCCCTTTGAGTATTTTCCCTTTGCTTTCTTTTTCTCAGCCTCTGTGACTATTTCTTTTCCCTGGTGGTTTGGAATATGCAAGGACATAGAGATTGTGTCTGGCACATACACATAGAATCATAGAATCTCAGGGTTGGAAGGGACCTCAGGAGGTCATCTAGTCCAACCCCCTGCTCAAAGCAGGACCAAACCCAACTAAATCATCCCAGCCAGGGCTTTGTCAAGCCTGACCTTAAAAACCTCTAAGAAAGGAGATTCCACCACCTCCCTAGGTAACCCATTCCAGGCATACTAGGTAGGGCTGAAGGAGCTTCTTGTCTTTGTGCTTCTCATGCAGCAATGAGCCACTTATATGCCTCAAATACTGCTCTGGAGTAACATCTCTACCCACCCCTAAAGGACGAGGACCCTATCATCAAGTAGCCAACCATGAAAAAAAGCACACACTCAAAGGGTGAACAAGTGAATATCCTACTCCCGTACACAAAGCAACTATGGAAGGTATGGTGCTTTCCTAAGGGATCCTGCCTCCCAGAGCTCTCACAAGGGGCAGTCCATACCACCTCCAACAAAAAGGCTGAGCTTTTCAGCAGTGTTCCATATAGGAGCTCTTCTCCCACTGAAATCAGTAGTAAAACTTACATTGACTTCAGCAAAGTTATGCCAATGCTGAGCACTTCAGCAAATAACATCCCAAATGTTCATTGCAGGGGATTCTTGTTTTCACTCTAGTGCTCTTGCTGGAAGTCATAATGGAAGATTAAATGCTGCTTTGGGACTATCATCTTAAGATTTTTTTTCCCACCTACAGTTACTAACTCTTAAGGTCTTACTCTTATTCTTGCGGTTGCTCAGAGCTCTCTCTTTTTTTTCTTTTTTTTTTTTTTGACAACTGTCTTCTGGTTCATTTGTTTTTTCACTACTTAACTTTTCAGTATCTGATTTTTTTCCCCACTGATTCAATGATCTTTCCAGGGTTATTTGTCTGGCTGATTCTGTTTTGAAACTAAATTGAGGAAACTGATAGCTGATTGTTGAATGTGGTTATTAGTTTTTTGTGTCGATAACATTAGCTTTTTTTCAAAAATTCCATGATACAATTAGGGTGACCAGATAGCAAAAGTGAAGACTTGGGACACTTTTTGGGAGATATGCCTATATAAGACAAAGTCTGTAATATTGGGACAGTCCCAATAATATCAGGGCTTCTAGTCACCCTAGATACAATGAACAACATTGTCTAAAATAATAATAATACATTAGAGTCCAGTTCTGCCCCAGTATGCCAATGGAGTTCTTATTGAAACAAATAAGAATTGTAGCACCTTCATGTTCAAGGACAAGACTGAGCTGAAAAAGTTTAAAATGGTCCCAGAAACTTGACAATTGAATTGATCAAGCAGGTTTTCATTAGTTGCTTTTAGAGCTGTGTCTCTGTCACGTGGATCTAACAATCAAGTAATGTTGTTTGTGGTTGTGGTTCTACTCTAACAGATTTTATTTACATGTGTCTAAATCTAGCTGTTCTAAATTTGCATTTTTTTGTTTTTGTTTTTTTGGTAACAAATCTGCCACTAGAGGCCAATTGTGGGAAGAGCAAGGCAAATGGGGGGAAGGGAGGGAGCAATTACTGGAGCCACAAACTACCAGGAGCCTCACAACAGTTAGTAAACTGATAAATGGAAAAGTTCAAAGGTTTAACAAGATGATCTCTGTCTAGGAAATAAACATTCATTATTGTACAGACTCCTCTATGGGATGAAATTTTTCTAAGGTATGTGGGAAAGATGTGCGATAGCTGCAGTTCAGTGCTATGTTTAGAGTCAAGAAGACATATTTGTTCAGGCTGATAAGGTGAGGCAATGGGGAACCAAGTGTACCCACACCCTAATCATGCTCTAGGTTGTACAGATCAACCATAAAATGCATATCCAACTGCTTTCTCTTCAGAGATTTATTAAACAGAAGGAACAGCTAGATGAAAAAGATGCATACAATTGACTCCAGCAGTCTCACTGTCCAAGTATTTTATTCCTAATCTAGTTTGCCTTTTGACATTCACAGGAAAAAGGGACCTGATGTAATCCTTTCCAAAGAGTATGAAAACTTTTCCTAGCTTGTGTTCTAGGTGCCTCTTTTAATCATCAATTCAAGCCATTTCTCTCTGGGTTTTGTTTCTCTTTGACATTTCATCAACTGGTTTTGCTTTGCCTATTCCTCAGATTCAATCTCCTATTCTAAAAGGAAAGACAGGTACTTATGTGTGCATCTGATTAACTCTCTTATAAACTTTCTTTAGAGCTTGGTCTAGTGATTGATTGACCATCTCATGTTCATAGGTTTTTTTTTGTTTGTTTTTTGTTAGCAATAATCTTTTTTTTCTTAAGACACCAGTGTCTTTTGACCAGCATGCTGACCACTTACCTCCTTTCATTCCTGTTTGGATATGGCATTGGTTGTCTAATTATAAAGACAGCTCCCCCAAACACCCAGTTTAGCTTCACTAGGTATGGAAAACAGACACCAGAATGTGTAGTGTGAGCTCATCTCCAGTCATAATTATCCTGTCCTCCCCTATGTACAATGTAAGGAATATTGCAGTATTAACTCATTATCAGTCTCAGATTTTAAGGCCAGTAGAGACTATTAAGGCCATTTTCTCTAGTCTCCTGCATAAGAGGTTATAGAACTCCACCCAGTAAGTCCTGCTTCAAATTGTGTTTGAATTATCACATATTAGAAAAACATCTAGGAACAGCACCTCATCTGGCATTAGTTGGGAGCTCCGCTGACTTCCAAACTCGACCCAATTTTGATGTAAACACTCTAGAGGTTAACAACTGAGAAACTCTCACACTATCTCTTTACTCATTCCCCTTGTTAGGGACTTAGGGGAAAAATTAGTTTATCCATTATCTCCACTTTATCTTGTTCTCCCACCAGAGTGATTATAGCCCATATTCTAACTGTTTTACCAAGTGGAACTCAAGAGTCTTCTGTTCATTGCTGGGAATGGGCAAGAAATAAAGAAGAGCAGTTTCACATTGCTACACAACACTCACTATTAATTTGACCTTATTCGCAGATTCACCAAGTTGTCATAAAATTCAAGATGGCGTTTCTCCTTTTTCCACAAGACACAGGATGGGACAATTGCAAAAAAAGAAAGCAGGGGAAGACACATGTGGATGTCTTTCCATGGCAAGTGACTTGCCTTCACCTAAAGGATGATTTAGGGCCAAATGCTCCCTTTTGCTTCCGTGAAAAGACATCTAGGGGATAAGGAAGTGGAGGAGAGCCTTGACTCCTTAGATATCAGGGTTTGTGACTGGGTTAATGAATGGCTATCCCCCTCTGTAGTTGGATTCCTTACCATAAAGTGAAACCTCTTTCTTAAGATTTTTTTTGGGGAAAGCCATACTGCCATGGGTATAGCATGGAGTAATTTTGCTCCCATGTGGATCGCCCTGGTCTCTTGCAGTCATCCAGGGACTTGCACAAAATATCAGTTCCACAGAGGGCAATGAGTGGTGTCCAGAGGACCAAGTGGATCAGGAACTATCACCAGTCAAATGCTACAGTACTACAGCTGCATATTTCAAGTGTATTTCACTTGGAGGGATGCCACACTTTTTAATCCTGAAGTTCCCTGTGTCTGGGATTCCCTCCAAGACCTTTTCACTCAGCTTATCCAGAACACCTCCTCCATTTGTCTGGGGTCCAAAAAACTCAGTTTGATTACAGCTTGTCATTTGGCAAGTAATAGCTCTTTGCCCATGCTGGCCAGACCCAGACCCAAACTCAAGGAGGTCAAGTACAAGATGATACACAGTTCCAATTCATGTCACACACTACACACTTTATATACATCTTTCCTAGCTACTAACATCTAAAATTATTTTATGTCAGGATAAATCACTTTACAGATTATGTAAGGCAAGCTTATCAGTTCAAGATGTTTGTCTCCTATGGTTATTTTAAACATACCCAAAAGAGTGAGTTTAGTTTTTGCCTCCCTTATTTACGATATATATTTATTAACATAGTTAGTAATTTCAGCAGTTACTTGTTCAGGCTTGTCTTGTTCCAACCTGGGCCTGCTTGTGTCAACCAAGACATTATATCCCACATACATTTAGTGTCCATTCACTTTTGCTGTTTGAAAACTACTTATTTCAGCAGTAAAGAACCATGAAATGCAGGCTGGAGAAAGAGTTATTGATGCTAAGGAATTAATCCCACAGCACTATGTATGTTGCATGAATATTTTCCATGTCTCCCATTTCAGCCTTACCAAATTGGGGGTTATGGGTGGCAGAATAAAACCCTAAAATAAACAATTGGAAACTGCATGAGTTTCCACCAGTCTACTATAAAGGAATAATCATACAGGGGTAGAGTGACTAGATGTTCTGATTTTAAAGCCCCGATATTTGGGGCTTTGTCTTATATAGGCGCCTATTAACCTCTCTCCCCCCAACCCCGGTCCCAATTTTTCACACTTGCTGTGTGATCACTCCATACTGGGGTGATTTGGCCCTTAGTTGACTAGAACAGTTTCATGCAGATAACTATGGGTTGTCGTGCACAGTATTTTTTCAATATTAGTTGATTAGGGAAGCAGCCTTCCAAGCCACAATACTGCTCCCATTTACCCTTAACATTAATTTTTTAAAAAAAAGCAGTTTTCTACTCTATAGACACAGTAAACAACAAAATAATGGGCAAGTACCACAGGTAGTCTAAATAAATCAGAATAGCTTGACAGTTTAGGAAGAGACTCCTCAGGCAACTTCACCAAGGGTCTTTGATATGTGTGGATACAAAATTAATATTTACTCATACAAATATAATGTATTGGATGGTAAAACAGATATGGGGGGGGGATGATGCGCAGGCAGCTAATTCATGCAAACAAATACAGGTCCTGTGCATTCAGGGCAGTCCACTTAAAAGTGTTGCATGCACACAAACTGGAGGCCATTTGAAAATCTGGCTCCTTAATGTTTCAGAAAATCTGACAAGGTTAATTATATTCCCTCCTTTCACCAGTATTGGTGCACAGGAGAGAAACCAGTTTCTTCCATCTGTTTCTGTCACTGTTTTTATTTGCTCTATGGTGTTGAAATCAGCAGTTCTGCCTTCCCTCCAAGGATTCTTATAAGGCTTCTCTTGGGAGCCCTCATTTCCTCATATGAGAGGTCCATGTGGGAGTCTCTGTGTTGGCATCCAGAGTACATGCCCAAAGTATATCCAATGTTTCCTTCTAATTCTAGTGGAGATGAGCTCCTGATTGGCAATTTATCAGATCTCTTCATTGGTAATAAAGTCCCTCCATCCAGAATCTTTCAAAGGCACTTAAGGTATGACTATGTTGCAATTAAAAATCCACTGCAGGCCTGTGGCAGCTGACTGGGGCTCAGGCTATGGGGCTATTTACTTGCCACATAGATGCTCAGGCTGGAGGCCCAGGCTCTAGTACCCTGCAAGATGGGAGAGTCACAGAGCTGCAGCCTGAGCCAAAATATCTGTCTAGCTGTTCGCCCTTACAGTGTATTTTGCATCACTGTATGTAACTGATGTCCACTTTAGATGGAATTCCATAAGACCTAAGAATATTTCATAACGTAAGCCTATGCAATCAAATGTCTTTTGAAAAATTAGTGAAGTTAATAATAAGGGGAGCCTGCCACGCTGTACCATCTTCTAATGGCCCTTAATGTGAATATCTGATCTACACAGGATCTCTTGGGCTTGAATCCAGCCTGGTCTTCCATAAGCTTTACATCCATTGCTTCTGTCTTCCTGTGTAGTATCATACTAAGACTTTCCTTACAACACAGAATAGTGGGACTTCTCTCCAGTTGTTACAGTAAATAAGAATCCTTTTGGGGTATTCTGACAACTAGTCCATGTTTCCACTGGACAGGAGATGCTTTTCCGTGAGATTCCATTGAACAGCTCTGCTAGTGTTGTTAGGGTGGCAGTGTCAACTACCTTTAGCATTTCTGCTGTGATTTGGTCATCTCCCACTGGTTTGTTTTCCAGCTTCCAGCCTTTTCTCCTGACATCTCTTTGGATCAAAATTCATATCAAGTGGATCAGGTTTACGTATTTCATCAAACTCTGATGCTGAGGAAGGGCTGGGTCTGAGGATTTCTTAGAAATGTTCCTCCCATCTGTTATCCTGTTCTATCACAATTATAAGCATTTTTCTATCATTAAGTGTTATTGACCCATGTCTTGTTTTGAAGTTTCCACACAAGGTTTTAGTCACTTGGTAAATGACTCTGTGGTTTCCCATCATAGCAACAGCCTCAGCTGCTATGTCTTTAATATATGTATGTTTATCTTTATTTGCATTGCTTTTTTAAAAAAAAAATTGCTTTGTCTATTTTCTCGTTCTCCTAGTTGGCTTTTATTTAATTTGTCTTAGGAAAACTCCTGAATGCTATCATTGCTTGTCTTTCCTCAACAAGGTGCCACATCTCTTAGCTTGTCCAGTTATTGGTCTGTGTATTCTGATTGCTACAGCTTGAGGCAGTGTATCTGAGCACTGCCCATTTTTCTTCAGGTCCAGTCGGTGTCTCACTTTCCTCTGCCTCTGACCGTGCCTCATATCTGTTCCCGAGTTCAGTTTGGAATTTTTTTACAGTATTCTGCTTTCAGTTCTGTACTGTTGATTTATTTTGCTACTTTCTGTTTAAAGCTATTCTGTCTCAGTTTTAATTTCAGTTTGGCAATGCAAAGATTGTGGTCTCTACTGCTTGATATGCTCATGTGTGCTAGACAGAGGAACTGTAACTTGAGATGATGAAGATGACATCAATCTGACTTTTTGTTTTACCATCTGGTAAATTCCATGTTTCTTTATCTATGTCATTATGAGGGAACAGGATTTTTGCAAGAATGAGCTCAGACACCGAGCACAATTAAGTGAGTCCCTTGACACTTTGGTTAATGATTCCCGCCCCATGCTTCCCCATTGCTCTTTCTATTCCTTGGTTATCATATCCTACTTTAGCATTAAATTGACCTATCATTAGGAGTAAATCAGATTTTGGTAATCTATCAGCCAAACCTCAGAGGCAATTATAGTGATGAGGATAAAGATAAATTCTATGTTCCTTTAGGAATCTGGTTTGGAATCTAGTGTATATGATGCACTGGTTGATGTGTCCCCCCCCCACAGAATCTGTAATAATAAGGGCTAATCCCTCTATATGTACATTGTCACTATGGCCTTAATAGATTAGATGTTTCTTCTCTTGCTTAAAGTGTTTCTTATCCACACTTGTCAATTTATTCTCACTGATGCCCAGGATTTCAAGTCCATAGTCATCCATCTCCCTCATGATCTAGGACTTCTGATATTTGAAACATTGTTCTCATGTTCCAGTAAACAACTATTTAGTTTTTTTGCTACCAGCATAACTCTTTTGTGGTCCTGGCTTCCAGAGACTGTTTTTCACCAGTTTAACCTTTCTGTCACACAAAGGGTCAGCGGTATTCTCTGCTGAGCAGCCATTTTTACCAAAATGGTAGCTTGGTTCCATTTGTATAACCAATGACATTATTATTATGGAACCTATTTTAAATAAATCATGAACTGATATGATGTGTCCACTGGTGCCCACATCTACAATTAGTATGCATACTGAATGATGATTTGAATGATCCTTTTCATGGCTGTTAACACTTCTGTAGAAATAATCCCGTGAGTTACCAGGTAAGTCTCTAAGGATAGCTGTACACATTGTAATCATTGGTCAAGGCCTGCTATTTTTACCCAGACAAACTCCCATTTTTTTCCAGTGGGCATTTTCCCTGTGTAGGAGTTGGCCCTATGAGAATTTTGCCTGAAAAAGGACTTTAGGGCTAGTCTCAAAATAAGTTACAGAAATATACTAGAAATGAGATTGAGATGCTCCATGTCATCCTGCTAAATACAAAATGAATTAAGTGGACTGGAAAAGAACATGAACTAAATTAATCTTTTGAACGTGCCGGTATGTTACCAACACCAATCGCTTATTTGTGATCTCTTCTAGGTTGATGTATTAGTATTATACTTGCTGAAAATGTAGTGTTTGTGGCACTCTTTTATTGATATCTGCTTTTTTGCATTCAACTAAAGATGTATAGTCAGTGTCACTAGCACAGGGCACGTTACTTTATTCATTGGGGAACTATTTCACTTCTACCATCACCCTTGATCAACACCAAAGGAGGTACTGAAAATGAAAACAAGACATTCAGCCCAGCACAGAACAAAACAAGACGTATAAAATAGAATATTCATTAGCAGCTTCCTCTTGGATTTAGAAGATTTAAGCATAAGCTAGTAGCAGGTATATTGGTAACCTAATTTCTTAATATTGAAAACTATATAAATCTTCAGGATTGATTATTTACAACCTGGCAGAGTCTGATGCGATAATTTTAAAGTGTTAAATGTTTAATGTTTATGAAAACCAAAGTTCTCTGAGCTTTGTTAAATTCACTTACAATGTCTTGTAGTCAATGACAAACATTTAGATTAGTAATAGTTAGAACTACATACAAGGCAGCTGCTTATTTTCTGTGACACACAGCTGTAGGAAACAAAATATCATTGATGGTGATGAAAACAAGTTTTGAGAACAAAGAGTATATTGTAGCCCACATGATGTTTTCAACTTTGATTTATCAATGGCTGAGAGATGGAAAGCAAATTTTATGGGTTCGGGGACAGACAATGGTGCATATCAGTGTGGGTGTCTTTCATGTGTCTGTTTCATTAACATCTAAGAGTCTCAACTTTGGGTTTGGGAGGAAATAAAAAAGAGTAAAGTGCCTAATAAAAGGCACATGTAAACTGTTAATGTTCATTTACCAGATCCTGCTTAAAATCTTGTAGTCTCAAAGCTAATTTCATTCAATTGCCTTTTAATTATAGTGCCTTGCTCTGAGTTCCAAATATAATGATTTTTTAATATAACTTGCACTGTTCTGTATCCAATGTAGAATTTAATCTTGTAATTTATTCAGTCAGAACCAACATATTTTGTAATTAAACCACTCTCAAAAAACACCACTACATTAAAATAATACTAAGGCTTTAACTTAAGCCTGAAAGCCAAGGAATTTTAGAGTGGAGGCTGAAATTCTTTAGCCTATGATAGTAGATTGTAATGCAGAATATGGATAAAGTGTGTCCTCCTCCCCTATTTAGGCCCCTGTACCTGCTGTGACAGAATGAGAGAGAAGATAGTCATATTTGGCTGTCTTCCTTTGGCATGCTAATATCAGATTCCACATCAAGATTAAAATAAGAGTGCATTTGCTGTAGCAAAATAAGTGAGTATTGCACCATTTAATGAACAAGAATCATTGGTCTCCTTCATCTTTTAATGTTAACAATTAACATATTATGAAATTAAGCAAAGCAGTAAAAGTAACTCTCGTAGTTGATGGGTTTGGGCTTTCCCTATTTGGTATGTTAAGTGAATATTCATATCCTATAAGGCAAGGGCACAGTTTTTTGTATAACTGATGTGAAGGATTTTTCAATATAAATACTGTTACCAAATCATTAGAGGGTTGTGGGTATTGAAACATAAAGATTCATAGATTTGTAAGGACAAAATGGAACACTATGGAACACTAGGATTACATACATTGACTTCCTGACCAACATATTCCACAGGTCTAAGGATATCTTGGGAAGCAGCATGGTGTAGTACAGGATTTCTGAAACTTCATTGCACCATGACCCCCTTCGGACAACAAAAATTACTACTTGACCCCAGAAAGGCCCAAGCCTCATCACCTCAGGCTGTGGGGCCAAAGCCAAAGGCCAAACCCTGCCATCCTGGGGGGCGCCAAAGCTTGAAGGCTTCCGCCCTGGGTGGTGGGGCTCAGTTTGAGAACTACTGGTGTAGTAGATTGAGACTGAACTAGGAGAAAGGAGACCTAGTCCAAGGTTCCAGTTTTGCCACTTACCTGTTGTGTGTCTTTAAGCAAATCACATAGCCTTCTCTGCCTTTATTTACCCAGGTGTAAAATGAAATAATAGTACTTAACTTCCATTACCACGCACTCTGAGATCAAAGGAATGAAAAGCACTAAGCATCATTATCTTAATAGTTTAAGACCTGAGCTTGCAACCCCTTGAGAAGCATGCACTTACAAAAATAGTTCCACTGAAGTTAATAGACCTGCTTCCATGTGTAAGTGCTAATCAATGTGCGTAAAGTTTGCAAAATGGGATTCTGTATTAGTAACAGTAATTAACTGACTGGTCCCTTCTGGAAAGAATCTAACACTTACCATTTTAATGGTATGAATTGTGCATTTTCAGAACCCAGGTTAAAAAATATATATTTATCAACATTTCACACTTACCATCTGGTGTCTTCTTAGCCAATATCACTGATGCAGTGATATAGGCAACAATCCAAAGAGGGGCAAATCCTAAATGCAATCAGGGTGACCAGATAGCAAGTATGAAAAATCAAGACAGGACGGGGTGGGTAATAGGCAACTATATAAGACAAAGCCCTGAATATCAGGACAGTCCCTATAAAATCAGGACATCTGGTCACTCTAAATGCAATCTCTGCTCAAGTAGCTTCTGGGAGGGAGGGGATAGAGTAGATTGGGAAAGGTATAGACCCTTCTCGAGACTCAATACACAAACCCTTTTTCTGCTCCCCTGTGGGTGGAAGGAGGGGTGAATCTGTACAGGAGTGAACCTTCTAAGTCCATCTCCACAGGTATACTCCTGTGCAGGGGACCCCCCAGAGATCTGCCATGCTGAGAACAGAATCTCCTTTAAATTCTGCCCCTACGTTTGCAGAATGAAACCTCACTGGTTCTGCTGCTTGGGGAGCTTCTGTACTCGGAGGAAGGAGTTGGATCTGGGTCATAGTCAGTCATGTGTCTCTGTGTAGCTACTTTGAGATACATATGCTGTGATAAATGAGGGAGCAGGGGGAGCTCCCTTTTATGAGGCCCAGACAGCCAGTAGCTATAAAATCCCTCTTAGTAACTTTTCTGTAATTGCTCTACCTGTAAATGGTTAAAAAGTCTTACTGCTATGCATAGGTAAAAGTGAGTGAGTGAGCACCTGGCCAAAAGAGCCAATGGGAAGGCTAGAACTTTTTAAAATTGAAAAAAGACTTCCCTTTTGTCTGTCTGTGGTTGTTCTCCTGGGGAGAGGTGGACAGGGCAACAGTTATGCTGTAAGAAGCTCGGGCCAAGAATGAAAAAAAAAATCCATCAGTATCATACCTAGAAACTACTCATTTAAAACCCCAGATATGTAAGTAGATCAGGAAATGTCTAGGAAGACACAATTAGGTTTATTCCTTTTATTTCATTATGGCTTGTGGATTCTTCTGTGCTAACCCCTGGTGCTTTTGTTTTGCTTGTAACCTTTAAGCTGGACCTCAGGAAAGCTATTCTTCGTGCTTAATCCTTGTTGTTGCTCTTTTAAAAATCTAGCAATAGCCTGAGTCCCAGTTGTATTTTCTCTCTCTTTTTAATTAATAAAATTACCTTTTTTTAATAACAGAATTGGATTTTTGTGTCTTAAGAGGTTTGTGCACATGTTGTTTAACTAGCTGATTTCCTTTCCCCCCTCCTCAGGTCTTCCTGGTGGGGGGCGGGGTGAAAGGGCTTGAGGGTACCCCACAGGAAGGAATTCCCAAGTGCGCCTTCCTGGGCTCTCAAAGGGGTTCTGTACTTGGGTGGTGGCAGCATCTACCAATCCAAAGTCAGAGAGAAGCTGTAATCTTGGGAGTTTAATACAAGCTTTGAGTGGCCAGTATTAATTTTTAGAATCCTTGGGGACCCCAACCTTCTGCACTTGAAGTGCCAGAGTCAGGAATCAGCCTTGACATATGCCTTGCCTGATATAAGCTGTTCTGGGCCTGGACCATCATTTAGTTTGTGCTCACAGAATATGCTGCCCAATGGGGGGGTCTAATCTAGGTGCTACTGTAATCAGAATAATAAATAATGCCTCCTCCTTTAAAGTTCTATAGACTACAAAACTATAGGAACATTTTCAAACCAGTCTATAGCAGATAGCTAAATTCTGTATTAAATGATATAGATTGAGTATTTTTTATAGATCGCTATGTTTTCATTCCTATTACATTCTCTATGGGACCTTCCAATAAGGCTTAGATAGCTCCAGATTCCGGTTAACTCTGTTGCCTATCTGAGAAAGCACTAGTAATACATACACGTTAGAAAGTAATTTCTGATTGACAGCTTCCTTTTCCCATAGAAACCAATATCTATGCAAAAACATACATACATTCTTTGTTCTAATCCCATTGTTGAATGTTTTTCCAAATGAAAGGTTTCTTTTGGAATAAATAGCAGTAAGCCTGGCAGCCTGGTAATACTAGAATCACACTGATTTCAAGTGGAGGTCAGAAACCAGAAAACTAAAACAAAGATGAACAATCAAACGACATTACATTAGAGATGGTTCAGAAGAGAGAGAAGAACAGCAAGTAGAAAAGGAACATTTTGTGAAAAAGTGACACCCCCCCAAAATAAAGTCCCTCCTTAAAACTCACTTCTGTTTATTAACTTTCCACCATCTACCCCCACTCTGGTACATGGCAATTATTTAAAAAAAAAAAAAGAGAGAGAAAAATGCCAATTGTGTTCTACAAATAAAATAT
The DNA here is from genome assembly GCF_016161935.1 of Mauremys reevesii. Lineage (NCBI taxonomy): Eukaryota > Metazoa > Chordata > Testudines > Geoemydidae > Mauremys > Mauremys reevesii. The sequence goes on along the minus strand of NC_052627.1, from coordinate 82,418,280 downwards.
ATAGGGCCAACTTTCCTAAGCTACATTGTCCCAACAGCTTCTCCTTCTCCACCCACCCTCTACCCACTCTGGCCTGTTATTATTTGTTCCATTTGTCTTACCTATTGTGGGGATGGATGTGACAGTGAAGTGTCACACACAGTAGTGTTGAAAACTCACACACACACACAGCGCAAATATAAAGTTTGCACAAGAAAAAGATTTATTACTGTTGTAGACATAAGTAAAGGAATAAATATAGTGGAAAAATGCACGTACCACATAGTATTGTGATCTATCTAACAGGGATGGGTTGACTGGATTGGATAAAATAAACTCCTGTCTCAGTTTGCCCAAAATGTGAACCAAACCCAAATAATGTGTTTTCTGATCTGCTCCTCAGGTGACACAGATGTGTGATGCCTCTTTCTCAGGGCAGATAATAAACGTACAGTGTAGTTCACAGTAGCCAGAAATATGCAGCATTGCCAGACAATGTGTTAAGAAGGAGACAGCAAAGGCTGTGAGGAGAAAGCTGGTGTGCAAGATTGCTGGTGATAAGGAAAATAATGGCTGTGGTCACTTACAAGATAGCATAGTTGAAAACTAAACTTATTCAAGGTAATACAGTTTACTGTGGACAATCTAACAATGTTCCCAACTAGCTGGTGAATAGTGGTTTGTTGGGGTATTTTTTGTCTGCTTGGGTGTTTGTTGTTTTTTTTGGGCGGGGGAGAAGTGGTTCTTAATCTCTGGATATTTATCTTAATAGTACAATATTCTTGTTTATATCTGTTTTAGATTAACTAAAATTGGATCTTTCATGCCCAGTTGTATCTTCTAAATATACACTAACTGCTGTTCCTTCAGACACCCAGTCCATTTCAGCTGTGCATATCTATCAGTGCTATAGAGGACAAACAATTTATGTTTTTATCCTGTATAAGCTTTATACAGGGTAAAATGGACTTATTTTGGGTTTGGACCACATTGGGAGCTGGGCATCTGAGCACTGGGAGACAGGAACACTTCTTAAGCTGTTTTCAGTTAAGCCTACAGCTGTTGGGGGACATGATTCAGACATAGGGTTGTGTTTTCAGCAGGCAAGTGTGTCTGCCTCAAACAGGCAAGGTTCTGGAGTCCCAAGTTGGCAGGGAAAATGGGTTAGGAAAGTCTCAGCACATCAGTTGGCAGTTCCCAAGGGGTTTTCTGTGATCCAACCCATCACACCCGTCTCCAGCTGTGGCCTTCCCTGATGTATCAGAGGAAATGGGGGATGGAATTCCTTCCTGACCTCTGCAGGTGCCTGGCTGAAACCCTGAAGCATGAGCTCTTAGAAACATAAGATATCAACTGGAAGTGAGTCCCAGGACTGCTGCTGGATAGACATTTGAGACAACAAATCCTGCATCTTAGCAGTTAGACTAGATGACTCTTGCTGTCCCTTTTAACCATATGGTTCTAGAATACCCTCACAAGCAACCCCATCAGACAATTGCACTTGCAATTTTGTCCAGCTCTGTCTCAAAAGAGAGGGACCAGTCTCTAGAGAGGCAGTGGAGAAGATAGGGAGCTCATCTGAATGAACGTTGAACCACTTTCTGGAGCTCTACAGGACCGCAATTCAGAGCAGCAGTAGAGATGGACAGTCATTCTATGACCCCAAAGGGTGTGTCTATGCTTAAAACACTACAGCAGTGCTGCTGCAGAACTTCAGTGTAGACACTACCTATGCCGATGGGAGGGCTTTAACCATCAGTAGTCTCCTGAGATAAATTCTGATTATAGATATACCTAAGAATGAAAGGCTGAGAATATACTTGTACCTCAACAGGCCTCTCACGAGTCTATCTATTTAGAAGCCCACCAGCTTCTGGTACTTTTTTCCTCCATTTGAAACCATTTCTATAATAACTGTTAATTGCCTTAAAGATGATTAAATGTGCATGTAGCAGAGACTACAGGTATGTGAAACATACAGTAGGGTTATTACTGACTGGGGATGGTAGGATTAAATAACTAGAAGTTGGGCATTCACCTTTTCAACACTTACACAAACTTTTTCTTTTGCATCAAGCTCAGAGCTCCATCAGAAAAAATACTCTTGATGGAACAGATACCAAGGGGACACTTTCTTCATCTTTATATTTAATAGATCCCTTTTATCCAAATTCCCTGCTTCCACAGGGCACCTTTAACAGAAAAGAGGAAAGTCACTAAGGGTATGTCTACATTTAAAATGCTAAAGCAGTGCACCTGCACCTCTGCAACTGTAGCGCATTTAGGGTGACCAAATGTCCTGATTTTTGGGTCTCTCTTATCTAGGCTCCTATTACCCCCCAGCCCTGTCCCGATTTTTCACACTTGCTGTCTGGTCACCCTACATGTGTCAGTGTAGACCCTACCTATGCCAATGGGAGGGATTCTCCCTTCAGTGTAGGTAATCCATCTCCCTTAGTGGTGGTAGCTAGGTCAACAGAAGAATTCTGCTGTCTAACCAAGGGGTTAGGTCTATATAGTTACCTATCCCTGAAGTCTGGATTTTACATACCCCTGAAAGACACAGCTATATCACTATAAATTCCTAGTGTACACCAGGCCTAAGACACCAGGCTGTCCATTCTTAGAAAGGGGAAGGTGCTCACTGATCCTTACAGTCACCCTCACAACTCTCATGAAAGTCACTGGGTGCAGCTGATATGACTAAATTCCAGGAAATTCTCTGAATATTTAGGGTAAATTACTGTAGGGTTTTTTTCACATGCTGTTTTGCACACAAGCAATAGGAAATATTTTCATAAGAGCAAGTCAAACAACTAATGTAATTGGAAGTGGGAAATATTTGCATGTGCAGTCATCCAGATAAATTAAAAAGCAATGCATATACATACTATCAGATTTGTGGATAATTAACATAGAAGGCTGTGAATGCAATTGCACTTTGATTACTGAGCCCTTGTTAAGAAACATGATGCCTCCCACTTGCCCACTCATTGGCTCCCTTTAACACCTTATTTTTCCTTTTAAAATATACCTTCCAGAGCTAATAAAAAAACCAGAAGCAGTCAAAATCTGAATTTTATTGAAGCTGAACTATTATTAGTACTATTAAGCAGCACTGGCCTAACTCTGCTCCTAGTGAAGTCAATTTCAACTTCAGTGGAAGCAGAGTTAGGGACGGAATAGGCCACCTCTGAGAAATTCCACCATCCATATTTACAGTAGTATCCAGAGGATGGGGGACAGGGGGCCAAGTGCAAACACATAGTAAGAGATGGTCCCTGCCCCCAAAGACCATTTACTATTTCAATAGACAAGCCAGACAAAAGGTGGGATAATATGATGCAACATACAAGCAGAGCATGCAGCCTGAAATCTGGCAAATGTGTTAGTTGCACATTTCATTGCTCTTTCCTTGCTTTGTGTTGTGTATGTCTATTAGAGAGGACAGGGAGAAGGTTTGGTGAAGGGGCTGAGTTAGTAGGAGGGTTTTTAAAAAAAACCCAGAAAGGGTGCTAATGAGGTGGGAGAGAAGTGAAGAGGATGAAGGGAAGAATGAAGAGGAGCATGGAGAGCCACAGGAGTGAGGTTGTAGTGAAGAGACTGTGTGGGAGAGGGAGCAAACAGCCAATCAGAGAAAATAGAGTGCAAATTGAAGAAAGCAGAGCCTGATGACATTACTTGTGTCCTGGGGTTCCTTAACCCACCACCATGCTACTTCTGTTGTGGTTGCTGTGTTACCTGGGGTTCTTTCAACCCAAAGCTCTTGGTAACTTTTAATCTGTGCGAGGTGGTGTCAGGAAATAAATCATGGGAGACAAGGCCGTCCAACTGATAGATGGCTGGCACAAACAGGACAACACAAGAGTGTTTTCACTTAAAGCTAAACTTTAGTCTCAAGCACTTACACACATCCGCAACAGGTTAGTAAAACACCGCCAACCCTTGATAATTACCCAAGCTGACTGTGGCTCTCGAGTGACACAGCATCAGGCTTCCAGTGGCCAAATCTTCCATCTGCTGGTGGGGACCACAAGATGTATCCAAAGGGTTGGACTCTTTGGGATTCTCCACCTCAAACTTTCCCCCCTTATTTATACATCAGTAATAGAATGACACGTCCCTTAAAGAAAACTTAAGTAAGCAGTTTCAATGGTCAAGCAAGACATTTCTTCTCATTATTGATTAACCAGGAATAACTAGAGAACGCAGCGGTGTGAAAGATATTATTGTGGAAAGTAGATAATAAGATACAATGGGTGGGCCACATACACGGTTCACGGACAGTAGGTGGACTGTAATCATTACTGAGTGGTACCTGCGTGAACAGAAAAGACCACCTGGTCGGCCTCCAAGAAGATGGGAAGATGACATTGTAAAACGTTTTGGACGAATTTGGAGAAGAAAGGCAAGAACGTGAGAAGAATGGCGGATGTGTTGTGATCGGCACAGTCTTAACGACAGCTGAAGACCGATCAATCCAGGTGATATCTTCCTACTGTATTTTCCATTGTATGCATCTGATGAAGTGTGTTTTAGCTCATGAAAGCTTATGCCCAGATAATTTTGTTTGTCTCTAAGGTGCCACACATACTCTTCATTCTTTTTACAATATAAAAGTAATTCACATATGCTAAGTATTTAACTACTCAGTTTCTGAGCTCTCAGATACTTACCCTTCTGCAAAGTCAGAGGCCATTTTGACAAAATTGCAGTTTTGTCTTCTAAGATCTCATTGTGAACTCTGATTTTTGAAGGAAATGGGAAACACATGGAGCAGACGGCTTGGGGATGAGGACTAGGGCATGGCATGAATTCCCTTTTCCCATATCCTGTCAAGACTTCTCTACAGGTACAATCTGATAAAAAGGAATTGGACTGCAGATTGGGAAATGTGTTTTCCTGGCATTTCTCTCCCACCCTGCCCACACTCCCATTCCCATGTAAAATCAAATGTAAAGAAAAACTCAGTGAGGAAAGGGTTGTTGAAGGAAATAAGCAGAAGAGAGCTATTGGCAGCCTGACTCCTGAAGAAGTTATGCTATCAGAGAGTTCTAGAACAAAGTGAAGAGACAGTAGGTGTATATTTGGCAGATCTCAGGAGATGCATAATGTACTGAATCCCTGCTCCCTGATAGAATAGGGATGTGTGGTTCTGGGAGTGAGAATTTGTAGAAAACTTCTCCTCCATAGGGGACAATCCAGTCACTAAATTACACATAAAAAAGTTGGATTGTTTTATTTAAAATCTGGTTTTATTTTTTAAATTAATGTCTGAGAATTATTCAAAATAAGTTAAGGGGTTTGTTTATACAATATACAACGCAGAAGAACATATTAGAATAAGGTTAAATATTGCCTTACAGAAGACCTCTGGGAGATGAACATGTTGGGCTGTAGTTGCCAGGGAACTTGAATATTTTTAATGAACCAGGGCATGCACAAATCTATATGTTTCCTTGAATTCTGGAGCATCATTCTCTGTTTGCATACAACCCAGGTGATATGAAGATAGCAGCTGGTGTAGCAGAGACAGCAAGAACTTCTGACATTGAGAAAGGCATTTCAGCAAAGGCAAGGAATTGTGGAGGAGAGATGTACTTCAATTTTTTTTAAAATCAAATACATTGAATTGAATTAGAATAGTAATTAAAACTGCCCAAACTCCAACAGGCCCATGTCCTTATACAAACTGCACTGTATATTAAATTTCAACAATCAATCATTAAATGACTCAAAATCATAGATTTTTTTTTTAAATTCCAGAAGGGAACATTAGATCATTTACCTCCTTGTGGACAAGCAGACTCACCCCTGCGGCACCTCCTGCTGGTGACTCCTGGGAATTAGCTCAATTCAGCTCCAGAGCGCCCTCTGCAGTCCGGTGATCCACCTGTCCTCTGGCCCCCGTGTCCCTCCCTAGACCTGATGCCCTTTTACATGGGGTGCTGCCCCCTGGCTGTAACCCCTTTCTCTCAGGGTCTCCCCTCCCTAGGAAACCCCCACCCTCTATCCTCACCTTGCCTCAGTATATGGCTACTGCCAGTCATTGTCTAGCCCCCACACTCTGGGGCAGACTGCAGTATCAGCCTACTCATCACTGGCAAGGTTGGGTTTGGACTTGCTGCCTTGGCGTACCCCTGAGCTGCCCTCTGCAACCCCCAGTACCTGTTAGCCCAATGCTAGGCCGCAGCCTGGGGCTTTCCAAGCTGGAGCTCCCCAGATCCTCTGCCTTTCCCCAGCCCTGCTTCACTCAGGTACTTTGTGTCTAGCTCCCTGCAGCCAGGCCCTTCTCCCTCTACAAACAGAGAGAGACTTTGTCTGCCCCTGGCTTCTCTGCCTTTATAGGGCCAGTTGAGTCTGTTTGGGGCGTGGCCCCAGCTGCAGCCACTTTCCCCAATCAGCCCAGCCTAAAAGCTGCTTTCTCCAGCCACAGCCCCCTCCCAGGGCTATTTTACCCCTTCAGGGCAGGAGCGGGGGGTCCACCCCGCTACACTCCTGCATAACACAAGCCATAGAATGAAGTAAAATAAACAAGTAAAGAAAATGACCAGTACTAAACAGTACCAACATTCTAGCCAATATATCAAGTTTCCAGTTTTTTTAAACCTGATCCTTGCATCCTTTTTTGTTGATTTCATGATGACTATTTTCTAAAAGTCCTAATATTTAAAATATGTATCTATTTCATGTGAATTCTGCAGCAACTAGTATTGATTGACCTTCATAAAAATAAATACAGTGACATCTGACATTTTTTTGTATGTCAAACAATCTGTCTGTCTAATCTAATAGGGTCTTGTGTGTCAATTTGTACAAGGATACAAGTACAATAAAAACTATGCTTAGGAATGAAAAGACTGCCAATAAAATTTACAGCATTATTGTATTCTGATTTCACCAAGCTACTAAAAGATCATAAAGAAGTAAACTTATCACAAATACATGAGATACCATAGATCTGAGTTTTGGCGTTCATAAGAAAAATAAAAAATGAGTGTGTGAAAGGAGCTGGAGATTTACTAAAAATTAAAATACTTAGTTTAACAACAGTATCTTGTTTTTTTTTAAAAATTGCTCCTCCTTTGATATTGATTTAGACATCATTTGTATTATTCAGATGATGATGATGATGTACCCACACTCTATGGAAGTGTTATTACCCTGATATTCAAAAATTAGACAGGCATCGCCAAGGTCTCTTTCTATATATTTGCTCTTTAAAGGTGAGTGCTGTTACACAAGCTCTAGCAAATCTATAAGTACATTACATACCAGAGCAATAGCTGATTAACCGGCTCACCTTTTATATGACATTTTTTCTGATTGTGATAACTGGTGCACCTACCCTTTAAGGACAGAAGTTTGATTTTGAAAGAGTTTATTATTGGAATCTGTTTAGCCAGCCAAATGCACACATTCAATAGTGTTAGCATGACCAGAAAATTGCTGAGAAACAAACAAAGTCAATGCTATAGCTTGGCTGAAATCCAACCAGAGATAAGACTCGCTACACTGAGGAAGGTGGGTTGGTGGGAGGGGGGGAAGTTCAGTTCTGAGGACACAATATAGAAAAGATAAAGTATTGTGAAAGTTAGAGGTTCATTGTGGGACAGAGATCCATAATGCTAATGAGGTCTTGTAGGGCAAGTCTTTTGTAGTGTAGTCAAGTGTCAAGAAACAGCAGAATATAAATAGGTCTTTAGGTTTTTGAGGTGCTGTAATGTTCTAGCAAGAGGAACAAGTTACAAATGCCGGCACATCCCCAACCACTTCCTCTGCAGCAGGCCATTATTGACTCAGGAGCAGCAGTCAACTTTTATCAATGCAGAAGCAGCTTAGGCAGTCCAGATTCCTCTATGGCCCAAGCCAATTCCAGACCTGGTAGGAATGATTAATGGGTCCCTCTTATCCTCCAGGCCAGTGGCCATGGAAACTGTTCCTCTCAAAATTACTATCCAAGGGCTTCGAGTGACCCTACAGTACAGTGCCATCCATGTCTGCACTTCTCTCTTAGCCTGGGTCTCTCATTGCTGGTCCTCCACAACCGCCTTATCCACTGGAGTGAAATGCAATTTGAATTTTTCTCAGAATTCTGCCAGCAGTACAGCTTGACCCCAGGATATGAGCAGTGTACAGTAATTTCCCACCAGTCACATACCAAGGTGACTGGCCCAGCAGACTGTCTGCTGAATCAGGTCTTTAATTTCCATCCAAATATAGTCTTTTGGAGGGGGAAAAAAAAGAATTCAGACAGATTACCCCTGTACCAGGGACTATGATTGCTCATTCGAGGGCAAACAGGGCAAACATCCCATTCAGATATGCATATGCTATGTTGGAGTCCTGAATTAGACTTGCTGTGCGCCTACCTTCAGGATAACCTAACCAGGGACTTTATTCATAACTCCCCTTCATCAGCTGGGGCACCACTCCTCTTTGTTAAACAGACAGAAACCTCTAAGTATGCATGGATGATAGGGCCCTAATTCAGGTCATCATTAGAAATCGATACCTGTGACCACTAGTCCCCAAGCTATTGGACTACATGAGCACCTCCTGTGTATATATAAAGCTAGACCGGAGCAGGAGGGCTTACAACTTAGTACATGTTAGAACTTGGGATGAACGAAGACCACCTTTTGAACGTGTTATGGTCACTTTGAAGATCTTATGATGCCATTCTTGGTTGTTCTGTAGCCAGATCCTTTTAGTCTTCTGGAGGAAAACAAGTGAATCCAGAGTCTTTACAATAGTCTATCTTTGTGAAATTTCCTCTTTGAGAAAGTGTTTCCACTATAAATAAATTTCACAATACGAACACCCCCTTTCTATTCCCTATCCCCTGTCAGTCTTTCCTCTTCAAACAAAAGAAACCCTGCCCCAATAGAGTTTTCACCTCCACAAAGTCCATTAGGGACTTTGCTTTTGCTTTTTATGTTTTATATTTTTATGTGCTGAGGCTAAGAGCAAACTTCAAGATGATAGACTCCTTGTTTTATATTGGGAATTTGCCCCAGTTCAGCCAGTGATGTAAGTGAACCAATACAAACTCTAAGTACAGACAATAAAGATATGAACACATCAGTGGAGCTTACCCTTAAGTTTAGCAAAGGTACTCAAACTGAAACTCCCTTGTTTTAACCTATAAGGAGCTGCAGGCAGATCATTCTTGATGAGTCACACTTGACTATGCACCCCTTCACTTGTTCTGAGCGAGCTCACAACTATTGACCTGCAGCACAGAGTGCAAAATATTTTTTCCAGATACTTGAGAAGGGTGGAAGTGTAAGACAGGGTTTAGAGATACTCCAATGGCTCTCTTAATGACTATCCATGCATCTCTGGACCCTCCCAGATGTCAAGCCCAGATGGTTATGAATACCTGTGGGTTGTGGTGGATTGGGTAATCAGTGAGGCAGAGATGAGTAATAGGGGCAATCTCTGCCAAGATCTGAGCCCTCTTCCACACTCCTGTTAAGGCTTGGTGTTATGCTGGCTGGGACCCCTCATTGAGGAAAGCCTCTAAAGAAGCATCCATATGTGGACAAGGTGGGGAAGGTATATAGGCAAGGGAGACAAAGTAGGAAAGCTGAACAAATATTGAATAGCCTAGAGGAAATCAAAATTTTATTAAAGAAAATCAGAGGAAATCGGTTGGGTGGGCAATGGTGGAAAAGTTGTATAACTCTTTGATAGAGATAGATGCAAGCAAATGTGAGGAGCAACGGGAGATAAATAATAATAATAGAAAAGGGAAAGGAGGGGTGGGTGATAGAAAGAGATAGTCAGAAGGCTAGATACAAATTTTACCAACAATTATTTGTTAAGGATAAAAGAAGATTAGCATGCATAATTATGGGAGAACCAGATAGGGTTAAATGTAATATTCCCCTCAAAGATATTGAGACATATTATGTAGATATATTGGGAAAAAATGGACATGGAAGTACAATAGGATGGTTCCTGGCCATCAAAAGAGTGGATAATTATTTATTACTGAGTCCTATTTCAGTGAATGAAATTAGGGAGGCCCTGAGAGAGATTCACGAAGATAGTGCCCCTGGCCCAGATAAAACAACAGTGAATGATTTATGGGATACGTATAACCTGGACTTCTTAATCCTCACAAAAAAATTTAATATATGTTTTTTAAATAGGCAGGTCCCAGGTATTTTTAAAGAAAATAGAACTATTTTAATTCCCAAAGTGCAAATTCAGGAAGAATTAATGAAACGATCCTCCTGGAGGCCATTGGCAATAGATTCGGTGTGGATAAGACTGTATACGAAAATGTTAGCTAAAAGATTAACGACTGCAGTCAAAATTTGCAATAGACAAAAAGGTTTTGTCTCTGCTCTAGGATGTGAAGAGAATATCTCAATTTTAGACAATTTGATAAAGGAAGCAAAGCGGAATGGAGAGGAATTAGCCATAGTATTTCTGGATTTGGCTAAGACATTTGATTCAGTGGGACATGGACATATTATGTCTGGCCTGAGGAGCTTTGGGATAGATGAGTACTTTATAGAAATTATAAGGGACCGCTATGATAACTGCACTACAAGGGTCTGGATGGGTGATAAGAGCACTGAGTCTATTTTAATAAGGAGTGGGGTTAAACAAGGCAACTCTTTATCACCTATTTTATTTAATATTGCTATGGATCCTTCGTTAACTAAGTTGGAAACCAAGGGATCAGGGTTTTATGTTCAAGGGAATAATGTCACGTCATTGGCATTTGCCGACAGTGTGGCAATTTTAAATGGGTCATATCAAGGGATGGCCACAAATCTGGGAATTTTATATTGTTTTTGCAGAAATACTAATCTTCAGGTTAATGTGAAAAAAAACTAAGGGATTTAACATACTAGCAAAATATAAGACTTACGTGATTAACCCCAAGGATAATTGAAGAATGAGTACTGAAATTATCAATTATGTACAACCAGGAGAATTTGAAATACTTGGGGGCAAGGATAGATCCTTGGATAAGGACTGGAGGAATGTCTCTTAAGGACAAATTGACTGAATGGAGTGAGAGTTTAAGTAAGGCTCCTCTTAAACCTGCCCCAAAACTGATATTACAAACATATATTTTACCTAGGTTATTTATAATTTACTTTTAATTGAGCCTTTTTTATCTTTTAAATTAGCTGGATGTTTTAGTTAGGAAAATAGCTAAACAGATTTTTCATCTCCCACAAAGTACCACCGATGGATTATTTTATGCAAGGGAAAGAGATGGCGTACTTGCATTAACCAAATTTAGTGTACAAGTACCCAAAATGCTTATCCGCAAATGGAGAAGACATATTGTGTCTAAAGATAATTGAGTAGATTTATCCTATATGTACGATGGAGAAAATTTAGTTGATAAAATATTGATTCTTAGTGCAGCAACACCAAGTTCTATGAAATGGAGGGAGGAAGAATTTTTAGATGGTGTGGGTTGAGGTACAGGGGGTAGGTATTAAATATTTTTAAAATGATGTAATTAGTAATTCAATTTTGAAAAGATCTTGTATGGTTAAATCCTCCTCATTGATTGCCACATTACAGCTTAGGGCTAATGTTTACCCTACAAGGGAACCATTGGCAAGAAGTAGAGAAGGATTAAATGCCACCTGTATATGGTGCGGTAAGGCTAGGGAGATAATACCACATATCTGGACAAGGTTTTAAGCCTAAAGATGCTAGGATAAGAAGACATAATAGGGCTAGTTTCTGTGGTAGTAGATAAGGTGTGCAATTTGGGGTGGAAATCAATAATAGAATCTTGCTTGAGAACTAAAGAAGGAAATTTGAGAAAGCCGGATATTGTTTTTATAAAAGGCAGGTGAGGCTCTAAACATTTTGCCGCCCCAAGCAGGGCGGCATGCCGCGGGAGGCGCTCTGCCGGTCGCTGGTCCCGCAGCTCCAGTGGACCTCCCGCAGGCGTGCCTGCGGAGGGTGCGCTGGTCCCGCGCAGCCACCAAAGCCGTGCGGGACCAGCGGACCCTCCGCAGGCATGCCTGTGGGAGGTCCACCGGAGCCGCCTGCCGCCCTCCCGGTGACCGGCAGAGCGCCCCCCCGCGGCATGCCTCCCCAAGCACGCACTTGGCGTGCTGGGGTCTGGATCCAGCCCTGATAAAAGGAGATACTGCGGTGGTGGTGGATGTTACAATTCGCTGGGAGGATAACGCTGATAGTCTGAAGAAAGCCCACAAAGAGAAAGGTCACCTATTACCTTGAATTGGAGGAAAATATTAAGAAACTAACGGGAGGTAAAAATGTCCACTTCTTTGGTCTCGTAGTTGGCGCTCGTGGCAAATGGAGTGAAGGAAATTATGATATTTTTAAAATTTTAGGAATTGAGAGAGGTAAAAATTTTAAGGAAAATCTTTGTAGACTTGTTTTATATGCCACTACAGATATGATGGCTATGTTCAGTGACAAGTAGTGATCCCAGAGGATCATTCCATGTATCCTACTAGTACTTAAATTTTAGCTATTTTCCCATATTTTAAATTTATGGATAATCGGTTATCAGTACCTTTATAGCCATTTGCTATTTATTTATCTGTCCTTTCAGATAGTAGTTTTAATTCATTAATAAATACATATACATTTGGATTGATATCCTATTTTAAATTATTCTTTTTACTGGACTTGGATGCGGAATGGCCATGTATAGTAACCAGGACAGGACAGGTAGTCATGCCTGTACATAAACAGCCCTGGGTATTGCCTTTTACTTTCTTCTACTTTCATTTATAATTGGATTTTGTTTAGGGCTAAGGCTGATTGGATTGCTTTGTACTGTACAATTTTGGACGTAATCTTGTAATTGATGCCAGAGTGCACAGAGCTGGGGCATGGATAGGAACTTATTTTGTTTGAGAAATGGCAATAAATAAATATCTTATGAGCTGCTACATGTACCTGCACCTTTCCAACTCAGCAGGGAAATGACTCATGCATGCTCAGGCAATCCTCTTTATAAATATTTGTGGTTTTGCTTGCCACAAGGAATGCAAGATAGCTCCCCCACTCAGAAGGAATTATCACTCCCATAGATTCCGTTTGCTCCTTTTGTCAAACATAAATGTATTGTACAAATGTCAGCTTTGGTTCAGAAGACAAATACAATATAGTCATGCAGGTTGACCCATTCTCTTGAAGGATTCACCTAGTGCTGCTCATTGTCTAAAATTACTAATTTTATATAGAGAGTCACTACTGATTGCCATCTAATATATTTAGTCAGAATAATGAAGAAGACTGTAAGAACCCATTTTTCTATTACCAGTGCTCACTACAGACTCTACCTTTTTCATTTTGCCCAGTATGCTTGGAACAGCCTCAGAGATAACCTTGGCAAAGCCCTTTCTTTCAGCAAATCCTTTAAACAATCCATTAAGCCTTTTAGCTATTAGGAATGTTCAACATTCTGTATTTGTTGCACTTTCCCGTTTTGTGCTGCATATGCATCGTCATGTGTCAAACAAATAAAATTCCTTGCCTGAAGAGCTTGCAGCTTGCAACTTGCATAGGAAGGCAAAGTTCAGTCAGTGGGAATGGCTGGGTTTTCAGAACTTCTGAAAATTAAGTCACTTATTTAGGTGTCTGAATATGTATTTAGTTGCTTATCTGGACCTTAAAGAACTAAAGCATTCACAGATGCCCTCAAAATTATGGTGTGCTTGGTGCTTGGAATTCCAGACATGCCCCACCCCGCTCCCCAAATCTTCTGAGATTGAGGAAAATGTGTACAGAATTCAATAATCACATAGTCATCAAGAGAAAATGAGTGAGGCTCATGCCTCGCCAACTGTAATATGATTTCCAATGTACTTTCACATGTCTGTCAAACAACAGTAATCCCACAAGGACTATCTGAATCAATACTTTTAAATGTTATTGAATTTACTTTTAAAACTTGTAAGGCACTTGATATCATGATGAGTATGGCACATAATGTTGTGGCCCACATAGCCTGCCTGAAAGAAACTGTGTACACAATGAAGAAAAGAAATGAAAAAAAATTGAAAGAACTTTTGATTTAATTGCTGATAACTAGTGATAGTTGTTGATAAAAAATATGCAATCTAATTAAAATCCGCTTCTATGCTTGACAGTTTGGAAACTGTACTTCACCACTTTGGAAAAGTTGTTAGAAGAGGTCCAAATAATTTCATAGAAAAGAGAATTAGCTCAATGCCAGGCAAACTGGTTAAAATAATTAAAAACAGAATTTAAAAAAGCAGATCAGCATGAAATGATAGAGAATCTAACCTGGCTTCGATCAAGGAAAGTCATGACTCTCTCATTTACAAGTCTCAACAAAATATTGGATAAAGGACAACTGGCTGATATAATGTATTTGAAAGTTCAGAAAGTCTTTGACATAGTTTTTCACATGAGGCGCTTTAGAAAAATAAGTTGTCTTTACCTCTCACCATTTGCCTACTTAGTTTCCAAAATAGCTTTTTATAAAAGGGACTTTTTGAAAAGCTTTTTGAAGGTCGATAAATTATGTGATATAGTTCCCCTTTATCCACTATCAGAGATATAAATCCTCATGCTTCAGGACAAAAACCAACCACCGAGGGCTGATTTTTCTATTATTCTCCATAATGGGGTCTCTTTCATTTTCTGTTAAAGTTCTCAACCCTTTCCAGAGTTGGACCCTCTTTCTTTCTGGAACTGCCCCCTTCCATCTAGTTAACATTAAATCAGGCTGGGCATTTTCCAACAAAACAGCTTTTCTTCAGAAAATGCTGATTCAACAAACTGCCTGGTTACCTGTCAGTTCACCTAATGGGCTACTAGGGAACCTGGGGAATAGGGTCCTAGATTTTAGGCCAGAAGGGACCATTATGATGATCTATGGCTTGTGCTAAGGAGGAGTTCAGACTAGAACTTCCCCAGAATAATTCCTGGAGCAGATTTCTAAGAAAAACATCTAGTCTTGGTTTAAAATTTGTCACTGGTGGAAAATTCAACATGACCCTTGGTAAATTGTTCCAGTTGCACTCATAAATTTGTAAAAGTTATGCGTTATTTTCAATCTGAATTTATTCTAGCAGAGAAAGGTGAGTCCATTATCATCTATTTATTCCCTATAATATACTGTAATCAAGTTACCCCTTAACCTTCTCATTGTTAAAGTAGACTCAAAGATCTCAATCTCTTTATCATTATAAGACAGGTTTTCTAATCCTTGAATCATTCTCATAGCTCTTCTCTGAACCCTATCCAATTTATCAACATCCTTCTTGAATTGTGAGCACGGGCACTAGACACAGTATTCAGGATTAATTTCATGAGTGCCAAATTCAGAGATAAAATAGTCTCTCTACAGCAACTTGAGAGTCTCCTGTTTTTGTATCCATGACTCTGGGGCTGCCCTGCCATGTGGACTGCCCCAGCACTAGGGACTATATGGGTTTCAGGGTCTGTGGCTCTGGGGCAGCCCCACCATGTGTACTGCCTAAGAGATAGGGATCCTGTGGCTTCCAGGCTCCCCCTTCACAGACATGGGAATTATAGCTGGGAGTCAACTCCCTGCTCTGGAAGCCATGAGAACCCCGATTCAAGGAAATTCCAATTTTTTATGAGCTCTAGTCAACACCTAACTGGGTCCTCTCTCCAGCTGTTCACATACTCTCCAAATTGAGAATCCATACTCTAAATCCCCTAATCCCTGAGAAAAATCTACTGGGACTCCAGATACACCAGTTAGGAGAACCCGGTGGGCACAATGTCTCCAAAAAGATTATTTAAAAACCCCTCTTTTGGTCTATGCTTCCATACTATGTATTACATGAAAAACATGATGCAATCTGAATGGAAATTTTTTAAAAAAAATGCTCTGGGTGTACTTCATGCTCTACTTTCCAGTAAAAACTTGGTAAAGCAAGCAAGAGATTTTGCTGTGCTTTTGCAGATATTCTTAATAAAAATTATATGCAACACATCACTAAGGAGTAGTGGGAGTTCTGGAGAACAGCCGAATGAATTTTGTGTGTCCTTTGAGTTTTCTAATGAAAGCGAATGAGGAATTTGCAAGTTTCCACAAACTTCCCTTGAGCTTTTGCTACGTTTCTATAGACAGTGCAGTAGGAATTTAACAAAGTGCTGAGATTGATGCCAGGATTAAAGGTTATGAGCTATGAAGACAAGGCTGAAAGCTCAGATCCATAAAGCCCAAGCATGTAGATTGTTGAAATGGTATATTGAATGTCAACCTGAGGTTTTTTTTTTCAGCCTAACTGCACTAATTGGACAAGAGGGCATGGATGGAAATTAAAGGAGAAGCAATTCAGAACAAGCATCAGAAATCACTTTTTCATGCAGATAATCATTTAGGTAAGAACTGTTACCAGGAGTGGGGAAAGGTGGGGTCATTAAAAACCTATGAGATGACAACATGTGGAACATTGCTTATTCCTTAACTGAATTTATAGGGGCAGATACTGCTTTATAATAAGTCTTCTTTGCATTGTTTTGGCAGAAAAAAGCAGACTTAAAGTTCCCCTGACAGAGCAGCAGGGGATTTATCCCACATGGAGGAATCCCTGAGTGCTGTAAAGCTGGCAGTACACCACCACAGCCTAAGCAGGTATATGCTTGGAGTGTAGTGGGGCAGGAAGGGATGTAGTTGGAGCTTACTGTGCTCCAGCGATCCCTACCAATGTAATAGTCTCTAAGGGGTATTACCATCTGGTGTGATTTACTGTAAGCCTGAGGCTACTCTAACTTGAATTGGGAGTTAACCCTAGCAGCAGGAGTGTGCTAAACTGGCTTTAAAACAGCTTTGTCCCCTTCGCCTCAGCACCAAGCAGAGTATTTCTGTAATGATAAAATTCAGTTAAAATCCTCTGAAGTTGTTAGTCACATTGGATTTGATTCTGACGTCAGGTGGGAAATAGAGCTCCAAACCAGGGGAACTTCAAGGAATGAAGACCATGTGTTTCATGCAAATTAATAATAACAACAAAGAGAAGAAAAATAGATGTGTAGATGACACAAACAGTATATGCTCTGAAGAGAATGTTTTTTCAATAGTTTTCCATTAGATCTGAGAGAAATTCCAACCTGCTGGAAACATCTCCCAAACTAATAAAAATATCTACATGCATAGAAATTGCATGTGAGCAATTCAGTAAATGTGAGGTCTGGACACAGACCAGCCATCACAGCCCCTCACTTCATATGTGTATCTGTTCTATAACTATGGTATGTGGCAGCAGTGAAAGAGATAGGCTGCAAGATAAGCCTGTACACATCTGAGTCTTTCTGACTGCTTTCCTCAGTTGTTTTCTCTTTTAATGTAACTGTTGTTTTCTAGTATAATTAATTCATGCTGCCATATCTCAATTGTGCTGGATATGAACATGGAAACATTTGTGAAAGAAGCACACTAATTTTATGGAGAGTCAAAAAATTATCTAAGGGTGAAATGCAAAGCGAACATTTTATTTAGGTTACATAAAGACATAATTTAAAAAAAAATTTCGGAGGACTGAATTATTAACAGGCTGATGACACTGCAATAGGCTGAAAAACTAGCTGCAGTTTTTCCAGCCATCAAAAGATGAGTGTGTGGATATTAAGACAGGCTCTGTTCAAAACTGTTTGAGTATGATACTCCTCTCACTTAACACTGGTAAAATCTGTTGTATTAAATTAATGATAAGGAAATAAATTCACCCTCATTAGGGTTCAGATTCAACAACTCAACTGAAATAGAGCAGTTCACATTTCTCTTTGGGCCCAATATTTAAGACTTAATCCAATGAACAGTAATCTTATGGTCTCCAGTGGAGTAGTCCCAATGACTCTGTTACTTCCTCTTCCTGGAAGCCCATAGAGAGCAGAAGAGGGCCTTGGAGCCACCTCTATGGCTCTACACCTCACTCAGTGATTTCCTTAGGTACTTGGCATTCCCCCTGTGAGCCTTTAAGATATCGTTGAGGCTGCTTTGTGCTGCTACAGAGGCTCAAAGATCTGGCTCATATTTAACACTTAATCCTATACTTAGGTATCATCCTTGTTCTTCATGTGGTGACTGTATAACAATAGGCCAAATCCTGGTCCCATAGACCAAACTCTGGGCCCACTGAAGTCAAATATAAACATTACTCATTTACCAAATATTGGGAAGAAGATTCAAATATGAACTAAAATTGCTGGTGACAATGTTAGCCGCCCTTTTAAATATTCATGTATCCTCCTTTTCATAGTGGAAACTACAAGATCGTTAGAAGGTTAGAATCAATGCAATTCATTGGGAAGGTGCGAGACATTTGCATTACTGAATCCTTCTCTAATCAGTTTACATTTTGTGGGTACAAAACATATCCCTAAATTAAGCAGGAGAACATAAGAAAGGCCGTACCGGGTCAGACCAAAGGTCCATCTAGCCCAGTATCTGTCTACTGACAGTGGCCAATGCCAGGTGCCCCAGAGGGAGTAAACCTAACAGGCAATGATCAAGTGATCTCTCTCCTGCCATCCATCTCCATCCTCTGACGAACAGAGGCTAGGGACACCATTCTTACCCATCCTGGCTAATAGCCATTTATGGACTTAGCCACCATGAAATTATCCAGTCCCCTTTTAAACATTGTTATAGTCCTAGCCTTCACAACCTCCTCAGGTAAGGAGTTCCACAAGTTGACTGTACGCTGCGTGAAGAAGAACTTCCTTTTATTTGTTTTAAACCTGCTGCCTATTAATTTCATTTGGTGACCCCTAGTTCTTGTATTATGGGGATAAGTAAATAACTTTTCCTTATCCACTTTCTCAACATCACTCATGATTTTATATACCTCTATCATGTCCCCCTTTAGTCTTCTCTTTTCCAAGCTGAAGAGTCCTAGCCTCTTTAATCATTCCTCGTATGGGACCCTCTCTAAACCCCTAATCATTTTAGTTGCCCTTTTCTGAACCTTTTCTAGTGCTAGAATATCTTTTTTGAGGTGAGGAGACCACATCTGTACACAGTATTCGAGATGTGTAGGGGTAATGAGATGAGGAGGGGTAATAAAAACTTGTCTCCCTGTGGTGTAAGCACTATTACATTTTCAGTTTTAATTAGGGATTTTTTTTTAAAGAAGGCAATTAGCAAGCATATTTTGGGAGTCCTTTAGTGAATGCATTTTTTGAGGGGGAGGGATTAACAGATATAATTTGGGTTACAGTATATAATTTGCAGGAGATATTTTACATGAGATGATGATGGTCACAGATATGACTATGGTAGTACCTGTGAAACGATGTACTAATAATTTATTATATAAGTTTCCAGTGATTTGTATTTGGCTATTCCATTGAGGTAGTCAGAAGTTGCATTAACTAATTCCTAGGAGAGCAGGACTGGGCTTGTGGAATATGAATATGTCCAGAGAATTGACAATCACAGATAAAATACAATATCACCCTGGGAGTAGGTACCTGGTTTCCACCAGTAGGACCACTGTAATGGGAATCAGGCAGGGGGTGGGGAGTGAGAGAATCATATGGGAGAGTAGACAGGAAAAAATAAAATTGTTTGTTTGTTTTCCCCCACAGAAAAAAAAGGACATATAGCTGAAAGGTGTTCCTTATATGCAATTGCTGTCATCTTCCTGGCTAATGGGTCTGGTTGCTGGCTGATCCTATAGGCCAGCCATCTGACTAATAGCTGCAGGTCTGTCCAGTCAAAGCTACTATCTTTTAATCATGATTGGCTGGAATGACTGTTCGAAAGTTCTCCCCAGCGAGGAGCAAGGAAAGGCTCATTTTATTTAAGCATAATACTGTACAAAGTGACACGTTTTCAAATTTGGAAGCCTTTATTGGCATGACAAACTGTACAAGTGTTGCCAAAGTTAACAAACAGTATATCCATCAGAAGCTTAAATACACTACCTCCAGTAGTACTTGGGATTTTTATACTATTACTTAATTTGGCATTATTGTCCATATCTGATTCAGTGGCATGTTGCTACAAGAAGAAGGATTGCTAGGCAGAGATGGGCTCCACCTCACGAAGAGAGGGAAGAGCATCTTTGCAAGCAGGCTGGCTAACCTAGTGAGGAGGGCTTTAAACTAGGTTCACCGGGGGAAGGAGACCAAAGCCCCGAGGTACGTGGGGAAGTGGGATATCGGGAGAAAGCACAAGTAGGTGAGTGCAAGAGGGGAGGGCTCCTGCCCCATACTGGGACAGCAGGACGATCAGGGAGTTATATTACATGCCTATACACAAATGCATGAAGCCCGGGGAACAAGCAGGGAGAACTAGAAGTCCTGGCACAGTCAGGGAATTATGATGTAATTGGAATAACAGAGACGTGGTGGGATAACTCACATGATTGGAGTACTGTCATGGATGGATATAAACTGTTCAGGAAGGATAGGCAGGGCAGAAAAGATGGGGGAGTTGCGTTGTATGTAAGAGAGCAGTATGACTGCTCAGAGCTCCAGTATGAAACTGCAGAAAAACCTGAGAGTCTCTGGATTAAATTTAGAAGTATGAACAACAAGGGTAATGTCGTGGTGGGAGTCTGCTACAGACCACCAGACCAGGGGGATGAGGTGGACGAGGCTTTCTTCCAGCAACTAACAGAAGTTGCTAGATCACAGGCCCTGGTTCTCATGGGTGACTTTAATCACCCCGATATCTGCTGGGAGAGCAATACAGCAGTGCACAGACAATCCAGGAAGTTTCTGGAAAGTGTAGGGGACAATTTCCTGGTACAAGTGCTGGAGGAACCAACTAGGGGAAAAGCTCTTCTTGACCTGCTGCTCACAAACAGAGAAGAAATAGTAGAGGAAGCAATAGTGGATGGGAACCTGGGGAGGCAGTGACCATGAGATGGTCGAGTTCAGGATCCTGACACAAGGAAGAAAGGAGAGCAGTAGAACAGAGACCCTGGACTTCAGAAAAGCAGACTTCAACTCCCTCAGGGAACTGATGGGCAAGGTCCCCTGGGAGAATAACATGACGGGGAAAGGAGTCGAGGAAAGCTGGCTGTATTTTAAAGAATCCTTATTGAGGTTGCAGGAACAAACCATCCCGATGTGTAGGAAGAAAAGTAAATATGGCAGGCGACCAGCTTGGCTTAACAGTGAAATCCTTGCTCGTCTTAAACACAAAAAAACAGCTTACAAGAAGTGGAAGATTGGACAAATAACCAGGAAGGAGTATAAAAGTATTGTTCAGGCATGCAGGAGTGAAATTAGGAAGGCCAAATCACACTTGGAGTTGCAGCTAGCCGGAGATGTTAGGAGTAACAAGAAGGGTTTTTTCAGGTATGTTAGCAACAAGAAGAAAGTCAAGGAAAGTGTGGGCCCCTTGCTGAATGAGGGAGGGAACCTAGTGACAGAGGATGTGGAGAAAGCTAGTGTACTCAATGCTTTTTTTGCCTCTGTCTTCACAGACAAGGTCAGCTCCCAGACAGCTGCACTCTGCAGCACCGTATGGGGAGGAGGTGACCAGCTCTCTGTGGAGAAAGTAGTAGTTCGGGACTATTTAGAAAAGCTGGACGAGCACAAGTCCATGGGGCCGGATGCACTGCATCCGAGGGTGCTAAAGGAGTTGGCCGATGAGATTGAAGAGCCATTGGCCATTATCTTTGAAAAATCATGGCGATCGAGGGAGGTCCCGGATGACTGGAAAAAAGCTAATGTAGTGCCCATCTTTAAAATAGGGAAGAAAGAAGATCCAGGGAACTACAGGCCAGTCAGTCTCACCTCAGTCCCTGGAAAATCATGGAACAGGTCCTCAAGGAATCAATTCTGAACCACTTAAAGGAGGGGAAAGTGATCAGGAACAGTCAGCATGGATTCACCAAGGGCAAATCATGCCTGACTAACCTAATTGCCTTCTATGATGAGATAACCGGCTCTGTGGATGAGGGGAAGGCAGTGGATGTGCTATTTCTGGACTTTAGCAAAGCTTTTGATACAGTCTCCCACAGTATTCTTGCCAGCAAGTTAAAGAAGTATGGGCTAGATGAATGGACGGTAAGGTGGATAGAAAACTGGCTAGATGGTTGGGCTCAACGGGTAGTGATCAATGGTTCCATGTCTACTTGGCAGCCGGTATCAAGTGGAGTGCCCCAAGGGTTGGTGCTGGGGCCGGTTTTGTTCAATATCTTCATTAACGATCTGGAGGATGGTGTGGACTGCACCCTTAGCAAGTTTGCAGATGACACTAAACTGGGAGGAGTGGTTGATACGCTGGAGAGTAGGGATAGGATACAGAGGGACCTAGACAAATTAGAGGATTGGGCCAAAAGAAATATGATGAGGTTGAACAAGGACAAGTGCAGAGTCCTGCACTTAGGACGGAAGAATCCCATGCACTGCTACAGACTAGGGACCGAATGGCTGGGCAGCAGTTCTGCAGAAAAGGACCTAGGGGTTACGGTGGACGAAAAGCTGAATATGAGTCAACAGTGTGCCCTTGTTGCCAAGAAGGCTAATGCCATTTTGGGTTGCATAACTAGGGGCATTTCCAGCAGATGGAGGGATGTGATCATTCCCCTCTATTCAGCACTGGTGAGGCCTCATTTGGAGTACTGTGTCCAGTTTTGGGCCCCACACTACAAGAAGGATGTGGATAAATTGGAGAGAGTCCAGCGGAGGGCAACAAAAATGATTAGGGGGCTTGAGCACATGACTTATGAGGAGAGGCTGAGGGAACTGGGATTGTTTAGCCTGCAGAAGAGAAGAATGAGGGGGGATTTGATAGGTGCTTTCAACTACCTGAAAGGGGGTTCCAAAGAGGATGGATCTAGACTGTTCTCAGTGGTAGAAGATGACAGAACAAGGAGTAATGGTCTCAAGTTGCAGAGGGGGAGGTTTAGGTTGGAAATTAGGAAAAACTTTTTCACTAGTAGGGTGGTGAAGAACTGGAATGGGTTACCTAGGGAGGTGGTGGAATCTCCTTCCTTAGAGGTTTTTAAGGTCAGGCTTGACAAAGCCCTGGCTGGGATGATTTAGTTGGGTTTGGTCCTGCTTTGAGCAGGGGGTTGGACTAGATGACCTCCTGAGGTCCCTTCCAACCCTGAGATTCTATGATTCTATGTCATTATGCTATTTCTGCTGCCGCTTGCCTCCCTCCCAGAGTTTCTCTCTGTTTCCCATAAGAAAGCATTTTCCAATAATTTTCCTAATCCGATACTAAAACAGAAAATCTCTCACATGAACGGTGACCTTAACAAGAAATAATGCAATGTGCTGGCCACATTTTATAATGAATATTGTTAGTTTTTAGTCTCATTTTTCTATCTTTTCATAGATTTTTTTCCTGCATTTAACTTGGATTTTCTTCAAGATCATTTGCACACTTTCTTTTATTTCTTTTCTCTCATCTGTCCACTTATGATTCCTATTGCTGTATCTGACCACCCCAGACACGTTAGGATTTATTCTCACAACAGCCTGTGTGATAGGGCAGTATTATCCACATTTTACAGTAGGTAAACTGATTAAATTACTTGCCTCAGCTGTAACCCTGCTGTCTTCTCCACCCTTTGGACCACCTCAAACAACCTGGGTACTTATGCAATTGTGAGCACTGCTGTATTATTTATGGAGTCCCCTCCACCAGTTCATCAGTACAGCCTTATGCAGCAACATGCAATTGGTCCTTAGCCCACTCTCCTCAGAGGAAGAGGGAAAGATCTCCTCATCTTGAGATCCTATCTCCCTGTCAGCCTTTCCCCTTACACTTCCTTCTTGTCCTTTAACTATTCCCAGCAGATGAGTTGATTGCTTTCATTAGCTCATCAATCTCCTGCCTAATTAAGCCACTGAGCACCCATCTCCCAGTTGAGTTCACTGCAGGGGGCAATAGCTAGTTCCTTTAATGACCAGAGTGCTGGGTCAGCTCTAGGCTCATAGTACTCTGTCACACAAGGTCACACAGTAAGTTTGTGGCAGAGCTGAGAATTTAATTCTAGTACCTGAATCAGAACACCATCCTTCTTATCTCTGAGTGGAAATACATGGTCCTTTCCCTAGACTTTTAGGGGATGATTCATCACTATTTTACTCCAGTTTTCCCCTAGTAGCCCCACTGGAATAAAAAGTTACAGCAGCATAAATTTGGCATGACACAGCGGTGAGTCAGAAATTTTGTTTGTACTTACATTTATAATTAGCACTTTTTTCCACCCTCCACGTACAACACCTGCAGCTCTCTTCTGCTTCTCAGTTCCTTTGGTAATCAGTCCCACGTGTATCTTCATAAGTCTAAGTGCTTTTTACAATGCATAGTTCTTTTTGAAACATGACAAATACTGTATATATCACAGAGGAGAGAAGAGCCAAATTAATGCTCACCTGAGATTCATTTTCACCATTGGTCCCATGTTTTATGGATTTCAGTTTAAAGCAAAATGGATTTGTTAGTCACAAATTTTAAACAAGGTGTCCTGTTAGTCAGCACAGCATGAGTCATGTCTGTGCCCATGTTATTAACAAGCTTTTTACCATTCCATTTTTGAGCACAGTTTTACTCTGCTCCATTTAATATGATATCGGTCTGTTTAATCTCTATTTCATTACACAGTTGAACAGACATTTAAACTGGCATAAATACCTATATGGTTGGAAACATAGTGGAGTAAGATAAAGTCGGGTCTTATTATCCACTTACGTTTTAACTGCTCCCCAGTTTCAAGAGAATATTAGAACTCTTTGTGATGAAAGTACATTTGATGCTTCTCTTTTCCTCTTGCATGTTTTGCTGATCTGTAATCCAATAATAGTTTATCCCTAGACAGTCTCAGCCTTAGCAGAATGCAGAAAGAAAGGTTACTGACTACTAACTGTGGTTCCTAAAGAATGTTGTCTTTGTATATTCACAGGTCCAGAATGTACCTCTCCAGGGACTCTGAACATTAGGAATCTTCTAGGCAGGAATTTCCACTGGGACTGCAAAAGCACTACCTCATGTAACTGACTTTTTCTGAGCCCAGGCTTTAAGAGGCCATGCATTCCCCGGCTGCCTTTGTGTGTTCTACTGTGCCTTAAACTCCTTTAGAACTCTTAAAACACTATTAAGTATTGTGGCTTCCAAAATCAGGCCTGCGCAACAGTGACTTGGCTGTATTCTGATTACCCTCTCTCTCTTAAAAACAACCGTACTTGTAGCTGAATAACTGACTTTAAGGAGAAAATTATCACATAAAACTACTGAAGATGAAAATTTGGTTGGTTGGGTGACTTTCTGTGACTGAACAAAGACTGGCTAAAAAGCTTAGTAAACTGGGACAATAACACTGCAACACCTCTGAATACAGTGTGTTTACTGTACTGATAAATGTTCATGCCTGTGAAGCCAAGATTTGTTTGACTTTCTTTCCTTTTCTTTACTTGCTTAAACCTAAATATTTAGTGTTCTGGGGTCTGCACAGATAAATAGGGCCCAGTGCCAAGTTTGGCAATGCACCAGTGAGGATATGAACTATTACAAAGCCAAAGAGAGCTATGTATATAAAATTATGTCGGTATCAGTTGTAATAATCAGTGGGCTTTTTGTTTCACTTCACTGCTTGATCCAGCATCTGCTACATTTCCATAATAAAAAATGAGTGATTTTGAAGAATGTATTTTATTATCTATTCAGTGTTATATTTGAAAATCAATAGTGTTGCACACGACTGCATTCCATCATTACAAGTGAGTTCTCCCTACAGATTCTTCTTAAATTGCAAACATTAGCAGCAATTTTTGATGTTTACTCCTCTCCATAAAGCCTACATTTGCACATACCCCTTAGAATGTTCAGCACCTCCTTCCAATTCCGCTTAACACACATCTTTATGGAGTACTGGATCCATACATGTGGAAGGCAGTAGGCTGGGAGATGGGATAGGAGAACAACATCATTACTCCCCAACCCACTGAAGAGGTACAGTGCCTGGGCCCTGTTGCAAGAATGTGAAGTAGTGTGAACACAAAGCAATTGAAAATATGCTACACATACATCTAAAGGTCACTGGGGGTGGCCCACCAGCCTCCTCCTCCTCCTCCTCTCTCACCCCCGCCAAATAGTTTCACCACTGCTCAAGACTTCTTTAGCTGAGGTAATGCTGACAATTGTTTCAACCTCCACAATGTGGAACCCTTCTTTATGGGGGATCTGGGTCCTGCTCCCTCCAGGAGAAATGCTAACAGGTGGATGGAGGAGGCAAGAGGAAATACATATTCACAGGTCCTCAGAGAATGGCTCTAGCTTTTGCGTATTCCCCAAGGCCCACAAGGATCTCACCATATCCGTTGCTTGTGGGAGCTAAACTCCTGATTCTTCCCAGGAGTAAACCCTGCCCCAACTGGAAACTGTGTAGGAAATATTGCCATTTCTTGTGCATAATTTTGCCCCTCTCCATGAGACGGGGTGGTATTGCTCAATATGGAAATATTAGATATTGATACAATAAACTAAACCCCAAATGTTGTGAAATTAACATGTAAGTGTTGTATAACAAAAATTCAATTTATGCTTCCTCCCTGATCTAGCTCAATTTTAGCACAATATTAATTCTTTCATGTGACTATTACCCATACTTGTTAAAAACTTTCCCAACTACATGGCATAAAATTGTGTAATTTTCTATTCTTGTTACAATCCATGTCATGGAAATAAAATATCAGAACATTAGTGTGTTTGAGTTTCAGTGAATTATTGTCACTTATAATGCACAAATTTGACCTTTTCAGTATTCTGCATTTTGAGTGACTATGCATGCCACTTCTTTGTTTACAGCCCCAGTAATATGTACAGTGGAGTACTGGATGTCAGCAATTCAAGTAGAAAACAGCAAAATATCAAAGTAATGCAGTCTCTGTGGTGCCACATTTCACACAATACCTTGCTGCATATGATTATTCAAATCCTCAAGAACCTAAGTTTCAGGAAGAAAAGAAAAGTACCAGAGATGATTCATGTAAAACTTTGATTACGATAATGGAACAACCTTAGTTTTGTTGGTGTCCTAAGTGAAAATATTTTTCACCACCCCATTCCAGCACAAAGTTCAAAGGAAAGAAAAAGTTGAGACTATAATTATAAATAAAATGGTTGTGGAGGGGAGGACTGGTAGCAACACCTATTATTAAGGTTGCCCTGCATTCCTTATAGCTTTGGACTAAAATTTTACAGGCTAAGTGTCTGCTTGAGGCTGAAGTTTTTGGAACATTTCAGCAAAAATTGTCCAATTGTTTCTGAGAACAAGGCTAGGAAAAATCTGTTGTTTTGCCCAGGTTAAAAAAATTCTGGCACCTTTTTCTTTGAACAGCTCTAACACCACCACTCCGTGGTAGCAGGGACTTGAAATTTAGAAGGCTTGTGGCTTTTACATCAGGGGTGTGCTTTGTCCTGTTCCTGTGAAAACCCACCCACATTTGGCCAAGTTATAAGCAATTCAAAAAGTTTGCATATGCCCAGCAGAAACTTGATAGAGCGTTGCAGCTAAACACTCCAAAGATTCCATCCTCACTGAGTGTGTTGCCTCCTCTCACAGCTCCTACATGTGACAAGACTGTGCATTCACCATCCCCAAAGAGCAGCTGAGCATTCTACAGCCCAGGGCCACAAGGGTTAAATTGGACTTTCTCTATAATTGCTGCTTTGCACTAGGGTGAGGCCAGACACTAGAATTGAGATGAGGGAGCCTGTCTCTCCTGTGCTCTCAATAACATGGAGGAGGAAGCCACCAGATTGGAATATAGAGGGTACAAAAGCTGGAGCAGGAGGCAGGGAAAGGACAAGGGATTAGGAATCTGGAGAAAATGGGAATGGGACATGAGGGGAGATAAACTGTGATTGGAACTGGCGGGGCAAGGAGACTGGTACTGCGGGTTCGGGGAGAGGGGATGCTGGGACTGGTTAAACAAGGAGACTTGGACAAGAAGCAGATAAGGAAAATGGACAGGAGGACTGGGAGTCAGTTAGCTTTGTGTGGGAGGAGAACACTGAGACTGGACAAGGAGCTGAGGGATGTTGGAAGACTGGGACTGGCTGGGTAAAGAGATTGGGACTAAGAATGAGTACATGGGGAATCGAGGTGGGGGGAAGATAGCTAGATCTCACAAGGAGCTGAGAGGATTCAGAGAGAAAACTGGGACTGAGCCAGGGAGGGGTGAGACTGGGTCAATAAGCCAGAGAGGGCATGTGTGGGTGGACGAGAAGCATGGAAGACTAGAACTGGAATCCAGGGGTGGTGTGCGGAGGGGTGATACAGAGGAGATGGACAGCAGAGAAATAGATTCAGAAATCTTAGGTTCCATTCCAGACTTTGGAGGGGAGCATTCACTAATGGGCAAAGACTCTTGACCCCTTCTGTCCTGGGCCTTCTAGTCTGTCTCTGACTCAGTCCTGTTTCTTCTCCACCCCTAATTCCTTTTATCAATCGGGCTCATTCTTTTCACTTAGCCCATCCCAGTCTCCACTCCTCAGGTTTCTCATCCCTGTCATAGTCTCCTTGCCTAGCAAGTCTTAGCCTCTCTCATCTACTCCCCACCCCAATCTCCTTGCTCATTCATTCACAGTTCCATCCCTGATGCTCACCTCCTGGCCAACCAGTCCCAGTTTCCTCCCCTACTGGATCCTCATTTAGTCACTGTCTCGCCTGCACCCTGGCCTCCAGTTGTCACCTTCCACCCCACCCATATTCCCTTTCCTTGGGCTCCTTCTTGTTTAATATTAGTGGCTTCTTATCCCAGTCCCAGTTAACCGCCCCCCCCGCCACATACACCCTGGTTCTTCATCAGATCTTTCTCCCCCATCCCATTGGTTCTCAGTCTGCTTGCCCAGCTAGTCCCAGTCTCCTTCACTGCTCCTCATACAATCTATGTCTCTCCTCACCCCACTGACTCCCAACCCCACACCCCTTTTCCCTCCCAGTCTTCTTGCCCAGGCAGACCCAGTCTCCTCCTCAGATACTAGCCCAGTTTCCTCTTGTCCCCCACTGAATCCAATTTCAGTTCCCATTCAGCTCCCTGTCCCAATCTACTCCCTCACCCCCCACAGCTCTGGCTCTAGTATCCTCTGCATTCAAATAATGCAACTTCCTCCTCCATGCTGTCTGGGTCCAGAAAGTGAGTCACCAAGAGCACAGAAGAAACAGGCTCACTGCTCACACCTCAGGTGCCTGAACCTGCCATAGCTTGCAGCAGCCCAGAGCCAGGGAAAGTCCTGCTCATATCTTGGCTGAGGCATGTCCATTGTGTACAGAATCTTCAGGGAATTTAGCTGCTAACGTCATATACGTCTCTACTGACCATGTGTGAACTGTGATTTTTCAAAGACTTACAACTTGGCCAGATTTGGGCAGATTGGAGCATGGATGGCCAAAGATACATCCCTACCACAAAAGCCACTGCCCGATGGCCACCAAATTTTAATTCACAGATCCTAAATGTTGGCTGCTAGATGCCGTTTTTTTTAAAGTCACCAGAATTTTGGAACATAGGCAAAATAATGTATTTTTCCCTAGCTTGGTTCTCAGAAAGAGCTGAACCATTTTGGTTTATGTTCTTACAGACAAAATTTTCCAAAACAATATAGCCTGAGACAGACACCCAGCATGTGAAATTTCAGTCCAACCATTTAAAGTTTGGCAAAGTTTTAACCAAATGGATTTTACAATGTTAAATACCAGGCTAGGCAACCTTAATAATAGGAGCTTCTACAAGCTCTTCCTATAATTAGGTGTTCCTCACACATTCTATATATTCTCTTCCTTTCTCTTTTCTGAGTTTTCTCTCTACCCCCTCCTGCCTCCTCTCTCTCTCTCTCTCTCTCTCTCTCTCTCTCACACACACACACACACACACTCCCCACTTCTCTCTCCTCTGCTCCTGACTGAAAGAATCTTTGGAGGTACATAAGAACAACCATACTGGGTCAGACCAAAGGTCCATCTAGCCCAGCATACTGTCTTCAGACAGTGGCCAACGCCAGGTGCCCCAGAGGGAATGAACAGGTAATCATCATGTGATCCATTCCCTGTCACTCATTCCCAGCTTCTGGCATCCCTAGCCATCCCTGCCCTTCTTGGCTAATAGCCATTGATGGACCTGTCCTCCATTAGGAGGAGGTAAGAGGTAGGAATCACTTTGCTGTCATAATGCACAGTTCAGTCAGCAGGTGCATAGCAGTTCTACTTCCTGCTGCTATAAGGGGCTGTGTAGTGCAGCTGTTTTCCTAGCTGCCACGGGTGACACGTCTGTATGCTCAAAGTTGTTGAAAGCACATAGGCACCCAGGTAACAAAGGGACAATAGGGTGATCAGAAGCTGTGGGAGAAGTGTTGGTTCAGGAGGATCTTAATGTGCCACCAAACTGGCACTAGGGTTTTTGGAGTCCCCAGAAGCACAGGGCTGCATTGCCACCTCTGACATGATGCAAACTTAGTACTATCAGACATGACGCTCCCCATTGCCAAGAAAATCCAACTCTGAGTGCCACAGATAACCTTTCTTCTCTTCAAACTCTTAGTACTGTAATTGCAATCTTGTATTTCTTTATAGATGTCAGAACTGGGTTTTTCGACATTGTGTAATAGTTAGTGTTAGGCTTAGACAGCTGCATTCATGTAATCCAAGCTGACAGCTATGGCATGAAAAATCCAGTAGATGTTAAACAATACTTTTCTGATTTATTGTAACATGCACATCTCTTAAGGTTGTGGCCTGACTCTTTCTGTTACCTCAATTTAAAACACCTTAATCACATAAGGTCATGTCCCAGTTAAGCAGTGAATACCAGGGCTGGGTTATAGACCTGGATCTTTTCCAGAGCATGTCAATTCGACTTCACCTGTAAGGATGTTGGGCAGAGCATCTAAGTCCAATTATCTACCTGCCCCACTTCAAATAATGTCAGGGTTGGACCTTCCATGACTTACTTCTACTTAACGGCTAGAACGGCAAGCACGAGTCCTCCCTCAGCCTCTTGCACACCCGCACAAAGGCCACAAACAATAGCAATCTCTGCACTCACTGTGCTCTGGAAAGTAGAACTCTGTAAAGGATGCAAATAGGAAGCGAGGCCTGAGGGAGGGAGCAGATTATTCATCTCTCCATGTACAAGGGAGAAGCACTGAGGAAAGACCAGGTCTCCCAGAGACACAATTTTCTCCTGCATTCTTCCTGGTACTACATTCTGCTTAAAAGCCACAATCTAGCCCTGAAAATAAGTAGAACCCTGCATGTGTGTACTCACCATGTGCTATACAATAGAGGTGGTTGAAACATCTTCACCTAAACTTTTTTTCTTAGAAATTTCAATTTTTGTCAAAACCAAAATGTGTTTCCCCCACACATCAGTTCTGACAAAAAATTCCTCTGGAAGATTTCTCAGGTCCAGAATGGGTGGTTGTGGGAGAGGAGGCTGGATGGAAGAGAGACAGAGCACGAGTGGGGATTTGAATGTAGTCTACTGCATCTAAAATGAGTGTCCTAACCACCAGGTTATTAATCATTCAGGGGTACTCGTGGTTTTTTTGTGAATGATTTTGAAAGTTCTTGTTTTAACTCCACGTCAGACCAAAACCAGATTCTGAAAACCTGAAATTGTTCCTGTTTTCCAGCCAGCCCTACATTATGCTCATCCTAAATACTCTAACATTTGAGCTTTGTTGGCATGAGCACTGAATAATTCAACACATTTCCCATTATGCCATACACAAACCACCACCTCACAGAGAAAAAATGCAAAGTCACCTCCATCTCTGAACCAAAACCATGTGGGAAAAGGAGCTAGTTGTTCTCCTCGGTACCAAAAGCCTCATCTGCCTCTTGTCAAGAATAAGAAAAGCTCTCCCATGCCTTTGTGAGTGCCAAAAGCCTCCATTGTTTCCTACCTAGCTGCCAAAACCTACATTATTATAAATACTATTATTATTCATTTATTATTTGTACTGTGGTACCACCTATAGGCCCATACACGGACACCTATTCTAGTAGGTACTGTAGAATTACAACTCTCCCCCACACAACTTCTATAAGGCAGTTATGCTTTTTAAGTACAAAACTCCGAAGGCCATTAAAAATAAAAAGTATGAGGCTATGTAATAGAAATTGAATGGAATATAAAAATAAATATCAAGGTACGTCCTCTGCTGGGGAGGGGCCAGGCAAGGTGAAAGGCTTGGAGGGTGGTGGTAGTGGGGGAGAGGGAGAGGGAGAGGGAAAGGGAAGAAACATGTAATATTATTTAGGTCTAATGTGCCTAAAAGTCTACAGGGGCATAAAGCTGTAGATTCTGCAATTTTCCAATCTTTTGAGGGTAACTTCTAAGGATAGATGAATATGCTGTAATCTGCATTTGACTGTGATTTTATTTTTAAAGAGATTCTGATTTACTTACATTCAGTTAGATGTTTAAGGCCGTAGGTAATAGTATGAGTAAATCTCAGAGAGTTTACTGGTTCTGGGCAGATAAGCACTGAGAGCTTGATTTTTCTGAAGTTCACATACATCATTGCACACCTAATTTACATACATATTTATGGTGATTTGGGGAACAAATAAGATATTCATGTGCCCAAGCATCCTATTAGATACCTAACCTGTGTGCTCCAGTGCACTGTGTGTGTGAGAGTGAGAGAGAGAGACAGCTGTTCACACAAACAGGCCACCCAAATACACACACACATTGTCTACATATTAGGCACTGCTAAGATTTTGAAAATCAATCCCCCCGGAGGTTCTGACCCTTATTTAGATTACTTAAAACCCAAACTTGCATGTCTGTGAAGCTGTGTTGTAATTCTTGTTAAGGGAGACTTTCTCGTAATATTTCCATCAGCACACACTTCTGGTTTCAGCATTTCTATTTCTGGACCCATCTGGGGCCAGGAAGCACAGAGAGATGAAAACATGAAAAATTGAAAAAATCATTTTAAAAAAAACCTCTCAACTTCCAAATGGCTCAGGTCCTGCTAAAGTTTAGGCAAACGTTTGGGTCATGTTTTTACTCACCCCTAGCATTAAAATAGGAAAAGTAAGCTCATACTCTTGAAGAGAAACGCTATGTAAATCCTTTCTCTGGGCATAAATACCATCAGCTATCCTCAAGGCCCACCAATACGGAGAAAAGAGAACAAGGGGAAAAAGAAAGCAAGAGTTATTGACCTGTGATAGGTCTCCCAGATCACTGAATATTTCCTTTCTTTGAGGCTTTAAACTCTTGAGTGCTAGCACCGTTTATTATTTCTGTTTAATATAGCAGTGAGATTATCAAGCTTAACAAATACACAAATAGTATATAATTGATAATGTTGCCAGCTGGGTAAACGTGCCACCGGCTATACGACTTACGGAAATGCAGAATCTATTCCTATCAATCAAAAATCTAAAAGAGGAAATTATACATTCTCTCCCTAGAAGGAAAGAATCAATTTGCAGGAAAGCATTCATTATAATTATCAGACTGGCCTTATCAGTGTTTGCCAGGCTTCTGAAATGTGTTGCCATAAATCTGGCTCAGCTAAACCTCCACCCTATGCAGGCAGTTACCGACCAGATCCGAGGCCACATCCATGCTGCTGGCTGTGTCTCAACCCAATGGCCCCCTCCCTCAGAGAGTCCCCTGAGGAGTCAAATTAGCATTGTATTTTGCTAATGCTGTTGCAGGCATCGCAAGGCAGTTTGGGAAGGGTTAAAGGTGTGAGTGTGGAGTGAAAGGTTCCTTTGCAGGTTACGAGAGGCCGTAGAGGGAGGAAGGGAGAAGGGAATGGGATAACTCGACGCTCCAGCTAGGTATGAAGATAAGACACTGACTCCAGCCCAAGGCCATGGCACACGACCAACTCTCGGCTGCCTGCTAAGAAAGACAGGGGCCTGGATTCCAACCTTGACCAGCCCTGAGAAAGGAGGATTCAGCTGAACAGAACTGCAGTGGCTGCAAAAACTAGTGAGACAGTGAAGGCCAGTGAGGGGGAAAACAACCATTTCACATCCCTGAAGTCAGTGCATTTTGGGAAAGCTGAGGAAGCCACAGAAAGCCAGTTTGAACTGGTACTAAGAGCATGGGGGACACAGGCCCCTGAATGAGACACCCCCAAAAGACCCCAGGACTTAAAACTCTCCTGAGAGCTGAAGCAAATTGGAAATCAACAGCAGACCCTGGATGGCCTGTGCACAGGACAGAACTCTCATCCACCCTTCCCCCTCTTCTTCTTATGTTACACCCAGGCTTGACCAGCCTCGGGTCATGCGTGTGTGAGTATGAAAGTGGATTAGGGCTGGGGCACTAACACTTTCTGTCTTCCTCCAAGTGACATGAGAACGGTCCCAGCACTCACCACTGTTATTTTATTAATAAAGCTTTACAATTTAGTCACTTGGTGTGCTCTTTCATCTCCATCCCTAATGATCCTGCAACTTCAGCCTGATCACCTGATACCTCAGGCAGACTGGTAACTTAAATCTGTCACAGTTGCCTCCCATGCCCCAAAGGTGAGTGCAGGATTGTAGGATAGCATTCAGAGAGATTCAAAAAGACCAAGAGGGAGAACAAATAACTGATAATGAATGTGGGAGAGATTGAATAAGGGTAGTGGAGAAAGATGGTGAAGGGAAGACAAGTCTGAGAGCTAGGGTGGAAAAAAAAGGCAAATCGGAAGAATTACGTAAAAGGGATAAGAGCGAGGAGAAAAGGAGGAAAAGAAAAAAAAGGGATGCTAAAAGCATAAAAAATGATTGAGGAACAGGCACCATTCGTCTTTCCCTGCCATTCCCCCACACCCAGCTGCCAAACCCTCCTGGGCATACCTCCCTGACCTCCAGTACACCCTATAAACCTCCCTTCTCTGGCCCAAGGGCCTTGGCTTTTCTAATCTGGAAAACCTAGGTACCTTATAAACTTTTTTAAACAAACACAGCCAAGCTATAAATTATTGTAAACATTAGACAGCTCAATGTTTCAAAAGGACCTTCCTATGTATTTCTTTCTTTATTGCATTCCTATTCAGGCTGTCAGATGTAAGGCTTTTTGACAGTTCATGTTCTACTGATAGCAAAAAAAAAATCTTGAGAGTCCCTCTTGAGTCACAGAAGTGCAGAAGTAGCTTTTGATCATTTTATGTTTCAAAAGATATGTACAGCAGAAGCCCCACCAAGGTTCAGCCTAAGGTGGCTGTGAGAGGACTATGAATATAGCCTGTGATCTTTAGAAAAATTCAGTAAGACGCTTCCAACCCTCATGATCAGCTTGCATTGTTTTATACTCAACTTCATATTTTCAGGGCTAACCTTTGCGAGGAACAGGGCTAATAACTTGAAAGAAACCAAATATTCTCCTTTCTGTTTGCAGGTACTCCAAACTATGTAGGTCTGGAACTATGAGCTTTGCAGGCCTGCACAATCTGACTCTGAGATCCACCCCCCTTCCCCTGTTTCTTTATGTGCTTTTCACAAGTGTCCATTTACCTGTGTCTCTATTTGTTCTATTTGGCCAACTACATATACTGGACTAAAAAGGGTAAACATAAGAATATTGAATCCAAGCCACCTACTCTCTAACAAAATTAAGATGTTTTGATGCAATGTAATCCAAAACACTACCCATCCTGCTTTGCATTTTGCAAACCCAAACTTCTATTAGTGGGGTTTAATAAAACCTTCATGTGATCTCCTCATTCTATCTCTGTTATATACCAATATCTTGCATGTGGTGTATGCAGCTTTTTGTTATCTGCGTGCTACTTCTTTAAATACCCAGGAACTCTGAGCTAATATACAAGTAATTCTAGATTGAATGCACATGTTTTGGTCTGTATAGATTGAGACAACTTTGCAGAATGGCTACCAACACTGTGCATTCTTGTTGGGAGGAGGGAGAGTAGATGTTTATGTAAGAGAGATAAGCTGTGTTCCCTTTAAAATCCTAGCATTATGCTATATGCCTTTTCTAGCACTATCAAGTTGATCCATGTAAAATTAAAGAAATATTGATTGCCAGTCAAAAAGCTATTAAAACCAGTCTTTTACTTCTAATGAGTTATGTAGATGAATTGAATAGCAGCATTCAACAGTTCTGAACAAGTGGGGAGATGATTTGTGAATTTCCACTTACTTCAGCAATATTCTTTTATTTTTCAGACTAGGAGTTAACTGCTTGGAACTGAGGTAAATGCAGACCTGTGCCAAGTCCTACAGCAGAGGTCGGCAACTTCTGGCACACGACTCGCCAGGGTAAGCACCCTGATGGGACAGGACAGTTTGTTTACCTGCCACGTTGGCAGGTTTGGCCGCGGTTTGCCGCTCCAGGCCAATGGGGGCTGCGGGAAGCGGTTTGGGCCGAGGGATGTGCTGGCCATGGCTTCCCGCCACCTCCATTGGCCTGCAGCGGTGAACCACAGCCAGTGGGAGCCACGATTGCCCGAATGTGCTGACCAGCAGGTAAACAAACTGGCCTGGCCTGCCAGGGTGCTTACCCTGGCGAGCCGTGTGCCAGAGGTTGCCGATTCCTGTCCTACAGGTTTGTCATCTGACACACATTCCATACATGTGGATTGTGTTACTCCATTCCTCTTCATCCAATTTATTGCTTCTGAGACCTATTTCATATGAAGCTTTTTTTTTTCAATCCCTTGCTTCCTGAAGCGTGCTTTAACAATTCCATCCTTGTGCAACTCTTGTGGGTAGGGGAAAGGTTAGGCCTCTTGTCTTCAATCGCAGCACATATCTTAACAGTTTCTAAGCACACTCTTGTTTAGATTCAATCTCAGAAACTCAGGGTCTAAATATGGTCACTCATTCAAATATCTCAAAAATGAATTCTGTAAAATATTTTCCACAAATATTTATTCTATTTACTAATAAAAAATAGAATGGATTTGTTTCAACTGCACTTGCTTACTGCAGATATTTTAGCAAATAAGTTTCCTAGCAAGAATAGTCACCAAAATAATTCAAGTTCAAAGAAATTCTGCAGAACATTCAGGATTTTTTTTTTAAGTCATACAATAATTGCAAAGATTTGCACCAGAAACATAGTTCTATCCATAAGATGCAACAGGGAACAGAAATATTCTACACAACTTGTGTCCAATCAAAACAACTCAAAAGTATAATTCCAAATATCAATAACTCACTAAGAATGAGCTACAGAACAAGAATTGTTTGCAAAAATTATTCAGTTCATAATTTTAAATAATCTATATATCTGAGAATATTGTGGACTGCTTGCAGATAACTCATGAACAAAAATGTTGAAAATAAATAAGTTAATTATGAAATATTAATCATTCATCTCTATCACATAGTACAATATTCCTTCTGGTTTTCTTAGGTATTTGTAATTAGGAACTTTGAATAATAAAGCAATGTGATACCATGCAGTATGTGCCATTTTAAACAGGTGCATCTTGATTTTTTAATATGAAATAGAATGTGCAAGTTCTATGTGGGTATCAAATTCAACAAGAAGAGTGTGATTCCATATCAAGTAACAACAAGTAGTAAGTTAATACCATGTAGTATGTGTCGATTTAAAAAGATCTCTCTTGACTCTAGAGACAACAGAATGCATGAGGACTAACCAGGCCTCAAAATGAATAACTACAATTTCATTCAATCTTACTTCCTGTATCCCCCTCTGAGTGCTTATTAATCTACTGATTTATAATCTATGTATTAATCCTCTCATATCACACAACAAATTAATCAGGGAGATTAATTATTTAGTTCAACCACATATATCTGGAAAAGGTAGAATGATTTCCCCTTCTAATTATAATATTTAATTTTGTTCTGTTTATTCTTCAGCTACCGTATTATACATTGGTAGTGTTCTACTTAAATTTAATTTTATCTTTCTTTAAGGTAAAGAGGTTACAGGCAAAAGTGATCATTTATCTTTCACGGAAACAGCTGACAACACTACTTTGCAGTTCAGAACTTTTTCATAATTACATCTTGGCCTTGAGGGAAAATTGTATACCTCATCAAATCCCCTGGTTTCGCATCTGAGTAACTTTAACAGCCCTACATACCACTTGCTGCTACTGTAATTCAACTCTGATATAGAAAAATAATCTTTGCCTTATGAGTTCTGTCAAAGTTCTGTTCAAGTTGAAGCATTTTATATTTTTAGGTTCTTGTAAATCAATCCCATAGATTCGTTACATTTCAGCAGGATGTTAAAGTATGTTAAAACTTTAAGAACAGATATTATTTCTTTTGCTGATACCATAGGTGAAGGATCCTATATTGCTATTGATCTATGTATTAGAACTTGGGCCCTTCACTGGGAGGAAGTTTTGGACCCTTTGCCTCACTCAGGAAAGCATTAAGCATATGCTTAAGCCAATCCCTATTCAGGACGGCTCTTACACATACTATAAGCATGTTCTTCAGTTCCATTGACTTCTATGGGAATTAAATATGTACTTAATATTAAGCATATGTATAAGTGCTCTCCCAAATAGTAATGCTTTCTTGATTCAGTGCCTCAGTGCCTGATCTAAAGCCCTTTGAAATCAGTTGGAGTCTCTTTATTAACTTCAATAGGCTTTGGATCAGGTTCTATGCGAGGATTTCCTATGTCCTAAAAAGTGAGGGGTCAAGCTCAAAAGGGTCATCTTTTATCTATAATTATGGTCAAAAATTCGACTAGAAAAGGATCTTCCAAGATTTCCAGTACTTCTTGGATCACAGTCAGGTCTCAAGTACAGGCTGAGAAAAAACAAGCTTTCTGGAAATATAATTGCTGCACTTCGGATTCAGATACATGCCAAAACCAGGAATTTCAGAAGCAAATGAACATAGGAGATAAATGAACCAAACTGTTCAAAACCAAACCAAACTCTCAACACCTCAAAACCCCACATCTGGCTTGAGTTTACTTTAAAGTTTTGTGCAGAAGTTTGAGTACTTATTTTATCCAAGCTTGTTTGTCCATTTTCGGTCCTAAATGTAATGCTTTCTGTTTCCTTCATAGCCCCAGGCACTGCAAATAGCTCAACAGAGGTGCTATGAGTCTGCCCATGAGGCACTATCTGCAGGATAAGGGACCAAAAGTGTTCTAGTTTAAGCTCTGCCACTAACCCCTCTGTGGCTTCCAGCCAATCAAATAGGCCAAAATGTTCAGAAGCGTGTCTCAGTTTTGAGGGGCTGGGACCAGATTATTAAAGGCACTGTAGAGGTTCCTGCTCCCAGCCCCTTCACAAACACCGTTAAAGACCACTTGAAGTGCAGCACCTGCATCCTTTTATTGTTTGTGTCCGTTCCCACCACTTATTATTTACAGGTATTTACAGAGACCAACACTCTGGGAGACTACTAACTTCCCAGCCAGCAGGGATCTAGAGCCCACACTCCTCCCTTTCCTGTCTCTCCTTCTTCCTGTCTCTTAGCCAGCTTTACAGGGCAGGCTGGCTACCCAGGCCTGCAGGTGGATCCACTCTGGTAATTAGGGCATGGACCCTCAGCCAGCCTAACTAATACCCTTCTTCCTCTGGAACAGGGCTAACAGCAGCCTGACTTGTTTCTCCTAGCCAGCACCCTGTTACAGGCACCCATAGAGCTTACTGAGTTCAGTGGAAGTTGTCAGTGCTCTGACCCCTAAAAATCAGTCTGTGTCACACATTGAAGACTCAAAAAAAATGAGGGCACCCAGAATTACAGGTTGATTTTTAAAATGTGGACATTCACTTCTCAGTGCCTTAGTCTGGTGAAATGTAAAATGGATAGTTATGTACCTCACAGGAATGTTCCGATGATTAACTAGGTCGCGTTGATTAGGCACTTTAAATATACACTGTAGGGCTAATTTCTCCTTTTAGCTACACTATGTAACTCCATTTATTTTGGTGGTTTTCATATGTGTAGCAGAGGGCAAATTTCCTCAGTAACCTGTTATAAAAATGTTAATTAGTAACTAGTCCAGTTAAACTGAGAGGGCTATTGAAATAGCTGGAGATTAAAAAAAAAGACTATTGAAATTTGTGAGATTCTTCCAACTTTCTCTCTATCAATCCAAGGCCAGAGGAAACATTCAGATATATAAAATAACATATTATAATACAGCCTTTGCATGTGTGAGAGTTTTAAAATGTAAATGCAGGAATACTTACACACAGTATAATTTATTAACAAGGTAGGCAGTATTTCCTCAAGCTTGTCCCAGTCCAAAATTATTACTATTTTATACAAAATAGTCTGTTTAATGTTTATTAGAATGATTTTTTGCCATTATAAATATATCTACAAGAAAAATGAATATGATTTAGCTGAATAACATTCATTGAAATTTTGGTACTTCATTGCTTCACTTTTACTAACAAAAGTGTTTTTTTCTTAATCTGAAAAGATCTATAGTACTACTTGCTATTTGAAATAATGTTTATTTTTCAGTATGTGATGGAAAATGTAAGTGCAAGTTTAAACTGTGGATCATATCCTGATCCAGGGATATCTCACTGTACAAGTTTCCATCAAATGAAGAAAATAGACCTACATCTTCCAGTCCCACATCAGTCCTGGGGACTTCTACCATACTCCCTCCTTCTCTGTATAGCATTGTTACTGATCTGAAGACTAAACATTCCTTATGATGATTACACTGTACAATATTTTGTCTACATGTTTTGCTGAGGAAGGCAATTTAGGTCCTAAACGAAAGACTAAAAGATGATTATGTAAATATCCAGTAAAGCAACATACAGAGTGAAGGAGAAGTATGTTAATTCAACATGTCGCTGAAGAGTATTCTATAGACAAAATGAAGAGTTTTAAAATAATCTTCCAAAAAAGAATCTCACAGAAATAGCTTCAACCCTAAACAACATCAAGATTTACCTTTTAGGTTTCAGAGTAATAAATAATAAAATATAATCTCTTTCCAGCAGTTTATGCTTTCACTGTGAAAACATTATCTAATTAATTGAACTACAACTATGGCAGCTTCGTGCTACTATAGCAGCCATCCCTATTCCTGTAAAGGGCTCTCTGTAAAAACAACCTGCCACCACTAAAAGAGAGACAAGCAGCTGGGGCTGGGGGCGGCGGGGGGGGGGGGGGTCGTGGGTCACAGATTATTGTAATAAGCCATAAATCCAGTGTCTCTATTCAGTCTATGATTTTTAGTGTCTAGCAAATTTATGATTTTAAGCTCCCAGGCTTGCCTTTTGAAAGTGTTATGCAGCTTTCCTTAGCGGATGAGGACTGAGAGGTCAGATATAGAGCGATCACTTTGTGAAAAGTGTGTACCCACAGGTGATATGGTGTTTTTGTCTTACCATTTTCTTGGGTGAATTCACTGACGATCATGGTGATTGTCTGGTTTTCAGCATTGATGTCACACTCCCAGTTAGCCAGGGAAGCTAATGACACAACCAGCAGACCAAATTTGGTGGTGAATCCTGGTCACGTGCCACCTGAAGCATTTTGTACATATGCTAAGAAGAAGACTCACATAGTTGTCATTGGGGCATTTAGGGCACTGGACGAAGCACACCGCGTGTTGTGATAGGCATGGGTGTGTTGTGGGGGTGTTGATCATTGAAGCTTTTGCTAAACATTAAAAATCATGGACTGAATAGAGACATTGGATTGAGGGTTTATTACAATAACCCATAATCCACTAACAAACCTCCCCCCCCCCCGCCCCAGCTGCTTCCTTCCCATCCTTTCTTCCCTCTGACTGAAGGGATGTTAACAGGTCACTTCAGCTTGAATGATCCTTTGAAATATGTGTTAACTACTTATGCTAAACAATCTGTTCAAACCTTATAATTAGCAGGGACACTGTGAGTTAGTTTCCCAGATTTGAAGACTAGTTCTGTATAAACTTGAAAGCTGGTCTTGCTCACCAACAGAAGTTGGTCCGATGAAATATATTACCTCAACTACCTTGTCTCTTTAATTCCTGGGACCAACATGATTAAAACCACGCTGCATTCTGCTAAAAAAGTTATCGAGAGCACTTTTAGAACCCAAAAAGCTTGCTGGAGGGAGAAGTTTTTTTTTTTTTTTTTTTTTTGCTTTTTTTTTGTTTACAGTGCTCTGCACAAACAACAACAGAATAATAAGAGATATTTTCTTATACTCTTCTCATTTTTCATCATTGGATTACAACTATCGTTCAATCACTTCCTCAAGCATATCTTCAACTATGAACATCCTGTACATGCATCACGTTTCTCCCTCTCTTCTCTTCTCCTTTCATATTCCATTACATCTTTATCATGTTGCTTGAAGAGTAGGACCCACAGCACTGCAGTGGTGCCATAAGTCAGTCCAATCTTTTTCCAGTTTGGTTTTAAGCAGTAAACCCCATGGTGGTAGAAGTTAGAGCACTGTGAGACTAGTGGGTAGGGAGTCCCAGGACATGGGTTTTGTAGTTAATTAATAAACCAAGATAGGAGGGAGTTGAGTGGGTAAGTGTGAATGTAAATAAAAGGCAAAGTATAATTCTGGATGACTTAATCCTTAAACTAACACATCTGTAGCTACCTAACCATATTTCCACAGTTTAGCAAATATTTTAATTAATTTTGCCATTGCACAATTTGAATACATTTTAGAAAGAACTGCATTTGGATGGAAAATTTAAAT
The DNA here is from genome assembly GCF_016161935.1 of Mauremys reevesii. Classification (NCBI taxonomy): domain Eukaryota; kingdom Metazoa; phylum Chordata; order Testudines; family Geoemydidae; genus Mauremys; species Mauremys reevesii. The sequence goes on along the minus strand of NC_052627.1, from coordinate 82,375,750 downwards.
TTGATTCAATAACAAAAAGACTTTTTCTTTATAAATACAATCAGAGTAGTCTGAACATGTTAGCTGATCAAACTTCAGCTAGTGCAAAACAGAACTGAATACAGCCTTTATTCCTTTATAAACAAGCACATTGTAATCCATTTGGTTTTCAATGTAGTATATTTGTGCACAATTGACATTTTTTAATTCTGCATGCTACATGATGTAATGAGCTGAAACTGCATATGAGCAGTGTTGTATTTGGTTCACCCTTAAAACCCTCGTCTTCTTTACTTTTTCCTTTAGCCAACCAAAGCAACAGGGATTAATGTTGTATCCCTTTTATTATTAATATTTATTATTTTCATTCCTCAGAATATATTAGATAACTGTTGGAAGCCTACATGATTTTTAATGTATTAACAGAATTTTGTTTAGAATTTTATAAACACACACACAGAGTTTTGGGAGGCTTTTGAAAATTTCCCTCACTATAGGAAGTCAGTATCCTTTTATTATTTTCACTTCTCAAAATAAAATCATGTTACATACCACAAACAGTACATATTCCTCCAAACACTAGCATGCAGGTTTTGACTGCAACATCAAAATTAAGGAGACTGATTTTCTACCAATAGCAAGGAAACTTTCACTTACCCTGTTGTGCCTAGAGGTATTCCAGCAGTCTCAAAAGCAGTTTGTGTGCTTACCTATTTGTCTTGATGGGGTCAGAAATCTTTTTTTGTTTTGTTTTCATAATGAATTTTTTTTTCAGACTATATGGAGTGAACGAGAAACATAATTTATTGTTCAAGATGCCGCTAAATAGTATAAAGCTAATAGGTTCATTTGGAGGAAATATTGGGCATACCAATTTCTTCACACTAAGTCATCAAGTTCTTCCATTTTTTCAGGAGTCTTTGCACACCTTTCGAAACAAGATGAACGTGTTAGCCTTGATTTGGTACTACAATTTTTGACCAGTGATGCTGTTCACATAGAGAATGAAGATGATTTTTATACTGAATTAGCTGTTTTTTGGGGGTTTGTTTTTTTTGACAGTTCTCAAGAGATTGATCATCAGACTCTTGTTTAAATTACTGTTGGAATTGATCCCATTATCATGTGAACTTCAGACAACTGCACAATGGTGATCCTAGAAAGATCACTGGGAGCAATACATTCACAAACAGGTGAACTATCACATGGATGAACTATCAAGAGGTATGTTGTTTTCTGTGTTCTAATACAACTGGAACCAACAATACATCATAGGAGATGCAAGCTCTTTGCTTTGGCTGCCATCTTTATGACTTGTGGGCCAAACCTTAATTGTGAGTGCAAGGTCACTCCAGGGTATACTGAGTTCTGCTCAATGGCAATACCTTCTCCATCCATTGTCTATTTTGCACTGTAGTTAAACCTTCTATGAGTTGTAGCAAAGTAAATGGACTTTGTTTTTGCTGGAATCAGCTGGATTTTTGGTTCCTTTGCCCATGTGATTACAATTTCCAAGTCCTCATTCAATTCATTTTTAATATATCTATTTCATGACCCATGTTATGAAGTGCAATATCATCTGCATGTGGGTATACAGATGATTTCAAGCATCCTGACAGTCCAGAGGAATACAGCAGGAAAAGAAAATGACTTAAAACAGAGCCCAGAGGAACTCCTGCCCTCAGCAGCCTTGGTTTTGAAAAAGTACCTTTTAGTCTTACTGTTTCTTAGAGGACTTTCCCTTCACCCTCTTCCCTGGTTCTTGTAACACAGACAGAAAGCAGAAGACCAGAAATCTGAAGTGCAGGCAGTGCGACGTTTATTGGGGTTAGTTTCCAGCAAACATGTATACTATAACTCTAACACCGCAGAGCTTTGTTTCCCAGTGTCCCATTTCCAGCTCTGATGCCTCAGAGTGTTTACCCAGTGTCCCCCTTCCCAGGTCTGACACCACAGAGCCTTGCCTGTGTCACCATTACCCATTCCACGCACCCCATTCCCATTTCTCATTTTCCACCACCTTCTTAGCAGACCCAAATATACCTGCAATGCATGCTTTCGGTCCCACCCCTTGCAATGTATGGTCATGTTCCATTTTGGAGGGTAGTGAGTTTAGGGGCTTCATCCCACCCTTTTTGTATCCTCATGGGAGGGGTGAGGAGTGAGGTTATGCTATGGTCAGGGACAGGCATTTCTTTGGCCTTTTAGTGTTTTATACCTTCCCCCAAATTCCCCCTTGCCCTTCCCAACTGGTTGCTTGACCTTGCCTTAAGAGCCTGGCAGCCTTCTAATGAATGCTCATATATTACATTCCCACCATACCCCTGTACCACTTTAGTTCCATTTCTTATCTCTCTTCATCCCATCTGCTTGTGGGCAGATGTAACACAGTGTCTTTGTCCTTTGTTTACACATATTGGTATAAGATATGAGTATCAAAAAGTAAAACCCAAAATTCTCAGGCTGACAAACAAGCCTGTTCTTTTCCTATACTGTAGGAAATCTCTTATCCATAGGCACATTTTGCCTCAGTTTCCCATCTCACTGAGTTTCACTAACAGCTTATTTCAAACTTTATCAAATGCTGCACTGAGACCCAAAGAGACTGTGGGTTTTTTTTGGTTGGAATCCATCAATAAACAGCTGGCAGAAGGCCACTCATAGATCCATAATTGAGTGCAAAGACCTGTTGCCATTTGGGGAGGCTGTATTTTCCCTTTTTTCAAAAGCATTGTTTACATTATCTTGCTCACATTACTGGTTAAAGATACAAGCTGGTAGCTGCCTGGAGAAGGGGGATCATTGCCAGTCTTAAGAAGAGAAACTATAACTGCTAACTTCCACCAATTAGGTACCTTCCCTCTTATCTGTGATTCATTTGTGATGTCTAACAGCCTGGTGTTAGCTTTCTTACTAAATTGCTTTATCATATTGATAAAGGTGCAGCCCAGGGGATTTGCCTGGTTCAAGCTTCTCTATTGCATCTTCTCACTGATGTATGAGAAAAATCTTTCTAAAGCCAAGGTACTCATTCCAGTCTGTGTGTACATTTTAAAATTATTTGTCTTTCCTCATGAATACTCCATCCCACATGTTTTGCCACAGCTCTATCCTTATTATATGTGAGCCTGCTAATTTTCAGGTAATGTTTGATCAGCATATTTGCAGATTTCTTGTCAATTAATGCCTCTACACCTCCACTTTTCAGGCTACTGGTATTTTTTTTAAAATTGCAAGCCTTAGTCTGTTTGCTCTCAGTTCACTTAAGTATCATCCATAAAACTTTTCCTCTTTGAAGATCCCGTCTTTCACAAGTCTCTTCCCAATGTCCAGCCAGTCCCATGGTAACCTCTATTGAGACTTAGTTCTATCTTCATCCAGCCACTTTATCTCTGGGATTCTGTTCAACCTCCCATCTAACTTGATTCATTTCCTTAAGCTTTTTTACGCCAGGATCATTCCATTGTGAACCCCATTTCTCTTGGGATGGTTTGTTTGCTAATTTCTGTATGGAAGATTAAAAAACTCAAGAATATATTTAATGTTTGAGAAGTAACATTCTAGTGTGTCTGAAACAGGACCAGTTAGCTTTACGAAAAAAGTCCCACTTCCTGTTTATCAACTGAGAGCTGATGATCTTCCTATTCCAACAAGTTAGCACAGGTCAATGATCACTTGCAACATCCACCAAAATATTCCAGATGTAGTTCATGGACATGGTGTTAATCACCAGAGTTACATCTAATGCTGACTGTGGGTCATATGATCTTGATATTCAAGCCATAGTGCCATCATTCAATACAACTAAATCACTGTCAGTGATAAAGTCCTCTAGCAAAGTTCCATTGAACTTTGAGTTGGTAACTATGAAATAGGCTGATCACAATCCTTAACAGCAGGATAATTCCAGGATATAGGGCATGTGTCTGCTGTTACTTATACTGACTGTGAACCAGTACATCTGAGCTTCAGTGGAATTACTTCTGAATTGTACTCATGTAAGTGAGAAGATAATCAGGTCATCTGGATCTGAGTCTTCAGTCACAAGTTGTCAGACTGGATGCAAGAATCACTTGGTGAAATTCTATGTCCTGGTTATGCGGGAGATCAGATTAGGTTATCAGAATAGTCCATTTTGCCCTTAACAGTTATGAACCTATGAGTACAGGGAGAGTGATCTGAGAGAGACATTTTCTCCCTCTGATCAGGGAGGTGGCCCACTAATTCACAGACTGTGTAGCTATCAATTTATTGGAATGTATGTTATTGCATTCTGCATCTGGGCTTCTCATGCTTATGACTCTCTTTAGTGTCTTAACCATACCTAGTAATATAATAATGTGTCATATTTCAAACAATGGGTTAAGGGCAGACTCCATGCTAGTCCTGTATTATGTACTGTAGGCTGGCAGATCCTGTATACAACTAACCAACGTATTTGTAGAACATTTTTCTGTCAATGTGCATCAGTGAATCCTAGTCAGTTTGAGGGGAGTTACATATGTCCATCAGGAGAATATACCCCTAACAGAGGTAGATGCTGTGCATGTGTAGTAGCTATTTTCAAACACAAATAATTCTGGTGATCCAGTTTTCTTTGGCAGACAGGCAAAGTGGTCAATCATAAGGATTACTGGAACTCTGCAGAAAGCATCTGATATCCCATCAATTTTTGAGCCAGAGTCTGATCTAATTAGTACTCAGAAATTAAGGAGTAAGTCAAATAAAGTCAATGGAGTTACATTACTGCAAAACTGGTGTAAATGAGGTAACAATGAGGTATATTTTGTGTCTCTTTAAATATAAACTAGCATGAATAATTTACACCCAACTTTTGTCAAACAAGATTACATCCTGAAATCAGAACTCTTGTCCCAGGTTTCAGCATGATCAAAAATAAGATATATTAGATGCATTATAGACAAACAATGGTTTAACATTTTAAAAGAACATCAGAACGGCCTTACTGGGTCAGACCAAAGGTCCATCTAGCCCAGTATCCTGTCTTTCGACAGTCACCAATGCCAGGTGCCCCAGAGGGAATGAACAGAACAGGTAATCATCAAGTGATCCATCCCGTCGCCCATTCCCAGCTTCTGGCAAACAGAGACTAGGGACACCATTCCTGCCCATCCTGGCTAATAGCCATTGATGGATCTCCATGAATTTATCTAGTTCTTTTTTTGAATCCTGTTATAGTCTTGGCATTCACAACATCCTCTGGCAGAAGAGTTCCACAGGTTGACTGTGTTGTGTGAAGAAATACTTCCTTTTGTTTGTTTTAAACTGCTGCCTATTGATTTCATTTGGTGGCCCCTAGTTCTTGTGTTATGAGAAGGAGTAAATAACACTCCCTTATTTACTTTCTCCACACCATCCATGATTTTATAGACCTCTATCATATGCCCCCTTAGACATCTCTTTTCCAAGCTGAAGAGTCCCAGTCTTATTAATCTCTCCTCATATGGCCATTCCACACCTCTAATCATTTTTGTTGCCCTTTTCTGAACCTTTTCCAAGTCCAATATATCTTTTTGAGATGGGGCGACCACATCTGCACGCAGTATTCAAGATGTGGGCATAGCATGGATTTATATAGAGGCAATATGATATTTCTGTCTTATTATCTATCCCCTTCTTAATGATTCCCAACACTTTTGACTTCTGCTGCACACTGAGTGGATGTTTCCAGAGAACTATCCACAATGACTCCAAGATCTCTTTCTTGAGTGGTAATTTAGACCCCATCATTTTATATGTATAGTTGAGATTATGTTTTCCAATGTGCATTACTTTGCATTTATCAACATTGAATTTCATCTACCATTTAGTTGCCCAGTCACCCAGTTCTGAGAGAACTTTTTGTAGCTCTTCAGAGTCTGCCTGGGACTTAACTATCTTGAGTAGTTTTGTATCATCTGAAAATTTGCCACCTCACTGTTTACCCCATTTTCCAGATAATTTATGAATATGTTAAATAGCACTGGGCCCAGTACAGACCCCTGGGGGATACCACTATTTACCTCTCTCCATTCTGAAAACTGACCATTTATTCTTACCCTTTGTTTCCTATCTTTCAACCAGTTACCAAACCATGGGAGAAGCTTCCCTCTTATCCCATGACTGCTTACTTTGCTTAAAAGACTGTTTGAAAATCTAAATATACTATATCCACTGGATCCCCCTTGTCCAACCATAACAAATTTCAACAGGTTAGAGAGTTAGCAGCAACAGGAGATTATCAGGACCTCTGATGTAGAGGTGGCATAGCGGACTTTATATCACCCAAGGCTACGATCAAGTGAAAGGCGCACTACTGCACTTTGGCAATAACTGACTCCCAAAATTCCCCCTTCGGGACTACAGCAGTGAGTCACAACATAAAGCATTTCTGAAACTGCTCCAAATTGCACTGGGACTGAACTAGCTCCAAGCCAGCTCCTGGATCAGGGAGCCACAAAAGTGATGTAAATCTCAGTGCAACTGAAAATCTGGCCTTTACAGTGTTTTTGTATGACCCATTTATGAAAAAGTTTGACAACATGAAAGCTGAACATAAGATGGGTTTCAGAGTGGTAGCCATGTTAGTCTATATCAGCAAAAACAGCAAGGAGTACTTGAGGCATCTTATAAATTTGTTTTTCTCTAAGGTGCCACAAGTACTCCTCGTTGTATATAAGATGATGTCTTATAAGATATAGTGACCTTTTTCTTATTATTTTAATGTATTTTTGTAAAATTGCCAAAATGCATTCCAGTGGACAACTGCAGTCTAGAACTCAACTCTGTGATTTCACCATTCTAGCAGACCTTTTCTTACACACAGTCCACTGAATGTATTCTGTTACTGAAAAAAGTAAAAAGTATGGGTGAAACGTGGTTTTGACCATTTAGCTGAAGGTAGACATATCTGGTGCAAATTCAAAGGCAGATACAAAGGGTGTACTTGTAAAAATGTGAATGCAGGTAGTCTTTACAAAACCCATCATTTTCACATGAAACCTGGTCTTGTGCACAAAATTTGGGTAATTGAGAATGTAAACAGATATTTGTCATACACTCACCTGCTGGTTTACCCATCACTCCCTCCTATAAAAATCTTGCCCTGGTTGGGTTTTCTATCCCACCTGTGTATGGAGTAATCTTTGTTAACTAGTGTTATACAAACCTTTGGGGTTATAATTATATTTTATTTTCTTAATAAGCATATTAGATGAAAGAAAGTCTTCCCTCCATGTTTTGCTCTATTTTCTAGCAATGTTTGTATTTACTGGCATTATAAGATATCTTAAACCGCTCCTATTACTCTTTAAAGTCAACATTTTGAATTTATCAGCTCTGGTTATCTTGTTATATTGAAATAAAGCTTGATCCTGCTCCCTTCAAAACCCAAAGGAATTTGGCCATGACATCAGTGGGAGCAGGATCATGGTCATACTAGTCCAGGGCCTGATCTTAGTGTCACTGATATGAATCCAGGTTACAACTACAGTATGGGCAAGGAGTTAGATTGCCCTCCTTGTGTACACACACTCACGCTAGCTCAATGGCAGTTAGTGCAAATATAAATATAAGTGTAGCTGTGGTAGCACTAGTAGTGGCTTATGGATGGATGTCCAGTTCATACCCTCCATTATTTATACTTGCCCTACATCTCATTGAATACACAAGCAAGGGAATCACTCCCCTAACTCATATCATAGACCTAACCCCAGAGTAATTAAGTAACACTGGTGTAACTGAAATCAGAATCTGGCTCAATGTATTTAAATGTTTTCATACTTGAGTCTTTCTGATCCCTGGCTCAGTTTGATTTTGTAGTCAGTAGGGGTTTAGAATGTCTTTTCAAAGGTATTTTGAAATACCGGGGGAAAAAGGCAGAATAATTCTGAGATAAGTGACACTTCTCACTCTGCCATAAGTAAATGGACACTAAGTGTATGTCTACACTTAAACCATTACAGCAGCACAGCTGCAGTGCTGTAGCACTTCAGTGTAGACACTCACTAAAGTGACAGGAGGGGTTGCTGTAGTTAATCACTGTAGTTAATCCACCTCCCTGAGAGGCGATAGCTAGGCTGACAGAAGAATTCTTCTGTCTACACTGGGAGTTAGGTCGGTATAACTACATCTCTTCAAGGAGGTGGATCTTTCACACCCCTGAGAAACATAACTATGCTGATATAAGTTCCTAGTGTAGATGATCCCCAAGTGTCCACCTCTGATTATTATTTTTATAATGGGCTTACTGAGTATCTGGATACTCCTTTGAAACGTCTCACCCAAAAGGCATTTGCAGGTGTCTGTGCCTTTCATGGAGTGCAAAAAACCCACAAAACTATTAATTAAATTCTCCTTCCTTACTGCCAGTGAATGTGCTGCTTCACCTTACCATAGAAAGTTGAGAGAAGAAGAGATAAAGTAGAGGTTGCAATCAGTATATGGGGAGGAGACAAAAGCATCATAGCATTTAGTATCAGCAACTTGAGAAATTGAGAGGGGCTCCTTTGAAAAACCAGGAAGTGTTTACCTAGTCATTCATGCAGGAGCTGTGCAATGCTCTTTTCTAGAATAAGACTGCCTCCACCTGTGATTCCCCTCTCATTCACCCCTAGTTCTACAACAGTGTTAATCTATTGACACAAGTGTTAGTTAGAAAAGAATCAAGTCCTATATTTGTCCTCTGAGAGCCTCTCATTTCCCATTTAACAACAGCTTAACCTACACTCTTCCTCCTTCTAAATTCTGCTGTTCACACTCCAAAGTGCTTACTTGTTCTTTCATGTTCTGTCTACTGTCACCAAAACAGGAGAACATCTATGCTTTTTACAATATTTCCACTAAGAGCTCTGTGCATACGTATGCTTGCTTGCACATATAGAAGCTTCAGACTTCCACTTTTTTAGAATCTGATCCTAGATTTGTCCTGGAAAGATGATCCCTAACCAGGAAGTCAGAGGTCAATGCAGATTTTACAAATGGTCATATCACCAGGATAGGGCCTTGCTGTCACCAAGACTGTTTATGAAAGCCTTAGAGAGGATGATGCATTTGAGAAAAGGAGAGTACAGGGGTATAAATTGAGGGTCAGATTCTGCCACTGTTACTCACAGTGAGTGATGCCTTACTTTTTAAGTAATCTCATTAAAAAAAGGTGACTAGGGGTGGCAAAACCTGACTCTAAGGCCTTGTCTATACTGGTGGCAATGAGTAGGGTATTGGCACTACACATGTAGCTACGTGACACACTAAAAAGCTGGCTACATCCAGGTAGTTACCAGACATGCCAAACCCACAAAAAAAAACCCTCCAAAATTAGGCTTGTTTTTTGGCTTAGTTGGCTTATGAGTTACTTGTTGGCTAGTTTTTGGCTTGTAGTTTGTTGCTTCTTTTTATTGATCGGCTCCTGGCAAGCGGAGACAAGGAGGGGCAAGCAGGGGGAGAGAGTCACGGGTGCACAGGGGGCCCATCACAGTCCCAGACTGCACGCCAGGGGGGATCTAGTCACATAGATTATTGGGGTTCTTAGGGATTGGCTTGTTTTGGTCTTGTTTTGAAATGGGGTTAGCTTGATTTTTGGCTTATTGTGAAAGTCGGGGTAGTAATTTACCATGTGAAAGTTAGCAACTGTGGTAGTTACATGTGGCAGTGAAAGTCTGTCAGGGGGAAGTTGTGGAAGCCTTTTCCCACTGCCTCCCCACTACTGGAACCATCTCCTGTGGCAGGGAAAGGCTCTGGGATTGGGACACTGAACTGCTAAAAATAGCAGCGTAGATGGGGAGGCATTGCTTCGGCACATAGGTAGCTATGCTGGTACATGCCCACAGGGTTCAGGTGTCTTTATTCACCTTAGCCACTACTACTCATCCACACTACTATTTATACTAGTGCTAGGGGTGTGTGCTGTATCTTTATTCTACATCCTGCCATAAGGAGTATGCAGTGCAGACATACCCTCACTGTTTGATAATGTTCTTCCAAATAGCCTTTCATTGTTGAGAAGGTTCGCTTTTGTTTACTAAAGATGTTGTTTCCACTGCTGCCACCCCTTGTCCCTTTCTCCACATTCTTGCCTGTGGGTGCTTTTTAAAATAAAAACAAAACAAAACAGAAACGAAACAAAACATTGCTGTGACATACCACGTGCATTCCCTAGGAGTAAGGCTGCTCTTACAACCACCTTCATGTGTTGCTTTGAAATTTTACAACTTGCCCTGCTTTATAGTTCATTCTGATAGCATACAAATCTCTGCCAAAAACACTCTTTGTTGGATAAGAATAAATTTGGATTGCAGTCTTTCAAACTTAAATTCTTACTGAAAAAAAAAGCTGAGTGAACATCTGAGACAAGTAGGTAATTTTTAACAATATCAGACTGTTCCTTTCTGTGGAGAATTTACTACTCTCTCATCTCTAATCAACCTTCCATGCTATAGCAGAAGCTGCCAGTTAGAGATGTTGGCTCTTGGCAGAGTGTTCAGTACACACCTAATCTATTTTAAATGTGTGTTGTGTTTCTCCATAGAAGGTTAAAGGGTGTTTATAGGATTTCATGCCATCAAAGGCTCACCTCATGTTATACAAAAGCTGTGACAAGTTCAAATCACAGTCAAGTATTGTGGAGGGACTCAAAGCAGCATTTCTCGTGGAGATCAATCTACTCCTGGGAACTCCTGAAAGAGAAAAAGGAAATTTTCTTGATTTTCTGCATCATCCAAACCCCACTGAGTTTAATGTAAAGCCCCTCCCATTGACTTCAATGGGTTTTGAACCAGGCCCATTATGACCAGAAAATTAGTTCCCTTTAATGTGTTGCATTTTGAATATTTGGAGAAATACCATTAGGGGATGTTAAAAAAGTACAATGAATACTTCACCACCACCACCACCACCACAATATATCCCTCACAGCACATGCTTCAGAATAACAAGAGTTTTGGGAAAGCTTGAAGGTTTTGATTCAGATAATCATCCTTAAGTACAAGCATCAGGCAGACTTGCTTGATGGAAGGTGGTATAGAAATGCATCATAAAGGCCCAAATCTGCTATCAGAAAAAAAGGCAAAGATGGGGATCTTAAGTTGGAGAGGAAAAGGGCCAAAATCTGCTTACATGCAAGTGGACTGGACCACTGAGAACATGCAGCTGAGCCAAAAAAGGCCTGAGTTTGTGAAGAGCTGAAGAGTTTTTAATGAGGCAGAAAATATTAGGTCAGGGGTCGGCAACCTCTGGCATGCAGCTTGCCAGGGTAAGCACCCTGGCAGGCTGGGCCAGTTTGTTTACCTGCCGTGTCGACAGGTTCGGCCGATTGTGGCCCCCACTGGCTGCAGTTCACCGCTCCAGGCCAATGCGGGCTGAGGGAAGTGGTGGCCGAGGGATGTGCTGGATGTGGCTTCCCACTGCCCCCATTGGCCTGGAGCGCTGAACCGTGTCCAGGGGGGGCCTCAATTGGCCGAACCAGCTGACCCGGCAGGTAAACAAACTGGCCTGGCCCGCCAGGGTGCTTACCCTGGCGAGCCGCGTGCCAGAGGTTGCCGACCCCTGTATTAGGTTATGGCCAAGGCAGAATCAAGAGGAAAACATCTAGGTAGATCCTTCTTTTATTTAAGGCAGTACTGCTGTTGTCGGCATACAAAAGGACATGACTGGACTCTAAGAAAGGGAAAAAGCAATATTTTGGATTGTAAACTCTTTGGGACAGGGACTGTATGTTCCCCATATTCTGTGTAGAATGTAAGAATGCTAATGACTTTCATCAAACAATAACAAGCCACAATGGGGGCAGGTTCAATCATTAGCTGATAGAAATGGTGGAAGAAACCTGTGGATGCTGAACATTTTGAATAAGAATACAACTTTTAGTAATTCCACCAAATGTAACAGTTAGAAAGAAAAGAAAATTAGACATCTTGTACAGCAGATAATTTGTGCTACCTGCAAAACAGTCAATTAGAATTCTCCATAGGTCAGGCAGTACATTCCCAGTCTTATCAAAATGTGAAAGAAAACAAGAAATGGCACAACTCTCCTGCTATTTTCTTTCTAGACTTTTGTTTGGGTCACAGCTTATAAATTATATTAATTGTAGCACAAACATGTGGATAAGTAGAAGACTTGAATGATCTCATGGGAGTTTAAACAGTATCAGTTTGTCTAATTTTACTGACATTTCACACATACAAACAAGATTTTTCTTGGAAAAAAAGCAAAAAGAAATAACTTATAATATGGGCAGTGAACTTCAGTGATTAGAAAAAAATTAGAACCCTGACACTAAGGCAACAAAATATACATGTAGGTGAGTTAATAGATATTTAATTCGTTCAAATAATTGATAGGTTGAAAAACTGTAGTCACAAGTACTGATGAGTGCAACAATCTAGGTTCAAAATAAATAACCAGAAGAGTTGAAGTGAAATTTTTGTGGAGATTCAGTTAGGTTTTCAATAAATTTCTTAAGGAAATGTTATATAATATCACAGTCCTGTAAGCTTTCTGATTACAGCTGACACTGGAGGTTGAAATATGTATTTTATGGTCCTCTTCTTGCAGTATTTTTCTAGTAAATCAAGAAATCTGAAGAACCATAAATCCTTACATGGGAAGATGGGGCAGGAATAGAGTCTATTCTTATGACATTTTCAACTTAATGTTGAGCACAGAGAGGATAGATTGTTCAAAATCTTACTCAAACAGCTGAATTTGTAAGCATTCATATTTGTGAATGCTTCTCTAAGTCAGAAAACCTAAAATTCTTGAGAGATTCAACCATTGCTAGTCCAACTGGTTTTGCAGCTAAGTATCCTCTTCAAATATTAATAGGGAACTGATACCTCTCCTATTTTGAGTGGGAACTGTAGAGAAGCAAAAAAAGTAAAACCAAAGCTAAAAAGGAGAGGAGAAGTAAGTGAATCTGAGAAGGAAAGAGACTAGAATGGGAAAATGGAAGAAGAAAAGATGAATGGGACATAGAAGGTGAGCATACTGGGCAAAATTAAAAGTAGATGAGCCAGATGGCTTAGATTTAACGGTGGCTTCAGCTCTTCCCTGTATGGATAAATGTTGAAATGTATATCTCTAAGCTGTAACACTGAGGGAAGTGCAACAAGGCCTTGGCATGGATATCAAACTGACATCTTTTCTTCCACTTGGGCCAGCTCCAACTTTTTTGCCGCCCCAAGCGGCGAAGAGGGGGAAAAAAAAAAAAAAGATAAAGCCACGATCGGTGGCACTTCGGCAGCAGTTCTACCGCGCCGCTTCATTCTTCAGCAGCAATTCGGCGGCCGGTCCTTCACTCTGAGAGTGACTGAGGGACCTGCCGCCGAATTGCGACCGAAGACCCGGATGTGCCGCCCCTTTCCATTGGCCGCCCCAAGCACCTGCTTCCTGCACTGGTCCTGGAAGTAAGAACATGCTGTTTCACAAGACTGCTGAACTCTTGGAATTTCCCTACTGCTGCATCCTTGTCTTTAAAACAGACTTGCATTTTATTGGGAAAGATTCCTCTAAAAATATACTTCCTTCTCTTGGCAGGGGCACAGTCTTATAACTCTGAGAGCTAGTGAGCCCCCTACTTAGTGCTTGTGAGAACAATAGATGACGTTGTGGGCTGAGAAAGTTTGAAAATGAACACTTTATTAGGTGCCCTAATGGGAGCTGATCTCTTAAAATACCTGACCCAAATGTACAAAGGTCCTGTTCACCTTGGGCAAATGGCATCAAATATAATAGCAGAGACAATTCCACCATTTACCAGTTAAAGATCTGTGCCCCAGCCCTTTTACCTGCACTCTCAAGCTCTACTAACATTCACAGCACACTCCTCTTGCCCAAAACCACAAGCCAAAGCCACACTTTCTCCCCCTCCATCTCCATGCTCCACTTCTTTGGTTTTGAATGCTGAGCATATCCTGTTTGGTGTAGTTGGCTTGCCTGGAGTCTCCATCAGACAGAAGAGTACTCACCACCACCTAAGTGCCCTGAAGGACCACATGATGTATCTTCAACAGCCAGCTCATGGCACATAGCATGCTTTCTACATTCAAATCTTTTCAATAGTCTTGTATCAAGTACCTATAGCTCACTAATTTAATAACATGTGTGGCAAAGTCCCATCTCAGTCTCCCCTGTCTCCCATCAGTCTTAGTTAAACCTGTCTGCTCACTAATTTAATAACATGCTTTTTGGTACCTGCTTTGGTATAGTAAAGCCTTAATATCATTCTAACTGTGGTGGGAGCTAAGAAATATGTTTCCTCCCCACCCCTCCCCAAAGATTCTTTGACTATTTTATTGAAAGGGAACACCATCACTCACAACCACATGGAGGTTCTTGACTCTAACATTGTGCTCTCTGTCTTTGTGCTTGTCTCCCATTGAGAACTCAGAGTGGAAGCTTGCCCTTACATAGTTAAAGCATAGCCAAATAAAGTAATTAGCAAGTAAAATGTGATAACTTGGCTCACTAAGGAGGTTTTCATGTTTTGAGAAAACAAGTTAGTAATGAATTAGAGTTTGAATAATCTGACAGAAAGGCAGTGCCGTAACAAGGGCGAGGAGCGTGCTCGAGGCAAGTGCCTCACTCAAAGCAGAGGGGGGCGCCCCATCTCGATCGGCGGCGCTTCAGTGGCAGCTCTACCACTGCTGCTTCTTCTGCGGCGGGCCCCTGAGTCCCTGCTGGACAGAAGGGCCTGACGCCGAATTGCCACAGCTGCTTCATTCATTCTTCAGTGGCAATTCGGCGGCAGGTCCTTCCCTCTGACAGGGACTCAGGGACCCACTGCCAAACTGCTGCTGAAGAGCCTGGATCCGGCACTGGCCTTGTTACAACAAAAATTCCTTGTTACGGCTCTGCAGCAAAGATTAAAATAACTGCAGTGCAAATACCCACAGGTTTGGGTAGTTTGCCAGATCTGAGCATATGGCTTCTTGCAAATCTTTTTTTTTTTTTAATTTGCTGAGAAAATGTATGTTTATATTATTCCAGATTCACAAAAGCAAGGTGCAGGGCCAGCAATATGTTGGCAGGCAATTCCATTTCAGTTTCTCAACGCGGGTGGACATCTGGAATTAATAACATGTCTCCCCTGTATCTTTCTCAAGGGTGCTAATACCAACCCATTTAAAAACCAAGCCTATTGACATCCAGGAGAAACGATCCAGTATATAAAATAAAGAAAACCATTCATTCATTACCAGAAATGTAAACAAGAGGGGTAAACTATTAACACTACAAGTTTCTCCCTTCTTATTCCTTTCATCTTCAATGTGGCTTATAGTGTACTGTTCCTGCAAGATTTTCCTTAATCTTCAGACACACTGTATTTGACCCTCTTTTTGAAGTATAGAATGGATGTTATCAAGTGAAAATATGCTTCAGGAACTTGATAAGTCTCTAGCAGGTTCCTCCCCAACAGAGTATTCCAGGATTTAAACATATTTAAAATATGAGAAATATTTTCCCAGGGACCCCAAGCAATTTACTCTATTGAAGTCATTTGCTAGCTGAGGTCTCAGGGAGTCATTATGTAGTCCCATTTCAGTTCCATATTGCCGAGGGTGGAGATGGGGGACAAAACAAATGAAACAGGGAGAACAATTAAACAAAAATATTTAACATATTCACATATTGCATATACTTATCATTTTTTATGTATGGCATATATATTCAGAAGTGATGGTGGGGGGGACTTTTTTGTGGGCAAAATTTGCAACTGTAATTCCACAATTGAATTGTGGGTGCAAATCTGAGTTTTGTTTTACAGCTGCAAATCAGGTAGATAAGACACAAGAACTCGGATTTATGCTGGCAATCTTTTTTGTTTTTGGAACTCAAAAATGAGAGTACAAAGTTTGCAAAGAGCAACCACAAATAAGGAGACCAACCTTCCCCCTGGTTACAAATATACCCCATCATCCAAATCCAGAAGGCAAGAATGGTTTTGAGTTTTAGACACTAAAGTGGGGTGGATGGTTCTATTTCTGGCTTTGCCACAGACTTCCCGTGTGATCTCAGGCAAGTCATTTAATCTTCCTGTTCCTGAGATCTCTATCTTTACAGTGTGTTTGTACACTATTGTCTGCATCCTTACTATAATGACACCAGCTTGAGGGCTGGTACATTGTCTTATTTTTGTACACCACTGAGCACAATACTTAATAATACAAAAGTGTTCTCAATTTGAGTATATTCAGCAGAACACAAATTGAAAATTTATTTGTATCGATGGACTGTATGGCATCCATTTCTGTGAAGTTATTAGAGGCTAGGTAGTGGTGACTCTTATAGTAAGGTTGTGTAATACTTTTCATC
This sequence comes from Mauremys reevesii, assembly GCF_016161935.1. NCBI lineage: Eukaryota > Metazoa > Chordata > Testudines > Geoemydidae > Mauremys > Mauremys reevesii. The sequence goes on along the minus strand of NC_052627.1, from coordinate 82,359,460 downwards.
CTCAACCTTTGTTTTTAGTTGCTTATAACTTTGCCAGACTTTTACCATTCAGGCTGAAATTTTCCGTGCAAGGGGTCTTTCAGTCAAAGTGGTTCCACCATTTCCGAGAAAGAGATTAGGGAAAAAATAGGTAGTTTTGCCAATGTTTTAAAAACCATTTATTTGAAATGTTCTAGTCACTTTATCCTATTGAAAAAGAACTTGAAATCTGGCAGAGATAATATTCCTGAGGTCAGAGAAGTGTCTTTTCCTGTCCTGAAAGTTGCCATGTGCACATGCTCAGCATAAATTGTCAAAATCTATCTGCTAAAATTACCAAATATCCCAACTGCACTGAGCATGTTTCCATTCACAGTGATTCTTGTATGCTAAGTACAAAGCTAGAACTATGGATGGGGAATGCTGGGGTGGCAGCCACAGACACCATCTAATCAAAGGTGCAGGTTGGGCACTGATTAGCACTAAGAGGTGGAGGACCACATGTATGTCATACAACCTATCCCCCAATGAACATTCTCACTGCAGTTTCCAGTTCTCTCTAATTAAAGAAGTATTGGATTGCTATGAAGTGATTTTTATTTTCACTGAGAACATAGAGAATTATCAGGGGCTGTCTTTGTTCCCATTTAGAATTAACTAACCATTAGAATGTCATTTATTCATTATCATTCTATAAAGGGGAAAAAAAATCAGTCTGACACAAAGTGTTTGCAGCACCTTATTTCACACTTCATTCACCAAGACACTGCATACTTCTGACATTGGGATCTGAACTTGCTCTATTCAGCTCCAAAAACATAGGTCCCAGGGTCCTAGTGGGGAGCCAGCTGTGGTCACTCAATTAGGGTGAATTGCAAAGAATGGGGCAGCCAAACCCCAAAAGCTGGTGGATATTCCAATACCTAGATTTACCAAGCCAGCATAAAACAGCTTCTTTATTACCTTACTGGTTACTCAGAAGTCCAAACAACACTGTTCCCTTAAAGTGATCCAGCCTCAGGCCTCCATCCAGGTACCCATGTCAAATATGATGAAAATTTCTGTAAATCTTATTTCATCATATAAAAAAAAAAAAGGTTCTACCAATCCAAAAGGATTGGACACATTACCTCCCAGGTTAATGAATGTTTCAGATCTTACCCAAATACACACTATAGCCAATTCTTATTAACTAAACTACAATTTATTAAAAACCAAGAGAGAGAGAGAGTATGGTTAAAAGATCAATATACATACAAACATGAGTTCAATTCACTGAGGTGCAGATTCATAGCAGAGATGGTGAGCTTTGTAACTGCAAAGAGTTATTTCAGAAATAGTTCATATTCCAATGTCCAAATCTCATATTCAGGACATACCAGCATAACTGGGACCTCAGTCTTGTGACTTCCCCTGATGAAACCTAAGCAGATCTGAGGTGACAAAATCAGGACCCAAGGATCTTTTATACAATTTCATGTCTTCTTTGACAAGTTGGGATTTCCTCAGGGAACAAAAGGTAATTAGGATGACTGAATGAGGTCCGTCACCGATACTTAGCTATACAAATTAACATAAGACCATTTGCTTGTTCTTCCACCATTCACAGTACATTTCAAAGAGAGATGAATACCAAGATATCCCGTGTTTACAATTCATTTAAATGATAGGATGTTCTTTTGACCTCTGAATTATCAGAATACAGTATAGACAGGGACTGCTGATTACATTGTGGATCCTACTCATACACATATATAAATACACACAAACACAAACATTATTTCCCCCCTCCTGTCTTTTGAGGGTTATTTATTTTGCAGGATGTTTAACTCTTTCTAGCCATGCATCACACCCCTAACCAGCCAGTTAAAGAGCCATCTCCATCAGCTGAGTGACCTGCTATAGGAGATTGCTTGGTACATGTATATTTCTGTAAAGGATAATGGTTCACCTACCACACACCACATAAATGTCAACTAGTCCATGAGACAGACCCAATGATTAAAAAATAATCTTTTTTCCTATTCCCCACAAAATTGTCATTTGGACTTTATAGGTTTTATAAAAGGTTCACTTCCCAGCACCTTGGTATGAGCTTAATCTCTTTCATGAACAGTAAGTCGCTGAAGCACAATAAATGGGAAATTGTCCACAGATACTCCACATTACCTTACTTATATCCAGTGCAAATACCCTGTGTTTTTAATGCTGCTACAACTAACTCAGAATACATTCTTAAGCCTACCTGTCTTTAATCCATTACTAAACTCATATATCCTATCAGCTGCTTCACTGAAAAGGAACAAAACATAATTTGAAGTTCCAGAAATAAGGCCCTCGGGTGGAAATCTTATCTCCTCTTCTGCAGAGAGACCTGGACACAGCTGAATAGCTTATTAGAGAGGGCAAGATTTGAAAAGCCCACATGAGTGGCTGGTTGGAAAATGGATTCAGTCCCACAAAACATTGAGATTTCAAATATCTATTTCAAATCAGGATGAAAAACCAAAATATTTGAGAGAGAGAGAGAGCGAGAGCGAGAGCGCGCACGCATGTGTGTGTGTGTGTGAGAGAGAGAGAGAGAAATAAAATTCTGAAAATATTTGTTTCAGGTCAAAGTGGTTCATTTCAATACATTCAAAATGTTTCATTTAGATTGACCCTTCGCTCTCTCTCTCTCTTCATTAAAAAAGAAATAACTTCAAGATGAAGTAATTTCACAATGAAAAAATTAACACATTTCAATATTTTTGGAATGATTTTTTTTAAAATGAACTTTCATCTGAATGGATACGATTTTGCCAGAATGACATGATCCAATGGGAAACTATTTTGACTAAAATTTTACATCCAGCTCTACTGCGGACACCCTGAACACAACAAATCTCACCTTCACAGAAATTTTCTGCCTATCCCTATATAGCAGAATATACAAAGCAGTGGGCTTTCAAGAAGCAGATAATCTTATGATTTAGGAAGAGACTACCAATCTTTTTTCCAACAGAGCAAATATTTCAAATGGAATACCAGACTCAGAAGGCTAGGTCAGAAATACATTGTTTTGTACAGGTTGCAAAATTTAATTCTGTTAATGTCTAAAAATAAATTTCATAATTATTTTACTATTTAAGTTTACACATGTGCTTACCATTGTGCAAGGAACACCAAGCCACATCATAATGACTGTTTAGCATTGGAGTATTCAGATTCAAGATAATATGGCATTATCAAATTATTCATAGTGTGTCATGGCAGAGGATTTTTGAGTTTGTGAGTGTTTTGAAAGAAACAATACTTGGCCATCACCCTTATCAGGTTTTGAAAGGTAAGAGAAGTAAGTTCAAGTTTCAGTCAGTGAATTTATCTGAGCATATACATTCTTTTAAGCTAAAATCTCCCTTAGGAGTAAAAATTCAGCTAAACTGAGAACTGAATGGAAATTACTGAAGTAAACACTTTGTGGTTCACTTAGCTCTATTCATGAAAAAGCAATAAGGGAATCTAACTTGATGGCGCTTCTGCTGTTCTTGAAAGATGAAATCTTAAAAATTAAGAGTGGAATCCTGGCTCTTCTGAAGTGCATGGCAAAACTTCCATTAACTTCAGTGGGGCCAAGATTTCACCTTAGAAATATAACAGAAACCTCAGCATTCTTTTTTTTATTCCAGCCATAGCCTATTGTCATATTTGCAGCTTTGTCAGCAATTGAAATAGAGGAATGGGAAACTTTTAAAAAAAAAAAACTTTGTGGAAATTCATGGCAGCCACACCATGATGAGAGCCATTGCTCAGAGAATCACTTGCACATGCTATATGTACCCTAGGGTGACCAGATAGCAAATGTGGAAAATCAGAAAAGGGGGTGGAGGGTAAAAAGGTGCCTATATAAGAAAATGCCCCAAATATCAGGACTGTCCCTATAAAATTGGGACATCTGGTCACCCTAATGTACCCAGTGACATAATTGGCTCTGGGATAAATGGAACAAACATTGGAAGGACACAACACAGAAATTTCCCAGCCACCCACTTGTGCTCAGCTACCACAAAAGTGTTAAATAATCCAAAGACTTTTTTTCCTTTACGTATCACTGGTCTATGACCAAAATTCAGTACCGTATCAAGTGCAGGTCTCTATTTTTACAAAAAAAGGATGGCTTTGGATTAATTCCAAAAGAAGTATCTTTTACTCATAAGATATTATCGACTTTTCACATTGCCAAGAAAGAAAAGAAATAACAGATTTTAAATTTAATAACAATCCCGAGTACTTTTACAAACTTGTATTCCCACAGTTTTCTTTCTCCATTTTACAAGCAATAACAAAGCTATAATTTGGAGCAAACTAGAACTGTAAATTTCACCTTTTAAGTTGTGTATGACCATGATGCAATTTTGTGGAGCACAGCAGAAATGTGGGGCAGGTGTTCAAAAGTGCCTTGGTCCTGTATCTGTGAGCCAGAGGGATTAGAATGCACTTTGATGAGGTAGTTGTTTATATATGCAATTAACATCATGAACAAACATTTAAACACCCATCTCCAATTATGGACTGACTTCAGGGAGAATTTTGCTCACAGGAGTACAGTATCCAGTACAAAATGGCTACTGGCAGTTACTATTTTCATGATAGGAGATTATTAATGACCATATGCTGCTGGAAACAGAGGTGATTTGTTATGATTGGCAATCTATAACTTGATTAAATATAACTATAACTATAATTAGATGCAGTGACAGGAAACCACTGATCAGAGTGGTGAATACGTAAAATATTTGGGATATTTCCTGTAACAATGACAGCACGTACACACGACTACCTATTTTAAAGGGACACATGAATATAACTAAAGGACTATATTTCAGCTGATTAATAAATAGTTCAAAACCACTAGTTCAGTCAGTGTAATTATGTGTAGTCACCTCTATGGTAACCCCACCACCTGCCTGAACACAGCATTACAGGGGATTTTGACTCACACACCTTCTGGTGGCCACTTTCATAGATTATTAGGGTTGGAAAGGACCTCAGGAGATCATCTAGTTCAACCCCCTGCTCAAAGCAGGACCAATCCCCAAATGGCCCCCGCAGGGATTAAATTCACAGCGCTGGGTTTAGCAGGCCAATGCTCAAACTACTGAGCTATCCCTCCCTCCACTTTCTTGGTTACAGTGACCGCTCCAAGCTGGTCTCTTCTCTGAACTCCCTCACTGGGTCTTCTGGGGTTCAGCCTTTAAGCCAAGTCACACCACACAACAGTTAGGTCCACTTTTGGGGTTCATCTCTAAACACAAGGCCCTTTGCCCCTCCCCTGGGCTCAGCTTCAGTTCTCTTACCCTTGTAGGCCCTAGTTCAGGATTGCTCCCCCATCAGAGAGACCTAGCTCCTTCACAGTCTCCATTCCCCAACTGAGTCCCCTCAATCTACTTATATGGCTTAGTTCTGCCTCCTCTATCCAGAGGTAATTACTTACTCTCCTGCTCAGGTGCAGAGCATGACTAACTGGGTCTTTTCCCATGCCTTGCAGGTAATGGGAGTTAAGCCCCACCACAGCCAGTTTACACCATTTTTTCCTGTTTGGACAGAATTCAGCCCTATGCAGACAGCCTACATGAGGCTCATGCACCATTGAAGACCCAAGTAAGCCTTATTTTGAGCACTTATGTTGGACTTAGTGCATAGTCTTTATGCACAATGATTTTTTTTAAAAAGGGTGTCTGTTATTCAGGATTGTTCCATTAGCTACTCCTGTTGGCATATATGGATCTCCAGGTTTAAGGAAACTGTTTATAGTTAGTGCATCCACTGAAAATTCAATATTCAGATCACAGTCTGTGTGAACAGTCATCTAAATTACTTTGTAGGGTTTCTGCTCCCTGGCTGAATGACCTAACCTGTATGAAGAGGAGAAATGCCTGAAGAAAGCTTTAGGGTACTAAGTTCCCCAGGGAGATAATGTGGAACACTTTACAGAGCTACAAGTGTCCTTTCTTATGTTTCCACTAACAAATTTCCTGTGTGTAGGAGAGCAGGGTGTGCAATTCCAGCATGATTACACTTGTAAATGTTCAGTTGCACCTGGATACCTGTTCTCTGGAATAAATGCTGCCCCCCCAAAACATTTTGTAAACAAAAACTAGTTACATGAACATGCCCAGGAAGCTAATAGAAAAGTATATAATTGGACTGACATTTTTCCACTATTTATCCAGATCTAGACAAACTCCACAATTAAACAACATATACTCATATCAAGCAACATATAGCCACCTGCAAACAGGTGAGCTTTGCAGCATTTCCAGGAGAGGAAAATTCCAGACCTCTTAGCTAAAAATGCCCTGCCTTTAGTCTACAGGTATGTTACCTTGAGCACTTGAATGGACTTAACTGTGATGGCAAAGAAGTGAGAGAGAGTTGATTTCTCAGAAAGAAACCATAAGCTCAAACCAAAGACCCTTATAGATCAGTATTGCTACCATATTTGTACCCCAGAGAAGCTATACACATAGCATAAGTGCGTAAATAGCATCTCCCCACCCTTGCAGTAGCATCTCATTGACACTAAGTTCATTTATTCACAGGATTGTAAAGTCTGGTGTGGAACCTGCTAATATGTCCACATGTAAGTGCAAAAAATGGCATTAGGATTCAGTCCAATTAGATTAAAATGATATACCCATACATATAAAGGAAATGCCATGCTACTTGTGGAGAACATACTTGTGTGAAATATTATGCATGGCAACAATTTCTTAGCTTTTCCTTTGCTAGCCTATAGTTTGACAGCATTTACTTGAGAGTTTTTCTTTTTCCTCGGGAGTTATATCATTATACACTTCCACACTTCCAACTAAAATGGGAAAGATTGATCAAAATTCAGTTGCAGGTGCTATATGACCATTACAAATGCCAAATCAAACATGTAATGAGATTGTTTAAGTCAAATGCCCTTATCCTTGTTTCATCTCTGAATTACACAACCAAGGAACAGCAAAGTTGAGCCTTTAAAATACTTCACTTATGCGTGTCGTATAAAGTAGGAGCATATTAAAAATTCAGCCCTGCCCAGAAATAGTGAGTTGGAATCTGACAAACTGAAGCAGATCATTGCTGTTTCATTTCAGCAGATGTTTACATGGCAACTGTGTGATACTGATTCTCCATATTGTGTTTTCACTATGCTGTAGGTTACTGAGAGTACACATATTTCCCCCCCACACAACCACCTTCGTTCCAGCTCCCTTCTTTCCATGCTGTATGATCAAAACAAATGCCACCTCTCCCAAAATGCATGGGATGATCATTCCAAATTCAGTGTTGTATCCTACCTCACATCAGATGGAACTGTGTTAAGTCCTGATTATTTGCCTTCCTTTCCCCCACGCCAGTAAAACTGCAGTTATGGTTCTGAATAATGTATCTGATGATTGCTAAAACAATGTTGTCAAAATAAAGTAGTCAATTAGTGCAATCCAACGACGTCATACTGTGCACAGATCAAGGATGATAAAGTTAATGTGTCTTAATTTATTTGGATGAATTTCATCCCCAATCTTTCCAAACTATTAAGTGTCCATTACTGGACCAGTGAGAAGCTCCACCCCAGCTTCCTGTGTAACCATCCTCTTCATCTCCTCCCTACTCTTGTTTTCCTATTGTCTTCCATAATGCCTCTAATGTACGGAATAACCCCGCTGAGCTTGTTTAATTGTCCTACTTCTCCTCATTCAACGTTCTGCTTAAGAGTTACTATTTCTCTAAAGACTAGCGAGGATAATCTTCCACTGAAAGAACCTAATTTGCTACAGTTATAAAGGTTCAAAGTAGCTAACAAGAAATCCACAATGAATACTGCATTTAATGTTCTCTCCCTTGTGGGAAAGAGCCCAGGAAAGCCACTAACCCTCTTCTTTTGTTTACCATAGTCATCCACATACCCTTCATGTCCTCAATTCTTTCATTATACATTTGCATTGTCAGTCCTGGGGGAAAAGTAACCCAGTCTTCACAGAGTATTTGCCTGCAAAGCATAATGCACATCTTATGCTACTGGACTATTATAGAACTAATAATGACCAGAGCAACTGATACAAGTACTGGTGGAGATGAGTGACACGGTGGAGAAAGGTAGGTCAGATCCCCAGCTGATGTAAATCAGCATAGCTCCTCTGAAACAAATTGAGCTACACTAACTTACACCAGCTAAGGATCTGGCCCTCTGTCTCTTAGTTCTATTAGCTTCTGCATTACTCCTCTGGGAGCTCTGACCTTCTGTCTCAGCTTCATGGGCATCTTCATGTATTTACACTCAACACCATCTGCTGTTTACTGAATGACTCATTAATGAAATACATTTGAATGCTAAAGCAACAGTATATTCAAAACATTATTCATTCTATTTTTCCAGAAGCAGCAATACCATATTTAATTCTGCACTGACTTCTGAGCCATTGTGGTGTGTCATGTCAACGTATTCTGACTACTGATCCCTACTAATCTGCTGTTCATCGACATATCTATATGTATCTGTAAGTAGAACTGAATTTTCCAGTGTTTACACAGATATTGTAAAACTGGGAATGAGCAGTCAAACAACATTGGGCAAAAGTGCTCTCGGCACCTTGCAAAAGTTAATTTGGAAGGGTTATTCATTTGTTGGGGGTGATGAGGTCATGCTAATGACAACAATGCAAACAATGACTGGGGAACGAGTACACAGCCCAAATGATCAATCAGTGCACTCAGATAAATGTGTGTAAACACAATCCATGATGGCACTGCACTTGAGCCATGACTACAGGATATTAAGGACAGTAGTTGACATGAACTGATTCTCCACTCTACAAAGGGTATGCCCAAATCCACTAGTCACACTCCTGCCCAACCCACAATATATTCTGCTCCTATACAAACCACTGTAGAACTTGTTTCCAAAGTTCATGAGAGTATGTAGAGTGCCCCTGCCTGTGCTCTTTACTGACAGCCCAGCCCTCTAAATAGGGGTGGAGATTGGGAGGGGACCTGGAGGGCAGGTAATATGTGGGGGTCACGTGGTCTCATGAGTTCCACCAGATTTCTGCCTTCCATTTAGCACAGAGATTTTCAAACTGTAGTCTTCTCCCCTAGGGTGGAGAGTCAGAGGACTGAGTAGGCCAGGCAGCTTCTACCACCTTCCATTCCATCAGCTCCTGGCAGGAGGTGATGTTTTTCAAACTATGGGGTGCACTCCCTTGGGGGGAAAGCTGCACAGTTTGAAAACCTTTGTGCTAAATGGAAGGCAGAAATCTGGGGACAAGGAGGCATGACCCAGTGTGCCCTCCCATGTTTTGCCTCTGTTTTACTGCCTCCTAATCTCCATCCCTGCTCAGGGGGTTAGGCTGGGAAGAAAGAGAACATGAAAGCTCTGTGGGCAATAGCTATTAATTTTAGGGTTCGTGAAGTTGAATGGAAATTAGATTGGTTACTGTGTATCTGAGGTAATATTAACATTCATACTACAAAGGGTGATTATGATTCCTTTCAACATACCTTTCTGTAAGCCTTTCAGGGCGGAAGCCTTGTCATCCTGTGTGTTTGTGCAGCAACTAAAACAAGGGTCGGAAACCTCTGGCATGCAGCTCACCAGGGTAAGCACCCTTGAGGGCCAGGCCAGTTTATTTACCTCGTCTGCCACGTCTGCAGGTTCGGCCGATCGCGGCTCTCACTGGCTGTGGTTCGCCGCTCCAGGCCAATGGGGGCGGCAGGAAGCCACGGCCAGCACATCCCTCAGCCCACGCCGCTTCCTGCCGCCCCCATTGGCCTGGAGTGGTGAACCGCAGCCAGTATGGGCTGCGATCAGCCGAACCTGCCTACATGGCAGGTAAACAAACTGGCCCGGACCGCCAGGGTGCTTATCCTGGTGAGCCGCATGCCAGAGGTTGCTGATCCCTGAACTAGAACAAAGGGACCCCAATCATGAATGGAGCCTCTGAATACTACCTCAGCACCAATAATAAATATCATTACTAATAGTAATACCTAGTGATCTAAGCAGGAATTTTCACAGAATTTTAGTCATATGACTCTTACTGATTTTAATGGGGGCATTGAAGCTACAACACTGTGCAATGTTATGAAATTATAGGGCCTGCTAAGGAATATTTGATGAGCAAATGGACATATCTTAAGTTCCTGCAGCTCCTTTCCCATTACAGTGAAATTAACTACCTTGCCATTATAAGCAGAGCACTTGACATTCATGAGAACTATTTTAATCAGCAGAAACTCATCACAGTAAACAGTTTCAGTCAAAATGAATAAGAGCCTTCTTAATAGAAAGGAAATCTTTAGTTAGCAATCTATGTTCCCAGTAGCAATTTGAAAATATCCCCACAAATCACTATGAAATAAACCTTTAAATGACATCCAATTTTCTCTATGTATCAGGTGATATTATGAGTCACATTCTTCACTTATAGGGGGCTCAAGAGCTGTACCAGTGGGGTAAGAAGACTGGGGCCCAGGGCTTGAATCTTATTGGATGAATTGGAAGCGCTACTGTGTGCCAAGGGAAGGATCAAACAGCCACAGGATATCACACCAAGGTTTAGCACAAGCACAGTCATGTCCCTGTCAGGAGGAAGATTTGGGCACCTCCTACCCACTCCCTACCCCCAATTTTGTGCACAGTTTATATCCATGTAAGGTTATTGTCATAATGAAATGCACATGCGTGTGCACACACATAGGTGGCTTTTCTACTAAGAGTTCAAATATCTGAAGTTTGGCCTAAAAATCATGTTACTTGCGGGGTCTAACTTCTGATTTTTATTTATTTATTATTTTTTTTCGAGGGGAGGGTCTTGTCACATGATTTTTTTTAATTGAGATTGGTAATACTATCGCAAAGAAAATCAACATTTTTGTGCAGTTACAGAAGTAAACAAGGAGCAGAGTGACAAAGAGAAGAGTAATTTGTCATCTTTTTCTTTTAATAAAAATGCTAAGAGTACCAATTTCCTTGCTGTGTCCTAGAGAGCATTATTATTTTTCAGGGCAGATTTCCCTAGCTGTAAGGCCATAATACATAAACACAACAGATGTTTCTTTCAATCTGTCTTCCTGGCAGTGACTATAATTCATCTCACTTCCTCCCATAAATTAGAATTTCCATGATGCCCATTTCCAGTTTGGAGTCAACCTGAGCAAATCCATAGGCAATGCCTAAAACTTAATGAAATTTGGCAGTTTCCCCTCACTTTTTTTGTGTGCGCATGTGGTATCTTGAATTTAAATTAAGTTGAAACTTTAAGCAAAGCTCAAGTGGTGTGAAGCCCCATGAATCAGCTCTGATAAAAAAATTCTCATAAAAAAATTCATCAAACCTGGCGAAAGTCCACAGCAGCAAGTTTTTGTGTTGCTCTAGTCATGGACTAAATTTGCAAACAGACCATTTTAGTGTTTGTATGCACAAAACCCTTCATTTCTGCAAGCAAACCAGTTAATTGTGGGTTGGGAAATGTCAATGTGTGTTTAAGTAAATGTTTCTGCTTATCTTATGTGTACAACAATGAATGTTACAAGAAATAGCATTTGAGTAATTTTTTCTTGGACTTATAATAACTGCAATGACAAGTCATCAGAAATAAGTTAAAAGCTGAGCCATCTGTTAGACTGCCAGTTTCCTTTTGTAAATGAATACTCAATAAGATTTGGAGGGCTACCAGTAGTCCTTAGTAAGAAACCCCATTGAATTGGACAGGGGTCTGTTGCTGTATTTTCAAATTACTAATTCTAGCAAATCATAAAACACAGTACTATGCCTTAGTTTAAAATGTATCTGATTGACAGTGCTGATTAAGTCGCTCTTTGGAAGTATAGTTAGACAAAGTCTGAGGTGAGAGCAAGGAAGACCATATCCTTTGGTATGTTCTTTGTCTCCACCCCTCAGAGGTTTGGGTGAGTAGGGATTGTATCCTCAGCATGGACCATGTCTCACTTTCCCCAGAGGAAGAGAGCTGAGAAGGAAGGCACATTTTGTCCCCTGAGTGGGAATGGGTGTCTTGTATGCTCCGTGCTACAGTCTGTCAAGAAGCAGTGGGGAATCAGAGCTGCCAGGAAAACAACTCGGTTTCATGCCAAGTTCTGAGGTTTCAAAGTGTGTAATCATTCCACATTGGAACAAAAATAAAATCTCTTTGTGAAATAGAATTATGCCAGAGTGTCTGTTCTCAGATCAAAAAGGTCAGGTTTCTGATTCATCTCCTTCTGGAAGTGACCAGAGCATCCACCCTGGATGAAGAAACCTTGCTGCTGAAAACCTCATTGAAACTGATGTGTTTCCATGAAACATTTTGGCTTTGACAAAATAGCACATTTAGGAAATCTAACAGGAAAGATAATTCAAAGGAAAAATATTGCAGCAGTTCTGCTTACTGACTGTCTCTGTAACTATTTATGGTGTAATGTCCTGAAATAGGGGGTGGAGTTAAGAGAGACATTGGTTTTGTTCATCGATATTGGAGCATATCTGAAATGCACAGGAAACAAAATAGAAAAAAGGCTGCAAAAATCATTCCTTGTGGCTTTTAAGCTATTCATTTATTCAAATATATTTGGTGTACTGAGTGAATAACCTGCAGGCACTGAAGCTCTGCCTCCAATTTTCCATATGTAACATGAGAATAATACTTTGTTATAGAGCTCAGATGTATTCTGAGAATTAGTTAATATTTGTAGAATATATTGAAAGTGAGAAGTTATCAATCTGTGCTCTGCTTCTAAAATGGCCCTGTTCTTCCTCCAAGTGGTTTGTAGTCTTTTTGATATACTTGTTGCCTCTCTTTTCTTTCATATCCGTGTGCAGGAAGCCGTGTATATTTATTCATGAGTTATTTTCCTGAAGATCAATACTATGCATGTATGGGTAATATAAATGAGAGGCATTGAAACCAATACAATACCACTTGCTGTATATATCATCCATAGTTCTTTTATTTATAGAACAAGTAAGCCAAATGGTGTAGAATCCAAAAGTATTTATCCATTCCTTTCCAGAGTATGATTTAATGACCTAATTAGACGTTGGGAAAAGAGATAACACACCTTCTATTCACACTAAAAAATGCTTCAAAAACCTAATCTTAACTGTAGATAATTCTGACAAATGTATTAGGGGGAAAAAATGGTCTTAGCCATTCATTTTTTGGATTACGAACATGCTTTAGGAGTACAATATGCTGTTCAAACGATTTTCCTGAGCAACAGAAGATTCCACTTCCTGAAAAATTAACTCAACTGACCAACATGCCAGATCTGGAATATGTCAAATCATGTGTTAACATATTAAGGAAAATATTTAGAAGCTTGATACAAACCAAAGGAACTGTTTAGTTATAAGAATGCTTCAGTATGATAGGTGCTAGAACTCAGAGTGCTACTGCACCCCCTGGCTTGAAATGATTTCCATCATACACAGGATATACAGTTTGGTTCAGTGGCTGTCAGCGTCCCCACTATACAAATTGTTCCAGCACCTTTGCTCAGTGTACCACTTTGCCATACTAAACCATCCTGCAGAATTTAAATTAACACTATTCTGGTGACCGATTCTTCAGAATGAAAAAGTTTATTTTTCTTGTCAAATATTTTTAAAGATTACTTCATATGACCTAGGGAATCTCTCAGTGCCAACTGGCGTATAAAGGATTGTGTGTGCTGGAAATATGTTCTTAAATGCTGTTTGGCAAGCAGTGCATAAGTCCAGCCTATCCTAAATAAAGCAATGTTGTTTTGCCTGCTTCCTGTGCATCCAATGTAAATTCAGCCACATAAAACCTCAGAAGACAATGAAAAGCACATCTACATAAAGGTAAACAAACCCATCAAACTAAATGAGTGATGGTGGAAGATCATTTAATGATCACAATGGGGAACAGAGCCTGCACCCCCAGGAAGCCTTCCTGGCTCTTGAAATAGACACAATAGACTTTGGGAAATACAGCAGGAAGAGAAAATCATTTTGGCATCCATCACCCAGGGGATAAGGGGGGAGTAGTTCCCTTTGATCTCATGAAAAGTGGATCCTTATGGCCTGAAAACCAAGAATAGCTGAAACTGATTATAGGTGAGAAACTTATTCAGGCAAAGATTGTAACTTGTTGAAGGTAAGGTTGAGTCAGTAGGATGCATGTTTTGTTTTCTTGTAACCATATCTTCTTGTCACTTAAATATCTCCTCTCTGGCAATAGATTTATTCTTCTTTTAATTGCAAAATCATCTCAGTGTTGTGCATTGAGCTGAAGGGTGAAGTCCTGAACTAAACTGAGTGGCTGATTTGTGCTTTCTCTTTGGAGACAGCAAAGGAAAGTTCTGAGTGTTCAGTGAGAGGGAGTGGACACTGCAGGGGAGACTCAGGACTGGAAAGGCTGTTGGTGTCATCCAACAAGGAGTAACCAGGTTGGTGGAAACCCGGGTGAAGTCATTGGGCTGTGAACATGCTGCACTGGTGAGAGGACTCTGTGCCCAAGCTGCACAGTACATCACAGAGGCACCCGGGCAGGCAGTGACAGAACCCTTTACTAGTCTGGGAGAACCCCCAAAGAGTCACCTCATTGACTGGTCATTGATTATTTATCAGTTGCTTTAATTTTTCTTTTCTGCTAGCTGCTTGGTTAGATTCCATTTAGATACCAATTAACTGGATATTTTTAAAAAATAGGAGAGATTCTGTGAAAGTTTGAGGTTTCTCAAAAACCTTTATAACTTTTCACATGTAAGCTGTGGGAGATAGAAAAAGAGCTTGAAGACATTCAGATTTTGGTTCTGGTTCAGAATTTAGCCATAAGATTCTATGGATCCTGGAACCACTGAGGTGAATTTAAAAGCTCAGTGGCAGTCCAGTACACCTTGGCTAATGACAATGGATTCAAACAATCAGGGCTCTTTGAGGCACTGTCCTGATGTGATGAAAGCCATAGGCACTGACTCCGTGGGTGCTAGAGTGGCCAGATGTCCCGATTAAATAGGGACAGTCCCAATATTTGAGGATTTTTCTTACATGGTGCCTATTACCTCCTACCCTCTGTCCTGATTTTTCACACTTGCTATCTGGTCACCCTAGTGGGTGCTCTGGGGCTGGAACACCCATGGGGGAAAATTAGTGGGTGCTCTGCACTCACTGGCAGCCAAGCTCTGATCCCCTCCCCCACTGCCTCAGCTCCTCCCCCCTCCTCTGAGCGTGCCACGTCCGGGACAGCTCCGGGCCCCAGCATGTCAAGCGCATGCTTGGGGCGGCAAGCTGTGGGGGGTGCTCTGCCGGCGCCGCGAGGGCGGCAGGCAGGCTGCCTCCGGCAGCTTGCCTGCAGAGATTCCGCTGGTCCTGCCACAGGCAAACTGCCGGAGGCAGCCTGCCTGCCGAGCTTGGGGCAGCAAAATCCCTAGAGCCGCCCCTGGCCACTTCCCCACCCCTCCTCCTACCTCCCAGCTCATCCCATCTCTATCCCTGGTCTTCTGAAAATTAGTGACTCTATCCTCACTTTAGGGTTGCAAAAGGTGTCTTGCTGCATCATTTAACATGCCAGTGATAAAACATGGTGTATACAAGAGACCTATCTATAGACATTAGACCATTCTGGAGATAGCATACATGGACACTATATGGCACACCAAAATTATCCTCTCTTTTCACATGCCAATTTTGCAATGGTTATTCACTCCATTATCATTTTAGGGTTGGATTACTGTAATGTGCTCTATTTGGGATTACTTACGGAAACCACCTGGAAGTTTCAGGTAGTGTGGAATGTAGCTGGCAACACTGAGCAATACTAAACAATGGCATGTTAGGAGCAGCCAGACACTTGACATGATGTGTTGTGCCACATCAGACTACTGAATGAAGTGGTTCAAACAAAAAGACAGTTTTTTCACCCCCTAATAGTTAGCCTGAAAACTCCACCTGGACTTTCAGACTCAATCTGGGATCTTTCCTTTTCATATTGTTGCCAGTAATGCCACTACTCTCTGAGGACAATGGTTCAGAATCTTGGGCACTGTAGAGAGGGCTAGGATGCAATGGAATCATTCTCAGGGCTGGGCTGTGTAAAAACAATCTTGATCCTAGTTAGTCTTGGGTCACGCTCAATCTCAACAGCTCTGGACAGCTCTTAAGGGGACATTTGGCAGCTGAGGAATCACCAGAGTACAGTGGGCTTCAGCCAAATTCCCCTCCTGGCTGGTGTCTAAATAGGAATAGCATAGCAGCTTAGTATGCTAACTGTATACCTGTTCTGCTTCCAAACCTGCAATTCTTCAGAGTCCATCTGAAAGAGACCTCTCCTTCTGCATAGACAAGAGCTTTTTTAGGAGGATGGCTGCTATTTCCCCATCCCAAGACACATTCCCCTGTAAATGCTGCTTCAGCAACATCCTTACTGTTATTGGATTTCCCTGTGGATGCTCAACCATGGTAGAGAGATGAAGTGCTTCACAACAAGGGGGCCGAAGGTGCAGAATAGCTCAATTTTTTGAAGCTAGAACTCCATGTTCATTACTAGCTATGCAGCAATTTGGGCCCAGATCAGATGACAGCAATTCACTGCATGACACCTCTTTGTATTCTACCTTCTGCTGTCCCCTGAAATCCATGTAGCCTCTCTGCTTGAACGGTAGCTATATACAGGGGTGAGGGATCCAAAGGGGCCCATCATGCAGAATTCCAACTATGACAATTTTGCCTTGGGTTACTCTGAAATTTTATTTATAATCGTTTCTGAGTTGAAAGGCACTTGTAAACTTCAAATTATTATGACCATCATTATGGGGGCTGAAAAATTTGTTTTGAAATCTTCAATAAAGCTTTGTCTCATGATCTCTAACTCTACTTACCTGTTCTGGAAGTTGTTTTTTTCTGGACAAATGTTCAAGTCCTCAAGAGAAAGTAGTAAGTTTACAGGCATACAATTTTTGTTCAATATTAAAAAAAACATCAATTACTTTTGTATCAAGTCTATGTAATCCAAAAACATACTTTGGTTCTTATTTTACTCAGAAGGTTCACGGGCCCATAACACTAAATAAAATGGTAGTCTAGTGATGGCTTGGAAAGTGGCTCCATTCTCATGACTCGTCTGGAACAGCTCAGCATCCTTATAATAGGTCAAAATTTGCTGCCCATAAAGCAAAACATGCAGATTTTGCTGTTTGTTTATACTGGGCTCAGATGCAAGGCCAGCTGCTCTCATGTGGCACAGAGAGCCATATCCTGTACGAGAGGGAAAGCAGACAATGTCAGGCTGCTACTACACTCTCCACCCACCTGAGTAGGAGGAGTTCGGTGGGCAGTGGCATAGGGTGGCTACCACCTTCACTCTTATCCTTCCCTATGTTGTGCGGACAGTATTATTGAGCCAGCACACAGGGGGAAGCGGGAATTAAAATGAGAGTCTCTCAGACTCACATTTTATTCTCTGCCCTGCTTTAGTTGGGCTATATTGCAAGGTGCAAATCCAGCCCATTACCAAAAGAGAAGACAGAATCTCTTCTCATAAGATATTTTGCTTGGAGATTTCCATAAACAAAATTTGAACTTTTGTCTCAGAGTGAAGGGTGGTGAAAGCTGAAGAAGATGAAATGGCTAATTCTATTTGCTGTGAGCCGTCAGAGGTAAATTTGCAAATGCAGGAGCTCAAGGCCCGTTGAATAACATTTCAAATAAGAATAAAGTATGGTGAGTAGAAAGAACATGAATAATGAAACAATGGCAAAAGGAATCTGTAACTTCAATATCAGAATAGATTAAAGGTATGAATGCATGATATATCCTGTTTTAATGTATTACTTATTGACTAAGTCATCTAGAGAATTTAGATCTGGGACCCATATCTGAACATAACATTTGATTAGGGTGTTTTTTTGCAGGGGGGTGGGAGGGAAATAAATATGTTCTGGTATCTAGTATGGTTCATTTCTGTGGCACGATTCAGGATTTTTATTTAATTCACTGTAATATGGATAGGGTCTTATGCACCAGCATATATAGTTAGATTTTGTAAAGTGTATGTATATATATATATATATATATATATATATAAAGTTTCATATCAAGAAACTTAAGTGAGGGAGGGTCACTGGAAGCATAGTGGTTGTGAGAATAAAGAAAGTCAGCAGTGGAAGGGAGAAGAATAATTTGTGGGCATGTGGGTCTTCTAGAGTTGCTAACTTTTGGCACAACTGGCTCTGGTTAATCAGGGTGCTTACGCACAAGCATAATTTTTAGTCTCATTGACTTGTATAAGACTTCTCACTTGATTAAAGTTGTACGAACAAAAGTATTTGGCTGAAATGGGGTCTGTCTGCATTATCAATGCCTTTAACTAATTAGATTGCTCAGATTGCAAATTGTTTGAGGCAGAAGCCCTGATCCTTGATCTGGACCTTCAGGTACTAATGCAATATTGATAATAATACAGAAAAAGAGGTCCCCAAATGCCAGGAAATGTATAAAAACAGTGATAGATTAACAATGTTGTGTTTGGAAGAGCAGTGAAGACTGATCTAATGAACCAGAGCCTCCCTGATGTTCCAGGCATCAAATCTTGTGATCATTAATCCTAATGCATCCCTCCATCCCTCTCAACTTTCCTTTCCCTCATTATATCATGATCTGTTGAGGTGAGACCTACTATTTTAAGGAGGCAATCAGAAGATCTGTTTGACCACCAATTATTTTGGGGTGCAGAATCAGGCCCATTGTTCACAATATCTTTTGGATACAGATGGTTGATTTGTCTCCTCAGGATAACAGAGAGGCCCTCTCATCCTTCTAGTTCCACATTCCCATGAGGACCTACATCTGACATCTTAACATTTCCCCTCTTTGCCCCCTCATCCTCTCTGTTTTTCCTCCCATGACCACTCTCTTCTGCTGTTCCCCACAAGCTTTCCCTCTGTTTCTGAAGCCCCCTGGCATTCCCTTTCTATCAGGTCTCTTTCCCTCCATTCTTCTTCTCTTTCCTCCCACCTTTGTTCCTCTACAAAGTGTCACCCTCTCTTCCCCACAACCCCCAGGATGGAGGGTGGCAACTAACAGATAAACAGAACACACAGAATAGTAGGAATAAATATACTTTAGTTAAGGGCAACCCACCTGCATTTACAAAAATTGTTATGGGATCTTCTATGGCCACATAGCAAAGAAAAGACCTGGGATGAAATCCTGGCTCCGCTGAAGTCAGTGGCAATATTCCCCTTGGATTGAGTGGGCCTATGGTTCCCATCCAGCATCTGAAAAGCCCACACATGTTTTGTGATATATATCTAATATCTCAAGGACTAAATGATGAGCTGACTTTGGGGATTTAAAACTGAGATTCCAGGGAGTCTACAGGAAGTAGAGTTAATTATACCAGGTTCTGAATCTGAATATATTTTACACTCTCTCTCACTCACATACACATGGAGCCCTTTCTTACCTTTAATGGGACTCCTCAAGTGAGTAAGGACAACTTACACTTGTAAGATCTCACAGCTAAGGCACAGACTACTAAACTATCCCCTATGACTCTATAGCCTAATCCCTCAAAGGTACTATACAATTAGCAAAACAGAGGGTCAGAGGAGTTAAAAGTCATGTAATGCAAATGTATTAGCATCCCTCTAGCCTCTATTTCATCTGTTTTATATGGTATTTTAGATTAACACTTACTTTAATATAATTTTTTTACTTCCAGAAAAATGGACGCGTTGAAATTTGACTTACAGTAGTTCTCAACTGAGGAATAAGCTCATATTTCTACTTAAAGGAATTTTATCAAATCATGTTTGAATGTACTGTTATTTGTAGAACATGAGCAGAGTCAGAGTAAACATTAAAAAAAACTATTAGCACTTTATGAAACTATTTAAGTTCACATGGCTAAAGGTCAACTTTGAGAGCTAAACTAATTATAAAATGACATTTTAGTTTCCATGCTATTAGCAACTGCTTTACATATTTTCAATCAATCTGTGTTTGAAATGTATTATATCACCGTATTAGCAATGCTATAATTATAGTTGAGAAGGCACTTCCATTAAAAGCCCTTACGGTATATGCACACATTTAAAACTTTTAAACAAATTACCCCTGGAGTTTGTCTCTCATTTTTATTCTCAGACCAGAGGCAATTTTAAAAATTATTTAATTATTCACTTAAGTGAAAAAAACCATTTTCTTAATCAGTTCAACTAAACATTTAGATTTCAAAATAATAATTATAATAAAGTTACAGAAAACAACCTTTTTTTAAAGACTTATGGACAGATTTTTAAAAGCATTCAGGTGCCTAAAGATAAGTGGGAGGGATCGCTCAGTGGTTTGAGCATTGGCCTGCTAAACCCAGGATTGTGAGTTCAATCCTTAAGGAGGCCACTTAGGGATCTGGGGCAAAAATTGGTCCTGCTAGTGAAGGCAGGGGGCTGGACTTGATGACCTTTCAAGGTCCCTTCCAGTTCTAGGAGATTGGTATATCTCCAATTATTACCTTTAAGTGCCTAGTAGAATTTTCAACACATATAGGCACAGTGCTTAATTTGTAAGGAAAGGGGTGCTGGGGCTCCGCCAACAAAGATGGCATCCTCCACACAGCATGAGCTCACATGAATCATACATGCAAGGTCACACCTTGCACAACAGGGGCTGCAGCCTAGACTGAGCCCCAGGAAGCCCTGGCATAAATTAAGCTCTGCCTACATACCTTCTCCACTTGATTTCAATTGGAGTTAAGTGTCTAGTGAGATTTTCAAAACACCTGGGCATGGTATCTGTATCCCTATATGCTCAAATACTTTCAAAGAACTGACCAGTACTCCTTATTTCAACAAACTTCTATTGACTTTAATGGGAGTTTCCTCTGAGCCAGGACTACACAGTATCAAAGCTTGATCTTTATAGCTGAATAAGAAGGTAGTAAAATGCATACAAAATGCAAAGACATCTGAATCATTCCTTTTTTCAAAGCTACATGCGTTTCGGATGCTATATGACCCAGCTCCTCTTTACACTAATAAAGTTGCTATATATTATTGATCAACAACTTACTTTATTATAGTGGTAATTGTTGAAATGCTTTCTTTGTAGGAAGCCAACCCTTAATAAATATTACATTGTGCTATATATGCCTGCTTTCTAGAGCTAGGAGGGCTCTGTAATTTAAGGTAATTAATTATTTATCTACTTTCTAATTTTCATAAACAGGAATGCCATTTGTTCATTAAAATTAGAACATGAGAAAAAAATATCCAGTCTTTTCCCTTTGATCAATCAAAACACCCAAGCAGTACACCAGAACCATAAGCTTTATCCGAGCATCACACAAGCACTTGCTGACCTGAAATGAGATTGCCTGGGAGCAATTATTAACATTTGCATTTACTTTGACTCTCTGCCCCATGTTGTCGTCCCCCCCACCAACACACACACTTCCCCCCCCCCAGTGACTAGTTTCTCACCCCTGGTATCATGAGAAATTTGGTAGTACAAGAAAAAATAAAAAAATGAAAGTTTTCTTACTCAAATGAGCTCAACTGCACCTGTTCACTAATAATTGTAACAATCATTGTAAATAGTTTTGACACATAACCCTACCCATTACCACCTCTTCTTGCCTTTCTCTCTCTTATATAGATTTATAGCTGTCTATATTGACATTTCAGCCCACCAAATTTACATCATGCTCACTATATGTCTTAATCACTATCAGGTAGTAACAATTCTAGTTCTTCTTACTTGTTTCTCCATGCACCTAGTATTAGTGTGCTGAGACATTAATGCACTTATTCTTCTATTTCAGGGGTGGGGAAACAACCACCCCTCTCCATTTTGGAAATACACGCAACTGTATTTAAGTGTAAGCTCGTAGTCTGCTTCTTTCCTTATCATAAAGGCCACTTAAGCACAATCAATAATCAATCAAGAAAGTAACTCTCTCTTTTGTTTTTATTTTTATATTACAGTAACACCCAAAATATGCTAAGCACTGTACAGATACACTATATAAGAAGACAATTATCTGCCCTGAAAAGCATAAAAGAAGACAAATGACACATGAAAGATGGAGGAAAGTGCTGACATAAAAGCAGAGATGTTAAGGTTATGATTGACACACATCTTAATAATTGATCTGTTAGTAAGTATATTAATTAACACCACCTACCCTGCTACCTAGACAGTAGTTTCCTTTTTCTTTCCCCATAAAGTTATTCCAGCTACCACTTTTGGTAGTAATCCATCCTGCCTTTTCCCTATAGTTAACCTGAGTTAATTCACTAGTACTTGTGATGGGTTTCCCACTATAAGGTGCCACCTGATGTACTGGGATGCCACTGAGTCCCACTGTTCTGCTAGTTCAGGTCCCCTTTAGCCTTTATGCCAGGCTCCTAAGCCTCACCTAGCGCACACACAGGCGGGGCCACACCCAGCTGCAGAAAGACACTGATCAGCTCTGGAAAGACTCAGCTTAAGGGACTTGCTCCAGAACTCAGGTGCCCACCTCCCTTGGAGTGCAGACCCAAAGGTATATTATCTTGCACTGTATAGAAAGATCTGCACAGCGTAAGCTCATAAAAATTCACCCTTTCCCTCAAAGTGAAGAGAGATATGCACAGCTTCCACTACCCCCAGATATGGATTGCACAAACTGGGTTATGTTACAAACAAGAAATGAGTTTATAAACTACAAAAACAGATTTTAAGTGATTATAAAGGGATAGCAAACAGAAAAAAAGAAAAGCAAATAAAACAAAACACACAAAATAAGCTTGATTCACTAAAGAAACAGGTTACAAAATATAATTTCTGACCTTAAATGTTGAATTAGGCAGAATGCAGAATTTCTGTTGCTTAGAGTTCCAGTTATCTCTTCTTACAGACTGGACTCGTCTCAGTCTGGATTCACCCCTGCCTTTTCCCTCAGGTACTTTCAGCAGTCTTTCTTGGGTAGTCAATGGAGGAAAGTCCAGACTAACTCCCTCCCCAGCCTTAAAGAGGATTTACCTAAGGTGGGAAACCTTTGTTTGATCCCCATCCCCCTGCTGAGGAAAAGTACCAGCAGTGTCCAAGGTGGTATTTTGCATCAGGTGACATTATCCCCTGACCTTGTAGTGTCAATGTAACATCCCAGGAAGGTGGGAGCTTAGTATCTTCAGAGTTCTATTGTTCTTCTGAAATGGCTCATGCTGGATGATTGCTTACTGTCTGATGGGCATTTTCCCATGTACACACACAGGTGTAATTGTTACATAGTCAATATTCCTAACTTCAGATACAGAAATGATACATGCATACAAATTGGATAATCACATTCAGTAAATCATAGCCTTTCCAATAATATCTTACATGAGCTATCTTGCAATAAAGTATATCTTAGTTATGTCATATTCTCATATCATAACCATATTTCTATAAATAATATGGGGTGTAACATCACACTTGTCCCCTTGCCTTGTCCTACTAGGGAAAGAGTATTTTTGCAAGTACCTTGGTCTTGGCAGGGGTGGGCCATTCAGCAGAAGTGTTCAGCAATTGTTCATATCGATGAGGGTAGCTATTCAGTTTTGAGTTGATCTATTGGGAGGCTTTCAAATTCAAGCAGAAGTTAATTCAATATTTTGTAACTCCCAAACATTTCTGTCTAAATCAACTAATTAATTCGTTGGTCTCCAGCACTAGCCTCTTCCTTCCTTTGCACTTGGCCTCAGAAGGATCTTTGTGAAGCTAACCTGTGCTTCTGTCTTTAGTTCATTTTTCCAATTTCCTAAAGTGATTTTTATTTATTTGTATTGGACTAAAGTTTGGGAGAGTTCCTCACGAAAGTATATATTCTGTATCCATATTATCATTTCCTTTACCCTGGCACTCAACTGTGGTTCTTTGGTCAGATATGCCTTAGCGCACGTTCCTCATTATGAGGACACCAATCAATATTACTTGTTCTTTCTTTACATCCTGCCATTCTCTGTATCAGCTATTTCTTACTGCAGGAGGTCTTCTTTCCTTGGAAGCCATCAATGTTAAAATGTTCTGATACACCGAGATTTCCACAATTTGCAATTCACTGCTAGTGGAGCATTTGGATATTCTGTCCATCAACTACTTCCTTTTCTGCTTACTTTATTGCAGTTTGCCAATAGATTAGTCTCTACTCAGGGAGAAACTCCATTCTTATTTGTGCTCTATTTCCCATCTCTGCTCCCAATTGGTCTGATCAACCTTTGTCTACTCAACTCCCCTTTCTTTTCCACATGTTTCTGTTCCTGTTTCTCTTCCACTTGGAGCAATGGACATCCCAAAATGGGGTGTATGTGTGTGCGGATGGGTGTGAGGGTGGATGGGCGGAGGCAGGAAGGGGGAGACTTCTACTCATCTCAGATACTAGAGCAAGGGATGTAGCATAAAAACCTTTATAAAAGTAGAACACTAGTGCTACCCAGTTTATGGCATCCTACATTTCCCTGCCAAACACTGATCTTTTCCATCCTTCCTCTCTCTGAGTAGAGCAAAGGAGTAAGAAGGAGGAGCTACAGAGTACAAGTAATCCATGCCCTCCAGCAGTCAGTTTAGCACTCAGCATTCCTCTGCATAGCAGTGGCCTCTTGGGTCAGGCAGTTGAAATAGTAAATCACACCTCAAAATGAGAGTACTCCACATATTATGTGTGGGAGGCAACTGAACCTGTGCTCAGAAACCAAAGGGATGGAAGCAGTGTGCATAGTGTCATGCAGTATTCTTTGCAATAATAAGGCCCATTTATCTGAGTCAAAGAAGGGGTTCTACCCCTAAGTCTTAAAAGGGCTGAAAACAGCCATAGTAATTTACTAACAGGTCAGACTAATTCCACAAGTTTTGATATCATATTATCTTAACATTTCTGTTCTGTTGCTCTGTTTTCAGAAATTATCCAGGGATCTTTTATTTGTGTTGTACTTATTAGATGCAACCAAAAAAAGGGTTCTGGAGACAGTGAGATTATTACTAAAACAAACTGTATACGTTCCAGCCTTTTCCTTTACAGCATGTTTTTCCTGGGGCAGCCAAAACAGTCCTAGCAGGGTTGGTGGTCTCACCAATTAATCGAAACTAGTCAGAACACTGATAGCCCTCACCCCCTCTAACAATGACCTAGTTTAAGCCACAGATTTTTGTTAAGTAAAAACCTATTACAAAAATTCCCCTCAGGCCATCTGTTGTTTATTTCTGCTATTAGCAGCAAACTGTTCTCTTAGAGAACTAGGGTCAGCCAGTTCCACAGGAAAATAGGAACATTCTGCCATTTACTTGCTGCTTTATAAATAGTAGCAGGTATCCCCCTTAACCTCCCCCCACAACCAGTGGTGCTGGAACTAGGGGTAGTGCTGAACCCCGTGGCTTGAAGTAGTAATAACAAACACCAAATATATGCTTTCCATCATCAGCATTCACACTATAAAAAGTGTTCCAGCACCCCTACCCATTACATTTAAAGAGGTTGAAGGAGGAAAGTGATGGTGTAGCCTGTTATTTGAATTCACTATAAGAGCTCATTGAAAACATGACTCAGACTCATAGACTTAAGGTCAGAAGGGACCATTATAGTCATCTAGTCTGACCTCCTGAACAATGCAGGCCACAAAATCTCACCCACCCACTCCTGTAACAAACTCCTAACCTATGTCTGAGTTACTGAAGTCCTCAAATCGTGGTTCAAAGACCTCAAGGTGCAGAGAATCCTCCAACAAGTGACCCGTGCCCCATGCTGCAGAGGAAGGCAAAAAACCTCCAGGGCCTCTGCCAATCTTCCCTGGAGGAAAATTCCCGACCCCAATTATGGCGATCAGTTAAACCCTGAGCATGTGGGCAAGACTCAGCAGCCAGCACCCAGGAAAGAATTCTCTGTACTAATTCAGATCCCACCCCATCTAATATCCCATCACAGACCATTGGGCATATTTACCTGCTAATAATCAAAGATCAATTAATTGCCAAAATTAGGCTATCCCATCATACCATCCCCTCCATAAACTTATCAAGCTTAGTCTTGAAGCCAGATATGTCTTTTGCCCCCACTATTCCCCTTGGAAGGCTGTTCCAGAACTTCACTCCTCTGATGGTTAGAAACCTTTGTCTAATTTCAAATCTAAACTTCCTGAGAGCCAGTTTATATCCATTTGTTCTTGTGTCCACATTGGTACTGAGCTTGAATAATTCCTCTCCCTCCCTGATATTTATCCCTCTGATATATTTATAAAGAGCAATCATATCTCCCCTCAGCCTTCTTTTGGTTAGGCTAAACAAGCCAAGCTCTTTAAGTCTCCTTTCATATGACAGGCTTTCCATTCCTCGGATCATCCTAGTAGCCCTTCTCTGAACCTGTTCCAGTTTGAATTCATCCTCCTTAAACATGGGAGACCACAACTGCACACAGTATTCCAGATGAGGTCTCACCAGTGCCTTGTATAACAGTACTAACACCTCCTTATCTCTACTGGAAATACCTCGCCTGATGCATCCTAAAACTGCATAAGCTTTTTTAACAGCCATATCACATTGGCGGCTCATAGTCATCTAGGGTGACCAGATGTCCCAATTTTATCGGGATTGTCCCAATTTTTGCTTATTTGTCCCACATCCTGACCTACCTTCAGTCGGGACGCAAATTGTCCCAATATTTTGCCTCCGCTCTCGGCCTGCGCATGGGCTCCTGCCCACCCTGCACCGACTCCACCCCCTCGTTCCTCCATTGGATCCCTCCCCAAATCCTCACCCTGGCCCTGCCCCCAGGCCCGCCCCCCCACTGCCACATTGGATCCCTCCCCAAATCCCTGCCCTGGCCCCGCCTCTTCCCCAAGCATGCCACATTCCTCCTCCTCCTCCCTCCCTCCCAGGCTTGCGCTGATCAGCTGTATGGTGGCGCAAACGCTGGAGGAAGGGGGGAGGTGGAGACAGAGCGGAGGCAAGCTAGTGGGGGCGGGGTGGAGCATGGAGCTCCAGGTTTTTTTTTTGCTCTGCTCCTGTGTTAGTGTTTGTGTTGTGTGGTTGCTAGTGAGTATTTGCTTCAGGTTGTGGGGCTGTCTGTAAGCAAGGACTGGCCTGTCTCCCAAAATCTGTGAGAGTGAGGGATCGTCCTTCAGGATAGGTTATAGATCCTTGATGATGCACTGGAGAGGTTTTAGTTGGGGGCTGAAGGTGATGGCTAGTGGCATTCTGTTACTTTCTTTCTGTAGTAGGTGACTTCTGGGTACTCTTCTGGCTCTGTCAATCTGCTTTTTTCACTTCAACAGGTGGGTATTGAAGTTTTAAGAAAAACACTAACCCAGGAACCTATCCTTGCAACAAAGCCCGATGACAACTCTGTCCACATATCTATTCAAGTGACACCATCATAGGACCTAATCACATCTCTATGCAAAAAAATAAATGGACACGAATCTGACATCAGGAATCATGACATTCAAAAACCAGTAGGAGAACACTTCAACCCCTCTGGTCACTCAGTAACAGACTTAAAGGTGGCAATTTTGCAACCAAAAAGCTTCATAAACAGACTCCAGAGAGAAATTGCTGAACTAGAATTAATTTTCAAACTAGATACCATTAACTTGGTCTTGAATAGAGACTGGGAGTGGCTGGGTCATTACACAGATTGAATCTATTTCCCCATGTTAAGTATCCTCACAGCTTCTTGTCAATTGTCTGGAATGGGCCATCCTGATTATCACCACAGAAGGTTTTTTTTCTTCCTGCTGATAACAGCCCACCTTAATTGATTAGTCTCATTAGAGTTGGTATGGCAAGACCTATTTTTTCATGTTCTCTGTGTATATATATCTTCCTACTGCATTTTCGACGGCATGCATCCAATGAAGTGGGTTTTAGCCCATGAAAGCGTATGCCCAAATAAATGTTTTAGTCTCTAAGGTGCCACAAGTACTCCTCATTCTTTTTGCTGATACAGATTAACACGGCTACCACTCTGAAACCCATATCCAATATGTGATGTCAATTTCAGGTGTTTTACTGTGTCATATGTGTGTGAGACATGGTAGGTTCTGACTATCTTCTTTTCCTGTTTTCAAAGGATTATTTCTCCTTTATTTAGTTTTTCCAGATAAAATAGTGAATAACTGAAAAACAGTGTTGTATAATATGATGAACGTGGCTTTAAAGTGTACTTATCTTTGTCTTTCCTCATTTCGTTTTAATTGTTATGTTTTCTTTCATATAGGATTATAAACGATAATATTCATATGAAAGTCATGCTCAGTCACTAAAATGTGCAATTTCAACATCATTTTATGAAATGCTGGCAGCAATTAGCTGTGCAGTGGGAGACCAGGAAAGTGGATTTAAGGGTCTTACTCTTGGGCTTTCCAGTGTGCAGCGGAGGAGGCGGCAAGTAGAAGTGAATGCCAAGCATTTCTGTGTCCATAATATATTAATCTTAAGGTGCACTGCGGTTATGAATTCAATTATTTCTTTTAACTGGTAGGTTTAGAAGAAGTGTGTAAGAACCCAACTGCCTTTACTGAACAATTCTTTGGAGGTGGGGGTATGGGAGTTAAGGAAGGCGAAAGAGGTGGGATAAGAATCAGATTGCTGTGAGTCATACACTTACTGTGAGTAAGAGTGGTGAGCCTTTGATGGGGTATATAAATAATTAGCAACATAGCCTGTAAGTCTTTCCTTTTATTTCTATAATTAGAGGTGTGTGATGAGATGTAAATTATTCTTTTCATGTATTGTTCATGCTGAATAGTAAATTATTCTTATAACATTCCTCACTCTATTCATATTCTATAGATCAGTATTGTTGCTCCAGGCTGGGAAAGGAATGTAAGCCAGGACTAACCCTTTCTTGTGCTTGTCCCCTGATTTTGCACAAACTATATTAGAAAGTAATAAGTCATTTTCAGTAAATGAACAACAGTGGAAAGCACGAAAAATGCAAAAACAAAATAAAGCCCTAATCCTGCCATCTCT
Organism: Mauremys reevesii; assembly: GCF_016161935.1. Lineage (NCBI taxonomy): Eukaryota > Metazoa > Chordata > Testudines > Geoemydidae > Mauremys > Mauremys reevesii. The sequence continues at coordinate 82,330,509 of NC_052627.1, read as the reverse complement.
TATACACATGCTTAACTTTAAACAAGAGTAAGCCCTTTGGCATTAATGGGAATACTCACGTGCTTAAAATTAAGTACACATATTAGTGCTGGCAGGATTGAGGTCTGACACTACTAATCAGACTTCACTGATTTAACAAAACACTTGCCATCTCAAAGTTAGGAGTGACCTTGTAAAGCTATTCTTCAATACTTTTATTTAAACTTGATGTTATATTGCCATACTGTACTAATTAGTTTCAGTACATGCAATTTCTGTTCCTATAACTGTTTACTTGTTCTGGCTATTTTTATCACACTTTGCTTTCCCCTGATAAGCTAGAACCATTAATATGACAGTTTCAGGTGATTATACTACATTAGATGCCAGCAAAATTTGTTTAAGCTATTTTTTTTTTCATGTTTCATAACATATGTTTCAAAATGTTTATCATATTGCAATGTGTAATACCGAAGGGTCACTGCTTTTATTCTGATATCATCAAGCACAAAAAATTGTAATGTCAAATCCAGTACAATCCAATGGGGAAAATATCTACTTTCTATACATTTCCATTACTGAGACTAGAATCTTCTGTAGTGAATGGATTTAAAAGAAAAAAACAAACAAACAAACAAGAAACCAAGGGTCTGTTTGGCAGCCAGGGAGTGGTATGTAAAATAAATAAATATATGGAGATATACCTATCTCACAGAACTGGAAGGGACCCCAAAGGATCATTGAGTCCAGCCCCCAGGGGTGGCTCCAGGCACCAGCACGCCAAGCGTGTGACTGGGGCGGCAAGCCATGGGGGGCGCTCTGCCGGCCGCCGCAAGGGCGGCAGGCAGGTTGCCTTCGGCGGCATGCCTGCGGAGGGTCGGCTGGTCCCGCGGCTTCGGCGGACCTCCCGCAGGCTGCCTTCAAATCCGCAGGACTGGGGACCTCCCGCAGACAAGCCGATGAAGGCAGCCTGCCTGCCGTGCTTGGGGCGGCAAAATACCTAGAGCCGCCTCTGCCAGCCCCCTGCCTTCACTAGCAGGTTTGAATATAAAATAGGTGTGCTATAGCTTTGGGCTGTGTTTATTTGCTAAAGATGCTCTCATTATACACATCTATATTTGTTAGCTACCTAAAAAGCTTGTAGTTTAACAAATACAAATATATAAAAAAAATTAGACAGCTTCCATTTCCAGTGATCTCATTCTGATTGCCTTGCTTCAGTAACCCACTTCAACTCCAGCAAAAGCCAATATCCTACCTAAATCCCAGAGTGCAGGTCAAATTCTGCCTGCTTCTAGTCACTCCACATCTGGATGAGGACAAAGAGTAAGAAGACCTCCCCTTCCCATTTTGTCCATCTCTGGACATAAGGTTCCCAACTTTCTAATCACACAAAACTGAACATCCTAGCCCCACCCCTTCCCTGCTCACTACATTTCCCCTCCCTCTGTGGCTCGCTCTCCCTCACCCTCACTCACTTCACTGGGCTGGGAAAGGGGGTTGGGGTGTGTGAGGGGGTGAGGGATCTAAGCAGGGGTGAGGGCTCCAGAGACAGGCCAGAAATGAGGGGTTCAGGGTGTGGGAGGGGGCTTCAGGCTGAGACAGGGAGTTGGGGTACAGGAGGGGGTGAGGGCTCTGGGTGGGGTGCAGGCTTTGGGCTGGAGCTAGGGATGAGGGGGTTCAGGGTGTGGGAGGGAGCTCTGGGCTGGGGCAGGAGGATTGAGATCTAGGAGGAGTGAGGGCTCTGTCTGGGAGTGCAGGCTCTAGGGTGGTGCCAGGAATGAGGGGTTTCGTGTGCAGGAGGGAGCTCCAGGTTGGGGTGGGGGTCCAGGGCTGGGGCTGATTACCTCAGGTGGCTCCCAGTCAGTGGCACAGCAGGGCTAAGGCAGGCTCCCTGCCTGTCCTGACTCTGCACCGCGCCCCAGAAGGGACCAGCCAGTATGGCTTCTAGGCCGGGGTGGGGGAGCAGGAGGCTCTGCATGCTGCCGTCACCAGCAGACACTGCCCCCGCAGCTTCCATTGGTGGTAGTTTCTGGCCAATGGGAGTATAGAGCCAGTGCTAGGGATGGGGGCAGCTAGGGATGCTGGCTACTTCCAGTGAGCAGCACGGTGCCAGGACAGGTAGGGACTAGCCTGCCTTAGACCCGCAGCACCGCCAACCAGACTTTTAATGGCCCGGAGGTCGGAGCTGCTGACCAGAGCCGTCAGGGTCCCTTTTCAACCGGTCATTCCTGCCAACCGTATCTGGACATCTTGTGGATGAAATCCTGGCCTTATTGTAGTCAATAGAAATACTCCCTTTGATTTTTCTATTTCTGCTATACTTTAGTGAAATGGGGTAAGTGGAAATGAAAACAATATTCTATGAGATAAATTATATTATAATTGTATAAGATATCAATGTTTTAATCATCATCACAAACCTGTTGTTTATACATGGTAGCATTCTGTCTGCTTTGACCACCACTGCACATTGAACAGAGGTTTTTTTCACTGAGCTGTCCCTAATGGCACCCAGGTCTTCCCCTTCTTCTCCCTCCCAAAAAATTAGAACCTAGCAGCCTGTATGAGTAGTTACATTTATTATTTCATCTGCCATCATGATATCCAGTTGCCTAGTAAAGAATCTCCACTATGCAATACATTCTCATTATCAGTTAATCAAAACTTATATAAAAAGAGTTAAGGAAATAACTCCAAAGTGTTAAAATCAAAACACCCGCATTGTCAGTTACAAATTATTTTTAAACATGAAAAGAGAAAAAGACAAAAACAAAAAAAGCAGCTATTCCATTTAACTAACCTAAAAACTAAAATTATTCTTTCATACCAAGAATTTCCTGTAATAAATTGGATCAAATGTGGGCTGAAGATTTTTTAGACAAACAGAGAGATCAACTGTGGCAGCACTTAAGTTTTCTGCCTTTTTTTTTTTTTTAATATTAGGCTAAATTATGGCCCCTCAAGCACAGATGTGCTGTGTTAGAGGCAACAAGGTGAAAGCAGAGCCTCTGTATACACTACACTGGTGTAAGTCAGTGGTGTTACAACAACTCCAAAGGGCATGTGCATAAAAACCGGAGTAAAGTTGCCCATACTTCATTTGGGGATTGTATTATATCAGAGGGCTTAACTGTGCAATTGTAGTCTTTTGTATATATTCTATTTAACAAAAGCAAATCAGGATTAAGGTTTTAGAATGAGAATTTCCAATCACAGCCTACTTGACTACGAGTGCAAGGGGACAAAGTGTTAAAATAAAACAGCAAGGAAATAGGCTTTCAGAGAAGGCCTGTTACACTCTTTCTATGCTGTCTGTAAACATAGCTTGGTAAATGTCAAATGGTTGTAGTCATTCTGTCCTTTATGGCTGTGTTAGTATTCTACACTCATTTAGGTTCTCCATAAAAGCCAAATTTAATTCATTCCATTGTACACTATTTGAGACATTTTGCAGCAGATACATAAGACAAGAATAATGTAACTCATTATTTCTTTTACACACTGAAATAAATGAACCAAGGTAAAAGACGTTGGAAAATGTGAAGTTTGCTACAAATGCTTTCCATGAGCATAACAGATTGGAGGGGGCTGGAATCTAAAGACAAAAGATACAAGTTAATGTTAGTATTTTAGATTTTTTAATGCACACTAACTCTTCAGGTTAGAAACTGGTAGGCATGACAGTTCACTGCTAGATTCTCTATCTATTTTTGTACATAAACACAAGCAATTGTATTTTAACACTTCTACCTTCTTGTAGGACTCTGTCAAGTTTGTATGTCACATGCTTTGGGCTTTTATTTTGTAATGCAACTGTGCCTGACCAATTATCCCCTAACAATAGTTCAGGTGAAATTCACACAAAGGCTATACCTTTCTTCACTCACAGGTACTTTGAGGGCACAATTCCAACATAAATGGTTCATAGACTGAGAACAGGTCCTCTGCATAGGGTGATTTTTATTTCCAAGCTCTGATCTTGAGTAGCTTTACACACAGGGGTAAGTCCTACTGAAAAATGTCCTTCATAGGAATGAATATTTGCACACTAGCTTTATGCATTAACTTGAGATTCAGATACTATTTTTTCTTCATATGAAAAGATAAAAAAAAATCTCTCCCTATACAAATACTATAAAAGAATACAGATGTAATTATTGGGGAAAGTTTTTTATACAAAAAAAAAATCAGGTATTTTTCTTCCAGGAGTTCCATGTCATTTGACCTTTACCTGCTTCATTATTTTAAATTAAATGTTTTTTACAATTATGACTTCCTTGAAATTTCCATCTGGAAATAGCCTTACAGTTTTGAAGAGAAATCAGTCAATGCTGATCTATTTGCTTACATGCAGTCTGAATTTTGTACATCGGATACATCATCCCACCCCAGTATAAAAGCATAAAGTCACACTTACTCCTGACTGCTTAATTTAGTGGAGGGGAGTTTTGTACCCACCTGACTAAGCATGATGATAATCAGGATGATAGAGCAGGAGGTGGTGGAGTTGAGCACTTTCTCTCAGGAGGAGGTAGAGTTTGGCAGCTCTGTGGGCTCCCATCTCTTTACTGGATCAGAGCTGAAGAACCATGGGTGGGCTTTGCTCTTACACAGCAGCAGAGTCAGGATCTGGAGCATAGTGTTTCTCCATAATCTTAGGGAGGTACTGGTGAAGTCTCAGCTGAAGTACCATGTCTAATTCTGGGCACCCCACTTTAGGAAAGATGTGGATAAATTGGAAAGAATCCAGATGACAGTAACAAAAGCTTTAGAAAGCCGGACCTTAGTTTAATAAACTGGGCATGTTTAGTTTTGCAAAAAGAAGATTTGTGGGGAGGGAATCTGATATCAGTTTTCAAGTGTGCTAAGGGCTGTTATAAAGATGACAATGATCAATTGTTCTCCATGTCCTCTGAAGGTAGGACAAGTAGTAATGGGCTTAATCTGCAGTACGCAATATATAGGTTGGATGCTTTGGGGGGCTGGATTTTTTTAACTAGAAGGATAATTAAGGTCTGGAATAGGCTTCCAAGGGGGCTGTGGAATCCCCATCACTGGAGGTTAAGAACAGGGTGGACAAACACCTGTCAGGGATCATCTAGGTTTGCTTGGTCCTGCCTCAGCTCAGGGGGCTGAATTTAATGACTTCGAAGTCCATTCCAGTCATGAATTTCTATAGCTAAAATAAAACTCATCTTTCTTTTTTTTTAATTTTGTAGGATTTTCTGTTACTTATCACCATAGTATAAAAGCCACATGCTTTATACTGAAGCATTTTAATTTGTTTTTCAAAGGAAGGGGAAAGAGAAACAGTGGGAAGATGACAAGAATCTTAGTTGAATAGTCTTTCACACATGTAGAAGCAGAACAGGGCAACTCAGCTAGAAGGATCCAGAAACATTCAGAACACAATGCTGCTACTGACATGCTGTAGAGGAAGTTTTCACTGTGGTCATCCCACTTGCTAGGATACCCCCTGGCTCAGCTCTGAGACAATGGCTAATCAGAGCAAAGGTTATAAATAAAGGAGTTAGCAACACCCTGAGGCTTCAGTGGCTGATTAACACAGGACCAAGATGTGTGTCTGCAGTGATGGATGAGTCCCAATACCTCCACCACTCTGAGTACAGATCAATGCTATCCCAGCATTGTTTACTAGGAAGTCCTCCATTAGGAGAGTGTTTGGTCCACCACAGTGTGTTTTATGGACCTAGGAGGGAGAGCAAGCCCCCCCTACAGGGTACAGAGTCTGTGGGACTTGCATTTGGCTAACAGCACTGAACTGGGATGCTATCTCAGGTAAGACAAGAGAATGGGGTAGCATTAGTGAGGATTTATGAATTATTTCCTGAGTTAGCTGGGCTTATGGGGAAAAGGCAGTACCCCGTAGAGATCCAAAAAATGGATTCTTTATATGCTGATGCTCAGTTCTTGTACCACTTGGATACAGGCTATAGACCCCTGTTTATCAACAAATGAGAGGACAGGTCAGCTTTTAACCCAAAGGTTGGACTTCTTGCTGACAGGGATCTGAAATGTTAGAAAGGACCAAGACATTGCAACACTACATATAATGATCATAGTATAAAGACTGGCAAAAGTCATCTCAGAAGATCAGAGGGGATTGTGTTTTGATGTTTGCTAAAGTATAAATGTATTGGGTCCCCCCAGGGTGCAGCCTAGAACTGGAGTACAGCTAAGCCCCCTGCCTTACCAAGCTGGGTTCCCTCTCACACTCTGACATTGTGAAAAGCTACAAAGCTCTCCAAGCTTGCCCTCACACAAACATCCACAGGCAGGGGCCACACCCAGCTGTGTTCATGAATATTCTGCCAGTCACTGCATGAACCAACAATAGAAAGGCTTCTGCCAAAATGCCCTCCAGTTCCCCAGGCCTAGGACCCCAGAACTGTACCATCCTGTCCTGGTCAAAAGCCTGACCAGTATGAATTTGTTACCCAGTCCACCACTTCTACAAAATGAAGTGGATGTTCACCAACCGAGATTCCCCTCGTCCCCACAGCACTTTATTCAAACCACTCTGTTTTGGGTAACAAATATAAAACAGATTTATTAACTACAGAAAGATTAAGTGATAGTAAACAGATCAAAGTAGCTTACCATAAGAAATCAAACAAAGTGCAATCTAAGTATAATATACTAGATAGAGTGAGACACTGCTTGATTCAAATCCTGTTACATAGTACAAGCAGTTTGCTGATGTTTCAAACACAGGCAGGGCTTTCTTCTTTCCTGCCTGGTACCAGCACTTTCCCTACAACACCTGAAAAATACCAGAGGAAAAGACTGAACTGGAGGGGGAGTGAGGTCCAGTCATGAAGTCATTTCCTCCTTTTATATCTTATTCCAACTTGCTGGAAAGCCCTTCTGCTACGACATGGGTCAAACAATTCCCATTGTGAAGTGCTGTCTAAGAGGTTTCTATTATACCCAGTTCCTGGAATAATCCTTGTAAGTGTGTGTATTGTCTCAATGGGCCATCAACATTGTTTGGCCTTTTTACTGTTGTACTTGAAAGGCTGCTAGTGCATACTCCCAACTTCACGTGTTTCATTAGCACATACATAGCAAAACTTTATATAACTTCACATACAACAAGAGCACATACAACCTAACAGGATATTCATGTTCAAAAAGTCTTAATCTGTTGAATGATGATACCTCACAAGTTATACTTTGTGCAAAACATATTATGAGTGGTGAATGTGGGGGTGCCAGGGAGTTGCTTTTGGGCACAGTGTCACAAGAGAAAAGTGTTCTGTTGAAACAGTGTATTTGAGGCTTGTTGCAGAAACAATAGGGAAGTTTGTTTAACTTGCATTGGTAGATTTACTGTCTAATAGCTTGTTTTAAAACTTGTAAGTATTTGAATAGCATTTTCTACTAATGTGTTTTTTGCAATAAATGTTTATTTTACTAAGAAAGTAGATGGTGTTCTTTGAGTTTGACTAGGAATTATTACCATTCATCTATCACTGTTTTACATACAATAGCCTGGAGGTTTAACTCTGTTTAATGCTTTTCTAAAGAGTGAACTGTGGCCTGTCCTGCAGCAAAGAAGTAAACTGAGGTGCAGGGAGAATGAGATAAATAACTGTACAGAATATTTCCCTGCCGCTGCACTTTTCCCCATCCCCTTATACAAATGAAGCCTGAACAGGGACTTGTATTCTTTCTTTCAAAGAGAAATCTCAATGTGAATACAAGTCAGAGTAAAGTGAAGTTATTTGCTCTGATTTATGCCTAGTGATATTGATTCTATTTTTTAGAACCATGGATACATGCAGCCATTTTGGGCTGGATACCCACACAACTGTTCTTGTCAGTGACAAGCCTAATACCAATAGCCTGCTTTATTTCAGCTGTGCTGTTAGGGCATAAGGCAAGCTGACTGACAGAAGGTTGATGGAGGACAGAGGGATGTACTCCTTTGTGAATTTGCACATCTTGCCTCTGTAATGCACATAGGCAGAGACTATCTGTTGCAGAGATTAGAGCAAAAATGGCTTGTGAGACCTATTAACCATGGGGTTATGCCACTTATATCCACTGGTAATGTGTACCATCAGGGGGATCCTGACAGCCAGGCTGTGTTTACATCTGTAATTAACAGAAAAACTAGAGTATTAACAGATCATGTACCTATACCTTGTAGGTAAACATCCACTGGGATCATATATACAGCTGTGAATGTTACTTGTGAAATGCAACACAGGCTGTTAGAGCAGGTTTTGAAGCCTGCTAGTGAGACAGACCATGGCAGAAGTGAAGTTTAAACTGAAATGTTTTTCAGGTAAATCAACCTGACTCAGTGGAGAGGTTGATTACCTCACTTGGCAAGCTCAAGGCAGAGAGCTTCTGGAAAACAATGAAATCCCTGTCAAAGCAAAAAAGAGAAGGAAGATCATTGAGAGGTTATTGCCCCTAGCACTGTAGGTAGCCTTAGCAGCTGCTACCAAGGGAAGGGTTGAGATTGTTTTTTGCCTTTTTAAAAGGCAAATGAAGTGTAGTGAATGTATTGGAGTTTAAAGGTTTAGTTTTCTGAATCTCATCAACATCTGTGTACGTGAACAGAGTACATGCATTTGCCCAATCAACTCTTGAGGCTGGTAAAGAGAAAGATATAGATTTGGATTCCAAAAGTACAGTTGTAAGGTTGATTGCTTGAAGCATTGATAACCATTTTCATGAGGTGGGAAGATCCCAGCCTGAGCCAAAAAAATCTACATAGCAATGAAATAGCCCTGCCGCCAGAGCCTGAGTCATCTGGCGCAGGCCAGCTGTGGGTGTCTAGTTGCTGTCTAGACTCATCTAGAACCTGACTCATCTGACCCCAGAAATATTCTAGTGATCAAGTTAAAAAAAAAATACACTCAGGCCTACCCAACAAAAGGTCAAATAGCCAGGACAGTGGCCATTGTACTCTGGGAAAATTTTATCAGCCTGTGATGCTGGTAAATCAACTGTTGCCAAGTCGATGGCTGTCAGTTGAGCACCGACATTCAAAGCTGTAAGCCAGACCCACTCACCTATGTTTATAAGTCTAACACCTATCTTGAACAATATTAAGACATGTTTAGACTCTATAAAATGCTTGTAAGTTGCTGCATATATTAATCTTACTCGTAATGTCTGTATTCCATGCTACAAGGTAAGGTAAATTTGTGTAACTGTAAAAATGCCTTCTCTAAACATCTGGGCTCAGACAGGGAAAGTGGTTCCTTCCATCCATTCAGGAAGATCAACATAATTATGTGGGATATCATAGGACAAAAGGCATACATCTGATGAAGTGGGTATTCATCCACGAAAGCTTATGCTCCAATACGTCTGTTAGTCTATAAGGTGCCACAGGAATCTTTGTTGCTTCTTACAGATCCAGACTAACACAGCTACCTCTCTGATAAGGACAAAAGCTTTGTTAACTGCCCCATCTGCCTATGGAGTAGTGCACAAGGCCTCATACATACACAAGGCCTTTGAATCCTGGAGGAGAGAAATGAAAATAGCTAATGTGAGGATTTCTCATCCCTTTGCTGTTTGGACTCTTACAAGGGCTGGAGCTAAGAAATGAAACGGAGGTCCCCCAGGACTGAACTGGGGACCTCTAAAACAGGGATCGGCAACCTTTGGCACGCGGCCCGTCAGGGTAAGTATCCCAGCAGGCCGGGCTGGTTTGTTTACTTGCCGCGTCCGCAGGTTCGGCTGATTGCGGCTCCCACTGGCTGTGGTTCGCCACTCCAGGCCAATGAGAGTGGTGGGAAGTGGCACAGACGGAGGGATGTGCTGGCCGCTGCTTCCCGCCACCCTCATTGGCCTGGAGCGGCAAACCACGGCCGGTGGGAGCCACGATCGGCCGAACCTGCAGAGGAGGCAGGTAAACAAACTGGCCTGGCCTGCCAGGGTGCTTACCCTGGTGGGCCATGGGCCAAAGGTTGCCAATCCCTGTCCTAAAAAGATATCCAGTGCTGACAGATTACTACATCTATCACCTTTTGAATCAGACAAATGCATTTGTGTAGATGTTTGGTTACTTGAACTTGTAAATAAATGTTTATTAAAAAAGGAGTTAACTATAGGATTGGCTACAGGTGTGGTCTCTGGTGTGAGATCTAAGGTACAAATTGATCTGGGGTAAGTGACTCATTTCTCGGGGCTGGAGCAACCTGAATATTATTTTTGGTGTAAGTGACCATTTATCACTAAGTCCAACTTGCATGGGTGGCTCTCCAGTCTGCCTGTGACACCATAGTAAGACTATTACAATGATCTGTGAGTTCACATTTGTTACTGGATTGGTAAAATCTAATTATAGAACATATCACCAATTTGGGGTGTCTGTCCTGCTTTTGACAGTCTGCCTTGAGGTTGGCATACTCTGTCACAAGCCACTCTAGACAGCATGACACAGCCATTATGGTTTTCCTAGGAAGATACTTTGATCAAAATACTAACTTTAAAATCAGAACTGGTTGCTGAGTTATGAGAAAAACTCACAAGAGTACAACACTCATTCCTTACCACCCTGAAGGAAATTCAGTTGATAAATTTTACCATATTCTCATAAATGTTAGTGAGACTTGAAAAGTACAAGAAGATCAACTGGAGAAAATGTGACCCAACATTAGTTCATGCCTATAATTATACTGGGAATGATACAACTGGGGAATCATACGTTAACTTTTGGAAAGCAATTTTGGTTACCACTTGATTTGTGTTTTGGAAAATGTGCTAGTACTTCCCTTACCTTGAAAGGAAAAAAAAGTAGTTTGTTATTTTCCTAAAGATGGAAATCAGGCTTGTCTGGTATGATCTACTGTTGATAAAACCAAAGTGCATTACATCCTTTTACCATTAAATTCCATGAATTTAGTTATTCTTTCCTTCAGAAGGAAATCCTTCATATGATTTAGCTGCTAAGGAAAATTAGAATGCACACCAAACTGGTAAACACCTAGCAATGATAGGCCAAAGTTATCATGTTTACTGTAGATTCCAGAGACTGTTCTGATATGTAACGTTAGTCCCAGAGGAAAGAAAAAGCTTTCAGATAGCTCAAGCCACTAGCAACATGTGGTACTAGAACAATTGGAAGGTGATTTACTTGTCTACAAGGTAGAGGCAGAAACAGGAAATGGTGCTATTTAAACTCTTCAGAGACATGCTACAACTTGTGGATTAATTTCTGTCACTTCTGTCACCAAGGTAATCCATAGAATACTCTGATACTCCTCGATATTGACAATACTTCTCAAAGGCTCATCAGTAAGTTTCATTAGCACACTTCTACTTTTTGTGCTAAGTTCAGTAATAAACATATTGACTAAGATTGACCTCAAGACTGATCCTTGAGGCACTCCAGTATGATCACATTTCAGTAAAACCCAGTGCCTCCTCCCCTTCAGTCAGTTTCTTATCTGCCTTACAATCCTTATACTGATTCCTGGCCTCCCCAATTTAACTATTTCCAGGAGATACCCTGCTGAATGTTTTACTGGAGTCCAAGTATATTTCAATGGTGTTATTCTGGTATATAACAGAACAGAAGAAAATCAGGCCCTTCATAACTGCCAGAGAATTTGTTGCTAGCTTGTAAATTATATAGTTCAGAATTACCAACCACCCCAGAGCTTCTTGACATTATTGAATGATCTATTAGTATGCATCTTATGTCAGTTACTTTACACAGAAGTTTTTTAGCATCCTATTCTAAAACAATTTTCACTCCTGATGTAACACCACAATTTTATAACTGTGTGGCAATGAAAATATTTTCTAAGTTCCCCTAACCTTTTTTTCTGAATTTCCTTGAAAAATAAAGTGCAGTTTCCACATGGGGGAAAAAGTTGTTTAACAAAATAGTAAGATTTCTCTGTAAAGATGAAGACATCCCATTTTCTAGGAAAATGTCACTATGGCTCCAGAAGAAAAACCCTCTATTTTAAAAGAGAAACGTAGTCAGGCTTGATACTGCAACTCTCCTCACTTTAAGAGTCCACTGAAGTGAATTGAAGAGTACGGATTAGTAATTTGAATAACTGTCACAAGTTTGTACCCACACTGACATTTCAAACTGGATGAAATTAATTCAGCATTGTGTTGTTACTATGTTTTTAAGTTCTTTATGTCAGTAATGACTATCACCACAACTCTGAATAGCTTTTGTTTAGAAGGTCTCAAGAAACAAATGAAAGAAAAAGAAGAAAAAACCAACCCCACCCACACAATACTGAATAAATTTAATCCAATATGAAATGTCACTGTCGGTATAAACTTGTGACCCTTATTCAGTTTACTAGTCCTAACGCTTCCATTCATTGTATTTGCAAAATGTATTGTAAGAATAGATTATGAAAACAAAATCCATTCAAAAGAACCCAACAAGTGTCACCTTTTCAGCTATTAAGAATCTCTTTGAAAGTTTTTTTGGGGAGTGAGGGAAAGTAACAGGACATCAAATATAGTCTGTAAATATTAACTTGAGTGGTATTAATATTTCTTTCACCATAGGGAATATGAAACACTTGCTAGTCTTTTTCCAGTCTAGTTTTGCTTCCATAGAATATCAGGGTTGGAAGGGACCTCAGGAGGTCATCTAGTCCAGCCTGATGCTCAAAGCAGAACCAATCCCCAGACAGGTTTTTACCCCAGTTCCCTAGATGGCCCCCTCAAAGATTGAACTCATAACTCATGGGTTTAGCAGGCCCATGCTAAAACCACTGAACTATCCTTCCCCCAATAATGGGAAATTGATCCTGCTACCTCTCACATGCTAAGCAAGCAGTCTACCATTTCCGCTAACTCCCCATGTCCCCAATGGGTGCAAGTCTTATGCATCATACCAGTGTGACATCTGGAAAGAAGCTAACTAAATAATGTCATATTAGGAAAAATATGGCATTGACATAGCATATCAAACACATTTATAGCTTTTTAACTGAAGGTCACACAGACTTTTTGAAAAAAAATAGACAAGAGAAATAATTGATTATTCCAACCCGATGCCAACAGTTTAGATTGGAATCTATCAGCATATGACATAAAATGACAAACCGCAAAGAGCTTATGTACACATTCTCCTTTCAACTCAAAAATGTGCAACAAATTTAAATTTGCAGTGATATAAGATTAGAGCTGAATTTCTTATAGTATTTCTGGTACAGCAAAAAACTTCATATATTTGATAGAGGGATGATGGAGCAGTTTGAACTTGTATTTAACACACAGAACTGCAAGTCGGGAGATTAGAAGTCTGCTATAAGGTCTCTGGGTAGTTTGGGGGCAAGTTAGAACCTCATTATACCCCCCTTCTATAAACTAGGGGTAAGAAGCAGATTCTCTAATTAATCTTCTAGCCCCTTTGTTCCAATCAGGAAGTGCAAATGGTCATCAACTGACAGCTAGAAAATTCCATATGATGAAGGATATCTGCTGGTCCAGATATGTCAATTCTGGCTGCCCTTCAAGCTCTCTTCTTGATATAGGGGGCATGTTGGAGGAGGGAGAGGCTGGGCAGGGGGGTGTGGTGGAGCTGTGCACTGCCATAGCAATCCTTCACTGACTAAAGGGTCCTTAAGGAACCAAGATGCAACTTAAAGGAACTGACAGGCAGATCCAAGTTCCATGGAGGCTGAGGCAGACTCCAAGAATCAGATATAGCTGGAATTGGCTCCCTGATGCTTAGGTTTTCAGCCAATAATATTCACTTAAAGGAATATTTGTGACTTAATGTATTAATACTTGTAAAGCATTTCAAAGGTCATTGAAGGAAGACAATATAGAAGTTCAAACTATCATTCTATAGTTCGTGATATATATTTTGTTAGTTATGCATGTTAGATATTTAAGTTTATCAATTGAAGATGTTTCTCTTTCACAAGAGTTAGAGAAGGGTCTAAATAATCAATATAAAATTGGTGACACCATTACTTTCAAGACAGTGAGACTGTTAGTGCAAGCCAAGAGTAATTCCACTGAAATCCATAGAACTTGACCAGTCTAAAAAGTAAGTGAAAGAAAAAAGTATATTTTGAGGTTTTGTATAAGATGATACTGTACTGTTAAATGCTGACTACTTAACAAATGATTATTAAATTACTTTTAGAACAGTTATCCAGTTTCACTCATGTTTTTCTATAGCTAGTTCATAGAAACCAACTGATTTCCTCTATAGATATCATCAGACTCATGTGCTAAACTAACCCTTCACTTTAAGTTGGGTTGTGTTCAAGAGGGAACCATCTACTTTTAATATTAGCAAAGAGTTGAATGTGGAATTAGAAGTGGCCCCAAACCACAACATTTGGATCTGGGTTTCAGACATCATAAAGATCAAGGATGATCAGGTTGGGAGCTTGGTTTAGTGCACGATAGAGTGGCCAGACATTGTTTGGATTCAGGTTATGAACTCTTCCCCTGAGAGTAAAGATGTTCTGATGAGGGGGAGTTGATTGCCTGCATGTATTTACTGAGGACAACCATCTCACTTTAAAAAAAAAAAATTGTCAGCTTCGGAGCTACTTCTAGTACTGTTTTCTTTTTGTAAAAACAAAAACAAAAAAACCCCTACTTAATGTTCTATTTTGCCCCTATATACTTCCTCATTTTTGTTCAGGAAAGCTACTAAGTAGGACATATCTGTATTTCACCACACTTCTCAGTGATCTCTCATTGTAACCCCACCCTTCCTCAACTGAGTGGATTTTAGAGTAGAAGATGTGTAGAAGCTTTGATCATTACAGACACATAGGAATAAGTGGCCAGAGAGCTGTAAGGATTTAAGCCATGAAATTCCATGGACCTAGATAGGGCTCACATGGCTAAAACTGCATGCAATTCTAATTCAAAAGTGTAGTAGCTAGTGCCTGTGGAATGAGTATCAGACTACAAACATATGCTCCTTACATTTTTGAAAATATAGATTTCAAATTAAATTCTTATATCCTGAAGAAATAGAGAGACTGTTTAACTACTCCTGCTGTTTGCAGTTTCCATTTTGAAAGACAAATATTTTTCTTAGAATTTTAAATGGTCCAATAACTCAAAAGGGGAAACTGTGCCATAAAATAGCTCTGCGCAAAGAAAATGTGGAAGACTAGACTCACCATTGGTAAGGCTAAGATTTTGTCATGGATAATTTTAGTAAACATCACATGACCTGTTCCTGATTTTTACTAAAAATATCACTGACAAAATGGGGAACCTAGCCGTGGGGGCTGCTCCAAGGTCTGGGTACCCCCAACACTTGTCAGGGTTTGGATCTCCAGCATTCCCCAGCTCAGAGCTCTGGGATACCCCCACCACCTGCAGAGATAGGGAGCTTTGAAGGACCCCTGGCACCAGCTCTGCAGCCCTCAGCGGCTCAGCACTTGGGGGAGGGGGTTAGCTCCAGGGGACACCCACCATGGCCACAAAGGGATGGGGGCAGGGGGAACTGCAGCTTCTGACTGACAGGGCTGAATCCATGAAGTCATAACCTCCTTGAAAAAATTGTAGCCTTAACCATGGGTGTTCCCCATGGGGGCTGGTTGTGGCATAGTAGTTCTTTCCTTGCAAGCACCCCTGCTGATAGCTGCTCAAGTCCTGTGGTGGCCTGCCTCATCTCATAACTCAGCCCTCCAGCCAGGTCATGTTTTAGTTTCATCTCTTCTAGAGGGACAGTCAAACAAAAAAATCCAGTATCTTTACATTTGGTCTTTGGCACCTTGTCTCAGGGTTTAAAGTTGTCCTTATTCTCTTATGTTGGGGAGCTTCATACCACATTTTGAGTGGCTGGCAGGAGAACCCAGGCCAGCCCTCTACACAGGGTTCCAGTAAAGGGACCCTAGAACAAGCAGTTACCTTGCTATAATCTCCCTGATCCTTCCTACTGCTTTTCTTGGGGCCTTCCCCCTCCATTTCCATCCTAGGCTCTTTATAATGAACAATACCTTTGGGGCTTTCTCCCAGAGGTCTGATTGGCAGGGTCAGCTACAGGAGCTTGCTCCCTTCTGGTCTTCCAGGTAGTTCCAGTGCCAAGAGAGTGACTACCCAAGGCTTTACTATTATTGATGATTTAGTTGAGGTTGAGCAGGGGCTTGGACTAGATAATCTCCTGAAGTCTCTTCCAACCCTATTCTTCTATGATTATTGCTTTGCAGATTTCATTACCTCTAGCTTCCTCCTAGCTCAGAGCAACCTGTTTTTAGCCTAAGGCTTGACTGATTGTAGACAGCTAGCTCAGGATTCTCTAGTACTAGCTTCAAGTTTCTCTATCTTTAGCAAAAGCAAGCCAATAACCCTACTCCTGATTCTCTACCTAACTCATTTCTCCCCCCACCTGGCTTGTGTGCCTTCCTTTATGAAGGCCCAACTCTTCCCCAGCTAGGTTTGATCACCAATTATGCCTAACACCTCTCCAGGTGCCACTGAGTGACCTAATTGTGCTCAGGCTCCTGTTAATTTCTGGTTAATCTGTGTGGGACTAAAGTCTACCATGCAAAGCTATATATTGCCAGAGATGAGAAACCTGAACAAGATTCTGTATTAGAATGAAAGACAATCTGAGCTGCATTTCTAGGGAAAAAAATAATGGAGGATAGATGGCCAGTGGTGAATAACTAAGGCCCCAGTTGTACAATCCTTAGTTGGGCAAAATTCCTTTTGGAGTTTAGATCTATGTTATTCCATACTAAAAGTATTCTGACTAGAGCAATGTTCCAGACCTGAGAGGGACTTAACTTTCTATTTATGCTGTTAAGTGGTTGAGGGGAGCAGCTCAGGAATGGATTCCCAGAATAGTACCCTACAGAAGCTTGTTTTCAGCTAGAAATAAAAAATGTGTTTAAGTGTTGGTGGTCTCCCTGGGTTACTTTCTATATCATATAATACTTGTTTAGACTCAGCTTTCTTCTGAAAGAGATTTCTGAACCCATGTCCTTCAAATCCTTCACATCTATAGTCCTAGAGCTTCCCCCCAAAAAACACACACACACACACAAATGGTAAAAAATCATGTTTAAAGGCAGTATGCCATCTCATTTGTAGCCTCTGTTCTCAAATAAATGACTTTATTTTTTTTTAATATATACTGGTAGATCTTCTTGATGGTAGAGTGGGTGTGCGGGCTGCATGCCAGTCAATAAAAAGAATATTCAAAATGCTCTATATGGATGAAGATTTCAAATAATATGGGAAGAAGGAATAAACACAAATGTTATGAAAAACCATGATACCAGATTGTTTCATTTACATAAGTATTGTAAATATGCACCTGTTATGGAAATCTTAAAAAAAGACAACTAGAGGCAAAAGGGTTATAAAAACATTTCTCCACCTGTTTTAAAAGATGCTTGAATATATTTGCTTCAGGCTTTACCAAAAACTGTATTTTGTTTTCTGTTTTCTTTTAGCATAAGCCATTTCAGTGGAACCTCAAACTAGAAAGCAATCCAGTCACAAATAAAACATCATGACATATTGCTTTCCCATGTAGTTTGCTGTAAAAAGAGAGAGAGAAAACCATGCCTGGGGCTGTCATGATGTATACTCCCTGACCTATACTCCCTTTCCTCTAACTCCTAAATATAATAGTACAGAGCCCCAGGTGATCTAGAGTAGGCTTAAGGAAGAGGGGGCACACACGGTAAGTAACCACAGGAACTGACATTAAGGTAACTAGCTGCTCATTGTAAGGTTTTCAGAAACCACTAGTGATATGTCCATTTTTAGTGCCCAACTGGAGACACCTTAGCTTGTTTTCATACAATGCTGAACACCCATCCTTTGAAAAACCAGGTGCCTTCATTTTATTATATTTTAGACAATCTAAAATGGAGGAATCCAGAATCACTCTTCAAAAGTCTCAGCCATGCCCTTTAGAGTTTGGAGACTTTAGTACAAATTACAATTACAATGTGGAGGGTCTCTCAGTTCTTGGCAACTGTACCTGTATTTCCCCTCAGTTGGCCAGCAAAAGCACCCACTGTTAGGCTTTCAGCTTGCTCAGCCACTGCCCTTTTGGGTGGAGACCCATATCTTATTCTCATCTGACAAAGGTATTTCCAGGCTGCACAGTTCCCTGCCTTCACTGTGTGATTCCCAGCAGAGACAGTCTATGCAAGCACACCTGTTTGCTTGCTCTTGAGAGATGGTTAACACCTGCAATTATTACAGTTACCCACACAGCACTTCTTGTGCAAGCCTAATTTTTCTTAGAGTAAAACACTACAGACAAAACAAGTTAAAAACATTAAAAGAAATTAACCACATGCTGATAAGCTTAGCAGGGAGCCCTCCCCCTCCTCCGCCCCGCCCCACCACACCCCAGTGCAAACATTGGCTCTGACAGGAGATGTTATTCAACACCCCATACATGGGTTTCCTTTGTGGTCACAAGTTTGTCACAGCTTCAGCTCAGAACAAGCACACTCATAACATGTTTAGTCCACTCTCTATACAGTTCAGGGCTCTTTAATCTGGAGTTTCCAGGAGCATGTAATTAGTAGACAATGGGTTTTCTTCCCCAGGGCATAGCTTCAAAAGGGTAGATTCAAAGTGGGTAATTTGCATTCCCCAGGTACTTCCTCAGTAATACACTTTACAGGTATTGTTCCAATAAGTCCTTTGAAGTCTTAATACCTTCTAGAGATTGCATTAGTCACTTTCCTCGAGAAGGTAGGTACATACATACATTTCCAGAACAAGGTACACAACTGCATATTTAATACAATGGAGCCCCAGAGATATTAAAATTAATTCAATAAGGTTTTAATTTAATTCACTAAACTGTATCTTAATTCCATAAGGTTTGTTCAGGGTATTACAGGTTATATTTTGAGTCTGTCATAGATGGCAGTGAAAGTCTTATCAGCAAAACTTCTAAAATCAACAGGGGAGGGGGAAGTAGTATGAAATGGTGAAGAATATACACATTCACAAAATATATTGAAAGAAACAACATTCATTAGAAGAAGAAAAATACTTAACTGCCTTTTCTCCACTATTTTCTCCTATTCTTATGCTGTGAACATTGCAAGCTGGTTCATGAAACTATTCTGGTAGCAGAATGGCTGGAAAATATCTACCTAATATCTGTCAGTAAAAGGACAAAATGGTATCTACTGGGGAAAAAAATGGAGAAGGCATTAAAAAGAAGGATGATGAAATGAGACTAGTGAATATGTCAGGGTTATTCATATCCTTAAAGTTAAGTTCCTTTCTAGAATCAAGGCCTTAGTTTATAGTGATAAAGTGTAATTACATCTACAGCTTTGCTCTTCTGCTATCTAAGACTGCCATTCTTTGACCCATCTGTAAATTCAGTAGGCTGTCTTAAACATTCTAGTTGATTAATAGAATGCCTACAATTTGTGGTTTTTGACATTTTATCAGCTCAAAATAATCATGTTCATTTATTAAGTTTATCACTGCCTTTCAGTGGCATGAATACATTTAAATTAGGTTTGTGCAAAAATGCTGAATCGCAAATCCTTTTCAATGTGAATGAAGTGTTCTATCACGTTGGTTCATTCTACACTGATAATTTGATCCATTTGACTTAATGCATATATAAAACAAATTACCCTGGTGTATTTGCATATGAAATGCCCCCAGGCCTAAAGACACTAATACAAGCAATTAGTTCAGTATTTTTATCTTCGGTTGCCACATAGCAAGCTGTTTTAGAAGCTTGATAGTTCAGTATGTATTCTATCAGGGAGAAAGGTACATTTTCTCTATGGTTAAACAGTGTGAAAAAGTTTTGTATGTTGTTTATGTACTTGTGATGCTGCCTGTTGTTGATGTTGCACATCACTAAATAACCAACAGTATGTCATTGACATTGTTGATGGCTTGTTGTAAACTTGCATTGAAATACCCTCATTTGGATTTTACTAGAGTGGCGTTCAGGATGAGAGAGTGTTTTAGTCTTCGGTGCATCAGTGCACTGAGTTTTAGCCACACAATTCATATTAACCCTAACAGGAGCCGTGCAATTTAAAACAACTTCCGTGTTGTTATGAATACCCTTTAGTGATTTCTAGCCAGGGCTGGCTCCAGACACCAGCATTCCAAGCTGGTGCTTGGGGCAGCATTCTGCAAGGGGCAGTAGTCCCTGTTGTTTTGCCCCCAAGGAGCTGCATGCCGAATTGCTGCCCCGGGTGGCAGGGGCAGTCCGTGCGCCCTTATGGCGGCAGGCACGTTTCCGCAGTGAGGGCTATTCAGCAGTAGCTTCTAGGTTTAGCTGTCCGGGGCAGCTTCAGCTAAACATAGAAGCTGCTGCCGAATTGCCTCCGCCGCGGAAACGCGCCTACCGCCCTAAGGGCGCACGGACTGCCCCCACCGCCTGCGGCGGCAATTTGGCGCACTGCTTGGGGCGGCGAAAACTGTAGAGCCAGCCCTGTTTCTAGCGAACCTTACTAACATTGTCACCTTGCTTCTCTTTCAAATAAAAATAGTTTGAGGTCTGTCATAGATATACAGATAATTAATATGTGCAATTTCATTAGTGCTTCATTATGAGTGTTAACTCTCCTCTCATCATGCTAAGAATATAATCTGCAAGGCCAGATTTACTATAACATCCAGTGAGTCAGAAAATCTAAAATACATGAGAGAGAGATTTTGATAGGATTTGGAACTTTCAGAAGTTTATGGAATCACTTACAAGAGCCACATGCTACCCCACAGGAACACAGAAATCTATCCACACCCAAAATGAGGAAATGAATGCACAATTAGCATCATAAGCATATTTTTATAAAGATGCATTAAAATTAGCGAGAGTAAATTTTCAAAGTATTATGACATCATATATATTAATCCTTTTAACTGTAAAAATAATATTGCTAAAAAGGATGCACAAAGATTTCAGAGTCTTAGCCTCATCTAGTTTCTCCTGCACATGCTCTACAAATGTTTGTACATTTCCTTGAAAAACAATCTCAACTTTTTAAAAATGAAATGAAGTTGTTACTTTTCTGAAGTTTTATCTCTGCATTATAGACTGATACAGCTAGACTGGGAATTGTAAAGAAAGGCAAATCATCTGACCAAGGGCACAGAGAAATCAGGCGTAGCACAGGATGTCACATCGAAGAAGAGCAAGGTGAAAACCTGGGACAGGGATACCAATTATGCACTGTGACCTATGTGCTATGGTGATAGGAATGTTAGAAACACTTTTGGTGATTAGATTAGACTGTCATCTGGCACTGCCACAATTTTTGTGTGTGACCTTGAAGAAAACACTTTAAGGGTGAAATCTTGGCCTGACTGACGTCCATTGCAAAACTACCATGAACTTCAGTAGGGCCAGGATTTCAGCCTTAATGTATTGTAAACTGTTTTTTTTCTGACCATTTAGCCAACCTGTGGCTCACATCTCTATACAAATTAACACTGCCACTGTGATGGTAAGAATCATTACAAATATTGAGTAATATAACTTTAGCCGTGAATGGAAAGTCAGAACTACCATTGTGTCTGTCTGCTTACTTGTGAAGCATAATAAAACTTTACTTGAAAATATATTGGATATCTTCCTGATAGTTTTTTCCCCCTCCAATAACCCACTAACTCATAAAAAAAATCATTAATTTATTTACTGAGATTTCTATGCAATGCTGGCAGGTAAAATAAGGTAATTTAATACCTAAAATACAGACTACCTAAAATACAGACTAATTGTACTTCAAAAGGATTTTGTGACTCAGAAAAATTTGTCTATTAATATTTATAAGATAATACAATGTACCAAATTTGATACAGTGTCATGATTGCACATGATCTCAGAATACTTTAGAGGAAGAATCAGCCAGATGAGGGAGCTGCATGGGTGAAAAAGTGACTCCTCATACTGGATAGAGTACTGTGGATAGAGCAGAATGAATAAGTGCAGAGACATGTGAATGAGGTTAAAGAGGTAGGATTTATGGAATCAATTAAGCATTCTGAAAACAGAGAAACTATAATTATTTCAATGGGCTAGGTTCCATCTTTAGGCAAAGCCTTGCACAAGGAGTGCTGCATAAAAATTACAACACCCCATGCGTAGTTCCAGTGTGACTCAAGACACGCTTCTGAGGGTACACCTACACTAAAACTGGAAGTATAATTTCCAGCTTGGGTAGATGTATGCACACTAGCTTTGATTCAGATAGCATTCTCAAAATAACTGTCAACATAACCCACAGGTCTTGAACCTGAGTCTGCAGGAGTAGCCACATTCCAATCCTCTACCTAGCAGCCTGCTGCCAACCACTTACTTAGGACCCACAAAGTCCAGACCCAGTTTGAGGCTTCACTCCTGGGGTCCTATTGGTAGAGTACCAGAGCAACTGATTGGCCTGCTGGCCCTACTTAAGTCAGCAGCATGAACAGAAAGCTGTCTGAACAACTAGGCTCTGGCTTCACTTCTGACTATCCTGACTTGTAGTTCCTGACCTCGAGTTTGTTTCCTGCTTCTGATCTGGTATCCTGACCCAGCTGACTCTTTAATCCTGTCTAGCTGTCTGGAACCCAGCTGTGACACTATCAATCTAGCTGCAGTGGTGTGGGCAAGCAGAACTGACTAGCTGCTATAAGTACAATCCCATCCAAGATCCTAGGTATGTACTTGGGCAGCTGGGCTGACCCACTGTTCATGCTGCTGTACTTACACTGATACTTTTGGCGTGCTTGCACATGTACATCCACCCACGCTGGAAATTACATCTCTAGCTCTAATGTGGTCATATAGAATCACAGTTCCTTCTTTGCTTCCTTCTAGTTTGATGGGGGAAGGCATGTTGTAATTTGCAGTTGGCTTGGACAAGCAGCAAAATTATGCCCAAAACCCCATGCCATCTCAGGTAGTCCACACAGGAGTTCTTACTCCCTTGCATGGGTGCATTACTCTAAGTCAGTGGTTCTCAAATTTATTTGATCACCCTCTCCCCTTCTTTGTGTCTGTAGTAGTTTATGCCCACGAATGCCCGGCCAGCAGCCACTGCTCCCCAGCTACAAAGGCAGAACAGAGAGTGGTGGCTGGTGGTCAGGTGCCCAGGTCTGAAGGCAGCGCCACTGCCAGCAGCAGCGCAGAAGAAAATGTGGCAATACCACCCTTACATCTCCACTGCTGCTAGTGGCAGTGCTGTCTTCCACCGCTCTCCAGCCACCCAGCTCTGAATGTGTGCAGTAAGTTCTTTTTTAAATAAAGCTTCTCGTTCCCCTCCCAATACATTCCGGGGCAAGTCCTCCAGATTGAGAACCTCTGCTCTAAGTCACAATCTAGCCCATACGAAGCATAAGAAGGTAAAGTGTGATATTAAGTCATTTCTTTTATCATAGGCCAGTTCTGACTTTCTTCTTCTCTGGACCTGAATCAAAAGAAACAATGCAATGCAACATATCATATCTGTTCAGTGGCAGCAGCACTTTAGATTACTTGTGTGCACCCTCCCTCTTACTGTTTGAAAAAAAAATCATTATTTCCATGAACATCAGCTGTATGTAGAAAGCAGTCTTTTGTAACAGCAGAATTACCTCAGCTTAGCTGTGATTTCTGATAGGTATAGCAGCGTTAATGCAAGCAAAACACGCCTGTGCTCCCTTTTTCAGCAATTTTTTTTAGGATGGTCTGAAACCAAAACTGTGAGCTCAAACACCCTGAACTCCAAGAAGATCTGGATCTGGATCTGAATCCAAGTAATGTGGCTTGGATGCATCTCTATTTCCAAAGCTTCATTTTCTATCATTCTTTGCAAGTGAGAGTAGGTCTGTCTTCTGCTGCAGACCTACTTGTATCCACTTGATTGTATCCACTTGATTTCTGCTACTAATAAATCACCTGCCTTCTTGATGGAGCAATGGAAAAGGAAATCACCTAATTAAACACTTGATCTCCTCTTTTATGGATGAAACCATATTTAATATCAATGCATGGCAAAAACATATCAGTCTCCTCTTTTTTTCCCCACCTGTTCCCACAAGTAGCCACATGCTAGAATTAAGTTAGAGTTAAATTTAGAATTAAAGAATGGACGTATTACCTGGCACACTGTACACCATCTGTACATAACTTGCTTCAGGAGATCCTTGACTCAAACACTGTAGCTGTATTTTTATGACAAGCTTATTTCACGCCAACTCACACCCTTTACATCTAAGCTCATAAGAATAATTAAATCCCATGCTCACGTAAACTGATCACCTATGAAGATCAGGAAGGAATTTTATAGGGAGAAAATCTGACTTTTCCCTGAAGTATTGGGTGTTGGGCAGTGCTGAGGGCAGAATGCCACACTATAGTGACCAATCGTCTTGATGTACTAGTAAAACCTCTGTATTTTTAGGTGTTGTTCATACACTGTTGATGCACTTTTTTTTGTTATGCATCCAGCTAATCTGAATGGCTAAGCCCCTGTATTTTTCTCATTAAAAAGAAAACAGGCCCATGTCAGTTTAGTATTGTTTCTCCTTGACTAATGAAATGTTTGGCAATGGGGAAATGTGATGACTTCTAAAATGGTTACTCTTTATTGGATGACTTTAAGAGCAAATTAAAAATGGAAATGGCATGCTAGCAAACAAACACATTTGCTGTTGCCAAAATGCCAGTGTTTATGTACAGACTAAATAAAAAGAAGCTTTTACTATTTTCTAAAAACAAACAAAAAAGCACCCAAACAAAATCTTTTCAGCATGTTCATTATTCATTCATGCTGGTATCCTGCCATCGCTGAAGCATGGTTATACATCTAGTTACTATGAGTTCTCCTTTTAGTGTTTCAGCTTAAAATATTTCAAAATACTTTATATACAGTCTGACTCCTGCTGAGATATAATTTCAAAGAGGAAACATTCTTTTTTATACACTGACATTCCGTCTGAACTATCATCAAATCTAAATTGGATTCTCTGGCATATACATGAATAATACCTGATTGTGTTTTAAACAGACATTTGTTCTAGCCAAACCCAGCACACAGAGCCAGTACAGATTAACCTTTCCCCCCCACAGTAAATCCGTTTTCTGGATAGATCATTTGCAGCTGACAGGTTGGTCAATTTTAATATTTATTTAAAATCACGAGCTACAAAATATTTCATGTTATTTACATACATAATATGAGCAAAATGATTCCTATCCATCTTACCAAAAGACAAGTATTTTCCATTCCTGTAGCAATAGCCCGTGTACTCCCATAAGCAAAGGGGGAGAAAGAACAAATGAGCTGGGCACGTGACCTGGAATGGAGTAGTAGCTACCCTACATGGCATGTTCCCAACAACAATATTTGTATTTCCAATCAGAAATCAGATTACAAGTTAATGCCATTTGAAGCATTCACACTTCCAGAATTCCAATGACAGCACAGCATCCATAGAGAAAGGGTCCAGCAAAGTTGCTATGGAGAGTGAATCAGTCTTCTGCAGATCTGCAAGTATAAGGGGAAAAAATCCCTGCCTATTCAAAAATGTCACTGTGACTTTTCTCCAATGGAACAAAATGAGCAGAAAATTCCAGGAGTCAAATTCAGAGATTCCTAATGCCCTATGCTGGAAAATCCCATGCAGGGGAGAATACAGTGCTCACTTACCATTCATTGAACAACTTTCCAGTACAACTAGGGTTGCCAGCTCTGACTGAAGCTATTCTGGGAGATTTTTTTCCCCAGTATGTCATAATGTCATTTTCTCAAGATATCCTATTAAAATCTCCTGGATTGCTTTCAATAGTCACAGGGAAATTGATGGTGATTCCGGGAGACTCCAGGCCAATCCAGGAGGGTTGGCAATCCTAAGTACAACTGACGTGTGTGTGTGTGTGTGTGTGTGTGTGTGGTATGCCTTTGTACATGTAGTGGAGGTGGAGTACTAGATTTGCAAACTTATCTCTTATACATATGCAAAGTATACTCCCTTACCTATAACTTGTTCCTGAAGTTTGGGCTTTTTTAGATAGACTGATAGATTTAAAAATGGCCAGACCATGTGGATAACTTCTGGCACTCTCCACAGTAGCCCTCTCAACCTCTTTGGTAGCTAAAATCAATCAATAACTTTTGATTAAATTAACCCAACAGATAAAGTACCCCATACTTAAAAAGAAGAAAAAGAAATCTCTTTTCTTAATTATCTATTCCTAGTGGTCGTGACCTTTGTGGATTGCGACCCCACAGCAGTTTGACCATTGGTTTCCTTTTCCTTTTTATGATTTCTTAAGAAGTTGTTAAAACAAATGAAATGTTTCTTAACTACATATTACTTTAACTATATGAAGAGGCACTTGTGCTAAATTCCAGCTGTGAAGGGATTGGCTCCATAAAGCTCTGTATACTAGCCCCAGATTATTTCACCAGAGAACATGAAGCAGAGGGGGGCAGGAAAGGAGGCAATGTAGCATTAGAAGGTAATTGTGCAAAAACACATGTCCGAGATATGTATCTCTGCAGCTCTTGCCATAGAGGACTTGCAAAATTACTTCTTTAGATGTATTGTGAGAAACAGGACTGGAGTGAAACTAATTCTGCCTTTTTTGTTGTTTGGGTGTGTTCTGAATGAAGTCTGTGAGTGAGAGACTCCTGCCACAATCTGCCATACTAAAGCTTAATATTCTGAAAAACACAATTTTCTTTAAGAATTTGTGGCCAAACTCTTTTAAACTATGATACAATGCTCTCGCTATTCTTACATCTGTGCAATGGTTAGTGATCAAATGTTTTCATTGCTATCTTAAAGCATAGATATATTTAAATAAGTATTTATAAATTAAGTGTGCATACAAGCCTGCCTACACAACAATGAGACTGTACTTTTCAATATGGATGGAGTAATCAGCACTTGCCACAGGCTGCAGTTACAGATTTTGTCATCTGCTCATGCATTGTGCCTTCTATCATGTCTCCATCTAGCTGCATTGGTCATTAAATGGCATATTTAGGTTCTGCTTGAATCTCTTGCTAACTTCATTTTGATCTGCTTTTTAGCCTCTTGTTGCTGTGTGTTTTATTTCCTGTTGCAGTCAAGTGATTCTTTCCTCAACATGCAATATAATGTATAGTAGTTTGATCTTGCAGTTGAGTTTGTACATTGAAATACGTTATGGCGCTGATGAAACTTTTTGCATGATTTGTTTTATTGTGGTACAAAGTACTCTAATTATGCAGAATGTTTCCAAAGTCCTAGGGAAAATAAGCTTTCTGCTGAATGCATACATAACATCCCTGTTGGAGCTCTATGTCTGTTTTTTTGGTACTGTATCATGGTGTTTTGGGTTTTTTTTTAATTCCAGAGTAAAAATCACCCAGAAATTGACAAGTTACAGGGTTTTTTTTTTAAATTCAGAATGTAGATGATCTTTAAAGTCTAAAAATTAAGATGCAAAGAATGGCTTGTCAAAGGCTCTGGTGCCTCACTATTGCACCCTTAAATCTTTCTAGGACAATCCTTAAAGATTTCAGTTTAATCTCCATTTCTCTCAGACTTCTACTTGAATTGATTTTTACACAGATCAGTTTCCTCAAAATGTTCCCTCCATCTAAATCAGCCTCTACATATTTTATATTAAGAACTAAAAATAGAGGTATTTCTTAATTTCCCAGAATCTGTCTTAATCCATTGCATAGTATTTGGAGATCAGTGGGTCTGCTGTGCTCATCTATTGACACTCAGTGGCTCATTCAATTCTAGGTGTATTAGACTCATTCTATACATCAACTATTCAAAATGGGCTATTATTCAAGGGCCTAGATTTTCAAAGGGTGAAAAAATTACAAAAGGCTCAATTTATGGCTACACTCACAAAATATTTTTTGTGAGTGTAACCATAAATTGAGCCTTTTGAAATTTTTTCACCCTTTGAAGATCTAGGCCCTTGAATAAATTTATATTTTGTGACTTAAGAAATTAAATATGGGCTCTAGTCAGAATGCTTTCACCTGACTGATGTCTACAGTTGGCTGCTTACTCTGATTTGTGCCTGCTATACAAATATGGGTGCCAATTGTGCACGCCTTTCATTGTGGTGGGAGCAAATTTTCCTTGTATAAATTGCATCTACCAATTGGGAAAATGGGTCTTTTGAAAATCTGACCCAAAATTATCTTAAATAAAACAATAGAAGAACACAGTCAACTAGAGGATGGCAAAAAAAAACCCAGGGCTTCTGCCAATCTGCCCCAGAGGAAAATTCCTTCCCGATGCCAAATATGGCATGTGGGCAAGACACACCAGCCAGACACCCAGGAAAGAATTCTCTGTAGTAACTCAGATCCCACCCCATCTAACATCCCATCACAAGCCATTGGATCATATTTACTGCTAGTAGTCAAAGATGAATTAATTGCCAAAATTAGGCTATCCCATTATACCATCCCCTCCATAAACTTATGAAGCTTAGTCTTGAAGCCAGATATATCTTTTGCCCCCACTACTCCCCTTGGAAGGCTGTACCAGAACTTCACTCCTCTAATGGTTAAAACCTTCGTCTAATTTAAAGTCTAAACTTTCTGATAGCCAGTTTATATCCATTTATTCTTGTGTCCACATTGGTACTGAGCTTAAATAAATCCTCTCCCTCCCTGGTATTTATTCCTCTGATATATTTATAGAGAGCAATCATATCTCCCCTCAGCCTTCTTTTGGTTAGGCTAAACAAAACAAGCTCTTTAAGTCTCCTTTCATATGACAGGTTTTCCATTCCTCGGATCATCCTAGTAGCCCTTCTCTGAACCTGTTCCAGTTTCAATTCATCCTTCTTAAACATGGGAGACCACAACTGCACACAGTATTCCAGATGAGGTCTCACCAGTGCCTTGTATAACAGTACTAACACCTCCTTATCTCTACTGGAAATACCTCGCCTGATGCATCCCAAGACCGCCTTAGCTTTTTTCACAGCCATATCACATTGGCAGCTCATAGTCATCCTGTGATCAACCAATACTCCGAGGTCCTTCTCCTCCTCTGTTACTTCCAACTGATGCCTCCCCAGCTTATAACAATAGTTCATGTTATTAATCCCTGAATGCATGACCTTGCATTTTTCACTATTAAATTTCATTCTATTACTATTACTCCAGGTTGCAAGGTCATCCAGATCTTCCTGTATGATATCCTGGTCCTTCTCTGTATTGCCAATACCTCCCAGCTTTGTGTCATCTGCAAACAATATTAGTTTTCCATTGACAAATGAGGGTCAAATTCAGTGAATGGTTTCACACACAAAAATATGAAAACGTTGAAATGCTTCATTTCAACATTTTTGAAATGAAACCTTTTGACTTTGTTTTGAAATGATGTTTTGTTTAGAAATTTAGCTAGATTTATTAATAAAAGGTCACTTCAAACCAAACCAAAATGAAACAAAAACCAAAAGATTGTTTTGCATTGAATAAAATGTTTTGTTCAACACAAATTAATTTATTTTCCAAAATATTTTGGATCAGCCATTGAACCAAAAAAAAAATCAATTATTTGCTCAGCTGCAGTACTCGGTGCAGTATTAGTCCAAAATGGTTTAAATATCTGGAAATATAAACCTATACAGCCTGATTCTTTATTGCTTTGTGAAGTCATTTACAAAGTGAGTGAAAAATGCTACCAACTCTAATTTAGTAGGCTAAAGAATGATACTTTCATACCATCTACCCTACACTCTTCATTCCTTTGAACAATATGCAAACAGATTGAAACTATCAGACTAACAAACAAGCCAAAAATCTGAACAAATAAAGAAAAATAGCCCTAGCCCCAACCAGATTTTATTCCTAAAAAGGAGAAGAGACTAGGGACTTCACTATTGCATGGCAGGTGCTCATATATTATGGTTTCAGTATAAAATCCTAAAATTGATACCTAGATAGTAACATACACCCATATTGCACTCACCTTCCACTGGTGCAAATGACTGGAGAAGTTACAAGGCAGTTGAGAATCAAGCCTCCATCACCTTTTTGATACTAAACAATATCCATCAATTCTATACTTCTATAGAATGCTAGATGCTTGTAATTGTTTTTTTCAAGTTAATTTTGATATCTTTTCTGTGATTCTAGTATGCTTAAAGGAAAGCATGCAACAATTGCAATTATTGGTCCCATTCTATTCTCAGATGCATAGTATCAAATGTTTGTATTTTCAAAACATTTGGGAGCTTGTAATAGAAATATTATAACAGCTAATAATTCCAGAGAAAACTTCAAGCTCTTTGTTTCTTATTGAGAGTTATGAAGTGGGGAGGAAGTGGAAAAGAACAACATTTATAGAATTAGGCAAATAAAATGTTTGGGGAAGAAGTGAATCCTGAATTGCAAGGAGAGGTTTCATTGGATTATTATTTTTATTTAATCTTTAGCACTAGCAACATGATCAGTCTTGTAAAACAAAATAACATGTTACCTGTCCCAAAGAGTATACAGTCTATGACCTCAGTCCTCCATAAAGAAGGACCCTCATGTCTGCATGGAGTCAATGGCAAAATCAAAACCTAAAAGACAGAAAAGGCAGGACAGACGAGGAAAGCCTGGGATCAATTGGGGATCTCTTTTGAGCTAAAGGTTGTCATTTATTCACTCTTGTGAGTATCACACAAGAAGAGAATCTTGAAGAGGGACTTGAATGAGGATACTGATGTGTCTAGGCAAAATGAGATGGTGTGTGATTTTCATACCCAGGAGAGGGCACAGAAGAAGAGATGGAGACAGGACTGGGAGAAGGAGACTAATATAGCATCATCAAAAATAATATTGTAGAAAATGAAAATAAGGGCTGCAGTGCTGTGTGCTCCATGAGCCCTTTTTAATGTAGTGAACCTGACGGCTCATTACTCGGTACCTTGACCCACCCAGAAAGTGCTGACTGGGATGTGCTAACAAAGTGCATTTTGTTACCCAGTTCAACATCCAGCCAATAGAGGTCTCCATAATTCCAAGAGCACCGGGAAAGAAAACATAGGGGATTGGAAGGTTCTGAACTGGAAGAGGGACAGAGTGTGCCTGTGAGCAGGTGCAACAGGCAAGAGCCTTGGAGTTAGCTGCCCAAGGCAAGGCTGGGGAATAGGCTGTCTGAGAGCTGGGACTGGAAAGCTGAAAGGCAGGCACAGATGCAGCCTATTGAAGCAGCAGCAGAATGGTGCAGTTGCTTGCAAGGAGGCTGTGTGAAAGAAATGCACATGTGGAGGGCAGGACAGTGCTGAGGGGCCATGGACAAAGAACTGAACACTGTCTTTGTGAATCTGCAGGCCAGGGCTTCATTGCCTCTAGGGAAAGGCCTGGAAGGGTATTTCCAGGGCACTAGGCCTGAGAAACTCCATGGGACATACTCTGCACTGGGCTGTCCCTAGGGTCTGAGTTAGGAATTGGTGAGTAGATCTTTGTGGTAACTGTTAAAATGATTGTGCCTAGAGTATTGTGCTTTTATTTTCTGCTAGCCTTAGAAAAGTAGCTCTCTGTTATGTCAAGTGTGTGAGTATTAATGGGGATTCAACAAGGATTACATCCTATAGAACCTAGTGTTTGGAGGTGTGACGGGCCTGGTACCCCAGCACCCCCTAGTGGCAGGGGCGAGCTGGGGGCCTAGCGTCACGCCACTCCCTTGTCCGTCGGTCGGCCCCTGGTAGCCGGCGTATTACGGCCTAGCGGCCGGAGTCCATAAACACCCCCTTCGGAGCGGGGTAGCGCGGCCTAGCGGCCAGAGTCCACAAACACCCCCTTCGGAGCGGGGTAGCGCGGCCTAGCGGCCGGAGTCCACAAACACCCCCTTCGGAGCGGGGTAGCGCGGCCTAGCGGCCGGAGTCCACAAACACCCCCTTCGGAGCGGGGTAGCGCGGCCTAGCGGCCGGAGTCCACAAACACCCCCTTCGGAGCGGGGTTTAAGGGGTGGGGTAGGGGGACTCGGGCCCGCCCTCTCCACCGAGCCCCGACCCAGGGCCCTGATTGTGGCAAGCTCTCCTTGCCACCCGCTCGGCAGGGATCCGCCCGCAACACGCCGAGCGGTACTGCAGCTTTAAGGCTGTCAGTCCCGACAATCACCCTGGGTCACTTCCTACCCTGTCTAGCCAGATATCTGCGTTGTGGGAGCGGTTCCCCCGTAGGTCCCTCGCGGCAGGCGTCCCTCCCCGGGGTCTCCGGTACGGCCTCAGCTCGGCTGACGCCCCGGTCCAGGCTCACTGGCTCTCCTTCTGCAGGAGCTGACGGTCTGCGTCCTTCGTCCCTCCCCGGGGTCTCCGGTACGGCCTCAGCTCGGCTGACGCCCCGGTCCAGGCTCACTGGCTCTCCTTCTGCAGGAGCTGACGGTCTGCGTCCTTCGTCCCTCCCCGGGGTCTCCGGTACGGCCTCAGCTCGGCTGACGCCCCGGTCCAGGCTCACTGGCTCTCCTTCTGCAGGAGCTGACGGTCTGCGTCCTTCTCCCCCGGTGGCCAGCCCAGACTGAGCAGACCTGCAGGCTTTTATACCGGTCTGCCAG
This sequence comes from Mauremys reevesii, assembly GCF_016161935.1. Classification (NCBI taxonomy): domain Eukaryota; kingdom Metazoa; phylum Chordata; order Testudines; family Geoemydidae; genus Mauremys; species Mauremys reevesii. The sequence continues at coordinate 82,298,079 of NC_052627.1, read as the reverse complement.
TTGGAGCATGCCCAGCAGAGCTTCCTGGCTGTGGCTTCCTCTGCTAGCAAAGAAGGGTTAACCCCTGCTGTACCAGTGCAGGGCTGTCCCGCCCCATCACAGGAGGGCCTACAGTACTTGCCTCCAGGCTCATGATCCACAGAGCAGGCTACCAAGCACCTACAAGAAACAACTGTATCACAACACTCCCAGTGACACCATATATTGGAGTTGGTTACATTATCTTTCCAGGTACTGATTAAGCCCACCTTTGCATCGTTTGAGTGCTTTAAGCCAAGGATTTTTTGTTCCCATACTCAATGAAACTGCAGAGAAATTGACAGGAATCAAAAAGTATGTCTCCTAAAGTCATGCTGAAGAGCACAAGGACCAGGCTACCAGGAAAGGCATAAGATGTGTACAATCATTAAAAGCAGGCATTTCTATGACGGAAAAGCAACAAGCAGAGAATGTAAAATATTCTCTGGTAGTCACCTACCAAAGAAAGGCCCTAAATGGATTAGATTTTTTAAAACACATAAGAAAAATAGGAAAATCAGGTCCATTTAGATCTGTAAAACCATCTGTTACAAGCATCCAGCTGCTACCCTCTTAAATAAAACGTATTGTGACTTCCATAATTTAATCATCTCAGGATGCACTTACACCAGTGCAGCTGCAATATCATTATTTTAGTTTGTTATACCATTAGCTTTAAAATTTTATATACCACAGGTGAAAAATTGAAAAGTCAAGGAATTACTGTTGCAGAGGAAGAATGTGGTTGAGCAGTGTTCCTCCTGTATAAGAGACTTAAACTATTGATTGTGGCAATGGCAGTGGCACGAAAACTATAGTCAAAGTACAGCTTTACTCTAAGAGAAGTAATTGTAAAAGATAAAGCTGGTCAGAAATTTTTCAATGCTTTTCTCTCAGAAAATTCTGATTAGTTGAATCTGAAATGTGTTGAACATGAATCTGAAATGTGTTGAACTAACAGACGCTGCAAAACGTCTGTTAGTCTATAAGGTGCCACAGGATTCTTTGCTGCTTCTACAGAACCAGACTAACACGGCTACTCCTCTGATACTTGACACCATGCAAGGCACTGCATTTAGCCGTATGGAATGGAAATCCATCAACCTCATGAAGAAACTGGCACAAATACAGACAGATATCATCTTCCTTTCCAAATGTAAACAGATGGACATCATACCTAATGGACTAAAGGTAAAAAATCCACTGCTATCTACATACTACACAGACCACAGTGAGAAATTATGCCATACTCAAAGAAACTGAGGAACCACCTGATCAGCATCCTATACAGCAAACAGGAAAACATCAAAAAAGAGCTCTCCAACCTGGAGACTCTCATCAATAACCAAACTTCCATACAAACAGACTTCACTAAAATAAGACAGGAGATCTACATTACTCACTTCACCTCTCTACAAAGGAAAAAGGACTGTAAGCTGTCTAAACTCCTACCTGCCACATGGGGCCACAACCGTGGTACCGCTAACCCACCCAGCAATATCGTCAATCTATCCAACTACACACTCAGCCCAGAAGAACAGTCTGTCCTACTCTCTTTCTGCCCTGCCACCCCCACCAACATGATACAGTTCTGCGGCGATCTGGAAGCCTACTTTCGCCGTCTCTGACTCAAAGAATACTTTCAGGACAACACTGAACAGAGCACTGATACACAGTTACCCTCCCACCAACAGCACAAGAAGAAGAACTCCACATGGACTCCTCCTGAGGGTCGAAATGACAGTCTGGACCTATACATTGAATGCTTCCGCCGACATGCACAGGCAGAAATTGTGGAAAAACAACATCGCTTGCCTCACAACCTAAGTCGTGCAGAATGCAACGCCATCCACAGCCTCAGAAACCATCCTGACATTATAATCAAAGAGGCTGATAAAGGAGGTGCTGTTGTCATCATGAACAGGTCTGACTACCAAAAGGAGGCCGCCAGACAACTCTCCAATACCAAATTTTACAGGCTACTTCCCTCAGTTCCCACTGAGGAATACACTAAGAAACTGCACCATCTACTCAGGACACTCCCTACACTAACACTGGAACAAATCAACATACCCTTAGAGCCTCAACCAGGGTTATTCTATCTACTACCCAAGATCCACAAAACCGGAAATCCTGGACGCCCCATCATCTCGGGCATTGGCACTCTCACTGAAGGACTGTCTGGATATGTGGACTCTTTACTCAGAACCTATGCCACCAGCACTCCCAGCTATCTCCGTGACACCACTGATTTCCTGAGGAAACTACAATGCATTAGTGACCTTCCAGAAAACACCATCCTGGCCACCATGGGTGTAGAGGCTCTCTACACAAACATCCCACACGCTGATGGAATACAAGCTGTCAGGAACAGTATCCCTGATGATGCCACAGCACAACTGGTTGCTGAGCTCTGTGCCTTTATCCTCACACACAACTATTTCAAATTTAATGACAATATATATCTCCAGATCAGTGGCACCGCTATGGGAACCCGCATGGCCCCACAATATGCCAATATTTTTATGGCCGACCTGGAACAACGCTTCCTCAGCTCCCGTCCACTCACACCCCTTCTCTACCTTCGCTACATTGATGACATCTTCATCATCTGGACCCATGGGAAGGAGACTCTGGAAAAATTCCACCACGATTTCAACAGCTTCCACCCCTCCATCAACCTCAGCCTGGACCAATCTACACGGGAGGTCCACTTCCTAGACACCACGGTGCAAATAAGTGATGGTCACATTAACACCACCCTATACCGAAAACCTACCGACCGCTATGCCTACCTTCATGCCTCCAGCTTCCATCCCGGACACACCACAAGATCCATTGTCTACAGCCAAGCACTGAGGTACAACCGTATCTGCTCTAACCCCGCAGACAGAGACCAACACCTAGAAAATCTCCACCAAGCATTCTCAAGACTACAGTACCCACACGAGGAAATAAGGAAACAGATCAGCAGAGCCAGACGTGTACCCAGAAGCCTCCTACTGCAAGACAAACCCAAGAAAGAAACCAACAGGACTCCACTGGCCATCACATACAGTCCCCAGCTAAAACCCCTCCAATGCATCATCAGGGATCTACAACCCATCCTGGACAATGATCCCACACTTTCACAGGCTTTGGGTGGCAGGCCAGTCCTCGCCCACAGACAACCTGCCAACCTGAAGCATATTCTCACCAGCAACTGCACACCGCACCATAGTAACTCTAGCTCAGGAACCAATCCATGCAACAAACCTCGATGCCAACTCTGCCCACATATCTACACCAGCAACACCATCACAGGACCTAACCAGATCAGCCACACCATCACCGGTTCATTCACCTGCACATCCACCAATGTAATATATGCCATCATATGCCAGCAATGCCCCTCTGCTATGTACATCGGCCAAACTGGACAGTCTCTAAGGAAAAGGATAAATGGACACAAATCAAACATTAGGAATGGCAATATACAAAAACCTGTAGGAGAACATTTGTAATCATATCTATCCTTATTCCTTACAATTGATATCACTGAAACCTGGCCACACAATAGCAGATCTTAAGGTGGCCATCCTGCAGCAAAAAAACTTTAGGACCAGACTTCAAAGAGAAACTGCTGAGCTCCAGTTCATCTGCAAATTTGACACCATCAGCTCAGGATTAAATAAAGACTGTGAATGGCTTGCCAATTACAGAACCAGTTTCTCCTCCCTTGGTTTTCACACCTCAACTGCTAGAACAGGGCCTCATCCTCCCTGATTGATCTAACCTCGTTATCTCTAGCTTGCTTCTTGCTTGCTTATATATACCTGTCCCTGGAAATTTCCACTACTTGCATCCGAAGAAGTGGGTATTCACCCACGAAAGCTCATGCTGCAAAACGTCTGTTAGTCTATAAGGTGCCACAGGATTCTTTGCTGCTTCTATTGAACATGAATGTGTTGATTTCAACAAATCTTCCAACAGGATACAGACAGGTAGGTATCCTGTGGAAACCTTCCTGTGACATCCCAATGCCAGTTAGCAAGGGATGCTGCTAGTTATGTAACAGGTACTGGTATGTAATGGTAAAACTCAGCTGACTTGACCAGCTCAACAAACCTCATATATCATGACAATAGTATATATTTAAAAGGTTTCAAGTTATACATCATTGCAAAAACAATAGCGCCCTGATTATTAATATTCTTGTGTTTATGTATGCACAGTTAACCTACAAAGAAATATACAGATGTGCTGGAAATGTGAAACTATCATGTGAAACCAGGCATGCCAGGGGAAGTTAATAAACAGATTTTTCCAGACAAAGGAGGGGACCAACACCCCAAACCAGGTGTGGCTAAGGACAGTTGGCTATTCATTTTTATGGGAGATAGCAAGAAGATCATTAGCATCGTAATAATCACAAGGAAGGGAGGAGACATCATGGCATCCATACCAGACAGAGTGGCATTTATACCCAGCAGGGGAAAATAACTTTATCAGGGGATACACAGCAGGAGAATATATTTCAAAGGTTTGCTTGGCTACAAAGAGAGGGGGAGAGAATGGCGATTTTATCCTTCACCTGAGAAGTCAAAGAAACCAAGCATTTTGAGCTCTGGGTGTTGGGTGCTGCCTAAAGAACAGACCAGCCATGGCAAAAGAACAGGCCAAAAGAATGAACTGTGGTGAGAAAAACTACTTTGAACAAAAGCCTCTAGTTTAAGTTGAGTTTCAGTCTTAGAAGCATATATTTACTTTTGTTTGTTTGTAATCATATCTATCCTTATTCCTTACACTTGATATCACTGAAACCTTTGTCTTTTTGTTGATTAAAAAAGATTATAGAGAATTGTTTAAACTAAAGGCTGCAGAAAAGACAACAGGTGGGAACAAGCACACAGTTTGGGGGGAGATATCCAGTGGGGCTGAGTTTATTAAAGGAGGGACACAACAGACAAACTCATCCCAAGAATTTTGTAGTCTCTCCTCCTTCACCTGGAGAATTCCCTCACAAAACTCCCCATTTTCTGCTCCTGTTCACCAGCAATAAAGATTCTGCAGCACAGGTTAGGCCTTCTGCTACATCCCATTGTTTTCAGATTATATTTTCCATGACTACACGTGCAACTGACTTCAGCGTGTTTGCACAGATAAAGCTGATTTAAAATTAGTAAACAATTCTTTGCTAGAGAAGAAAGAAAGAAAGATTGCTCAGTCTTAATTCTGCTGTACTAACAAGAAACATATTTCTGTCACTCCTTCTTCTTACCAACATATACGCAACATGCCTCAGGTGGCATGGAACAAGGATTCATCACTGAATTTGGTCCTCTGGGTGGATCATTAGGTTCTTCAGGCTGGGCTGGTTTCTGGCAGGGAGCATAAATAAATGCTGATCCATACCCCTAAAGGCAGTAGATAAGATTCTGAGAACACAAGAGGAGCAGAGCTCTAGTCTTGAGTAAGAATATGCCATTTCAATTTTTCAGAGCAATAAAAGTCATTTTTCAGTTACATAACAGCTTCTATTAAAACACACCATTTTAAGCTCAGAACATTCTGAAACTTTCCCTTTGGGGTCTGACATTTTCCTGACTTAGTGTCTCTGTTGTTTTTTGGAGAGTTTGAGCTGAACCGGTTCCGCCATTTTTGAGCACAAAGAGAGTGGAGACACAATTTGGTTTTCCCTGTTCTTAAAATATCCTTATGATGTTTTTTGAACAGCTCTCCAACCAAAAGAAGCTCATGTAGAAAATTAGAATTTTCCATGGAAATAGCCCTCATTAGGAAAAGTATTTTTAAGTAAATTTGGTTTTGATTGGATGTGGTTATGAGCCTTTTAAAATTTCAAGCGGTACATGCACAGTGCAGTTTGCACTGCATGTTTCATTGTCTTAGTGGAGTATGATGTTAGCCGAACATTGTGGTGTGTGTGTTTGCCTGCAACTCATGCCTGCGTAGCCAGAAATGTGCTGAAGTCACATAAAGGCTCTGCAGGAGCCCTTGGCTCTGTCCCTGAGTAACTTGGAAAGTGTAAAGGGGTTAAAGGAGGCTTGCTGCACCCTTTTAACACATGCAGGGTGTGAGCTATGTGCTCTAGGACAGCCTTTGACTCCATCCTAGAGGAGTATATAAAGTGCAAAGGGATTAGCAGGGACTGCTGAGCTTTTTGTAATGCTCTCAGGAGGAAGTCTTGTCAACAGGATCCAATTGTTCCATCAGAGAGCCCTCCTGTGAGGTCTGAGTGACTCATTAATGGTCTAGGCTAAAGAGAAAGGATGGTTTTGTGGTTGACAGGTTTCAGAGTAGCAGCCGTGTTAGTCTGTATCCGCAAAAAGAACAGGAGTACTTGTGGCACCTTAGAAACTAACAAATTTATTTGAGCATAAGCTTTCATGGGCTACAGCCCACTTCATCAGATGCATGCAGTGGATAATACATTAGGAAAACACACACACACACACACACACACACACACACACACACACACACACACACACACACACACACACACACACACACACACACACACACACACACACACACACACACACACACACACACACACACACACACACACACACACACACACACACTACTGTATTTTCCACTGCATGTATCCAATGAAGTGGGCTGTAGCGGGGGGAGGATAGCTCAGTGGTTTGAGCATTGGCCTGCTAAACCCAGGGTTGTGAGCTCAATCCTTGAGGGGGCCACTTAGGGATCTGGGGCAAAAATTGGTCCTGCTAGTGAAGGCAGGGGGCTGGACTTGATGACCTTTCAGGGTCCCTTCCAGTTCTAGGAGATTGGTATATCTCCAATTATTATTATTATAAAAGCTTACGCTCAAATAAATTTGTTAGTCTCTAAGGTGCCACAAGTTCTCCTGTTCTTCTTGTGGTTGAGTCACTGGACTAGATCTCAAGTGATCTATGTTAACTTCCTAGCTCTATCATTGGCTTCCTCTATTAATCTCTTGTGCATGAGTTCCCCATCTTTAAAATGGAATAAGAAATGCTTCTTTTCTCTCACCCTTTGTATGTCTTGTTGATTTAGATTGTGAAGTCTTCATGTCACCGACTGTCTCTAGCTATGTATATGTACTGCACCTAGTCCAATGGGGCCCTGATAATTGGTTGGGGTGCTGCTGCAAAGCAAAAAAAAGAATAAAGAGATAAGAAACAGCCACCCCAAAACTGACAGTTTAATGGGAACATCCTGCCCCATCACACCAGCCATTTACATAGTACCCAGGCTGATGCTGTGTAGAACTATTCTTGGCACTCTGATCACCACTACATTGAGACACAAAGCTATACATATATACAAGAGTCATTTAGAAAACCAATAGACCCTTCAAGTGCTATAATGCCAGATGGAAAAAGAAAATCGGCAACAGGTTGTACTCAGTGTTCCTGGAATTCAAAAGGGAGCAAATGGACAATGCTGGATGTACACTGCACAACGCATGCCACTCCTCAGTTGATGCTTAGTATGAGTCTTCAATCAGGATGTGTGTGGTATCAGGTGATGCTGGGAATTATAATCCCTCCAGGCATCAGTGCCAGCTAATTCAGGAGCAGGCTGGAGGCAAGACACTAGGCCCAAGAAAGGGAGCTCATTCAATGAGCCTCCAATCAAATATGTCTAGGAAGAGTTTGTTGGCAGCAAGGCATGTTTTCTTTACAGTTTGTTAAACCTTTCAAAAGGCTTCCCTTCTCTGTGCTTGTGCTTTTTTTTTTTACTGCTCCAGGGCAAGTTGAGGTAGGTAGTCAGAACTGCCTGAATGGTGCTGAATTGATGGAAGCTGATCTAGAGGAATGCACATATTTTGCCAAGTAAAATTTAGTTTTCAAGCTAAAGCATGATTGCCTTTAAGAAACTCTCCAAGGTAATTATGCTATGGCTTTTTATTCTATCATCAGGAGCACCACATGTCTAAGATTCAAAGCTCCCACCTGAAACAAGCTGTGATGAGCCAGTATCAGGATGTGCAGGATGTAAAATATGTACTTTATGAACAAATGGGATAGTCATCCCATGTTCAAAGGAACTTGAAATAAACCAAGCCAGTTCAGACAATCCAAAACTATTCAGGACTTTTCATCAGCATTCATTGACAAATTCCTTTCATTTATAAACATAATAATAACAACATAATGCAGTGCTGCTTCCTGGTTTGCTGTGAAATCAGGTAAGCGTGGGCTACAGATTAAACTGGATAAATGTTGGAAGACAAATTTTTATTCAATGGCATGTCTGACATGCAACTCATATTTGACTTGCATATTCTTATGGGAAACCAGTTTAAACATAAGAAACAAACTGAATTCTTCAGTAGCTGCTGTTTTTGCTTGCCTCTCCTTGCCAGCTTTTTGTACAGTGTCGATCCCTGAATTTACACTCTGTTACTATGTATCTTTTACACTGAATGTATACACAGTTTGCCCTTTCAGGCACTTTAATTTCATTGCATTTAACCTTTAAAATATTGACATTTTTTCTCTTCTTTATAATTTTATGATTTTGAATCCATCGATAGCAAGAAGTAAAATGCCACTTTTCCCCTCTAAATTAAAAATGTAAGTAAATCTTAAATGAAAAAAAGAAAATGAATTGTTAGGCTGACAGAATCTGCCCTATTTAGATGTGAGATACTGTGCCCAAAACAATCAGCTATAGGTTGGCCATATTTATATTCATTTGGTTTTGTTTAAGAAAAAGTATGTTTGCTGATAGACATTCTTCCAAAAAAAATTGCATTACAAAGAAGAAACATTGTCTTTTAGCTAAAAAATATGCTACAATGTAATCAAAATATCAACTTATGTTAGTTGTATAAAATGCAAACAGTCAACTTACTAAGAAGGGCTTTTTAGAATCCATTAAATCTATTCTGATTATTGTACCAGAGACATTTCCCAGAAATGTACATAATTTACATCACTTTATTTTTAAGCACCAGGTGTGGTTTCAAAACATTCCATTCAGAATGTGATATAAAAGTATTCAGTTTTGCATGGAAATTATCTGGTTAGTTGGAGACCCCTTGTTCTGAGACGCAAACTCACTTATCTACCTGAAAAAGTCAATACTCAATATAGACAATGCGTTGTAAATCCAGTTTCAGTCCCTAATCCTACACAGATTTTACCTTTGTCTACTGTGAGTAGCCTCTTATCTTCAGTGGGACTTTCACAGTGCATAAAGTTGAGCACATGCATAAGTTTTAGCAGGATCCATGTCTTAGCAAGTAATCACAGACTATGTTGCAGGAACTGGCCTAATCTTATAAAACTCCAAATAAGATTTATCTTTCATTTTTAATTCTGATGCTAAAATAGTGGCTAGGATTATGGCACCTCAGTTAGAGAAAGTATTTAATATACTAGTGGATAAAGATCAGACTTTATCTGTGGCTGTGGGAGAAATTGAGCTGATATCCAGAGGTGGGTATTACATGTTATCTGTGCAGCTCAGGCAGATAAGGCTAACATCTTCCCCACCCCCCCTTTGGATGCTGAGGAGGCAAAAGACCAGATCATCAGTTGGGTATGTAACAGAGTGGGAGTAGCCTAGGGCTTGCTCACCACTCTGTACATTTTGTGAGCAGTCCCCTCATTGGCCAAATTGGGAGATAACTGATTGAGTCTGGGTGATTAACCAGTTAATGAGGGGATTCAGCTTGTTAGCTGGGGACTGTTATATGGGAGGTAGGAAGAGAGAGAGAGAGAGAGAGAGAGAGGAGTTTGAGGGAAGACTAAAGAAGCCTAGGATCTCAGAGAGCTGAGACTGCCTTTTCCTATGGGGTATGTTGAAGCTTAGGAAGAGCATCATGGTGATGGGACATGAAGCTGTATAAGACATAGTAACTATGCTGGTGAACTTATGCAAGAGTGTGTGAGTGCTGCTTATAAAGAAAAATCCAGTGGGAAGGAACATATCCTGTAAACAGAGTATTTTATTTTCAGTTCTCAATTTTCACTGGGTAAATATATATGTGTATGTCTGTATGCATCTGTGTTTTAAATTTTTGGAAAATTGATTGATTCCTGAGAACGGTCACTTGTTGGAGTATTTAATTTTTCAAGGTGGTTCTTGGCAGGATTTATCTAGTTTGCCCTCTTGATTACACCCCAGCTCAGGTGATGGAAACAGCCAAGTCTCTGGACTTCAGTGGTATTCAGTTTTCCAGTATTAAAAGCAAAACTGTACTACACACAGACAAATCACACTTTGTTTAGCTTATCAGCAACAATATCTTCAGTTGCTGATTCTTAATTTTCTTGTATGGACTGAGAAGTGCAGTAAAACATCAAGTTATGATGTTATCTTGATAAAGTCCAAGTTCTTCTGGTGTTCTAAAGGAACGTGACTAAATTTTTTATGGCTCATACCAGGTTGAAGTGCTGACCCACTCACAGCAACAAATCATTGAGAGGAGACTAGCAGTGGTAAGAAGAGCATGACTGGGGTGGGGTGTGCATAGCATGAACTGGAAAATGCTGATTCTGCACATTCCCTTAGTGGATTCTTCCGTTGGATTTTCTATGAAGCCAGGCTACAATACACTAGTTCTGCAATCAGAATCATGTGGGTGTAGAGATTTTCTCACATAGATCTCATTGCAAGATAGGACCCTAAAGCTTCTCTCCCTGGCCAGACTCCTGAAAGAGAGTAGACAGGGATGGCCTTAGGGAAAATGGCACCTTGAATAAACTTGTATTTTGGAGCCCCTGTCCCCCGCTGCCTCTCCAAGCGTCTTTCTGTGGCCACGCACTCCAAGCCCTCCCCACTCCTTGCCTCTTCACCATGGCACCCTGGGTGGTCACCCATGTCACCCACCCATAAAGCCCTGAGGGTAGGTTAGAACCACCACCTGCCATAATCCAGGGTTTAATCCATGCAGTAGGTCACAGTGATGCAGTGAGGTGCAATTTTTTACCTCCCTGTGCCAGCTGAAGTAAATCTAGCCACTTGCCTTTTTCTAAAATGGTTAGTGAGTGTTATATTTACATTCACATTCCCTGATTTCTTGGCTAGATTTTGAAGGGAAGCTATATCCTGGAGCAGCCTTCTGGCTTGGCACAGCAAACACTAATAAAAAGAACTGATTACCGAGTGGTTTTTATCTTTTATATTTACTTCTAATCTAGTCCCTCATTATGTGTTTAGCCAATGAACTGCCACAATATTCACTCTTTTATTTCCTTGGGAAAGAACATCACAGGATCAGACAGAAAATATCACAAGAAGTCTGGCTAGGTGGTGGTGGTGATGGTCCCTAGTGTTGTGTACTTATTAAACTGTTCTGCTCAGATCCTGTCTAGTCCCTCTTACAACCTTGACAATAGTATTATTAGTTGTAATGCAGCAGTGTCTAGGTGCTCACAGTCTTCCTAGATGTCTTCACATTTTAATTGCACACAGAAAGACCCAAGCAAGAACAGGTACAAAGTGAGGAAATGATGTTGCTACTTCCATATATTGTAAGTGTAAGGAAAAGAAATGTGTTATGGATATTGACCCATTTCTTCTAGGTATTGCAATAGAATTGGGTCTTACAGAAGGATGTGAATGAGAAGAGGGCAGTGTCTTGATGAAATACCCAAGGGAGAGCAGATCAGTCTTGGGAGGTGGGGTGAAAGAGTGTGGAGATGGTTGTGAGACAACTAAACAGATAGGCCCAATGAGGCTGGCATCACTGGCAGAGCAGAAGGGGTGGGTTGTAGGATACAATGCGACAAGTTAGGCAATTAGGGCAAGGCAGAATTATACAGGTAATTGAATGTAAGAACGTTAAGTTTAAGCTTGAATTGGTGACAAAAGAGAAGAGAGGAAAGCAACAGAGGAATTGAAAGGGTGAGGGTGACATGAGAAGCTTCAATTTGTGTGGACTGGAGAAAGGACTAATGTCGATGAAAGGATTTGGGAAGTTGTTGAGGGAACAGTCAACATGGGCTTCAAAATCTACAAAGCCTGGGGAATCTATAGGAGGCTTTGCTCCCAACCCTGGAGCTTTTACAACAAGAACCTGCCCCTCTGCATTAAATTCTGCTGTCATATTTTCAGGATCTGGATGGGAGAACAATGTGGAGTGTAGCTGAGGGAATTTTTTGTCTGAATAGTAAATTCATCAAAAATGTAGTTTCAATGAGAAACTGGAAAAAATCAGTTTAGAAAGAAAAGTGAAAAATCAATTCTCAAATCTAATTGCACTGTTTTTGTTATGCTGAAAATGACGTACTTCCTCTTGACTAATGAACTCCCAGTCCTACTGGGCTGAAGCAAAAGTTCTCTTGGAGGCTCTGAGACAATGGGAATAGGGCCTTTGAAAATTAGACTCTTCCTGTTGGTATGCATACTTCCACCTTTTCATGTTCTCTGTATGTATAATATCTCCTGCCTGTGTATTCCATTCTATGCATCCAAAGAAGTGAGCTGTAGCTCACAAAAGCTCATGCTGAAATAAATTTGTTAGTCTCTAAGGTGCCACAAGAACTCCTGTTCTGTAAGCATAGAATGACTAAATCATGAGGAAGCAAAGCACTATCACAGAGGTGGGAAAGTTAAAATGACTGGGTGGAGATAATGTATTATCATTTATTTGATTATGGCAACTTTGTGTCCATTCAACATATACTGTCAAGTTTACTGTTTAATTTTGTTTATTCAGCTATGTATTTTTGTCTGAAATCAGAAATAGGTGCATATCTCAAGATAATGTAGTTTTTGAACGTTATTTCGTTTAGAGGTGGCTGTACTCAAGGATCCCTCCAGGATGATTTATTAGACCTTTAACCATACCCTAAATCTTTGAAGGCTTTTAAAAATGGGAACATATATTTGATGTAGCCCTTGGGACTGAAGCTTTGGAAAAATATTTGGTTTATAAAAACAGAATTGCCTAATGAAATGTTCATAGCATTTACTTTGCTCAAACCTGTCAGAATTACATATTTTTTCTAAGCAAATATATGGTAATCAGCAGTGAAACTGCCAGCTAAACAGGTTTAATAATTCATCTATTGTGGTTTTAGTATATCTAAACAGCTTACAATGTGCAGCAAGGTGCTGTATTATAGAGATTGGAGGGAGAGACTTTTAACCATTTTAGCAGTCACTTTGTTGATCAGTCTAGCCCCTAAAAGAGAGGTTTCAAGGAAATATGAAGTCTGTATTAAAATTACATGGACATTACTTAAAATATTTTTTTTGTATTTTTGACAAAAAAAATTCTACTGTACATGTGACAGGGTCACGAGGGTGCAACCTGGATTGTGGGACCACTGAGCCCTCCAAACCCACCAACCTGGGCTGCCTCTCACACTGTGATGCTGTGACAAACTATAAGCCTCTGAGAGGCACTGCACTTACGCAGACATCCAAAGGCAGGGACACACCCAAGTGAGTTACACAAATGAGCCTTCAGCCAATTCCTCCCAGCTCCCCAGTCTTACAGCCAAACACTTCAACCAAAACACACTGTTTTAGGTAAAATATAAAACAGATTATAAATGATTATAAGTAGCAGACATAGAGATCAAAGTCAGTTACTTAAGAAATAAAAATAGAAACAGTCTAAATTTTAACTTTAACAGACTAAGAGAGATTTGAATTAAGCAGTGTCTCACCCGAACAGATGGTATAGTTAGCTTACAGTTCCTCAGTACACAGACTGGACCCTTTTCCAGACTGGGACCAATCTCCATAGTGCCAAGTCTTTTTTCCTTCCAGATGATTTTCCATGTGTTGAGAGGAGTGGAGAGGCCAAGTAGTGATGTCATTGTCTCTCTTTTTATACCTTCTTCCAGCTTCTAAAAAGATCCTTGCTGGACCATGGGGATCAGTCAGTCCCCATTGGTCAAGCAGTCTCCATTCTGTACATGCCTTCTCTAAGGAGCCTCTGGGATAGTAGATTGTGTTCTTGATGGGCCATTAACACTGTCTGGGCCCTCCTTTTTTGCAACTGAAAGGCTGGCTGTGGATGTTTCCAACCTCAACATATTTCAGTAGCACATATAGCAATACTTCATAATTTCACATACAGTGATAGCACATACAATCCAACAGGATATTAATGTTCAACATCACAAGGCATACTTAGTACTAAACACATCATAATCATATGCTAGTGGTGAATATGGGGCTTCCAGGGTGCTACTTTGAAAGACAGAGTGTCAGTGTATTACTAAAAACCTAGATGATTAAACTTTTAATTATCTATCATACCTGTTAATTTTAGGCATCTCAGCTTGTAAAGTAAATGTTAACTCATAGTTGTCTGTCAGTTTCTAGGCAATTTTATTTTGATTCTCTTGTATTAACTCAGTGCTACAGTCTTTCTTGGTTTGGAAACACTGTTGGAGAATGGGTGTTTAAAAATACTAACTTCTATTGGCACTTTTAAAAAATCAGTTTTGCATAATCTTGGTTTTTCAAAACCTAAATATTTTCATCCAATAGAATTCCTTCAACTTACTGCTGGCCACATATTTTCATCATTTACCCAGGGAACTCATCTAAATTTTTTTCATAAGGTCCGTATTTTCAAAAGTGGACATTTAGGTCCCAGTCCTGCAAGCTGCTCTCCATTGATGGACACCTGTGACCACAGAGACCAGTGTGCAGAATTAGGCCATAAATGACAGCCTTTTGCAAAAGCACCCATTAGGTATATAGAACCTACATTTTATGCAAGCAAATCTGTATCTGCACACACACAAAATAGGCAGCTTCATATAAGACATTTTTCTGTGGAAAAATCTGTAGTTGAGCACCACCATATTATATTACACAATTCCTTAGGGACCAGCACTACAGCTTTCTGAAAAACTAGACTATTTGCAAAAAATGTGTCTGTATATGAATGTTCTAATGTCTACATATGTACCTGAGATATGTGGCCACATATCTCAACTGCATGGGAATTCCAATGACTTTATGTATTGAAGGTCTTATCTTGAGAATTTACAGCAGCTAAGTGTGCACCTTGTCTCCCCCCCCCGCCCACACACACACACATTCCCCCCCTCCATGATATTACAGTGAGGGTATCCTAAAGGAGATATTAAAATAACCCCTGCAAGAACTATTTTCCATCTGTCTAATTTCTTCTGCAGTATGACCTTCATATTATAACACAGCCAGAGAGGACAGCCTTTAGAAAAATGCTGCTCCTAGAACATAAGCTTGTATAGTGTATTTTAGACAATAGGATCAGACTACCCAAGTGGAAGATGGAGAAAAAATCCTTTTTTAAAAAAAATCCTCAAGTTAGAGAGCATATAAAAGCATGCAGTCAACCTCCTTCAGAAAGGCTAAAGGATTCATTGAATCATTTAAAAATAATCTCCTATTCAACTCTGTGTGTGGATGGCTGGGGGGATGGACAAAGCAGAGCACTGAGGTGAAGAGCCACTTAAAAGTAGACTGAGTTAGCCGCTGGGTTTAACACAGGATCAAGTCTACTTTATTATCATCCTCCACAGCAGGCCTGTATCATCTCAGACTTAGTCACCTTGGGTATACTTTGATCCCCCTCAATGAGTGTTCGAAGCCTTTCTATGATCTAGGGCAAAAGGGGCATGAGCCTTCTCCATCTTGAGCTGTGACAGCAGGGAGTCACAAGTAGCTATGCTGTTCCTCAGAGCAAAGGCTATAGGGCAGAGATCACTAAAGCTGCACACAGTTCTAACAGCACACAGACTGCTACTGTAAGCAGTTTAAATCCTTTCCATAGTGACAACAGAGACTCTACAACATAGAGAAGCTAAGGCAGGGAGGAAATATAGAGTCCTCTTCATTTGAACCTATTATTCTGAGGCAAGCAAAAACTGTGTTCATGTGGAAAACATGGTAAAAGAGAAGCTGTCTGTACACCCAATCCTCCCTTGGAAGGTATGCAGCAAAAAGTGATCAACAATAGCAGCATGGTTAGCAAGTAAGCATGGAGACAGCAGAAATAAATGTGTTACTATGCAAGTAATGCGGTGATGATGGTAGAACCTGCTTGTAGGTAAAAAATCATAACTGTCCACAGCTGACAGAGGCTAACTAAGCCAGTGCACTGTGGACACAGGTATATTCACAATAGTTGCACAGTCTAGCTAGTTTATTTCCAATAGAAGACAAGCTTCAGCACAGCAGGTCTATGGATAGAAGCGTAAGCACTAACATACCATCCTGTGAAGAAATTCACAGCACACAGATGTTGTGGAAGGAAATCTAATATCCATAGCAGGAGACCATCAGTGTTTGCTAGGCCTGCTGAGGACCTCTGAACATGACTATGGGCTAGCCCACAGCCACTCTCAACCTAAGTTATCTGGGCTCTGGGAGCTGCTAGCAGTTGCCCATTCATTTTTTGATATGCTGGCACCTGCTGGGCCATTTGTTCTGTGCTGAGTGTGCTGTGATGAACACAGCTGGATGAATAATGTTTTGTTTTTGTTTTTTAATTAGCAATTCTGAAAAATGGAGGAGAGGGGCGCAGAATGGCTTGGATTAAACCAAAAATGATTTTCTTTTTAAAAACGTCGGTTAATCCAAAAGTCTAGTTTGACCAGAAACAAATCTTTTGTAAATGGTTTGTTCCCCTGGAATTAAACACGTTTTTTGTTTTGATTTGGATCATTTCACATTTTTAAATCTATTTTTTAAAAAATAAAAATTTTTAAATGAACTGTAATTTTGAATTGAAAAAAAACAAAACATTTCATTTTGCATTTTCAAAATGAAAATGTGATCTTTTTCCATAATTTTGTTTAATGTATGGTTTTTGTAACAAACATTTTTGCAAAATTGACACACTCACTGTATATCTAGATGTTGTCAAATATTCATCTTTTGACTAAAATAAGTTTCTGGTTAAAAATTTCACCTAGCTGAGCACTGGCAAACACCCTGCCTTCAAGTGAAATTGTGGGTCCTCTGCACTTCTGAAAAATCAGATCTTAGCCTTTGCAGTATACTTGAATCCAGGCTGCATTTGCACAGTGCTTGTGATATGCATGTTTCTTCAGGGAGCAAACAATGCATCCAGTACCTAAAGCAGCATCCAGTACCTCATATTGCATAACTCTGAACCCACTTCATAAATATAAGCCAGTATTGCATGCCAAGACCATGTTCCCACAGACTGACAACATTCTGCTTGGGGTGATGGGGTCCATAATAGAACTCTTTCTTTTCTTTAAGCTACTCCTTGTGGGGTGGATGACTAATATGCTCCCTTTCTACCTGATGGAGGGCATGCAACAAAGGCTCCAAAATTCCCATATCAGTGAGAGAGAGTGTCATTTTTGTAGCTCAATTTATTTAGCCTAACAAAGAAGGTTAAGGGGTGCCTTGATTAGTCAATAGTAGCGAAACAAATAATTAATAATAGACTCTTCAGTCTAGCAGGCAAAGGTCTAACCTGATCCAATGGCAGGAAGTTGAAACTAGGCAAATTCAGAGACTAAATAAGGTGTACATTTCTAACAATGAGAGTAATTAACCCATGGAACAACTTATCAAAGGTGTTTGAGCCTCCATCTCTGGCAATTTTTAAAATCAAGGTTGATATTTTTCTAAAAGATATTTGTTCTGGGAATTACTTTGGGGAAGTTCTATGGCCTGTGTTATACAGGAGGTCAGACTTCTGGCTTTGAAATCTATCTATATTTTGTAATAGATATCTTATATATATACATATATATAGTAGACATTCATGTCAAAATATAGATAGATTCCAAAGCCAGAAGGGACCATTGCTCTAGTCTGACCTCCTGTATAATTCAAGGTAATTTACACCGTATTTAGACTCTGAATTTCTATATATAATGAAGTGTGGCAGAAATACAAGGTAATAACCTTTTTTAAAAAGTGTTCATCCATAATAGGAACTACATATTTCATCTAAGCTAGGATGAGGTTATTTTAGTAGACATCTATGGCAAAATAATGTGACTATCAGCTAGCAATTAGTAAGGCACAAGTCTTTATTGATGAAGGGGGATTTTTTCTTATTGATGAATGCATTATATACATATTTAAATTTAACCTTTTTAGCAGCAACTGTACCAAGGTTCCTAAAATAGCTTCATCCTAGCTTGGATGAAATATGTAGTTCCTATTATGGATGAACACTTTAAAAATATATTACTACCTTGGGCATGTTATCCTGTGTTTAGCTATGTAAAGTATTATATCCAGTTGCACTCACCAGATATTTTTTTAGGCATTTGAGTGCTTGCAAAAAATTTGGGACTTTTTTTTAAGGCTTTTATTTTCTCCAATTGAAAATACTGTATTTATGCCACACTTCACTCTTACAGCATAATTAAATTATTCAGGCATCAAGACTCCTAGCTTTTGAATGACATCAGTATGAAGAGCTAGCATAATCGACATTTCAACCACAACAGCCTTCTGGCCAAAACCCAGGTTGTAACATTTAATGTTCCAGAGCAAGCTCTTGTGAGGTGCTGAGTGTCGATCCCCAATGAAACCATGTCAACAATCAAGGGGTGTTCTGTACCTCACCTGACAGGCAATGCTTAAGTCTTCATGAGAAGAAGTCCTAGAAAATTGAAGATTATTTCAGGAAAAAAACTCTTGATATTGCATTAAACTATATCCCAATGGTTTGTGACCTGCTATGTTGAACACAATATTCTACTGTTACCAGTCACAATGTAACAGGACATATCAGCAATTGGGGTGAAAAATACTTGGCATTTGATATTCACCAAATGGAATATGTTTGCAAAATTTATTACAACAAATAGAAATGGGCCATCTGATTGCATGGCTTCCAAGATGCAAATGTATCAACCCAGTTCCTAATGCACAGAAACTACCACAATAGAAATTAATTGGCACTCTTGCTGGCAGTTTTGGGTATAGAGGACAAGGCCTACATAGAAATGGAGTTTGAACTGCCCTCAAAAAGGACACAGTTGGTGAGATGCAGTTCAGGAGAAGTTTGCATCCCCACTGCTCTTCTTGTACCTATACTCTATGAAGATAGAAGGGACTTTAATTTGTAGATATGTGTGACCCTACGAGCATCCTAATACCAGAATGCAAGGGGCTCCATCTAGCAGTGAGATCCAGCATGGTAATTAACAGTGAGTGTCAGCTGGCCTGTTGTCAAATGTGCATCTAAAAGATTTCAGGTGAGGTATTACGTACAGACTGGTAACTTGGTTGTCTTGAAAATCATTGTAGTGTTTGATAGGCTGTGTACAAAGTTACAAATGTGCTGGAATTATGTTGTTAAAATGTTTGTCAAGCAATGCATAAGCCCAGACTGCCTTAGACAAAGTTATGTGTATTTACTTCTTAGATCAGTCTGGTCATCAGGCAGAGTCAATGAAGGTACATTTACATATAATGTAAACAAAATTAACAAGGAGAGGAGAAGACAGCATGGCATCTGTACCCCAGCAGGAGATAGCAGCATTGTCCGGGCTTACTTTTCAAAGGTTTACTGGACTATAAAGAGGTGGAGAGAAGCCCTATATTTCACTAGAGGAGACAACAAGACCAAGCACTCCGAGCGCTATGAAGGGTCATAGCTTAAAAAAAACAAAACCAGATCAGCTGTACTGGAAGAAAGACTGGTGAGAACTTCTTTGAACAAAGAACCCTAATTTGTTAAATTGAGTTTTCGTCTTAGTAGTGTATTGTTACTTTGCAACCACTATCCTTATTCCTTATAGCTGCTTTCACTTAAACCTGTGTACTTTTTAAATAAACTTTTGTTTTCTATCATAAACAAATCCTCCACATCAATCAAAGCACTGAGTTAGTCACCCCTTAATAAGCTGCTGTGTATTGTCTCCCTAAAGGAGCAGCAACCTTAATAAGATTTTGTGAAAGGGACCGGACACTTCAGACAGATGTTTTGAGGAAGAACTCAGGGCTAGAAGGGTTATAGAGGTCCTCCTGCAAAGAGTAAGTGGGCAGTGCAGGTCAGGGTGAGGTTTGTATGCTGGCTGGTGCTGTGAGCCACAGAAGCAAAGCATTCTAGGCACCCAGAGTTGCAAAGCAGATGGTGACTGAACTCATTACAGGCCTGGATAAGAGCATCACATTCACAACATGTTATTCAAGTCCCTTTTCCTGCAGAACAGTGGGTTTTTTTGTTTGTTTGTTTGTTTGTTTTAAATTCATGGACAGAAGACAAGGGAGTTATAATTTGACGGTGAAATTATTGGTCTATGGCACAAAGATTTATCCAGTTAATTAACTGGTTTTGCTCTAAATCAATTTGCCATTCACAATACTGGTTTGTAAAATGGGATAACAACTTATCTGTTGCGTTCTTTCTAAAAAAATAAAGTTGGTGACTCATTTTAGTAGTAACAATGATGATTTTGCCTTAGTACAATTGCTTAAATTGTTCTTAACAATAAATTGCATCCAAAATAGCTAATTTGGTACTGACAGACTGACTGTAAATTTAGCATTAACAATGCTAAAAGTATACTCTTATCTCACTAATGCACTTATCTCACTAGTTAGACAAAATCAAATATGGTTTAAACCTTTATTTTTAACTGTTAAATTTATGGAAATAAGGCAATTTCAAATTCTATACTGTAGTAGCAACCTGTTACATTTCATGTATTGTACTGAGAACAAATAAGCAAATAGTACATCTATTTTTACTCACTGACAGACATAAAAGAAATTTGTGTTCTCATTCCCTTGTAATAGGTTTTGGAGTGAACCAGAATGAGTCTGATCACTTTCTACAGTATTTGTGTTTATTTAAAATAAAAAAAAATTATACTGCTGGCCCTTCTTCTTGTGCAGATACACTTCAGAATGTGAACTGATCTAGTTCTAGCTGCTAAGATCATTTTCCTAGCTTGTTGATTTAACCATATCACCCCTTTCTTTGCATTTATTTCTTCTGCCATCCCATCACATATATGCTACTTTCTTCCATTTTCAGGGCCCTCCATGGATTATCTCCATGCTGCCTATCAACTCTCATTGGCTGTGGGAGTCAATCTCACCAGCAACTGCACACCGCACCATAGTAACTCTAGCTCAGGAACCAACCCATGCAACAAACCTCGATGCCAACTCTGCCCACATATCTACACCAGCAACACCATCACAGGACCTAACCAGATCAGCCACACCATCACCGGTTCATTCACCTGCACGTCCACCAATGTAATATATGCCATCATATGCCAGCAATGCCCCTCTGCTATGTACATCGGCCAAACTGGACAGTCTCTAAGGAAAAGGATAAATGGACACAAATCAGACATTAGGAATGGCAATATACAAAAACCTGTAGGAGAACACTTCAACCTCCCTGACCACACAATAGCAGATTTTAAGGTGGCCATCCTCCAGCAAAAAAACTTTAGGACCAGACTCCAGAGAGAAACTGCTGAGCTCCAGTTCATATGCAAATTTAACACCATCAGTTTAGGACTAAACAAAGACTGTGAATGGCTTGCCAATTACAGAACCAGTTTCTCCTCCCTTGGTTTTCACACCTCAGCTGCTGGAACAGGGCCCCATCCTCCCTGATTGATCTAACCTCATTATCTCTAGCTTGCTTCTTGCTTGCTTATATATACACACCTGCCCCTGGAAATTTCCACTGCTTGCATCCGAAGAAGTGGGTATTCACCCATGAAAGCTCATGCTGCAAAACATCTGTTAGTCTATAAGGTGCCACAGGATTCTTTGCTGCTTCTATAGAACCAGACTAACACGGCTACCCCTCTGATAAATATCACAATAGCAAATCAGGTGATGTCAGCCTCCATTGCCCCCTTGTTAAATTTGCAAACAAACACCTTGCTTTAAGTGAGCCATTAGGGAAGGAAGAGAGGCTAGCAGAAGCTACCTCTCATGCCCAGGGAAAGGGAAATAAGCGAGAAACAGAGGAACTTGTACCAATAGCTAGCACAAGCCATTTATAGTTACCCTTCCCATATAACAGGGAGCTTAGCTTTTTGTTATTGTGTGGCATATTGTGTGGCAGGGGCCATGAAAATAAAGTTAGCCTCTTACCTGCTCTCCTGGGTGTTATCCTATTACAGGATCTACCAGAGCTCCAAGGAGAAAAGGGAAAAGGAAGCAGCCATTTCCAGGGGAAAGAAGGGCAGCAGTCACCAGGGAAAGTGGGACAGGAGCACGCACCACAACAGAGAATGTGCTGTTCCAGCCTTTTAACCTTCTCTTAAGTGCTACAGGTAGAAGAATGACTCTCAGATGATGATGATTAAACCCCTCCTTGTGATCTTTCCACACGGCCCATTTTGTGGATTTATTTACATTTGATTTGAAATTAAATCCAACCATTGACAATATATAGCAGTGAACAAATTAGGAAGAATTTTACACAGGAAAGAAAAAAAAATCATACCCAATATTTACTGCTCTGAATTTAGCAAGTCATTTCACAGCAGGCAGAAATAACCTCTGAATAAATATCAGATTACTCTTCTTCTTGTAGAAAAGAGTTATGTGTTTAAGAAAACCAGAAGCAGCATTTTATAGAATAATAGATTGCTGTAACTTGCAGAAAACTCTGGTATGCTAAAATATTTGAATTTGTTTAATTTGAGGGCTAAAAAACCCTATGATCATGTGACAGTGATAACCCTTAACACTATGCTTGTGTATCAATCTGATTGATCCTCAGAAGTATAGAGATGGTTCAGAAGTGGGGAAAAGCAGGAATTTTTCCTCCAAAAAGTGCTCCACCCATCCTAGCATAAGGTTAGTATAAGGCCAGCACTGATGACCCTTTAACAACACACAACCCTCACAGAGCTGGGATGGGGGGGAAAGTGAGGGGCCAACATCATGAGCTCCAGGTATTCTGTGCTGTAAATATATTTATTATCAATTCCTGTAAACTAGCACCTGACGCTAATTTATGGTAGGGTCTAGGAATTAGTTTGGGAAGTTCTATGACCCATATTCTACAGGAAATCAGATTAGATAATCACAGTAGTCCCTTCTGGCCTTGGAACCTATGAATTTACATTGCGGAGGATGGGGCATGTCATTTTCCAAACCAAGCAAAAAGGGGTTCTAAAGTCAAATTTGCCCTCTGCTCAGTTAGATAGAGGAGGGGCTCAAGCAATACACTACAGCAATTCTGTGCTGCAGAGCAACCTATTAGCAACTACTGGCAACTGCTCTAAATTAGCACCTGGGACTACTCTAACATATATTGGGGCGGATGAGGTGTGTCGGTTCCTCAACCAACCTGGGATCCTGGAAGAGCAAGTGTAAAGCCAATTTTTTTGTCTGTACCATCTGGATTGTACTTGTGGTGTTCCTCCTGGGAGGTACAGAGTTCGGCCCAAAGTTGTTAGTCAAAATCCTGTGTACTATGCTGTTAGCATGGTTTGGGAGAAATTTTAGGGCCAGCTTTCCAGAACAAGAGAGTACCTAAATTGCAAACCCTGTTACTGTGATTGCACAAAAGTAATTGATGCATTGTGCAAATGAGCAGTTATGCAGTTTTTTTTTAAAATATGCCATTGCCTGTGGACAATTCTGAAAATCTGGTCCTCAAGGCTTCTACATTCTAAAGTATCCTGCACTTTTTATTTATTTTATTTTATTTATGTTTTTGACTCTTTTTTTCCCTTCTGGTCCTGGCTATATCCAGGAAGCACCATAGTACTGTGATAAAAGTACTTCTTACTGTAATTCCAGCCACAAAGAACAAGAACACACTGGCACCTACATGAGGAATCCTGCTGTCATAAGAGTTCCAACCTACTGATTAGCCCCCTAAAGTTTTAGATATGTCTTACCAAATGTACAAAACCTTCTGATTATCACCTAGTGATACTAATTCTGAGACTACCATATCTAATTACTGAACTTTCTTCTAATAATATTTGATTGCAATATATTCCAAAGATCATTATCCCCTCACAGAGTTGAAATCTTTTTTGTGAAGATGATGATTTTTCATTGTCCTCATCAAAAACAAGGGTGACCAAAGATTGAACAGAACAGTGTGTATCAGCATCTCAAAGTTTTACTATGTGTAATAAAAGGCATAGAGAATTTAAAATAAACTCCAGCACCCATTCCTTTTCCTAGTTTTAGGATGGGTATTTCAAAGATGCCTGAGGGAGATAATCATTTAAATCCCATTGACTCTCAATGAGAGTTGGGTGTCAAATGCCTTTAGATAACTTTTAAATCTCATCCATCAACCCTAAATATTGAGTTTCAATTTAAAATTATAAGCAGAGGTACTGAATTTAAAACAAATTAAAATGTCCCATCATTGTTTTCTATTTTAGATTAAATAATATTTTCCGTCCTGATGATGATATAAAAAATGCACATCACAGTTAGAGGTGATGGAAAAGTTATAATTTGAAACAACTTCCTCTTTCATTCATCTTTCCAACCCAGTCCTTCAGCTTCAAACCTGAGATGTCGAAAGATAATAGACTGACCTGTAGACACCATGCCGTGGTGTTCTGGGCCTGGCAATTCTTCAAAGTGTGCTCTCATTGTCCCAAGTACAGAGAAAACAGTGGTTTCCATAACAGTTTGAATGACGGTCTAGTAGCCGAAAAAACAACTAGGATGCAGAGGTGAAAAGAAGCAGG
Source organism: Mauremys reevesii (assembly GCF_016161935.1). NCBI lineage: Eukaryota > Metazoa > Chordata > Testudines > Geoemydidae > Mauremys > Mauremys reevesii. The sequence continues at coordinate 82,273,456 of NC_052627.1, read as the reverse complement.
GTAGAGAGGACAAGAACATAGAAAGAGATCAATGAAAAACAAACAAAAAGCTGCCTAAAGTAGAAATAAAAAAGGGTAGGTACCAAAGCAGAAACAGAATAGGAAGAAGCAATAGCAAAAGTGGCAAAAAGGGGAAAAAATAAACAAAACTAAGGAATGAAAGAAAGTAAAAGGAGGAAAAATGAGTAAATACAAAAAACAAAACCAACCAAACAAAAAACACATAACCTAAAGAGGGCTTTTGGCTACATAGAGATGCAGCTCTGGTTAAACTTAAATCAGCTTAGTTAAACCAATGCAACTTTTACTTGCAGACTCTCATATCAATTTACAACTGGTTATATATTGGTTTACTTTACTCCTGTATATTTACCAACACAAGCTAAAGTAATATAAGCAGTGTTTAAACTGATATAGGAGTGTCCACACACAGAGTTACACTGTTTTCACTAAATAAAAACTGGTAAAATTCGTGTGTTGACCAGCTCAGAGAATATTGTAATAACTGAAAATCTAATGAAAAGTGATAGATTGTAGCTTAATAAAAGGCAGAAAATGGAGAAAACAATAGAAAAAAATTGGAATAAGAAAGAACAGATAAAGAAGAATGCTTATATCTAGAGTACATTGAGATAACTTTCACATTTCTTAAAATACATTAAAGATTCACAACACCTTTGTGAAATTGAGATATATATAAAATTCCTATTTTATAGATAAGTAAACTGAGTGACAGAGAGTAACTTACTTATTGTTAAGTAACCTACCCTAAATATTAAGTATCTTTAAGCAGCTTAGGAAATGATATGGAAGGATTGTATTTTGGATTGTATTTTGTCAAAGATTATGAGTTTTCTGAACCAAAGTCTGTCTAAGAATTAAGCCGGTTGTTAGAGACCCCACATAAACTTGATCAATGTATTTTTAATGGTGTGAGAAAGTGTCCAGACTAGAATGGTATGAAACATTCCAAATTAGTCTTGAAAGATATTTGTGAATGTTAGAGTAAGAACCAGTTTCCATGTGTTTCCAGACCCTGAAACTTGAAAAAGTTCATATTAAAAAATACTTACCTACAGTCAAAACTTCATGAGATCTCCTTGCCACCAGTCAGACCGGATTTGCTTATGATTATTCTAATGAGTTAGTGCTTGTACACCAGAACTAGAAGTGGGACTAATCTAGAAGTAGGCATCAGATCTAATGTAAAAACAGGATGCTGATCTCAGGGAAATAAATTTCCTCTTCTAAAACTGAGTTATACATATTTTCTGAGCCAAAATATAAAATAATAATATTGGAATAGCTTACACTAAATGAAGAAAACACAGGGAAGTATAGGTCTCTGCCAGGAATTTACAGTGGCTGGATCTCACCTCTGATGTAACAAGAGAACTCTTACCTTTGGGAAGCTAATTTTCCCTTGTAAAACTGGGATATAAGTGGGTGAGCCAAAATGTAAAATAATAGTGAGACAGTTCCAACTAACTGGGAGAATTACAGAAGGTTGCGTTGCCAGGGTCAGACAGATATGGAGGCTAGGAGAACATGTTTTATTTCTAATTTTTATAGCTGGAATTAAGAGCTCATGTTATCTGCAGCCACTCATTTGCTAATTCTTTGAGAACCAGCTAAAGAAGGCTTCTGCTAACCTAGACTGATCACATGTATTAGATTCAGTGAATTAGAGAAACAGGAGAGACACCATGGTCTAGATGTACAAAAGGCATTAGATGTCTAAGTCCTTGATTTAGGTGCATAAGTCCCAGTTTTGGCACCACTGCAATGAACTACTCTCACCCTGCCTAACCATGCAAGTGTCTGAACTCAGTAGGTGCCTAAATTTCTACTATAAAAGTTCATTTGAAACCTAAGTTTTCTCTGTCGAAGGCCTGGTCTACACTGTGAGTTTAGGTCGAATTTAGCAGCACTAAATCGAATTAACCCTGCACCTGTCCACACAATGAAGCCATTTACTTCGACATAAAGGGCTCTTAAAATCGATTTTTGTACTCCTCCCCAACGAGGGGAGTAGCACTAAAATTGACATTGCCGGTTCAAATTAGGGTTAGTGTGCATGCAATTTGACGGTATTGGCCTCTGGGAGCTATCTCACAGTGCACCATTGTGACATCTCTTGACAGCAATCTGAATTCGGATGCACTGGTCAGGTAGACAGGAAAAGCCCCGGGAACTTTTGAATTTCATTTCCTGTTTGCCCAGCCTGGAGAGCTGATCAACACAGGTGACCATGCAGAGCTCATCAGCACAGGTAACCATACAGTCTGAGAATCGAAAAAGAGCTCCAGCATGGATTGTACGGGAGATACTGGATCTGATCGCTGTATGGGGAGATGATTCTGTGCTAGCAGAACTACGTTCCAAAAAATGGAATGCCAAAACATTTGAAAAAGCCTCCAAGGGCATGATGGAGAGAGGACATAATAGGGACTCACTACAGTGCCGCATGAAAGTTAAGGAGCTCAGGCAAGTGTACCAGAAAACCAAAGAAACAAACGGACAGTCCGGTGCAGAGCCACAGATAATGCCGCTTCTACGCTGAGCTGCATGCAATTCTAGGGGGGGCCGCCAGCACTCCCCCACCCCAACCATGGATTCCGAGGCGGGGGTAATCCCAGCCATGCCTGAGGATTCTGTGGACGGGGAAGATGAGGAGGAGGATGAGCTTGCGGAGAGCACACAGCACACCATTCTCCCCAACAGCCAGGATCTTTTTCTCAGCCTGACTGAAGTAGCTTCCCAACCCTCCCAAGGTGGTATCATGAAGCCATAGAAGGCACCTCTGGTGAGTATACCTTTGTAAATATAAAACATGGTTTAAAAGCAAATGTTTTTTAATGATTAATTTGCCCTGAGGACTTGGGATGCATTCACAGCCACTGGCATTCGCAGCCACAGCTACTGGAAAAGTCTGTTAACGTGTCTGGGGATGGAACGGAAATCCTCCAGGGACATCTCCATGAAGCTCTCCTGGAGGTACTCCAAAAGCCTTTGCAGAAGGTTTCTGGGCAGGGCAGCCTTATTCTGTCTTCCATGGTAGGGCACTTGACCACGCCATGCTAGTAGCAAGTAATCTGGTATCATTGCATGACAAAGCATGGCAGCGTATGGTCCCGATGTTTGCTGGCATTCAAGCAACATACGTTCTTTATCTCGCTGTGTTATCCTCAGGAGAGTGATATTGTTCATGGTAACCTGGTTGAAATACGGGAATTTAATTAAGGGGACAGAGGTGGCCGTTCCTACGTTTGCCTGTGGCTAAAAAGAAATCCTTCCCTGCAGTTAGCCAAGGGCGGGTGGGGGACACAGTATCACAGTACAGGAAAGCGGCCGATGAACGTCAGGACAGGAGAGACACTTGAGATGAGAGGTGGAGGCAGGAAGTTCAGAGGAGGCAGGATGCAACGCTGAAGCTACTGCAGGATCAAACGGACATGCTCCGGTGTCTGGTGGAGCTTCAGGAATGGCAGCAGGATCACAGCGTGCCACTGCAGCCCCTGTATAACCGCCCTTCCCCGTCCCCATGTTCCATAGCCTCCTCACCCAGAGCCCAAGAACGCATGGGTGGAGGCTCCATGCACCCTGCCACTCCATCCCAGTGGACAGCCCAAGCAAATGGCTGTCATTCAAATAGTTTTGAAGTGGCCTTTTTCTTCTTTCCATCCTCCACTCCTCCCACACCCCACCCGGGATACCTTGTCAGTTCTCTCCCTATTTTTATAATCAATTAATAAAGAATACATGGATTTTAAACAATAGTAAATTTATTTCCTTTGAAAACAAGCTGTGATCGATGGCGGAAGGGTGAGTGGCTTACAGGGAATGAGTCAATCAAGGGGGCAGGTTTTCATCAAGGAGAAACAAACAGAACTCTCACACCGTACCCTGGCCAGTCATGAAACTGGTTTTCAAAGCTGATGCGCAGCACTTCCTGGTGTGTTCTTCTAACTGCTGTGTGTAATCAGCAACCAGGTGATTTGCCTCAACCTCCCACCCTGCCATAAATGTCTCCCCCTTACTCACACAGAGATTGTGGAGCACACAGCAAGCAGCAATAGCAATGGGAATATTGGTTTGGCTGACATCTGAGCGAGGCAGTAAAGTGTGCCAGCGACCCTTTAAACATCCAAATGCACATTCTACCACCATTCTGCACTTGCTCAGCCTATAGTTGAACAGCTCCTGACTGCTGTCCAGGCTGCCTGTGTATGGCTTCATGAGCCATGGCATCAAGGGGTAGGCTGGGTCCCCAAGGATAACTATAGGCATTTCAGCATCCCCAACGGTTATTTTCTGGCCTGGGAAGTAAATCCCTTGCTGCAGCCGTTTAAACAGGTTAGTGTTCCTGAAGACGCGAGCGTCATGAACCCTTCTCGGCCATCCCACGTTGATGTTGGTGAATTGTCCCTTGTGATCCACCAGTGCTTGCAGCACCATTGAAAAGTACCCCTTGCGGTTTATGTACTGGCTGCCTGGTGCTCCAGTGCCAAGACAGGGATATGGGTTTCATCTATCACCCCATCACAGTTAGGGAATCCCATTGCAGCAAAGCCATCCAATATGACCTGCACATATCCCAGAGTCACTACCTTTGGTAGCAGCAGCTCAGTGATTGCTTTGGCTACTTGCATCACAGCAGCCCCCTCAGTAGATTTGCCCACTCCAAATTGATTCACGACTGACCAGTAGCTGTCTGGCGTTGCAAGCTTCCACAGGGCTATCACCTTGCTTCTCAACTGTGAGGGCTTCTCTCATTTTGGTCTCTTTGCGCTTCAGGGCAGGGGAAAGCAAGTCACTAAGTTCCATGAAAGTGGACCTACGCATACGAAAGTTTTGCAGCCACTGGGAATCGTCCCACACCCGCAACACTATGCGGTCCCACCAGTCCGTGCTTGTTTCCCGGGCCCAAAATCGGTGTTCCACGGCATGAACCTGCCCCATTTACACCATGATCTCCAAAGCGCTGGGGCCTGCCGTTTGAGAGAATTGTGTCCATATCCTCATCACTCTTGTCGCCGTGCTGCTGCCTCCTCCTTGCCTGGTTTTGCAGGTTCTGGTTCAGCATAAACTGCACGATAATGCGCGAGGTGTTTACAACATTCATAGCTGCTGCATTGAGCTGAGCGTGTTCCATGCTTGCCATGATATGGCATCCGCACAGATAACCCAGGAAAAAAGGCATGAAACAGTTGTCTGCCGTTGCTTTCACAGAGGGAGGGAGGGGAACCACCCGTGACAATGTACCCAGAACCACCCACGACAATGTTTTTTGCCCCATCAGGCATTGGGATCTCAACCCAGAATTCCAGTGCGCGGGGGAGACTGCGGGAACTATGGGATAGCTATGGGAAAGCTACCCACAGTGCAATGCTCCAGAAGTTGACGCTAGCCTTGGTACTATGGACACACACCACCGAATTAATGCATGTAGTGTGGCCGCCTGCACTCGACTTTATACAATCTGTTTCCAAAAATTGATTTCTGTAAAATCGGAGTAATCCATAGTGTAGACATACCCAAAGGTCTCTAGACATCTGAGTTTCTGCTTCTAGCTATGTAGATGCTTATCTTTCATGTAAATCCCAAAGCGGTTCACAAAACAGGGGAAGATAGGCATTCCCCCACCTAACTCAAGACTGGGGCCTGATCTGGTAGGTGTGCTGAGAGTTAGCCTAAATGATAGGTTCCCATTCAAAGTCTGGCCAGAGGAGGTGGTTGTATATAGCCACTCCCTTCCTCCCCAATACTCTTCATACACAATGTTACCCAGGTTTAATTCCCCTCTCAGGCAGAGGGGAAGAAAGATAGGATTTGAACAGGGTGAGTGCTCTAACCACAGAGCTATGGGATATTCTAACATGGGTTCCCTCATTCTCTCCTGTTGAAACTGTTCCACTTTGTATAAATAATTAGTCATTGGAGAAGTACTGGACCCTGGGTCTCCCGTATGGGCACCCAAACCACGAGACTACAGAGTCACACTCCTATACTCATTCTCTTTCTCTCTGGCCCAATGATGCTTTAATTATTAATACCAAGTGGAACAGCTTCAATGGGAGAGATTGAGAGTCACTAGGACACAGTGAGACTATCCCACAGCTCAGAGGTTAGATCCATCTTCTGAGTGATGGGAGACTCAAATCCTCTCTCCTCCTCTGCATGTGGTGGGGCATTGAACCTGGGCTCCCACATCCCAGGCAAATGTTCTACCCTCTGGGATAAAAGTTGTAATGTGGGCAACGGCACCACCACCTCCTCCTTTGGCCATATTGTGTGGAGTTAGGAGCCTGCATAACTCATTCCCACAGGAAACACCATAGGTGCCTAAGCTCCCTGACTCCAGGAAAGGTGTTCCCAGCTGTGAATCGCTAGCAAAGATAGGAGCCTCCCTGCAGCCCAGCCTTAGCAACTACCTCCACAAGAGGGGCAAAGCTTATCTCACTCCTCTCTCATATGCATCTCCCACTGACTAACTTAAGTGGCTCTCCACCTAGTGTGCTGGCTTTAGTGAATGGCAGTTAAGGTTCCAATCTCTCCCCATTCACTGTATAACGAGTCTTGGTGCCTAACTCAGGTTTTGTGAATCACAGTATTGTTCCTGTTATTCTCAAGGCACCTAAAAGTTAGGTATTGTGATGCCATTCCTCACAATGTCTAAGTGCCTTTGTGAATCTAGGCCTCTGTGACTTGCCCTATGTACACCGAAAATACACCGCAGATAGAGCCTAACATTCTCACTTTGTGTTCTTCTAACAAAAGGGCCTGGCTTCTCCTGTTGAACAGTTTGTATAATTCTTTAGTCCAGAGTGTATATTGTACCATCGGATGGCTATTAGATAGATAGACCCAGTAGGTAGACTGACAATCTACAATATCCAAAATACATCCCTATCCATAAAAATCATTAGCATGAAATGAATATGACTTTATAGAAAAAAAGTGAATGGCGTTGAATATTCATTGTTCTCATTTGTATGGGTTCTAATATAATAATCAAAACCATAATTATATGCCCCATAATTAACTTCATCATAAAAATAAAGCTTGCTTGATTTTTTTTTTAAACTGACTTATTCCATTGCCCTAGGACTTTTCACCCTTAACAAAATACCTTATGAAAGGCACAGGTGTGTAGAATAATTAAAAAGTGATATTAAATGGACTTAAGAGATTGAACCATGACAGAACAGCAGTAAATATTAATGAAGATTCAGTACAAGGGAAGGTTTGTAAAAAGAATGTTCTTTTAAGCAGCAACTGGCATGCATGATCAAATGCCACCTTTCTGACTTTTTCCACGGGAAATCTAGAACTTATTTCACCTCTTTAAGTAATCATTGCTTGATAAAGCCACAAAGTTAAAGATGACTCATAAGACCTATAGATTTTTCAAAAATCTGAAAATGAAGTCTCCATCTCAAAAAACACAAGTGACTTGCAGGTAGTTTTGATTTAAATAACAGTACTGTCCCACTTTCAGAAACTTTAGTAATCATGTGGTTGGTTCACTGTCTAGTCTAAGACAATAACTATTGTTCATAAAGTCATAGAGGATTAGGGTTAGACGAGACCTCACTTGTCCAACCCCAACTAGGGTGACCAGATGTACTGTTTTTAAAGGGACAGTCTCATTTTTTAGGACTTTTTCTTATATAGGCACCTATTATCCTCCATCCCCTGTCCCATTTTTTCACAGTTGCTATCTGGTAACCCTAACCCCAGCTAAATCATCCCAGCCAGGGCTTTGTCAAGCCGGGCCTTAAAAACCTCTAAGGATGGAGATTCCACCACCTCCCTATGTAACCCATTCCAGTTTTTTTAATAAAAAAATCATTTTTAGTTAGGTTTTTTAGTTCTTAAGTTACAATTATGGGGTTTTGGGTTTTGGAATTACAAACCCAAACATTTTTATTTGAAATGTTCTGGGTTTCAAAAAACAAACAAAATTAACTAAAATATTTAAAAAAAAAGATTTTTTTCAAACACAGGACATGTTTAGAAACAGGAATTTTTTCAAAGTTTCATGGAAAATACAATTGCCATTTTTTGACCAGTACTAATTTTAATCTTGATGGGACCAAAGCATTAACCAATACCAAACTTTATGATCTAAAATACATTAATTATCTATTTTTACTATTAGGCTTTTTGTTGTAAACTGTGTTTAGCAAAGCAATACCTTTAAACCAGAAGACGGATCAAGCTGTTATTCTAAATTTAACCACCTAGAAATTCTTCCTATTGAAGAACTAGGTATTTTTAAACTAGAAGAAGGTAATGTAAAATACTGACATGTAAAACAGTTCAAGAACTTTAGCCAAAGCTGAGCAAATAATTATTATTAACTAATTCCTGTGCTAATTTTTCTTTGTTTTGTAGAAGATTTTCAATTTTCTCAGATATACATACTAATCAAAATCATCAGTCATGGTTTTTACACAAATTTTGTTTCCTCTATTGCTTATTTGACATTTTAAAAGTAAAATTTGAGCACTGATGTCATAAACATACAGCTAAGGGTAGCATAAAATCCCTCTTTACCCGGTAAAGGATTAGTTCCTCTTTTATCTGTAAAGGGTTAAGAAGCTCAGGTAACCTAGCTGACACCTGACCAAAAGGACCAATAAGGGGACAAGATACTTTCAAATCTGGGAGTGGGAGGGAAGGCTTTGTCTGTCTGTTCTGTGTGCTTGCCAGAGACAGATCAAGAAAGCAAGCAATCCAACTCCATTAGTATTAATAAGTACTAGCGAAGGAATGTGTTAGCTTACTTTTATTTTGGCTTGTGATTTCCTTTGTAGGGGGCGGGAGGTTTATCCCGGGTTTTGTACTTTAAGGTTTTGCCTCGAGGGGAGATCCTCTATGTTCTTGAGTCTTTTGTTATTCTGTAAAGTACTTACCATCCCGATTTTACAAAGGTGTTTCCTTTACCTTTTCTTTAATTAAAATTCTTCTTCTAAGAACCTGATTGATTTTTCATTTTTTTAAGATCCAAGGGTTTGGGTCTGTGTTCACCTGTACCAATTGATGAGGGGATTATTTTCAAGCCAGCCCAGGAAAAGTTGTGTAGGAGCTTGGGGGGATATTTGGAGAAGGTAGGGCTCCAAGTGGCCCTCCCTAAATGTTTGTTTAAAGCACTTGGTGGTGTCAGCGTTACTTAATCCAAGGTATAAGAAAGAATTAGTGCCTTGGGGAGTTTTTAACCTAAGATGGAAGAAATAAGCTTAGGGGGTCTTCATGCGGGTCTAAAGTTTGTACCCTAAAGTTAAGAGTGGGGAGGGAACCCTGACAACTGGATAGGGTAGTAATCAAATAATGGACATGGTATCTTTTCATTTCCTTGAGTGAAAGAATATAACAATCTGCTGATAACAATATGCATGGAAAGCAAATTTTAAGCTCTCCCCATATTTGAGCATGCAAACACTAATTTAAAAATGACGTTCTGTGAAAATTTGTGCTAGAAAATATCCTGTGGTTCAAATGGTCATAGAAGCTATATGCAGAAGAAGAATATAGACAAAGGTTCACAGAATTGTTTTTGCAATATATGTCCAATTCCAGCTTACATTAGAATGAAAATATTCCAGATGAGGAAACTTTGCACAGACCAAGGTGCCAATTCATGGTAAAAATTATAGTCTTAGGAATAAAGAATCACATATTACTTTATACCACTCTTCTTATCACCCCTGTTGTATCTTTCCCTGTCCTCATCAAAACATTTTCATGAGGAACAAAGCTTTAAGTTCTCAAGCTTTTTGTGAAAGACAGAAGTGTACTACTTTGACCTTGTCAGTTTTCTATAACTTGATTGGCTGGCTATTCGTACCCTTTCCTTATATCACCCTGACAGACTTTAAAAAGGAATAAAATTGTCAGCCAACTAAAATACTGAATATTTAAAAGGTTAATGCAGTACAGAAGTGCATAATGTATTGTACATGAAAAGTTTAATGTCTTATTCTCAGAACAAGGATTATAAGAAGGACAGAGAATGACAGAAAATTAATCAGTCCTCGTGATAATGCTTGTAATAAGGAGAAGAATAGATATTAAAAACATAACACTTTCTAATCAGAAATTTAAGATTGCAATACAGAGTTTCCCTTGGATGCTGAAACAATGGTCATGTCAAAGGAAAAGTAGTATGTTTCAATTATCTGGGATCAGAAATAGCCAAGAGGCTGTTCCAAAGAAATTGGAAGACTAGCAATGGCCCATTTAGTCATGCCTCCCTTACAAAAAAAATGGTGCGATCTAAAAATGCATGATAGTTCAATTGGTACAAAGCTTATTTGTTCCATAGCTACCTACTTATGGCTGTGAATCATGGGGAGTTCATACTGCTGACAAGAAGAAAACAGAAGCCTTTGAACTGTGGTGCTGGCAAAGACTCTTGTGTGGGAAAGACTCTTGTGTATCTCCTGGATAGAAAAGAAGACATGCTTATGTTAGAAATATTATTGGAGAGAAACAGACCCTTCTGTCAGAAATCAACAGGAGCAAACTTATGTACTTTGATTGCATCAGGTGTAGAGATGGAAATAACCTTGAGCAAGTTATAACGGAAGGACTGGTGGTGGGTCATTGCAGCAGGAGACAACCAGTGAGGAGATGGATACAGAGTGTGTGGAAGACCACTGGGAGACCAGTGGCTGAGTGCTCAAAGCTAGAAACAGATTGAGAGTCTTCCAAAAATTCTGTTATAATGTCACCATCATTCAGACGTGAATAAATTGATGTTAGTTATGTACAAAAGAGACCTAAAACATGAAAAAAAATCACCTTTTTGGATTACATAACAAATGCAAAACTGTGATTAAATTTGTTGAAATAGTCATCACAATTCAAGAGTCATTCAGAGATCTGTGTTAGATTGTGGTGTTATTTTTGCAGAAACTTCTCATCTACTATGTTATTCTATAACTATCCACAATGGTGTTTCTTTGGTTTTCCTCAGACGAATCTGATACAATCTACAGAATATCAGACTAGATAGACTGTTGGTTTAATCTTGTATAGTAATTCTTATATCACTGTTTCTAAACTGGAATAGAATTAAAGGTTCTGGAGAGAAGTGTATAGGCTGAGGTAGAAGCAATATGAAATCCAATGTGTTTACCTAGATTCCCCCACAAGAAAACAGTTAAAGGTTGGCCAGTTTGACTGAGTTTTACTGTCAGAGTTTGGATGTATTTGAACCAACATATGTGGTCAAAATTCAGCCTTGGTGTATATGGATGTGAATACATTGACTTCAGTAAAGTTGCACCAACTTATGCCTGGAGCTTAATTTGTTAATAGAAATATGGATTTTTTTTCCTACTAGTTCATCATTTTTCGGTTATATTTATTTCCTCTGTAAGAGTCAAGGATTCCTGGGTTTTATATTCTGACCAGCAGAGTGAATACACAGTCAAAACTGAACCCATCTTACACACTCCTTTGCTTAAGCCTAGTTTAATGAATTCCAAAGTAAGAGAAACTCCATTTCTGAAACACTAATGACAATAGTAAAGGAAAAATCCTCCCCTTATAACTAACTAATGAACCTCTTGTGTAAAGTAAAATCTGCTTAATGCAAAAATCTGATGGGAATGTCCTTGGACTTGTACAAATAACTGAATGAAACCATATTACATGTTTGAAAAATTAATTTTTCTCCATTCCCTGTAACTCTGTCTGAGACTATTTTTCCAGTTAATAAAATACAGGGTAAAATTATTACATGACAATTACTTGCAGTGCTCTCCTCCGAAAAGAAGATAGAGCAGAAAATAGACCATATATCTAGTGATGTTTAACAAAGGAGATATGGAACTACAGGATGCAGCTGGTGTCAATGAAGTCAATAGAACTGTTTCCATTTAATCCTTCTGAGGATCTGGACTATGTATTATTAAGTTAAGATGTTCCCTCTTGGCGTCCAAAACTCAGAGACAAATCCTGTAAAATGAGGTTTAACTGAAGATGGCATATTTCTGGTTTGCTCTTAAACGTCTGAGATGACTTAAAAGCCATCTATCCCCATACACTGTTCCAGACAATACAAAGAAGTTACTTGACTTCCTGTATGAACTAGTCATAACTGAAATTTTCTAGCCCTCATGAGATTTAAGGAATGCAAATTTATTTTCTTTTCATTCCTAAGAGAAATGTAGAAAGACTGTCTTAATCTTTCCTCTAAAAGTTCTTATGGTGAAAATGTAAATTCTTAAGGAATCATCTCCCAAATCCTTATCTAAGTCTTCTGGTAAGAATCCCAGCTCTTAAGGTACTTTCCATCTCTCTCTCTTGGAAAGCTCTTCAAGCTTCTCTTCAAGTTCTGAAAAACAAAGCAAGTATCTTAATACAATAAAACACAGAACTATAAAGAGAAGGATTTTCTGTAGAGAGACCTGATTCCTAAACACTAACAAGGGATCACTTTTTAAGAGTTTCCTGCTTCTGTTAATATTCCATGTTTAGCAGCTAGGACACTGCTTCTGTTTAAGAGTAGAAATAAATGTTATTTGTAGAGCACTTTTTGTTTTCAAAACCCTTTACAAATGTTAACCAGCTAATTATATCGAGATGAAAGATGGGTCCCTGATGGATCAAGTCCTCCCTGAACCAACTTCTCCATGGTCACCTAGAAACTATCCCGAGCATCCTAGATTCAGGTCAAGCTTCTGTAACATCCTTATTACTAGTGGCCTAGAAATGAAATATACATTAAGTACTAATCCCAGTACTGGGAATATTTATCCATCAGAGTCCAAATCACCCTTTATTAGCTCACCAAATTCCATCTTTTGGTTGTGTATCTGGTAAATAAACTACACGATGGCATCCGCCAACACTGACTGAATAGTTGAAACTCCTTGGAATTCCCAACCTTTAAATAAAGCTGAAATCACTATAGTTGGGTTAGGTAGTGGAGCCTCAGGACAGGACCAGGTATCACTTTCCAAGGAACTGCTCAAGTACAGTTTTGCTGTACACTTCAGGGCTCTTGGACTATTCTATCCACATGCACAAAACTGCCAGTGCTTATAGCAGATGAGGAAAGGGGAAGTGACATGGGATATATAGAATCATAGGGTATGTCTACACTACAAGACTATTTCGAATCAACTTAAGTCGAATTTGTGGAATCGACCTTATGAAGTCGAATTTGTGTATCCACACTAAATACACTAATTCGACTGTGTGAGTCCACAGTAACGGGGCAAGCGTTGACTTTGGAAGCGGTGCACTGTGGGAAGCTATCCCACAGTTCCTGCAGTCCCCGCTGCCCATTGGAATTCTGGGATTTCCCCCCAATGCATGCTGGGGGAAAAATGTGTCGAGGGTGGTTTTGGGTAACTGTCATCATTGAACCGTCAATCACGCCCTCCCTCCCTCCCCGAAAGCGCCTGTGGGCAATCTGTTCGTGCACTTTTCTGCTCAGTGACAGTGCGGGCGCCACAGCACTGTGAGCATGGAGCCCGCTGCAGTTATGTCCGTTGTCAACTCCTCGCACCTTATCGTCCACCTCTTCCACAGTCAGCTGCTGAGAAATAGGGCTACTTTTCAATGCTGCTGCGAGCACTGGTGGACCATGGGGGACGTTTTACCAACAGCAACGTCGGGTGGCCAGGCAAAGTTCATGACGCGCGTGTTTTCAGGAACTCTGCTCTGTTTAGACGCTTGCAGGAAGGTAGTTTCTTCCCGGACCACAAAATAACTCTTGGGGATGTGCAGATGCCTATAGTGATCGTCAGGGACCCAGCCTACCCGCTAATGCCCTGGCTCGTGAAGCCCTATGCAGGGACCTTGCACAGCGACAAGGAACTCTTCAAGTACCAGCGAGCAGCGTGACCTGTGACTGTTCAGTTTCTTTACAGAGAAGCTGAACCTGCTCCTGTTTCTTTACCAAGTTACTGTTGACTAGCATCTGCAGTTACATACCCCGTCCACCCCGCTTCCCCCACTTCCAACACACGTTTAAAAATAAAATACATGTTCCACTGTAACTTTACAAAGGTTTCTTTATTGATGACTTTGCATTAAAGGGTTGAAACTGGGATGCAGACTGTGCTGGGTAGGGTGTGCGGTGATGTAAAGACTGCCTCTAAATTCGAGGAATGACAGGCTCCTGCTCCCAGAGCGGTCTGCAGTGCCGGACTGGTTGTTTCAACGGAGCCTGCCATCCCTCCTTTTTGGGACTTTGTGTGCGGGGGCTATGTGGCCTTGTGGCGGGGGAGGACAGATACAGATTCCCCTGCTGCGTGGCTCTGTGGTCCAGGACAGGGACCATTGCATGAGATCTATAACCCCCCTCCCCCGCTACAAAGTCACATACCCCCCCACCCACACAGAACCTGCAAACCACCTCCCATACCGACCAGGGTGCCTACTGACTGCACTGTGTGTGTGACCTGCTGCTGATCCTGCTCCCATCTCTGTACCCTGCTAAAGGTGACTGTCCTATGCAATACCCTACCCCCTTCCCCACCCACCCACCCACCCCTTCAAACACAGCGTTGTGTAAAAAAGCATGACGGAAACAGTAATTAACAGCAAAGTATTTTTAATAATTAACCAGACAGTCAGGGGATGAAACTGGGATTGGGGCTTGGGTGAGTCAGGAAGGGAAGGAATTCTCAAAAATTAGGGTATGAGAGCTTTTGGGTACTTGAGCACTCTGCTGGGGTGCAGTCACAGTTTTCACGGCCTCTGGCGTCACTCCTTCTGGTTACTTTGGGTGACGGGAGGTATGGGACTTTGTGGCGGGGGAGGGCGGTTGCAGATACACTGCGGGGGGGCTCTGTCCTCCTGGCTGCGGTCCTGCAGAACATCCACAAGGCGCCGGAGCGTGTCCGTTTGCTCCCTCATTAGTCCAAGCAGCGTTTGAGTCGCCTGCATGTCTTCCTCACGCCACCTCTCCTCCCGTTCGTTGTGTGAGCGCTGGTACAGAGAGAGGGTCTCCCTCCACTGGCTCTGCTGGTCTGCCTCGGCTCGGGAGCACCCCATAACTTCAGCGATCATCTCGTCCCGTGTCTTTTTCTTTCGCCGCCTAATCTTTGCCAGCCTCCTTGAGGGGGATGCTGTGGCAGGTCTGGAGACAGTCGAAGCTGTGTGATGGGAGAAAGGGAGTGAATTCCTTGCAAAGATACATTTTTGCGAACAATGAACACAGTCTAGTCTGTGTCTGTGAACAACACCATGCACAGCACCTATCTCGTCCACACTCCTGCAGCAGGCAATCCTGAAAGCATAAACTCTGCCCCTGTTCTACCCCCATCGCAGTGTCCCCCGACCCTTGCTCTTCTGGGTTGAGATCCCAGTGCCTGATGGTGCAAATTTCATTGTCATGGGTGGTTCTGGGTAAATGTAGTCAGTCATTCCTTCCTCCGGGAAAGCAACGCCAGACAATCATTTCGAGCCCGTCTTCCCTGGATTGCCCTGGCATACGCCATAGCGTGGCAACCATGGAGCATGTTTTGCCTTTTGTGACTGTCACCGTATGTGTACTAGATGCCGTGGAGAGAGGCGATTCAGCAGCGCTACACAGCAGCATTCATTTGCTTTTGCATGACAGCAGAGATGGTTATCAGCCATACTGTACCATCTACCATGCCATTGTAAATTGGCATGGTGATGATGGTTACCAGTCATATTGCATTATACCTTCTGCTGCTGTCATAGGTGCCCTGGCCGAGATCAGCCGGGGGCGCAAAAGACAAAACTGGGAATGACTCCCCGAGTCAATCCCTCCTTTATGGTATCTAAAAATAGAATAATTCCTGCATAGAATATGGGGCTAGTGTAGTAGAGATCCAGTGTTTCAGAGAACCAGAAAGCATAGTCGCTCCGTGTCAGATTATTCAGGAATGATGAGCTGCATGGCATTCACAGGGGGTGCTCCTGCAACAACCCCACCTGTTGCTTCCCTCCTCCCCCAGCCTTCCCGGGCTACCATTGCAGTGTCCCCTGATTTGTGTGCTGAAGTAATACAGAATGCAGGAATAAGAAACAGTGACTTGTTACTGAAATGAAATAAGGGGAAGGCAGCCTCCAGCTGCTATGATTGTCCAGACAGGACATTAAGCAGTGTGTGGGAGAGGAAAACAGCATCCTGCTGCTATGACAGTCCAGGCAGTACAGAATCTTTTCTTTACACATGAAGGGCAGGGGCTGATGGAGCTCAGCCCCCTGTTGCTATGATGAAGACGGTTAGCAGGCCGTCTACTTATGGGCTGATGACGAGGATGG
Source organism: Mauremys reevesii (assembly GCF_016161935.1). Taxonomy (NCBI): domain Eukaryota; kingdom Metazoa; phylum Chordata; order Testudines; family Geoemydidae; genus Mauremys; species Mauremys reevesii. The sequence goes on along the minus strand of NC_052627.1, from coordinate 82,257,193 downwards.
GTACCAGTTGTATTGCACTACACCATCTACAGCAAGGCTGATGATGATGACGACGGATATCAGTCTTACTGCATCATCAGCCACCCATGAGGCGGGGGGGGGGAGAGGATGCTACAGTACAGTGCCGCAGCATCGCGTCTACCAGCAGCATTCAGTACACATAGGGTGACGATTTTTTTTCCTTTTCCTTCTGGGGGTGGGGGAGGGGGGTACATTGACGAGCTATGCCCTGAACTGCCGCGGACAATGTGTTTGACCTTACAGGTATTGGGAGATCAGCCAAGAATGCAAATGCTTTTCGGAGACTGCAGGAACTGTGGGATACCTTGCATCCTCAGTCCCCCCTCCCTCCATGAGCATCCATTTGATTCTTTGGCTTTCCGTTACGCTTGTCACGCAGCAGTGTGCTGAGTCTCTGCTATGCCATCTGTCCGGAGATTTTTTAAAAATACTTTGGACCAGGCGTAACATTACAGTAATTCCCCTAATTAGATGCAGGAGTCTCCGAGCGAGATCACCCTGAGGACGGTCACTGAAGGAGATAGAGAGCGCATGCTGCGTGAAAGCCAGCACAAACCAGGGCCCTATGCAGCCATGCTCGGGGAGGCAATGCTCCCTGAGTACCTCATGAAAGCCTGGCGCGGAAAAGTGTGCTACCACGGAGCACCCAATAAGGCAGCTCTCCCCAGGAACCTCCTGCGGAGGCTTTTCGATTACCTCCAGGAGAGCTTCGTGGAGATCTCCCAGGAGGATTTCTGTTCTATCCCCATATATAGAGAGACCTCCTTTACACATACTTCAGATTCCTGTTATATTAAGAATAAAAGTTTACATGTTACATGTTTAAAGCACTTACCGACTGCTCCTTCCCCTGATTCAGGGTCTGGGTTAGCGGCCGGGGAGGGTTGGTAGGGGATCTCTGTGAGGGTGATGAAGAAATCCTGGCTATCGGGGAAACCAGCGTTCTAAGCGCTGTCGCCTGCCTCGTCCTCCACAAACCCTTCCTCATCTTCCCCATCCGTGAACATCGCCGAGGAACTGTCCGTCGACACTGTCCCATTGTCAGAGTCCATGGTCACTGGTGGGGCAGTGGTGGCAGGCTCCGTAGTGTCCGTTTGCCGCTTTGATTTTTTGGTAGCCTTGTCTGGGGTCCTTGATTTTCACGCGGCGCTGCGTTGCATCCCGCCTGTATCCTCTGAGTGCCATGGCTTTGGAGACCTTCTCGTAGGTCTTTGCATTCCGTTTTTTGAAGCGCAGCTCCGAAAGCACAGACTCCTCGCCCCACACACCGATCAGATCCAAGACTTCCCGGTCAGTCTATGCTGGGTCCCTCTTTCTATTCAGAGATTACATGAACTCCTCTGCTGGAGAGCTCTGCCTTGCTGCCGGTGCTGCTGAGCTCGCCCCGATGTCCAACCACGAAATGAGATTCAAACTGTCCAGACAGGAAAAGGAATTCAAATTTTCCCAGGGCTTTTCCTGTGTGGCTATTCAGAACATCGAAGCTCGGACTGCTGTCCAGAGCGTCAACAGAGTGGTGCACTGTGGGATAGCTCCCGGAGCTACTAAGTTCAATTTGCATCCACACCTAGCCTAATTCGACATAGCCATGTCGAATTTAGCGCTACTCCCCTCGTCGGGGAGGAGTACAGAATTCGAACTAAAGAGCCCTCTATGTTGAATTAAATGGCTTCCTGGTGTGGACGGGTGCACGGTTAATTCGAATTAACACTGCTAAATTCAAATTAAAGTCCTAGTGTAGACCAGGCCATAGACTAGAAGGGACCATTATGATCATCTAGTCTGACCTCCTGCACAACGCAGGCCACAGAATCTCATCCACCCACTCCTGTATCAAACCTGTGTCTGAGCCATTGAAGTTCTCAAATTATGGTTTAAAGACTTCAAGATGCAGAGAATCTTTGAGTAAGTGACCCAGGCCCCATGCTGCAGAGGAAGGCGAAAAGACCCCAGGGCCCCCCGACCCCAAATATGACAATCAGCTAAACCCTGAGCATGTAGGCAAGACTCACCAGCCAGACACCCAGGAAAGAATTCTCTGCAGTAACTCTGATCCCACCCCCTATATGCCTACTCGATGTTCACACCAGAAGGTGGGAAACCAAATTAATGAACTACTGCCAAAGTTACTGTGGGGGAGGTTTTTAAAAAAATTATTCATATAGTTAGATTGTTGCTGTCTTTTCCCAAGTTGATGCTGTGTCCACCTTTTATCCCTAATAAATATTGTTCTTATTTCATACATCAATTCTGTGCTTATGAGTGGGGAAGTATTATCTGTTAAGGGCACCTAAGGGAAAGTATTTAATGACCCAAGAAATTCTGTGTGGACATTCAAGCTGGTGGTGTTTGTTAGTTTTAAAAGGGACCCCATACTATTCAAACATAGCCCTTGTTGCCGCTGACAACACCTGGAGGGTCCTCAAGCAGTGTAATCAATTAAGTATGATATGGTACCCATGGAAGTACAATGCAGCCTAACAGTGTGGTCATTGATACTAATTTATTTAACGCCTGCTAAATTCTTCCACTTTCTTTCAAATTAATGTTACAGAACTAGGATTTGCATCACCTGCCCAAGCCTGTGCAGTTGCATTTAGAAAGTCTTAGCAAGAAACAAACAGAACATTTTGAAGTTCACTGATCATTAATCTATATATAGACTCTCCTGCTGAATCACTAATAGTCATTTACATCTCTGGCACAATTTAAAAACAACAGAGAGATGTGAGTCAATCAAATCTCAATCAGATAGACTATGCAAATAGACATAATTGATGCTGATGAGTTTTGAGGATAATAAGTGATACCTAGCTCAGTAAGACATGTTACAATACACTCAGTATGGCAAAACATTGAAATCATCATTAGAGTTGCATTTCACACAAACACAAATATTCCATCTATAGAGTATATATAAACAGCAATACATGGAACAGATTTGATCACTTTGCATTGCACTTTTCCAGTTTTTTATTCATCAATTTTGTACGGTATGTTAAATTTTTCTCAGAGCTTCAGTAGCACTGCTAATTTATACACACATCATAACACTGAACAGGGTGGTGGAAGCAGAGTTTTTAGCTTTTATAATAAACTGAGTTCACATAACAAAGCTTGACCTATAGTACCCAGTGGGGTGCGTGCTTATCGTTGTCAGTTTCTCTTTTGTTTGAACCAAAATGAGAACTGCAGGAACTCAGAATTCTACCTTCACTTTAATTAATCTCAGCAAATTTTCTGCTGTGAGTCTGAAGCAGAAAGGAGGCACTAAAAATCAAGCCTTGTTGTGACTTTGAAGGCTTCAGGCATATCACAAATGACCCCTCTTTCACCTTCAAACAAACAACATAAGCCTTCTTAACGCCGGGAGATTCCCTTTTAAATCTGATTTCTAATTTAAGAAACTTCTGTGGAGCTTTGGATGAAAAGCTTATATATTGTGGAGATAGCCTGAGCTTTTACCTGTCTTACACTTCCAAAACTTGTACAAGCTGAGACCTTTTGATTTTTTGACAGGACTAACTTCTGCACCCTAATCATCATATAAAAAAACTGGGCATTTTCTTATTTCCTGGGACAATTTATGAGGTTTGGATCCTTTGAGAAATGAAGCAAATTATAACAATTTACAGAACTCCCATTTGTAAATGCTTTCAGTGTGAGAGAATTGGACAAGATAATGTTCCAAATGTTTTGTTAAAATTTCACCAATGAGCCAGATTCTACCCTGATGTAGACTCCACACTCTATGTGGACACCTAAATAGCTACAACAGCGAAAAAATGCTCACCATCTGTAGCTGGCTGGAAGACTATGCCTGTTCCTATCTAAAGCAGAACTGGCACAGCCCTCCATGCAGTTACAACTGGATGAGAACAGTTTTCCCATCCAAGTACAATTTTTGAGATTTCAAAAATATTTACTCTCATGCTTTGAGATGGAACCCAGATCTTTTCAAGCCTGGAGAGAAAGCAAGAGACCGTGTAATAGCTAATAGTCCAGAGGTTATGGCAGTGGACTCATACGGGGGCAGCCTCATTTCAAATAAATGCTCCAAGCTAGGCAGAACAGGGACTTGAAACTGGCTCTCCCAATTTCATGAGTTCCCTAACCACTGGGTAATAGAGACAGTCTCTCTCTCTCTGGCCCAATCAATATTTAATTATTTATATAAAGTACTACACGAACAATTGATTTACTCTATGATCCAGTAGTTACGGCATTCACATGAGATGTGGGAGAGCCAGGTTCAAGTCTCTATGCAGGGGTGGCTCTAGACATTTCGCCGCCCCAAGCACAGCGGCATGTCGCAGGGGGCGCTCTGCTGGTCGCCGGTCCCGTGGCTCCGGTGGACCTCCCGCAGGTGTGCCTGCGGAGGGTCCGCTGGTCCTGCGGCTCCACCGAAGCCACGGGACCAGCGGACCCTCCGCAGGCACGCCTGCGGGAGGTCCACCGGAGCCGCAAGACCAGCGGACCCTCCGCAGGCATGCCGCCGAAGGCTGCCTGCCTGCCGCCCTCCCAGCGACCGGCAGAGCGCCCCCCATGGCATGCCGCCCCAAGCACGCGCTTGGCGTGCTGAGGCCTGGAGCCGCCCCTGCTCTATGGTACCCAGGGTTTTCCGAACCCAAAGAATTGGTAACTTGACTATTTCACTGCAGGTGATGTTAGGAATAAATCAATTGGAACACAGCAATTCTGTGTGATGAAAGATTAATACAAGTAAGCGTGCTGTTATCTAATACTACAACGTATTAGATTTAAGCACACTCACACATAAGCAATAGGTTTAGAACATCCCAAATAATTACAGCAGGTCCATGATGACCGGTCGCTTCCCCACTGAGGAGTAAGGTAACAGGAAAAAGTCTCTCAGGATGGCTTCAGGGAACTGCTCTAAAGTACACTCTATTATCTAGTCTTTTATAACTAGATTTTACAAAACACACAACTCATAATGACCCTACTGGGTCATCACCTCTTCTAACTTTAATAAACTACTTATCAACAAACATTCCTAACAATCTTAGTCATAAGAAGCTTCTATGTCAAAGGGGCCCAAATTCCAAGTCTTTATCCACTTATTTTCTTTCAATCTCAAATTGTTGACTCTTTTTCTCCCCGCATCCCATTCTGATTAGCAGACACCGTAAGCCTATGACCTTGCCTCCAGAAGCCCGGCTTATTCCAATTAACCCTTAACTAGGTATTATTCTATTTTATTAATTCATGGTGGCTGGATGCACACAATATGGTTGCAGCTAGCTTAGTCAAAATCTGGGATACAACCTCCCCACCCCTCAAATCTGAGGTAACATCTGCTCTACCCAATTTAGAGCAGGGCTTTAAATTTAGGCCTCGCAAATCCCAGGTGAGTGCCTGAACCACTGGGCTCTATTGGCTAATATGGGTCTCTCTCTTTCTAGGTTTGACCAGAAATTCTGTCCTGGACCTGAGAAATCTTCTTGATGAAAGTTTTGTTAAAACTGATACCTTTCAACAAAAAGTTTTGGTTCTGCCAAAAAAAACCTATTTCATCAAAAACTTCCCAATCATCTCTACTTATAACAATTACACCAGATTGTTATGTCCTGAGGAAGGCCTAGCTTGTTCAGAATGCAGTAGCACACCTTCCCAGAAACACAGGTCACGGGGAACACATCCCCCCAATACACAGTTCTATGCATCAGGTGCCTATTGGACACAGTCTAATTCAAGGTTACAGTCCTGAGGTTTTTCTTATGTTTCTAAAATTTCATTATTTCAGCTGGCTGCCTGCAGGGATCAAGAAAGGATTCCCCCACACCCCCTCCCATGTCTTCTGTTTCTTTTTCTTCTTCCTTTGAAGAATCAAGGATGGCCATAGCTGGAGATGGGACTTTGGCAGGGAGAGGCAGGGCTCCGAGGGTATGTCTACACTATGCACCCTTTACAGGGTCATGTAGAATACATACACTGCATGTCCCCCAGCATGGGCATAAATAGCAGTGTAGAAGGTGAGGTACTACTTAGACGAGTAAAGATGTGCCTGAACTGTGTGGGTATGTACCCTATACGACTCTCTATGTGCCCAAGGAGTGCCTCCCCTGTGTATGCTGCTATTTTTAGCAATATAATATCCTGCTTCCAGAGTCTTTCCTCCACCGCTCCAGCAGTGGAGAAAGGCTCCAGAAGCAGGGAGCTGCCAGAGCCTTTCCCTGCTGCAGTGAAAGACTCCAGTAATGGGGAATGGCTGCAAAAGGAGGAACCTTTCCCTCTGTCTCCCTCCATCAGACCCTTTCACTGACATGCATAGCTACACACAGCAGTATGGATGAAGCTTCATTTTAACTGCAGTGTGTAATATACATACCCTACACACCATAGCCAGTGGTGTACAGTGTAGATGTAGCCTGAGGTGGTACTCAGGCTACATTCACTCTCCCAGGTGCTTGAGTGGCTGTTTCTTGCTCTCATGCTCAGGATCTACTTATTGTCATATATGGGGTTGGGAAGGAATTTTTACCCAGGTCAGACTGGCAGTCAGAGGCGGCTCTAGACATTTCGCCACCCCAAGCATGGCGGCATGCCGTGGGGGGCGCTCTGCCAGTAGCCGGTCCTGCAGCTCCGGTGGACCTCCCGCAGGCGTGCCTACAGAGGGTCTGCTGGTCCCGCGGCTCCACTGAAGCCGTGGGACCAGTGGACCCTCCGCAGGCATGCCACCGAAGGTTGCCTGCCTGCCGCCCTCCCGGCAACCAGCAGAGCGCCCCCCGCAGCATGCCACCCCAAGCACGCGCTTGGCGTGCTGAGGCCTGGAGCCACCCCTGCTGGCAGTGACCTTTGGGGTTTTTCACTTTCCTTTGTAGTGTGTGAGTGTGAGTCACCTGCCAGGATTATCTGGGTATATCTCAATAATTTTCCTGCCATTGTGGGGGGAAGGGGCACAAGAACTGACACACTTCAGCCCCTCCTATTCTCAGCATGTGACACATAAGAGTCTACTTCCACTTGCTCAGCTTAACAGGCATTCAGCTTCCCTCTTTGCAAATGAAACATGGTGGCAGCCTCTGAATTATGGGTTCTCTTAAGTTCAACAGCTGGCCGTGTGAGCCATGGAACTTGGTCTGAAGCCCCCTGGAGCCCTGGATTTTGCACGCACAAAGTTAGCCCATTGATGGACCCAGCAGAATGAGGAGTTTCAGCTGTATACAGACCTGGTCATGGAGGAGGATGACAACCGCAGGAGAGTAAAACAGTTATTTTGCCTTACTGGGGAACAAGACAGACAGATTTGCAACACTCTGAAGCTCACCACTGCCTCAAGTCTCACAACAGCCTTAGGAGCCCTCGGGAACTATTGTTCCCAAAAGCAGAATGAAACTGTGGACTGACAGAGGTTCTTCACTAGAGACCATCTGAAGAGGAGGGGACAGACTCCTATGCTACAGCCTTCCACACGCTAGCTGCTAAATACAATTTTGGGGATTGACAGATTCCCTAATTCAGGACAGGACAGTCTGTGGCACTTGGGTTCACCATCTGCAGGAATGGCTGCTCAAGGAAGGTGTTCTCACATTAGATAGATGCTTAAACATAGGGCATGTAGTGGAAGCCTCAAGAGAAAGGATGAAAACCCTACGAGGCACAACAGCCCCGCCCCCAAGAAGTACATTTGTAAGACAACATCAAAGGAGAGCTGGTGCCCAGGGCTCAATGCTCATAGTGAGATTCATTTACTGAGGGAGACATCATGAGCGGGTAAAGAAGAAGTGCCCCGCACTGGATGGCATTGCAGGGAATGTGGCAAGTTGAACCATCTTAACAGAGTGTGCAAGCACAAGGAAGGTCTCAGAAAGATTCAGTCAGACTTGTACAAGAGAGGGATTGCACATCAGATAACACTGATGACCTCATGGCTTTCTAATTGAGACTGAGAACATATTATGTTCAAGCTGTTGGGACAGGAAAACAAGGGACAGTACATACCCACAATACATACAACAATGTTAATAGGGAAGCATCCTGTGATTCCTCAGGGTGAGTTTGACTCAAACCTCCTCATTACAACCAGCAGATGCAATTTAATAATGTACAATGAGAGCATAATGCAGCCTATAGAAAAATGTGACCTCACAGTAACTAACCTGAAAAATAACAGATGCTAGCAATGAAAGTTTGTGGTGATAGACATAAGCAACACAGACCGCACTTCGGGAATACACCCATACAAGCCATGGATCTGATCAGAATGCAGCATCTGAATTTTACAGCTGCAGGGCAAGAAACAAAAGAGGGAAGTTTCATGAACAATTGAGACAATTTTAAAAACAAATGGGGATATTTTCAAAGGTGACAGATATGACTGCAAGTAGACCCCACAATGGAACCAGTGTGCTTACCAGGAAGGAAAATTCCAATGGCACTATGTAATTCAGTATGCAAGGAGCTCAAGAGTCTGAAGAGCAGGGGTATTATACCATCTGTAGAGGCTGTTACAGTCTGGGTACACAGCATGATGGTTTTAAAAAAGCCATCAGGCAAATTATGCACCTGTATGGATCAAAAACCACTGAACCAGGCATTGAAAAGATGCCACTATCCACTGCCCACAATTGATGACATCTTGCCAGAACTTTGCAAAGCCAGAATCTTTAGGGTTTGTGATATAAATAATGGGTTTTGGCACATAGTTTGGATAGAGTCCATCATGCTGGCAACTTTTGCAACTAGGGTGACCATGTGTCATGTTTTGACCAGGACAGTCCACTTTTTAAGCCCTGTCCTGGATGTCCCAACTTTTTTGGCAAAACTGGGCAAAACCAGTTAACAAAAGCAAATAGGAAAAATGCCAATTTTGCCAAAAATGTGGGGTGTGGAGGAACATTTGGGGGCACTAGCAGTGATCCCAGCCCCGCACGGTGGGGCTTGGCAAATGGCAATACCAGGCAGTTCAAGCCAGCCCCTTGCGGGGGAAAAGGAGGGACTCAAGCGAGCATCTCATCAAGCCCTGCTCAGGGTAGGGGGACTGGGGTGAGCAGCTTGGGCCAGCCCCATGTGGGCTCAGGAAAGCAGCTGAGGCCAGACCCATGGTGGGGGGGGACTTGGGCAAGCAGTGATGCCAGCCCCACATGGGGGAGGTGGGGCTCAGGTGATCCCTGTCTGGTGTCCTGTTTTACTTTGTAAAATATCGTCACCCTATTTGCAACTCCATTTGTATGCTATAGATAGCTGTGCATGCCCGTGACATAAGACCAACACCAGAGGTGTTCCAGTGAGCTTCATCCAAGTGCTAGAAGGACTGCCTGGAAGTGAAAATAATTGCTGATGATATGCTCATTGTTGGTGAAGGGAGCAATGATACAAAAGCTAAATGAGATTATGACAGAAAAATCTATTCAGTCCAGAAAAAATGTGATTCAAACAGCATGAGGTGATATACAATGGAGAGCAGTAGAATTGAAAGTAGATCCCAATAAAATCAAGACAGACACATGCTAGCTCCACTGGATGTGAAAGGAGTACAGCATTTCATAGGAACAATACATTTTATGTCCAACTTCTCTCTACACCTGGCTGCAATAGCGGAACCCATACGTCAGCTCAAAAAGCAAAATATTGAGTTGGACTGGGCTGGTCCCCAACTGGGCTGGTTCAGTGACATGCTGAAACAAATGATAACAGATGCACTGGTCCTGAAGTACTACTAGCCACTGGTGTAGCTCTTTTGCAGAAGAAGCTAGTTGTTTATGCCAGCAGAGCCCTGTCAGAGACTGAACAGGTGTATGCCCACATAGAAAAAGAGCCTCTGGCTCTGGTATTTGGAGTAGAGTGATTCCATCAGTGCATCTGTGGCCACCCAGTAATAGTGCAATCAGACCAAAACCCCCTAGAGACAATCATGGCAAAGCCCTTTCTTAGTGCTCCAAAGAGATTGCAGAGCATATTGACGCACTTCCAGTGCTATCAGGTAGAGATTAGATATTGTCCAGGATGATTACAGGTGTTAGCTGACACCCTGAACAAAGCATAGATACCCAGCATCAGTGATTTGGGGGAAGAGGATCAGGGTCTTGACTCCATTAACATCCTGCACTATCTTCCAGTTTCAACAACAAAGCTGATGGAAATCAAAGAGGCTACAGAAAAGGACATCAGCCACAGGTTGTCAAGACACTGTTACTGTCAGGGTGGCCAGAAGACAAAAGCCAAGTACCAGTAGGAACAGAAGTATAGTTTCAAATTAAAAATGAGATAAGTGTTCAGGATGGAATCATATTTTGAAGACAGACAGCTGTTGTCCCTTCCCCATTACATAAGGATGTCATGCAAAAAATCCCAGGCCTCTCACCTTGGTATTGACCGCTGCCTTAGATGGGCTTGAGAGTGCATTTACTGGCCTGGAATGAACACGGAACTCCATGCCTTGATAGATGGTTGAGAGTTTGCCCACATGGAAACTCACAGCATTCTGAGCTATTCAACAACCACTGTGGATTCTGAGTAAAAAAACAAAAACAAAAATCAAACCGATCCTGACTGGTTGATTGTTTTCTTCTGTTAGGCTTAGTTAAAACAAGGGTTGGAGTAGTGTTAGGGTGGCAAAAAGGACAATATTATAATATGACCTTTTAGCTATATAAACCTGAGATGAGTATTCTGGGTGGAATTTAATACATATAACTCCATATACTGTGCAGCCCGTGTCATGCAGAGGATGCAAGAAGATGGGAAATGAAGCTAGTAAGCTCCAGATTTGATTAGTTTCTTTCCATTTTAAAGAGGTGGCAGCCTGAGAAGCAGATGGCACTGGGGACATGGCCAGTGGAGCCACAGCTACATCCCAAACCCCAGAAGGAGGAGCTGAGTCCTCCTCCCCACCCTACTGCTGACTAGGTGAGCTAGGGCCCTCTATCTACCTTTGTTGCTGGGAGTGCCCTATGAAAATCCTCAGCTTTTCTGAGGGCAGAGAAGCAACAGCAGAGGGCACCCTCAGTGCATCACTGACACTAGACAAACTCAGACTGGAAATAAGGCATAAATGTTTAACAGTGAAGGTAATTAACCACTGGAAAATATAGCCAGGGTTGTGGTGGATTTGCCATCACTAACCATTTTTAAATCAAGGTTTATTTTTTTCCCCTTAAAAGATGTGTGTTATACAGGAGCTCAGACTAGGTTGCCCCCTTCTGGTCTTGAAATCTATGAATCAGAAGCCACATTAATGTTTCCAGCTGTTTCACCCATCAATCAATCTTTCTGCCTGACTCTTTTAATAAAAATATATTGGAGTCTATATTTGCTTACTAGCAATGTGCTACCTGCTCCCATGCCCCTAATTGTTCTTGCCTGGGAGTCAACGTAGGACTCAAGAATCCATGTGAGCCACTGTTGAAAGAATCTCCCCAGTAATGTTGCCTAGGAGCTGGAAGGTCTTCAGTTCCAGTTCCCAGGGCTTTCTGGAGCTCTTTTCCCCTACAGATTAAATATTAGGTCACACATCTAACTGCTGGTATATTCTCTCTGATAATAGACTCTGCATCCTCTGCACTCGCTTACCTGTGAGGTCTATGCATTTTAAATTGCTTGTGAGAAGTTATAGTAATATATGCAAATTATTCTAAACTATGCCAAATTACATGCTGCGTTATTTATGACCAGTGATGTTAAGTTCCGTCTCCTGGAAAATTGACTCTAATGTGACAAGCTTCTACTTTCACAAAATACATTTTTTCCAAGGTAACTGGTAACTTTTCATTGGAATTCTAGGGTAGACCTAAGGGAAACAAAGTATCATAAGAATGTTTTGTATTGCAGCAAAGCTTTCTACAGTATTTACATAAAGTCACTCGCATGTACATTTTCAGAAAGAGTTGACTGAGCTTTAACCACTGAGCTCTCATTGACACTAATCAGAGTTGTGCAGCAACTAAAGTTTGCAGCCTTTTAAAAATAAAGAGAACAATGTAAGACACTTCTGTCTCTCTCTAGTGTACCTTAACTAAAACCTCAGTGAAATCCTGCCACTATTGATCTCTGTATGGAGCAGAGCCAGAACAGATTTGCTGGCAGAACATTTTATAGGGTTGGCGACGGGGGCTTGAATTTTTGGAGACTGTGCAAAGACTTTAATCTATAATATTGAGTTCAGAGCCCCCTCAAGCTCCCTGCACAAAAGTTCATAAAGGTCAGGTGAGGTCAACACATGGGTGGGTCTGGGGTATAGTTGGGGCTGGAGGATCCACTGTATGTGGATCTTCCCATCTTCTCCATGCACAGGCCACCAAATGCACTGTGGATGTTGTTCATGCCATTGTGTTGTCCCACTATACCCTCCTGCACATACATGTGCCAAGCACCAAGCCCAGCTGTTTGGGCTGAGAACTAGGCTAAATGGTACACAACACCGAGTGATCAAAAAAAGGAGATAAAAGGAATACACAGGTTATGGTCTGTAAAATATTTTGATTTTGATTTGACTCAGTCATGCTTTTCTCTGTGTCCAGCAGGCTGGCTCTTTGTTCATTACGACAATAAGTCCAGATAAACTAGAAGTTCTGTCTATTTGCCAAACTCAGCCAGCATCCTACCCTGCTGAAAGAAAAGAGCAGTTTATTTTACTGCCTACCCTTAGACGAAGAGGCCCAAGGGGTGGGGTATGTGGCATGAAAGGAAAGAGAGCAACACTTCTGGTCTATCACACAAGAAAGGGCTAATTCATATATGTTGTTACAAGTCATACTGTAATTAGAGGGGTAGAAAATACTGGCAAAAAAGTAGATAAGTATTTGAATAACATGTTATTGTTTTTTGTTTGTTTTAATATATTTTTATTAACTAAAATCCAGCCATTTTCAGAGGGACAATTTCTCTAAGGATAGAAATCCAATTTTTTTTTCAGAGAGAAACAGACATTTTCTAATGAACAAGAGTCCAATATCAAGTGAAAATGGGCCCATTTTATAAAGCAAAGAAGGCTATCATAAAATACATTAGTAAAATTACATTTTTGTGAGAAAATACTCATCCAAATTATCACTTATTTTAGGGCTCAGCAGAGCAGAGGACTTGTTTTCATTGGTCTACACATGAGTTGGTGGGGCTGATCGAGTTTCAGATTTTTGTGAGGAAGAAGATTGCATAGCTGATAGCCCACTCGGTCAGTGTCTTAACACACTAACCTCTTTTATTCGACCTTTGATCACGGTGGCTCCTAAGAATCTTTTCCTCATGAGTCATCCTCTCAGGTCCTGTTTGTATACAGATGGCTAGCAAGTGAACAATGAAGCTTATGAAATACAGATGGAGTGAATGGAGGATATTGTGCCAAATGAAATGATTAAAATCTTTCATATGAATTTTTGCTGAACAAAAGTTGTGAATTTCGTACAACTCTCCTCACAATTAGCAGGTAGCACTTGTGTTAATTGTTTTGGAGTTTTTTTGTTTGTTTTCCTTAACAGAAAGTAAGGTGCAATAACTAAAAGGGATGGAATATGTTAGCAACTGAGCTTGATGCCCTAATCAGCTTTACAGTTAAGTTGCTATCCCAACTAATTCAAGGAATAACAATTAGAATTTTATTTCCTACTGCCAGACATTTTTTATCCTTAAACAACCTGAATGATAGAAAGTTCTTCTGCATTTTTGTTTTCCTAGACTTAAAAAACCCTTAAAATGATTAAAAATGTAATCCACACAATTATATTTACTCCTTTGATTAAAATAAATATTACAAATGTTTTCCGTTGTAATACACATGATACTTTATGCTTTCAGTGAGTGATCTTCCTTAGATTCTATAGAGACATGGTTTGCAAGCTCTTTTCCTAATGGAAGTCTGAGATTACATCAGTCCTGCACTAGGTTGCATGACAGGGTTCATACTTTTCCTTTCATAACACAGCCAGAAGAATGCAGAAAATCTAACAAAAAAAATCTTATGTACAGTGGGAGCATAATTTATTTTGTTTTTAAATACTCCTTTGGGTCATGGAAAATATGCATCTTTTAACATTCATATTCTGATTATACTCTCTGGTATAATGTCAACTGGAGAAACTTTTAAAATAAATCAGATCCTCAGAATGAAAACCAAATATTTTTACTCTTGTTTTTATTTGAAATGTTTTCTTTAAAGAGGAGGATTTAAGTTCCTCTGATAGCAAGTACAGAAAGTACAATTACCTAAGGGGTTAGATAGATTAAATGTACTGATCAGGGTCAGCTTTATGATTTGTATGGCTCCCAGTCTTGGAGATCAAGTTCAAGCCATGCGTTCTCTCCCTCTCTGATCTTGCTGTCAGAGGAGGAGGAAAGGGTCTAATGGCAAGCCGCTTGACAATGAGATACAACTAACCTTAAAGTTGCATTACTGGCATTGCATGTGGAGCCCGCAAAGAAGCAGAGCCCCAAGTGGCAATTTACTTTGCTTCTGTGGCTGTCCCTGGGACTGACCCTGAAAAAATTGAATGTAAGTACAGTAAAAGCTTCCACTTGCTTCAGAATTACAGCACTGCTTTGGTGACTGCACACAGTTCATTGTCTCTGGCAGAGAAATAGACAAGACTGCATTACTGGTGTCAAGTGAAAAAAAATGCAAAAACCTTAATCGTATTCAAATGCTTACACAAAATGCACACAACAAAAATTCTACTATGCGGAAAAATACAGAAGGTGTAAAAAGATTAATCAATTGGTCTAAATGTATAATACCTTCTCTCTCTCTCTCTCTCTCTCTCTCTCTCACACACACACACACACACACACACACACACACACACACACACACACACACACACACACTCCTCAGTGTAACAGCCTTTAATCCTTAACCAGTCACCAACCACACACTGCAGTTTGGGGGGATGTTTTCAAAAGAGGTAAAATATATTAGGGTTTCGTTGCCACCAACTTACTTAAAATATGGGTATTTATATTTTCAGGGCTATAAATGATCTCCTTGCATGAATCTCATAATATGGAATACCATACTTTGAAACCGTCATTTTACAATATCAAGAAGAAAATCATAGTCAAATTCCCTCCCTTTCAACCCAAATGAAATCAGTGCAATTACATGATTTAAGTGAAGCAGAGGTTATCCCTAACTACAATTTGTATATAAAAAGCAAAGTCCCAGTAAGAGCTAAGTAGTATATGATCATATAATTAAAGACTTTACCATAATGCATACACAAGAGGGGACAAAATTAAGGATACACAGACACCTTAATACTGGCATGTCTCAACTTTTGAGTGGTCAACTTCACAACCTTGAAGTTTGTTTTACAATCTTCCTAAATGCTTATATTTACCCTATATTTAGTGGTGAGAACCATATGATACATTACAAAGCCATGTGACAAACTACATTTCTTATGAAACTTTGACTGCTTAACCTGCATTCTGCTCACTAACACTATATATACATTTCAAACCAGACTTACTGTTTCGGCATTTGGTATATTAAACCAACAGCTGGGCTTGCTGAAAGATTTCTTCCAGGGACTTTTCCTCTGCTGTGTTGTGTGGTCTCCCAGCACTGGCTTAATCCAGTGTGGCACGGATGTCATTTCTATCTCTCTATCTAGCTATATATCTCTCTTAGTGTTTAACACTTCACATGTATTTTAAGAATACATTTAGTACTAAGTCTCCCACTGTCCCTTCTTTCCCCATCTGTAGAGAAATAGCTTGATTTGTTTACAGATATTTTCCATTCTATAGATATTATATGTTTGCCATGGATGGATAGGAGTGTGGTTGTATATGAGGAAATGAATAAGTGAAAGCTAAATTGGAGACATGAAATTAGTTCTGAAAGTGGTGAAGTCCATGGCCATTCTTACCTCTTCTACAAGTGAGTTCCATAGTCTAGATCCAGGTACTGTGAAAGATCTGTCTCCTCTCAGGGCTTGTCAACATGGGAAAGTGTGTTAAACACCTGTGTGGATGCTCCCATTCAGGAGTAAAGTGGTCTTAGTTTTCCTTAGTTTAAAGCAGATGGTTAACACCTTTTACTTTATATGCATTGACTTCACACTTATTGTTGATTTACCTTAATGTTCCTGAGTGTCCTCATGTAGATACGGCCTCAGTATCTGTCTCCTTCAACAATGCAAGAAGGTAGCTGTTGTGGAAGGTCATAGATATTGAGGGAGGGGCTCTTGGGTATTAAGACCAATCCAGTGTAGGGACTTTGAATATCAAGTCCAAGACCATGAAGTAGACTCTGTATTCAAAGCAACTGTACCTCAACAACAAACTGTCTCAGCCACCATGCCATTTGATTTTTTTCATGTATCTTTCACATTTTCCCTTTTAAATAATATGTTCTGTAGTTCAGTAAAGTCTTATTTTACCAGCCCTCAGCTACAAGCTACTAGTCTGGAACCATGATTAAATCTAAAAAATGTCAAATATAATGAAAAAGAGCAATGCAGGGAACTGGATAGGTTAGTGAAATGGAAATGATATATGAAATCTTTCACCTCTAAAACACTGCTTTGAATCTTCTTGGGTTAGTAATGTCTGGAATTTCTGAGTGTATGATAGCGACTCAGTGACCTTTGAAAAATAAGTTGTTGGTCTTAGTCCAGTTCCTTGTGGACTGGTGTCTATAGCACAAAAAACATTGCATCAGTTGAGATTAAATTAACTTTACATCCTTGTTGGCAAAATTAGTGGAGAGCTCAAAGGCTGGAAAACAATGTATGCTCCTCCACAAGTAATTTATAGATCTAAGTCTCTATGCCATTACTAATAATCATAGAAGATTGCTGATACTATTGCATAGTTCCCTCCTGCTTCCATGAATTAAATTAAAAAGACTCAACTGCCATTTTACAGCTCACCAAAAAATAAAGAACATGGACAAGATTCCTATTTTAATGCCTATATTGCTTCAGTCATCACTAAAAATGTTAATTGTGACCAGATCCTTAACACAATAATATTAAAAACAAGGACAAAATACAAGCCAGAAGAGGAAAGAACAGATTAAAGAATATTTAGATAAGTTAACTGCATTCAAGTTAACAGAGTCTGACAAAATTCACCTTAGAATACTTAAGGAACTGAATGAAGCAATCTCAGATTTATTAGACATCATAAAGAACTCATGAAGGACAGATGAGGCCCTAACTTCAATATGGGGAAAGATACTGGAACGGATTATTAAACAATCAATTTAAAGCACCCAGAGGATAATAGGGTGATAAGTAATAGCCAACATGGAGTTGTAAAGAACAAATCATGCCAAACCAACATAATTTCCTCCTTTGACAATGTTACTGACCTAATGGTTAGAGTAGAGTAGATAATTTTAGTAAAACTTTTGACACAGTCCCACATGACAGTCTCATAAGAAATGAGGGAAATGTATGTAAATGAAGTTACTATAAAGTGGATGGACAACTGATAGAAAAACAGAACTCAGAGAGTAGTTATTAATAGTTTGTTGTCATACTGGGAGGATGTATCTAGAAGGGTGCCATGGGAGTTTGTCCTGGGTCCAGTACTATTCCATATTTTTATTTATGACTTGTATAGTGGAGTGAAGAGTATGGTTATAAAATGTGAGGATGACAACAAGATGGGAGAGATTGCTAGTACTTTGGTGTACAGGATTAAAATTCAAAAGGACATTGCTGAATTAGAAAATTGGTCTGAAATCAACAAGATGAAATTCAATAAAGACCAAGTGCTAAGTACTACACTTTGGAAGGAAAAATCAAATAAATGCCTACAAGATGAGGAATAACTGGCTAGACAGTATTACTTCCAAAAAGGATCTGGGGATTATAGCAGATTACAAATTGAATGAGCCAACAATGTGATGCAGTTGCAAAAAAAGCTAATACCATTCTGTTGTGTATTAACATGAAGGTTGTAAGTAAGACATGGGAGGTAATTGTTCCATTCTACTCAGCACAGATGGAGCCTCGCTGGAGTATTGTGTCCAGTTTTGATTGCCAGACCTTACGAAAGATGAGTGTTTATAGAAAATTAGCCAAATCTCCAAGCCATTCAAAGTTCACCAATTCTTATTGTTGTATTAGTACCAATGGTAAATATGGACATCTATCACTATATTTCCTTTTAGTCCCTCTCTTCCTTTTGTGGTAATTTCCCCCAAAATATGTCCATGTCAAACTGAAGCACTGTGTAAGATTTAGATGTGAGTAGAAAGTTTAGGATGATCCTCTGACATATGACGTAGTCAAGCTTCTTTGTTGAAGGTGAGTTTAAGGAGGGATGAGTTGAGAAAACTCAAAGTACAATTAGAAAACATTTTATCGGGCAGACAATGGAGCAGTTACATCAAAAGGATAATGGAAAAAGAATTTTTACACACTCCATATTTCAACAAAGTATATATATACTGTGTTCATCCACTTTAAAATCTATTTGTTTCAGTATTTGAAACAGATCTCTGGATGCTTTGATAGGGCCAGAGGTCCTTTTAAGGAAATTACCCTTTAAATTACAGTTCCATTATGGCTTTTTTTTCTTTAACCTAGTATGTCAACCCAAGCGAAGACCATTCTGATTCTCCTATTTGTTGATTATTTCATTTGTATTTAATTTCTTTAAAAGTACTTTTGTCTCCAGGGGATGAGAGCTGCCTGAAGGTCAGAGAGCCAAATGTACTGAAAGCAACTGCAAAAGATACTAAATAAATAGAATACAGTTGAGTATGTGCATTTGAATAAATGTTATTGAGGTATGTAATGGTGGTTAAAAGCTCATCATTTAAGTGAAAATGCAAAGAATGGGGTTATGCTATTATCTGTAATAGCTCTCAAAAGTGTAGGTCTTCATACCTTCCAGGGAAACCTGATTTGAAACTACGGGAAATCTGATAAATACAGATTTATTGCAGTGGCTGAATGAGCTATTTGTTACATAGAAATAACAACACTTTATACTTACAGAATGCTCCATCCCAGAATCTCAAAGTGCTTTACATGGGTAGAAAGATACTACATCCTCACTCCATGAGGTAGGAAGGAATTGTTATCCTCCATTTCACAGATGGATGAAGCAAGGCCACAGTTTGGGCTGTGGAAGAGCTAGAGCCAGTTGGTATGAGCCATGTGGACTAGATCCTCCTGGGTGTGTTTCCTGTGGCTGGTTTCAGTTCCCCTGGTGGTGCAGGTCTGATTGGATTCTACACAAACTCAAAGCTCCAAGGATACATCCCTTGACACCCAGATGCTTTCTCCAGTCGTTTTTCCTCCCCAGAGAGCTCTAACTCTCCGTTATATAGTAAATCTTCAACCGACAGGACATGTTTGTTTCCTCACCTTACACCTCTTTCCTGGGATAGGTGCACCCAGTACATCTGGCTAGATCTTCAGGGGATACTGGTTGGTCACTCTTTCACTCAAGCAGGATTTTTAGAAGAGCTGCCTGGCTTGAGCAGCAATGTTGCCAATTCTTGTGATTTTTATCACACTGTTAGAATCAAGACATCACATGAGAATCTCAGCTTTCATTAACAAAAAAGTTTCAGGATAACAGAAAAATCTGCCTGTGTTGGGTTTTCTTAGGGGGGTGGGACTGACTCATGAACTCTTGAGGATAGCAATACTGGAGCTGCTATGTTCCATCTCTGCCACTCCATACAGGGCAGAGGGTGCTGTCCCCTAATAGAATAGCAGTAGAAAAAAGGGTGCGTTATGTAGCATACTCATCACAAGTGCACCCCCTTGTGTCTGGGTGCACATGTCATAAGCCTCAGCTCCTGCACCATCTACAGCCCATCCGTCTCTTGCTACCTCTTCTGAGGTTTGGCCCTCAGGCCAAGTCACACAAAGTTTAAAACCTCTTCCAGGATAACAAAAAGGTCCAACTGAAAGTCCATTTAAGTAAGTCTTCCACCCCTGTCAAGCTCTAGTGAAGTATTTTTACTGGCACTATATCCAGCCCTCTCCCTCCACTCCCAGGAGCCTAACCTGCTCCTGCAAATTCCTCCTCTATTGCTTCTTGTGTAGCAGATTTTCCCCCACTGCCTCCCTTACCCAGGTACTGCAGTAGCTTCCCCTAGGGCTGTCCCTGATGCTTCCAGGCCCTGGCTCAAGAGCCTAACCTACATACGTGGGTTACTTCTTAGATGAGATCCTGCCTTCTCTGTAGTTTTTCCCTACTGAGCTCCCTCAGTCTGCTATTAAGGTATAGGCTCATCTCCTACCTCCTCTCCCTCTGGCCAGGATGCAATCTATCAGTCGCCCCACAAGTGTGAAGCATGTCACCAATTGTTTTTTTTCTCTTCCTATCTCTAGCAGGTGATGGGGATTCACTCGATCGTAGAGGGAAATACTGCATCCATACTAGGCCAAAGACACACATAATGCCTCAGTCAGTATCTAGAGCTCTTGAGGGTTCCATAGTGTTGTGGGAGGAGGATCCCCTCTCTATTAGGTTGTTCCAAACTCTTTCAGCCTTTGGGAAGGCAGGAATTCATCCAGGGATTACACCATTGCACAGTGCCTTTAATAATGTTTAAAGCATCACACTATTGTTGCACAGAACAGTGGATGGGAATATGGCATAAATCCCAGATTATGCCCACAAAGAACTCTATCTTCATCGGTCACAGTTCCAGTGACCTCTCCAGCCTCGACTCCATAGTTCTGGAGTAACACAACTCCTTTTCTTTGGGCTGTGACCAATTTTTCCATTTGGTGCAGGCTCAAATAGACCACACACTTGTGCTGATTCTTGGTTCTGTCCCCTAGCCCTGACCTCAGATCCTCAGCCTGCAGTGTCTGTGCCCAGGCAGCACATACCTGTCCTGCAGCCATCACAGTTCCTTCCCAAATGACAATGCTATCCCCCAATCAGAGGAGAGCTGCAGCAGGAAGCAGAGATGGGACTCTGCAACCAAGGCTCTGCAGTGGAGCCAGCTCCTCCTCTCAGTTCATCTGCAGCAGTCAGAGCTCCCTGGGCATGTCCAGCCCCCACAATTCTGCTGTTGATCTGTGGACTGGGGGCTCCAAAATGGCTACCACATAGTAAGAATTATGGGCCTTTCCTTTCTTAGTTTGCAGTTGATAAGGAACCCTGGAAAGCTCTATAGCCACTGAGCAAAAGATTATGGGATGTAAATGCTGCAGTTACACAACAGACCCAGCTACAAGTGTGAATAGATGTTTTCCCCTAGCTTCTGCAGCTATAATGAGAGCAGGGACATCCTGCCTCTTAAAGGACTTGTGTGGACTGGGTAGGGCAGTGGGCCATAGAAAGGTAACTACTTCACAAGGGATTTGCTGCGGCGGGGCTGACACAAGACACTCCCCTAAAGACCTGAAAAGGGCATGTAGGGGAGGAGCAGTGTCTTGCTCCACTCTGAACACAAATACATTAAGATACAGGGGAGTTCCCATGACCTGAAGGGGTGGGGACAGCTGCTATTTTTACGGGGTTGCTGTGTGGATGGTTTATGGTGATGTGACAAACTGGTTCTTATGGCTAACTGAAATATTTTCCATTATTTTAAAATATGAAAGTCTGATCTTTCTTGTGGTGCATGCTGAAGACTAAAATAAAATTATGTGTGCGTGTGTGTGTGTGTGCATGTTTGTGTGCATTATGCCCAGCTATAGAGCTGGGCAAGTATCTGATTTCACCTGTGTGCTCCTTCACTTAAACATTACATTTTTATGAAGTATTTCACGTAGGTTTAAAAAGTAGAATATATTCAAGAACCAATTAGCAAACAAGCTTTAAAAATAACTCTGATAGTGAGTAGAACCATCTTTTTTAGAGGGAAAAATAGACTCTTCTAATAGTCTATCAGTTTGTACTATTTCTTTTTCTTTGGGCCTGGTGTTATTTCAGCTGTTCTATTCTCTTATGTCATTGAAGGATGCAAAGACCATCAAAAGTGGAACTGTGTGATGATGATCCTTTCTCTCACAAATCATTAGGGCTTTGCAATCAATTAATTGAACATTACTTGTCAGCTCATAGCATTCTGTGTAACGCCGCACTGGATGTCCGGCATTCACAATCCACGGGTTTTTTTTTTTTCAAAAAGAGAGAGAATTTGTAACCTGCCAGACCGATGATATAGTATTTCCCCATCCTGCTCAAGCAGACTGCATGTTTAGACTAGTATGTACATGCATTTTAACATTTGGACTTCAAATGTCAGGTTCCAATGAGACACACATCAGATCCATCCATACTCCAAAGTCTAAATGAAGGGAAGAATTGTAATTCTAGTATAGCACTGGGTAAACACTTCTGTGTGGCCTGACTCCAATATCAGCACTTCATTTTAATGATAACTGCAGCTCTGGTTTTCATTCTAAAATCCTTAAATGTACTTAACAACCTGTGTATGCTTGGAGTGTACTGAGTTTATGGGGATAGCCAAATGAAGCAGATAAGTGTATTATGTAAAACCATATTCTGAAATGCTTATTCTAGCAGTTAGTATGCATCTGGAGTAAATTTGTAGACCGTTGTGTAAGTTTTTCATGCATATTAAATGAAAGACATTCATTTTAATTTAGAACACAATTATATAGGAAATACAAAGGACTCAACAAAGCAGTCACAGACTGGGCATTGTTTAAGCAGGTATAGCCATCTTAAATTCATCATTAATATTTTAGGCTTCCAAATTTTTCTTGTATGCAAGTTATGTACTGTTGCAGCCATGGATCAGCAGCTGCAACTATTAAAGTTATACATCCATTGTGTATATCAAAACCTTGTTTAATACAAGGGCCCTAATTTCCCTTTATTCAACAAACCACTTTCTGGAACAAAAATGAGGATTCAGAGCCTGGCTGATACAGACATTACACTTGTATCCATTTGTCTCTCACCATTAGCATTTCCAAAGTGCCTATCACCATAGTATCTGATGGCATTAATTTGTAACTATTTTTCTCACCGTTAAAACTATTAAATGCTTTCCCTCTGTCAGACATGTTCTGTACCTGACTTTTTATGGTTGCTTATGAGTACTGACTTAGTGAAACTGATTTTTAACAGCTCTGAAGCATTAGGAAGCTACACGCTCTATTATAAGGACTTTGCATCGAGATATTGGGATGGGGAAGTGAGGATTACTACCAATCTTTATTGTTCTCCCTTCTTAGAGCAAGAGTTCTAATGTTAATAAACAATACAGTTGGTTACACAGTGTAACAACTAAGCTGATTCATCTTTTAGATTTACATGGGGATATTTGGAATGTATTCTACTAACAGAATCAGAAAACAAACCATGCCTCTAGACACATGCGGCAGCTTGGTAAATTTATGCCACCTCCTCTTATTCCTTCATATTCTGTCCATATTATGCAACTTTTATCATTTATAACTGTGTCCAAATAGAATAATTGAACTTTATCAGTGTTTTAAGGCAAAGTTAGGGAGGTAAAATTCTTTAGCTACTGTTTCAAAACACAGCTGCTAACCTTCTGTCAGCATACTGTGTTCTCTGAGTGCTGCAGTCGAACAGTGTACAGAATGGCTTTTCCCAGAGGATACAGGTTTTAGGATATTAACCAACTTCACCAAGGGTCCATTGAAGTCAAAGAAAATCCTAAGTGTGGATTCAAATAAGGTATCTCAGGTATTCGCTCTAGATATAAAAAATAATCAGATTCTTACCTTGTAGTCAACAATAAGCATCTAGAGAAAAACAATCATTTTTATGCTATATAAACACTAAACAGAAATAACCTTGTAAATGAACATTCCACCTTAAATCCCCCTGTGCCAAGAATACTCTCTCAAAAAGTGCAGCTTTATTTAATGGCACAGAAGCTGTGTAATCTACCTCAAGGGACAAAACAACTTTGATACAAGAGAGGAAATGTGGAAGGCTTAAAGGGCAGAATGGTGAGTTCTCGTTCATTAAGAAATTGGCATGCATCTAATGTAAATCTCCTGTGGATTTGCATAAATCTTGTTCTCAGATGGATAAAAGTGTGGAAATTTCTCTGAATCAATGAGGAATCCAAGAAAATAGCATCTGAGGATATAACGCATCAGAAACAGCTCATGATCAGCCTTGCTGTATGACTCAGAAACAAAATCAAGAGTTGTCACCTTAACTTCCTCTTTCACTCACCAAAATAAACTTGATGCTAATTGAAAGACTATTCTAAAAAATAATCAGGTAATTATTACTAGCAGTAAAGGGCCAGATTCTACCACCCTTATTTATGTGGACAGCACCATTCTCCCCAAGTAATCCTCTTGATTTCAGTGAGGCTACTCGCAGAACAGGGTACTACCTAACGTGAGTAGGGGTGACAGAATCTGGCCCAAAGCTAATAGTAAATAAACCATTTTGAAATTCAGATCTATTTTCATATTTCCAGTTCAAGACCAGATTCTGATCTGTTGCAATGGTGTGACTTCAGTGGAGTGACTCCAGATTTACTTCAGTTACAGAATGAAATGTATAGGATGGAATCTGTCAGATTCATAAGTTTTATTCATAGATGTTAAGACCAGAAAGAATCATTATGATAATCTAGTTTGACCTCAGGCCTTATGTTACATTCATGAAAGAATTATTTAATACCCCAGGATCCCAGTTTACATCAGCAAGACATAAAAGTTTGGGGAAGGGACTGTATTGAATCCTGTAACACCATGGTTCTGCAAATGTCAAACTTTAAAAAGTGTTTGCAAACTCACAGAATAAGTTAAAGTTTAATTAAACTTTTTTCTATAAATAATATCCTTGTTATGTACAAGGGAGACTGAATTATAAAACATGTTTGTCCATCCAGGGAAGCATATGGTATGCAAACAATGAAGAATACCAAAAAGAAAATGTTGTACACTGTTTTTCATTCCAGAAACACTAACAATCCCAGATTAGTCACTAGTTACTGTAGAGAGAGAGTAGCTGTTGAATCATGGGGAAAATTAATGAGCCCTCAAGTAGAATTTATTGTGGAAAAAATTGCACTAAAAAATATTCAGAGCCCAGTCAATTAAAAAAATTAGCAACAGTGATGTTTCTAACCTTTGTTATGGCCTTGCTAATCTATGATGTTATTGTTATCCTAAGGCAATGCATTTTTCTGAAGCCATGGGACATTTTTGTAGCTTTACATGGAAGAGAACTTCAGTAGTTATCACAGCAAGTTCTATATTTAGGTGTGGTTGGTTGTTTTGTTGTATTTTTTCTAAATTCTGAAAATTAGACCTGTTAATCTGTTTTGAGATAATTTATCAGTCAATCCTAGATCATTATACAAGATTTGGGTACACTCTATTCTTATGGCAAGGGGATACAAAGCTAGATTAGACTATCCCATCTCCTCCCCTGACTTAAGGAGAAACGTGGTTAGACATGAGCAATTAACCCCTGACTCTGAAAAACATAGCAGATAAGGTAACAACACTAAGCTGAGATACGAAAAACATCAATCAATCATAGTTCTGCAAGCCAAGTTTTTTGTGCAGTTTGGTCTAACAGTGAGAGAATATAAAATCGGAGTGGACCCCTCAGCACACATCAAATTGTCCTTTCATTGTGGCAAGTTAGACCACACACAGGCATCCTCTTTACAGGCAGTTTTCAGCAGACATGCATTAATACATACATGAAGAATAATAATATTTAAAATCAAATCTTAGTACCAGAGGTTCACTTTAAAAAATGCAAGATGCTTTGTATTTTTGTCTACCAGCTATAATTTTTCCTGCTATAGACCTCAACTAGCTTCCATTGATTTTATTGAGGGTTAGGAACCTAATTACCTCTGAGGATCTGGGCCAGAGGTCATTGCCATGCTTTACATCCATTTTGAACATACACTTGCTTAGAACAACGTTTCCTCAGCTCTCGTCCCCTTACGCCCCTACTCTACTTGCACTACATTGATAACATCTTCATCATCTGGACCCATGGGAAGGAGGCCCTTGAGGAATTTCACCAAGGTTTCAACGATTTCCATCCCACCATCAACCTCAGTCCACATAAGAGGTCCACTTCCTATACACTACAGTGCTAATAAGAGATGGTCACATAAACACCACCCTATACCAGAAATCTACTGACTGCTATACTTACCTACATGCCTCCAGCTTTCATCCAGACCATATCACGCGATCCATTGTCCACAGCCAAGCTCTAAGATACAACCGTATTTGCTCTAATCCCTCAGACAGAGACAAACACCTACAGAATCTCTATCACAGTAGTTTGTGCCTATCTGTAATTCTCTCATCTCTTTCCTTACATGCTTTCATGAGCAATAAAATAGTTACTATTGCTGATATTTAAAACATTGTCACTGGGCTTCAGAGTTAATACCTCAGTGAGATGTATGAGGCAGTTTGTTTCTCAGACCTATTTTTCCAGAGTCTGGTAGACTTCACTAACTCAGTTGCATTTGGTTCACACTTTTAAGGTTTTCTTCACAACCTCGACACCTAGAGACTATATATATATATATATATATATGTATATATATATATATATATATATAACTGAGCTCATAGAGCACAAGATGACGTGTTGGTACAGGTACCAGTATGCCATCCTCCCACATACCACCCAATCCAAGCCCAGTTAAAAATATTATTGTGAGCCTGATTTAATCAAATAAGCCATAGGAAAATTTACAACTTCATATTCTATCCTTAACTCACACCACTGCCTGTTTATTGCCAAACAAATAGTAAAAGCATAGTCTCTCTACAATAACTAGATAAGCAGATGTGAATTGGATGCCTTTGTTTTAATTTTTCTAGCTTTTATGTATTCTAATGAGCTGTCAAGTTCGACAAAAACATTTTAAGAAAACATTTGTTCAAATTTAAAAACAAATTCATTTTGGGACAGGTATGCTGTGTGGATGGGACTCAAGTTAACTTTGCACTGAAGATAAATAGCCAAGCAACTGAGTTTTAGGGCTTCTCCATACAGAGACTAGTGCACAGCATGCTAGGGTGTGACTGTTCATGCCCTAAATCGCTGAATGGACCCTGCTACCCTGTACTTAGTATTCCGCAATACTAAAAGTTCCATAGTGTGCTTTGATGTACCATACTATGGAACTTTAAGTGCATTGTTGCAAAGTCCACAGGGTAGTTAGTGCACAGGAAGCTGGTGTGCTATAGATTGACACCCTGGCTTGCCATGTAGACAAAGCCCTTACTCACATGGAGGTCTATGAAAAGTGAACTTTAATCTTGAGAAAAGAAGCATTTGCACCAAACTTGGTAAAATTGATATAAGATGGGACTAGAGGTGGGAAAACTGTAAGACATTATTTTAAACATGTTGGCAACTTCTAAATTTAATGTTATTTCAACCATATTTGGGCCTCTTTGGGCGCCTGAGCCAAAGCTCAATCAATGGGAGTAATCATATTGACTTTAGTGGATTTTTAATCGGATACTAATAATGGACTCATAATAATAATAATAAATACCTAGCCTTTATATATCACTTTCATCTATAGATATTGATGAGTTGTTAATAGATCAGTATAATTATCCCCATTTTACAGATGAGGAAACTGAGGCACAGAAAAGCATTATCAAAGCCAGGACTAGAACCTGAGTCTCCTGAGTCTGAGTCCAGTAGTCTAGCTATGGGGCCACACTGCCTCTCTCAGGTTCTACAGATTTCACTAATAATTGGATTCCTTCCCTGTACTTGTCAATCAGTATCTATAGGAAAACAAGCACTTCTTTATGCAAAGTAAACATGAAACAGAGAAAGAAGCTTTTTTTATGAGCAGAAAAGATAAGTTTTGTCCATTTGAATGTTCATGGAAAATAAACTTGCTCAGATAAAACACTCTGAACCAAACATTAATCTGTGACTCATTAAAAAATATTGTTTATAGTTCAGAACATACTGTACATCCTTGGGTGACCAGCCCGCACTGTGCTGTATATCTGGATGAAATAAAAAGAAAGAAGAGGCTTTGATCTTTTGATTAATTGCAACTTTAAGATGTCTTATCATATACATTGTTAATGGAACTAGTAAATAGGTGATACTGAAAACATATTTCAAACCTAATTCTATGTCAAAGTTTAAAATCAATTTTCAAATCAATGACAAATATAAAAACTACAAAGCAGCTGATGAAAGTTAAATTTAGTTCCAACATGAGATCTCTTGTCTTGATAAGCACGGCACTCATTTCTACATCTGTGTTCCATTACTTTTATAACGATTTTTTAAAAACATATATTTAACTATTTCCACAACCAGTTACGGCATCTTGTATTGGGTTAGCTGTTTCCCTAAGTACCCCTATTCCTGTCTGAAGTTAGAAAAATGTAAAATGGATTGGAGGATTCGTTCATGCTTGGATAGTTACTGTACACTAACACGAAGTGACAGAAAAAGCAACTATTTTTAATGGGAATGGAACGCTTACCTTGCAATGACTTGAATCAGCTAATATTTAGTATATTTGTATAGGACTGACTGAGAGAATTATTTGGGCTGAAATCTGAAACTTGCCCAAGCCAGCAATGTCTGAGTGTTCAAAATAGAAACCAAGTATTTTGTGAGCTCAACTGGGTCATGATGCAAACAGCACACTGTGCCTCAAAGATAGGGCTGACTGTGTCCTCAGAAGAACCCCAAACTCTGTAAGCCAAGGATGAATTTCAGCTAAAAGAACTTTATTGGGAACAGACAAATACCAGATTTACGTGGCTTAACTACTTCTCCAGCCCCAAATGCAAACCTCCCAAACAACAGGCTGAGTTTTGCTTGGCTGGTGGGGAGGGGCAAAATCCACCTGGTTTCATATGCTTTTCATCCCTAATCACAAACTGAAATATGGCCACCCAAAAGGATAACAAGTCTTAGTGAACTTGGCCAGAGGCTCCGGTTTAATTACTAACGTTTTGCATAGCTCTGATGTAGCACAGCAACAAACTTATTTTATTAAGTTTCAACTTAGAAAGAAAATCAGAATAAAAGGAAAGATTACAAACGTGCTTGAAAAACTGACTGCTTTAGTCTCATTTTTGGTTTATAATTGTAGAGGAGAAAAGTTTAACTCACTAAATTTCTGAGGATTTTAGATTAGGGAATAAAAAGAAAATTAGTATGCTAACACCAATTCTACAGCAGTAAATATTAGCACATATGTTTCTGACTGTGCAAGATTTGTCAAGAAAGCCAGAAAAGATCCACAATCACTAGACAAATTCCTTATCATAATATGGCAACTTACCATCCTTTTAAAACACTGTAAATGTCTGAATGGAAAACTGACAATTTTAAATAAATTTTTCACTGTTTTCATGGAAATAAACTGATGTAATATATGGCATTTCAGTGGCTTTTTAAAAAAAATAAAATAAATCACAATGACTGTGCTTGTAACTGTTTAACATTCTATCCTTACATCAGAATCATGAAGTCAATCTAAATATTTTAAACAACGCAGTAGACAGTATTCATCACTGTAAGACCTAGTGGAAAAAATCCCACAATTTCTTTAGTTGTTATAGTAATGAAGTTGGTTTCCTGTTCACTACAAGGGTAATTAATGAAGAATTTGGCTGAACTGCACATACCAGTCAGCAAAGGTAATATTTTATGTACACATTTCATCACTACATAACACACAGTACAGGGTTTGTTTTCCTTTTTTCCTTGCTCTTCAAAGTTAAAAAAAAATCAGGTCACTAGGCAACCAAAATATTGGGCTATAAACTGCAAGCATAGTGCTGAAGCTATATGTAATTTCATTAATTCCTGAGATAGGGTGTGCTGTCCATCTGAGATAGTGAAAATTTAATCCCTGAATAAATTTCATACATAGCAAATGAACACATCAATTAAACATGAACATTTTAAATTATTTTATCCCATTTGTCTTTAAAGTTAATGAATTTTATATCAAGCCATACCATTCTCTCTTCATTTAAGAACTGGTTGTAATTGTTGTTTTTTTAAATACATTTCACCTTTTCTTTGTCTATAACATGCTGACAAATGAAAATGGCAATACTATCAGCTTAATGCTTAGGTATGATTATGGGCATCTTCAACACTCTGTGCTGAATATTGTTTAAATACCTAGCTGCATGTATCATTAGGGAGTTTTCCTTAATAAGATCATATACTCAGAAAAACAAGTGCCTGGCAGCTATGAAATCGAACCTCCAAAACATACAATTACAAGCACACTTGGGTGGGCTTTGGCTGAGAAGGAACATGAATGTCAATTTAGGACTTTCTGCAGTTTGCTCATACAAGGCTGTATCCTATTATCTTCTTCAGATCCTTCATATATACACTTCTTTGGATAGCAGTGGTGCTGTCAAGGAGCAGTACTAGTGTTCCATAATAGAACTATCCCCTTGTCCCTTGTCAAGGCTGATTCCTCACTCTGGCACTTTGAGTGCAGAAGGTGGGGGCCCATAAGGATTCTAAAAAATAATACTGGCCACTACAGGCTTATATTAAACTCCCAAGGTTACAGCTTTTCTGTGACCTTGGATGGGTAGATGCTGCCACCACCCAAGTGCAAAAAACTCTTTTGACCCAGGAAGGCACACTTGGGAATTCCTCCCTGTGAGGTACCGTCAAGCTCTTCCCCCCTGGCCCCTGGGGAAGAGCTGAGAAAGAAAACAAAAGAAATCAGCTGTTGCCACCAGCTAATTAAACAACATATGCACAAACCTCTTAGGACACAAACACCCAATCCTGTTCTTAACAAAGGTAAATTTTATGAAAAACAAAGAAAATACATCTAAAAACTCAGACTATTGCTAGATTTTTAAAAGAACCACTTATAAGGATTAAGCATTAAAATAACTTTCTTGAGGTCCAGCTTAAAGGTTACAAGCAAACAAAAGCACTGGGGGGTTAGCATAGAGGAGTCCACAAGCCTTACAGAAATAAAAGAAACAAACCTAATCGTGTCTTCCTAGACATTTTCTGATCTACTTGCATATCTGGGATTTCAATTAAGTAGTTTCTAGGTATGATTTAATGATTTTTCATACTTGGCACAATATTCTTACAGCATTGCTGCTCTTTGTCTTCTCTCTGGGGAGAACAGACAGACAGACAAAGGGAAAGTTTTTTCCCAAGTTTAAAAAGTTCTAGCCCTCCCATTGCCCACTCCCTTCCTTTGACCTATGGGCTTTTTTAACCCTTTACAGGTAAAGCATGTAAAGAACAGCTACTAACAGGGATTTTGTAGCTAACTGGCTGGCTGGATGTCCATGAAAGGGAGTTACCCCCACACACACTTCATTTATCACATCCCTGCATGGGGTGCCAGGTGGGACGCCCCTTGAGCTCTGTCCTCTCCGGCACACCTGTATTTGGCTTAGAACTCTCGTGCACTAAGTAGCTCAGCATTTGGCCTTTAGAAAGGAGTGCCAAAGGAAAGCAGTATATTCGGAATGACTGAGCCACACACCTAAGAGATTCCAGAGCTGAGCACAGTAGCCACAGTAATATCATTACATACATACACAAATTGAAAAAAATTATATACATTTATTCACACCTTTTCTGGGTTGCAAGAAAAGATTGCCCATCTGTGCTCTGGGTGTCCTGGAGAATCATTAGTACAAATATACTAAATCATAAACAGACCTGCCAATTATCCCAGGTCAAATGGTGAATTCAAAATAACCCAGCAGCAACATAAATAAAAGAAAAACTAACCAACCTCCCCAAACTATTCTCACCACAATCGCACACCATTATTAACGGTCTCCTTACAGGCAATGGAGGGCCCTGCAGAGAGCGCTGAAGGCAAATAAATGCTAGCATTTGTGGACCCTGGGGTGAAGGGCAAGTTCCAAAGGCCCAGAGCCCTAGTGGAGAGCACCTGGCCAGATACACCATTTCTCTTGTACTAATAATGCTCCAGCTCAGGAACATCCAGGATCACAGGTATGGCAGTGTGTCATGGTTGAGGAAAACAGGTAGGTCTCAAGTCATACGTTAAAACCAATATCTTAAAATTAATTCATGATTAGCCAAAGCGGATTGCAAATAGTTGTAACTCATGCAGGTGAGCCAGAGCATGCCAGGTGATGAGTCACTCGTATGCAATACGCAAGCCAGGAATTGGTCTGGTTAATTTCAGGGCAGATGTATAAGCCTCACAGGAGAAACAGCAGATCAGCATGCTTGCTGTCACTTCAGGGCTTAGAAGTCTCTCCTGTCTCACAGTGGCAACAGACTATCCAACCCTTAGCCTGCTCTTGCTCCAGCTTTGCTCTCATCTCCTAGCCTCATTCCAGTCCTGCTCTGGACTCCTGATTCAAGCGCTGACTCTGCTGACTAGATCTGACTGCTATGGATGTAAGCACTAGACCTGGTCATCCCCATCACAGTTCCTGACAGAGCACACTGGGAGGTCAGAATCTGGGAGCAAAATTCACTGAAGTTATTGGAGTTTATACCAGGTGTGAATTTGATTTTAGTTGTAAAATTACAATATAACACAATCTAAACAAACTACCTACATCTAGAAGAGTAAGGGAGAACACTGTCAAATCATCTGATTTATGCTAAATACAACCACAATTACACGGTTTGCAGTAATTTTGCAGCTCTTTTGGTTCATAGTCTGTACCAAATTTCCCAGGCATCATTGTGTCCTGGTCTCTGTGAGCATTAGAGGATATGAAGATTCTTCAGACTACTGATGTGGTCTTTTCAGTATATGCCCTCCTCATCAATACTGGCCAAAAATGAACAGAACCTTGGACTGATGAAAACTTTAAAGTCTGCTCATTGCACAAAAGCCACTTTCAGTAATGATGGCAAAGCACTTGCATCTGAGGAAGAGAGATAAGTGCTTTCTAGATCTTTTATTCTACTGATTAATACCCCAGTTAAATAAAAATGCATCTGCTGATGCAACATGAGAGCACAATGTATCTTTTTTATGAATTAATGGTGGTGGGGGTTTCCTCTACTAATATGTACTTTCTGACATTGTGCCAAAGGCAGCAGCTCATTTTATTCCCAACCTTCCTCTCCTAAAAATGAATATATTTACAGGAACATCTGAAGGGTCTGTGAACGATCTATCCCACATCAAACAACCTCATTTCACATAAAATTATTCCATTTAATTGTAATAGAATACTACCCATGATGAAGACCCTGATCCCACCTCCCAAATGCCATCTGGAAAGAAGGTTTCTCACAGAATGAATGGAGCAGCTGCTGAATAGCAGAGGAAAAATGATGACACAGATTCGGCAGAAGCACCCTGCTGGTCACAACTACCCAAAGCAGTCATCATCCATTTCTCTGCTAGGCAACAGGCATTCATTCTGAAGAGAGCCTGTTTTCTGGATGGAGATGAGCGGCAGCATATGACAAGAGGAATTCCAGGGTATAAAATAATGTGGTGGTGAATCCGAGAGGGCTCTATAAACGCTCCAACTGCCCTGTTTAGGCTGAACATCCATTCACTGACCCCCATTTCTGTATGCTGTAAAGCAATAGGAACACATATAATCTTGGTGTCTATATTGCCTAAGTATTGAGTACATTATTGTATCACTGTATCAGCTAATGTCACTAACCTGCAAAGAGGCAGTATCATCTTCATTCTTCAGATCACACATTTCATTAAGGCTATTTCTTCCCAATCCTGGTGGCTGTTAGAAGAGATGTTGTGACCCTTTCCCCCCGCTTCAAATATTTCCTTATATAGTCACTAGCATTACTTTATAAAAAAAACAACCTGAGACATCTTATGTATGCAAAAGCAATTCTCATTGTTTCTGAGGCTTATTTAGAGGCATTGG
This sequence comes from Mauremys reevesii, assembly GCF_016161935.1. Taxonomy (NCBI): domain Eukaryota; kingdom Metazoa; phylum Chordata; order Testudines; family Geoemydidae; genus Mauremys; species Mauremys reevesii. The sequence continues at coordinate 82,223,432 of NC_052627.1, read as the reverse complement.
AATGTTTGATTGCACTAATATACTGAATATTTAGGGAAAAGAAAATAAATTTAAAAAGTAATAATTTTCAGAATAAATGTAGGGTATAGAGAAAATGTTGCCATCCTATCTGAACATGTGTTTAGAGAAGAAAAACAGAAAAGAAGATTACATCTGTCATTACACTTTACATGGAAAAACCTTTTCACTAGCAAGTCTGTACTTATCAAAGCATATATATGCTAGGTGAACTAAGGTAAATGAAAAGTTCTCCTTCCTGGTTTACATAAAAGTCAATGACCCCAAAATATAAGGTAAACATGAAAGAGAGTTAATAAAACTTGATTTTTGAGTAGTAGCAGTGGAGACTGGCAACATCTGGAAGTGAGCAGGCAAAGTTTAAAACTTGGGCCATACTGGGCATTCAAAATTCCCACTGACTTCAATGAGAATTTAATGTGAGCAAGGAATGCAAGTTTAGTCCTGCAAAGATATGATCAGAGCCAACATAAAGATACAGGCAAAGATTATGAGGCAAACACACAGCCAGACCAGGGCTGCTCACTCAGCTATGACGACTCACTCCTCCAGCACAGCCTTCAATGGCTCACCTGCCAGGCATGCTGCAGCACCCTATCCCTGGGCAATGCCTGGGTCAGATGATGCCCAGGCATAGGTATTTCACTCTCACTGCCAGAGCCACAAGTTAGTCTGTGCAGCAGTACTACTTGACTAGGAATTCTCCTACTGTTTTGTGGTATTACAGACTCCCTAGGCTTCCAGCCTGCCCTTGATCCTGTGCTTGTTCCTGCCCCAGTCTTGGTGCAGCCCACTTCATCTATGTCTGTGCCCTTCTCTTACCCTGCTCCAGCCCTGCACCAACTTCCTGACCCCCAGACCACTGGGACTGGATTGACTACAGCCCAGCTTTGGCTCAGGCATGTAGGTGTGAAATTAGGAAGGCCAAATCACACTTGGAGTTGCAGCTAGCCGGAGATGTTAGGAGTAACAAGAAGGGTTTCTTTAGGTATGTTAGCAACAGGAAGAAAGTCAAGGAAAGTGTGGGCCCCTTGCTGAATGAGGGAGGGAACCTAGTGACGGAGGATGTGGAGAAAGCTAGTGTACTCAATGCTTTTTTTGCCTCTGTCTTCACAGACAAGGTCAGCTCCCAGACAGCTGCACTTTGCAGCACGGTATGGGGAGGAGGTGACCAGCTCTCTGTGGAGAAAGAAGTAGTTCAGGACGATTTAGGAGCACAAGTCCATGGGGCCAGATGTGCTGCATCCGAGGGTGCTAAAGGAGTTGGCCGATGAGATTGCAGAGCCATTGGCCATTATCTTTGAAAAATCATGGTGATCGGGGGAGGTCCCGGACGACTGGAAAAAAGCTAATGTAGTGCCCATCTTTAAAAAGGGGATGAAGGAAGATCCAGGGAACTACAGGCCAGTCAGTCTCACCTCAGTCCCTGGAAAAATCATGGATCAGGTTTTTAAGGAATCAATCCTGAACCACTTAAAGGAGGGGAAAGTGATCAGGAACAGTCAGCATGGATTCACCAAGGGTAAGTCATGCCTGACTAACCTAATTGCCTTCTATGATGAGATAACCAGCTCTGTGGATGAGGGGAAAGCAGTGGATGTACTATTTCTGGACTTTAGCAAAGCTTTTGATACAGTCTCCCACAGTATTCTTGCCAGCAAGTTAAAGAAGTATGGGCTGGATGAATGGACGGTAAGGTGGATAGAAAACTGGCTAGATGGTCGGGCTCAACGGGTAGTGATCAATGGTTCCATGTCTAGTTGGCAGCCGGTATTAAGTAGAGTGCCCCAGGGGTCGGTGCTGGGGCCGGTTTTATTCAATATCTTCATTAACAATCTGTCAAGTATCAGAGGGGTAGCCGTGTTAGTCTGGTTCTGTAGAAGCAGTAAAGAATCCTGTGGCACCTTATAGACTAACAGAAGTTTTGCAGCATGAGCTTTCGTGGGTGAATACCCACTTCTTCGGATGCAAGCAGTGGAAATTTCCAGGGACAGGTGTGTATATATAAGCAAGAAGCAAGCTAGAGATAACGAGGTTAGATCAATCAGGGAGGATGGGGCCCTGTTCCAGCAGCTGAGGTGTGAAAACCAAGGGAGGAGAAACTGGTTCTGTAATTGGCAAGCCATTCACAGTCTTTGTTTAGTCCTAAGCTGATGGTGTTAAATTTGCAGATGAACTGGAGCTCAGCAGTTTCTCTTTGAAGTCTGGTCCTAAAGTTTTTTTGTTGTAGGATGGCCACCTTAAAATCTGCTATTGTGTGGCCAGGGAGGTTGAAGTGTTCTCCTACAGGTTTTTGTATATTGCCATTCCTAATGTCTGATTTGTGTCCATTTATCCTTTTCCTTAGAGACTGTCCAGTTTGGCCGATGTACATAGCAGAGGGGCATTGCTGGCATATGATGGCATATATTACATTGGTGGACGTGCAGGTGAATGAACCGGTGAACCACATGGACTCCTCCTGAGGGTCGAAATGACAGTCTGGACCTATACATTGAATGCTTCCGCCGACGTGCACAGGCAGAAATTGTGGAAAAACAACATCGCTTGCCTCATAACCTCAGTCGTGCAGAACGCAATGCCATCCACAGCCTCAGAAACCATCCTGACATTATAATCAAAGAGGCTGATAAAGGAGGTGCTGTTGTCATCATGAACAGGTCTGACTACCAAAAGGAGGCCGCCAGACAACTCTCCAATACCAAATTTTACAGGCTACTTCCCTCAGATCCCACTGAGGAATACACTAAGAAACTGCACCATCTACTCAGGACACTCCCTACACTAGCACCGGAACAAATCAACGTACCCTTAGAACCTCAACCAGGGTTATTCTATCTACTACCCAAGATCCACAAACCCGGAAATCCTGGACGCCCCATCATAGGATACAGAGGGACCTAGACAAATTAGAGGATTGGGCCAAAAGAAACATGATGAGGTTCAACAAGGACAAGTGCAGAGTCCTGCACTTAGGACGGAAGAATCCCATGCACTGCTACAGACTAGGGACCGAATGGCTGGGCAGCAGTTGTGCAGAAAAGGACCTAGGGGTTACGGTGGATGAAAAGCTGAATATGAGTCAACAGTGTGCCCTTGTTGCCAAAAAGGCTAATGGCATTTTGGGTTGTATAAGTAGGGGCATTTCAAGCAGATCGAGGGATGTGATCATTCCCCTCTACTCAGCACTGGTGAGGCCTCATTTGGAGTACTGTGTCCAGTTTTGGGGCCCACACTACAAGAAGGATGTGGATAAATTGGAGAGAGTCCAGTGGAGGGCAACAAAAATGATTAGGGGGCTGGAGCACATGACTTATGAGGAGAGGCTGAGGGAACTGGGATTGTTTAGTCTGCAGAAGAGAAGAATGAGGGGGGATTTGATAGGTGCTTTCAACTACCTGAAAGGGGGTTCCAAAGAGGATGGATCTAGACTGTTCTCAGTGGTAGAAGATGACAGAACAAGGAGTAATGGCTTCAAGTTGCAGAGGGGGAGGTTTAGGTTGGACATTAGGAAAACCTTTTTCACTAGTAGGGTGGTGAAGAACTGGAATGGGTTACCTAGGGATGTAGTGGAATCTCCTTCCTTAGAAGTTTTTAAGGTCAGGCTTGACAAAGCCCTGGCTGGGATGATTTAGTTGGGTTTGGTCCTGCTTTGAGCAGGGGGTTGGACTAGATGACCTCCTGAGGTCCCTTCCAACCCTGAGATTCTATGATTCTATGCTTCCTGACTCTAACTATGATCCTGATTTGGCTTTGTGATTATGCGGTTCTGGCGGGATCCAACTGAGAGTGCCAATTCAGGACAAATTGCTTAAACAGGGCAGTTACAGCCCAAGGCTTGGATTTTTCCACCTCTAAGGCAAACCAAACCAGCCAGACAAAGAGGACTTGTGGTTAGCCAGTGGGGTGAAACCAAAGTCACAGAAGCAATTTTCTTAGACACTCCAGTTTCCCAGTATCACCACCAGTCCCACTCATCTTGGGGATGAATGGTTATGAAAACAGACACCCCAATAAAAAGGTTCTCTCAATCCCAAAGAATCAAGCCCCAGACCCAGGTCAATATACACATCAGATCTTACCCACAAATCACACTGTTGCCAATCCTTTAGAATCTAAAATCTAAAGGTTTATTTATAAAAGTAAAAAGATAGAGATGAGAGCTAGAATTGGTTACATGGAATCAATTACGTACAGTAATGGCAAAGTTCTTAGTTCAGGCTTGTAGCAGTGATGGAATAAACTGCAGGTTCAAATCAAGTCTCTGGAACATCCCTCATTCAGTCCTTTATGCAGAACTTCAGTTTGTAGCAAAGTCCCTCCAGAGGTATGAAGCAGGATTGAAGACAAGATGGAGATGAGGCATGCGCCTTTTATAGGCTTTTCCAGGTGTAAGAACACCTCTCTGTTCTTACTGTGGAAAATTACAGCAAAATGGAGTCTGCAGTCACATGGGCAAGTTCCTGCATATTTTGCTGAGTTACAAGGCATATCTGCTTCCTCTCAATGGGTCAATCGTGTAGCTGATGGTCCTTAATGGGCCATCAAGGAGGCTAGGCAGAGCTAAAACCAACTTGTCTGGGATGTCTCCCAGAAGCACAGCACAAATTTGCAATACAGACAGACAGTATTGAACCAATACTCATAACTTCAACTACAAAATGATACATACATACAGACAGCATAATCATAACCAGCAATCCATAACCTGGTCTTAGACACCTTATATGACCCTCTTTACATAAGATTTGATGCCAATCAATTTTGTGTCTGGCTTTGACCCTTAATACCTGTTCTTGACCACCACTCCAACCCCGACCCTGACCACCTCAAACCCAGGGTCTGAAACAGATCTTACTGTACATTACCCTGAGAAGCCTTCACTGAGTAATAGTTTCTTTAATTCCATCAAGCTTCTGTTTCATTGTGACTGCCATTGTTCTATTTCAATAAGACTTGAAGGTATTTTGTATGGGCTCAGTGAAGGCTTTCCCATAAGCCCCAAGCAAGGGACACTCCAGCCACCATCTGCCTCCTGTTTCCCATGTTATTCTGAGGTGGAAGTACCATACTATGCCGATAGTTTCCCTGCACTCTGGCATAGGTCTGTCTTTACCACTCCTTGTCTACATCTGTATCAGTGATGAAAGGGGCGTGGTGGCTGTGTGGTCCTGACTCTGTTTATCTAGCTACATATGAATAAGCAGGTACATTATACCCCCTTAATCCTTTCTGCTGCCATGCAAGCTAAGCCACAACTTGGCCCTATGTGAATAAAATATTCAAAGTTATTTATTCTGATACAGAATTCCCTATAATGAAAATCAATTGACAATCGCTTTCTTTTAAGGTGGCCAGTGAAGTTTTAACACACACAGATACACACAAACACTTATGGTGTAAATTCATATACATCTCACTAATGCCTTTAGCAAAATGCACTGCCATGATTTCGGACAGGTAATACTGTTGTGTATGATGTTATAATGTATCAGTGATTAATTACCACTTTACTACTTTAGCTCAATAGTACACATTTACTTTAGGCCTGTTGTATCATTGTATCCTTCCAAGAATTAGCTAGAAGAAGTTCCAGAACAGATCAGTATACTACAGAACATATATCAAATGCAAATGAAATCCTGAAGGGGACTAAAATATCCTTTTTCTGAGGGGGTATTCCCGCCCGCTACAAAATTTCATGTTAGCATTATTACACTTGCCATTACCAGCATATTAGAATCTACCAATTGGGGAATCTAAAACACTATGCACTCACTTTCTGATCCCTATGTTATTTTAAAATCATCTTTGCTACTCTAATTACCAAAGGCTTGTGAAATATTCAGTTCATTATTTAAAACACTAGCATTACTTTGTGCATATTTTTTCTTTCAAGTCATCACTTATAATTTTTTTTGTTTATAATTTTGCTCTGTGTTTAATATTCCTGTGTAAGCAACATAGACATATTTTTGTCATGCTTTTACTTTGTTTCAGTTTCAAACCTCCTTTATGAATGTTATAGGAGTTTTTTTCATAGAGCTCACCTGGCATAATCAGCCCTCCAAGGACCCAGTCAATTCCTACATCAGTTAGGTAATTTGACAGGAGGTTGAACACATTTGCCAATTAGGGCTGCAGACACTTTGCTAGGTCAACTTCCAAACCTTATTCAAATTCTTCCCTCATGTTTGTTGAATAGAAAAATAAGAATATATATTCAAATCTATGTGATGCTCTGTACATGATGCTATTTTTCTTGCATGATTATAAAATGTTTGAAGGGGGAAACACCCTAATTCTCTGAAAAAAATAAAAAATCTGTGGGGGTGGAAAGGAAGGTTTCTATATTAAACTCTGCAAGAGAAAAAGAGGTAAAACCAATGGCAAGAGCTATCTTGTCATAAATGATACAACTGTAATCCAGCCAAAATTTTCTTGATGAAGAAACTGAGCTGTGGGGGGGTGGCAAGAAAAGGGGGTGTGAAAAGATCCTTTATGCAATATTAATCCCTCTACCCATCGTAGATTTGGGCCTGGCATAATTTATAGTAGCCTCGAGTTTGCTCTGATTTGCGCCTGGCTGCTATGCCCCCCAAAAGGGACTGGTCCATGCACAGGAGGATTGCCAACTGCACTTGTAGTACACTGGTCATGCCTTTAACACCAGAAGCTGCCAGGGTGCATGACATAGTATCAGTTATGCTGTCACTGAAATATTTCCTTATGCAAGAGGTATCCTCAGGTGATCATGTAGGCCAGGTTCAAATTTGCTTTGTGGCATTGATGTGGTGCACAACATATTTTAAAGGACTAAGGATCTATTTTTTAATTATAATCAGCATTGCTAATACTGCTGCTGTGTGGTGTATGTACACCACAAACGCTCAGCAGCCAAAGGGTTAATACAGATACTTTTGGCCACTGATGATTGGAAGCCTCAGACCAGCTGGGAGGATAAAAGGAGTGTATAAAAGAGGTGTGGTGACTACCAAGCAGTGAGCAGTCTGCAAAAAGGAGTGTCTGCTAGCAATCTACTAAAGAGCTGCCCAGACAACAGCCCAGAAGGGGACAGACTGATTGACAGAGGAGCCTGCAGAGATCCAAAGAAAGGCAGAAAGATGCTCAGGACTCTGTCAGAGCCAGAGAACCCTAATCTTGCTTATGTAGCTTGAGGGCCATGAGCTGGAACCCAATGGAGTGGGCAAACCTTCATTCCCTTATTAATCGCCACCCTGCACTTAAGCAGGGAGGAGTTTGGCTGGCTGGCTGGCTGGCAGAATAAGACAATGCTTTCTGGCTTGTGGGAGGATGGGAGATGTAAAGCTGCTGGAAAGAGCAGTCAGCATGGTGGATAACTCATAGGGTGACCACACAGCAAATGTGAAAAATCAGTACAGGGGGTGGGAGGTAATAGGAGCCTATATAAGAAAAAGACCCACAAATCAGGACTGTCCCTATAAAATCGGGACATCTGGTCACCCTAATAACTCACCACATAGGAATATGGGGTTTAAAAAGGTCAGTTGGGCCTGGACCCTCCCTTCTTTACTCAGAACAGGCTAGGCAGCATGGCTCCAGAAAAGCAGCAAACAGCATGGGAAACAGCATGGTTCCAGGGGCACGAAAAAAGCAGCAAACAGCATTGGAAGTAGGATTGCTCGAGGAGCATGGAGAAGAGTAAGCTCAGGAAAACAGGGGGGCTGTTACCCCCCCTTTGACCCCAGAAACAGGGAAGGGCAGGCACAGGCAAACTACACAGAAAGGGGACAGTGGAAAGAAGGGGAACTAGTGTCCCCCACCCCAGGTACTTCCACCCACAGGCAGGCTGGAAGCTGCAACCAGGGAGGGTGAATTTGCAAACAAGGCTAGTCAGCATCTGAAACAATCGGGGGGAGGCAGCCAAGCTAATGGCTGGCACCTCCTTGTTGCAGATGTTCAATGCAGGTACTCCATAAATCAAGGCACAAAAGAACAAAAAAAAATGGCTTAGAAAAGGAATTAAGGACAGGTGCTTAGTAATTGAACAAGCCGGGGGCACTTGGGGATTCCCATGACTGGTACAACAGGAAGCCAACCCCCCACCCCTCATCATTATAGTCCACTTTAACCCCTCCTACAAGCAGGCATGGTCGGTAAGGTCTCAGCAAGAGAATTGCTGGAAGGACCTGGATAAATGGGGAGGAGGTGTGGAAGCCCTCTCCCCCATCCTCCCGCAATTGGCTGGAATTGGTAAGGTCCAGGCAGTGAATCTGCTGGAGGGACATACATTTTTCACCTGCACTGCACACATTTTATCTGCTGGGTTAGTCCCAGACATCTGTCAATAATAAAGTTGCGGCCTGATTAAACCCATATGTAATGTCTCCTGTCATTCTTTCAGCATTGCCAGACAACCCCTGATGGACTTGTGAGTGAAGAAAGGGTTTTCAGCTTCCTGGGTACCAGGAATAGACTGACTGCTCCACTAGGCTGGGTGAGCCCAGGATATGGCCAGAGGGGGTACCATTGCACTTATGCACCCCCACACGCTGCCTATTACTAAGGAGTTTATCTGACACTTCCTATTATAAGACCCTGTTTTCAGTTCCTCATAACTTTGCAACAAGTAACAATTAGGGCTGAAATTTTCCATGTTGGATGTCTGTCTGCCTCAGGCTGATTTTTTTTTTTTTTTTTTTAATATTTCAGCCAAAACAGTTTAAGCTATTTTCAAGAAGCAAGCCAGGGGAAAAATGCATTGTTTTGCCCAACTTAAAAAAAAAAATCTGGTAACCTTTTTAGGATTTAGAAAGCTATAGCACTGTAATTTTTGGAGCAAAACCTTGAAATTTTGCAGTGGGCTGTCATTTCTGTTAGAGATGACATTTTGCGGTCTCCATAAAAATCAGTTTAAATTTAGCTATACTATAAGCCTTGTAAAAAAAAATCAGTTTGCACATGTTCAGTAGAGTCAGATTTAACAATCAAATTCCCTGAAAATTCTGTCCACCAGGACATATTCTAGCCCAGGGCTGAGCAGGACTTTTCCTGCAATTATAGCTTTGAGCTGTTCTTATCTCATAGTTTTCTTTGTAGTAGCTGAGGGCTAGATTCACAAAGGACTAACTTTTAGGCACCTAGAAAAACCATGCAATTCATAAAGCCTGTTTTAGATGCCTAGGCAATTTATACAATGCATGAGGACAGATTATAATTTTATTTTATAATTGGAGATATACCTATCTCCTAGAACTGGAAGGGACCTTGAAAGGTCATTGAGTCCAGCCCCCTGCCTTCACTAGCAGGACCAATTTTTGCCCCACATCCCTAAGTGGCCTCCTCAAGGATTGAACTCACAACACTGGGTTTAGCAGGCCAATACTCAAACCACTGAGCTATCCCTTCCCCCTACATGCCTTAGACTGCTATTCACAAAAGCTAGCACCCTGGATGGGGCGCTGCTTAAGTTAGCTTGTGAGATGCTGATTACAGGGGTATGTCCTAAACCGCACCAGTCTCTTGGGGGATCCCATCTCTGATTGTGATTCTTAGGCTACGTCTTCACTACCCACCGTATCGGCAGGTAGCAATCGATTTTTCGGGGATCGATGTATCGCATCTCATCTAGACGCGATATATCGATCCCCGAACACGCTCCTGTCGACTCCGGAACTCCACGAACCCGAACGGCGGTAGCGGAGTCGACATGGGGAGCCGCGGACGTCGATCCCGCGCCATGAGGACGGTAGGTAATTCGATCTAAGATACTTTGACTTCAGCTACGTTATTCACATAGCTGAAGTTGTGTATCTTAGATCGATTTCCCCCCCTAGTGTAGACCAGCCCTTAGTTGTGAACCCTCTCCTGGATTTAGGCAGCTAAGGCATTGCATCTTGCAAGAAGCCTGGGGAGAGGGGAAGCAGGGCTGGCTTTATGACCCGCGGGGCCTGATTTGAATACCCGGCAGCGGTCGGGGGCTTAGGTGGCACTTCGGCGGCGGGGGGTCCGATCCAGGTCTTCTGTGGCATCGAAGGACCCCCTGCCACTGAAATGCCGCCGAAGACCCCCGGAGCAGACCACCCGCTACTAAAATGCCGCCAAAGACCCCCAGAGCGGACCGCCACTGAGTGAGTAAAAAAAATAAATTAAAAAGACGCCAAAGGTGTGGGACCCTCTTCGGCGTGGGGCCCGATTCCGGGGAATCGGGGGAATTGGCTTAAAGCCGGCCCTGAGGGGAAGGATTTCCCTTCTAACTTTTAGTCCAATCATTAGGATACTCACCTGACATGTGGGAGACCCTTGGTTCAAGTTCCCCACACCTGATGAAAGAAAGGAATTTGAACAGGAATCTGCCACCTCTCAGGTGAGTTCCCTAAACCACTGTACTATAAAATATTCTGCTGTGGATGATCCTTGCTCTCTTCTGTTGAAGCTGTTCCACTGAGGATAAATAATTAAAGATTTATTGGAGCAGTGGGAGTGGGTTTCCCACCTTCAAGGTGAGGGCCCTCTCTACCAGGCTATGAAGTGATTCTTATAGTCTTTTTGGCCCAATTAATATTTATTTGTTTATCGACAGTCTCGCAGAGTACCTTTTCAACATGGGAAATGAGCATTGCATTATTAAAGTATCTGTGATACGTTTCATAGACAATTCAGTAACCCTTAATAAAAAAACACTGAGTACAGTTCCAGTAGAATATTTGGCAGAGCTGGATAAAATGGTTTGAGTAAATTGGTATTAACCTAAATGGTTACCCAGAATTAGTACCCAAAATTAATCTTTTTGAAGTTCAAAAAAGGTGGGTTTTTTTAAGTTTTCAATATATGTTTTTCAAATGCTGGGTTTCATTTAAGAGCAGAGAAAGCCTTCCTCACAAGACTGTAGTTTTTCTATTTTTGTCATATTTCCAGCAGGATTTCTTGACCAAAGACATTTATACAAGATCTGGATATTTATCTGCACTGAACCTTCAAACCTTTTAGAGTTGAACCATCACAATTGATTTCTATACTCAGTTACTCCATTAAAGTTAACAAAGTTGCATATATGTAACCAAGAGCAGAGTTTAGCTTAATTTATTTAATTGTATGTACATATGGAAATGTATAAATCACTTTCACAGAAACATAAGTTTTGTGGCAACATTTTACAAAATACCCATCTAGTTTTTAATCAAAATGTCATGTGGTACCAAGTCAAATGCCTTACAGAAGTCTAAGTATAAGACATCAATGCTCTTACATTTATCAACCATATTTTAATGGCATCTTAAGTCCATTAAAAAACACTGGAAATCTTAGCCTGTAATCACAAAGGTCTTCATTTAAAGGCCATCAAAGTTAATGAAAAGATGACCATTGATTTTATGAGCTGGTTTGGAATTTTTGGCAGAAGTTTTTTTCCCCCTAATAATGCTGATGCATTGAAAGCAAAACTATTCACAAAACAGGATTTGAATCCTGTTCAGGGAGTTTACTCCTTACACATTTATTTGTAAAGTATGCAAATGGTAAATACAGTGTGCTAAGAAAGGCTAAATTCAGTTTCTGCCATTTCCAGCATACACTGAGAGCACTGCAAGCTAGTGTTTAACCCCAGTTGGAACCACTCTTTAAGAGCCTAAGTTTGTGTTTTCTGGTAAGATATGGTAATTGCACCCAGCAGCTTTATGCATTCACAAGATATGAGGCAAGATATTAAAATGTATCCAGACCTGTCCTAATGAGAATTGAGAATGGAAATATTCAGGAAGTTCCAATGCTCCTTTTGACCAGGGCTGCCCAGAGTGGGGGGGCAAGCGGGGCAATTTGCCCCAGGCCCCGGGCCCCACAGGGGCCCCGTGAGCCCTGGCCTGGCAGCGGTCCAGGTCTTCAGTGGCATTTCGGCAGCGGGGGGCCCTTCACTGCTGCCCAAGACGCAGAATGACTGAAGGGCCCCCCGCCGCCAAAATGCCGCGGAAGACCTGGACTGCTGCCGGGTGAGTACAAGCGCCGCAGCTCCTCTGCTTTGCCCCAGGCCCCCTGAATCCTCTGGGAGGCCCTGCTTTTGACCAAAATATATAACAAGATTTTGTTTTTCTAGTGCAACATATTAGCTTGACCCTGAAAAGCAATCTAAAGTACATTCATCAGTTTTGTCATCACGGATTATTTTTAAAACTTGTTCAATAGTTTAGAACTCTCCCTTTTCACCCCCAGATATTTTGCTCTATTTTGCTACGAACACACCAAAAGCCCTAGGCATGATTTGTTGGCAAAGACACAGGTGACACAAAGAAAGGTGATTATACTATGAAAAGGTCTGCTCTTGGGGTAGTGGTGCAAGCAGGTACTTTGGCCTCAGGAACACAAAGCGAGAGCATGACACCTGGTTTATCATCACATTATAATAAAATGCTAAATTTGTAGCCAACTGCAATCACAACAAGAAATTGAGATGGCAGAGAGAAAACAAACATGGAGTTATACAGCTCAATAAAGAGAGATGATCATATGCACAGGTGCCAACTTGCTTCTGTCCAGGTGAGTACTCCACCTCTGCTCCATCCTGAAGCCCTCCCCACTCCACCCCTTCCCCCAATGCACCACCCTCACTCTGCTTCTTCCCAAGCCCACGCTGCCCGCTCTTCCCTGCATCTCCTGCCTCCTGCCAAACAGCTGATTGGTGGGACCCACCAAACAGCTGATTGGCAGATGGCTGGTGGGTGCTGAGCACCCATTAGTTTTTTTTTAACATGGGTGCTTCAGCCCCGAAGCATCCACAGAGTTGACACCTATGATATCACACCCTCTTGCTGTGAGGTGCAGAGGGGATGCAAGCAACACAAATGATGGCCAAATCTGGCCAGTTAACCCAGAACGGAGGTGGAGACTGAAGAGCACTATTGATTGAAGAGCACTGTGAGGCACTATTATCCCTCAGATTTAAAACAAACAAACAGAAAAAAACCACCCACATTTAGGTTACAAAGTCAAGCCCTAGAAAGTTCGGAAATGCCAGATTTATGGTTACCTTTGCCACAGTAATTTTGTCCCCTTATCTGTCCATCATGTTTGCTGAACACAGCAGAAATTCAGTGGAAAAAAGTGTATGTGATCATTTAATTAAGGACTATATCATAACATAGCTGCGTAATGATCAGGATTTGAACCTTTGGCTTCCTGGTTTTCTGACAAAAAAAAATGAAAATGTTTGAGGAAAGCAAACACTTTCAGTGAAAATTCTTTTGTAAAAAATCCCGTTTTCTGTCAAAATAATTTTGATGGATTTTTTTTCCCAAACAGCACTACTGTTGTCCCAGAGGGAGAGATGGATTGCTGGGTTTGGAGTTGATGGGGGAAGCCCAGCCTTACCTGTCTCTTTCTCTCCCTTGGACCCCTTGAATTGGGAAGACTGCCTGCCCTGTATGGTGACCCCAGGAGGATGGGCCATATGAACACCTGGGGCTATGTGCTGGGTCCAGGGTTTTGTCAGGAGGAGACTGATCTAGCTTGTCTCTCTTCTCCAACTTGTTTCCTCAGCAACAGTTGTGTTAGCAGGTGCAACTCCCTGGTGTTCCCACTGTAGTGTGTGGCTGCTGCTAATTGGGTGCAGGAATGAGCCCAGTCTTGGAATGTTCAGCAACTTTTACTAGCTGCCAAAAGTTTCCTGTAAAATACAAGTTAGAGAAGGGAAATGGTTATTTTTAACTGTTTCTATCTCAGCCATATCTGAATGGAATTTCATGGAGCAAAAAAATGGCACTGCTATAGCTTAAGGAGATTTCCCTTGCTGAATATCAAAGGGCTAATGCAAACAATGGAGGTGTGAGAGCTCCTCAACAAAGAGATCACAAGCATCTTTTTTAATGGGAATGCAAACAGCTTCTCCTATAATTATATGCTTTTGGGCACAAGGACCATCGTTTGTTATATGTGTGTACAGTTCTGTGTACAGTGAGGCCCTGATCTGTGTTTGGGGTCTCTAAGGATTGCAACAATACAAATAATAAATCATCAGAATTCAGAGCTAATATCAGGCCAAAAGGAGAACGAGGCCACTGCATGAGTTGTAGTGTAGCAATGGGGCAGGCCAGTATGGAGGAGCTGGCTCTTCTTATGGATGCCCAGACATCTTCATTTTCCTCACAGATCTTGCCAGCCTCATAGTCCGTAGTTTAGTATGACCCCCTAACCATAATCTAGGAGGAGATAATGCATGTGGAACGTTGCCTGATTCTGTACAGTTTTCAATGTAATATTTTTTCCTCCTGCAGAAAGAGATGATAGGGCCCTGAAGTGGGTTTTTTAATGCTATTTTTACTATGTGTTCATAGTGGCTTCTTGGCTAGAACAATAAAACAGATGAATAATAATCAAAATTTACCCTGCTGGTTTCCCCCTTTTAATCTGAAATAAAACAGTGGCAGCTTAATACTGAAAAGTTAGGCAAGTCACAAAATATAAAATTAATTTTCATGAATTTTGAGCATTTGCAAAGTTTGTATAATATTTCAGCTGCTAAGTATCATTCACAGTATTTGCTTTTATCAAACACTAAAGAAGTAATATACTTTTTTGTCCATGATCCATTTTAAAATAGAGATCATTTTCACTTCTGTAGGTAAAGAATTAGGATGGGGTTAATATCAATCCTGATCCCATAATTAATGGTAATATCTTTAAGGAAAATCTCTTTCCTCTGTAGCTAGAGATTCTGCAGGGCAAGAATTATATCTCAAAAGATTAATAGGAGCTTTTTTCTCTCATAAAACATGCATAAGGAAAACAGTTACAGTATTCAAATGGCAAGTGTTGGTAAGTGCTGACTTTTTAATAGAGCTCATTGAAAATTTTCCAACTGCACATTTTTCCATCAGAAAATGCAGTTTTGTGAAAATTGAAACTTTCTGTGTGAATGTGTCAATTTCATTGACATTTTATATTGGGGGAAAAAATCAAAATGAAGTGTTTCAATGAGGTCAAAACATTCTGACCTTATTGGAATGGACCATTCTGATTTTTTATTAGAAAACCACTTTTAATTTTGAAATGTATTTTATTTTATGTGTCAGATTTTAATATAATGTGCAATAAGGTCAAAACGAACAAAAAATGGAACAAAATATTTCAATTTTATTGCAATAATATTTTGATTGACTTGAAATTTATATTTTTGTTTTAAAATTTTCATTTTATGTAAAATTTTGAAGTTCTTTGTTTTTGTTTTGATTTTGATTGAAAACAAATTTCAGAATAATGGAATTTCATATGAAATGGAAATTTCCAATTTCTGCACAGCTCTAATTTTTAATTGTAATAATTGTAAACATTTAAGAACATGTTGATTTCATGTTAAATGAAAAGCAGTCATTTATATGAGGGAACTCTTCTTTACTAACTCATCATTTAAAGTTGATATGCAACTATTTTAGCTATATAAAAAGAACTGGCAGTTGAGTCTTATGAATGCAAATGCATCACCTTTCCTTATTGCTGCCTGTTTACTTATGTGTTACACTCATAGATAGAGTTCAGCTAGTACACATTAATGTACTTGCACTGAAGTCAATGAAACTACATTTATTTCTATCAGCTGAGGATCTGACCTATACTGTTTAGTAATATTTTTTCTGTGTTTACATTGGACTTTTTGTTTTTGTAAAGGAACAAATTTAGACCAAGGACCACCAAGTCTTCCTTGCAATCAAAGGAAACTGACAGTGTATATTACACCCAGTTAATCTGAAGATATGATCTTTGTTAAATACACCACAGGAAATATTTTAAAAAAGAATAAAAACAACACACACACTCCAGCAATATGCCTTGAAGTTTCTTCCCAGATTCAAATCTGACAGTTCATATAAACTAGTTCATGTGAACAAGAATCAATATTAACTAGACCTGAGTGAAGAGTGGAAAAATGTACATTTAATGAATTTGTACAATTCAACTCCTCAGTATGTCAGCCAAGATGATGGCCATCATATTTGCACTCTGTTGACTTTGCCACAGACACTTGTGCAACCAGTTTTTGTTCACAGAAAGTTTGAGGAGCTTTTTTCCCCAGATATATGCAAACAGTTGTGCATGAATTAATGTATTCATATGTGAACAACCATATTCACGTGGAAGTGCTTGTCTTGCCATCCTATACATACGTACACACACGACTTGCTGAGAATGGCAAGAGAAAGCTGACTGCAACATCTGTAATGTATCTGGCTGATTTTTTTTCTTAATGTCTCCATTCAGGACAGAAACAAGTTGTTAAATGTAAATCTGGGCTCCAGATACAGAGCCAAATATAAGGCGGCTCTTTTGTGCAAAAAGTGCATAGAAAAACATTTTAAAAGCCCTCGAATTTCCAAGACCTGATTATTCCTTAAACTTTTTCCATAAAGTGTTTTCCAATCTCTTTGTGAGTGATTCAACACCCTGATGAATTCTTCAGACTTTTCTGCTTATAAAAGTTGCAGATGGCTATCCGTTCAGGCCACTGGAAGCAGTTGAGGATCCTTCAGAAGGAAATAGGCTATATGAATCTAAGACATTATTATTTATTATTACAGACATGCAAACAGATTCAGATAGAATATGAGCCACACCTAGCTTTCACTCATTGCTTGTTCTGAAACTTAAATATAAATCCTTAATGGGAGAAAACTCTTTGAACCTCATCATTTTTATTATGTGTACCACTGCACTTGCTAGTTATAGCTACATCTTGCAGACCCAAGTGGTTTGTTTAGTTTGGACAAAGCTCACATAAGCATCAAATTTTGGCGGCATTACTTATGTAAACTAAAGTGAACACAATATCTAAACCTTTTGAGATTCACCTTTCACTAATACTAGTTTTCGTTGTCTTCTTATAATACCCTTTAGATACAGTCAATAACTTCTTTACTTCAACTGAATACTGCATTCCAATCTTCATATTGCTGCTAACTTGAATACATGCAACTGTGAGTACATTCTAGTTCTTTTCAGACAACATACTGTATCAGAAAATCAGGAATTTTTGCTCTATGTAGTTAGTAGAGTTTGTGGAAAAATTTCTGACAAACCAGTTTTCCACTGGAAAATGCTGATTTGACTGAATTGAAACATTCCACAGCAACGTGTCACTTCACGCAACTTTTGATGGAAACCAGGCAGGCAGGTTGGCTGGCTAGCTCCCTGGGCTGGCTCACTCCCTGAGCAGTCAGATCATTGGGTTCCCTGGCTCCCCAGGCAACCAGCTCCCTCATTGGCTTGCGACCAGACACTTTATAAGCATCCCTTTCAGTTCTTCTGGAACATAATTCTGTGAAAATGTCCTTCTCATGGAAAATTATGCATATCCAACTTTCCGTTCAGAACATTTTTGGGGAAATGTGAATTTTCCACAGGACAGAAATTCTGTTTCCTGCACAGCTCTACAGCTGACTCTTACATTTCAGTCTTTCAATCCTGGAATGTTTGTTAAGTTTATTTTTACAAGCATTTTTTTTTAAATCCTAGAGCTCAACAAAACATCAGAATCACATTTATTTTGTTTTGGGGAGGTGTGTATCTGAGGCAATATGTCAGAATATGAAGAGACATAGCTGTCTTGTGAGATCAGTGCTCATGAAAAGTTCTATTAGTGATGATCCTCTCCAGAGGCCAGTATCTTTTGGACAGCCCCAGAATAAGTGTTAAGATCTCGATTTCTGTTTCTATCTCCAGCAGATGTTATTGCTTGTGAACCTGCTGCATGTAACCTATCTGCCAGGGCCGGCTCTAGACCCCAGTGCGCCAAGTGCACGCTTGGGGCGGCGTCCCGTGGGAGGGCGGCAGGCGGTTCCGGTGGACCTCCCGCGGGCATGCCTGCGGAGGGTCCGCTGGTCCACCGGAGCCGCGGGACCAGCGGACCCTCCGCAGGCACGTCTGCAGGAGGTCCACCGGAGCCGCGGGACCGGCGACCGCCAGAGCGCCCCGCGCGGCGTGCCGCCCTGCTTGGGGTGGCGCAAATCCTAGAGCCGCCCCTGCTATCTGCAGTCTAGTACTCTCTCTAGGTTTGTTTTTTGTTGTTGTATAAGAAGGTTTGTAAAGTCATCCATTAATTTTTATGATACAGAATATGCTCTCCTATATCAAACTTAGGAACTGCTTTTTCTTATCTATAAATCTAGATTTTCTGCTTTTATTTAAATATCTCTCTGTGTGTAGTTTTTTCCTAATATGTATGTGACGGGATCCCCGTGGTGCAACCTGGGATTGTGGGACCACTGTGCCCCCTTATCTCTCCAGCCTGGGCTGTTGTAGTAGTATATAATTTAAAATAAAAAATAATAATGTAGCATGCATTAAATGTATTGGTGTATGATTTGACCATATCCTGCCAGCCACCCTTTCTGAAAGCAGAAAGGAATGGTCTACTGTGCCATTGATAAAAATGCATCAGCCAGAATCTTATGTCTAAAGCTGGATTTCAAGGCAGTAACAGACCTTTAGGATCACCTTTCATTTTTGAAATAAGTAAAATAATGCAATGATTGTTTTCTCCTGCATTGAAATCCGATGTTCCTGTTCAAATGCTCTGTGTAAATCAATCCTGTTTTGTGTGTGAATGAGGAATGTGTGTATTTGAAAATAAGTGTGAAGGCCATCACCAGACCAGATGTTCCAGGAAGGAATCAAGGATGGATGTAAGGGCGCCAGGAGATGTCAGAGGAGGGCAAATTAACAACTCTAAAAACTGTGGCAGGCACCCAGAAATGGGGAGAAGACAGCTGTTATCAAAACCAGCCTGGGGTAACTCCCTAAAAAACTAATAAAAGCCCAAAATAAAAAATAAAATAAAAAAATCTAAGAAAACAAGAACTCATCAAATGGCTATTGATTACAGCATAACAGTGCAAAACTCATTGGTCCTAATGAAGGAAGATCACTATATAAACAGGGTGCTTTGTCATGAAACTTTGGGTTCATCCTGCCAAAACTTTCCCTGAGCATCATGTCGCGACCGACGAAACCTGCTCCTCTCTACCCATGATCAACCTAGCTGGTGACTAGATTGATCCGGACTCTGGACTGGTAACTATAACATCGACTAGCAGGACAGTGTGGGTGTGAGTGTGATTGAATGCATATGCTAATTGCTGTATCACCAATAAATGCGGTGTATTGCCCTTTCCCCTGAAAAAAATCCCATGTGCTGCTGATAAGCAAACACTGTCTCTCACAATGCTTTGCTAGTGACAAGCAGCAAACCCCTCCAGGTGCTGTTCGCACTCAGCACAACAGCATGTGAAGCCCCACGCAGCGAGTCTGCATGAATGCTCCCAGAGCCAATCATGAATCACAAAGAGAAAGGCACCAGCCAACCTAGACTTTAGTAAAGCATTTGATATGGTCTTGCATGACATTCTTATCAATAAACTAAGCAAATACAACTTAGATGGGGCTACTAAAAGGTGGGTGTATAACTGGCTGGATAATCATACTCAGAGAGTTATTATTAATGGTTCCCAATCCTGTTGGAAAGGTATAACAAGTGGGGTTCTGCAGGGGTCTGTTTTGGGACCGGCTCTGTTCAATATCTTCATCAACGATTTAGATATTGGCGTAGAAAGTACGCTTATTACGTTTGCATATGATACTAAACTGGGAGGGATTGCAACTGCTTTGGAAGATAGGGTCATAATTCAAAATGATCTGGAGAAATTGAAGAAATGGTCTGACGTAAACAGGATGAAGTTTAATAAAGACAAATGCAAAGTGCTCCACTTAGGAAGGAACAATACGTTTCACACATACAGAATGGGAACAGACTGTCTATGAAGGAGTATGGCAGAAAGGGATCTAGAGGTTATAGTGGACCATAAGCTAAATATGAGTCAACAGTGTGATGATGTTGCAAAAAAGCAAACAATGATTCTGGGATGCATTAACAGTTGTGTTGTGAGCAAGACACGAGAAGTCATTCTTCCACTCTACTCTGCATTGGTTAGGTCTCAACTGGAGTATTGTGTCCAGTTCTGGGCACAGTATTTCAAGAAAGATGTGGAGAAATTGGAGAGGGTCCAGAGAAGAGCAACAAGAATGATTAAAGGTCTAGAAAACATGACCTATTAAGGAAGGCTGAAAGAATTGGGTTTGTTTAGTTTGGAAGAGAAGACTGAGAGGGGACATGATAGCAGTTTTCAGGTATCTAAAAGGGTGTCATAAGGAGGAGAGAGAAAACTTGTTCATCTTAGCCTTTAAGAATAGAACAAGAAGCAATAGGCTTAAACTGCAGCAAGGGAGGTTTAGGTTGGACGTTAGGAAAAAGTTCCTAACTGTCAGGGTGGTTAAACACTGGAATAAATTGCCTAGGGAGGTTGTGGAATCTCCATCTCTGGAGATATTTAAGAGTAGGTTAGATAAATGTCTATCAGGGACGGTCTAGACAGTATTTGGTCCTCTCGAGGTCTCTTCCAGTCCTAGAAACTATGAAAATCCCACCCAGGCCCCAGCCTTGTACCTCAGGAATCTATCATCTTTCACTGCACCCTTTCTTTACTAATTGGTTCACTGCTTCATCAATAGAAAGTGGATATACACCACCCTTTGTAAACCTGAGCAGATTTAACAAACATTTCAGGCAAACTCACTGGTAAAGATAAACAGTAAAACAAGTTTACTGATTGCAAAAGATAGATTTTAAGTGATTATAAGTGATAGGCAAAAAGTCAGAGTGGTTACCAAAATAAAATAAAATACAAGCAATGCAGTCTAAACTCTCAACCCTATTAGACTGGGCAGCATCTAGATTAAGCAGTTTTTCTCACCCCACTGGATACTGCAGTTCATAGTACACTGCTTTCACCCTTGAAAGCTAGGCCAATCTCCTCTGTTGGAGTCTTCAGTCTTCTGAGTGTCCTTGTTGCTTGCAGCATAGGTTGGGAGAGAAGAAAAGTCCAAGTATGGGGCCACTGTGCTCTGTTTTATACCCTTAGTCCATGTGATTGGAGAACACAAGTCCAAGCATGTCTGGTGGGCATTGCTGAGTCAGAAGGTGGGCTGGCAAACCAGAGAGTGGGAGGAGCAGTGTCAGATTAGCCACTGGGCCAAGGGGGCTGTGCTCAGGTGCCTTGGCCAATTGGGGGGTCCTGGAAAAATGGGCACTCCTACACCCTGACACACTCCATCCACCCAGTGCTCCTACCAGGGATTAGGGTCTGTGTGCATGGGCTTGCCCTCTTCTACCCTCCTGGTGCTCCTGCTGAGGAGTAGGAGAAGCCCCCATGCCCCAACTCCATTTCCCTAGCAGGAGCACCAGAAAGGTGGAGGAACTGCAGGTGGAAGGAGTGGGAAGGGCCCCCCACAAAAGTGTAATCCAACTCTGGGGATAAGCCAGGAAGTTAGGATAGGATTCAGGAAAAGGCAGTAAGGTCTAGAAGAGAACAGACCTTAGTTGACAACTAGAGGGTCTCTGAACTGGAACCCACAGTAGAGGGTGAGCCCAGGTTTCCTTGCCAGCCACTGAGGGATGGCACTAAATCATAGAATATCACAGGGTTGGAAGAGACCTCAGGAGGTCATCTAGTCCAACCCCCTACTCAAAGCAGGACTAATCCCCAGACAGATTTTTGCCCCAGCTCCCTAAATAGCCCCCTCAAGGATTGAACTCATAACCCTGGGTTTAGCAGGCCAATGCTCAAACCACTGAGCTCTCTCTCCCCCAGTCTAGACCTGCCTGTGAGGAAAAGCTTTCCAACCTTGGAAGGAGAAACCATTTGGTGATCTGGCCAGAGGGCCAAGACCCAAAGAGGAGACAGAGGTTCCTGGAGTGAGAGACAGGGCTGCAGACCAGAGAGACCATGGGAAGAGGCATCAACCTTGTGAGCTAATCCCCAGAGTGGCCAGGACGTGATGCTACCCCTCTGGTGAGTTGACCACTCTATCACAACCTTCTACAATTTAAAGAATTCTTGACCGGTTGGGTAGTCCATCACAGTTTATCCAGTGAGTATTACACCAGGGATGAATTTGGTTCTATGTAATATCTGTAAGTAACACTAGACATTAAGTGTTTTCTAGGTTCAATTTACTTGAAGATGTGAAATGATAAGACTCTGTTTTCTACAAACAGTTTATTTATTTTAAAGACAAATTTTCTAGACATGTGTCACTTTTAATGTACAGGGTTGATTTTCATCCTTCAGTAGGTGTGTTGGGGTGAATTTCATCCTTAGGGATTAATGTTCGCATATGAATTAGTAAATATTACAATGTTTTATATCTTCCTAAACCATATGTAATTCACTGTCTTATTAACAACACAAACCAATTAGAGCTTAGTAATGTCTCATTTTTTTCCACAATCCCTTTCATTTTACTTGGCCTTTGTCTTAATAATCCAAAGTGCCTTTATTTAGCTGTCTGACATGCATATTAAAGACTTTATTTAAGATGCATAAATGAGGATATAAACTTTTCCAGTGTAGAGAAAAGAACCCTAAAACATATTAAAAACAAAATAAAACAAAGCAAAGCAAATCTAGCTATTAGATCATTACATTAGTGGTCAGAATATTTCAAATGAAATATATAAAAAATTAAATATATATAAGGGAGAAGAACAGAATCTCTCTATTTATTCATCACAGCCACTTCCCTGGTGGAAACTTTATGTAAACTGAAGTCTCATTAAAGCTACAAGGGGGATTTAAATGCCTCAGTGGAATATAAAGCAAGCCAGTGCTGTAATACAGTAACTGTTTATGTCACCAAAGATTCAGTATTTCATGACCAATCAACTTATTGCACTACTACTCAGAGGCAACATTTTATTAAAATGATATTTATTCTAATTTTATAAATTAAATACACTTTACATCATCTGCTTGATGATGATTATGTGCACTTAAATACTGTACCATTCTTTTGACTTACCCACAAATGACCCTTTTATAAACATAAATGTCTCAAACATAGAATAGCATTTATATTGCCTAACCACTTTGAAAAAAATGCAATATTTACCTGATCCTAAAAGTATGGCAGTGGATGAAGAAAACCTGTTCAGCCACCCAACCTCCAATTCCTAGGCAAAATAATTGATAAAGCAGTGACAACCTAGCTCCAGTGTCTGACATCTGCCAACAACCTGGATGGATTCAAAATTGGGCTCCAAACTGGGATACAGCACAGAGGCAGCTCTTGTAGCACTAAAAGATTGCCATCATGGCAACAAAAGGAGCCACATTTCAGTTCTTATATTACTCAGGTGTTCTGAAGTTTTGAATAGACATTCACTAAGCCCTACTAACTCACTTATATGACATGGCTGGAATAGTTGAGAATGCACTACACTGTCTCCAACCATTACTCTCCAAAAGGACCCATGGAGTGATGATAGGCAACTGCTCTTTTTCCCCAAAAGAAAGCCTGTGGAACCCGTCTCCTGTTTTATCTCCACTTGAGTATGCAAATGAGATGAGCTGGGGATATGGCAAAACACCGTGGGCTCCATTACCAACGATTAATATTTCAGTTTCCAATAGTGTAACCAGTGGAATTACAAAGATGTCACATTTCCTTGATGAAGAGACACTTAACCCACATAAGGCCGGAATGGGGAAATAGTTCAATGTACTAGCCAGGACACTGCTCTTCCATGAACAACATCTGCCAGACCCTCTGTCAAAGGAATTTGATGCCTCCCAGTCCTGATCAACTCTTCATGCAGCCTTTACAATCAAGTAGCTCTGGTGATCAAAAATGCCTCCTCAATGGGCTGGGACATCATGAGCCACAATTCTTCGGTTGTGTGATCTAACAAATGGATACCAGTGCACTTCCCTCGCCAGTTCTTGGCCATGAACCTGATCTTCAGAGTTCTCATTGGGTCATGGTCAGCTACATCAGTAATTGCCTTTTCATTCATGATATGACAATTCAGCTGCACTTCTCTGGGATAAAGTGCTCACAAGCCCAGGGGGAAGCAGATAGGAGGAGTTCATCTGTGGAGCAACTTCCTCAGGTCAAACTAATCCAGAGACCAATCCTCATCCCTAGAGCCACTTTTGAATACAATGAGCGACTGAAGGAAGACCAGATCTTTGTGACGTTTCATAAAAAGTTAAACCAATTTATGCTTAGGATTTTGGCACTGACAGCACATATGGAATACCTCTAGCCACTCCAAATCTGCTTGTAAGAGAGTACAGGTTTCTCACCCTTATAGCAATACAGGTAATATACAGATGTGATAGATCCTGAACTTTGTCTCAGCACAAAGATGTTTTTGCATCCATAAGTGACACATGGACTTTATACAAGAAGCAGCAAGGGCTCACTCTGAAGCCTGGGCTCTAGGACCCTGCAAAGTGGGAGGAGCCCAGAGCTTGGGCTCCAGGCCAAGCCCAGAAGTATATACTGCAATTAAACAGCTCCTTAGCCCAAGCCCAGGGGAGGTTTTATTTTCAGTGTAGACATACCCTTAGTGGAAGAACATCCAGTTTTCTGTGGCTGTTTGAACTCCTGATACAGGAGTGGCAACAATTAAGTAATATTTTATTTTCAAAATAGGGACAAGATGGAAGGAATAAGTGTGTGGGGATTGGGGGATTCATGAGCAAAAGGGCTGTGTGATGAGAACATTTTGATTGGGGATGGAAGCCAAGTGACTGAAAAAAATTGGCACCCATGCTTGCTTCTTGCAGTTCCTCTTTAAACAAATCTGGTGCTGTTTGTAGTGCAATTTACTAGATTTGATTCCCCATCCTGAGTCCCAACTATGAATTTCAGTTAAAGTAATTTTGGCTGGACATATATAAAGCTACTAGGTTCAAGACACTGTCTAATCACTGAAGATTTAGTTCACTACAAATAAATACTACTTCCTTACAAAAGAAGCTTGTACAAGTCTGTAGAAGTGCCAAAAATACATAGCTGACTTCAGTGGGAGCAGGACTGACCCCAGAAGTTTCAGGGGTCAGAATTCATACAACAGAAATAGTTTACCAATAATATAAGTAAGTTCTTTATTTTTTCTTGAGAGTAGCTATATGTCAGAGACAGTGTAAAAAAAGTAAGATTCTCATGTATATGACATAAGCTATTGTTTCACAGTCTATGGATGTTTCTTGCAGGCTGCTGTTCAGACAACAAATTATGCTCCAAATCACACCACTGTAAATCCTGAGTGCCTTCATTCAATAGATCTATCTTATTTGGCTCTCTCTTAGCTCTAATTCAAGAGAAAAGATCTGGAACCAATTCTGCTCTCAATTATACAACTGTAAATCTAAGGTGTTCCAGGATCTTGAGATAATCTTGAAATGGTAGCTGAGTAAAATCATAGTCTATGGATTTATGTTTGGAATTAGGAGTTGTTGTTTTTTAAATAATACCCGTATGACTAGAAATCCATTTTGAAAATGATGGATTTATTTTTTGCAATTTATTGTAATTTGCATTTATGTAATTAAGATTTAGTGTGTAAAAAGATTGTTTATGTTTACAATCCAAGGCCCCGATTCAGCTAGGTATTCAAGCACATGCCTAAATTTAAGTCTGAGAGTTGTCCCATTGACTGCAATAGGAATATGCATGTGCTTAATTGCCATCCTGAGTCACATCCTACAGGCCTTATTCAAAGCTCATTAAAGTCCAGTGTTTCAATTTATTTCACTGGGCTTTGGGTCAGGCCCTAATTATGGATAAGATGTAACTGGTTGGTGTAGCATACAACAGCAAGGGGAAGGGGGAAGACAAGGGTTACCATTATAGGAATGCATGACTTGTAGTCACTAAGTACAGAAATCTACAAGGTAGCTAGATGCTTAAGTTCTGAACTGGCTTTCAAAGTCATTTGTGGCACTAAGTAGTTTGAAAAGTTGAAGCTAGCTTCTGGGAAGTTTATTATACCTGAATAATTGATTGAATTCTTCTTTCTGTTTCCAAAAAGGTTAACATTTTAGTACTCAGTTTCTAAGCCTGATATTCGATATCAAAGTATTTGGTGTTTGAAGCTATAGGGAAACTGCTGGCAGATAGCACAGGGTCAGCATATTTTGAGTGAAAATAACATTTCAACAGCATAAAGAAAGTGTCTGCATTCCTTTCCTCTGTTACTTTGGACACTGGTAATATCAGTGCCACTGATGCTAGCTTTCACAGTAGTGACGCTCCTAGTGCCCAGCTGATACTGAGGCGAGAGGGAAGGAAAACACAGAATAGTTTAACCAGATGAAATATTGTAATTTCATAGCCTCTGCCTCCTAAGAAAAATCAAAACCAGGGCCAGAATAAAATACTGTCACTGGAGAAACTGAACATTATATTTGTTTGTCTGTAGCTTAACAATCAACATTATAAATTACAGCATAAGAGCTGTTTTACTTGCTGAGTCAGAGACAAAACTGGTCCAGTTTCTGAGATATGTTGAACAGAAGAGAATTTTCAGACATACCAATCTTTGAACTTTCCAGTCTGGGAATGTCATTACAGTGTTTATTTTGTGTATGAATCATTTTGTTATCTAAGGTCCAACCCCTTGTTATCCACCAGAGCAAATATCATTGACATTTATACTAAACTTCCTCCTCTCTGACCTCCAAGACAAAACTCGTACTCAAATAAATGAGCTGTTGTGAAACACCTGCCTAATTGGTGCCCTGACTACATGTCCTGCCCTGTGTCCATCTGTTTTCCCACCAGCATATATTTTACAGACTGTGTTGGAAGGTGGACTGCAAATTCCAGGAAATCCTGAAACTTGTAGAATACAGGGCATTTTCAGATGCCTCCAAATTTACTTCAGTTTGCCAGACCCTAAAATCAACTGAAAATGCCTCAAAATAAAAATCATACAAGAACAGATGGGCCACATTCATATTGTTTACCTTCTTTGGAGGAGGCACATGAAAGTATTTAGTAACAAATGAAAACTACTAACCTAAAATGTATATTATTAACAATTGCAAAATAGTTTTCAAATGTGCTTGAGTTTAAATTCAGGTAACTTAACATTTTATGCCAGAAATACAAGCCATTTCCACAATGTGTATGGCTTAGAGAGAGTAAACAACATTGCACCGTAATACTGCAACTGCTACAATTTATGGAGGAGGCTTCTCAAAGAAGGCATAATTTGCCTGCTGGGCTTTTTTGCCATTTCTTTGCTCAGATATGGTACAGCATGAGCTTTTCTCCTTGGGATAAATAGGCTAAGAGCTTCACTTATTTAATTTTATTGGCAGAGTACATCTATATTTTGTTGACATCAAACTGGAAGTGTTTGCAGGCTGAAGTTAAAGGGAGTAGCATATACCAGCTGCTAAGGTTTTTGGCTTTTCCCTTCATATCTGCCATAGCAAACCCAGCTAAACCTATACCTGAATGGATATTTGTTCCCCTAGATTAGTGTCAGAGTAGCTTTGGCTCCCATACTACCTAGCACAACGTTATCCTTTCCTGGGGCTTCTAAGTGCTACTGTAATATAAACAATAAAAATAATTGGATCTGCATTATTGACTGAAAATGTAGTGAATCTCAACATACAAGTTCATTTAATAGAGAAGACCCACAGGGTCATTGGGGTCTTTGGATTTCTTTGCATGTATATTTGGGGAGAAATGAGGGCCACAAAGGACCCTGCAAAGTTTTCTCTTTTCCATTTTTATGGTTCTGTGATTATAAAAGATCTATTAAATCACAGTCCCTCTTCTGCACATACAGAAATGAGACATACACCTTGGTTACCCCTTCTCTAGTTATTAACCCTTAATAAGAGCTGGTGCATATTAGTAGGCACATGTCATTGTTATCGTTTTACAATTGTAATTTCAGATTATATTGTAGGTATTTTTAGCATCAAAAATGTGACTAATAGTTACATTTATAGCACCTTACATCCTTGGATATCAAAGCACTGTCCTCTTTCCCTCCTTTCAATCTTTTATTTATCACGCATACTTGTTCTATGTAAATGTAAGGTTTCCATTGAGAGCCTGATCCTGTAATAAGAAGTATGCAAGTGGACCCTTGTGTCCATACAGAACCCCACTGACTTCAATGGGTCTTTGCCTGGGCATGAGAATCTACCTGCTTGCACTTTATAGCAACACCAGGCCCTTAGACGGTCAGCTTTTCAGGGCAGAGACTGATTTACAAAGTGCATAGAAAAATGAGGCCCCAATCCCATGAGAAGAATACATTAGTGTAACTGAAATATAAATGATAGATTAAAAATAAACAATTTATATGCAATAGGTATTACATGTATTTTTATGGATGTGTAAACCAAGGTGTAGAGAAGTTAAATAGCTGGTCACAAAAAGAGTCAATATCAGACCCACAAAATGAACAAAGGTATCATAATCGTATTTCCCTGCTCCTACTGCTAGATCATACACTTTTATTCAAATAAATTGTTAATTAAATAAAGGCATTTGCTGTATCAGAAGGACCTAACAGAAATATTAACAGCACTTCTCAGTTATGTAGCACTTCACCATTTCAGAGTGTTAGCTAAACAATAGGTTAAGAAGAAGATGATGGAACAAGCTTAACTGCAAATCTGTGGACTAAATTCTTTTCTCAGTTGCACCAGTTTAACTAGAGAATAAAATGAGAGATGATTCTGGCTGTGCTTTTAAAAAAGTGATTGTGGCAAGGTTAAAATTAGGTATGCCTTTGCTTTGGTTCTTTGTCTTTTAATATATCACTGAATTAAAAATGTTTCATATTTTCCTTTTTCCATATTGCACATACACTTGGAGTAAAAGAAGCAGCTGGGCATCTTGTAGTGAGATGGGACGTATTTTAAAAAGCAAACCCCTTGCAGACAGAAGTTACAGTGCAAGGTGAATGACTTAAAGTATAATTAAAAATCACAATGTTCCTTAATTGTTTATCTATGGTGAAAATGTTAATTGTCTGCTGCCTTATATGTGCCGTGTAATAGGATTGCTTAATTAGGCTGTGAAACTGCTTGCTCTGTAAAGGTGCAAGATCAGAGTAATTAAAACTCTGACAGAATGTTAACAAAACTTTCCTACAATTTGTACTCAGAGAATATTACTTTGGATTTCCTTCTCTCTGTCTCTCTCGCTCTCTCTTCTGTGAATAATATGTGATTTCTACCATTAAGGAAGAAAGCAGGGGACAGGCTTTGGCTGACTACTGATATCATGTGAGCCAGATTATCATGTGGATTTGAATGTATTGTGGGGGAATGAAAGGGCTACATCAGTCTGAGTGAGTTGCAGTGATCCTCTCAAAGCCTTATTTGCATCTGCCAGCACTGAACCAGACAGCAGGAACCCTCAGTACTGCCAGGAAATAAAGTGGCCTCTAATTGCTTATATGTTGCTGGCAAGTTCTTCAAAAACATCTAGATCATGTATAGTACAGCCCAGACCCCTGAGAGTTGCCATTGTCACATGTCTGCCTCTATGAGTGGCAGCAGAAAACAAAATGAAGTTTAGAAGGGAGGGATACAGAAAAGGAAAATACAGACCCTGATTATTATTTACATCAAGTCCCCTTTGTGTCTTTCTGTCACTATAAAGGAACCATAAAGTAGATGTAAATTACAGTTACACCATTACACTGTGTTTTAAAACTCATGGCTGCGAGTGTCAGAACCTATATAGCTACAGACTCAAAGTCACAGGGCTCATGCTACAGTGCTAAAAACAGCAGATGTTGCAGATGTGTAGATGTTGCATCTTGGGCTGGTGCTCGGGTTCTGAAACTCACCTTCCTCCCCAAGCTTCACAGTCCTACCTCCAATCCAAGCCTGAATGTTTACACTGCTGTTTTTAGCACCACAGCACAAGCCCCATGAGTTTTAGTCTGTAGACTTGGGCTCAGGGGCAGCAGAGCCTTCCCAAAAGTGGGGGCACCCCCACTTCCTCCCCTGGAGGGCTGGCCCCTGGCCAAGTTAGAAGTGGAGCAGGGCTGGGGAGTCCATTCCTGCCTGCCCGGAGGAGGAGAGGGCCGAAAGCAGTCCCCTGATCACGTCCCCACCCCTTGGGCTCCCTGCCCAGTGCAGGTGGAGGGACCCAGGCTCCCCATAGCTGCCCGTGCGGCTCTTACATTGACCCAGATCCAGCCGAGGGGAGTGGGGGCAGGGCCACACAGCTGCAGCCAAGCCATGGGAAGAGCTGTGGGGAGCCACGGCACAGACCCTCCACCTTCCTGAGGTGGGGAGCCTGGGGGCGGGGACATGGGCTGGGGCTGCTTGGGCCCCCCACACTGCAGGCCAGTGGAGGGTCCTCTGTGGCTCCCCACAGCTGCCTGAGTGGCTCTTACCATGACCAGTCTGTTGCTTCGAGGCCCCATCCCTTGGCTGGACCTAGCTTGGAGTAAGATCTGCGCGGGCAGCTGTAGGGAGCCGGCGTGGACCCTCCCCTTCTATCTGCCTTGGGTAGGAAGCCCGGGGAGCAGGGACATAGGGGGGAAGAGAAAGGGAAGGGGGAAGGGTCTGCCATGGCAAAAAATGGATGGGCCAGGCCCGTCAACTTTCAAAAAGTGGGTGGGCCATGACCCGCTGCCCCTCCCCTGTTCAAGCATCACTGCCCGGGCTCTGACACTCGCTGCACGTGCCAATACCAGGTGCTTCAGAGGGAATGAACAGGTAGGATAAGAAGCCATTTGTCCCTGGACCCTCGTCCTCCTGCTCACACTCCAGATATTTAGCTTCGCACTCCGGAACTGAAGCATGGGCAAAGTGGCTCCAAGCTACGTTAATCCAGGAAGTCACTAGATGGTGATTTTATTATTGGTTTAACTGAATGTATAGATAGTTAGATACTGGGGAAATGCTGGTCACTAGCTGTGATGCAGATACCTTTAGAAACTGTGCACATTGTTACTCATTGCTTGAGTCTCTGTTTCTGAATCATTTTTTAGGTGTAGAGTTGCTGCCCACAGGATAAGCTCACACAAACATAACAAAAATATGATACATACCATCCTATGTCCTCTGTGTCTTTCCACTTCCCACTCATTACTGCAAATTATGATTAAGTAATTGTTGATATTTATTACGTCAACTTCCTATGACTCTTCCTAAGACCTGCAACTTCACTTGCAATAACAAACCAGTAGCATGACCTGTTGAGTACTTCCTCTAAAGATGTTTTAAAGGGATTTCCATGTTATAAAAATTTTTCATATGTTTATGTAGGGTGGAGAGCTACAGCAAAGAATTTTTTCCCTTCCTGCATGCATTTGTAGTACAGCTTTCAACTTCTTTCTCTTCATAATAGCAATCTAAGCAAAGGCTGCCTTCACTAGCTGCATTGCAGAGGCCACGCACTTTGCCTCCTAGGTGAGGATGTCTGAGCAAGTGTACTTCTCCAGCAGCCCCAGATGACCAATTAAAGAAAGAGCATTGATGGTGGCTTCAGAAGAACTTGCACATTCCTGTCCCAGGAAAAGAATGGTGACATATTATCTATACAAATAGATCCAGTGGTTAATACAGAAAAAAAGGGGGGGAAGCAGCTACCAAATGAAGAGGTTAGCAATTTCCCTTACCCAGATATCACAGAGGCCATCATCACTGAAAAAGCGACCTTTGCTGGTATTAGGACTTATTATTACATATGCTGGCATCAGCTAGGGAACCTCTCCTACTCATTGCAATATTTTTTTCCATTTACCATGTTGTCTTTGAAGTATTCTGCAGCACACCACTTATTTAGATCACATTTACTTAATTCTGAATCATGTTAGGATTTGCATCTAGCATAGCTACTTAGAGTAGGAAATGTTTGTTCTGTCCTGACCCTCCTTCCCCCATCCCCATACATGCAGAAAAGTGTGTGTGTGTGTGTGGGGGGGGGGCAATTTGCAAGTCAAAATACCCTGGGCTGCCCCATAACCAGGCTTTAGATGAAGGACAAAGCAATTTTCTCCATTTCAAAAGTCATAAGTGCTATTTGTTGCTTAATACCAAAAGTAGAATCTAATAAGATGGGCTGTAAAAATTGGATTCCTTGGCATGAAGTAAATGACAGTTACCTGTTTTCATGTAATTGAAATGCTAAATTAAATGGTAACCAGTTATTTTACACAAACACAAATCTTGGCTTTGAGGTACTAACTACGACCCATTTCTGTGCTACTGTTTCAGTAACAGATGGACTCCACTGCAGCTGGTTAAATGGATGTCTTCATGGCAGGACAATAGTTATTCTTTAAATAAGTCTATTTCTTTAACAGGTATTTCATGTAATGTGGTACCCCTGTGCTTTGGCTTTCCCAAGTAGTTTGTTATGAAATACCTATGCAACATTTCATGTCAATACACTAGGCCTGGATCCATAAAGGCATTGCAATGCTGAACTTTTAGGTACCCTGAAAAATCACTGGAACAACACTGTTATATGCCTCAAGGGAGGGGGAGGTGATGCCCACCTTATAACTTTTAGCCACTGGTTAGAACACTCACCTGGGATGCAGGAGACCCAGGTTCAATTCCGCCATATGCTTGATTGGGGGAGAGGATTTCAACAGGAGTATTTCCCAGCTCTCAGAAGCGTTTGCTATCCACTGAGCTATGAGAATTTCTGATGTGGGGCTTATGACAGTAAGCACTCCTGTATTTACACACTACTGCAATGATGTTTGCATAAAATATGCCATATAACATACCATTTGAAAACTACTAACACACTGGTCATTAATAGCACTGTAAAATGCATGTGTTAATCTTGTATGTAAAGTTATGAACTGCCTCTGTATAATGTTACTAGAACTTGTTAAAGACACAAACACCCTAACCTGCGTAAAGAAGATAAACAGGTCTGTGCTAGACAAAGGAAAATGGGTTTACCTCAGTTTACATATTAGTCATAAGCAAAGCTATTGAGGTAAACCAGTTGAATTGTCTTGAGCCTAAACTCGAGCAAGACAGAGAATTAACTTGGCTCCTGAATCCCACCAAAACATAGGAGACGGAATCCCCAGGAGGTCTACATTACTTTGAAAACAAAGACAATTCTTTGGGAATATAAGGGACAGAGAGAGAGACCCTGTCTTTACCTTTCCCCTAAGAACACAAGGGAACCAGCATGTCACACTTCTGTGGAAGATCCTGACTGAGAGACAGTTAGCCCTGCTATAATTGGTGAGATAAACTGTCTTAAACAAAGCTGGTACCTTCCTAGATTAAGTTTTAGACTTTTATATGTGTGTTTTCACTTTTATTTGCATCTAACCAGCGCTACCTTTATTTCTTTTACTTGGCATCACTTAACCTATCTCCTTTTGTTAATAAGCTTGTTTTACTTTTAATCTAAACCAACCCAGTGCTGTATCTGAATGGAAGTAATTGTTAACTCAAGTTAATGTGGTAAGCTACTAAGTATTGTCTCTTTAAACAAGCAAGCAAACCTTTTTATTTCTCTGAGTGCTCCACTTCAGGGCAGATGGTTTGGGGGAAATTCGGGACTGGGGGTGTATTCATGTCACTTGGCTAGTAGTGAACACCAGAGTGTGGCTGTGGTGTAACAAGTAGACTCCTGGAGTCAGAATTGCTGTGCCAGGGCTGCTTAACACAGAAACACTCAGTGCATACTTATATTCTGTCTTGAAGTGTCCAGAATGGGATTTACAGCAGCAGAGCATCTTAAAACACTTAGGGTTACAGGAGGAGCAGTGGTACAACCTCTCAGTGGTCTACGTTGCACCCCAAACCATGACAGGTTCCCTTAATAGCTCCTATTGAAGCTCTTCTGCTTTATAAAGAGGGATAGGGACACTGAACCCTTGGCGGATGCTGGCAGACTAGGTGGGAGCTCATGCCAAGGCCATTAGGCCTCACTGAACACTGACAAATGCACAGCTGGAACCCAGTCCAGCTCGCCTGTGTGTTAGCATTGTTAAAATAGATGTTTCAGAGGGGTAGCCATGCTAGACTGTACCCACAAAAATAATGAGGAGTCCGGTGGCACCTTAAAGACTAACAGATTTATTTGGTCATAAGCTTTCATGGTTAAGAAACCCACTTCTTCAGATTCATGGAGTGAAAATTACAGATACAGGCATAAGTATATATTGGCACATGAAGAGAAGGGAGTTACCTTACAAGTGGAGAACCAATGTTGAAGGCCAATTTAATCAAGGTGGATGTTGTCCACTCCCAATAGTTAATGAGGAGATGTCAAAATCAAGAGAGAGAAAATTGCTTTTGTAGTGAACCAGCCACTACCAGTCCCTATTCAAGCCCAAATTGATGGTGTTAAGTTTGAAAATGAATTGTAGCTCTGCAGCTTCTCTTTGAAGTCTATTTCTGAAGTTTTTTTTTGTTGAAATAGGGCTAGTTTTAAATCTGTTGCTGAGTGTCCAGGGAGATTGAAATGTTCTCCTACTGGCTTTTGTATGTTGCCATTCCTGATGTCTGATTTGTATCCATTTATCCTTTTACATAGAGACTGTCCGGTTTGGCCAATTTACATGGCAGAAGGGCATTGCTGGCATATGATTACATATATCACATTAGTAGATATGCAGGTGAATGAGCCTTTGATGGTGTGGCTGGTGTGATTGGGTCCTCTGGTGGTGTGGCTAGAGTAGATATGGGGACAGGGAAGGCAAAAGGGTTTGTTACAGGGATTGGTTCTTGGGTTAATGTTTCTGTGGTGTGGTATATAGTTGCTGGTGAGTATTTTCTTCAGGTTGAGGGGCTGCCTGTAAGCGAGGACTGACCTGCCTCCCAAGGCCTGTGAGAGTGGTTATCCCTCTTATACATCTATTTTAACCACCACTTTCTCTAGCCAGATTTTTTAATAGGACCTGATCTGGTAGGAAGCCTTTGAGCACACCAACTGGATTGGGGTCCCTGGGTGAAATAGGCTCCCCTCTACCTATCTCCCATGGCTTCATGGATCAGTCTGGAGCTTAGGCAAGACATAGGCATCCAGAAACTTAGAGGAAGGAAGCAGTGCACATGCCCAGAGGCTGACACATAGGTGCCTAGGAAACTTTTACTCTGAAAATTTAGGCAACAAGTGAGTTTAAGTGTCAACAGAGTTAGGTGGCAGCTGAGCAGGAGTTTTGTGGATCACAATGGAGCCTAGAACTGGGACACAGGTGGGGTTTAGGTGCCTAAATATCTTTGTGGATCTGGGCCTAACTGTTTAAACCTTTCTAATGCACTCAGCTACAGAAATGAATCCATAGGTTTGCATCAAGTCGGTGGTTACTTAATACAATTTCAGTATGAAATTAATCTGAGTGGATAATCTATGTGGAAAGCTTCAAATTTTTGCTGTTGCCTACCTGTTTTGCAACTGTTCTTAGCTTCCAGTATGAAAAAAATGCAGAAACAAATACGTTGGTTTGCTTGTCTCTCTCAACATTAATCCACAACTTACTGCATGAAATGACAGTCTGACTGTTTTTAGAAACACTTCTTATTACCATTAGCAAGCATTACTAATATTCATAAAGGCTTCATAACATAGCATACAAGAATTACAATGTTAATTTTTAAATGAAACCCAAAGGCAAGTTTAAGTTTAATTTTAATTTCATGGTGAAAGACTTCAGAGGCTTGTCTCAGGGAGGGATGTTGATATTAAATGTGTTACTTAATAAAGACTGATGAACACATGGAATGAGGTTTGTCAATGACGGTTTGTCAGTTTTGCTTCTTTTCCCCACAAGCTAATGGCATGTAGTTCATAACCCATATCTAATGATGCAAGAATTCTGGCATCGCACATGATGCCACAGTCTTAGTTCAGCAGTATTAGGCAATCATGCAAGTGTGGCACATTAACAGGAGATGAACGAGACTTACCAGACTCAAATACAAAGTTGCCAACTTGTTAAACAAAATGAGAGAATGCTTACAAGTATTTGATTTATCAGAGAGGACTTACACTGCAGGAAAAGTCCTAAATTTCAGAGGCAGAGATAAATTAAAATTAGAGAGAATAATCTGGTAGAGAAACACTCCTTATCATCTGAGCATAAGGACCATAAAAGAATTATAGTGCATTTTTAGTTCAAATCAAAGAAGGATCAAAAACAGGATCTAGAGTCCAAGATCTTTCATATTTCAGAGGACAGGGTGTTGGATCAGTTAGTATCCCTGGATTCAAATCTGCCCCTTTGATTTTGGTTCTAGATTGGATCCAAATCAAAATGGGGCTTTTTTGGCCCCCTCAAGTTAAATGTAGAAGAATATTGCAAGAGAACAGCTGTTTTCTGAGAACTCAGCCTAAGATAGTAGAAATCACACAAGAACTTCTGATCTAAATCAGGATATGTCTACACTGCAGCTGGGAGCATGTTTCACAGGGTAGGTAGACAGACAGACACTGGCTGTGTTTGAGCTATTGTGGTAAAACTAGCAGTGTAGACAGGGGTTGCACAGATAGCAGTTCTGGCTAGCTGCCCATGTACGTACCCAGGGTTACTGGGCAAGTTTGTACTCAGGCGCTAACCCGGGCTGCCTCCCGTGTTACCCCTGGATACACTGCTGGTTTTATCACACTAGCTGTGCTTGAGCTAGCATGTGAGCATCATTTTCCCAGATGCAGTAGAGACATACCCTAATGTCCATAAT
Source organism: Mauremys reevesii (assembly GCF_016161935.1). Classification (NCBI taxonomy): domain Eukaryota; kingdom Metazoa; phylum Chordata; order Testudines; family Geoemydidae; genus Mauremys; species Mauremys reevesii. The sequence goes on along the minus strand of NC_052627.1, from coordinate 82,186,896 downwards.
CTCACACAAAGAGTTTAATAAATTCAGGTGCTGCTAAATCCAGACATAAACTATGTCCCTAATTTACCTTCAAACATAAACACTAGCATTCCAGATCCAAACACTGACTCTCTGACCCATAGAATTTTCAAACACTGTTCTCTATGTACAGTACTAAGTATAGTAGCCATACAATGTACCCTGTAGCAATGATTGATACGAACATGTCAGTGCAACCATCCATTTGAATTTTTTTTTGGTATTATTTAATAAACATTTCAGAAGGAAATGTTCAGGTTTAGTTCAATTATTCTTTCAGGTGTGCCCAGTACTCACTATGCCTATTGCTATGTCCATAAAAATAGATAGCATCCTATTGCAAACTCTCTATATAGCACTGTAAGACCATATTTCTGTGATTTAAAAAGTCATTTGCCCACTGATACATATTTGCAATTTCCACTGAGGCAATATGAGGCAATTCACAGGTATCAGGGCCCAGAATGTGAACAGGATCCACGGTTGGCATGTCATTTGCTTGTACACTGCATCCATTGTAGTGGAAATGTAGATTGTAATTTTACCTACATGGCCTTATTATGCCAGCTGCTTATTTTTATTTAAATTGACTTTGTTCCTCTGGTCACACAAACTATTCCTATAATTCCCATTATTTATTTATTTTAAAGAGGCAGTAGCATAATTTTTATCTTAGTAAACTCAGAGGCCCCATAAATGTCCTGTAATATAACATTTTCCTTCTGCAAGAGCCAATTTAACACCAAGTCTCAAAATTAGCATAAATCAATACTCTTATCTTTCGGTTGAAATGGGGGGTACCATCCCAAATAATATGGGTTGTGATGAACTCACTTTCATTGCTCTGCACCACATTAACTGATTTCATGCCCTCCTAAAAAGTGAAATGAGGACATACATGGAATTAAGAAGAAAGTGGACTACTTTTTCCCTTTCACTCTGTTCTCATCCTATTGGAACTCTGTACATTTTGTGAATGTGAGATAGCTAGTGCACATGAGCCTCAGATATCAGCAATGCACTAGACATGCATGGTAAAGATTGTAATGCTTTAAGTTCTTGGGTGGCAGAGATAATAACCAGACAGGTCTCATACAATGTACCACCAGGGAGATAAGAATGTTAATGATATCACAGAATGGTTGCACAACTTTTGAATAATAGGACATTAAGTTATGCAGATATTGCACCTAAAGAAAGAAAGATGAAGGAAAGTTTAAAAATAGAAAACCGGATTTTATCCTTCCTGTTTGAAAAGAACACTTGCTAACACTGAAGTTATTAATTATAGCTTTGTAGCAGGGCAGAAGCCATTTGCGTCACTATAGCTAAGGTAATGTCAGCATTTCCATTATAAACCCATTTTTCAAAGGTTTAAAGTATATCTATAATCATTTATTCTGGGCTGAAACTTTGCATTAAAGGTCTAACCTGGATATTTCAAAATGTAGCATATTGCTATGTTAAATCCACATTTTTCTCTCTCTAATTCAAAAAACAATTCTTTTTAGTGTTACAACTGTGCAAGAGTCAGTGGTTCTTGCTTTGCAGGGGCGGCTCTAGGCATTTTGCCACCCCAAGCACGGCAGGCAGGCTGCCCTCCGCAGGCATGCCGCCGAAGGCAGCTTGCCTCGCAGCGACCAGCAGAGCGCCCCCAGTGGCTTGCCGCCCCAAGCATGTGCTTGGCATGCTGGTGCCTGGTGCCGCCCTGTTGTTTCGTAGGGGCTTTTCAGAGGTTTCAGTTCACATGCATTTTCCCTGAGTTGCATTATGACTTGATTGTTCAGACAAATATAAAAAACAAGGCAAACCCAGACAAAACAATAAAATGCTGCATGTCTTCTACTTCAGATCATAAACCAGACTACTTTCTACCAAAGATCCCACCCCAAGTGAGCTTTAGGGCCGCACACCCATCTTACACAGAATTATCTTCTTTGGGCAGCTTGCAATATGTCTTTGGTATGGCCACTTAGCGCTCTACAGGTTCCAATAATCCATAGGAACATAAGAATGGCCATACTGGGTCAGATCAATGGTCCATATAGCCTAGGATTCTGTCTTCTGTAATCTATCCACTGTCATCCAGTTCCAGCTTCTGGCAGTCATAGGTTTAGGAACATCTCTTTATTCACTTTCTCCACACCATTCATGACTTTTTTGGAGACCTCTATCATACTCCCCTCTCCCCTTAGTTGTCTCTTTTCTAAGCAGAACGGTCTCACTCTTTTTAATCTCTCCTCATATGGAAGATGTTCCATACCCAGAGCCGACGAGAGGGGTGAGGGAAACTGGTACAAATTACCGGGGCCCGGCAGTCCAGAAGGGGGCTCGGGGCCCAGCTTCCCTGGCTTTGTTGGCCCTGTTTAGCTGGTCCGCCCTTGCTGGGGGGCCTGAAAAAAAATTTTCACCGGGGCCCGAACCCGCTTTCGGCCGCCCTGTCCATACTCCTAATCACATTCGTTGCCCTTCTCTGTACCTTTTCCAATTCTAATATATCTTTTTTTGAGATGGTCCGACCAGAACTGCATGCAGGATTCAAGGTGTGGGCATAACGTGGATTTATATAGTGGCATTATGATGTTTTCTGTCTTATTATCTGTCCCTTTCCTAAAGATACCTAACATTGTTAGCTTTTTTGACTGCCAGTGCATGTTAAGTGGATGTTTTCAGAGAACTATTCACAATGTCACCAAGATCTCTTTCTTGAATGGTAACAGCTAATTTAGGACCCATCATTTTGTATGTATAGTTGGGGTTATTTTTTTCCAGTGTACATTACTTTGCAGTTATCAGCATTGAATTTCATCTGCCATTTTGTTGTCCAGTCACCCAGTTTAATGAGTTCCCTTTGTAACTCTTCTCAGTCAGTTAAGACCAAAGCTAACTTGAGCAAGTTTGTATTATCTGCAGATTTTACCATCTCACTATTTACCCCCTTTTCCAGGTAATTTGCGAATCTGTTGAACAGAACAGGTCCCAGTACAGCCCCGCTATTTACCTCTTTCCATTATGAAAACTGACCATTTATTCCTGCACTTTTTCTGATCTTTTAACCAGTTACTGATCCATGAGAGGACCTTCCCTCTGACACCATGGCCGGTTACTTTACTTAAGAGCCTTTCGTTAGGGTCTTTGCCAAAGGCTTTCTGAAAGTCCAACTGCATTATGTCAAATGGATCATCCTTGTCCACATGCTTGTTGACACCCTCAAAGAATTCTAATAGATTGGTGACACAGGATTTCCCTTTATTAAAGTCTCGTTGACTCTTCCCCAAATATAATAATTGATGTGTCTGATAATTCTGTTCTTTATTATAGTTTAAATAATTTTCCTGTTACTAAAGTAAGGGTTTCTGACCTGTAATTGTCAGGATCACCTATGGAACTTCTTTAAAAAAAATCAATGTTACATTACCTATCCTACATTCATCTGGTACACAGATTGGTTTAAGTAATATGTTACATATCACAATTAGTAATTCTGCAATTTCATATTTGAGTTCCCTCAGAACTCTTGGGTTAATTCCATCTGGCCCTGGTGACTTATTACTGTTTAACGTATCAATTTGTTCCAAAATCTCCTCTATTGACAATTCAGTATAGGTCAGTTCCTCAGGTTTCTCACCTGAAAAGAATGGCTCAGGTGTGGGAATCTTCCCAACATCCTCTGCAGTGAAGACCAATGTGAAGAATTCAATTAGTTTGTTTGCAATGGCCTGGTCTTCCTTGAGTGATCATCCAGTAGCCTCATTGACTCTTTAGTAGGCTCCCTGCTTCTGATTTACTTTGAGCATTTTTTGCTGTTAGTTTTTGTGTCTTTTGCTAGTTGTTTTTCAGATTCTTTCTTGACCTGTCTTATTCTACTTTCACACTTGAGTTGCCTGAGTTTATGTTCCCCTCTATTTTCCTCACTAGGATTAGACTTCCTATTTGTAAAGGATGTCTTTTTGCCTCTCACCACTTCTTATACTGTGCTGCTTAGCCATGCGGCATTTTTTGTCCTCTTGCTGTTTGTTTGTTTCTTTTTTATTTTGTGTGTAAATTTAGTTTGAGCCTGTAGTATGGTGTTTTAAAATAGTTTCCCTGCAGCTTTCAGGCATTTCACCATTTTGACTGTTCCTTTTAATTTCCATTTAACTAACTTCCTCATTTTTGTGTAGCTCCCCCTTTTGAAGTTAAATGCTACTCTGGTGGGTTTCTTTGGTATTTTCTCTTCTATAAGAATGTTAAATTTAATTACATTATGGTTGCTATTACTAAGCAGTTCAGCTATTTGCATCTCTTGGACCAGATCATGTGCCCCATAACCAGCTGAGCTAGGCTCATTCTAGTGATTGTTGTGGGGTTGCCCTATGGTTTAAAGGAGCTTATATAAGGTATTTTTCTTGCAAAATTCCCTTACCAATCTGCACCGCTCTCTGTACCATTGGTGATGGGGGCTGGGAGAAATATGCATGAAATCATTCTATATTCACATAGCTTGTAATTCAGACCTCGAAAACAAAGTGGCCCATTGTCAGTAATTATTTCTTACGGACTGCCAAAATGAGAAAAAAATGCCTTTTAATATTTCTATGGCCTGTCAACTTGTGGGTCTAGTGACCCACAAATCTTGAAAAATAGGCAGTTGCTGCAATTAAATAGGCAATTCTTATCTCTCAAACTACTCTCTCTCTTTCCTTCACTGTAGAGCCTCTGCCTAGAACCTAGCCTTCTTTCCTGCCTAGCTTCATAAAGCCCATTTTAAAGAAACAGTACACATATCTTTACAGTACTCACAGGCAGGTATGTGTATGATGGGCATCAGCAGGTAGCTATTTTTTTTTCAGCTGAAGGAGATTTATTCATATATTCTGTTTCCCACCACTTTGATGAAAAACAGCATAATAAAGTATGCAGTTTTACAAAACGCTACCAAAAAGAATGCATCAGTGTAAAGACTAGTTGTTAAAAAATTCTCTCCGCATAGCAGCCCAGTGGACTATTGCTTTATCTTGTTATGCTTTCTACTACACTCAAGCCCTGCATTGTAATGCAGCCAATTAAATTTTGTTACAGTATGTTCTTCAACCCTTGTGAAATCCTCTTTCTCTTTCCTTATATCTTTTTCATGTGTTTGTCAGCTAAAGGAAACTGAAATTATGTACATTAATAGGACACATAGTTTAGAGCTGTTAAACTGTGGCTATTGCTTTCTGGAACTTTAAATTAAAAAACCCTCCATTGCAGTTATTTTCAATGGATTATTGCATTAACTTTTCTAACAGTTAAATATATTTAAAATTAATTAGTTCCCAAGCAGCTCAGAAATCAGAGTGGGATATTTCAGTCAATGAAATAAAATGATACAGCTACATGATCTGTTTAAGCAGTGATTTTCCAGTTAAAGTTATTTAAATTACAGTACTGCTCAACATCACTTGATGATATACTACAACAGAACACTTTGTGCACTGTTTCATAAAAGTGTCATAAAAATGTTAACATCAGAGATACATTTAGCCTTGTAAATAACCAAAGGTTGAAAACAGCCCATGCAGAAATAATTGTTCATTAGCATCACTTTGCAGCACTGGCCAGTATAGAAGTGTACAAGAAAACGTTATATTATATTTCATATTTCTTATACATCGAAATGTAGATCTATACCTAATTCTTCTCACCCCCTAAAAGTCAAGAAGCCGCAACAATTGTTTCTATAACACCAACAATACAGAGAGATACTTTACTATGGTATGGTGTGCAAGTTTGTTGACCACAAACTACTTCTCCAGAGAGTTAAACTTCTTTCCTCTCCACTTCCAGCTCCCTGGGGCCCCCATAGCTTTCAAAAATTAATTTGCTTCCTTGCTTTGAAACCTGAAATTCTTCCAAAAGGTCATTAAAACACGATGTTTTGTCTCCTTCTGCAGTTTCCAAAAATCCCCACAAAAACTATTTTGTGTTCTTGGTAGCATAACAAAACTTGAGAATAATTACTTTTTTTTTAATCCCTAGTTTAATGTTAAACTGATGGCATTTTAAAAACTAAAATCTGGCAGCATAAACCATGTCAGCCATTGATGCATTGAAGAGTGGCTTGGCTGCTATGCAAGTTACCTCTACTACATTAAACCTTCTCAGCATTGCCAAGTATAGTATTAGAAAATTCTAGTGGGATCAGATTGAGATTCTTGGTTTGTCATGTTTAAGAGCTGAGGTCTGTTCTCTACAAAAGGAAGTAACTGGAAATTTTACAAAACAATAGCCAACGTGTTTCTGTGATTTTGTAGGTACTTTTAAATAGAATGAAAGAGAAATATTTCTATTTGTGTGCAGCTATTCCACCAAGATCATGAGTGTGCTTGTGTGCACTTCAAACAGGTAAAGCTCTGCAAACGTCATCAAGTGTCACTTCATAAGCATTCATGTACTGTGAAAGTTCTGAGTACCAAAATCTCAGAATGGAACTCAGTTGAAAGTGTTGAGTCTCACCTGGTTTACACTTTGAAACCATGAGAAGCTGTTAATGTCAAGTGACTTCAGCATGTCAGCTCAGGCTTGTGCAGCCAGTTAGCTCATGCTATCATTTAATTGTGTAACTCTTGTGCTTAACTCACACATGATCAATGTGTGATGAATGGATATAAGTAGGATAGGATTATAGGAATATAAGACTGACAAGTATTTAGGAGTGACACGTGTGTATTAGCACTATAAATAAGGTAAGGCAGTAATGCAAGGTCTACAGGCTAAGACCTGTAAAAATTCAGCTTAGCCACACTAGGCCTCAGGTTTAAGAAGACTTGACATGAGTGGGTGACCCAAGAATGACCCTATGGTTACAATATTACTGTAAAAATATGCCAATGGTTATGTTCTATAAAAATAAACCACAGTGTACCCATCTAGACCCCAAGGCACCTGATTGTAACATAATAGAAATTTCTGCTTTGACTGCAAATCACCATGGAAACATGGTTATGTAAATGTTAATGAGAATAAGGCAGGGCCGCCCAGGGGAGGGGCAAGGGGGGCAATTTGCCCCAGACCTTGGGCCCCTCAGGGGCCCCCACGAGAGTTTTTCGGGCCCCTGGAGCGGGGTCCCTCACTTGCTCTGGGGGCCCCGGAAAACTCTCACGGGGCCCGGGCCCCCAGAGCTTCTTCCGCTTTGTGTCTTTGGCGGTGGGGGGTCCTTCCGGCCCGGGCCGGAAGGACCCTCCGCCGCCAAATTACCACCGAAGCAGGACCCGCCGCCGAAGTGCCAGTCTTCTGTGGTAATTCGGCGGCGGGGGGCCCCCACTGCAGGTCTTCGGGGCACTTCGGTGGCTGAGAGTCCTTCCACTCCGGGCCCCGCTGCCGAATTACCGCCGAAGTGGGGGCCCCCCGCCGCCGAAGATCCCAGGCCCCCTGAATCCTGTGGGCGGCCCTGGAATAAGGGAAACTAAGAACAACCTATGAAAAGTGGGGCACTCCAAAGTTTATGGGGTGTGGAAGTACAGATAAGAAAAAGAAGGTTGGAACCCTCATGCATATGCATAAGATATTAGGCATGATCAGAACAATAAGATAAAAAGAGTTCTCTGCTATAGAAAGGTTGGGAAGGCCCTGAGGGAAAACCCCAGCAGGAACGACCCCTCTTTCAAAGATGACCTGTTGCAAGCTCCACCAGACTCTATAGGGTAAGAGCTTTGGGTATGTCAGTATGAATACAATATTAGCTAGTGCTTGGGCTCGCTTAGGTTTTTAAATATTTGTTTGTGATTCTAGCCTCAAACATCTGCTTAGTATAGACAAGACTTTGTACTAGTGATTGTGTGTGTTCACAATCTTCATTCTTCATGTGTTCCTAGATTCTCCAAATCAGAGAGTGATTTCCACCCAACTGATCTTAAAACTGTAGCAATATAGGAGCTGGAATCACTGTAGTTTGCCACAAAAGTTTGAATTTTAAATAGAGGCTAGACTTGGCTGAAACCTGGGCAAGTGTAGATTTTTGAGGAACATGGCCTGAGATTCAAGCTTCTGAGGGAATACAAAACCTAGGGAGTTTCATGTTCTGTATGGGAGTTTCATAGTGAACTGCTCTGCATACAGTCATTGGTACCGGATTCATTAAGCTCTGTCAGCAAGGCCCAGTGGTACCACTGTGCCACCCTTCTTTAAGTTCCCTCACGTTTTCTGTTGAAGGTGACAGCTTTAACTCCTGCTGGGAGCTCTGTAGGAGCCCTATGGGTGGCAGTTGATCTTGCCACATCCCCTTCCCAGGCCACAAATAGTGGGTGTGGGTTAATAAATACTGAAGGATGAAAGGTTGTGTGAACTGTGCTGCTTCTCATGACCCCTGGAACAATGGAGGTTGTGATCACTTCCACCACGGTGTCTTTCTTCCGTGGCTGGCTTTCCACTGGCATAGACACTAGGGAGATTCCAGCCCATTGGCTACATATGGCAGCAATATTAAACTGCTAAACACTTCTTGAATTACTCCCTTTTTCTCCTGTTTATATTTCATTCATGCTGCAGTCATTTGAGTTACCAAATTCATCACAGGATTGACTTTGTGATACTGGAATTCATGCTTCTAAATTATATTTTATGGATTAATTATTGTTGTTTTATTTTGTCAGAAATAAAATATGCCTCAGAGATAGGAAGATAAAAAAGGTATGTGACTTTCAGCATTAAGACAGGAAGACAAAGTCACCTCTACAATTCACATTCCTAGATTCTCCAACTAGGTCTGATCCATAGACCAGAGAAAGGACAATGGAAAGTCAAAACCACTTCACAACATAGGAGCAAAGCTTAAAAAAAAAAAAGTAGAAGGATAAAGAAGCAGTTAAAAAAAATAAAACCATTACCAAGGAACTGCCAGAGTCATAAAAAAATCCTCTGTTAATTACATTGTGAGTAGTTTATATACCTATAAAAGAGTGCTGGATATTATGCTAGTTAGAGTTAAATAGGTACAACCCTTTATAACACAATGTGAAATTTATCCTTAAACATAACCAGATCAGAATGACCAATGAACTATGGCTTTCCCTTCCTTTTGTTTCTTTTGAATGTGTCCCTCCTTGCCTACCACCCATACCACACACTTTTCTAGTTTTGCAAGACAACGTTCTGATGAATCTACAAAACAGAGATGGAGGATGCTAGGGTCAAACACCAATTTTATTTTCTTATTATAACTATATGTCGCAAAGCAGAGACTGATTCTGCTGACTTTCAAAGAACCCACAGCTGTTCAGATCCAAAATACATTTCCATACAGTTACAGTCTGGGATAGTCCATATATTATCTCATTATCATCTAGCCATGCTGTCTTTACAAAAAAGAAGAAAAACAAATGATAGAAAGGAAATATAAAGATGAAATAAGCATGTTTCTATATTTAAATTGTCATATGGACTCTCTGGGACTGATTTGATGCTGCTTTTCACTCTGTACTGTCATTTTGACTTTTGCAAAGTGGCTGTAGAATTCTAATATTCTGATGTGATAGCATCTTATACGGTATTGTATACCACAAATCCTGAAAATCATTAATTACTCACCCCCCCCCCCCACACACACACACATAAAAAGTCACAAAAGAAATTTGAGATTTTATTTAAAAAATAATATAATTTGGTTTCTTTTTATTTGCCTCCTGTTTTCTGAGCCTTTAGGGTACATGTTGGTCATGTTTTGAAGCTTATCTCTGCAACCATGAGGCCTAGAAACTTACTACTTTTAATGAAATCTGGGATTATCACCTAATCACAGGCCTGTAGGAGCTGGGGCTTTAAAAAAAATCACGTGAGATATGATAAATATGAGAACTGCAAAACTGCTTACACTGCTTTACTCCACTGTAAATGGTGCAAGGCTCTGGAGAATCAGGCTCTCTGTCTCTCCAGATAAGGGACCATATATTCAGTTGATGTAAATTGGTGTTGCCCCATAGGCTGAAAGCATTTTAACTGTGTCTGTACTTACACATGATTTGGCCTGATTCTCATTTACCCTAAAGCTCTTTGGTAGCATAAAGGGACCTTAAAGATACTACACATTTAATTTATTCCCACTTTAGTGTCTCTTTGGAGGGACGGATTCCACCTGTTGCTTTGATGGATGAGTGAGTGTCTATTTACACTGCCAGAAAGGGGGAACAGGATCATAGTGTAAATGATAATGATTTGCAAGATTCTAGCATGGTTCTATTCCATTATACCGTAATTCTAATCATGTCATAACTGCTGTAAAACCATGCTAGAGATTAAGACTGAACAGCACAGTTTTGAGAAAAAAAATCTCCATTTTAACATACTTACAAGTAGCAAAATTTCACTCCTAGTGTGGGCAGGTCTATATAAAGTCTTATAAAAGCAGTGACAAAGTAGCACAATTGTATAGCTGGCAAATATTTATAGCTATACAATGCTTATTATTCCCATTGTGTCGAGTCATGTTCCTCAGCAATGCTGGAAATCAAATGGCCTACCTACCCTAGGTGCTTATATGTAGATCAAGGTGTTTAGGCACACAAGTTTTAAAATATTGGCATTGGTATAACACTGTACAACAAGGAATGCCTGGGAGTCATTTGTCATATGAAGAATAATACATACCAATATAATTCCAGCCAGAAGTCTATCTCATTCAGTTGCAAAAAAGGAAAAAAAAATCTGATATTTATTACCTTTGCTTTTATTTCCACTGAGTTGAGAGGGGAATATAAGAGTTTTTAAAGATGCCCTAAGTTCAATGGGAGCTGAAGATCCTCAGTACTTCTGAAAACCTGGGCTGAAAATTAGGCGCCTAAATATAGATTCAGATGCTAAATTTAAGGCATATAAATCTGAAAATGTGGGCCTCAAATTTGAGTATTTTGTCTTAATTACTTAGCTTGCTTTACAGAAAAAGCTCATATAGATATTTTATTAGATGAGCACTGAGCATGTGACTTACCAGTCTAATGATAGGTGCTTACAACACTTGCCGCAAGTCGTTACAGTTCTTGTTACCCGCACATCACTATTACTAAGCAAAAGAATGTAAATAAATGAAACATTAATTTTTATTTTTTTTTCTTTTAATACTATGCTCCTGAAAGCCTAAAATGGCCTGCTGGCACATTTAAAAAGCCATAAGCAACCCTTCATTCTGCAACAAGGTGACGATTTTTAGACAGTGCTATCTAGTGGTTAGAACAAGGGACTGAAAATCAGAAAGACTTTGGGCTCTGATTATGACTTAGCAACAGACTCACTTTTTAATTTTGGGGAAATTGCTTACCCTCTTTTTGCTTAAGTTTACAGGCCTACAATATAAGTACATAATATCACAAAGGCCTTTTCTGAGGCTCAATTATGTGGTGAGGTTCAAGAACCTCAGATGAAAGATATAAACTATATAATAATATTGTCAATACATATCTTCTTTTCTTTTTCTTTTATCCTCAATTTGAATGGACTAGGATCACACATCAAGTAGCAGATGAAGGTGGTTAATTGTCAGGTAGTAAATTACAGTTACAAATGTTGTGAAGTGACCATGTTTTCCCCCCAGATCTTTCAGTGTATCCTTAATTAATACATTATTAAAATCACAATTTAGGTTCAGTTAATCCATAACTCAAGTCTGGTGTGGGATGAGGAAATATATCCTTTTTTCACTGTCTCACCAATCAGATCTATCCCAACACAGGAAAGAGATTTAGGGACCATGACTCAAGTCCTATTATCCCCCCCAAAGCTCATAGAATGTATTATCCCAAGTGAATGCTATTTATTGATATATGGTATGAACGACGGTTGATTATGAACTGAATGGAGGCCATGGAAAAGCATTTCATATGTACATTTTAAAAACTGAACTCAATCCACAGAAAGCAGTACGATCTCCCAGTATGGCTTATGAGTTATGTACTTCTTAATACCATTCTGAACCCACTGATCTGATTTAAAAAAAAAAATTAAGTGAACAGTGTTTTTGAAAGGTACTTGATTGGCAACCCTGAAGTCATCCATGGAGTAGAACACTGCTATAGTGGTGCAGGTTTCCCCAAACTGACTTGCCAATTTAGCTCAGCACAGATGAAGAAAACTCTGTAGGAATGGCAGAATGTTTCTGTTATATACCATTTAATCCTTCACGTCTCTTCAAGGGTGCCAGTTTGTGCCAATTACAGTGATGGTTAGTGCAATGTGATCCACTAGAAACTGGAAAGGAAGGAGAAAAGATTACTTTATGAATTTTTTTATACAAGCCTTAATAACTTGGAGCACAATCATCCCTCTGCTAATCCAACTGGAAGAGGTTCAGATTTCATGGTTCTGCGTTGGAGTTGGCATAGAATGTGATGGCTTCTCCCTGGTGGTCTCCCTTTACCCTGTACCTATGGAAGCCCCTCTAAAGGAACTCCTTGGGAAGAAGAAGGCAGAGGGAGCAGGGCTCGGGGGGTGGGAACATTTCATCTTCAACGTTGAAGGGATTTTCTTTACAAGTTAATGTTGACCTCATCAGATGAATCCCCTTCTCTGGAAAAGAGAGAGGGGGAAGGGTCACCAGTAGACACAGATCTTAGCAGCTTGGCTTTTTAGGTAAAGTCATTGGGACTGGAAACTGTGTAGACGTACAGGGACTTCACAGAGATGGCAAATGCTTTCAAAAAATATCAGCAGAAATGTGAATATTTCAAGTGGTGATTCCCATGCAAGTGCGGTGAAGGGACAAAGGCAATCCCTTAACCCTAAAGAATTATCAGGGAGAAACTTTGACTTCATTCTTTTGGCGTTTTTATTCAATAATATGAGAATAACCCACTTAGGGGAACTTTTGGCCCTTGAATTTGGTTTATTAAAAGGTTAATGAGCATTGAGAGAGATGAAGATGCTGCTGATTCTGATATGATTCAGTATGATCCAGGGAAACAGTGTGTTATTGTATAGTTTATCTGACATCTGCAGTTCCAGGAGAGTTGAAACAAAACCATGTAACAAAAGTCATCTCTCTAAGCTTTCAAATTCTCAATTGCTATTTGTTTTGAAAAGGATTTTAAATGAGCATTAACATTTCACAAAACTTTCTTTCGATGCTGATATAATTTATTTCTTATAGAATATTAGGGTTGGAAGAGACCTTGGGAGGTCATCTATTCCAACCCCCTGCTCAAAGCAGGACCAACACCAACTAAATCAGCCCAGCCAGGGCTTTCTCAAGCCAGGCCTTAAAAACCTCTAAGGATGGAGATTCCACCACCTACCTACTCCATTGCTTCATCACCCTCCCAGTGAAATGGTGTTTCCTAATATCCAACCTAGACCTCCCCCACTGCAACTTGAGACCATTACTTCTTGTTCTGTCATCTGCCACTACTGAGAATAGCCTAGCTCCATCCTCTTTGGAACCTCCTTCCAGGTAGTTGTAGGTAGTTGAAGGCTGCTATCAAATCCCCCCTCACTCTTCTCTTCTGCAGACTAAATAACACCAGTTCCCTCAGCCTTTCCTCGTAAGTCATGTGCCCCAGCCCCCTAATCATTTTCGTTACCCTCCGCTGGACTCTCTCCAATTTGTCCACATCCCTTCTGTAGTGGGGGGACCAAAACTGAACACAATACTCCAGGTGTGGCCTCACCAGTGCTGAATAGAGGGGAATAACCACTTCCCTTGATCTGCTAGCAATGCTCCTACTAATACAGCCCAATATGCTGTTGGCCTTCTTGGCAACAAGGGCACACTGCTGACTCATATCCAACTTCTCATCCACTGTAATCCCCTGGTCCTTTTCTGCAGAACTGCTGCTTAGCCAGTCGGTCCCCAGCCTGTAGTGGTGAATGAGATTCCTCCTTCCTAAGTGCAGGACTCTGCACTTGTCCTTGTTGAACCTCATCAGACCTCCAATTTGTCTAGGTCACTCTGGACCCTATCCCTACCCTCCAGCATATCTACCTCTCCCCACAGCTTAGTGTCATCTGCAAACTTGCTGAGGGTGAAATTCATCTCATCATCCAGATCATTAATAAAGATGTTGAACAAAACTGGCCCCAGAACCGACCCCTGGGGCACTCCGCTTGATACTGGCTGCCAACTGGACACTGAGCCGTTGATCACTACCCGTTGAACCCGACAATCTGGACAGCTTGCTATTCACCTTATAGTCCTTTCATCCAATCCATATTTCTTGCTGGCAAGAATACAGTGCAAGACCGTATCAAAAGCGTTGCTAAAATCAAGATATATCACATCTACCGATTTCCCCATATCCACAGAGCCAGTTATCTCATCATAGAAGGCAATCAGGTTGGTCAGGGATGACTTGCCCTCGGTGAATCCATGTTGACTGTTCCTGATTACCTTCCTCTTCGCCAAGTGCTTCAAATGGATTCCTTGAGGACCTGCTCTATGATTTTGCTGGGGACTGATGTGAGGCTGACCGGTCTGTAGTTCCCCGGGTTCTCTTTCTTTCCTTTTTAAAATACGGGCATTATATTTGCCTTTTTCCAATCATCTGGGACCTCCCCTGATCGCCACGAATTTTCAAAGATAATGGCCAGTGGCTCTGCAATCACATCAGCCAACTCCCTCAGCACTCTTGGATGCATTAGATCTGGACACATGGACTTGTGCATGTCCAGTTTTTCTAAATAGTCCTTAACCTGTTCTTTCATCACCTCTTCCCCATACTGTGTTGCCCAGTTCAGCAGTCTGGGAGCTGACCTTGTCTGTGAAGACCGAGGCATAAAAAGCATTGAGTACTTCAGCTTTTTCCACATCATCTGTCACTATGTTGCCTCACCTATTCTTGTTAAAACAGTTACTCATACTTTAAGATAAATTAAGATAAACTGTTTCTAATTAACTGAAACCTGGCATTTGTAGACTGAATTCTAAATTTGGGAACAGAATTCATTGCCTGCAAAGAACACAAGAATCAGAGTCAGATAAATGTTATTGACCCTGCAACCCTCTGGCTTGAGATACTAGATATTCTTTATTCATATTATATTCATACAATAAGTGTTCAGAAACCTACCATTAAAGTGAAAAGTCACTTGATAACTGAATGTGATTGGATGCAAGGGACTAGTGGGGCTAAGGCCGCTAGTCAAATGTCAACAATTATCTAGAGAAGGTACCGTTTCGGTTGATGTTGCACTGGTTTACTGAATGCAAGAGACAAGGAAGAGGCCATCAGCACGCAGAGAAGACAGTCTCAGGCAGTAAATATATGGGAGAGCTGTTGCTGCAATAGCCTTTCATCATCCCTCCTTCAATCACTTACAGACACTACATCACACAGATACAGACATCAACCTCCTTCCCCCTTTCTTTTCATCCTGTCTGTCTCCCTTTCCTAAACTAATCACACCCTTTGTTTTTCCTCCTAATCTCAAATTCTACTCTCTAATAGCCAATAGGTGCCACATGTATTGTGATATTATGGCAGGCACTGTCTATATGGGAGCCACCAGGATGCTCTATCCCAATTCCATGTGCGCCAGTGCATAACTCCTGAGAATTCAATGATCAAAGCAACACAACTCAGATTTCTGGATCCTGAAACTCTAACTTAAATTTATTAGGGCTAGGTGGCTCATTGAGGATAGGGCATTGGGAGTAATTATGTGAGCTTATTCCAAAAATGAGTGTAAATTAAATTAATTAAATTAAAGGGCAAGCTTGTCTCTCATCCTTATATTGCCATGCAGAGGAAAGAGAATGTAACTCCCCATGCACAGCTTGCTCAGATCACGAGTCCAGGCATGAGGACAGGAGTAGTAGGCTCTGTAGAACTGCTACTATGCCCCAAGAGCAGGTGGGCAGTGAGAGGTTTGAAAGGGGCAGGAAAGGGACTGTGTCTTGCTACTCTCCCTAGCACAATGATCAGCTGATCTGAGGCAGTATAATGGAGGGAGTGGGCTGTAATCTAAGGTCACAATAACTTTCTTCTCTCCTGGAGCAAGGGGGATTGGAAATGGAATTATGGCTCTCTGTGTCACTATTTCCTTCCGGAGAGCCGCCTGTAGGCCACCCCTGCACTTGGCTTTGAGGAAAGACTTGAGCTAGCCCTATTTTTTAAAGAAGTGATTTAGTTTGATTCAGTTTGTGACTTTGGCTAAAGTATGAGGGTGGTCTTGTTGGCTTTTAACTGTGTGAGGCTGATGAAAGCTCTAAGCCCTGCTATTATAATAAATGCCCTTTTTCCCAGGTACTTTCGCCCTGGAGTTTGAGGACCCTATTAAAAACTGGCGTAAGCCAGAGCAGCTCTATTGACTTCAAGTGAAGTTGCATCCATGTTACCACTTAGTCTGCTGAACACAAGCCTCAGCCCACAATAGATGAATCCCTTCATCTTTGCCTTTCTAAAGTGTTCCCTTTCCTAAGGCTGTATTGTACAAAGACTCATTTGGCCTAGGTTACCTGTTCTCTATTTCTTGGTGACAGTTTGCTTTCCCCACACAGTTTTTTCTTCCAAAACTCAAATAGGCATGAAGATGAAGGAAGAGAAAAACTCAAGCAATTCCTGGTAACCAGAAAAATATGTTCAGCAGGTTAGGTTGGTGTTTGGTTGTTACTGGAATGAGCTACCAGGATGCTGATATTCAATACTTTTTTAAAAAATAATTAATTTTTTATTAAGGGAGCAATCCTGAAATCCTTCTGCAAGCAAAGCCCTCACTGAAGTCATGGAAGATTGCCTGAGTAAAAGATTGTAGGAATGACCTCTTTATTTTTAACTGCAAAAATCAAAAGAAACCACTACAATGTATAATACAAAATGTTCTACTAAATATATTCCAGATAAATCAATAACACAAAGCATTTTGGAGTCTCATTACAGTCATAACTAGAGATTATAGGTTACCCACATATCATAAGTTATGTATTGATAGATAGAACAAATATATATTTAGTTTGGACAACAACAAGTAAACAAAATAAATATACACAAAACAAACATACTCAGTATACCAATATATAATTAATCATCAGGTAAAGTCTTTCATGAAACAAACACAGAAATAATGGCATTTTCCCCTAATTTAGTCCCTCAGGAGTGGGAGAAGAATGTGTATGCCACTAAGAGCTGGTTCTGAATATATTGTAAAATTTATGTCTCCTAACAGAGACATTCCTCTCTCTCATATGTAGTACTTATTCAAGCTAGAAAAGAAAGAACATAAAAGTTTCTTTCTTCTGGGTAACTGAAGGACTTTTGTGGTTTTAAAGTATTTTTATTTTTATAGCAACTGAAAATTTTGGAAACCAGTAGTTTAAAACAATTAAATACAGTACTCTTTTAAGAGATTAACACGTACCTTCTGGAGCAGTACTGGCAGTACAACAAAATGCATAACAGATACTCTTTTGAAGATCAGATGGTTAGAGGAACACTGGTGGAAAATGTGAGAATCTAATACATTATGTTGTCCTCTGTACTATATGATGTACCATTTAAGGGCTCAGTTGTGAGCTACCTGATGACACCATATCTCCTTACACCCTGGCTGGTCTATACATGTGGGAGAGCTACCGCCACAAGGCCACTTGCAGGTGGACAGGGAATAAATAGGCAGAACCTTGGTTCAGCCCCTCAACATACCACCCAGCACAGCTGAGCTGGTGAGAAGTAACCTGTACCATGTATGGGAGAAAGAAGCAGTGAAATGTGACTACTCACATGCTTAATGTTAGGCCTGTGCTTAAGCTCCTTGTTGAACTGGGACCTATTAGAGCACACAACAATCCCCTTTAAATTCCATATGTAAATGCATACCAGAAACCATTGGAAAAATGTGTATAAAGCTAGTAATGGCCGGGGGGGAGGGCATTGAAAGATGTAGAGTTCATTTTCTATACATAGCCAAAACTGAGTGTTTTATCCAAACCTAAGTAGGCTCCCTAAGCAAGCCCCGTAGCCCTCCTTCCCACACAACCCCCTCCCTTGCCAACTTGTCCTGTATGTATCTTCCTGGTGGAAAGGATTGGCACTTGATACTCTCATCTGCTTTCTTGGAGGCTGACAGGCCTGCCCTGTCTAGTATAAAGTGACTCTGCTGGAGAATTTGGTGATCATGCACAGAATGTGACTCATGACTCCTCAAGTTCTTATAGGTTTATTACAAAATCAGTACAATTTCCGCACACCAGCAATGTGTTTAATATATTCTCCAGAGTCCAGGACTTAGACTTGAAAAAGGAAATAATAATCACAAGTTTTATGCCAGTGTTTCTCAAACTGGGGCCGCTGCCGCCTGTGTAGGGAAACCCCTGGCGGGCCAGGCCAGTTTGTTTACATGCCACGTCTGCAGGTCCAGCCGATCAAGGCTCTCACTGGCCGCGGTTCGCTGCTCCAGGCCAATGGGAGCTGCTGGAAGCGGCACGGGCTGAGGGACGTACTGTAGCTGAACGTTTCTTGTCCTTACAAACTCAGGGCAAGCTTTTGCCTGGCTTCTGCATAGGTGTGCAAGAGGGGTTGAAAATATCCCAAGGTTAGCATCAGACACAATTGCAATTCCTGAAAACTAGAGAATTGGTTCTTGCTAGCACCCCTAGGAGTACTCACTATCAGCTCAGTTTGAGCAGTGAGGGTGTGGTGAGCCCTACCTTTCCTGTACCAGTCAGCAGAGTATCCACCTGCAGATGGTAGAGCTTGTTGTGCCAGTGCAGGAGATGGTGCATCAGGGATACCCCCCATGTACCCTAGGACACTACAAAAGACTTTGCACAAAGCACCCAGTTTCCTATGGGACACTGTGGCTCTCATGATTCCCAACTCAGACCAAGCCCTACTAAGCACAGGCCCCTTAGTTTTTAGAGTTCTCTAGTTTATCAAAATGGCTATTGCAAAAAGTCTAAATCACACTTCCAAAAAGATTCCAATGGTCACATTTGGTTCATTACACCTCTAGCACAGACTGCAGCATTTATTAAGCAAATGATACCAAAATCAAGTTGCTATTCTTTGAATCATGGTCTTCTGATTTCCTAAAGAACTGAAATACCTTTGTGGCTTCACAAACTACTGTCAACTTCAATCTTAAGACAATTGTGTCTGCTCAAGTGCCCTGTGCTAATGTTGCTTTATTCTTTCTTTGCAAACTCACAAATCCAGGAAGACTATAATGATAAATACATGTCTGAAGCAATTATATACGTATAAACAGCTTTTATTTAAAAATAAATATATATTTAAGTGATACTATAATGTATATGTCAAATATAAAACATATTAAAAGTCCTACAACTCACAGGGCTTTCTCTGGCTTGAAAGAATGTTTTTGCTTGAATGCACTAGCAATGAAACAAATAATTGTTTATAAACAGAAATACTGTATGATCATACAAGCTCAAAGGATCACTGTGAAAAATACCGCTGTTCTAAAAATACTAAAAAATTATTTCTGTCAATCCTATTTTAATCTCTTCAGGATAAAGGAATAAACTGTTAAAATGCAGTGCTAAAATTACAACCAACTCTAAGGGGAAGAAAACAATCACTGGAGAACTTAGTTTCTTATTTCCTAAGGTATCGTAATCTTATTTTAATTTAGGACAAAATGCAGCACTTCTGCTAACAGTCATTTTATCTTCAAATATTCTTTTTTTATTCAAATATTATGCAAATGTGGATTTAAAACAATGTTTTACTACAAAGTAAAACGAGGCCAATTGGGGATGCCATAGATCTTAAATATTAAAACAAATGGATGTGCCATGGTTGAGGAAGGTAGAAATTAAAACCCAGTAGGCCACCAGTTTGTCAGGCAAGAAAGCTGTTAGAAGATTCCTACATGATCATTTGTTTTGTTATTAAAAATGCTACTATAGATTGTTAATAAAGAAAGCACTATTAAGTTGTCTAATATAAGTAATTGTGTAGGGTAAATATTCTCATTAAGACCATGACTCAGCAAGGTACAAAAGGCCAAGCCTCACTTTACGCAAATGAATTCATTGACTTCAATGAGACTACTAACATGCTTAAAGCAACTTGCTGAATCAGGGCTAATCACAGCACTTATTGTGCTTTACAAAGTCCTAATACATCAACATATTTTCCTTCATCAAAGAAACAGATATGCACTTTACACTGTTGTAGGAATTTGTTGAAAATAAAATATAAATATTTCATATAAAGCTATGAGTGACTATTAGATCTGATTATTTTTAAACAGACTCAAGGATACCAAATGTAAGTGGTGTTTACAGACCAGCAAAAAATTATACAAAGTTCCCAAATTAGCTATGGTCACTTGATTATTGCTATTTCCATTGATCGAGGGACTACCAACAAAAGATGGACAAAAAAATATTTAGTGCCTAGAACGCTCATCTTTATAAGACAGATCAGCAACAGTTTTTCCAAAGGTATATTTTGATTAATGGTGAGTTAAGGCAAAGAATCTGCAGAAGCAGAGTCAGCAGACAAAGTATAACCACTAGGGCTGTTGATTAATCGCAGTTAACTCAAGCAATTATCACAAAAATATTAATTGCTATTAGAAAAATGAATCACAGTTAATCACACTTTTAATTACACTGTTAAACAATAGAATACCAATTGAAATGTATTAAATATTTTTGGATGTTTGTCCACATTATTGATTTGAATTACAACACAGACTACAAAGTGTACAGTGCTAAATTTATATTATTGTTTTTGTACAAATATTTGCACTGTAAAAATGATACAAGAAATAGTATTTTTCAGTTCACCTCATACAAGTACTGTAGTGCATTCTCTTTGTCATGAACATGCAACTTACAAATGTAGATTTTTTTGTTACATAACTGCACTCAAAAACAAAACAATACAAAACTTTAGAGCCTACAAATCCACTCAGTCCTACTTCTTGTTCAGCCAATCGCTAAGACAAACAAGTTTTTTTACATTTACGGGAGATAATGCTTCCCACTTCTTATTTACAATGTCACCGGAAAGTGAGAACAGGCATTTGCATAGCACTGTTGTAGCCAGCATTGCAAGGTATTTACGTGCCAGATATGCTAAACATTCGTATGCCCCTTCATGCTTCAGCCACCATTCCAGAGGACATGCTTCCATGCTGATGATGCTCATTAAAAAAAATAATGCGTTAATTAAATTTTTGACTGAACTCCTTGGGGGAGAATTGTATGTCTCCGGCTCTGTTTTACCCGCATTCTGCCATATATTTCATGTTATAGTAGTCTTGGATGATGACTTAGCACATGTTATTCATTTTAAGAACACTTTCACTGCAGATTTGACAAAATGCAAAGAAGGTACCTATGTGAGATTTCTAAAGATAGCTGCTACAGCACATGACCCAAGGTTTAAGAATTGGAAGTGCCTTCCAAAATCTGAGAGGGATATGGTGTGGAGCATGCTTTCAGAAGTCTTAAAAGAGCAAAACTCCAATGCAGAAACTACAGAACCTGAACCACAAAAAAAGAAAAACAACTTTCTGCTGGTGGCATCTGACCCAATTTATGAAAATAAACAGTCATTGGTCCACACTGCTTTGGATTGTTAGTGAACAGAGCCTGTCATCAGCATGGATGCATGTCCTCTGGAATGGTAGATAAAACAGGAAGGGACATATGAATATTTAGTACATCTAGCATGTAAATATCTTGCGATGCCAGCCACAACAGTGCCATGTAAACACTTGTTCTCACTTTCAGGTGACATTGTAAATAAGAAGCAGGCAGAATTATCTTATGCAAATGTAAACAAACTTGTTTTTCTGAACAAGAAAAAGGACCAAGTGGGCTCTGAAGTTTTCTTTTTTTTTATTTTTGAAATCAGTTATTTTTGTAATAATTTTACATTTGTAAGTTCAACTTCCATGATAAAGAGATTGCACTGAAGTACTTGTATGAGGTGAATTGAAAAATACTATTTTTTTTGTTTTTACAGTGCAAATATTTGTAATAAAAAATAAAGTGAGCACTGTACATTTTGTATTCTGTGTTTTAATTCAAATCAGTATATTTGAAAATGTAGAAAAAGCCCCAAAATATTTAAATAAATAGTATTCCATATTGTTTTAACAATGCAATTAATTGCACAATTAATCACGATTAATTTTTTTAATCGCTTCACCGGCCTAATAACCACTTATGAATAACAAACAAGTCAAACACATCCAATCATATTTAAATTTGTACATTCACCATTTCTAATGTGTAATTAAGTGTCATGGGATTTTTTTAAAACTATGGTTTTATGTAATAACCAGAGAACAAGTAATTACCTCAGGAAATACCCCCTTGACTTCAGTGGGAACTTCCCTAAGTAAAGGCTGCAGAATTTGGCCTGTTAGTTTTATTTCTACAGAACGGGCTCCACATTCTCCTCTTAGGCACCAATTGAGCAAAGATGAAGATTCTTCTTTAGATTCTCTTTAAGAACTACCTTAATTTTGTGTCATTTTGAACTATGTTTATGTTCAGAGAATCTTTGACAGTTTATTTTTTACCAGACTGGAAAGACAAGTGCTAGGGAGTCCTTTGCATTGCACTTTAGAGGTATTAAATTCACTTTATTGTCTCATTATCATTTTTCCTCATAAAAACATGAACATTAGAGATAGAAATTACCTATTAATTCATCCACTCCATCCTCTTGCCAGTGCAGGATTATTTGCTGCTGTATATTTTCCAGTGATTTGTCTAATCCAGTTTTAAATTAGTCATTCTATAGGTCTTCTATAATTTCCCTTGGGATGCTTCTTTATAGTCTAATAGAGAATAGCTTTATCATAAACACATTGGGGTATACTGGAACAGACAGGTGAACATGGGAAAAGGAGCACACCAGAATTTTTATTCTGTAGGACATTTACCTTTTGGTATTTTCTAAATGTCCATTGTTTAAATTAATATAAATCCCCATAATATGCCAGTTTCTCAGTTTGAGTAGAGCAACACTTAAGTGTCTATGGGAAAATCTGGTAAATTTCAAATGGAAAATTTTCACATACAATCACCAGGATCCTGAAACATTTCAAATATCTGCTACACAGACCTCAAGCTACAATCATCCTTTACATTTTGCTGTTTTGATCCAACTAAAATTTCAGTTCCCAGCTGTATACACAAAGAAATTATATAAAAATATATACAATCCATTGGTAAAGTGTAAAACATAAATTCATCTTTACTTTTCTTACCCGTAATGTATAAGTACTGTACTTTTCAAAAATAAAGTAATTCCTTTGAATACATGTTAGGTAACAATGTCAAATAAGCCTGTTGTGCATGTTTAAAACTATACCCTGAGTTGACCTATTTCCTATTATTTTTTATCTGGAAATAAAAAGTGCAAAATCTAAGATATGTAATCTATCTTTAAATCATTTATTACAAATCTGCTTTAAACTCAAGAGAAGATAATCTAGTCATAATTGCTTAAATAATTGTTTTCCTATTTTTAATACAATTTCTATATCGCAGTAGCACTCCAAGATGAAGAACATGCCAGCTTGATGGTAGTCATTACATTTTGGGGATGAAGTGATATCGGTCTTTTGCCTACTCAGAACAAACCGAATACTTGAAATAATACTTGAAAAGGCTCCAATTTTCATATCTTGTTACTTGATTAATCAAATTATACATTTTTCTGTTTTATGTAGTATAAGAAATACTGTCACAAAATCTAAGTAGATTTATGAATTTTTTTCTCTAGAAAGCTAATGGCAACACCCAAATCGATTAGATATTTTTCAGTTTTATATAGAACTCAGACAAAGAGCACTATACAGACAGACCTCATACATCGTAGGTATTGTCAATCAGGTATGGAGTGTAGATTTCGTTTAAACAAATTTTGCCAGTGGCAAACATAAAAACATTCTGAAGATTTTTATATCTTAGAAATGTGAGATCGCAAACAAATACAGGTCTGTCGCATCTTACGCGCATTTAACATGCGCAATTTCAGCTTTACGTGGTCAGCAAAAAAATGAAAAAGAGAAAAATAATAATTTAAATACTGTTTCTGTAGTGTAAACAGTACACGATTCCTCCCACCATTCAACTCAATGTACTTTTGACTATACACAGTTTTCGCTTTATGCGCTAACCGCGGAACGGAACCCCCGCGTAAGATGAGAAAGACCTGTAGTGCTTTTTGTTATCCAAAATTCTTAGCAAACTTGTTATATAATGAAGGTAAATGCTTAATTTATTCTGAGATATTCTGTGAAGATAATGAATTAATTGTAATTACCAGCATTGTGGGAGAGACTTCTTATGGATTTCTGGTAGTTTATAGAGTCGTGTCAGAAATTTGAAATACCTACTCATACAGAGCCAAACTGATTACTTGCTTTTGCTGAAAGTAGTATTATAATTTTGTTTAAAATATTGCTTAGTATTCCAGTTAGTAAACATAGGTGGTAAAGCAGACAAATGGACAGCTGAGTAGTTGAACACTGATCATTGATCCACCAGTTTTGCAATACTATGATATGATTAAGCCAGCTGCATTTTCTGCTTTTTTTCAGTAACTTTTAAGCTATTGATAGTGGCAGAGAAATCCTCAAGATTTTTTATGGCATCTCAGGTACCTGCTCATACAGAAGTAGAAGGTAGAACTTAGTTCCTTAAGAAACAAGTAAGAGTATGAGATAGTTTGTGACAGTACCAGCAGAAATTTTGCAGGCAGTGGCATTACCAAAATAACCAAGTGCAGAATTATTACAGGTGTCAGCATCCTCAAGGTTGCCAAGGCCAAGAAATACCATTTTGAAGCTACATCATAATCAGCCAGGAGTGATCTATTATTAGCAGACATGTTGCTCCCTAAATGCTGTGATGATGGTTCATGACAAATGGTTAAAACAGACATTTTGAATAGATCTGACAAACCAGTCAGATATATAGAGGATTGAGATAACTATGACTAATACAATGACTTTGAAAGTATTTGCAAGTCTATTGGCTGGTTATGTTATTTTATTTTCAGTTTAAAATGAAATTAAGGTACCTTAAAAAGGAGGGACAAATTGCTAGTATGGGAGTGACTACTTAAATGAGAAGATGTAATCTTAGTAAGAGGTTGATGGGAAGTAACAATGAGCATGTATGTTAAGCCTCTGAATATGCACGGTGTGACGGATGTTTTTAAAAGCCTGAGAAGAAGCAGACTGATCCGAATGCCTGTGCATATTGCAAAATTGCTGTGCCATTTCTCCTGATAACTTGACTCTTCAGTGCCCATACCACCAGAGAGTTTTGTTTTACATATTAATGAAAGACCTGGGAAGCTAGAACCTCAGCAATGAAGGATCCTGCCCTTAATATGTTTTTCTTTTGGTAACTGCTGCCTGAGCCTGCAGAGTTCCTAGGGCTTGAGAAAAGGTAGCTTAAGGCAAAACAGAATGTTTTTAAATATTCTATTGAATCTTCCTAAAACATCACAATACTGTGTTGCTTGTGAAATTGAGGACTTGTCATACATTTTGAAAGAGTCAGATCAACAGGGGCAGTTTTATACTGAAATCTTACTTTTAAAAAAGCAATATTTGTAAAACTATAAAACTAACGAATTTAGACAGGATAATGAATTGCCAATGTAGTGCACTTACATGTAGTACCATGAACCTTACAAATGAACACATTCTTTTTAAATGATATGCAGAAAATCCAACCTCACAGCCGGCCTGGTATGAAATTAAGTCTTGTGTTTTACCGTTAATCACAAGGCTCAGCTTTTTATAGAGATCTTTGTTTATTCTGGGAATGCAAGCCTTTCTCTTTTGGAGCTTCTCACAGACAGCATCTTCCCAGTGCCCAGCTATAGGCCAGCCTCCTCTTTCAGCAGCAGCATACTCCGAACATTCCAACCTCTGCAAGAACTCACGCACCATACCTTCACCCTATTCCTAAAGGGGCATCCCCCATTTCTGTTCTGTCATTTTGTGATGTGTGTATAAACCCCATGCTGGGGTTAAGGAGCAGTTCTGGGCCCCGGTGGCTTCACCCCACTGCACCTGCAGAGCCTGCTCCCGCTGGAGGAGGAGCTTAAAAAGCCAGATGGCTCAGAAGGGGACTAGACAGAAAAGCTTTTTCTTGAGAAGGGTACAGCTGGAATCATAGAACCAGAAAACCGTAGGACTGGAAGGGTCCTCGAGAGGTCTTCTAGTCCAGTCCCCTGCACCGAACTAAGTATTATCTATATTAGACCATCCATGACAGGTGGTTGTCTAACCTGCTGTTAAAAATCTCCAACAACAGAGATTCCACAACTTCTCTAGGCAATTTATTCCAGTGCTTAACTACCCTGAAGCTTTTCCTAATATCCAACCTACACCTCCCTTGCTGCAACTTAAGCCCATTGCTTCTTGTCCTGTCCTCAGAGGTTAACAAGAACAATTTTTCTCCCTCTTCCTTGTAGCAATCTTTTATGTCCTGGATGCAGG
The DNA here is from genome assembly GCF_016161935.1 of Mauremys reevesii. Taxonomy (NCBI): domain Eukaryota; kingdom Metazoa; phylum Chordata; order Testudines; family Geoemydidae; genus Mauremys; species Mauremys reevesii. The sequence continues at coordinate 82,160,487 of NC_052627.1, read as the reverse complement.
GGAGAGGACTGCAAGTGGCAGTTACCCCAGGCCCAGAGGAGAGACTATCCTTTCCCTAGGACTAGGGAACTCTTCACTCCATCTTCTGATGGACATTTGTGAGGCTCTTGACCATGCCCAAGACAAGGAGGGTAAGTAGAAGGAAATGGCCCAGGAAGGCTGCCCAGATGCACTCCTGGGTGTTGATATCGCTGCTTCTCATAGGACGCTGGGCCGGACCCAAGTGGAGATGAAGGGTCAGGGGTCCCCTACCAACCCCCTTCCTGAAAAGGTGGCACAAACATCTTTCCCCTCCAGCGATAAAGAGGATACAGACAATGTAAGCCCTGAGTCATGGGTGTGCAGCCCACAGAAGACTGGATGTGGGCCGAAGACTCTTTTGTGGGGGACATTGCACTTAGTATTTGATGGATTCTGTTAATCCCCTAGAAGGCGGCAGTCTCAAAAGGTGACCTGGCCAGAGGGCTGAGCCACCTTCTCTCACAAAGGACAAAGCCACCGTGCCAGGAGTAGGGGATCTAGAGATGGGAAAGAGTTGTTTCCCAGATACCTAACCACTATGCTGCACCAACAGTAATCACTGCCTGTCATACGTTTCATAGAATCATAGAATATCAGGGTTGGAAGGGACCTCAGGAGGTCATCTAGTCTAACCCCCTGCTCAAAGCAGGACCAATCCCCAACTAAATCATCCCAGCCAGGGCTTTATCAAGCCTGACCTCTAAGGAAGGAGATTTCACCACCTCCCTAGGTAACCCTTTCCAGTGTTTCACCACCCTCCTAGTGAAAAAGTTTTTCCTAATATCCAACCTAAACCTCCCCCACTGCAACTTGAGACCATTACTCCTTGTTCTGTGATCTGGTACCACTGAGAACAGTCTAGATCCATCCTCTTTGGAACACCCTTTCAGGTAGTTTAAAGCAGCTATCAAATCCCCGCCTCATTCTTCTCTTCGGCAGACTAAACAATCCCAGTTCCCTCAGCCTCTCCTCATAAATCATGTGCTCCAGCCCCCTAATCATTGTTGTTGCCCTCCGCTGGACTCTTTCCAATTTTTCCACATCCTTCTTGTAGTGTGAGGCCCAAAACTGGACACTTATCTGGAGGCTACTCCAGATAAGGCCTCACCAATGTCGAATAGAGGGGAATGATCACGTCCCTCGATCTGCTGGCAATGCCCCTACTTATACAGTCCAAAATGCTGTTAGCCTTCTTGGCAATAAGGGCACACTATCAACTCATATCCAGTTTCCCGTCCACTGTAACCCCTAGGTCCTTTTCTGCAGAACTGCTGCCTAGTCATTCAGTCCCTAGTGTGTAGCAGTGCATGGGATTCTTCCGTCCTAAGTGTAGGACTCTGCACTTGTCCTTGTTGAACCTCATCAGATTTCTTTTGGCCTAATCCTCTAATTTGTACAGGTCCCTCTGTATCCTATCCTACCCTCCAGTGTATCTACCACTCCTCCCAGTTTAGTGTCATCTGCAAACTTGCTGAGAGTGCAGTCCACACCATCCTCCAGATCATTAATGAAGATATTGAACAAAACCGGCCCCAGGACCGACCCTTGGGGCACTCCACTTGATACTGACTGCCAACTAGACATCGAGCCATTGATCACTACCCATTGAGCCCAACGATCTAGCCAGCTTTCTATTCACCTTATAGTCCATTCATTTAGCCCATACTTTAACTTGCTGGCAAGAATACTGTGGGATACCATATCAAATGCTTTGCTAAAGTCAAGGAATAATATGTCCAGTGCTTTCCCCTCATCCACAGAGCCAGTTATCTTGTCATAGAAGGCAATTAGGTTAATCAGGCATGAATTACCATTGGTGAATCCATGCTGACTGTTCCTGATCACTTTCCTCTTCTCTAAGTGCTTCAGAACTGATTCCTTGAGGACCTGCTCCATGATTTTTCCAGGGACTGAGGTGCAGCTGACTGGCCTGTAGTTCCCCGGATCCTCCTTCTTCCCTTTTTTAAAGATGGGCACTACATTAGCCTTTTTCCAGTCATCTGGCACCTCCCCCAATTGCCATGAGTTTTCAAAGATCATGGCCAATGGCTCTGCAATCACATCTGCCAACTTCTTTAGCACCCTTGGAAGCAGTGCATCCAGCCCCATGGACTTGTGCTTATCCAGTTTTTCTAAATAGTCTTGAACCTTTTTTTACTCCAGAGAGGGCTGGTCACCTCCTCCCCATGCTGTGCTGCCCAGTGCAGCGGTCTGGGAACTGACCTTGTTCGTGAAGACAGAAGCAAAAAAAGGATTGAGTACATTAGCTTTTTCCACATCCTCTGTCACTAGGTTGCCTCCCTCATTGAGTAAGGGGCCCACACTTTCCTTGGCCTTCTCGTTGCTAACATACCTGGAAAAACCCTTCTTGTTACTCTTAAAATCTTTTACTAGCTGCAACTCCAAGTATGATTTGGCCTTCCTGATTTCACTCCTGCAAGCCTAAACAATATTTTTATACTCCTCCCTGGTCACTTGTTCAATCTTCCTCTTCTTGTAAGCTTCTTTTTTGTGTTTAAAATCAGCAACGATTTCACTGTTAAGCCAACCTGGTCACCTGCCATATTTACTATTCTTTCTACACATCTGGATGGTTTGCTCCTGCAACCTCAATAAGGATTCTTTAAAATACAGCCAGCTCTCCTGGACTTCTTTCCCCCTCATGTTATTCTCCTAGGGGATCCTGCCCATCAGTTCCCTGAAGGAGTCAAAGTCTGATTTTCTGAAGTCCAGGGTCCATATTCTGCTAATCTCCTTTCTTCCTTGTGTCAGGATACTGAACTCAACCATCTCATGGTCACTGCATCTCAGGTTTCCATCCATTTTTGCTTCCCCTACTAATTCTTCCCTGTTTGTGAGCAGCAGGGCAAGAAGAGCTCTCCCCCTAGTTGGTTCCTCCAGCACTTGCATCAGGAAATTGTTCCCTACACTTCCAAAAACTACCTGGATTGTCTGTGCACCACTGTTTTGCTCTCCCAGCAGATATCAGGGCGATTGAAGTCTCCCATGAGAACCAGGGTATGCGATCTAGTAACTTCTGTTAGTTACCAGATGAAAGCTTCGTCTACCACATCCCCTTGGTCTGGTGGTCTATAGCAAACTACCACCATGACATCACCCATGTTTCTCACACTTCTAAACTTAATCCAGAGACTCTCCGTTTTTTCTGCAGTTTCATACTGGAGCTCTGTGCAGTCATACTGCTCTCTTACATACAATGCAACTCCACCACCTTTCCTGCCCTGCCTGTCCTTCCTGAACAGTGTATATCCATCCATGACAGTACTCCTGTCATGTGAGTTATCCTACCAAGTCTCTGTTATTCCAATCACATCATAATTCCTTGATTGTGCCAGGACTTCCAGTTCTCTCTGCTTGTTTCCCAGGCTTCTTGCATTTCTGTATAGGCACTTAAGATAACTCGCTGATTGCCCCGGTTTCTCGGTCTGAGACAGGAGTCCTCCCCTCTTGCAGTCTCCTGCTTGTGCTTCCTCCCAGTATCCCACTTCCCCACTTACCTCGGGGCTTTGGTCTCCTTCCCCCGGTGAACCTAGTTTAAAGCCCTCCTCACTAGGTTAGCCAGCCTGCTTGCAAAGATGCTCTTCCCTCTCTTCGTGAGGTGGAGCCCATCTCTGCCTAGCAATCCTTCTTCTTGGAAGACCATCCCATTGTCAAAGAATCCAAACCCTTCTCTCCGACACCATCTGCGTAGCCATTCGTTGATTTCCACGATTCGACGGTCTCTACCCTGGCCTTTTCCTGCCACAGGGAGGATAGACGAGAACACCACTTGTGCCTCAAACTCCTTTATCCTTCTTCCCAGAGCCACGTAGTCTGCAGTGATACGCTCAAGGTCATTCTTGGCAGTATCGTTGGTGCCCACGTGGAGAAGCAAGAAGGGGTAGAGATCCGAGGGCTTGATGAGTCTCGGCAGTCTCTCCGTCACATCGTGAATCCTAGCTCCTGGCAGGCAGCTAGGTTTTCCCAATTGGGACAGCAGATAGATGACTGAGTCCCCCTCAGGAGGGAGTCCCCGACCACCACCACCCGCCTCCTTCTCTTGGGAGCGGTGGTCGTGGAACCCCCATCCCTAGGACAGTGCATCTCATGCCTTCCAATCGGTGGAGTCTCCTTCTGCTCCCTTTCCTCAGATGTATCATCTAGTCACTCTCTGCTTTAGTACCTGTGGAGAGAACATGAAAACAGTTGCTCACCTGTATCTTCTGGAGGTCACATGCTGCCAATTTTCTTCACTGTCCTTCTGTCCTCACTGCGCAGCCTGCTCTGATTCTTCAGAATGTTGTGCCCATAGACGCATATCCTAACATCTGTCCAGGAAATCTTCATTTTCTGTTATGCAACACAGGGTTGATATTTGTTTCTCTATATCTTGAACCTTCTCTTCCAATATGGAGACCAGCTTTCACTTTGTACAGACAAAGTCCTGTGGAAGAAAGACAAACATGGCACATCCTGTGCAGGTCACAACAGCAGATCACTCAGCATCCATATTACCTTCCTTCTAAGAGCTTCCTCAGCTGTTGCAGCAACTACCCAGAGGAGCCTGCAAGTTGAATTCTTCAGTGGGCTCTCCCCAGGTGAACTCCCAAACTCCCTCTGTTAGCCTCTCTAACGTTCACCACTATTCTCCATTTATCTCACTATATATAAAACCAAACCATTCATAATTAATAAATATAAATAATATGAACCTATTTCTAAAACACATGCAAAACATACCACAAAATCAACTTTCTATGCAGAATGCTTGCACTATCACTATATGTCAGCCCATGGTGATACTAGATTCCCTCTGCAAGCAACACACATTTATCATCCTAAAACTTGGTAGCTTAATACACTTGAAATCATCACTACTACTGAAGATACTTGTAGTTGCCCTGTACTGACTAATGCTGAAGGAAAACTTAGAAACAGGAATTAATCACTTTAATTTGAATTCTATTTTAGCACAATTGCCATCCCTTATTGCATTTATAGTTTGAAAAAAAGGCAACATTTCAGTATTTTCATTCATTGAGATGACAGGGGGACATTACTTTGTTTAATGATTCCATATATATTCCACATAAGCACTGGGCTGAGCTTCCAAGGGAGATTATGGAATGCCCATCATTGGAGGTTTTTAAGAACATGGTAGACGAACACCTATTAGGGACAGTCTAGTATACTTGGCCTTGTTCAATGCAGGGGGCTGGACTTCTTGAGATTCCTTCCAGGCCTACATTTCTCCAAGTCAGTATTGTATGGTTGCATGTTAGTTTTCACCTCTGTTTCCCCAAAGATCATTTTTGTAAGTGAGTTGATATTGTATCGGTAGGATTTTAACCTTACAAATATATATTACCTTCATTTGCTGTATGTTTTGACAAGATACATTCTTTCAAAAAAGCATCGCTTACAGTATCTTGTTAAACTTTTGGATAGCATGCAAACTTCTCACAAAGCAAGGCCATAAATAATGGATTGTTAGTTCTTACAAATGTTGGAGAAAAACATAGTTCTCACTCTCTGGTTGGGTGCAGCAAAGTCAGATACTTTATTCTCAAGCAATTGCATAGAGGGAGAGAGTGCACTAGGACACAGGGTTTTCCCCCTCCTAGGCAGGTCTCTCTACAGGTAAACAATTACAGCAAGCATTTATACATTTTGTTACATACAATAATAAGCAAAAGCTGCATTTTGTTTATACATAGGTCATCTTGATATCTTATTTTTCTCACTTCTATTTAGACTACAGTCTACATTCCATATCTAACACAAGGTCGCAACAACTTCTCACACAGTTCTTTTCCATTCACCTCACACAATCCTCGCGTCTACAAATCTTGTGTTATTAGGGTAACAGCTAGCCTGACTCTTTCTCACAGAGGTGACTGTTTGCATTGAAATCCCCTTCAAATCCCTGTCAGTTCTTGCTCTACTTCCACACAAATACACCATCATGGAGTTAAAAGTAAGAGAAATCCTATCAGCCAGTGAAAAAACAAAGTTTGAATTGATGTTAAAAAAAATCCATATTATTGACTTCAAATTTTACAGTATCTAAGATACGCAACATTTATGTTCACTGCCAAAGCTGGTTGCAGAGAAAATTAAAAAGCTTAGAGTTTTGATGAAAAATAGGATAAAAAAATTAATGGAATTTTTCAGTTTTTGAGCAGCTATACTTAATTTGTACAGTATAAACGTTTATATAAATTGTTTTCCTATGTAAGTGTATGTAAAACCATCCAACCTTCCTCCATAATCTTTTGATTTTGCTACCCAGTTCTCCATAGTTATGTACCTTTACAGATTCCATCTGTTTAATAGGCAGCTGCAAAAATTTGCATCCTCTGGCCAGTCCAGGTTTATACTATGTCAATCAAGGGTGTGATGATGTGATTTGTGACCAACACCTGTGCTGGCAAAAGCCTCTAGTAGAGACATAGTTATACTGGCAAAACTCCCCTTTTGCCAGTGTAATGCACGCAACTCCTGGGTGTGGTGTTCTGTCCCATCTAGTGGCACTGGACCACTTAGAGAGAGAGATTGAGGGTATGTCTACACTATCCACCGGATCGGCGGGCAGCAATCAATCCAGCGGGGATCAATTTATTGCATCTAGTCTTGACACGATAAATCGACCCCCAAGCCCTCTCTCATCGACTCCTGTTCTCCAGCGGTGCAGCAGAGTCGACAGGGGAGCGGCAGCAGTTGACTCATCGTAAGTCAATCTAAGTATGTTGAGTTCAGCTATGTTATTCACGTAGCTGAAGTTGCGTGACTTAGATTGATCCCTTCTCCCCAGTGTAGACCAGGGCTGAATCTAGTTGGCTTTTAGCTCATGCTGTAGAGCAGATTAATTTTATCTCTCTCTCTCTAAGTGGTCTCAGTGCCACTAGATAGGACAGAACACCACACCCAGAAGGTGCATGGTTCCCACTTGTAACATATGGTTCCCACTTGTAACACCGACGGACCCCAGTCATCGGAGGCCAGGATCGAACCTGGGGCCTCGGGGGCTTAGTGCATGAGCCCCTACAGCATGAACTAAAAGCCAACTGCCTGTTAGCTAAGGCTGTAGAACACAATCTCAATCTCTCTAAGTGGTCTTAGTGCCACTAGATGGGACAGAACACCACACCCAGGAGGTGTGTGGGTTACACCAGCATGGATTTTTCAACTTCTGCCAGTGAAAGTGCAGTTTTGCCAGTATAAGTTGTGTTCACACTAGGATTACTTTGCTGGTGTAGTGTACAGCTATGTTGGTAAATCATTCCTAGTGTACACTTGATCTTAGTGACCGAAGTTAAAGAAAGAAAGTTGTCTCCAATATAAGAGAATCCACATGCATAACAAACCAGCAAACAGCTCTACTTCCTCTGGATAGTGCTGTGAAAAGGGACAATCCAAAAGGTAAAGGTGGTCTCTCTCTTTGCTGAATGGCACAACTGCCACTTCAGAGAAGTGAAAGGATGGCAGTCCTTACTTCAAATCCACATGTGACATATTTACAGGTGAGTATAGCAAGGGCAGAGCACATCATTTTTGATTTATAAAAATCCATTTGGTTACTCCTTTTATACGAATTGTTCAAAGCCAAATCCAGAAAGAAAGGAGAAGCAGATACAGAACATACAAAGTTATTTGATTACAGCACTTCCCAACTCTTAGTGCCATACATTGCCCTCTAAGGGATTTGAATTTTCATGCCAAATTAAACAATCTTAGTGTCTAATACAATACAAAAAAAATACAAGTATATGATCTGAAATTAGACTAATAGCCAAGAGAGGATGCAGAGCTGTTTATGAAAAGGATTTAAAGTAAGTTTACTATACTTCTTAGCCACAATATTCAAAATGATTGAGAAGCATCTTACCACATTCCCTCCAGCACATGCAAACCAATATATGTAAAAATACAAACACACATGTCACCCGCCCGTACCTCTCCTGGAATTTCATCTAGTCTTGTCTTCTTCCATACACTGAAGAAGTAAATTATGTTCTAGTGCCCACAGCTTAAATACCAGGGAAGTTACAATGAAGATTAAACAGAACCTTCTAAATCTGATTCTGAAGGGCAGACTCTGACTTACCCTTCCTGAGAGGCACAGCAGAGAAGGCACAGCTCAAGGGAGGTGAAAAGGTGGCTTTGAGCTAGTTTTGTACCACCCAATTTCTGTCTGCTGCACAGGCCAACCCCAACATCAATTAGAGCACTGACAACTATTATTTTCATTATATACTATTTGTTGAACACCAAAAGTTTACCCAGTTCTGTATGGAACAGAGGCAGACATAGATCTTGCCCCAAGCAGATTCAAGAACGAGAGTTCTAAACAGCCTACATGTCATATCTAATCCTGTGTAAACAGGTTCACTCACTAAACATAACTTTTCCAGAATTGGAAACTGTGATTTGGATCAATATTTCCATGTTTGTAGATGGCTACGAGCATGGTCAAGGTCAAGGTGAGCTACCACCTTAACATGAAAACACCATACCTTGCTGGGTAACCCTTGTTGGTCATTCGGTGAGTAATATTGTTTTCATAGATATCTGAATTTCTCTAGGGCGATCTGTGAGGTCTGAAATTATTTCATTGTCTGTATAAATGTTATACCTAGATCACACAGGAGGTAGCCTATAATTGTTGCAGTATTCTATGTATCACATTTTCATTATGACAGCTTTCATATTTAATCTGAACTATTAGGAACTGTTCACTGTTACCTAAAATTTGTTTCTAAATTATGTTTCACGGCTCTCAGTCATTCGGCCATTGCTATATTACAAGCTGGACAGTTTTGTTTTAATTTTGAATTAAGGAAAATTCTTTGTGTGCTATTCCTGTTTTACAATATCTATAATATTTATGTGATCACATTTTAGTGAACTTATTCTTTTTGGTACACCATTATCTTTTTGATACATTATGCTAAAACATTTGATACAGCCACACAAAAAGTTATTTGTTTGAAGTTCGAAGGCAACAGCTCTTGTGATTAATTGTATAGCAGTCACACTCACTCAGCAAACTCCAGCAATGTCTTGGAAGAAAGAGACTCCATAATCAATGTGTATTCAAACTACAGCTGTATAAGGCAACAAAACAGTCCACTACATTTTTTTAAAATAGAAATAAGTACGATGTACTGAATGGCTCAGTGGGACGTGGAGCTGTTCTCCAAATCAAATCTAGTTGAACTCAAATCCTTTTTAAGTTCAATGACTCTAGCTCGAGTTGGTGGATTCAAAACCATTACCATCAAATGTTTATTGAGTAGCAGCATGAGTGAAATGAACTGGTGATTTTAGTTCAGTTTTCAGTGGATTTTGTTAATATCACACAAACTCCATCATAGTTAATACATTCATGGGTAGGTCTACACAGCAGCTGGGAGGTGCGATTCTCAGCTTTGGTAGACATACATGAGCTAGCTCCGCTGTCAAGCTAGCATGCTAAAAATAGCAGTGTGGCTGCGTTAGCACAAGTGGAAGCTTGGGCTAGCCTGCTGAATATGTACCTAGGATCTCAGATGGGGTTGTACTTGTGTAGCTAGCCTGATCTGCTGCTACACATGCGCAGCAGCCATGCTGCTTTTTAGTGTACTAGCTTGAGCAGAGCTAGCACATATATGTCCACCCAAGATGGGAATCACACTTCCTTCCTGCTGTGTAGACAGCCTAAGACGCCAAGAACTAAAATATATTGTGTAATTACATTCATTAGGCCAAAGGATTCAGGAAACTGTTCCGTGGCTGCAGTTTTATTAAATATGGTCACAGCATTTTCACAAGCACCTGGTAACCCTGCCTGAACCACGGCTTTGTTGGGGAACCAAAATACAACAGTGCTCAAGGCTGCTTTCATTATGAATCATACTATATCATAAAACCATCTTCTGATCTAGGAAATGGGTACTGAGCTATTTTCCAGCCCTTGCTGATAATCATTTTATAGTCACTATAGTCAAATGGACCATCTTGTTTTTTGGACTGGTGAAACTGATGTATCCTGCTCCAATCAGTCTACTTTTCCTATAATATCTAGTCTTCTCAGATAACTCTTTGATCCTCAAAACATGACAAAGAATAGTTATGTATATTATTTTCATTGCCTTTCAAAGTAATCAGCATAGCACCCTCTGCATTGTCCTATTTATTTACGGCCACATAATATGAGGATAGCAATTTTTCACAGACATATTTCAGACAGCATATAAACATCTGTCAATTTAACAGGAGGAAAATGTCTACCTAAAATAATCCTGACTTCTGAACCAAAATAGATGCAACAGTAATGTTACCCTATCTTTTCATAGATCCCTGATGACTTTATTTTTACAATTACAGATAGTTTAACCTGTGAACATTTTCAGTTTGGCATCTAGGTCAGAAGATGGCAGTTGCTTAAATCTTTCCTTATATATTTGTTCAGGCAGCAAAGATACTGACTGAACCTGTGTCCATTCATGGGTTGGTTCTGTACTGTGCTTCTGGTCATTTTTTAAAGTTGTATATACTGAAATATATACAATATATTGAACAATTCAATCCTCTCTGAGTTATTTTCCTCAGCAGAGTTTTCCTCACTTTCAGTTTAAATCATTACTGTTTAAATGTGGATGTTTATTTCTTAGTCACCTTCTGTTTTCCTTTCTTACATGGCATACATTTATTTTCTCTGTGTGTGGTTTGTTTGTTCTTTTTTACACCATATGCCCGGTCTCATGGAATTTGTGACACTTTGCATTTTTAGGATAATATACATAAGCAGTATTTTCCCATATGTTACTTTAATACTTTTCACAAATGAAAATGTTTCATTCCATTGGGCTTTTCTTTTCTTTTTAGCTATGTAATTGAAACTCTGCTAACTTGTATGTAGAAATTAACTATATTTCTTTCTAACAAAACAACAGTCATTTGCTGAGTCTAGCCAAATCAGCTAGGAGAGAGAATTTCAGAAAAATGTGAATAACTGGGATTGTTTAAGAACACTTTACTAGATGTCCAAAGAGCCACAATCTCACAGTCAAGGAAGAAGTATTGGTTAAAAACTAGCCTGGTGAAGGCAGAGAGAGAGAGAGAGAGATGAACCCTAGCAATTGTATTGATGCATTACTAGCTGGAAATGGTAGAATTATCGATAATAATGCAGAAATGTTCAATAAATATTTCTGTTCAGTATTTGGGAAAAAAGATGATGTAGTCATATCATATGATAACACTCTTTCATTCCACTGGTATCTCAGGAGGATGTTAAACAGCGGCTACTAAAGGGAGGCATTTTAAAATCATTTGGTCCAGATAACTTTCATCCTAGAATTTTAAAAGTGCTTATTGGAGCTTACTGGACCATAAAGTGTTTATTTTTCATTCAGTCTTGGAACACTGGGGATGTTTCAAAAGACTGGAAGAAAGCTAATGCTGTGCCAATATTTAAAAAGGGGAAATGGGATGACCCAGGTAATTATAGGCCTGTCATTCTGCCATCAATCTTGGGCAAGATAATGGAGCAGTTGATATAGGACTCAATTAATACAGAATTAAAGCAGAGTAATATAATTAACACAAATCAACATAGGTTTATGGAAAATAGATCCAGTCAAACTAACTTGATATCTTTTGCTTTGATGAGATTACAAGTTTGGTTGACAAAGATAATTGTGTTGATGTAATATCATTAGATTTCTGTAAAGCATTGTGACTTGGTACCATATGACATTTTGACTAAAACCCTAGAATGATATAAACTAACAAGGCACACATTAAATAGATTTAAAAGCTGTCTGATAGCTAATGTAATTGTAAAAAGGGAATCATCAAAGGATGGGTGTGATTCTAGCGGAGTCCTGGAGGGCTTGGGTTTTGGCTGTATACTATATAGTATGTTTATTTATGACATGGAAGAAAACATGAAATCATCACTGACAAAGTTTTCAGATGACACAAAAATTGGGGGAATGGTAAATAATGAAGAGGACAGGTCACCGATACAGAGCAATCTGGATAGGTTGGTAATCTGGGGTCAAGTAAACAATGTGTGTTTTAATATGGCTAAATATAAGTGTATCCATGTAGGAACAAAAAATATAGGCCATACTTGGAGGATGGGGGACTGTATCCAAGGAAGCAGTAACTCTGAAAGAAATGTTGGGGCTGGGGTAAATAATCAGCTGAACATGAGCTTCCAGTGCAATGCCGTGGCCACAAAGGGCTAATGCTATCCTTATATGAATAAATAGGGGAATCTCAAGTAGTAGCAGAAAGGTTGGTTTACCTCTGTATTTAGCACTGGTGCAACCACTGCTGGAATACTGTGTCCAGTTCTTGTGTCCACAATTCAAGAAAAATGTTGATAAATTGGAAAGGATTCAGAGAAGAGAATGACTAAAATATTAGAAAGCATGCTTTCTAGTGATAGACTCAAGGAGCTCAATCTGTTTAGAAAGTTAAAGGGTGACTTGATTACTGCCTATAAGTAGCTACATGGGGAGCAAATATTTAATAATAGGGTCTTCAAAATAGCAGGAAAAAGATATAATGTGATACAAAGACTGAAAGTTGAAGCTAGACTGATTCCACTGGAAATTTTTAACAGTGAGAGTAATCACTGGAGCAACTTTTTAAGGATAATGGTGGATTTTGCATCACTGACAATTTTTACATCAAGATTGGATGTTTTTCTAAAAGACATGTTCCAGTTCCGAAGGAAGAACCTCCAGGGATAAGAGAATAGTTGTCTCTGTTTATTTGTTTGTTTGCCAAAAGCAAGTTTTAGCACTTCAGGCCACTAGAGATTCTGCATTGTGACCAGGCCTAATCTTTGCTTGTGGAAATGGTAGCATATTTAGGGCCCAGTCCTTGTTTAGTCATCACTCACTCATAATTCCCACTGAAGCTAGAAAATATTTTTAATAACTACTGTAATTTATAAGAAAGTGATATGCCATAGTTGTCTACATGAACAATTAGACTTCAGCAAGCTGGGGTGTGAATCTAGCCAGCCCTAGCCTGCTATGGTCTACCTGTCCATGTGCACCCTGCTGATGCACAGCAACAATTTGTGAGAATGCTTTGAGCTAGTCCCATTTCAAAGAAAGCTACCTAAAAGAGGCCTACCAAACTGTTAACTTGCATCAGCTGGGTGCACATGGACAGGGCGGGGCAGAGCAGGCTAGTGAAAAATAGATTCACACCCCAGCTTACTAAAATCTAATTGTTTACGTAGACAAACCTAAGTGAATCTAAGCTCCTCATGTGGCACAAAAGTAACTTGCATGAACTCAGACTTAGACATGTTCATCAAATACGGTAGACAATATCCCTTAAACTCTGAGACCTTTTATTTAAGATAACTTTTTATGCATTACATAGATGTCTGCAATGAGCACAGAGACAAAAGCATGATGACTATGCTTTGAGAAGTGATTGCAAAACTCTTATTTTCTCATATGATCTCTATATAAAGTTACCTAGTAAAAATCAAAGCAAGAATGTTCTTATTGTCAGTGTAAACATCTCATAATCAAGCAGGGTTTTTTTTGTTTGTTTGTTTTGTTTTTCTTTCCTTAATGCACACTTTTGTGAACAACAAGAATTCTGGAATGAGGCATTATGTAGTTATGGTAATGCACAAAGCATATTAGAAGGCAGTCTATATGGATTGTGCAGTGCTAACAGTAGTAACAAAGTGGAGGGGACTTGGGTCCATAAATTAAGCAAGTATGCAAAGGAAGCAGAGAAGTGCAAGGAACAAGGCACCATCTTATTATGTCACTTTTTTTACCATACTACTAAATTATTTAATACTTGTAATTAAATGATTGAGCTTGGAGAAGCTTTTTAGAGAGCCACTTGCTTTTGCTCCTGCAGGATATTATATAGTTCTGTAAGTTTTATGCACTTTGCTTGGGAAAGTATTCATTATAGCTATAGGTTAGGTATATAGTTTTCTTACACTTTGAGATCACTGCCCTTGTTAATTTACCACCTGTTTAATTTAGCAGCAGAATTTTCACTGTTGGAGTTTAGGTTGCTTCAGAATTTCCAGCAGCAACTAAGAGAAATTTAGATTTGGGTCCGGATCATCAAAGATATTTAGGTATCTGGCACCCATTGATTTCAATACCTTTGAGGATCTGGGCATTGGGTTTATTGACCTCACAGTTTGGTAAAGCAACAGAACACTAAACCAGCCTAATATTTGGACTGGTCTCCCATGGTCTAATTCTCCACTCTGCTACCCTGGTGTTAAGCCAGTGTAATTTTATTCAGGTCAAATCCATACATATGGAGGATAATCCACAGTACAAAGTACTTCTTGATGGTTTTTTCTGCTGCCTAAACTCTAGGGATTGGACCCTAGAGTAAGTCTGGACAACTGAATTTCAGATGCAGCTACTACACTCAAATGTGGCTGGTTTGTACTGGCTTGTGGTTCCACACCAATTTACTCAGCTTTACTGTAAATTAGGGACTCCTTATTTTCAGCTGAAAAATGCCACTCATCCAAAACTTAAGGTATAAAACAATAGAAAGCTTTAAACAATGAATTTAGTGCTCATTAAAATATGAGAGCTCATTAGTGAGTCCAGGGGATTGAAGCTTTCTGTTTATAAACAGAAGACTCAAATATGCCTCAAAAAAGACTTGGAAATTTTTTTTGAAAAGAGACACGGGGTAATTCTGTTCCCATTCAATCCATGGTTACATTGCCAAAAAGGCTACCAATTAGTGGCAATTGTGGTTCTGGTTTTTATGTTTTGACACCTGTGTTCCTGGAAATGTTATGAGACAAAGATGCCAATTAGATGGTAGTAATATTTCTTCACTACTAAAGTGGAATAGATTTAAACCAATCTCCTAGCAGGACTCATTATGCTATTATCAAATCCCTGCACGATCCAGGCCCCTCTGAATAATAGTTTTTACCAATTTAACAAAATAAAAGCAGTAATTTTACAAGTGTACACAAAATTCAATGTCTACCACTTTCATTCGGATTATGTTCTACAGTTAAAAATGCCTTTCACTTAGAATGATTATTTTGTAAATGATTAGCCAGCTTTATAGTCAATGCATATTTAACATAGTGAACTTTTTTGAAGGTAGAAAAGACCTGAGGTTTAAAAACTCTACCATGTTAGCTTTTTACAAACTAAATAAGGTAGTCCAAAGGCTTTTTACAACAGAGTCTAAATGCATATGTGCATCAGCCAGACTGACACCATCAACTGTGATGGTTCCCTAGGAGCCATTAGGTAGTAGTACATGAACTCACAATGCTTTACATGATAGCTACAAAGCAGCAGAGAGAAGGGTAGATAGTGGCTTTAAGTCACAGAGTGAGTTGGAGGGGTGCGGGCAGGAGTATAGGAAGCATAGTGGTGGACTCACTCACAACTCATCCAGGAGATCCAAGTGTCTAATCCAAATCCCACTGAGTTCCATAGAATATTTTCATTGATTTTAATAGGAGCAGACCCCAAGACAGCACATACTCTTCCCTAGACCAGCTCTACGGGCTGGTACAGGGTGCATGTTCTCACCATCAGCCGCATCCCACCTCTCCTTGTTGCTTTTGGGGACAATACAGCCACTGACAAGTCCAACATGGATCAATGTCTCTGTTCATTGATGAGTTTGGTCCGGAAGGGTCCCACAATTAGAAAGAGTACAAGAGGCAGAAGGATTCTTGGACCCTTCCTCACCTTGTACACCTATGCAGTGTGTGGCACAATCTAATCAAGAATTTCTTATGTCAAAACCACTCCCCCCCTCTTTTTTTAATACAAAAAATGTAATAATTGAAAACTTGCCCTCAGAAAGCAGATCTTTACTCAGATCTTGTTTCTGGCTCTTAGACATTTCCCATGTGTCTTCAGCATAATGACAAACCTTTCAGAAGAGGATTCTCAGAAAACTGCGTGACTGGGCAACAGATGAATGGCATATGAAATTTAATGTTGATAAATGCAAAGTAATGCATAGTGGAAAACATAATCCCAACTATACATATAAAATGCTGGGGTCTCAAGTAGCTATTACATCTCAAGAGAGAGAATTTAGAGTCATTGTGGATAGTTCTCTGAAAACATCCACTCAATGTGCAGCGGCAGTCAAAAAATGAACAGAATGTGGAGCATCATTAAGAAAGGGATTGATAATAAGACAGAAAATATCATATTGTCACTATAAATCCAGGGTGCACTCATATCTTAAATACTGCGTGCAGATGTGGTCACCCCATTTCAAAAAGATATATTGGAATTGGAAAAGATTCAGAAAAGGGCAACAAAAATGATTAGGGGTATGGAACAGCTTCTGTATGAGGAGAGATTAATAAGATTGGAACTTTTCAGTTTGGAAAAGACAGGACCAAGAGGGGATATGATAAAGGTCTATGAAATCATGACTGGTGTGGAGAAAGTAAACAAGGAAATGTCTCATAACACAGGAACTAGGGATCACCAAATGAAATTAATAGCCAGCAGGTTTAAAACAAACAAAAGAAACTATTTCTTCACACAACACACATTCAACCTGTGGAACTCTTTGCCAGAGAATGTTGAGAAGGCCAATTCTATAACGGGGTTCAAAAAAGAACTAGATAAATTCATGGAGGATAGGTCTATCAATGGCTATTAGACAGGATGGGCAGGAATGGTGTCCCCAGCCTCTGTTTGTCAGAAGCAGGGAATGAGGGACAGGGGATGGATCACTTGATGATTACCTGTTCTGTTCATTATGTCTGGGGCACCTGGCCACTGTTCGAAGACAGGATACTGGGCTAGATAGATCTC
The DNA here is from genome assembly GCF_016161935.1 of Mauremys reevesii. Classification (NCBI taxonomy): domain Eukaryota; kingdom Metazoa; phylum Chordata; order Testudines; family Geoemydidae; genus Mauremys; species Mauremys reevesii. Next base: position 82,143,643 of record NC_052627.1, on the reverse strand, counting down.
TGGTCTGACCCAATATGGACGTTCTTATGTTCTTTACTCTCACATCACACTTCTTCCCAGCCTGTTTCAGGTTCCTTTTGATATGCCCAATTTATCATAATCTCAGACCTCTCCTCCTCCAGTGTCTCTACTGTAGGAATACTGGTAGAGCATCTCTTGTTCTCATCATATCTTTTCTAATGTACATAGAACAGTTGAAAGTTTGTATACCCAAAAGGACCCCAATTCACCTAAACACATGCTTAAATCTAATTTAACTCAATGTGTCCTATCAATGAGCTTTTTATAATGTGTGTATGTTCATCACTAGAGAAATAAGTGCTTTGCTGACTAAGGATTGATTTAAGCACACACTTAATTGCTCACCTGCACTCAGGCCTAGGTGTCTGTATATATTTTTGCATCTCATGCAGAATGATTGTCCATTGACAGAGGAAGTTCTTTAAAGATATTAATTCACTTCCATTCAAATGATGAACCCCTTGGCCTGCTCTCAGAGAAGCAGGTTTATATAGTTCTATAATTAGTTTATAACCTCCACTCTGTATGAAATGTCAGTTATTGACAAATACAATCTGTCACACAAGTTACATACAAAGAAGCATAAACTGAGTGACTGCAACAGAAAACAAGAAGTATTTCAGACATATCTGATTTTCTCAGAGTTTATAAGAATTCAACTGAAATTTATCCCATCATTACCTAGGTATACATCAGGAAATAAGCATCACAGAGAAAAAGGAAATGATTGAAAAAATATTGTGTATTGTCACAGAATTAGAATCCAAATGCCAGTTCAGACAGTATTAAAAATACCGTTTTGAAACCCCAAAATGTGTTGGTACCACAGTTCAGTAGACATGGGAACTTAATATCAGGCAATACCTAGTGACAATAGGACAGACTGAAAGCAAATTAAGATCTAGATATTCAGTTAAACTTTTGAATTTCCCTGTTATGGTCAGTTGTATTAACCACTGCTTTGTGCCTGTGAATACATTGTGCTTTCATGGGTGTGCAGTTCCAGACTGGATGGAATCAGATGAATACGGTAGGTGACCTGTTGTAACACAAATTTAATTTATGTGAAGTTATGATAAATGACATTGTACTGTGTAAAATAATGGTGTGAGATGATAGAACAATGAATAACTGCCTAACAACCATAACACTATACATACTCTGAGAAAAAGACATCTTGCAAAAGCCAAATGATGGTGGGAAACATGTTTCTCCTAAAATATTTATTAAATGGTTTTGCTAACCACTTAAAAGTTCTGTGGTTACACTTAACACTTACAGTCCTGTGCCCCACACTCCCAGCTGAAAATTAGAGAGTCTGTGATATCTGGGAGAATATGCATCTCTTAAAGTGCTATGCCATGTACAGCTGCTTCCTTAACTCATTGCACTACACCCCTTTTGGACCTTTGGAACTTAAACCCAAATCAAACATGTTTATTAGCCTCCAGGGAGCTCTGCAAGGCTCACCTTCCCCACCTTGACCATGAGAAGATGGGGGGTGGTAGTGTAGGACCCTGGTGAGTAATGGCGGGGAAGGCAAAAATGAATGTCCATTACGTTTATGGGTTATATGGTTTGATCTGGAGGAACTGACTGTTCTGTTTGTTTAGTAGTGTATTTTTAAATGATTATCAAGGACATGTAAAACATTGGATGTACACTGTTCTGTGTAGTTTTCTCTGTTCTTCTCCCTATTTCCTCTTCCTCTGCCCTTGCCTCTCTCTTTTCCATTATTTCCTCTCTCCCTCCATTCCCCATTGTCTTTCTTTTTCTTCAATGCTCATTCTCTTCCTCTCCCTGTCTTCCCCTCTTAAACCCTCACTCTATCCAGGGCTACCCTACTTCCTAACTATAGCAACAATTAATCCTTCTCCTGTCCCTGTCACATAGAACTGAGACACCTTTCGGAGCTCACCTTTTCCTACAGGTTGTTGGGAGAGGCCTATATTGCCTTTCCGAGTCCATTTGTCTCACCTATCTGGGCTGATGCTGTAAGTACAATAAGCTTTACTCTGATAAAGTATTTCCTACAAACTGCCTCCCATCAGAAATACTAAACAAATCTAGGGAAAAACATAAGAGGCGTTAAGAGTACTTACAAGCAGGAACAGAGGGAATAATCAGCAGCCAGTTGCAAAATGGCCACCATAGTGTTACAGTGGCCATATGGTGCAGCTCTGTCAAATTTAAAGGATCAGCCACACAACAAAGCTCTCTAGATCTCTTCCCAGCTAGGTTTTATCACTATTTAGGCCTGAGTCTCCCTCTACTGCAGCCACCTTTTTCTTTTTATGAGTAATTGCCTGAGTTCCCTCAGTTGGGGCTCACTCTATAGTCAGATTAATCCCAGATTCTCCAGCAAGCAAGTCACCCTGTTACAATTCATACAATGTACCCAATTTCATATATCGGAATGCATGATCTTAACAAAGCAAAATGCAAACACTTACAGTCCTGTGTCCCACACTCCCAGCTGAAAATTAGAGAAGTTCTAGAAAAATACTCTCCTTAAGCTTTATTTATATATTTTAAATATTAACATAAAATAAACATGTAGCAAATTTTGCCTCTCAGTTCACACATACCAACTTTTCTTTAAATAATTTAATCCCAAATGCAACAACTGATTAAATATCCCATGGAAAATAATAAATGTAATGGCTGTAATGTGTAGCTGCCAGATGCAAAGCCTTGCAACTACAAGTTTCGGGCTCGGATTGAGCTAGGCACTCTCTGATCATCTCCTTCTGCCTGAAGGGTCAATGCAGTGGTGGCTGTGTGCCTTGTCCCTGCCAGCCACCTCCATCTCTTTGTACTGTGTTCACTGCAGAGTGAGGGTCTGATGGATCACAGCACCTCCCATTCCACAGCACACACAGTTCAGCAAGGTGGTGGCAACTGGGGTGGGAAGCCTCCACCAAGCCATACCCCCTGGATGAGGCAGCAATGGGAGTACTGACTCGTGTTCGGGGGAAGGGTTAGTTTCAGGATGGGTCTGAAAATGACTCAACGCGCTGAGGCTTGGATCAGGGTGTGGCCAGTCAGGTTTGAGTCACACTTTAAAATTAGGCCCAAGAAGACCTCTAGTCAGGTACAAGAATATTTCTCATTGTCATCCAAATTGAAGGGGAAACCACTTGTCTAAATGTTATTTTTGCTTATTTATAAGACCAGAGAACTGACAGGACACTGTGTTGTATTCACTAATCCAGTGCTGCCTGTTTGATAGCCAGTTAGAACCTTTCTCTGCTAGCTTTTTGATATATCAGTGAGATGGACTAAGCAGACATTCTAAAAAAGGAGTGACAAAATTGTTAAATCTATGAAGAAAAGTTATTTCATAAACTCTGGAGATGTTCCTGGTCAAGACAGGGGATAGAAAATAAATGGTACTTTTCCAAAATATAAGCACAATACCCATTTGCTACCTTCCATTTTGAACGTGTGAGGCCTAATTCTCCAGGGCTTTGTACCATTGAATTTGGGAGCAATTTACAACCACTTCACATTTACTTTGAATTGGTGTGAATGACTAAGTAAGGTGCAAGGCAGGTGAAAAATGAGTTCCTTGCTTTTTATGAAAAAGGGAAATGACAGTTTTATATTTAAATATTTGCACTTAGACATCTACTCAATTAGACCCAGAGCTACATGTGTCATCCTGAAGCACTTTCTGCTATATTAAAAGACAGTATTATAAAATGGAAAATGTAGTAGAGCAATATATTAAAAATATACTAATAGACCAGGTAAAAATCAAATGGAAGGAAAACGTTATGGTTAGTTCAATCCACATAATATAATAAGTCTCCAAAAGGAAGAGAAATAAATTCCTTATGTGTACATGAGTAAAGCACAATAAATATTGAATTGTATAAACAAAATGATACTTGATATTATAATGTATAGGACTAGGTTAATATCCTTTTAAATAGTTGTGAACCTCACATTGGTGCTTACCATGTTCTATGCTTTGAAAGCAGTCAGAAATCACTCAGAGCAGCAATATCTACATAGCTCAGCTTTGCATGTTTGTGTATAGTTATTAAACATGATTACTTGAGACCAGCTATGCCTTTGTGGTTTCTTAATATTCTTTGTGCTGTGCATAGAGCAAAGGACACAACAGGTGATCAGAACCACTGGGCCTGCTAACTGTTTGCCAGGCAATCAAGAGTATGTAATCACTGAGAAAAATTCCCCTCCTGTCTCTTTGCTGCAGAAGAGAATTGAACTGGTCTTGACTGTAGAGCAGCGGTTCTCAAACTGTGGGTCAGGACCCCAAAGTGGGTCACAAACCTGTTTTAACGGGGTTGCCAGGACTGGCTTAGACTTGCTGGGGTCTGGGGCCAAAGCTGAAGCCCGAGCCCCACTGCCTGGGACTGAAGCCCTGGGCGGTGGGGATCAGGTTACAGGCCCTTTGCCTGGGGCTCAAGCCCTTGTGCGTCAATTCCCCCTGCCCAGGAGGCTGGGGCTCAGACTTTCACCCCCACACCCAAGGTGATGGGGCTCGAGCAGACTCAGGATTTAGTTCCTTCTCATGGGGTCATGTAGTAATTTTTGTTGTCAGAAGGGGGTCACGGTGCAATGAAGTTTGAGAACCCCTGCTGTAGAAGAATGCCAATAGGAGATGTGTTAACAATGGGCAACCTATGGGTGAAAGATACAAGTTTCTATGGAAATGTAGAAACCTAGGTTGAGACAAAAAGACTGTCCCTAACAATCACTACTCAATAGGACTGACATGGGTGACCACAAATGGTATGAATGAACTATTGAGTTCCAATTTCACACTTAGGAGGTGCAAGAGCTATTTTTCTTTTTAAAGACGAAAGATTTCAAAGATTTAAGCACCTAAATAAACATCGTGCTTTTCAGAGGTGCTGAGTGCTCACAGCTTCCACTGAAATCACTGTAGGTGCTCTTCACCACTGAAAATTAGGCCATTGTTATAGGCCTGAATATGGATATAGGAGACTAAGCTTGAAAATGTTGGCCTCTGTCTCAGTTCTCCCCTCCCCACCCCCTTTTGGCTCTGCACACTTGCAGTCTGATTTTTGGGAACTCACTGCAGTCTCGCTGTTCCTGGTATGAGACGTGAATGAACCCTACAGGGCTGGGTTCCTGTGGCTTACACAGACTGGATCTTGCACTGTTTGTAGAGAATGGGATTGACAACTCCTTGCTGCTCTTGGAAGGGAGATGGAGGCATAAAGGCTGTTCACATGACAATCCTGTCAGATTCTTCACAATGAGATATTCGGGAGAAAACACCTGAATCCATGAGAGAATAGAAGGGCCAGGTCACCAGGATTCCCCAAAACATATCTAAGGTGACATTGGGATGGGCCCTAGCACCTTGAAGAGGGGTTAGATAGTGGGTGCTAACTGGGGCAGTAATCATGACACAGGCAACCTGAGCTAGTTAATTTCTTTGCTCAGACCAGAACCCACCTGATTTCCGAAAAATAGCGATGAAAATATTTGCCTAACTAACAAAATCACTATGAAGTTTATTTAATGCTTATAAAACACTCTGAGGACCTTGGATTAAAGATGTTACATGGGTAAAATATTATATCCACAATGTTTGCATCTGAATACTACAATATTTGTAGTATTTTGATAGAATCTGAATACGTTTCTACTGCTTTATCCTTTAGGTAGTAATCCAATACAGCTCATAACATAGCTGTGTTTACTTTGAGAAAGAAAATTTGATTTATCTCTTCAGAAATCCCATTAATTCCCCCCGCCCCCATCCATGCTGATTGTTTGAGTTCCACAAAGGTTTGAAATGTGCTGGTGCTTAGGCTGCGGGGGGTGGGGGGAGGGGGAGCACATACATTCATAGAATGCATGCCGAATTTCCCCATTAGGATTAATTTTGCTTCTGCTGTATTTTTGTGAAGACTTTATTTTAATCTCATTTAGTTTGTTTTAAGACTATGACTTGAAGCTTTATTTCCAAGCAAGGCTATTCCAATTTTGATTCCACCCAAGTAAATACAGGAGAAAACAAACTCTGGCTTCCTCTAAAACAAAACAACCTTGGGGAAAACATGGAGTAAGTCTGTTTTTTTTTTTTTTAACTGTCAGTCATTTGGCACTGGAGTCCTTCCAATACTGAGGAGTCACAAATGTATTATGCTAAATGCCGCTGCAGTCCACATTTCCTCTTACTTTACCCCTACGCCCCCTGAATTTTCATTTGAGGAAAAATAAGTTTAATTAAATACGGATTGGGACTCCCCTCCACAATGTCATCCTGGTGTGATGATAAATGTGAGTGGCTTGCTAGCAATATGGCTATTCCCTTAATCCCTCTATATTTTTCAACTGCCAAAACAAAAACTGTACTTAATGTTTATTGACATTACACTTAATGTTTATAGATACTGTACTCTTTAAAGAAATAACATGGTAGGACAGAAGATAATAAAATACACTAAAACAATGTTACGGTTCTCATAGTCCCAGATGTTTACTTGCATTATGTCATTTGATTGCACAAATACATTATTAATGTGTAGCCTGAGCTGTATATAACACATTTATACATATCCCATTCCCCAGGTTTAGCCCATATTGATGAAATAAATATTTTATCTGGTATACATAACCTCACTAACTGGACTTTGGGAGGAAAAAAGCAACTATTGAAATAAATTGGAAAGTCATCATGGGTCAATTTGTGAGTACATACTTTTGTTCAACCAAAGACATGGGTTTGCATTCACAAACATTTGTGTTTTCACACTACCAGAAATACAACAGTACATTTCCCTATGTGTTGCTGGTACATTTTTAAAGAGTCTTTGTGAATTTGATCCTACAAAATATATAAAAGGTCAGAGACTCTCACTCAATTTTTTCTATTTATTAGACAAAGCATGACCAATATTACTTCTATTATTTGTAGTAGTAGTAATATGGTGTCCAAAGTCTCCAATCAGGTGTGGGGCTTCATCATGGTAGGTGCTCTATAAACATGTAGAAAGACAGGGTTGCTGCCCTAAAGAGCTTATAGTTTAAGATTCCAGTCATTCAAACACATATATACTGAACTGAATAGTCACTCTAAATCAATGAGACATATGCATAGAAAATTACCATATTAGAATTAATCTGGCTACTACTGTATCCACTCACATGAATAAATCAACTGTATGTTTAAGAGTTTGCAGATAACGCCTAATATAAAATAAAACACAACAAATGACCACGACAAATAATGGGTGGGAAGGATAGAAGGTAGCTGTAATAAGAACAAATATTACATAGGCCAGATATGATATAACTTGATAGATATGAATCTAGATAAGATACTTTATATGGCCCCCATTAGTCTATTATCTTACCCTCTCACAATTTTTAGTGTATTTATCCTCACAACATGCCTGGACAGTAGGAAAAAAAATACTACAAAAGGGGAATTCATACAAAGAGTAACTTACTGACTTGCTCACGGTTAGACAAGAAGTCTTTGGTAGGGTAGGGACTTGAAGCCTGGCTTCCCAAGTTCTAGGTGAGTGCTCTATCCAACAGACCATCCTCCTTTCAAATCTATAAAAAACTACAGATAATGTTAAAAATAAATAAATAACGATAACATTCCCCACTGGTCCCTCAGCCAAGCCAATATGTTCTGAATAGAGCTCACCACCATCCAGCCTAAATATTAGCCATTTTAAAATGTAAGGCCAAAGCAGCACCAGTACCTCTGAAAACCAAACCAATTACATATTGGCATTAGGCGAATCAAGTTTGAAATCTTGGCCTAGGTACCATTTTGCATCCATGAATTAAGTGCAAATATATGCCTTTAATTGCATCCAGCCAATTTTGAAAATAAGGCCATTAGTTGTAAGTACAATTGAACCACCTACTGACATATTTTTAAAACTGCAGAGCAGCTTGCTTATCTGCAAACAGTTGAGTCTTGTCAAAGTGACCTTGACTATAGCAAAAATCTATTTATAGTAAAGTAGAATGAAACTCCTCAGTAGTTTCAGTGAATAAAACCTTTGTTCATAGACACATTGTTCTGCAGGGTGTGACAGGGTTCCACTCACCACCTGGGCGCCTCCTGATGGCCATCTTGGGGATTAGTTCCCAGGTTAGTAACCCTCTCCCAATAGTGCCTCACCCACTCTCACGTCTGCTTTCTGGTCTGCATCACTCCAGGGACCATAGCATCCTCTTCATGACCTGGCCCTCCAGCTGTGCCACCATCTGTGCTCCCCCTTCCAGAGTTTACTACAGCACTCCAAGTGCTCCCAGCCACTTCCAAAGAGGCGACTGGGAGGGACCCAGTCCCACCCACTACTCTGGGTCCCAACCCAGGGACCCTGTAGATGGCACCTACATCTGCGTCTTCTCCAACTTCTCTGTATATTTCCTAGGGTCTCTTCCCCACAGCCCCAGCACCTTCTTCACCCTTACGTCAGAGCCTCAGTATGTCAGACCCAGCAGCCAGTGAGGAGCGTCCTCTCGCTCCCCGATCCTTGCCAGCAACTGTTTTGTCCATGGTGCTAGTTTCCATCCAACTGCTAGAAGCCCAGTCCTCCCTCCTTGAGCTCTAGGCAGTGAGTGACCCTGCTCTATTAACCCCTTACATGCCAGTGTGGAGCACACATAGGGTGACCAGATGTCCAAATTTTACAGAAACAATCCCAATATTTGGGGCTTTTTCTTATATAGGCTCCTGTTACCCCCCCACCCCCACCCCCATCCCATTTTTTCACACTTGCTATCTGGTCACCCAAGTCACACACCCCATCACACAAGGAAAAAGGGACTTTGCTGTGCCAGGTACCTGCTATTGTACCATTAAGGGTTAAGAATTCTGCTTCCACTTTGGGCCTGATCCAGAGCCTACTAACATCAGTGGGTCTCTTCACACTGATTTCAAGAGGATTAGGATCAGGATCTTATAGTACATCACTCTAGGCACAAGATGAGAAAGCTCAATCTCTTTGCTCATCTCTGTATTCATTATTAATTAGGATGAGGGGTTTTTTATTCTAATTTAATGATATTTCATTAGTTTCTTTACACAGTATTTAACAGCAGTTTAAACATACAATACAATGAAATGAGAATTTGAACCTTTATAAGTGTTGAGCAAGTATGGACATGTTTACATTACTTTAGAAAGCAGTAGTTATAATACATAGCGTTTTAAATTTGCATTGAATGTTCAAAATGTCTTACACATATAATCAAATTAAGGTGGGTAGTATTGTTTAAACCACTATTCTAAATATATAAGTTGCATAAAGGCACTTTTGTATGAATGCTCTGTTAATGTATAGCCACCAAAGTCATATTTATATTTGGGTTTGTTTTCAGCTGCTTATAGTAGCTTGTATACACTAGGGATGTGTGTGTGTTGTTTTTTAAAAAAATTAAATCAATGAAAAAAGTAAAAAAGAGAATAGCAGTACTGAGTGATGCTTTAAGAACATAAGAATGGCTATACTGGGGTCAGACCAATGGTCCATCTAGCCCGGTATCATGTCTTCTGACAGTAGCCAATGCCAGGTGCTTCAGAGGGAATGAACAGAACAGGCAACCATCAAGTGACCCATTCCCAGTCACCCACTCCAACCTTCTCGCAGTCAGAGATTTAGGGACACCTAGAGCGTGGGACTGCATCCCTGACCATCTGCATCCCTGACTACCCATTAATGGACCTATCAACCATGAACTTAGTTATTTTTTTTTAATCCAGTTATACTTTTGGTCTTCACGACATCCCCTGGCAACAAGTTCCACAGGTTGAGTATGGATTGTGTGAAGAAGTACTTCCTATTAATTTCATTGGGTGACCCCTGGTTCTTTTGTTATGTGAAAGGATAAATAACACGCCCTATTCACTCTCTTCATACCATTCATGATTTTAAATTTTATAGATCTCTATTATATCCCCCCCTTAGTCATCTCTTTACTAAAATGGGCAGTCCTAGTCTTTTTAATCTCTCCACATATGGAAGCAGTTCTATATCCCTAATAATTTTTCCAATTCTAACATATCTTTTTTTGAGATGAGGTGACCAGAACTGCATGCAGTATTCAAGATGTGCATACCATGGATTTAGATGGTGGCATTATAATATGTTTTCTTATTATCTAGTTCTTTTCTCATGGGTCCTAACACTGTTAGCATTTTTGACTGCATGTTGAGCAGATGTTTTCAGAGAACTATCCATGATGACTCCAAGATTTCTTTCTTGAATAATACCAGCTAATTTAGACCCCATCATTTTATAAGTTTAGTTGGCATTATGTGTTCCAATATTACAATAGCTCAGCTCTAGGGTGTGAGAAAAGGCAATTATATTACTGTAGTTTTCATCAAGTTCAGCTAATTTTGAAGCCAGAATTGTAGTCCAATTAAATACATATCACTATTCAGACCTTCCATGTGTCTGAAACATAACAGAACTTGGTTTCAGGCTTCAGTCCAAAATCCAAATCTGAACACCCTCAAACTTTGTAGCTCAGGCAAGCAAATGTAGAGCATGTAAATATATAATATGTCCAACATCTTGTGTTTGCTCACTGTGCTAACATCTATTCCAAAGTTAGTCATACATCTCACAGCACTTAGTTAATTAGTGGTTCATACCAAGAATCCAAGATTATAGCTTTATGCACTGTCATGTTCCACAATACCTTTATTGTTATATAGTGTATGTAGACAACTGGATTAATTTTTATAGATGAAACATTTTATAATTGAGAAATACAGATTAATGAATTTGTATGATATTTATAAAAACAAACAAAAATTTGAAAAAATGAAACATTTCATTATGACACTTTTGAAATGAAAATGGTTTTTTTTTCTATTCAAAAATACTTTTCATTTTGAATGTTATGGAAAAGGGTAAAAAGAACAAATTCATCTTTGAGATACATTGTTAGAAAACTTCTACATAAATTTATATACATATCATTTTTCAAATTTTGATTTTTTTTCCAGACAAAAATGTTAAACTCTGATCAGTGCTAGTATTTAGATGCTACTGAATTTATGACAATTTTTCTGGTCATTATTTTTGAAATCATGATAAAAGTATTTTATAGTTTTTGTCATGTCATTCAACACAAAGGATCCCAAAGTTTTTTACAAACTTCAGTTAGATATTTATGCCATCACTGAAATTCGGCCAGCTCTAGTTGGAATGTTTCAGACACACATAAAGCAACACTACCTAACAGACTAGGACAGAAACAAAAGAACGCTGTACACTGTTGCAATTTAGAGAAAATGCAGGTAAGTAGAGTTTCACTGTCCAAGCTTAACAGTGGGGTTAATGTTCCTACTGTTACAAAAAGTGCCATGAAGCCTTTATTGAAATGATCAGGATCTAAATGTTACATCTGATCCAAAATAGGTTAGTTCCAGACTCATAGTATTTCTACCACATTTCTGGGACATTGGTTAAGTACCAACACAGAAAAAAACCAGAGTATTGCACCTGATGGCTTATCAAAACCACTGCCTGTACTATTCAGATGTCCTTAAATGTCTCCCATCCCACATTAATCCAGCCGGCCCGTTCTTAGCTAATGAGAGCTGGTATGGGTAGCCATTTTAAGTTAGGTGGTATGGCAGTAGGCCATAATAATAATAATTTATTAATTAAGTTGTCAAGTGTGCTAAATTATTTAGATAATAATAAGACAATTGGCCTGTTTCTAATCTCACCCCAGTATTACAAGTAGCTTCATTGACTGTAATAGTGTTATTTCTAATTTACATCAGTGTGAGGTCAAAATTGTTCCCGAAGCTGCTGCCCAGAAACATGTATCATCTAATGACCATAAGGCAAAGAAGCCTAAGATTAACTTTCACTAGATACAAAGTAAAGTTCTTTTTAACATCCTGAATCAATAATGTCCCTACCTGGCAACAACATAGGCAACAACAAAAAGCCTATTCAATAGCCAACTAGAGAAATGAGAAGTTTTGAAGTATGTATATTGGGACAAAGAGTCCTGTGGCACCTTATAGACTAACAGAAGTCTTGGTGCATAAGCTTTCGTGGGTGAATACCCACATTGTCAGACGCATGTCATATTGGGTTGTATATTGGGTTACTTATTGGGAAAGTATTGTCAATATTTATACCTCTGAATTCAATTGAATACTAAATTAAAAGACAAATTATGATTAAGTTTGTTGTAATTATAATTTACTTCTTGTAATGTCTATAAATGTGCTATGTATTTTCCAAACAGACAAGAAGGTACTGTTTCCAGCTTTCCAAAAATAGAAAATGACCAGTTGGATTTATAAGAACTAGAGTATGATAAAACTAAATACCAGCTCTGTTCTATTCCAAAACAGGTTTACTCTGTTGTCATGTTATATGCTGATCTGCCACTGCAGTGAATCTTTGCAGGCTACAGTACATAGGCAAGTCCTCATGAGCATACTCGTATTCAAGATTAAAAAAGAATAAAGATCATACATACCAATACCTTATTAATGAAAATATGTCTTGTCACACAAAACGGATTGTTTTCACTGCTTGATTGTCAACCCCTTCCTGATCAAACCAGACAACACCAACTCTTGCCACTTTTCCAGACTCTTGGCAGGCTCCCCTCACATCTGCACTCCTCCATTTATAGCAATATAGATTCCAAAAGCTGTCAGGGGATGGAAATAATTTTGAAATCCAGAGTGAATACAAATGGGGTCCCTGTAAAAGCTTTCATTTCTGTAACATGTAGTAGACTAACTAACTTAGCAACTTCCATTTTACACCTCCCTACTTTCATCAGTGCAGCAGAAGATTGGAAGTGGCCCAGCAAGAAATTGTTATAGGATTTTATTTTTAAATAGCTTTAAAAGGATCAGATATGAAAGAGAAAGAAGGACTTGTTTGCAATTAGCACATAAGAAAAACAACGTAAAAGATAAGTTTGATGATAATTAAAACTCTAAAACTTTTATGTATTTATTAGCTTCAACTTTTTTTCAACAGCAATTTTCTACCTCAACAGGTTGTTTCCTGTTTTCATTAGACTATTCTGTCTTAAAGGAGTGACTTCAGAGAAGAAGATTTAAGTATTACAGATTTCAGGAATATTAGCAGTCATGTGATTCATTCATTCTCCATTATGTTGTTGGATTCCCTCTGCTCCACTTCCCAATTAGTAGAAATTAGGATTCAGTAAATGTTTGGTTAGAGCTCCATTAGCCTGAACTGGTTGTGTTAAGCCTGTCAAAGCCTAAAAGTTTTCTGATTCAGTTGGGCAGAAATAAAATTATGATGACACATTGCCAGCATCATAGCTCAACAGAAATTTCTAATACTTCAATAAAAAATAGGCCTTTTATCAAAGCCATCTTTTTCCATAGAATTTGATTTTTCCAAAAAAATCCTACAAAAAGACTACACACAAAAAAATCAGCATGTTAGCCGGTCCACTTTTAAAAAATATTGTACGTTTCCTATTTATTCATATAATTGCTGTGATTTGACTTGAATTATCAGCTTAGTCACATGACGACAGAGGAGTATGTGGGCCTGTGTGAGGTGGTCTTGGCAGGTGTTAGCAGAGCAGAGCTCACCATATTATCCAGCTAACATACTTCAGCCAGGTGGTATGAGACTGTATACCTACCATTCTGATGGAGGTAAAAGAGGCTATTGCTAGTGGAACACTTGGGGTGCGGCACAAGGAATAGCAAGAGTCATGGGGGAGATTCTCATGGTGCTCTTCTCAGTACTCTATCTAGGCAACAACCACCAGGAGGTTCATGGATTACATTAGAGCCAGCTCAAGAATCAAGACCTGCACTATAGATTTGGAAGTTTTTTTACCTTGATTCCAATGATATAAGTTGGGCAATTTGTCAGGTGTGAAACAACATTGAATGAAATGCCCAGCCATTATGTACCTGATGTATGCAAACCCATGGAGCATTATCACATATATACATATATCAGCAGTGTGTCTCAGAGGTAGAAGAGCCTTTGTCAACACTATGTACCTGTTCTTCCTGCAGCAAAGTGCAGTCATTATTGAGGAGACAGACTCCTTGATCAAAACAGTCCGATCAGAACTAGGGTAACCATATTTCCCTATGCTGAATACGGGACACCTGGTAAAATCAGTCGTATTCAAATGAGTTCAACAGCAATCAACCAGAACTACACAGTACAAATATTCAAATTAACAACAAGTTGACTGGGTCCCTCCTAAAAAGAAATACTGTGTAGTTGGATTCTTTTTATTTACCTTCTTATCTTTAAGGCTTTAGGGTTCACACAGAGCGAGGTCACACAGACACACACACACACACACACACACACTCCTGTGCACCTCTCTCACATGGGGGCGGGAGGGTGACTGACCAACTCAACCCTCCCTGCCTGGTGCTCTTCACCCTCTATCCCTGGCTGAGACTGTGGGATGGACCCGCCTCTCCTGGTACCACATCTTCCCGAGGCAATGCATGGGGGGCACGCAGGGTCACATACCTCCCTTCTCCAATTTCTGTCAGGGTTCAAATCAGAATGTGGCCAGATTCTGGCATTGTGTGGGAGGGAAGGGATGGGAGCTGCTTCCAGCTGCAGAGGAGGAGGAGGTGGGGAAGGGATGATCTGGCCCATGTCTTTGCAGAGCTCATCTCTTACCCACTGCACCCCACCCTGTGGCTGGAAGCAGCTCCCGTCCTTTCCTGCCTGCACAGTGTTGAAAGTCAACTAACACCTCCAGGCTGCTGCTGCCCACTGACATAACACAGCTGCCTCCTGTCCCCCGGCTATATCATGGGCAGGAACGAGTTAAGCCCTAAGGATGCATTGTGCACCAGGGCCTAGGGAATCTGACTTCAGGGGCTTCAGCGAACCTGGCCAGAAAGGTGGCTCAGAAGGGGAGGGTGCCTAGGGGATGGAGCAGCCCCACGGTCCCTGTGGGCCAGGACCCAAGGCAGGGTATGTGAGAAGAGGGTGCTATGGAGCCTGCAGAGTTGGGGCATGAACAGGCTGGAAATCACTTCCCCACCGTGCACCACTCCAGAGCTTAGCTGAGGGTCAGAGAGGCTTCCCCTTTGGCCAGTGCACCAGTCTGGAGGGTCTTGGGCTTTCTTTAGGTGCCATCCCAGCCAGAGGCAGTGGGGGAAGGAAGGAGCCTGCCAGCTGTTGGTGAATTGAACGCTCTGATCGGGGGCTGGTTCTCCACACAGCGCTGGGAGCAGGACGCGCCCCACTGGGATGTGGGGGGGGGAGGTATGGAGGAACAGTGGGACTGGGGGTTGGTGGGTGAAGGGGCAAAGCAGGGAGAGGACAGAAAGAGGGGAAGCATGTAAAGAGATGATGGGTGGGCAGCAGAGGTGACATGTAACCGGCCACTGCTTGGAGTCTGCCTGCAGTCATGAGCCACCACAATGTGCAGCCCGTGCAGGCCGGAAATGGGACAGGGGGCAGGGCCCTGCTGGCCAAGAGACAGCATGCAGTTGGGTCCACGCTAATGCACCAGCTGAGGGAGTGGCCAGCCCCACGCCCTGCAGCTTTACTCTGCTACCAGTCTTGCACACCCATCCCCATCGTCGGCCACTGGACCCCTCTCCCCCCCCCCCATCACTCGCCACTGGTGGGCAGATGGCTGGCAAGCAGGGATCCAGCCCGAAGCAGGACCTGCCAGTACTGATGAAGGGGGAGACAGAAAATATGGGACAATTTGCTCGTTTTTAGGAAAAGTCGAGATACCTGCAGGAGGGCTAAAATACGGGACTGTCCCTTTAAAAACGGGATGTCTGGTCACCCTAATCAGAACTCAAACAAGCATTTGCTTAAAACTTTGAAAGAACCAAATTTACAACCAAACACATCCCGGAATGCTGAATTCCTGAATGCTGCATGCATAAAAACACTAGTGATTACTCCACTTTCATTCTCCTACTTTAAGAACAAAAGTTTCTGTCAGCTGATGGATGTTGCCCCTCCAGAGTAGCAGGGCCCAAGTCACTTTTGCTGTTTTCCAAAAATCAGTGCTGGGTGAGGAATACCACAGTACAGCATGCCCTTGGGAATTGTGATGGTACTTTTATGTGACCTCACACTCTCCTTAGTGTGGGTTAGCACAAGCAGACTCAGTCCCTGGAATGATAACACTGGCGCACACAATATATACGATATATTGATACTGTAAAAAGGTATAGAGGCAGTTCCCATCCTCCTGTTGGTGCTGCTGACTCCACCCTTTCCAGACAGGGAGCAACACCTCCCTTGACCTTCCTCTCAGGGTTCCTTCCTGAGTCAGAGATCCTTACCCTTTGGGAGTAGCCCCACCCTTTAGGGGCTGTCTGTGTATGTGTCAAACACACATAGAGATCCAACCAGCACAATAACTCTGTTACAGTACATTTGACTATGGGCAACCCCAGATTACATATTCATCACAGCACATTAGAAGAACCTGAGCAGTAACAATGTAAACATTCACCTGCACACCAATGTCCATGTATCAATGCAAGAAGCAACAACTTGCTTGCAATATATTAGAGGATCCGCTTGCTTTCAATGATTGGTTGACACCCTCCTCTCTTCTCATTGGGCAAAATGTGATGAAGGCATTGAGTGAAGGGACCGTCTCACACATATGGCCCAGGAACTCATGAAAGAGTTTCTGAAAAGGGATATATGTGTGCATTGTGCCCATGGCCTGCAAGATATAAAACCATTTTAACAAACTGTCCATCATGTTCTCTAAAAACTTCTGCTGCACATTATATTTCCCTGCCAATAGATAAAGGAGATTTAATGAGGTGAAATTCAACTCTTCATAGAATAGACCATCTCTGTGAACAGCATGCTGCCATACAGACTATCTCCCTGCATGACTCCATTCAAACCCATAAAGACAGTGGAAAGTACTTGACACCTTCTGCCGGGCCACTTAAAACAATCTCTAATATGCTGTGAGGCTAGTCAACGGAGATGAGACTGTCATAATTTAGTGATTCAATTGATATGCCTGTGGTGGAAGAATAGACTACCTCTGGGCTACAGACAGCTTTGGTGTAACACGGGAGAAAGATAGCCAGTCCAGACTGCTATGTTATTTCTACTTCCACTCCAAAATGGAAAAATTATATTCTAGACATTTTAATTTTAATAGGTGGTGTTTAGTTAACAATTTCTATTATAGTAGCACCTAGAAGCCCCCAACAAGATCTGTAATACAGATTTAAAGAGAAAGACAATGTCTTCCCCAAATGCCTAGCCTCTTAAAGTCAAGACACAATATGCATGAAAAAAACCAACAACAAATAAAACAAAGGAAGGGGGTGAAAGAAGGTGGAAGAAGAGACACGATAAGGTAAACATAATAAAATCATGCTTTGATGTAAATTAGCTCTGCACAATGTAGATGTAAGAAGCTGATCAGTAGCAGTACTATTAACTTGCCACTGGCATAGCCTTTAGAAAAGAGAATTTCCACAGAAAACAATTAAGAACAAAAATGGGAGCAGTACAAACTGTAATACAGAATTCAGTTTTGGAACTGACAGAGATTTTAACTTGTTTTGCCCAGCTCAACTGCATTTTGCCTCCAGCCAAGGAAGAGAAGTTCAGCCTTAATTTGTAACAAGAAGCCACGCTTTTGCAGGCTCACCCACCACTAGTAAAAAATATTAACTGTGAAATAAAAATAAATTCCTTCTGCTATGGGCCAGCACTCCATACTTCATTAAATTTACTGACATGGCATGATGAACAGGTGATGCAGAAGTGAGTTTGGAAAATTAAATGGTATAATTACCCATTCACACAACTGCTACCCACCAATAGAGATCCAATAGTAGTATTCAGTGGAATTAATCAGTTACAGAATGTATGAGAGGAATGAGTGAATAATTCAGTGGAGTCCCAGACTTTGAGTCTATTTCTTTAATTAATTTATATATCTAGAGTATATCATAACAGAGGCCTTTTGAGTTTTTTAACTTGGAGAGAATAGAGTGGAAAAGAAATGAGTTAGCTACAATAATAACAGAAGGTATTTTAGTAGCACTGATGGTTTTACAAGACCTATGTGTCTACAGCTATAGCTAACATCAGTTGTGCCTGTGATGGTTCCCACTCAAAGTGAATGATACAAAAGTTCATTCTGTTCCCAAGAGTGTATTTTACGAAATTCTAGCTCAGAGGACTAAAACACCCCCCTTCTCCAGAAGTACAAACCTCACCACCAAGACCCTCCAACCCCAGAGAGGAGGAGGGACTAGAACAAGTGCTCTGATCTTTAGACATTTCAGTGAACTATGTTACCAATTTGGCCTGAATCACTTCTTTTTACTTTTGTGAGTAAAGTGTGGAGCATTTAATCCCCTACTGCCTTTTTAATAAATAGTAATTCTAATAGTACAACATAGTGCCTCCCTGCCAAGGGTGTTGCAGCATTATAATAATTAATACACACAATAAAACCATAAAGCTAAAAATACCATATAACCCCTATAAACTAAACTAACAAGCCATAAAACAAATAGTGTATGAGGGTAAGAAAAAGGGTTGTTGCTGCCAATAGAGGAAAAGGATTCATTGAATGGAATATTTACTCATTTATGTGTTCAAGCCATTGAAATGGTAGTTGATCTTTAAGTGGACATAATGCTGTTTTTAATTTAATGCTTGCAATCAATGTGCTCTTTGTTTTATCTTTTCTGAAGCACGTGTAAGGGAACGATCTTTGGTCACACAAACTAATTACCACACTTATGGAAGGGAGGGAAAAGATTGCAGCAGGTAGGCTGACTGTGCAGTAGGGTATACTAATGCTAGTTTTTCTTGACTAAAACGTCACAACAGCTATTATAGTGGGAACTGACAGAAACTAACTGGTGTTGCCCATAATAAGGCCTGGTTGAGGCTTCCCAGAGAGGAAAAAACAGAGAGTCTGGAGCTATGTGACAGGAAAGTACAAACAGATAAATAATAAGTCAGATGACAAAGGTACCTGCCTAATAAAACTTATAACACAGGTGATGGCTGTGTGCAGTGGTTCAGTAATTTCATTTCACTATTGTAGAATAATTATGATAAAATATTACATCTTATTCCTATAATTGAATTATGCTATTTTAATTGAATTAGGAAATAGTTTGAGCTCTGATATGGAAACAAGGTATAGTGGGACTACAGCATTTTGACTCACTAATGCATGAGTATTGGCAGAATTCTTTTCACTACATAACTTCAAGTGCTACCAATGAAACCTTATTCTAATTTCTCGCACTCGTTAAAGCCATATCCTTACGGAATTTTCATTTCCTCAGCCCCATGCAAAAGGTTTCAAAGAAATGAAAAACCACAAAAGACAAAGCTACTGTCAATAGCCTCTACTATGAGTCTCCTTTACCCAAGTTTTACAAGTGAACTTTCTATTTCCATCTTTTCCATTATCTCTAGGTCTCCTGTAGAGTGTCATAAATTTGTAGAACTCCCTGCCAATGGTTGCAATAGAAGCTTTGTTTTATTAAAAAGAAAAAAAACTAGAAAAAAATTAGTACAAAAGAATATTATTGTCCAGATTGTTAAACCTCTTTATGACCCCTTTGTGCCCTAGTCGAGGAGAACATCTTGCTCAAATGTCTGTACCATTGCCAGATCCTGTGTCTCTGTTTCCCTTCCCACTAGCCCTTGATAAGTAGGGTAGGAAAGCAGATGATAAAGTTGCATTTCACTATGACTATCCTCCACTGACATAAGGTCAATTGACGCCAATGGTAAAATTCAGAGCTGCCTGTAAGCAGCTCTAAGTGGTCTTGGGGCCCCGGGCCAACTATTAGAATCCAGGAGCTAGAACTGGTTCCCTGAGGCTCACACCGCTCTATCTCTGTAAAGCAGAGAGCTGACGCAGGAGATAATCTGACCTGTGTGTTTTGAGCTGACACACTCAAATGAGTATAGACTTCTTTGCATGAAGGGAGGATGGTGATGTCCAACATCAGATTCTATCTGCAGATTAGCATTCCCTGTCAACTTTGATAAAGATAGCATGTAATATTTAGTTTCTTTTTGATAAAGGAAAGGTAGGAATAGAGTACACTGAAAATTTGCTACCCAGCTCTTTCCTCTGGACTTCCTTCTCTATTGGAGATAGAGGTGGGCCTTTAAAAACATACCATTGTTGCCTTATGTAACTAAACACGGTTACCTCAATATTACAAGTATTTTCCATATCTTCCATATCTTCTTACAAGGGAATGCATTGAGAATATTGCAAGGACTGAGGTAAATAAGTACTGCAAATACATAGACATCGTGAGAAGTGTGGAGGCAACTGTTTATCAAAGGCAACTAGAAAGTTTTTCGAGTGACCACTGTATATGTTTTTTGAATGGTAGCTCATTGTGGTCCTATTTCTGAACATAAGTTAATATCTTATTTATCTTGACAGATATATTTAGAAGTCTAATTAATAGAACTAGTAAGATTCCTTTCTCCTTTGATTTATCAGTACCAGTGGTTTGAAAATCTTAATTGTTTAGTTTTTCAGGTATGTAATTGGTTCTGTTTGTAGAAATGCATTTTTATTATCAGGTAGTAGCTTAATTTCCTTTTTTAATTCTCTCTCTTTAATTGAGCTGGTGTCCAATTCAATACTGTTGTACAGAATGGAGACTAACTACTACTGCAGTTCTTTAAGTATGCAGAGAAGTCAGAGAAAGTCCTACTCCACATTCAGAGGCACAGCCCTTGTAAGACATGAGCTGTGTATCTTGGAGTTGAAGGGTTTTTTTAGTTTCTTTAGTTGAAGACTTCTGTGAAGGGGCATGGCCAACTCCCATTTCATGTCAAGCAGAATCCCCTGTTTTCTGTGCTGGCAACTTGAACCTGCAGAAACCTCTGTCTTTGCCAGTTGTGCTATATAGTGTTTTGTCAGAGGTTGGGTTATACGCACACAAATCTCCAAACTGGCAGAAATAGTTTGAACCTTATGCCAGCTTCAGTAGCAATCAGAGTTTTCTAATGCATCCATCACCATAGCATCTGAGAGTAAATGGAATGGCCTCAAGCTGTGTGTCACTGTACTGGCTCTGTGTGCGTATGTGTGTGTGTGTATGCACGTGAGTGTATATATAACATCACCCTCTAATGGTTGGCATACTGAGAAGATAAAGAACCTGCTACTACTTGCCACTCAGGGAGAGCTCTTTAACTCCAATGCCAGAGGCCTATGTTTGTAGAGTTAAAAGACCCAGGTGCTTGTCCTGACTCCCCTGCTAAGTGAGTGATTTATCTTGCCATCTCACCATCTCTCCCAAAAGGTCTCATGAACAGTAGGGGAGATAGGACAAAATTCTGTGGGACCCTGCAGTTGGAAGTTCTTGGGGAAAAGGAGTAACTGCCATCACCTCGCTTTGGATCCTGCTGGAGAACACTGATTGGAGCTATTTTAGTGACTTGCCATCTACTCCAGTCATGCAGGCACATCACCAACATCACTTTGTGGTCAACAGAATCATAAACTGGATTAAAAGACATATGAGCATTGAGATATGGCAGCAATCCTTTGCTTGTAGGAGCCAAAGTCCTGTTGACAGGCAATAGATTTATACTCCTAAGTGCCTTTTTTGCGGGGAGGGGTGCTTTTTCAAATGGGATGTCTTGTAAGGATACTAGCATGTGTCCATGCTGTGCCTCTGTTGTTAGCCTGTTGTGAAGCTTGCCAGGATGCTGGCAGATATCACGTGTTGCTGGAGCTTGCTGGTCACTATTTTGACTGTATATCTTACAGAGTAGTAGTAGTGGAGGGAGAGGGGGAAGGAGAGGTTGGCTATTGTTTGGTTGATTTACTGTTTAGAGACTTTGATCTCTTGCTCGATCTCATTTAAATATATTTCTTAGGTGTATTTTAGTACTTTATTAATAGCTGATTGAGGATTTTGCATAATTATATTTTAAAAAATATTTTGTTTGATTTAGTGTGTCTTCTGCAGAACAGATATGAAAAAGTCAAAGCTCAGATTTCTTAGAGGCTAGCAATACATTCTCCTAACTATGTACCATTTTTAGTTTGCAATCCAAAGAAAAATCAGTGCCCAGAGTCAGTTTGGGACTTAGATTCATTCAATATTATTTTATTTATTTTTCAAAGCTCATATTAAGGTAAAGCAGCAGTGATAGCAATATATTCACATTTTAAAATCTATATAAACAAAATCATCTCAACAGCATCATCTGAAAATTTGCTAAGTGTATTCATAACTGCTTGGCTGATTTTATTAAGTTTGTAACGTTTAACAGTTGCTCTGCTACAAATCTGAAAACTTCTAACTAGAGAGCACTTCAAAGTTCAGTCAAATAACTAGGGTACTAGCCAGTATCTCAGTAAGTGCTCATAAAGGGGGAGGAGGGAAGGGTAATTATTCTAGACTTTAAACATATTTAATTTATTGCTAAGTTTTGTTCCACTTGTGATGTTTTTAAATTTAATTTCACTATTATGATGTGCCTTGTCAAAAGGAAATGGAACAAAGCAATTGTTCCAATTCATCGACTTACATTTTAAACCATCTGGCAAACTTAATCTATTATATCTGAACTGTTGTGCAGAAAATATGTCACAGATTTTTCCCCTCTACTTTGTTTACACTCAGCAGGTTTATTTTATTTTTAGTAAAAATGCCACATAATGTTTTGGGTAAATAATATAATATTGCTAATGGGTGGGTGAAATTTGTTACTATCATTTTAATTGAATGTGATGGAGCCCTGTGAGTGATAAAACTGTGAAAAACATTCCTTGAGAACAAAGTAAATAAACCATTTATGAAATTACATTTCAAGGGTAGACAGCTTGTCCATTTAAGTAAACACAGATTTTTTTTCTTCTCAGTTTTAGAGAACACTTGTGCTTCTAAGTAAATTGGTTATTACTGTCAAGCTGTGTAAAATGGCTTGCAATTGTGAGTGTCAATCTCAGGGCAGATAGTTAAGATACAGTGTACAAACACCAAACTGGTTGTGTGTTCAATACTTAGATTTCACCAACCAAATATCAAGTGTGAACTCCTCAAGCACACCTAAAGCAGCCTGAACATGGAGTCACAAACCATCCTTTGGGGTACTCCAGTCTATTTTGCTACCCAGGCAAGCTTGCCTCTGTGATAGATGGTCCTTGATAGCAAAAGTCACAACAATATTTGGTGTCAAGTATCAGAGGGGTAGCCGTGTTAGTCTGGTTCTGTAGAAGCAGCAAAGAGTCCTGTGGCACCTTATAGACTAACAGACGTTTTGCAGCATATTTGGCTTAATCCTAGTCCCAAATGATCAGACACTTACCCCAGGTCAATTGTACCTCAGATCTCAAACAAAACACAATGCTATAGCCAATCCTATAATACTAACTACAGATTTATTAACTATTAACTATATTAACTATTTATTAACTATGAAAAAGGAAACAAAGGAATTATTTAGAAAATTAAAGCAGATAAGCATACACACACAAATGACTTACAGTCTTAGGTTCCAAAAAGTAATAGAAACTGCTGTGATATGCAAACTTTCTATGTCCTCTAGCGCTAACCCAAGCTAAGCAGCCTGGAGATCCCTTGCTTATGCTTAGAAATATTGCCCTGTCCAAATTGCAAGCAGAATTCCCTTCCCCCAGAATTCAAACTGATGGAACAAGTGTTGGCATCTGTCTCCTCTGCCTGGGTGTGTGGAGGGCAGTCAGCAAAGTCTTCGTCCTTTGATGTTTCACAATGGCTCGTTTGGTTTGAATGGGCCTTCTTGTGTGCAGGACTAGCACTGTACATTAATTATGGCTTCTTTCCTTTTTGGTGAGTTATAGAAGTACAGAGGTTTACAATGTACTCAATATAACTTTATCACCTGGGCTTCAGATGTTGTAAGTGAGATCAATACATGCAGCATCCTATAAGCACTTCATCAAGTCTAAACACTAAACACATTCTTCTCAACTTAACCTCTGTTTTAACAATGCTAACACAGAGATGAGCCAGACTTCCAGATATGCATTTTTTTTGGTCAGGGAGGCCTAAGGACTTTGTCATGATCTGGCATCTGATCTGCCAACATCACAATTACTATTTAATTCAACCTTATTTTATTTAGTGCAGCTGAGAAGCATGAGGTATTAAGCTGATGATTTTTATGATCTATAGAGGAAAGGGAGATTGTTGGGGAGATGAGACATTTGCTCAAGAGCCATTTTAAAATGCTAAGTAGAGCTGTGCTGTCAGAAGTTCCATTTTGCAAAGGATTTTGAGATTTCACAATTTGGCCTCATTCTGAGCAAAACCGCAAAATTTTGAAATTCTCCCTAAAGGAAAATTCCACAAAAAATAATTCATTTGAAACTTTTAGTTTTGACAGAATCATTTAATTTTGATTTTGACTGTTTATTTTGTATTATTTTACATTACAATACAAAAAATCTAAACAAGAAGTGGTTTCAAAACACAATATTGAAATATTAATTCTCAATGTGTAAAAACTAGACATTTTGACATTGTTGGGACTTCCTCCCCTTTTTCCCCAAAACAAAATTGTCAAAATTGACCCAGTTTTTCAAAATGTTTTGATTTTAACAGAACTACATAGTCTGGTGGAATATGGGTCCATTGATGTTTCTCTGACCAGCTCTACCCACAGTTGGTATGGGGGATGTTTTCTATAATGCCCTAATGGTTGTAATGCAGTCTGGGCCTGATCCAAAACCTACTGAAATTAATCTGTCATTCCATGGACTAACTTTGAGCTTTAAATAGACCATGTATATAGCTCCTTTAGCATCTTCATTTCTGAATTAATTGATTAATATTGAAACCTCAATGAAGGTGAAGGTGGTAGATGGAGTAGGAGGTAGATGAAGCAGAAAGGCAGTTTATAAGAGTGTTGGAGACAACCATGTGGAAAAGAGGAGATATTTGGGTGGTATGGAGTATGGAGAGTCAGCTAGAAGTTGGAGGGAAGGAGTTAGTAAGGCTGATGGCTGGAGGGATTGTTGATTTAGTTGCTAATGGAAGAATTGAGTATAGTAGGAATTTGGATGATAGGAGTTGGAACAACAGGGAAAAATGGGCTGTGACAGGGAGCGAAGAGACTGCAGAGAACTGGATCAGAAGAATGAGCAGGGGAGTGGAGCAGGTCACATCAATGGAATTCAATAGAAAGAGGTGTACAAAACTCTTGATCTGAGAGCAGCCACGGCAGACCACTGAAGAGTTGTGCAGGAATTAAAGGATTAATAACTAGGACATGAAACTAGATCCTTGCTCTGTCCTGATCTCTTTAAGTATGCCTCCATACCAAAGAATTTACAGAATCCTTCAGCTATAACCTTAAGCCATTATGGTTTGCTGGTCTTAATTTCAGGAAGAACTTGAATTACAATATCTGACCAGTGAAATATAGTTACCCTTGCCACACTTTTTCCCAAGTGGGGCTAATAAAATAAAGTGCCTTTTTCTCTCAAATGTTATAAATAACGGAAGTGGAATCAGTTTCCCTTTCCCATGACCCATAGTTCTGACAGGAACCATCAAAAGTAAGTATTAAGTAAGAGTCCAACATGTGGACATTGAATTACTTCAGATTCTTCTAGGTTGTCCCTCTAAGGCAGGGTGAAAGCACATTACCAGGGCAGCATGGGGAAGATTGCAATCCTGCTGTACTTTTTCTGTGGATAAACAGAGTATTTCTCTCTTCAGGACTGTCAATCCAACATCTTTCATAAGCAAATTTAGTTTAACAAACATGTTCTTCTGTAAGAAATAATGTTATATTTTGCATTTTAATCCCAGTCAGAAACACTTGCCACCCTTCAATTGCTTTCTTCGATGTTACTAATATATTTGATAGATATAACTTCAGACATGTCAGTGTAGGTCCACTGGTATATCAGACAAAAAATGTATTTAGTTCTTTCACTAAGTACAGCTCCTATTGAAATTGGTCAAAATTGGTCAAGATGGTCATATACTATTGTCTTGGTGCTATTTCGACTACCAGACAGATCTGATCTTTCCCAAACTGCAAGATACCTGGTTAAGAGAGACACTATTGTTGTCATGTGCATATATAATTTTACCAAAAAAGAAAAATATTAGGCACTTCCATAGGCTATCCTTCAATATTCCCCCACCACCTTCCAGTGATACTCACGTAGTGTCCTCACAGTTTTGCTCTGTGTTTTTATTTTTCACCTGTGTGTTTAATTTTTACCACAAACTCATATGCTGCTGTATGAGTTAGGAGGATTGGACAAACAAGCCCATCTTCCCAAATTAATAAAAAATGCAGAACTCATCATGGTTTCCCCAGGTGCTTCAAACTGGGTTCTTTCTGGACCAAACAGAATCTTCAGCTAAATAACTGACTTTTCCCCTGGTGTCTCCTAAGTGTTGTCTAATCCATATATAATCATCCTTTGAAGTGGATATTTAGTTATTGTTCCATACTAATGTATTCTACTATCTGGCTTCCACTTTTTCCCAAGGTCCACTGAAACTACTTCTTGGAACAGTTGAGCCAAGGTTTTCCATGGTCTTTCAGAATCTCTCTGTAAAAGTATGAAATTGCCTATGAAACTATCTCATAACTCTCAAAGTAATCTTGTCAGAGCAGACAGTTATCTAAAAAGAAGTGGTTTCTAAGAAAAATCAAAGAAAAATTTAAAAATATTTAGAAAATAGGCTGATCAAACAACTGCATATATGCAAATGTTCTTGGGATGATACGCGCCAGAACAGAATTTGACTTTAAAGGGTCTAGAGATGGGAGAAAACTGGCTTGTTATATTTGAGCCTCGGTGAAGTTGAGTGAAGAAAGGGCAGAGAACAAAAAAATAAAACTTGAATGAGCTCAAAGAGTTTGATTGGATTGCTCCCAAACCACTTTCATTGATTTGTACTTGGAAGGAAGATGTCTTGTACCATCTGTCTGAGTTCCAGAGTGATAAAGCCTCGAAAAGAGTGGGGTTCTAAGAGGAAGAGGTTTCCTGCCTACCACATTAGATCTCTATAAGTGCCCTGAGACAGGCATATATTTGTTTCTCAGTTGATTTATTTCCTCATGTCCAGGAAGAACCTCTGTGTGACTCTGTAATAGAGAATGGTCATAGAAGAGATAGAGAGCAGAGACTCCAGAAGCCTGGCTGAATAATTCTGGGAGATGTGGACAGCTGTTGTGACTTCCTGATAAATGCCAGTCATGAATTCCTTTTGACTCAGAGAATGTTGGGACTAGAGAGTCATTTCACCTACTTTAAATCCAAAGAATCTAAACTGGGAAAAGAGGCTTTTACTGCCCATTTCAACTCGGGCCAGCTTTTTCAAACTTACATGAATAATATTTAGGCACCTAAATAAAAGTGGCCTGATTGTCAGAGGTGTTGAGATGGGGCAGGGAAGACATATGGTAATTATAGGAAGTCTAAAAGCTTTTCATTTTTGCCACAGAATTCTTACCTGAGACATCACTTCCAGGCAAGGTGACTTTTTTTTTAAAGATAGCTTTATTCATTAGTATATAAATAGGGATACTGGACATTTTCCATGTAGATCTCCTTCAGATCCTTTGTTAGTTACTCAGAGTCAAAGCTGAGGGTTCTTACTTTAGATGATTCCCTTTCTCTTCTTGGAACCTATCAAGGTTTAAGCTCTTTCTCTTAGCTCTTTCCTATTTGTTGTCTCCTAGGATTGCTAGTCTTTGACTGCTATCAGTTATATCACCCTATTAGAAAGGACTGAAACACCAAGATGCTCTCCCAGGCCCTAGACAGAATTTTGAAACCAAGCATGTTAAAAAGGTGCCCTACCATCTGTGAGCCAGTAACCTCTCACTAATTCTATTATGGCTTCTCTTTAAGCTTTAAGGAATAATCGACTCCCTCCAAACCTGTGTTTTGTCTGTCTCAGGTTCATTGTTGAAAAAAAAAAAAGACACCAACTGCACACTAGAGCTATTATTCTTACAAGAACATGATACAATGTTTCATTTTTCCTTCAACATACCATGCAAAGATCAAGTCTGCTGCTCCCTCATTTATATAAATCAGTCCAGAGGAAAAAATAAAATACCACATCATACTAGATACTAAGAGCAGGTATTGTCAAATACTGCATAGACTAATTACATCTGGAAGTCTGACTGAAGATATTTCTGCTTAACGATCAGCCCTTAAGAGGTGAAACGCCAATGTAAAAATCAAGCAGTGTAGGAATACAAACTTTCAAGCCCTCCTTTTCTTTGAAAATGAGTGGGGGGTGGGGACAACAAATATAGATCATTTGCAATTGCACTAAAAATTAGAGTTTCATCATAGATTTCTTTCTGCAGGAGACAGAAGGATAACAGGATATGCTAACAGTCATTTGTTTGTTACTATAATTAGCCCTGTAAAATGAAAGTTTCTGTCAAAATGAATGATTTTGTGCCAGTGGAAAGTGTTTAAAATTATACTAAAGGCAAGATGGGAACTTGGTTTCATAGAGCCCTCATGGAGGAAAGTCTGCCAGGAAGGAAGTTGTCGAGATGCAAAGTAGCTGCCATCTCCACTTGACCAGAGACGACAAAGCAGCCAGGAGATGTGCTAATTCAGCACAGTCCCCTAGCAGCTTGGGGGCTTGTCTACATAAACAGTTATTCCACAGCAAACTGGGGTGTGAATCTACCTCCCACTAGTTTACCTTTCACCAACTATCCGCGTGGACCCTGCTGACATGTACTAGCAGTTCCTAAGTGTGTTTTAGAGCAAAGCGCACTAAGGAACTGTTAGTGTGTGTCAACAGAGTACTAGCTGGAAATTGAGCACAAGGAAACTGTCTGCTATTTGTTCCTACTATATTCAGGAAAACGGGACTGTATATATTCTTTGTAAATAAACAGGATTGTATTCAAGAAATACTTGAATAATCAATTTCTCCTTCTAATGGAAACAACCTGGCAAGGCACTGCATAAGGAATAACTGCTCAGGCCACAGAACAACAATACATTTCTAAGAAGAAATAAGATTGTACAACCTTTTGTATCATTATGTAGTATTCAACTATATAACAGTTTTCTAATGTTTAACATTGGATCTATTGACAAAGAAGTTGAATTTCAATAGAAATGCCTCTTGCAACTTGCCACTGCTCCACTAAATCTCCAAGTATAAACACCTCTGGTCACTTGGTAGATCTTTATTTAAAATTGGATTAATCTGACTAATTACATTCTTCATGGACTGAATTAGCATTGAACAACTTAAGTACAGGTAGGAGATCTGTTCTGACTTCTCCAACCTTCTGGCATCATATTTGCTAAACATTTTAAGCTTGTACATTTTAGTTGAGATCCACCACACTGTATTTTGTTGTTGTTGTTGTTTGTTGTTCCTGAATCAAATAAAGCCTGATATCAAAAGGCTAGTTCTTGGTATTTTCTATATCCAAATCCATATTTTGTTATTAATACTATAATTCAGCTTTAGACCCCAATGATTTTTCTATTTGTCAGTTATTTTAAAATTGGGTTTTTACCTAGGATACAGAGATGGAGTTACCTTTAAAGGTTCCCCAATGGTCAATTGTATTACGCAATGTAAAACATGCTTTTATAGATGTATGTTTACATTTAATTCAGCTTTGTGTGACAGGTAGATTTAGCAGTTATGATTGGTCTATAAGTATAGATCTATCAGAGAGGATCTGAATGTGATTGGAGGATAGGTATGCTAATGCTAGGATTGAAAAATAAGTCAATCAGAACAGACCTAAAATTGTATAAAAGACAATAAGCAGGCAAAAATCAATCAAGTTAGGAGGAGAAGAAGAAGAAGGAGACATCAAAAGAAAGAAGCAGAAGGAGAGAAGATCAAGGCCAGAACTCTGGGTTCGGTTTTTGCGATGGACCAAGCAACCATTGCAAGTAGCAACCGTGATAGCAACCACTGGGTGATGACAGCAGCAATGGTGTTGCTAGGACAGAGCAGAAGGACCCTGACAGAACAGAGGGAGAGAAGCCTAATGGATAGTAAGCATGCCAGCCACCACATAAGATATAGAATAGAAATAGCATTTGATGAGTGTCTGTGATGTATATATTTATGTTACTATATATAAAGTTTAGAGTTTATTAAGATTGCTGCCAATGTCCTGCATATGACTGATCATCATGTGCAGAGCGCAATCACTTAAGCCATTCCAGCTGTATGACATTATGGTCTAGGGTACCTTAGTTTGTATACCTGCGCTAAGGGATTTATGTTTTTGTCTTAATTTAGGTTTAGATTAATTGTATTAGGAAATATGGGTTACACTAAATAAAGAAAACACTTTATTTTGGGAATGTACTGCCTGGGTGTCAATCCTTTGAATGAAGGTCTGTATCCATGTTCTCCCAGGGATGAACAGATCTTGTCTGTTGTAGGGGAATTTCCTGAAGAGCATACGGAAATCCTGGGTAAACTCTGTCAATTCTACTAGGGCAGGCCTCTTCCTTTCACCTTGCAGGAAGAGATTAATATTTCAACATCTTGGGAACTTGGAAGTAAACAATAGGAAGGCTACTCTGGGATCCCTGAGTCTGTTCTTGGGATAACAATCCAAGCAGCCTGAGATCCCAAATGGGCAGTGGGTATTTGGACAACCTGTGATTTAGTCAGCCTACATTTCAGCCATCCAGACAGCCAGCTGGGTTGGCAGGGAAGTTTCAGTGGCATCAACATATTCCTTCAGACCATTTAGATTCCATCAAATCAGCATTTCTCAATGGAAAACTTCCATCAGAACATTTTTGACCAGTTCAAATACTTACCTATCACGTTGTCTGAAAAATCCAAGTAATCAAATCTAGCAAATAAGTTGTTACGAATATCATAGCACTTAAATATTTTCTTTTTTAAATCAAAGTAAATCTGGTACTTTAAATCTGGCCAATCCAACTTCCCAAGTCAAAGGTACAGTATTTTTAAGTAAATAAAGTGTTTTTAAAGGAAGTCTGGTTACAAATTTAACTATGGCTCATGCTTTTTCATAATATATTATAAAGCATTTTGGGATCATCTGTGGAGACAGCTATGAATATCTCAATTGTTTTGAGGCCGAGCCATGGACTAATGTTTGTCTAAAACAGGAAGGAGCCTAAGTTTCATTGGCTTTCATTTGGGACTTAGGCTCCTAAATCAGGGATAAGTGCTTTTGAAAAATTTTCCTGAAATGACTCCAGATTGGTTTTCCCATCCCTTCTCCTAACTTCCAGAAAGCTGCCTTTGTAAATATGAAGGAAAAGGAAAAATATCTGAGACAAGCCTAGTGTAATACTCTCATGTCTTAATGGAAATCTCTGTGACTTTATTTGCCTGTAAATGTAACAATTATCAAAGTGAATGGAAGCTGAATGTAGGTACTTACACCTTTCTTTTAAATAAGAATACAGATGACAAGACTGGAACAATTTGCAGGAAGGAACACTGTTTGCCTTCTTTTATTGCTTGCAAAATACCAGTCGAGTCTCAAAGTAATAGCATTTACTGAGAAAGAAAATAGGCAATAAAAGAAATGTATTGCCTCAGAAAAGGCCCAATTTGAAAAGCCTTCACCTTTTCATACTGATACACTAGCCTTTTGTATGCTTTGGTACTACATTTTTTATTTATTTATTTTCTATACAAAAATCTAAAGTGTTTCTAACCTTTTGAAAGCTGCACAAACAGAGGTGTTTTTTTTTAAGTTTGACATTTTTCTCATCCAGCTGAGTTTAGCTTTTTTTAATGGTTACATATCATCTATGATTTTTTTCGGTTTTTGGCTGAAGTTTGTGCAGTATTTAAATAAAGTTTTTCTGCTATAGAACTCCATTCCTTCCTAATAGGCAAAAACATATTCTGGAAGTTCTAGTACTCTTCCTCCCACACCTTAATATTTGGATTCTACTGAAGAGTAGGTGAACAACTTCAGGAAAAATAAGAACCACAACCTGAGACCTCATCAGTTACTAAATTAAACTTTAAAGACATATTTGAAAAGTTCAGATTAAGTTATTCCTCCATGACTCCCTCTCCCCCTGCACACACACTTGGTATTTCTGGATGAACTGGGCTAGAGATGGCTAAGAAGCTGAAAAGGGCACTTTCTATGATATTACCAGCCAATTGTGCACAATCAAGAAACCAGGATGATATGGAGAAATATCTGAACTTTTGGATACATAACCAAAAGTAACCATTTTTTAGTTTTACCCATCTCTAGTCTAGCTCCAAAGTAGCTTCCTTTATACTAAAAGCAGAATAAGATGCAGCATGGACTAGAAAATGGAAAGTAATTTCTGCTGGCAATGAAACAATAGCAGTACACCCATACACCTCCAGCTATGACACTAAAACTATTTGAATAGCATAGCTGTGACTCAATGCTCTGACCCTTTTGAGATTTCCCCTTTACTAACAACTAGATCTCTATGTTAGACTGATCATAGTTTAAGGGGATATCCCATGGGCATATACAGTCACCATTACCAATGCCATGTATGATTTTATTTAGGATTTTATACTAAAACTACATTTAAGATTTGCTTTCATTATTTCAGACAATGATTGTGATAATAATTAAGAGCTCAATCCTGCATTGTGCTGAACAACTTGTGTAGGTGCGAGACATCCTCAAATCTCATTGCCCATTAAAGTTGAAGGCACTCAGCACTTCTAAGAGTTA
Organism: Mauremys reevesii; assembly: GCF_016161935.1. Lineage (NCBI taxonomy): Eukaryota > Metazoa > Chordata > Testudines > Geoemydidae > Mauremys > Mauremys reevesii. The sequence continues at coordinate 82,110,917 of NC_052627.1, read as the reverse complement.
CTCAGCTCTTTGTCAGACTGAGCACTGAGGGTTTGATCCAAAGCCCATTGTAGATACCCATTGACTTCAATGGGCTTTAAATCAAGCCTAAGTGCAGGTATGTACTTATTTACTCATTTTCTAAACATCAGAAGAAGATAAAGGAACATTTCCAACAAAAATGTATTAAAATTCTGTTAAGGTGTGTGCGATAAATCAATGAAAGAAATGGATAATTAAATCAAAATGCACCAACTGTCTTGTAATACCTAAGGATAGGTCTACAATGCAATGTGACTTCAGTGCATGTAGACCTACCTGAGATAGTTTTGATCTAACTAGTTTGAAAAACAATACTAGTGAAACCCTAATAGCCCAAGTGGTAGCACAGGTTAGCTGCTCGATTATATAATCAAAGTCCCAGATTGGGTTGTATAGCCTATGCTGCCACCTGTGCTGCTGCGGCTTCATTGCTCTTTTTACTTGAACTAGCTAGATCACAGCTAGTTTGGGCATGTCTACATGTGCTGCAGTCACAGCTCTGTTTGCACAGTAGACATAAACTGACATTTGATTGCTGATTCAAGAAAGTACTTATACACAACCTTAAATCCCATTGCATTCAGTGGAATTGAAGCACATGCTTCTAGAAGATAATACAAACATCTAGAAGATAATAAGGTGATAAGTAACAGTCAGCATGGATTTGTCAAGAACAATCATGTCAAACCAACCTAATAGCTTTCTTTGACAGGGTAACAAACCTTGTGGAGAGGTGGAAAGCGGTAGATGTGGTATATCTTGATTTTGGTACAGCTTTTGATACTGTCTCACATTACCTTCTCATAAACAAACTAGGGAACAAACTAGGGAAATGCAACCCAGATGGAGCTACTATAAGGTGGGTGCATAACTGGTTTGAAAACCATTCCCAGAGAGTAGTTATCAGTGGTTCACAGTCATGCTGGAAGGGCATAATGAGTGGGGTCCCACAGGGATCAGTTCTGGGCCCGGTTCTGTTAAATATCTTCATCAATGCTTTAGATAGTGACATAGAGAGTACAATTATAAAGTTTGTGGATGATACCAAGCTGGGGGGGGGGTACAAATGCTTTGGAGTCTAGGATTATAATTTAAAATGATATGGACAAACTGGAGAAATGGTCTGAAGTAAATAGGATGGAATTCAATAAGGACAAATACAAAGTTCCACTTAGGAAGGAACAATCAGTTTCACACACACAAAATGGGAAATGACTGCCTAGGAAGGAGTACTGTGGAAATGGATCTGGGGATCAAAGTAGATCATAAGCTAAATAGGAGTCAACAGTGTAATCCTGTTGCAAAAAAAGCAAACATCATTCTGACATGTATTAGCAGGAGTATTGTAAGCAAGACACGAGAAGTAATTCTTCTGCTCTATGCCACACTGATTAGGCCTCAACTGGCGTATTGTGTCCAGTTCTGGGTGCTGTGTTTCAGGAAAGATGTGGACAAATTGGAGAGAGTCCAGAGAAGAGCAACAAAAATGATTAAAGGTCTAGAAAACATGACCTATGAGGGAAGATTGAAAAAATTGGGTGTGTTTAGTCTGGGAAAGAGAAAATGGAGGGGACATGATAACAGTTTTCAAATACATAAAAGGTTCTTACAAGGAGGAAGGAGAAAAATTGTTCTTCTGCACCTCTGAGGATAGGACAAGAAGCAATGGGCTTAAATTCAGCAAGAGAGGTTTAGGTTGGACATTAGGAAAAACTTCCTAACTTTCAGGGTGGTTAAGTACTGGAATAAATTGTCTACAGAGGTTGTGGAATCTCCATCACTGGAGATTTTTAAGAGCAGGTTAGACAAACACCTGTCAGGGATGGTCTAGATAATACTCAGTCCTGCCATGAGTGAAGGGGACTGGACTAGATGACCTCTCGAGGTCCCTTTCAATCCTATGATTCTATGTTTCAGTGTCTTTACTGAATGAGGATGCTTTCTTGAATTTGGGCCTTAAAGCACATCTTGTATATATGTACTAGAGAACAAATTGCATAGCATGTTTTGAATATACTGACATATGAATTTTATTTCTTTCATTGTGTTTGTGTCATCTTAATGTTCCCTGAATGTAACTTTTAGTGGATGAAAATAGCTTTTGTAAATATACCATCATGTAAAACTTACACTCCTCTGTCTTTTTAGAATAACAAACAACCTACATAATTAATTGTAGTTCTGCTAGAAGAAGTGACATTATCACCATATTCATAAATACCCACAATACGAGGAGCATCTCAGGGGTATATAGATTTCTTTCAGTGGTGTGATAAAATGTTCTCATCATGGGCAGTATTTATTGTGAATGTCTCTGGAGAGATGATTAAAATATGAGAAGAGCAAATGAGGAGACACAGAAAATCCCTGTTCTGCTTGTGTCATAATCTTGCCTGCTTTAGTTTCAAGTACAATATATTAATTTGGGATCTCTGACAGTTTTATTCTCCAGAAACTGCTTTTGGTTTCTTATCATACTTGTGTTTGGGGCACAGTGATTGAAGAAATAAACAAAGTTTCAACTCTTAGGCACTCTTTCTAAACTCTTTTTCAGAATAATCTATGCTACCACCTCATCAGATGTCATTGGGTTCCCCTAGCCTGTTTCTGTGCTTCTCTCTGTATGAGCATACACTGAAAGGAGATTCATTATGTTCCCCTTTGTGGCAAATCAAGCCAGTGTGTATATATAATGTAGCAGGCATTTAATTGAAATTATATAATTAAATATAATTAAATGCCTGGTACATTATTATATATATTTTATCTATATACACTGGCTTGATATACATATATTAATATAATATATATAATATATATATTATATATATATACACTGGCTTGATTTGCAATTAAATGCCTGATACATTATTTACTTGCCATGTTAAATAAAGAACGAAAACTATAGCATGGACATTTTTTTCTTTTAGATGAATAAAGAGCTTTTTGATTTATCGTTAGTCTTTCAGAAGGGCAGGTGACATTTCCTGCAACACTGACTTTAATTCATAATCCCCTTTTGGCAAGCCAAGGAGAATTACAATTTGAACAATTTTCACAGTTAGGCGCTCCACTAGGATGAAATGCTATGGAGAGCTTTACTTCAGCCAAAACAGTGAAAATCTCCCATTGCCAATTTTCCCTTTGTGTTTTGAAGTTGGCCTCTCAGCACAGATTTGATTCACACCATTTAAAAATAAATCTGGTGTCTGCAAAGCAGAAAATTCAGCTGTGTTGTCATGGTATCAGTATTTCCATTTTTATGCTCAAAGATAACTGAAGCTCCTAAAGTGAGCTACAGTTTGTTGCTTCCTTATTAAAAAGCGTTGGTATTTTTTTTTAATGTACACACCAGCTTACATTTATAATATAAGGATTTGCTCAATATTTCTTTTATGGCACTATTCTAAATGTGCCCTGAATAGCATCAGATACTTATTTCTGAGTATATATTAGCAGTTCTGTATGAGAAGATCAAAATGTCATTGGTCTTAAAAGTCCGGATGTGAATTAAAATTACATTAAAGTTCACCTTCAAAATAAAATAAATAGAGCCAGAAATGTGATGTTTATGCTGATACTTCATTAGTCCTTATCCTGCCCTATGGTAGTTATTTCATATACACCGCTACCCCGATATAACGAGGCCTGATATAACATGAATTCGGATATAATGCGGTAAAGCAGCGCTCCGGGGCGGGGGGAAGGGGGGGGGGCTGCACACTCCGGCAGATCAAAGCAAGTTCGATATAATGCGGTTTCACCTATAATGCGGTAAGATTTTTTGGCTCCCGAGGACAGAGTTATATTGGGGTAGAAGTCCATTCTATGCATCCGAAGAAGTGAGCTGCAGCTCACGAAAGCTCATGCTAAAATAAATTTGTTAGTCTTTAAGGTGCCACAAGTACTCCTGTTCTTTTTGCAGTACCACATGTGTTGCAGTATGTAAGCATATAATGTTCAGATGGGAATTTGAGCCTTAATTACTTGGCACATGAGGGTAGACTGTTGATCTTATTTTGATGTAGCATTTGGTATTTCTTTCTATATTCATTTTATCATTTAGGGTTTGAAATGATAAAGAAAAAATGGCAGTTACAGTATTGATGAGCAAGCTGGTTTAGAAAAAGAACATAGAATGCCAAATATCAGCCCTTTTTCCAAATCAACTTCCTTGTAAAACTGAAAAAAGTTGGGTAAGTACACAAACTGTTCAGGTTCACATCAGAGATGTTCTCCAAAATGCAGATGCTTGCCTGGGGCTTAGCCTAACTATCCTAAAGTTATAACGTGTGTGCATTTGGGGATCTGTAAAGCTGATAAATACAAGCCTCTCAGGAAGAAAATTCTCATTCTGGCTAGTATCAGCAAGTGTACAAATAAAAACGATAAGATATTTAGGTTGTGGTATTAGTTTGTGTTGAAGCTTTGAGTCCTATTTTATTCATAAGGTTCAACCATTTCTATAACTAATTTTCCAAAATGTGTTTGCCCACTTTGCATTAATTGAATCTTCTTCTTCCCTCACTTATGTTGAAGTAAATCAGAAATGACTTCAAATCAATTCAAGAGAGTTATGCAATTGTGAGAAGAATCAGATCCACTTTCTTTTATTGTTATAGCTGATATGGTAAGGCAGTTTTCAAATATCTACAGATGAGTATCTTATAAAGAGTTAAAAGATCACTGAATAATCTAGACAAAGATCAGATATCCAAGAGAACAGGCAATGAACTTTTTATTTTTACCATTTAATCTTTTTAATTAAAAAAATTAATGAAAGACTATTAATTATATTTGAGGCATCATTATCTATATATTCTGAGGTAGCTGTCACTTTTGGAAGTTAACAATGTGGTTTCTAAGGTTAAAATTCTCCTCTACAATCTCTTCTTTTTTCCCCCCACAATCATGGGGTGAAATCTTGGACCCTTAGAAGTCAATGGCAAAGTTTCCAAGATCACTGTGCCATGTTCTCCCACTCCACATATGCTGCACTTCCTTCACACCACAATATAAGAGGAGAATTTTGCCTTAAGTTTGGACATCAACTTGAAATCTTTTTAAACTAGGGTGACCAGATAGCAAGTGTGGAAAATCGGGACAGGAGGTGGTGGGGGGTAAAAGGCGCATATATAAGACAAAGCTCTATTATTAACTGCTCAAACTGCTTATGTGAAGCCCCTCAGATAGCAAGACAGTCACTGTGAAAATGTTAGGCTCCAGTTCATCAACTCACTTAAGCACATGCTCAGTTTTAAGGTCAATGGGACTTAAGCACATGCTTCAAATTATGCACATGCTTAAGTGCTTTGCTGAATAGATATAGTCTGATGAATCTGGGCCTTAACACATACAGTCCTTCAAAAATGAGACAACATATGCTCACTCTCAGGTAAAAGAAAATAGTTACAATGACTTTCTTTCATATTTATGAGACCTGAACAAGAGGGTTCTTAATGGGAAAGCTGACAGACCCTTAACTGCAACAATGTTATTACTAGCCACTATTATAATTATTTGGTAGAAGAAAAGATTCATTATAAATTTGTGCTAGAGACTCTAATTTTTTAATTAGTGTTCAATTTAAAACCATCATTGACATAATTTGTGATATTAACTCAATTTTATTATAAAATCACTCATGTGTGTCACTTGAGACTAAAAATAATGAATCAATCAGACTCCATAATATAAGCTTAGAACTGATCTTAGTTATTACCAGGAAAACCAATTAACATTTCACTTCAAACTTTAGAAATAGCTCCCACGCAAAATAAATGTTTTTATTACTCTATTGTCCTTATTTATTTTGTTTGATATGCTCCTGTACACAGACAATGTGAACAGAAAATGTAAATAAAAAAACTGTAGATTAACTGTCAGGCAGGGTAGCTATGTACTTCCTTCTGCAAATTATCTATATGCCAAGATTAGGGTGTGTCCAAGGTTAAAATAGAAATTAAATTGAATAAATTTAAGTAAGGGCAAGATAATATTTTGACTGACTAAAGAGGATTCATTTATATGTTGATAAATAATAGCCATAAAATGATATTCACAAATATCAGAAATCGTAATCCTTACATTGGTCTGAGAGATGGATCTTACTTGTGAAATTCTGATCCAGATTTAGGTTTGGGTTTTGAACCTCCCCCACAACGTTGGGAGTGTTTGAATCTTGGGTTCTGGTTCAGTCCCATCTCTATTTGAAACTGAATAGGTCTAGTCAAGAGTGAGCTTTTAACATGAAAAGCTTCCTGCATCTGTAGTCTTGTAATTTATTAAACTAGTCTGTCCATTTTATCAAATTCAAAGGAACTTGAATGGTGTAATTATTATTTTGCCAGCACATCAAACCCAAAAGCAACACCACAAATAGATAAGAAAATACAACTGAAAACCCTTAAGAAATTATATTCAGATAGCTTGACAATAAACTCTGCATTCAATTTTGTAACTAGCACATGGACACTAGTTGCTCTTTATACAAAGAGTTGCCACAGCAAGGTCTTGTGAGGAGCAATAGTTTTGGAGTCCCATGCAGCAGAAATGTGATGGGACTTTCTAGCCCTTTGTAGATGGTGAGCATAAGGTCAGTCTATTAAGTGGGAGCACTTAGCCCAGTACTCAAGGGAGAAAACAAAACCAACCAATGTTACTAACACAAGAGTAGCAGAGCTTCTTCTTGAAGTTGTAACAGCAGATGATCATATGTGCAGTAAAAATGCCCAGGGCCAGATTTACAAAGGTATTAAGTGAGGCTGGCCAGAAAACAAGAATTCAGTTACATCAAAAAAGTGGAGGTTTTGAAATTAGTTTTTGTTCATCAGAATGGTACCAAAACCTTTCAATTTTTTTCACAAAATAAATGAGCCCAACCCACCCCAAGAGATCCCCTAGCTGCATGATTAGAACATTCACCAGGGACCAGAAGCATTTTCATACCAAAAAAAAGTGTTTTCTTTAAAAAAAAAAAATCCTGACCATCTCTGGTATTTCGCTGATTAAAGATGCAGATAGATGCCTATTAGGATTTATAAAAGTGACTGGGTTAGGCACCTAACTGCCACAGATGTGGGATTTCTGCAGCCAAAACACTTGAGGGGTTATTCTATATACCCTGGGGTTTCCCTCAGCCAAAAAACTATAATACCTCCACTAGCTGGGATAGGTGGAGAAGAAAGATTGGTCCACAGTTTGGTTGGTCTATTTTGCTTTTTGGAAAAGACAAACCACACTTGCAATTGGGGGCGGGGGGGGGGGGGGATTGAGTTCTCTTCCCAACCTAAGTGGAAGGGAAGAGGGTAATTGGATAAATTCCTGCCTCAGTAATGAGGGCGGAGGCAGAATCTCTATATTTGTTTTTAAGTGGGGTTTTCCTAAATGGTGGGTGTAATGAGATGCAAAGGCCCTTTGAGACTTACCAGGGGAAATCTACTGGTTCAGTCCTAAGTCTTTGCAAGTTTGTCTGTAAAAAAAATCTGAGAGATAGGAGACATTGTCACTAAGAGGTAGGATATGGTCTTGAGCAAGTAATTTGAGATTTATAAAGAAGTGCATACTACTCTGTGTTGATGTTCTTATTAAGACATGGAAAGATAAGCACTCCATGCTCTGAATGTCCCTAAACCTCTGACTGCCAGAAGCTGGGACTAAAGGACAGGGGATGAATCCCTTGATAATTGCCCTTTTCTGTTCACTCCCTCTGAAGCATCTGGTACTGATAGGTGTTGGAAGACAGGTTCCTGGGCTAGATGGACCATTGGTCTGACCCAGTGTGTCCATTCTTATGTTCTTACGAAAAATAGCATGATAGATCATGATAGAGTTGGAGTTGTCATGTCATAATTTATTGATACTGGACATTGGACTAATTATTGAGATGTTTTCTTTGTGAGTATATTAATTTAATTCATGGGAGCTGTCCTGGAATAGAGGCAGAAAGGATTGGGTGGCTCCAGATACTCACCCATCAACTGACACTTAAGAGTTGTTAAGGGACAATACCTGCACTGTTAGTCTCAATGATTCTCCAATCAACCTTAAAAACTGCTTTTGATGAGGAATGACCAAGCATTCACCAACAGAGAAGAACAAAAAACTCCATCAGGATTTAAAGGGACACGTTCTCTACAGAGAGCCGGTAGTTGTTTTGGGGAACTAGACTTACACACAGGAACCCACTGGGAGTGTCTGAAGAAGTTAGGCCTGTCTGAGTTACCATCAGAGAATGGTAAGACTCTAGGTGAGATACACTAATGTACACTCTTTGTTGTTTTAGTATCCTTTCCCCCTGAAAACTTTGAGGTAGATTCACAAAGGGATGTAGGCCCATAATTGACACTAGATGCCCAAGTCCTCAAAACCACTGCTCAGCTTACCCTCTACGTGCCTTCCTCCAACCTGGACCTAATTTCCTTTGAGGGGTAGGGCTTAGACCTCACTCCTCTCCTCAGCATTTCCAATAGGTTAGTTTAGGTGGCTCCCCACTTAGCATTCTGGCATTTGTGGATCCTGTCTTAGGTGCCCAGATCTCCCCATGCAGTTATAGGGAGCCTGGGTGCCTACCATGGGGCTGTAGATTGCATTAGCCTTTTGGTCTGACAGTGAAAATAAACAATGCCTTTGTTTCAAGAAGGCTTCTTATTAACTGAATATTGCTAGAACCAAAGGTGCCGACGTAATCACACCTTCAGGGTAATAAGTGGTTGACACACAAGGTATCCCAGGGCCTGGTATTAAACTGGGAGAGTTTCATAGAGTCCAAGGCCAGAAGGGACAGTTGTGATCATCTAGTCTGGCCACTGTGTCACACTGGGAGCCCATGTTCAGCTAATTATCCACTGTGATCACCAAATCCTTTTTCAGAATCACTGCTTCCCAGTATAAAGTCCGCCAGCCTGTAAGTATGGCCTACATTCTTTGTTCCTAGGGGTATATATTTACATCTAACTGTATTAAAATGCATATTGTTTGCTTGAGTCCAGCTTACAAGTGATCCAGATCATTCTGTATTAGTGACCTATCCTCTTCATTATTTACCACTCCCCAAATTTTTGTCTTCTACACACTTTATCAGTGATAATTTTATGCTTTCTTCTAGGTCAAAAATTGCCAAATTGTGAAATTCTGCCCTGGGTTAGGTAAAGACATGATGCCTGACACCTGAGGATGTGTACTCAGAAAAACCACAAACAGGACAAAGGTGCAGCTAGCCCTATAAACATGACAAATAGACACGATCAATTCATTTAGGCAGAATAAGTAGCCCCCAAACCAACTCAAAAAGATTTTTTTCTCTCTCTTTTCCTCATTCTGCTCACTTCTGTTTATGACAGATGCAATTTTCCTTTAACAAAAATCCAAATTCTGTCCTCAGATTTATGCACACAGTTCTCATTGTTGCCTATGTGAGTTTGTGACACAGAGACTTCTTGACAAAGGGTTTTTGCAAACATCTGTCACCTCAGACCTGACCATGATTTGTCCATGACTTTTACTAAAAGTATCCATGACAAAATCTTAGCCTTACTCATAATCACTGTGAGATGTATATATGGGTAATATTTAAGGAACAATGAATTTATATTGAAAGTATGCTTTATAGGCTTGGAATAGAAAGTAATCAGGAAGAGGTAATGGGCCTCAGGAATGGCCCATCCAAGCAATAGGGAGTTGTCACGCCTCCCTAATCAGCTGGCAGGGTAATGCAAGGCTCAGCTGACCAGGATTGCTCCCTCCCAAAACTATCAATGGAAAACCATCAGAGGCACCACTACATAATCAAAATCTCTTAGAGGTGAAAAAGGAACATTACAACAGACAGAGCTTCACCATGGCTGTGAATAGAAACCAAAGCCTGTCTGTTTTCAGTAGAAAAGAGTGCAGGGAAGGACACCTGGGATCAATTCACTGGAAAAAAAAAAGTCCTTCTGGAGGGAGATGCTTTCATGAACATTTTGGATCCTGATTATGAGGAAACCAGCCAGATCTGTAGATTGTCTCCCAAAAGCTCAGTCAGTTACTTTATTGGATAGGAAAGGTAACTATTAATAAATGTAGCCCCAGGTTTGTTTGATATTTGTTTTTTATTGTAACCACTTGTTTCCAAGACTCTCTTGTTTCTAGTTAAATCTTTATTTTGTCTTAAATAAACTTTCTTTTGTTTTATCATAAGTGCTCACAAGTGCTGTGTGGTTTACAGGAGTGGTGGTTGAAGGTAAAACTGGTAAATTGGGGCACACAGCATCTTTGGATGCAGAGGATCTGGAATTTCTGTGAGTAGCCAGTGTCAGGGATGGAAATCACAGGAGAAGGATTCAAAGGGATTTCAGGATGGGGTTGCTGAAAGGCTGGTGATGCCAGGGAGCTGACACCCAGCTATCACAAAACAGACTCCATCTTGCTGTAGACAGGGGATAATGAGGTGACTCAGTCCTGGCTACCCAGAGAACCGTCACAGAGTTTCCTACGTTATGTACATTCAAGAATAAACATTGGACAGAGTCATTTTCAAGTTACCGGACTTCAAAGTGGTTCCTAACAAAAATCTGCTCTTGATTAGACTAATGCAAGCTCACTGAACTAACAAAAGCATTTGGCCCTGAATATTTACCCGAATATTTAAGAAAAAAAATGTTTGAGCATTTTTTTTCCAATAGATTTTTACAAATCCTGGGTTAACTTCCATCATGAAAAAAAATAGTCTTCTTACCATCGTTTTAGTACACTGCAAATTCGCTTGTAGTATATCCATATAAGTATATTACAAATATACTACTTTGTCATAAAGGTTTCTATGCCAAGTTCCAGTCTGGAGTGAATTTTACTGCCAAGTTATAAACGTCAGAAAATATGAGTTTATAATGGAAATGCTGACAGACTAATCCTACCCACTAAAGTACCTCTAGAATGATTTGCTGTGTTATACAAAGACCACTCTTATGTTTTTTCTTCTGTAATAAGTACAGAGTTCATTTGGGAGGGTGGGTTTTGTGAGTAATAACAAACTTGTTGCACTAACAGGGCACTTTCAAATCTGTATCAAGCAAAAATCACTTTTTACATTAAATTCAGTTTAATCCACTATTTCTCTCTTCCTTGGGGATGATGTTTTACTGTTATATCCTTAGAATTAATGATCAGAGGGGTAGCCGTGTTAGTCTGGATCTGTAAAAGCAACAAAGAATCCTGTGGCACCTTATAGACTAACAGACGTTTTGCAGCATGAGCTTTCGTGGGTGAATTCACCCACGAAAGCTCATGCTGCAAAACGTCTGTTAGTCTATAAGGTGCCACAGGATTCTTTGTTGCTTTTATGGAATTAATGATACACTGTTGTAACTGGCTGTGAAATGAAGCAATGCCTATAGAAGAGAGTACTGTGGAAATACAGGGCTGCCACTGCCTTTCCTAATAGCCCAGCCGAGTTTGTGAACCTGTAAACCATGAGTGTTCTTTTCCCAGTCCAACCAGTGCAGGTCAGAAAGTCTAGCTGCACTTTTGATGGTTTTTGTTTGGGTATTGGCGGCGGGGAGGCTGTTGTGGAGCAGACGACTGGAGATGGTACAGACTTGATGCCAAATTTTATTTTTTTACTTAGGGAAATAATGTATAAAGAGTTGAGGGTTTATGACAATAAAACCACTGAGACTGCTCTAATACAAAGTTTAACTCATTTTAGGATTGTTCAACAATTTCTCAGGGTTTTTTTTAATTTTAGTTTTTCTGTGTTTTCAGTGCGTAAAGGATTTATAAAGGGCATATGGAAGTTTAATGAATAAGCCGCATAAATTTTCAGTTTCAGATCATTTACATTAATCTAAAAATCTATTAAATACTTGAACTCCATAGCTGGTCCCTAACTACAGTTGTTATCAATTTTAATTTTCTGGAGCTTTATATGCTCTACATAAACCACCATTAGGAGATAATAAATCAAAATAGAATACCTGGGAATGTAATTTCCCAAAGCACTTATTAAAATCTGTTTTACAAAACAGAGAAAAGAAAATGTCTATAGCCTCTGGATGATGTTATAATTAGTTATCTTTGTCTTTCCTGTTTACCTGCAGAGTAATTAATTTATTTTCCCATATGATGGCTACAAATACTATAGGTATTATAAAAGTTTGTATTGAATATGTCCATTACAACAGTCCAATTGGACACATTAAAGGATGGGAGCATTATCAAGTTGTTCATAACCTGCCATGTTTCTGCATCTATAGTCATTTTATATATTGCACTCTAGGTAAAGAAGTAGTACAATTATAAGTATATAGACACTGTAGCAAATAAAAACACCATTGCTAATTATGTCAGAAGGCAAAGTTTAGGGTACACAAAAACTGATGATTATCCAATTTATTTAGCAGCTTCCAACTAAAGGGGTTTCTGTCAGTAACAAATATGGTGTTATACTTTTGACAGTTGTTGGAACTGGAATTATCACTGACAATGCTGCATATAGCTGCGAATAATCCATCAACGTAGAACTGCAGTATTCTCAGGCTAGCCCAATGGCTTCAATATTGGAAGGTGGAATTGCATTAGGGATGTTGGCTGGCAAGTGACTGAGCTTCAGCCATAGAAAGGACTTTAAATATGATCCACTGATTAGATCATCAGTTTCCCCAGGTGGAACTGGGTACTCACAGGGTGCGTAGCAAGACCACTGATCCATTGCCCCTACACCAGTATCGTGGCTCCCTGTGTTAAGCAGCATCACTCCTCCACACAGCCAGGGGCGGCTCTAGACATTTCGCCGCCCCAAGCACGGCGTCATGCTGCAGGGGGCGTTCTGCCAGTCACCGGTCCCGCGGCTCTGGTGGACCTCCCGCAGGCGTGCCTGCGGAGGGGCTGCTGGTCCCGCAGCTTCGGTGGAGCCGCGGGACCAGCGGACCCTCCGCAGGCATGCCTGTGGGAGGTCCACCGAAGCCATGGGACCAGTGGACCCTCCACAGGCATGCCGCCGAAGGCTGCCTGCCTGCCGCCCTCCCAGCAACCGGCAGAGCGCCCCGCCCCGCCCCCGGCATGCCGCCCCAAGCACGCGCTTGGCATGCTGGGGCCTGGAGCCACCCCTGCACACAGCTGTTGTGAGGATGTTCTCAACCATTCTGGCTGTAAGATCAGGGAAAACCCAAACCTACCACTAAAGACAGGTGTTTTTGACAACCCAAGAGCATGCTTGTCATCAAGGAACCCGTTGTGGGCCTATGCCCAGATTTCTCTGCAATGTTGATGTGGTGTGAAAAATGATCTGCCACTGACATCAGAAACCTGTCCTTATAACTGACCAAACCATGTTGTTACCCAGGGTTTTCAGAACCCAAAGCAGTGGTAACTTTACTGCTTCTCTCTAGTTGGTGTCAGGAATAAATCAATGGGGACACAGTTCCTCTGTCTTATAGATGATTGATACAAACCACAGTGCTTTTACTTAAAACTACTTTTTATTAGGTCTCTCTCTCTCTCTCTCTCTCTCTCACACACACACACACACACACACACACACACACACACACACACACACACACACACACACACACACACACACACACACACACACACACACACACACACACACACACACACACACACATTTCAGGACATTCAAAACATTTACCAAAGTCTGAAATGGTTTTGGGTGATCACCAGCCAGGTTTCCAGGGGCCCTCTTTCTGTCCAGCTGATGGGGAATTTTAGGTATTGGACTCTTGGTCAAAGAAAAGCTTCCTCAGACTGCTTCAAAGCACATTTTCTAACTAAACTTTTTATATTTTTTCTCCAGACAAAGCACATAACTCATAATAGCCCCTGATTGGTTAACAATTTCCCTAGCAACAGCCAATTATTCCCCTTATCAACAAACCATTTCTAGTCATAAAAGCAATAAAACTTACATGTCAGACACACCTAAAACCAAGGTTGGCTGTCCAAACATTCATTCTGTTTTCATGGAACATTAACTCCCTGTCCCATCCTCCCATTCTGATTAGCAGAACTGCAAACATGCAGCTGCACAGCCTTGCCTCTCAGGGCCTAAGATAATTCCTAGCTATGTGATGTTTGGTTTTCAGCTGGCAGTGGCTGAACACACAAGATGGCTGACTGCAGTAGCATCAAATTCTAGGTGTACATGCAGGAATGTCAAATTCAGAGGCTATAATGTATGTGCCTGGCTTCAACGTGCAAGCAGCCGTCACACTTGGGGCCAGCAAAAGCATCCCACATGCAGCTGTGGACATCACACATCCCTGATGACTGTCCAGTGACCAGATTTGATGGTGGTCTGAGAGCTCTGCAGTTTGCTGATGAGGCTACCACAAATTGGCTTGGCAAGCTCCACATCCAATAAAAACAACACTGGAATTACAAATATGGGTGAGATTTTGAAAAGCACACCAGTGGCCTAACTCTGCTCCTGAGAAGCAAGGGATGCAGGCATCACCTTATGCTGAACACTTTTGAAAATCCTTACCATATTTCATTACTTATCGGCAGATATTCCAGGTATTTTTCTAATGTCATGTAAATTAAATCTCATGGGATCAGCATAGAGTACGGGTGGAATTTTCAAAAGTGCTTCTGTGACTTAGAAACACTAGTCCCACTGAAAGTTAATAGAACTTATGCTCCTATGCCACTGAAGCATTTTTAATATCCCACCCTATATCACTGTTTTTTACTGTATTTGTATCAACAAGTGTGTTAATGTAACCTTTGGGTGGGCTAGAGTTCACTTCATTGCCCTTCTCCAGTGCCTAAAAGAAACCCAACTCCCATAGAAAAGTAGCTGGAGACCCAGAGTTCAGTCTCTAAGGATTTTCAGCAAGGATTGCACAGGGTCAACCTCCCCACATTCAAGTCCCAAAAGGAACTAAAGAAATGAATTCAATTAAATAACTTTATACACTCTTATAAAGAAACAAATACTAATCTAATTTTTAAAGCATAATATGGCTATTTTATAATCCACACACATTATCTTCACAGTTATACATAAACATAAATAAAGAAAACAAATTAAAATCTGAACAGTTCGGTCCCCACAGAAACACAGTGAGAAGAAACTGAGAGTTTCCAAAAGCTTAGGTTTAGTTCACCTAAGTCTCAGAGTCTTTGATCACCAAATCTATAGAGTCTGTTAAGTCTAAATCAACATCTTCCCTCCACTTGTTTGTAGCAATCTTCATTTGGAATCCATGCAGATTCTTCCTCTGCTGAAATCACTGCTAGCCAGTCAGCTAACTGATTAACCACTCAGTTAAATCACAAGTGTATAGATTTAAAATCTGCAAAATGCTTCAGAGTTAGGGGAAGCAGCCTGTTTCCTGCTCCTGGTCTCAGCTTTTCCCAACCCACACAGGACACATGACCCCTTGTAAAGCAGCAACCACACCCAATTCCAGAAGCTTCTGGATGTGGAGTGCTTAATCTGCCTAGCAACAATGACCCAGACACAACTCACTCCTATCTTCCCTCAATGGGTCTCTTAAAGAGATATTTCCCTATTAGGCACATGGGTTACATTAACACTGGCCATCTCTGAAAAGGTATAGCTATGAGTAGTCATAGCCATTTTTTGGGGAGGGAAAGGTATCAGTTTTATATTCAACTGGAGTGAAAGAATCAAATTATAATTCTCTACTATAATTTTACCAAACAGTGAGCATGCCACATTTGTAGGCCCAATGTATTTGTCTATCTGTAGACAGCTTTTAGTCTGATGATTGTTATTTGTTTATGATGCTCACAATGGGTTTAGATGCCAGACACTCAAGAGGTCCCTGACCTGAGGAGCTTACAATCTAAGAACAGTCGAACAAATAGACAGAAGTTAGGAAAGGGGAACAACAAACAATCCTTTTAATACAAGTTAATTCACTATCAGCAGCAAATCAGAAATGGATCTTAAAGATATTCAGAGAAGTGGCCATGCATAACTGAGAGGAGCTACTGTGAGTGCTGTATTAGGGGGGCTGTGTTGTGTGCTGTTGAGGCAAATACCCGAGTGTCTGTCTGCTGTGACCATTTGTTTGACTGGTGCTAGTTGCAGAGACTTTGTTTGTTTGTTTGTTTGTTTGTTTGAAAAGTATGAATTGGGAGTGCTTTTTTCCAGGTGGGTCTTGAGGGGTTGATTGGAGGGAAGACTTTTGAGCCAGGGCAACTGCTTTGAGCCAGCAGCCTTATAAAAAAAGCAGCCAGTTGTGAATGGAGTGAAGGTGAACTGAGGACAGGCAAACAGAGGGAGTTTGCCTGGGAGTTCACCTGGGAGGAGTTCCCACAGAGATTTTTGCCTTTCTGGCTCCTGTGAGCAGTAAATACAACATCTGAAGAGGCTCTTAGAAGGAAGACAATATGGATAGTGAGCAATCAGCTGTTGTGACCTGCAAAGGATGTGCTATGTTTGTCTTTCTCCCAGAGGATAGAAGCAACTTCGTCTGTATGAAGTGCAATCTGGTCTCCATATTGGAAGAGGTTAAAGGACTAGAGATCCAAGTATCAACTCTACATTACATCAGATAAAATGAAGATTTTCTGGATAGAAGTCAGTGTTTGCTACTGCAAGCACAGCATGCTGAAGAATCATAGAGGGCACTGAAGAACGGGAAAGAAAATTGGTAGCATGTGACCTCCAGAAGAAGAAAGAGGAGAACCCATGTACCCCCATGCAGAGAGAGGTAAGAAACCATTGTCAGGCTCTCTGCACAGGTACTACAGCAGAGAATGGTTTGGAAGAGTTATCTGACGGAAGGGATCGGAAGGAGATCCCATTGACCGGAAGGCATGAGATGCATTGTCCTGGGAGTGGAGGTTCCACGACCACCACTCCCAAGAGGAGGATATAGGTGGTGGTGGTCTGGGACTTCCTCCTAAGGGGACGAGTCATCCATCTGCTGTCCTGACTGAGAGACTCGAGAAGTGTGCTGCTTGCCTGCAGTTAGAATTCAGGATGACACAGAGTGTCTGCCGAGACTGATTGAGCCCTTGAACTGCTACCCCTTCTTACTTCTCCATGTGGGCACCAATGATACTGCCAAGAATGACCTTGAGCAGGTCACTGCAGACTACACGGCTCTGTGAAGAAGGATAAAGGAGGTTGAGATGCAAGTCATGTTCTCCTCCATCCTCCCTGTTGAAGGAAAAGGCCCAGGTAGGGACCATTGAATTGTGCAGGTAAATGCATGGTTGCACAGGTGATGTTGGAGAGAGGCTCTGGATTCTTCAACCATGGGATTTTCTTCCAGGAAGAAGGATTGCTAGGAAGAAATAGGATTCACCTAACGAAGAGAGGGAAGAGCATCTTCACAGGCAGACTTGCTAACCTAGTGAGGAGGGCTTTAAATTAAGTTCTCCAGGAATGGTGATCTAAACCCTGAGGTAAATGGGGAAGTGGGATACCAGGAGGAAACTCAAGGAGGAGGATGCAACAGGGGAGGCCTCCTGATTCATACTGAGAAAGTAGGGCAATCGGCTAGTTATCTTTGGTGCCTGTATACGAGCACAAGAAGCTCGTAAACAGGAAGAATTGGAAGTCCTGACATAGTGAAGGAACTATGATGTGATTGGAATAACAGAGGCTTGGTGGGGTAGCTCACGTGACTGGAGCACTGTCATGGATGGGTATAAACTGTTCAGGAAGGACAGGCGGGATAGAAAAGGTGGAGGAGTTGCACTGTATGTAAGAGAGCAGTATGATTGCTCACAGCTCTAGTATGAAACTGGAGAAAAGCATGTTGAGAGTCTTTGGGTTAAGTTTAGAGGTGAAAGAAACAAGGGTGATGTCGTGGTGAGCATCTGCAATAGAACACCAGACCAAGAGGATGAGGTAGATGAGGCTTTCTTTGGACAACTAATGAAAGTTTCCAGATCACAGGCCCTGGTTCTCATGGGAGACTTCAGTCACCCTGACATCTGCTAGGAGAATAATACAGCAATGAACAGACAATCCAGGAAGTTTTTGAAGAGTGTTGGGGACACTTTTGAAGCACCTGGAGGAATCAACTAGGGGCCATGCTCCTCTTGACCTGCTGCTCACAAACAGGCAAGAATTGGTAGGGGAAGTAGAAGTGGGTGGCAACCTGGGCAGCAGTGACCATGAGATGGTCAATTTCAGGATCCTGAAAAAAGGAAGAAAGGAGAGCAGCAGAATACGGACCCTGGACTTCAGAAAAGCAGACTTTGACTCCCTCAGGGAACTAAGGCAGGATCACCTGGGAGGGAAATAAAAGGCAGAAAGGAGTCCAGGACAGCTGGCTGTATTTTAAAGAAGCATTATTAAGGGTGCAAGAACAAACCATCCCAATGTGCAGAAAGAATAGCAAATATGGCAGGTGACCATAAGCTTGGCTTAACAGAGAAATCTTCAGTGAGCTTAAACACAAAAAGGAAGATTACAAGAAGTGGAAACTTGGACAGATGACTAGGGGGGAGAATAAAGATATTGTTTGAGCATGTAGGGGTGTAATCAGGAAGGCCAAAGCACAATTGGAGTTGCAGCTAGCAAGGGATGTCGAGGGTAACAAGAAGAGTTTCTGCAGGTATGTTAGCAAAAAGAAAACGGTCAGGGAAAGTGTGGGACCCTTACTGAATGGGGGAGGCAACCTACTGACAGATGATGTGGAAAAAACTGAAGTTCTCAATGCTTTTTTTTGCCTCGGTCTTCATAGATAAGATCAGTTTCCAGACTGGGCAGCACAGTATGGGGAGGAGGTGGGCAGCCCTCAGTGGTGAAAGAACAGGGTAAGTACTATTTAGAAAAGCTGGACATGCACAAGTCCATAGGGCCGGCTGCAATGCATCCAAGGGTGATGAGGGAGTTGGCTGATGTGATTGCAGAGACGTTGGCTGTTATATTTGAAAATTCATGGTGATTGGGGGAGGTCCCAGACAATTGGAAAAAGGCAAATATAGTGCTTATCTTCTAAAAAGGGAAGAAGAAGAATCCAGGGAACTACAGCCTGTCAGCCTCACCTCAGTTCCCAGAAAGATCATGGAGCAGGTCCTCAAGGAATCCATTTTGAAGCACTGGAGGAAAAGAAGGTGATCAGGGACAGTCAACATGGATTCACCAAAGGCAAGTCATCCCTGATCAATCTGATTGCCTTCTATGATGAGATAACTGGCTCTGTGGATATGGGGAAAGCAGTGGATGTGATATATCTTGACTTCAGCAAAGCTTTTGATACGGTCTCCCACGGTATTCTTGACAGCAAGAAATATGGATTGGAAGAATGGACTATAAGGTGGATAGAAAGCTGGCTAGACTGTCGGGTTCAACGGGTAGTGATTAACGGCTCAATGTCTAGTTGGCAGCCGGTATCAAGCGGAGTGCCCCAGGGGTCAGTTCTGGGGCCAGTTTTGTTCAACAAAGCTTTTGATACAGTCTCCCACAGTATTCTTGCCGGCAAGTTAAAGAAATATGGATTGGATGAGTGGACTATAAGGTGGATAGAAAGCTGGCTAGATTGTCAGGCTAAATGTCTAGTTGGCAGCCAGTGGAGTGCCCCAGGGGTCAGTCCTGGGGATTGTTTTGTTCAACACCTTCATTAATGATCTAGATGATGGGATGGATTGCACCCTCAACAAGTTTGCAGATGATACTAAGCTGGGGGGAGAAGTAGATATGCTGGAGGGTAGGGATAGGGTCCAGAGTGACCTAGACAAATTGGAGGATTGGGCCAAAAGAAATCTGAGGAGCTTCAACAAGGACAAGTGCAAAGTCCTGCACTTAGGACAGAAGAATGCCATTCACCACTACAGGGTGGGGACCAACTGGCTAAGCAGCAGTTCAGCAGAAAAGGACCTGAGGATTACAGTGGATGAGAAGCTGGATATGAGTCAACAGTGTGCCCTTGTTGCCAAGAAGGCTAATGGCATATTGGGATGCATTAGTAGGAACATTGACAGCAGATCAAGGGAAGTGATTATTCCCCTCTATTCGGCACTGGTAAGGCCACATCTGGAGTATTGTATCCAGTTTTAGACCCCCCACTACAGAAAGGATGTGGAGAGAGTCCAGCAGAGGGCAACAAAAATGATTAGGGGGCTGGAGCACATGACTTATGATGAGAGGCTGAGGGAACTAGGCTTATTTAGTCTGCAGAAGAGAAGAGTGAGCGGAGATTTGATAGCAGACTTCAACTACCTGAAGGGGGGTTCCAAAGAGGGTGGAGCTAGGCTGTTCTCAGTGGTGGCAGATGACAGAACAAGGAGCAATGGTTTCAAGTTGCAGTGGGGGAGGTCTAAGTTGGATATTAGGAAAAACTATTTCACTAGGAGGGTGGTGAAACACTGGAATGGGTTACCTAGGGAGGAAGGAATCTCCATCCTTAGAGATTTTTAAGGCCCAGCTTGACAAAGCCCTGGTGGGGATGATTTAGTTGGGGTTCGTCCTGCTTTAAGTAGGGGATTGGACTAGATGACCTCCTGAGGTCTCTTCCAACCCTAATCTTCTTTGATACTTCTATGATTCTATTATAGGCAACTGCAGAGAAGAGAGCATGAAGGTGATTGTCTGAGAAACTGGCAAATGTACAGATGAGAGTGAGAACACTGGCATACCAGAGGGGGCCACAGGTGTCACAAAGCTCAGCAAGAGAGGATTAGTATTATGAGGTACAGAATAATGTACAGTTTGGTAGGTGGAAAGAGGTTGAGTTTGATATGATTGCAAATGAGGAGCCAGTAGAAGTTAAGGAGGAGAGGGACAAAATTAAATTGATAGAAAAGGAAAGATGTCTGCATTTTGTATGTACTGGTGGCGTGGGAGGCATAGTGGTTTTTTACATATGTACTCCCATTTGTTTGTAATATGTTTTAGGGTATGTTAACTTAGTTCACCAACCAAGTTTCTATAAATCTGGCCAATTTGTGAAAGAGTTTTTTGTTTCTTTGTTTTTTATTTGGCTAATGAAGAGTTCAATAGGATACATTTCTCTCTTCATTATGTACCAGATTTTGTATTGTGCAATTATCTAATTTGTAAATATTGTGTTATACTTAATGCCATTTCTCCTTATTCATTCATTGTATTTCAAATACTCTTTCCCTCACCCTCTCATATTTCAGTCCAACTGCCTTGTATAATATTCCAACTTTCTCAATCTTTCTTAAAGCTAGGAACAGTAGGAATTGTGGTTATTTTAAAGATGTGTAATTCCATTTTTCATGCAGTGGAATCCGTATTCTAAGGTATGTGTCATCGAATGGCTTTTGTGGTGATGCTTATAAAAGGGAGGGTATGCACAAAGAATGGAGTCTGCTCACTTGCTAACAATTTTGTATTTGGTCTTCTTCCAATTTGCTTGGTTAAATATTTTAGTTGGGTGATAGCCAAATATTGGGCAAGGCTTAGTTTGGGAATTAGCAGGATTTTGTATTGTATCCTTGGCCTGGAACCAAGGATGGAAAACAAGATATGTAGTTATTAACTCTGTGAAAAAGTTAATATATTAAAAAGTCAAAGGTAATAACATTATATTGGAGTAAAAATAAAGACCACTGTTTCCAAAGTATGATCCAAGCTGACCGAGGATGCTTCAGTTAGACATGCAAAGACAGAGCTCCATAGGCAAAAAGAGTTCTGCATATTATCATATTACGTGCAAAAGTTTAGATCTCTAAAAGTATGTCCCCCTCCTGAAGTATGAGTAGTACTTTTATCTTAACCACCTGCAAGTGTCATAGCTTAGGGCAACTGCATCTGTAGTTCCCCTCAGTGATCCAGCAAGGGCACCCACTCTCAAACTTTTGGTTCTCCAGGCTGTCACCTCTCTCTGGTGGAGACACACATCTCTCTCTCCCTTCTAACTAGGTATCTCCAGACTACACAATTCCCCGCCTTCACTTTATTATTCCCAGACAAGTTGCCCAAGGACACCTGCTTACTTTTTCTTCAGAGACTGTTAACAGATCTAAGGCTACAGTTATAAGGTACCAGGCAGCACTTCCTATGCGAGCCTATTTTATTCTTAAGGTAAAAAGCACTACAGAGAAAACATATTAAAACAATTAAAAACCTACACACATGCTAATAAGTTTTATCAGAGTTAACCTCAATCCTAACATGGATTCAGGTGAAACAATCTTTCAAACCACCATCCAAGGGGATTCCTTGTGGTTACAAGTTCATCACAGCTTCAGCTCAGAATAAGCACACTGATAACATGTTTAGTTCATCTTCACATCAGGCACCAACTTTCCAAAGTGCCAAGGGGTGCTCGACCACCGGCTCCGCACCAGGTCCTGCCCCCACTCCACCTCTTCTCCCATGGCTATACCCCTGCTCCACCCCCTTCCAGAGTCAGTCTCCTAGAGAAGGTTTCTAGATACAGGCAATTCCATATTAACACATACACAATTGTATTTTTATATAATGGATGCCAAAGATGTTAAACTTTATTAAATAGAGTTTAACTCAGTTCAATAAAGTTCATCCAGGCTACTGCAGGATGTCAGTCTGTCACAGGACGTTTCTTCCATTAGCCTGAGCATTTTAATTTATAATGACAAGTTTATCACTGATGACTTCATATGAGTTTTTGATTTCTTGTTACCTGAGCTCTTAAATTCCACACGTCTTCTTTTTTTCCCATTAAATCAGCAAGTTTCTGGGCACATATCATCATGGCCTCTTTTGTATGCAATAGATTTTATGACCAAATGGTGCTCCTGAATTCTCTAGTGTAAAAGATAATTTGGGGATGGACTCTCTGTACTAAGAAATAAATAATGGTTTGATATCTGCAAAGAAAGTTTGTTTAGCTTTGTTTCCCCCACCTTAGTCTGATTATTTTTGTTCTTCCTAATTATGACTGTCAAGTTTTTAATTGCCAGGGTAAATAGGAGAGGGCACAGGACAACCTTACTTCATGCCTCTCTGTAGTTTAAACACATCTGAATTAAGAGTTTTCACTCTGACCTATACCTTTGGGAACGATTAGAGTGTTTTAATCTGAGTGATATATTTAAGCGGACATCACGCATTATTCAATACTTTAATTGATTCAGTCAAGTGCATATCTGGCATCTAGGGAAAGTAACATTTTCTTCTGTCCATTTTTGAATTTTTCATTATGTTAAACAATTGCTCCTCAGACTCTAGGCTCTGAGTCTGTTAGCTATGAGGCCTGTTTGATCTGTGTTAATGAGCTTTTCCAACAGTTCTAATCATTTCACTATTATTTTTGTTAATAGTATAAGGTCAATATTTAATGAGAACTTGATCTATACTAACTACACAGTGTGGGATCTTTTCTTTTGGAATGACTGAGATAATGGCAATTTGCCAGGAACTGGAGAGCTTGTGCATTAGTATTTCTTCAAGGAATTCCTTCACAACTGTGGATAGATTTTTCTCCTCCAAACCCTTTGTAGGATTTCCCCTTACAAACAACCAGGCTCAAAGCCAAGTTGGTTGTAATGTTTTCATTAAATTGTCATAGTCTTGCCGGGGAATGGAGCAGCAGGGTTTGTTGATTGGTAGTGTATTTAAATTGAGGTAGGCTCTGTAGATTATTTAGGAAAGCTTTGATAATGTTACATTCATCATATTGAATTGCTTCTAAGTAAAGATATAACTTGACTAAAGAAAAAAGCTTTTGCTCTTCTCTAAACTGTATTTGTATTTAGATAGGACCTGCAATTAAGTTTATTTTTAAATGTTTTGGAGGGATGTGGCATTGGGAATGTATTTGCTAATCATCTGTAATTTTCTTCCTCAGAATGAAGTTGAAATAACTAATCTCTGCAATAGCACTTACTAGATAGCACTTTCACCTTGTCCCTCCACTCCATTTTTGTTGGTTCACTGGGGATTTTCAAAAGCTGTTGAGAAAGAAGTGAGTTGGGTGAATTCACTCAGTCCCTCATGGATGTTTGTTTGGTCACATTATAAAATAACCACACAAATTAACACAATAGCATTCTCTTTATGCCAAGACTTGGATAGTTCAGGATTAAATATACTGGCAAAACCGTGTTAGTTTCCTCCTACATTATGTTTGGCTGTAGAAAGTGATATAAATTTCTCACTTTCATGAGCTTTGAATTCAAACAAAAGTTCTAAACCAGGAAAAAAGTCATGAACAAATTAGCTCAACAATAAAAATCTGAAAAGCCTGTTTATTGGGCTAGCGGCTTTTGACTTGTTACTATTCATATCTTCAGTGACAAAAGAATCCTTCTGAGTTTTCTTCGTTATTTTTTCCTCCTCTTCCTCCCTTGTCCTTGAGGGCATTACTTAAAACATATTAATAGTCTATCACTCAAAGTATGTTTACTTTTATGGCTATGAGTCTTCTTTCCATCTGTCAAATAGATAAATCTTTAGACCGGTGACAACAGTTCCAACAACACTTCAAACACACTCAGAGCAAGAACTTGTGGGTAGACCTATAAGGTCCCCCACAGCAAGTATGTACATAGTGACAGCTTAAATTTGCTATCTTTAATAGAGCAAAAAGAACAGGAGTACTTGTGGCACCTTAGAGACTAACAAATTTATTTGAGCATAAGCTTTTGTGGGCTAAAACCCACTTCATCAGATGCATGCAGTACAAAATACAGTAGGAAGATATATATACACAGAGAACATGAAAAAATGGGTGTTGCCATACCAACTATAATGAGAGTAATCAGCTAAGGTGGGCTATTATCAGCAGGAGAAAAAAAATTGTAGTGATAATCAGGATGGCCCATTTCCAACAGTTGACAAGAAGATGTGAGTAACAGTAGGGGGGAAAAAACAAACATGGGGAAATAGTTTTTACTTTGTGTGATGACCCATCCACTCTCAGTCTTTATTCAAGCGTAATTTAATGGTGTCCAGTTTGCAAATTAATTCCAGTTCTGCAGTTTCTCATTGGAAAGCTCATCACAGAGGTGCAAGGATGACAGCTTCCTCTAGCCCTCTACCTCACTTTGCCACCTTTATCTGACAAAAAATGTTCAAATTTTACCATTACTTCAATAGGAACAGAATTAAGCCATTTTGAGACATCTCTGAAAATCCCACCCAAAGGGCCCAACCCCCCCTCAACAGATATTTTCAACATGCCCTGAGCACAACAAAGCTGGCATGTCTGATGATTTCCGAGGCTACCCATGGTTGGGACGCACTTCTCTAGCACCTACCCTGAGCATGAGGGAGCCTTAGCTCTGCCTGCCAGGGGTCAGCTGCCCAACTTCACTTGACATGAGCAACACAAGCACTCTCTTTAGGCTTCACTGTTCCTCAATCAGGCTAGTGATAGGCACATACCAACCCCTGTCTTCCGAGCATCCCCCTTCAGTGTCCAGCCCCTTATACGCTGGACACTCACAGAATTGCAAGGCCTGCTGTTCCCAAAGGAACAGTATACTGCATCTGACTACTCATACCATAGGATATAGCACTGCTTAAAACACAACACTTAGATTTGTTTATAGAGGAAGCCAGTATAAACATTTTTTTAACAGAGAACAGAGTTTTAAATGCTAGTGAACAGAAATATTGGAAACAAGGGGTTACGTATAAAAGCCATAATAGACCGTCTGGAGCCTAAATGCAACTCACAAGATGCCCTGCTGTCTAATAAGGTACTGCTTACCCCGAAGTCCTTCTCACTGCATTTCTCAACCACGATGGCTGAGACCTTACTTTCATGGAGTCCCAGTCTGGTGACAGTTCACCTCCTCCTGAAAAAGGGGTGTCTGGGAATCATTCTGCACCCCTCCATTATAGCTCCTCAGACCTTTGATATGTGCCTGAAAACAACCCCACTGTTTACATCTTCCTGTTAATTTTCCTCCTGAAGTGTCTCAAGCTCTTCATTAGCATTTGACTCAGAATGCTAATACACTTCTATTATAAAACATACAGTGGTCAGCTAGGGAGGTAAGTGTCTCCCACCTCATGTCTGGAGAAGTCTGACTCAAGCCATATGATCTTTGAGGGTATGTCTACACTGCAAGTAGATACCCCTGGTTGGCCCATGACAGATGATATGGACTCGCAGGGCTCAGGCTAAGACACTGTTTAATTGTGATGTAGCCATTCAGGCTTGGGCTGCAACCCAAGCTCTGGGACCCTCCCACCTCACAGGGTCCTAAAGCCAAAGCTCCAGCCCAAGCACGACTGTCTACATGGCCATTGAATAGCCTCTTAGCCACGGGTTGCACGTATCATAGGCTGGGGGAAGCTACGCCTCCCCAAACAGCCCAGTGTGGCCCCACCCATGCTCTGCCCAGAAGCCCCCCCTCCTGCTTGTCCTTGGACCCTTGTCCCCAACCCAGGCAGGTTGGCTGCTGCTTTTCAGGGAAGCATGCTTGGCTGGCTGGGGCCACCAAGAGCTGAGAGGCCCCAGGGCACTGGGACCAGGCTGCCCAGTGCTCGGGGGGGCTGCTGGCACTGGGGCTGCCCACCATGTGTACGGGGGTGGGGGGAGGATGGGGTCGCTGAGTCAGCTGGCACAGGCCAGATGCTGTTTTTTAATGACAGTGTAGACATACCTTGAATGACCTTCCTTTAACTACAAGACCTTAAGAACACAAGTATATATATTGTAAATTATCTCCTTACACATTGTCCACATATACTTTTATCTTTAATAGAGCAAAAAGAACAGGAGTACTTGTGGCACCTTAGAGACTAACAAATTTATTTGAGCATAAGCTTTTGTGGGCTAAAACCCACTTCATCGGATGCATGCAGTACAAAATACAGTAGGAAGATATATATACACAGAGAACATGAAAAAATGGGTGTTGCCATACCAACTATAATGAGAGTAATCAGCTAAGGTGGGCTATTATCAGCAGGAGAAAAAAAATTGTAGTGATAATCAGGATGGCCCATTTCCAACAGTTGACAAGAAGATGTGAGTAACAGTAGGGGGGAAAAAACAAACATGGGGAAATAGTTTTTACTTTGTGTGATGACCCATCCACTCTCAGTCTTTATTCAAGCGTAATTTAATGGTGTCCAGTTTGCAAATTAATTCCAGTTCTGCAGTTTCTCATTGGAAAGCTCATCACAGAGGTGCAAGGATGACAGCTTCCTCTAGCCCTCTACCTCACTTTGCCACCTTTATCTGACAAAAAATGTTCAAATTTTACCATTACTTCAATAGGAACAGAATTAAGCCATTTTGAGACATCTCTGAAAATCCCACCCAAAGGGCCCAACCCCCCCTCAACAGATATTTTCAACATGCCCTGAGCACAACAAAGCTGGCATGTCTGATGATTTCCGAGGCTACCCATGGTTGGGACGCACTTCTCTAGCACCTACCCTGAGCATGAGGGAGCCTTAGCTCTGCCTGCCAGGGGTCAGCTGCCCAACTTCACTTGACATGAGCAACACAAGCACTCTCTTTAGGCTTCACTGTTCCTCAATCAGGCTAGTGATAGGCACATACCAACCCCTGTCTTCCGAGCATCCCCCTTCAGTGTCCAGCCCCTTATACGCTGGACACTCACAGAATTGCAAGGCCTGCTGTTCCCAAAGGAACAGTATACTGCATCTGACTACTCATACCATAGGATATAGCACTGCTTAAAACACAACACTTAGATTTGTTTATAGAGGAAGCCAGTATAAACGTTTTTTTAACAGAGAACAGAGTTTTAAATGCTAGTGAACAGAAATATTGGAAACAAGGGGTTACATATAAAAGCCATAATAGACCGTCTGGAGCCTAAATGCAACTCACAAGATGCCCTGCTGTCTAATAAGGTACTGCTTACCCCGAAGTCCTTCTCACTGCATTTCTCAACCACGATGGCTGAGACCTTACTTTCATGGAGTCCCAGTCTGGTGACAGTTCACCTCCTCCTGAAAAAGGGGTGTCTGGGAATCATTCTGCACCCCCCCATTATAGCTCCTCAGACCTTTGATATGTGCCTGAAAACAACCCCACTGTTAACATCTTCCTGTTAATTTTCCTCCTGAAGTGTCTCAAGCTCTTCATTAGCATTTGACTCAGAATGCTAATACACTTCTATTATAAAACATACAGTGGTCAGCTAGGGAGGTAAGTGTCTCCCACCTCATGTCTGGAGAAGTCTGACTCAAGCCATATGATCTTTGAGGGTATGTCTACACTGCAAGTAGATACCCCTGGTTGGCCCATGACAGATGATATGGACTCGCAGGGCTCAGGCTAAGACACTGTTTAATTGTGATGTAGCCATTCAGGCTTGGGCTGCAACCCAAGCTCTGGGACCCTCCCACCTCACAGGGTCCTAAAGCCAAAGCTCCAGCCCAAGCATGATTGTCTACATGGCCATTGAATAGCCTCTTAGCCACGGGTTGCACGTATCATAGGCTGGGGGAAGCTACGCCTCCCCAAACAGCCCAGTGTGGCCCCACCCATGCTCTGCCCAGAAGCCCCCCCTCCTGCTTGTCCTTGGACCCTTGTCCCCAACCCAGGCAGGTTGGCTGCTGCTTTTCAGGGAAGCATGCTTGGCTGGCTGGGGCCACCAAGAGCTGAGAGGCCCCAGGGCACTGGGACCAGGCTGCCCAGTGCTCGGGGGGGCTGCTGGCACTGGGGCTGCCCACCATGTGTACGGGGGTGGGGGGAGGATGGGGTCGCTGAGTCAGCTGGCACAGGCCAGATGCTGTTTTTTAATGACAGTGTAGACATACCTTGAATGACCTTCCTTTAACTACAAGACCTTAAGAACACAAGTATATATATTGTAAATTATCTCCTTACACATTGTCCACATATACTTTTGCAAAGATTATGATAAACAGTGTGACACAGGCTTCCAGCAGAAACCTCTCTGGTGAATTAGAATGTAGATATCAGACCCTGGGGGTCACTGTAACCTGTATGCCTCCTGTAAGCTCTGTCAGTTGGCATCTAGATGTCCTTGAGTCACACAAGGCCATCATCTTAATGCTGTTCTGTTCACTTCTTCTACCACGTATTGTGTTATAAGAGCCTGGGACTGCTCAAAGTGACATTGGCTTGTGGCAATAACAAAGTTCTGAAAACCTAACTTAGGATCTTTAGAGTGAAAGGGCTTCCTGAGCATTCCCTTTTAGAACATACACCCCTTATGTTGAATGATCCCTCACTGGGGTTTTGCTACCACAAGACTTAAGTGATATATTGCATAGAGGCTGCAGTACGAGGATCATCTGGCTTATAAGCATTCAGAATTCTTATTGAAGTTAATA
The DNA here is from genome assembly GCF_016161935.1 of Mauremys reevesii. NCBI lineage: Eukaryota > Metazoa > Chordata > Testudines > Geoemydidae > Mauremys > Mauremys reevesii. The sequence continues at coordinate 82,081,720 of NC_052627.1, read as the reverse complement.
GGACTTTTGCATGTGTAAAACCTGCAGGGTTGGACTCTCTGTTCTTTAAAATCCTCACTGTGCTCCATGTGAAATCCTTCTGTCATTGTGGCTCACTTGTCCATGGAAATCATTGCAGTAATATCAGCAAAGTGATTCAAATGCCAATATCCCTTTTCATCTCAAAAGGTCTCAGAGTGGTACTGTACAATTGATGTCTATTCATTCAGAAAACCCTATTGAGTGGTTGTCAAATGTAAAGTGCCTGGCCTATCATCTCTCATCAGTTTTGTAGAGTCATTAAGGCTTTGTATCATTCAAGGATTATTTGCTGAGGCTTACAGAAAGATGGGTTTGCAGCTGACATTTTTGTTCAGTGTTAGGGACTGTAAAAGAATAGCTGAAAAGGGATCAAAGGTTTTTGCATGCAATAATCACCATTTCCCTTCTCCTATTCTCATTTAAATTATGGGTGTATACAAAACTTATAATGTTATGTGAGCAAATACACTGCCAGTATATATTGATCATACTTTCAGAGTCTACCAAGTCAGGAGAGATAAAAGAGGTAAACAAACTACATTCTTGTTATGATATTTCCCTGGTGCTTCCACAGCATGTGTGGAATGATTAAAAAGTGAAAAGGGTACTAGTGGATACTAGTTGGTGAGATAGCAGTTAGTCTGCCTTTTGCTGAGAATCCCAAGGGAAAAGAGCCTTAATGAGCTGTTCAAATTTTTCTATTTATTTAAAAAATGAAATTGCTAGATTTTGGAGCATGTTGTCTGTCTTCCCTTCCCAATAACCCTCACAATGATGCAGTCATTGGTAGCTTCTATCATAAATGTCCTTGGTGAAGCATGGAGTTGAGCTGTTCAAGCAAGAGCTTGCAATGGATGGGTTTGTCCTCTGGTTTTGCCTCTCCACTTTTCTTGGGTGCGGCCCTGGAATGCAAAAATTGGAGTGTGGGGCCAGGGCTTCCAGTCACACAGCATCCCCATGCCTGCATGGGCAAGAATTCCTTTGCAGCTCCCACCTCTTCTGCCCTCTAATAGGTGGTTGGATGATATGGGGGGTTCTGATTGGCTGAATGTGCCCCTTTCCTCATGGAGAAGAGAATTCTTTTGCTCACTTGCCCTGACTGCCATTCAACAATAGAGAATATTTTTTAATCCATCCACTACCACCACCACCGTTGTATACTTTGCTTTTTACATAAACATAATATAAAAGACCCACATAGGCACAATGGAGGTGTAATAATGTTGTTTACTGAATATACAGAACATGCAAGGCCTAGAGACATATGTACACACTACTTCTCTGGTTGGGTTCTGGCAGCTTCTAAACCACAGAAGAGAGAAAGCCACTACCTTATTTCTACACAGTACAATCATCACCATTCCTTTGTTGTTGCTATTTTGAGTGTTGCTAGTCTTCCAGGGCTGCTAAAGGTCTTGACCAATCACTCTTCATGGTTAAGAAATCAATTCTTAGGTGGAGAAAATGCCAAATGTTGTGTAGGCTTTTTGACTTCCTCTGAGGAACCAGAAATTCTGGTTCTTATAGGATTTATGTTTTTGTCAAAGATTGCTGGCCTAACACCACCACGTTTATCAGTTTTCTGAACAGCTGTTCAGTTTGATGTTCATATCCATATAATACACTATTCATGAATATTTGCATGAAAACATTTTTAGTAGAGCAAATGTTTGGAGAATTTCTGTTTTTTGCATAAATATCCTTATTTGCATGAACACAAACAAACATGATTACTATTGATTTTTTTCCTTTTTCCTCGTTTGTTAATTTTTATTGCTCTGTATACTAAATTTCAGCTTAGGAAAGAGAAGCAATATCATGTAATTTAGTTGATCATTCACAAATAATGAAAAATGAATTATCAAAGTGAACCATCACATCGAACCATTCAGATAGTGAAAATTGTTCATACTATGCAGCAATACGTTGACATGAGTCAATAGAAAAAGCAACACATGGTCCTTAATGAGAAAAAATGTAAAGTTCTTAATTTAAAATTTTGTGACTATCACAAAAATAGGGCTAAAGGTATGAAGCATGAGAAATTCTAAAATCCCTAATGCAGCATTGGAAAAAGCAGCTATTTTGTGGTTCCTAACCCAGCCATTACTTTTAAATGTTCAATCCATGAAATAAGTTGCTGGACAACTTTTTTGTTTTAAAATTACTGAGCTGAAGACTGTGCTCCATAATTCTCAATTTTGTAATCACCAAGAGAAAAATATTTCAGTGGTTTAACATGACAGGTAGATGAATGGTACAAGGAATTTCATTAAATCTTCCTTAATTCATTGACAAAAAAAGCACATTAGGAATCATTGTTCCTGCTCTCAGATTTTCTTGTGCATAAATAAATGAGCCCTAGACTCCACTAAGAGAAGCTGGGACAGAGTATTTGATTTTGAGCCTAACTTCTTATCCCAGTAGACAAGCATGGTTAAGAGAACAAAGAAGGTGTGAAATTCACAGTTAATGTAGTACTTAATACTCTACTGAGATTTGATCCACATATTAGGAACTGATTCAAAAATTGTTTTATATCTTGCCTACATTGATATATTAGTTATTTATATTATACACTTCATTTTAATTATGATTCACAAGACGAGGTAGCTAATATGCCATTTTCTAAGCCTTTAATCAAACACTGAAATAACAGAACACAAGAAAAGTACAGCACAAGAAATTTACATTTACTAAATGGCTGCTGTTTGAATTTCAACCATACTGAAATTAATCAAATGCGAGAAGAAAGTAAATAGAGAAAGCAAGTATAAAAGAGCTTCATAAAACCACTTATTAGGGTGGTTAGAATAGCCAACATATTAGTAATGGCAATTAGCCCTTTTCACCATTAGATCAGAGTCAAATTCTGCTTAGATGATAAAGACAAAATGTTGTTATCATTTCATGGCTATGTGGTAGTGTATTAAAATTAGTCAGTGGTCTTGGCCTATTTTCTAGTAGTCCGATGTCCAACATTGTAAAAAGCACCATCAGAACTGGCGAATCTTTCTGAATTTTCAGCAGAGGACCAAAGAGTGATCAGATCAGAGTTGAGGCACAATGACCCTGATCCAGCAAAGAGCTTAACTTTAAGCATAGGCAGTCTATCCCAGAATAGTCAATCCTACTCTCATGCTTAAAGCTGTGCATATGCTTGAATGTTTTGCAGGAATGAAGACAATGTGAGAGAGCTTGAATTGCTGCACTGCTTCCTCTGTGGATAAAATGGAGAACTTTGATTTCCAGGTATCTCAGTTTGGTACTTTACACACACACAACCAATTTTTTGTCACACAAGAAAAGTACAGCGCAAGAAATTTACATTTACTAATTGCCTGCAGCATTACTCTAAGAGGTACATTTTCAGTGTAGTATCTGGAGTGTAGGTGGATGGAGATCCTTCAGAGCTGGTTGAATACTGAAAAACACAAAATTAATTTCTGATTCTGAGCCCCAAGTAAGCTTCAGAAATTAATTTTCAACAATTATTTTCTTAGTATTCATGTAGTCAATTTATTCACTGCTCACAGGTATTTGGGTATTCATGAAAGGTACACAATCCCAAAATGGTCACAAAAGTTGGATATGAAATGATTGTTTAGCCAAAACATTTATTATTTGATATTTGTTTTTCATTACTCTCCTGTTTTAAAAGTTTCAGCCATAGAAAACAAACAATGCTATGTGACTTAGGTGGCCAAACACAAATATGCAATATTGGATGTGAACCATTAGTAAATACCCATAGTCTGAATATTATACATCCAAACTGTTCAGTAAACACTTAAAAATAATTAATGCATTCAAAGAAATCAGGATTTGTTTGTGAACAATTCATGAACAAAGACAAGCTTCCTATTCCATTAGTGCTGACTGGAATGATGTTACTAAATGCCAATAAATCAGAGCAAACATAATATCCTTCTTTGGTCTTTTCTTTCCTACCCATCTATCTTCCAGCAAATATTGATCAATTTATGATTTTGCATGAGAAATTCACTATTTTGCAAAGAATAGCTTTAACGTAAAAGTGGGTGAAAACTGGTCATTTTGGCAGAGTTTTTCTTTAAAATTTGGGTTAGTTTGAATCCAAAAGAAAACGAGACGGGAAAGCAAACTCAAGCAGATCAAAACCAAAGAAAAATGTTTTCATGTATCTTTGAAGAGCAGGACAGCTGAGTAGTTTGTTTTCAGTGAAAAAAAATGAGTTTCCTATGGGCATGCAATGGTAATGTATGTTTTCGGGCTGCTTCTGAACACTAGGCAAGACATTGTTGCAAAAAAACATTAAAGTTACTTTAAAAAAAAAACTCTGAAAATCATAATCATTCCACAGCCTCCCATGTCTTTCTTTTCTTTATATTGTGCCCAAAGCCACAGTAATAAATTCAGAGTACTTGTAAGAAACGTGGGTACAACATAAGACAACATTAACATTCTCTCATGGTTTACATTATTTTCATAAGTATTTCTGAGCTCCCATAAGAACAATACACTCATCCCAGGACACACACACATTTTAATGTTTTGTTTTGGCATGAAGAATATTGCAATCTGTTTACCATGAATCAAAAATCTGTACTATTTGAGGCACGTATGCCAAGTTATTGGACACAATAATTGGATCTGGGCTTATCTTTTGGAGTTTGCTGCAATGTAATACTCTCAATTGTAAGGTAATCAATACAGAACAAAATGACTATATAATCACAGTATCTTGTGTGATATACAGCACATCCAAGCTACTGCTGCTGCTCCTACAACCACCATTCTCACTGCTCTCAGACAACCTTTCCTAAAGACTGCCTAGTGCCTATTAAAGCTCTGGAATGCAGGGTTGCTTTCTTATAGATTTTTTTTCCCAGCATGCTTTTCTTGGGGGTAAGGGAGAAGATGGGCAGGGGTGTCCTTGGCAGAGTCAAGCAGCTGCTGCCTTAAAATATTTATTTTTCAATTTCCTACTGCTTGCTGTGTCTCTTGGCTATTAAATATGCTTAATTCCTATTAAGACTTTACCCCAGATTTCCCTTTCTCACTCCTAAGGTAATGGCACAGTCTCACACCTTATATTTATACAGACTTTTCATCCCAAGGACTCTCTGAGCTTTATGGACCAGATTGTGTGAACATCCTTGGGATAAGGAATAAGAAGAGACACACAGTGGGATCCACAAAAGGACTTAGGTGTTGCAATGCTGAACATCATGACACCCAACTTTTAGGTGCCTAGAAAAACAAAGGAAAAATACTGAGACCCATCAAGCTAAGTTAGGCACCTAGGCTACTTATGCAATGGATGAGGAGAGATAAGTGCCTCAGTATACAATCCACTACAGCCAGCACCATAGGCAGAGAGCCACCTAAGCTAGTGACTAGGAGATGCTGATAAGAGACATGTGCTAAACCCCTCCCTTCTCTCCAAGAGAGGTGCCTAAGTCTGCAGGGAGGCACCAAACTCTGCTTAATGATCCATGAATGGGGACCCAGTGTCTAGAGTTAGGCAGCTTAGATGACTAAATCGTTTCTTGAGGGAATGTGTTAGGTGCTGCCTTGCTACACACAAAATGGCAGGATGAGGGGATACCCACCTTTTATGCCAGTGGTTAGAGCAATCATCAGGGATGTCAGAGACCCAGATTCAGGATTAGAGACCCTGCCAGAGGAGGAGAAGGGAGATTCTTGTTCAAATCCTTTCTTCCTCTCTGGCGGGGAAATTGAACCTGAGTCTCCTGATGGAGAGTGCTCTAACCACTGAACTATGGGATAGGCGGACATGACCACCACCTCTCCATCCTTCTCTTGTGGGATTTGTAACTAGGACCCAGTATGGTAACACCTACTGGATCAGGCCCCACACATGATTTAAGCAGCCAAATGATTGTCTTACCCTGGTTCATGAATCCTTGGGGGTTAGGTGGGAGATAGGTGTCATGAGGCTGCAGTGCACATTCCCAGAGGTAGAAACATAGGCACCTAGGGAAGTGTTACCCTGAAAGTCTCAAGCCCTGTGTCAGTTTAGGCACCTACAGGGTTTGGCTGGAGTTTTGTGGATCACAGTGGAGTCAAAACTGGAACTTAGATCCCTAACACAGGCTCTTAAGCACCTAAGCCTGGGGTTTGGGCACATAAATGCTTTCATGGATCCCACCTATAGTACCTCCCCAAGATCTTTTGTGTACAGGAAAGGTGCTCTTAATAAAATCAACCATTAGGATGGTTCAGCCTGTTCCTTTCTCCCCCATCCCCACAGAATGCCTATCTGGATGGATCAATGCTGAGTGGAAATGATGATTTAGCCCCATATCACTCCTGTGCAGTTTGCAGTGGTTTGCACTTATAAGGACTGTGATGGGGGTGTCCAGCCCATACAAAGCCTGAAGGGAAAATTAGGCTAATTAACCTTCAGCTGCACCTGAAGGAAATCCAGGCATTCTAGGGCCTAATTGCTGATGAAGTCCAGCTAGGCAGGATCTCTAAAGAGGAAGCTGGTAGACTGAAAGGAAGAGATCTGACTTCATGCTCCTGGCTACAAGAGGGAAAGACAGGAATCAGTCCATGGAAGGAGCAGAAAGGGTGGCAGAGTAAGAGCTCAGAGCTGCTGGGTTGAGGGCTCCTGGACTGAAACCAATGTAGATGGTGGATGTGCAAGTGGGCATGGGTTCCTCTGCAAGTCACTGCTGGAGTGACACACTAGGGATAGCCTGTTTGGGGATGTCTGGAAGCAGTCTGGAAGCAGACTTTGATGATACCCCAGAAGGGGGAAGAACTTCAATGTGACTTAGCTTGAGGGCTAAGCCATGAAGCAGAAAGACTGCAGCTCCTGGTGCATATGAAGCCATGGAGTAAGTGAGGCAAATGCTGGGCTGAGTAACTGCAGGAAGGGGTGTCAGACCAGGTGAGCTACAAGGAGTTGCTGCTGAGTGGTTAGTAGAGCAGCTGCTGTCACAAGGCTACACGGGAAGCAGTCCCTAAATTCCCCCCAAAGCACTGTTACTATGAGTGTGTTCTCTTCCTCTGAGTGAAAAGTAAGGTGGAGGGAAGGCTCCTTGAGCTCTCTCATACCTATATACTTGTTTAGATTCAGATACAAGTTACTTTAACTGCTCCTGAACTATATGGAGGTCATGGGTAAACAGCTACTGTGTTCCTGCCCACAACAAAATTGCAGAGCAGCATACCCTTACTCTTTACAGTCAGCATGGGAACAGTTAATAACCACTAATGATTGGCATTTCAATCTTGCACTTCTAGATATACAGCTGTACATCATATACTTTTTCTGTTTACTTAAAAATAATCTATATACAGACATTCTATATACATACAAGCTTGTATAATGGGTAATCATACCTCACCAATCTATGAGATTTCTTGGGAGGGGGGGTCAACAAAGAAGTGGACAAGGGTGATCCACTGAATATAGTTTATTGGGACTTCCAGAAAGGTTTTTGACAAGGTCCTGCACCAAATGCTCTTAAGCAAAGTAAGCTGTCATGGGATAAGAGGGAAGGTCCTCTCATGGATTGGTAACTGATTAAAAGATAGGAAACAAAGGCTAGGAATAAATGGTCAGTTTTCACAGCATAGAGAGGTAAATAGACCCCAGGATCTGTACTGGGACCAGTGCTTTTCAATAATCAAATTATTTGAAAAAGGGATAAGGTGTGAGGTGGCAATGTTGGAGACAATACAAAATTACTCAAAATAGTTAAGGCAAACCTAACTGCGAAGAGTTAGAGTGATGTCCCAAAACTGGGTGACTGGGCAACAAAATGGCAGATGAAATTCAGTGTTGTTAAATGCAAAGTAATGCACATTAGGGAAAATGATGGGGTCTAGATTAACTTTTATCACTCAAGAAAAAGACCTTGAAGTCATTGTGACTAGTTCTGTGAAAACACGTGCTCAATGTGCTGCAGCTGTCAAAAAAGCTAGCAATGTTGGAAACCATTAGGAAAGGGCTAGATATTAAAACAAAAAAAATCATAATGCTGCTAGCTAAATCCAAAGTATCCCCACACCATGAATACTGAATGCAATTCTAGTCACCCCATCTCAAAAAAGATATTCAAATTGGGGGGAAAAGCACAGAGAAGATCAATAAAAATGATTAGGGGCATGGAACAGCTTCCACATGAGGAAAGATTAAAAAGACTAGGAGAGTTCAACACAGAAAAGAGATACCTAAGTGGGGGATATGATAAAGGTCTATAAAATCATGACTGATATGGAGAAAGTGAATAAGGAAGTATTATTTACCCCTTCACATAACACAAGAATCCGGGGTCACTCAATGAAATTAATAGGCAGCATGTATAAAGCATACATAAGGAAGTACTTCTTCACACAATGTACAGTCAACCTGTGGAACTCAGTCCGGGGGATGTTGTGAAGGCCAAAAGTATAACTGGATTGAAAAAATAATTAGATACGTTTATGGAGAATAGGTCCATCAACAGCAACTAGCTAAGATAGTCAGGAAAGCAACTCATGTTCTGGTTGTCCCTAAACCTCTGACTGCCAAAAGCTGGGACAGGACACCACGGGATGGATCATTTGATAAATTGTCCTCTTCTGTTCATTCCTTCTGAAGCATCTGGCACTGGCACTCACAAGACAGGATCCTGTGGTATTTAGACCATTGGTCTGATCCAGTGTGGACATTCTTATGTTCTAATTATATTTCTTAAAACAATTTGCAATTTATATTTAGTCTCATATCTGTACATTCAGCTCAGAGGTCAGGCTGAGGAAATTTAACACACTTTTATAATGAACATTTCACAGATTGATCATTTACTGAACATATGTTTATGGTAAAGATTTTTAGCGGGAGTGGGGAGGAAGGAGAAGGGGTAGAATGTACTAACCATAAGAACTCTATCTCAGAAAACCTTCTCAACAATGTAGGAGAAACCATTTGTTTAATGTTTCAAAAGAGGAAATAGAGAATAATGTCTTGACATTTTCTGTTTCTTTTATTTTTTAACTATATGCACATTTGTATTTGATTGAAATAAAAATCAGTCTTACAAAAATTTCTTGAACTTTTCTCAAAACTCTGACACCAACAATTACAAAGCTGTCATGCTTGAAAACACTATATCTATGAACATCAAATGCATACACTAGATGTAAAAAAAATGCATTTAATCTAAAAATGGAAGCTGGGATTTTCAACAACAAAAGTAATTGAAAATCCTAGTCTGCAGATGATATTGAAAAAGGGAAACACAGTACAGACAGGCAAATCTAACCATTTTGGTGAGCTATTTTGACACATTTGAGTGCTGGGGGTTCATCAATTTATGCTGTTCACTATCTGAGAGATAAAGACCAAGAAAATGAGAGCACCTTGTTTAGATTCAGAAACATTAGATTTCAATAAAATTAAATACATTCAGACAAAATGCACTCATTTTTAGTGTAATTTCTCAGCTGTTCGGCAGTAACACTACATGGTTCTATTTAGAAAGGGACATGAAGAATACATTTTACAGCTGAAACTACTAGGCAATTATTTGTAAGCAGAATGTAATTACTTCAATGGGAATTTGACCAAGGCATCAATATCAACACCACAATTCTTTTTAAAATGTGATATTGTACCTATATATTTTTTATTTATAAAAAAAATGCCTGTTCTGGGCTCTAGCTGCATGAACAGTATGAAAATAAGTATAACTCCTCACCCATACCACCTACCAGTAGCTTCCAATCTCCTTAACTCATAATCCAAAATACTCTGAAGGTAAATAGCCTCAAACTTTGTTGGAAAAAATTCTAGAGTCCATGTGATCACTTAACATACTGTACAGGCAGCGTCTTCAAGTACATCAGCTGATCTCAACAGTGGTATCACCACACACAGTGGTGTCAGTAATGATTCCCCTTTGCCCTGCAGCCTATGTAATCATTCACACCTGGGCAAAGTGGCTGCCCAATCAGAAAGGTAATGTGTTGCACAAACTCACTCCATTTGCACAGGTGTAAAACAGTAGGCAGAATCCAAACTACTTAAGGCTTCCTAAGTCAAAAGCAGCCTCTTGATATGCACCTGGAAATTATTTAGACCATGGATTGTCAGGTCTTAGTTTTGTTTCACTCAAATTTATAGCCCCTTCCACAGCAGACTGCTCTTAATGCTGTGCTGAGGTACTGGTTCAGTAGCAATTAGGAGGGGAGCATGTTACCTATCAAGTTACTAGCCTCACATCAGTCTTCAATACAGATGTGTTGCTTCTTTTGTAATAAGAAATTTTATATTTGTTATACAATATGAAAGCAATCCTCCTTTAATGGACATCAGTGAAGTTTCTGGGAGCTGCTTAGGCTTAGCCAAGGTGGTGCAGAAAAGCTCCCAAACAGAACGTTAACAATTCTTATTAATAAAACACATTCACAGCATTTATTGAGGGAAGGGGAAGCCTTAACCAGTGATCCAAGAGCAGAGCAGTGACTAAGGTGAAACAATATAGCCCAGCTTGTCTTTATTCTTGTCCCCATATGCCCATACATTGAGTACTGACTCCAGACAAATGGGTATAATACTACTTCTCTATCTGACAGAGTTTCTGTGAGGATAAAGCTTATGATGTGCTTAGACACTATATATATGAGGGCCATATAAGTACCTTAAATAGCTAGAAACAGGAGTGCTTTTCAAGAGGATAGGAAGGATTTTCTAGCAGCTTGGGCACTGGGGTGAGACTTGAGACACTGTGATCTTGTGAAAGTTGCTAATTTACCCTGTGCCTTAATTCCCCATCTGTAAAATGGGGGGTCTTCTGAGGAAAAAAATGCATTAATGATTCTGAGGCACTCAGATACTATGAAGAGGAGGGACACATAAGGACCTAGAGAGAGAGAGAGGAATCCTTAGAACGTGCAGTACAGTGCAACATAGAAAACAAGAATGTATAGTTTTAGTCTTGTTATTATATCCCCTAATCCTCTGGTCTTGCACTTGCTTCTCCTCCAGATGAGTACGACAGCCTGGAGGGAGCCCCCATGGTTTCATCCACAGAAGGGGAACACTCGCTAAATCACATGTGCAATGGAGCTGTGCCAGTTCCACTGCAAGAGGGCCCTCTGGACCTCTGGAGAAAGTGGGCAGTATTTGTCCCCTATAGAATACTGAGAAGTCAGAGGCTGGGAAAGGCAGCCAGAGTTCCAAATCAGAAGGTGGATGAAAAAAACCCAACTGTGTTCATGCTAATTCTTCTGGTTTTTATGTTAAAAGGTTAAATTCACAGTGTCCCTCCCTGGAGCGCCAGTTTTTAGTATAATATTTAATAACATTATTTAAAATGTGCATGTGCTGAGCATTATTTGATAATAAAAATGACATTACCAAAGACAGTCAATGAAGTATAAAGAATAAATAAGGGTACGGCTCAGTAGGGGTTTGTGTCTGCCTTGCGAGCAGCAGATAAAATATCCTTTTCTTGCAAGTGTTCACATCCCTCCCATTCTTCAAGCCCTTCAGCTATAAAAAGCCATGGTCTGATTTAATAGCTTTTCTTGCTACCAAAAATAAGTGTTCAAGTCTTTAATATGTGGCTTGGAACTGCTATTTTGTTTCTGTCATTTAGTCATGTCAATTTCTTCACATCCCAACAACAAAGCCCAACCAGGCCATCACATGCCAAGTTTTCTTTCACAAAAAGAAAATAATATACTTCTATTCTCTGCTGCAAAAGACAGGGGGGAAAGTACAACCCTTAAATGCATCAAGTCGGAGAAATACAGGGCAGGCCTTCCAGGAAACGTGTGCTTGCAGTCACTGCAAATAATGTGTATGTTTGCTAGTGCTCCAAGTCTGGCCCATTTCCCTAATTTAAAAGAAAGTATCTAAAACTGTTATAGCATTCATGGCAAAGAATCTTTGCTTTTGCGGTGCCAGTATTATATTGGGTTGTGTTTTGTTTTTTTGTTTTTTTTAATACTGTCATTATTTCCTTACCAGCTTCCTGCTCAAGGTAATGACTATAGTATTCACCTCTTCTGCTAGAAAAGTGGGACAGCGTTTCTCTTTGGAGTGGGTGCCAATACTAGTTGATGAACCTGTTGGCAGGGACTGAGTGTTCTACAGAATATCTGCTTGATGTTCAGAGACTCTGTCCATTTATAAAATGAATGGACCAGAAGTCACTCCTAATCTCTGTTGACCTAATAGTTACACATGCACAAGGCTGACTTGTTACATTTTCCTTGATATTACTTTTCTAATCTATATTTCAAAAGCTACACATTCCACATGAAACATTCATATTATGGAGTATCAACACATGCAGTGCACAAACTGTGCTTACTGCCCACTCTCTTTAATTTGAAAGTTAGTATTTATTTGAACCTTTTGAACTTGGACTTTTCTTCCTTCTCTACATAAATTACTGCATAGACAAGAAGGACTGTGGAACTGAGATTAAGGCATAAAGAACATGGAACAATTTGTATTTCTGTAGGAGATATAGTCTGCAACCTTGTGACAATCTAAAACCTATATCTCCAGAAATTAGTTGGTATTATAGCTTCTTATGCAAACGGCTCCCTTTTGCCACAGGTCCAAAGAGCCCTCTTGCAGTACTCAAAAAGCATACTCAGTGCATTACAAAAAAAACCCATAGTAAATAGAAAGTTGTAATTAAAGTGTGTGTGTGTGTGTGTGTGTGTGTGTGTGTGTGTGTGTGTGTGTGTGTGTGTGTGTGTGTGTGTGTGTGTGTGTGTGTAAAAAGAAAGTGCTAACCCTTTCCTCTTCCAAGAATTGTTAAACAAATTTGAATCTGTGAACTTCAGCACACAGCTCAAACTTCCCAGATTTTAAACCTACAAGGGACTAATTTGATCTGACCTACCATATATCACTTGAGCTAAGGAAGTAACTTCCATAGGAGGTAGCAACAGTAGACTAATATCCTTCTGTGCAGCAGCCACCAGCAGGGGATGTGACACACACTTTACTAGTGTAACTGATGACAGTATGGTGCCAGTACTTGTAAATATTTAAACAATGATAAAAATCGGTAACAAGTAATTAGCAAATTAGAAATAAGTAGAAAGAGTAGAAATAACTCTCAGAGGGATGTTGTTTCTTAACATCATCTTAACAGACTGGGTGAACAGGCTGAATGATGGAATATGAAATTTAATGTGTTTAAGTTTGAAGTAGCTCATTTGGGTAGAAATAATCCCCAAACTCAGTATTCTGTAATGCAAATGGCATTGAATTATTAATAAGATAGAAGAAAGTTATGTAGGTCTACTGATAGTTCGGGCATTACAATTGTTGGTCCAAGGTACAGCAGCAGTAAAGGTTAATATGCTGTTGGCTTCTGTCTCAAGAATATAAGTCAATTAATAATTCTTTTTTCCCACTCTTTGTCTGGTCTTGTCTATGTAAATTGCAAGTTCTTCTGGGAAGGGGCCTTCTGTGTATGATGACAAAGGTGCTTAATCTTGGTTGGGACTGCTAAGCACTCCTGTAACACTATAATGTTACAGCTCTTAAGATTATATTGTGAGTCTTGTGATATTTGGTGTTTCTCTTAAAGCCCCAACTCCTGAGAAATGTAATTATGTTAGACTCTCATTTTTTTTAAAAAGTAAGTTTCTAGCCCTCATGCTTGTGGAGGACAGCTTGAAAATATAAACCCTAAAGGATCAAAAATCACATGGGAAATAAGAGGAACCCCACACTTTTAAAAAATATTAATATGTGCATTACTGTTAGGATAATCTTATGATGAGAGTGGGGGCTGATTCATAATATTTGAGTGCTTGGTTTTGGAAATACTGCATTATAAGTTTAATAATAATTAAGCATATTGATGAAGTGGTGGAATAAAGTATCAATGCATTAAGAAAACTGGATGACTGTATGAAATGTAATAAATTAATGGTGTATTAGTTTTGTTCTTAGGGTCACCAACCATTTTTTTCTGGAGATTAGGGACTTTCTCCTACCATGTGTTTGCACAGTTATCTAGACTAATAGGCCCCCAATCTATGTTGGGGCCTTTAAGTTCTACTGAAATAAATAAATAAATAATAGCTGATTTTAGCGCTCCTAGGTTGATTTATATGGATATTCAAACTGAAGAAGGACTGTACGCCTTTGATGTGAATGCTTTGATTGACTTATTCCAATATTTATTCTTCTGTATGTGACTAGACTGAAGGGGGAAATGTTTAAAATAAATTTGATTTAGATTACAATGGCAATGACTGTCGTGATGTCACAGATACAGCAGGGCATTCCAATAGTGGCTGCTTACTGGACTGTGTGAGGGGAATCAAAGACAGTAGGTCTCTGGATCCTGAAGTAGTTTAAGCATCCCCGGGCCTCAGCAGGCTGCAGCACTGTTTCCTTCCTGGCTCTCAGTCTACTGTCCCTTCACAGACATGTAGTTCCTCAATCTATTTTGCTAGGACCAGCACCGACCCCCGAAATACCCCAGTTACTTAAACACGCCCTCTCCCAGAATGGTGTGAAGCTTCAAATTTATAGTTTAAATCTCTCAGGAGGCAACATAGTAGCTGTAAAGTATTCATCACAGAGAAATACTTTACGCAAGTCTAACACATTATTGCTCTTTTATACATAATAATATAAAGCACAAGGCAAGTATTGTATATAGAATAGAGCAAACATCCTAAACACAAGTATCAGAGGGGTAGCCGTGTTAGTCTGGATCTGTAAAAGCAGCAAAGAGTCTTGTGGCACCTTATAGACTAACAGACGTTTTGGAGCATGAGCTTTCGTGGGTGAATGCATGCATCCGACGAAGTGGGTATTCACCCACGAAAGCTCATGCTCCAAAATGTCTGTTAGTCTATAAGGTGCCACAAGATCCTAAACACAATGTCCCTTTCGAGCTCACCCTTCTATTGGGGATCATCAGTGTGCAGGCAGGCAGGGTTTCCCTTGCCTCACACAGACTGTTACTGGTCCCTCACGGAGTCTTACTGATCAGTGTTTGTGTGCTCACCAGTCAGATGCCCCACAGCTGGAATACACAGGAACAAAGGAGCTCAGACAGGAAAAGGAAGCACCGAATAGGAGAGAGAAAAGTTTGAAAAAACTCAGGCAGCCCAATGTGACAGTGTCAGAGAGAGAGGGAGGGGTTTAGGGCTACAAGTGGGATTGTGGGATGCCCTGGGGATGGAGGGGGGCTTAGCAAATGTCATCACATTGAATGAGGGGGCGGAGCATTCCACCTGCATCCTAAAAGAGAAAAAAAATCCTTCTAGAAAAGTGGCACATTATTAAGTGGGGAAAGGGTGCTACCAGTCTCCCAAACCCACCAAACTTTAAAATTTCAAGTCCAAAGTCACTTGTTTTAAGCTGTCTTTCCATTTGTTTTAAGTGACTTGGCAACTTCTGTGATCTTTCTCTCTCCTACTCAGTGCTTCCTCTTCCTGCCTG
Organism: Mauremys reevesii; assembly: GCF_016161935.1. Taxonomy (NCBI): domain Eukaryota; kingdom Metazoa; phylum Chordata; order Testudines; family Geoemydidae; genus Mauremys; species Mauremys reevesii. Next base: position 82,066,266 of record NC_052627.1, on the reverse strand, counting down.
ATCCCCTTTGTTCCTGTGTTTCCTTATTTAAATGCCTGTCTGTGAACCTTGCCTCTTTTGTTCTGCTCCTTGTAAATTTCCACTGCTCCTACCTTTCTCCACCTCCCTCCAGAAGGTAAGATAAAACTGTTTTTTCCAAGCACACTATTGTGATCAAAGTGATGCCATTAAATGTTAAGTACTTTTTCACAGTATCTGTTCTAGGAGGATGTAACACAAGGCTGCTAGCCCCTGGCGAGTAGATATATATATTTATATATATATATATATATATATATATATATATATATATATATATATATATATATTTTCATGATACAGCAGTTTTTTTTGTAATACCATTTCACAATTACTCCATAATATAATATTAACCAGAATTCATATGTTATACAGGCAGATTCTCAGATGATCACAGGCAGTTAGGTCAGTCATATTCATAGATTATAAAGCCAGAAAAGGACCATTGTGATCATCTAGTCTGATCTCCTGCATAACACACACCAAAGAACTTCCCTGAATTAACTCCTGTTTGAACTAGAGTATATCCTTTAGAAAACATGCAATCTTGATTTAAAGATTTCCCATGAGGAACAACAATACTTGGTAATTTTTTTTCACTGTTTCTAAGAACCTGCAGGAACTAGAACCTGGGACTATGAGGGTTTGGGGGACTGACATTTCTGCAGCATCATGGGAAGCTTAGGCTAGGTTTCTGCTGGAGAACCCCATGAAGCTAGGCCCTGCAGGAAGCATGACCCAGCACAGCCTGAATGATGGCCTGCACAGTCCACTGATTTGCTCATGCTGGTAAATAAACCAGGATCCATGAGGGGGAGTTGTCTGAGCAATGCTGTGCATCCTAAGCTCTGGTTTCTGGAACTAGTTTGTTCCTGACTCTGCAATTTGTGTGTTGTCTGTAACCTGGTACCTGACCCTGAGTTCATGGTATCCTGACATGGCTCAACCCTGACTCTGCTACTTACCTCAAACCTGCATCCTGGTAACTGGCTGGTGCACAGAGGCTGTCCTTCTGACCCTGGTCTGACCCTGACACTGTTAAAAAATGTGCCTTATTTCAACTCTGAATTAGTCTGGCCCCAAGATCCAGTCTCTCGATCTTGTTATATCTTTGTCTGCTAGGTAGAACAGCCCTCTCTTATCAAATTTCTGTTCCCCATGTGAGTACTTACAGATTGTGATCAAGTCACTTAAACTTCTCTTTGAGAAAATAAACAGATTGTGCTTCTTGAATCTATAAATATAAGGAAGTTTTTCCAATACTTTAATCATTCTCATGGCTCTTTTTGGAATCCTCTCCAATTTATCAACATCCTTCTTGAATTGTGGGCACCAGAACTGCACACAGTATTCCAATAGTGCTTTCATCAGTGTGAAATACAGAGATGATAACTTTTTTCTACTTCTACTTGATATTCCCTTGTTTATACATCCAATTATCACATTAGCCCTTTTGGCCAGTGTTATCCTGGAAACTCCTGTTCAGTTGATCATCTACCATGAGGACCATGTCTTTTTCAGAGTTACTGCTTCCCAGGATAGTCTTCCATCCTATAAGTCTGGCCTATGTTATTTGTTCCTATGACTTATGTTTGGCCATATTAAAACACACATTGTTTGCTTGAGCCCAGCTCATGAAGCGATCTGGGTTCCTCTATAACAGTGACCCATCCTCTTTAATCCACTCTACCAATCTCTGTCATCTGAAAACTTTATCAGTAATGCTCTTATATTTTCTTCCAATTCATTCATAAAAAGGTTAAACAGCACAGAGCCAAGAAACAGTGCCCGCAGAACCTCACTAAAACACACATGCTCAGTGATGATTATTCATTTACAATTGCATGTTGAGACCTGTCAGTTGGCCAGTTTTTAATTCATTCATTGGCTTTGTATCATTCTGGTTTCTTAAACAAAATGTTGTGTGGTACCATGTCACATGCCCTACAGAAGTCTAGTATATTACATGAAGATTATTACCTTTGTCAATTAAATTTGTAATATCATCCAAAAGATATCAAGTTAGTCTGACAATATCTATCTTACATAAATGTTGATCAGCATTAATTATATTACCTTCAAGTCCTGTAAAAGCCATTCTATTTTGCCTGGGATCAGTGTCAGGCTGACAGACCTATAATTATAATTATCCAGATCATCCTATTACCCTTTTTTAAAAAATGTTGGCATAACATTAGCCTTTCATCCTCTGGATTATCCCTAGTGTTCCAAGACTTTTTGAAAATCAACATTAAAGATCCAGAGAGATCTTTGGCCAGCTCTCTTCAAACTTTTGTATGCAAAAGGTGCTAATTTTAAAATGTCTATCTTTACTAGCTGCTTTTAACATCCTACTAAGTTAGTATTGGAGTGGAAAGTATTTCATTGACATAATATAATATGAATACAGTATCTGTCTTTTTCCCAAATACAGAGCAGAAATATTTATCAAAGACGATTGCCTTTTCTGCATTATTACTGATAATCCCATCATTTCCATCTAATGATGGACCAACATGATTGTTAGAAATACTTTTGTTCCTAAAATACTTAAAACAAAAAAAAATGAAAAACTTAACTCTGCTGACCATAGATTTCTCGTTGTGTCCTTTTACTTCATTTATCAATTATCTACAATTCCTAGCATATTACTTATCTTCATTACTATTGACTTCCCCTGTCTTCTTGTTGTTATGTACACAGAAAACATTGTACAGCTGCTTTCATTTCTCCTCTAAGAGGAATTTTAACCATATTTTTTTAACCAATGTGGCTCCTCTTTCTTGATTATAAGGCTGTGGCTTTTGGGGCAGCTAGTAAAATTCTTTTGAGCAGTCCTTAATTATCATTCACATTTTTATGTTTAAATGATTTCTCACATCTGATTTGGCTCATAATTGTTTTCAGTTTTGTAAAATAATTGGACTTTGCATCTGTTGTGTGCAAACAGAATAATTAAATCATGATCACTTTAACCCGATAAAGCACTAATTTTTCTTTCTGTGATCAATTCCTCTTTATCTAAGAACATCAGAATTGCCACACTCCTTCAGGCCAATGGTCCATCTAACCCAGCATCCTGTCTTTTGACAATAGTCAGTGCCAGATGCTTCAGAGAGAATGAACAGAACAGGGCAATTAGTAAGTGACCTATCCTCTATTGTCCAGTCCCAGCTTCTGGCAGTCAGAGATTTAGGGACACACAGCATGGGGTTGCATCCCTGACCACTGATAGACCTATCCTCCATGAACTTATCTAATTCTTTTTTGGCCTTCACAACATACCCAGCAACAAGTACCACACGTTGGCTGTGTGTTGTGTGAAGAATTACTTCCCCATGTTTGTTTAAAACATGTCAATATGCAGTCTAATATTGAATTTCCCCATGCTGGATGCAACACGTTTTGAGTTAGAAAATTATCTATAATTTTTAGGAATTCAGAAGATGTTTTAATACTGATGAGACCTTCAGCACTTGGAATTCACATTGACGTTACCCATGATAATGCAGGTTTTTTTTCTCCGTATATTAGAAATAAGATGACTGGCTCCTTAAGAACTGGTTCTATAATGTGATTTGGTGGTCTATAGCAGACACCAACTGGTACCCCATCTTGTGTCTTATCTGTTAGGACCTTGATCCGTAAACATTCAAGACCATTTGTGTCTGAGTTGTGACTCAGAAACAAGTAATGCCATTTTTTATAAAGAGAGCCACTCTGTTTGATTCTGTTCCGTGTAGATTTTATACCATGCTTATAATCATAATACCTGAGTACCCTTCAGTAGTGTGTTAATCAAGGTGATTACATATCCTTCACATGTTGTTTATTCTGTCATCCTCTCCCCAGAGGGAGAAGTATATGCAGAGGAGTGTCTTGCTTTGGTAGGTTTTATTTTATTATTTTTAAATATACTTTTGCTATGTGTTTATATTACAAAAGGCAAGGTCAAAGAAAAGCCCACTTTATCCTTTCTATTTTAACATTCCAATCATGATTTTTTTTTCACCAATTTTTTCAGTAATACCAAGTGTGGTCAAATTTATGTTCATAAATGAGCAATTCTAATACCTCTTGTCTAATATCCAGGCTCCTAGCATCGGTGTATAGGCAATTAACTAATTTCTTCTCTTTATGTGCCTTGACATTGTTCTCCCCATTGTTATTGCAGCTTGCTGTGTGCTCCACAATCTCTGTGAGAGCAAGGGGGAGACCTTTATGGCGGGATGGGAGGTTGAGGCAAATCGCCTGGCTGCTGATTATGCTCAGCCAGACACCCGTGCGATTAGAAGAGCCCAGCGGGAAGCGCTGTGCATCCGGGGGCTTTGAAAGCTAGGTTCCTCAGAGAGCAGGGTAACCTATGACTGTCCAGTCTCTTTACAGAGAAGCTGAACCTGCCCCTGTTTCAGTTACTATTGACTTTTTTCAGCGGTTACATACCCCGTTCACCAGGTTTCCCCCCTTCCAACAGATGTTTAAAAATAAAGTTATTGGAACATTTTTAATTAACAAAGTTTTCTTTACTAACGAATTCACGTGAAAGGGTTCAAACAGGGACGCAGACTGTGGTGGGTACAGTGTGCAGTGATGTACAGACCGCTTCTGCACTCGAGGACTGACAGGCTCCTGCTCCTACAGCTGTCTCTGGGGGGAGGACGGTTACAGGAGGGTGTGCAGGAAGGGGTGGGTTTGCAGGAAGGGGTGAGGGGTGTGTGGGAAGGGTGAGTAGGTGTAGGGGGATGATGGCTCTGGCTGGGGCTCAGGGCATCGGAGAGGTTCATGGCTAGGGTGGAAGGGCATGGTAAGGGCAGCCTGCCTTGCCATTTGTGGATGCCAGGCGCTCGGACCCTGGGGCAGCATACACCTCCCAGACTGACCTGGGGCAGCAGACACCTCCCAGAGTGACCCGGGTGCCTAGTGACTGCACTCTGTGTGTGACCTGCTGTTGATCCTGCCCCCATGTCCGTACCCTGGTAATGGTGGCTGTCCTATGCAATTAACAAACCCCTATCTCCCCTTCACAAAAAATCTTCTGCAAAGAAACATGACGGAAACAGTAATGAACAGCAAACTATTTTTAATACTCAACTACACAGTTGGGGGATGAAACTGGGATTTTGGATTGGGTGAGCCAGGAAGGGAAGCAATTCTCATACTTTAGGGAATGAGAGCTGTTTGGTACATGAGCGCTCTGCTGGGGTGGAGTGACAGTTTTCACGGCCCCTAGCGCCCCTCCTTCTTGTGATTTTGGGTGAGGGGGGGACAGGACTTTGTGGCGGGGGAGGGCGGTTACAGATACAGTTCAGGGGGGCTCTCTGCTCCTGCCTGCGGTCCTGCAGAACATCCACAAGGCGCCGGAGCGTGTCCGTTTGCTCCCTCATTAGTCCAAGCAGCGTTTGAGTCGCCTGCTGGTCTTCCTGCTGCCACCTGTCCTCCCGTTCGCTGTGTGAGCGCTGCTGCTGAGAGAGGGTCTCCCTCCACTGGCTCTGCTGGGCCGCCTTGGCTCTGGAGCAGGCCATCAGTTCAGCGAACATCTCGTCCCGAGTCTTTTTCTTTTGCCACCTAATCTGCGCCAGCCTCTGTGAGGGGGATGCTGGGGCAGTTTGGGAAAGAGCCACAGCTGTGTGATGGGAAAAAGGAAGTGATTTCCTTGCAAAGATACATGTTTGCGAACACTGAACACAGTCTAGTCTTTTCTGTGAACAAGACCATAAAGGGCACCTATCTCATGTGCTCTCAGGACAAGTTCGAATTTTCGGCATTCGCTTTCATTGCCTGGGGTCTTGCACTGGAGATCAGACAAGCGGGGCAGGACAGGAGAATCCGTGTAGCAGCCAGGCCTGGTAAGCCGTAAACTTTAGGCTGCTTAACAGTTAATGGATAGCTGTGCCCTCCTGCTGCAGGCAATCTGGAAAGCATAAAGTCTGACCCTGTTCCAGCCCCTCGCGGCTGTCCCCGGGAAAGATCCCTGTATGCTTTCCCTCTGCAGCCTCCACCACGTGGCTGTTAAACGACGGTCATTGTTATGCAAAGGAAAAGTCAAGCATTCACAATAGTAACATTACAGTAATTCCCCTAATTAGATGCAGCAGTCGCCGAGCGAGATCACCCTGAGGTGGGTCACTAGGAGAGACAGAGAGCGCATGCTGCGTGAATCCCTGCACAGACCAGGGCCCTATGCTGCCATGCTCGTCGAGGCAATGCTCCCACTGTACTTGAGGATGGCCTGGCGCGGAAGAGTGTGCTTCCACGGAGCACCCAATAAGGCACCTCTCCCCAGGAACCTCCTGCGGAGGCTTTTCGAGTACCTCTACGAGAGCTTTGTGGAACTGTCCCAAGAGGATTTCTGTTCGATCCCTATATGTATTGACCTTCTTTTCATATAGTTTTTATTCCTGTTTTTTAAAAAATAAATGTTTACATGTTTATAGCACTTACCGACTGATCCTTCCCCTGATTCAGAGTCCGGGTTAACGGCCGGGGAGGGTTGGTAGGGAATCTCTGTGAGGGTGATGAAGAGATCCTGGCTGTCGGGGAAAGCAGTATTGTAAGCGCTGTCGCCTGCCTCGTCCTCCACAAACCCTTCCTCATCTTCCCCATCTGCGAACATCGCCGAGAAACTGCCCGTCGACACTATCCCATCCTCAGAGTCCACAGTCACTGGTGGGGCAGTGGTGGCAGACCCACCGAGAATGGCATGCAGTGCCTCGTAGAAGCGGCATGTCTGGGGCTGGGCTCCGGAGCGTCCGTTTGCCGCTTTGATTTTTTGGTAGCCTTGTCTCAGGTCCTTGATTTTCACGCGGCACTGCGTTGCATCCCGGCTGTATCCTCTGAGTGCCATGGCTTTGGGTGCTCAGAAGGTACACAGTATTGTTACTTCTCCTAAGGCCAGTCTGTGACCTGAACCAGCTGGCTCTAAGTCTACCAGCAGAATAAAAGTTGTTAGCAGACTAGGCTGGTGGAAGTTAAGGGGTAAATCTGGCTCTATTGCGTTCTAGCAAAATGAGTATCACATGGTTCTTTGATAACAATTCTCTTCATCTTTGTTCCTATTTTGATTACATAATTATGTGTGAATAGCTTATGATATAGAGCATATGAATTTCCGTTGGAGTAATGTAATCACTTGTTTCAGCGTGCTGAACTAACATCTACACAAATCAGTGTAATGATTAATTGCAAATCTGGCACCAACACAAGATGGTTAATAGGGGGAAAATGTAATATTCCTGACCCTACTTTCAGTTGTGTCCCATAACTATTAGAATCTTATTTACTCTTACATTGCTATTTCACCAGGGAGCAATGCTGTACCAGACTATCTGACACATGCAATTGTTGCTATTAGAATGCTGTCTACTATAAAATAAATTGAGCAGGCAGAGCATAGATGGGACTGGCTATACATACAGTGCTAACTAAACATAACTAAAACACTCTCTCTTATTTGACGGCAGCATGTGAAGGTAACTAAATCCATTTTACCCTTTCATGGACTTCATGCTCACACATTTTCTTAGTGCAGTATCAAAAAAAAAAATACCCCCCAAAATTACAGATGTAACCTCAGCAGTTCATTGTCAAGGAGGACAAGCTAATGTCCTCACACACAGTTCTGTTATCTCACTAATTAAAGCACTAGAGTTCAAACAATGGTTTGTTAACTTTTGCTCTAATTAATAGAAATTGTGTAAAAATTAAGCTGATTCCAAGTATCACTACACCATTCCTTGAAATCAGGAAACTAGCATGGGCCAAGTAATAAATTCACACCCAGTATTTCAACTATTGTTAGAGCACAGAAGTAAAGCTGTGGAAGCATTTGGATTTTTAATTCCATTTTAGTTTAAGTTTGACTCTGCAAAGTTCAGTAGAGTAGGAACTCTTGGATCCAGCTCAAGTGCAACAAAATGTATTCAAAATGAATGAACTTTAGCAAAGAAAATAGACTTTAAATAGTAAAATTTGTTTTTGCATAATCCTAATGCACTAGCCAGAAAGCATATGTAGTAAGTACAGGCCCTGATAAAGGCCCAGTATGAGGCCTGAGGCCTGAACTAAAGTAATGATCAAGACTCTGCTAACATAAAGCAAAGTTATGCTGTGAGCCAGAGGCTGGCTTGGTTCACAGAAGCTGGCACGGAAAGGGCTGATGCTGCAAAAGCATATATTCACCTAGCATATTGAAGTATAAACACAGTACTAGAACATATTATATTGAAACATTCCATAGATAATGAAAGGACAGGCCGACCCATCCCAATGACGGGCAAAAGGGTAAAATGATGGATAGAGTTGTTTTGTTCGAACCAATATGTACAAGGTAGAAGGCGGTACCTTAATACATAGAAGGGTTGTAACTTGCTACGTAGAGAGGTTGCATCTCAATACGTCAGGTGTGATGTGTAACTTGTTTGTATCTGTGTATAAGAATGCAGTCCTGGGGAGGTGCCTTTTGTCCAGCCGAGGGGGCAGTGAAAACTCCCGCCACTGACTGAGCTGGGTCCATTGCCAAGAGGCACTTTCTCATAGTATGCCCTGAATTAGGCTAAGAAACCTACAGGGAACTGCCATTGTGTCCGAGTTCGCAATAAACCTAGTCGACATGACTTTGCATCTTACTGGACTCTGTGGTTATTGGGGGTTCTCGTCGGGTCTGCTGTGTCAGCTATCTGCGCAGAGCTGGGGCAGCACACAGAGGGAACTCACGCATGCAGCCGAGTGATATCAACATTGGAGAGAGCAGAGCACCATACCGGTACCACTCTGACAACACTGGTGACCCTGACGGGAACAGCCCTGGGAGGTTCTAGCCTTGGTATGTTCCTATGGAATTCGGCAGACATCGAGAATCTTAATTGGAAAATAAGTACTGTGGTGGATGGAATAGGTAAAGCAGTAAAAACGGGGAGGTGTTAGTAGCTTATTAATGGACTAACACGCAATCACTATTGACAATATGCATGTAATCGCACAAGGGTTTCAACACCTAAATGCCACTATTTTGTCTCTTATTAACAGTATACAAAACAATGACGTTTCATTGGCAGTGGCCTGCACAGCCTATGGCAATAGGGTAATAGAGATAGTACAACAAAGTTTACTGCAGTTGCAGCTTCAAAATTGGCCACGTATTTTAAATCATGACACCATCATGAACCAAATACAACGACAGGGCATAGACCATATGATGCCTATTTTTCTACAATTTGCTAAGTTTGACAGCATTCCAAAACGAAATCAAGGGGAACGCAAATGCATACACCTCATGATGGCAGTACCTAGATGGGTACAGGAGCCAGTTAAAGTATACTATGCGAATAGTGTGGGGACTTTGGTAGATAAAACATACGTGCAACACTACCCCACTGTACGTTTAGTAACAGAAACTGGTTCAGAAATTAATCAGGCATGTTGTACAAAACATAATGGATGGTGGTTATGTGAGTGTTATGCTAAAATTGACATTAATACCACTAAAAAAGGCTGGACACGACTAGTACAAAAGGAATTGGTTAATGAAGTACTGCGCATTCAAGACATGGCCTGTGCCATAGGGTATCATAATTTTTCTATAAATGGCAATATCTGCCCTGCAAGTGAGGCAGGATTTTGTGTACCTGTCACTAGCACTATTCAAACAGGAGCCCATGCCTTTTGGCCAACAAAAATGGGTAAGGCTGTCACTGAAACGGTCATTATTCATGAACATTTGGAAAACTTATTGGTGGATTTGTTTCCACCAGTAACATTCTTACATTTAGATATACATGAATTAGTAACAAGGACTAAGGAATCCCTCATACCAATAGCCCACTTAATACAGCAGCAAATGCGTGAAGTGGATGAGGTTCAACAAGCGGTGGAAACACCCTGGTGGGCAATCCCCGAGGATGTGACTTTACATCCAGTAGTTCGCACTCTAAGCATCTTCCTAATGGGGATCCAGGCCCTAACAGTGTTGGTGGTAATAGGCATGTGTTGCTATATGTTCCATCAAACAAAGAAAGCCAAGTTGCAAGGTAGAGTGAACAAAGGAATGGAAATGGCAATCAACACCGCTGTGGTACACCCAAACAATTATGTCATGGAGTAAGAAGTTAAAGCATACTAATTAACTAATAACAATCATCTATAAGCTATATACCTATATATAGGTGTAATGATTAGTATATAATACATTTTATATCATACAATATACATATTTATACCCATATACACACAATATGTATATTTTATATTCTATAGTTATATCTTACATTTACATTTATATTTGTATGTTTTCACGAGGCCCTCAAGAAAACACTAGAAAGGCTACCTACCCCCTATGTATCTATGGTCCCGGGCCTAACATTCCCAGGCCCACCATAAGGGGCAAAAAATAATTGGATAATAAAATCTGCCTAATAGTCGTACGAGGTAATGTGCAGACTAAACAGACAGATGGAGTATGAGTGTATGGATGGTAAAATAAGGTAACCACATAACAGTGTTTAGCCCACTGGGTTATCTTTAGTCCGTACATTTTGCTTTTCCGGGACGATGGGTAAACATCCTCCCCATAAAAAGACAAAAAGCGGGGGAATGTAGTAAGTACAGGCCCTGATAAAGGCCCAGTATGAGGCCTGAGGCCTGAACTAAAGTAATGATCAAGACTCTGCTAACATAAAGCAAAGTTAAGCTGTGAGCCAGAGGCCGGCTTGGTTCACAGAAGCTGGCACGGAAAGGGCTGATGCTGCAAAAGCATATATTCACCTAGCATATTGAAGTATAAACACAGTACTAGAACATATTATACTGAAACATTCCATAGATAACGAAAGGACAGGCCGACCCATCCCAATGATGGGCAAAAGGGTAAAATGATGGATAGAGTTGTTTTGTTCGAACCAACATGTACAAGGTAGAAGGCGGTACCTTAATACGTAGAAGGGTTGTAACTTGCTACGTAGAGAGGTTGCACCTCAATACGTCAGGTGTGATGTGTAACTTGTTTGTATCTGTGCATAAGAATGCAGTCCTGGGGAGGTGCCTTTTGTCCAGCCGAGGGGGCAGTGGAAACTCCCGCCACTGACTGAGCTGGGTCCATTGTCAAGAGGCACTTTTTCGTAGTATGCCCTGAATTATGCTAAGAAACCTACAGGGAACTGCCATTGTGTCCGAGGTCACAGTAAACCTAGTTGACGTGACTTTGCATCTTACTGGACTCTGTGGTTATTGGGGGTTCTTGTCGGGTCTGCTGTGTCAGCTATCTGCGCAGAGCTGGGGCAGCACACAGAGGGAACTCATGCACATAGCCGAGTGATATCAACATTGGAGAGAGCAGAGCACCATACCGGTACCACTCTGACAACAGCATACATGTTGCCTTAGGACTCAAATAGCAGATTAGGTATGAAGTTCTGTTGGCTACCTTTTTAATTGTAGTTAGCAAATTTAAGATGGAAGTCATTGAGGCAACAAATATGTAAATGAACAATGCAAATTTACAGCTAATTTTCAAATCTACTGGAAAAATAAATGTTGTTAATTTCATTGTTTTCCAAAGGTGTTTGTTTTTTTTTAGTTTTCCACCAGTTCTGTATTTGTGGGTGAGTAATTTATTTGCCACATAAGAATAACAATTATGGAACAACTTATTTAATTCTATGCCTCAGAGTATAACCGCACTTTTAGTTTGGGTATATGAGCCATACCAACCAATGCTAAGAAACAAATCTTATAATTGTCACTGAATCTGGAGCATTCATTGTCTTGAGAGAAGATAAACATGCATTAAAGATGCTGTGATAATCTTGACCTTATTTCCTGGCCTATGTCAGTTTGTGTCACAACATTATCATTGTACATGTGCATTTTTATGTGACTTCCTTGCGGTTTTAATGTTTATACATGGAGGTGAATAAAACAACTCTTTTAAAACTGTGAGGGTCCCTTGGGCAAGACAGTGATGGCATCTGTGTGTTTGTGTGACAGAGAGACAGAGATGAGAGATAATGATGAGGGACTGTGTATGCCAATTGCAAGAAGGGAGTGAAATTATGAAGATGATTTATAAACCCTTGAAAAATAGGCTGATAATAGAAGTGCTGACACAATAGTAACTATAGTGACCCAAGTAATACTGCCATAAGATGTAATGCTCATATTCTATCTGCTTACAACTGTCAGCTCAAGTTTTAGAATGGCATCAATAATATTTCAATGTAATGTACCTAAATCCCTGTACATGCGAATCTGGCCCCTATATGTACGGTGGGAAAGAGCTTTTGGACTATCCTAATTATACTGCATATGTCAGGATAACTGCTTGAAAAGTTTGCTGAGTTAATCCCAGACTTGTTACAACATCCATCAATATTGAATGTGGTTTTCTGCTACTATTTTTATGTAGCAAAGTCCAGCCATGCAATATCCGCAGACAGGGGCGGCTCTAGAGCCCAGCGGGGCAAGCACCCGCCTGGGGCGGCCCTTTCCCAGTGGGGCGGCAGGCTGGGCCGGTGGACCTGCCGCAGTCATGCCTGCGGGAGGTCCACCGGAGCCCCGGGACGACCGGACCTGCCGCAGGCATGACTGCAGACGGTTCGCTGGTCCCGCGGCTCGGCTGGACCTCCCGCAGGCATGACTGCGGCAGCTCAACCGGAGCCGCCGCACCAGCGAACCGTCCGCAGCTGCGGGAGGTCCAGCTGAGCCGCGCAACCAGCTGACCCTCCGCAGTCATGCCCGCTGCTCCCGCGGCTCGGGGGCGCCTCCCGGGCATGATTGCTTGGGGCGGCCAAATTTGTAGAGCCGCCCCTGTCCACAGATCACTATCCACATGCATAATATGTGCTTTAAGTGTCTCACCATTAATATCTAGAGAAAACCTATTAGACCAGACCAATTTGGACTCTTCCGCACTCTGCTGAACCATTTTATTTAATGTTTTAAAGGTCAGCACCCCACAATATTTTATCTGGGGCACAATCATACACAATAAAAATATGTTTGTTTCAGAGTGCATGCTCCATTGTATAATTAATGCTGAAATACAAGATTAGATTGACTTGATCATCATCACATCATTGCTACCTTGTCTTCCCCATTTGTCTGTTGTATTTATTTGCTGTCTCTCACCTTATAATTGGATTGGAAACTCTGTCTTTTTTATTATGTTTGTACTGTGCTTAACAATATGACTTTGATATCTTAAGCGCTACTACAATACATATAACTTCTTACTGGAGATGGGACATTAGACACTAGAAAGAGATGTCCCCTAAACTGAGGTGTGGGTGATGGTTCATTTGTATGTGGTCATCAACTTTCATGTCTGGGCCATTAAACTATAAGCTCAGGTGATGTGTCCATTTATTTATTTGCATATATCAGGCCAAGTTGCTGACAGTCTGCAGTAAACAATAATGCATACAACCAATGGCTATTTCCTCATCTTGATCAATCAGGCCCACATGGTAAATCTTGCATAACATTCGATTGATATTAGTAAGAGTTTCATGGATCAAGCAATATATAGCCCAAAATGCTATCTTTTCTTTCTTTAAAAAAAAAACTAAACAACCTGTCACAGAGTGCCTAGCCCTTTAAGGGGAATTGAGCATAATCTCACCTCTGACAGATCGTCTACCTCCCAGCTGAGACTGTTTGCCCTGGTGGAGAGGTACAGAAGTAGATTGGTCTTGGGGCAGGATGACTCTCAGGCAAGTGGTCAGTAGAGTGGGAACGTGTGGGAAATTGATAGGCTCCTGCCAAAAGCCCTGGGTTGAGGTGGAAGGGGCAACTGATTGCTTTGTGCTAGCTGGAATAAATAAAGCTGAAGTCCTGATGTGGAAAAAAAGCCCACAAAAGACCCAGAGTATGGTGTCAATCTTTCCTGGGCTGAGGAGACAGGACAGCAGTGTACAGCAATATTTGAAAACCTATTTGCATAATTTTTATTATTAATCTGAGTCTAACTGCAAGACATGGTTACAGATAGCATAGCAGTAGTTCATTATTTTTCATCACTAATGGATATTCTTTGTGGTGCCAATGGCAGCAATCTTGTAAAGGGTTACAATCACATTCGGAAAGCTGGAGAGTTTAATGGATAAATGGGTTAGTTGTTCGTAAGTGAATTTGATGATCACAGGCTATTCTCTATAAGGTTGGAGAGTGTACAACAGAACAAGAAATATAATTCAAAATGTCACAATTGTTACTCAACTCTGGAGAAGACAAGACCTGAGACAATAAGGAGAGTAAATGGTCAGAATGATTGTCAGAACAGTGCTTAATTGGGTCACTTCAAACCAGCACCTAAGGTCTTCATCTTGGCCTTATGAAATTAGATAAGTATATATCTCTTTTGTGCAAATAATTTGTGAAGCAGGAATGAGAAGTGCATTTAAATGGTGTTAGTTGCATGGTATATTGGTAATAAGTAAAAAGAATGTTAATTTGTATAGCAGTATAAATGTTGATCAGCCAATCAGATATCGGAGTATTGATTTCATATACGGATGTTGGGAGTCTCCATTAACCATTGTGATGGAGCAAGGCCGGATGGCTACAGGAAAGTACTGAAGAACAGGTATGTTAGTCCCAGGCTAAGCAAATCCCTAGTACCATGGGAACCAAAATGGCAGTTGCTCCAGACTAATCAAGGCACCTGGGGCCAATTAAGAACTTTCTAGAAGGCACCGGAGAGAGCTATATTGATTGGAGCACCTGCAGCCAATCAGGGCAGGCTAATCAGGGCACCTGGTATAAAAAGGGGAGCTCACTCCAGTCTAGGGAGGAGGAACCAGAGGAAAGAAGTGTGCATGAGGAGCTGGGAGCAAGAGACACAAGGAATTAAGAACTGAGAGGGGGTACTACTGGAGGATTGAGGAAAACACCATACAATCAAGCAGCATCAGACACCAGGAGGATCCTGTGGTGAGGATAAAGAAGGTGTTTGAAGGAGGCTATGGGGAAGTAGCCCAGGGAGCTGTAGCGGTCAAGCAGCGGTTACAAGTAGCACTATAGAGACTGCTGCAATTCACAGGGCCGTGGGCTGGAACCTGGAGTAGAGGGCAGGCCCGGGTTCCCCCCTAGCCCCGCTACTCCTAATCAGACATAGGAGTAGTTGATCCAGACTATGGGTTTCATCCAAGGGGAAAACCACTAAGGAGAAGAAATCCGCCAATAAGCACAGGACCTACTAGAGGAGAGGAGGAACTTTGCCACACCATATAAGGAAACTTAGCAATTTTAAAAATTACTTTTCAGCAAAAGAGAAAATGGTTTCCTTCTCTGTGCTGGGAAACCAATCCAATTTTAAACCAGCCTTGTTACATAGATGTCTCTGTGACTCTCCCCGGGGGTACCCAGGGTTGTGAGGCACCTCACCACCACCTGCCCTTAGAGTGAGGAAGTCTTGTCTGTGCCTGCTGTGATCAGCTCCTTGAAATCATCAGGCTCTGGGAACACAAGCAGTGCTTTCCATGCCTCCACAGGCCTTGTTTGCTCAGTATGCTTACACCAACCTCCAAGCCTTCAGAGCATTCCCTAAGGTGTCCAGCCCCTTATCTGCTGAACACCCACAGAGTTACCAGGCCTGCTGCTCTGAATTTAACATTACACACCAGCTTGTAAGAATCATCTCAGGATCACCACTTTGCTTATCACCACAGCACTTAGATATATCTATAGTGAAAACAAGAATCAGTTTATTATCAAAGAACAGATATTCATATAATAGTGAGTGAGAATAGTGGAAACAAATGATTACACATAAAACAAAATCATAACATGCTTTATAGAGACTAAAACTTAAGCTTCTTTAGACAAGAGGATAAATTATTAGTTATCTCACTCAGAGTTCCCTCTAGAATTTTCCACCAAGCCTGGTTGAGATCTCTCTTTTACGAAGCAAATTCTCTGTCCATTTACTTCCTAAGTGAGGAATGAAATGGTGTCTACTTTGTTCCCCAAATATAGCAGAGAAAACCTTTGATGTGAACCTCAATATATGGTCCTCCCTGCCCCACCACCCCTTGCTGCTTGTGTCTTCCAGTTGCTTTTCTCCCTTTGAATTTTTTACAATCCTTAATTAACATTCAGTTGAGACTGGTGATAGGAGACCCACACAGAAACAATACTTAATTTACATGAAAACAGCCTACTAGAACAACCTTTCTTGTCTGACAGCAAGCCTCTTTTTCAGCTTTGCTGGTGACCAGCCCCTAGACAGACTTTGTAACATATATTCAGTATCTGTACATAACTCTGCATATAGTATTTGTACATATATTCCACAACAGTGATGACTAGAGTGGAAGGCTTTTAATAGAGACCTCACACGACACTCAGTGAATGAGAATGTAAATACTAGACTTAGGAAATTCTTCTAATCCCATGCATCCCCTCAGTACACCTTATGTGCCTCAGTTGATACTAAGAGGCTTCTGGGCAACCCCCCTCCACATACATATGCAGTAGAATCACTCACTGGTTGATCCATAGATGTTGGTTCAGAACTCTTTCTTGCTTTGACAATATGTCTGCTACTATATTTGCTCTACCTTTTTTAAATGTACAATTTCCCTGTCATATTTTTGGAGAGTTGCTCCTGAGTAGCAGTTTGGAGTCGATACCTTTTTGCTCTGTGTTGCCATACCAATGGAGAATGGTCTGTCAGGACTCTAAATTGTCTCAAAATAGACAAGGCCTTTACTATTTGATGGCCCATACAATCTCATGACATTCTTTTTTATGACAGAGTAATTCTGTTCATTGGATGTCAAATTTTTTACTTGTTACTTTCCCTGGTTTGCATCAATACTGCTCCTAGACCTGTGTTGGATGCATGAGTGAACAGCTCAAACATTTTATCAATCTGGATGGGCCAGAATAGATTTCTCTGATAGGTTGTGATGAGGTAATGAAAATTCTTTGACAGGCTTCCATCCACGCTATTTTGTTCGTCTTCTTGCATAAGTCTGTGATATTAGACAAAATGTCACTGGAACCATTTACAAACCAGCAAATGATTTTTAGTCTGGTGGTATGTTCATATGCTGTCATACCTGATACCATATACACTGTGGGCCTTGAATCCTTCTATTTGCATCATTGTACTCTCTTTGGTGATGAGCCAAAATATAAGATGGACTTTTATAGGCCAAGATGTATGTGTAATTATTCATAAATGGAGCAGAAGGACCACTCAAACCCTGAAGAAAAATCTACCCCTCTGTCCATACTTAATAAAAATATATATATATTTTGGAGAAACCCTGCATATTGTTGCCTTTCAAAATTCAGAGAATTTCTTAGAGCAATTCAGACATATATAGGCCTAAATCTAGCTTCATTTCGTTTCCTCATAGCAAATATAATCCAAAGGGCAGGGGAAGGAGTTTAGCTCTACTACATGGAAACAACAAAATGTAGCGACCCTGTAAAAGGCATCCTCCTGGGTGCTGTACTCTGTGTGGGCTATCTATGGTACCATGGTAAACAGACTGGGAACATAAGTGTAACCATGGTATCTGCAAATACCTGGCCAAACCTCCTTGCAGAGGGCAGACACACTACAGAGGCTGCTAGTAGAGGAGCAGTGCTACTCCTTTACTCTGGGGGAGAGGATTCTATTCTTCTCATTTACCCTCATAGAACTCCCTTGTGCAAAGTTTATTGACAGCATCCACCGTAAACAGATGTTTATACAAATATAAAAGGCAGAACAATGGAATATGTGTAATATCAATAGAAAGCATATTTTTGCCTCTGTGACTCAGGTTTTCAACAGCAGATGTGCTGTTGTAAAGATTGGCTTGCAGTGGTACTAAGAACATAAGAATGACCATATTGGGTCATGCCAAACGTCCATCCTGTCTTCCAACAGTGGCTAATGCCAGGGGCCCCAGAGGGAAGGAACAGAGCAGGTAGTAAATTAAGTGGACAACAGGTCATAAAACTTCTTGAAAACTTTTTTTTACGTTTCATAAATTCCTAGAAGTTCAATACTCCCCTTTCTTGATATCCTGCAACCACTTGTGATTTCTCCTTCCTTTCTTGCAAACTAAACTTGCCATCTGTCTCCAGCCATAGCTAAAATTTCAGCATAGTAAATAAAACTTGCACTTGAATTTGCTAGGAGAGCTGTGTAGAGAGTAAGTATTGTTCAGGGGTTAAGGCACTAGCCTAGGGCTTGAGAAAGCTAGGTTCAAGACTTTACCATGCTACAGACTTCTTGTGTGACCACAGGCAGTTTACTTAGCCTCTTTTTCTCAGTTTCCCACCTGCTAGGGAATAAAAAAATGCAATTAGCACTTTCATACCTCAGAGGGGTAAATACTTCAAAGAATCTGAGGCACTCAGATACTACAGTAAAGGGAGACATAATAAATACCATAGATAGAAGCATTTTCATCTAAATTACATGAAAATCAGATTTTCTCAGCATGTGTGTATATATAATTTATTCCTGATCAGAGCAAGACCCAGAAAATTAAACTATCAAGAGTACAAAGCATTAACTAAAGTCATAAAATGTAACCAAAAGAATTCCCTTTTCCTAATGAGAGACTGTAATGCAGATCACATGAAAAACATATTTGTACTGAGAGGTCAAAAGGTAGAATGCAGCCTGAAAGAACAATGGAACGTCATACTTGAGATTTTGTTGTTTCAGTTAGAGAGGCCCACAGCCAGCCATCTGAACACCACCAGTTTTGAAGTGTTCAAAATCAAAATCTGAATCCAAGTTTTACAAATGATCCCTGTCTTTTATAGTGAGCTGAACTATAACTTCAGAGCTAAATGCCTATAAACGTCAAAGTTTTTAAAATCTAGACATGGATTCTAACTTTTTGGTTTGAGTCCATCTTTAATCTCACTGATTTCTATTACTTTGTCTAGACAATTTATAACTAAGAAAATAACACCCAGAAATTGTAATAATAAAGCAGTATTGAGAGTAATAAACAAATGGTGGGTTTCAGAGTAGCAGCCGTGTTAGTCTGTATCCGCAAAAAGAACAGGAGTACTTGTGGCACCTTAGAGACTAACAAATTTATTTGAGCATAAGCTTTCGTGGGCTACAGCCCACTTCATCGGATGCATAGACAGGAACATACAGCAAGAAGATATTTATACATACAGAGAACATGAAAGAAGAGGCTTACAGTTGGTATGGCTACTTCCACCTTTTCATGTTCTCTGTATGTATAAATATGTTCTTACTGTATGTTCCTGTCTATGCATCCAATGAAGTGGGCTGTAGCCCACTAAAGCTTATGCTCAAATAAATTTGTTAGTCTCTAAGTTGCCACAAGTACTCCTGTTCTTTAAACAAATGATGGATATGTAGATGTATCTTCTATTTCCTTTTTAAAGAAACCAGTAAACATATTATACGCAGCAGTCTGACTGCAGGTGAATTACATTTCAAAACAACCTTATTAAGCATTTAAGGTCAAACTTTCAGAAAGCCACCTCAATGTGTAAATGCATCCATTTGTGTACACAAAGTCCTGCTTTAGAACATGAAAATTAGTGCATGATCACCCAATTTGCCATTACAACTGTTGGATTTTGCACAAGGAAATGGATGTGCTTGAAAATATTTTTAAGCACAATTGAGGAAGTTCTTTGAAAATATGGCTAGAAACTATGTACTTCCTTTAAAAATGAAAAGGACACAAAATGATGTGGATTCAAAATATTTGCCTTCTGAAGACAGTATTCACACCGTAGTTCCAAATATAGCTATATGTATATAAATTAATATGGCGTAGACTGTTTTTACAGACCATTTAGTATGTGTATATAATTTATTTAATTTTATTTAAGTAAGAAAAAGCATCCAGGGATTAATATGCCTGATGCTTCCAAACAGATTAAAATGTATTTTTAAATGTCTCTTTGTTTCCCCATACATATTCACAAGCTATATTTGCCTAGTTTTGTTCTGCAAGAACTATCTTCTCCAGCAATGAAACCTTGATACTTGACTCAGTATTAGTATCATTATCAGCCAACATCTAAATGCTCAATAACAAGTGTGATATATGCTTTTAATTATATTTACCTTCCATTTTTTCTCCCATTGTTCATTCAGCTTCCATGCCATGCAGCCCTTGTCTACCCCCTTCATATCCAAAGCCAACAGCAGAAGTTTTGAGAAAGACAGTGATATAAGTTTCCAATAAGCAGCACCTTGAATATTTAATAGGAAGACTTTTGTTTAAACATCTTTCCTGATGTAATAATACCATGTGGTCCCTTGCACTGTTCTACTTTGGCTTCAGAGAGGGCAATTTAAGTTAGTGACACTCTCTATATGATGCTTCATGTGTCAGAAATTGTTTAGATTGTGGGGAAAAAAACCAATATATCAGAGAGAAACCAAACTGATTCGATGGAACCACTGAGAAAGAGAGATGATCAGATTTTCAAAGGTATTTAGGCATCTAATGATGCAGATAGGTGCTTAGTGGGATTTTCTACCTATCTCCCATTGAAGTCAGTCTATCATACAAATATTCACTAGGAATTAAATTTATTATCTGTCAGTCCTATGTGAAGACAGTTGGTGGTCTCAGTCCAGTTTGTGGTGAATAAATGTCCACTGCAATCACATTTAGTAATTTCAACACTGAGGCCAAAGACAGACTGAACATGATAAAATGAACCACTTTCCCACATATGCAGGTGGTTCCTCTAAAAGAGGACTGAGGTGGATTAGCAAGGCACTGTGAGGAAGCTTGCACTGTTATTACCAATGATGTACCAGTTATTACCTAAAATGTATATATCTATAACATTTTTCAATACAATGAATGTCCATAGAAGACATTAGCTCTTCCTTTAATAAAGGAATCTGAAATAATCACAATTGTATGAGAGGTTATAAACTGGTTATGAAAGACAGGCCTTTCCCAAGAAATGAAATAGGAGTATAGATTTTTGCTGTTGATTTCCCTAAACACTCTCAATAGAGCAACAACTTTTAAAACATCATGGCAACGATTTTTATTTGTTTTTATTTCATAGAAATATATAACATTTGTATAGTGCCTCTGGTCCTGGACTGGAAAGTGAAGTAGGAAGGGAGATTCAGGCAAAGCCAGGGACAATGCTCATTCAGTGCAACAAGGCTGCTGACAGACTGGTCCCTTACACTTTTCAGGGAAAGAAATATAATCTTACCAAGGTTTACTCTTTGAAAATGATTCCTTAATCGGGTTTTCTCTGAAGTTTTGGGATGGTGTCTAACCCTAGGCTGTAGGAGGGTCTACAAGAGATTGACACAGAGTAGACATTTCTGAGAGATTCTGACCCAGTCCAGAGTGTATTCAGCTGGACCTTGCTGAGTACATATAAAGAAAATCATATATTCAGTTACATTTATTTTTAGTATGACATACAGTCAGATACATTTAAATGAAAATTTTATACATACACACATATATAAAAAAAACAGGAGTACTTGTGGCACCTTAAAGACTAGTCTTTAAGGTGCCACAAGTACTCCTGTTTTTTTTGCGGATACAGACTAACACGGCTGCTACTCTGAAACACATATATAAGTAACTTGGCCTGACCAACTGATGTTATTTGTTGGCGAGTTAATTGCTATAAGGTGATCAGAGGCAGAAGACTTCCTGTCCATGAAGGGTAACTTTTCCTATGTTCCTAGTTGAACAGGACAGGACTGTCACCTGTGTCAAGGAAAACAGGATTACAAATAGATAAAATGGAATAACCAAGGTACAACATGTCTCAAAGCCATCTTTTACCAGGAGGAATTTGATACAAGCTAAAAGAAGCACATCTATTCAGACTATGTTATGCACATTTTCAGTTCTGATCCTGTAGGATGCTGACCCTTTTGGCAAGGTCCTGAGTGTCCTATATGTATCTAGCAAGGATACTTGTATAGAATCTATCTCCATAGTATCTTGAAGACAATGGACTTTGAGGCCAATCATCATTTTGTGGGATCAGAGAGAGCCTTTGTTCCTAATTCAAAAGTACTAATTTGATAGAGACATATCCAAATATTGTTTTATTGTAACTTAAAAAATTACTGACTAATGAACATATCCTATTTCTCTTCAGACATGAATACTGGAAATGATCGTTGTTTTTGCAAATGCTGATCATTGTGTTATTGGTATTGTGAGTTAACATATGCAAGCCATATGTTGAATAAGGACAATAATTTGAACCATTTGTAGGGAGAATGCACTGAAATAGAACAGGGTTTGAGGGGGTTTATAGATGAAAAGAATTTAGATTCACTAGCACAAAGCAGACCATCTGCTATAAATATATATATAAAATAACTAAAGCCTTAAAATCTTGTTAAAGCTACAATATGACAGAAGTGGAAAGAAATACACTGTTGAAGTTAAATACTGCTGATGGAAAAGAACACTGCTGCAGAGAGACAGAGTTGCTTATTACTGACCAATTATACCAACTATTCTACTGTTGGCGCCCGCCCTTTCTCCATGCTGCCCCATGCTCTTGAAACCACCTCCCTAACCCCATCTGGTATATTTCCACCTCTTTCAAGTTCCTCCTAGCCCTACATAGCCTTTCCATTTAACTTACTGAAAAAGAAGTTCTATACATGAAACAAATAATTCCCTTACATTGCTTTTGGCTTTTTCTCACTGCCTCTGTTGTGTTTATGTGCTGTCCATGTATATTCCAATCCTGAAAGTGCTGAGCTTCTCCTGTGTGGGCTGAACACCTTCCTATATCATTGAAATTAGAGAGAGTTGGTAGGGATTCAGCAACTTATAAGTAGGCACTTGGCTGCTTCCATGATCTGCCCCTTACTTTGTAAGTTATTTGGGGCAAGGAACTTGTTTTCATGTTATTCTGTAAGTATCAAGCACACTTTGAGAGGTATAGATATAATGACTAATAATAAGGTCCTTTGACAGCCTGACATAGGATTCTGCTGACTTACCCTGGCAATCAGATCAGTTGGGTCTCTTTAGCTCTATCCCAGTGTGTGTCTACACTACAAAATTAGGTTGAATTCTTAGAAGTCATTTTTTTAGAAATTGTTTTTACAGTCGATTGTGTGTGTCCCCACACAAAATGCTCTAAGTGCATTAAGTTGGCGGACTGCATCCACAGAACTGAGGCTAGCGTCGACTTCTGGAGTGTTGCACTATGGGTAGCTATGGATAGCTATCCCACAGTTCCCACAGTCTCTGCCTCCCATTGGAATTCTGGGTTGAGATCCCAATGTCTGATGGGGCAAAAACAGTGTGGCAGGTGGTTCTGGGTACATATTGTCAGGCCTCCCTCTCCCTCCCTCCATGAAAGCAATAGCAGACAATCATTTTGCGCCTTTTCTCCTGGGTTACCTGTGCAGATGCCATACCATGGCAAGCATGGAGCCCGCTCAGCTCACCGTCACCGTACGTCTCCTGGGTGCTGGCAGTCATGGGACTGCATTGCTACACAGCAGCAGCTCATTGTCTTTTGGCAGCAGACAGTGCATTTATGAGTGGTAGCCATTGTCATCATACTCCTGGGTGTTCTTTTAGCCGACCTCAGTGAGGTCGGTCAGGGGCACCTGGGTAGACATGGGAGTGACTCAGCCAGGTCATTCCTTTTTTAAGTTTTGTCTCCTGGAGACGCAGTTCAGCTGGCAGTTGTACTGCACTGTCTGCTGCCAGCCTAAGATGTATAAGATAGATGGAGTGGATTAAAACAAGAAATAGACCAGAAAAAGCCACCACTCACTTCTCAAACTCAACCCCCTTTGTTGATTTTAATTCCCAGTAAGCTACGTCATCAGTCACCCCTCCCTCCATCAGAGCAACGGCAGACAATCGTTTTGTGCCTTTTTTCAGCACAGACGCCATAGCACTGGGAACATGGAGCACGCTCAGATCACCGCAGCAATTATATGAGCACTGTAAACACCACATGCATTATCCTGCAGTATATGCAGAACCGGAACCTGCAAAAGCAAAACCAGGCAAGGAGGCGACGGCAGCTCGGTGACGAGAGTGATGAGGACATAGGCATAGACTTATCACAAAGTACAGACCCCAGCAGTGTGCACATCATAGTGTTAATTGGGCAGGTTCATGCCATGGAACACCGATTCTGGGCCCGGGAAACAAGCACAGACTGGTGGGACCACATAGTGTTGCGGGTGTGGGACGATTCCCAGAGGTTGCAAAACTTTCACATGCATAAGGGCACTTTCATGGAACTTTGTGACTTGCTTTCCCCTGCCCTGAAGCACCAGAATACCAAGGTGAGATCAGCCCTCACAGTTGAGAAGTGAGTGGTGATAGCCCTGTGGAAGCTTGCAACGCCAGACAGCTACCGGTCAGTCGGGAATCAATTTGGAGTGGGCAAATCTACTGTGGGGGCTGCTGTGATCCAAGTAGCCAACACAATCAAAGAGCTGCTGATATCAAGGGTAGTGACTCTGGGAAATGTGCAGTTCATAGTGGATGGCTTTGCTGCAATGGGATTCCCTAATTGTTGTGCAGCGATGGACGGAACCCATATCCCTCTCTTGGCACCAGAGCACCAAGCCAGCGAGTACATAAACTGAAAGGGGTACTTTTCAATGGTGCTGCAAGCACTGGTGGATCACAAGGGACATTTCACCAACATCAACGTGGGATGGCCAGGAAAGGTACATGACACTCTCATCTTCAGGAACTCTGGTCTGTTTCAAGAGCTGCAGGAAGGGACATTCTTCCCAGACCAGAAAATAACCGTTGGGGATGTTGAAATGCCTATAGTTATCCTTGGGGACGCAGCCTACCCCTTAATGCCATGGCTCATGAAGCCATACACAGGTAGCCTGAACAATAATCAGGAGCTGTTCAACTGTAGGCTGAGCAAGTGCAGAATGGTGGTAGAATGTGCATTTGGACGTTTAAAAGTGTGCTGGTGCAGTTTACTGACTCAGATAAACCTCAGTGAAACCAATATTCCCATTGTTATTACTGCTTGCTGTGCGCTCCACAATATCTGGGAGAGTAAGGGGGAGACATTTATGGTGGGGTGGGAGGTTGAGGCAAATTGTCTGGCCACTGATTACATGCAGCCAGACACCAAGGCAGTTAGCAGAGTACAGGAGGGTGTGGTGCACATCAGAGAAGCTTTGAAAACCAGTTTCATGACTGGCCAGGCTATGGTGTGAAAGTTCTGTTTGTTTCTCCTTGATGAACCCCCCACACTGGTTCACTCTACTTCCCTGTAAGCTAGCCACTCTCCCCTCCCCCCTTCGATCACCTCTTGCAGAGGCAATAAAGTCATCGTTGCTTCACATTCATGCATTCTTTATTAATTCATCAAATAAATAGGGGGATAACTGCTAAGGTAGCCTGGGATGGGTGGAGGAGGAGGGAAGCACTGGGTGGGGTTGAGGAGGAGGGAAGGACAAGGCTGCACTTAAAAACTTTAAAACTTATTGAAGGCCAGCCTTCTGTTACTTGGGAAATCCTCTGGGGTGGAGTGTCTGGGTGGCCAGAGGCCCCACCACTGCATTCTTGGGTGTCTGGGTGAGGAGGCAATGGAACTTGGGGAGGAGAGCTGTTGGTTACACAGGGGCTGTAGCAGCAGTCTGTGCTCCTGCTGCCTTTCCTGCAGCTCAACCATACGCTGGAGCATATGAGTTTGATGCTCCAGCAGCCTGAGTATTGACTCCTGCCTTCTGTCAGCAAGCTGACACCACCTATCATCTTCAGCCCGCCACTTACTCTCTTCAGCCTGCCACCTCTCCTCGCGTTCATATTGTGCTTTCCTGAACTCTGACATTGTCTGCCTCCATGCATGACAGCATGAGCTCAGAGAACATTTCATCCCGAGTGCATTTTTTTCGCCTTCTAATCTTCACTAGCCTCTGCGAAGGAGAAACATATGCAGCTGGTGAAGGGGAAAAAAGAGAGAGTGGTAGTTAAAAAGACACATTGTATATAACAATGGGTACACTCTTTCACGGGAAATCTTGCTGTTAACATTACATAGCACATGTGCTTTCGTTACAAGGTCGCATTTTGATGGCTTCACCCCTCCCCCCACCGTGTGGCTAACAGCTAACATTTCTGTTCAGCCACAGCCAAACAGCCCAGCAGGAACGGGCACCTCTGAATGTCTACTTAATAAAACCACCCTATTTCAATCAGGTGACCATAAATGATATCACTCTCCTGAGGATAACACAGAGAGATAAAGAACGGATGTTGTTTGAATGCCAGCAAACATTGGGACCATACGCTGCAATGCTTTGTTCTGCAATGATTCCCGACAACGTGCTACGTGGTAAAGTGTCCTACCATGGAGGACAGAATAAGGCTGCCCTCCCTAGAAATCTTTTGCAAAGGCTTTGGGAGTACATCCAGGAGAGCTTTATGGAGATGTCCCTGGAGGATTTCCACTCTATCCCCAGACACGTTAACAGACTTTTCCAGTAGCTGTACTGGCCGCAAATGCCAGGGCAAATTAATCATTAAACACGCTTGCTTTTAAACCATGTCTAATATTTACAAAGGTACACTCACCAGAGGTCCCTTCTCCATCTTCAGGGTCCAGGAGGCCGCTTTGGGTGGGTTTGGGGGTTACTGGCTCCAGGTCTAGGGAGAGAAACAGATCCAGCTACTGGGGAAACCAGTTTCTCCTCTTCCTTGCTGTGAGCTATCTTCAACCTCCTCCTCATCATCTTCCTCATCCCCAAAACCCGCTTCCGTGTTGCGTCCTACTCCATTGATGGAGTCAAAGCACAGGGTTGGGGTACTGGTGGCTGCACCCCCCAGAATGGAATGCAGCTCAGCATAGAAGCAGCATGTTTGGGCCTGTGACCCAGAGCGGCCGTTTGCCTCTCCATTTTTTTGATAGGCTTGCCTGAGCTCCTTAATTTTCATGCGGCACTGTCACAAGGCCCTGTCATAGCCTCTGTCCTTCATGCCCTTTGAGATTTTTTCAAATGTTTTGGCATTTCATTTACTGGAACGGAATTCAGCTAGTTCACAGCACTGGCTAAACAGGAAATGAAATTCAAAAGTTCGCGGGTCTTTTCCTGTCTACCTGGCCAGTGCATCTGAGTTGAGAGCGCTGTCCAGAGCGGTCACAATAGAGCACTCTGGGATAGCTCCCAGAGGCCAATACCGTCTAATTGCGTCCACACTACCCCAAATTTGATCCAGCAAGGCTGATTTCAGCACTAATCCCCTCATCAGAGGTGGAGTAAAGAAATCGATTTTAAGAGCCCTTTACGTCGAAAAAAAGGGCTTCGTCGTGTGGACGGTCCAGGCTTAAATCGAGGCAACGCTGCTAAATTCGACCTAAAATCATAGTGTAGGCCAGGCCTAAGGCAGAGAAAACTAGGTGAATATATATAAGGCTTAGAACTAAAAAATAATAGAAACAGCTATGTGTGGGAGGAAATCTAGATAGAGGTTTGTGTTTGGGGGGTTATTTTATTTGTGAATTTAAATAACAAACAGGGCTAAGTCTGGACTACTTTGTGGTGTGTGTATGAATGCCACCTGCTTCCATGGGTGTCTCACCTTCTAAACAAAGGGAAAAATGCCAGAAGTGATTAATCGGATAATAGGACTCAGACAACAGCAGCAAGCCAGACTGCAGCCCAACGACAACGTAGCAGGCCTTGCTGCAGTTTGTGAAGGAACAGCAGCAGCAGTGGCTCTGTGGCTCTGCTCTGGCCACTAGTAAACACTAGCTGTTTCCTGTTCCAGTTGGGATCATTAGATGACCAAGAGGCTTACTGGGTCACTTTTGCATGGGTAGCTACTGAAGATCAGTATGGAAAGGTGTCCTGAGGTTTTCTAATGGGACAGGCACAACCTGTGTATCGAGTTCTGGATAAGGACACTGCTACACACAGATCATGAGCTAAGTTATTTTGGATGGATTGGGGATCTCAGAAGACAAATATTGGCAGAGATTTTGAAATAAACCATAGCCCTAACTCCTTCATCGGAAACCTGACAGAATGGCTAACCTGTGGAATTAGGCTTGAGACCCTTAAAGCGGGGAAACAGTGGACATACAGATATTGGAACAATATGTGGAAAATCTCCCTGAGAGAGTACAGGCCTAGATGCTTTGGCAACAGCTATCTATGCTGGCAGAGATGGTGTGATAAACTGAGAGATACTAGGAAGCTGAACTGCCAGAATAATCACCATGGCCACATCCAAGAACTGAAGGACAGTAAGTTGGAAAGATGGAAGAAGTTCAAGAGAAAGAAAAAAGGGTGTTGGGACTCCAAAGGTCAAAGCAAAAAAGACATGGACACAAAGCCTTGGGTTTTGCCAACAAAGACAATATGCACTTACTGATCCCATCTAAAGAAGTGCTGTGTGCACAAAGAACATACGGCTGGTCATTTATATCATGGTCCATAAGATAACTGAAGTTTCTATCAACTTTTTTGAAGAAAAATGCCTTTTTGAATTACACAATGTACCTTTTCACAATTTCCAGTTTTTTTGAATAAATGAAATTAAGTGATTTGTGTGTGTTTGATCAAATCAGTTTGAATCTAAACACAAAATGTTGAGGTTTTTGTTTAGTTTGGTTTTCCTCCTTTTCTTTTCCATTAAGAAAATGAGAGAAAATACAAAGAAAACAAAACTTTAAAAAATGTTTTGGCAAAAAATAAAATAAAATGAAAAAATCGGGGAGAATTTTCAAACACAATAAATGTTTCATTTCATTTGAAAATTTTCATAGGCAAGAGCTCACATTTTTAAACTAGTCGTAAGGGTCATGCTTACTTATTCCAAGTGCTGCAAAATCATGATTACAACCTGTCCTGGGTGACAGCCAGTTATGTCATGGGACATCCCTGGCTACAGACCTTATTCAATTATATCTGTCACAGTCCATTTCCCAGGAGTGGGAGGAATTGTACAACTCATGCACTGGTATCTGGGTGCTCAAGCTTCCACTAGTCTGTGGTGGTCAGACAGCAAATGACATGTCACACTTTGAGGGGGCTTTGCCAGAGATTCATGATACAGGCCATGTCTGATAGATGTGGCAATGGTATATTTCATTTGTAGCATGGTTTTCAGGGCAGATCAGAGGTTTAGTAGAGGTGGGTAGGTGTGTGAGAGAGAGAGAGAGCACTAAACTTACCCCTTTTAAGTAAGTCTTTTCCAAGATCAGTCCTGTTCTTTTTGTCCTCATTTTCTTTCTTGGTCATCACTGCCATTCTGAGAATGCTTTTGATTATTAGCATTACTTGGTGTTTGCTCATCTCCTATGTTACTATACTTGATGTAGCCACAGGGACCCACCCAGCAAAAAGCATGTATTAAAGCAATCAGACCCTGCCTTTCTTTTTGTATTCCTTGTGCCTGGATCACACATGCACAACAGTAGGGTTCAGGGGTTTGTGGGATGGCCTTACCCCTTTTAAGTAAGTCCTTGACTATTTTTGACATGCTCAAAGCCATGGACTGCAACATGGATGGACTCACTGCCTTTCACTTTGGAACTAAGGAAGAGCACAATATTTGTGAGCTAGTACAGTTTGCAAAAAACTCTCTTGTGAGCTGCCCTGGGATGGGATAATTTATCCCTAACAGTCCTTATGGAAAAAAATGTCTCACTGTTCCATTCTCTTGCCCTGAAACAGTTAAAAACAGCTTAATTTTTAAAGCAATCAGTTCAGCAACCAGGGCCCCAGTTTTTAATGATTCCAAACACAAGGCAATGTCTTTGAAGACTCTACCACAATACCTCTATATAGGTTAGGAATTTGAGAATATTCCTTCTAGGGACAATTCAAGAGGGTTTCACTCTTTAATATCATATTCAAGGAGAATAAATTACCCCTTTCAAGTGTGCAAAGCATCTTGTCTTCCCTATTGTAATATGGTGATGGCCTTCTCTTTGAATTCTAATACATGACAACAATTTTCTAAAGGATGAAGCCTGTTAGGCAGAGTGTCAGCTTAATTCGAGCTAGGCAAAAATGTATTGGTTTTCAAATACTGTATAGCAAGCCTCAGGATAGATATGAGCTAATGGAGATTAACTCAGTTGCATATATCTTTAAAGGTGTACGAGGCAGACATGACCTTTTGTGACATTTTTAACCCAGTAGTTTATAAAGCCCACAACACACAACGTTTTGCAAAAAAGAAAAAAAACAGATTGATACATGACAAAGGGAACATAAATTAATGATATTCTGCCACTTGACTCACTGCCTGCGTCCATAGACTGCTACATTTTGGATGATTTCCTGGAATTCGGAATAAACTACGTTTAAGTCTAAATTCTTATCTTTTTCAAGCTATTGTTCCACAATTCATTTTAAAACTGTATTTGAAGGAGATCCTTACGGGTAAAAATTATTTCAGGGATATATATTATTCTTTTCATATTTGACATTATGTCCTCTTTTAATCCCAAAGTTCTCTAAATTTCCAGCAGAATTGGATAAAGATAAATGTCTTCATATGCAAACAGTGGAACCACTGAAATGCAGAGAAAATCAGCTTCAGTTCATTTAGATTTCTTTTTTATAAGGCCATTACTAGGATAAATACTAAGCATGTGGTTTTCCTAATTTGAGTACTGTATATCTCAAGCTTCTGCCATTGTGAACATCATTGACCATGTATCAACTGATCAAAACAGAGACAGGAGAATCCTGGGTTCTAGGTCTATATGAAGCATTAATTTAGGAATAAGTTGTATCAATTAGCCACATTCTGTAGTAGTAAGTGCTTTGGATTTGTGCTACCAAGAAAAGTGGGAGGAAAGGCTGTGAGAGGGAAGATATGAAAGTTGCGACATCCAGTGGCATAGTGCAACTTGCTTCCTGCCCTCCCATGCCTCTTCAAGTCAGTTCAGAGTCTGGACCATGACCTACAACTTTCTCCCTTCTTCTTGGGAGCAGTTTAGGCTCCTCCTCTGCCCAGGCTTTCATAGAGGAGCAGTCCTTGTGCTCCTTCAAATACAAAGTTGTCCCTAGCCCTTGTGAAGGGAACATGAATGAGAGTGACATTTCTTTGTCTCTCCCACTCCTGTGCATTCAAACTAGTGCAAGTGACAATCTGCTCCTTACTGTGGAAGCAAAATTTCTCCCATTGAACTCATTGAGGGTTTGGCCACTGAATAGAATTTGGTTTATATGTAATGCTTATAATATAGTACTTCAAAGCACTTTATGAAGTGATGTTGTATTAAATATGGATGATGTGGTGACTGTACAGGAAAGGTGTGCCAACCAGAATGCCTTTAGCAATAGCACACACAGGGTTTGAGCCTTAGAATCTGTTTTAATGAGATGGGATATTAGTCGCTATGTTGGGATTTTCACCTTCGTTAGATGAAAAGATGACTTCTCATCCCTGTCCTACTCTTAAATCGATTATGCTGCCCACATAATACACTTTGGTGGATCTTTTTCAAAATGGGAAAATAAATTCATGTTAAGCTCCACTAATTAAAATTAATTTTAAATGTTTAAATTTACCAGGGTCCAAGATATCACTCTTTAGATCCCTCTGTAATATTAAGGAGCATACATTTAAGGTGATCATATTGGATTATGCTCCTCCAGTTTTGTATGCTATTCCTAGCACTTCAAATAAAGACATGCCCACAAGGTAGGGAAACCAGATAAAAACCTAAGATTTATTTGCACTTGGAAAAGGCTACGTGCACATACAATACAATAAGAAAAGAGAATCAGAAATAAAATTAAGTGAATAAAATAAACATCTTTACAGGAAATAGTGAATAAACTAAAATTTGGTTGATGTCTATCTAAAAATCAGGTGTTCTGCTCAGTCTCAGGCCTGGTCTACACTAAAAAAATTGAGTTGGCTTAGCTACATCTCTCAGGGGTGTGAAAAATACACACCCCTGTGTGGCATAATTAATACAACCTAACCCCCGGTGTAAACAGCACTAGGCCAATGGAAGAATTATTCCGTCGACCTAACTTCCACCTCTTGGGGAGATGGATTACCTATGCTGATGACAGAATCCCTCCAACTGGCATAAGTAATGTCTACAATGAAGTGCTACAGCAGTGCAGCTGAGCTTTAATTTAAGTGTAGACATACCCTCACTTAGTGAGGCCATGCTACACAAACAGCGCTGCAGCGGTGAAGCTGTACCGATGCAGCTGTGCTGCTGCTATGCTGATGGAAGAGAACTCTCCCATTGGCATAAAAAAACCACCACCACGAATGGCAGAAGCTATGTTGGCGGGAGAAGCTTTCCTACCGACATAGCGCTGTCCATATAAATGCTGATTTTTGTGTAACTAATGTCACTCGGGGGTGGTTTACTCCCACCCCTGATCAACGTACATTATGCTGACATTTCTGTAGTGTAGATATAGCCTGAGAACTGGAGAAACTACAGCAGTGAAATCTACAGCTTGAACTGCTAGTTAGTCCTTGAGAGGAACAATAGCATCATTTAATTTAATAATTTCAGCCTTTTATTCTACTCCTCTGAGAAAGCCAAGACACTGCTTCCACTCCAAGCAAAGATTCTATGCAGATTGTCTTAACTGACATATCTTCCCTTTGTGGACTCTTGTTTTAATGCAGATGGAATATATGGGCCATATATAACCCAGTTACTGTCCAACATTAAACAGTTTTAAAGAAGGTTTGGGGTTTGGTATACAGAGACCTTAGCTTGCTTAGTACGAAGGCAAATACACCATTAAATATTCTTATAACCTTTTACAGATATACAAAAGGGGAAAACACTAAAGAATCTTAAAGGTAAAGTATTAAATACAGCTTTTATTTAAATAACTTTTTTGTTCCCTTTTGCTGGACACAGTTTTTAGAAGTAAAAATCTCCTTGGTTGACCATCTTTTAGATTGTATCAAAGATGGTAATAGTTGTTCTTTTTTTGGGGGAAAAGAAGTTAGATAAGATGGACGGGAGCTGTCACTGTTGCTTTGGTTATTGAAGTTCGATCCTGTTTCCTAAAAGAGAAAACAAGACAAACGCACACAACGGATGAGAAAAGAATAGGAAAGATGTAAAGTGCAGCTTCTGTTGCTGGTGTTGAATTTCACTTTCAACCTCACTGCTGGAAAAACACAGGCACAGCACAGTCTTATTAGCCACTTTGAGACTTGGCAAATGTGTACCAGCATTGAGCTGTTTAATGGAGTGCTTTAGCTTCCTTTTTTGGTTACAGTTTACAGCAATATTGCAAAATATACAGTCTTGGCTGGATAAGTCAGATTCCCATTAGACAGAAAGAAAAAAAGAGGGATAGGAAAGAGAAGAAATAATGTGGAGAAGGAAAAAATGTGGAGGATATGGTGGAAGACAAAGTCTCACATCCCCGGTGGTGATGTCATCTGGGTCCTGCTCTCTGGGTCCAGTCTGGTCAAAATACTTTTTAGGATTAGGATTAAGAAGGTCCAGGGTTCCAGGAGATTATGGGGTAGGCAGCCATGATGGTGAACCTTGCTTCTTCCCCTTGTCTTGTCTTTGTCAGCTGGCATTGCACAGCCTCCATCTGTTCATCCACATTTCCCAACCAAAATCTCTTTTTTAAAAAAATACACACAAAAGAGAGTAATGGGCAGAATCGGCCATCCTTTTATTTTATTAATAGGCCTAATTTTTGAAACACAAATTTGGTTCATTAACTTTTTGGTTTTACACTGTATTATTTACCAGGTATGACTGTAACACAGTCTTTGAATTTTATTACCTATTTCTTTGTTTTATTTCAGTTTTTGTCTCCCTTTTGCACTTTTCCCCTCAATATTTATTATTATAGGTTATTGAGACACTTTATTAACTGTTAACTCAACTGTAAAAAGCAATTGAAAATGAAGGTAAATTTGTAGGCCCAATTATTATAACATAATCCTTTTCTTTTATGAAATAATCTAGGATCCGACTTTGTTCATAGAATTATAATTACAAACAAATCTTATTTAACCAATTAGCAAAAAGGAAAAGAAAAAAGGTACTTAGATATATTTTAAGGTTTGCATGTTTTTTATTCCAAAATTGGGATTTACAAAAATTACTTGATTGAATATTAAATAAATTACAGTTAAACCTTACAGATGATAACACCAGCAGTTTTAAATTTTGCTTTAATTTCTTGGTTTTGTTACGGCTTTGAAAGATGTTTAGGGACAAACTAGCTTATGTTACTTTTTTGACTGTAATGCTCAGGATGGGTAAAGATGGGAAAATGTTCCCCTTTTCTGCTGTTTACATTGTTAAAATGGTACATTTGCACAAATCATAAGAATTTTTATGCACTAGTTGTTAAGCTTGCTTACTTGGAGAAAAATCTTTAGCCTTGATGGCATTTGTATCCAAGAGTGTTCCTTCCATTACAAAGAAACCAAATGATTGGGGGTGGGGGGTTTGAACCACGTTTGCATTTTAGCTATTTGCAGCACCCAAAGGTGCTAAAACTTTTCAGGCATTTTTAGTCTATGACAGACCTTGCCCAACTTTTTTTTTTTACCACCAACAGGTGTGAGGACTAAATGGCCACTGTGGCAACATAGTCATTATGGGGATATAATGTGCAATAATAGCACAGTGCTGTCTTTACATGCAAAGAATTGTGAAAACCATTGACATAAAAACGACTGCAAAAACACAAAACTGCACCAAAAGATTGCAAAAATATCAAGGAAAAAAATGTTAGAATGAAACCATTACTGAGTTTGGTGTTGCAACAGCCCTTAGTTTTGGATGTTTGAGATATAATTTACAGTCAATGCAGTAGAGGCCCTGAATTAAGACAGCATTTTGTTAACTGGGGGCTGGGGGTTGCCCATTGTGTTATTTTACTAAAAGTTTACTTTGGCAGCTTAGCCTTCTTCAACTTAAAACACCATTTAAAAAAAATTGTAAGCAAACTTTTGAATTTCATTTCCTGTTTGCCCAGTGTGGAGCTCTGATAAGCACGGGTGGCGATGCAGTCCCAAATCCAAAAATCGCTCCAGCATGGACCATACGGGCGACACTGGATCTGATCGCAGTATGGGGAGACAAATCTGTTGTATCAGAGCTCCGTTACAAAAGAGGAAATGATAAAGCATTTGAGAAAATCTCCAGGTTATGATAGACAGAGGCCACAGCAGGGACTCAGCACAGTGCTGCGTGAGAAGCGTAACGGAAAGCCAAAGAATCAAATGGAGGGAGGGAGGGGGTACTGAGGACTCCAGCTATCCCACAGTCCCCGCAGTCTCCGAAAAGCATTTGCATTCTTGGCTGAGCTCCAAATGCCTGAAGGGTCAAAAACATTTTCACGGGTGTTTCAGGGTGTATGTCGTCAATTTACACCCTTCCCCCCCGAAAGAAAAGAGAAAAAAATCGTTTCTCGCCTTTTTTCAATGTCACCCTATGTCTACTGCATGCTGCTGGTAGGCGGGATGCTGCAGCACTGAACATCAGCATCCCCTTCCAGGTGGCAGACAGTACAATATGACTGCAATCCATCGTCATCATAAGCCTGTAAGTGCTCCTGGCTGGCCTCGGTGAGGTCAGCCGGGAGCGCCTGGGTAAAAATAGGAATGACTCCTGGTCATTCCCGGCAGATGGTACAAAAGGATTGGTAACCATCCTCATCATAGCAACTGGGGGCTGAGCTCCATCAGCCCCCCCTCCCCCGCCCTTTCATGTCTAAAGAAAAGATTCTGTACTGCCTGGACTATCATATGTCCTGCCTGGACTATCATAGCAGCTGGAGGCTGCCTCCCCCTCATTTTATCTCACTAAAAGTCAGTGTTTCTTATTCCTGCATTCTTTATTACTTCATCACACAAATTGGGGGACACTGCCACGGTAGCCCAGAAGGGTTGGGGAAGGAAGGAAGCAACGGGTGGAGTTGTTGCAGGGGCACCCCCTAGAATGGCATGCAGCTCATCATTTCTGCGGGATCTCAACTGACACGGAGCGGCTGTGCTCTCTGGTTCTTTAGTACACTTGCCCCATATTCTAGGCAGGACTGACTCTATTTTTAGACAAAACATAAAGAAGGGAATGACCCAGGGAGTCATTCCCATTTTTGTCCATGTGCCCCTGGCCGACCTCAGCGAGGCCAGCCAGGAGCACCCATGACAGCAGCAGATGGTACAAAAGGATTGATAACCGTCATCGCCAATTTCCAAATGCAAATGGTGCAAAATGACCGATAACCATCATCTCATCGCCAATTTACAATGGCAGACAGTGCAAGAGGGATGGTAATTGTCTCTGCTACCTTGCAAAGGCAAATGAATGCTGCTGTGTAGCACTGCAGTACTGCCTCTGTCAGCAGCATCCAGTACACATACAGTGACAGTGACAAAAGGCAAAACAGGCTCCATGGTTGCCATGCTATGGCGTCTGCCAGGGCAATCCAGGTGAAAAAGGGCGCGAAATGATTGTCTGCCGTTGCTTTCACGGAGGAAGGATTGAGTGACAACATTTACCCAGAATCACCCACGACACTGTTTTTGCCCCATCGTGCATTGGGATCTCAACCCAGAATTCCAATGGGTGGGGGAGACTGTGGGAACTATGGGATAGCTACCCACAGTGCAACGCTCTGGAAATCGATGCTAGCCTTGGTACATGGACGCACACCGCCGAATTAATGTGCTTAGTGTGGCCGCGTGCACTTGACTTTATACAATCTGTTTTACAAAACCGGTTTCTGTAAAATCGGAATAATCCCGTAGTGTAGACATATCCTGTGTCTCCTCATATGGAAGCTGTTCCATAACTCTAATAATTTTTATTGCCCTTCTCTGTACTTTTTCTAATTCCAGTATCTTTTTTGAGGTGGGGTAACTAGACCTGCATGCAGCATTCAAGGATTTATAGAATGTCATTATGATATTTTCTGTCTTATTATCTATGCCTTTTCTAATGGTTCTTAACATTCTTTCAGCTTTTTTGACTGCCTCTGCACATTGAGTGAATGTTTTCAGAGAACTATCCAACATGACTCCAAGATCTTTCTAAAGTGGTGAAAGCTAATTTAGACACCCTTATTTAGTATTGTGACAAAGTTCCTCCTCTGCCTTGGTGGGTCCTGTGCTTATAGGGATTTGCTTGCTTGACAGATTCACGGCAGCCCTCAGTTTGGCTACTTTTGCTAGTGGCTCAAACCTACCATCCACTCAGCTAACCTCATCACTGGCCAGCATGTGGGAAATGGAGAACAATTCCCCACAGTCTCTGTGCCCCACCTAGTGGGTTGGGGACAGGCCAGATCCCTTTCCAATTTAGACCTTCCCTTCTGGTGTTTCTCACAGATCAGGTCAACTCTTCCTGTGTCCAATCAGGAGTTGGGGGGGATGGGGAGAACCCGGGCCCACCCTCTACACTGTGGATAGCAGCTGTCTACAATGTTCCCTGTATCAGCTGCGTGACAGCTACAACTCCCTGGGCTACTTCCCCATGGCCTTCCCCAGCACCTTCTTTATCCTCACTTCAAGTTCTTTCTCCTGAAGCCTGATAACGCTTGAATTCTTCACTCCTTCAGCAACACACCTTCTCACTCCCTGCTTCTTGCACACACACCCTACTAACTGATGGGAGGTCCTTTTTAAACCAGGTGTCCTGATTAGCCTGCCTTCCATAATTGATTCTAGAAAGTTCTTAATTGGCTCCAGGTGTCTTGATTAGCTTGCCTGTCTTAATTGGTTCTAGCAGGTTCCTGATTGCTCTAGGATAGCCCCTGCTCTGGTCACTCAGGGAACAGAAAATTGTTCATCCAGTGACCAGTATATTTGCCTTCGACCAGACTCCTGTACCTGACTGGTCTGGGTCTATCACAGTATGTATAGTTGGGATTATGTATTACAATGTGCATTACTTTGAATTTATCAGCATTGAATTTCATCTGTCATTGTGTTGCCCAATCACCCAGTTTTATGAGATTCCTTCGTTACTCTTTGCTGTCCACTTTGGCTTAACTATCTCAAGTAACTGAATCAAATGAAAATTTTGCCACTTCTTTGTTTACTACTTTTTCCAGCTCATTTATGAATATGTTGTTTCCTATCTTTTAACAAGCTACTAATTCATGAGAGGACCTTCCCTCTTATGCCATGATTGCCTTCTTTGCTTAAGAGCCTTTGGTGAGGGACTTTGTCCTTTATCAACTTCTATCCTTTCCTCTTTGCTAGGATATAGAGTACCTGCTTCTATAAATCCTCCCCTAAGGGATGTCTCCATCTGAACCATGTGCTCCTTTGCCCCTGTCAGCATCTCCCAGCCCTTAGCTTAAAAATCCTTTGCAACCTTTTTAATTTTACATGCCAGCAATCTGGTTTCCTTTTGGTTTAGATGGAGCTCATCCTTTCTGTATAGTCTCTGCCTTTCCCAAATGTTTCCCCAGTGCCGAATAAGCCTAAATCCCTCCTCCAAACACTATCCTCTCTTCAACTCACTGAGACCCTGCACTTCTGCATTTATATCTGGCCCTGTGCATGGAACTGAAAGCATTTAAGAGAATTCAATCAAGGAGGTCCTAGACTTTAATCTCATACCTATCCGCCTAAATTTGGCCTCTCTGACCTCTCTTCTACCTTGCCGTATGTCATAGGTACCTACACGCTTTGCTTTGCATGCTTATGTGACGTTACACCCCATATTCTTTATGGAAATATGCTTATGATATGGATATGGCATAACTGAGATACTTTATGCAAGATGGGGTCTTGTAAGGTATCATTGGAAAGGATATAATTTACTGAATATGATTATCCAATTTGTATGCATGTATCATTTCTGTATCTAAAGTTAGGAATATTGACTCTGTAACAATTACTACTGGGTGTGTACTTGGGAAACACCCACCAGACAACAGGCCATCAGCCTTGATGGGCCATTAGGAAGAAACAATAAGACTTTGAAGATACTAATCTCTCTCCTTTCTGAGAGGCATCTTGGGATGTTGCTGTGACACTAGTTGGTCAAGTGGTCATGTCACCTGGTACTAAACATCATCTTGGACTTCTAGTAATTTTTCACTAAAAGGAGGGGGAGGTCAAGACTGGGAAACAAAAGATTCCTGCCTTATGTAAATCTTATATAAGGCTGGGGAGTAAATTGATCTTGGTTCACTGTTCACTGAATCCCCACCCAGGATGATTGTTGGAAACACCTAAGGAACAAGGACAAAGGGAAAGGGGGAGGAGTACTGAACTCAGGCTGGAAAAGGGGTCTGGTCTGAGAATAAGATACCTGAAGATTAAAGCTGCAAGCAGAATAGCTACCTTCAAGAAGTTCTGCAACCTGCCCAAAATCAACATTTAGAGTGAGAAATTACTTCTTGAAACCAATCTCTTTAAGATCTTAAGCTTAGTATGCATGTTTTGTTTTATTTGCTTAGTAATCGGCTTTGTTCTGTTTGCTATCCCTTATAATCACTTAAGATTTACCTTTTATAGTTAATAAACTTTGGGTCCAAGAAGCTGTGCATCTCTCTCTCCACATTGAGGGAAAGGGTGGATTTTTTATGAGCTTGCACTGTGTAGACTTTTCTATACAGTGCAAGACAATAATATTATTCTGGGTTTACTCCCCAAATGGGGTGTGCACTTGAGTGTGGGCAATTTCCTAACTGAATCTTCCCATAGAGAGCTGCTTGCTGACTCTGTGCGATTCTACAGCTGGCGCATCCCTACCTGTGTGTGTGTGCTGCCAGAGGCCAGAAAGTCTGATTCAGCAAAACAGGGAGAGGGAGCTCAGGCTAGAGGAGCAGGCAGGCTCAGTGAAATCCCAGTACATCAGGTGGCATCCTGGACAGGGGGTGGGAGGGGTCCAACCCATCACAGCTTGTTCCAAACAAAACACATTTAAGGATTTTAAAACAAGCCTTCGCATTGACACAGAACTGTGTACACTGGGGTTAGGTCCATATAACAGTGTACACATCCATGATTGATATAGTTATACCAATGCAAGTTTGTAATGTAGACCTGGCCACAGAGACTTTAGCCTGCTTAGTACTATGGCAAACATACCATTAAAAATCCTTTAAACTTGTTATTAAAGATACAGGAAAGAGGGGGAAAAACAGTTAACAATTTGAAATGTCAAGTATTAAATAAGGCTTTAATTTTAACAACCTCCATTGTTCCCTTTCCCTTTAACTGGAGGGAGTTTTTAGAAGGAAAAATCCCTTTGGCTGACAGTCTTTAAGATGGTATTAAAGGTGATAATCATTATTCTTTTTTGGGAAAAGAGAAGAAAATAGTTAAGCGAGGCTGGAGCTGTTGTTGTTGCTGTTGTTCTTAAAGTCTGATCCTCTTTCCTAAAATGCAAAACATTTTAAAAAGACAAACACCCACAAAAGGGAAGAGAAAAAAAAACAGCAAAGAGAGAAAGTGCAGTTTCTGTCTCTGGTATTGGCTTTTACTTGCAATCTCACTGCTAGGGAAACACAGGCACGCACACTGTCTTACCAGCTGTTCTGAGACCTGGTAAATATGTACCAGCATCAGGCTGTTTAGGGCTTTGCTTTTATCTGCCTCTTTCTGGTTACAGGCTTACAGCAGTGTTGCAAAATGCACAATCTTGGCTGGCAAAGCCAGATTCTTACTAGACAGAAGGAAAAACGAGAGGGATAGTAAAGAAGAAATAAAGTGGGGAAGAAAAGGGACATGGCAAGGTGAGGAGGGGAGACAAACCCTTAGCTGGTATACAAGATTTAGCTGGAGTTGGTGGAGGTGATGGTGTCTCTCCAGCCTGTTCTGGTCAAAATATTTCTTAGCATTAGGACAAAGAAGGTCCAGGATCCTAGGATACCGTGGGATGGCAAACCACACTCTTTCCTCTTCTCTTGTTTTTCAGTCAGCCAGCATTGTGGCAGCTCCACTTGTTCATCCATATTCCTCCCACCCACCTCCACCAATCTCTTTTCTTTTAAATAATTCCCAAAAGAAAATACACGTGGAATAGTCCATCCTTTTACAATTTTATTTATCAATAGGCCTAATTTTTGACACACCTATTTTGGTTCATTATTTTTTGGTTTTAAACTGTCTTGTTTAGCAGTCATGATTTTAACA
This sequence comes from Mauremys reevesii, assembly GCF_016161935.1. Taxonomy (NCBI): domain Eukaryota; kingdom Metazoa; phylum Chordata; order Testudines; family Geoemydidae; genus Mauremys; species Mauremys reevesii. The sequence continues at coordinate 82,025,212 of NC_052627.1, read as the reverse complement.
GTCCTTGAATTATAGTAGGACTTTTTGTTTGTACTCGTTCCGGGAGTTTTCTTTCTTTTGCAACATTTCCCATCAATGCTTATTATTATAGATTATTGTGACACTTTATGACCTTCCACGTTTTTAGTGTTAAACCTACAATGAAGGTAAATTTGTAGGCCCAATTATTACAACTGAGCTGCTTCTAGAATTGAATTGAATTATTCACACTTCTGAGGGATATGAGTTATATCGATATAACCTATAATGTAGATAAGCCCATAGTTACTGCCTCTCAGGGAGGTTGATTACCTACATCGATGGGAGAAGCATTACAGCATTACAGCAGAGCGGCTGTAGCCTTTTAAGTGTAGATAAGCCCTCAGTGAGAACACAGTCGGTGCACAATTTTAATATTGTATGAAATTGGAGGAAGAATGCAGGGGACAGGGTCTACATATGAGTCAACAGCATAGCTGCCTCAGAGAAGTGTTAAGTGGCTCATTCCTCTCAATGAGATGTTCACAACTGAAAGACAATACCCAAGTGAGATGAATACAACCTGAAACAATATCTGTGAGACCTAAGACCTGATCCATCATGTCAGTAAGTTGGTATTCCTTTCCCTTCCCTCATTATCTGTAAAGTCAGCACAGCTCTGAGTGTTGGTTTATTGTTAACTTATGTTAAATGTTTTAGCTCTAGGCCTCTACACTGGTACATAAAGTAATATGGGGCCGACCATAAATAATTATATTTAGGTAAATTTAAAATAAGCTGAATATGTATTAACTAGATGTCCCTTCCTATCAGATTATAGCAAATTTAAGGTAGGAGAGAGTATAAATTACTAGACAGTGTTTCTTTAAATCTGGTTCAAACATCTGATTTCACCTAATCTCAGCAGGTATTGTAACAAATAAATCAAGTAATAGAGAAATGAGTAATGATTTGGTATTTGGCAGTATTAAAAAGATACTTTCCTTCCTACTCATCTATTTACAGATTTTGCTAATGACAAAAAAAAAGGCTTTTTTCCAAAGCAGAGATGAATTTAGCACTTATTTTTGCAGTCTAGATGTCTGAGATAAGTATAGTATGGCATGCTTTGAAAAGATTACCTTGCCAGCTGCTTCAAAAAATTGAAAATGATTTATTCTCTGGATCAAGAAGACTTATTCCTAAATGGAATACAGGTTGTTCTGCCCCAAAGTTAGTGTAATTTCTAATGTGATGAATAGACATTAAGTATTCAAAACTGATTACTCAATTTACCAGAAAACTAAGTTTAATGAGACATTGAATAGCAATGCCCAGCAGAATACTCCTGGTTTTCCTCCACTTTCTGACAAATGTCCGTCTGATTAAAAATTTAGGTCAAAATTCACTCTGATCTACAAAGCCGACCTGTTAGTCACAGCGTGAATCTAGTTTCCACATTCTGTACTTGCTTCACATATAGAACTTCATGACCGGTGAGATTTTAGCACATGGCATGAGTGCAGCATAATGAGATGAAATCCCCAGTGTAGATCATAGAAGATTGATGCACTTACTTTTTAATTTGCACTGCTTTATTTATCAGGATTATAAAAGGGAAAAAATTCTTTATTATTGATGTACAAAGAAACCCCAATAGCCACATTTTGTTCTCAGGGCCAAATCCCATTCACTTACTCAGGCAAAACTCCTGGCTCTCAGACATAAAAATGTGCAACCCTGTTACATTTCAGTTGATTTGCATGTTTATAAAGAATAGAAGAGCTTGGTCCAACACATTAAGTTTACCTCTCCTCCCCCACTACTTGTCATTCAGTATTTTTGGAAGGGCAAATCTAGTGGTCTTCACGGAGAAAAATCTCCTATTTATGTCTACTGGGAGTTTTGCCTAATGAGGACTGGAAAAAAATTGGCCTAGTGAGGACAAGATTTTGCTCTCAGCTACACAAGTTTATATCTGGAGTCATTTCCCTTGTATTTGGTGGAATGACTCTTATTCACACTGTTGTAATGGAATAGAATATGTCCCTATTTGCAATAACCATATGTCCTAAATGGCAGACTCTCTCCATAACAAGGTGGCTTGGGTGGATATTTTTAGCTGTCATCATCCATTCCTTAAGGTTTGAATCTGCTTAAAGTCAAATACAGACATGCAGGCTTGTCCAAATTATCCCACAAATAGCTACAAATAATAAATATGTGTGCAGAAGTCAGAAAATAATTTGTAAAACCAAACAAAGGCCAAAATCACAACAAATATTATTTGCAACAAATAATTTGACCAGCTCTGGTTTGACTTCTCCTACACACAAGCTGGGTTCTGCTTCCATCAGTATGATTAAACCTGTGCAGTCGCCTTCTTGAGGGAAATTCTTACTTCTGTTGGTACCTCATATCCTACAAGGAATGGTGGTGGTTAGCAGTAGTCTAAGATTAATTGCCTTTCTCACACACTGGGAGTTTCTGCCACTTTTTCTTCCCTGTTCATCAATATATCTTTGTTTTCTGGTGAGGACTCCACTACTAGCCATTGAATGGTTATGGTCTCCTTGTTCTTATCTACATACACTTTCGGTGACAAATAATCATTTAACATCACACTGTGTCATCTGAATTTCAGTTCAGTTTATCCTGCTATAGTTTTACAGCCCTTTGCTATTGCCTGCTTATACAGAGGGCAGGAGGGCATGATGCTAGCAAGTGTGATTTTGTGCTCCCTGCTGGTGAGTTCAAGGTCAAGTAACCATTTGGAGTGGGAGGGCTCCATTCAGTCTCCTTCCACTCCACCCCCACTCAGTGTAAGAGGACTTAAGCCCCTTCTGGAAGACAGAAGGATCATTATTCAAACTCAGAAAGATCCAAGATTTCCCTGTTTGATATGGACCAATTTGATCTTTAATTGCTGGAATTAGGACTTTAAAAATAATTATACACTGTCACGAGTCTCCTAGTTTCATATTTTCCTGAGGTAAGGTTCTGATAGAAATGACATGAAAAAGACTATATTAATTAACTTGTGGAGTGCTGTGTGTGTGTGTGTGTGCGTGCGTGTGTGTAACAAAAAACAACATCAACAAAGATAAAATTGGAGGAGCCACAAATTATATGGTCGATTTGAAGAATGGCTTTGAATTTAAAGGAATGTTTATGAATGCTGCTAGTAAAGAAAATGTCATTTTTACTGTGTATGGTAGTGCAAGATGTTGTAGTGATTAATGTTTGTTCTTGATTTATGTGAATCTTGTTTTTAATAAACCTGTGGCCTTTTCTCACAAAAGCTTTGGTGTAATCATGCATTCGTGACTTGTCTCTTCTCATATGGCCCCATCATACAGTTTGTGGTTTGGTTTGATTCCTGCCCTCCACACAATGATTTCACAGCTTTAGTCTAAATAATTAATACACATCCTGACAACCAGATGTTGGCGTCTGAGGAATTCTATTTGGGATTCTGAGTATGGCAAGGCACTGTAGCAAGCTCCAAGTGTAGTTTTTCCTGTATTTTGGCTCTAAGCTTCATCAACTCTCTCTTTCTCTAGTCTATATATGAGCAAGACTCTAGCAAGAAAGAAAAAAAATGAATTTATCATTCAATTTGCCTTTACAATTCTGTGAAATTATTTTTACCTTACTCCCTTTATAAATAGTGAATTATATGTCATTATTTGTTCCACTGTATTTTTGACAGCTTCTTACACCCTACGTTGTTTTCAAATCACACTATTTGCTGTGGGACCTGATAGTTCAGTGGTTAAAGTGTGACTTTCACAAATGTAGATATTAATATTCTTTGCATATTGCCTTTTCATAACCAGACTTTCAATGTCACGTTTATCTACATTAGAGATGGGTAAATAATGAAAGATATTTTCATGAGCATTTGTTTGAATGTAAATAATAATTTCATTTAACTGCTTTTTTTTCCTTTTATAGTCACTTCCCATGAACATTCATATAATAAATATTTTTAGTATGAATTCTTACTGAAAGCAAGTTGTAAACTCACATACATGAAAGCTTATGGAAACCAAATTTAAAATAGATGTCTTCAAGCACTTACAGCAGAAACTTTATGAAAGGCATTCAGCCTATCATGAAACAAAAACAATATCATGTGACTTGTATGTCCAGTCACAAATAGAATATGCGAACAAGAGAAAATTACTATCTGCTTATTCAATGCACAGAAAATCAAAATCAATCATATAATTGGTTTAAAAATATTTGCTCAGAGCAAACTGTTTACACTACACCAGGAAAAAGTGACTGAGTTTACACACACAGCAGAAGTCCATACATGGACACTTACAGAGTAATCTACAGAGAGACTGACGGGCACTAATGGATATGATGAGATGAGGGACAAACATAACACCAATAAGGTCTGCATTGAACGTTGGGTCTGTATAATATAATTGTTTGGGTCTTTTTTAACCCCTTACAGCCCTTTCACAACCCAACCACCATTTCTGCACATGCAACTGTACAAATAATTACAGCTGCCTGTGCACTTGTGCTGTATTAATATTTGTTAATATGTTCAGGTCATTCCAGTGCCTGGATGAGCAGGTGAGAATTCATAGAGGAAAAGTTCACTAGTAAAAAATAATGCTGTGCATACAAATCCTAATAGCAGTGCATGTGCATGTATGGTTGTTTGCCTACACTGAAAATCAGCCTGTAATGTATTAATCTGTCAACCTTTAATTGCTTGTCACTGAACTTTTTGATTCCTTGTTCAAGATCAAGATTTAGCTGCAGAATAAAAACTATTGTCATGTTCTTAATTGTCCTTGAAACCTACAGGTTTGAAAGCTTGTAAATGTTTTGTTTTATACTATTGTAATTTTCATGTCTACACAAGCACTTAAAGCTGTTTTCTGGTTTGGCCACTTTTGGTCCTAAATTGTTTTGCCCGTCTCCACCTTTAAAATAAAACCTTTTTCTGTTTTAGTTTGTTAAACTTTTAGAGGCTGTTTTTTTTAATTTTGATATGTTAATGCATTTTATGATGTATGGTGCCCTAAGTACTTTTGCAGGAGGCCATTTTAAATTCAAGAATTGAATTATGATTTATTGACCTTCACAAACATGCTCTGCACAAAATATAAAGGAAGTTGCAGTACAAAAGAACTTAGTCTTAGAGTCTGATCTTGCAAGACCAAACTCCAGTTCACAGTGAAGGACTTTGAAGTTTCAGTCTCCAAAGAACATTCTTTTGAAGGTCCATGGTGTTAAGTGTTTTATCTACTGTATGTACCAATCTTGGAAAAACAGATTTTACAGCACAAAAATGCTCACCAATAAACTGCAAAAAGAGGCCACAGACTTACATTGATGACTGTGTTGCTAACAAAATATGTTTCACTTTAAAAAAATCACAATTGATTTTTCAAAGGAAGTTCTACATTTGCTTTGCATCATCCTTTGGGTCATACTGGAAACAGCCAAGTGTAGCCAAAGCCTTTGGCTTCTTCTCAGCTGTTTCCAAAGTGAGCCAATGGTTGATGTCAAAAATTCATTTGGCCACCACATGATGTCTGTCTTCAATTCTGCTTGGGAAACTGCCAAACAATTTCTCTCAATTTCTCTCTATTTCTGAGCAGTGATTAACACCTGTCCTGGTGATTTTTTTAAGGTTTCAATTGCCTATTTGAAATTTTAAAAATAACAGAATGTATCCATGAATAGCAGAAAAAACAACAAAAAAACACCACTCACTTAACATAGCCTCTGTTGTCAGGAGGAAAAGGAAAAAAATACTTAGAGATGGACAGTAAATGGTGGTTCAGATTATATTTAAGTTCAGAGGCTCTCAATGACAAATTCACTTAAATATTCATGATACCTCACTATAAATATCTATCAAATTGAACATCTATTCCTCTTCCCTTCACACTGGACCTATTCTCCTCCTAATCGGCCCCACAATTACTTCTTACCATAAACCACCTTCTGGGAAAAGGGCTAGGTCCAAAGGTCTTGTATCACGCTCACCATGTCAGCTGCCAGAAGGCAACTAATGCCAAGATGGATGATCATTACTTGTCAGGGAAGCAGAAGAAGAGGGATCTTTAGGAAGGGAAGTTCCAAGTGTAGCACTCCTAAGGGAATGTCTGAGCTAGATTAACCTGTGCCCTATTCCTTTAAGAATTGAAAGCCTGTTGAGGGGCCAAAGAGGACAGATCTGGTTGTGTGTCCTTTGAAAGGACTAAGCAGCAATGGGACTTGTACAAGCTGTATGTGTTTGTATTTTTGACACTAAGTTTAAAACTGTCCCTGGTCAGAGAGTGTAACAGTTGGGATGTACAGGCAGGAGAGGCTGAATTGCAGTTATCTGATCTCTCCAAAAGACAAATCTACCTACCTTCAGCTGCTGCAGACTGCTCCAGGAAAAGTTACCAAGGAAGATTTAATTATTTGCAAATACAATGGCTGGGAGAGAGCTAGAAGACCTTCATTCAGATAGGATGATTTTGATACTAGCTAAATGATGAGCACGGAAGAGATTTTGAATCTCTGGGCAGTTTGTATGACTTGCAGTGAAACTGCAGCAAAAAGTTGTTTTGTTTTAATCAGATATGTCACAGGAAGAGATGGGACACTTAGGAGCAAAGCAAGTAATCAGTCTGGCATGAGATCAGTTTTATTGGCCAAAGATGAAGTGGAACATTGGACATTGTTGTTAGTCTGTACATGCAACAAGCAAAAAAAAAACCTCACCAGCTCCACTAACATAGTTACAATAGAGCCATTTGCACTTGTATTGATAGACTTATTTCATCTCCTTTTTCCAAACCTTCCTTATCACCAAGAAGTCAGGAAAGACTGTGGCACACAAGATCTTCAATGACGTTGTTTTAAAATTTGATTCCCCAAACAGATTCATCATGACCAAGGGGCAGAATTTGCAAACAATTTATTTAGAAGGTTACACTACTATTGTAAAATGGAAATATTTTACACACCCCTATGTTATCCCCAGGGCAAGGGGGACATAGAAAGGCTGAACCAAGCTCAGCGAGCTACACTGAGAACTTTGCTAGAGGAACAAAAGTAAAAATGGAAGGGTTCCCTTAATGAGGTCATCTATGCCTATAACACAAAATTAAGCTCCAAGGTTCTCACCCTCTATTTATGAAGTGGAAATCACCCCTTTTGCCCAATGACATTGTCTTTGGTTTACCTATGAACTCTGTATGTACACCTGAAGACCATAAAGATTAATGTGAGAAATGGAAACAGCAAATGAAAGACGGTTATGAGCTTGTGGAACTTGTGGACTACTGCTAATAAGTCAAATAGATGGACTATCTGTTATATTTTGTTAATAGACATGTCAGAACAACATTACATTTACAGCACTCATAAAGGAATGGAGACTGAAATGAGGGCCTGCAGCTGGACCTGAGATCAGCTAGCTAATCACACCCAAAATACCTAATTGGCCAGATTGGCTGATTGACATTGCCCAGGCTCTGTTTAACCTAGCAGCAGCACTTGGCTAGTGGCTGCTCAATACTTATGCCCACAGCAGCAATTGCTCCTGTGCCTACCTTGTTCCCAGCCTTGCTTCTGCCTGACTCAGTTTCTGACTCATGTTTTACTGATTCTGGCTTCTGGCTCTTGACTTCAGCTCCAACCACTAGGACTGACTGCCACTGCTCTGAGCATTAGGACTGATCACCCATGCCCCAGTCCATGACAGTCTGAACAGCTCAAACAAACAAGGAGGTAAAGAAGGGGACAGGAGAAGGTTGGTTATTGGAATGGATCCCACTAAGGCTAGCATCATCTTGATGGAGTTAGTGGGTGCCCTACAGAACCTACAGATGCAGGTAAATGCCCTGCAGGTGCAGAATGACATACTGCAGGCCCAGGCTTCTTCACCTGTGACTCCTCCCTCTTTGGAACCTACAATTCTCCTACAAAATAAGTTTGATTCTGACTGTAGTCAGCTCTGCAGTTTTATGAATCAGTGTGAGCACCTATTCCTGCTGCATCAGCAGTTTTCCCCCACTGATCAGTCCTGGGTGGGACTTACCGTTAGCCTGCTGACCAAGGAGTCATTGGCTTGGTCCTCTGTACTCCTGGAAAAGTCTAGCCCTCTCCTGAACCAGTTTGAGGACTTTGTTGAAGTCATCATGGAACTATTTGTTGATTACCCAGCTATGTTCACAGCCAAGGCTGCACTCCAGACCTTGCCGCAGAAACACCGGCCAGTTCTAATTATGTTGCAGAGTTTCAGCATTTGGTAGCTGATACTACATGGAGTGAGGCTCTGCAGTGCTACCTCTTCCAATCTGGCCTCGAAGATGAGACCAAAGATGAACTGGCATGAATAGAGCCACTGGCTGGCCTGGATGCCTTGATTTTAGCTCAGTATTAAGATTGACTTTCTTTCTGGGCAGTATTCCATCAGGCAGTCCCAACCCTCACTGGTCTTGACAGGTCCAGTCTGCCAGCACCTGGTGTCCTCATCCAGCTGGAACCCATGCAGCTCTGTCAAGCTTAGCTGTGTCTCTCCAACACAGATTAAAACTGGCTTACAGTATCAGGCCTATGCCTGTATTGCATTGAACTGGGATACTTCACATCAAGCTGCCCTGGAAAAGTCCAGTCTGTATTTCTGCTCAGGAAATGGCAAACTCCAGCCCCAACAGAGGGGTCTGAGGTGGGTTGGCATTTTTCTCCTCTCTCCAGTAGTTTATGTGAACTACCAGGCATTAAATATGGTTACTACTCAGGACCACTACCCTTTATTAATGAGCTCTTTCAAAGACTGCACTCTGCCAGGGTCATCAGCAATCTGGACTTTCACAGAGCCTATAATCTAATTCAGATGGAAGGAGGCAAGTGGAAGACCATTTTTTGTACCAGGTATGGACATTTTAAATACCTGGTCATGACTTTCAGCCCATACAATACCCTGGTAACCTTTCAGCAATTCATTAATGATATCTTCCAAGGCACATTGAACAAATTTGTGGTCATTTACCTTGATAGCTTCGTTTTTTCCCTGAGGATCAGGATCCTCATGAACAAACATGTGCCACATCTTAGACTCTGGCCAAACTACCTGTATGCAAAGCTTGAGAAAAGTAAGTTTGACCAGAACACAGTTGAATTCTTATGGTCCGTCATATCATCTGCCTACTACCCAGAGACTAATAGGCAAAAACAAGTCAGCCAGGTTCTAGATCAGAACCTACACTGTTTCTTGAATGACCAACAAGACAACTGGTTTTCTCTGCTCCAGTAGGCAGAGTTTGTCTATAAAAATGCAACCCACACCTCAAAAAACAAAGCTCATTGTTTGTGAGATATGGTTCTGATCTTCAGTTCCATCCTGATATACCCACCCACTCCCTGGTATCTGCAGCCACAGACTGGGCTGCCCAGATGTACCAAGTACAATTAAGATCCACACGGGAAAATTGCACATACAGTGTACCCTAGGCCATTAGACTGCCCCCAGCCCAGCTGGAGGGAGGCAGGTAAAGAAAATAAGGTTTAGCTCTCTATCTGGAACCTCAATTTGACCTGCCCATCAGCCAAACTTGATCACCAGTACCTGGGCCCACTCAAGATCTTGGAACATCTCTACCCTCTAGCCTTCAAGTGGCAACTACTTGCTTTGCTCAAGATCCATTCAGTGTTTCACATTTCCCTCCCTCAGTCCCATGCTAAGAATATATTGCTCAATCACTGCTGCCCCACTACCACCACCCATAACCCTGGGGGCAAGAAGAATGCTTTCTCAGACAAATCCTTGACTCCCAATTTGTTAGGAGGAAATGCCAGTACCTAATGGACTGGGACAGTTATGATCCAGATGAGCAATCTTGGAAACAAATTGAAAACATCAACCCCCTGGATCTACTACAAGATTTCCATTGGGCTTATCCTGAGAAACCAGGCCCTAGGACATGCCTTCAAAGGGTGTGGGGAGGAGTACTGTCTGGAATGAGGTCCTGCAGCTGGGTCTGGGATCAGCTAGCTAACTACAGCTGAGATCCCTAATTGTCCAGATCACCTGATTGGCTGAGCAGTGTTGCCAGGACTTAAACCCAGCAATAGTACTTGGCCAGTGGCTGCTCAGTGTTTACACCTGCTCTTGTGCCTTTCTTGTTCCAGGCTTGCTTCTGCCCTGCTCGGTTCTTGACTCCTACCTCCATCAAGCCAAAGTGTTCCCTAGTTATGCCATGCTTACCAAACCATTTGCTTAATTGCTGCAATCCAGTGCAGTCACAGGGTCCAGAAAAAGTAAAAGCTAAATTGTACTATAAAATAAAAACCATTTTAAGCTGAAGGCACTTTTACATCTTCATTGTATTATTGTTATTAATTATGTTAAAAATAGGGTGACTGTCATGTTAACATTGAAGTACTTACCACTCAGGTAATTAAAATCAAGAAATTAAAGTTGCTACCACAATGTTAAATCACTCTTATTGAAAATCCTGCTCTCTATATATTTTTGGTATATCATGTACTAACAGTGAAAAAAGTTTCAGGTCATTTTACCTTTTAAAAAAAGTCTGCATTACAAAATTAACAATTTTGAGCAGCTTCTTTTGGAAATTAATTATTTTTAAGTGTTAGGAATCTTAGTTTTGTGCTAATGGCTTGGTGGTTTTTTGCTGGTTTGTTTTATTTTTATTTATTTATTTAGTCGTTCAATTTTCCCCTTTGTTAAGAAATAAAAACTAGAAAAATAAAGGGCTCCAGGGCTATTTGATTTTGAAACTTTACACTTTTCACCAATGAAACTTGGAAGCTCCTTGAGCCAAAGCCTATTCAGCTGTCTCTCTCCTCTTTAAATTTACGAGCTCTGAAGACTTCTGTCCCCAGCAAATATTACAGAACTTCCCTTAATTGAGTTTTCATGATGGTGAGGATTGTCCTGTAAATAAGAGTTCTGGGTCTCAGCAACCCAGGCAATTAATAATTGACCCTGTAAGATGGTCAGATCCCTGATACACTGTCTGGGTTTTGCTCATTTTTATTTTTATGCAAATATATGGTTATTGTGCTTTCCCCTAATAAAAGGTGTCTGAAGTTTCATAATCCCAAGGAGTCCTGTTGTTTGTGAGTGGGAAAGAAACAGTTGTAAAGGTGACTGGGGTATTTAAATTACTAAAATCTGGGAGAAGATAAGGTTGTAGGTAGGGGCTTGATCCATGTGTTTTATTTATTTTGGAAAGAGTCTCTTAGGCATATTATTGAATTCTGCCTTGGTTACTGCCCGTGACTCCTGGCAGAAGGGTTGCATGTTTAAAACTTTAAATAATACTGTACTGAACCACATCTCTAAAAAATTGGTTTTTAAACTGAAGTCAAAACTGACTGTAAAAATCGTGATGTTTCATGCATATTGTTTCTCAATTCCTTCCATATTAAATATGTTGAGATCTGAGAGTCAAGATGCATTGTTTTTTTCACGTAGGCTCTGCAAGTCAACTTAGGCCCTCTGACCCTGTTGCAAACCTATTACTTTCAGCAGTGTTTCACAGACGTAACCTGCAATTTTACAAACAATTTCTGTTGATGGTGATTAAGAAAAATAACTTAGCTCATTGAATCTTACCACTGGTGGCTCTGCAGTGTGAACAGGAGCAAAAATCAGTACACACTTATTTTTGTTAAAATATGCACTTTGAATTAATCTATTTGGTGAGAATGTGCCATTTTACATGGACACTGTTGAGACTAGAACATAATTTTGGGACAGGACCTCAGTTGATGTCAACTGACATAACTCCATTGAAGTCAGCTAGAAGTCAACAAGACTACAATGAAAAGCTACATTGATTTACACCATCTGAAAATCTGGCTTGAGTCTCAATAAGATCTACAAAACAAGATAAGTTTGAAGTTTCATTTATACAGTGCTTTGGAAACAACCAAGTGGGGAAAAAGAAATTAAGTTTATTTATTTACACTTCCATCGTTCAAAAATGCTTCAACCAATTTCAGTTACAGTCTCAAGATATCTTCATCTGTTGGCTGAGACCTAATATGGAGAACTTCTGTGTCAAAGAAGCTTATGTTAGAAAGAGAGGTAAAAAGGAAGTAGGAACTCATCCATTGTTGTAATGGCCGCTTCTGATTTTCACTGTAATATAGAAGCTGAGAGAAATTAATCTGTTTAGTTTCAAAATCATCCAGCCACAACGTTCAAACTGTATGCAAATATAAAAAAATGCTATAACACATTTTGAAATAAAATATTTGTATAATTCCATCAGTACTGATCTGCCAAGACTCAGGTTCTGTGCTACTCCTGATATGGCTGATGTCAACTATAGTACCTAAAGTGCTATACAGAATGCAGGGTGCTACACAGTAGCACCCTGTACTGCTTATGTTTTATGCCAGCAATACTTGTATGGTAAACACATATCACTAAACCCAGGTCTGTGCAAGTGAAGTTTTTTTGTTAACTTTTAATTTCAATTATTTGTAATTTTGTAAAGTTCTTTTGCTTCATGTCAATCAAACAATTGTTTCGATTAAGAGGAAAACAACATTTGAAATTCATAGTTTAAAAAAATAGATTGCCCATCCAATGGTAATAAATTAACTCTAGATCATTTTATTGCAATGGAGAAGGTACTTAAATTAAATTTTTTTATTTAGGATTTTTAAAAATATGAAAGGGTTTTTAACAATATGTTAATGTATGCAAGTGACAACTCATTCTTTCATCTGAGTGTCAAAACATTCCAATTCAGATAAGATAGGCTCTTGTCATGTTTGCCTTGCAGCCATTTGGCGTCACCTAAGCTTCTCTCATGGTGATGACATCCTAATATGAAAAGAGACACCATGGTTGCATGAAAGCAGGACTGCCACAATACATTTATTCAGCTCTTTTTTTTCTGCTGTCTCAAGGCCTCCTTCACAAATTTGATACTATATGCAAATTGAACCATCACAACATTGAATGGAAGCAAATTGCACCCTCAATGTAAATGTAGAGAATACAAGTGTACTTTTGACTATGTGCTCAGAATTCCAAATCATCACTGGTGGGAATTACAGGGCAACAATCTGAAGGGATTCTCTTTCAGTCCTGCATCTCTGCTTCAGCTGTATTCATCACAGATGCCTGCCTCTGGAAGTGGGAGTTTATATCTGAGAACCTAGAGTTTAGAAGCAAAAATCCAAGTAAATGGGCTAGAGCTGTCAGCCCTCATATGGGCTCTAATGGATTTTTCTCCTTTACTCAAAGGCCTCATTGTACAAGTGCTCAGACACAATAATACAATGTTGCACCTCAAGCTGGACACAGCAAAAGATGTGCCCTGTTATCCTACCGCTTTGATGTCAGTGCCTGAAGGCATTATTTCAACGGGGATATAATGATATCCATGGCCTTTCTCCATAATCTTTCCATCTGAGAAATCTGCAGGGCTGCTACTGGGAGACATATTCACATTTTAACACAGCCCTTCTCTCTTGCCTGGGCATCTCTTATCTTATGTTCTCTGTCACAAAGCAATTCTGCAAGCCTTGTTTCATTAGAATTCGTCAGCTCATCTACCTGCAAGCTGTACTGCTCACAAGACTCCCACAAATAAGAATGTGCAGAGGCCACCTTGAAGTAGAAAGAAAGTTTATTTATCTGTAAGTGTAATTCTTTGGGTGTTGCCTCATCATATTCATACTACCCACCTCCTCCCTTTGAATTCTAATCTCTTAAGGAGTCTGGGCTTCAGCACTAGGGACTGAGGCAGAGGGGAAGGCATGGATGATTTTGTTAACCTTGCCTCCAACCATTCAGCACTCTGAGGAGTGACTTTTCATCCTGACCCACACTGTTTCTCTAGACAGTTCCCAAAAGCTCAACTGCATAGTCTACAAACATCACTAAAAATCAAAAGCAATAGCAAAATCACTAAAAATCATGAACTTCATAAAGACACTGGATTTATGGCTCTTTACAACTACCTGTAACCCACTAACCATCCTTTGTCCTACAACTGCACAGGGTGTTAACTGCCCCTTCATCTTGAATGGTCTCTTGCAACACATGATAACTCCTTATCTGCTCCATCTTATATTTAACTGTGACTCTGACTTGAAGAACAGCTCTAAGCCTGTCTCTCTCACCAGCAGAGTTGGTCCAATAAAATATATTACTTCACCCACCTTGTTGCTCTACCATAATACATAGAGGCAATGATCTCAACTAACTAACCATAGTTACTGTAAAGAAACCTTTTCTTTTTGTTTGAAATTTCTTGGAAATGTTGAGCAGAAAGGCCCACTCGATACTGCCAACCTTTGTGTTTTTATTGTGGTGCACTGCCAGTAATGGAAGAATAAATTTTGTTTAAAATTCAATATTTTCTTGGAACATTAGATACTTGGTGGGTTATGTCAGAGCTCACAATTTGACTCAGTCTTTTACCATGTGTGGAAATATTAGACACTGTGATTACACAAGCCTGGATGTGCTCAAAGACAATCCATGGTACTACATTCCCTGCCAGGGAAAGGTATTTGAAACTTTGTTGAAGGATTTTGTTTGGTCCCTGGGGGTGGGCCAAAGTCAATGGGTTTTCTGCTTAGGAGCCAATGTGGGGATGGTACAAATACAATTAGTGGTGCCAGAGTTTCTTAGTCTGAGAACATAGCTGGCCCTATTTAAAAGGGCTCTGTGCTAGGAGGGGGAGGGGGGAAGCTGACCATAATACCAGGAAAGAAGAACTTGCAAGAAGAGATAGCAGCATTGACTCTGCCCAGTCTGAAACACTGCCAAGCCTTGGACTCACAGTAGCTTCCTCTCAAGATGACCTGGACTAGATGCCCCTTATCCCTTGCAGGTAAACGAGACAGGGAGAGGCTCGGAGCTAAGATTTCAGACACTCCAGCCAGATGTGAAGAGCTGGGGAATGTTCCCACTGGCAATCAAGGGAAGATGTGGTTAACTGAGACACCCCTGTGATGGGTTGGATCACAGAAACCCCATTGGGAACTGCCACCTGATGTGCTAAGACTACCTCTAAGCCCATTTTCCCTGACAGCTTGGGACTCCAGTGCCTTGCCTTGCCTGCTACAAACCCAGACCCTAGTCTGAACCACTTCCCCAAAAAGCTGAAAGTTTAACTGAAAACAGCTTAAGAAGTGTTCCTGTCTCCAACACTCAGGAACCCAACTCCCTATAGGGTCCAAACCCCAAATAAATCCGTTTTACCCTGTATAAAGCTTATACAGGGTAAACTCATAAATTGTTCACCCTCTATAACACTGATAGAGAGATATGCACAGCTGTTTTCTTCCCCCCTCCCCAGGTATTAATACATACTCTGGGTTAATTAATAAGTAAAACATGATTTTATTAAATACAAAAAGTAGGATTTAAGTAGTTCCAAGTAATAATATGAATTACCAAACAAAATAAAATAAAACATGTAAGTCTAAGCCTAATACAGTAAGAAAGTGATTACAGTTGAAATCTCACCCTGAGAGATGTTCCAGTAAGTTTCTTTCACAGACTAGTCTCCTTCTAGTCTGGGTCCAGCAATCACTCACACCCCTGTGGTTACTGTCCTTTGTTCCAGTTTCTTTCAGGTATCCTTTGGGGGTGGAGAGGCTATAACCTTTGCAAAGATATGTTACATGGTATATCTAGCATAAAACATGTTCCAGTTATGTCATATTTACACTCATACACATATTTCTATAAAGAATTATGGTGTGCAATGTCACACACGCTAAAAACACACAGGCCCCCACATGGCCCACGGAGGGAAGAGGGTAAGGGGAGGGATTTAGAAGACTGGAGGTGAAGTGGGAAGATAAGGGGATCTGCAGATGCAATGAGGACTCTGGGTGGGCTGGAGGAGAAATGTGGGGGTGCAGAAGGGCTTCAGGGCAAGGATATGGGGCTGATGAGTCTGGGGGAGGAACAACCCTCCCACATGACCTATAGTGGGGAGAGGGTAAAGGAGTGGAGGGGTTTGGTGTCCTGGGGATAAGTGTGGGGGATAGGGGAAAGTGTTGGAGGGGGGAACAGAAGCAGGTGGGGATGCAGTGGGGGAAGAGATGAGAGGCTGTAGGGCCAATATGGGTGGCATGACAGAAGGGGAGTCACCCAGCTCTGTGAGAGGGCTACATCAGGGTGCCTGTACTAGGGGCTGGATGGGGGGTATAGAAGATGGGGTGTCACCTAGCTGCAAGGTGAGGAATGGTTCATCAGGGATCAGAACTTACCGTGACACCAACCACTCTCTCCTGGCTCCTGTCCCATGGGCCTGGCTCAGCTCCCTGCTCCAGACATTGAGGTCACAGCGCTGTTCAGGTTTAGACCAACCCCAATTTGGGGTGTCAATCCGTGGATTGAGAAACCCTGGTCTAGGGGAGTGGCACCCCAAGTCCCACAGAAAGGTGTCAGATAAGAGGTCTCTGCCTGGGGGTATGTCCTCAAGTCCCAGAGGTAGAAACAGTGACTAAACTCTACTCAAACCTGGATGACTTGGAAGAACGTGGAACCTAGTGATTAGGTCCTCTCACAACAGACTATGTCTATACAGTTGTAACACTTGGTCAAATTGATTCAGACTGATTTTCTTTGCTGTGCCTTCTGCAACCAATTAAGTCAAATATGGCTTTCTAATTAGTGGAATGTCTTTAATCAATCTGAACAATAGTAATAATCAAGTTAACATTGTGAAAAGGTTTGTGTTTCAAGCTGTGTCCAGCCCCAACTCATATCTGGGTTCAGTCTCCAACTCCAACCAACTACAGTTGCTGCCATCTGACAAGTCTTGTGCACTCTGCCACTGAGGATGGGCCAAACCAGTACAGAAACAACTCACAAGCATCACAGTTCTCGAAACTCCATGCAGTGCAATTTAATCTTATAAATTACCATAGCAAGTGAAATCATTGCATTTGTATTGTCCCTGATATTTCTTTAGTGTTTCAGCAGTTGAGCACTGATTTAATTTTTGTTTCACTAGGCGGACAGGAATGCCACATAGATTTAACTTAGAAAACAAGAGGAAAAGGATGAAAATTATTATATTCTTGATCTGAAGGTTCTGTAGCGGCCAGGCACTTTTCATATTGCCATTTTCAATAAATTGCACTGACAGAAAAGGTCACATAGCTTTATGTTGGAAAATAAAGGATAAAATAGAAAAGAAAAAATATAATTGTTTTGGTTGAAAAGTTCAGCAGGCTCTAGACACATTGGGCAGTTGGACACCATCATAAGCTTCAATGACAGCAAAGTCAATTGGACACTGCAACTGATTTAATTTCCTTTGCACTGGACTGACAGCAAAGTCAGCTCATTTTAAAAGGGCATTGTCAGCGTATTTTCAATAATCTTTAAAATCATTTGTTTATCATAACCACATGGAAGGTTGACACTAGAGCACCATTGGCTTATCAAAATATGTTCTCCTCCATAGCACGCATACTCACAGTGATTATTGTAGGCTTGCTATTGATTTTGCAAACAGTTACAGTGCAGGGCACTGTGAAAGAAAGGTTAAGTTTTGAAGCAGAATGGATGGATGGTTTAATAAATAAAATAGGTGACAGATTTTTGTAGAGTTTGAAAGTTTTCTAGTGTCCAGCTATGACCCCTTGATGTAACTGACTGAGGGCACAGAAAGTGTATAGAGTTTTACAGGGATCCTCTGGGTTGGATATATGCATAATAGTTCACTCTAGGGTGGCACATAAGGTCTCTACTGAAAGCCAGTAGCACACTGATGGTCATGATCATTGCAAAAAGTATGTAGAGATAATGTTTAAGGAGTTATGTATCTATATAAAAATATATTCTTAAGGTATTGGAGATAAGACAGGTCACCAGGAGGTGACATACCACAGACATGTTCCTTTCAGGCAGGAGGTAGAAAATACCAGTCTCCCTGACTGGCATTTGCATAGAGTGCCTCATAATGTATGCCTATTTGCATACAGAGCAGGGGCAGAATGAAAGATTGCAAAATCTACCAGACATGAAATTTACAGGATGAAATAAACAGGTGTTCTGTTTATGAATAAAAAACAAAGACTGTTCTGGTCTATCTTGGGCTGCAAAGAAACACATGGAATCCTTTACCTAGCAGGCAAACTGAGAGTGTGCTTATCTTATAAAAGGAGGGTCACAGCCAAGCTTGGCTGTAAAATGCAGCAAACATTTTGGGTGAGCAATACTCTACAAGACATGAGAGTATCTTGGTTATTAAGTCTAGGCTCTAGAATGTGTGTTATGACTTTATGTGTAACCATTTGTTTCCAATACTTTTACTTGCTACTACTGTACTTGAATTTCTGTGCTTTGTTAAATAAATTTACATTTGATTTCACTATAATCATATATAAGTTCTGGGTGTTAAGCACAGCAATGATCTGAGGTAGAATTGGTAAGCTTTGGGGTACCGTTTCTTTGGAAGCAATGAATCTCTAAATACTGCAAATGTCCAGTGGACCAGAGGCTGGTCTGATGGCTCAAGGGTTGGAGTGTGTCAACCACTAACATGTAAAGTAATAGCAGGGCTTTCAAGGTCTAGAGGGGAGTGCTTGTGTTGCCCATATTTGGTAGAGTTGGGGCGCTGACCATGGCAGGCACAGAAATGGTTTCCTCATGCTAAGGAAAGATGGTAGTGAGGTGCCTCACAACCTGGTGTACCCCTTGGATGCATCACACCAGGCACATTTGAAACTTTGTCAGATAAGTTCATTGTACTTCATTGTCACAATCTTCAATGATACCAAAGAAATCACGTTTTTAATACATAATAAAGAGGAAATATCACTGTCAGAAAGTTGCATATTAATTTCCACAACTATAGCACAAGGAGCTAAAACTTTAGTTCATCTCAATCTAACATTATAACCCCTTTTATTTTCTTTAAACTTTCCTTTTGTTTCATTTTTCCCCACAAGCATTCCTATTACATAAACAAAAAAGTTAAATTAACATAAAATCAGCTACAAATTTTCTCAAGCAACCCCAGAACCAAATGCTCAAGGTAGATTCTTTTCCCTTAGTGTACTTGTATTTTAAGTGCAAAATAGATAAAGGTAGTGAAATGGCAATGGCTTCCAGTACAGCATTAAACACACACAGCTAGATTCCGTCCTCAGTTCTTTTCCTTCAGCTCCCATGGAAGTCAATGAGAGATGAAGGAACTAATTGGTGATGAAGAACAGGAAAAGATGGGGGAGTGGGGAGAGTGTTTGCACCTTATTGAAAATAACTCCTGGTTTGATCATGAAACAAAGTACCATGTAAGTTGAAGCTTCAATTATACTGAGTATATCTCCTTCTCCAGAAGCAACAACAGGTCTGCTGTCTCTAAGTAGGTTGCATAAGTCATAAATTGGACCCTACAGCAATGTACTTATTCACAAACCCTAAAAACAACATTCTTATATTATGAAATGACAGCCATCATCATATGAGAGAATTGGAACCTATTAAAAAGATGTTCCCCCTTCCTTTAATTGTATTTTGTTAGTGATGTTGCCAGTTTAATTAGTCTAGGAAACGGGAAGAATTTTTTCCTTCAAAAGAAAACTAAATACTAAACCTATGCATTAAAGTAAATGTTCATGGTCTGCTTGAAATGCAGAAAAAAAATTAGGAAATTCAGAGTCAAACTTCCATAAATGATTCTATATCACTTTGACCTGTTTAGATACTACAACTGCCAAGCTTTCGTTGCTCTTTGTGATGTGATAGATTCTATATATTGCCATACTTTTAACAGCCAAACTGTTTCATTGCTACTTCTGTGCTGCAAGTCATGCACACAAAAATATAAATTTTCCTTGCCATAGTTAGTTTATATTACATCTTTAATGTTGATTTATGGGAGTTATCCCTATCTTTCCATTTGATCTTTCTATTTCAAGATAAGAATACTCTATATGGAAATAGAAAGGTAAAATAGATAAAAATAACTCTGATAAATCACATTAGGGGACAGACTTACATTGACAATAGCAAGGAAATTACACTCTTTCCCTATTTCTATATATATTAATCTTGAGGACTAAGTGTGTTACTGGATTAAAGCACTACTTTTATTTTTATTTTGGCACCTCTGGAGACTAAGTTCTTGCTTAAGTTTATAATTAAAATGAGTTTGGTGCTTCATCTAATTTCCTGATGGGCCTTTGACTATGTCCCAAAACCTCTATTCAGATTACAGAGACACTCAGACACTCCAATGATGGAGGCCATATACATATCTAGCATGTATAGATGGATAATTGAACAGAAATTGCCAGTATCTACTCAAACTTCCAAGTCTGTAACACTAGTGGAGAGTTGCTGGGATTCAAACTTTAGCAAATCTACTTGACAGAAACCTGGACTGCATGTGTCCATACCACATATGAATCTAGCCTGTGCTATGTCTGTCTTTATTGCTACCAAGGCTCTTACTCTCATGACCTGAATAGCCTGAATTGTGTAGTGCTTATGAAAGCATTTTGCTGCAGTGGGATTTCTGCTTCCATGAGATCCCCTAGATGAGGATAATTTTATTTTTATATAACTTACTCATCTTAATCAACAAACTTAAAAAAATTACTTGATCACAAAATAGACCATGTATAAGGGACCTGAGAAGCAGGTGTATTAATCTTTTAACATAAATTAACAGGGGGAAATATCATTTACCATCACAGTGCTTTGGTCTTCAAACTAATGCATCTAGAGTGAAGGTGGTCCATTGACCCTACTCCTCAAAGCCCATTGGACCAATGGAAGACTTTATAATGACTTAATGGACTTCGGATCAGACACAGGGTGTTTGATTCTATTCCTTTTTTCTAGTGCTAAACTGCAGTCACAAAAATCTAAAAATACTTTACTTTTCCATGTAAACAATTATAGCTGCTATTACAAGAATGCTATGCAATCCCAAACAGAAGGGCAGATGATCAATGCAATCAGGAATGGGAGAAGTAGTGGCCTGTGCAAACTGGACAGGGAGGTTTATAAAGCAATATCTCTTAAGATGTGGTCCATATTATGAAAATGTTTGAGAACTCCTCAGTATAATGAAAGGCCATATTATAAGTGATATGGGTCAGTAGGTTACAGTAAGAGCTGCAATGAACCATTTCTTGGCTCTTGTGCCAATTGTTATGAAGTGGGGTTGAATTCTAAGGGCTGTTAATTTTAGCAGGTTTCACTGTTCTTTTTATTTTATATATAATCTCTCAAATTATCTTATCTACACAAGGAAGTTATTGTGAAATAAGTGAATTCAAAGCACCATAGCTATTCCATACTATGTCCTCATGTGCACACTCATTTCATGCTAAGTGCCTTTGTGTGTTTTAGCTTAATGGATTAAATTAGGAACATAAATAATTATT
Source organism: Mauremys reevesii (assembly GCF_016161935.1). NCBI lineage: Eukaryota > Metazoa > Chordata > Testudines > Geoemydidae > Mauremys > Mauremys reevesii. Next base: position 82,003,864 of record NC_052627.1, on the reverse strand, counting down.
TGAGGGGCTTGTCTCAGACTTTTTACAACATGGAGTTGGCAATAATGCACACTAAAACATTAAGGATAAACTTAATTGTATTGGTAATATTAGTCTAATGTTTTTTTCAATCTGTTGTAAGACCTTGATCTTTGTGACCATGTGTGAGTAAAGGAGAATAGGGGGTCCACAAAACTTTTCCATTCCCACCTGTCCTAGCAGGATCTTTGAAATTCTTTGTGGGGCAGTGTGGGGCACCAGGTGGCCAGGAGCATGTTACGCAGCTGGCCACATAACTCAGTGTGAATTACAATGGAGGGGATAGGAACTGAGAATTTTAATATGTAAGCAGAAACTGCAGTGAGCAGGTGGTCATAAGTACAGGTTTTACCCTATATGATATAGTAATTGTCATGTGATAATGACATCAGAGTGGTGTTCGTCCAACATTGAGCAAGGATAACAGTTTTATCCCTAAAGCTGCAGGACTCTCTCACTCTGCTTCCGTTTGGAGCTTCTCTCAAAGCCTTTTCACCTGACTAGTTTCCTGTTACAGATTTAAAGAAAATCTGCACACATCCTCTCAGTAAGGAAGAGTTATTGTGCCAAATTCTCCTGCTCCGCTGACATCAATGGAGATGCAAAGGTGTGACTAAGAATAATTTAGCTCAAAATGATATTGTGAAAAACAATACCACATGTATTCTAAATTAGAGAGCAACTGAAATAAAGGAGTTTGAGAAATAAATGGCTTCTATATTATATGTAGTTTTATAAGTGTTTGGATACTGTTAACTCAAATGCATCACTTAATTTGAGAAGATACTAATTTAGCTATTTGTGTCACAGACCTTTAACCTCATCTCAGAATGATGCAACTTCTGTGTAAGTTTGTTTTTTGGACAAACTAATTTAGCTGTCCAGGCTCTATTCCTTTTGGGGAACACAAACTTAAAAATATGAAAAAATCAAATGTGTTCTTAAAATCAATTTAATTGAATCTGGGACCACAAACACTAATATGCAGTAAGCATAACCATGTGCCTGTTACTGCATGCCATCACTCCAAGGCAAAGTCAAGGTTGCCTAGGTGCCCTAACTGTGAATTTCCACACCTTAGCATGTTTGGATTTCTTTAAAGTTTAACACCAATTCTGAGTTTCCTGGTTTATAATGCTGCTTTTTTGGGATAGTAGCTAAGTCCCATTAATATATATATTTTACCCTAAATTATAAATGTATATACTCACCCCAATGCAGTTTTATTATTTTTGTTTGGGGAAACATAGGTGAGCTATAAATAAGGGACAGACTTACATTGACAATAGCAAGGAAATTACACTCTTTCCCTATTTCTATATATATTAATCTTGAGGACTAAGTGTGTTACTGGATTAAAGCACTACTTTTATTTTTATTTTGGCACCTCTGGAGACTAAGTTCTTGCTTAAGTTTATAATTAAAATGAGTTTGGTGCTTCATCTAATTTCCTGATGGGCCTTTGACTATGTCCCAAAACCTCTATTCAGATTACAGAGACACTCAGACACTCCAATGATGGAGGCCATATACATATGCTTCTTTTTGAAGCTGAAGAGTTCATTTTGCTACCCAGGAGCGCATAGGACCTGATCTTGAGCCTAGTGAAGTCAGTAGAACTCTTGTCTCCAACTTCAATAGATGAAAGATCAAGCACATGGACGATAACCTTTACTTAATGTATTTTCATGCATATTAATTCTCTCGCACTTACTCCATTACTTGATTCAAGTAAGCCCAGAAAATCTTCCCCCTCCACCAGCACCCTGTTTCAAAGAATCTGGTGAGTTCAATAGAAAGCCTATTAATCTTATTCAGTAAAGAATTTCTATTAAAAGAAAATATCTATTACTCCAAAGGAGAACTTATGAATATATGGTAATTGTTCATCCTTACTGAGCTGAATTTTATAACTTGGCAGCTGCCTGCATGGAATTCCTGCTGATATTCTGCTCTTGGAAGGATTCCCTTTTCTTTCTTCTTACATTTATTTTATTGCTTTTGGAAAGAATGTAGATGTTAAAAAGATTCCTTGCTTCCAAAGAAGGTAAAGAGAAGACTGGAAACGAGAGGCTAAGAGCAAACTATGGGAAAAGAAATTAACTATGAAAAACTCCTTTAGTGGTTGACTAGACAGCAAGGAATGAGAGAAGTCCAAATTCATGCAAGGCAGAGAAAGGAGCTTTGCTTCTCTGCTTAGCTATAGGCTACATAAATGAGGCTGGGGCCAGCTGATTGGCTGCTAAGTGCTCCACCTTGCCTATTTGAGCTTAGTCCAGGCTTGTCAAAAGCCTTTGCCTGGTTAGCTGCCCTGCTCTGTCTTTCCTTAGTTGTAGATTAGGAACTGCGCCACTTACGATTCTGTAGCTATGACTGTTTTGCCTATTTTAGGGGTCAGGAAGGAATTTTTACCATTGGGCTAAATTGGCATGTAGCATGGTGGATTTTTGCTTTCCTTGCAGCCTCCTGGTAGCACAGCTGGGTTGTATCTTATAATAGGAAGAGGGCCTGAAATGTGAGCCCTTGTGTCAGAGCCTGTTATGAGGCCTGAGGCCTGGGCTAAAGTAGTGGTCAAACCTTTGTTGATATAAAGCAAAGTTAGGCTGTGAACTAGGCAGGACTTGCTCACAAAACAGAGCAAGAATAGGGCTGATATTGCAGAAACACACATTCCTAAGAGATACTGGGCACAGAGCACTCACGCAAACACATTCTAGAAGGGTAGTACCAGAACACCCCGATACCAGCACATTCCCCAAAGATAACAGGAACACACTGACCCATCCCAAAGATAAGGCCAGGATAACAGCATGATGGACTGAGATGTTTTGATTGACCCAACAGATACAAGGCAATGGAGGGGGCACCCAAATAGAGGGGCAATACATAACTTGTTTATCAGTGTATAAAGATGTATCTCAGAGGGAATGGAAAGTCCTGCCATTCACTGAGCTGGTCCATTGTGACGGGCATACATGTGTCAGTGGACCTATAGAGTGTGCTTCATTGACAATAAACCTGGCTGGGTGCCTTCGCTAAAAACCGAGTTGGTGGATTTATTGGGCAGTTTAATTGAGGTCTGTTATCCGCACAAAGCTGGGACAGCACACTGAATGAACACACACACAGAGCCAATATCTGACCACAGATGTAATAGGATTCAAAGTTCATATAATGCTGTTATGATTATTGATTGGCTGCAATGTATGGCTAGCATCGAGTGCTGGTAAAGGCTAAATAAACTGGCTCCCAGTGGTAAATAAGACTTGAGAGTGTGCAGTTGACGTTGTGCTTCCAGAAGGGGGAGGAATTTGAAGGCTTTGTGGAAAAAGGTTCTCTCAATCTAGACTTGTAGCCTCTGTCAATCCACTTCTCTTCTACTGGGAGGCGGGGGAAGGTTTTGCAACTGAACTTAGTTTGTGGAGTAGAAAGGAGAGGGTCTACCCTGAGGAGTTGTTTGGTTTGTGGTAAAAGCCCTGTAACCACGCTGTAACCAATTAAACGCCTGGTACGTGAGAGCTGGGCCAGGCAATATACTGCCCCTCCCAAGGGCATAATTAATAAAGATTGGGGCCTCCTGTTTAAACCTATCCCACCTGTCTGTCTATCATTCACCTATAAAGGATTTTATTACCAGAAATGTACTTAAATTCCATCTTGGTAAAGCAAATAGACCAGATTTCCTTAATTTTATTGAACTGAAATAGGAGTAAGTGGGGATTTTGGGAGAGAAAGAATGGCCCTGTGGCTAAAGCACTGGTGGCTTAGTCTTGCAAGAGACTAAACAAAGTACTTATTTTAGCACTATGTAAGTAATCCCATTCCATACTTATTGCAAAAAATACTTGGGTTTACTGAAAGTAAAACTATAGTTAATTCATATCAGCTATATTCTTATTCCCATTTAATGGGCCTATTTGCAGTAGAGTAGAATCATAATGCATAGCACTTTGTAGGCTTGAACTCTTGATGGGGACTCATGTGATCGGGGTTCAATGCTTGTCTATGCTATATACTTCCTATGTTACCTTGAGTGAGTCATTTAATCTCTGTGCCTCACTTCCCCATCTGCAAAATGGGTATACAAGTAATACCTTTCTCCCACCTTAATATGTTGTGTCTTTGGAATCATGAGCTCTTCAAGGCATGGATTCTCCTTTATTATATTTATTTACAGTGCCCAGCACCATGCAGCCTTGACCTTGGTTACTGTCTCTGGGTGCTACTGTAACACAAATAAGTCACATTTAAACAGAAAAGTTTTTAAAAAAATGTAAATTCAAATACCATGATTTTGTGTAAATCTTCAACATACTTGCTGAACAATATGAAACTCATTTGATTCTTGGTTTTATTGATTAAAATGTAGCTTTATAGGTATTAAGATGTATATGTGTGCACGTTCTTCCCCATTTTACAGACTAAAATTAATTTTGTTTACACAGCACAGCACCCATCACCATCTGCTTTGGTGCTGTACAAAAGTTATAAAAAATAATTGAAGTTGGGCATTAAATCCTGCAGGAAACACTCAGCCAAAAGAGGTCAAAGGAAAAAATAAAATATCCAACCAGAAAGAACAGCTAGCCAAAGACTCAAAAAGTAATAGCAAGAATTTTTTTAAGTACATCGGAAGCAGGAAGCCTGCTAAACAACCAGTGGGGCCACTGGACGATCGAGATGCTAAAGGAGCACTCAAGGACGATAAGACCATTGCAGAGAAACTAAATGAATTCTTTGCATTGGTCTTCACAGATGAGGATGTGAGGGAGTTTCCCAAACCTGAGCCATTCTTTTTAGGTGGCAAATCTGAGGAACTCTCCCAGATTGAGGTGTCACTGTAGGAGGTTTTGGAACAAATTGATAAACTAAACAGTAATCCATCACCAGGACCAGATGGTATTCACCCAAGAGTTCTGGAGGAACTCATATGTGAAATTGCAGGACTACTAACTGTAGTCTGTAACCTATCATTTAAACCAGCTTCTGTACCAAATGACTGGAGGACAGCTAATGTGACACCAATTTTTAAAAAGGGCTCCAGAGATGATCCTGGCAATTACAGGCTGGTAAGCCTGACCTCAGTACAGGGCAAACTCTCTCACTCACTCAAAGCAAACAGTAAATGTTTGCTTTTTCTCTGAGCTGATTAGCAGCCAGCTTCTCCGAAATGGAGCTTTGAAAGAGCATTTCCGCATTCCTGCAGCCGAATTCACAACAATGACAAGAGTGGACACTTGACTTAAGGGGATTATGGGACATTTCCGGAGGCTGATCACAGCATAGTAATGCAACGCCTCGTTCACACTTGTGCCGCGGCACTCCAGAGGGGGCTCAGCAAACATTATTCCACTTGCCGAGGTGAAGTATCAGCAGTGCTGTAGCTGCGGAGTCAGAGGGCTTTATGTGCCTTGCCAGTGTGGATGGGGAGTGAGCTAGGGTGCCTGGGGCTGCGCTGTAACTCGCAAGTGTAGCCAAAGCCATAGATAAGCATATTTTGTTGGGAAAGAGTCAACATTTTTTTGGTACAGGGAAATCATGACTCACCAATCAATTAGAATTCTTTGAGGGGGGGAGGTCAACAAGCATGTGGACAAAGAGGATCCAGTGGATATAGTGTACTTAGATTTTCAGAAGCCTTCGACAAGATCCCTCACCAAAGGCTATTAAGCAAAGTAAGCTATCATGGGATAAGAGGGAAGGTTCTCTCATGGATTGGTAACTGGTTAAAAGATGGGGAAAAAAGGGTAGGAATAGTCATCTTTCAGAATGGAGAGAGGTAAATAGTGGTGTCCCCCAGGGATCTGAACTGGATCCAGTCCTATTCAACATATTCATAAATGAAAAAGGGGTAATCAGTGAGGTGGCAAAATTTGCAGATGATGCAAAACTACTCAAGATAGTTATGTCCCAGGAAGACTGCAAAGAGCTACAAAAGAGCTACAATAGAAAGCTCTATTCCAATCCCAATGATACATATAAAATGAAAGGGTCTAAATTAGCTGTTACCACTCAAGAAAGATCTTGGAGTCATTGTGGATTGTTCTCTGAAAACATCCACTCAATATGCAGCAGCAGTCAAAAAAAAAGTGAACAGAATGTTGGGAATCATTAAGAAAAGGATAGATAATAAGATAGAAAATATCATATTGCCTCTGTATAAATCAATGGTATGCCCACATCTTGAATAATGAATGCAGATGTGGTCATCCCATCTCAATAAAAAGATATATTGGAATTGAAAAAGGTTCAGAAAAGGGCAACAACAATTATTAGGAGTGCTCTCCCACCCACATAGCATGGTCAACCCTCAATCTTGATAATAAAAACTAACAATTTACATTTTAAAATGATTTTCACTAAAGTAACTGAGATTGGGGTTCTGTATCCATCTCTTGGACAAGCTTCAGGATCTCTCTGGAAGCTAGTTGGTTAAAAACAATCTCCCTCAATACCATTTGATTCAACTTATATCATAGATGGATTTTCATTCTGAAATTCTAAACTTACAACTGATTTCACAGACAGATGAAGACAAATTTTAGAGATAATTTTGTGCATAAATATTTTTGTTTCAGAAAACCTAAAATAGATTTTTTTTTAAATACAGTTGCAGGGTCAAACATTCTGTTGCAGCATTGGAAATCCATAAACAATAATATTATACTACTGGTCTGAGAAACAGTGAAATGGACAAATCTAATGTCATTTACTAAACTGAATTAAATGCAAAAAGTATATATATCCAAAATAAATTGTGAACAGTAAATTATATCTAAATTCCTTTTCTTTTCTTTTTTTTTCTTTTTCTTTTTTTGTGTGTGTTCTTTCTGCCCCAAAGACTAGTATACACAAACATATAGTAGTTCTTATTAGGCACATGTTTTGACACTTTATTTCTGCTTTTCATAGCGTCTGGGCAAAGGACTAGAAATAGAGTTTGACCTTTAATATGTGCATGTGTTAGTTTATAACAGTGGTTTTCAACCTTTCCAGACTACCTTTGCAAGAATCTGATCTGTCTTGCGTACCCCCAAGCTTCACCGCACTTAAAAGCTACTTGCTTACAAAATCAGACATAAAAATACAAAAGTGTCACAGCACACTCTTACTGAAAAACTGCAGACTGTCTCATTGTTACCATATAATTATAAAAAGAATCAATTGGAATATACATATTGTACTTAGATTTTAGTGTATAGTATATAGAGCAGTATAAACAAATCACTGTATGAAATTTTAGTTTGTACTGACTTCGCTAGTGCACTGTATGTAGCCTCTTGTAAAACTAGGCAAATATCTAGAGGAGTTGATGTACCCCCTGGAAGACCTCTAAGTACCCCTAGGGGCACACATACCCCTGGTTTATAACACCTCAGCTAGTTAACCCAGTAATGTGATATGGAGGGAAAATTAGATGCTTTTATATATTTTTTAGAAAGATACATCAACCACTATCTATAGTGGGGCAAAAATTGGCATGTTTGTTAAAATTCGCAAAGTAGTTAAAATTCACAAAATACTTTAATATGTACTTCTCTAAAGGACATAGGCACTAGTATGTCTAGCCATAGACACCTAAATGCTTTTATTTATGATATGTGACAGCTGTGCCTGCTAGATAAGAAAAGCATTGTGAAACAGGAGAAGTAATTTTCCTGCCACTTATTTATAGACACCACTGCTATTAAAAAAAACAACAACAACAACAGAGGAAACAAAATCAATCCCAGCATTTGGGAGAAAAACTCAATACTTATTTTGTAAACATTATGAGTTGGTACAGGGATAGTTATTCCACTTCATTTCCCACACTTGTTAGATATTAATCGTCATGGTGAAGAATTCTCAGTGGTTCCCAGATGCATTTCTTTGCTAGATGTCAAATATTGTAGGACAGCTGCTAATAGCTATTCAACTTTAGCAGTTTCTAATGATGTATATAGATCAAACAGTATTCATGGCACGTAACTTGAGTGTACCTTGGAGAGAGCTAATAGCTCCCTGCTCTGGCAAGGAGGGACTATTAGATCTCTCTAAAGAAGTGAAATAGATTTATTTGAAGGAATACATTGAGATGCACTATCCCCCCATTTCTGAAGCTTCCCCTGGGCTCCATGCCATAAGATCAGTTCTGTTAAAGTACTACAACACTTCAGATAAGAAAATATCAAACTATTGATCTGCTGACTGTTAGTTTCTCAAAATCCTTTCTGTTCCTCAAGATCATTAGAGTATAATTAGAAAAGAAGGCTAGAAGGGACATTGGTGTCTTTTTTATGGTAGTGCAGCTCTGAAATCGGGAAGAAATAGTTCTCCTCTGACAGGATAATGGACATATGCTCTTAGAAATGTCTTGTAAACCTATGTACGAGTGCCTCAGCTGTGAGCATAATACGCCTTAAAAAGGACTTCTGCAGGAATTATAACTTTTTAAAGTAAATTAGCTTTAATTCCAAAGTGTTATTCACAACATTTCATACAGTGATGTTTTGTATTAAACATATACAAACACTGGTTCTGGGTTAAAAAAGAAGAGCTAGACTAAAATAGACTGTTAAAAAGAGATTGTACAAGGAGAAATTCATTGCTGAAGTAAGAGGATGCAACTCCAGTGAAGCTGAGCCTTTTTTATTTTACCCACTGCTAATATGGCCCAAAGTCCTCTTGTTGCCAGCTGTGAAACTAGGGCTGTGGCTACACTTGCATTTCAAAGCGCTGCCGTGGCAGCGCTTTGAAGCGCTAAGTGTAGTCAAAGCGCCAGCGCTGGGAGAAAACTCTCCCAGTGCTGTCCGTACTCCACCTCCCTGTGGGGAATAACGGACAGCGCTGGGAGCCGCGCTCCCAGCGCTGGGGCTTTGACTACACTGGCGCTTTGTAGCGCCGCAATTTGCAGCGCTGCAGAGGGTGTGTTTTCACACCCTGCTGCAGCGCTGCAAATTTGTAAGTGTAGCCAAGCCCTAAAGTTAAAGAAAAAGTTGGAGAGCTCCAGGCCTGGTTCAGAGATGTGGCATGTGGCAAACTGCACTGTACTCTCCTGAAGGAAGGCCTCATTTTGCTCAGTCAGTGGCACTCTAAAAGCCTGTGTAACTATTACAGATCATACTAACAGATGGAATGGGGAAAGGAATGGTGGCAGGGTGAGCTAGGGACTTCTGAAATGAAAGACATGAAGGGGTGGGGGAAGAGGAGAGACATTGAAAAAAGTCCCTGTTAGGGAGAGACCTCAATATCCTTGCAAAAAATAATTTATTACAACTTCATATTTAACACATTATAGGTTGTTTGCACCTTTACTGAATACTAGGATATAGCAACAAGAATGTTATAGTTGGGATGCTTGGAAATATAATGCATATGTTTAGCTAGTTATATTAAAGAATGATAAAGCTATGCAAAGAAGCTCCAAAAGGTGTCTGCTTCTATAGCCCAAGGAGAAGCAAACATCAAGAAGATAGACCATGTGCAACATTCATGTTTTAAGTAGAGGTGTAATTGTAAAAAAGAATGCAATGTGATATCAGAGCAATAAATCTAGCTAAAGTGGGCTATACCAACGCCTACTGTCTTGCAAGAAAACTTGTGTGTTCTTAACTTGAGGGAAAACATATGTAACTCAATATGAAGCAGTTATGAAATAAGTTTAAAACAAACACCTTTGAAATGAGTACTTGCAAATGTTTGCTAAATGCAGAGTTCCTAATGTCACTTCTATGTGAATAGTAAAATGCTTTATGTACCAACATGAATTTTAATGACCTTGCTAAACTAATAAATTAATAAGAGGCCATTTAAGTGTAGAACACCTATATTAATGGGGAATCGATTATGGCAGTGCACAAGCAAAGCCTCAACCAACTCTGGAGACAGAATTCTTGTCTTCTGAAGTGAACAGTTTTTAACTATTTAAAAATGAAAAATGTGTAAGTGTCTTCTTAAATTTAAAAAAAAAAAGACATTTTGAGAGCTAAACTTTCTGTATAAAGAACAGGAGCATTGGAACTTTTTTGAAAGCAGAATTTCACTTCCCAACAAACTAATACAGTTGAAAAAAATCTCAGACTGGATTGAATTAAAGGCTGGATCTGTCCTACCACAAGAACAAAGGCAATTAAAGAACGATTGCATAGTCATTCAACAGTCTGCCTATTCAGGAGATGAAAGCATCACCTAAGCCAATTGGCCAATGAAAGGGTGAAAGAAATCAAATTTGAATCTAACAAGCCTGAAAGAGATGTGTGCTCCTACAATTCCATGTATATAGTAAGGAGAGGGGTTTAAATTCTGACATGAGAACCCCCATGCACATTTAGCTATCCTGCTGAAACACAGTACTCTATAAGCGCCCTGCCATAGACAAATAAGAAAAGCAAAAAAGACTCAAGAAGAATGTACCCAGGAAAAAATCTTCCCATGGATTGTTGAGAGGAAGTTAACTTAAGATACTCCCAAACGATTAGATTTAAAACCCTTGTCATGATTTTCTTGGGATATTGAAATGTTGTAACTCGAAACACCAATAGTTTCTGCTGTTAGTCACCAGGAGGTTAGACCATGTATTCCTTGGGAAGAGACCGGGCCTAAAGTTTAAACACTGGTAAACAGAATGTCATGGGAACTGGTTTTAAGATTCATAATTGGTCTGTCCTTAAACAGCTCCTTCGATTTCATAAGATTTGGTTTAAATTGCTTACTTTATAGTAAGTAACCTGCTTAGGTTATTAATAACTAGACAGGCTTCAATTGCCCTTAAAGAAATTTTGCCCATACATAAACAGTTAAGTGTCTAATAAGATTCTAAAACTGAATTCACAATTTTGGAAAATATACTTTGGGCTTGGCTTAGCAGGGGAAGCACCCCTAGTGGTGATTCACTATCAAAGGTATAATCTCTGTTAAAAGCTCCCCATAGAGATACATACAAGGGACTGTTACAGAAGTAACCAGTTTATTTTGTATTCGGTCATTTGTTTCCTTTAATATAGCCAGGGTTAACTTCCTTGGTCTCAGTCAGTGTCTAACCTTAACCTCAAGTCCTGTGCCTAAAGAGTGGGAACACCTGAGTTGGCAGAAAGAGAAACAATTAGTAAGAGCTTGCCTACAACTTCTTGTTACTTTAAACACTCAGTAATTTTTAAGATAAAATTACCCGGCATCCAACAATTTAAGACTACCTCATTCTATCTCACATCCCTCTAATGCAAAGCCTGCAGGAAAAAGCATTCATAGGGATTCCTCCAAATTTTTCTAACGGAATAATCAGAAGGTTTAGCCCCCAGCATGTGTACAAGGGACCCAGGCACTTAAATAAAGAGACCATGTGCTGCAAAGGATTCTGCTATTGGAAGTTGCCCCTGCAAATCTCTGGGAGTGTTTGCTTTATGTTAGAGTCAGTGCAGTCTCAGATTGTATTAACTTTGGGGTATATTGATCACTGGCATCAAGGGGGAGAATGAATGTGACAGAGTGCACCTGGTCTTTGTGATTCCCTACAGGATGCCCTTTGGACCTACTACACCCTGCCCCAGAAAGGAAGCAAGATGGGAGGAAGGGTGCAGTGAAGGTAAATCCTCCAGGCCTGCCTAGAGAAGTCTCTTTGGAGCAACCATCTTGGAATATACAGAGACCTCATCCTCAAAGGGCTAGGGACACCCAATCAGAGCCCAGCAGGCTCAGATAAAAGGCTGCAAGGCCTAGGAGCTCTGGGAGTGCAAACAGGACTACAGCATGGTATGCAGCTGCAAGGAGACAGTCCAGGTGAGTGTTGGGACACATTACTCGCAACCTGACATTGCCCTCTCCCACCACTTTCCTATGCACCGGCCCCCTGCAGGGGATTCAGGACAGTGGGAAGTATAGTGCTGCAGTCCTCTTCCTGCTTCTAGAGCTCCCTGTGCCAGAAGATCCACATAGAGGGTTTCATCTGGGCGAGAAACCACCCATCCACCCAGATACCAAAGTATCTCTATGTAAAGGTTTTGGAAAAGGAACAAGGCTTGTGTTTATAAGTTGCAGTTAATGGCAGTCATTGAAGGGTGGCACCAATCAACATGTGCATAAAGAACAAAACAAGATGTATCCAATTTTCAGTCTACCAAAGATCACAAGGCTTTTTTCAATGCACATGAGAAATACTATTGAGACTAGTGCGAGAAAGCATATGTTTAAGGGTGTTTTTATTTAGAAAGTCTGACATGCCATAGAAATCTGTTTCAGTTCTATCATGCATGGTTTTCTGCCTCTAGCAAAATTGCTGTCCCAATATATCCCCATCTAGGCTCGATGGGGCACTGTCTTCATGGAGACAAACCCTGCTGTCCTAGCTGGGCTTTATTTCTAATTAGTCCTGGCCTACCTGCTAGGTGGACCCGGGCTGGGCAATTGGCCTCATGCCCATATTACCCTTTTGCAGCCTGAGTGAAATATGCATCTTATCACGCTGCCATATAGTGGTGGTGGATAGCTACAGCCTCAGTAAATTACCAACTGTAGCCAAAATCTGGCACCTGGAGAAAGTTAATGAAAAGAGTTAAGATTTCTGTAATTATCCAGATTTTAGTGAGCATTTTTTTTCAATAACTTTATTAACATTTTTTAAAATGTTTTTTCCTTACTCTGAAAATACACTTTACTCTGAAAATAAAATATAAATCCATCCTTTGAAAAACATATCTGCAAACAAGCAGCCTGCAGCAAGAGAATCAAATGAATAAATATAGTCTCAGATGTCTTCAATCTATAGAGCTCCAAGTAAAATAATCTTCAAGGGCATTGTTTAGATGAGTTTTAATGTTCCACATTTCGGAGAACCTGAAGCTGTCTTGTAGGACAGTCCTGCATGGTGTGTATGATAAGCATAATGAAAATAGGCAGCAAATTGATAAGCCAATAGATTGATCCTGAAACTGCTTTATTGCTAAATCTGGTTGCTGTTAGTCAATTTCTCCAGAAGGCGATGTTTTTAGACATGAGATATGAGCCCCAACACATTAATGTTTCCATATGCTGCAGCATAATTTTAAGGGAGAAACTAATACAGAACCGGAAAATAATTTGAAATGTATATATGCAATGGGAGGAAGAAATCTGGGAATCGGTAATAATGGAGATCTAGTGATGGTAGATATGAGCTTGTCAGGTAATACAGCAACAAAAATGAGTGAGGCGGTAGTCCCTTGGGCCTCTTTAGGAGGCACCTGGAATGTGGTGTTCATTTCTGTGCACCTCAGTAGCAGAGATAATTTTTGAAGGGATTTAAAAAAAGAACTAAAATGAAATTTAAAAAGCTAAGTATTCTAGAGGCAATTGTGATTCTTTCCAGGGTTGTGAGGCACCCCACTACCATCTGACATTGGTCTAAAGAAGCCTTAGCTGTACCTACTAGGGATCAGATCCCTGGCCCTCCCAATCACAGACAAGCGCTCTCCAGTCATCTCATGCAGGTTTTGCTGTCCATCATGCATGTTAGTGAGAGGCATGCTCCAACCCCCATGTCCTCTGAGCATTTCCCTGTGGTGTGCAGCCCACTAACCACTGGATACTGTGATGAAGCAAGGCCGGATGGCTACAGGAAAGTATTGAGGAGCAGGTATGTTAGCTCCAGGCTAAGCAAATCCCTAGTACCATGGGAACCAAAATGGCAGTTGCTCCAGGCTAATCAAGGCACCTGGGGACAATTAAGAACTTTCTAGAAGGCACCGGAGAGAGCTACATTGATTGGAGCATCTGCAGCCAATCAGGACAGGCTAATCAAGGCACCTGGTATAAAAAGGGGAGCTCACTCCAGTCTAGGGAGGAGGAGCCAGAGGAAAGAAGTGTGCATGAGGAGCTGGAAGCAAGAGACACAAGGAACTAAGAACTGAGAGGGGGGTACTACTAGAGGAGAGGAGGAACTTTGCCACTGGTGTCAGGTGTGGGATCTTTGGTGTGCACAGCGCGGCGGAAGAAGGAGGGTGATTTAAAAACACACACACACACACACACACAAAAAAAAGAGGAAGGGGATTACAATTTGTTACCACAATGGATGAGGTAGTACGGGCACTGATACAAGCCATGGCGGCCCAGCAGGAGGCTACCCGTGTCCAGGCAGCTGCCCAGCAAGAAGCAGTGCGGCTGCAGCAAGAAACTAACCACCTGCTGATGGACCAAGCTGTTCAAGACCGAGCTATGTTGCAGGAACTGGTAAGCCAGGTAAAGACCCTTGCAGAAATGAACCGTGGGCATGATGGGACACGGCTCATACGGGCCAGCCATTGGCTGCAGAAAATGACAAGGGAAGATGATGTAGAGGCATACCTTCTGGCCTTTGAGAGGACAGCTCTACGGGAGGCCTGGCTCGAGATCAGTGGGCTGGCATCCTTGCCCTGTTCCTGTGTGGGGAGGCCCAGAAGGCCTACCATGATCTGCCTGAAGAAGCTGCAGCAGACTACTCCCAGCTGAAGGCAGAGATCTTGGCCAGATCTGGGGTAACATCCGCAGTACGGGCCCAGCGGAATCATGAGTGGAGGTACTGGGAAGACAAAACCCCACGATCCCAATTATATGACCTTGTCCATCTCGCACGAAAGTGGTTGCAAATAGAACCCCGGAGTCCGGAAGAGATACTAGAGGTTCTGGTCATTGACCGGTACACGAGGGCACTGCCACCAGATCTCCGCAAATGGGTAGGCTAGAACAATCCGTGCACCTATGATGAGATGATAACGCTGGTAGAAAGACGCATGACAGCCAGGGAATTGACCCAACTACGCAAGGAAAGCCCCTTCCGAAGCAAACACCCAACCCCAACCCTGGAAGGAGGGACAGCTAAACCCCTGGGGAGTCCTAGGTGGAGGAAGAGGGGGGCTGAAAACCAACAGAGACCCCAGAAGGAAGGGATTGGCCTGAGTGGAGGGAACCCTGTGACTAAAACCCCTAGCCCACAGGATGGGAGACTGACTAGAAATAGTTATAGATGTTATGCATGTGGGGAGTGGGGACACATAGCAGCACAGTGTCCCAGCATCGAAGAGCCTATGCAATGCAACTTGGGGGATTGGGAGGTCCCATGCTCCCTTATCCACCTGGCGGGCGTTGCGTTAGCCCCACATATCTATACCAGGCCAGTGAAGATAAATGGAACAGAAACTACAGCACTGGTGGACTCAGGAAGTGCTATCACCCTTATATCGGGTAAGCTGGTAAAAAGTAGCCAGCTGCTGCAAGCCAAACGTGTAGCAGTGACATGTGTGCATGGGGCCATGAGCCAATACCCCACCATCCCAGTGGAGATAGAGGTTCAGGGGAACCCCATTGAGGTGACAGTGGGCGTTGTACCTAAACTCCCATATCCTGTAGTTATTGGGAGAGACTATCCAGGGTTTGATAATTTACTTCCCCCTGAGAGGCTGCAGGGAAGTGGAGACCCTGTTGACAGCAACTCATCACTGGGGGAATGTCAACCCCCAATGTTTTCTGAGTTTTCTCAGGATCTATTCTCAGCCCCCCAAAAGGCCCGGAAGACAAAAAAAGAAAGGAAGGCCGCGAAGGCTTTGGGAACCCAGATCCTGACCCAAGGCCAGAAGACTGCGCTAGTAGGCAGACGGGCATGAGCAGCCAACAGTGAAACTACCAACATGGAAGGTGAGCCAGAGGCTGGCCCCAGCCATGAGGGCGACAGGCCATTGGAGGAAGCAGAAGCCGGCCCCTGGGAGCTCAGGCAGGTTAGTCCTGGGAGAGAGACATTCGGACGGGACCAGGCAGAGGACCCCAGATATGATAACGTCAGGAAAGAGGTGGCTGAGATAGATGGGATACCAGTGGAGGGGAAGGTCCGAGGTCCAGGACCCTACTTTATAGTGATGAAAGATCTCCTGTACCGTGTGGTGCAAATGCAGGAGCAGGAGATACATCAACTTCTGGTGCCCCGAAAACATCAAAAAGCCATATTGAGCCTCGCCCACAGTCACTTGTTTGGAGGACACTTAGGGGTAGAGAAAACCCAGGCCAGGATCCTGCGGAGGTTCTTCTGGCCAGGAGTACATGAAGATGTCAGGCGATACTGCACCTCTTGTCCAGAGTGTCAGCTACATAGCCCTCGCCCACACTTACAGGCCCCTTTGATACCTCTTCCAATAATAGAGGTACCATTTGAACGCATAGCCATGGATCTGATTGGGCCCCTAGAGAAGACAGTTCGGGGCCACCAACATGTGCTGGTTGTACTAGACTATGCAACCCGATACCCGGAAGCTGTCCCCCTACGCAACACAGCTTCCAAGACAATAGCTAAGGAGTTAGTACAGATCTTTTCCCGGGTTGGGCTTCCCAAGGAGATGCTGACTGATCAAGGGACACCTTTCGTGTCTAAATTGATGAAAGATCTCTGTTCATTGCTCCATGTACAAGCCCTACGGACCTCTGTATACCACCCACAAACAGACGGCCTTGTGGAAAGGTTCAATAGGACCCTCAAGGCCATGATCAGGAAAGTGGTGAGCCAGGATGGGAAAGACTGGGATACCCTATTGCCTTACCTCATGTTTGCCATCCGGGAAGTTCCACAAGCCTCCACAGGCTTCTCTCCATTCGAACTACTATATGGGCGCCACCCCCGAGGCATATTGGATATAGCCAGAGAAGCCTGGGAAGAGGAGCCAAATCCCAGAAGGAACATAGTTTAGCATGTACTACAGATGAGGGATCGGATAGCCCAGTTTACACCCATTGTATGAGAACACTTGGAAAAAGCACAGGAGACCCAACGGACCCATTATAACCACCAAGCAAAGCTTTGACGGTTCCAACCAGGGGATCGAGTAATGGTCCTTGTGCCCACAGCAGAAAGCAAGCTGTTGGCCCAGTGGCAGGGACCCTATGAAGTAATTGAAGCCGTGGGAGAGGTAAACTATAAGGTACGGCAGCCAGGCCGCAGAAAACCAGAGCAAATTTACCACATCAATCTTCTAAAACCTTGGCATGATCGAGAGGCATGCTTAGTCACCCGGGAGACTCTTCCCCAGGAGGATAAAGTACATGAGCAAGTAAAGATATCACCCGACTTGACGCCAATCCAAAAGATCGAGGCAACCGATATGATTAATCGTAACCGAGATGTTTTCTCTACAAAACTGGTGCGGACAACTGAGACCTATCACCATATCCGCACGATCCCTGGAGCCAAAATAACACTCAGACCCTACAGAATCCCAGCAGCCAAAAGAGAAGAAATCAAGGCTGAAGTAAAGAAAATGTTAGAATTAGGCGTTATTGAAGAATCCTACAGTCAGTGGTGCAGTCCAGTTGTTCTAGTGCCCAAACCTGATGGTACCACAAGATTCTGTAATGACTTTCACCGACTGAATGAAGTATCCCAGTTTGATGCATACCCCATACCACGCATCGACGAACTGGTTGACCGACTGGGTAGTGCCTGTTTCTTGACTACACTGGATCTGACAAAAGGGTATTGGCAGATTCCCCTGACCAAAGAAGCTAAAGAAAAGACAGCGTTCTCCACCCCAGACGGGCTATTCCAGTACACTGTTCTCCCTTTTGGGTTACATGGGGCCCCAGCCACATTCCAGCGCCTCATGGATAAGCTGCTGCGCCCCCATACTAGTTATGCAGCTGCATACCTAGATGATGTCATCATCCATACGCCAGACTGGGGAACCCACTTGGAGAAGGTTGAGGCAGTGCTACGCACCTTAAGGCGGGCTGGCCTCACCACTAATCCTGCTGAGTGCGCCATAGGACTAGCAGAGGCTAGGTACCTGGGATATATTGTAGGAAGGGGTATAGTGAAGCCCCAAACTAATAAACTAGAAGCGATTCAAAACTGGCCCCGGCTGACCCGAAAGAAGCAGGTCCGTGCATTCCTAGGTGTGGTAGGCTACTACCGACGGTTTATTCCCCACTTCGCCAGCAGGGCAAGTCCTCTAACTGACCTGGTGAAGGCTCGAGGTCCAGACATGGTAAAGTGGACCGACGCTGCAGAGGGGGTGTTTGTAGACCTTCGGACGGCCCTCTGTAATGATCCCAGACTCATAGCCCCAGACTTTACCAAGGAATTTATTTTACAGACAGATGCTTCTGAGGTGGGGTTGGGGGCAGTTCTGTCACAAATGATTGGAGATGAAGAACACCCGATTCTCTACCTAAGCAGAAAGCTGCTCCCACGAGAAAAGAAGTATGCAGTAGTCGAGAGAGAATGCCTCGCTGTCAAATGGGCCATGGAGACCCTGCGTTATTACCTCTTGGGGCGGCGATTTACTCTTGTGACGGACCACGCACCCCTCCAGTGGATGCAGAGAAATAAGGAAAAGAATGCAAGGGTCACCAGGTGGTTCTTATCCCTACAACCATTCCAGTTCCGTATATGGCATAGGGCTGGATGCCACCACGGCAACGCTGATGGTCTTTCACGAGCACACTGCCTGGCGTCCCAAGTTGCCCAACCCTATGGTGTTGAGCAGAGGGGGGGGGGATATGTGATGGAGCAAGGCCGGATGGCTACAGGAAAGTATTGAGGAGCAGGTATGTTAGCTCCAGGCTAAGCAAATCCCTAGTACCATGGGAACCAAAATGGCAGTTGCTCCAGGCTAATCAAGGCACCTGGGGACAATTAAGAACTTTCTAGAAGGCACCGGAGAGAGCTACATTGATTGGAGCACCTGCAGCCAATCAGGACAGGCTAATCAAGGCACCTGGTATAAAAAGGGGAGCTCACTCCAGTCTAGGGAGGAGGAGCCAGAGGAAAGAAGTGCGCATGAGGAGCTGGGAGCAAGAGACACAAGGAACTAAGAACTGAGAGGGGGTACTACTAGAGGAGAGGAGGAACTTTGCCACAATACTCACAGAATTACCAGGTCTGCTGTTACCAAAGGAAAAGTACACCACAGCTTACTAATCACACCTTCAGAACCCAGCTCTGCTTAACACATAGATTTCTTTATAGAGAAAGCCAGTGTAAGTTTATTTAACAAAGAACAGATTCAGTGCTAGTGAACATAAATATTGGAAACAAAAGGTTTTGTATGAAACGATAACAAACGTTCTGGAGACTAAATTTATCTAACAAGATGCCTTGATCTCTAATAAGGTACTACATACTTAAAATCCTTCTCACAGCATTTCTCCACCAGGCTGAGTGAGACCCTCCTTTGGTGAGAACAAGACTGCTGGCAGCTTGTCTCCCCAGATGAAGGATGCCAGGGTGTCTTTCTGCACCTCTAGATATACTAACCAGTCTTTTGTTCTTAACCTATAAACAGGGTTCCCTCCGTGGCTATTCACCTCTTCCTGTTAATTTCTTCTCTCAAGGACCCCACAATCTCTTCATTACCATTTGACTCCGTATGCAAATCAACTTCCACTAAACTCCACAATACCCAAGTCATTTACGGAGATAAGTGTCTCACACCACCTGTGTGGTGGAACCTACCTTAAGGCAAGCTACCCCTGGTGACCTAAGAACATAATTTGCAATATATATACATATCTCTTTGCAAAATGTGTGTGCAGATAATGCACAAAGTAATTATGACCAGTGTGACACAGGCTTTCGGTAGAAACCTTACACAATACTCTTTAGTGAACTAGAATGTAAATATCAGACCCCGGCAATCCCTGTAACTTTATGCACCCCTTTGCCAATTGGTATCAAGAGTCACAGCACTGGGGGTGGGGAGAATACATCTACTAATATGCCATAAGCTCTGACACTTTCACTACATGTGTCTATTAAAAAGTTTCACAGTACTTGTCACAAGAATATGGATATTAACATATAAGATGTACAAATTCCTAATTCTATCTTCCTACCTCTCTCCTTGTTAGATCTGATATGGACTTTTTATTCTAAATTGTTGTGTAATACTGCTTATCAGGGTAATGCTACATTTCAAGTCAGATGTGGCTTCATTGCAGTGGAGGACAAAGTAATTCCTGCATAAATCTTTTAGAGTGGTTTGAGATATTTCACAATGAAAGATATGCTAATTATAATAGTATAATTGCACTTTTCCTAGAGGTCATTCTTCCAGGAAGTACATCTGGAAACACTTCATCAGCCCTATGGAAGAGTAAAGGCATGGATAAATCCTCCACTCTCTTAATTTAGTGATGTCAGAGCTTGAGACAACTGCACTTGTATTTCCCCCATCAGTGGTCCCTCAAAGAAACCACTCTAGGCTCTGAGCTCCTCAGCCATCAGCTTTCTTGGGCCTGTCATCACCTATGTCACACTCCCTCCTGACCAGGGTTTTTCCAGGCTGTGCAGTTCCCTGCCAACCTCCCCAGCAAGCCAGAATGCCTAAACAGGCCAGTGTCTTGCATTTTGCTTTCTCCCTGAAGTCTCTAAATAGTGCAGTTGCCAAAAGTCAATAGTTATCACACCACTCTTTCTAAGCAAGCAAACTTATTCTTAAGGTGAAAGCATTACAGATAAAACATATTAAAAATAACAGAACTTACACACATGCTAAAAAGCTTATCAGAAGTCACCCCAACTCCACCTGTGGGCTGTGGTAGGTGTCAGTCATTCAAAACCCACAACTGAGTATTCCAAATTCACAACAGTCTCAGATTCATAACAAGAGCAACCAGTGGGGCAGTTCATCTGTTTCTTTATATGGCTCTGGCCTTTGATGTCAAATGCCCGAGAACAGGTCATCAGCAAATAAAGACCCTCGCCTCAGGGCATAGCTTCACAAGGCAGGGATTTTGGATAACCAGAGATGGGGAATTTGCATTAACCTCTCTCAGGATTTCCCACAAAATCCACTTCACACACACTGTCTCTAACACAGGCTCTGACTTATATTTTTCCCGGTGGGTGCTCCACCGCCTATCTGCCCCAAGACCCTGCCCTCGCTCCACCTCTTCCTGCCCCTGTTCTGCCCCCTCCCCCCAAGGTCCTTCTCTGCTCCATGTCTTCTCTCCCCTGCTCCACCCCCACCCCTGAGGCCACCCCACCTGCCCACCACTCCCTCCTCTCCGTCCCCCCCTTCCCCAAGCACCTATACAGCTGATTGGTGACTAGCCCCAGTGTCCCACCAATCAGCTGATTGGCAGGCAGCCCTGGAGCCAAAACCAGTGTGGCTGGTGGGTGATAAGTACCCCCTAGGTTTTTTTCCATGGGTGCTTAAGACTTGGAGCACCCACAGAGTAGATGCCTATGGTCTCTAAAGTCTATTCTTGTCTGGCACATTGTTCAGTATAGTCCTTTGATCATCTAGGCTGTACTGAGAGGTTATATTCAGTCCCAGCCCATAATACTATATAATTTTTTATATTTAGTACAATGGACCCCAAATATACTTAAACTTAATTCAATAAGGTTTAACGATATTGCAGGAAATTACCATATCTGTCACAACAAAAATCGAGGTATGTTAAATACATCTGATTGCCACAATCTGTTCAGAGCAACACTCTTTATATTGCATGTTTAACGATAGTGTGCCTAGCCCTAAGGCAACCCATAGAGTTTAGGGCATCAGTTCAGTATAAATGTTTCCTTTATGCTTTTTAAAATATCACAAATCTTGAACTGCTGTCAGGTACTTATCTGGCTCTTTATTCTAGCTTTTCCTATGGATTAAAAGGATTACACAAAACACTTCAAGTAAGAGTTGGACAGTTGCAAATACCAAGTAACAATTATCTTGTTTGAGCATCAATCAAGAAGGGATTAAGCAATCAGATAATGTCCCCAAGCTCTTCATAAATTAAATCCCTTTATGCTAGTCCACACTTGCTACTAACAAAATGCCAGCCACGGAAAACTGCATGAGATTGTAGCAGGATGTTTAAATATTATGAACCAGGATTATTAATCTGACTCCTTGAATGAGCACTATATTTTCCAAATAGTTTTAATGATATTATGATTTTTAGATTATTGTAATTTTGGATATTATGATTGCCTTGTTAGTTCTGTTGATTTGAATCAACTCACCAGAAATTGTAACATTTACCCTATGAAGCATAGAAGTCGCTGTCAGAACTGATTAACTGGTAGGCATTTAACTACTTGCTAGATGACTACTAACTCTATTATCTGTGGCTATAGTTTACTGAACACATTGTGATGTAAGTCCAAGAAGTTCTACCTGTAGGATGATGCCGCAGTGGAAGCTAATTGCCATTTACAACACACTGCTATCATATTGGAAGGCCATTTTTTTTTCTGAGTAGGGTAGTGATAGGTCCCAAAATAACACATGAAAAACAAGATATTGTCCCTGTCTGCTAGGGGCATAGGTAAGCTGTTGTTGTTGTTATAATTTACACTATGGTAACATTTAGGAATACCAGGCACTGATCAGGATCCCATTGTGCCATGGCTGTCCAAACACATGCAGAAAATAGTCACTGTCCCAAATAGTTTACAATCTAGATATATGACGGGACAGAAGACAGATGAAATAGACATGCATGGGAAGCGGAGATTGGTAAAATGAGAGAACAATAAAATCCACAAAGCTGAATATAATAAACTCATGTTTTTGCTATAGCAAGTTTATGTCTCAGTTCAGTTCCACTTGCTTAGCCGTTGTCAGATGGTAGCAGTTTTATTCGCCAGCTATTATTTGAGTTAAGGTATTACTTAGAGACTAACTATGACCCTATTGTGCTAGTCACTGTATAGTGAGAGACAGTCCTTACCCTGAAAAGCTTACTGTTTAAATAGACGAGGGGTGGGGGAAAACAAAAGCATAGTGAACAATGTGATGATCAACAAATGATGTGTTAGTTCCATTATTTTTTTTCTTTTGGGTGAGGCTTTTTCTTTTTATTTATGGGGAATTTGTTAAAGCATGATTAGATAATGAGAAAAGAAGAAAGGAGATGCTGAGGGTGAGTGGGAGGTGAGAAAGGAGGGATAAGCAGGCATGAAGGGTGTGTGAAGTGAGGCTGAAATGAGGTGACTGTGCAGGAGTAAACAGCCAATCAGCACAGAGGAAAAAAATGTCCAGAGGAAAAACTGGGAAAAGGGTCTGATGACATCATCAGTCACTGAAGATCCATACTGAGGCTGCTTCTGGGTTTGCTGCCTGATGAGTCCCTGTCTCGTTCCTCTAAGGGCTTTCTATCTCTCCCAAGTCCACATGACTGGTGAGACACATGCATCCTGGTGTCCTGCTCCAGGACGCCTGCCGTGGAAATAGTGGCTGGAGATAAAACAAAATTGTACTTGATCACAGTATAGGCACATCTTAAGGGATTTGAAGGGGGATAAGGTAGCAAAATACTCTGCTTTCCTCTAGCCTGTTCCCAGTTTTGCTGTTGAGATTCCAAAATCAAAATTAAATTAGTGATTTCACACACAAATCAGTCCCATGTGCAAATGTCTCAATCTCAGGAATGTTCACAGATCAAAGCTGTGGTTGCACCCAGACATTTTTCCAGAACATTTACAGTTGTTTTTTATTTCTCATTGACATTTTAAAATAGAGCCTTCTCATAAAGGGAATAGGTGAATTGCTTGGGGGATTGGCACTTAAAGCTTTTCAGCTCTAGTTCACCAGTTCAAAATCTGCCACAGATTGTTAATCAAAGTTTACTGAGGCAAACCATTGATCAGACATTGTTAAGGCCAGATATTGCATCTTTTAGGCCCCAAAGTAGCCCCATTTTAAGTCAAAGAAGCTACCTGAATGAGTGACAGCTGCAAGATCAGGTCCTTATTCTATAGGCAAAATTAAGCTTTCTTTTAGGAAAAGAAAATCACAGGGCAACCAAACTCTTTCTGAAACACAAATATTCACTGTCAAATTTTAGCCAGTTTCATTGCACTTTGGCAAATTTGTTCTCAGTTCATAAAATGTTGCTTTCCTTTGATGTTTATGTTTCTTTGGGGGGTTTTGCACTGAAATTTCACTTAATTTTGAAAAATGAAATTTAAAAAATTCAACTTTGGTACATTGACAGCTGATGAAAATATAGCTGTATTTGGGAAGCATAAAGATATAGGACACCCAACAACCCCAACCCCACCCAACCTCATAAATAAGTGATAAGTTGTTAATTTTGATTCATAGTCATATTTGATGCTTCAAGTTTTTATTAAACTCTTAATCAAGTAGAGCAGGGACTTGAAACTGGGTCTCCCACCTGACTGCCTTAACCACTTGACTGTATTGGTTGTTCTCTGGTGGGTGCACACACTGTCCTTTTTTCTATGCAAAAAAATTTCAAAAGAACTTGATTTCTTTATATATCCAATTGGAAACAAATGTCGAAACCTCAGCATTTGTCATGAAATTGAGTTCTTGTTTCCTGGCCAGCCCTAATTAGAACCAATGTAAGCTGTGTTGTTTAGTTGTGATTGGTCAGATAAGTCTCATGATGTTGTTGGCATTTATTCTTAAATATGCCTAGTATATTTTTTTCCTTAGTTGAGGAAACTATATTTTGCTTTGTATTTAACAGTCATTCTACTCTTCCCTCATGCTTCTAATTCAAATGGTGCAGGAGCTATTTATAGGTAAGCATGGATGTGAGTTTTTTGGCCATTAGACTCTAAAACATAATTTTATGTAGTTTGATGCTTATAGCTTGATAATGGGTCAAATTCTGCCCTCAGTTACATTCATGCAATTTCTTATAGTTAATGCATTTTTGAATCTGTATATCTGAAGGCAAAAAGAATGCAGCCCAATATGTCTTTATACCTTGCAGATAAAAAGAATTGCAGGCTCTTAAAGTCAAAGATAATCTATTTTTATTTTCCTTCCAAGCCTGCACAAGAAACAACTGAAATACAGTAGTGGATTTTCTCCTAAGTTTTTTATCCATCCCTGCACAACGCAGAAATCTTTCCATGTGGCAAATCTAAAAGCTGATGGCCACCTTTGTAAAATTTAGTCATGGTAAGTAGAATATAGTATTTGACCTTGAGCTCACACCCTTCACTGTGATGTATAAGTTTAATTTTTATTAGGAGGGAAAAATTGCTTTGCTGCAAAAATTACTCTTCGATTCTTACTGGCAAAAACTTGCAAAGCTCTAGTGTCAATGCATAACTTGGAGAAAATCTTTTCAAATCTACAAGTTTTGCTTCATATTCAAAGCTATTTCTTTGTAGTTGCATTGTTTCATATTGTTGTATTGGTTTTATGTTGCTCATTATCACACCACATTAAAAACCTGTCCAACAGTGAACTTTCTGATGAGTTTACTTTTGATGACCCTTTATTGGATAACCCAACACAGTATCCCTGCAAAAATAAGAAAATTAAATGTAAGGAAGTTATTATTATAAAAGGATTATACATCCCAACCTCCATCACTATGAACTGGGTAGGATCCAAAAGTCTTCCCATTGACTTCTATGTGCCTCATCCAGCTCCCATTGTACCTTTGGCCTGAATCCTAATTGTCTATCAAATTTTGTCTTGATTTTTCATTTGTATTCTTAAACACAGTTTCCTGTTTTAGCCAAGATTCTTCCATCTCCCTGTCTACCACCCAAGATAGTTTTTTGTTCTGTTTTGAATCACATTAAAAACTAGATCATTTGAAAACAGATTGAGATTAGCTAGTGCTGTAGGTATTGAACAAATGCTTGTTCAATGCCATCAAGTATAGTTTGTTTCAAGCTGTCAGCTAAGGAAACAGTAATTACCGTGACTGCTAGAAGTAGTTTTGAGGAGATTATTTTTTTTTTAAAGTATACGCAAGACACTTCTCTTGGGTAAGAGAAAATGAGGAGGCAAAGTCAAATTAACTTAGTGGCACTTAGGCACTAACAATTAGAGTCGGCGTGAAAAATATTCATTGATTTATGCAACATGGTGATATTTTTCTAGTAAATTTTCTAGTAAATTTTTGACAAATCTTCTTTGTGTATGATGTGCTGAGCTCTCCTAGTATTCAAGGTTCCTCAAAGTTAAAAAGATCCCTTGGTGAATATAAATATTTGACGCTGTTGACACATATACATAAAGTTGTGCTATAGGGTAACACTGAGGCTGACTTCAGGGACCTGGAAAGCAACATAAGAGATTAAAGTCTAGGTTACGTAAGACTCAACACAGGGAGAGCTGTCAACAGGCAGTGGGGTGAGAACAACAGAGAGAGTTACACAATCTAAGATCATGAGGTCACTTATTTTCACACTGCGTGCATCACATTAGCACCTTTATGTACTGTGGGTCACATTCTCAGCTTATGTGAAATGGCACTAACTCCCACTGATTTCTGTGACACTGACAACATATACCAGCTGACAGTCTGGCTCCTAAAGTTTATTTTGATTATGTTAGCATGGGACTGGAGGTCAGCCTTAAATAATTGGGGGGCAGGAGTGGGTTTTGAGATGGTATTTAAAGGAGATTGTATGGAATATTGGATCAAGAGACCTTTTCAGATAAGGGGAATGATGACAGAAAACATGGAGGCATTTTTTTGGAAGATTGATACAAAGGGAGCATGAAGGGATGTAGAGATGGCAGGGTGGAGGACACAATGCCTGTAAGTAGGGTCAAAGATGGGCCAAAGGGAACAAACAAAACTGAACTGTAGGGAACAATTTCATTGGCAGAGCAATGAATCAGGTAATTTTGTATGAGCCTGACTAATATAATAACATTTTGGTAAAAAAAAAATTCCCTAAATCCCTTGTATTTTGTTTTAAATTGAAGATTCTAAATAAACAATAGCATGAGTTTGTTTCCCTCCAGATAACATTTTAAAAAAAAGCCTTCATGATGATATGAATGACTAATTTCTAAATTGGAAAGACTGAGACTATAAAATAGCATTCCAGAAATGTAGGTCTCTGTTGTAGTTGAGAATTTGATCTCTCATGGAAAGATGGTGGTGAGTATATATTCTTAATCCAGTACTTTACTGTCTTGGGGGCAACATTATGTCTCTTGGTGCACTGTAATTTTCTCAAAGAATCCCCTCCAGGAGTTAAGGATTTCGAAAAAAGGCATTTCAGTGCCAGAACCCCATTTGCTAACACACAAAGGTAATTACTGAAAGCATTGCATAACATACCATTGTACTTCAGGAATTAGCATAGGGTCAGTGCAGCAGGCTAAAAGGAGATATTTTTGGAGAAGCACAATGGATAGTTTACGCTCACATCACTAGCTGGAAGTAAAAACCTCCCAAGACAATAAGATATTAAAGAACCAAAACCCCCGACTGAGTAGTTTTACTAACTGTATCTCAATTCTGGTCACAAAGTTTCTTTCAATTGTGCATCTTTATCTTAATCTTTATTTGCTGAAATAATTTTGTTCTCAAATTATTAATTTTCTCTGAGTCTGCTTATATTCCATAGTTACTGGATGACCTTTGGCATATTAGCATTGTTGAAATACAGACTTGGATTTCTGTTGAAGCATGGAGATACATTAACATAACAACAACTAAAAGGACCCCCTTAGTCAAAAGGCCCTCAAGAGCTGTTAATTTAAATATGATTTACCATTTTCCTTGTGTGTGTTTTAGCATCTTATCTTTCATGATAAATTGCACTGCGGTTTTTCAGAATCCTTCCATACAGCTGTTAGTCATGGTGTTTGGAACAGTCTGATTAAGGAAGCACTGTAAAAATAAAAATGCTTGAAGGAAAATTAGATGAAATCTGTAACAAAGCCTTATTATTATCAATAACCTCCCATATCTCCAGTGCACACATGTTAAAACCACCCAGAACAAATTACTGTCAGGGCAGAAAATTAAGTTGGAAAAACAGTGGCGTGAACTGACAAAAACCAGGATGTTAAAAAGTTAAGGCTGGCACTCTGTCCTCCATTCATGCACCAAGTATATAAGTAAGACATTAAATAGCACAGCTGCTCTTAAGGAGAAGATTGGCAGTTGTGTCTTTCCATTTCCTGGTTTTTGTCAGTTTGTGGCACAAAATTTGGACCAGATTCTGGTTATTTCAGTGTCAGTGCCTGGGGAGCAGAGGGGCAGGAAAAAAGGTTCAGAAAGCTCTCCCACACACATTTGCCTGTGCAAGTGTCAGCCGGAATCTTCTGGTTTGCACAATCTGCATACAAGGATACAAGTGTCATCAGCTACTCTAGAGTTGCCGAAAGGGAATGGGGCAGTGTGGGATTGAGGGAGGTGGAGGCATAGCTGCCAGGTGAGGGGTGGAAACTAGTAAGGAGTCTATTATTTACTAATGAAATCAAAATGGCTGTTTTGTGGGCATTTCTTTCCCTTGGAAATGGATAGAAGGAGAATTGAAAAGAATACTCAACATCCAACTAATTCAAAACAGTAAATGTAATAGACACTTTGGGGCTTCTTATATAAATATGCATTCAAGCTATTTAGAAATGAACCTATGAATTGGGACCTGATCATGCATTACTCATTCAAGCAAAACTCTCATCAGAATAAGGAGCTCAGAAGTGGTCACAAATACTTGTTTTTAAACAGGTCATTTACACCAGCTGAGGATTTGTTCTAGTGGTTCACTGCAGACAGAAAGGAATTAAAAATTTTTGGAAATATTATGGAAGGAAAAGTGACAAGACTTGATGAAAGATAGAATGCTAAGACTTTGGACCAGATTCTTAATCTATCTGCTTGGATGCCCAAATAGAAGTTTTTAACCAGCATGTTAAAGATTTGTTGGCGAAGATGGGAAAAAAGAAAAAAGTAGACATGAACTCCAGTTGTGAAATGGTTTGGCTTAACACCTAGATCTGTATTCCAGGGACCTCAAAGTTTGGGGTGGTAGACCTGAACCAGAACTCAAGATCTGATCTATAGGAATAAGGTATGTCGGGTTGAGAAGTCAGGACTGGGTCTAGAGAAAAATGAAAATAGT
Organism: Mauremys reevesii; assembly: GCF_016161935.1. Classification (NCBI taxonomy): domain Eukaryota; kingdom Metazoa; phylum Chordata; order Testudines; family Geoemydidae; genus Mauremys; species Mauremys reevesii. The sequence goes on along the minus strand of NC_052627.1, from coordinate 81,975,057 downwards.
CATATAAATAACTTAAACATATGGCAGAAAAAATGAGCATGGGGTAAAGAATATGATAGTAGGGAGGAGGCATATCTGAATGTACTGTAAAGACTAGCAATGATCAAACAAAATACAGAATTAGTCAAGAATACCTTATCTGACAGCGACGTAAAAACTAACTGAATAAATATTTTATGAATATTGTTCAACCATATTATAAAGCTGGTTGAATAATGTCAAAAACATTAATTAAACAATTTAACTAACCAAAACTCAATGATTCAAAATGTTAAATGAATATTTTTCATCCAGCTCTTGCAAAGATCATTTACAATTTGAGGGGTGGGGATCTAAAGATAAAACAATCCCACACCACCTACTGCACAGTGAATCTCAAGGGAACATGTCTGTCTGACATCATTGTGTGGTTCCACTTACTGTAGAGATCAACAAGGTTTGTCATCAGCAAGAGAATGACAAGATCTCGAATTTGTGATTTTTTTTTCAAGACTAGTTGGTCAAAGTATAATGTAAACTGAGAAATGAAATGACATCCAATAGCAATTAAGCACCAGACAGCTCAAATTTCCCTACTGTAGCCAGCCTCTGCAAAACTTCAAACACTGTCAGGCCCAAATATTTTATTACCACCCAGGGATACTACAAGAATTTTTGAATATCTTCAGGGGCCAAATACTAAACATCGGAGGAGGCTAACACACCCAGGATTACCATAGAACATATCTAGCCAGACACTGATGTTTCACTGTTATATAAATCAAACTGAAGAAAATGGACTTGTGTTGGATTAGCAGTGGTGTAACCAGGGGCGGCTCTAGAGCCCAGCGGGCAAGCTTATTTATATAAGAGCCCCGGGACGACCGGACCTGCCGCAGGCATGACTGCGACGGCGGCTCTGGCTGCGCTGACTCTGGACCTCCGCAGGCATGACTGGCGCAGCAGCCGGCGCGCGCCCGGCCGCGGCGGCCGTGGCGCGCGCGGCGAGGCCGCGCTGAGCCGACCAACGCGACCACCCTCGCCTCCATGCCAGCGGCGGCGCCGCCCCGCTGCTCAGGCGCTCCGCGCCCGCCGCGCTTGACTGCTTGGGGGCGCCAAGCCGCCTGAGGGTGTAACTGACATCAGACTATGGCCCACAAAGTTTAAGTAAAGTATCACACCATTCTAAAGGACTGATCCTGCAGATGCAAAGTACAGCACAGTGTTTAGTGCTCTGAGTACTCCCAGTAATTTGCGTGCTTTTGAAATTAAGTACTTGCAATATTGGCCCCTAAGGGCACATACTCTTGATTCTGTAGAAGCAGCAAATAATCCTGTGGCACCTTATAGACTAACAGAAGTTTTGCAGCATGAGCTTTCGTGGGTGAATACCCACTTCTCTCTTCAAAGCAGTGAAAAGGAGAGGGACAGGTATATATATATATAAGAAGCAAGCAAGAGAGAGGAGAGTTAGATCAATCAGGGAGGGATGGGGGGGGGTTCAGCAGCTGGAGTGTGAGAAAGCCAGGAGAGGAGGAGAAACTGGTCTGTGGTTCTCTTCTTTTGTCTTTCTTTGTTTAGTATAAGCTGATGGTTTGTGATTGATTTGAAGATTTGCAGGAAGTCTGGTCTTTCTTTTTTTTTTTTTCTTTTTTTTTTTTTTTTTTGTAAGGCCACATTGTGTCTGCTATTGTGTGCTGGTGTGGTCTTTTTGTTTTGTGCCAGGGTTTGTATTGTTTTGTTTGTCTTTTTTCCCTTTTTGTCCTTTTCCTTTTTTTCCAGAGAGACTTTAGATGTACATAGTGTATGGGGCATGATGGCATATATGGGCATATGGCATATATTGGGACATGGATGGCATGGTGGTGATGTGGTGGTGCTGGTGTGGTTGTGTGTGGTGGTGTGGTGGTGGTGTTGCTGGTGTGTTGGTGGTTGTTGTGGGGTGGGTGGGTTCCTGAGCTTTTTTGATGGTGGAGTGGTGGTGGTTATGGTGTGGTGTGATGTTGTTGGTGGTGTTGTTTGGTGAGGCAGTAGGGCTGTGGTGGGCCCTGGTGTGTGTGGGAGTGGTGTGGGATCAAGGTCTGTGAAGGATGATGGATATGATGGGTTGGAGGGGGGGATGAGGGGTTGATGAGTAAAGGCAAATTTAAAATGGACAGCTAACAAAAAAAAAAAAGGACTAAAGCCAATTACAGAATCACCTTGACCTCCTCCTTGGCTTTCTCCTTCTCAGCTCCACTTCCTCTGCTCCCTCCTCCCTCTCTCCTCCTACCCTCCTCTCTGCTCTAACCTCTCTCTCTCTTGCTTATCTCTTTGCTTATATATACACACCTGTCCTGCTGTTGTTCCCTAAGAGGCACGTATTCACATAAACTCATGCTGCTCATGCTGCACAAGCAAAACTTCTGCCTGCTGCCAGGACAGACTAACTGCTGCTTCTACAGAACAGAGACAGACTAACACCCTCTGATTCTTGATTCTGTGAGATCTTACATTTTCCATGCTGATGGCTAACAGAATCATGGCTCCTGTATTTTTAATTAATTATGGACAACTCTAATCTGTTCTTAACTATTTAAGTTAAAAAGCCATTAAAAGTCATAACAGATTTTTATTTCTGTTTTGGTTAGAGATATAATTGGATGGTTTCTATAATAATATAATAGGCACAACAAACTAGAATGGTTACCCTTACAAAACTAAATAATTAAGAATCATAGTCTGTATATGGAAATCCTATGGGTGTGTGGTTTTTGTGTGGGGAGGTTGTCTTTGTTTTTTTTGTACGGGGGATGAATATTCAACTTTTTAAATTTAATTTTAATTTTTAAATTTAATAGTTTTTAAAATATCAGATGGGACTAATCCTATTTATGGACTTACTGTTCCACAAAACATTCCTTTTTCAATCAAAGCTCATAAGAGTTATATGGATTTTAAAAAGGGTGGGGGGGACATAATCCATTTTTCACTTGAATAGAACTGAAAAATAGCTATACTCTTTGTTGAAAAACGGCATTATACAGAGTTCTTGAAAATAATACTTAACAGCTTGGATTTTATGTACTTCTTCATTTAAAGAGCAAGCTGTAAATTAAGTCCGTATGGTTTGACAACAATGTTATCTGTGCATTTGAAATTAATTAGATTGCTGTGAACATACTTTAAGCAGCTTAAATCAGTGAAATATACAAAGAGTAAAACAGGCTTATTTATCTAATTTATTGTGGTAAACCTGTTTTATTCTTGGACTCTGTGAAATGTGAAGTTGCAATTAGCAGTCATCACAGGTCTTTTTTTTTTTTTTTTGCACTTCAGTGCCACAATAATCCTCAGCAATCTGGGATCAAAGTAATACTTGGGCACTGTAATAGTTACAATTGAGATCATGTAGTTCACCATATAAGAAGAGAAGGAAATTATCTTTGGAACACATTTGGCATCCTTTGCCTAGTACTTCTGAGCACTAACAAAAGCTACATTAAAACTTAATTTGAGCAGAACTTAGAGAAAGACAACATGAAAAGATACTAATGTGGAAAGCACTTTGATTTACGTTTGTGGGTTCTTTCAAATCTATCCGAGCCTCCTGGGTATCCAAATTTAAGAAAAGTATTTTGCAAATGTATTCTAAATGCAAAGACACTAAGATCTCAAGAGTAAATCCATGTGGCTAGCAGTCACATGTATGCATAGTATTTCTGCTTTTAATTTTGTTTTGTGTTTCTGACTACACTTGTATGATGGTCCTCATTGTATAAATGTGTACATGGAATCCCCTTTTGCTACAGTGGTTGGCGCAGGGCACTATGAATCAAAAGTCCTGTGTTACTTTTCTAGCTCAGTGTGACCTTAGCTACACTGACACCTTCTATTTCTCAGTTCCTCCTTCTGCAATGTGTGAATAAGTGCCTTTATGTACCTCATAAGTTTGTTGTGAAGCTTAAGTAGCTAATGTTTGCAAAGTACTTTAATATTAGTGCTGAGCAAAATTAGTGACACTTTTTCCCCCTACAAAATTTTGTGGGGGATTGTTTACCCATTGGGTTGGAGTGGATTTTGCCTCAAAAGCTTGCTACATGTGAAATTTAAAGGGGTCAAATTTTCAGATGATCTGGTTGCAAAATCCATTTATAGTTGTATTTGCTCTTGGTCCACCATCAGAAGTGACTCTATAATCCGTAGAGAGACAAGATGGGTGAGGTAATATATTTTATTCTGACCTGAAGAAGAGTTTGAAACCTTGTCTCTCTCACGCCAACGGAAGTTGGTCCAATAAAAGGTTTTACCTCACCCATCTTGTCTCTCTAATATCCTGGAACCAACACAGCTACAACACTGCATACCATAATTTGTACTCAAAACTGTTTCCACATAATCCACAGTGCTCTGGTTTGGTCATGCCAGAGGGCTAAAGGGGACATAGACTGAGCATAGCAGCAATACCTAATATTTAATCACCCTACCACCTTGTGGAATCCACAGCCCCAAGTTTGGCCTCCAGACTCCCGATATGATGCATGGGAAAAGTTAGGCATCTATGAATTGGATTAACAGAATTCAGCAAGATGAGCGGGAAGCTGCCTATACAAGCCAGTAGGAAATACTAAGGAAAGGACTATGGACTAATCCCTAACTCTGGGCCGTAGGAAGACACCTCCCTCCACTGTGAATTCACTGCTGTAAATTGTCTCCTGGAGTTAGGCATCTAAGTCTGGTCAGTCCTTTCTTCCAAACCCCCTCCTTCCACCTTATATCCTATAGTCCAGTGATTAGCACACTTACTGATATGTGGGGACTCTGGGTTCAAATCCCCACTGTACCTGATTTAGAGCAGACGCTTGAACCCAGGTGGTCTCTCATCTCCCAGGTGAGTGCCTTGGGCAGTAGGGTAGTCTGAGATGAGTCTATCTCAATCTCTACTGTTGAAGCTGTTCTACTTTGTATAAAATACTTAAATATTGTTTGGAGGAGAGTTTTGAACCTGGTTCTCTGAGGTGAGTTCCCTAACCACTGGGCTGCAGAGTCATTCTTTTTCTGGCCCAATGAATATAAGTAGCTATACAAATAGGGCCCCACAGGTGAGATAGGTGTTCCCTGCCTACTTAGAGAGCCTTGTAGGAGCTTAGAAGCTAAGAAAACTTGGTGGTGTTGGAACTTAAATGGCTTTGCACATGCCAGTTGGCAGAAATGTAGGCTTCTACACCAGAAATGTAGGCTTCACCAACAGAAACTTAGGGTATTTCTACATTGCAATTAAATACCCATACCTGGCCCATGTCAGCCAACTTGGGCTCACAGGGCTCAGGCTAAGGGGCTGTTGAACAACACTTCAATTAAACAATCCCTTAAGCCGAGCCCTGTCAGCTGACATAGAATGGCCGTGGGTATTTAATTGCAGTGTTTTAAAAGGATATATTTTTAAAGCACACAACTGAAAGAAAACTGGTAGACTTGCATGAATGCCTACATTCTTATGGATGTCACTTAGGAAAATGGAAGTTATTTGGAAATTTAATATGAATCTAGGGAACATCTTGGCCTTCCTAAGCACTAATCAGGTGGCATATATGTGTTACCTTAATGTAATAAACAGTAAGAGCGCCATTTTCTAACATTTCCTAATAAGCACCATTAAAATAACAGGAAAAATGCAATTATTGTTTTGCTTAATTCCATCTTCCCCTTGCCTCTGCTATGGCATTCAAAATGTCAACAGGCCAATTTATTCCCCTTTCTTCTTTAACAAATCGGCAGTAAGAAAACAGGAAACTTACAACAGCAATCGTTTTATCAACCTCGGAATTTGGGATTTAATTTACACTTACATATTAATGATTAAAATATAACATTGAGTATTCTTCATGTACACTCTCTCCAACAACCATAGCCCAGAAAATGGGTCTAGTTTTGTGTGATATCTGTGATAATGAATTAGTTTAAGCTAGTTCAGCTTCCTGACACTGCTTTTGCCTTCTCCAGATGTCTAACCTTTCTATGTTTTTTTCCCCAAGAACTCCTAGATGCTCCATGGTCCTTCAAATCCTGTCTATTTTAAATGCCTTTTCATTGACAGAAACAATATTATTTTTGTTTTTGGACTGTGTCCATTTTTTATTTAAGTTGGGGGCATGTGGTTTTTCTATCATAACATTTCCATATCTGTCATGTAACTTCTTGTTGATGTAGTGAAATTCTTTCCCAAACAGTTAAGATATGATTAGCATATTTTTGCTGGAAATGTATTTATATCTCATTGGCCTCTTGCAATTCTGCCAAAACTACCCAATGCCACTTTGATTCCCATTTTAAACTCACTTCTGAAAAAATATTAAAAATAAACCTGTTGCTATTTCACTCAGGCCTGAACATTCCAAGCACCCTTAATTTTACTATTTTAAAATTAATTAACCTTGTGTATCTCATTCCAGCTGAGCATTTGATTGTCTGTGAGGGTCTGCTTTTTATTCACTTGCTAGCAAAACTAAGTGGAAAAATAAAACTCACATGTTTTAACCAAAGTTAGATAATGAGTCAGTGACTCAGACGGGATTAAAACCCAGAGTCTTTCTGGCTCCTAGTTAGCTCATGGGCTGCTGCTACATCCCGTAGGAGAGCAGAAAGATGGAGACATTATTTGCATTCTGGGCTTGCTGTAGGGAAGATGCCATTAGCCTGGAATGATCAAGCATGTCTACACCTAATGGAGAAAGTATATTGTCATACAATTAACTGTATTCATACACTCCCAATATAGAAGGGAGAGGAGAATGGGTAGTCTCTAAAAAATACTTTATATGTTGTTTCATAGATTGGCCAATATACATTCAGAAGCTGGGAATGAGCAACAGGGAGTGGCTCACTTGATTACCTGTTCTGTTTATTCCCTCTGAGGACCTTTGGTCTGACCCAGTTTGGCCATTCTTATGTTCTTACATTCTGTTGTATTAATTTAGGTGGAATAAATGGGCCAGAGATGTTACCACAATCCAGTCAGTGTCCAATATTAAACAGTATTAAACAAGATCCAGGTGCGGTATACAGAGTCCTCAGCATTCTTAGTTCTTAGCAAGCATCCTTTTAACCCTTTATTAAAGATACAGAAAAGAAGGAAAAACAGTTAAAGAATTTGAAATGTAAAATATTAAATAAAGCTTTTATTTCAACATTTCTTGTTCCCTTTCCCTTTAGCTGGAGAGGGTTTTAGAAGGAAAACCCACCTGGTTTGACTATGTCTCCTATGGAGTCAAAGATGTTGGCAATTGTCCTTTTGGGTAAGAGAGAAGAAGTTAGTTGAAATGAACAGGAGCAGCTGCTGCTGTTAAAGACAATCCTGTTTCATCTTAGGCCTGGTCTACACTACGATTTTAGGTCGAATTTAGCAGCATTACCTCGATTTAAGCCTGGACCCATCCACATGACGAAGCCCTTTTTTTTTTACTTAAAGGGCTCTTTAAATCGATTTCTTTACTCCACCTCTGACGAGGGGATTAGCGCTGAAATCTGCCTTGCCGGGTCGAATTTAGGGTAGTGCGGACGCAATTAGACGGTATTGGCCTTCGGGAGCTATCCCAGAGTGCTCCATTGTGGCTGCTCTGGACAGCGCTCTCAACTCAGATGCACTGGCCAGGTAGACAGGAGAAGGCCCACGAACTTTTGAATCTCATTTCCTGTTTGGCCAGCGTGGAAAGGTGCAGGTGAGTGCAGATCTCATCAGCAGAGGTTACTATGATGGAGTCCCAGGATTGCAAAAGATCTCACCTCATGTTCGGTCCATGCTGATGGGATCTGCTCGCCATATGGGGAGATGAATCCGTGCTAGCTGAACTCTGTTCCAGTAAACAAAATGCCAAAATATTAGAAAAAGTCTCAAAGGGCATGAAGGACAGAGGCCATAACAGGGACGCACAGCAGTGCCACATGAAAATTAAGGACCTAAGGCAAGCCTACGTAAAAACCAGAGAGGCAAACGGCTGCTCCGGATCAGAGCCCTGAACATGCAGCTTCTATGATGAGCTGCATGCCATTCTAGGGGGTGCAGCCACCACTACCCCCAAACCTGTGCTTTGAGTCTGTCAATGGAGAATCATGCAACAGGGAAGCAGGTTTTGGGGATGAGATGGTGATGAAGAGATTGAAGAGAGCTCACAGCAAGGAAGCGGAGAAACCAGTTTCCCCAACAGCCAAGATATGTTTTTCAACCTGGACCCCCTGAACCCACCCAAGATGTGCTCCCGGACCCTGAAGGCGGAGAAGGGACCTCTGGTGAGTGTACCTTTGTAAATATTACACATGGTTTAAAAGCAAGCATGTTTAATCATTAATTTGCCCTGGCATTCACGGCCAGTACAGCTACTGGAAAAGTCTGTTAATATGTATGGGGTTGGAGCAGAAATCCTCCAGGGACATCTCCATAAAGCTCTCCTGGATGTACTCCCAAAGCCTTTGCAAAAGGTTTCTGGGGAGGGTGGCCTTATTCTGTCTGCCATGGTAGGACACTTTACCACACCAGGCCAGTAGCACATAGTCGGGAATCATTGCATAACAAAGCATGGCAGCGTATGGTCCTGGTGTTTGCTGGCATTCAAACAACATCCGTTCTTTATCTCTCTGTGTTATCCTCAGGAGAGTGATATCATTCATGGTCACCTGGTTGAAATAGGGTGCTTTTATTAAGGGGACATTCAGAGGTGCATGTTCCTGCTCTGCTGTTTGGCTGTGGCTGAACAGAAATGTTCCCCACTGTTAGCCACACGGTGTGGGGAGGGGTGAAGCCATCAAAATGCGACCTTGTAACGAAAGCATATGTGCTGTGTAATGTGAACAGCAAGGTTTAACGTAAAAGAGTGTACCCATTTTTCTCAAAAATGTGTCTTTTTAACCACTTTTCCTTTTCCTCTATCAGCTACAAATGTTTATACTTCGCAGAGGCTAGTGAAGATTAGAAGGCGAAAAAAACGCACTCAGGATGAAATGTTCTCTGAGCTCCTGCTGTTCTCCCACACTGACAGAGCACAGCAGAATGCGTGGAGGCAAACAACGTCAGATTGCAGGAAAGCACAATATGAACGTGAGGAGAGGTGGCAGGCTAAAGAGAGTAAGTGGCGGGCTGAAGATGATAGATGGCGTCCGCTTGCTGACAGAAGGTAAGACTCGATGCTCAGGCTGCTGGAAGATCAAACTCATATGTTTCAGCATATGGTTGAGCTGCAGGAAAGGCAGGAGGAGCACAGACTGCCACGACAGCCCCTGTGTAACCAACAGTCCTCCTCCCCAAGTTCTATTGCCTCCTCACCCAGACACCCAAGAACATGGTGTGGGGGCCTCCAGCCACTCCACCCCAGAGGATTGCCCAAGCAACAGAAGGCTGGCCATCAATAAGTTTAAAACATTTTAAGTTTTAAAGTGCAGTGTGGCCTTGTCCTTCCCTCCTCTCCAACCCCAGCTGGTGCTTCCCTCCTCCTCCACCCCTCCCAGGCTACCTTGGCAGTTATCCCCCTATTTGTGTGATGAATTAATAAAGAATGCATGAATGTGAAGCAACAGTGACTTTATTGCCTCTGCAAGAGGTGATCGAAGGGGGGAGGGGAGAGTGGCTAGCTTACAGGGAAGTAGAGTGAACCAGTGTGGGGGGTTCATCAAGGAGAAACAAACAGAACTTTCACACCATAGCCTGGCCAGTCATGAAACTGGTTTTCAAAGCTTCTCTGATGTGCACCACAACCTCCTGTACTCTTCTAACCACCCTGGTGTCTGGCTGCGCATAATCAGCGGCCAGGCGATTTGCCTCAACCTCCCACGCCGCCATAAATGTCTCCCCCTTACTCTCATAGATATTGTGGAGCACACAGTAAGCAGTAATAACAATGGGAATATTGGTTTACTGAGGTCTATCCGAGTCAGTAAACTGCGCCAGTGAGCTTTTAAATGTACAAATTCACATTCTACTACCATTCTGCACTTGCTCAGTCTATAGTTGAACAGCTCCTGACTACTGTCCAGGCTGCCTGTGTATGGCTTCATGAGCCATGGCATTAAGGGGTAGGCTGGGTCCCCAAGGATAACTATAGGCATTTCAACATCTCCAACCGTTATTTTCTGGTCTGGGAAAAAAGTCCTTTCCTGCAGCTTTTGAAACAGACCAGAGTTCCTGAAGACATGAGTGTCATGTACCTTTCCTGGCCACCCCACGTTGATGTTGGCGAAATGTCCCTTGTGATCCACCAGTGCTTTCAGCAGCATTGAAAAGTACCCCTTTCGGTTTATGTACTCGCTGGCTTGGTGCTCTGGTGCCAAGACAGACGGAATCCATATCCCTATCTCCCCACCACAGTTTGGCAAGCCTACGTAAATGGTTTGCTGCAATGGGATTCCCTTTCACTATGACCTGCACATTTCCCAGAGTCACTACCCTTGATATCAGCAGCTCTTTGATTGTGTTGGCTACTTGGATCACAGCAGCCCCCACAGTAGATTTGCCCACTCCAAATTGATGCCCGACTGACCGGTAGCTGTCTGGCGTTGCAAGCTTCCACAGGGCTATCACCACTCGCTTCTTAACTGTGAGGGATGCTCTCGTCTTGGTATTCTGGTGCTTCAGGGCAGGGGAAAGCAAGTCACAAAGTTCCATGCAAGTGCCCTTACGCATGCAAAAGTTTCGCAGCCACTGGGAATCGTCCCACACCCGCAACACTATGTGGTCCCACAAGTCTGTGCTTGTTTCCTGGGCCCAGAATCGGTGTTCCACAGCATGAACCTGCCCCATTAACACCATAATGTGCACATTTCTGGGGCCCGTACTTTGTGAGAAGTCTGTGTCCATGTCTATGTCCTCATCGCTCTCGTCACCGCGCTGCTGCCGCCTCCTCACCTGGTTTTGCTTTTGCAGGTTCTCGTTCTGCATATACTGCAGGATAATGTGCGTGGTGTTTACAGTTCTCATAATTGCCGTGGTAATCTCAGTGGGCTCCATGATCCCCGTGCTATGATGTCTGGGCTGAAAAAAGGCACAAAACGATTGTCTGCTCTGACGGAGGGAGGGGTGACTGATGACATGGCTTACAGGAAATTAAAGTCCACAAAGGGGGTGGCTTTGCATCAAGGAGAAACACAAACTGTCACACAATGGTCCCCTCAATGATCGAACTAAAACCCTGGGTTTAGCAGGCCTTTGATTTCACGGAGGGAGGGAGGAAGGGAGGAAGCAAATGAATACAAAACAAATCGGGTCTATTTCTTGTTTTGATCCATTCCATCTATCTTTTACATCTTTAGTGTGGCAGCAGACGGTGCAGTTCGACTGCTAGCCATCATCATCTCCTGGGCACTCGGCAGAAGGTGCTGCATTACGACTGCTAGCCATCGTCATCTCCTGGGTGCTTGGCAGAAGATAAAAATGACCTGGCTGAGTCACTCCCATATCTGCCCAGGCACCCCTGACTGACCTCACTGAGGTCGGTTAAAAGAGCACCCAGGAATACGACAACAACTGCCACCAGTCGTAACTCACCATCTGCTGCCAAAAGGCAATGAGCTGCTGCTGTGTATCAATGCAGTCCCACGTCTGCCAGCACCCAGGAGATGTACGGTGATGGTGAGCTGAGCGAGCTCCCATGCTTGCCATGGTATGGCATCTGCACAGGTAACCCAAGCGAAACGATTGTCTGCCATTGCTTTCACGGGGGGGGCCTGACGACATGTACCCAGAATCACCCGCAACACTGTTTTTGCCCCATCGGGCATTGGGATCTTAACCCAGAATTCCAATGGGCGGCAGAGACTGCGGGAACTGGGAGATAGCTACCCACAATGCAACACTCCAGAAGTCGACACTAGCCTCAGTACTGTGGACGCAGTTCGCCGACTTAATGCGCTTAGAGCATTTTTTGTGGGGACACACACAATCGACTGTATAAAAACAATTTCTGAAAAACCAACTTCTATAAATTTGACCTAATTTCGTAGTGTAGACATACCCTTAGATGGTGTTTGGGATTCAGCTGGAGCTGGTAGGGGTGGCAGTGTCATCTGAATCCCTCTCTCTGGCCCAGTCTGGTCAGGACATCTCTCAGAATCAGGATGAAAAAGGCCAGGAAACAGTGTGGGTGGCAGTCATGATGATGAAGCTCATTCTAGTAGCCTTCATCTGTTCTTCTTCATTTCTTCCCCTTAAGGAGCCACAAAGGAAATGATGTGTGGAATAATCTATTCCTTTTGGGGTTTTTGTCCACACCAATTTTGGTTCACTGATTTCTGCACCCACATTTTCTTGTTTATCAAGCATGATCCTAAGAGTCCTTGAGGTATATCAGTAAGCCTTTTTGCTTAGACTAATGCAGTCTTTCTGTCTCCTTTCCATACCTGTTCCTATTAACATTTGTTGTTCTAAGTTACTGTGACATCTTATGAACTTTCACATACTTTTTACAGCTGAGTTCACAAGTAGAGTAAATTTGTAGGCCCAATTATCACTATGTAAATGATCTATAAAGGTACCACATCACTATCCTTTCTTGCACCTGATGATACTATGTACTTTATTATATTACTAGGAGTGTATAATTGCTTTGACTCAAACAAGGTATAAGAAGTGTTTGTTTAGTTAACTTTTTACCAAACTTATATTTATACTGGTCCATGAATTGGCCAAAATAAAGTGTTGAACAATGGAATTATCCTTTTTCTCTCAAGGAATCGAAAGGAGCACTAGCATGAGAAGTCTGAAAGTCAAACATATTGATTTATATGACCAAGCCATCTGACTGGTAATATGTTATATTACATTTTCTTATCCCCAACATTTTCTCAGTGTTTATGCCCAATTTAGCTGGTCTTTCACATCTGCTTAACCCCACTCCAAATAGCATTGCAGTGTTTGCAGTTAAAATAGGAGTGAGTTGTTATAGTGAGCATGTCAAATGTATATCCAAAATAAAATCCTACTCAGAGTCAGTATGTCTGCTCCAAATATTATTTTAATGTTATAACAACAATGGCTTCCATATGATACTGGGGAAATAATTGGCTGGAGCAGACCTTACTCCTTTCTTGTTGACAGAAAACACTTTAACAGATTTCTACTCATAAAGGAACTCTTCCAGCAACAAAGAAATACTGGAAGTGAAGCATACAACTCTAAGTGCTCTGAGATCTACTGATGAAAAGTGCTATATCTGAGCTAGGCATAATTATTAATATTAAGGGGGAATACTTCTAAATCACCACTGAAAATAAATACTCTTAATATAATAAGTCATTATCTCAGCTAGTCATTGCCCAAAGTGAAATTTCTCTGACAATAAAAATTGGTTATTATGATTGTCTTGGACTATGTTACTTATGTGGGGAAAAAACCTCAGTGACTTGCCTTATTGAAATGGAAAACATAGTTTTTCTATGGAGCATAGGAATTTGTTTGCATATTCTTGGCCTGATGCCAAGTTACAGTTACAGCTAAGCCATAATAAGATTGTAGCCAGTGGAGAATGGAAAAAGAGGTTTTCTTTCTCTAATGGTACAATAGGCTTGATGATTGTGATGGCGTCCCCAGGGTTCAACCTGAAACTGGGACCGCTGTGCCCCCTTAACTCTCCAGTCTGGGCTGTCTCTCACAATGCTTTGCTAGTAACACATAGCAAACCTCTTCTGGTGCTGTGATCACTCAGTCAACAGCATGCAGGGACACACCCAGCTAAGTAGCATGAATACTCTCTAAGCCATTCATGAACTATACATAGGGAAACACCAGCAAATCCCCCTGAGCGTTGCACCCCAGAAATATACCATGTTACACTACTCAAGATCTCCTGAATAATGGAAGCTCATTAATTAGTTCACCACTTCATCAAAGGATAGTGGACATGCACCAGCCTTTATAATCTAAACAGATTCCCCAAGCACGTTAGACAAACTCACTGGTAAGGATAAATCGTTAAAATAAGTTTATCAACCACAGAAAGATTTTAAGTGATTATAAATGGTAGGCATAAACGTCAGAGATAGTTACCTAAGAAAATAAAAAGTAAACACACATTCTAATTCCTAAACTTTCAGACTAAGCAAGATTTGAATCAAACAGCTTTTCTCACCCCACTGGATGTTGCAGGCAGGTAACAGTTCTTAATACAAAGGCTGAATTCCCTTCTCAGCCTGGGACCAATCTCTCCAGTTCAAAGTCTTTGTCTTCCCATAATTCTTGTTGCCTTCAGAATAGGTGGGGCGGGGGGGAGAGAGGTGGTCTCATGATGCCACTGTCCCTTATTTTATACTCTCAATTAATGTTTCGGGAAAGATACTGGCCCAGGCATGTCCTGGTGGGCCTTACTGAGTCATAGAGTTGAGCAATCCTCATTGTATGGTGTTTGCACAACTGTCTCTTACCAAATTGTAAATCTTTTGTTTACAATTCTGCTGCTAGTCAATAGCTCAGCTCATGATGATCACTTAACGCCTGTTTGGGTGTGGGTCACTTCCTTTGTTGCCTTTGGAAAGCTAGCTGTGGGCATCTCCTGGACATGCATATAGAATTATGATATATTGTAATTATGATACACATATTTTGATAGAACAACGAGTTTGTTTGAAAGGCATGCTTTGTATGAAATATCACAACCATATTCAAATGATGAAAATGAGGATTACAGGGTGCTATGTTGAGGTACAATGCATCAAAATGCTAATGTACTTGACTCCAAGGAATCTAGAAAGAAAGTATGTGTATTTCCACTTATTAAATGTATTTGTTCGTGAAACAATGGCTTGTGTACAAATGAACAATGATTTGTAGAAATGTTGATGGTTTAGCTTTACTGAAGTGACTTAACTAACTGGGGCCTCAAAGATGTAAAAGCATTCTGTAAATAGTTGAAGTTGTCTTCTCTAATCAAGTTACTTCCTGCTATATCAGAGGAGATATATTTATTAAAATAATTTTAATTATTGCCAGGCTGCATCTTACATGGGGAATTGAGAGAGAGTGAGACAGTGGTCAGGGTTTCCAGCTGGAAGATTGACTTTAATGGTCAAACATTTTGATTATAACGGGACTGGGAAGGATGGATGAGTTGTAGTTGTGACCATCAAATGAGGGTGATTGTCCAAATGTACAGCCCTATTGAACGTGTGTGGTGAAGCTGAAAGAAGTCTATGTCAGCACAGTGAGAGGATTACTTGTGATTACCCAAGATGCACTGAAGGGAAGCTGAAACTCCAGTGCTTACTTGGAAGCACATTGTGTCTTGCATCTACTCTTCCCAGAGGGGAATGAAAAACTAATAAGTAGCAAAACTATCAGTCTAATTGTTCTAGGTTCTTATACTACACCTATCACAATGTTATCGGATCACCATTTTACAGTTCCACACTGCACAAATGGCAATAGGTATGAGACCCTGCGCATTGGGTCTGCACCCCTGCCTTCTTGGTAGCTGTGCCTTAGGGAGGTTGTGGAATCTCCATCTCTGGAGATATTTAAGAGTAGGTTAGATAAATGTCTATCAGGTATGGTCTAGACAGTATTTGGTCCTGCCATGAGGGCAGGGGACTGGACTCAATGACCTCTCGAGGTCCCTTCCAGTCCTAGAATCTATGAATCTATGAAGTCCATTTCAGTGTCACAGCAGTAAGGATTTTCGAATACAAGAAAGTGTATCCAAGACTATGTGATTCCATCAGGCAACCCACCTGCTTTCTCCATGCACTAGTAAAGTTGCTTAATGCAGCCTTAAAACTGCAGTCCTGTAGTGATCCTGGATTGGACGGGTGTGTGGGGGGGATTCCTTTTCCATTGGACCTCAAATAAGTAGTTTTCTGTTCACTCATAGAGACCTCTAATACCCCCATGTGTGAATACAGGCTGAGAGAAACAACTTTAGCAGAAAGAATAGTGAAGCCTCACCAGAAAATAGTATAATAAGAATGTCTATATTAATGGTCTGTGCTTGTTGATTGTTTCGAAAGTCAATGGTCCAGATCCTCAGCTGGCATAAACCAATTTCCAAGTCAATGAAGCTACAATGATTTACACCAGCTGAAAAACTGTCTTACATGCTTATAGCAAGTTTGATTTGGATTCTTCCCTCAACCTAGTGCTGTCTATACTGAGGAATAGCTTAACTGTGTCACTCAGGATTTTTCATGCCCTTGAGCAATTTAGATGGGTCAACTTAACTTTTTAGTATAGACCTGGCCTAAGTCTAGTGCAGACATTACTAGGAGTGTACTCTAAGGTCTCAATGTACAAAAGAACTATTTATTTTTGTTTCTCTCCCCCAACTCTCCTTCAAATAGTTGTTTCCATGATGCTTGAAGAAATAGATCCAATCAGAAAGTAACAGAAGTGTTGATATTATGGTGATTGGGGTCATAGCAATATCTGTATAGATACCGCTAATTTTTTTTTTTTTAATTTTAGTTGAGTTTTTTAGTCCATAGTTTAGGGACTCTGACAGCTTTAGTGTATGTTTTTTTCCAGTAGCATTCCACAAGTAATGCAACCCTCTCCTAAAATAGACACCTTTTCTAGAGAAAATATATAGTTATATTTCCATACATGATCAACACTGATCCTTTCTGAAGCAGAGCATGCCAACACCAAAGTATGGTGTTTGTGATGTCAGTTTGTGGAAAAATGAGCCAAGACCACCACATTCACTTTGTAGCCTACAGAGATGATGCTTGATTGTATTTATATAGAAATGTGTTGAACTGTATGTAGGCCCAAAAATCTATTTCCTAAAATAGTGAAGCAAGGCCTGGTAAAATATGAATAAAATGAAATGACACAATTCAGAGGTAAGTTGGAGATAAGTTAGGACATAACCCTAGGTTATGTTGTAAACATGTTTTGTTCCAAAAGTTTTTACAAGTGTTGTAGTTAAGGTTTCCCAAAACATTAACATTTTATCTATAGTTATAGTTATTGGTATTGCATTTACACGGGTGTTAACTAAAAATAAGCTTAATTTTCAATGGCTAATGAGAAAGTACAAAATATTTAATTATAGTAAAAAAGGTAGATAATGCTAGTTAATTCAGGGATATTATTATAATTGATTATAAAAAGGGTAATATGTTGATTTTATATATGTGCGCCCATCCATCATCAAGGTACCATTAAAGAAAGGATTATACCCAGTCTTCTCATTCAGGGATTGATCATCCCTGAATGTATTATTTCATTTTAGAATATGAGTATAAATGTATGGTATGGTTACATTGCAATAACTGGCATTCACACTCCGTCACTAAATTTATATTATCTGCAACCACCCTGGAGGCTCTAACCTTAAGAATTCAGTTTGGTTTTATTCCTTATTTTTACTTATTGGAAATACACAAACCAAAGGTTACAACTTCATGTAAGATCTCAGAATTGATGTGGACCCTAGTCCTGGAGGTGAAATAATCTAATCCCTTATGCTACTTCTTTATAATCAAATTCCTAAAAGTGATTATCAGCGGTAGGACTGGGCACATGATATTATATTTAGAGCAGGTAAAATTGCTTATATTTAAGGTTGTGCTACACTTTCCATTAAGACCCTATTTTCAGTTGCTCATAACTTCGTCCAATTTTAACCATTTGGGCTGACATTTCCCATTTCAGGTGTCTGTCTCAGGCTGAAATTTTTTAAAAGTTTCAGCTAACATGAATCAGCTGTTTTCAAGAATGAGAGCAATGGACATACATTGTTTTGCTCATGATTAAAAAATAGTCTTACAACTGTTTCACTGAGAAGCTGTATGGTCTTAATGCTTTGGAATAGGAACTTGACAGTTGGCAGAAGGGTCATCGCTGTGTCAGGGATGAGTCTTTTGTTATTCCCATGAAGAATCACCCAACTTTGGTCAAGTATATGTCCTCTGAAAAAATTACACATGCTAAGTAGAGACGACTTAGAATTTGGTAGCTAAATTCTCTGAAGATTTTAGCTCCACTGATTTTAGCATGCTCCATGCCCACACTGCAACTACATGTGACCAGACTACACATGCATCATCCCACAGAGCAAGTGAGGGTACTCCCCCCTGAGGTTGCAGGGACTAAGCAAGACTTTCCCTGCAATTGTTCCCTCCTATTCCTGTGGAACAGTGAGACACTTTGGCACCAGACAAAGGAACTAAGAGTGGGGAGACTGCCTCTCATGTACTCAGTGGTTTTTCTGCTGGTGCTCAGGCAAGTGCATAGGCAATCTTAATTCTAAAAGTGGCTAGCTTTTGAATGCTTGACTTTTCAACCTTAATGCTACTTTCTTTTAATGTACTGTTTTATGTGTAATATAGTTAAAAATCACTGGCAAAATATCTAGAATATAGTGGGGGGGCGGGGGGAGCATGAGAATCTGGTTCTGTGTGTGTGTATATAAAATCATTGATTTTAAAACCAGAAGGAACCACCAGCTCATCTCGTCTGACTGCCTGAGTCTCACAGCCCACCCACATTCATAGTAAGCCCAACAACTAAAATTATACCAAGGTATTACAGCCCTCAGGAGATTAAACTAGTATGTGCCACATGCAGAGAATAAGAGGGACTGAGGTGCACCAATATCCAAGGCCCTTGCCAAGGCAGGAAATTGATTAAGTGAGATATACCCAGATAATCCTGGCAAGTGACTTGCACCCCACACTGCAGAGGAAAGTGGAGAAAAAACACAAGGTCAATGCCAATCTGATCTGGGGAGGGGAGGAATTATTTCTTGACCTCCCTTAGTCTTTGTACCAATAAGTTGGTTGAGGGACAGAAGACATCTAATGCATGTGCGTCAGCTACTTAATTTTAATTCCACAGAGGATCTATGAGCAGAAAAGAAAAGAACATCCTATTAAAATTGGGAAGAAAGCAGAAACTGTTAACCGAAAGAAGTCTTAACTATGTTGAGTTGGATTGTAAAGGGTCAGGGCTTCACACTCCTCTCAGTTCCACTTCGATATATCTCTACACACTCATGTATATGTTAATATTTAGCATTACAAATCTCATATATAAAAGTACATAATCAATGAAAAAAGAAAAAGTAAATAAGTCTTGTTTCTATTTAGTATTTGTGACAAAGTTTAGTGCTGATGAAAGTGAAGAAGTAATTGCACTAATCTAAGCCAGCAGTACAAGCCAATGCTGTGCAAGATCTCCTATAGAACTCTGCCAATTCATCTCAATACTTACCTAACTCACCCTTATTATTGCACTCCTGGGCTACATTAAAGAACATTCTGCAGCTGATTTTTTTTAAAGTGGTGGTTTTATGATGTACACAAATGGGAATTAGAATGAGAACACCAAACTCGTTCATAATAATCTAGACTATCATGGAATGTACATCCTTGGAAGCAAAAGGCTAGTGCATTATTGATTATTGTTATGTTATTATTTATTATCTTTACAGCTTCTACAATATACTGATGTTCTTCACAGTTAGGAAGACTGCCAGATTAGTTTGAGTTTACAGTCTCACTACACCTCATATAGATACTGGAAGGTGAATAGAATACAATTAAAGTGCATTAGTGTAGTCACCTTCAGAGTACAACTGAAACAAAAGTAATGTGCCCAAGAGAAAATGTAATTATCTTAAAATATATGACAAGAAAGAAAAACTTACTTTAAAATAAGACAAAAAGATAAATGTACTGATTATTCAATACAGAGGACATGTTTAAATTTTCTTAAATGCTTTCTTGATTAAGAAAAACATTAAAATGTACTAAATTACTGCACTTAGAATCATAGAATATTAGAGTTCGAAGAGCCCTCAGGAGGTCATCTAGTCCAATTCCCTGCTCAAAGCAGGACCAACACCAACTAAATCATCCCAGCCAAGGCTTTGTCAATCCGGGTCTTAGAAACCTCTAAGGATGGAGATTCCAGCACCTCCCTAGGTGACCCATTCCAGTGCTTCACCACCTCCTAGTGAAATAGTGTTTCCTAATATCCAACTTAGACCTCCCCCACTGCAACTTGAAGCCACTGCTTCTTGTTCTGTCATCTGCCACCACTGAGAACAGCCTCGCTCCATCCTCTTTGGAACCCCCCTTCAGGTAATTGAAGGCTGCTATAAAATCCCCCCTCACTCTTCTCTTCTGCAGACTAAATAACCCCAGTTTCCCCATCCTCTCCTGGTAAGACGTGTGCTCCAGCCCCTTAATAATTTTCATTGTCCTCTGCTGGACTCTCTCCAATTTGTCCACATCCCTTCTGTAGTGGGGGAACCAAAACTGGACGCAATACTCCAGGTGTGACCTCACCAGTGCCAAATAGAGGGGAATAATCATAGAATCATAGAATTATAGAATATCAGGGTGGGAAGGGACCACAGGAGGTCATCTAGTCCAACCCCCTGCTCAAAGCAGGACCAATTCACAGGGCTTTGTCAAGCCTGACCTTAAAGACCTCTAAGGAAAGAGATTCCACCACCTCCCTGGGTAACCCATTCCAGTGCTTCACCACCCTCCCAGTGAAAAAGTTTTTCCTAATATCCAACTTAAACCTCCCGCACTGCAACATGAGACCACTGCTCCTTGTTCTGTCATCTGGTACCAGTGAGAACAGTCTAGATCCATCCTCTTTGGAACCCTCTTTCAGGTAGTTGAAACTAAAGCCGCTATCAAATCCCCCCTCATTCTTCTCTTCTGCAGACTAAACAATCTCAGTTCACTCAGGCTCTCCTCAGAAGTCATGTGCTCCAGCCCCCTAATCATTTTTGTTGCCCTCCACTAGACTCTTTCCAATTTTTCCACATACTCCTTATAGTGTGGGGCCCAAAACTGGACACAGTACTCCAGATGAGGTCTCACCAATGTCAAATAGAGGGGCATGATCATGTCCCTCGATCTGCTGGCAATGCCCCTACTTATACAGCCCAACAGGCCATTAACCTTCTGGGCAACAAGGGCACACTGTTGACTCATATCCAGCTTTTCATCCACTGTAATCCCTAGGTCCTTTTCTGCAGAACTGCTCCCTAGCCATTCGGTGCTCAGTCTGTAGCAGTGCATGGGATTCTTCCATCCTAAATGCAGGACTCTATACTTGTCCTTGTTGAACCTCATTGGGATTCTTTTGGCCCAATCTTCTAATTTGTCTAGGTCCCTCTGTATCCTATCCCTACCTTCCAGCGTATCTACCTCTCCCCCCAGCTTAGTATCATCTGCGAACTTGCTGAGGATGCAATCAATCCCATCATCCAGATCATTAATAAAGATGTTGAACAAAACCAGCCCCAGGACCAACCTCTGGGGCATTCCACTTGATACCGACTGCCAAATAGACATCGAGCTGCTGAGCACTACCAGTTGAGCCTGAAAATCTAGCCAGCTTTCTATCCATCTTATAGTCCATTCATGCAATCCATACTTTTTTAACTTGCGGGCAAGAATACCATGAGAGACCATATCAAAAGCTTTGCTAAAGTCAAGATATATCACATCCACTGCTTTCCCCATATCCACAGAGCCAGTTATCTCATCATAGAAGACAATCAGGTTGGTCAGGCATGACTTGCCCTTGGTGAATCCATGTTGACTGTTCCTGATCACCTTCCTCTCTTCCGAGAGCTTCAATGGATTCCTTGAGTACCTGCTCCATGATTTTGCCGGGGACTGAAGTGAGGCTGACTGGTCTGTAGTTCCCTGGGTTCTCTTTTTTTCACTTTTTAAAAATATGGGCACTACATTAGCCTTTTTCCAATTGTCTGGGATCTCCCCCGATCACCATGAATTTTCAAAGATAATGGCCAATTGCTCTGCAATCACATCAGCCAACTCCCTCAGCACCCTTGGATGCATTAGATCTGGACCCATGGACTTGTGCATGTCCAGCTTTTCTAAATAGTCCTTAAGCTGTTCTTTCACCACTGAAGGCTGCTCACCTACTCCCCATGCTGTGTTGCCCAGTGCAACAGTCTGGGAGCTTTCTTGTCTGTGAAGACCAAGGCAAAAAAGGCATTGAGAACTTCAGTTTTTTCCACATCATCTGTCACTATGTTGCCTCCCCCGTTCAGTAAGGGTCCCACACTTTCCCTGACCTTCTTCTTGTTGCTAACTTACCTGTAAAAACCCTTCTTGTTACCCTTCACAGCCCTTGCTAGCTGCAACTCCAATTGTGCCTTGGCCTTCCTGTTTACAACCCTGCATACTCTAGTAATATTTTTAACTCCTCCCTAGTCATCTGTCCAAGTTTCCACTTCTTGTAAGCTTCCTTTTTGAGTTTAAGCTCACCGAAGATTTCACTGTTAAGCCAAGCTGGTCACCTGCCATATTTGCTATTCTTTCTTCACTTCAGGATGTTTTGTTCCTGCGCCCTCAATAAGGCTTCTTTAAAATACAGCCAGCTCTCATGGACTCACTTAAATCACTAAACACCTAGAAAATAGAAGTACCAAAGAGGTATGCAAAAGTACTCAATTGCTATAGTTGAATCACTAGAACATTTAGGGTGGCACCATAGAAACCAAACTCAGATTTTATGTGAGTCAGTGCTAATGGCTCATGCAACACCTTTAAAGTCAGTGGAATTGTCTCATTGTACCTGAGAGGAAAATGTGGCTCTGACACTTCACTGTCAAACCCCATGCAAATCCTGTGCTTTAACTAACAGGGAATTGAAATCATTGATATGTTGATTTTGCAAAAGTGGGGCATGTCTGCCAGACACACAGTTCACCAACTGCACTTGGTTAATTTGTTATTTTCTGTGAAGAAAACAAAACCCTTATAAGCAATTTACCTAGTGTCCTCTACAGAGGAATCATGAACAGTTTGTTGTCGTTTTCCCATTTTTTAAATTCAAAATTCTTAATTTTCACAAATTTGATCAATTTAAACCAGGTCTATCACAAAGGGACCTACCTTCCAGCTGCAGGGACATGAATGGAACTATGCTGGTGTTCATCAAGTCTACTTTCAGATTGGTTAGCAAGACTGGTGCAAAGCTAGGCCAGTCTCTTTTGTTCCCAACATCATCTTCCTCACATATTGTTCTGATTATAGCCCTCCCCTCTTTGAATCTCTTCTATGACTTACCTTTTTCCTCACACCAAGTTCTAGCTTCTTACCCCTCCCTGCTTGTCCTCTGGATGGTGGCGTAAGGTCTTTGGAGGCACAGCAGTACATAGCTAAGTCAGAAAAAGACTGTCTGATGTTTTTCAAACCACTAGTTTTGGGTAGCGAATTGCTATTGTTAATGGTTGACAGGAATGGGTGCAGCTGAGCTGGTGCTGAATATGATTTAACTGCAAGATTTTAACAACAGTTTCTGAAATGGTGATAAACACAGTTTGGCCTCAGTTAAACCTGCAGTTAAACCATATTCCACACTGGTTCAACTGCACCAGTTGCTGACGTTCTTTGTCAGCAATGGGTAATTTCACGAGTTGACGAGTCATATCTTCAACGTCCTGGCTAGCATTTTCTCTCATCTCAGTAAATTGGCTCTAATAACATAAGATTTTGTGTAACCTATTTCTGAACACATAATGACTGTCTCTTTTGCCTGCTCAAGGCTCATTATTGTGAACAACCTGAGATAGCCTCTGTATGAAAAGCTCCATATGAAACAAACGCTATTCTGTCCTATAAAAGAAAATTAAAGGTCTCTTAAATTGGGTATTATATTCTTGCCAAAACAATTTGTGATTTTTTTCTTAGTCTAATAAATTATTCTTATAGACTAAAAAGATTTTATTTAGGACTTTGGCACTTGGAAATCATGTGTATTAAATTAGTATAGTTTGTCAGATTATTATTTTTGTAGTATAATAAGGGGGGGAAGCACATTTTTTGTGAACTGACTGGGGTTTAGAAAAAAGAAAAGGGAAAAAGGTCAGGACCAATTACTCTTCAAAAAGTTTTAAAAGGACAGTATGACTAGGAAAGTGGATTTCTTCCCAGAAGGAGAGTAATCGGGATTGATACATAGACCAAAAAATTAGTAAATTCCTGTCAATGCAAATTCAGTATCAATAAATTTTAAGTTTATTGATACTGAATTTGCATTGACAGGAATTTACTAATTTTTGTGGTCTCCTGTAATTACTGAAGCTAACAACTTATGCAAATGTAAGGGGACAGTTGACCCCTTACTAAAATTCTGTGAGTTTGGTTCGTTGGTTCCCTCCCCATGCCAGGAGGAGGGGCAGAGAAGAAGTCATGATCATGGGACTGGCAAGGCCTCTGGCCAATCAGAGAACTCCAGACCAGAGCCAGAGGGAAGTAGCCAGCACCCGCAAATCAGTCTGATTCGCCACTGAGGGAAGGGACCTGAGCAGCTTGAGGTGCTGGAGGGATCTGCCAGAAGATGCAGCAACACATTTGAGGAGCTAGGGCAGGAACCATCATTGTGTTTACATATTTGGACAGTGCCTAGTGCAACGGGGCCTCAGTCCCACATTGGGATCCTGATGCACAACCACAATAGATAAGTATCAGAGGGGTAGCCGTGTTAGTCTGGTTCTGTAGAAGCAGCAAAGAATCCTGTGGCACCTTATAGACTAACAGACGTTTTGCAGCATGAGCTTTCGTGGGTGAATACCCACTTCTTCGGATGCAAGGGAAGAAGTGGGTATTCACCCACGAAAGCTCATGCTGCAAAACGTCTGTTAGTCTATAAGGTGCCACAGGATTCCACAATAGATAATAATCACTACTGCCAGCTATTGCCAGCAGAAGCTCCTGTCAATTCACTTGGAGTGTGGTAGGTACACTGATACATTTTTAGACTTTCAGTAATAGGTAACTTTTTCCTCTACATATCTGGAAAAGTCCAGTAATTAAGAACAGAAGTTAGTTTATGAGCCATACAGTACACAGAATGCTAATATTAGTTGCCTTCACTCTCATGTTGATTTTATATGCTGCTATAGCAGACATTCAATAAAACACTTCACCAGGCCATCTTCCATCATGAAGATAAAACTCAGAATAAAGAGTGTGTTTTGTATCATGATCATAATAGTCAATAAAATGAGAATAGATATGGTACAACATAAAAATTAATCTGTCATTGCCAAAATCGTATATACTTGAATTAGAATAGAGCAAAAGCTCTGTACAGCTGAATAATCTTCTTTATTCTTGGAATTTATGATCCACAGGGACAGTACTCCAAACTGTCACAGATTGCACAGCCATGTATAAATATTCTCTAGCTTTATCAAGCTATGTAACACCACACAGAGAAGGGTCAAAGAGTGCTGGAAGGAGGCCAGATGGATGGAAAGAAAGTTAATAAATGCCTATTGAAGTGGAGAGTTAAGGTGTCACCTTATGTTGGAAGCCTATTGGGAATCAGAGGAAGAGTGTTTGGGTTGTGTGTATCATCTGATGAGCCTTTTTTTTTTTTTAAATCCATCCTCATTGCTGTTGACAACCTTACATTTTGCCTGTCACTCAAGAACCTCACAACCATGCATGAGTGGAAGAGGATAAAGGAGGAGCTTGTTTCTGTAAGGTGCCTAGAACATTTGTAGGCATAATTAAAATAAATGTTGAGAGGCCTGGGGGTTACTGGAAGTTTAAGAAAAGAAGGAAGGTTTGGTTACATTCTGATGCTTATCCAAGCACCACATGCCAAACTTTAAACTGGTTGGATATTACAAAAAAGCAATTGAATTATTTTTGCAAATATAATAGTGGATTTTAATGTGCTGTTATTTTGGAGGTCATATTATTTATTTTTATTAGTATTTATGTGGCTGGCAGGTATTTATGGGAATATTTGTGAATCCTGGAAAGTTTTTTGTGAATTTTAGCACTAATGATTATTAATCCAATAATTCATATTAAAAGTTCATTGTTTCATATTTGCAATTCAGTACTTATCCTTTTATTTTAAAAGTTCAAGTCATTCAGTCAGGGAGCTGAAACTGTGACTTTGGTGACACTTCACATACTATGAAGTGTGAATGATGAAGAGAAGAATTTGAGCACGTTAGGCTGAAATGTATTTGTATAAACTATTGGGAAAATACTTACAAATATCAAAAACATTTGTTGAAATCAGGATTAGCTTGTGAATGATTCACCAATAGAAACAAGAGATAACCTTACAAAGAATATCCACAGAGAATAATTTCACAGAACCATAGGATTAGAAGGGACACAAGGATCATCTAGTTTAACCCCCAATTTGACCAGTTTGACTTAAACACAACACTTCCAAGATCTTCTTTTGATGATCCCTATTTTTTTCTAAACCAACCAAGAGTCAGATGAAAAATCATGGATTTCAAGTCTATCAGCAGGAACAGATTTCTTTGGGAACCTCAAGCAGTCAGTGGCGTTGCAGAATTTAATTCTTGCTAGCTGTGAAGCTGAGCTCCATGAAGGATCACTCTTTGGGAATGATGTACAGAAAGAAGATTTCTTCCTGGAAAAACATACAGACATAGAAAGTTATGATTTTCTAATGATTTTTAAATTTCCAATAATGAAAATTGCTTGATTATCACCCAAAAAGATTTGTTTCTTACTCTTGCTTAGTCTAAAGGATTTCTAAATAAAAACAATCAATATACATTTATTTTGTAGTGGGAAATTATTCTGACAGTATATCCTTTATTATGGCTAAGGCACATCACTACTCTATTCAATCCCCATGCCTCGTACATTGATTCATGAATGTTAAACATTATAAGTCTCATAAAGGCAGAGTTTCCACAAAAGATAAGACAGTGATTAACTGATATCTCCTGGCCAAGAAAATGACAACCCCCCTACAAAGAAGTGTTCTCAACTTGTTCAGTAACCCTTTATCTGAAAGATCTTATCATAATATAATTCTTTACCCCAGTGACTTTAGTGCTGTGGTAGTTGCATGTCACAAGAAAAGTGGCACAATGCAATCAGTCTGGTTCTTTTTTCACATCTTCTCAATGATAATGCCAAGCAGGTGCTTCAGCTATGTTTTTTTTTTGTTTTTTGTTTTTTCAGAATCCGAACTTAACATCTTGTTCCTCCATAAAAGTATCTATCCATCAACTGACCTGATAGGGTATCTGAAAGCATCTTGTCACCACCACTAGTGCACCTAACAGTCAGAAGTTTCCATATGTGTAAGACTTTTTTACAGTTGTTACTAGAGAAGTTTATAATCACATTCTGAGCTACCTTAGAGATTCAATATTGGCAAGCAGAAAGACAATGTCAGTAACATAACCTTGACCCAATTATTCTTCTGTCTTTTCATTGGATATTGACACAAAACATATCATGATTACAATTTTGTGCAGAATAACATAAAAACAAACAAAACCAATGTCAACAGTGCCAATGTTGGCAACAGTGGATACATGCCACAGATGCGAACCATTCATAAATGATTACATATTCAACTCAAGGGATGCCTACTGAGCTGCAAGCACTGATGTCAGCAAAGCAAATGCTGTAACTCCGAAGAGATAAATACAAAGAGGATTACTTGTGGAGCGGGGAAGCAATGATTGCAAAAACGTTAGTATAAAGGTACTGTATAAACTGGCCAGTGTTTTAAAGGTGAATTGAAAAGTATTTTTAAAATATTCAGTTAACAAACTGTTCAAGATCTCTAAGCAGTAACATAATTATGTGTAAACGTTCAAAATAAATACAAAACAAAAAGGGTTTATCTACTCATTGAGACAGGGATGACCTTCAGCAGAAGCACCCAAAGTGATACTTTGGGTATGGCTACACTGCAATTAGAAACCTGCGGCTGGCCCATGCCAGCTGATTCAGGCTCACGGGGCACGGGCTATGGGGCTGTTTAATTGTGGTGCAAACGTTCAGACTCAGGCTGCAGCCCAAGCTCTGGGATCCTCCCACATCGCAGAGTCCTAGAGCCCAGGCTTCAGTCCAAGCTGAAACATCCACTCCACAATTAAACAGCCCCATGAGCCTGAGTCAGCTGGCATGGGCCAGCCATAGGTTTTTAGTTGCAGTGTAGATGTACCCTTTAAGAGGCTATGCATATAAAGGCCCTGTGGTCCTTTTGTGACTTGGAAATTCATAGGCCACTTTGATCTCCCTGTCTAGGTTTGGGATGGAAGGGGGAGAAAACTTGTCACCTGCTTACCCCCTAGGCAGGACCAGACAGGCACGAAACACTGAGCCTGACCTCCTAGCTATGGCCTAGCTATAACAGCCCACTATTCATAAAACAATTGTGTACCCCCTGGCATGACCATGGAAGAGCCAAAACACAATGGAAAGACTACAATTTTGTGATTGGATTTGGGAAATGGAGAAGCCACATAGAGTGACTTGTGCTGCACAACCAAGCCCCATAGCCAAACGTGGTTGTGAGTTAGCTGATCAAATGTCCAGGCAGTGGCAAAAGACCTATGTTGATCCTTTGGACTAAACCCTGCTAAGG
The DNA here is from genome assembly GCF_016161935.1 of Mauremys reevesii. Lineage (NCBI taxonomy): Eukaryota > Metazoa > Chordata > Testudines > Geoemydidae > Mauremys > Mauremys reevesii. The sequence goes on along the minus strand of NC_052627.1, from coordinate 81,946,733 downwards.
GTTATCAGCAGGCAAGAACCATTGCTACATCCCAGGCTGCACGACTCCCCCAACTCCTCTGTAGTTCTTCTATGCAATGACTTTGTACTAGGCCTTTGCATAGGAAATTGGAATTGCACCTATTTTTAGTAAATGGTTCATTGAATGACTGTGCTCAAAAGAAACAATTAACACTGTTAAAAATAAAATTGCATTTGCATTTCTGATGTCTAGTGGTAGGTAATATTTTAGAGAAAGGATTTGATCTTTCTCCTATGGAGTTAATTGAAGTTTTGCAATAGAGTTCAAAGTGAACATGATCAGTGCCAGAGACGTGTAGCAAATGCATTCAAAAGTGTCATCAAGACAGCAAAAGAAAGGGCAGGAACATGCTGATGTTGTAGGACAGCCTGGATTATTTGCTTCTGTGGTTTTGGAGACATAAATAGAAGCAGCTACAGCAGAGATCTTCTATAATTAGGTTTCATGCTGATTCTGGAAGTTGCTTGTTATAGATCTTTTAATAGTAGATAAAACCACAGTTTGAAATTGTTGGCTTGGATTTTCTGGTGCTTTAATGTAAAAATTAGTATTTTCAAGTTCTGTGGTTTCTGTAATGTCATCATTTCTGTGCCAGACAAGTAGAACTCCTTCTCTAACTGCACGGTTTGTAACATTTTATTGATATTTTTGTACATTTTTCAACCAGAATATTCTCTTGGCATCATATTTTGGAGTTCATACTGGTTTACATTAGAAATTGAATGAATTTCAAATCCAAACTCTGGCCCTAATTATGGCCAATCCACCAGAGATGCTTTGGCTGGGGAGAAGTCACAAAAAGCTCTTCCTCTGTCCCCCTTTAGCAGGGGTGGCCAAACTTACTGACCCTTTGAGCCTCATATGACTAACTTCAGAAGTTCAAGAACCAGGGCTCGGGGTGTCAGGGCTCGGGGCATCAGTTCTGTGGGGTGCACCTGCCATGGCTCGGGGCTTCAGCCAAATGCCAGATTTTTGCCAAGGTTTGCTGGTCCTGCTTGGTCACATATTGCCACCAGGCCCCTCCTTGCATGGCAGTTGCTGGAGCCGGCAAGCTGGGAGCTGTGGCTGTGGGGAGAGGCAGCAGCAAAGAGCTGGGAGCAGCAGAGAGAGACACTGCTTTTGCTACGGCCTCTCCCCACGGAGCTAAACTGGCCCCTCCCTGCAGCTCCCAGCTCTTTGCCACTGCTTCTCCATGCAAAGCTAACACCTGGGAGCTGCAGGAAGCGGACACTGAGGGAAGACTGGGGGTGTGCCTTGGGGATGTGACTCAAGCTTTGGGGGGGGACTTTTAAATTGTGCCCCCCTCCACTTTCAGCAGGCACCGGTCATCTCCTCCTCTCTCCCCCAGTCTGGTAGGCAAATAATTGGGGTGAGGGGTGGCCTCGCGAGCCACAGTTTGGCCACCCCCTGCCCTATAGTGTACCTTCACAGATGGCAGTAGTCCTGGGATGTTCATGATGGTAGGTGTTATTCTGAAAGGTGCTGATGGCTACCATAAGGAGGCCTTGGATTCCAAGACAATCATGGACATTGTTAAAGCCAACAGTTGTGCCAAGCACTCTCTTTCAGCCTGAATGGAAAGAGCAATTAAGCCCCTTTATGTTGTAAATCATTTGCAAAAAATGCAGGCTATTGCCTAAGGCACTAAACTACATGGCCAGGCCTGAGCAGAGCTAACCCAACCCATGTCTATGCTGCAAAATTATGTCTTCCTAAATTACGTCAGAATACAGTCACCACAGTTACTGCATCACTTGTGCAGGTGCACACTATGGTCCTTGTGTAGACGATGCACTTCCTCACCCGGGAGCACTTATATCAATGTACGGTGCAGTGCACTGTGGGTAGCTATCCCATTGTACAGCTCACCACCATCCAGCGAAGAGTGTTTTGGGATGTTTTTGCAATGCCTCATGGGGCTGAAATGAGTCATGCAGGGGTGACTGGGAGCATGGGTTCAGCTTCCCATAACACAGCGTTCTCCATCCCATAATATTTTGCATCTCTTTTCAAAATCCCCACAAACCAGCATGTCTCTCCTTGCTGTCTACCATCTGTGACAGAAGCATGGATCCTGCACAGCTTTGCATTACTGTGATGAGTGTTTCGAGCACAGGACACCTGATCCTGCAGTGTTTGCAGAGCTACAAGAGGAAGTGTGGGGAACATGATGATTCCTTGGATGACAGATTGTTGTGGGACATAGAAAGAAACAATTCAAAGTCATGGAGCAACTTCAGATGGTGCAGATGTTGATATTTTACAGATGGATCAGAGCTGGGCCTGCACAGCTGCTTCTCCCCACAGATCCAGGAGATCCAACACTTCCCATGTACTGCAGACAGGAGCCTCTCTGCTGTGTGTAAATGGCATGGTCAGCTGGGCAGTTGCACGCAACAATGGAGAGTTGCTAGGTGGTGCTCACCAAGCAAGGCAACCAGGAAAAGGAATTTCAAAAATCCACCGGACTTTAAAGAGGAGGGGCAGTTTCCTATCCATCTGGTCCCTGAGCAGTAGAGTTCACAACAGTGACCAGAGCAGTTAGGGTGAGGCATTCTGGGACACCTCCTGGAGGCCAGGAACAGTCTATATAAGTAATACAGTGTTGACTCTGGCTGTGCACTGACTCTAACTACATTGATCTTGACACTATGCCTCTTGGGGTGGTGGTGGTGTTAATTCAGTGTTGTGGGGCAGTTATGTCAGCAGGAGCAAAATTGAAGTGTAGACTCATCCACAGCTAAGTCAACATAAGATGCCTTGCTTCAGCTTAACCATGTAGTATAGACAAGGCCCCAGATAGATTAACGGGGTTCCAGTTTGCAAACACAAGTGTGAGGATATGTATATGTATGGACAGAGAACGCCAGAGAAAGACTTGTGAGCATGACCCTGAGAAGAAACAGAAAGACAGAACTTCTTGCACATAGAGGTTGCTGGAGCTCCAGACTTTGGGATTTCTGAGCAAAGGAACTGCCTGCTGTTTCTATTGTGTCCATGGAAGCAGGATTTTGTGCACATTTCTTGTGATTAAACAAGATTACATATGGGTGGTGGGTCTAATAGGCCAGGGGAGGCTAAGCCTCCCCTGGGGCTGGTACTGAGGCTGACCAGCGGCATGTGGCTGTTCAGCTGGGGCTCCTCTGGCTGCAGAAAGGGGGGGACTTGGGGCTCCACTGGGCAGTGGGGGGGCTCGGGCAGAAGGGGTTGGGTCACATGACTAGCCTCCCCAAAGGGGGGCTCACGAGCCGCCCATGAGATTATACCAAATATTTACCTGACTCATTTCACCAATTTTAACAGAAACAACCTTGCAAGGTCCCAAACATTGGCTAACTGCTGAGGTCAAAAGGGTAACAGTAGGCTAGTTAGCACGGGAATAGTTATCTATGTATCCTTGTATTTATTCAGAAACCCATGCAGGTAGCACCTCGACAGAACCAGCCCAAAGGGCCATAAAAATGGAAGCCAGCAGGAGTAAATGCAAAAGCTGCTTCAGAAGGTACTGCAGTACTAAGGTTTGTGAAGAGAAAAGAAGAGGCCCAGGTTTGTGAAGGGAAAAGAGCAAACCATAGCTCTGTTCACCCGGCTCTGTCTAGTCCCTTTCCCCCACCCATTGTCTGTCTCCTTTGTTTAGACTGTAAGCCCTTTGGAGCAGGGGCTGCCTTCTACTCTGTACAGTGCCTAGCACAATGGACCCTTTGGTCCCATAGTGGTTACTGTAATACAGATAAATAGTAATAGCACTTTTATATATTAGCAGTATGATTCTGAAAAAACTATATGGTGATGTTGTAAGTTTTATGTCTTGTATTGTCAGAAGCCAGAGAGGCTGTAGGATAAGTCTCTATCCACACGATGGAGAGATAGTTGCAGTTGCTAATAGAATGCATGTAGAAATTTTTAAATGCCTTTAAAGAACCCATTTGCTTCCAAATAAGGGCATTTCTGCACTGCCTGTGAGACTGGACTCTGGGGGTGAAGATCATTACACACCGAAATGCTGCACTGCAACTCCGCCATGTGGATGCTGTAAGTGTGAACTAAAAGTTCTTAGTTTGCATTCATGTAGTCCACTGTGAAGAGGATTACATGAATGCAAACTAGGAACCCATTAGTTCACACCTGCAGCATCCCCATAAGGGAATTACAGAGCAGCAATTTTGTGTGTACTTCTATTCACAGCCCCATAGTCCAAACTGTAGGGTAGTGCAAACAAGCCCTCACATACAGCATAGGAGGCATAGATCTGGTCAACTCACAACCATCATTCTAGCTTGTATTTATGTTTTTCTTATTTCCAATTCCTATTCTTCCTTTCCTGCTGAAATTCATCATATGCTGAAATGTATTTATTCAACTTAAATGTTGTTGAAGCTGTCACAGTTGTGAATGAGATGACAAACCTCTATCTCCAAGTTATCAAGAGTCTGTGATTGAGAATCAGCTCAGGTTACTGTGTTAAGTCAGCTTATTCTTGCTTATTTTTATTTGATAGAAAGATAAAATGTTCTAGTCTGTTTATTGCATTCAGCCATAGTAATGTGTAAGTGTACTTTCCTGCTGTCGTATGCTCCTAGCTACATGTTGTCAAGGCTAATTCCCCACCCTGGCACTTCGAGTGCAGAACATGGGGGACCGCAAAGGGTCTAAAAATTAATAGTGGCCACTCCATGCTTAAACTCCCAAGGTTACAGCTTCTTTCTCACTTTGGATTGGTAGATGCTGCCATCACTCAAGTGCAGAACCCCATTGGGAGACCAGGAAGGCGCATTTGGGAATTCCTTCCTGTGGGGTACCCTCAAGCCCTTTTACCTCAACCCTCATCCCGGGCAAGAGCTGAAAAATAAAAGAAAACTAAATCAGCTGTTGCCACCAGCTAATTAAGCAACATGTGCACAAATTCTTAAGACACAAAAATCCAATTCTGTTCTTAAAAACGGTAAATTTTATTAATAAAAAAAAGAAAGAAAATACATCTGGGAATTCAGGCTATTGCCAGATTTTAAAAGAGCAACTACAAGAATTAAGCACAAAGAAGAGCTTTCTTGAGGTTGTCAAAGAAAAACTCAGTTCTCACTTTTTGTTTGGATGCAGCAAAATCAAATACTTTATTATTTCTCCAGTAATTACCATGGAGGGAGAGAGTGCCATAGGACACAGGGTCCTGGACAGGTCTCTCAACTGGTAAAACAATCACAGCAAGCCTTTATACCTTTTACAGACAATTTCTAGCAATAATATAGACAGTAAAAAGCAACAACTACATTTTGTTTATACATAGCAAAAAGGCTTATCTTATTTGTCTCAATCCTAAGAAAAGCAAGCCTGCATTTTGGTTAGTGATTGCAAGGTCATAATAACTTTGTACACAGTTCCTGTCCTGTCGCCTCGCACTATCTTTGCTCCTACAAGTCTTACGTCATTAAGGTTACAGTATGGCCTGACTCTTGCTAACTAACATTCATTAAGATCTCTTCAAATCCTTGTTAATTATTTACTGGCTTCCACACTCCCCCCTTTTGTACTTCTAGTACAACAAACAATTTCAAATCTCAATTCGCATGAAACCATGGACTTCAGATTCCACAGCAAACATGTCAACCATCATGGGACGTAATGACAATGCATAATTAGCATGAACATGAAAGGTATTGCCATTCTTACAATATTTACAACAACAACAACAATAATATAATCCTAAATTAACTAACAACATTACAAACAATAACAATCCCATAGGAATAATATAATGGGCTGTTGTACAATTGCGAACACAAAGCACAAAACATCATACCTAGTACATAAAGTAAACACTCTATAAGCTGTATGATAGGCATTCCTTCCATCTTGATATATATTCTAAAGCATAAGAATTTGCCCTTGCAATTCAGAGATTCTTTGAACCTTTGGGAACAATGAAAGCAAATTTTGAAAATAATCAGGCACGATTCTAGTCCAATCAAAATATACCTAAAATCTAAGAGCTACTTGCAATATTCTATCTGCATTCTATCTGCAGGCCAGTAAATGATATAATTGCCTGCAGCAGTGGTAAGATCAATATGTATATCTTGTATTTCCCCAGATGTCTCGGTAAACAATTACAGTCCCACAGGCATCCTCCCCATGGACCCAGCAGGATTAGGTATGTGGGAGCCCACACCCCCTAACTGGTCCATATGCTTGGAAGGAGCACTGTGAATGTCCACACTTCCATCCAGAAAGTGTCCAAGTATGTCTTCATGACCACAGATCAGATGGTACTCCTGACGTGTCTGGAAGGGCAGTGGGCCAAGTCTGGTCCAGATCCCACTGCAATACCTTCCCAGCCTCAGTGATATGCAATACCATCCCTGTCAGTAACTTCTGGGTCATAGAACTAAGGGTGGAAATTACATGTAACTCAGCAACTCCAGCCTGTACTGAAGATAGCTGAGCTTCAAAAATAAGACTAGTGGCCTTTTCTAGTTGCCCCAATTTCTTATCACGTTCTTGGCCTGGAAGAGTAGTCCAAATGGCTACTACACTATCGGCCAGATGAAATAACCCAGCCCACAGGGATCCGGTCAATTCCCTTTTTGTCCAGAGGAAATAACCCAGGCCTTTTTGTTGTGCTAATCTAATGGTAGCCCCTTGTGAGCAATCTGGGTATGTAGAAAACTGGATAAGGGCAATGTCAGGTAAAATCCAATTAGGGAGGGCAATACATACTGAAGGATTTATCCAGAACACAGGGCGCAGCCTGTAGAATAAACCCCAAAATCCAATTAATACCACAGTCCCAAGCATGGGTCCCACAAAGTTCTTCCTGCCAGTATGTAATTCTTTGTTTCTTCACCAGGGTCAGTTCTCAGTGTCCGTTTCAGTCAGGAATTCCTGGACTTTGGCAATGTCAGTGGAATGAGTGCTTCTTCTTCTTTCCCAAAACAATCAAGGTTTAGCATCCTACAGGGGAGAGGTTTCCAGCACATATCACCCTGTAATAGCTGTGCTCTTTTCTAGAAAAGTCTAAAGGCACAGTTGGTCTGTCAGTGGTCAAGGGAGCTTTTTTCCTGCTGTCCAGAAGCACAGTAGAACTAGAAGAAAGAATAGGCTAATCATCAATAGGAAAATTCTCCTGATGTGGAGGGGTCTTTTTTCAGTGAGAATCCTGGGTCCAAGCAGTCAGTTTGTGGCACTTCACAGCGATGTCGGTAGTCAGCAGGACATGGAAAGGGCCTTTCCAGCATGGAGCCAAGGCAGTCTTTCGCTGATGGATCTTTATGTAGACCCAGGCTCCTGGTTCCAACGAGTGGCAAGGTTGCACAGGATCCTTTGGTAGTGCTTCCATCACCTGTGTATAAAAAGACTTAACAAATTTCATTAGTGCCTGACAATATTTAAGCATTATCATCATCATTCATGCCCGTCACCCTTTAAGCATTATGTTATCCAGCAAATGAATGTCCATCTGAGCTGGGGTTAGCGGGGGTGCAGTTGGTAGTCAGCATTGGGTGTCCTGTCAAATTTCATGAGGGCTGAGTCCAGTCGTTCGATTGGGAATGGCTCTCATACACCTCAGTGCCAAAAGAAGGGCATCCGGCCACCTTAAGTTCATTTCAGCACAAATCTGGGCCAGTTTATTCTTTAAAATCCCGGTCTGGCGTTCCACTGTCCCAGCAGATTCTGGGTGGTGAGGGCAGTGAGTTGCACATAACTCCTGTACAATCTGTCCAGTAAAAATGAATTCCACGATCACTGTTGATAGTCACAGGGATGCCAAAACGTGGTACAAAATCTGTAAGCAAAGACATCTACTGTCCTGCAGGGAAAAGCTTCAACCCAAGTGGTAAATACATCAACTAAAACTAATACATATTCATAACCACAACATGTAGACATTTAAATAAAATCAATCTGAATATTTACAAAAGGTCCCCAAGGAGGAGAGTGGGCTGGCCGCTGCACACCAATCTCTTGTAACTGCAACAACCATTCCCCCCCCTTCCCTTGGTAAGCAGCCAAGCGGTGTCCTTGACTGGGGCCAGCGCATGTTAGCCATTCTCTACTTGGCTTTTTTTTTTTTCTTCATTTAACCTACAAAGGAAACTTTTACTCTTCAATTATACACCTTTTTCATACCATGAACACATAAACAGTACTGTTATACAGTACAGATGTATTATCATTCAATGTATGCCACATATACCCTTTCACTAAAATAACCTTATTACAGAACTTTGGAAGAACAAGCCAGGACAAGCACACCCACTTTGAGAAGTTCACTTAATATAACTTCTAGTCCAATAGCTATCCACCATCCCCAGCCCTCTGGCTAAAGTCTGAGGTAGCCAGAAGGATCCCTTGTACAATATGGGGAGTGGGTTAACTTTTCATGTCCTTGCTTCCAAAGACTGTCAGTATGCAAATTTTAACAACAATTCTCAAGTAAAAGATTTGGCCAATGTAGTTTCCTTCTCTTACTTAAGAAAATGTATTAGACTTTAGTACATCACATTTTTCTGATATAACTAAACACTTTGTACTCTAAGTTGAACAAAACAAGTATCTGCATTGCAATGCAACATTTTCACTTGATGTCAAATCAGACCATCTCATGAAAATATTAAACACAACAATTTTTTTTCCACAAGACAAAACACCACAAAACAGAACATAGAACACACAACATAATTTTTTTACTGTGCCAGTAAATCAAGGTATGTTGAATGCTGTGCAGCTGGCATTAATGTTCTTGGATTATCTGAAAGACAAAAACAGAGGTTCACCCCTTCGGGGCAGTTAAATACTTAAAATATACAAATACTCTTGTTGATTCTAGGCAAAACAGAGGAATTACCCCATATTTTCTCGTATGTGCTTCTTAGACAGCCCTGGTTCAGCGGCCTCTACCTTATCAGTTAGTTAATTTGCATTAACACAGATGCTCTCCGGCTTGCTTTTTTTTTTTTTTTTAACTCCTGCTTTTAAACACTGAAAGAAAACATCACCACTTATAGTGCCTGTAGGGCCTAATACAATGTCATTACATAGCACTGTATACATTCTTCAACTGATTTAACAAAATTGTTCATAGCCAAATGAGTGCAATCTAATAATTTCTTTGCCTGAATTCATTCACAAACATGTCAAAGACACCAAAAACTGTTCTCTTCAGCTTTTTCACAAAGTTCAAGTGCTGTTCCCCCCAGCAAACACAGAGTCAATTTTTCATTTTCCCTTAAAAATCAATTGCTTTCTCCTTCCAACAGCCACTTTACCAATGCAAATCACCATTCCAAATATCCTTCTGAGTATTTGAAATCCTCATGCTTATATTCACTTACTCCTTCTTTCCACTACACCCTCAAAAGTTTCCAAATCTCTCTGTCTGTTGCCCCCCCGCTTGGGCCCGATCCTTTTTTCCTCGCTGAATCGTCCCGTCCATGGACACTAGCTTGTTCCACAACCAGTTCTTAGCTAGGAGGGTGAGTTCCTCAACTAGCCCCACCCTTCTGGTCTTTTCCCCAAAACATTTCTACTCACAAGACTACCTGAGTCCTTCCTAGTAAGGCTTGCCACCTGGGCAAAAATACATGGCCATTCACTTAACACATAATCTGAACTCCTTTGGGGGTCTACCCAGAGACCCACCCATTTGTCTGCTGACACTTAAACAGAAAAGAAAATTTCACAGAGAGCCAAGAAAATTACAGTCTAAGCTAGATTTCTCCTACTTCTATTACATTGTCCGCTACGGGGGGGCGGGACTGTAAAATTTCAGGACAACCTCAGAGCTTCATCGCACACATGGCTTCCACCCTGAGGAATTACGAACGAGAAGTTCAGTTCCGCTCACACACCTAACGCCCAAATGAACAGAGCAGAAAACATCAGTAACCGGTTAAACAAAACAGAGCCAAAGCTAAATAGTGCACCAAAACCAATTAGTGTTTCCTTATTCTATTAGAGCTCACCTATAATCATGCTATTCTTAACACAAAACACCAACAGTACCAAACAAAGCAAACATAAACTAACAAGGGTAAAACAGATAGATGGTGTAAATTCTACAGTGCTTTCCAATTCTCTATTGCTCACCAAACTGTGACAAATTCCTGTTACTAATTTATCCCTCATGTCAGGTGATCAAACTGACAGAGCATACAATCAAATTTTAAAGCTTCATTAAAAATAATAAAACAACAATGGAGAGTATTGGGAATGCTCCCACATCACTCGGGAAAAATATGAATGCCCCAAGCCTTAAGCCACTTTAATACTTACACATATCCAGACTGGCATGTCTGTGTATAATGTTCAGAGAAGGGAAATAGGTGGACGGGAGATTATCCTGTATACAGCTTGTCCAGCATTTCCAACATGCTGCCACTCTTGGGATGGCTGTTCTTTACACCCTGGAATCTCCTGCGCCTCTTTCAGAGATTCCAGTTCAGGTCAGCTGCCTGTCTGGCTTCAGGGTTGCAAAAACTGTTGGATCTCACTGAACCGTTAAGCTTTGCAAATGCAATCTCAGTTTTGTAACTTATACTGCTTAGCATAGTCCGCACTAATTCATGACCTTGAAGACAAAACAACTTCTCCCTTATCTCAGGGCTAAGCCGAATTTCAAATTAACCCGTTCCTAGACAAATTGCTCACACTGTAACAGAGGTTTTTCTTCATGATTAAAGCTCCACTGAGATATATGATCTTATCTAGATTGAAGGTACCTTCTAATGGGCATTGTTTAAATGAATTTTCACGCGTATACAGATTCCAATCATTTAAATACCTGCAGGTTTTAGGACCATAATGTACGTACATGTAATATGCTGGGGTACCCTTAGGGGGTAAGGTGGAATATTTAGACAGTCCCTTACCCATTTTCCACTCACACAGGAGAGACTCACAAGGAAAGGGGAGGGAAGATGGGTTCACACACTCCTAGACTCAGGCAGCTTCCTCGCCGGACTATGCCAGGCTGAGTCAGCCCACCGTGGGTCGGATCTCCTAAAGATCCCTGGGGTACCCTTTTTCTTTTTCTTTTTAACCTTTTTTTTTTTTTTTAACCCTTTTTCAACCTTTTTTTTTTTTTTTTTTTTTTAACCATGATGCATCTTTACCTGGTCCGGACCAATACCATGAGGCGGTATGACAACCCCTATTGAGGCGGTAAAAACCCCTCAGCACCGGTGCATTCTAATGCATTTACCTATGCATTACCTTATGCATTACCTTATGCATTTCCTTGGCCAACTCAGCAGTTCCCAGTACTGCAATAAACTAACCTTATTGGGGCCTCTCCCCAATACCACTTTGCATCTGATCCTGCTGCACAGTCAATAAGTTCAGATGGCGTGAGCCCAACCGAGAGACAGACGTCCTCACGGAAAGTCCTCCTCCGATACCCCAATAGAGATTTCAAAAGGTCTCATACCTCTCATGTGGCGCCATGGGGTTCGAAGGGGAATGATCCGTAGTAGTTGTCTGTGGGTCCGTGGGCGTTGCCATCCCGGACGAGCCCCCAAATTGTCGAAGAAAAACTCAGTTCTCACTTTTTGTTTGGATGCAGCAAAATCAAATACTTTATTATTTCTCCAGTAATTACCATGGAGGGAGAGAGTGCCATAGGACACAGGGTCCTGGACAGGTCTCTCAACTGGTAAAACAATCACAGCAAGCCTTTATACCTTTTACAGACAATTTCTAGCAATAATATAGACAGTAAAAAGCAACAACTACATTTTGTTTATACATAGCAAAAAGGCTTATCTTATTTGTCTCAATCCTAAGAAAAGCAAGCCTGCATTTTGGTTAGTGATTGCAAGGTCATAATAACTTTGTACACAGTTCCTGTCCTGTCGCCTCGCACTATCTTTGCTCCTACAAGTCTTACGTCATTAAGGTTACAGTATGGCCTGACTCTTGCTAACTAACATTCATTAAGATCTCTTCAAATCCTTGTTAATTATTTACTGGCTTCCACAAGGTCCAGCTTAAAGGTTACAAGCAAAACAAAAGCACCTGGGGTTAGCAAAGAGGAATCTACAAGCCATAACAAAATAGAGGGGATAAATCTAATTGCGTCTTCCTAGACATTTCCTGATCTACTTACATATCTGGGGTTTTAAATGAGTAGTTTCTAGGTATGATACTGATGACTTTTCCATACTTGGCCCAAGCTTCTTACAGCATAGCTATTGCCCTATCTGCCTCTTCCCGGGAGAACAAACAGACAAAAGGGGAGTCTTTCTTCAATTTTAAAAAGTCTTAGCCTTCCCGTTGTCTCTTTTGGTCAGGTTCCCACTCATTTCCTTTTACCTATGCATAGCAGTGAGACTTTTTAACCATTTACAGGTAGAGTAATTAGAGAACAGCTACTAAGAGGGATTTTGTAGCTACTGGATGGCTGAGTGTCCATAAAAGGGAGCTACCCTCCCCCCCCTTAATTTATCACACATGTTCTTTCAGATTCCTCAGAGATAATGTCTACTCTCTCATTTTTTGTTGAGACTGGTTCTGTTGAAACAAATCTGGTTTGACTCATTGCCTGCCTGATTTACATTATTCACGTGATTTTAAAATGTTGCTCAGTTTTCTAAATTCTAAGGGGAAATCCTGAGATCCTTACCCAGGACCAGATTGCTTCCATAATTCACAAGGGTGTTCTGGTTTGGAAACAATACAAGATGGCTTTTCCTCACTTCCCTCTTATGCAAGAGCCAGGGACAATCACATGCACCCCCGGAGGCACAAATCTCTCCAGAAGGCAGAATGTGGTCATGACTAAGGCCCTATCTGCCTTCACAGTGTGAGGAGTAGGTTGCACATACTTGAAGTTTAAAGTATGGTTGTGGTTAAATAAGTCACTGTAAAAATAGCCACTTCCTTCATAACAGATCTGCTCAGTATGTAATCAGACTCCTGTGTATTTTGCTGACTAAAATGTTTGTTTGTTTTTTTCCCTCCACTATTTACTTCTGTTAGTGCTGCAAAGACATCTCTGCAAAAGAAAGTGAGCCGGACCATAGTCCTTATTCAAATATTTCTTAAAGCATAGTCAAATTATGACTTCTGTAACTGTACACTTGTACATCCTCATGAAAGATAATGAGGTTGTATGGGTGTAAATGAGGAAGAATTTGCTGGCAGAATCTCTAAGAATGATGCTGATGATGATGAAGATAATGCACAATCCACAAAGAACACAGCCTGAATTTCAGAATCTAAGTTGAATTTTCAAGGTTAGTATTTCAAACGCCTCCACACCATTATTTTTACTTGTACATGGAACAAATGTGTTCTTAGAAATAAATAGGTCAATAAATAAATAACGAAATCCAGGATGCAACTTTTACAGAGTCATATCTAAGAGAAAAAACACACTTTCAATAGTTGTAGCTCTATATGAGTTACAGAAAAGTTGTGCATGTGATTGGAAACATTCACAAATATTCCAGGAAAGGCAGATCTATTAGTGCCAAGATGCTGTACAAGAATGTGTCAGAGATAAAACTTCAATTTCTGGGGAATTTAATTGCGTAAGATCCACCGGTAGTGAATCTTATCCTCAGATCTCTGGACTATGACTGCCTCAGAAGACATGCTACACTGTAGTTTTAGGTATAATTAAAAAAGGAGTTGCATTTGTCATTGAAAATTCATACCTGTAGTTCCAAAATGTCTAAGGGTGTTTTACTTTTGAAAAAGATTCTTTTGATCCTTTAATTGTAGGTGCAGGACTCATCAAGCATGACAATTAAAGTTAATACCTAATTTCATGAAGAGAATGATGCAGAAGGTTTTGTGACTGTTTTAACCTTTTTCAACAGAAACAGCTGTTGTTCCATATTAATCATGCTTTATGGTTAAGGAGAATTACTCAATTTAAAATAAAATACGAGAGGAAAAAAACATCCCCCAAAATTAGAAGGTTTAGTGAAAAAAATCCAGTGTTTAACATTTTCATCTCTTTTGGATGTTTCTTTTCCTTCCTGCACTAAGGGGAACACTTTTCCCCCCATAAATCTTTGTTCTGTGAAGAGCCACCACATAGATTCTCCAGAGGAGTTGGGACAATATAGGTACATAAAAAGCAGGTGTCCTGGCCTGCCTGCCAAATCCTATTGGTTGATGGTCTGCAGAGAAATCAAGATATTGATCTGCAAACCCCAGTTAATATCTGCTTAGTGACTGTCCCTCTATGCCTCACAGACCCCCTAGGCTAGCAGCATAGCTTTGCCTTTGTGTTTCCTCTGTCTGCCCAGCACTACTGTGGTGCATGATGGGTTTCTCCCTTAGACCTAGATACTGTACATTCTGACAGACTTTCTCAACTCTGCTATTTTCAACTGAAGTGGAAGTCATTCTTGTTCTCACAAGAGGCACTCTGCTGTTAACAGGATCTGGTCCTTAATGTGGAAGAGGAATCAGTGCAGCTTACAAAGGATATTGATTTTTAAGGGGAAAATACAGCACATATAGCATATTTATCCCAACCTTCTCCCTCCCTGGCATTTCCTATTCTCCTTTTTTCTCTGAATGAATGCACTGAGTGTTGTCAATGGCAAAGTACTGAGATCTTCTGACTCCCAGCCCTGTGCTTTAATCAGATGTAGGATTTCTCAAGTCATTTTATAATGTAATTTATAAACATATTTCTTTATAGCCCTGAAAATGCCTAGCCTCCAGAACTATTTAACGAGGGTAAAGTGTATGTTGATAGAGTAGACATATATAGTCCCTTGTTTAAAGTTTACAAAATACATACATTAAAACAAGCCCTGGCAGGCACCCCCAGGCTCTGATGTATTTGAATTGTTCCGATGTGGTTCGTTTCATAAGAAACATTTATTTCCCCAGTGACCGGAGAACATGTTAAGGGGAAAAAAAGTGAAGTATTTCACTTGGTAAGTTTCAAATAGCCTGAGTCATTATATATGTTGTTCTGAATATTTTAGAGGAAAAGAACTACTGTTAAGATGTGTCATGACCACAACTGCTATAATTTAAAATAAATTGCAGTGTGAAGGAGCCCCTGCCATTTTAAAACTATTTACAGTGTGCGAGATGTCTGTAAGTAGACATTTTCTGTGTTCTTTGTCACTTTGCTAGAAAAGTTAAGACCTCATTTTAATCAAGTTAGGTGTGTAGTTGCATGTGCAAAATGTGAATGCAACTACACAACTAATATACACACATGGTATGATGCATACCAATTGGGTAGTTGTGTACACTAATGTACATAATTATCCATTTCCAGATTTACACGCCTTATACATGCAGTCTTTCAGAATGTAAGCTTTTGGGGGGCAGGGGATTTTGTGGGTATTACCAGGATGATGATGATGATGATGTTCTTGTTGCATTTAGTACTCAGATTAGAAACATATTTGCACTCCTAACTTGCTTATAAATCAAGGCCTTAAATTTTCCTTAGGAGAAATAGTATGCCAAAATGAACAAGAAGTGAGGTGGAACATGTCTGTAAATAGAAGTGTGTGTGTGTGTGTGTGTGTGTGTGTGTGTGTGAGAGAGAGAGAGAGAGAGAGAGAGAGAGAGAGATTGACCCACCCTATATTTACATAGGTAGCTCAGTACATTCTTACAAATTACAGTCTGAAACTCTACCCAGGGTTATTGAGGCTTCTGAACTTTGCAGTGAATCTTGGCTGAGTTTCATGCTGACTTTCAGGGAGGGATTTCTAATTTCATGAGGAAATCAAACAAAACTCAACAGGTGCAGCTGAAATTTGCTTTGAGTTTTGGCAAGATTCAGACACAGGAGATCTCACACTATCCAAAACCTAAAAAAGGTTAACTGAACCATCTGTGAACTTAAACCACTGTATTCTATACAATTCTTATTTAAAGTTCTGGCTCAGCAGCATAACTATCATGCAAGGGATATGTATTTTGTTCTTGAGTTCACCAAAGCCACAGAGACACGGAACATTGGAAGTACCACTTCACTTCACTCCTCTCCTTCCTCTTCCTGAAGGAATGGTGCAGGTGTGCTTGTGAGAGCTGTCTTTCTCCTTCCTCGTCAGAAAGAAATTTGCCTAATTACTTGTTGATTCAAAATTGCCCAATAAACTGCTGATACCAAAATAGGTTTTTCAAGATTTTTGGAGAAATTCCCAATAGCATCTGCATGTTTGGTAGTTTCTTTAAGATATTTAAGAGGACTGGACATGTTTTCACTTGATCTTTTCTTGGGTTCCCTCACTAAGGCAATCATTCTGAAGTCATTAGTCATTGAACTTTGCCTCTATGAGTGCTGAGGAAATCTGGGCAAAATTGAATGAATCATAGGAATTTTGTGCAGGCATTTAAAAAATGCCTATTCCTTTTTCACCCCCACAAGTTTCATGTTTAAACAAAACTCATCCAAAACTTCCAAGCGTGGCATAATTTTCATCTCATAAATTTCTGAACTTGTCCTGAGTTGCTGAAGATTTGGCCCAATTTCCTTGAAAAATACTTCAGGCCTATTAATCAGAACCTCTCCACACTTGCTATATAACATTCTACCATCTAATGAGAACAGGAGTACTTGTGGCACCTTAGAGACTAACAAATTTATTTGAGCCTAAGCTTTCGTGGGCTACAGCCCACTTCATCGGATGCATGCAGTGGAAAATACAGTAGGAAGATATATCCTTGAAACAAAGCCTGTTGCCAACTCTGTCCACATATCTATTCAGGGGACACCATCATAGGACCTAATCTCATCAGCCACACTATCAGAGGCCATCACATCTACCAATGTGATATATGCCATCATGTGCCAAAAATGCCCCTCTGCCATGTACATTGGCCAAACTGGACAGCCTCTATGTAAAAGAATAAATGGACACAAATCAGATGTCAAGAATTATAACATTAAAAAACCAGTCAGAGAACACTGTAACCTCCCTGGTCACTCGATTACAGACCTAAAAGTCACAATATTACAATAAAAAAACTTCAAAAACAGAGTCCAATGAGAGACTGCTGAATTGGAATTAATTTGCAAAATGGACACCATTAAATTAGGCTTAAATAAAGACTGGGAGTGGATGGGTCATTATACAAAGTAAAACTATTTCTCCATGTTTATTTCCCCCCCCACACACACTGTTCCTCACAACTTCTTGTCAACTGCTGCAAATGGACCATTTTGATTACCACTACAAAAAGTTTTTTTTTCTCCTGCTGGTAATAGCTCACCTTAACTGATCACTCTCGTTATAGTGTGTATGGTAACACCCATTGTTTCATGCTCTCTGTGTATATATATATCTTCCTACTGTATTTTGCACTGCATGCATCCGATGAAGTGGGCTGTAGCCCACGGAAGCTTATGCTCAAATAAATTTGTTAGTCTCTAAGGTGCCACAAGTACTCCTGTTCTTTTTGCAGATAGAGACTAACACGGCTGCTACTCTGACATCTAATAAGAGTTGTTCTGATGATCTAACGCTTCTTTCTTACATTCTTTTGGTTGAATGCTTTGTGTTATCATGCAATATCTTGTAGGATCATCATGCTATGCTCATCATAGATCATCAGTTATCACATTTATACAACTGGGATTACACAGTAAAGTGAAACAGTTTGAATAAAGATAAGGTTTGTTTGCTAGTTTACTTTTAATGTCTTACAAGATTGGTTTTTTTGTTCATGATGTCAAAAACAAACATTCTACAAATAAAAAACAGATTCGGCATTAACAGTTAGGCTGTGGGAAAACAGGCACTACTTTGTTTTCCCTCAGCTGAGAAAGGCCCTATGCTAAAGGGCTGTCCAGTGCCTTCAGTGCAGAGAAATCCCACACATTTCCGTTAGAATCCCCCATTCCACATCCACACAGTGGGGATTATGTGTTCTTTCTGCTGTAAAACCTTCCATTAGTCCATGGAGAAATACAAAACTGAAATATTAGAAAGTAGGGCTGTGATCAGCAAGCATGTTAGATCATATCACTCATGATCCTTGCATAGCACTCCCACTGTTATCAGTGTAAGTGCCATGCATAGCCTGAGGCCAATATTATTATGAGTAAGTGCCAACAATACTCTGTATGGCCAGAAATTGTGACCCTTCATATACTCTGTTTTTATGTGTGTTAAAATAGCCTTCCTTTTTTTCATACTAGAAGTACACTAGCTATTCAGTTGAAAAAAAATATTTTTCCTGAAAGATGATTATTGGAGGAGAAACATACCTGGCAAGTTCTTAGCTATATGATTTTCAGAATGTTCCTAATCCACATAAAGATTAACCTAACCATTTCTTTGTCATGCCTTGTTATATTCAAGTGGAACTGAAACATGTTAAAATTGCCAGCAGGGTGGCACAGCATGCTAAGGGCTGACAGAAGTAGAATTTGCTACATCCAACAGAATGTTGTTCAGCTGACTTATTCCCATCACATCATGAAGCAAGCACAGTGCTGGTGGAAGTAGAGTAAATTTACATATCTAGATATACAGCACCATGCAACTGATCTGTTCTTAGAGTTTTGGCCTTAGGGAGGGAGAAAGAAAAATAAAAGGATTTCAAATCAGCTTCCACTACTAGTACAGAATAATGTGTTGTTGTTGTACCGGTGATATGAGACAGCTAACTACTGCAGCTTGATTTGGGATCTTTAGTTTCATTGTTCCCTTCCCTGCCAACACAAACACACAACTTTTAGGATTCATGAAATGCTGTGTGAGAAGCCTGGAAGCCAAAAATGGCTTAAACATTTAGCAGTCCTTGAAAACTGTGTTGTATGATGTCCATGTTTGAAGCTAGCAAGCACTTCTGGATGCATGGGGAATTTCACACTAACAAAGGAAAAAGGTTTCTTCAATGTATAGGGAATTTTCAGCTGACAATCACTGAAAAGGGTTTTAGTATGAGGATTATATTTGAAATTACATAAACTCCCAAAGAAAAATCGAAATTCAATAGTGCAATAAGTATTTTAGAAAAATCACAGCAGTGTCCTGTAACCTCTAGGAGGGTTATGTTTGTTCTGTATACATAGTAAGAAATTTCATTTCAGTTCTTTTCACAGGTCCTTGAAATTAAAAGAACTTTCCTCTGCATTATTTATCAAGCAGTTAGAGATCTTGCACAATAAAAATGTGTTAACCATAATATTAATGCACAATGTGTCTTCTTTAGATAAGTTATTTCATTAAAATGGTACTTGTTTATGTGGATTTTACTATCAAATATTTATATTTGGCAACTGTCAATCCACTGGATCATGGTGTACATTTAAGAGGTCTAATCAGGTGCCTGTTGAATCTGCTTATGGCTGACAAGCCCAATTCGAGAGTGATGCAGCTTGTTACAAGTTTCTGAACATTCCAACATGCAAGTCTCTTTATTTCATTTTGGCCAGGATAAATTGAGTTGGGCATGGTTTTTTTGGCCCACCTTTTCCAGGATGCCTTGGTAGTTGCTTGGATTCCTTGGCAGCTACCTCAGGTTCCTTATGCCACTTACAGAGTCCATGACCATTACACCAAGACCTTAAACGCATATGCCTAGGCAAGTGTATGGAGGAGTGGAGGCTACACTAGACCTGCCATCTCCTGCCATCTCCTCTTTAGACCATTGAGACAGAGTCCAAAGGCCAGACTGAGTCCAGATGTTTCGTGCCTCAGTGATTATAGCTTCTTCCAGAAAGCAACAAATTAGAACTGCTGCTGACTGCCTAACGCCTCAGCAAGGACGCATTTCTGTCAGGGTGATGTCCCTTAGCCTTGTTCCAACCAAGAATACCACAATGCAGTGAGGACTAGAGTTTAAAGGATCTCGCCTTGCTCTGAAAGTTGCAATGTCGTAGTATTTTATAGAAGCTACTCTTCCATGAGTAGCCCCACCACATTATCACAAGGTCCTACCCAGTCAGATGAAGTTTAGAGTCATGCCCAGCACCAATAAAATATACATAAAATAAATAAAATTAAAATATAAAATATACAAGTACACAGTAAATATTCTTATAATGGTTTAATTCCTTTTATAATTAAGATAATTTATTTTATATTTTGGAAGTTAATTTCTATATGTAACTACTTCTAATAAAATGTATTTCAGTAAGAGGGATTGAGAAGACTATATTGCATGTATACAATGTATTCTTACCCTTTAGGCTAATTCTTTAAAAGAATAAAAGCTTATTGCTTTATCTCCAATGAGAAATAAAATATGAGAAAAAAAACATAAGGCAACATGGCTGAACTATTTGTCTGTTTCTATTCGTGTAGGGGGGGCAGAAAGTGAATTATTCAGGTAACTGCATTATTTCTCTAATACACATTTTAAAAGTACCTTCTTAATCAATCATACATGAGTAGTAGAATAAGCCACATTTTGAGGTTTCAACCAACTACGGTGCTCCTCACCTACTCCCCGAACACTCCAGCTGTTGATAAAAGATAAGCCAAGCACCATGCCCTGGCTCTGTGGATATAGGGAAAGTGGTAGATGTGATATATCTTAACTTTAGCAAAGTTTTTGATACGGTCTCCCACAGTATTCTTGCCAGCAAGTTAAAGAAGTATGGATTGGATGAATGGACTATAAGGTGGATAGAAAGCTGGGTAGATTGTTGGGCTCAACAGGTAGTGATCAATGACTCAATGTCTAGTTGGCAGCCGGTATCAAGCGGAGTGCCCCAGGGGTCGGTCTTGGGCTGGTTTTGTTCAACATCTTTATTAATCATCTGGACGATGGGATGAATTGCACTAAACTGGGGGGGGGGGGTGAGGTAGATATGCTGGAGGGTAGAGATAGGGTCCAGAGTGACCTAGAGAAATTGGAGGATTGGGCCAAAAGAAATCTAATAGGGTTCAACAAGGACAAGTGCAGAGTCCTGCACTTAGAAAGGAAGAATCCCATGCACTGCTACAGGCTGAGGACCGACTGGCTAATTAGCAGTTCTGGAGAAAAGGACCTGGGGATTACAGTGGATGAGAAGCTGAATATGAGTCAGCAGTGTGCCCTTGTTGCCAAGAAGGCCAATGGCATATTGGGCTGTATTAGTAGGAGCATTGCCAGCAGATCAAGGGAAGTGATTATTCCCCTCTATTCAGCACTGGTGAAACTGCACCTGGAGTACTGTGTCCAGTTTTGGTCCCCCTACTACAGAAGAGATGTGGACAAATTGGAGATAGTCCAGCGGAGGGCAACAAAAATGATTAGGGGGCTGGGGCACATGACTTACGAGGAGAGGCTGAGGGAACTGGGGTTATTTAATTTGCAGAAGATAAGAGTGAGGGAGGATTTGATAGCAGCCTTTAACTACCTGAAGGGGATTCCAAAGTGGATGAAGCTAAACTGTTCTCAGTGGTGGCAGATGACAGAACAAGAGGCAATGGTCTCAAGTTGCAGTGGGGGAGGTCTAGGTTGGATATTAGGAAACACTGTTTCACTAGGAGGGTGGTGAAACACTAGAATGGGTTACCTAGGTAGGTGGTGGAATCTCCATTCTTAGAGATTTTTAAGGCCTGGTTTGAGAAAGCCCTGGCTGGGATGATTTAGTTGGTGTTGCTCCTGCTTTGAGCAGGGGATTGGACTAGATGACCTCCTGTCGTCTCTTCCAACCCTAATATTCTATGATTCTAAGGTCACCAACTCAGAGATTTCTCTGACCAAGGGAAAAAGTGAGTTCCAGAGTTGAGGATCCCACAGTAAGAATGCACTGGCACCAGCCCCCTTTCTTTTAAATTAGGGCGGTTATATTGAATGTCTCTGCTGACTGCAAATGATGTGGATCACATTAAGTGGGAGGCAGTTTCTAAGGTAGCCAGGAATCAAACTAAAACACAGAGTACTATAAGTGAAGACTAAAGCAAACCAGCTTTATAAAACCCAATAGCAGGAAAACACTTTTGGATTGTTTTAGATATTTACATTTGATTTCAGCAGTTAGGAGCCCCAGTCATGGATCAAGACCATTGTAGTAGGCACTCTACAAACATAAATCAAAGAAAGTCCTTACCCCAAGGAGTTTACAGTCTAAGGACATGCCTACATTATGAGCAAGCGGTGTGATTCCTCTGTCTGCATACATATACTTACACTAGCACTCATCATGCTAGTGCAAGTATAAATAGTGTAGCAGCAGCAGTAGAGGTATGGCTTAGCAGTGCCAAGTACAAACCCACCTGAACCCATAGATATGTATTCAACGCAGCATGCCTCCTCCACTGCCTGTGCTTTTGCAGCTACTCTCTCAGTGAGAGCTGTACGTAAGCTCTCACCCCTTGCTTGTAGTATAGACATAGCCTTAGTAAGTTTAGATAATTTTATTTCCCTTTTATACTCCTGAAAATGAGAAGATATGACATAAAAACATATTCTGAAGAACAGCTGTCCAGCAGGTGTGTGGTCTTTAAACTCTTTTTAAGGAACTTGTAATTGATAGCTCTGATACCAGGGGGAGGGATAGTTCAGTGGTTAGAGCATTGGCCTACTAAGCCCAGGGTTGTGAGCTCAATCCTTGAGAGGCCCATTTAGGGATCTGGGGCAAAAGTCTGATCTGTCTGGCGATTGCTCCTGCTTTGAGGAAGGGCTTGGACTAGATGACCTCCTGAGGTCCCTTCCAACTATCATAGTCTAAATAAGAAAGCTTTTGTCTTACAACTGAAGGATCTCATCATTGCTTAGCTTGTACTTCCTTTGTCAATGCAGTACTGTGTACAGCTTCATCATTAAACAGCATTTTGAAATTTCATCTATCATTTTTATCTTCACTTTCATTTAAAAAATGACCCACATAAATAGGGATTTTTAAATATTTGCATTACAATAGTGTGTAAAGGCCCCAAACAAGAGCAGGGTGTCATTGTGTGAGGCACTGGACAAACATAGTCCCTTATCCTAAAGAGTTTACAATATATAAAGAAGACAAAAAGAGTGAGGCAGAATCAGAGGTTCAGAGAAGTGACATTGCCTGCCCAAAGTCACAGAGCAGGCCAGGCCCAGTTCCATGTACTATTCACTGAATTCTCATTGTTTAGGGGTAATGTCAGATTGATTTCTGAAATTGTGCTCATTAGAAATACATTCCCCGAAGTATTATCTTTCCTCATTTAGGGCCTGATCCAAAGCCCGTTGAAATCAATGGAGTGTGTTGCAGGAGACAGATAGCTAGCTATTAGTATTATTTTTATAATGAAGAGTCCTTGCATACAATCCAGCTGTTAACCACTTCTCAGGTTTTGGTGGAGGACTTACCCCTAAATACCCAAATCCATCACAAAACAGAGTACATGCCTAAACCTGTTTACAGGTATTATGTTCTTGAGTAAATGGGATGAGTCCCTGTATGAATTTAGTATATGCTACATTATGCACTATCCATCATAGATTTGAAAGAACCGCTGAAAGAAGAATGATGAGAATCATCCACATGCTGTATGTTCTCTCTTTTTATGCAGCCTGAGAAGAGAGATTTTTGAAAATGTTTCTACTCAGTTAAATTTCCTAAAGACTGTGAGCACATATTGTTATGTCTGTTAAGGCATTTGAAATCTTATTTAGCTTAGCCTAGACACATGCTAACTAGTTCAACTAAATCGCAGACCTTCCCAAGCATGTGGGGAATAGAACACCCTGCAGGAAACCAGGGCATTTTCATTCCCAAACCAGCTATGAAAAGTTTTGGGTGCTGGGCTATATTTACCCTGACAGCTCTCCGCAGGTGTTCAAGAGTTCAGACTGTTATACTGTAATATCTGCTTTCTTTACTTAGTCTCTTGATCAGCATTATGCAACTAATCCCTATTCTCCTACATCTCCATCTTGTTCTATAAGTTATACATACATATATTTCTGTTTGTAATATGCACCTCTTGTCGCTTCTCAGAGAAATTATCTTATTTTAGAGAAACCAGACTTATCAAAACCTCCTTGACACAATATTAACATAAAAGTGCCCTATGACAGTGACAGGTAAGAAAGGCTGAGTCAGCACTCTGGTCACAGCCGCTCCAATCAAGCAAGCCACAATAGAGCTGACTAAGCAGAGCTGTGCCTAATTTGTGGGTGGGGCAGGGCAGAAAGGCTAATTAAACTATTAGCCAGAGCCCATAAATAGGCAGAGAAAAGAAGGGGGGGGAGTAGGGGGGAAAGAGGAGAAGCAGGCAGGGAGTTTGTGAATGCATGTATGTGAGTGACTGAGATTGATTGTTCTCCCCTGCTTGTTACAGGAGCAGTATATGTTATGAAGGTGGTGGGAATCCCTTTGTAAATATTGGTGTTGGACCAGTACAAGGGTCTCTGAATAGTTTGTAGACCAGGACAGAAGCAGGAGCCAACAGGCACTGTTACATACCAAAATAAATGGCCACAAGTCACAGGCTCTGGGCTTTAGACATTCTCAGTGAGAGGGTGGGAGCAGTTTATGGACACAAAAGGATCTGGATTTACAAGATTAGGGCATTTTATAGACACTTCTTGAGATCTTCTCTTTCCAAGGTACTTTTTTCAAGTCTTTCATGAGTCTTCATTGCTAAAGAAAGACACTGCAAGAGCCCTGGATGGGAGATAGCACCTCATACTAGCCTCTGACTAGTCCCCTTCAAGCCAGTGAATCAGCTTACTTGGTATTCCTGCATCTGACAGGTCTAATTTGTCATCTTTGCTGTCTTGAATTGTGAAGTATCTCAGACTTCTGTGCTTTCCCTCTAAGTCATACAGCCACAAGAAACCTACTGAACTACTTTTTCTGGGGAAACACAGGCAAACACAAATATGGAGAAGAATGGGAAAAGCCAAGGAGCTGGACCATGGCAGGAAAAATAACTCTTTTTTTGTGCTTCTTCAGCACAAAATTCCAGTATGTGGCCATGGCTGCACAATCATGTACACACTGCTGCCATTATTTTGCATGAGATTAAACCAGTTCTCACTATACAGAAGTTTTAGGTGGGGTCCAAGAAGATATGCATCTAATGCAGAACATTAAAGTCCTGCATTAGATCCATCCTAGTTATTTATTAAGCAGAGAAATAGAAGAACTACCCACGGTTTAAGAGCATTACCATACCTATTTTGAGATACTTGTGTTTTTTCCTCTACTGTATCTACTCTAGTATTTACAGCTGTTATTTGCTCCATTTATATTAACAAGTAGATTGCTTAACTTTTAGCTTAATCAAACTAATGTACTGAAATTGGTGGTGAATGCCTATTAGCTCTTCAAGGCATAACTAATAGTGCTTTGCATAAAATACCAACAGGAGACTACATTTAGAGAAATGGTCCCCAAGTCTTTTTTCTCCATCACTATTTAAAACACTGTTAGCCAGTTAATAGTTCAGAGCTATTAATGACTGGTTTTCATATCTGTTGTACTGTACAGTGAGGGGAAATGGTCATTTAATTTCTTACCCCCTTTTACCTTTTCTTTTTATGAAAACAGTAATTTTCATGAGTAGACAAAGTTTTTATTAAAAAGTCAAAATTAAAATTGTCTGAACAAAAATTGATCATTTTGTCATTACAAGCAAATAGCCTAAATGCTGGCATTACAAAATGAGAAATGATCTAGAATATGTGTTTTCAGGATTTAGACTTTGATGTGTACTTTTTTTTAGCTACTGCCAAGCTGGAGAAATATGATAACCAGAAGACATAATTATTTCAATATAGGAAGTGCAGGGATCCTGCTCTGATTAAAAAAGAAAAATAAAATTAAACATAGGCCAGACCTGAAAGGCCAGCTACACTCTGACATGCACAGGTATCACCAAAATACTCTTCCACTTAGCAGTGCATTGTGACACATCATAGAATCATGGGACTGGAAGGAACCTTGAGAGGTCATCTAGTCCAGTCCCCTGCACTCATGGCAGGACTTAATATTATCTAGATCATCCCTGATAGGTGTTTGTCTAACTTGCTCTTAAAAATCTCCAAAGATGGAGATTCCACAACCTCCGTAGGCAATTTATTCCAGTGCTTAACCGTCCTGATAGTTAGGAAGTTTTTCCTAATGGCCAACCTAAACCTCCCTTGCTGCAATTTAAGCCCATTGCTTCTTGTCCTATCCTCAGAGGTTAAGAAGAACAATTCTTCTCCATTCTCCTTGTAACAGTCTTTTACGTATTTGAAAACTGTTATCATGTCCCTTCTCAGTCTTCTCTTTTCCAAACTAAACAAACCCAATTTTTTCAATCTTCCCTCTTAGGTCATGTTTTCTAGAACTTTAATAATTTTTTTTTGCTCTCCTCTGGACTTCCTCCAATTTGTCCACATCTTTCCTGAAATGTGGTGCCTGGAACTGGACACAATACTCCAGTTGAGGACTAATTAGTTCGGAATAGAGTGTAAGAATTACTTCTCATGTCTTGCTTGCAACACTCCTGCAAATACATCCCAGAATGATGTTTGCTTTCTTTGCAATAGTGTTACACTATTGATTCATATTTAGCTTGTGGTCCACTATCACCCCCAGATCGCTTTCTGCAGTATTCCTTCCCAGACAGTCACTTCCCATTTTGTATGTGTGCAAATGATTGTTCCTTCCTAAATGGAGTACTTTGCATTTGTCCTTATTGAATTTCATCCTATTTACTTCAGACCATTTCTCCAGTTTGTCCAGATCATTTTGAATTTTAATCCTATCTTCCAAAGAACTTGCAACCTCTCATAGCTTGGTATCATCTGCAAACTTTATAAGTGTACTTTCTATGCCATTATCTAAATCATTGATGAAGATATTTCACAGAACCAGACCCAGAACTGATCCCTGTGTGACCCCACTCATTCCAGCATGACTGTGAACCACTGATAACTGCTCTCTGGGAACAGATTTTCCAACCAGTTTTGCACCTGGCCAGCTATCCCATAGTGCTGTCTGAGCCAAAAATATGGGTATTTTTAGAGCCTACACAACCTTCCTCCTTCACTATGGGACTTCTGATGCAAAAACTATAATTTTATGCCTCAAGGGTCAAAGTGGCCATTTAGCATCATGAAGTCCTATCTGTCAGTGCAGGTTGCTGTTTCCGGATTTTGATGCTTGACAGCCTGGAAACAGAGCAGGCCAGAAATGGTAATTGTACTCATAGTGTACTGAGGTATTGGCAAATGAAGAGGTTTCATGGCAAATTAATGCTATGCCAATAGTCCATGTACTATTAAATCCTTCATCATTCAAACAATAATACTCAGGCAATTCAGTGCAAATATGAAATGAGCAATATTTGAAAGGTACATGAAAAGAAACAATTAGGCAAATGTCTAAGTTATGAAAGGAGAGGAAATGAGTGTCTGTTAGACTAACCAGCATGAGTGGGACTTATTTCTCTACCTACTTCATGGAGGGGTAAAACACAAAATCTGCTTCTTTTCACAATTTTCATTTTAATTTGAAGACCTGAAGATTTTGACCTGAATCTTGCTTTTGGAATCACAGGCTCCTAAAATGCCATTTTCTAACAGCACTAGTTCAGCAGACTGAGTTATCAGCTTTCTTTGAAGCTGGCACATCTCCAAATTCATGTCAGCAAGGAGTGCTACAAAAAGAAGCAGATGATTCTTTTTCTCCAGGGATGTCAGGAATGAAGACTTTCAGCTTTGTCTACCCCATCTCTGACAGCCTATGACCCTAGTTGAGACACAGCAATGCTGCCTGATTGAGCACTTCACCTCATTGACCAAGGAAGTCAGCAGTCCTGCTCTTAAATCCAACATCAACAACTGACTTGGGGATTTGTCCTGCTTTGAGCAGAGGGTTGGACTAAATGACCTCCTGCGGTCCCTTCCAACCCTGATATTCTATTCTATTCTATTTCTAGGTGCTCAATGAACATGCCTGCAATTGTGATGTCTCCTGATTCTGCCTTGCTTCTAGCCTTGATCCTGTGCTGCCCTGCCCAGTTTGCTTTACCCTTGCTTCCTAACTCTGGTTCTGGCTTCTGGCTTTGGTTTCTGACTTCACCTCTGACCCAAGTTACTGGTTTGTGGACACTGTCTCTGACCATTGGCTTCAGTTCCTGACTGTGGTTCTGACCTTTTGGCTCTGCTTATTGGCTCCTGTTCCAACTACTAGGCCTGACCATCCACATCCTGGTTCTTGACAAAGGATAGAACAAAAATATTACCTTAAGTTCTTCTAAAAAAGAGTATAGAAGCAACTCTGTCAAGTCAATATCAGGTACCAAGTCTAATTTAATGGTTCCACAAAGTATCAAAATTATGGTTTTCCCAGCAGCAAAACTCTTTTCTTCCTTTCTTTTGTGGTTGTGGTTTGTTTTGTTTTTCTATGTGTTCCCCATAGGGTTACTTTTATGCTATGATATTAAAATCAGTTGTAGTGGTTCTATTTCTGGGCTGCTAATAACTTGTTAGGAAAATTCGTGTAAGCAAAGTTAACAGTTAACCTTCCATCCTAAATGTATTTCTTTGGCCAGAATGACAAAATCTTATTCCAAAGATGATCTGCCGCTGACCTCTACTTAAAAGCACCTGCAGCAGAAGAATGTGCAGCATCTATGGAAGCAGTGAAGAAATATTCTGAGTAACATTAAAGGTTTGAAAGCTGTGTAGAGTGTGTGTGTGTAGGGGGAGAAACAAACTCAACAGAGTTTTGAGAGGCCAGACAGTAATATTTGAAGTATGACTTCCTTTTTTCTTTCCTTTTCTTTCCCCCCTGGGCCTTACAAATGGTTGGTTATCACTGAAGAATGAGGCATTTTTGTATTCAGTTCTATGCTTCATGGGAGACTAGGAGGAAATACATATACTATTCATCACTGAGTGGTGGCAGTTGCTTATATGAGCTGTGTGTTTGTCTACTTGTCTTGTCTTCCCCTCTAGAAAATTAAAACACACTATTTTTGTTCTGTTTTTCCTACAATAAGTTACCTCTCAGTCAGAGGTATACACATAATTTTCCACAAGTGCTGGTGTTGAGCTGAAGAGAATTCATTTCATTCTTTAATTCATAGAATCCTAAAGAACAATAAGATTTCATTGAGGAATGGGTAATAGAGTCATTTATCCACTGAAAAGACAAATCATTAGTCAATACTTTGAGTACAGAAGACAGTTTGTTTGTTTGTTTTTTGGTTGTTTTTTGTTTAGCACTGAGTTAGTGATACAAAATTCTCTGTCAATAGCTATTAGCTAGGATGGAGAGGGATGGTGTCCCTAGCCTCTGTTTGCCAGAAGTTGGGAATGGGCAACAGGGATGGATCACTTGATAATTACTGGTTCTGTTCATTCCCTCTGGGACACCTGGCATTGCCCCCGGTCAGAAGACGAGATACTGAGCTAGATGGACCTTTGATCTGACCCCTTATGGCTGTTCTTATGTTCTAAAACAGCAGATGAGGCCTCACCAATGCTGAATAGAGGGGAATGATCACATCTCTCGATCTGCTGGCAATGCTCCTACTTATACAGCCCAAAATGCTGTTAGCCTTCTTGGGCACTCTGTTGACTCATATCCAGCTTCTCGTCCACTGTAACCCCTAGTTCCTTTTCTGCAGAACTGTTGATCCGGACAAGCTAGCCAGTTTTCTATCCACCTTAAAGTCCATTCATCCAGCCCATACTTCTTTAACTTGCTGGCAAGAATATTGTGGGAGACTGTATCAAAAGCTTTGCTAAAGTCAAGGAATAACACATCCACTGCTTTCCCCTCATACGCAGAGCCAGTGATCTCCTCATAGAAGGCAATTAGGTTAGTCAGGCATGACTTGCCCTTGGTGAATCCATGGTGACTGTTCCTGATCACTTTCCTCTCCTCTAAGTGCTTCAGAATTGATTCCTTGAGGACCTGCTCCATGATTTTTCCAGGGACTGAGGTGAGGCTGACTGGCCTGTAGTTCCCCGGATCCTCCTTCTTTCCTTTTTTAAAGATGGGCACTACATTAGCCTTTTTCCATCATCCGGGACCTCCCCCGATTGCCATAAGTTTTCAAAGATAATGGCCAATGGCTCTGCAACCACATCCGCCAACTCCTTTAGCACTCTCGGATGCAGCGCATCCAGCCCCATGGACTTATGCTCGTCTAGCTTTTCTAAATAGTCCTGAACCACTTCTTTCTCCACAAATGGCTGATCACATCCTCATCATACTGTGCTGCCCAGTGCAGTAGTCTGGGAGCTGGCCTTTTTTGTGAAGACAGAGGCAGAAAAAGCATTGATTACATTAGCTTTTTCCACATCCTCTGTCAATAGATTTAATAGCGAGAACTCAGAATAAATGGTCACGTAAAAAAAAAAAAAACCAACTACCCCTTCCGCCCAGCATCTCATCACTATCAATGGAGAAAAGTGAAAAAAATAGTGAAAATAAGCAGAAAACATGAAGTAATAATAATGAATAACTCTGAAGAGGTTTAGAGAACTGGTTTGAATCAAGGAAACATTTCAGACATTTGGCTCTACAAAACTTTTTTGAATTATACATAGTTGAGGTTCCAATGGTTGTCAGTATTGCCTTGCTCTCCTATCTATCAACTGAAAAGCCTTCTCTGCTCTGGCAAACCATTTTCAGGATGCAATGGATGTAATGGATTTAGCTCCTTATATTATGTATATATATAATATAATACATTATATTATATGTATACCTGTGAATTACCTGCGAAGAGACTTGAAGTCTCATTATCTATTGGCTTGTTCCTTGCTTTGTCATTTATACCTGTGCATGTGAGTGCAACACAGCACAGTATGACAATGGTCACATACTACACCTACTTTGCTCTCTCATGGCTATCCCTCAATATGAGGATGATGTCTTCTGGGGGGGGGGCTGTTGTCATTGATGAGACAAGATGACTGAAGATCCCAGTCCGTGCTTTACAGGTTTTTCCACATATGTGACAGGTGGTTGCTTGGAGAAAGCACAACTGCTAGCCAGGATGTTGTATGCTTTCCTTCCTCCTCTGCCATTTCTCAACCTCTTGAGAAGGCAATTCTCTTCAAAACAGGCTGAGACTTGACGAATGATGTAATGTCATTGCAGTGTATTGCCAGCCAGCTCTTCCCAATTTATGGGGTGAATGCCTCCCTTCTTCAGACATACTTTCAGGGCGTCCTTGTAGTGTTTCCCTTGTCCCCAGAGAGTCCTCTTACCAGGACTAATTTCAAAAAAGAGGCCTTGCTTTGAAAGATGAGTATCAGCCATCCACACACAATGGATGGCCCAGCAAAGTTGATGTTTCATAATCTGCACCTCAACACTCATGATGTTAGATGCAGAGAGAATGCCGGCATTAGTGTGATGATCTTCCCATCTGATATGGAGACTCTTTTTTAGGCAGTGCTGATGGCACCACTCCAGATGCTTAAGACAGCTTCGGCATTGCCAGCAGATTAAGGGAAGTGATTATTCCTCTCTATTTGGCATTGGTGAGGCCACATCTGGAGTATTGCATCCAGTTTTGGGTTGCCCGCTACAGAAAGGATGTGGACAAATTGGAGCAAGGAGAGGTTGAGGGAATTGGGAATTTGTGGGTTCCAAAGAGGATGGAGCTTGGCTGTTCTCAGTGGTGGCAGATGACAGAACAAGGAGCAATGGTCTCAAGTTGCAGGGTGGGAGGTCTAGGTTGGAAAAAACCTATTTCATTAGGACGGTGATGAAGCTCTGGAATGGGTTATCTAGGGAGGTGGTGGAATATCCATCCTTATGGGGTTTTTAAGGCCTGGCTTGACAAAGCCCTGGCTGGGGTGATTTAGTTGGGCTTGGTCCTGCTTTGAGCAAGGGGTTGGACTAGATGACCTTCTGAGGTCTCTTCCAACCCTGATATTCTATGATTCTATGCACCTTTAAAGAAGATTGGGAATGACTACTGTACTGTAGACCAGGATCTTAGTTTCCATTCACATATCACTGCCAATAAAGACACACAACAAAGCAACTTTCTGAAGGATGCACTGGCACAACAGATCCTCTATTCAATCAAGATTGGGTGTCTGGGAAAGGTGGCTACCAAGATAAGGGAAATGCTCAATGTTTTGCAGGGGTTCACCACTGTTGACAGTTCATTGGCAGGCTGGTGGAGCATCTTCGTCTTTCCAATGTTGAAGGAAATTCCCAGGGTATGATAGGTGCCTGAGAAAAGATCTAGGGTGGATTACAAGTCAGCTTTGGTATGCACAAGGATAGCATAGTTATCAATATACTGAAGGTCAGTAAAAACAGACCTTAGTTTTAGAATGAAGATGCCGCAGGTTGAAGAGCTGGCCATCCATGCAATACTCAATCCCAATTCCAGAAAAAGGTGGTCATGAATAAGAATCAACATCATGGCAAGATAGATGGAAAAAAGGATTGGGGCAATAACACAGCCCTCCTTAACACCAGTACAGATGGTGAAAGGGTCTGTCTCCAACCCATTACTGAGGAATGGGTATAAATAACACAAGGCAGTATCGATTCTTATAAATGTGTTCATTTAAGTGCATCTGATGAATGATATATGCATATGGACTTCTCATGAACAATCTGCGTAATAAATTAATGGAAGAAATTATTTGTAATTTGCTATGACCCTTCAGAAGGCCAGGACTTATCTGAGAAAAATGCTTCCACAATTGCTTCCCTGCAATTTTTCGGAGCTTTGGTCTGTTCATGAACCAGGGTAATTACCTAATCCCTTCAGAGACAGAGGGCTGGTCTACCATAGAAAATTAGATTGCCCCAGCTACATAGCTCAAGGGTGTGAAAAATATCCCACCCGTCCCAGCAATGTAGTTAAGCCAACCTAATTCCCCAGGTAGATTGCACTAGGTCAATGGAAGAATTCTTCTGTCAACCTCTGCCTCTTGGGGAGGTGGATTACTGATGGGAGACCCCCCCCCATCTGTGTACATAGTGTCTACACTGAAGATCTACACCGCAGTAGCGTTTCAAATGTAGACAAGCCCTCATACACCAGGGTACAGACAGAGACACTGCAGAGGAGAAAATAATTCCATCCCTTGCAAAGATCACAAAGCTTGGATCTACTATGAGCTGAACCTAAGGCAACCACAATATCTCTGTCCAAGTTTTGTGTGTCCATAAGACTTCTGGTTTCATGCCACAATCTAGTCCCACATCCACACGCCCAAACATTTCAACACTTCCTTATAGAAATCCTCCAAGTGTCAGGTAGTTCTTGGGACTCATCCAAATTCTTAGGGCCATAAAGGAGTTTCTTTGCAGGTGGTTGGTTTGGGCAAAACAGTCGGAAGGAACCCACATGACTTCACATCTCAGCAAATGCCAGCTTCCTGGCTGAGGGAATAGGGGGCATTTGCTTCTCAAAGGGGCACAGGAGAAATATTCACAAATGGAGAGACCTTTGCACTTAATTACTCTGGAAGTACAGGCAGTTTTTCTCATCTTCCTCTGCCTAAAGGAGACAACAACAAACATGCTGAGACAGACAGCATGTGATAGTGGGTTAACTGAACAGTCCAATTGAACTCTTCTCACCAAGTTTTTCCTGTCCATTCTAACAAGCACAAAATCCCTTGTGATTTGAACTGGGTGAATTTTTTTGTGCCAAACCGGTATTAGTGATTGTTGTTTTAGAACATAAGAACAGCCATACTGGGTCAGACCACAGGTATTAGTGATTGTTGGGATTGGTCCTGCTTTGAGCAGGGGGTTGGACTAGATGACCTCCTGAGGTCCCTTCCAACCCTAATCTTCTATGATTCTGTGATTCTATTCAGAGTGGAGAAAGTGATGGAAAAATACAAGACTATTAATAGTTCTGTTCTAAGTTCACAAGTTCTTGGTTACAAAGTTATACATCGGCTATCCACTGAGTGCAGAACCCGTGCTTGTTAAAAGTCATTTTTTAAATCACCAGTAATAGAGTAGCTGTCTGTAAGTTTGTTTCTTCTTCTGACACTTTGTAACAGCTTGTACTCACTGCTGAGAAATTTGCCAGCTGCAATTCTCTAGTTACCATGTCTGGGCTTCTCATTGACTTGACAGCAGGAAGGACAGCCTAGTGGATAGGGCTCTGGATTGGGACTCAAGAGAGATGGGTTCATTTCTGTACTTAGCCACAGGCTCTCTCTGTGTGACCTTGATCGGATACTTGCCTCAGATCCCCACCTGTGAAATGCGGACAGTCCTTCCCTCCTCATAGGGTTCTGTGAGGATAAAATCTATTAAATATGGTGAGATACTAGACTGAGGATCATAAATCATACAAGTGTAGTGTGCTGTTAGCAGCTTTTGTGACACTGTCTGATTATTCTGGATTTTTTACTGTACTGGTATTTATCATTGCAAAGTTATGGTGAATCAGTACCACAAGAAAAAAAATCAACATAAGCTATACAAACATCTATCATAATCATATCCAAATAGTCTCAAAATTAAAGATGTCATTTTAAGGAAAAAGAGAGAATGAAAAAGTTGACCATCACAAGCAGATACATTACAGTCAAATAACTAGAATCAGACATTACAGCTAATAACCATATTTAACAGTTAAACAACATAGCACTATATTTCAAACATTTCTTAAAATGTTACAGAGGAAAGAGGGAGAGGAAGAACATTTTGGAGAAATAAATCCATCTTTAAACAGCCACAGCATCTTTCTTCTGTCTTTGGCATGTGTAGAAAAATCTGGACACTTGCAAAAATATATTAAACAAGATATTTCTTCCAAATATGTTTTAAAAAAACCTCCTTTCCCATTGACGATGAGATGAAAGAACAAGGATGATAATGATTCTCTTTGATTGTAGCCTTGAGTACAGGGTGACATAGCTGCACTGACTCAGGAATGGTCTGGGAAAGAGGAATAGTCTGTTTCTGGCTGGCAACACAAGTAGATTACCACACCTAAGGGCCAACTCAGGCCAGTGCAGTGGGGAAGCAGAGTCCCCACCTTCTCTAACTTCTCCATCCACTTCCTTCCCACCTGCGTGGGGGAAGTAGTAGCTAGAGCTGGATGAAATTTTTTGGCCAAAACATTTTTTCAGGGGGAAAAAACACCTGGCAACACCCAAACATTTGGCTAATTCCCATCAGTTTTGCTGAATTCTAAAGAAGTCAATGTTTCGACATTTTCAAACCAAATTTTTTTCATTCAAAATGACTTTTAAATTTCCTTCCATTTTATTTTTAAAAATGCTAAAATGAAATTTTTCATTCAACCTGAAATGACTATTTTTACTTTGACCCTAAACTGACTTTTTTTTCTATTTTTTTTTAATTGCCAGCAAACCAAAATAACTTTTCTCTGCTCTTGTAGCTGCCCCGTGGATTTTGCTATCCCCACTGCATACAAAAGAGTAATGCTGGAAGGCCACACAGCAGGGGGAGTAAGGGGCACCTTATATATCCTTTAGTCTCCTGTGTAGTCATGGAGAGCAACTCAGTCTTGTCCTTTACAACATAACCAGAGAATTTAAGACAAGAAGGGACTACCAAGTCATCTAGCCTGACCTCCTATGTCTCATAGGCCACCACCACCACTCACCACCCAACATTTTCCATGTCCTTTTTTCTCTTTTCCCTGACTTTGCTGCTCTCATCCACAGAACAATACTTTAAAAAACTGGAACTTCTCCATTTCACATGTAATCATATATACAATTGCTAGCCTCTCTTACTCTCACACTTGTGTTGATTGCTTTTCGGAACCTAACTGTGTGGCTTATTTTGTTTTCTTCATAATAAAATACAATCCAAACAGTTTTGAATTTTTATTTTGGATTGTATGGTATACATACTTTCCAGAGAGCTTTATTTAACAATCCTAATGAATACTGTAGCAGAAACAAATTCAGTACTATTGGATGATTAAAAAAAACCCTATAGAAATTATGATCTACTTACTTGTATGATATTTTAGAATACTTCCATAGAACTTTATTGATTTAATCCTTATTAAAATCTATAGGAATTTATGGAAAAGTTAGATATTAAAATAAATCCATTAATGCTTCTTCTCTTGTTTATATTGTAACTAGAAACCTTTCAGGCTAAGTTACCCTGTGCAATGGCCAGGGATAGTTGATAGGACCCAACCCACCAGACTAAATACTCAACACAGTTTTCAGGCTCAGTTTAAGTCCTTTCACTCACATGAAATTGTTTATCAATTTAAAATATTACTGTAAATGTTCCTGAGTTTCCTGCTCAGAGAAGATTGCTTCACTTAGGCATTGTGAATAAGGTAACAAAAGCAGGATGATGGTTTTAAATGAAAAGAAAGATTCAGAAAACAAATAGCAAATCAGGCTGTCTAATATTATGGACAATGATTCTCCAGACAGGCCAGGTAAAGTGACAGCACACATGTTGTGTACATGTAGTGGAGAATAAAACAGAAAAAAAGGAAAAAATATATGTTGTTCTGTTATAATGGCAAAAAATCCCATCCTAATGGATTTCTTGGGGAATTAATGGGCTTAATAGCCCTCAGGTTCACCTTGGGCCATTAATTTTCCCCACTGGTTATTAATCCCTAGGAAATACATTGAGTTGTGATCATTATTGCTTTATTGATGGAGCAGCTGACATTATTGAAATATCTTGAATATACATTTGTTCAGGCACATATAATGGCCCCCTACATCTATTTTTTTCTGCAATTTACTTATTATTCAGGGTTTGTTGACTAGCTTGTCAGTATGAAACAACTGCTCTGCTGAGCACTTTGAATAACTTAGCTTTCATTTTTAATCTGAGTGTTGGACTTCAAGCCTATTTCTAGTTTGCAAATGAACACATTATAATTGTTAGGAATCATGTTTTATTCAGCTTGTTTTAATACTGAAGTATGTGACTAAACAGGAGTTTCATATAGGCTGAGCACACTGTGTAAGAGAGGTTCCAGTGGTGATCGTGTTTGTCTGTATCAGCAAAAAAAACCAACCAAAAAAAAAAAACAGGTGTCTTTGTGGACCTTAGAGACTAACAAATTTATTTGGGTGTAAGCTTTCGTGGGCTAGAACCCACTTCATCGGCTATATGAAGTAAAAAATACAGGAGCAGGTATGAATACATGAGAGGATGGGGGTGCTTTAGAATGACCTAACACTTGGTAAAGCACCCCTATCCTTTCATGTATTTATACCTGCTCCTGTATTTTTTACTTCATATATCTGATGGCGTGGGTTCTAGCCCACAAAAGCTTACACCCAAATAAATTTGTTAGTCCCTAAGGTGCCACAAGGACAACACTTTTGTTGTTGCTGTTGTTATTGTGGAAGAGAGCTTTGCATATTGTTGTAACTGAAAAAGTAAAACAACTCAGAAGACAGATTCAGAATAGAAAGAATGTAGAACATCGGATTTAGTAATGAAAATCTGTAAGGTCTTCTTTTTTTAAGGTACACAAAAATAATTAGTTATGCATGTATCTAACTGAATAATAGTACCAATTAAGAGTCAAATGAGGAGAAGGGTATCTATTTCATCAGAACTTAGAAAAAATAAGAATAAAATAATAAATGAAAACAAATAGAAAAATACAGAAATAACATGCTTGTCTGGTATTAACAGAAAAGCATATTAAGGGTAGGAGTTTATGGGGAACAGTTTTCAAACCACTCCTATGAAAACATTTTAGAGGTGATTTAAACTAGCAGTCTAGATACGCTGTAGAGTTGTATAAATCCCTCTAAAAACTTAGTGTATATATTAACAGTGAATGATAACTTCTCTATTGTGTTTTTACCCTGTATTCTACAATAGGGACGTAATTGTTGATTAAATTCTCGAGGATGGTTCAGAAAATCTATAGAAAGGTTATGGAAGAGTCCTATAGAATTTAAAGAAAGATAATAAATTAGCTTGGCCCCCCAAAAAAGTGGTTATTGTTGCAGTGTTGTCCCTTAGGGTCCAAGGACAACGCAGAAAAATGGGAGCTTTGCCACTGATTTCAACAGCCACAGGATTAGGTCTTAAACCCGTTAGCTACCTTTCTATAACATTATAACCAGTATCATCTAACTGTGTAGTGCAGAAAGCCACTGTGAGAAGAGGTACCTGCATATTTTTACCACCTTCCACATAGACCTCTTTTCTCTCAGCAAAAAAAATCCAGAATGCTCCTTGTCCTTCTCCCTCAGACTGTGTAATAGCCACAGTAAAAAATGTTAAAAGTTAATGGTGCTTGAAGGAAGGAAATAATTGAGGGAAGTGATGGAAGCCCTAATGTTTGGGGGGTTTAAAACTAGTCTGGGCAAAGCACTAAAAGTGTACTGTAAAGAACAATGCTGTGCTAGTTGGGGACTGAATGATTTAAATAGGTATATTCCATCTCTAATTATATGATTCTTTAACTCAACAGCACGGTCTGTGATTCCCCAGTGACACTTGTGTGAACTGGTAGAAGGTATAGCTGTCAGAGCTGCTGGTGTAATGCTTGAAGATGAGGACAAAGGAAAGCATGAAGGAAGTCATGGACTAATGACCTGGTTTCCCACAATATTTTCTATTCTATATTTTCTGTCCCTACCCCCTCTTCCAATCTGCATCCCTGTCTGTCCTGATGACCAAGTGGGAGGAGTGGCAGAGGTATTCTACTAGTTTATTCTCATCCGTATGGTTTGGGGCCAGAGAGGAACATATGGGCTTATTTCCTGCAATAAAACCATGGCATTAGTTGGGATTCTAGGTTAAAGGTGCTATCCTAGAAGTGAGTGATGGTATAAAAGAGTAGAAGGCCATACATACTAGGGGTGCCTTCTCTGTATTGCACCTCAAGTCATTATCGTCTGTGTTATTTCTATTCATTTTGGAGGAAGTCTAATACAGTCAGTATAAAACTCTGTTGTATTATTCTAGTACATTAGTCAGTCATGCATAGATGTATATTTTAGTGATTGGTTCTCCATTTTAAATTAATGTATACACATTAAACCTCTTCTTTTAGCTTCTCACTGACAGAATTGGAAGGCAGACTGTGCCATTATTAGGCTGTTTTGGCATTCACATTAAATTGCTTCTGCTCCTTCTTCCCCACCCCTAAGTCTCCATGGCTGCCAAGTTTTGAGGCGCTCCTTCAGTGACATATATTGCAGGAGTCAGTGAATTGAAATAAGTGATCATTTGTAAGAGGGGTGGAGGGTGGAAGAGATGGATGCCTCCCTTGGGGAAAAATTTTGTTTTTTCCTCCTTCCCCTTTTCATCCTCCCCTTTATCCAGTTGTATTTCCCTGTTCCTAATTCTTTTCTCCACATTGTAATACCTCTCACTTTATTGTGCGCTCTCCCAGTTCCCACTCTCCTTTAGGAAGGTTATAGGGAACTGGTGGCCATATTAATTGAGGGTAGCCTAGATTCAGTCACATTGAGGATTATGGTGGCTAATTTTAATAAGGGAAAACATTTGCACGGGGGCTCCAGCTTCCCTGGAGATCAAAAACAGCTTAAAGAAAGCTACTTAATATTGCAAAACTCAAGATAATATCACAAACATGGGTGACTCTGCTAAACATTTCCCTGCCAGCTTCCAGATATGGTGACAACAAAAGCTGCATGAATAACAAGTGTACACATCTTAGAGAAAACATGCAGATACTGTAAATTCTGAGCCTTTCTTATCTGACTATTGAACATATCTAATTGCAAAAACAAGTTAATACAGAAAATTTTCAGTAAAAAAACAACAGAACAGCGTTTAACAGTGCAATGTATCTAAGTCTCTTCATCTCATTCTCTGAAATTACTTAGTATATCCATAGCTATTTGATGAGCATTGGTGCCTGAAAGTACTGAAGTACGTGAAGCATACTTAAAACTGTAAAAAGAAACAGACCTCATAGAAGAAGAGAGAAACCTGTAATTTAGATATAAAACAAGAAGTACTACCCACCAAATGAGTCCAAAAATTGCAGAGCCTGAGAACTTTCACATCAACCTGAGGAACAGGTATTTCTGGTGCAGCTCTTTTTGTGATGTTCCAGAAGATGCGGCTGTGTTACAATGCCCTTTATGAACTGGCATAAGGGTTGGTCATGTCTGTAGTAGTGGTGTCCACTAACTAAGCAAAAGTTTTCAGATTTGTTTCAAATTTTTAAAAAAAATCTTAACAAGCAAGGAATTGAGACCTTTCTGTGGATAGTGGGCACAATAAACAGTTTTTCTATAATAAGTAGCATAAGTAGACAACATA
Source organism: Mauremys reevesii (assembly GCF_016161935.1). Classification (NCBI taxonomy): domain Eukaryota; kingdom Metazoa; phylum Chordata; order Testudines; family Geoemydidae; genus Mauremys; species Mauremys reevesii. Next base: position 81,906,637 of record NC_052627.1, on the reverse strand, counting down.
GGGATTAGTCATTATCTTCTGGAGAACGAACTTACTTTGATGGCCCTTGTGGCCAAACCTGCTTCCTTTACAGTAATTTTGAGTGATGATCTATGGGGCCTGTACCTATTCTAATGATAGACAAAATGGCTATGTGAATTTATTTTTCTAGATTGTATGTTCTTTCCTATATCTCTCTGCTTCAGAAGCCACTTCTGGGTTTCTCCACATTATGTCTACACTAGTCACTTCTCCCACAAGTTAATTGATTGTCAGTTAATTTGAGGTACTTAAAGATATAACATGTGGGAAGTGTGCACATTAATCAGGCTATAAACCAGGAGTAGGCAACCTCTGGCACACGGCTCGCCAGGGTAAGCACCCTGGCGGGCTGGGCCACTTTGTTTACCTGCTACGTCAGCAGGTTCGGCTGATTGCGGCCCCCACTGGCAACGATTCGCCACTCCAGGCCAATGGGGGCTGCAGGAAGCAGCACGGGCCAAGGGATGTGCTGGCAGTGGCTTCCCGTCGCCCCCATTGGCCTGGAGTGGCGAACCGCAGTACTAGGGGTCACCAAATGAAATTAACAGGCAGCAGGTTTAAAACAAATAAAAGGAAGTTCTTCTTCACACAGCGCACAGTCAACTTGTGGAACTCCTTACCTGAGGAGATTGTGAAGGTTAGGACTATAACAGCATTTAAAAGAGAACTGAATAAATTCATGGTGGTTAAGTCCATAAATGGCTATTAGCCAGGATGGGTAAGAAATGGCGTCCCTAGCCTCTGTTTGTCAGAGGACGGAGATGGATGGCAGGAGAGAGATCACTTGATCATTGCCTGTTAGGTTCACTCCCTCTGGGGCACCTGCCATTGGCCACTGTCGGTAGACAGATACTGGGCTAGATGGACCTTTGGTTTGACCCGGTACGGCCGTTCTTATGTTCTTATGTTCTTAAACCTGCCAATGCGGCAGGTAAACAAACTGGCCCGTCCTGCCAGGGTGCTTACTCTGGCGATCCACGTGCCAGAGGTTGCCAACCCCTGCTATAAACATTTGTTCTTTGCTCATGGCTGACTCCTAGGATTAGGAACAAATGTGCAGCTCACAACAAAAATAGAACAAGTGTCCACTTGTTAAGTACCTCAGGTTAACAGGCGATCAATTAACTTGGAGTAAAAAAGTTTAATGTTGACATACTATTTTATTGGATAGTTCATACTATGTTTGGATGACTTTCTATCTTGAATTCTTCATACTAGGCTGTATTTAGTACACATTTGTCCAGAAGCTCTGTGGATACAGTTTCTAAAAAGTTCAGTGTGTAGACTTTCCTTATATATTGAAGCTGATCATTTTCTTTAATATCGGTGCTAAAATAGCATCTCCGTGGCAGTTGGCTGTTACATTGCCTAATCTCCCTGACAAGTCTCTGGTTAACATCCACGCCTTATTGTGCATCAGTACAGTGTGACCAGACAAGATGATTACTTTTTATTTTTGCAGGTCAGTTGGATTCTGAGTGTTCTACTTTTAATGCTTCTCAATTTAACAGAATATTCTTTTAATGGCTCTTCTTTCTTTTTCAACATGACAGCATTCTCATTATTCTAAAAGCTCCTTTAAATTATTTCCTTGCAAAGTTAGTCTATCAGATGCTGGTAGTAATCTAGCACTAGGAAATTCAGGCTTTGATTCACCATCATGAATTCTTCTATTTCTTTTGCTTTCTCATGTAGGAAATATGCTTGATCAGCAAAGTCAAGATCCAGGATACCCTTAACGGGAAGGAACGCTGTCTAATTCTTTCAGTCTGCTTAATAAAGCCACAGTCATGTCAAGGAGTTATCTGCCATGTTGTGAAACTAAGGCCATACCTATACCACAGATTAGGTGTGTGATTCCCTGCTCACGTATACATACTCATGCTAATTCTCATAGCCACAGCAGCTCAGACAGTGGCGGCAGCAGCCGCAGGGTTTAGCCATGACAAGTATGTACTCACTGGTTTCAGGAGGGTTTTTATTTAGCACTCCTAAACCGTGCTGCCACTGTTGCTATTTATACTCATTCTAGCTTGATGAGAGCTAGCATGAGTATGTGTATGCAAGCTGGGAATCACACCTTCATTTGTACAACATAGTCTCCTAAAGAGAATTGACAGCCCTTCCACCTGAAGAACATTGCTATGAAATATCCCCCTCCCCCAAAATCTGTAGCAACACTTTTTAGGTTCATTATATGGAACTTCAATAGTTTAAAAATTTTCTTTCGAGGGCCCACAATGCCAGGCAATCTTGAAGACAGTCTCTTGTTCACAGCCTCAAGAGATTTTGCAAGTCCGCTTATATCACATCACTTGTTACATCGAAAAATCAGGTTGTGATTTTGCTTGACACCCTTTCTGAATTGAGTGTGATTTCTTTGAGGGCAGGAGACAGTATCCCTGGAGTCCCCATTCAGTAATAGTGTGTTCCACTGTTTGACAACAGTGATCATTTGTCTGAGAAGTCTAGTGAATGTTCTTGAATAACTTGGCTAACCATTGGAAACTATTCCCTATTGCAGGCTCCCCATTCCTCTCCTGCCGAAGCTTTGTTTCTGAATGCTCCTCCCTCTGGATCTGAATATTTGAAATGAGATTTAAAAAGGATTCAGGGAGGGAAAGATGTGGGGAGAAACAAAATTTAAACCAGAGGTGATGGAAGAAAGAAGGGGACAAACAATATGAAGCAAGACAGATAATAGAGATAACAGAACAGACACAGAGAGATAATAGGATGCAAAGGAAAGCCAGGACAGAGAAGAGTCAGAAGGTACAAAACACAAAGGGAAAAACTTACCTGTGTATTAGAGTTATTCTTTCTGTAGAAAGAAAAGAAGAAACAAAGGGAGAATAAAAATATAAAATACTGAAAAGATCTTAAAAGAAAAGTGGTGATAAAAGAAAAGGGGTAAATGGAGAAATGAAAGGTGAGTTTAGAAAAGCACTGTAGACAATCTGTAGGTAGATAGGTATATAGACATCAAAGTAAAGGCTAAATTGGAAAGACAAGCAAGGCAAGACAGGGTTCTTAGGTTAGTAAATTTCACTGCATGTATCATCAGCCTATGTATAGTTGTATTTTGCTACCATAAATCCAAGAACTGAGTATAGGGAGAAGGGGAAAACAGAACATGGCCATATCAGGGGCCTATATTGGGGTTCTAGTTCATTGCCAGCTTTGAGTAATAGGCCCTTCTAGCTTTCTGAAATCTTTATTAAAAGATGTTTTGGTAATTCTTTATTTTAGAATGGTGTGATGGTGAATATAATTCTGTACTTCGACAAAGAAGAGGGAAGAAACAAATAGACAGTAAGTACCTGATCCTGCTGTGAACAATTATGGGTATGGTGACTAGACTACAGAATGCAAATGGATCTTCAATTTGTCCAACTGAAGAAGGAAAAAGAGAAAGTTCCTTGCTGGAAGTAGTGAAGGAGCCATAGCATCTACCATCACTTCAAACAGTCACATTCCTAAAGACAGGAAAAGCGGATGGAAGGGGTGGAGCCAGAGTAACTTCAGAAAATGTAGCTAGCTAGCAACCTAGACAAACCAATTATTTAAATACCCTATCCAAAATAGTTTAGTCACAACAGTTGTAGACCTCATCTAGACCCATTGATATCAATTTTCCATAAGTACCCAGGGAAATTAGCATGCAGAAACATACATCCAGTAAGAAAATGCCTTTTTTTCCAACTTTTCCCTGTCTGTAAAGTGGCTAGGAGGACTGCTGGCTTCCTTGGTGACTTGCAGAACAGCTTGTTTGCTAGCAAATGAGCACTAACAACTCATTCCATTTCATTTATCTCATTGAATCCCCTATTTCAATATCTGCAATTAGGTACAGATTTAAATATGTTTCATTTGAAAAGTTCCACTGTCTCATCTATAATAAATCAAAACTTGAAATATGGAGGGATAATCACCACAAAAAACATACTAAAAATACTTTAACTCTCCTCCTGCTTTTGAAAAAGCTCTACTAGAAAAACTCCAGTGTTGAAGATAAGATTTCCTTCCTCAGTTTTTTGTTTAAAGTGTTTTAATGTAAAGGGTTGTTTATGAGCCTTTGCTAACATACGAGGCCAACATTTCAAAAACGGCTTCTAATAGTGTATCCAGAATTTTCTGCCCACAGTTATTTGCATCAGCAATTTCCCAAGTACAGTGACTCTTAGGCGGGAACAAAGTTTAGTGGCCTAGCAATCAGACTGCAAATTCATGGGGCATGTTGTGACCTGTCTGAAACATTGACCTATAATGGCTACTCCATTCTCAGTGACTGCTTCACTATCAGTATTTATACCATTATTTTGTAAAGTACTTCCCAATACCATGGATATGAGCAGTTTTCTAAAATTAAATTCGAATATATTCTGTTTTATTCCTTTTTGATAATCTGCCCACTATAGAACATAATTTCTAAAGGATTTGTTCTTCTTTCTAATCTGTAACTCTCCCATGGAAGTTATACAGTGTCATAGTTCAGCAATAAATTATTATAGAGATAACCGAGTGGATCTATTTTGTTTTCAACTTTTCTTCTTTAAATGATATTTTTCTTCATTTTTCTAAAAGGCTTTAAACCACCAGTTACTTTAAAAACACTTTTTGGGTGGGGGACATGCTAATTCTTTGTACTTGAAATGCCTGTACAGCTACAATTTGATACAAGGCAAGATGAGTTGAATGCTTCTGCCAAAACAAATACTTGAATCATAGGGTTTTCTAGGTAATGGATTGTTGGCTTGTCTTGAAATGAAGACATTGATCTTATCCAGTATAACAATTCCTCTGCTGTTCTGTTCTAAGAAACCTGTTCCCTTCCTTATATATGTAGATCACTCCCAAAATTGTAAATTGAAGTTATATGTGTTTATCAAGGGTAGAATTGCATGCTGCTATGTAATGGAGAATAACATTTAATGTGTAAAGGGCTGAGTTTAAATATCTGATACATGGGGATTAGAATCACTTTGATTTGGAGGCAAATTGCTTTCCTGAGCATTCTACTTCCCAGTCAGACCGATCATCCATGACTTGTAGGCATGAAATATATGCTCTAATTCATCTGCAAGTTATTGAGCTATCTGCAGGAGCGACTGGGTAAAATTCTATGGCCTATGTTATGCAGGAGATCAGGTGGATCATAATATTCCTTCTGGTTTGTTACGTTTCCTTGGCAGGTCAATCACTTTATGAAGTTAGCCTCAGCCACTTTAACAACATGTAGACTGGGTTCTCCTCAGCATTCCCAGGGTGCTTCTATTTAGTGTGCAGGAGCAGGTTAATGTAAGAAAGCTTTAATGTAAGGAAATGCTGCTCCTCATTCCTATTGTTCCTAGAACCCAGCTCTGTCCCTTGCCCACCTCCGCCAGTACACAGCCCCAATCACATGGACTGGATGTGGAGAAGCTACTTGGTAGAGCTGGGTAGGAAGGAAGCAGTTTTCCCATCCCAATTTTTGAGACTTTGAAAATTCTCATCCTGAATTAGGACAAAAACTCAACTCAAATATTTGAATCGTACGACTCAAAGCTTAGTTTTGATCATTTCAAAATGTCTTCTTTCAATTTTGACCTTTTTTACTCCTTTCCTACTATAAATTAAATTATTTTAAACCAAGTTGCTTTGACTCAAAATAACCAATTTTTTCAGTTTGAAAATTAATTTCAGAACTTTTCATTTTTTTTTTAATGGGAAATTGATTTTTTTTAAACCACCATTTTCTTACAATAGGGAGATTTTGTTTGTTTCTTTGGGGTTTTGTTTGTTTGTTTGTTTTTTGACAATTCAGCATTTTGTGATAAGAAAACAATTTGTCAAAAAAATCCGGATGGCTCTACTACATGGCCTGAAAGGGAGGGAGCATTCAGCACAGTCACTGCTGCTTTTCTATGCTCCTGCCCACCACCAGTGAGTGCACTGGGTTTGGATCCCATCCTTGCTTGTGCAAAGGTTGGGGCCCCAAAACAAGTACCCATTTATAAATAAATCTCTAGAGTAGTTTGTTTTGACCACAGGATTCCTGAGCTCTTTTAAGAGAAGGAAGGTATCTTTCTAATCTCCTTCTCTTTGTCATGACTATTCCAATCAGCTGATTAAGGATAAATTTGCAAGTGAGCCTGGTCTCTTTATGCAGGTGCAATTTGCTCCTGCAGTGCAGCAATTGCAAAATGCTTTACCGGTGCAGATGGAAAGTAGTGTACTTGCACCTTTGACCATATGATTTGTACTCACAATTAGATACCTAGTCATGTAAAAAGGAGCAAAAATATGGGATAAAATTGCACAGTCTTTGAAAACTTTGTCCATTAAATTCATATATGCTGGATGCTCACCTTGATTTGGTGATGAAGTGACACCAAGTTATTGTACCTTTACAAAGGGAAGGGGAGGAATGAATAGACAGACTCTGGGTCTCACAGCATATTAATTGATAATAGCTTGGCCATTAGTTATCTTCCATTTCCTCTTTAGGATTAAATTAATAATGGATTGAATGGTATCACTGAGTAATTGATATGTATCTATGAATATATTATTGAATTTAATGTTCTTTGTACTATGGGTACATTATTTCAATTAAAATAGGTCATTAAAATAGAGGAAATCAGGTTAATTACTTCCTTCCAGCTATTCACTTTTATTACCACTAGAAAACACACATTACTTCTTCCAAAGAGCCAAGATGGTAGTCTTCATCTTTTTACTCAATTATTCTTATTTTGTTTTTAATGACTTATTTCTAGCCATGTACAAATATTCAAAATGTAAATCTTAAGAAGCAGAAACTTCCCCTGACATCTAGTGAGGAGCTAGGGGAAACAGACCATGTTTGCATAGATACGCCTACTCTACCCAGGTGCAGATCATGATGGAGCCCCTTTGCCAAAATTATCACTTTTGTCTGGTGTTGGGTTATAAATCACTTTAGTACTGAGTGCAGAGGTAATGAAATGTTATCCTTATTACATGTGTACCAGAACTGTTCTTAACCTGCCCTAACTGAGGGTTTCACCCTAAACGGAAACTCACTTGTGAAACTGAAATTCACCAGAACATGAGGTGATGGCGGTGGCGGGAGAATGAACAGCAGCAATAACAGAATGAACAGTGGCCACAGCAGTTCAGGTTTTGCTCAATGCCTTCCCTTTCCCCTACCGCAGGGGTGGGAGGTGAACTCACATGAATGCACCTCTGAACTCTGGGTCTTCACTGAGCAATGACAATGAGTAACTGTGAGTGGGGTGCAGTGGAGGGAGAGGGGAGTGGCATGTTAAAGGAACACTTGTTTTTTGGAATTTCACACTGCAAGGTGAGAAACTGATGCAAAGGACACAGCTCAATGAGCTCTGGGATGGATGTTTGCTCATGGTCACATCATTTTGAATTGTTTTGGTGTTTTCCCAAATTAATGTTTGGTTCCTTTTCCATTTTTATTAAGTTTTCTTGTCTAGACATAGGCTCAATGTTTGTGAGGGGGAAATGTTGCCTCTTAGAGGCGCACAGGAATGGTGGTCAATTTCCCCAGGTTACTGGCTAGGGGCTGGAGAGGGTTCTGTGTTATATTGTTAAGAGACAACCCTAGATATTGAACCTAGCTCTTGTTGCTGCTGACTTCACCTCACAGAAGGGTTACAATAGATTATACATCATTATGCTAATAGTGTAAGGTCCTAGATTGGTCTCTGATCCTGCAAACATTTATTCACATTAATATCTTTTACAGATGACACTGGCCCTACAGAAGTCTCCAAGTGGCCTCAGAACCAAAGTATGTTACCTTAAGGCAAGGGGCTTAAGACTATAAGAAGTTTTCTTTTTGGTTTTGCCCCCCCCCACCCCTCTCCACATGAACAATGCTGTGTTGACTAAAAAGACATTTTGCTTTCCTTGGAATATTTTTCTTTCTCTGGGAGCCCAAGAGGAAGGTGGAGGGACAATGGGAACTGTGATGATACAGCCACAATCAAGTACTGAATTGCACCATTTTAATAACATTTTAAGAGTCACTTATTTGCAACACCCTATTAAAAGTTAGGAGAAAAATGTATCTTATGTTGCCATTGTTCCTTAAGACAAAATCAAACGGGAGTAACTTTGGGCAGCTAAGTAGTTTCACTGAGGTTGGCATCACTAGCCAGATTCTATTAATGCACTTAATTTGCTGGTATGTCAATTATGTCATTTTTCAATCGGAGGTTTTCCCACTTAGAAAGGCACAAGTGAATTTGAAGCAACTTTAGTACACCAAGACAAACTTTATTCATTGCAGTCAAAGCCTCAAGATTTTTCCCTACCCTCTCATGGTAAATAGTCTGCTTTGTAAGTCAAATGTTTCATACAGAGAATTATATCACAACTAACTCCAGAACTGAAACCCTCCAGTTCAGTGAACGCATTACTAGGTGTGAAAAAACTGAATATTCTTTCAATGGAGAGCACTGGAGTAGCATTTTGTGCCTTCCCTTATCTCTTACATATAACCTTATGCTGCAGAAATCAAAGAATGGTTATGCTCCAACTCACCTAAAAAATCACTGCGGAAATCACCTGCAGAAACCACTTTCCTTGCCTCCAAAAAACAGCCTAAAAGATTCCCCATGCTTCCTGCACTTCAGGTACCAATGAATAACACTTACTGTAATAATGTATCCTGATACCTGTAACCCCAATTGGAATAAGAATCCAATTGTGATAAGAAATATACATAAAGAAGGGACAGTCCCTGCAAGAAAGCATTTATAATCTAAATAAAGATGATATGTGATTGGGGCATAAAAGTTAATTGAAAGAGCATAGGAGAGAAGTGGAAGTCAAGGTAATAGTAATAAGAATACAAAATTACATAGTTTCATTCAGTGTATAGCTGGCAATGTAATGCATATCTAAAGGCCGCTCTAGGTCATCAACAGAGGCTGAATCTGAAACCTTCATCACAAAAGCATAGGTGAGCTAAAGAAGTGACTCAGTGTGTTAGTAGAAGTAGTAGGCTTTTATTCTGTGGATTAACAAGTAGAAAGGGATTTGATACACTTAGCCAGATTATATATACCTTTGTCCAGTGTATAATAAAATATATTAAAAACTTTCAGACATTTTGCCATATTGAAGGAATATTTGATTACGTTTCAGTTGTTCAATAGCAGTGTTCTTCCAGTTCAACCCTACCGCATTTTGTCCCCTGAACGTGGGATCACTGTCTTTTTTATAAAGAAAAAGGTAGGCAGAGTTTCTTTTACTTTGAAATCAAAGAGAAAATACATTCTGCTCCTCAGGTAATTAGCCTGATGAGTGTCTCCAGAGCCCTATTAACTGTGTCTGAGGCATCTTCTTTCTAGGCTAAAATATACTGCTGCCATGTGAATGGTTGTGTTATACTTCACTGCTCTGGATAAGAACTATATGGGCAAAGGGGCGGGGGGAAAGAAGCAGTCGATCAAAAGGACTAAAGTAGGTTTTGACCATCATGGTAGCTGAAACAGAACACAAAAGTTAATTGTTATTTTTGAAAAGTAAAGACTTTTTCAAAAAAGATTTTTTAATTACGACACTCCACAGAGTTCCAGGAAGAACAATTAAGTACTGTACCTATATGCTGTGCTTGTTCAGTGGTTCTGAACTAGAGGGCATCAGACAGAATGGAATACTAACAAGTGTGTGGAACTAAATCTTTACATTCTGATAGTTTGAAGCAACTCCTGAGGAAATCTTCCCTTCCCTTCAATTTGCCTGAGGTTCCTTTGGAAAAACTTCATTTACAGAGACTTATCCTCCCGGAGAATTGTACCACAGGTCTAGGCATCTTATTCATATATGAAGCATAACAAAACCAGGGGCGGCTCCAGGCCCCAGCACGCCAAGCACGTGCTTGGGGCGGCAAGCCACTGGGGGCGCTCTGCCGGTCGCCGCAAGGGCAGCAGGCAGGCTGCCTTCGGCGGCTTGCCTGCGGAGGGTCCGCTGGTCCCGCGGCTTCAGTGGGCCTCCCGCAGCCATACCTGCGGGAGGTCCACTGAAGCCGCGGGACCAGCGGACCCTCCACAGGCACGCCGCCGAAGGCAGCCTGCCTGCTGTGCTTGGGGCGGCAAAATGCCTAGAGCCACCCCTGAACAAAACAACTACCTTTTAAAACTAGATAATCTCCTTGCCTAGTCTGGTAATTTTGTTTCACAAGGTAGGATTTTTTGTGTGTGTTTAACTTTAGGCCATGCATCCCACACCAATTTATTAGGAGTAGAGGAACTACTTATCAAATATTCTCAAACAAGAGGAAAAAAATATTCAATTACTTTAATTTGTGTTAAAGAGGATTAATTTTCTCATTTATAAAAACCTAGTCCATCCAGTTTAATTTAGTTGTCTTTTTAAATTTTGCTTTATTATAAAGCGCCTTAATAACAAACGATTTTAATTATATAAACAATAATCAAAACATACTGATGAAGACAGAATTTTGCTAGCAAATAATAAAAGTGCACATATATGATCAGTCCACATTTTTAAAAAAAAGGTACATGAGCCTTGTCAGAAAATTTTGCATGAAAATGGAAACAGCTCAGTTCAGCCTAGACTCTCTAGAGATCATATCAAAGAGCTTCACATTGAGACCATACTTTGTCAGCAAAACATAAATCAATTTCCACTGAAGTGTAATTTATTGTGAACAAAAAGTAATCCCCCTACTATACTTTAATGAGGGCTATGCATGGTGCTTTTTGATTGGCCACTGGGTTTTGATTGCCTATAGTCCATATGTAGAAGTCCGTATCGTCAAGGATTTGACATTTCTACTAAGCTCTCTTTGACATTTGCCTCTTCCTAGACTTTTTCCATAAAAGACAAAAAAAAAAATTTAAAAAAAATCCCCAGTGAGTAGATTCCTTTTCTGAAGAATCCATATAATGCTGAATCATATTAAAATAATTCAAAGTAATAGGCAGCCTGCCATATTTTTGGTTTAACTCCATGCCACTAAATTGACAATAAAATGTCCTTTTTTTAATGATTTGATACGAAATGGGCATATCACACTATCATAACACAGTCACATTAAAACTATTTTCTTCCTGACTCTGCCTTGGCATTCGCAAAACTGAAGGAAAATCTATTCTTGCTCTAACCTTTTACTAAGAGAATAAAAATTGAAAATAAAGTCGATGCCAAACATGATTGCAAGAAGTCTAGGTCAATATAAGCCTTACCACTTTTATCTAATTTATAATTGAGTATCCTCTAAAAGCTTTGTTCTGTCATGAATTATTTTCATAGTGAAGTTTTGATAGTTTATGACCATCTAAATATCATGAAAGCATCATAAACAATATACCATACATACACATTGAAAATAACTGAGAAAGATCATGTACTTTATCATTCAACCCTTGAAGCAGCTGGAAGTTGTACAGACCAGAGGAAAAAAGCTGGGGTTTGAAAACAGACTAATCTCCATCTGTCTACAGGACTGTCATTTTTCATAACCTGTGGTACTAATCATTTCTGCATGGCATTCAGAAGGAAGGGCTCAACACTGCCAAAATTTTCTGTGGGGAAAACAAATGATTAATCTTAATAAAACACCTGATGATTTTTTGGATCTGAACCAAAAGAAAAGCCTCTGTCAATCTACAAAACCATGTCAAGACCTATACAATTTAGACAATAAAGTTGCCACTGTTTTCCCAGCTGAGTGCCACCTTGGAAATTTGCCAGGGACTTGATGGCCATATTTATTTGCATAAAATAGAACTGAATGCAGCCACTTCATCTTTAAAATGTATGGGGCCCTGATTCTGTACCACTGAAGAAGTCATGGAATATTTGCCAATTACTTCAGTGAGAGCAGAACTGGAATTTGGAGTGGCCTACAGAAAGCACATGTTCGATAGAGCTGGACAAAACTTTCTTCACCAAAACATTTCCCAAATTTGTGTCAATTCTGGCAAATTGTATTAGCTGGAGTGGTGGGAAGAAGGTGAATCAGAATTGTTGAAATGGTTCGTTTGACATTTCTAGAATAAAACATTTTTGGGGGGCTAGATTTGCAAGGGGATGTAGTGCTACTTTCAAAACTGAGGTGTAGGTACTGGTCCCTTTATACCCCAGCAGTTAGGTGGGAGACCAGGTTTAACTCACTGCTCTAGAGGAAGGAGTTGACCGAAGGTCTCCCATAACCACACTGAGTGTCCTAACCAGCAGGCTGCTCATAACCTATGGTACAAATAACTTTTGTATGGAATTCAGAAGGAAGGAATCAACACTGCTAAGTATATGTGGTTGTATAGGTCTCCGTCTCTCCTGTTGGGAAACTGTTCTAATTTTTATAAAATTTAAATATTCAGTGGGCCAGAGAATGAGTGACTCTACAGCTTAGTGGTTTGGGGCATTATCACCTTGGAAGGGGAACACTAAGGTTCCCATCCCTCTGCAAGTAAGTATTCAATTATTTTATAACAAGTGGAACAGCTTCAAAAGGAGAGATGGAGTGACCCACTCCAGAATAGTCAATAACCTGTGGTGAGGATACTCAGACTTCAAGTCCTTACTGCTGAGGTAGGTATTTAAACAAAGGTCTCTCACATCCTAGGTCAGTATCCTAACCATTAGGTTGTAGTGTTTGAGGAGGGGAGGAGGGCACCATCTCCTTAGTTTTGTGAATCCAACACTTCATATGCTTTCATTTGAAAAAATGGTTGGTTAAAGATGAAACATTTGACGAAAAATGAAACATTCCCTGTGGCCTGACATTTCTTTCTGATTCTTCAACTTTTGCCAAAAAAAATCCCTCCCTCCCCCCAAACTTCGGGGGAGTTAACCCAAAACATTTTTCCAGAACTGCCAACGAACTGAAAAATCAGTTATTCACACAGCTGTGGTCCCACAATGCAGTCCTCCATCATGCAAGCAGCTTTCTGCCTTGGTCAAAGTAGAGAATTTATATGCTTCAACCTGGAATTATCACAGACCACACTTCCATATTCAAGATAAACAGTCATGTGCTACTTTACACAAGTCTTTGAAATGTATTTGACCTGCAGACTGCACTTTGGCAAATGCTTTGGATTTATTCTTCTGATGAAAATATTTGTAGTAGGTCTAATTAGACAACTTTAGTCTACATATTTTGCTAAATGTGCCTTGTTCCACACTAATTAAATCAATGGGCCTACTTCTCTGCCAAAGTATTACTCAAGGTGAGTAAAGGTGGTAGGCTCCAGATATTTTTAGTAACTAATTCTTCACTTGTAAATCATATGTGAGCAGCCACTTGAGAGTATTCAATATCTGAAATGTGAGCTGTGGGTTAGTTCACCCCCACTTTGAGCTGTTGGGTTCCAATGTGGGGACCCGCATGTATCCCCCCACCCTAAATCCAAGGGTAGGTCTCCTTTTTGCTGCCACCACTCGGTCGATTCACGTGGGCCGAGACACCCCTGTTTTCCCCCCCTCCTCTTTCCAAAGACGTTCCCTGGGGAAACACAGATCAACTCACAGAGGGAGAAACCTCCCCCCTCCCCTCTCTGCCCAGAGATAAGCTTGTCTCACCACCGAGAGAGAGTTTCTTAGCCCCCTCCCCCTGTATCCACAGTCGAGGGATTTAATCAAATCTTTATAGAAAGAATTTATTAAAAGAAAAACAAGAAAATACAGAATCTCTATGAGTCCAAGCTGGACACTCATAGGGTATAACCTTGCTAAATTCTGGAGAGAATCCTCTCTCCTTCTCAGTACAAACAATACAGGCAGAATTAAGAATAATCAATAACAAACACACAGAATTGCAAACATAGGATTATTAGATGAGGACACAAAGTACCTTTCTAATACTCACTATCTTGACTAGAAGAAATTAGTTCAGAAAGATGAAAACTTGTAGAAGACTTGATTAAACATCTGGACCCTTGTCACCTGGTATTCCTTATTTTCTAATTGGATGAACCATGTGAAAATTCATTTACTCATTCTACATTTGCAGTCATTCCCAAATATATGCTTAAAATATAATGTTTTAGTTTTGTTGCCATAGGCAGAATTTTAAAAAGCCTTAGAGCTTTTTATTTGCTGATATAGGTGAATTATCTTTAGTTATCCTTTGCAGTCAGTGGTTCTAATATATTTTAGAAAGGGGATTTGATTGCAAATCCTAATATTCATCATAGTAGCCAAGTGACTTTTGGGATCATGTTATAGATAGCTCTCTGCTCTTAACTCATTAGCCTCCATCTAGGGAAGGGCACCAATGTTAATTATTTATTAATTCAGTAAATACTTAAAAGAGTGCTAGACATGATACAGACACTTAAGCAGACATATCACATTATACTGTTGTAAAAACTTAAAATTAGATCTGGTTGGAACACTTTTGTGAAAATATGTTGTTTGTTCAAAACCAAAACACAATCATAATTTTCATTCCATGAAGTTGCTGTGAAATGGAACTGTAATTCTCTCATCAGACTTACTTTCAATAGTCTTTACTCTGTCAGTAATTAATACTGGATATAGAGTAGAATTAAGGGTAGATTTCATAGAATTATTTTATCTCTTGAAGTTTACATATAAGCAAATAACCTTTATGTCATCACCTCCAAGCCATAAGTATTAACAAGTAAAAGCCTGGGTGGTAAGTAAGAATAACATGCATAATTTCATTGAAGGGGACGGAGTGAGTGTTTATTTGCATAGTTATGTATGAGGTGGACTGAGATGGAACTATTGAGTGACTATGTATTCATAAGAAATGTTTGTTTTGAAAGATTTATTGAAAAACAGGAATCTAAGTTGTTCATCCAATACAGAAGCTGGTATGGTGAATGCTTATGGGAAAGACATGAGAGAGAGTGAGATACTAATATATCCCCCTTATGAAACACTGGGGACACTCACTTCTTGGGGAGTATGATAATAAGCCATAAAGAAAACCCCTGAAAGTGCTGTGAGTCAGCTAAGATAAGGGGAGAGGGCAGCAGAAATGATGCAAGACACCTGAAATGAGAGGCTATGTCTCAGTCATACTGCCCATGAAAGTGGTCAGAAGGAAGAAAGGCCATGTGGTCTAGATATGTGAGATTGTTTGTCCCGTAATTACATGAATGGTATCAATCTAGATGACCTCTTGCAGAATCTTAGACTAGCTATTCTATACGGTTTTGATTCCCCCCCCCATTCATAATAATTCCATTTAATTTGAACATCTGAGTCTTAGATTGCTTTGAGGTTGGGTACATCCTTGAAAAGGGAACTTTCTGACCTCCTGTGAAATGCAGTCAGGAAGAACTTTGCAGTTCACAGTTGAGTCAATCACTTAATAAGTACCATCCAGACGCTAGCTATGGTGAAGAGTGGTACAGGGGCAGTCATTTGACTATAAAGAATGGCAGGAATGGGAGTCTTAAAGTAACTGTCCTCAGTCCCCCATGATATTTCTAAAATGTTCTCAGGTCTGCTATAACCTTTTCTAGAACTTCCAGAAACCGGTTTCTCTTCCTCAAGCCTCTCCAGTTCCTTTGTGCTCCAAAGGT
Source organism: Mauremys reevesii (assembly GCF_016161935.1). Lineage (NCBI taxonomy): Eukaryota > Metazoa > Chordata > Testudines > Geoemydidae > Mauremys > Mauremys reevesii. Next base: position 81,891,089 of record NC_052627.1, on the reverse strand, counting down.
TCCAAGTTCATTGTCTCTTTTCCCAGACCTTTCTAACTCTGTTACACACTTAGCATCTCCCTTCCCTTTCCTTTTTCTCTCCAACCATTCCCATAGTTGTCTTCCTTTCTTCCAAGGACCCCATATGTGTTTTCATGTTAAAATTACTAATTGCACCTCTTCCCCCTCTTCTTATCACAACATCTGCTACACCATATTGCATATTCCCCAGTGTTGGCTAATGTTACATTCCTGTGGCAGTGCTGCTCATCTGGGTAGGAGACAGTTCCTTTCTTTTACAGTGTGATGGCATGTAAGCCAGTGTAGAACTTTGATCTGTCCACAATGTTTGGTTTCATAAAAAATTAGAAGAAATTAAAATGTATTCCAAACAATGTATTCCATGAACAAACCCTCCCCTTGATGATTAGTGGTGCCACATGTGATTCCCCCATCCCTGCCCTACACACCACTTAAATGTCAGGCCTGGTTTTTAATTTAAATAGGCCTGGATACTAAAAATTGACCTATCTCTAACTTTGAAAAAGATAGTTCTATAAGAAAGGAGACTTCTCTTCTCCAATGCACCCACTGCCGGGGTAGCTCAGTTTGGCTTCCACAGGAACGATTACATTTGGCTTGCTGCCAATGCTCTTGCTGTAGCAGGCTATAGCATCTACTGTATTTATTCAACTCTGGTTAGCCTAAACTTTATAAAGTGAGTTGTGCTAAACTTCAGCAAACTTAAAAGGAAAAGCATGTGCTGTCTAATTGGGACTCTTTAATTATTGTTTATTTTGCTATATCTGTTTTTGTTTCCTTAATTACAAACATCCATTCTTTTGGGAAATGTATAAGAGTAACTCTTTAGAGATTCCTATTAGTATTAAAGCACATAAGTGGGTACTTTCAAGAATACCAAATGCAATTAATTTACTTGGCATTAATGCATTCTGAACTGTATGAGATATTTGAGGGTTCACAGATTCATAATTCCAAGTCTAGAAGGGACTTCATATGACTTCCTATATTACATGTGCCATAGAACTTCCCCAAAATAATTCCCAGTGATGAAGAATCCACCACAACCATTGATAAACTGTTCCAGTCATTAATTACCATCACTGTTAAAAAATATATATATCTTGTATCCAGTCTGTATACCATTGTCTGCTACAACGAAGAGGCAATCATCAAAAGTTTGTTCCCCATGTAGGTACTTACATGCTGTAGTCCTGTCACTCCTTAACATTCTCTTTGTTAAGCTAAATAGAGTAAGCTTCGTGAGTCTATCACTAAAAAGCATGTTTTCTAATCTTTTAGTCATTCTCGTGATTCTTCTCTGAACCCTCTCCGAGATATCAAGATCATTTTTGAATTGTGGGTACCAGAACAGAACACAGTGTTCCAGCAACAGTTGTACCAGTGCCAAACAGGGGTAAAATAACCTCTCTGCTCCTACTCTAAATGCCCAGGATTGCATTAGCCCTGTAGCCACAGCGTTGAATTGGGATATTGCTTCACAATTCATAGAGGAGGAGAGAGGGCAGAAAGAGACTCATGTTGTCACCTTCTACCTAATGGGAGAATCATAAATACATTTATTACCTCAAAGTATGTTTAAGTAAGTTTTCCTTAAAACCAATTATCATATGCCTCTATTGGTCCTTATACGCCTTCCTTATTTACATCCTTCTCGTTACTGTGGTAAATTGCTAAAACTCAAACTGTCATATACATACTGAGGGAATATTGCTGTTTTTGATTTGTTAAGATAGTGTTTGCAGTCCCGGATGTTGAGTAATGTATACAGAAGCTATGTTGCATGGTTCAAAAATCTTAAAAAGTAACCTAGAGAACAAGCAACATCATCTACCTTTTAACATCTGTAGAAGCAGCAAAGAATCCTGTGGCACCTTATAGACTAACAGACGTTTTGCAGCATGAGCTTTCGTGGGTGAATACCCACTTCTTCGGATGCAAGCAGTGGAAATTTCCAGGGGCAGGTGTGTATATATAAGCAAGCAAGAAGCAAGCTAGAGATAACGAGGTTAGATCAATCAGGGAGGATGGGGCCCTGTTCCAGCAGCTGAGGTGTGAAAACCAAGGGAGGAGAAACTGGTTCTGTAATTGGCAAGCCATTCACAGTCTTTGTTTAGTCCTAAACTGATGGTGTTAAATTTGCAGATGAACTGGAGCTCAGCAGTTTCTCTTTGGAGTCTGGTCCTAAAGTTTTTTTGCTGTAAGATGGCCACCTTAACGAAAGCTCATGCTGCAAAACGTCTGTTAGGCTATAAGGTGCCACAGGATTCTTTGCTGCTTCTACAGAACCAGACTAACACGGCTACCCCTCTGATACTTTTAACATCTGTAATACTATTTGTCATCTGGATACATCTCTGATTCTGCTACTTGGGGGAGTGGTGAATATTTCAGATGGTTTGTCAAGAAGCATTTCCTGACCTTATTTTCTCAGCTCTTGCTCTCATTCTGCCTGGTGTGAGAAATTCCTTTCCTTAGGTGATGAGTTGATGGAGATAACTTTGACATTGGCACTGTGGAAAGTGTACACCAGTTCTTTCCAGGAGCTACATTTGCATTATTTCATCTATCATTACTTAGAAGCATCAGTTTACTTTCTGAATACTCCTTTTGGGGGAATGGGTGGGAAAATATTTATTTTTAGCTTGGTTATGTTTTCACACAAATCTTGAAACCAATCATTCTGAGGATTGATCATCTAAAAGTAGAATTTTCCCTAGGTATTCAAATTTGGAAATCCAACACATCCATCAAGGAGACACTAAAACATAAATACATTTATAAATAAGGGCAAAAGCCCACTCTAGGATCCATTCTACAGATCAAGTTGGTAAGTGCTTGCATAGTTATTTGATGTAAAATATACTCTTGAAGAAATGAACAGATTCCCTTTGATTTTAAAAACAGGCAATTCTATCTGTTTTAGAGAAATTGCTCGTTATTTTTCCCTTTAAGGGGATATCACTAGAGCTGACTGTCTGCAAAAAGACCACAATTTCCGTAATGTATTCGTTATTCAAATATCTCGTTGATTTCTCTACATATATTTTTGATTGAATTGATTGCATACAGTTCACTGCAAGTAAGAGTTGCCAACCCTCCAGGATTGTCCCAGAGTCTCCAGGAATTAAAGATTGTGTCATGTGATGAAACCTCCAGGAATACGTCCCACCAAAATTGGCAACCCTACTGCAAGTATCTGTGCTAATGTGCTTTAGATGTTAACATAAGTCACATGGTATTGTTTCTGTTTCCCTGAGACCCTAAGCTTTGCACACCATACTGTCTTCCCAAGAGTCAAATTCCCTTTCTTGTGTAGCTAGGTCTTTTCTGTACAAACGCAGGACTGCCTTAGGAGGTGGGGGTGGCGGGCTCAAGATCTATGTGCTTCTGAGGATGTAGGTGCTGATGCTCCCACTGCTGGGTCTGTGCCTGACCCATTGCAGTGAAGTGCTCTGGAACTGAGGTACCATGGAGGAAGGAAAGTACTGATGTTACTTTGAGTCCTTGTGAATGCATGTGAGAAAATTTTCCCAGAAAGTAGTGGACTGATCAAGGGAACCTGATGAAATGTACTCAGAGAAGCAGTTTGAGCTATAAGGGAAGCCAATATAGATGGTGATTCCTACAAATGATTTTCATTCTGTATTGTGTGTGTGTGTGGAGGGGGGTTATATCTTGTTTATAGGCAAAGGGGAGCTTGAGAATTTGGGTTCAGCAGTTCTATGGTACTGTTTTGATGTCAGTTTAAGGATACTGGTGGTTACCTAGAAAGTGAAAAATATGATTTCCCTAGATACAAATACAATCCAACTACATTATGTAACCTTATGAACCAAGAAATTAAAATAGCATGAAAAGCTTATTGTAAATAAGGTGATGAAAGTGTATTTTCATCACAGGTAAAGCAAAAATTTCAGGTTCAGTAAATGATTATATGAAAGGGCACTTAGGCAACCCCTTTAATTGTTAGGTGTTGAAGACAGCCTCCAACTGCAACCCCAGAAATCATTTCATAGGGAAACTTAAGATCTGACCTTGGTCTCAACTATAATCTCTGATGATTTGACTTTTATTCCTAATATGACGGAGAACCTCAACTTCTCTTAAAAAAAAAAAATTGGAGGAGCCCCAACTCACAGCTATACATTTAATATAGATAGGAGGAAGTAAAAGTAGCCTTTTAGCACAGTTATTATTTTAACAAATTTAGATAATTTATGTACGCTAAAATGATTCAGTAAAAAGTATTGCAAGAACACTGCACCCTTCTGATTGAATAGAGACATAATTTTTGGTTGTAAAAAAATTGTCAAAAAATCCTTAGTGTTTGAATAACTGAAAAAGATTATAACTAGCTGCCAAGAAGTAACAGGTATGACAAATGCTGTTTAATGATTTAGTTAAATATTTGTTTTTCTCATTAGGATTTTTTAGTGTACTTTTGTGATCAAGACTTTTTGTGTACCAAGCTGTTTGTCTCTCAAACACAGTATATATTACCTGATTGTTGGGTATGGCATTTTCATATTTGTTGTACATGTAAAATTATTGATTTGGCTTCTGTTTCATCTCTGTAAATAACAGCTTTGAATCATTTATCTGTATTTATTTTATTTTGATTTCTCTGGCATCTACCCAAAACTTTAGCAGATATGGACAATAAAAATCCCATCATAAAGAATCGATAAATGGTTAAAATTTAGGATCTTACCATAAATCTTCGGTGGATTGTATTGTTTTCTCCAGAAGCTAAGTTTTCTCTTGGGCTCCTAGGAGGTCAGTGTATAGGATATTTGAACTTGAGTGATTTTTCTGATCACACCTCTGTTCTCAAAACAGTTTCTCCTACAGTGGCCTGTTCAAATGCTAAGGTAGATATGCCACCTGCTGCCCTGTCTTTCTGCTACCACAAGATTACTACTACTGTCATTCTCAGTCTTCATGAAACAAAGATCCGGTGTCCTTTGTTTTATTTGGATGTCTATTATTCCTCTTATAGGACTGAGCGGCAAAGATGATTATGAAGTATCACCTTGGTGAAGATGGTATAGTTGATATCTTGGCAAGTTGCCAATAGGGATGGTCAGAAATTTGACATGTTTTTCCATTGAAAAGTACCAGTTGGAAAGTGCAACACTTTATGGAAACATTGATTTCTGATAGTTCATTTCAAATGAAAAATTGAGAGTGTTGAAACAGTTTCAACATCTTCAGAACTGAATACTTTGATTTTTTTTGAAATTGGTTTTTGTTTAGATTATTTTATATGAAACTTTCAAGTCAAAACTGGAACAAAATATTTTGACTCAACTATTTCTTCCAGAATTTTGAGGGGAATCTTTTTTTAACTCTCGGTATTCCCTGTGGAACAACAAACAAACACCAAGCTCTAGTTACTGGTCAACCTCTGATTGGAATTTTTATATGGTGTGTCACTTGCAATGGATATAAGCAGTTGGCATTCTTGTTTTCTTTATTCTGTTCAAGTTTTTTGACATACAGCCTTTTAAAATCTATTTTGAAACTAACTGTATACTCTAAATCCATGAATGTATTTTGATCCAGTATTTCTTTGCAGTGTGTGCACACTTCTGAAAATAGATGTTTTTATTGTGGCTGTGACACTCCACCCCTTGTGCTGGATGTGTGCTTTGTATTGTACTTGACTTGTTATAAATTTACAGGCTAGTGTCTGCCATTTGTTTACCATTATATTCTGTCTTCATGCTTTGCTATGCACTTTCATTGCATGCACTTCTTTTCTTTAATTTCTTGCTAACACTTTTATTTGAGAGGCATCATTTTCATGGGCAGTAGCCTTGTTTTACCTAGTTATCAGTTATACTTAATGAGTTAGTTTCTAATTAGTCCTGATAAAAGTTCAGATTTGCATGATTTATTATGCCAGTTTACAACAATTATGGGTGGTATCACCTGGCAGTTGGCTTCTTGTAAAGAAAATATGACTTTCCCAAAAGGCATTGTTGTTTGGATCAAAGTGTTCTTGAGGTTTTTCAATGACTTTGTCTTCCAATTTGTGATTTTCTTCATGCTCCCACTGGAATGCATTGTAGATCTCCAGTGCTTTTGGGCATGACACATATAGCTGCAACCCTTGCTTGTAATTCTCAACCAGATTTCCTTCCAGATTTAGGTGGCTTCATTTTTACTAAAGGTTAAGTTCTGTTTTGACACCATTTTAATAAGAGTGTGACACACAGGGATACTGGTAACAAGGCTGATCTTTATTTCCTAGACACAGTCACATGATGTAGGTCAGGTTTGCAAAAGGTTGTATTCCAGTTACATGGAAGAGATCCAGTGGCTAATATGACAGAAACATAAAATGTGAATAATATGTTCCAACAACATGGAGATTTGGGGAAAAGCTCCACAGAAATTCTGTGGATTTGGTGGCTACAATGAGAACTCCCTACAGTTTTTACTAAAATATCCTGCTGCTTTCTATTTTCCCAGCTGGTCACTGAAGCCAGTGTAATTTCAGTTTACTGTATGCTTAAAATATCTCAAAGGACGAAGCAAAATTAACTCTGTTCATCTAAATGTCTTTTACAATGCCAGGTGGATCAGTCCCACTGCAGTTGTAGCAGATTAGTCATGAATTATTCAAAATCAAAATACACATGTGGCAATTGGCTTCTGTTATGCAATATACATAATTCATAAGGCATCTGTTCTATGCTTTCATATTTAAGGGGTACAGAATGGAAAGACAGAATGTGAAATAGAAATATAGGAATGTTTCACTGCACAATACTGTGTGCGTTGCTAACCTGCTAAATAAGGGTTAGGAACAGGGTTGTGCATCAAACAAAAACTAATCCAGATTTTTTTTAAATCCTTTTTGAACAGGAAAACTACCAGTGAATATTTTCCCCTTATTATGCATCACTCTTTTCTTTTACTCTCAATTAGGTAGAAAGCTAGGACTTGTCTACACAGGGACACTCAGAAAAATTAATCCAAATTAACCAAGGGTGTGAATTTAAAATACTTTACTTAAACTGCATTAAACCCCTGTGTAGACACTCTCATTCATCATTAAGGCCACTTTAATGATGAATAAGTGTTCACACAGGGGTTTAATGCAGTTTAAGTAATGCATTTTAAATTCACGCCTTTGGTTAATTTGGATGAGCTTTTCAGAGTTTCCTTTGTACAGAAGCTCTTAGTGTGCCACTTGTAAGACTTTATGAGCAAAACAGGAATCCCAGCATACCAACAAACCCAATTGGTAGTGTTTTTTGTGAAATTTAATGTACTGGGGACATCCAGGCTGCTCCCTTGCATAACTCTGAGGTGGAGTCCTTAGCCCTCATAACTACAGAATATTGGGAAAGGTTTACAATATTACTGTGATGGAAATAAGCCACCTCACACAGGTGAACAGGAATTCAGGCAGCTGGAGTGGTACAGCTGTTTATAAGTTCAACTGTGAATGTTTGGAGCTGCAAGTGGACACTCATATGACTCCAAACAGCACTGTTTCCCAAAAGGCTCCAGAATCTCAGCAGTACTGAGAGCACATCCCACAAGTGGAAATAGGCTGACCAGATAGCAAGTGTCAAAAATCGGGACAGGAGGTGTATGTGGGGGGGGGGGGGTAATAGGTGCCTATGAGAGAAAAAGACCCAAAAATTGGGAGTGTCCCTATACAATCGGGACATCTGGTCACCCTAAGTGGAAATAAGAAGCCACCTAAGAGAATAGAGTTATCTAAGGACTTGCCCCTATAAGTGAGACCAATATGTCCCCTATGTCCTTGGGTAGCATCACTCTGAAAAAAAATCTAAGTTAGATTTGACTGTAGGCAAAGCCTTTCAAGAACAAATTCTAAGTGGTTAATGGGAAAACAATTTCTAATTGAGCTGAGGTTCGTGCAAGAGAGATAAGCTCCTTCAATCGACACAAGACCCAATGATCTTTCTGTGAAGTCATTCATTCAAAACAAATTGCTTCAATGGGAATTTTGTTGATTACTCTACATTAGTTTCTTCAGACAGTTACAGCAATCAGGATTATTGAGCTTCAGTGAGAAGAAATCTGTAACTCATGAAGTTGATAGGAAACTTGTTTCTGAAATGATATTCACTGCAGTGCTGCAAACCTAGTAAGGCCACCACATGTAAAAGCAATCCCACATACACTTCATTTAGAGTCAATGGCAATAATTGATTGATTTTACAAATGTTTATGAAAACATTTGAAATTTAACCATTTTACATGATGTTAAATTCACTTGCACTAGAAATTAGGGGGAGAAGGGAGAAAGCAGCCTGCCAAACAGGAAGGGAAAAATTACATCAGCATGCTTCTAAGAGTGCCAAAAAGGAAACTTTTAAAAAAAGGAAATTATTAAAAAAGAAATTGACAAGCCGTGGCTTTTTTTAATCCTTTCACTGTTATGATCAATGTAACATTAGTGTACCCACTCAGCACCTAAGCATACCTGGAATGTTTAGTGTGAGGCAAGTTGTTAATTAAAATATCCAGTGTTTTATTCAGATCACAGTAACCACAATACCTAGAGGTCCCTTTGTGCTATTTCAATTCTTTAATTTCTAGTTATAAATAGAGTGAATTTCTTTGATTGCTAGAAGTTGTAGGTATCGTAAGGCTTGTGAAAATTTCTGTATTCCTAAATAACCAATTTCTCTGCTGTTCTTTCTCCTCTACTATCACACATATTTCATTAATATGATTTTGCAGTGTGGTCTTCAAATAAAAGGAACTAAAATTAATTAATATTCAGCATAGCTGAAGGAAGGGTGGAAAGTTGTTCAATCCCATCTTTTGTTACTAGGACACTCTAGGCACCCCACCGTTACCCTTCCATGGGCTCAAGGTATAACCCAGTTAATTTAGGCAGCCCAACCCTTATCCAGTTCCTCGGGCTCAGGGCATAATTTTCTGTGGATTTGCTGGGCCTTTTAGCAGTGAAAGAGCCTTACAAAGTAATATCCTTAACCTCCCTTAATTAATAATAACCAAAACAGAATACACACACTAAGCATGCAATAATCACCACTCATTAAGGCACATGAACTTTTCCTGGTCGCCAGTCAAGATCAGGTCATCCAGGGCTCCAGCTTCTGCACGGTATGATTGGCAGGGTGTTGAGGTCTGGCAGCTCTGATCTTGGGCTGTGTCCTGGAGTTAGGTTCCAAAAAACTTCCTTTTGGTCCCTAATTTATATAGTTAAACTTCCATTCTGCTTAGCTGTACCTAACCCAGTCATTTTAAACCAAAGTACTGCAAAACCGTATTTTTCACCAATCGTAGCCCATTACGAAACAATTCTTTACCCAATCAGAACCCACCACTTTAGCTGATTTAAGTCTTGCAAAATTAGTTATGCAACAGACAGAAACAAAGAAAGAATCAGACAGGGACCATACAGATAAACAATAGAGAATTGGGAACCATAAAGGCAAAGCAATAGAAGTATAGATTTTACAATCACAACTGTTGGTAAGTGATTTCTTGTCAGACAGAATGATATCAAACAAAGTTTTCTTTAAAGTTCTTAAAGAAACAGACCTTATCTGGTGATGGTGGGTACTATTAGGAGAGAAGAGCCTTCTTAATAGCACAATATTACATTGTTCTGATGTAATTTAGATGGACTGTGAGGATGTGACTCTCTGTTTCTTAGCTCTTGGCTGCTGCTGTCCTAATGTGGCAGCTGTTGCTTACTGTAGAAAAAGACATCAGACCTTACACTTTACACTCCACTAACCATGGAGGCTAAAATAGCCTTTGGCATAATTTGGAGCACCTTCAGGGCTCTCTAAATTATGCTGCACTGGCTAAGGATCTGACATCAACATGCACTCCACCCAGGGCTCCTCCCTATTTTATCTCGTCTCCTACACAAAGGGTGGAGAGAGTGAAGGAAGAGAGCTGGCTACTCTGGTTCTGTGTTATCTGAGGATTCCCGGTGACAGGGAGAAGCCTGAGCTGCCACTTTAAGACAGCTACACTACCATAAAGCATCTTGGGCCAGGGCCTAGGAATATGCTGAACGCAATGGGCTCACAGCTAAACTACTGACCTTCCTCTGTGTAGTAACAATAAAAACAGAGCCACCATAATTGATTTACACAATCCTCATTCTTAATATAATGAAGTGGATGACCAAACTTTATATACCATTGGCTCATTATCAACTAAGAAGCATGTCCTACTGAGAGGCCTATAGACTTTTCTGACCCCACCAGCAAAGTCCTTTGGAAACTTTGTTGGCATCCCATGTTTTTAAATGCTTACCTCAAATTTTAACCCTCAAAAGGGCCTTTCAATTTATAATAGATACCAAGTATTTCTTCAGCTGTCAAAAGGATTTTTTTTGTTTTGCAGATGAAGAGAGGAAATGGCAGACATTAAAGAGCTGCTGTTTCTGCTGTTGTTTCTCTTCAGCCCTGAAAGAAAGCTGTTCTTTATTTAGTTGTCATACCTCAAATCCAGTCACCCCTACTTCAAACTTGAAAAGACCTTTTTCATTTTATTTTTCAGACATTTTAACATATCTGTACAGACATAGTCAAATACAATGACAAAGAAAACACAGCCAGAATACAGACTTAACAATAACATAGTATGAAATAGTAATGGAGAAATACTCTTGAGAATTATAAGATAAATAGTTCTGTAACAACTACTCCTACCCCCAAAAATAGATGCACCAGAAGCCCAATCTACCTGGAGTCAGTTTGTAATGCTCTTATGAAAGACCATCTGTCTTCACAACTGGATCTTGCACCTCTACAGGTTGTCAGTATTTTTCCATGAGGGTTGTGTTGCTTATCTCAGTTAGCCAATCAAAGAATGTTGGGGTAATAACAGATTTCCATTTTTGTAAAATGGCTCTTTTGGCCACTATAAACACAGCAGCAATCCCTTTCCTGACATTACTCCAACAGAGTAGATCTTCTAGAAAGCCCAAAACACAAAGGCTTGATGTAGGGGAAACTTCTACCCAATCACGTTAGAGCACCACACGCTTCCTTCCAGAATGTGGATACTTTGACATTCAAAGGATATCTGAGACAGAATTACATTGGAGCTGTCACATGTCCACCATTTACTACGTGCATCAAGTCCAGCTTTATGCAATAACTTCGGAGGCCAATGATAACTATTTAGAATTTCTTTCTGAAAGAAACACAAAACAGAGAAGTAGATGATGTGTGTATACTGTGCCAGATATTAGCCCAGCTTTTGGAGGAAATTGAGCTGTTTAGTCCATTCTCCTTTTTTTCTTTTCTTTTCCTTATACTCGATCAAAGGTCTTTAAAATATCTAACAATAGGATAGTAGCTGGAGCATCAGTTGTTTCTACCCAGCAGATTAAGTGGGATATCTTCTGAGTATTATCGGCTGCTAATCTGCCAGAAATAAAATCCACTGGCTCCACATGAATGAATGATGGCACAATGTTTTTTAATCATGAAGCAAGGCCCTTGTCAGGATTTTATAATCTGTGTTGAACAGAGAGTTTGGGTGGTAATTGCCACGAATGTTCTTATCCTATTTTAGACGAGGTTAATTAACATCATCCTCATGTCCCATGACACTATTTCTTTTGTAAACATTTTATTATAGACTTCTAACATTGATTGATTGATTGATAAATGTCTTACACCATTCTACTGGAAAGCCATCACGCCGAGGCACTTTGCCAGAGTTGAGTGAGACAACTGCCTGCTTAACTTCTAGTCAAGAGAGATCTTCATCCATATAATTTATTTGAGGTACCGAAACTGTATTTAGGGTCAAAGAGATTGCAGTTGAATTCATCATGATCTGTGTAAAGGGATTCATAAAAATCGTCAAATTGTCTTAATTTTATCAGGTTCCAAAACAGAAAGACCATTGTCCTATAGCAGCGTTACTCTCTCCTCCTAAAACCATCAGCTCTGTTGGAAATAATGTCAGTTATTTCTGCAATAAAAGGTGCATTCCCACCACTAGAATTACATACACTCCCCAAAATTAATCTTAGTGTTGAAAATGTCTTCCATTATTATGTATCAGAGGGGTAGCCGTGTTAGTCTGGTTCTGTAGAAGCAGCAAAGAATCCTGTGGCACCTTATAGACTAACAGATGTTTTGCAGCATGAGCTTTCGTGGGTGAATACCCACTTCTTCGGATGCAAGCCATCCGAAGAAGTGGGTATTCACCCACGAAAGCTCATGCTGCAAAACATCTGTTAGTCTATAAGGTGCCACAGGATTCTTTGCTGCTTCCATTATTATGTATCTGCCTAAACATGATTGAATAAATTGAAAAGTTACACTCTTTTGTGCTTTGTTATCACTATTCCCTTGCTTCTGGAGTTGAAAGAGTGATATTCATGTCCCTTCCACAGATTTTTAATTCTTCTGGCATCTTCATTCCTTACTTGGGTCTCCTGAAGAACAGTTATATGATATCTATCTGATTTTCAGTGCCTCAAAGTGCCTCTCCATGCAAAAAGAAAGAAAAACAAAACAAAACATACACTACCTAAATTACCCTTAATATCCCAGATTTCCAGTATGGGCACATTCAGATCCCAGATGGCATACACCTGCGCCCAACTTCCCTCCCCACAAGCACAATATGAATTAATTAGGAATCTGCCAGAAATATACCTATATTTAACAAAATACCTATATTTGTCAAGGTATATAAAATGAATGACACCTGTTGCTTCTTAGATATGAATGCATAAGAAATAATATATAGTATATAAATGCTAATATTCACATGGTATATAAGTATTTATACCCATAACTAATGAAAAAGGTAAATATGAAGTGACATAAATGATGATGTGTGTGGAAATACATATGAATATATTACCATACATATTATAAATATATAAGATTTACGTATGGATAGAAGCATAAAACTACACAAGTATCCATACAAAGAGATATAGGTAGTCACAAATAACATGCAAGTAAGTAGTTATGAAAATATGAGCATCATAGAATCATAGAAGATGAGGGTTGGAGGGAGACCTCAGGAGGTCATCTAGTCCAGCCCCCTGCTTAAAGCAGGACCAACACCAACTAATGTATATATCATGTATATCTAATAAACATCTAGACATACATATAGCCATATAAGTAGAAATAAACAGGTAAGAGTAATATAGTTATGAATATATAGATATACACATATTGGCTTATCAATATACTGAAATTGTTAATTAGCAAGCTATACTAAATAGCTTGTCTAACAGTACTAATTACAGCCTATAAAACTATTAAATATAAAACATCAAATATGTACATGAGTTACCTGGTTTTCCCAAACATGAGTACTTTTCTTCAGGGCTTATACTCTTCATTTTCTTTTCCTTTATGAGAGGATGATGCCTTTACCCTTAGTGAGATTTGGTCTCAATTCCTGTAGTGCTTGCGAAGCATCTGATGGGGTATTGAAGAATTTCACAGAGTCTGTCAGCTTCATTATGAAGATCACAGGATATTTGAGGCTGTATTTAATATCTGATCCCCTGAGAATTCATTTGTTGGCATTAAATGCTGCTCTCTTCTTCCTTAAATTGACAGAGAAATCTGGATACAAAGAAAATTTAAAATCCTTATACTTCAGAGTTCCTTTTTGCCTAGCAGCAGATATCAGCTTAACTTTGTCATTAAATCTTAGCAATTTAAATATGATGGGTCTGGGTTATTATTGTTCTCTCTCCTTCTGGCCCCTGCCACTCAACGAGCCCTTTTAATCTCCAGGGGAGGCAAACTGAGATCCAATCCCAGTACCTCAAAGCATGTGTTGTGGAGAAAGCTACAGTGGGTTTTTTTTTCCTTTCGGCCCTTCAGGGACCCCATGTAACTGCAAATTATTCCTGCATGATTTTCAAGATCTTCTTGTTTCTTCTCAAGATTGGTTAGTCTTTGCCTGAAGGGAACATTCTCCATTTTAACCTTCTTCAATTCTATGGCAGTTTTTCATAGTTTGTTATCTAAATAGGTTAAACAACCTTTGATTTTTCCCACATCTTTAGCGAGTTCAGGTATATCTTGAGATAAAAGATTAAATGTGGTAGCTGAAGTCCTTCATAGCTGCAGAGTTCTGTGTGAGAGACTGCTGGGGTTCCTCAGCCTTACCTTTCTTTGGAGACTCCGTCTTGGGTTGTCTGGTGTTCCTATTTTTCCCAGCAGGATCCATAATAGCACAACAAAAAAGACCCCCCTCATTTAATTAGTAAATTTCTGACAGAAACTTATCATTTAGATAGCTAGGAGCCCCACATTGTTAAGAATTAATTGGGGGTGGAGGGGGAATGGAGAGGAGATCGGAGTCAGGCATCCATCTTCTCTATAAGGTCACATTTCCCCCTTCTCCTTTTTACTTTTTTTAATACATATAAAAGTATTCATTTATCATGACTGGTTTTCAGTATAGAAACTGAAATTAGATGCCTGGCAATCGGATATGCAGTAGAATTGCAGTGAAATATCACCTTCCCCATGCTTAAAACTGAGAAGAAGAGAACCTTCAAATTTTGTTAGTGAGTATTATACATACTCACATTTCGTGACTATACAAAATAGGCCTGTTTCCGCACTCCATTCTATTCCATTGATTTTAAACACACCTGTTTAAACAGAGTTACACAGGCATAAAACTGCTGTGAGAGTATCAGAACCAACATTTCTAAAAGGCTTAACATAAAATGAAAGCCTAACAAAATTTGACCTTGATAAGCATGAACAATTACCACTGACATAGATGGAAATAGCATCCACCTTTCAGGTGTGGTAGATGGTTCTTAGTTTCAGACTCTGATCTAAGCTAGCCTGTAGGGAAACTAATCCACAGGATCCAACAGAACATCAATCTGACTCTAATACAATGTGTTTTTTTCTCTTGAGGCAAGCCCAAAGCTGCTAGTGACATCAATGAGAGTGGGAGCAATGCACCATAAACTGAACTTTTAAAGGTCAAATGCACAGGTATTTTTATAAAAATCACTAAAACTTTCCTATGAGGTTCCAAAAGAGTAAATAAAGAAATAACCACTGTATTTTTTTTTTAAAAATACAGTTTAACAGAAACTGTAAATAGCTGCAGCCTACTTAATTTGATATCCTTGAAACTATCTTTGTAAGGTGCTTAGATACCATGGAAAGGAGCATAATACAAGTACTTAGACAGGGGACACAATCTTCCAATGCATTCACGGGGATTTTGTTCACCATTAGGGTGGCAGCACAATCCTCCATCAGATTCTCTCCTTTTGAACTGTTATACAGGTGATCGTCTCAAGGAATATTAGACATCCTGCCTGAGGGTTGAGAAGAGCGGGATCCAAAGGCAATGAGAACAACTGGGTATGTAACATAGTTCGATGAGCACCTCAAGAAGCTGGGAGTTTTGCTTTTGAAAACCTGCTGGGACACCAGGTGTGAAAACAAACTTACAACAAGGGTGCATGTCTATGGATCTTCCAGTCCCTGAGGACTGAGCTCTATTATTGCTTCCTAGCATGGAATCCATAATTCTAACCAGATGGCAAGCACTTTTTGAAGTGGTTTGTTAGGTTGGCCCTGTGGACTACAAAATCTGCTGCTAGGGAGGTGGAAAAAAACTAGGTTTTACCATGTGAACCTGCTTAATTCTTGGAAAACCAGAGAAAGGATGTTAACTCCAGAGCTGGAGCTAGGTCCTCAAGCCGCCCATTCATCAAGAGTCAGCACAAGTGCAGCAAACTCTTACCTGAACAAAGAGGCCAGGTTTTAAATCTCATTTATATATATTCTCCTCTGCACCTGGCTGGATCCAGCTGATTATACCATCATATCATGAGTCCTGGGACAGCAGGTTAGAGAGAAGCCTCATACTTTAGCTCTGATGATTTGGGAGATCATCCAAGATGAGTTGCAAGCTACAGTGGATGTAGGGCTAGCTGAGGAGTCCCAAAGTGTTTGGCAAAGTCCCATCATTCTTGTCCCAAAACCTGATAAATCAATGCACTTTGGTATAGATTTCCGAAAAGTTTGATGCAATCTCAGAGTTTGACACATATTTGATGCCATGAATGGATGAGCTATTAGAACATCTAGGGTCTACCAAATATATTAGTATTATAGATCTTACAAAAAGATACCTGTGTCACCTGCATTACAAGACAAAATGGCCTTCTTGAAGCCCTTAGGTCTCTTCCACTTCAGAACAATGCCTTTCAGCTTACTTGGAGCAGCCACAACTTTTCAACTGCTAATGGACATGGTGCTCAGGCATCATCAGTGGGATGATGCTGCATATTTGAATTATATAATTATGAACATTAAATAAGTCCTTGACTAAAGCAGGTTACAAGGCCAAATGAAAACTGGTGAATAAAAAATTTACTTACCTGGGTTATAACATGTAAGAAGACCAACTTAGGCCAGTAGTTAGCATAGTGCAGGCATGTCCATATTAAACAGAAGCTACTGGACGGTTAATGATTAGTTTCAATAAATCTTGGAGCACCATGAAAGTTCCACAAAACTAGAAGAAAATTAATGCTGTGCCAATATTTTGAAGGGGTGAATGGAATGACCTGAGTAATTATAGGCCAGTCAGTCTGACTTCAATCTTGGGCAAGACAGTGGATCAGTGGATACAAAACTGTAAATTAATGTAGAATTAGAGGGTAATATAATTAACGTTCATCAACATGGGTGTATGGAAAATAGAATTGTCAAACTAACGATGATTTTTTAAAATGAGATTATAAATTTGGTTGATAAAAGTAATAGTGACGATGATGCAATATCCTGAAACTTCTGTAAAGCATTTAGCTTGATACTGCATGATATTTTGGATGCAGGAGAATCTAGTCTAGTAGGAGTAGTGAGGTTATTTTAACACTATTTTTGACACTGGTATGATGGCTCCTGGAATACTCAGTGTAGTTTTGCAGTACACAATTTAAGAAGGATGTTGATAAACTGTAGAGAGTTCACAGAAGAGCCATGAGAATGATTAAAAGATTAGAAAACATGCCTCATAATGATAGACTCTAGGAGCTCAATCAATTTAGCTTAACAAAGAGAACATTAAGAGGTGACTTGATTATAGTCTACAAATATACACATAGGAAACAAATATTTAACAATGTGCTCTTCAGTCTAGCAGACAAAGGTATAACATGATCCATTGGATGGAAGTTGAAGCTAAACAAATTCAGACTGGAAATAAAGTGTAAAATGTGATTAACCATTAAACAACCAACCAAGGGTCATGGTGAATTCTCCATCATTGACAATTTTTAAATCAAGATTGGATGTTATTCTAAAAGATCTGCTGTAGGAGTTATTTTGGAGATGTTCTCTGGCCTGTGTTATACAGAAGGTCAGACTAGATGATCACAATGCTTCCTTCTGACCTTGGAATCTATGAAAAAGGTTGTTGGAAGATAATGCTGGCTGAGGAGATAATGTTGGCTGAAGTTAATTTTTAACAAATCATTGAATACCAGCACCTTTCTAAAAGACTGGAAGGGTGCTAATGTTGTGGAAATATTTAAAATGGGCTGATCATTTAGAATGACCTGGGTAAATATAGGCCATTTAGCCTGACTTCTATGCCAGGCAAAATAATAGAAAAGCTTATATGCGATTTATCTGATAAAGAATTAAAGGTTAGGAATATAATTAATGCTAGTCAACATGGTTTCATGGAAAATGGGCTTGTCAAACAAAGCTGATTTCATTCTTTGAGATTATTAATTTGATTGATAAAGATAACTGTAGATGTAATATACTTACACTTTGTAAGGCATTTGAGTTAATTCTGCACAACCTTATGATTAAAAAAAATTAGCATTATGCAATATCAATAAAGCATACATTAAATGGATTAAGAACTGGTTAACTGATAGATCTCAAAAATGTAATTGTCAATGGGAAATCATCATTGAAGGTGTGTGTTTCTAGTGGGGCTCTGCAGGGTTCAGTACTAGGCCCAATGCTATTCAACATTTTCATCCATGATCAGGAAAATTACTGCTGATAAAATTTGTGGATGACATAAAGATTGGTGGAGTGGTAAATTATTATAAGGACGGGGCACTGATACAGAGTGATTTGAGGACACTTGGTAACCTGGAACCATTCCAACAAAATGCATTGTATTGCAGCTAAATGCAAAATTATATCTAGGAACAAGGAATGCAGGCCATATCTACAGAATGGGGAACTGTATCATGGAAAGCAGTGTCTCTGAAAAAGATTTAGGAGTCACAGTGGACAGCAACTTAACATGAGCTCTCGGTGATGCTGTGGCAGAAGAGGCTAATGCAGGGGTAGGCAACCTATAGCACGTGTGCTGAAGGTGGCACGCGAGCTGATTTTCAGTGGCACTCACACTGCCTGGGTCCTGGCCACCAGTCTAGGGGGCTCTGTATTTTAATTTAATTTTAAATGAAGCTTCTTAAACATTTTAGAAACCTTATTTACTTTACATACAACAATAGTTTAATTATATATTATAGACTTATAGAAAGAGACCTTCTAAAAACGTTAAAATGTATTACTGGCACGCGAAACCTTAAATTAGAGTGAATAAATGAAAACTCAGCACACCATGTCTGAAAGGTTGCCGACCCCTGGGCTAATGTGATAATTGGAGGTACAAACAGAGTAGGGAGCTGTTTTTACTTCTGTATACAGCACTGGTGAGATTGATACTGGAATATTGCATCCCATTCTGGTGTCTGCATTCAGAAAAGAATGTTGCAAAAATGGAGAGTGAGTGAAAAAGACCCACAAAATGACTTGACGGCTTGAGAAAATTTCTTACAGTGAGACTTGAAGAGTTCAATCTGTTACCTTATTAAAAGGGAGATTGAGAGGTGATTTGATTAGCAGATCAAAGTACCCTCATGAAGAGAAAATACCAGTTACTATCAGGGAAAGATATTAAAGAAGCAAAGCTGTACATACACTGTGTGTGTGTGTGTGTGTGTGTGTGTGTGTGTGTGTGTGTGTGTGTGTGTTTCTATATATGTACGTGTTTGTATATACATGGGGGTGGGGGGAGGAGAGGGAGAATTATAATAGTGTAGCTACACAAAGAAGCGTACAAATTCCTGCTGTATGTATACTGCACCAGTGTTGGTCATACTTTGCAATGACACAGCATGTCTATAGTTGGGGTTTGCATCAGTGTAACTACATGTGGCGGGGAGGGAAGGGATGGGAATCACACACTTGGCCTAAGAGAGGAAAGAAGTGGAATGTGGCTGTGGTAGCCACAAGAATCTCTCAAGTGCTATTTATGTGTCAAAAAAGTATCTTATTGCGATTTTTAAATTTTAAAATACCTGTTTTTTGCATTGCTGAACCACATAAAGAAATTTCATTTTGTCAAGATTAGCTACAGATGAGTATAAATGAAGACCCAAGAGCAAATGCCTTTAATTTTTTATTTTATTTTATTTTGTGGGGAGGGAAAAAATATCCTAATCCAAACATGGATTTTGTAGCAGAAGTTCACTCATGGTCGTACAGGGCTAATCCTTCACTTTTTGCTCTGTAAAATAAATAAATAAGTAAATAAAAATCCCATTGATTTTAGATGAGGTTTTGTATGACTAAATAGACAATACATTCAGCATAATAATAAAAATAATTAATATGCTCCGCCTATCTCTCCTCCCACAGCAAGAATATAGTTACGGAGAGGAAGACAGAAATTCACCAGTATATAGTGCTCTGGTTGCCCTATTGTACTGTCCATAATGTAAAGTTCATTACTTTGGAGCAGAATTTACATCCATTTCACTGAAGTGAAAACATGGACTACATTTTTGTAGGCACCAAATGGTTTTCTCTTGCTTTTAAACAGTGATTGGGCACTGAGCTGTACTAACTAATAGCATTTCACATGAACTGATCAGGAAAGGGGTATTTCCTCTTTTTTTGTTATTATTGAAAAGATGCACTGTCTTTATTGTAAACTCAGAACAACAGAAGTGTGGAATGACAATGGCTAGTAAGAAGAAATTATCTTCAGGCAAAGTCTGACAAATCCAACATTAAATTGCAAGTCATCAGAGCATGGCTCAAATTGGGCAGAAAACTATTCAGGCTAAGTCAAGAACAAAACAACACTTTTCCAGACCTAAACGTGAGTATTAAACTTTCCCAGAGGCAAGGCAAGTACTACTAATGTCAGTAATTTATTTTTATAATCACAACAGTGTGTTGCAAATGGACAGCTGTAGCTGCCTTAGCTGCGTCTCCTAATTCTTCATCTTTAAATGCTGATCCGAGGAAGATTTTCCTTATAAGAGAGGCTTTGCTTTAAAACTTTGACATATTTAACTAAACTCTCAGGCTGTCAAATGCCAGAAAGACCACAGAATCAAACGTGTCATAATAGTGGGATTATTACCAGCTGATCCACAGGCAGCAACTGTAGCTTAGTTATTACTGCATGGCACAATAAGAGCAAAATAGATGGACTATCAGAACAGGGAAATATATTGCAATGCATATCTCTTCAGCGGTAGCGGCTATCTCATTAGCCAAATATCCTACACACACAAAAAACCCCAGTTTAAATACCATCATAACATTTCAAGAGGGTGAGGGGAATCTGCAGGATTTTCAATTGCTTTGCTCAGAAATCACAGGAAGATGAAACTAAACATGATAAACCACCACTGTAACCAATCAGACCATAAACATTTTTTTTAAATCCAAGTTGATGGATGAGGTAGATGGGGGAGGGAGGGGCAGAAGAGAGGGGACTGCTTTTAGTGCATTACAGCCTTTAAAAAAATATGTTTGCAATTACTTTAAATAGTCAGAAGAAATTTCCCTGTTGGCTCTGATGGTTTGCCTGGCTCCTTGTTTCATGAGAGTTCATCGTCCCTATGTGTGTAAATTATTATTATAAATGGAGAGGAAAGACATTCCATTTGGATTTCATTGGAGTAAAAAACACATCCTATAGTGGTAGACTCAAAGAGCACTATTTATTTACCTTAACAAAGAAAAAATTAAAAGGTGACTTGATTAGTCTATGTAAGTACCTGCACGGGGAAGAAATATTGGATAATTGGCTCTTCAATCTAGCAGAGAAAGGTATAACAATGGCTGTAAGCTGAAGCTAGGTTGATTCAGAGTGGAAATGAGGTGTACATTTTCAACAGTGAGAAATAATTAACCATTGGGAAAATTTAACAAGGGTTGGGGTGGATTCTCCATGACTGGCAATATTTAAATCAACATTAGATATTTTTTTCTAAAAGAGCTGCTCTAGTGATTATTTTGGTGAAGTTCTATGGCCTGTTCTATACAGGAGGTCAGTCTAGATGATCGCAGTGGTCCCCTCTGGCCTTTAAATCTGTGAATCCCCCAAATCCTTATGCCAGTTCTGTTGGCAGGCACACTAAAACTGGCAATAAATACCATCTCCAAAAAGCAACTGTCTTAAATAACCACTTTAGAGAATCCCCAAGGTTTTCAGAACGATTTAGTATGACCTTTAGCTAAAGGCCTCCTCTGCTAGGCAATTGATTTTTATTTTTTTTCAGGTCCCTTCCCTTGGGTGATTGCTTAACACAGGTTTCACTGCATTTTAGTACAGCTGTGCTCATATAAAGAAGTGATTGGGAGGGTGAAGAACAAAGTACTGAATTTCTAGCATATCCATGCAGGTAAATGATTATGAAATTAGTTAGCCTACAAGTTTATTATAAAATGCAAGTAAATTCTGAATAATAACACTTCAACCACTCATGTATTTTAGTTGGCTTATCTCTATCACATCATTACCATTTAGATGACATGTCATTTTGAGCACTTGGGTGCAGGTCCAGTTTGTCTTTTATTCCCAAGAAGAAGGTCCATTTGTTTCTGTTCCCTGATGAAGCCTCAGTTTATTATGTACTCAGCTCAATTTGCTGGAACAGCAAGTGTCACCTCAGTGTTTCTGACAGGGCTGATGAGGAGATTACAGTCTTTAGGGTAACTTTGCAATTATCTCCTTCCAGAGCATCTGTGCTATATGCTCCCAGTGTGACAAGAGTGACTTGTGAAAACAATATTGAGCTCTACAAAAGAAGCCAGCTTGGTAGCCACAAAGGGATAGTTTCATAAAAGGGACTTAGGTGCCCCTAACTCCTATATGCCTTGCCATCCAGTGGAATCCATAGCCCCGAGTTAGACAGTCAGGCTCCCCATGCTTTGTAGGGGGAGAGTTTGGCTCCTAAAAAGGGATTCCCAGAATTCAGCTATTAAGTAGGGAGTCACCTAAGCAAGACATGAATGAAATGCAGAAAACAAATGTGGGGTCTTACCCCCATGCCTCAACCATGAACCACCTTCTGAAGATAGTCACCTGAAGTATCCTGGCCTGCTTCAGCAGCCTGAGCCCTAGCAGTTGAAAGTGGGTAGACCCACTCTATATAGATAATAGGTCAGTGATTAAGGTCCTTGTGTGGAATCTGAGAGACCCAAATTCAAATATTTAATTATTTGAATAATAATTCAAATAATAATCCAGCTCCAGCAGGAGAGTTTTAGAAGCCCATCCCAGAATAGCTAGGGATATGGGAGATGTGGGATCAAGTCCTTGCTCCAAATTAGGCTTGTAGGTTTTCAAACCTGGGTCTCTCAAGGGATGTGTGAGTGCCCTATCTACTGGCTATAGGAAAACAATGAATTCTTGCCCCTGGTTGTCATTTGTGCATGTTAGTTGTGCTCAGATCAGGCCCCAAAGGTGAAATAGGTAGGGGAATGCCTAGTCTGAGAATCCCGCCAGAGCTCAGGTGTGAACTAGGGCACCAAGAAGCTTGGTGACATGAGGACATAAGTGGTTTTGAGCATGCCCACCAGCAGAAATGTAGGCTCCTAAGGGATTTTACCAGCAGCAACTGGGAGCTTAAGGAGTTTAGGTGATTACAAGGTTAAGAGATAGCTGGGTAGTTGTTTTGTCAGTCTCGGGGTGCCGAAATGTTGGACTGAGGTGCCTGAAGAGGTGGTTATGTGCATATGTGCATGGTACATGGCAGTCCACCAGACAGTCATCATAATGTTCAAGATTCTTGATATCATAAAATATACAAGTACTAGGGTGACCAGACAGCAAATGTGAAAAATCGGGACAGGGGGTGAAGTGTAATAGGAGCCTATATAAGAAAAAGAACCAAAAATCAGGACTGTCCCTATAAAATTGGATTTACTGGGAAGGCAGAGCCCTCTCCACCAGCTTCACCACAGGGCAGAGAAAAATATGAAAGAATTTCTAATATATAGATTAATCAGGCTCAATTCAAATATTTAATTATTGGGAGGCATATGGTGAAGTCAAAACCTAATCTGTTCTTCCTTCTTCTGCTCTGTCTGCCACCTAATCTAACTTTAACAGTTGAACAATGCGGGAAAGTATTATTGTCACTAAATAATAATGTTTTGAAGATAAAACCCAGGCACAATTCTCTATCAGTGTACTTCGATTGTCAGACTTTTCATTCTGTTTGTTCAGCTGGAGTGGGAGAGAAGACAAACCTCTAGCGTTTACATGAAAACTTGCTCAGCTATTTGGAATGCAAGAGAATGGAGTTGTTTCTTCCAAGTTATCATCAAAACTTCACTTAGGGGAAAGGGAAGAAAAAAATCACAGCATAACAATCTTGATTTAGCTACTCTTCTATAAGGCAGCATGCCAGAAAAATGCTTCCTTTGGAGAAGATTTTTTTTTCAGAATTAATTAAATATCATAGTCTGAATCCTCAGCTGAAGTCAATGGATGTATGCCAGTTTACATCAGCTGAGAATCCAGCCTGTGTATTCACTGAAATAAATACTGTCTTTGTTCCTCTGCTGTCCCAACCTTTTATGTCCCAAATTGCAAAATAATAATAGCATTTAATTAGGAAGTGTTTTGTCAATATAATTCACTTTTAAAGGCCTCTCAGATATGTCAACATTTTTTCTCACAATTTTCTGGCTGTAAAGAATATAAGCTCAAAACATTGCTTGCTATTTTTAAGAGGCTAGGAAACCACTAATTTAAAAAAACTAATGCACCTTTGCTGAAGACACTTTAACAAGAGGTATGCCTCTAAAATTTATTTTCTCCATTCAGTATATAAGCAAGACATATTGTCTGCTATATTGAAGGAGAGCTGCCACAAAAATGTGAACTCTGAAGAAAAAGTTCCCTCAAAGTGTCTATTAGGCTTTCATTGAATCATATTTGTGAAATTAACATTATCATACCATATAACTTTCTGATAGGGATGAGGAGAAGCCAATGGAATTGCAGAAACAACTGGAAATTCTCAGAACCAGACACTCATTCCAACTGGATGTTTTCTGAATCAGATATTTGTTTTATCTGGTATGTGAGGTGAACCAAGACTGGTGGAGGATAATGTGTATGTGAGAGAAAGAGAGAACAAGAAAATGAGTAGAGGCTTATATTGAGGAGTAATGGGCAAATCTTAGTGTTCAGAGATTTGGACTGAATAAGCACTCAGAAGTTCAGATGCTTATCAAAAGTGCACTCCAAACCCCTGAAGTCTGCAAAATTATTCTACAAATCTGATGAGAAGAGGTTCTCAGAAGGATTTTCTTATTTTTTACTTCTGTTCTGCCTGGAAATAAGACAAAAACAGCCCCTCTCACAGCATTTTGGCACTTCTATTTCTGTCTTTGTGTAGACCCAGGAATTGTAGATGTGTATGAAAATGACAAATAATGAAAGAGAGTGTGGGGGGAAAAGAGTTAGTAAAACATTTTCAACCCTTCAACTATCACCCTCCCCCAACCCTGCATGCCCTTTTGACCACTGGTTCTTCTGCACCCTCTTTTCATTACCTGACTCTGAATGCACACAACCGGCCTGGACCCAGTGATTCTAATTATTCTCTGTTCTTCCCATGCTTCAGTTTCTTCCACGGACACTACCCCACTCTCAGCACTCACCCATAGGGCTCCCTTTGTAGTCCACATTACCTTTAACTCCTAGTAAATTTGGCAGTTTTTTCTGGCCCCAAGTTGGCCGCTGTCTTAAAATTTCACAGGCTCCAGGGATTTCCTATGCCAGTACTTCTGAGCCAACCCTTGAACTTGTGAGACTGGAATGAAGTGTCTGGTGCAGGCCCAGCAGAGGCTACTACACCTACTGAGCATCTGAGGCAGCATGATGGCAATACTGGGTGGGCCTATTAGAGAAGGGCAACACATAAAGGGAAGACAAGGAAATGAAATGTGTGGTTTTTTCATCTGATCATAAAATATCAGAGTTGGAAGGGACCTCAGGAGGTCATCTAGTCCAACCCACTGCTTAAAGCAGAACCAATCCCCAGACAGATTTTTGCCCCAATCCCTAAATGGCCCTCTCAAGGATTAAACTCATAACCCTAGGTTTAGCAGGCCAATGCTAAACCACTGAGCTATCCCTCCTCTCTTGAAGGGAGGGAGAAAATCATGTCATGGAAATTTAGAGAAAGGAAAAGCACCTGATTGCATGAGGTGCAAAAAAATAGGGTCAGGAAAATCAAAAGACTCATAACTTAAGGAGAACATAAAAACTTCTTTGAGAACCAAATAAAATCTCTCAATGAGATTCACTAATCACAAGCTTTTATAAATGGATCATAGGATGTTTTTTAACATCACTAATGTCTTTTATACTAATGCTATAAGGCCAATTGACTAGTGTTCTCTCTGTCACTGGGAAACATGTCCAGTTTGCACAGATGTTTACTTGCATCAAGACAGAGGCAGACATGTGCAGTGATTAAAAACTTGGGCAAGAGTATCTCCTACTGTTTGTTTAACATAAAGCAGCCATGCCATCCTATAGGTCAGATGACGTACAAGGATAATGGCGCCAAACAGCAGTAATAGAACAGAGCATACCCATTTATGAAAGGATCACATGACAGCAGCAAACTGCCATGAGATGGAAACAAAAAAAGAAAGATATTTTACACCATCACAGCCCTACCTGAACCTGGCACTCAGCAAAAATAGCAAATGACCAGAAACAGCCTCAGCAATTACTGCGCCACCAGTCAAACCCAAACTTGGCTAAAACAGGAGTATTTTAATATAAAACCTACTTATTTAAGAAAACTTTTATCCCAAACCATGCTGCTATACTGCTGCATTTTACAACCTTATAAAGAAACAAGGAGTTGTTATAACGTCAGCAGCTTGCTGTCTCTGAGCTAGGGATACTATTTTGCAGATTTATATTGTACTGTGTTTAATGTCACAGAAATTTGAAATATACAACAGATGAATTTTTGAATCAAAACTAACAGAAAATAAATCACATCTTTAAAACTTTGTATTTCCTGCTGCTCTGAGTTATGAACTTTATTCAGATTTGAAAATTATCCTAATCTTTTATAGCCCTTTCTTTCTTCTGCAGATAGTTCACTATCCTCTCTCTCTTTTTCATAAAAAATCAAGAACTTGTACATTATTTAACTTATCACCACTGTTCCAGGGTCCATCACAAGGGATGGTCCAAACAGAATATAATGTTTAATTGATATACAGCACCAAATTATGATGGTCCCATTGCAATTACAATAATTCCCTTTGGATGATCATCCCCTCCAAATGAATAATAAAGTGCCAGGAGAAGGATGTCAAGAAATTTGGCTGCCAGGCTGCTCTGAATGGAGGATACCCACTACTGGTGCAAGTGGAATCAATTTTTTACTGGTATGGGGGGGGGGGGCACAAGAGGCAGCGGGGAAAGGAGCAGAATGCCAGC
This sequence comes from Mauremys reevesii, assembly GCF_016161935.1. Classification (NCBI taxonomy): domain Eukaryota; kingdom Metazoa; phylum Chordata; order Testudines; family Geoemydidae; genus Mauremys; species Mauremys reevesii. Next base: position 81,864,293 of record NC_052627.1, on the reverse strand, counting down.
AGATCCTCCAGCAACTGTACTGCCCCAGCCCCACCTCCCCAAGCCCTGTCCTCCAGCGGTCTGCTGCTGGGAGCTGGAGGAGATGCAGCTCAGTGAAAGGGCACGGGGTGGAGCTGGGAGTTCTGCTCCATTCCCCACGGAACCGCAGGGCTCTCCCGGGAACCCTAGCGGGGAAAGGAGCAGAACATGTGGCCACCAGGTGGCCCCCATGCCTGCAGCTCCTCTGGCCTGGCTGTACCCACCCCCAGCCCCGCCCCCAGCCCTGTCCTCTGGCAGGGATGGTACACAGACAGAGGAGATCCTGTGTGGAAGGGCTGGGAGCAGTACAGCTGTGACGGAGGAGCTGCCCCATGTTCTGTTCCTCCTCTTTCCAGTATGCCATACCAGCTATAAATATCTTGCTGGCATGGCGTACCAGACCATACTGCCCTACTTGTACTGCTGATACCCACTTATCTGTCAGAAGGGCAGTTTTTGGTCTTTTCTCACTTATAATGATTGGGCCAGATTAACATAAATAATAGTTCTTTATTTAAAAGAGACCAATACAATTCCCTTTTCTTAGCATAAGCACTGAAACAAATAGCACAACACTGCACAATTTAAATTTTGAACTCATCCCAAATCAGCCTGGAGGACCAGATCATTGACATTTTGCTAACATGTGTGGAGTAGTGGTGGCAGGGAGCAAAGAGAACAGATATGCATAACCTATGCAGTTAGCAAGAGTTAAGCTACTCAGCCCTCGAGCAGCAATAATATGCTTTTTTTTTCATCTTTTATTTTATTAAAGAGAGTTTCTAAAAAATCCTATTAACCTAGGGGCAATAGCAGTTGGAAATTCCTGATTACCAATGGCCACAGCATAATCTGTTTGTTCATTCCCTAAAGGGATGGGGAGATTTAATTGTATTATCCAGAACCAATTACTCACAAGAAATACATACTTCCCCTTGCTTCTCCTGTAATTCCAGTGCCTGCTGTTTTGAAACCTTTTCTAGAAGTATCATCTTAGAGGAGTGACAAATGCAGGGATGGTATATAAATGAGTACTTCCTTCATGAGTGGGCAAAGGTGTGGCAGAGTATATGGCATACCCAGAGGTGAATGCATGTCCTCATGCCCAGAGATGTCTAGGGTGCATATTCAGCACCTCCAATTGTACACATTCAGGGTCAGATTCCTATGTCTGGTGCCACTACTTTGTACTCCACTGCCAAGGGAAACTGGTCCCAGAGCCAGGGTGTCTGGTCCCAGGAGGATCACTTCAAAAAAGAGGGAACCTTTGCTGGCATAGTGACAGTTTATCAACTTGTGAAGAAATGTACTATCTCTTTAAAGGACAGTTATGGGGTTATGACTATGACTGCTCTAACTTACAAAGACTGACCAACCCAACAGTCAACTCTCTGTTTAGGAAGTGTAGTGGTGACACTTATGTCCATTTTGCACCCCTCCTAAACTGCTATGTACGATCCTCAGATGTAGCTGAAGATTTGGCCCCTGTTGTTACTCATCAGAGTTATTCACTCCCCATAAAAAGCACGTCACACTACAAAAGATCTATAACAGTTTAACTAGCACACAGTAGTGTGCAAAACAAAAATGAGTAAAGACCCAATCATCCAGATTAGGGGATACATAATTGTACACAAAACCTCTTGTCTAACAGGTCTCTAGTGAAAAAAGTTGTTATAATCTCATTGGTGTTTGGTGAGAATTGGATTGACAGTTCCACTCTAATTCTTAGTGGGCAAAAGTAGTCATTGCATTTGACACCCTTCTTCAACTGCAAGGCCAAAACTCAAATGTGCATGGAACATGAACTTCTTAGCAGGGGTCCTCCAGATGATGGTTGAGGAACATTCATTGATGAGCTGGAGGAAGTTCTCACAAGCCCCTTAATAGGACAGCTGAGTTTTGTGTTCAGTGTTGGCGAATCTCAGGGCCTGGTTTTAAAAAGTGCTGAGCACCCACAACCCCCATAAAGCTCAGTTCAAGGTGTTGGTTCTCAGCATCTCTAAACAATTATTTTTGAAAGCTAGACTCTGGTTTTCAAAGTAAACTTCTAGACCTTTTCTCAGCAAAGTTAACCTTCCCACCATGGATTGATTATGCTGCATAGGAACTAATCATGTCTGTGGAGGGGAAGAAGAAAAGTCAGCAAATATTTATTTTGAAGGCCCAGCCAAAAAAGACAGCTCTGCTTGTTAAAATCACTTCTGATGCTGCTCACTCAGAACTTGATTGTCCTTGCCCTTGTGCATGTGGGAAGAGGGGTAAATGTGCAAGAAGTTATCTCCCTGAAGGGTCAAGAACAATTATAGTCTCTGGGAGTGCACATTGACCCAAAGAGGATTTTGAAAAAGCAGGGCATGACCCTTCCCTTATTCTGTACCAGTTGCAGCACAGCCTGGAACACCAGGAGAGCAGTAAACATATTAAGGGATAGTGCAATCTGCACACATGCACCTTTCTCTGTTACACAGAGTTATGCCATATAGATACAACCTAGCCCTTCGGCACTTCAGCTGCATTATGTGTGTACCCAGTGCTGTTGCAGCTTCTGCAAGGGTAACGTCCATCCTGCCTCTGTCCCTACTTAACCCCACATACTCCCAGCTGCCCCAACAGGAAGGGGAGAGGAGATAGGTTCAACTAATGCTGCACTGAGTGGAGTCCTCCAGCCACTATCACCTACCTTGCTCTGCCCAACCTCCATTTAGTGTTCAAAGAAGCAGGCAAAATCTGCACTTCTGCCTGGCTCACCCCAGACTCTAGCCACAGAGATCAGTCTTTCACTTGACACTTGTGCATACATCCATTTAGGAGCTGGGAAGACCCACTCATCCCAAGAAGCAAAGGGAACCCATTCCTCACCCAGCCTATCATTGAATGGACATTGTTTCATTCTGATCAAGCACTTACTAGCTAGTGGCCATAGGACATGTACCTACCACTATTGCAGCCACTCTAAGGAACAGTGCCCAAGTAAGGGAGCCAACTAGAGGATCCACCATGAGGTGCTGAAGTTGGAAACCTGGTGGACCGAGGCAGGTGGAAGGACAGAGGGGTTTGCAGTAGCGGGGAAGAATATGGAATTAATAGATGATTTTACTCAGGAAATGTGATATGTATTGGTGACTGAGGTGATTTATTATTAGCAAGACCCTTGTAAAGATAAACATTTATTGCATTACTGGGAACGGTGGCGGGAAATTGTGTGCTGCCACTGTCCATTCTGTAAATAAGTCCCCAGGGCTGTCAATCCAGTACTTTACACTAAACAAAACAAAAATGAAAAATCATGTTCCATGCTTGAGTTTTTCATACAACTTTGAACTTATTGTACTAAACAATTACCATTCTAATTCCTGAATATGGCTTTGAAAGACATCATTTTTGAAAGATGATTTGGTCAATCCCCATACTATTCTGATGTATTTGCCCATAGAGTTATTTCAGTACAAAGAAATGCAGGAAAAGATTTCCCTATTTCAACTAATGCTATTGTTGCATTGCTAAAGGGTCTCTTTAATACAAATCCTGCCTATTAATAACTTCCCCTATACATTTGGAATTCTCAAATGGTTATGATTAATCTGTTATAACTTGCAGCAAATTCTTCTAGATGAGATACCCTGAGAATTTAGTCATTCCTCTTAACTACCATTCTGAGTCTACTTCTAATTTCTGTGGCAGCTTGTGGGAAGTTGTTACACATAGACTGTGCACCATCTTGTTTGTAGTTACTTGGAGAATGGAAAGTTCCTTTGGGGTAATTATGCATAGGGTCACTAGTGATCTGAATTTGCTGAGAATCTCAGTGCCGTTGCCAGACTCAAATTTGGCCTGGCTACTCTCTTCCCTTTCCCCATCAGAGCGGACAGGCCAAACCTGAGTGGTGCTGAGATCCTATGTGCCAGGGATCAGGTCATGATTCCCAGAGCATGGAGCCAAGACCAGCCAGCCCCATGTGACAGAAGCCACAGGAGCCACCAATGCAGGGTGAGTGCAGAGCACAGTCTCTGCAACTTACCCACCTCTGGGATAGCACCTGACCACCCTTCCCCAGACCAAAGGAGGTTGCAGTGTAAAAAGGTTGGGAATTATACTGTTCTCTACTGTTCCATTACAAGGCAAGATTGCCACCCTACCATGGAACAACCACCCACTTGTTCTATGATGGGGCAGACAACCCTACCCCCAAGAGGAACATTGTGAAACACTCCATGATGGGAATCTCCCCACAGGCCCTCTCCTGCCCATTTGCTATTGGAGGAGGAGATCCGTGTTCTTCCACCATGAACATCAATCCAAATAGATGGATGTGTGAAGGGGTCCACATGTCCCATACTCACATGCAGTTGTCTGTTGGCTGCATTATCCAGCTTGCAAGAGCAACAAGAGAGGCTGTCTAAAATGGCAATAACCATCAGCTACTTTCTCAGAAACCAATGGAAAATAAGGATTCTGGGACTACTATTATTTTTAAAAGGGTGTCTCAGAATGCTCTATATATTCTTTGATATTCCTATAGATTTTTGAAAAAGTGGATATATTTTTATTTTTTATGGAAAATTCATGATACAGTTACTCAACATTTTCCCTAAATACAGTGAAGCTGTTTCATCTCTACACCAAAGCCCTTTACATCATTCTTGCAATGTAAAGGAATTGTAAAATAGTTTTTTGTATTTGCACCAACTTTACACCATGAAGGTGCGTAAAAGGGCCTTAGCATGAATGTAAATCAGGCTTTGATTTTGTTCTTGAGCATCCATAAACTACATTATTATAGATTGAATGTACTGGATATCTAACTCTGTTACTGTACCAGCAGATATTGAGAAGCACTTTCTTCTAGGAAGTAAGTCATCCTACCACTACTCTTAAAAATAAGCAAGTGATACTCTATTTATTTCATCTGCAGCTATGTTAATGGTGAGTTATTATTATATATATGAACTTTGACTTGGCTGTTTTAAATGATACTATAATCAAAACTGTTAGACCTTTTTGAATGTTCGATTGATTTGTCATTGTAAAGAATATAAAACTCAAATGTGACTAAGACATGAAACAATAGGGAAGTTAAAAGATCTGTAGAAATTAACTAGTTAAGTAGAGCTCTTATCTCATGCTCTTAGCCCATCAAGGATCTAGACATTAAATGAATAAATACAAATATTTTCCTTTTGTTTAGATCTAGATATATTTCAGTGCAGGAAAAATGCACATCTTCTGCCTAAAAAAGAGCATTTATTGAAAACACAAACATCAAAGAATAAGATTAAAAATAAGAGACAGAGTTGAAAAACCAAAGGCATCAAACTGGGTACCTGAAAAGACTCTTTTTGTTTCATTCAAATCTTCTGTCTCTAAGTGTGTCTTAATTCTTGTTATGAACAGTTACACTTTCTTCCTAATTAATACTTAGGAAAATTTAAAAGCCAAGGAAATATATATCTTCACCTGGAATTCTGGTTCCATTTTAATCAATGGCAAAACTCCCATTCATTTTAGTGGGACCAGAATTTTGCTGCTGCTTTTCACCATGATATAATGAGAAAACTAATTACATCTCACTTGCTTGTTAAAACCTCTTCCTGGTAAAGTGCATGAGTAGACGTTTGTGTGCCTGTGCTAAACTCTCTCCACTCCTCTCGAAGAAATGTATATTATTTTTGAAAGGGGTTGCATGTACTTTATAAGTTTGTAGTCCTATAGAGTATAATCATCAATGGTGAATCACCAGATCACACTGGATTAGTAGGGGAAGGAACAGTGTCACCAGGATCTGTGCAGAGGGACCCCACATGCTACTTGTATGGTGATGGGAGCAAGACATCCCTGCTAGTTCCCTACAAAGAACTATGATATGCATCGGGAGGTACCAGAGGATATGCATGTCTTACCAATCAGACACACAGGTAAATCTGCCCCCATTCACCTGGTAAACCTGCCCCCATTTTAATGCAGCCCAAGACTGCTGTGGAACACCACTTTGAGAGAAGTTTGTGGTGCCATCTGCTGTCAGGGGAAATCCTTGGTCATGTGGATCTACTGGAGTATCACAACCTGGGCAAAGTGGAGATCTTAGAACCAGTGGGCTTCTCCAAGAAAACAGTGTTTCTCCAGCAGATCTTGGAGAAGCTGTAAGCTTTGGAAGACAACCCTCTGCTCCTTCCAGGGAGCCAACATTGGTCCGTCAGACCCCCTGCCACACCCCCAGTGTTTAAAAAACAAAATAAAACCATGATTCCTCCCCTGCTATCCTCTCATCCGAGCATTCTTCTGTGAAGAGGGCAATCATCCTTCTCTATCTACCTTCCCTCTAAGCATCAGTCAGAACATGTAATGTATTTCAAGTATTATAAAGGAATTAAACATCTTCTATTTCCCCGGAGTTTCCTGACTGTTGATCATATTACTTTGACATCTGCAGAGGCAGTACCTACATCAAATGGGAACACCTTTCAAAACCAGCTAAACCAAACCAACATATGGTTGAACAATATTTTTTTAAAAACAACTAAAGAATTCAGAAAAATATTGTTGTGACTTAGAGTTTTACAGAAGATCAAATAGAAGGCAGGAAAATATTGCTAGAACTAAGTATTCATCTAGTATCCCAGCAAACATGAAATATTCCATCACTGAGAAGAAGTTCATGTGGTGTCAGGCCTGGAAAGTGAGTGATCTGACCTAGTGGTTGAAGCCAGAACAAGGAAGGATTGGAAATCAAAACTCAGGGTTAGTGCTGGAGCAAGGAATGGTCAAGAGCTGGATCCGAGGGTCAGGAACCAGGACACACTAGATGAGAGAAGCAGGGGATCAGGCAGGGGCAAGAGCTGGGCCTTGACGGGAATAAGGCAAGAGTATAGCTGGAAACAATGCAGGAGCAATGCTGGGAACAAGGCAGGTGGAAGGCAGGAACAGGATTGATTGTGATTGTGGGGGAAGCATTGAGCAGCCAATGACCTGCTGGTGCTGCTGGGCTTAACAGGATGCTTGATGGCTCCCTTCCACTCATCAGGTGTGTTGGCCAATCAAACTGCCCTGCTGCAGCCCATCTGGGCTCATTAGTCTACCTGGAGACTGAACTAGCTATCCCAGGCTCAACTGCAGGCCTTCATTCCTGGCATATGGGTTCTACTTAATCATTGTACCAATTTCCTTCCACTTTTTCCACTGTTATGAATCTGAGTGGTCTCTATATCTAGGAAATGTCTTTTCAATACCTTGCAGCTGTAGGATACAGCAGAGTCTGTTTTTATATGAGAGAGATTGAGATTGATTATACTGTATATATGACAGCAAGATGAAAGGTACAGTAACAATGACAAAATTGCTCTCATCAAAGTGAGGAGTTGCACTTCAGGTAGGCCTTCTGATTAGTTCACAGTTCTGTAATTTAAAATGCCATTGTAAAACTAATAATAATACCCACCGATGTCTGTTATAGTGATTTTCATCCATAGCTCTCAAAGCACTTTATTAAATATGTAAGTCTCATTATCCCCATTTTCGATGGGGAAACTGATATATAGAAAGGCAAAGTGACTTGCTCAAGATCAGTCAACCAGCCAGTGGTAGAACCAAGAAAACTACCTGGACTTCAGAAAAGCAGACATCGACTCCCTCAGGGAACTGATGGGCAAGGTCCCCTGGGAGAATAACATGACGCTGAAAGGAGTCGAGGAAAGCTGGCTGTATTTCAAAGACACCTTATTGAGGTTGCAGGAACAAACCATCCCGATGTGTAGGAAGAAAAGTAAATATGGTAGGCGACCAGCTTGGCTTAACAGTGAAATCCTTGCTCGTCTTAAACACAAAAGAACAGCTTACAAGAAGTGGAAGATTGGACAAATAACCAGGGAGGAGTATAAAAGTATTGTCCAGGCATGCAGGTGCGAAATCAGGAAGGCCAAATCACACTTGGAGTTGCAGCTAGCCGGAGATGTTAGGAGTAACAAGAAGGGTTTCTTTAGGTATGTTAGCAACAGGAAGAAAGTCAAGGAAAGTGTGGGCCCCTTGCTGAATGAGGGAGGGAACCTAGTGACAGAGGATGTGGAGAAAGCTAGTGTACTCAATGCTTTTTTTGCCTCTGTCTTCACAGACAAGGTCAGCTCCCAGACAGCTGCACTCTGCAGCACGGTATGGGGAGGAGGTGACCAGCTCTCTGTGGAGAAAGAAGTAGTTCGGGGCTATTTAGGAAAGCTGGATGAGCACAAGTCCACAGGACCGGATGCGCTGCATCCGAGGGTGCTAAAGGAGTTGGCCGATGAGATTGCAGAGCCATTGGCCATTATCTTTGAAAAATCATGGCGATCGGGGGAGGTCCCGGATGACTGGAAAAAAGCTAATGTAGTGCCCATCTTTAAAAAAGGGAAGAAGGAAGATCCAGGGAACTACAGGCCAGTCAGTCTCACCTCAGTCCCTGGAAAAATCATGGAACAGGTCCTCAATGAATCAATCCTGAACCACTTAAAGGAGGGGAAAGTGATCAGGAACAGTCAGCATGGATTCACCAAGGGCAAGTCATGCCTGACTAACCTAATTGCCTTCTATGGCGAGATAACCGGCTCTGTGGATGAGGGGAAAGCAGTGGATGTACTATTTCTGGATTTTAGCAAAGCTTTTGATACAGTCTCCCACAGTATTCTTGCCAGCAAGTTAAAGAAGTCTGGGCTGGATGAATGGATGGTAAGGTGGATAGAAAACTGGCTAGATGGTCGGGCTCAACGGGTAGTGATCAATGGTTCCATGTCTAGTTGGCAGCCGGTATCAAGTGGAGTGCCCCAAGGGTCGGTGCTGGGGCCGGTTTTGTTCAATATCTTCATTAACGATCTGGAGGATGGTGTGGACTGCACCCTTAGCAAGTTTGCAGATGACACTAAACTGGGAGGAGTGGTTGATACGCTGGAGGGTAGGGATAGGATACAGAGGATACTTGTCCTTGCAAATTAGAGGACTGGGCCAAAAGAAACCTGATGAGGTTCAACAAGGACAAGTGCAGAGTCCTGCACTTAGGACGGAAGAATCCCATTCATTGTTACAGACTAGGGACCGAATGGCTGGGTAGCAGTTCTGCAGAAAAGGACCTACGGGTTATAGTGGACGAGAAGCTGGATATGAGTCAACAGTGTGCCCTTGTTGTCAAGAAGGCTAATGGCATTTTGGGCTGTATAAGTAGGGACATTGCCAGCAGATCGAGGGATGTGATCATTCCCCTCTACTCAGCACTGGTGAGGCCTCATGTGGAGTACTGTGTCCAGTTTTGGGCCCCACACTACAAGAAGGATGTGGATAAACTGGAGAGAGTCCAGCGGAGGGCAACAAAAATGATTAGGGGGCTGGAGCACATGACTTATGAGGAGAGGCTGAGGGAACTGGGATTGTTTAGTCTGCAGAAGAGAAGAATGAGGGGGGATTTGATAGCTGCTTTCAACTACCTGAAAGGGGGTTCCAAAGAGGATGGATCTAGACTGTTCTCAGTGGTAGAAGATGACAGAACAAGGAGTAATGGTCTCAAGTTGCAGAGGGGGAGGTTTAGGTTGGATATTAGGAAAAACTTTTTCACTAGTAGGGTGGTGAAGAACTGGAATGGGTTACCTAGGGAGGTAGTGGAATCTCCTTCCTTAGAGGTTTGTAAGGTCAGGCTTGAGAAAGACCTGGCTGGGATGATTTAGTTGGGTTTGGTCCTGCTTTGAGCAGGGGGTTGGACTAGATGACCTCCTGAGGTCCCTTCCAACCCTGAGATTCTATGATTCTATGATTCTATGATACCTAAATCTCTCGAGTTCATAGATTCCAAGGTCACAGGGGAATATTGTGATCCTCTAGTCTGGCTTCCTGAAGTGCACAGGCTGTAGGTCATCCCCAAAATAATTCCTAGAGCATATCTTGTAGAAAAACATCCAATCTTGATTTAAAAATTGTCAGTGTTGGAGATTCCACCAGCAGCCTTGATAAATTATGTCAAAAATATATGCCTTATTTCCGGTCTGAATTTGTCTAGCTTCAACTTCCTGCCATTGGATCATGCTATACCTTTCTCTGCTAGATTGAAGAGCACATTATTAAATATGTAGGTACTTATCGACTAATCAGGTCACCCTTTAACCTTTTCTTTGTTAAGCTCAGTGTATTGAGCTTCTTGAGTCTATCAATGGAAGACATGTTTTTTTTAATCATTTAATCATTCTTGTGGTTCTTCTCTGACTCCTCTCCAATTTGTCAACATCCTTCTTAAATTATGACACCAGAACTGGACATAGTATTCCAGCAATGGTCAAGCCAGTACCAAAAACAAAGACAAAATAACCTCTCTATTCCTACTCAAGATTCCCCTCTTTATGCATCCCAGGATTACATTTTGGTCACAGTGTCACATTGTTCAGCTGATTTTAGATAGATAGATAGATAGATAGATATTTTTCAGAGTCACTGCTTCCCAGGACAGATTTCTCTATCCTGTAAGTATGGTCTATGTTTTTTGTTCCTAGAAGTATACATTTACATTTAGCCATATTAAAATGCATGTGTTTATTCCCACTTACCAAGCAATCCAGATTGCTCTGGATCAGTAACCTAATTTCTTCATTATTTACCACTCCCACAATTTTGTGTCATCTGCAACTTTGTCAGTGATGACTTTTTCTTCCAGATCATGGATATAAATATTAAACAGCATAGGGCCAAGCATCAAGTGGATGAAAACACACCCACTTAATTGCTATTCCTCATTTACAGTTACATTTTGAGACCTCTCCATTTTTAATCCATTTAATGAGTGCCATGTTAACTTTATATCATTCTAGTTTTTTAATCAAAATGTCTTTTGGTACCAAGACAAATGCCTTAAAGCAGTCCAAATATGTTACATCAACACTATTACCCTTATCAACCAAACTTGTCATTTCACCACTCATCAGAAAAAGAGTTCCATATCTGCTGGACCACACTAAGTCAATATTAACCTCCATATAATGGAAGATTCAGAAAAGGGAGTCTGAATACCATCTTTCTAAGATGAGATTTTTTTTCTGGAAAATAAAACTCTTTGGAGGTCAAGAAGTAGATAAAGAAATTAAACTAGTACTAACCAGACCTCATATTCTGCACTAAAACTAGATTGAAGAAACTTCATATACCTTTCCTGAAGACTCTAAGACAGTGGTTCTCAATCTATTTACCATTGTGGGCCGCATATGCAGCTCCCTATGTGTTATGTTGGCCACATCCATACTCAGTGTATATATATATATATACTATCTGTGTGGCCATGAGGATATCACATGGGCCACAGCTGTGTGCTGACTGGGCCAGAGGTTGAGAACTACTGCTCTAAGACAACAAAAAATTATGCGCTGTACTCACAATTCAGTCAGTGGAAAAAGGGAATCAGGAAAGTCATCTTGTTCCTTTGGAAGATGGGAATAGGTACGTTTGTAGATGTTCCAGCTATTTGGCAGAAGATCTAAAACTAATTGTTCTTACCTGCAAACACAGGCAGGGTACTCAAAGAAACTAAATGTTGAAGGAGATGCTTGAACCTGAGTCACATGAAATAATGAAAACAGAAAAGATAAACTGTGGTGTCAAGAGGCTTGTTGGCAGCTAATATTCATTGAATTTTTTTGTCTTCATCTTAGGTTCAGATATAAAACAGTTAAACAGGAAGGCCCACTAATTATCTATAAAAAATAATCTTCTAACTGAAGTGGGTTTGTCAAGATCTTGTATAAGAAACTTCAGACTCCAGCTCATATATTGGAATGACAAGAACAGAGTAGGAGGATCAACTGTCGCATTCTAAAATCAGATTTTGATACCCTTGCTCTTCCTGAGTCACACCTTAATGCAAAAGCATTCCCAGTCACTTAAATAGGCGTTCACGTGGTATATGGCACAATTCAATGCACAGGTATTAGTATCAGGGCCTTAATAACTGTCCATGGGCCTGACCCCATGATTCTCACTTGAGTTAATTTTTCTAGTGTAAGGGAGTTTTGCCTCAATAAGGACTTCATCTCTATTTTTGCTCTCCATTATTATACTTCCCTTTTCATGGTTAGCACAAAGCAGATACAGGAAGAGCTGAAATTGCAACTCAGTTCCAGTATTGCCCTAACATAGAGGAAATTAAAGTCAAAATGAGGAAATCAGACTCCTTTCTTCTTAATTTAGCCACAGTGGAAATACGTTATTTTCTATGTCCTGTGCTCTGGGCATTATCCTGAATCACACAAATCAACCAGTGTCGTGGCCAGGCATGATCATCAGAAAAGGAAGCTTACAATGAGAAAGCATTGTTTTTGTGCCAGTTTTTGATTCTGATGTATTTTTTCAGCTGTTGAAATTGAGTGAAAATGAGTTTGTGGGATGGGCATTTATTTGAAGTGTCTTCTCTTCATCCTCATTTGAACTAATACGAACCTAACCAGATTTTACAGGCTTATACATACTGTGAACCCAGTCAATGCCCATTTATTGAGGAAACTGCATATTAAAAAAGTCATTCATTTTATGTTATGTCTTTGTCTCAAACTAAACCTTGGAAAGAAATTGGTCCTGACTTCCCATTCTCATAGTTCCATTAAGAGAGAGAATGTCTAGGAAACTTTTTCTGTACATTAAAAAGATGTTAGTATAATAAAGCTTTGTCATCTATTAAGAAATAAAATTCTTCAATTCAAGTAGAAAAGTACATTATGAAAAGAAAGTTTCATACTTTAAAGAAAGTTTGGAATAAAAAGAAACAAACCCTTTACCTCAATAATAAATCCCTTTAAGGATTATTGCTTGAATGACCATGAAAAATTACAGCTGTGAAATCTCACTTGTAATTAATGAGGTAGAACGAAGGTGGGTAACATTGTTTATTGCCAGGCATCTCATTTGAAATGAAATGCAAAAGCTGTCAAAGGGATGCACATTCCGCTGCTGTAAACTACTTTGAATAAAAAATAATTATTATCACTTAAAGGAAGAAGAAGAGATTTCTGAAGAGAAAGTTTGATTGGTACATACCTTATGCTAATCACTCATTCCTATTTCTATCATTATATTTTATCTTTCACAATTATAATTACACGAACTTCTTGGAAGTAAATGGAAAGGTATATATATTATCGCAACCAATTCATAAAAAGCATGAATAAAACATAAAATGAATATTTTCCTGGAGTGCTTTATCCTTTTGTATCAGATTTGATAAACGGTTGTAAGCAAAGTTGAATTTTTAACATGTTTTTGAGTTCCTATAGTGGATGCTAATCTATCTGTAGAGAAACTAGCAGTTATTTTTCATTGTTTATCTTCTTTCTATGGTCTATGGCTGAGTGTAGAATTGGGAGAATACCACAAAAGCATTTCCTCAAGTATTTCAATTTGTTTTGGCTATGCTCAGACCAGTATTGTGTTCATTTTCCATAACAGGAAATCATTTTGAGTCAGATTCACATGAATGGTTGCAAATAAATTAATTTGGGGGCAAGATTCTCAGCTACGTTCCAGCTCCTTTATGCCTCTCTAGCAGGATGGAAAGCAGCTATAATGGACTAGGTGAGGATTCCTTCCAGTGTCCTATCCCACAACCCAGCACTGAGTGGGGAAGGGATGTAGCCAGAGGGCGCTCCACAGACTGGTATATAGTCCATTGCAGATTATTTTTAGCTGGCATAAATTAGAGCAGCTCATAGGTTGCTCTAATTTACACCATCCCTGAAGCCAGTGCAGGTGCCCCGGGAGAATTTACATTCTGACAGTCTTTGCTTCAAAACCTTCCTCTAAAAAAAGGCTTTCCACTATAAGAATGCCCCAACACTGACCATCTTAGCTACCTGTAAACCCCATCTAAAGAAACAAAAAATAAATTAAGAAAATCTTTGTTTAAAAAAACCCCTACCCCACACAGAGTTTTGACCCCCAAAATGGAGACAGGCCAGAGACGCCATAAATTCCACTAGGGACTTTATTGTTGTTGATTTTTACATGGAAAGTATTTAAATATTGCGGTGATGGGTGTCAGAATAAAAAAGATAGAAAAATATAGACAAAAATGCAGTGCACATGACAATTTTGTATGGAATCAAACACAGTTTAATACAGCAGGGGCCAATGTTCTCAAAACCCCTTGCCAGAGTTGTGGCACACCATCCATTTCATGAGCTGGCCAAGGTGCAAACAAGAAAGCATGCTTCTACAGTTACATGTATAAATGTGATGAGAGACAATTAAATCTAAAATCTACATCCAGCCATTAAATTTTGAAGTCACGTATTATATTCAGGAATGAGGCTTTGGGCAAAGCTAGTGTAGCCAAGAAATTAAAACTTTTAAAATGTTATATAACTCCCCAATTGTGTTTTATAGTTTCCCTACCTAAACTTCTTCCTCTCCCTGAGAGATTCATTGCTGCAATGACTTCTTCACATGCTCCTCAAGAGTATAAATCCTACACTGACACCATAAGAGTGCAGAAACAGTAACATGTGACTTATGTGACCAACCACATCTAACTTCAACACAGCTCACATATGGAGAATCAAATATCCATAGGAAGTTGTTCCTGATTAATCCCAAGAGAAAAGATATTTTTAAAGGGTAAATTTTAATAATAAATAGGAGGGAACAGTGATCTGCTTGTGGAGCTCTTCAGTCAGAAAAAGGGTAAATTATGTGTACATATTTGCTGTGAATTAGATCACGTAATTCAGATACAGATTAGTCCAATATTATGTGGTTACATGACACATAAAGTGTAAAGGTGGACTTGCAAGGGGGTTATCTTCCAAAATTTCATCAAGGGGAGACCATAACACACACGTGTGCACATGCACACACACAGACATACATGCACACCATTAAAAGCTCCAATCTTCTCCTCGCTTTTCCTCCAATTCTTGACTTCCATCCTGAAATTTCCCAAATAATTAATAAGTATGTAGCCACTATACAGACACTTAACCTCAAAAATATGGTTTATCTATTTCTTAGTATCCAATGTGCATGTAACCATTGTTGCAACTAGGTTTACAACATCAGTTCAGATCTACAGAGCTACATATTAATTTTAAAATAGTAGAAACTGGATAACCATGCACCCTAAGGAGATATTGCTATTACATAATGCACATACTAAAACTCAGAGTTTTTTTAATGTTTAATGATAGTTCACATAAAATAAGGGGTCATTTTCTATTAAGGTAACATTTTAAAATAGCTTAGAAAAGTTTCTATAAAAGATCAGTAGATCTTATGAACATGTGTGACCCTAACATTATCGTAGTGCAAGAGAGCATCTGGTATCTGCTAGTGAGTTTCAGCTGGCCTGACCAGTTGAGTGTACTACAATGCATTAAAGTTATAAAGTGCATCTGATAAGTGTCATGTAAGGTATCTTTGGAAAACAAATAACAAACTGATCATTAATATTATTGCAGGCTGTCTGTATAGTACTTTCCCAAGAGGCCATACAAATATGAAAGAAATGTGAAAACAAAATATGTTTACCAGACAAGTCTGGGGAGTGTGTAAACAGATTTCTCCCAGGCAAAAGAGAGGCAATGCCTCCAACAGGTGTCATCAGAATCTACCGGTATTAGCAATTACACATCAAGTGGCCATTCATTTGCATCAAAGAGGGCAGGAACAGATCAATTTGCCTTTTAGCAAACACCTGTGGAGAGAAGAAATCAACATGGAACTTCCTTCAGTACCAGGCTCCATGTCTCCTTCTTTATAGCTTTAATTAACTTTATTTTGGGGAGTTAACCATCAGAAGAATCTATTTCAAAGGTTCACTCGACTATCAAAGAGAGGGGCAAAGAACTGTACATTATCTTTCACCTAAGAAGACAAAGGAACCAAGGACTTTGTCTTTGGGGAGAGATCCTGACATCATTGGGGAGAGAGGGAGGATCAGCCATCTTGCTGGAAGGAAGTGTGGTAAGAATCTTCCCTTGAACCAAGGCTATAGATTTGTTAAGTCATAGTCTCTAGAAAACATTTTTCACTTCCATTTGCTTGTAACCATCTCTAACTCTATCCTTTATACTTGAATTCACTTAAAATCCTATCTCCTTTTGTTGATAAACTTGTTTTACTTTTATTCTAAACCAGCCCAATGCTGTTTGAATTTAAGTGATTGTTAACTTGAGTTAAAATGATAAACTGTGCAATTTGTCTCTTTATGGGAGCAAACAAATCACCTTATTCCTCTGAATGGTCCAGGAAAAGCCTGGACATTGCAGAACACATGGTTTGGGGGAAATGTGGGACCGGGAGGGGTGTTTGGTTATACCTGGGAAGATAACCCCCTAGTCGGTGGATGCCAGAGTGTGGCTGGGGAGTAACAAGAGGGCCACTGGACTGAGAGTGCTGAGCCAGAGCTGCTTAACACAGAGATACTCAGTGCATGCTTGTCTGCTGGCTGTCAGTGTCCAGGTTGTGTGGCACAACCTGGAGCATTGAAGGCACTCAGAATTACAGGGCAGGTGGTGACACAACCTGTTACTGGCCTGTGATGTGCTCCAGAAGGTGACAGCATGTTGCAGACATTAGCAATATGTTAGAGAGACAAGGGGGGCAATATCTTTTATAGGACCAACTTTTTTTGGTGACAGAGACAAGCTTTCAAGCTTATACAGAACTCTTCTTCAGGTCTGGGAAAGACATTCAGAGTATCACAGTTAATAAAAGGTGGAACAGATTGTTTAGCATAAAGAGTTAACATGTTGTAAGAGACCATTCTAGGAGAAGTAGGTAGTCAACACCTCTGCAATCATAGGACAACAGAGGGTTGTTTAGTAGGATACAGACTATTTTACTGAGCTATTAATCCACTGTTTCTGAGTCTATGATTTTCAGTGTGTAACAAAGTTATGATTTTAAGCTCCCAGGCTCGTCTTTTGGAAGTGTTATGGAGGTTTCCTTTGAGGACAAGGACTGAGAGATCAGATATGGAGTGATCATTTTGTGAAAAGTGTTTGCCTATGGGTAATATGGTGTTCTTGTATTTTATCATTTTACTGTATGAGCTCATTCAAAACCATAGTGATTGTCTGGTTTCACCCACAGAGATGTTACTGAGGCATTTAATACACTGTGGGAGATAAAACATATGTTGTGACAGGCATGTGAGGGACCCAGGGATCTTGAAAAGTATGTTGCAGGGGGTATAGTTGGGCAGGTGTTTACCAGTACCAGTGAGAATTCATAAACCAATATGCTTAATTCACAGTCATTTATTTGAGAGAGAATCACACAAGCAGTTAAGGTGACATGGTATATATTTTTTTCTATAACCCTCAGTTCCCCAAGCCTAAACCCTCAGTAACTATGTTGGCCTTACACAGTATCCTGATTGGCAAACAAAGCACATATATCTACCAGCTCTAGATGGAGACTACTTCTCTTTCTTCTTTCTCCTCTCTGGGACTTGGTCTATCCCTCAAAGCAGGGCCTTGGTTACCCAGATGACCTCTGGTTCTAAGATCCCTTGAAGCGGGGTCTCAGTTACCCCGATGACTTCCGTCTCACAGTCTCGAACCTCTTTGGATGTTAACTGGGGAATTGATCTGACTCATTTACTTTGCTTAGCATTTATATACCTTTTTGTTCTCAAAGGAATCACATGTTCCAGAAATATGCCTCATAGGCATTTATTACTGGTTTTCTTCATAATTTTGGAAGGGACTGCAAAGCAGACCCACAGACTAAAGCTCATCCATAGTTTACCCTCTCATAAATCATTCATTTAAGCTCTCAGCGTGAGGTTATACAAAAAGCGTCATTTTGACCCATGTCAGCATCAAACTCACCAATTGCATGATCTTATATGTTCTTTACTTTGTGAGCGGCTTCTCTGCTGATATATTCCAAAGTTCAGGGTTAAAACACACACGCCCATCGAGCCGTTGTTAACCATTCCAGTGCAGTTTCAACTCCTCCAATAGTTTTCCACATCATTCAGCTAATGCTAAGATAATTCTGCTCCCAGAATCCACTAGCACGTTCAGACATACCAAGCCATACCAAACTCATGCTTGCCACATTTATCCATATAAATCACAGCAATTCATAATAATTTGACACTGTCTCAACAGATCCCTTCAGTTGGGCCATTAAGAATAACTATACACTGGTTAACAACATAGCTAAGACTGATGTATCCTCTGACTTGTTGCAATCTTGTGATGCAATGTGTTGCTTCTGTTCTGAGTCTCTGACAATGGCATATGTTTTCTTTCTTGATTATTTCCAAAATGCACTGTTTTGTATAAAGTGTTTCCAGTAGGAGGCTTTCTCCCAAATCCTCCTTTTTAGTACATTTTTAAATTGCTGTGTGCAGAAATGACAATACTTATAATGCCATTCTACCTACCTAGTGTAGGAAATGTTCCCATATGCTAACTGAGACTAAACTGCCATCAAACAGTCTTCCAATCCCAAATTTATTTTACTACATAAAAGCCTTTAGTCTAGTTTCCTTGTTTTCTCTCTTCACCATTATACCACTTGTTGCCAACTTGCTTTAAACATAAATAATACAATAATGGAGAAACATCCCCTCTGGTAAGACACTTACATCGCTTTCCAGTATCAGCAGTTATAGATAACAAGTATAATACCACGTAGATACTTACAACATCACGTAAATTCTGAAAAACACATTGAGTGGCATGTAGATCTAGGTAAGAGGAAAAAGCAAATTAAAGTATTTATTAGGAAGGGAAAGTCCAGGCAGGTGCCTGAATCATCCTTCCGCTGTTTGTGTATACAGGTGCCATCTTTCTTTTTATTCTCCAGAAACATCAGGGCATCTTATGAAAAACATAGATCTGACCTCCACAGCAAGCCCCAAGCCTAATAGCATAAAAAAACATGCAATCCAGATTCATACTCTTCTGCCTCACTCTAAAAGTCAAAATAATTTTCCAATGAAAAAGAGCAGGACAAGGTACCAAGATAAAATACAGTTTTAGAATCCTGAAAAATAAACTTGGATTTATGTCCTATTGTTCAAATTTTGGTTCTCAAGTCAATAGTTGCCCATTCTGGGCTACACTCTATTTTGTCTTAAGTCCCAAGTAAGGGGCAATGTGTAATTCCTAGTTTAAAAAAAGATAATTACAAATGTAAAGAAAAATGTTGCAAAACATGAAGACCTTTAAGACAGCAGCACCATCTCATAAAATGTTCCTTTTTCTAAAAAAAGCTTTTTTGAGACAGTGGGGCTCGGGGAACCTCCTTAATTCAAAAAACTTTTGATCAGTCCTACTGAGACATATTTTTAATCAGGTCTGCATACAAGATTTACAAAGTCCAAACCAAGATGTGAGTGTGGAGTCCCTCTGCATCTCAGTTCCAGGGCCAAATTCAGAGGCAATACAAATGGTGGTGTACATTACATTAAGGGTGCTTAATTTACAAGCTGACGGGACAGAAGTGAGAAAGGATCAGGAAAATCCACCAACAAAAGGGCACGTCCAGGTGTAAGATACCCCTATATTTAATCTCATACATCTCATTGCACCCCCTGTTAATCTTGCATATTTTTTACTAGCTGTTATGCCACATCCACTTGAAATTTATACTTGCTTGCGGACATGTAGCTTACACCACCATTTATCATTCTTTTGATTTTTAGCCTTAAGTCTTGAAAGCTTAGTGCTGTGTTCAGTCAGTCACATTACTGTGGTAAAAACCTAGTTATCTGGGGCTAAATTCAGCAGAGATGTAAACAGTGGTGGTAGTTTGTCAGAAAATGGGTATAAATTATAATTTAGAGTAACTGGCAGCAATTTATATTCAGTGGGTGGCAAAATAAATGTAAGCTGTGCAAGGGGGAGGTTCTGATTTTCATCTCATGCTATTTTATACCCTAGTGTGATCAAAAATCATTCCTTGAGGTAGTGAAAGTGAGGTGTGTAGCTATAAAAGCAATTAACAGCAGGGTGTACAATAAACTCGAGTTGCACTGGTACCTGAGAAATTGCACATTTTTAAAGAATAGGATACAAATAAGAATACAAACAAATAGAAAAAGAAGAAGGGGGGATGGGAGATGGAAAAGATGATGGTGGAATAATTCTACAAGTTACACAATAAAATAGATTAATAGATTTTTAAGGCCAGACGGGACCACTGATACCTAGTCAGACACCCTGTATATCACAGGCCATAGAACTTTTTCTAATAACCCCTTTATTGAGACCAATAACAAATGTGTGACTAAAGCATATAAGGACTTGGATACTGTGAAGGGATCCACCTACCTGGACAATTTTGCTCACACAGAGCCCAGCTGAAGTCAATGGGATTCCACATGGGCAAAAGGGTATGTGCACATGAATTCCTTTGCAGGACAGAGGCCTACGTCATTAAACTCTTGTGGGTTTTGCCGTGGGTTGGTTGGTTGGTTGGTTGGTTGGTTGGTTGGTTGGTTTTTAAGGAGACTTTCTAAACCACTTCTGTATTTCATCTATTAGCCACTGTTTGAACATAGGAAGATGACGTATACAATACATGCATACATTTTTTTAAAGGTAAACAATTCCAGTGAATTTCAAAATTTTAGAATTTATGAGAATCTTATGGGAGGGGGAGAAACTTTTTCAAAGCAACATAATAGAAAATTAGCCTTAACCTAAACAAAAAGTTAATATATATTCCATAATAGCTGCGATGTTAACAAGAAGTGAGTCAGACAAATCAGGACAGAAAGAAACTCTTTTTTCCATGGAATTCAATGGAAAAAGCACTAATTAGACCAGGGATCGGCAACCTTTGGCACGCAGCCTGTCAGGAAAATCTGCTGGTGGGCCGGGATGGTTTGTTTATCTGCAGCATCCGCAGGTTCGGCTGATCGCAGCTCCCACTGGCCGTGATTTGCTGTTCCAGGCCAATGGGGGCTGCGGGAAGTGGTGTGGGCTGAGGTATGTGCAGCCCCCATTGGCCTGGAACTGCGAACTGCGGACAGTGGGAGCTGCGATTGGCCGAACCTGTGGATGCTGCAAGTAAACAAACCGTCCTGGCCTGCCAGCCGATATCCCTGATGGGCCACTTGCCAAAGGTTGACGATCCCTGAACTAGACTCTTAATTCTGATTTTGAATCCTGGACACAGACTGGTAATAAAATAATAAATAAAAATGATATTAAAACAAAACTATATTTACCAGCATAGTCTTATAAAAATTATATATTTAAACTTGCCCTCAATCTGGGGTCAAAATCTATTGCTTTCCTATTGATGTCCTTGATTAATGAGTTTATTATTGTCTTGATTTCTTTGCCTCCTTTTAACAATAAAAGCATAGCAGCCTCCAGGGAGCAAACACATCCATAAAAAAATTGAGCATTCATAAATAATTTCTTAAACAGTGTATACAAACACACACATGCACGTGCACACACACACACACACACACGCACATGCACACACACACAACACAGTCCCTATTCACAACTGTATGGTTATCTAGTTTCTATTCATGTGAGTTGTTACCTAGTTTGCAGGATCAGGCCCTAAAACTTTATCATTAGTTTAATTTTCCATTAATCAAACCATCATGTGATGACTGGAAGGCTTGAAAACTGCATATTCACTAATTTGTCCACAAAAATCAACCAGTTCAATATTAAAAGCAGTTGCAGACTGGTGACCGGCCTGCACGCTGGAAAATCAGTAAATACTGTTGAAGAGATTCCTGGATTCCACACACTCTCCCCCTTGCCACACACACACACTTTGATTTTCCTGTTAGTTCCCTACAGCAAAGTGTCTCCATTATCATGTTTCTTTTTCTCTTAGCTTATGTGGCTGTGTTCCAGTATTTACTTGATCTCTTTCCAGTAATGTACAACATCTTCTGGTGCTAGAGACTTTGATTTAAAGAGTAGAACTTGACTGCAAACAACAACAACAACAAAAATCTTACACAATTAGTCTTACACAAGGGTCTCCCAAGTCCCAGTGTGAAACTTAGTCGGGGAGCCCTGGTTTGTTAGAGCCAGTGCTGAAGTTAAGGGTCAAGGTCCGGATTTCACAATCTATTCAAGCTTTAATCAAACTTGAATCCCAAGGACATTCTTGGCTCAGCAATAATACACAGTGGAACTACTGCCCAAGCTCTTTTCCCATCACAAGGGAAAGATTCATTATTGTGCTTTATTTTGTGTCTAGTGAAAGTTAGTTTATTTTTAATGTGACTCTAATTAGGGGCTCAAAACTGATCTGTGCCTATATTAAAATATACACACACAACTGTTGATATTGCATAATTTAAAATGAGTGCTGCAAGACCCTCAAAAGTTGTGGGGTGGAAAGCAGCATCAAGAAACAATGGAGGTGCTCTTACAATCCCGTGATTCTCTCTTCCCCCATAGCTGTTTACCCCACAGCAGATGCCTTCCTATCACTAGTTGTCTTGTTGAGGGAAAAGGCCTAGGATTGTTCCTTTGTGGCAGGGAAGTCAGCAGGCCCCATCTCAGGATGTACTGCATCTGTTTCTTCCCCCAAAGTTATTCCCGCTCCTTTATTTCTCCCGTCCTCCAGTGTCATGACCCTTGAGTCTTAAATCTGGGTCTGCAGGGTTCATATGGGATAGCCACGCTCCACATCTTCATCTGGTAGCCTTTTGATACGTCTGTCCCAGGGACCCATGAAACCCAGCCCCAGTTTGAGGCTCTGCCGCTGCAATCCTATTGGTGGAGTCCTGGAACAGTTGATTGGCCTGCTCACTCTTCTTAAGCCAGCAGCAAAAACAAAAAGCTAACTGAACAACTGGGATCCATCCTATTCTGGACTGTGTATCTCCGCTCCCTGATTTCCTGGTATCTGATTTGTTGTTCTGATCTGCAGTTTGTTTCCTGACGCTGACCTGGCCTGACTCTGGTTCCTGACAGGTGGTTCTGATCTCCAGTTTCTCTTGCTTCTGACCTCCTGGTAGCCTGACCCAACTGACTCCTGTCTTGACAGTGTACTCTGCTCTGACTACATGACATCCAATTCCTATAGGTGCAGAAGAAGAGTTTTTCTTTTGTTGGTGGAATTTGAAGGTAAGAGAGATGTGCCTGTTAATTCAGCTTCCATTCATTTCACCACTACATGAAGGAGGAGGAGCTTCTGCTTCCCTTCCTACTGTACTGAGTTGGAAGAAGGCCACTACTGAGTTTTCCTTGCCACTCAGTAGGGTTGCCAGATATAAAACAGAAGTAGTAGGGACAGGTTACAAAAACTCAGTTACAGAGAGATAACTGTAATTTGCTTAAAGTTTGTTAATTTTGACAAAAATATCTCTCTTCTCTCAGGTTTCAGAGTAGCAGCCATGTTAGTGTGTATCCGCAAAAGAACAGGAGTACTAGTGGCACCTTAGAGACTAACAAATTTATTTCAGCATGAGCATTCTTCGGATGCATAGAATGGAACACACAGACAGGAGATATTTATACATACAGAGAACATGAAAAGGTGGAAGTATGCATACCAACAGGAAGAGTCTAATCAATTGAGATGAGCTATCATCAGCAGGAGAAAAAAAACTTTTGAAGTGATAATTAAGATGACCCATAGAAGGTGTGAGGAGAACTTAACATAGGGAAATAGATTCAATTAGTGTAATGACCCAACCATTCCCAGTGTCTGTCTAGGCCTGAGTTAATTGTGTCTAAGTTGCATATTAATTCAAGTTCAGCAGTCTCTCTTTGGAGTCTATTTTTGAAGTTTCTCTCAATCTCTTTCTTTTTTCTCCCTCCCCTCCATACAGAAATCTATTTTCTTACCCCATACCCTCCACATGCTGGGTCTCCCCTATTACAGACACCAAGTGTTCAAAAATCATCAGTCAGACCCCAAAATCATGAGAGTGGCTTAAAAATCACAAGATTTTTTATTTAAAAAATTGGCCGTTCTTTTTGCCTGCTGGTTTCTGAGCCTTTAGGTTTACACTCACTTCACATTTTCCAGCTTTTGACTACAACCACCAGAGCTAGAAACTTCCTCTCTTTTAAATTCTCTGGACTCCAGCAACTGAGGCTTTAGGAAAATCCCCTAAAATTGCTAGACTTGCAATAAAATCACAAAGGTGGAAACACTGGCTCTCTCTCCTGCCTGTTTAGGATATGTATGTAAAGCGCTACACACAGAAAAGCATTTGCAGGACAAAATAACATGTTTTATTGGTCTACAAAACCTGAGGACAATGCTGCATATTATTGAGTGCCATCTACTGGCACCTTATTTGCTATTTGTATATACAGAATACAGACATCGATCTATAACAAAGCACTCATGTAACCCTCTCCACATGTGGGTGTGTCTCCCTCTCCTTCCCTTATCCTATCCATTATAGAGTATTGCACAATTCTATGTATTGTGGAAGGTTGGAGATGCACCTTTTTCTGTGATTTCCTTCATTGGCCACTGGCAGAGACCATATTCTAGCCTGGATGAAGCATTATTTTGTTTTCTTTTGGTAACTGTGGTGTTCCTAGAAAGTCTTACACTAGTTTTATTATATTTTAACATGTCAGCTTTATGACAAATTTTAGCTATTCACAATTGGAAATAGCTGTGACATAAATCTTGCTAAATAATTAGCAACAGAAGCAGTGGCAGACCCTTGAAGACAGTGATGTTAATGGGTCCTACTCTAATGAGTTCTGGGCCCAGATCCTAGGCTAAGCTGCAGCTGCTTTCCACTGTACTGCATGTGCAAATCAGCCCTAAAGTCACAATAGCTGGGCCATGGAAAGATGACCTCGGCGTTGGGTAAGTGTCTAGTGATACAGAGCTGTGACTCCTACACAATCATCTCGCCGTGCAGCCAGAGGGGAAAGGGACATGTTTGTGTATCTTCACCACTGATCCCTTGCTGCCTTTAGAATAGTTTGTAGGCAGTAAAAGTTAAAGCAGCCCTCAGTCTGCTCCAATTTACATCAGTGATCTGGTCTAATGTGCATCAGGCCTAGGATCTGGGGAGTCCTCTGGGCTACCTTTCCATGCACACACCAACATGCTTGTACATCAAATTCCACTGAACACTTCTCAGCTACAGCTGTGGATTTGGGCCCTGCTGTTAATTGTAGCCAAAAGTAATCACTTTTCTGTAGTTTACTTATAAATAAGATGATTGTTGCAATGACTGTGCTTTCAAAAAATGCTAAAATAGTAGCAGGACAACAACCATAGAAAATTCAGGTTGAAAAATGAGCATATCCATTTTCACAGTATATAATCATGTTTAAAAAAAAGCTTTCTTGGAGGAATGTGGAATGACTCAGAATCTTAAATTATATGAGGAGTAAGGCAATTTGGGATTGTTCAGAATCTGAAATACCAGAAAAAGTAGGGCTGAAAAACCATAATATTGTGGAACTCAATCAACTAAAAAGTGGTTTGTGAGAACTTGAAATTATAAATATTTTTACATGAAATGAGAATGTTTACATGGGAAGCTTTTTTCCCCTACCCTTAGTAACAGGAAGCAAGAAAAGATATTCTCAGCTTATGAAATTCAACTTGAAAATTCCAATATAAACAAATCATGGGAAAATCTTCTAAAGGCCATGGCTTGTGCACTCTTTGCTTTAAAAAGCACATGCTGTGTTTTCCTTACTTTGATGGTTAACTAAACACTGAAAATGTACTGCTGGTTATTTTGAAGGTGTTTTACTTTGGAGCTGTGTAATATTGCTGTTTGGCCTTAGAGAAACAATATCAAACATACCATACTTAATTTGGTATGAGAAACATACCGAACGTAATTGCTACTGTCATACTAAAAGTAGAAGTAAAAAGCCACACCAAAGAATTTGTTTTTTTTTCCCTTTTCAAAAAATAAACAAAAACCTTAAAACCCTGTTGGAGTATCCAAGCCTGCATTTAACTAGGGAGCACTTCAAATGACCTTGAGAACAAGATCAATTATATAAAACTCTAGAAATTGAATTCTGACTTGTTCCTTCCTTCCTTTTGAAAGGTTGTAACCTGTAATAAGTCAGAAGTGAATACATGTTGTGTCTAAGAACTTTGGTGATTATATTGGCTATCTTCTATGAGTTATAGTAAAACCAAAAATTATGTCTGGTGGTGATCAAAACACCATCCCATCTATAGGGGAAGATAATTATCTGATCAAGGAAATGAGTGTGAACTAGGGAACTTCATTAGCACTAGTACCAGAAACTTGGGAGAGAGAGAAACCCACAAATGGGACTGATGTTAGAACTCTCATCTACTTCAGTCCCAGTTCAGTGCTACCATAATTCTCAGAAATATTACAGATCCTGCTTCCGAGGGTCTGAGCCCAATTAAAAGCCCATTGAAGTCAATTTGGAGACTTCCAATTGACGTCAACACACATTTGCTCTGGCCCTAAACAAATTATTTTTAATTCTTTCAGCCTTGGACTGACCTGATGGCTGATGTTGGTTATTACCAGAAACATAAACTCCTAGATTTGGGGAATAAAAAACATATTAGCATTGCCAGTCTGTACCACTTTGTTTAAAATAGAAAAGGAAAATACTGTGTTTATAAGTAACCAAAATTATTGAAACCCTAAATAATGTTAAAGCAGGGGTTCTCAAACTGGGGGTTGGGACCCCTCAGGGGGTCGTGAGGTTATTACATGGGGGGGTCGCGAGCTGTCAGCCTCCACCCCAAACCCCGCTTTGCCTCAAGCATTTATAATGGTGTTAAATATACAAAAAAGTGTTTTTAATTGATAAGGGGGGGGTCACACTCAGAGGCTTGCTGTGTGAAAGGGGTCACCAGTACAAGAGTTTGAGAACCCCTGTGTTAAAGAATAACTTAAGTAGCAAAACCTTAAAACAAAAAAGTTTGTTATGATTGTTGTAGGTGTTGCTGTTGTATTAATTCATTTCTATATTAAACCATTGAAAGAAAATTGCTAAATATTGATTAAACAACTTATTTTGTATTTTAGATATTTTTCACATAGGCCCCTGACCTATGCAGCCCATTCTCAAGTAAAACTTCTATTGATTTAAATGGAACTTTTGTCTAAGGAAGTAGCTCAAGATCATGCCCACAATAAAGACAATAAAAATATGTATGTATTTAAGTTATTGGAGATTCATATATGGGGGAATAGATAAGTGTAAATCTTAACATCTGGTTTCTGGTGTGAATACTCACACTTATGAATTTAGCATTTCTTACCATGAATATTCTGTGGTATTAAATATTTAAATTTGCTCTTTCCATAAATATTTGAGTCAGTTATACACATTTTCTAGAGTATTTATGGAAAATTGGACCAACCAGTCAAAGCAAATTAATTTAATAATTCTAGAAATGTGTTTGCAATATTGTCTAGACCTAGTATTTAGAAGAAATTCAATGAAGGCAATGGAAGTTTTGTAGTAACTGCAGAATTTGGCCCGCTATGATAACCCAAAGATTTCTCTCCTATTAGTTATGGGTTAGTACCGGTGTTTCTTTTGGATGGAAGAATTTGAATTCATGGCACTCTAAGCTACACTCATTCTGAAAAGGGCTACCCTCTGCCTTTCCCCTCTTCTGTGTTTAAATCCCACTGACTTCAATATGACATAAGCGTGTGTTTTAAAGTTAAACATATACTTATTTTTTTTCTCTCGAGCTGGGCTGTATTTTCGGCTATCAGCATTATATCATCTGCAAACCTGAGATGGTATAGCCACTTGCCGTTGATATTAATCCCACCTTTCAAGTCTGATAGTCGAAAAACCAATTCAAGACAGGCTGTGAATAATTTTGGTGAAACTGTATCTCCTTGTTTCACACCTTTCTCGATGGGGATTCAGAGGCAAGTATCAAACAGCGATATGTCCATGCTGCAGCCAGAGCTTGAGAGAATGCTTAAAGAACTGAACGCGAAAAATAGTCAAATCAGATTAAAAATGAATCAGTCAAAAACAAAATACATGAGATCAGATGTTCTACCAAGAACCCAAATAACCCTTGGAGGAGAGCAGATCCAAGAGGTTGATAAATATGTTTATTTGGGCCAGGAAGTCAACATGCGCCATGATCAGAACGGCGAACAGTCGCTCAGAAAAAAAGCTGGATGGTGTGCATTCAATGACATCAAGGACATCCTCCAAGGAAAGGTCATCAAAACAACTAGTGAGAATCTTTTCAACTCGACAGTGCTTCCAGCGAAATTGTATGGCAGCAAAACATGGTCGCTGACAAAGATTGAAGAACATCAGCTGTGTCACACAGAGGGTGATGGAACGAACATTTTGGGGCATTTCGCTCTGCAATCACATCCCCAATAAAATAATTAGGCAGTGCGAGACATTGTTGTTAAAATGTGGTGGGCGGGACACGTGGCCCAACACAGCAAAAACAGGTGGACTGCAGCTATCTCCGAGTGGTATCCACGAGAACAGAAATGGCCACACGTTCGGCCTCCAAAGAGGTGGGGTGATTTCCTGACAAGGAGATATGGACAAGCCTGGTGAAGGATGGCCAGAGCGAGAGAAAATTGGAAGACATGATATGATCGGCTCAGTCTCAACTGATGAAGGACCGACAGTCTATGCAGTTTATGCATATGCTTAATTGCTCTCCTCAGTAACAATGATTCCCTGAATCAAGGCCAGATATTTCTAAAATTCTTGATTCTGGTTAAAAGAAAAAACTGCTGATGAATGTACACATAAATTGGACTATTTATTGCTTTATGCAATTACTCTGTTAACACAGAATGGTAGTTTTAAGACTGCTGAATCAGGGCAAAATCAAGGGGTTTTTATACAAATACTCATAATTACACATTTAAATTTGCTTTCCATTTAAAAGTTGCTATTTTGGCACACATTCCCCACATCATTTGCTACAATATTAACTGAAAGAGAACATTAAAAGGATGTGATCATCGTTGTAGCATATTTTAAACAACGTTGAATTGCTATCGATGGAAAATCTTTTGCAATATTTGAATATAGTTCACTAACCACTTATTTAAAATGAATTTTGGGCAGATGCTTTATATCTTAAGTAAATAATTCTTTGGTTTTGTTCCTAGTTTACAGTAGAAATTCTGGCCCAAACACAGCAGTACAAACTGTTAATGGCATTTTCTATTTTAACTTTTTAAAATATTGTCCATTTCCTTTTGAAGGCAAAAACAAGACAAATATTTCATATTAAAAATATAATAAATACCAGCCATTTTGTGCTCAATAGAACCACAATTAATTTCTGTGAACCAGTGGTATTCATTTTTACAGCAATATTTCTTTTGAGTGGTCCCTTGTGGCTGTGGGAAATATGAAGCAAAACCATAAAACAAACTTCTGAGGACATTTAACCATGAACATATTATACTTTTCTATAAAAGAGAATGGTGAAAGTGTTCATCTTGAATTGATCTTCTCTTTGAAACTTGAAAATTAGTGAAGAAAATATATTCTGCTCAGCTGTGTTTCTACACATCTGCACAGGACAGTTCTCTAGTAGGATTTATTGAGAAACAGGTGCATTCTCAAACAAGAGAATTCCAAACCAGTTTGGACAAAAAAATCACTTTGCTCAGTGTGTCAAGAACTAGTGATGGGCAAACCAGGTCCATATTTGACTCAATATGGGCTTTCCAACTCCCTTGAACCAATCCAATCCCTCTAAGAGGTTCAAAATTTCAGCAACCATTTTTTTTTTCATTTTACATACCTCTATATTCCTTGGCTGTAGATTGCCCACAAAATAAATGCTAGAATCCCATGTGAAAACCATTCTATTAGTGCTACTAGGCTGATCAGCAATAGCAAATGCCAATCATTAGCATTACTTTTATCATAAAATGTACATTGTGTATTTGTTTCTACTCCAATATTAGACCAAATTTCAGTGAGGGTAGTTTATCATTTATTTTTTACATAAATTGAGTCCCTGTGACGGTGTCAGCTTGGCATCATTGGAGAACTAAGCCATCTTGGCATCCATAATACAGGGTAGGCAGTGGAGATTTCTTCATACTGTCCCAGAAACAAAAGGCAATTGTGATTTGGACAAGCAGCATATCTAGAGATAAGAAAGTAGTGGATCAGGGCACACTGGTGAATGAAAGACAGACATATGGGGCATGCAGCAACATTATTAACTTAATGGGAGGGGCACTATCAATCCACCCCTCTCTCCCACACATTTATATGATCAGTAACTGGAAGTAGACCATCTTGAACCTTACCATTAGGACTAAGTTCACTTCTGAATGCTCTCACCCTGCTCTCTGTGAGGGGAGCAAAAACTTCAGAACTCCCCTTCTTTTTACAGGCCATAGGTTCCCCAGCCATATCACAGATCTCATGTGCCTTGGGGAGCTAGCCCTTTTAGCCTTTCTCTGCACTGGACACCGGCCGCAATTTGCAATGAATGTAGCATTCCTATATCACCATGGCCCCACACAGATGAGAAAAGGCCCAGAGAGGCCCTGGTGGTAGTACTTCCCCCACCCCGCTTGCCCTGTCAATCATGTATGATAGGGAGAATGCCGTTAAAAAGGAAGAAACTTCAGTCATGGGGCATGGGGAAGGAGCAGGATTGCCCCAAGCAGCAGACTGCAGCTTTTTTTCTTTTTTTAAGCTATTTTTAAGAAATAGCTTAGGCCTGTAACAAATACTGATGCCAAGAGTGGACCTCATGTCCATTTACCCCAGATGGAAAACTGATAGAAGCTTCCCCAAGAGTGGGTCCCATGAAAGTCCTAAGAGAACAGATAGCATGTGGTTGTAACAGCAGATCTTCCCTGACAACAGTCATTCTTAGTATGACTTTTCATAGTGACTCCAGGCCTGAAGCCTGTCCACTGTGACAAAATTGGACCATGTTAACTATAACCAGAGTATATGGACTATCTAATTGGACCCAAAACTATGAATGTGACTCCTCAGGTGAAGTAAGTGAGAGTTGCCTCTTGTAAGGGTCAAGACCAGGCAGACTAGTTTATGTGATCTCTTATTTCACCAACGGCAGAGAAGTACCCCTTTGAGGGTATGGCTACACTTGCGAGTTGCAGCGCTGGTGGAGGCTTTCCAGTGCTGCAATTAGTAAGTGGCCACACCTGCAGGGCACTTCCAGCGCTGCAACTCCCTGGCTGCAGCGCTGGCCGTACACCTCACTCAGCATGGGGAATAAGGATTGCAGCGCTGGTGCTGCAGCGCTGGTCATCAAGTGTGGCCACACACCAGCGCTGTGATTGGCCTCCAGGGTATAAGGGTGTATCCCAGAATGCTTTTAACTAAATTACTCCCTTTGTTTTGTTATGCAGACTCTCTTTGTTTTGTTGTGAACCTCAGGAGCTCCGTTGCTACCGGAGCTGCTCTACCGGAGCTGCTTATCAGCTCCTGTTTGCTGTGATCAATCTGTGAACAATCAAATGAGATCCTCCTCCCTGCGTGATTCACAGGGGTTGAGTGTTTGCATTTTGCTTGACCAGCAGCAAGAAAAGGAGTCATTCACAGGGGTTGAGTGTTTGCTTTGCTTGAGAGAAACGGGGGGAGGGGGCAGAGGGGGGAAAGAGAGTATGTTGGAAGCAGGCTGTTTGCAGTTAACAGTAAGGGGGTGGGAAAATTTTCTGATTTTGCACAGTGTCAGTTCCAAAATCCACTCCCGGTCCCTGTCACACTGCCCCACACCCCCCTCTTTTGAAAAGCACGTTGCTGCCACTTGAATGCTGGGATAGCTGCCCATAATTCATCACTCCCAACAGCGCTGCAAATGCTGCAAATGTGGCCACACTGCAGCGCTGGTAGCTGTGAGTGTGGCCACACACCAGCGCTGGCCCTGCACAGCTGGACGACCAGCGCTGCAACTACCAGCACTGCAGATTTGTAAGTGTAGCCATACCCTTAGTTCCCCTAGGCAGATGAAGTAGAGGTGAAGACTTTAGTTATCAGCTGTGCCTTCCTGACCAGTCTCCCTCCTCCACATCTGGTGTCAAGCTCTAACCCAGCTACTTTGTCACCTGATTCCAGTAACTGCAGCCATGTAAATCAAAAATCACAAGACCCTAAAGCAGTTCAAACTCTTTACCTTAAATATCTTATTTTTCCTTTTCCCTCAGTTTCATATTTTTATTTTGAGAGGGATGCTTTCTTGTTGTTCTAGGCTGTGAATGTGTGGCTTGAGTATATTTGTGCATTCATGCATGTCTTTTTGGGAAACAGAGGCATTAATAATTATCTTAGATTAAACCCTAAATCTATCACTTAATCAGTAAAGTGCTTCCTTGGTTATAGAAGTATTATTTGAAGCTGCTATTGTGAGCTGTGAACATTGTTCAGCAACTAATTCTGTTCTGAAGTCACTTAGTAAAACTGGCATACTCTGTGGGTTGGGGAATAAGCAGAGAAAAATATTAGCTGCCATAACAGTAAGATTTAAGGAGGAAGTGTGGAGTAGCATTGAGATTGTAGGTTAAAGAATTCAATTTGGCCTCCATACTTCTTTAAGACCTAAATGGAGTCTACTGCTCCAGGCAGTAGTCTAAAACCAAAATGGACAGTCACGTCCTACACCAGCTAACTTGATTTCACTTTTTTGTTGAGACACAATCTTTTAGTTGGGTATTTTTAGGTTAAAGCAAAACCATACCTCCTTTAGTCTCCTGATGCAGGATTAATAAAAGGCAATTCTTTCTTATGTCAGCCTCATGAATTGATTAGCCACTGAATTAATATGGTGATTTGATAAACTGATGATCTAAGCCAATATCATTATTAACCCATTGAACTATTAATTCAATCTAAGTTGTGACCTTGATTTGATCATTGTATTGTTTTATTCTTAGTTTAGTGAAGTAATAGTAGCTTTAACCTTAGTGATATATTTGTTTAATTTAAATATTTGCTTGCTTATTTAATAAAACCCACAAAAAGTACACCAAACTGGTTTATTCTTTCAAATTGCAACATGGGTCAGAATCACAAGAACTAAGGTAAATTAGCTGAGTTCCAGAGAGCTTTTTGGCCTTTTCCTTAAATTAAAACCTTTACCCTCACAAATGCAAAGTATCATGTGTATGTTGCTATCCTCAGAACATAAAACACAATAAATGTATGTGGCTTTTCATTATAAACAGCAGGAACTAGTGGCACTAGATTGACTATTTCTAAACTGATGTTTATAGATGTATGAATTGTTTATGTATATATAAATATGAATGAAGACAAACTCTTAAATGCTTTGTAATTCAGGGGCCTTTCTGGGACTCTGTGGCCATTTTCCTTTCCAGTCTGCTGAAAGATTATATATTGGAGATACTGAACAATAGATTAAAGTTATAGCCCATACATATTCAACGATTCTGTCCCCTACAGTACCATTGCATTGATGATCTGGTTTTTTAAGAGTTCATAATCACATTCCACCCCTGCTGTGAACGAATGAATCATTCATTTCGAGCAAATATGGTGAGTTTACAGATCTGGGGGTGGAAGCTGGAGAACAGAGGGGGTCAGTGAGAGGAGCTTTTCCAGCAGTGGGATAACCAGTGCCAATTGCATCATCCTTCCAAATGAGGAGAGGAAAATAGTGACTCACTGCAAGCTGTTTGTCAGTGAAGACAGACTTTCAAAAATTCATATCCCAAAGAGTAACTTTTGTATTCCATGTTCTATAAATAGAATGTGTGCATATAAAGCAAACACATGGCCTCATTAAATAAGTTTTAAACTGAGGGAAAGATCTTCAGCTGGAATAAAATAGTATAACTTCACTGACAAAGGAATTACACCAGCTTACACCGGCTGAGGATCTGGCCCCAAATATACTCTTAGCCAAACACTCTTGTTTTGTTTGCTTTTATTTTTTGAAGTTTTGTGTCACAGGAGTTCACTTTGAAGAATATACAATCAATATAAGCTTAAGTTAATATTTTTTAATTAAATGTTAAGTTTTGCACTGAAGACTAAGAGCAGCTAATAGTAAATGCCTGAGAGAGGGATGGGTTGATGTTGTATGGCTATGTGAGATAGGACCAGCCACAGACACATCTTGACATGTAAAATATTGGCAGACACAACAATAGTATCCCTCAAGCATCTATTTGGCCCTAGCTTCAGCTAAATCCTCTGGGTGTTTGGGAGTAAAACTGACAAGGACAAAATCATCTGGCTCATTCTATAGAGACCTCCATTCCTTCTTTCTTCTTGCCTGTTTGTGGCTTATGTAGCTATGTAACCAGAAGATGATATCACTGTTTTCTGTGCTCCACATGTTCAACTTCAAAAAACTCCTCAGCAGGCAAGGGACATCTGCCATTTTGTGTTTCAGTTAGATGCAGAATGTTAGAGTGAGTCACTCTGATTTCTGTCTTTGTCTAATAGACATTTCTTTGTTTGTTGTTTTCTTAAGCTGAAAATATCTGATTTCCTCTGTGTATGTGGGAAAACATCACTCCCTGGACCTCGGCTGTGAGGCTGCTGTTGCTACTGTACTTCTTTCCAAGCTACATGATGTTGTCTAGTGTTTGGATCAGGGCCCTGTCAAATGTGCTCAGCCATTGTGTCAATTATTCTTTGCTTACAATGCTTTCTGTCTCTTTCTGTCAGGCATGAAGAAGGAGCCCATGGTATTTTTAAATCAGGGTCCACAATCGTAGAGCTTTTGATCACATATTTCACTAAGCTGGCAGTTACCAGCCAAGGATTCCACTTTTTTTTTTTTGCCAGAGCAAGAGTCCTCTTTCTTGTTGCATCACGTGAACTTCAGCTCACGTTTTTTTCCAACAGGAAGATGAAATAGAATGACCCGGCAAACACCAGTGTGATCCTCATTGGACAGATCTTGGAATTGTCAAAGGGTTACGGAGTCCATATTAATCACTCTGGTGAACAGATGGAGATTGCATTTGTGTGAGACATAAAATTGAGGCTTGTGGATACTAGCAATGCACTTCACTGATTAAATAGTGTCCTTCTATATAGGATGGGGGAATGCACAGTGGGTCCTGGAACCCACATGGCAATTAATCAAATAAAAGAGAGAGGTGACTTCATTATTCATAAATAGTGTTGCAGGTGTAATATAAAGAGCCCTTTCCAGCATTGCCCGGGGATTCATAAGCATCCTTGTGTGATCACTTAGCTGGCAAACTGGTGTGGGACTTAATGGTGTGAAGAACCTTGTATTGACATATCACTCTGAATATGGGAAGGGTCAAATTGAAGAAAATTTGAAATTATATCTTAATAAGGCAGCTGAATGGTTGAAATCCTATGTGAAAGACTAATGAGGTTTTAGATTTTGCATGTATTCAGCAGCCAATATGGTGCACCAAATTTCAAGATTCTAGATCAATGGGAATATAGTAAATAAGTGTCAGTCAACTAACAAACACGTACGGTATATTGTTTTAGCTACTATGAGGCAAACCTACATACAGGCCAGGGCTGCTCACTCAACCTCCTTATGCACCTCCTGATTTACAGACACCCCAACCACGGCGCCATGAAGTCACAAGACCTCCTTGTCAATCTCCTCCTGGCATTGCCCAAGGTGGCCATCCACAATACCAGGAAGAGGATACTGGATGGGGAGGTGCTCTGAGACTATGGGGTCAAATCCCACTCCTTCCTTAGGTCACATCTTTGGGTATAATTATGGGCGATATCTACTGGGCGCCTTTGATGAGCAGTGGGCACTGTCCGGGGTTCTCTACTCAGGGTCCCCCTCTGATTTTGACCCTGTAACCCTCACTCTTGTCCCTGTTTTATCACTTGTTGTCCCCCGCATTCAGTCCTGGGTCCAGCGGCTCCTCCCCTTATGCGGAAGGAGGGGCCTTTAGATGTGGGTAGGCTTGCGCCTGCCCATTTCCCCAGAGCTTCAATAGCTGCCATGACTCACCCCTCCAGAAGAGCCACACATTGCTCAGATGTGCTGCAGCAGTTCAGCTGCACTAACTCATCCTGTAAGCAGAGCCTGCACTGACTCATCCCTCAGGCATTCTGCAGCATGCCTGATCTCTGGACAGGGTCCAGGTCAGATGATCCCAAACACAGGTATTTCACTGACACTGCCCCCCCTACCCCCCAGTTGCAAGTTAAGCTGTACAACAGCACTATTTGACCAGGAATCCTCCAGCTGCATTGCACTGTTATAGACTTCCTAGGATTTCAGCCTGCCCTTCATCCAGTTCCTGTTCCTGTCCAAGTCTTGTTCCAGCCCACTTCAGCCTTGTCCATTCTTTAATCTGACATTGCTCTAGCCCTGTTCCTGACCCGCTCCAGTCCTGCACCCATTTCCTGATCCCAGGGCCTCGGACTGACCCCAACCTGGCTTTGGCCTTCATCTGGACCCTATGATCCACATTCAGCTTGTCTATGAACTCTGACCTCAGTTCTGACCCACGGACTGTCCCCAGTTTGAGCGCTGCCATTGGCCTGGTCCCAACTCTATGGCCAGTTTCTACTCTTAGCAGCTTTTCTTGACCAGAGATCCAGTCCACAGGCCTGACTGCCTAGAACCCAGTTAGAGCCTGACAGATAGATGGGCTAGAGCAGGGTGAATTATTTAGAACAAATAAATGACATGATAAATGTCACCTCTTTCTCTGTGAAACAGACTTCCATTTTCTTAAAATCACGTGCTATTCAAAATTTGTGGCTAAATAGTTTCTGTGAGTAACAACTGGTCTGTAGTTAATTCAGGAGCAGTTTGTTGGAAGATTTTAATATTTAAAATTTGAGTTGTTCTGAGTGGACATCAAGATGGCATAGGTATGTTCCTGTTCCCTGATTAGGCAAGTATCTTCATATCAGTGTAAGAGTATGAATACTTGCAGTGTAAATTCAAAATCAGCTTTCCACAAATATTTTGCAATATTTGCTTAAAATTGCTATATGAGCAAATTTCTTCCATATTCATGGAAATTCATCATGCAGAATATTTGCAAAAAGTGATTTAAAAAAAGGGATGGAAGCATAGTCAAGGCAAAATCATTACAAAAATGTGAACAGTTCACACAAGCACAAAAGCATGTTTTGTTATATTCACACACTTCCAGTTATGCACATATTGCATATTCCAAACCGTGCTTACCTCTCTATATCTTTATTTCGATAGCTGAACTACATCAGCTTCTTTCAGCAAAAGCAATTGAAGTGATCTAGTTTGTATTTTGCTATGATACATTTGACTTAGCAAATAGTATTTCCTATTGAGTTCACTCATATCACACTCACAGGGAACAGACGTTCTATATTTGTTAATGTAAGTCCATTTTCTGAAGGTGAGTGGATGACATGCATTCAAAGTAAACAATCAGGGGCAATAAAGATAATGGCTGAGCTCCTGAATTCATACCAATATTTGTGCTGAGCACAAGCACAAACCTGATAAACGAATAGATTTGTTGGGAGCACCAGTTCCTAATAATCTCAGAGCCTTATATAAAAATACTTCTACCCTGATTTCTGCTTGGTAAATGAATTAAAAACTTCCCCCCAAATTTAGAAACTAATGATGAGGTTATTGATTCAGAAAAAGACAAGTCTATGCATAACTATGGATTTCAATTGCGCTAGATTGGGGCCTCGGTCAGTTCAATTATTTATATGGTATATAGTTCTCGCGATCATTCTGCTCCCATTCTCTGCACAGGGAGATTGGGTTATAGTAGCTACACCATCCATTTTACAGCCTGGAGAGAAGATTTCTCCCCTCTGTCATCCTTCCCCTGGTGGCCACCGTGTTCCTTACTAAAGCCATGTGCTGACCTCGAGATTTATCTCTACATACTAGCATGGAAAAGCTCTGATGAAGTTAAACCATTTGTGAAAGCCTCATGATATTTACTTTTGTGGTTTACTAGCCCTACTCCCAGTTTGCTTAGGACTTTGGGAACTTTGTTTTCCTTAGAATACTGTATCATTTGAGATATGGCCCACTACTGCTAACACTGAGGCTATATCTTCACTGTGGAGTTAGCCTGGGCTCCGCATTTAACACCTCTCTTATCCACACCCTAAAACCTCTCCCTCAAGTTTAGTGGCCCTTTCAACGCTGTCTAGCCTGCCTAGCTGGGGTGCAGGTTACAGCCAAGATTTCCCTCTCACTCAGGCTGGTAACCCCCCCACTTTGCAGTGTTGACACAGGCTAAATCACCTGAGAGTATCAGGGGGTAGCCATGTTAGTCTGTATCCACAAAAACAACAAGGAGTCCGGTGTCACCTTAAAGACTAACAGATTTATTTGGGAATAAGCTTTCATGGGTCTGAAGCTTTCATGCATCTGAAGCTTTTATGGGCATAGGCTTTCATGCATCTGAAGAAGTGGTTTTTTTACCTATGAAAGCTTATGTCCAAATAAATCTGTTAGTCTTTAAGGTGCCACAGGACTCCTTGTTGTTTTTTTGAGAGCTAATAGTCTTCCAGTGCCTTCTCAGAATTATTTCTGTGTGATCAGAAGAAGAGACAGGTTCCCCCCTATTGACTGATAAAGAATCAGAGCAGCTCAGCTTATTACAGCACAAAGAATCATGGGATATGCCCTCAGGAGTGCTAGCAGGGAGTGCAGCACTCCCGATGACAGAGTAACTCGAGTGTGACTAAACAGAACTGGGTGTTGACCACCCAGGCAAACTCTGCAGTGAAGACATACCAATACATGGTGAATTTAACTCATGTGAATAGTTCCACTGGTCACTGTCACAAACAGGATACAGAGCTTGATGGACCATTTGTCTGATCCAGTAGGGCTGTTCATATGTTGTTAAATTAAGTAGTCCCATAAAAGATAAACATATGTGTAAGTGTTTGTAGGACTGGAGCTTTAATTTTAAAATATCCAGTCTGGGCAAACAAATAGCAATAAATTGCAACAGCACAGTAGCAGATTTTTTAATATACAGGACAATATAGACTACCCACCTGAGATCTACACATGTGGGATTAGCTGCTTGTATGACATTTAATTGTTTGCCAAATTAGTGAACAACAAGAAATTTCCACTGGGCATATTGGCATGGACTTTGGGGAAAATTATGCTTTCATTTGGCACACTCGGCTGGAATTAGCATTTGCCTAAAATGGACATTTCTCACTTGGATCCTTATCCAAGTGCGGAATACTCTCAACAATCATTGAATTAAACTGACTGGGAATTGAGGGGTCTCAGCACCTTGTGGGTTTGGAATATTGATCGGCTTTGTTCTGAAGGAAAGGATAGGCATTTATGGATATTGGTTCACCTCTCTCTTATTTTGTTTATGTTTGGAATCTAAGCCTTACAGGTACAGCACATCCCAATATGCAGAGAGGTACATGCA
Source organism: Mauremys reevesii (assembly GCF_016161935.1). Lineage (NCBI taxonomy): Eukaryota > Metazoa > Chordata > Testudines > Geoemydidae > Mauremys > Mauremys reevesii. The sequence goes on along the minus strand of NC_052627.1, from coordinate 81,825,001 downwards.
TAAATCCTTGCTGAAAGAGATAAATATAGTGGACCTTAAAAGGTATAACATGATTACAGTATACTTCGTGGGAATCTAACAGTTAGAGCATGAAGTATTGTGTAATGCTTTTGCAGAGACTGTCTCAAGAATGTGGAATGTGACAATGTGATAAGCGAGAGAAACTGGCATTTTCTTTATAACTTGCAACATTCTTTCCAGCTCTTGACTTAGCTTCTGGAAATGTTTGCAAATTGCACTACCTTGAAATGCTGCTATTTAAATATGTACCCCTTAAAATTGCCAACTTCCACAGAAAATGAATGGAAAGGCAGCAACTTAAAACCAGCAAACATTTTTATAAGTTAAAAAGAGACACCAGCCTGACTTAAATACGGCATTTCAAGAATGTTAAAAATCGTCAAAAAAGAGAGATGGACAAAACTTCTAAGAAAGCTTTCCCCTTACTATTGCTACTGCTTAATGGTCTTGGGTGGTCTAGTAATGGAGAAAAACTACCATCTTTTCTGAAATCACTAAATTTTTGTTTACATGGAGAGATTATGTTGCACATTGTCAACCTTGTTTGTTTCAAAGCCTTTTTAGACTGAATCATACATCATAATATTTGCTAAGCACAAATTCTAGTTTCAGGAAGGGCATGATGTAGATATCTTATGAATCTTTAAAAAATATTTGCATTATATAAAATGGGCGCTATTAACATTTCATTCCTAAATCTTTTCATACGGACTTGTGATTTTTATTCTCAAAACAGTGAGTTCTATCAGCTGTTTACAAGCATTAAAATAATCAGTGTGAATGAAAATCCAATTGTGTAAGGGCTTCATGGGCTTAGTTACATCCCTTTATAATTTCTATCAGCTGCAGTACTTGGCAATGAGTTTTTTCATTTTCTGAAAAAAGTCTGTGTTTCCACTCAGCACTCATCTGTCCCAGTAAAATAATGGAATTTTGTTTTGGACAAATATACAAGGGCAGACAGTGATATTTGTACGTCTGAAGAGCAGTATAAGCATTTGTTATGCATTTGTATAATTTCACATATGTATGAAACATTTCCAGGTTCCCTGTAGCCTCACTGAAAGATAAAATGGATGACCAGTTGTCAACAGTGCATCTAGTACAGTTTTCCTACAGTAGAATCATAAAATATCAGGGTTGGAAGGGACCTCAGAAGGTCATCTAGTCCAACTCCCTGCTCAAAGCAGGACCAATTCCCAACCAGGGGCGGCTCTAGACATTTAGCCACCCCAAGCATGGCAGCATGCCGCGGGGGGCGCTCTGCCGGTCGCCAGTCCCACAGCTTCGGTGGACCTCCCGCAGGCGTGCCTGCGGAGGGTCCGCTGGTCCCGCGACTCCACCGAAGCCGCGGGACCGTGGACCCTCCGCAGGCATGCCTGAGGGAGGCAACCTGCCTGCTGCCCTCCCGGCGACCAGCAGAGCACCCTCCCCCCCCCCGCAGCATGCCGCCCCAAGCATGCACTTGGCGTGCTCGGGCCTGGAGCCGCCCCTGTTCCCAACTAAATCATCCCAGCCAGGGCTTTGTCTAGCCTGACCTTAAAAACCTCTAAGGAAGGGGATTCCACCACCTCCCTAGGTAACCCATTCCAGTACTTCACCACTCTCTGAGTAAAAAAGTTTTTCCTAATATCCAACCTAAACCTCCCCCACTGCAACTTGAGACCATTACTCCTTGTTCTGTCATCTTCTACCACTGAGAACAGTCTAGATCCATCCTCTTTGGAACCCCTTTTCAGGTAGTTGAAAGTACCTATCAAATCCCCCCTCATTCTTCTCTTCTGCAGACTAAACAATCCTAGTTCCCTCAGCCTCTCCTCATAAGTCATGTGCTCCAGCCCCCTAATCATTTTTGTTGCCCTCCACTTGTCTCTTTCCAATTTTTCCACATCCTTCTTGTAATGTGGGGCCCAAAACTGGACACAGTACTCCAGATGAGACCTCATCAACGTCGAATAGAGGGGAATGATCACATCCCTCGATCTGCTGGCAATGTCCCTACTTATACAGCCCAAAATGCCATTAGCATTCTTGGCAACAAGGACACACTGTTGACTCATATCCAGCTTCTCGTCCACTATAACCCGTAGGTCCTTTTCTGCAGAACTGCTGCCTAGCCATTCGGTCCCTAGTCTGTAACAATGAATGGGATTCTTCCATCCTAGGTGCAGGACTCTGCACTTGTCCTTGTTGAACCTCATCAGGTTTCTTTTGGCCCAGTCCTCTAATTTGTCTAGGTCCCTCTGTATCCTATCCCTACCCTCCAGCGTATCTACCACGCCTCCCAGTTTAGTGTCATCTGCAAACTTGCTGAGAGTGCAGTCCACGCCATCCTCCAGATCATTAATGAAGATATTGAACAAAACTGGTCCCAGGACCGACCCTTGGGGCACTCCACTTGAAACTGGCTGCCAACTAGACACAGAGCCGTTGATCACTACCTGTTGAGCCCGACGATCTAGCCAGCTTTCTATCCACCTTATAGTCCAATCATCCAGCCCATACTTCTTTAACTTGCTGGCAAGAATACTGTGGGAGAAGGTATCAAAAGCTTTGCTAAAGTCAAGGAATAACACATTCACTGCTTTCCCTTCATCCATAGAGCCAGTTATCGCCTCATAGAAGGCAATTAGGTTAGTCAGGCATGACTTGCCCTTGGTGAATCCATGCTGACTGTTCCTGATCACTTTCCTCTCCTCTAAGTGCTTCAGAATTGATTCCTTGAGGACCTGCTCCATGATTTTTCCAGGGACTGAGGTGAGGCTGACTGGCCTGTAGTTCCCCAGATCCTCCTTCTTCCCTTTTTAAAAGATGGGCACTACAGTAGCCTTTTTCCTGTCATCCGGGATCTCCCCCATTCACCATGAGTTTTCAAAGATAATGGCCAATGGCTCTGCAATCACATCCACCAACTCCTTTAGCACTCTCGGATGCAGCGCATCTGGCCCCATGGACTTGTGCTCGTCCAGTTTTTCTAAATAGTACCCCCATTACAGTCTATGATCATTTGATTCTGTACACACCCAGCTTTGAAGCAAAAACAATTGCCAGAGCAATTTTTCAATACGTTGACCTTCATTTTTAAAGTTCCTCATGTACATCAAAAGGGTCTGTAGAGCTAAACAATGAAAAGAGATTTTTGTTGTTGTTCATTTCTATGGAGCTTAGAATATGCATGATTCCCATACAAAATGCAAATAAATGGATCCATTTTGTGATTGCTCAATCATATGAATTAAGCTAACACTTAGCTCTGTATTAACTCTACTCTCAGGTAACCATTATAATTAAAACAGCAACCTTCAGAGCTTCAGAATGTTAAGCTCTTCAGGTGGATTACCATCTGAAAAGTGCTGTTTTCAAAGACCAATTAAGACTGCATTATCATTGCTTTTCACCAAAGAACAATGATAATACCAGCATTATCAAGGTCTAGTCCAAAGCTAATACAAGCTGCAAATTAGGATCTCAACAGATCTCTTAATGTGTATTATAAAAGCAAAGACTCTATGCCCAGACATGTCCTTTTAAACATACTTCATCATTCTGGCAAGGGAATTTAAATGTGTAGCAATAATGATGAAATTTAATTGGTGACATGGAGCTGCAGGTAACTACAATTTTTTTTTTTACTTTCTACTCTGAATGTTTCTTTATGTCACTTATGTCATAAGATTTTTCAGTTATAACTTAGCTACAATATTTTGTCAATTTAAAATATTTTAATTGAACTTCAATTTCCAAAAATATGCCAAGGGCCCTTAATCTGGGTAGAGAAAATGTGGATAAATGAGGATGAAAGTGTCAAGGTGGCAACATTTTCTCCTTCCAAATTCATGTTTATTGGAAATTATCATGTGCTATGGCAATCTACAAATGGAAAATATAAGGGGGCAAATCAAATTCCCAGATCTGTTACTTAGCTGATTTGTATTATGTAGGAGTTAACTTACTCCTTCAAACCTCTCTGAGCTCTGCAGAAAATGTTAGGGGATTTATGTGATTTCACTTACAATAGAACACAGCTGCATTTAGATAGTGTTTTTTTTTTAAAAAAAAACTATATTGTCCAGGTCCTTGTCATTATGCATTGGCTTAAAAGACAGATGAAAATACTATCTGGTTATGATTACCTTTTAACTGTGCCTTCCTAAATAATTATTTGCAAACAAAGACTAAGTGGAAATGGCTTTGTGCAAACTTTAGAATTAGTGGCACAGAAACACTTGTGTCTGTCTCATCCATCTCATGTTGTAGTTTTTCAGTTTTATCTGTTTGGTGTTTTTTTGGGGCGGGGTGGATGCCCTTCCTTCTTTAACTCTACATCTTAACCACTATTGCAGAGATGGGTAAACTTTTTGGCCTGAGGGCCGCATCGGGTTTGGCCTGAGGGCCGCCTGGAGGGTCAGTTAGGGGAGGGGAGTCGTGGCCCGGCTCCCACCTCCTTCTGCCCTCCCCCCCCCAAGACTCCTGTTCCATCCAACCCCCCCCATTCCCTGACGGCCCCTCTGGGACCCCTGCCCCATCTACACACCCCAGTTCCCTGTCCCCTGACTGCCCCCGGACCCCCGCCACCCCATCCAACTCCTCTTCTCATTCCTGATGACCCCCCCCAGGACCCCTGCCCCATCCAATCCCACCCCTTCTCTCTGTCCCCTGACTGCCCCTGGAACTCCTGCTCCGACTTCCCCCTGCTGCCCCATCCAACCCCCCTCCTTCCTGATTGCCCCCTGGAACCCCTGCCCCCATTCAACCCTGTTTCTCCCCCGACCACCATCCACATCCCTGCCCCCAACCATCACCCCGAACTCCCCTGCTCTCTATCCACCCCTCCCCCCCGCTCCCTGCCCCCTTACTGGGCTGCCTGGAGCATCGGTGGCTGGTAGCGCTACAGCCGTGATGCCCAGCTGGAGCTGGGCCACACTGCTGCCGCTGCCACCATGCAGCACAGAGCACTGGGTCAGGCCAGGCTCTGCATCTGGGCTGCCCCCGAAGCTCACATCCCCGTCACCCAGAGGGACAACAGGAGAGGGGCAGGGGCAAGCCTCCTGGGCCAGGAGCTCGGGGGCCAGGCAGGATGGTCCGGTGGGCCGGATGTGGTCTGCGGGCCATAGTTTGCCCACCCCTGCACTATTGGCACAGTTCTGCTAGCAGGAGCAGGTATGAACCATATAGCTAGGAATCCTGTAAGCATCGTGGTCCAGATCCACAGATGAGCAGTAACATGCCTAGGAAATCAGTTGAATAACAATGGGGATCTACAAAGCCTGAGCCTAGGATCCCCATACAATGACTGGTGAGAGATAGGCACCTAAGAATAGGATGCACAAAAGCTAGTATACTAGATGGGGAGCGACTTAAGACAGACAATGGGAGATGCTGACGAGAGTGGTGTTACCTAAGCCTTGCTGCTCCCAGGGAGTTCAGGGCTTAATGCCAGGCTTCAAGAAAGTGCCTATCTCTGCTTGCAATCCATGGTCTCCTGGAGTCAGGTAGTTTAGCTGCTTAAGCTGTTACTTGCAACAGAGAGTTAAGCATGTGCGTGCCTCCACACAAAATGGCATGAGGGAAGAGTGAGAAGGACAAATCTCCCTTATAACCGTTAGTGCCATGATTAGGGTACAGAAAGCAATAACCAAACAGGAGGTTTGTTAAAGAATTTCTTCAGTATGTAGCAGACTTTTTATATGCTGAGCTACTGTAGGTGCTGATATCCAATTTTACATCTAATGGAGATGCAAAGTCAAGAGTTTTTGGTTTTGCTTCTGTCTTTGGTTGCAGCATTCTGGGGACTGGAGCTGTCCCCCATGTTGGTTCCAAGACGCAGATATTGTTTCTGGGCTAGATCTTTAGCCCTCTATCCAAGTACCCTCTGCTGTTCAGGCAACACAAACTGACCTGAAAAGATGGGTATCTGGGGATTCCCCTAGCAAAGGAGAATCTTCAAGACCTGTAGAGCTGTTGTAACTGGTGCTATGCCACCGCCCTAGTGTAGGGGGCATATTGGTGGTTGTCTGGGGCCTGGGTTTTATCAGTCCCAGAGAAACTTTTTTCTGCTCCTTAGATCCAGCACCTCAGTCAGTTTGTGTGGGGTCCTAAGGAGGAGAGTCCTTAATACTACTAAAGAAATATCTGTTTTCTATGGCTTATCTAGTTCAATACAAGTTTTGATATTTTGTTTGTTTGTTTGTTTTGTTTTAAATTGACAGAGAGTAAAGCACCTTGGGACATGTGTAAAAGAACTGTTTGTATTTGCACTGCTTTGTTTACCTGTGAGCAGCAATCAATATTGCATGTATTTCACCCTGTTCATCTACCAAATGTGCTCTTAGAATATCATCTTTCACTATCTTTCCCAAATGGAGATTCTATTGAATCAGATATGAAATCAAATAATAAAAGCACTACAGGAGCCCTTATATTATGCTCTTTTAATATCACGTTATGTGGTCCTCACATTTTCCATTTTTAGTATGCCCCAGATTGTCATTTGGAGGTTTCTTGCTAGATTTGTAATCAGGTTACCAGAAAGGCCAGATCCAAAGCAAATTGATGTTAACACAAAGACTACTGTTGACTTCAGTGAGCTTTGGATCCGGATATTATTGCACTTTCAATTGCCCCTAAATCTGTTATCATATTTCAATCATTTTCTTGAAATTATCATAACTCAGGCATCATTGTTGCTAATATTTCATGAACATAAATGTGTACTGAGAACAGTTATGAAAAAGAGACTAATCCAAAAACCCTGCACTGCTGAACACACAGAAAATCTGAAGAACTATCCCTGGTGGGGGGGGAAGTCTTAGCGCAGAAAGAATAGAGGCATGCGAACGTGCAGAGAATCCTGACCCTCTGGATTTCCATGTGGAATGCCAGGTCCTGCTTCTCCACATGCTATCCTAACCTCCCTCATTCTTGTAACATGGTCAAATCAATGGCTCTGCTGTCATTGGTCCCTTAGTCACTGGCCACATAGTACAGTCCCCTCCAAAGATGGTACAGGCCACAGATACAAAATTCATGCTAAAGCAATATTAATTTATACTACACTTTTCACTGCATAATAGTCCGTTACTGAGGTCAGAATACCACCTAGAGCAGTGGTTCCCAAACTGGGGTTCATAAAATGTTACAGGAGGTTCTCGGGAAACAATTCCCTAATTGCGGACAGAGTTGTCCCTAGGGACCTCGGCACAGGGCCAGCAGCCCGCAGCCCCTGAACTTTCAAGAGCTAAGCAGATCAAAGCAAGCATATCTATCACCCTGAGGAGATTTAAACTTCAAGACTCCTTATAAGAAATGGAAAGGGAGGTGGATATTTTTTGCTGTTTTTAAAATTAAATCGGCAGCTAGTATTGTTTTTAAAATTATTATGAAGAACAAGTTTAAGCTTTGTTGTAACGTGCACTGTTTGCCTGGACTGCTCAAGACCTGAATGCTTGTGTAGGAGGAACTCTTTGAGTTGGCTTCTTAAATACCTTCCTGCTGTTTCACATCTGATACTCCTTGATGACACATAGGAGCCTTGTCTTATAACAGGCTTGTTCAAAGTGATACAAGCTACGAAAGTGAGATCTTGGAAGAGTGTTGCCGTTTTCATAATGTAATAAAAATACTGTAATGATAACTAATAATTAATAGCAAATAGTGTGTCATAGCAAATTTGTCATAAAAACAAATGTTATATTTCCAAGATCACTGCTTTTATAATTTATACTCAAGTAAAGGAGAAAATCCCTGGAAATATTCATTTTTAGGAGGGGGTTCATGAGACTTGACATTTTATTGAAAGGGGTTCACGGGTTGTTAAAATTTGGGGACCACGGACCTAGAGCAACTGACTCGCAGTGCTTCCCCTATCAGCGACTTCCCCCTTAGATTTTGTGGAGATTCAGATGCGTGTTTATGCACAGCAGCAGCATAAAAGGTTGGTTTTTTTTCTAGTCTCCCCCCACTTATCACACCCTGCCTCATTTTTCATGTATTTACTTTCCTCCATGGCTTGCCACAGAATAGAGGGGAGCATTTGGCCCTATATGATCAGAACAGACCTTTCATAGTTTCAGAGTTAAACCTGGGGCTATTATTGAATAAATGTTTTCCCTGGAGAGTTTGGGCCAGATTCTGACCTCATGGACACTGGTGTACATCTTGTGTAATCCCACTGACTTCAAGTGTGTCACGCTTTGTAAAACTGAGATTTGATAATAAATACAAAAGACGTATGAGAGAGAAGGATGTTAGCTAACCTACAACACTGCTGACAGAGACCTTCCAACCCTTGATTTGTGCACAAGAGCCCCGGATACTGTACCTGTTGAAATCAATCGAAAGACTCCCATTGGTTTCAATGGGTGCTGGATCGAGTTCAGATTCACCAGGGAGCTGCCTTGTTTTAAAGTCTCCCTGAGCCGCACCACCTACAGCACTGGGAGATGATGATGTGATGTCTCTCCCAGAATGATTGTTTCCTGTAGTGATTTAATCTAACATGGCCAGGCAAGTCAAGCATCAATTAAAATACACTTCCTGTTGGCTTCTAAGCACACATGTGATTTGCTGAAATTAACTGAAGTTTGCTGCTGTTCAGATGATCTGTCATATAATTATTATTCTAGTTTAAATAGCATAAATTAGGCAACATTTTAGTCAATTTCATATATCTCTTTTAGTCCTGTTTCCTCTGTTTATTTTTATCATTTTATTGTCTCTGCCACTATTGTCTGTTATCCCAGCCCTGTGCCTCGCACTGTCTGCCCATGGCCACCATAACCTTTTTATTTCTAGCACTTAGCTGATCCTATCCTAAATGCCTTTTATCCCTTGCTGAATGTAATCTGACCACTTAACTTCCACATATCTATCCCCTTCTTCTGTCCTCTCCTTTTACAAGGGTATTGACTCCCCAGTGTTTTCCATTTCACTTTTACTATGTGCTTCTTATTTCCTGCAGACTGAAAAAGGCCCCTAGGCAAGCCATAATCTGCAATCATATTTACCATTTCCAGTGTTTGTTTTAGAAATGGTTTTTTATCTTATAGCCAGCACATTGACATTTATTCTTTGTTTTTAACGTTACAGATTTTTTTTTAAGCAAACTGAGATAGCTGGCTTGATGACAAAGAGCAGCCTGTCTGCCACAGGGCTGCCAACAAGGGGACTTAATCTTAACCCTTGGGAAGGGAGCATTCAGGGTCTGTTTCAGATCTCACATACATTGGTAGAAATCAGGAATAACGCCAGCGAAACCAATGGAGTTATGCTGCTGTAAAGCAGGTGAAATGTAAGATTGGAATCGGGCCCTTTGGACGGTTTTGCTGTGCTTATACAAGCCACAAACTAATACCCCTCCTTCCTCATTCATAAACTTCAGGCTCATTGAAGGAAGGTGCAAGTCTAGCCAGAGAAATGTAGAACTCTTAAGGAGGAGAAGGGGCAACCCCAGGAAAGAAAGACTTGGCAACAACTCACAAATAGAAGCCCAGTGAGTAGAGCTTGTTGGAAATGTGACAAAACATCTTTCTGTCAGAAAATTCTGCTTTTTCAAAAGGTAAATGCTTCATGGAGACCTCTCCGTTTTGATAATATTTTTTTCCAGCAGGGAAAAAATGAAAAAACAAACAAACTTTGATAACATTTTCAGAATGAACATTTCAACTTTCCATTTCAAAATGACTTTTCATCCAAATATATTTAAATTAATTTGTATAAGATAACATAAAAATGTTTCCAGTGGCCCAAAACACATTTCTTTCAAAATTTCCTGAAAACCACATTTAAAATGTTTGACTCTGGTCAGTTTTGGAACAGAAACATTTTCAAAATCATGGCATTTCCTATTAAACATAAAATCCTGTTCCTGCCCAGCTCTATGAGGGAGCATAATGGGAGAGAAGGGGAGAGAGTGAAGGCTAAAGGAAAATAACTTTCCTGACTTTTCCATCTTTGAGGAAAGTGGAGATGATTTAATTTTATTACACTCAGATTCAAAAACTTGGGCATTTTTAAAAATGACTGTTAGTTTCATACCAAACCGCAGCACATCCCCTGTGAGAAACTGTGTTCATTTGCTGTAGTGTCCCTCAGATAAATCCTCCCTACAGAGTCTTCTTGTTTGGGGAGAACAGAGTTAAAGTTATATTAAGTGAAGAAACAGACTTTCTGGATTTGTTTGGCAGGAATTATTCATGCACCCTGACACAGCTTAAAAGGTTTGCAAAGTTCTAAAATGAATAATTCTGGAGATGTCTCTTTGGAAGGATTAAGAAGCAGAAAAGATTCAGCTTCAGTTTTTTAATCAGTGAAGCATCATGCACTCCTGCTTTTAGGGACTTCTTGTAATCTGCCTTCTCTTTCTCAATCTTGTTCATTTGGTACAGTGAATCTTTCAGCTCTATTAGTGATAATTTACTTTTTCTCTTCAAACGGCTACCACATTTTTCTCATTTTCTGATGCCCATGCAGGTGCACAGTGTAAATGAAGGGGGGGGACCATGATTCAGCAAGACAGCAACTCATGAAGAGCGTACACTAGTGGCAACAGGACAAGTGTATTTATAATAGTTATGACCTTTGCTCTAGCACAGTAAGCCCTTTTATTTTATTTTAAAAGAGATGGAATATGTATTCCTGCCTAGGTACGAGTTTGTTTTCATAGACCAATGGGAGGTCTTACTGTGGCAAAACTCAGTCAATGAATTCCTTTAATATTCCTGTGCTCAATGGATAAGAGAGAAACTATAATTCTGGCAAATGCCTTGATAGGGTTTTCAATACAAGATGTTTTTTGCAAGAAGTCGCTATATAAAAGTGCTGTCTTTAGAAGAGTGCTCCAGAACATTTAATAAAATATTTGCACATTTCATACCAATCATCCATATTTTTTAGGAACTCATTCAAAGTACTCAGCTACTTGATTATTATAATTACTGTACATTCCATATCTCTGAAGAGCACCATATCCCTAATAAGGAGGAAGAAATCTGTCTAGAGGCATGTTCTAACAAAACAATGGAAAATAGCCCAATAACAATGCCCTTTTCATGGTGCTTACCATGCCTGACTGCTGTGTAAGCAAAAGCACAGCAAACTTTTAATGTGAATTAAGAAAATTAACTTGATACTTGGGAGCTTAGGAGGCCAGAAAGAAAACTTGCCTTGTGAGACAGCTTTGCACATAATTGAATCCACTTATATGTTTGCTGTCAGAACAATGCACCAGCCTACACTTTGTTCTTCTTTAAAGTAATCTTCCTGAAAAAACAAACTGACTTTATTGTTAGTCTTATTGTTCCTGTTGTAATACTTCAATAGAAGTTATAAACTATTTTCCTTTTTTTAATTTTGTGAGTAAAAGATAGTTAACATTACTGTACTCAGAAACTAAATGTTACATTTATATTTTCTTTTGTTTTCAGCAAAAGTTTGCACCCGTAATCAGTCCTTTTATTTCAAACAATATTACAGCAAAAATCCTAACAAGAGATGTGTGTTTTCTGAAGATATTCCTTTTGAGCCTACAGTCCAACTGGATTTTCTCTGAAAGCTTTTTCTTCTTTCTAAAATATAAATGTATTGACGTATGTGCTCAAAAAGGTACTGGATTGATAGTTCTGGAAATGTAATTCCTTTATGCCAAAGAGGGACACAGGAACAGTACAAATTGCCCTACACTGCCACCACCAATTTACTTCAATGCTAACACACACAGCAGTGCAGGGGGGAGCTGGAATGGGGCAGGTGTGTAGCCAGGGGCAGTGGATTCAATGTTATGTGACTCCTCCAGGCCAGTGCCATGTTATGGTCTCCAAAGCCTACTTCAACCAATAGGATACCCAAATATTGAGCCTGGGCACAAACATGAGGATTTGGTTCTTAGTACAAGTTGTTTTTCCATTAGTGTTGTGGGAGTTTTTGAGCTAAGCTCTCTATATTTCCATATTAGAAATTGTACTGAAACCTTTGAATCAACACATATGTGCAACTGAACATAGTAACGTATTTGGTTGCTACCAAAATGGACTGGATTTGAACTGATGTACTAGGTGAAAGGTTCGTTACCAATCCCCTAAGTTATCCAGCCCACAGCTACCTGGAAATGTTGTTAAATGTAATGAGGTATATTCTGCTTTAAGTGATACCTTGAAACCCTGTTGACTTCAGTAGACCTGCAGCTGTGTCATTGTGAGCAGAATTGTGCCCTCTGATTCATCCTAATGAGATATAATTATTTAATTGCCACAAGCAATTTTTTTGTTTGTTTTTACTACAGTCAACTCTACAGATTCAGAGCCACTTTTGCTACAGAGAACTGTATTCCATTCTGTCTTCACATCATCATCATCTCCAGAATAACCAGCTGAGCTTGATTTCCATAATCTTTTATTCCAACAACCACCGCTCATTCTCATTCATAAGGGTACAGACTACAATGCCCTCTCCTGGTGGGGTGGGTAGAAAACAAAGGGAGAAGCCAAGCAGGAGATGTGGGTTGGTAACGGTAGCGGTCACAAGGAGGAATTAGGACTTTGAGTAACAATCATCTCCCAGGCCTGTTGCTGGAGCAGAGCTCAATAGAGTCAATTCCAGGCAGGTTGGTTAAGATTTATAAACATGATTTAATTTGTATCAAAGACCAGGATCCCATTGTACAAACGCAAGACAAAAGATGGTCCCTTCTCCAAAGACCTTATACTCTAAGTAAAACAAGAGACAACAGCTGGATATAAACAAGGGAGCACGAGGAAACTATGAGACAGTACTGGTCAACATGATAGGCAGTAGGTTCAGCACACCAGTGGCCAGTTGTTGATTTTTTTTTATTATTATTATTATTATTTTAGGCATCACGGAAAAGGAGAATTTTAAAGGAGGACAATGAGGTAGCTTTGCAGATATTTCTGGGGAGCTCCTCCTGAGCATGAGAGGCTGCATAGGAGAAAGCACTAATCATTGATGAATTTAGTGACATTTTGGCTACAATCTCATATTTCCTAGCTCTGTGAGCCAAGCTGTGTTGTTTCTAAATCACTTAAGGCCAGATTTTGTCACTCTTTCTCACACGGAATAGTATCTTGCCCAATAAGCAATTCTGTTGATTTCAATGAGCTTTCTTGTACAATTCGCTGCTCATCAGTAGGACTAAGGGGTTCACGATTTAGCCAATATGAGTATGTGTTGCAGAATCAGACCCCTAGTGTTTTTCTAATATTCTTTTTAATATGAATACTGTGCAGAAACTGTAAGATGATGACTTACCAGGACTATATAAATATAGTACAATATTTCTGTTTTAATATTTCCAGCATTTCTAAATAGAAACATTTTGCATACATCAGATGATGTCACTCCTGGGGTAATTATGGATAACATTCTTCTCTTTGATCTGTTATCTGCAATGTGGCTCTCTGTTCCTCATTTTGCATTTTTCCACCTGTGAAATGAATACAAAATGTATAATACAAATTTACGGTAAAGATCAGAGCAGAAGTTTTCCCTTTGTTTTTGTTCATTATAGCTTCAGTTACTTGTCATGCAACCAGGATGAAGAATCACAAACACAGTTGTCTTCTAACACCAAACAAGAAATGTTACTAGAATAAGAAAATAGCTTACTAGAGCTACTTCCTCTGTGTCTGTCTCTCTGTTCTCCTCTTCCTATCTATAGCATGCTTTTGACTGTCTTTATAGATTTAAAGACACATTTCTTAGTACTATTTTCTATTTTATTCTGATGAGCACAGAGGCCCAGATCCTCAAAGGTATTTATGTACCTAACTCCCATTGAAATCCACTGAAGGAGTGTAGCAAAGTGAGACTCAATGGTGCGGTGCCTCCTGCTGGTTATCCTGGGAATTAGCTCTTTTCCAGCTCCAGAGCGCCCTCTGCAGGCAGGTGTCTCGCCTGCCTCAGGCCCCATGTCCCTCCCAGACCCAGGTGCCCTTTACCTCGGGTTTCAGCCCCAGCAGTATCCCACCACACTCTGGGTCTCCCCTCCCAGGGGAACCCCCAGTACTCTCACCCACCTTGCCTCAGTGGCTACTGCCAGTCGTCATCTAGCCCCTGCTCACTGGGGCAAACTGCAGTCTGTAAAGGCCGCTCATCATTGGCAAGGGGGTTGGACAGTTGCCTCTGCCTAAGCCCGGGCTGCAGCATCTGCAACCCCAGTACCTGTTTTGGCCTTTTAGCAAGGTCCACAGCCTGGGGATTTACCAGGCTGGAGCTCCCCAGCTCCTCTTGCCTTTCCCCAGCCCTGCTCTGTTCCCTGTACCCTGAGCTCCCAGGCAGCTTGGTCCTTCTCCCTCCAAGGCTGGAGAGAGCCTCCTCCAGCATCTGGCCCACAGCCCTCTTATCAGGGCCAGCTGGGCCCTAACTGAGCTGGCTACAGCTGTGGCTGCTACTCTAATCAGCCTAGCTTGGCTGTTTTAACCCCTGTTCTCCAGGAGTGGGGCAGCCACGCCACGACAAGGTGGTAGACATGTACCTAACTTTGAGGATCTGGGCCACTGTATCTAGGTGATAACTATATCATATTGTAAATTATGATCAAATATTTGGGGCCATTTCTGCTCACTTTAACAACATGCCACTTCATGGGGCACATTGTTCATGGCAAAGGGTGTTCTGCGTGAAAGCACTGCAATTGTAGACATTTGGAACTAAATTATTCTCCCTTAAGGGGGTGGCCCAGGTATAACGAGAATCAGCATTTGACCATGGATGTTTTCTGAAAGTGCTGTGTATCCTCAGAGTACTCTTTTTCTTTAATAAGGGCTGCTCAGTGGGATAAAAAATATGCAAAAGAGCCTATTAATTAACATTACTCATCTTTGGAATATAACAATATCAAACCATCTCCAAGTAGACTTTTAGTAAATTGAAACTGATATTGTAAACAGAGTGTTTGACAGCAATTAGCAAAGCTCTGTGAAGAATTCAGTCATTGAATGCTATGCCAGTTATTCACTGAAGGTAGACCTCAGATGTCTAACCAGAAAAAGATTATGATGACAAAGTTGAGGATGCGTTAAATTACATCAGAATATCCTACAAAAGTGTGAGAACAAACTGTAGCATTTTGTGTAAACACATTACTGTGAACAAATTATTATTTTGTCTTGATTTTTTTCCCCCACAGACTTTAATGAGCTTAACAAATAATGAGAAGTTAGGTAAAAAATATATTAAAAACACATTTTCCTTGGAGAAGTACAGCAAACAAAATTCTGCTTGTAATAAAACAGACTATGGCTAGCTATTGCGTAATGTTCATTAAGGGCTGCATTTTTAATTGTTTTAATAATGATTTTCTAGATTGTTTTCATGATTCATAATGGGCTCAGTCTTCCAGTTCATGGGCACCCAAAGCTCCTATTGAGGTAAAGAGGAGTTTAGATTATACCGGTATATGGAATGGAGGACAAGGTCTAATATATGTGTTCTCTTCATACTCTTTGCAAAGGACAAAGTCCATACCTTTTCTTTTTGTATCATGATGACCTCTGTATAAACCTCAGTTGGCCCAGTCCCAAACTCCACATTCAAGGTCCAGACCAGCCCCTTATTCTCATGGGGCTAAATCACGTATCTCATGCAGACTCATTGTTTGGAGAAAGAGTAAAGTGCTTCCCCGACCTTGCACAGCCAGTGTAAAGGAGGTCGAGAATCACAGCTTCTGTGCTCAAGGAAATGTAGGGGTTACTATCCAGCTAATCCTCTAGGAGCAACTTGCCAGAAAGGGGGAGACAAGGAGTAAGTGGAGTGATGGCTCCACCCCTTCTAGGCATCAGGCCACAGGCATCAACCTGGCTGCATCATGATGAAGGAGGAGGAGGCAAATTGCTCTCCCTTGGCACACCAGGGAACTCCACAAAGTATTCTGATCCAGGATATCCCCATATAACGTAATAAGGAAATCAGTAATGGGCACACTGGACTGAGCCCTCAGTTCTTGGTTGGCCAAAACTCCCATTGACTTCAAAGGTAGTCACGATGGAACGGCAGGATAGAGCTGAATGCAGTTCTGAAAATTCCATAACTGACAAATGATATTACCTTTCTTTAGCATTGTCAATGGAAAAACAGTCTCAACCATTTGTTTCCTGATCTTTTAGAATTCCTCCTGAATTGTACAAATATGATTTACAGAGAGTAGGGAAAGGGATTCCTTTCCATTTGATAACAGTTCCATAGATTATGCTCCAACGTCTTGGAAAAACCTATGGTATAAGTGGCTGAATAATATACCAGACGGGTTTCTGTTCCTGTGAAACTGAACTACGCTTGACCTCAAAGATAATTTTGCCATATTGTAGCTATTGTGACAACTAGAAGTTTCAGATGAAATTATACTGATGTCTGTGATCTACATAATCAGTCATTTCAAGTTTTATAAATAATTTCTGCTATGCTGTGAGTGTTTGCCACTTTCATTTCACAATGTCTATGGTAAGACAATTAATATTTCTGGAGAGGGGGAACTAGATTAATTATAATTACTCTCCTAGAAGCATGATTTTATTGCTATTTTTTCAATTTAGTGGGTAATTTGCAGGACACATCTTATTTGTAAAAAGAGAAACATGCTCTAAGGGATCCAATAATAATTCCTTTCAAACTAATTGGGGTTAAAAATACATTGATGATTGGTTAGGAGTAATGCTGTTAGTGTAGAATCTGTCAAACAAACGATAAGCAGAGTAAAAATGCTACTAGACCACATGTAGCCTGCATTTTTCACCTCTGTAAATTGTAATTTCAGCATCTGAAACATTTTGAGTACAAATGCCACAGGCAATAATATCTAGCTTAAACTTTTTCATGGTACAGCTGTTTGCAACAATACCTCCATTCATAAGCCTCAAGAAGTAAAATGACAGCTACAAGTGCCTTGAAGGAATATGTGCTCCTCTTTGCATTGTCCTGCAGGTTACTCCTGAAGTGCATTAAATCTGCAGTATGGTAACCTCAATTTAAAAGAGAGCATTATGCAAAAAATTATGTGATGGCATCATGGGATAGTATTATTTACATTTGGAGCCCAATCCTGGTCCCATTGGAGCCAGTGCAAAACTTCAGAAGGAACAGGAACCGGGTCTTGCTGTAAACACTTCGCTTTTAATTAGCACAGTACATGTATTTGTTTAACCAGTTCAAAGCACTCGCTCAAATTCCTAGGACACCGGATGAAACAATATTTGTCCATGTTAAGATGGAGGGCCTGATTCTCCACTGCCTTGCAAGTTGACTCTGCATACTCATTTAATCTTGAGTGCAGCTTCTATTTTGCTGAAGTCCTTGACTTCAGCCCAGCACACTCAAATCACAACTGCCCCCTTCTTCATGCCTTCAGTTTGGTGAGGCAGGTGGCCACCTGCCAAATTCACTTGGCTAGCCTCTGAAATTCACAGATTAAATAGACCTATTCAGTAGGGTCAGTAAGAACAGTACAGAGCTTCTCAGACTCGTTTGTTAGGCATCTCTTAAACAAATGTCTATTAATTTTTATCTGATAGCATAACATCAGAAACAATTCCAGAAATCATGCTAAATTCATTGTTCAGTGATGGATCCAGGTAAGAAATGGGAGGAATAGATTAGTTTCTTATCAAGTCTGATTTTCAGGGATTAACATTTCTAGGGGAAATCTTCTGGGGCTAGAACCTGAGTAGTTTTCAGTATCAGAAGTTATTCTTATTTTTTACGAAAAGAAAAAATAATTAGGGGAGACACTCCTAGTCCTGGTTTATAGGAACTGTTTTTCCCCTCCTCTAACTCAAAAACAGACTTAGTTTTGAAAAGGACATGTGGCAGCAGAACATTGGTTCAGTGTCAACAACTTGCTTTATATTGTTTTAGTATCTTAATAGTAACTGTTCCCTCTCTTGTATGAATGGATATTTTTTCTTGTTAAGGAATTCCTTAATAATACTCACGTGATGCAGACATTTTCGATTCTGAAGACAGTGGTTTAAAACATTATAGTCCCACTAAAGTCATTTGGCAAAATCCTGATTTGCAATGATGGAGCAATCAGTGAAGCTCAGAAAACGAGGATGCAAATGTGATTTTAAGTTTCCTTTTTGGTCCCACAATCCTTGGCCAGTATGTGCAGGGCCAGCTCTCCCATGCTACTTAGAACAGCCAGAAATTGTGCTGGCTGCAAAAAGCCATTTCAACAACTGGGATTTGCCAGAGCACAGGGACACCTTGGCCAAAACCCTTTTCCTTGGCCACAATCCAGGCTGGTTGCAGGATTCACCATTCAATTCACCATCCAAAGAATCCTCCAGGAAATACAAAGAAATTTGCCCTAGCCTAGGGTCTGTCCCAATAGCAATTTGGGCACTGACTTCAGTAAGCATAAGATTTGATCCTGCTATTGTAAGTCCATGATAAAGCAAAGAAAGATGCACTTTAAAAAGTTGCAGAATATGGCTATGGCAGTAAGCACATGGGAGTCAAATCCTGTGCTGTGCTGTGCCAAATCCTGCTCAGTGTTGCATCTGATAAAAGCCACTGAAAAAAGACATTCAGCTGTTGTTGAAGAAATAGGGAATTTTATCACTGACTTCACCAGGTACAAGAGCAGGTCTTAAGTCACCCATCAGAGGTTTTGGTGAACTGCTCAAACATGGAAAATCCACTATCCATCCAGGATCAGACAGCTGTTAGCACATAATCAGCTGCTCTGCCATCCACGCTCATCAAGTTATTTAAACCAGTATTTCTTTAAAGCTCATGTCATCATATTATTTAGCCTCATTCTAAGCAGGATTTGTTCCCAAATGGTCTTCCACAGGTTCTTTTTATCTTTGCTATTTATTTACTTGATTAAGTAGCTTTACTTTTTTCTTATATTTTAATTTTTTTTGTTCTTCATTCTTCTCATCTATTATGTGTCAAAAGCCATAATAATAATAAATACCTAGCTCTTGTATACTGATTTTCATCTATTGATCTCCATATGATGAGTTTCTTTTCAATGAAATCAGTCACTGCTTGTTTGCCGACACTTTTATATGGAAAATGTGAGAACATTTGTAAACACTCTCTGTACCTCTGCAGGTGCTGTGGCCTCTGGTCATTCTTAGGGTACATCTATACTACCCACCGGATCGGCGGGTAGTGTTAGAGGTATCAGGGATCGATTTATCGTGTCTCGTCTGGACGCGATAAATCGATCCATGAATCGACACCCATACTCCACTTCGGCAGGAGGAGTAAGTGGAATCAATGGGGGAGCCACAGCAGTCGACTTGCCGCCATGAGGATGGCCAAGTAAGTCGACCTTCGACTTCAGCTATGTGAATAGCGTAACTGAAGTTGCGTATCTTAGTTTGAACACCCCCACACTGTAGCCCAGGCCTAAGATGATATAATCTTAAAGCAAAATAATGCCAATGTTCAGCAGCCTCTCTACACTTGCCAAAAACACTGCTGAGCTCATTTTCACTTTTTTAAAATATTTTTGTTTTGCAGGCTAGGTATTTTTGACAAAAAGCTGGGTTTGGTTTTAATAGCTGTTATTCATGTAGCCCTACAAAACTGACACCCACTACTTCTAGTTCCAATGTAAGGCCTAACTGAAAGCCCATTGAAGTCAGTGGCGAGATTACCCTGCAGTCCAATGGACTTTCACTCAGGCCCACAAAGCAGTTTTGAGAATTTGGGGGTATTTTATGAAAAGAGATGGAATATTTTAATTTTATCGATAGAACCAGTCTGACTTCTTACATCCAAAAGGAGCAGATAATTTATATATTTGACATCTGGGCCCTGATGCTTAGATCTGGATAGGCTGTGCTTGATTCCGGGCCTGCGTGGGGGAAGGCAAAAGTAGTCATACACTATCTTTGTGCCACCCCAATTCCTAGGATTTCTAGTATCTGGTTCGTACCTGGCATAGATTAGACAACCTTAGGACTTCTCTAACCTCCAGCAGCCTACCAGGGCCATTTGAGGGTATTCTGTAGCATCAGAGAGTCACTGAGCTGCTGTGTGCAGTAGTCACATCCCCTCCAACCTGACATGTCATGCCCTCTATTCCAGGGGCACTACAGGAGCTAGCAATAAGAGTTTCCCCACTGCCAAGGGGTTGCCCAACAAGCAGCTCAGCTTTAAGACTAGCTACCTAAAATGGTCACTTACCTTTTAAAGTTGCTTTGGGTCCCCTGAGTGGTGATGAACTGGTCTCAGAAATGCAAGATTCTTGCTATAAAGAGCAGTCATTTGTAGGGTACAATAACAGCCTGTTCAGATAGCACATAGTAGAGAAGACCAGCTGGACTCAGATCCCAGAATGAAAAAAATTGTGGAGTAAAATTCTCTCAGATCCATGGGGCAGATCTCAGCTTTGATATACTGCTCTCCCTGTTGTACGTGCACACATGTCCAGTGAAATATTAAAATAAAAATTTCCCATGAGAAAGGAAGCTCAGTCAATAAAAACAATTTATATTGCCTTCATCGCGGGATCCAAACACAAAGGTAATCACTTTTTTAAGAGCTTTACAATTTCACTTAATAAAATTCTTCTCCTCTTATAATTTAACAAAAATAACAGGAGTCACTGTCTAAGAACCCTAACATCATTGTTGTCATCATGCAGAAGAAAAACAATTCTCAGATGTAGAAATGCTGGGTCTGATTATTCTCTTACTTCCACCAGTGTAAGTTATGAGTGAAATCATGGAAGACAATAGAATCACACCTGTGTAAAATGGTGGAAAGAAAAAGAAAATCAAACTCACAGTACCTCTCTGCTTGTTTTTCAATTCTTCATTTTCCGTCTTTCAGATAGTGCTGCTGAAATTATATCACCATTAGTTCTATTTTTGACTAAAGTATCTCATCTATATATATATATAGCAATGTATAGTTTATATCCACCCATTCATTTAACTTTTCATATCAGTTTGGACAGAAGTAAACACTTTTCTCTCCATTATCCAAGAATAAAATGACTTAGGCCTTTTCTACACTAAAGGGAAAAGTTGATCTAAGCTACGGAATTTGAGTTACATGAATAACATAACTCAAATCAATGTAGCTTAAATCTACTTACTGCGGGGTTCACACTCCCATCGACTCCCCTAACTCTTCTCAATCTGGTGGAGTATAGGAGTTGATGGAAAAGCATTCTGCAGTCGATTTAGCAGGTCTTTACTAGACCCGCTAAATCAACCGCCGATGCATCATGCGTCGATTTCCTGGTAAGTGTAGACAAGCCCTTAGATTCCATATTTCTCAGCAGTGTTGTTCAATGAAGAGTCACATTATTTGTCTAGAAGTAGCTTTAGTACTTCAAGAACTTTTAGGTATCAAAAAATAGCCTTAGCTACTTTCCATATACATAGACACAAATATGATATGATTAAATGTCCTGTGATTAAGAAAGAAGTAGGAGAGATATGTTCATTAGCAAATATATTGGTGTAAAACTAAATGAAATAGACAGTAGTAGTTAAAGCACAAAAATGCTAGTCAAGACTTCTGAGCTCTTTTCTCAGCTTTTCCACTTATTTATTGTCTGACCTTAGTCTAGGCACTTACTGTCTCTGAGATACCCTTTCTATGGATGGATAAAAAACATAGTAATAACTTCTTCACAGAGGTTTTGTGAATCTAAATATATTAGTTGCAATGATGTTTTTGTGATCCTTGGATGAAAAAGGAACATAAGAATGGCCAAACTGGGTCAGACCAATGGTCCATCTAGCCCAGTATCCTGTCTTCCAGCAATGGCTTGTGCCAGATGCTTCAGAGGGAATGAACAGAACAGGGCAATTTATCAAGTGATCCATTCCCTGTTGTCCAGCTCAGCTTCTGGCACTCAGAGGTTTAGGGAGGTTAAGTGCTGTAACTATTATTATATAGATATGTGACTAAACATATGTGTTACTTTACTGTCATACAATTGTACTCGTATCTAGAGGGAAAAATGCCATTGTACATCTGTGATGTAAATAAAGGACTGTTGCTTTTGAATAGAGGTGTGAACTGGTGCACATTAATACCTGCTATTGTATATATATCATCTTCAGATAAAGCAACAACTCTTCAGTTCAGGAAAATTAAAGGTTACAATATTCAATATATGCAAGATTTGCTTTTTCCAACTGTGCTGAATATTGCCTATATCAAAATGACTTTAATTATAACAGCATCACACTTTTTTTTATTTTGTTGTGACAAGCTCTAGTACAATTCCATATCTTGCAGTCCTAGTCAATTTGTCAGTTTTGCTCCACTATTTGAGTCTGGCCTGTTAAGTGGATGCTTCAAAATATGTTTTTTATGTTTTACTTCCACAAAGAGGCTGCAGTGAAGAACAGCAGCAAATGGGTTATCGTGTGTTTATTAAATGTTACTAATTTTCCATGGTTTGTAATGCATAGTTTTAGTTTCAGCAAGTTATGCACTCACACCAACACACATTATTTTCCTTCCTCATCCTCCTAGTACACACAAATATAAAGGTAATAAGGATAAATGGTATTTCTCTAATAGGAAAATACTAATTTTGCATACTTTAAAGGGTATAGTTGAAACTTATTCTACATTTGACAAGGAGAAGTCTATCCACATGAAAATGAAGGCTCCAAAATGAAGGCTAAAACATGCTTAAAATCTCAGCTGAGTTACCTTTCAGTAATCAATGCATAGGTGTTGCACCATTCCTCCACTCTCCTTGCTATTTTTAGGAAAAGAATATCAATACCTGGCCTACTCATGAAAGCAAAGCTAGAATGGAGAGTGAAGAGACAGAATAATGAATCCACAAGGCAACCCATGTGCCAGCGCTATGTACGTGTTCAGTATTCCAGCTCAAGTTTTGGGATTTAGCAATTCTACAGCCTTTACGCAATGGAAAGCAAGACATAAACACAGATTTGTTTGGTCCATGTGTTTCTATGGTACGGAAGAGACGTGGCGGGAGTGCAGTTAGGCAGAAAAATATGTGTGAAAACAGCTGTGGAACTACAAACTTCCCCTCAGATGCACTGACAGGGGAGATGTGCATATGAAGGAATCTGCATGGGCATGGAAATGCACACTGATCCTGAAAAAGTGTGAAAGAATCAATAGTAGTCCATAGCACATATGAGGGGAGGAGTGTATCTGGCTGCATGGAGATATAAGGGGCTAGGGCAGTGTTTCTCAAACTGGGGTGGCCGCTTGTGTAGGGAAAGCCCCTGGTGGGCTGGGCCAGTTTGTTTACCTGCCCCATCCACAGGTCCGGCCGATCGCGGCTCCCACTGGCTGCAGTTCGCCACTGCAGGCCAATGGGAGCTGCTGGAAGCAGTGGCCAGTATGTCCCTTGGCCCGCGCCACTTCCAGCAGCTCCCATTGGCCCAGAGTAGTGAACCGCGGGCAGTGGGAGCTGCGACTGGCCGGACCTGCGGACAGGGCAGGTAAACAAACCAGCCCGGCCTGCCGGGGCTTTCCCTACACAAGTGGCGACCCCAGTTTGAGAAACACTGGGCTAGTGTGTTTTGGTTGATTAAATAAACACTAGTAATTGCAAGCATGTGGCACAGGATCAATCACTACATAGAGTCATAGATTCTAAGACTAGAAGGGACCATTGTGACATCTAGTCTAATGTTCTATATAGCACAGGCCATAGCACCTTCCCCAAAATAATTCCTAGAGCAGAACTTTTAGAAAAACATCCAATCTTGGTTTTAAAATTGTCAGTGATGGGGAATCCACCACAACCCTTTGAAAATTGTTCCAGTTATCAATTACTCTCATCATTTCAAATATACACCTTATTTCTAGTCTGGGTATGTCTAACTTCAACTTCCAGCCATTGGACTGTGTTGTACCTTTCTCTGCTAGATTAAAGAGCCCTTTATTAAATATTTGTTCCCCATGTAGGTACTTATAGACTGTACTCAAGTCACCCCTTAATGTTCTCTTTGTTAAACTAAATAGATTGAGCTCTTTGAATCAATCACTAGAACGCACATTTCCTAATCCTTTAATCATTCTCATGGCTCTGCTCAGAACTCCCTCCATTTTATCAAAATTCTAGAATTGTTGGTACCAGAACTAGACACAAGATTCCAGCAGTGGTTGCATCAATGCCTAGGGTTACCAGATAGCAACTGTGAAAAAACGGGACAGGGGCTGGAGGGTAATAGGCACCTATGTAAGAAAAAGTCCCAACTGTCCCTTTAAAAATGGGACATCTGTATTTGGCATCTACCAATGCCAAATACAGAGGTAAAATAAACTCTACACCTCCCTGAGATGCATCCCAGAATCACCTTAGCTCTTTTGGCCGCAGCATTGCACTAGCTCATGTTCAGCTGATTATCCACCACAACCCCGCAATTTTTTTCAGAGTCACTGCCTCCCAGGATAGAGCTCCCATCCTGTAAGTATGGACTACATTCTTTTTCCCCAGATTTGTACATTTACATTTAGCTGTATTAAAATGTATGTTGTTTGCTTGTACCCAGTTTACCAGGTGATCCAGATAGTTCTGAATCACTAATCTGTCCTCTTCATTATTTACCACTTCCCCAATTTTTGTGACATCTGCAAACGTTATCAGCAATGATTTTATGGTTTCTTCCAGCTCATTGATAAAAATGCTCAATAGCATTGTGCCAAGAACTGCTCACTGTGGGACTCAACTAGGAACAGAACCCACCCGGTGACAATTCCCTGTGTACAGTTACATGATTGATCCATATGAGATGTGCAAGGTTCCATTTATCTGATTCTCACATTGGACATCAAATGCACCCAGTTGGTATAGGGTTGGTAAACTGCTCAACCCTTGTTCCAGGTAAAGTCAAGCTTCATTATTCTTGCCCTATTGTGACATAACCATATTGTCCTCACCATAGAATTGGGCTATTTCCCCAGCTAAAAATGTAGTTTGGAGAAGCATAAAATGTTATATGATCTTTCCACATCTTTCCTATGTGATTTCAAAGGCAAATGGCTCCTTTCTGAGGATTTGACCTTCCCCTTTACCTGGCCCTCTTCCCTTTTCCCCACTCGTAGTTCTCCATGGCTTTGCAATGCTTAGTGCTTTTTCCACACTTGCCTTGTCTGCCCATGATTTCATTAATCACTGTTTCCCCTGCAGTGCTCTGTCTGCAAATTTCTTTTCCATCCAAATTTCTCTACAATATTTTCCACGTAGTTCATAACATGGGAGCTTCCAGCACTGAGAGTCCATTAAAAATAGCATGCTTAAAGTTCACAGTAGGTTAAATGCTGAGCCTTTCAGTTTGACAGTGACTCCTTAAAGGTAAGATCCATGTAAGGTCTTTCTTTTTTAAATGACATGGACCAGAAGTCATGACAGAATAGAGCCCTTTGTTTAATTTAGTATTCTGTCAGGAAATAGCTTATTATAACATACTGAATGTTCTACCTGGTGGCACACTGTTATGGAGTATTCAAAGTAATGTACTGTTCATTTCCAGTCACTCTAACATTTGATTTTTTTTTATATAAGGTAGACTTTTTGTAAAGGAATTGAGTTGTTGAGCCAGATCCTCAGCTGGTATAATTTTTTGCTGCTTCATTGACTTTCAACCACCTGATCCCAGTTTATATCAGCTGAGGATCTGGCTTGTTGTGTTTTGAGTGTTACCTGGCTTTCACTGAAACACATGTTCAGTCTGAACTCTTTTTAATGTTTGTTTCAGTATAGCATATACCCTAACATATTCCAGTACCACTCCTCCTCTCACATTCTCCCCAAGCTTCATCATAATAAATTGCAATCTTTCTGAGGTGCATCTCATTTCATGGATTCAAACCTTGCTTAAAATATATAGCTACATTCAGCACAACAGACATACCATCATCTCTGGAGAGGAGGACAGAAAGTAACCAATGTTCCATATCATGTTCTGGTGCAGACGGGAGCAAAGAGCATAGGCATGTGAGGTTTCAGCAAGGTAAATTGCTGTGGTGACGATAACCCCAAAGCTGGATTAGCACTACTTCTGGCTGTAAAGAGATCCACGGTGTTAACTCTTTCATTGCCTAACAGCACACACAACGCAATGCACCATAGTCATAATGATTCCATATCTGCCATCTCTTCATGCTCAGAATCCTCTTTGAAGTCAATGGGAGTTTTGCATCAAGGATGACAGCAGGACATGGCCCTCAGGCTGTAGTTTTCTTTGCTTTTCCTTCAGATTCCAATGATTCTGGCTAAGAAAGCAACAGCAATAATTAAGCATGATAGCGTCTTTGACTCCAGACAGTCTTTGTTTTCCAGGCTAATTATATTACAAAACCTCTCTCTCCTATTTAATTTGCCTTGAAGCTTCTCCAGCTGGGCATGTTCTGCACGCATGGCATCAGACGATATAAGTTCCCCCAAATCAATTGGTACTTTCAGTCAGATAGCTTTTTCGTGATTCAAAGCTAACACCATAACCGTTTTCTCATTAATTATAGTAACAAGTTGGAGGGGGCTGTTGCTGAGCTTTGCAGCAGTAGGAACAAGTTAAAATCTTTGAAAAATTACGGTGTGCTTAGAGATCTGTTGTAGTAGCTACTGATTGTCAGGTAAAGAAGATACTCCCCACAGAGGGCCAAATTCTGCCCTGATTTATATAATAGAATCGCATGTTGTGTGAGCAAAAGTTAGCTAAGACTCTTCTTGATTGACTGACAGGTTAGCCACAAAAAAGACCCAAGTTGAAACTTTTGCACTAATTTATTTCCATATAGCTCCATTGAAGCTAGTAAAGTGGTGTGGGTGTAAATTAGATCAGAATTTGGCTGCTGTCTTCTCAACACATCTGTTCATCTAATGGTAGCCATTTCATTTTGGGGTATGTTGGCTAGATCAGAATTTAAGGGCCAAATTCAGATACCCTGAGGAAATTAATGGAGCCTAATTGTATGAGTGATCCCACTGATTTCAATTGGACCGTTCATGGATTATGGTACTATTCAGCACCCGGAAGGAGCAACTTGCATGTCCAAATGTGTAACAACGTAGCATAATGATACCCTGTGTTCCATTCATCTGACCTCACATCAGATGCACCCTGTTGGTATAGAGTGATGTAAATGGTATCACTGAAGGGCTGTTGCATTCCTAGGGAAGGTAGAGCAGAATTCAACTTGGAGGTAACCTGGCAGTGTTTACACTGCCAGCCACTCTTGGGCCTTACATTGGGTAAAGGAGCTTTCAATTCTGCTGTGGATTCAAAAGAGCCCAGGCAGCAATGGCTTAGGAGCAGATATGCCTAATTAGCACATCCCATAGTGTCTTAGCCACACACCTGATAGACCAGCATTGTCCACCTGTGCTGGTGCCTGAAGGTCCCCTGGCTGAGGGGATGATGCCTTGAGACACTAGACTGTTATCCTTTAGCAAATTATTACAGTGTTGAGGGCACTATGCCAGAGTGGCAGGAGTGGGATATCACAATTTCATAGAATTGTTGGTGAATCTGAGTCTCTTTGAAAAGCAGCTCATTTGAATTCTTCATGGATTGTTTGTTTCTGTGTAGAATTCATTACCTGTACATTTCTAATTAGAATGGTTGCACTGAAACAATTGCTTCACTCTCTCCAGTTGACAATTATTTCTTCCCTAATCAGCGTGCAGGACTTTTTTTGTTGGGTTGATTTACAATAGAAATTTGAACTGTAATATTTTTTATTTGTCCACTCTTTCCACTTACTCATACTTTTTTATGTCAAAAGTTACATTAAACAAATCAGCATTCAAACTTTCCTGCCTAAAAGCACAGGTTTTCCTTCCAGGGGACATTCTCACAGCAGCCAAAAGATTTGATTTTTATATTCATTTTTCCAGTACAGATAGCACTTTCCATCTCAAAAGTCTATTCTCCAAAATATATTAGCTGAATGATGTAATGATCATATGGTCTCTGCTCTTTTAATCTATTTGTCTTCCACATTCCATGCCAAATTTCGCCCATGGATCCATCTGCACTGAACCCCCATTTTAATAAGAATCCTTCATGCAACCCAGAACAGAATTTGGTCCTTTAGCCAACTAGTATGGAAAAGGCAATACTATTGTCCTTAAATATATAACACACACACAATTTTTCAAGCATTACAACAGGGTCAATCATTTCCTTTAAATGTTTTTACTTATTTTTATCCCAAGAGAAAAGTTATTGAGTTATTTAGGAATTGTTACTGTTGTCATGGGGAGAGAGCAATCAAACTGAAGAAAATATGCTGCTAGTTGAGGAAAGATTGTTAAAAGCGTAGACACGCAGGCATGTGCATGCACACACACACAAAGACATCAGCATGAAGCCCTATAGCTGTTAAAAAAAAGAATAGGTAGATATTTGAGCTCCACAAGGTAACAATGATTCATTTTAAAGCATTTCCTTCAACTGTTGGCTTTGAAGTCTGCAGAAGAAGAAAAGCAATGGCAATTTGTGCTCTTTGAGTGTTTAATTTGAGATAGCCAGAAGAGATCATTCAGCTGAGTTTGGGGCTTATTAAGGATGTGCTATCTTCCTTTCAGCTTTTGGTCTAGTTAGATACTACAAAGCACATTTTTGATATAACATTTTTTACCCTGGGATGCTTGTTTTCCTTGTGTGTAACAAGGGTATGTCCCTGTATCTCAGTTATTTAGGCATCATTTTACAATTAATTGGAATACTTGCTTGCATAATTAGAAATCAGCTGTGTGGGTTTGAGTTGCCTGCTGCACTTGTAACTGATTTGTAACATATACTAACTGAATTTCAGTCCCATGCCCTTCTATTATCGCTGAAACAAAATTAGACTAGCAATAAACATCAATATGTCACCAGACAGTTTAACTAATTACATTTACTTAAAATATATAAAACATAATTCATCTGTGAGATACACCATGAAGATTAAAATTAGCTTAACATAATAAGTACCAGCCTGCACCCCAGACCCTTTTTTAAGCTAACTCTGCTTTTTATGAAGATTTGAATATAACATCATTAAAAAAAAAACCTCTTCTCAAAGTCAATCATGCCCTGCTTCCCTCCTGCCATGCAGGCTTCTCTCCTTCCCTCCCCATTTATGTGGACAGGCTGCATTGCCAATGCCAACACTGCTCCTGGCTCCTCCCCTGCACCTGTGTCCAGACAGAGAATCTGACTGTGTATTCCTCTACCCAGCTTCTAGTGTGGATTTGCAGAGACTGCAGCCAGCATTTCTCCATCATAAGAAGTCAGGCAGGGAGGACCATCCAGCATGAGAGAGGCCCCTCTGTAGAATCTCTCAGGTGGGAGGAGGTGACTAGGCTCAGGAGCATCCATGCACATGAGGAACTCATTGAAATTATGCATATGGAGCTCTCCAAGGTTGAGAATGCAATATAGCTGGTGAGGACTGCAGTGACATCACCAAGCGATGAACAGCTCCTTCACAGGGAGGAAGCTGGCTGCTGGTTATTTCCGGCAACAGGCAGTGCTCCACCCCTGCTCGTAATGCACATAGAAATAAAAAAAAATGGTATGTTGTCCTGGTATCGAAGGATGAGGAATCTCGCCAAAGGTGGAGGAGTAGAAACCATATACCCTGAAGTGAGAAGGATCATGGCCAGCACTCCCAAGAGGTAATGAAAGATGGTGGTAGTTGGTGACTCCCTTCTAAGTGGGAAGAGGCATCCATCTGCCAGCCTGACAATGCATCTGAGGAGGTGTGCTGCCTCCCAAGGGCCCATATCTGAGACATTCCAAAAGGATTGCTGTGGATCATCTGGCCCTCTGCCCATTACCCCATGCTGTTCATCCATGTGAACACTGATGATACTGCAAGGTCTGACCCTGAGCAGATCAGAAGTGACTACAGGGCTCTGAGAATGAGAGTGAAGGAAGTGGGGGTGCAGGTGTGTTTTCATTGTTCCTTCCAGTCCTGGGTAAGAGCCCAGGCAGAGACAGATGCATCCTAGGGTGAATGCATGGCTGCCTGGATGGCATTGCCAGGAGGACTTTGGCTTCTCTGACCATAGAATGCTGCTCCAGGAAGAACTGTTGAGAAAAGATGAGATCCACCCATCAGGTAAGGGGAAAAGTATTTTCAAATACAGACTGGCTAACCCAATGAAGCAAGCTTTAAACTAGGTTCAACAGAGGAAGGAGACAAAAGCCTACAGGGAAGTTCAGAACATGGAGACCTGAGTGAAGGCTCAGAATCTAGAGGAAATATGGGCAATCACAGCAGGGACAAAGGAGAGACAACAGGGAATATAGGGGAAAATCTAATGATCATCTTACATGTGTGTATACTAATACAAGAAATATGGGGAATAAACAGGAAGAACTAGAAATACTAATGAATAGTCACAATTATGACATAGTTGGCATCACAGTAGTGGGATATTTCACATGATTAAAATATTGCTACAGAAGGGTATAGCTTGTTCTGGAAGGACATTCAGAGGAAAAAGGGAGGGGACGTTGCCTTGTATATCAAAGATGTATTCACTTGCACTGAGGTTAAGATGGATACAAGAGACAGACTTGTGAAAAATCTCCGGATAAGGATAAAAGTGATTAAAAAAAACCAAAAGTGATATAATGGTAAGGGTCTACCATAGACAATCTAACCAGGAAGAAGAGATGGATGAGGCTTTTTTAAAATAAATAAAATCATCGAAAGTGCAGGACTTGGTGGTGATGGGGGAATTAAACTATCCAGACACCTATTGGGAAAATAAAACGTCAGGACACAGATTATGCAACAAGTTCTTGGCATACATTGAAAACAACTTTTTATTCTAGAAGATAGAGAAAGTGACTGGGGAGAAGGAATTCTAGATTTGATTCTGACAAATAGGGAGGAACTGGTTGAGAATTTGAAGGTGGAAGAGCAGCTTGGGTGAAAGTGAACATGAAATAATAAAATTCATGATTCTAAGAAATGGGAGGAGGGAAAGCAGCAGAATAATGACAATGGATTTCAACAAGGCAGACTTTAGCAAACACAAAGAACTGGTAGATGAGAGCTCATGGGAAGCAAGTCTACAGGAAAAAGTTGTTCAGGAGTGTTGGCAGCTTTTTAGAGACCTTATTAAGGGCACAAGAGAAAACTATTCCAACATGTAGGAAAGATAGGAAGTCTGATAAGAGACCACTTTGGCTAACCAAGAGATCTTCAATTATCTGAAATGCAAAAAAGAGTCATACAACAAGGTCAAATTATGAAGGCTAAATAAAAAAAAAATCCACCAGCATGTAGGAACAAAATTAGAAAGGCCAACACAAAAAAACAAGGTTAAACTGATATAGGATAACAAAACATTTTACAAATACATGAGAAGCAAGAGGAAGAACAAGGACAGGGTGGGCCCATTACTTAATGAGGAGAGAAAGACATTAACAGAAAATGTAGCAATGGCCAAAGTGTTAAATACTCTTTTTGTTTCAGTTTTCACAAAAAAGGTTAGCAATGACTGGACAACGAACATAGTCAACATCAATGTAAATGCAGTAGGCCAGTGTTTCTCAAACTGGGGTCACCGCTGGGTTCGCTGCTCCAGGCCAATGGGAGCTTCTGGAAGCAGCGCGGGCTGAGGGACATAGTGGCTGCTGCTTCCAGCAGTCCCTATTGGCCTGCAGTGATGAACTGTGGCCGGTGAAAGCCTCGATCGGCCAGAACTGTGGACGGGGCAGGTAAACAAACTGGCCTGGCCCACCAGGGGCTTTCCCTACACAAGCGGCGACCCCAGTTTGAGAAACACTGGGGTAGTCTCTGAGATTAAATAGGTAAAGAACAAGTTAAGAATTACTTAGACAAGTTAGATGTCTTTAGGTTGGCAAGACCTGATAAAATGTATCCTAGAATACTTAAGGAACTGACTGAAGAGATCCCTGATAATTTGTGGACAATGGGAAAGATCCCAGAGGACCGGAAAAGGGCAGATATAGCACCCATTTAAAAAAAAGGGAAATAAGGACAACATATGGAATTATAGACCAGTCATCTTAACTTCGCTACCTGGAAAGATAATGGGGCAAATAATCAAACACTTTGTAAGAACCTAGAAGATAATAAAATTATTAGTAACAAATCATATCAAACCAACCTAATTTCTTTCTTTGATGGTATAAAAAATCTTGTGGTTCCGAGGGCAAACAAGTAGATGTGATATACCTATCGCTTTTGATACTGTCTCACCTGACTTTCTCATAAGCAAGTTAGGGAAATATAGCCTAGATGAACCTGTTATAAGGTAGGTGCACAACTGGTTGGAAAACCATAGTCAGAGAGTAGTTATCAGTCATTCACACTCAAGCTGAAAGGGCATATTGAGTGGGGTCCAGCAGGGATCTGCCCTAGGTCAATTTCTTTTCAATAGCTTCATAAATTATTTGAACAATGGCATAGTGGGTATGCTTATAAAGTTTGTGAATGATGCCAAACAGGGATGCCAAACTGTTCCAAAAAAAAAAAAAGGCAAATACTATGCTGGGCTGTATTAGCAGGAATGTTGTAAGCAAGACACAAGAAGTAAGTCTTCCACTCTACTCAGCACTGATAAGACTTCAGCTGGAATATTGTGTCCAGTTGTGGGTGCCACATTTCAGGAAAGATGTGGATAAATTGGAGAATGTCCAGAGAAGAGCAACAAAAAATATTAAAGGTCTAGAAAATATGACCTTTGGGTTTGTTTAGTCTGGAGAAGAGAAGACTGAGGTAGGGACAAGATAACACTCTTCAAATTCGTAACAGGTTGTTATTCAGAGGAGAGTGATAAATTCTTATCAGGGCTGTTCTTAGAGGAGGGGAAAGCCCAGGACAACACCTGCCGCCACTCCACCCATTCCCCCAAACCTTCCCCGTCCTGCCTCTTTCCAGCTTCCACCCCCTCGCTATGGACAGGACCGCTTTGCTTCTTATCCACTGAGGACAGGACAAGAAATAATGGGCTTAAATTGCAGTAAGGGAGTTAGGTTAATCATTAGGAAAAACTTTCTAATTCTAAGGGTAGTTAAGCTTTGGAAAAAATTACCTAGGGAGGTTATGGAATCTCCATTACTGGAGGTTTTTAAGAGCAGGTTAGACAAACACCTGTCAGGGATCATCTAGATGGTCTAAATATACATAGTCCTGCCTCAGTGCAGGAAACTGGAATAGACCTATCAAGGTTCCTGTGAGTCTATGATTCAAGCCTGTTCCATCTACCTCTAAAAATACAGTCCAACAGCCTATCTTCCAGCCCCTTTTCAATTCCCTGTCTTAAAATTTGGGATATATTAAGATTTTGAGTCATATCCTCAGTTCTATTAACTCCAGTGGTACTACATTGGTTTCCATCAGCTGAAGCGCTGGTCCTTTGTGTATGTACATCTCACTGCTCAGTGAGTGTTTGAGTGTGTGTGTGTAATAAAGTTCCCCCAGCAGGCTGTTCAGCTCAAGCCACAAAGAGTCATGTGCTCAGTTCTCGAGGCCTCTGTCTCGATTGTTGGTGTTACTCAACATAGCAGCTTCACATAATTCCATGCTTTAAATTGTTGGAGGCCCCTGATGGCTGGGGTAAGCTTCCTTTGTCCAGAGCAGGTATGTAACCTGCTGGTTAGCATGTGTTCTGCCTGTTTCTTCTGCCTGATCCACAGAGGAAGAGTCTGTTACAGAGCCAGGCTATTTAGTTCAAGCTGTAGCGACTCATGCTTTTACCTCTGTAGGTCCTTGGTTCAGTCTCTAGTGTGCCAGCCAAAATGGCAACTGTCAAATATGCAAGAGAAAATGTTAACTCAAAGAAGGCTTCAAGGTACTGCAGCATGACCTCAAATGAGTCTTGAAAGGCAGAGCAACAGGCCGAGCAATTAATTACTGCCCTATCTTGGGGGGATGGATGGAACTGCACTGTACCAATAAGGCCTCCAGGAGGCACTGTGTCTTATTGTTGTGCCAATTATTTTCTTAATCCTTCCAAAATATTGGTCAAATCCTAACAGTTTGCAAGAGAGGGAGGGTAGATGACTATGTTGTACATTAAAACTTAAACCTACCAAAATCTTGCCTACTCAGGATAGGATGCTACATATTGTCCTAGCATACCGCAGTGCAAGTCACTTCTTGCTGCTCCTATCTGCAATATAAATATGTTCTCAATGACATGTGCTGACACACTGTGTACGTGACAGCATGTTCTGTCATTACACTTTAGCTGGTTTGTGGACCAGTCAGGTTTTTCCTCCTGCAGCACTAGACTGGTATAGTCATGAGGAGCACATTGTTGTGCAAGAAGCTGCATGCTCTCCGGTTGACTATGTTACATGCACTGCTGCTTAGACCCTTTTTACTTTGTAAACACTTGTACATGGAAGGATTTAGAGCTATGTTCTTCTAGCACATTCATGTTACCATTCCACATAATTTCATTAGCTGACACCATTTTAATAATAATACAGCATATAAGCAGAATTTGTAACATTTTTCTTCTTTCCTTTTCTTGTGGTGATTTATTCTTAATTTTACTGATATCCTCCATTTCCTTTGGCTTTGAT
Source organism: Mauremys reevesii (assembly GCF_016161935.1). Taxonomy (NCBI): domain Eukaryota; kingdom Metazoa; phylum Chordata; order Testudines; family Geoemydidae; genus Mauremys; species Mauremys reevesii. Next base: position 81,790,490 of record NC_052627.1, on the reverse strand, counting down.
TTCTGAGGGACAACCCCCCCTCCCATTCCTCCTTCTTTGTCTTCCTCTGGATGAAGACAGAGAAGAATTGGGGGGGGGGGAGGTGAATGGAAGATGTTCTCTAGGTTAGTAATTTGGCTGTAAAATGTTCTTCCTTTTTTTCCATCTATCTCTCCCCTTGTATCTAAATTAGGGTGCCCACCTTTTCAAAAGGCAAAAGCGGTATACATGAAAGAGCCCTGCCCACTCTGTGGCCTGCCCCTGCTCCTCTTCACACAAGGCCCCACCTCTGCACCTCCTTTCCTGCCCCTCCTCCCCCAATGCCCTGTCTTCTGGCTAGGCTGGAAGCAGGAGCCGGGCCACGGTCAGAGTCACTCAGGAAGCCCAGGCCACTGTGGGGAGCCCCAGATCCTCCACCTGCCCTGGGCAGGGTACTGGGGTCTCAAGAGCTGCCTCTGACCTGTGTCCCCACCCCCTGGGGTGTGCCAGCCAGGGCAGGTAAAGGGTCTGGGGATCCCCACAGCAGCATGGCCTCCCTTGGAAGCTCTTACTACTGCCCAGCTCTGACTTCTGGCCTGGTGGGGCCTTGGGAGGAAGAAGAGGATCAGGGAGTGAGGCCTCCCAGGGAATCTGGGACAAATGCTGTCTTGGAGTCATTCAGCCCAGGACTGGGACTTGAACTTTGCATTTTAGGACTGTCTCTCCCAATTTGGGATGGGTGGTCACCCTAGTCTAAATTCTTCTTTCAGTCTTCACTTTCAGTACTCAAGTAAGCTAATGGCAAACATGCCTTCACTTTACTTCTGCAAAAATTTCCCATTCAGTGCTGTTGCTCCCTAAAAGAGGAAGTTACAGCATTACAAAACGTTGTTTGTCATGGATGAAAATAAGTTGTTCTGCGCTTGGCTTCAGCAGCCTGTGTGTGGCCCTGGATTCCCTCCAGGGTGCAAACTAATAACAGAAAATGGGGAGAAAGAACAGCCTGTTCACCAGCAGAGGAAGAAACAGAGTGAGTCAGGGAAAAAACCAAACACTTAATTTGCAGGTATATTAGTTGCATTAGCAGAGAAGGAGCTGCATTTTGCAATTAACTTTCTCCTTGTGGTCAACAGCCTGAGAAAGTGGCTATTCCAAGTTCAACATGCCTTCTGTGCCATAAAATCTTTTTATAAAGTAGAAGAAGGAAATGTATTTATTACTCACCCAGCCAAAAGCTTTTGAGTGCTAAAATATATCTCCTTCTCATTATTTATTTTTTTCCAATTTGTAAATAATGTTATGAATAATACAAATAGCCAGCACACATCAAAATCATTTCCCCACAGGCCCAGGACCAGCCCTGCTTTCAATTACGCAAATGTTATGCATCAAATTTAGACATTGCAAAGCCAAAGCTGGGGCAGTTTGGGTCCAGAGCTCTTTTTATTTAACACTCACCCTTCCCCACCCTCCTAAAATTGGGATTCAGATAAATGGCTCTGGGTTTGGTCCATATTTATTTTTTTTATATCTGAAATATAAAAAGTATAGGGGAGATTTGGTGCCATCCAGGATTATACACAGTTTGGAAGGGAAAAGAACACTACTTCTGTATAAGTAAAAGGAAAAACAGAATGAAACCCTGACCTGGTTTCATTGCCATTGACTTCAACAGGGTCAGGATTTCATCCAAAGACTTCAGAATATCAAATGTAGGCTTTCACTATTGTGATGCTCAAAACAAATCCAAGAAGCACATGTACCCAGTCATCTCCGTAACAATTTTTCTGAGTTTGTTCTATGATTAATTATGTTTTCTCCAATCTCTGTCACCTGTGCAAGTAATGAATACAAATGATTGAACAATAATTCTTTTCTAGAAAAGTTTCTGAAGTACAAATTTGTAAACTTGGGATTTAAAAAGCCTATATCCATTTCACCTTAAATTCTGATCCTGTCAATCTCCCAAACTGAGACTTCTAAAGATTAGATGCAACAGGAAATGGTGCTGATCATTTAGTAGGTGGTACTCATTATTTTGAATCATCACTGAAATAAACACCCAGCATGGTATTAGGAACATCCGTTAGAGGTGCCATTTTTCATATGGGACTTAGAATTGATGTCCTGACAAATTCTCATTTTAGATCACACAGTACATTTCACTAAGTTCTAGCCTATCTAATTATCTATGCTTATATGGCACTAATCACCCTTCTAGCTAGTATTAACCTTAGCGTCCTGGATAAGTTCCAATTTAGATGAATACATTCTATTTACCTAAAGTAATTTTCCCCTTGAGTTTCAGATGAATGAATTATTTTGCTCTTCCTGTCCTAAACTATTGTGTAGTGCTGTTATGTGTTGTTAAAAACACAGGACCACATTCAGATCTGATGTAAGCAGAAGCAACTCTGTTGAAGGCAATGCAAATTCACTTGCTTACAGTAAATATGAGTTTGCTCTGTGCCGTTTCTCACTCCAAAGTGTATATCGATTCTTCAGGATGAAAGACACTATATAAAGTAAGATACTATTATTGATCTCCGGTGAGGGATCACATTTTATTTCCAAAACGCTAGCCTCCAGTAAATCCAATTATCTCCTCTTAAGACTCAGTAGCCTCAAGCCCTTCTTTAATGCCTAATAGCAGATGATCCTTACCTGTAATGCTGTTTTCAATTATTTCAATTGTTTCATTTTTAAACAATGTATTATCTTATATTAATACACCTGAGGCTGCTGTCAGGCTTCTGTTTCTGTTTTTAATACAATGTTGAGAACTTAGAGTTTGAAGATTTTCTTGTTCAGGGTGCTCTCTAATGTAAAGATCCATGCGTCAAAGATTTTTTACTCATGATTTTCCTCTATTGTTTGATAGCCAACAAAACCATTCCATAGAGGCCTCTATGGACTGTTTTAATTGCCACAGAAGGTTATTGTGTATCAGCACCAAAGTGTGAGAGACACTGGTGCACTGAGGTGGAAGATCCATATGGATCTGTAACCTTCTGTGCAAGCTTTCTCAGCCACCTGAAGAGAGTTCTCTGGGTCTGCCCCACAGACAGTCCCTGAGTCTCTAGCATTGTCCCCTTCTTATGTGCCATTGTAACCACTGTGCTTTTTGAAAATAAAGTGCAAAGAATTCTGAAACACACCCAGATGTCTCTTCTCTTTTGCATCCTATCATACAAAACAGGTGATCCTTAAGTTATCATGTATGGATGAGCAGAGATGTAGTGCACTATTTTGTAACTGGTGGTAAAGAGAGAAAAAACAGAGATAACACCTCCAAATAAAAACTAAGTGGATGCATATTTTACATTAACAAAGCTGGACATAATGTCTGCAGTTGATACACAGTGAGGAAAGCCTGCAAGCTTAAAATATATGCAATAGGCCCCAATTCAGCAAAACACACAAGCATCTGCTTCAGTGTTTTGCTAAATTTGGTCCATATTCCCAAAGCGCCACTGTGAGAAAGGTGGAGGAATATTTCCTCAGGCTGCAGAATCACTCCAGTGAGCGTCTACTGCACCCTAATGGTCCTTAAATGTCCTCTCCCTGCAGGTCACATGATAGAAGGATTCACATGGCACTTCTGGTCTCACCTCTGGCTCATTCATGAGTGATGCTCCACACCAGACAATGGTGCCCCAGCATTCAGCCCTCCCTCCATGGCAGAATTGTACCATGTCAGCAGCTTGAGGTCTCCCTGAAGCTGCAGTCGTGGGGGCTGCATTTGCCATAGAAGTGGGGAGGGAGGATACTGAATAGGAACCTAAAAGCCAAAATGTGCTTGCTGGGAATTAAAATGATAGAGCTGGGGACATAGATTGGTTCTCAATTCTTTATAGCACCACCTAGCATAAGCAATATACATTATCATCTGATCTCTCACACAAACTGAAACAGTTAAGTAGCATGACAAGTATAAGATTAAGATTGTATCCATCACAGATGAACATAACACATGTATTCATAATTTATTCATTAATTGATTTTTTGGAAACCAAATCCTAAAGATATTGTTGGTATCACAAATCTATCTGGATCCCCTAAGAAAGCTTTAAATTCAGATCTCTTAATTAGATTACAGATATTTAAAATCTCATGCAGGCAGTTATGGTTATACATTTTGAAGTTTAATTATAAGTTATTCTAACAAAACTTAGCAGTTTCAGCAGGGTAAGAACAGCTTAATTCTTTTGCTAACAGTGTCCACCTTTCATTTAAACATGCCCCAGGAGAAACTGCCATCGTAAATATAGAAAACATAAAGAGATGGAGGCTTGAATTTTCGGTAGTTTGTCAGAACACTGGAAAATAAAAAAGACACATGGATGCTGTTCTCAGCCACTAAAATTGTTATTTTTTTTTCCTTTTTGCAGGTTTGTGGGGCAGATCTAAGAGTAGGATTTTCCCCAAAGGCTTATATTATGTTCTAACATATGTTCTATATAATATGGGCTAGAGAGGATTGTGGAACGCAAAGTTAAGAAGCAGATCTGTATTCATACACAAGCTTCCCCAAAGTTCATGAGTGTTCAGACGTGGAGTTTTACTTCAGGTCCATTGTGTGGGCTATATACCACTTTCCATTCATATACCTGGCTCTTGTTGATGTCAATAACCAATCCATATGAAGATGGTATAGCTCTATAAGAGATGTTCATGATGGGAATTTCTCTTTGGATAGTCTAACAAATATAGAATTAAGAGAAAAATTCAATGTTCCATTTGCATGACTTGCCCCAGATATATCCTGCAGTGCAATACAGTACATAACTGACAAGCATATAAATTGTGTGCAGTGCTGTTGTAGCTGTGTTGGCTCCAGGATATGAAAGTGGTAAGGTGCAGGAGGCAATAACTTCTGTTTGTGAAACAGACAAGCTTTTGACATCCACAGACCCTGAAGAAGAGCTCTGTAGAGCATAAAATCTTGTTTCTTTCACCAACAGAAATTGATCCAATAACATATATTACCGCACCCACCTTGTGTCAAGCATATAAATTGTTACTTATACATTTATACTTTTCATTAATTACACCCATATGTAGAGGCAACAGCAGGGTGGGGTTTGATTTTGTTTGTTTATTTGTTTTTAAACATTAGCAGAAATTCACTTTACAGTCATTTTGTTTCTTTTGGCCAGCCCTACATGCTTTGTGTTTTTTTTTTCATATTCATGTGTTGTGGTCAGGTTTTATTACATGCAGGTCATGAGGCAGCTTGATAAACCAAGAAAAATTGGAACTTACATAGGAAAAATACATTCTGTACTCTTCTCATGCAACTCTGCAAAAATGTTATCAGACAATTAATTTTTTCATTAAAAGGGCCCACAATATTCCTTGGTTATTTCTCTGTTATCAAAATGATATTATATTCCTCAGCAAAATAAACCAGTCTCCTATTAGCTTCACAAAATGAAACTTGCCTGTTTGTATTTATTTATTTTAGCATTTAATCCATAATTTTAAACCTTTGTTCATTTTTTTTAATATGCCACTTGGTATTTTTATATGAACGTCAAAGACTCGCCTCTGTTGTTTAGCACAGAGAGTAGCAAACATATGTAAGTACAAGCCAAATGTGGCTGACAAGTTCAAAAGGATACGGTAGCCATACTATATACTTGCCTTGCTCCCAAAGCTTTCCTATGATGCTCAGTACTGTAGCACCTAAGCACTTTACACTTGTTAATGAGTGTATCCTCACGTCACCCCTGTGAAAAAGGAAAAGTGTTATCCACATTGTACAAAAAGGGAAGTTAAGGCATAGAGAGAGAAGTGACTTGCCACAGTTTGCTAATTGAAGAAACAACTGAGGGGGGAATAAAAATAAATTGAGAAAGGATCATATATTGTCAGCACTTCAAATATTTAGGGCTCGATTCTCAAGTCTGCTACATTCATTTTGCACTGAGAATGCAGCGCAAGTGAACATACACTGCCTAGACACTCCCCTGGACAATTCCCACTGTGTAGGGGGAATCTTCAGCTAGTATAAAACAGGTAAAGGCAACCAGCTGCATCACCCATTCCTGTCACCTGGAGCATAAGACATTAAGTAGTTAATGAAGAAAGAATTTATAGTCTCATAAAAGAAAAAAACAGGCCAATCAATGCAGAGTCTCATAATTAGTAGTGTGGGTTGTCCTTCTGGATAATTCAATACATGACATTTTGTATGTAATATAAATAAGATGAGACTCTACTTTTACAGCATATTTTCCCACACTGATCATTTACGTGGTGTCCTTTGCTCCTGTTTTCTCTGCACTAGTATCTCTTTCAATGGTTTTGTACTTGTACATTTTTCTTGCATAATAAAGAACTGGTGTTTGTGGCTATCCTGTGTTTGAGATCCAGTGCACACAAATGCCCCATAATGCCCTCCATTTGTCCTGTATCCAATGCATTGGTCAAAGTGCATATTTCATCTCCAATTATGTTCTGTGATATAGGCAATGTTCTTTCTCTGGAAAAGAGTTGGTGAATGTATGTGTTGGATTTTGTGTGCCTGTGCTGGATGGGGTTAGTAGACTATGATATGCAGGAGGTCAGAGCAGATGATCTGGTGGTGGTCTCCTCTGGCTTTAAACTCGGTGACTCTATGACATGCCTTAGGAGAGCAACACAGACCTGCACAAAATATTTCCATGCTTGTCATCTCTCATTTTTGCTCCAGACCTTTTTGTTCATATTTCTAAGTGTAAGCCTAAAAGTCATCAGAATTCCTAATTAGATTAATATAACATGACATGTAATTACTTTTTTGTACCTGTTCATACATACATATATCCTCATCAGCGGAGAGTCCATTACTGGGCTTCTAGATGCAGATCTTTGTAATTAGCAATTCAAATGCTTTGTTATTTCATTTCCTCTTTGTTAAATTCTTTTGATATACCACAGTGACTTTGGTTTCACATACCTTTGTTCTTTTCTATCTTTGTGTGTCTGTGATTTGCCATGGTGATTTTTAGAAAGGGTGCTCATAAGGAAAGGGGCAAAATCATGGAAACACAAGATTGAAAATGTCCAAAGTCACAGGCATTATTCTGTGTCTGAAATAACTTTTATCTTTCCATGTTTAGGGTGAATTACAAGAATAGCATGTTTTGTGATAATAGCGAGTAATTTAGAATACAGGAATTCACAGACCACAGCCTATTTTTTGTAAATTCAACCAAAGACCCCACCTTTAGATAGATAGAGGGGTCCTTCTCAACCCTTAGGGATATAAAGTTTTCAGAAAGAGGTCTAGTCCTATATTTTGTTCCCCTGTTGTTACTGACCATTCTTGTAGCCTCCTATGAAACCTAAGATTTAAACAGGAGACTTTTGACGAATGTTTAATGCCCTCACATTCACTCACTTGTACACAATAATGTCAAGAACTTAGAGAAGCATGACAATCAGTTGAATCCATGACCTTCTACGGCAGCTGTTAGAACATTTCTGCTTAAGTTCTAAGATATTTAAAACAAACTATAAGATGTGTTCACTACCTCCACTCCTCTCACTGGCTAAGAGTGGACTTAACCCTGGCTAGTGCTAGTCAATGCAAAGTAGACAGCTAATGAACTCAGCAACATCCATGATTTCAGGGATTTCTTGTATAGCCTAGGCCTGCCTGAATGACTAGCATGACATGATTTTGGCTTACCATTTTCCAGCATAGCATTCAGATCAGCATGAGCCTAAGGAAGATCAGGGAAGGGGAGTAGCTGTACTTTCTGTCTCTGTGGTGTAGAGGCTTCTTCATCACGCCATCAGATTCCTAGTCCTGCATTTGTCTGGCCTGCTGTTATTTGTTAACAAATACAGCCTATTTGTGGTTTGCAAATGATTTCATTTAACTATGTCTTTAACTTTTTTGTATTTGCTATCCATTATTTGTGGTATGTGACTGATCACGGAAATTAAATGGTGGTATTTCTGTTAATTGATTGGATAACAAACTTTATAAACAGGCAAACGGTGAATGATGAATAGTGAATAATAAATAGCAAATAATGCATTTCCAGGATAAATTTTCAGGACTGGCAAATATTTTCATGAATACAATGACAGTCATCTGAACACTCATGAACACCGAATAATATGGCAAACACAACATGTTTGCTGCTTTATTTCCAAAAATATTCATGAACCACATTTTTTACTATTTACGTAGCTGTGCTTTCCACACTTCCACTTTTACTTTTCTATTTATATTCATGTTTGTTCCCACATGTGATGCATCTAGATTCCACTGTGATAGGTGCTGGTTTCCACAATGTGATTATTTCCATAATATGAGTATTTCTCACCTTGATTCATTACCAGTTCACTCACTGGCCTTCTCTGTAACTCTTTATCAGAGGGACTCCAATCTGTAAGTTAGTGAGTAACTGTACTACAAGACAAAGTTGCAATATGTCCAAGCCAGCAGTCCTCTTTCTCCAATACTATCAGACACAGATGCTAGCCAGCTCTTCTGGCACACCTCCTTGTTTGTTATATAGTGGTACTATCTCACATTAGCTAGGCATGTTAAGCTTGTGAAGTTGAATGCATCAAGGTATTTAGCACAGAGAGATTCTGAATTATTTCATCTTGCCAACCTATTACACATAGATCATCACAATTATATGTCCAAAAGAGTAAAATCCTCCCCTACCTTTATTGCTTCATTACTATTAGTGCATTCTCTCTGTTAGTTTTCTACCTACTTCAAATATTGTATTATCTCTGTTGGGACTCTGTAATGTTTTCTTTGTTTCGTGACACTATACAAACTCTATAGGACAAATCCTACCTCATGATGTATATAGATGTATATCTGCAAACCTATGGCTGGCAGCAGAAATATGAGCCAGAAATTAGCTACGCCAGTTTTAAGTCTTCTTAAATACAGTGCTGGTGATCTCCAGTTCTCTGAGACAGGAGTGAAGAAGGGTCACGATAGGGCATAATCAAGGGACCAGTACATGATCCACATATTAATTTGCCAATATTCGCTGAACTAGCAATGGCTGCTGTGCACATCCATCCATGCAGATAATTTCTGCTTTGTAAGGGCTGTTCTGATGTAGGGAGATATCAGAAGTATTTGAGGGCAGGTGTGGGCTATTGGGCTGCTCATAAAGATGTTAAGACTGAGTAAATTGTCAGAACAGTAAAACAAAGAGTCTTTCATAAAGATGGCTTCCCTCCAAAATCTTTATTATCCAGCTTGTGGCATTAACTAAATTTAAAAACAAACAAAACACAAAGTGTTTATAACAAGCAGAAAAACAAAAATCCTCACTCATGTTACAGATAAAGAACTACTTCTCCATCTGATGTAGTACTCAGCCTCCTCACAGCACCAACCCAGGTAACCTAAGAGTTCTTTTTATGGAGCTTCCTGGATTACCTTGATCTCTTTAACTCCAAGGATGAAGGCCGAGATATCCCCTTACCTGCCAGTGGTACTGTAGGGACACTGCACTCTGTCACACACTTTTTTTTCAGTATCTATGTGTACTGGTTTGGGAGCACATTATACCACTTTCCCCCACACTCATCAGAGTTTGGCGTTATGGTAACAATGTAGGGCAGGTTGACAATTTTCAATTTAAATGAAAAATTGGTTTTTTACTAAACTAAATTGTTCACTAAAAGTGTACAATTTCTGCAGAAAATGTTAATCAAAAAAAAATCAGTGCCCAAGCACCAAAATACTGCCACAGTGTCTCATGAGAGACGTAGTCCTATTGCCTCATGTTCCCATTCTCCTCCACAGGCCAGGCTTCCCAGCCAGACCACATCCTCAATGATGCACTATGGCCAGAGACTCCATTTATGGATGCTGCCACTTCTCACCAAGAGGGGAAATGGCGGCATGTCATGGGAGATGTAGTCTTATTGGGAAGTCCAGTGTATAGAGGAAAATGGGAGCATGAGGCACTGCAGAGGCATTTCCAAATCAAATTATTTCAAAGTCTTTAGCCAAAATATTTCTGGTTTTTATTATTCTCCAAAAAGTCACAATTTTCCCAGGGATGGGGATGGCAAATGATTCTGATCAGTTCTACAAAAGTGTTCAAATGCAGAGGCCTAATGCTAGTCACTTAAATCCTCATATAGGCACATCAATAACTGGCCTGATTTTTTTTTTCAGAGTTGCTGTTGACACTGAAGTGTATGAAAGCTGCAGGTGCTCAGCCCTTTGACATCTCTTTCTTGACAAAGAAATCCCAAAGAGAAAATGGAGAGAATTATTTCTAAAAAGCAAAATTAGTTTTAGTGCTTCCTAGCAGAAATGGTCATATTCTGTTATAAGTCATAATTATACTGATATATACATATGTGTATATGTAGATAGATACTCTATAAGGTTTAGATGAAGAACACTACATAAATATACCAAAAATATATACCTGAAATGGCAAGGCTTGTGCACATTTGCTACTAGAAATTGTTGTTGATCATACAAAACGGTTCTTCCTCCTTCTCACCTTTCTATATATATTTGGACACTCATTGTTCTCCCCTTATGAATATGTAACTCCCATTGGGCTATATTCTGCCCTACTTGTGCAAAGAGAAGCAAATTGTGCCTGCCTGTCTTGTTCTGGCCTGCGCCTCTTAGTTATGGGTAGCTTTAATCTCCACTAAGGGCTCAAGTCCTTCCTTGGAAATTTGCTAAGGAGATGAATAACGCAACATTTCTTTCAGCTGCCCTGTACATGCCCCCTCCTTGACTGCCCACTTTCTGGGCTACACTGACTGGCTGCAAGCCCCTGAGGGGAAGGGACAGTTTGCAGGCAGCCTTCCAAAGCTGGTACGGACCCTGGGTGAATGTGGCCCATTGACTTCAATGGAAGCAAGATCAGATTGTAAGAGAAGACTAGGGGTACGTCTACACTACGGGATTATTCCGATTTTACATAAACCGGTTTAGCAAAACAGATTGTATAAAATCGAGTGTGCGCGGCCACACTAAACACATTAAATCGGTGGTGTGCATCCACGGTCCGAGGCTAGCGTCGATTTCTGGAGCGTTGCACTGTGGGTAGCTATCCCGTAGCTATCCCATAGTTCCCACAGCCTCCCCTGCCCCTTGGAATTTCCGGGTTGAGATCCCAGTGCCTGATGGGGCAAAAATCATTGTCGCGGGTGGCTCTGGGTAAATGTTGTCAGTCACTCCTTCCTCTGGGAAAGCAATGGCAGACAAGCATTTCGCGCCTTTTTTCCCTGGATTGCCCTGGCAGATGCCATAGCATGGCAATCATGGAGCCTGTTTTGCCTTTTGTGACTGTCACCGTATGTGTACTATATGCCGCTGACAGAGGCGATTCAGCAGCGCTACACAGCAGCATGCTTTTGCTTTTGCATGACAGCAGAGATGGTTACCAGCCATACTATACCATCTACCATACCATAAATTGGTAATAAGATGATCATGGTTACCAGTCCTTTTGCACTGTACCATTTGCTGCTGTCGTAAGTGCCCCTTGCTGAGATCAGCCAGGGGCGCAAAAGCCAAAATTGGGAATGACTCCCTGAGTCAATCCCTCCTTTTTGGTATTTAAAAATAGAATCAGTTCTGCCTAGAATATGGGCAAGTGTACTAGAGAACCACTGTATCATAGAACCAGAGAGCACAGCTGCTCTGTGTCAGATCCTGCATAGATTATGAGCTGTATGCTACTCACAGGGGGTGCTCCTGCAACAACCCCACCTGTTGATTCCGTTCTTCCCCCAGCCTTCCTGGGCTACCGTAGCATTGTCCCCACACTTGTGTGATGAAGTAATAAAGAATGCAGGAATAAGACACAGTGACTTGTTAGTGAGAAATGAGTGGAAGGCAGCCTCCAGCTGCTATGATAGTCCAGACAAGACATTAAGCAGCGTGGAGAAGAGGAGCCCAGCATCCCACTGCTAGTCCAGGGGCAATTGAATCTTTTCTTTACACATGAAGGGTGGGGGCTGATGGAGCTCAGCCCCCTGTTGCTATGATGAAGACGGTTACCAGCCACACTGCACCATCTACCAGGAAAAATTAGGAGCAGGCGCCCTTGATTGACCTAACTGATGCTAGTCGGCATGGTTACCAGTCCTTTTGCACTGCCCCATGTGCCAATAGGCTGATGATGACGATGGATATCAGTCATATTGCACCATCAGCCACCCATGGCGGGGGGGAGCAAGGATGTTGGTGTTGAGTGCTGCAGCATCCCGTCTATCTGCAGCATTCAGTAAAGATAGGGTGACATGTAAAAGAGTCAAGAGAGGATTGTTTTCCCTTTCACTTCTGGGGGTGGGTGGGGGGGTGCGTAAATTGCCAAGCTATGCCCTGACCTACCGTGGACACTGTGTTTGACCCATGAAGCATTTGGAGCTCAGCCAAGAATGCAAATGCTTTTCGGAGACTGCAGGAACTGTGGGATAGCTTGAGTCCTCCAGTCCATGAGCGTCCATTTGATTCTTTGGCTTTCCATTACGCTTGTCACGCAGCAGTGCGCTGAGTCCACTCTATGGCGTCTGTCTGGAGATTTTTTAAAAATGATTTTGAATTTCGTCTTCTGTAATGGAGCGCTGATAGAACAGATTTGCCTGCCCTTACAGCAATCACATCCACATGGTTCATGCTGGAGCTCTTTCTTTATTTTGATTTTTAACTGCATCGCCACCCGTGCTGATCGGAGCTCCACGCTGGGCAAACAGGAAATATTCAAAAGTTCGCGGGGCTTTTCCTGTCTACCTGGCCACTGCATCCGAGTTCAGATTGCTTTCCAGAGCGGTCAGTGGTGCACTGTGGGATACCACCCGGAGGTCAATACCGTTGATCTGCGGCCACACTAACCCTAATCCGATATGGTAAATCCAATACTAGCGCTACTCCTCTCGTTAGGGAGGAGTACAGAAATCGATTTAAAGAGCCCTTTATATCGATATAAAGGGCCTCTCAGTGTAGACGGGTGTGGCGTTAAATCGGTTTTACGCTCCTAAAACCGGTTTAAACGCTTAGTGTAGACCAGGCCTAGATCTTAACTATAAGGATGTAGATTTTATTTTCACACAAATATTTGCTTACTACAAACCCGACATTCATGCAAATTGCTACATTCCAAAATTTTCTCAGCAGATTAACATTTCATTATGCGTGGGGAATATTTTGAAAATATAACCTCCAAAGTGTTTTCTCTCCTTTTATTTCTCCCTCCTCCCCTTATCAATTTAAATAGTTTTCACATCCCAGCTGAATTCTTTCTATTTTCACTTTCTGTCCTCTTCAGGTTTGCTCTTATCACATTCGCTATTCATACTTCTTTACATGCATACTGCCTTCCTCAAAAACGGTCTTATTTTCCAAGGCGTGTCACAAATATGTGAGAACTGAAGCAACACAAAAGAGTAAAATAAATAATATCTGCTTTTGCATACAGTGTCATTTTAAAATGTTAGTATTTGAAGGATGATAAAATAGTGAATGGGGATTTTTTTAAAAAAATTTAATTTATAGTTAATTAAAAATAGCAAAAACCATCAGGCTTTTTTAAAAAAACCTAATGGATGATACTTTTGTGTGTGTGTGTGTCTGTGTGTATGTGTGTGTGTGTGTGTGTGTCAGGGAGTATAATGAAGGGCTCAGAGGACTGGCAATGGACTAATAGAGTCTCCTATCTTTATATCACTCATTAGCTGAAATCTTGACTAAACTGGCAAAGAAATTACTAACAGATTGCAGTGTTGTTATAGCTGAGTTGATCCCAGAATAGGTGAGGGACAAGGTGAGTGAGGTACTATCTTTTACTGGACGTACTTCTGTTGATGAAAGAGACATGCTTTTGAACTATACAGACTCTTTGGAAGAAGGCATGATGGCATAACACAAGGTCCTCTGAATAATGGTATAAGTCATGTGTAATTGCATAGAAACAATGGGAGTCTTGTAAACTGTAACTTTTATCAGCTATTTCAGTGAGCCATTTCAAATATATAAATGGGGTCAAATTTATCCCTAGTGTACATCTACTGATGTCACCAGAAGGACACTGATGTGTAAATCCATTGACAACATCAGTGTCTCTCTAGTGATGTCAATAGATTTACACCAGGGATGAATTTGATCCCTTCTATAAAATGTTCAATATGCATCACTGTCTTCCACCATAGATTTCCAAACTTTTCAATAAATTATTTGCATTTTGGACAATAATGCAAATCAATCCCTGGTTGTACACAAAGTGTGATGATTATATGATTCTCGTGCCTTTGTGTTCAGAGAAGAAAGGCAGTGACTGTGCTGTTCCTGAAAGTCAAAAAAGTGCTCTCGAGCTAATATTATTGTCTATATCAATAGCAGCTTTAGTAGACTGATGTGATGCTAACATACACACCAGAGATTACATTAGAATGACATCAGTTAAAAATACTAGTTTGCAATCTATTCAAAGCTTTGGTGTACATTTTATTTAAAATATGATAATATACAAAAGTACCATAAAAGTACAGATGCACAAAAATATAGTGCAGGCCTGATTCTTCACTGCCTTGCACATTGTGTAGGCTTTTACCTTTGTGTAAAGTGAGTGTTAAGTAAAGGTCCAATCCATTCTCACTTGGTAACATTTTACACCCACTTAGCATTAACTCTGCACCGGGGCAAGGATATGAGAGGCAAATAGATGCTGGGGAAGAAGGAGCCTAATTTTACAGATGTAGAAGCAGAGGAACTGAGTAGCTTAATCAGTGGCTTAGTTGTGTCCCTGACTGCTCTTGGCTGACTAAGGGCCTGAGTGCTATTGAAACTGCAAACTGGGCAGCCACCCTTTTAATTACACCCATGTGCCATCCACTTGAAGACCTCTACCCCCAGATCACTCAAGACTCAGGAGAGTTGGGTACAAATTGTTTAGAAAATCACCTGAAGTGATTCTGAAGTTCACAACAGGTCACCTGTGCAAGCACAAACTTTTGAACATCCTGGCTCAGCTCCTATAGCCGTGCTTACATTGCTCCCAGGCCCTGATTCTCTTGACACTTACACCAGCTTTATGCCATTACATCTCCACTGACTGCAATGAAGTTATTTCTTGTATAACCAATGTACATGAGATCAGAATCAGGCCCTCAGTAGTTGATCATGCTGCCACTGAAATCAACAGCAAACTTTCCATTCATTTCAATGGGAGCAGCATTGGGCTTTACGTGATTTTATTGCATATTGAATAACACACAATCAAACCTGATATCTGCCATGTTTCATTATAGATAAGGGGTATGGCCCCAATCTACAAAGGGACTTGGGTGTTGCGATGCTCAACATCACAATCCCTATCTTTGTGTCATCTAGAAAATGTCTGGAACAACAATGGGATCCACAAACCCTGAGTTAGGTACATAGGCTCCCTATACAATGAATGGGGAGAGACAGGCACCTAGGCATGGGATCTACAAAAGCCAGCATGCTAGGTGGGAAGCTGCCTAAGGCAGCCTATGGGAGATGGTTATTAGGGAGGGCGTGTCTATACTAAGGCCATCCCCTCTCACAGAGATAGGCGCCTGAGTCTGGACTGTAGGGAGGCACCTATCTCTGCTTGTGATCCACAGCCAGAACCCCCTGTGCTAGAATAAGGCAGTTCAGGATCCTAAGCTGTTTCTTGCATGAAACACTGGAGGAAGAGCAGGAGCTTCTCTTACAACATTGAGTCCAGTGGGTAGAGTGCTTACTCAGGATGCAAGACACATGGGTTCAATTTCCCCTTTGCCTCAGGGGGAGAAGGATTTGAATAAGGGGTCCCCCACCTCTCAGGAGAGTGACCCAACAGCTTGCACTATGTAGTATTCTGATGAGAGTTCTCTCTCAATCTCTTCCGTTACAGCTGCTCCACAGTGTATAAATAATTAAAAAGTCATTGGAGCGGGATGGACTCTGGGTCTCCCGCTTCCCCTTGGGAAGTTCTAACACCCAGCCAATAGAATTTTTCCTCTCTTTGGCCCAATGGCTATTTAAATATTTTCCAAAGTGAAACAGCTTCAACGGGAGAGACTGAGGGAGATCCACAGCAGGGGTTTTGTGAATCATCATAGTGCCTACATCTGGGATTAAGGAATTTAAATCTGGTGTTTAGGCACTAATTATCTTTGTGGATCTGGGCCCAAGGGCCTCTCTCAAGATCTGGCTTCTTCATGCCATATGAAAGTGCCACAGCAGCATAAAGGGACTGTAAAATGCCTGTGTGCAGCTGCAGAACTCCTCCAGTGCAAGTACTGCAGAAGACAATTATAAGGCTACCTTCTGAGGACCCCCTCACAAACCCTGCCAGAGATTCCAGGGAGCACTGCGTCCCTTGGGCAGTCCAAGGAGGTTGCTGTAATTTAGACAGGCCTCCAGGGCTGTTTAAATTATGCGGGGGCCCTCTCCCACCTCCAGAGCACCTAGGTGGTGAGTTCTGTGATGCACTTCCTAGAAGCACAGCATAGAACGTCACTTAAGAACTTGTCATTCTTGACCTGGGTTCACCCCTTAATGGAAGCTGGCAAAACCCATGCTGTGGGTCCCACTCAGCAGTAACTCCTGCTCTATGCTGTCCAGAACTCCTGGAATTGAGAAAAAGGCAGTGATTAGCTAGTGTTGACCCAGATTTAAGCAGAGTGTTTTACTCATTCGGTACACTTATTAGGGAGCCTCTATAGGCATGGCTTTATGAAGCCATACCACCTATTAAAACCAAAAAAAGCGTCACTTCTCCATAGCTGAACTCCTGGGCATGGCAGCAACAATACTGCCACCAGCCCTACCCCAGGGGTGAAAGTCTCTGACAGCATAGATTCCCTATTAGGCTCAGGGGTTAGAATTTACACACCCATGCCATTGGAGGGAGAGGCAAGACAAGGAGTCAATCTGACTCTTAACAGAGAAAAAAAATTGAGCTCTAAAAGTAAGCAGCAAAATCTACTGGCGATGACTCATCCAGGGCCTGATCCTCCTCCCACTGAAGTCAATGGGAAATTTACCATTGACTACAGTGAGATTACGGTAGTGCTCTACAGTTGCTACATGCGTAAACCTGCTGTAAAATACATTCTATAATCTGTCTTCCATTAGTGGGGTCACATAAACATCAGCTATGAGCATGTTTATCAGAGTCCTTTTTTTCCCCAGTGCTTTAAAGAGATTATTTATCTATGCCATAAATCTCAACGTTTCCAGCTCAAGGTCACATACAGTGTTAAAACGTGGTAGAGTATCTGCTCACCAAAGAGATGGTCAGAATCACACACAAATGAAATGTAAGTATCATGCATGCTTTTAAGGGATTTGCATACTTATGGTTGAACTGCTGGAGAAGTATATTTTCTATTAATCAAAACGTGTGTATACACGCAAGCCCCAGACATCTTAAAACAAGTGTAGCAGTGTGTGCCATTGCAGCCACTCTAAGAGAAATCTTTGGCATAAATTTTGCTCTTTTATTTGAAGAATTGTAGGTCCAAAAGTAAATATCAAAATTTAAGACAGATTGCCCAATGATAGCTGCTACAAGCATAAGCCTGATTCAAAATACGTTGCATAATCTGTCTTCCATTAGTGAGGTCATTAGTACATGTTGTAAACACCAATTCTAAGCCTATTTACCAAAATTATTTCCCTCCCCATTGATAAAATAAAAATATTATTTATCTATGCCAAGTTGTTTTTTTTTGTCTGTGAAACATGTCTTTTTCCAAAGAAAAGACGCGGGTTATAAATCTTTACTTACATTAGAATAAAATACAACTTCTTATTTCTTATTTCGTTGCCTTCTGCTAGAATTAAAATGGTTGTGGGCTATCTAATTGTTTTAGCATTTCAAACTCAGCAAAAAGGGGTGAGAAATGTAAACCACCAGAAGTAAACTAGTATTCTGAACTTGTTAGTTTGTGTATTTTATATATTTGTTTGCATTAACTGCTTTGAACTAGGATGATGTGATTTATATTGAACTGCCTTCTAGAAAATGTGCTTTGTGAAGTGATTCCAAAGTAGGCAGCATTTTTTTTCTTTGATAGATTCACCCCATTATTTTGTATTCTCTCCCTTCTGCTTAGCTGTTCTATAGAGTTGGGGGGTGGTATTTTTGAAATATTAACAGAAGCACATACACATACACACCCTCTGAAGCCCATTGAATGTATACTGAATGACTGAACTCTTACACTAAAAAATATTGTGCATTCCCTATTTTTCTCTCTTTCTGCCTTCATATCTGTTTTACTTACTATATTTTTTCCCTCTGAGATCACTAGGTCAAGATGAACTAATTGGTAGCCAATCCTCTCCTAATAGTTTTATATATGGAACAATCAGTTCTTATCCCTTGTTAATTCCAGAGCTTGGGCAGCTGGTCAGCCCCACATAAAGAGCCAGATCTTCAGCTGGTGTAAATTAGTCTTACTCCATTGATGTCAATGAACCAATGCCAGTTTTATATCAGCTGAGGATCTGGCTCATTGTTTTTTTTAAATTCCCGATAAAGCCAGCAAAGCGCAATCCTCAATTCTGAAATCCCAAGGCAATTTAAGCAACCATTAGACTATTGGTTAGTTTTGTTTGTTTTTTCTCTCTTTCTTTGGTTTTTTTTATTAAGAAAAAGAAAGATGAATGTGTTAACATGTATCTTCTTGGCCTCAGAAAATTTTATATGCTCATATAGACAATTTGATGCTGTTTTCAGAGGCAATAATAAGAAAATGTAGTCTGCAAATTATATTTTATCCACTCAGTTTCATGTTCTTAGTATTTTTCTAATAGCTAGAGGGATTAAAATTGCGGGTATATAAAAATTAAAAATTCTCCACATTTTGCACACTTTTTATTATGCATGCTATAGGCAAGCTAATAAATTTAGATATGCCAATGATTAGGAATGAATACATTATTGCTGTATTATAATGCACAAACAGGTTTTATGTTCTTCTGCATAATATTAGAAGCTCAAATTTATTGAGTCACAGCATTCTTATCATCCAGCTTTTAAATTAAGGCAGCAACCATTGATTTATATCAGACATAAAGAAGTTCTCTTGTCAAGGTGCTTGCTGATCCATAGTGTATAATTCTGATAAACCACTGGAGTCTGTGACTGGGTCATTAAGAATTTACTTGGATGTGTGTTCAAAAAAAAAGTTCATTTTTACTGTTAATCTCTTTAAAGTAGCATCCTCCTCTTACCTGCTATTATCTGCTATGAAATTGTAAACATTCACCAAATTCACATGCACAGTTTTTCACTTCATAGAGCTTAAAGATAAAATGAAACTGCAAGATAAAACATAAAAGGGTGATACATATCTGCGACAATGGGTTGTAATATATTTTGAATGAGTAAATATTATTTGGTAAACGATTTAGCTGTAGAGACTGTTCTGATAGCTAAACAATCATTCACTCATCCAGTTAGCAATGATTAAGGATCTCATCCTGTCTGTTTTCTTTGAAATAAGCAGCAAAACTCCCATAGACTTCAATGGGATAAGCTAAAGGAATGGGTGGAAGTGGCTGTGCCTGTTCTTTCTGTTTGTTTGTTTTCATGGACCTTATCCTACAACCTGTACATATGTGAGTAGTCCCATTGATTTAAATTGGACTATTTTCATGATCAAGAGCTGCAGGATCATGCCCCATGTTTATATGTGCATTTTTGGACATTATTTATGTATGTTTCTCGAGGATAGTTTGTGAAATCCTCGGTCATGCTGAATAATACCTGAAACCATTAATAGTCTCATTGAAGTCAGTTGAACTGTTACTACTTGAGGAGTAATGTACTACTCAGTATGAGTAAGAGCTTGTCTACATGATGAGGCAATGCTCTCTATGGAGGACATGATTTCTAAAGCATAGTAACATGGTGCATTTATTGGTTCATGTAAATTTTTCTGGTGTGCACAAAAGATTCCCTGGTGTGTCTTAACATAGTACTGTTACAAACAGCACTACATTAAAGCACATCAGCAGAGTCTACACAGACTAGTTAATATACAACATGTTAGTGCACTTTAGAAATCACCCCACTGTAGGCTGTACCCCGTCCCCCACCTTGCAGACAATCTCTAAGTGTATCACAGTCTGTCCCTTTAATGCTAAAAGAAACAGAAGGTCCAAGGAAAAGACTTCAAACAGGTAACTTTGCCTATCTCCAGACATTTTGAGCTAGATTCTTCCAAACAAAAATGATCTACTATTTGTTTTTATTTTAGATTCTTAGAAAATTAAGAACCAGTTCTGCAAAACATTCCTCACATGAGTAGTCACATTGACATCAACAAAACTATTCTCATGAGAAAGGACAGCTTGCACAAGTGTTGATATTAGGGTTATTTCAAATTTGAACAAATAGCTTCAGTGAGAATAATCAAACTTCTGTAGTGAAGGACAAGCAAAACTTCATAAATACTGAATTAGGCTAGTATATACTGCAAGTTATTTCATAGTATTACATTGTCTCTCAAAAAAGGTGAAAATCTATGCATTCCAGTTTGTCAACAAAATATAAATAACACTGCTGATTATGTGAATTTTATCTGATACTTTCTGTGTTTATACACATCAGATTTGATACCCATATGTGCTGTCAAATCTTCCCTATGTACCCTGTCTACAATATAAGATATATCTTTATTTAAAATGCAAAATGGACTCAGCCTGATTGCTGAGATGGATTTAAATAACGTCTCTGGTTATTGAATGTATATACACTGAAAAGAAAACAATCCCAGAAACATGCTTCCATCTTAAAGATTTGATCCTGAGAACACAGGCTACCCCAATTAACTTCAGTCCTCAGTATTTCTCAGGATCCGACCATGAAGTGCTTCAGGAATCACTGAAAATATTACAAATTATGTAAACATGAATGGGATACATTTTATGAATTTGCCGATGTGCCAGTTAGATTTTTAAAGCTGTAATCTAACAAATTAATAGGCCTATCATGCTGACTAATACTGTATCATTGGCTCCTTATACTCCTCTGTCTGTGTGTTTCCCTCTGTTGGATCATCTTAGATTCCAAACTTTTTGGAGCAGAGACCAGCATTTGTTCAATGTTTATACAGCATGTAGCATGATGGGGTCCTACTGAATGACCGGGGCTCTTGGACAGTATGGTAACACAAATAAAAATTATCGTTATTTTAATTACAAGCAATGTACTTTAACTACAAAAGTCTGGTACAGAGACTTCATTGGTATATTTCCTAATTTTCATTCTTCATTTACACCTTTTCTTGCTTTTTCAATGTCCCAACAGTTAGTACTTTGCTTCCACTATGCAAGAGACTCGAGATCCACGTGCAGGTCTGGAACCTGATTCTCTTCTCACTTGAGGAGGAAATAAGGGATCTTTTATGAAGGATCCTTTTAAAAATTAAGAACTCTCACTACTACCTATCATGACTGCTGACATAGAACTTAGCTGAGCTGTGAGTTTTATGTCTTTTGTTCCCTCTGCCAGATTTTGCTATCTTCCCTTTGATAGTTCCAAAATATTTCAAAGGAGTTTACAATATTATACCCATAAACTGTTAGCATTCTAGATCCAAGTCAAAATGAGATTATCCTGGGTATGATACAGAAGTTCCAATTTGACACAAAAAGAATACCTGCACACAGCCAAAAAAAAAAAAAAACTTTCGCAAGGAGGATAAATCCAGTGCTTGTAAGTTATCACATGTCACTCAGCTGTAACTGAGCAATTTAATTTCTGGTGTCTGGCCAATTTAGAATCTATAAGAGAAATGTGGCTATTGGGCCTGATTCACCCTTCACTTATACTAGGTTACCCAGGCGTAAATCCATTGATTCCAATGGAGTTACTGCTACTGATTTACACTGATGTAAATCAGACCTGCAGTTTTAAATCAGATATCTGTCCAGTCATTAACTCTTCTTCTAATTTAACTTTGCACATTTCTGCTATTAAGAGAGAAATTACAGAACAAAAGAAAATTATTTACACTACTAACTTACCTAACAGAAATCAAGCACTTACTCTGCCGTTGGAAGCAACACCTTCAGAGCCACATTCTTTCTAAATTGTTATTGGAAGCTTTCACAAATATGGGAGCCAGAAGTTAAATAGTCTCAAAGATTGAAAAAAGCCAAGATGCAGAAGAGGTAGATGTTATGTGTCTGATTCTGATTCTAATTCAGTTTGAATGCATTTATGCTGGGATAGCCATTGAATTTCAGCCTCAAAAATATTTTTTACCCGAGCTAAACTTGCTTTCTACAAACATGAAAAAAAAATTAATAACACCCAGAAATGTAAGTAAAATTCCTGACTTAAAATCTAATTTAGCTTTCTAAATTGCATAGAATACTACTGCACTATTTTAAGAAATGACAGCAGGTGTATAAAATTTATAGGAAGCAGAGGTGAAGGGAGAGTTATTTTACTACATTTTTGATAGAGGTTATGCAAACCAAACTTGTATAAATATTCTTATTAAATTGAATTTTTTGACAAGTTTTGTCATGGATGGTTAGGAAAATGTGTAGGAAGCATGCTGAATGTGTAGAAAATAATTACAGAAATGACTCTATTTTGGTGCATTTCTGCATAATTCAAATACAGTAGATAGTATGTTACATTAATATGTAATAACCTACAATCTAAGTCATCTGTGGTTACCAAATAAGTCGCTTGTAATTACTATTGATGTGGCACATTCATGCTTCTGAGTGAATTGTTCCTTCAAGATTTGTATTTGATTAAACACAGATAGGTAGTAGGGGATCATATAATATCTTTTAGTGAAATTACACAGACCCAGCTACAACAATCACATTTGAAAAATGACAGCTTTTAGAAGGACTGTCATGCTTTGTGCTTTTGAAAAACTTCTTAGACATTTGCATGAAAACCACAGGTTAATAATGCAGATTTTAATTGTTCTCCTTTGATTACACTTTTGTAGGTAATACAGTATGCATGTTAAAATGAATCAAGGAATAATGTTATCTGTCTTCATTAACTTAATTTCTCTCTAAATTTTGGGTCTAGGTCAATAAAAATATAACACCCTGTATGTGAAATATCCTCCGATGATGGAAGTAGCTGCCTTAAAGAGTAGGAAAGATGTAAAAACATGAATTATTAAGCCTGACTTTTTTTCACATTCCTAACAGACTAGGTCAACAAAGAGTATTTAGGAAGGAATGAACTTTTTTTCTCCCTGCCAGATATAATTCCAGCATATAGTGGACCATGCTTTCCTTTTAAAGCCAATCTTTCAACTGTGTTCATCTGTGTCAATACACATAATGCCTAAAGCAATGAAGGAATTAAAAAAAATGAAACCCATTAACAGAGTGAGGCTGGACAGCTGTTATTTTTGGTTAAGGATATTATAGTTTACAGGAAAGCTCCCAGAAAAGAATGGAATGTTTATATGCACATTCTTTTGCAGATGAAAGTCGTTTAAGAATGGCTTGGGTGGTAAAGCCCTATAAATATGAATGTAGTGATTCTGGTAGTAAAGACAATTGTATATTATCACAATCCCCAGGAAACATTTGTTTTAAATGTGTTTATTATACGCTCATGGAAAAAGAAATGAAATGGGCCTGATCTTGCTCTCATTGAGCCCAATAGGAATTTTGTCACTGACTTTAGCAGGAGCAAAATCAGGAGCTATAATTCTATATTAAAGAGACAGATCAGTTTATGTACCTCCAATCCAATGTAAAAATTTACGGTATGGCTCTATGCACCCAGCAAGAACACACGTTAAAAAGAAACTCCTTCTGAAAATTGAAATTCCATTCGTTTTAAAGATTCTTTCATACAGGTGGCAAAGAGATTTTGGTAAATGTGAGTTCTTTGACAATTTTAACTAGTATGCATAGCAGAATAAACAAGATAAATTAGTATAGATAAAGTGACCATATGTTTCTGATCTTATGTAATAACAATAATTGTCACTTACATAGTAGATCTCATAGTATTTTATAAAGCACTATTATCCATTCCCATTTTATACGGATTTGAAGTGATGCAGCAAGTAAATGGCAGAACCAGGAATAGATCCCCCTATTCCTGATTCCCAGTGCTATAGTTGCCTTTCTGCTAGACCATAGAGACTTCCCACTACTTTGGTTACGATGACTAAACGTGGCATAGACATCACAAATGACACCCTAAATGTAGCTAAGGCACCTTTTTTCTTATGATGTATCTATTTCAAGCAGTATCTATAGTTAATTATGATTGAGCAATGGATAAGTCAATTACTGGCATCAAACTGCCTTTCTGTGTTGGAAATGAAGGCAACCAATGTCAGACCTTAGGAAATCTTTGACTAATAAATAACATATGGTCAGACAATTAAATACTGTAAAGGTTTGGACCAGTGCACTGAGATGAAGAACCACTTAGAAACCAGGTACAGAAGTAGTCAATGGATATTTAAAGAGCAATTCTGTGAGAACTAATTTATTATCCTTTCAGCATTTCCATTTCCAGTCCTGGCTGGAAACCAGAATGGCACAATCAACAATTGCCCAAATTAACCTGAAAATTAAGAAGTTAAAATAAGGACTATAGATAGGATGAAAAAGGAGAAAAGTTTAATATCACTTAGAGTTTTGATAGTACTGCTAATAAACAGGTTATGCATCTAAATGTAAGAAAAACAGAAATTTGCACTTAAACATGAGATGATGAAAGACTTTAACTGATGCTATCAACTGACAAGACAGAAGAGTAGAAACACATCATCCACAATACGTAATCAATATCACAAGGTTGAAGAAAGGGACTAGTAGCAGGCCTTGTCGTGATAGCTTTAGGGATTCCCATAGGCCAATTTATAATTGTATAGTTGTGTATATACTAAGTTTATATCTAGTTAAGTTGATAAACATGTTGTCTAAGACTTCTGTTGCAAAAGAATGGATCTGTTATTAAATAGAATAAAAGAAAAGAGCAATGAAATGGGAAGAAATTAAAAAGGAATATTTTTCAAATCTCTAAATGGGTTGATTTTTGTTTCAGCTCATGCAAAGATTGGTTTCAGTTCAGTTCACCTACGATCTGTGATTTTACTAAAAAAAATTTCACTGTTAAATCCCACATCTTTTGGGGAGATTGAATGGAAAACTGCCTGTATACAGAGTCCAAAAGGATCGTCAATATAATACTCACAAATTACTGTCTGAGGGTCAAATTCAGTTCTCCTGTTGGGTCAAATTATTCACTGACTTGTACTCAGTGCAGCCTAGTTGAACAAAGTGGAGTTGCCCACAGTGTAAATCAGTACAGACTCAGATATGGTCCATTGTCTTTAATGAGACTGAGCACAACAGAATTTGTCTCTTTATATACAAATGTGCAAGTCTTGTTGAACTGAGTTCCAGTTCATGGTGGATTTTCTTTTAAATCATTTTTTTTCGCTGCTGGCTTCTACAGCCTCTATATTATCCATAAGAATCCAGGCACTCTTCCAACAAAGACTTAGCAGAGTGCTTTTTAACAATATTTTTATACTCATGGTATGTAATAAGAATTTTCTTCCAATCTTGTAAAAATGCAATATTGTGAACATTTAGACATCTGATGTGGTACCAAATCTCTTACACTCATAAGTGTACAGATACAAACATAAGAGAGGAAGAAGATGAAGAATAATATCACTTACTGTTTAATTAACTACAATGTATTTTGTTTGATTAGCCAATAGGTTTGTCATATTGTTCATTGTGTTATATTATTCTTGGTTGCAATGATGTTGCTTTAACAGAGATTGGCGTTATTACTCAGAGAAGGGGAGAGAGGGCTCTAGCATTCATATTTCAAGTCTACTTCTTCGATACAGAAACCTCTGAGTTTCTTCTGTTATAAGTAGATGTTACCAAGCCAACTGTTTAATAAAATAAAAATTGTATTTAATAATAATAAACACTAAGCATTTACCAGTACACAATACTTTGCAAGCATTAAGTAATTAATCACCATGATGTATCTGTGTGGTAAGTATTACTATCCACATTTTACACATGGGGAAAGAAAGACCACTAGGATAACTGATTTTTCCAAGGTTACTCTGTGAATCAGTGACACAGCTGAGATTGCATGATACTGTATTGTGCTTAGACTTTTCTTGCTACCCACCACCATCTTCCAAATCTCTAATCTTGATTAAATGCTAATAGGCTTTAAAGACAAAGAAGCAGATACAATAAGTTTAATCTCCTCCTATCCTTTAAGAAGGACAATAAGGGCCAAATTTTAAAAAGACATTTAAATTAGGCATGCAGAAATGTAAAAGAGGACAGAAGCAGTTAACTTTACAATGAAAATAAGAAGTTCTGCACAGAAAAGCAGGTATGCACACAAGTTAGTATTTGCAATCACTTTTTTTGTGTGCCCAAATCCACATATGTTTCAAGAACAACTTAGGAGTCCAGTTTTGAAAACTTGGGCTCAATTGCCCAGCAAAGAGACACTCAAATGGCTTTTGAAAAACATAGCAATGCATTTGTAAGGCAGAGCTCTAGCCTTATACAAATACTGAAGTCTTTTCCAGGAATTGGCCAAAACACTCTGAGTACTATTATAATATGTAGGGTAACATTTTTCAAAGTTCCTAAGCAGGTTAGATTCCTAAGATCAATAGGAGTTAGGCACCTCACCTGCTTAGGCACTTTTGAAAACCACACCAGGCTCTGATTTCTCTCATCAGGCACCTAAAATGCCTTTAAAAATCTGGCCCCTAGTCACTTTTGAAAATCCTCCTGGTGCCTATCTGCATCTTTAGGCACATCAATACCTTTAAAAATCTACCCTCAAAGTAACATTGAGCTAGACCCACTAAGAGATTTAGGCACCTAACTGCCACTTTAGGCACCTCATTCACAAAGTTTAGATCCTCAATACCTGCTCAATTGAAATCTAACCCTATAGGCACCTACATTTCCATAAGTAAAGTCCCTGGGTACATTTCTGTCAGTGCTCATTCACAAAGCTCCCTAAGGCCTGACAGCACCAAGCTACATGGCACCTAGCTCATGCCTAAACCCAGCAGGATTCAACACACTAGATGTTCCCCTGCCTATCCTGCCTGATCCAGTAAGTATTCTCAGAGAATGGCTAACCTGCACAAAAGACAGGCAAGGAGACAGTGGTGTACTACACTC
Organism: Mauremys reevesii; assembly: GCF_016161935.1. Classification (NCBI taxonomy): domain Eukaryota; kingdom Metazoa; phylum Chordata; order Testudines; family Geoemydidae; genus Mauremys; species Mauremys reevesii. Next base: position 81,763,363 of record NC_052627.1, on the reverse strand, counting down.
TCCTTTTACATAAAAGAGTCATAGCACTCACTTGGGGGACCCAGATTCAAATCCTTCTCTTCTTGATTTTCAGTAGGGACTTGAACCCAGGTGAGTGCCTTAGCTAGTATTAGGATATTTGGAGCTGGCATCAAATGCTCCCATTGAAGCTGTTCCACTTTTATAAAATACTTTAAATAGTCACTGGGCCACAGAGTGCGTGAGAATGCCTCTATAGCCTAGGGGTTAGCATATTCACTTGGGGACCAAAGTTCCAGTCCCTGCTGCAGGGAATATTTATATAAAGTGGAATAGCTTTGACAGGAGAGAAACCCCAACCCTAGAATACTGTATAAGCCACTGGTTAAGGCACTCAGCTAGGAGACCTGGGTTCAAGCGCTGGTTCTGAATCAGGCTTATGTGGGAATCTGAAGCTAGGTACATCCTGGGTGAGAGTGCTAACCTCCACCACTATTCATTGTGAGAAAGGGTTTAGACACCTAAATCTAGGATCAGGTTTGTGGCTGTGAATCCTAAGTGGAGATAGGCACCTCCCTCCAGCCTGGGGTTTAGGGGCCTAAGTTCCCTTGTGAGGCAGAAATGTGGACCTACCCCTCTCCTTGGCATTTACCACTGGCTATCTTAGGCAGCTCCCTGCTCAGCTTGCTATGTTCTTTGAATCTCATTCCAAGACACCTAATTCTGCCTATATACTGCATAGCGAGCCTGGGCACCTCACTCGAAGCTCGGAATTCTACCTTATCACAGGGTGCCTAAGGTTAGGTATTGCAACTCTGAGCAGAAGTCCCCTTTGTGGAGATAGTCCTTAGGTACTTTGGGAAATGATACTCCCAGTGTTTTGAACCAGTATTGAAGAATGCCACAGTACATTTGAAAAGGGTGAGTACGATTATCTCATGGAAAAGGATAAAGTAGAGTAAGTTAATTTAAGTTAATACTCAATGAGTTTCTAATCAGATACTACTAAAGTGATCTTTAACTTTTCTGCAAACTGTGTTAATTGTCATTGGGACAGATCCTCAGGTGCTGTAAATGGATTTCAGTGGTGCTACCCTGATTTATACACTGAGTATCTATTCCGAAATTTTTATGGTCCTTCCCTATTCCTTTTGCCTTCATCTTTCTTTTTAAGACCAACAGCATCTGTCTATTGACAGTTATATAATATTGTAACTGGGGAATTAAATTAAAAATTTTAATCTCAGGAGATAATGACTCCATTATGTGAGATGCTACTTAGGTCTCATCACGAAGCAGCAGGAGCTGATGTTAAATTGGAATAAAGGCTTAATATTGAAAGGTGGCTTAATAATTATATACAAGTATATGTGAGGGTGAGGTGTTGGGGAAAGGGAAGATATGAAGTAGGAATTCACTTGCTTTCAGTACAGTATTATAATAAAATTCAGGGGAATAAGCTAAAATGATAAAACAGATATTTACCTTGGGTTGTAAAAAATAAATGTTTCATCCAGAGTGTTGTTGATATATAGAAGAGTCTTCCAAGGGACATAGTTAAAGCTAAAAGCATCAGAGAATTTTAAACTGATATAGATGAGTATTTGTAGTCCCATCACATTTTGTGATATATTTGCTGAAAGCCAAGTTGAATCAGTGATAGCCAAAAGGCAGCACATGAAGTCCAAGAGGCCTGCAGTGAAATACAGGCACCACCATTGAGCACTCCTCCCTAATTTCAAAGATGAACTTGGGACCCAGCTGTAGCAGTGTTGGATATGGTACCTTCCTGTTGAATTGCTGCATATTTTAGCACTCAGTAGACTCTGGGGTGTTCCAAATCCCATGTGAAACCAGATTGTGTGACACAAGGCTCTGCATATCCCAGAGTCTTGCGTGATCTGAAGCACAACACTTTGCTTATGAAGTGGCACCTCAGGCCCCAATAGATATGCATGGATCTCAAGATCAACAATGTAGATAAGGAGGGTCCACTAGAGATCACTACAGAGGAAAAGAGGAAGGAACAATGTAAGAGAATGCCTCTTGTGGGTTTTGACTGTAGGATGGAGTGATCCAGCTCACTGCCTCAATCTGTATCATGTAACTGCGCTCAAAGTTTCAAGGCAAATAGGTGCTATTTATCTTTAAAAGAACAGCTCACCAGAACTACATTATTTTGCATCTATCTATTATTATTATTGTTCTTGACCTTTTAAATCACTAAATCATCTCCATAGCACCACATATTAAATAGAAATATTTTTTGAAGTAAAGCACCAGACACAAAATGCATGTGTAGGCCGCAAAGTCGAAAACATCCCACATTACATGGTGCTGCTGCTCCAAAACCAAAAGAAATGTTTTCAAGCACTTGCCCAGCTTCTAAAAGCTTTTAACATTGTTATTGCCACCAGAGAACTGATGTCTCTTCTTGCTAACTGGAAAATACAACTTTATAACTGCATTAAAAAGCTACTGTGCAGCAATGATCCAGAGATGTGTCTAGAAGCATTTGTCAAGTCATTATTTTATTGTGTGGCATTATATGCTTAGGGCACCTTTCATGACAGGGACAAATGAAAGATTACATTTGGATGGTCAAGGATACCTACAAAAATAACAATAAGAAATCTTGAAGTGCCTTTTCTTTCAGGCTATTGCTGTGGTTTTGAGAGGGAGAAAAAGGCTTTAAAGACGGTGAGTTGTACTAGGTAGCTTGGATCTTATGACCCAAATTTTTTGGCATCAAGTTTAGGCATCAAGGATCAATAGGGAAACAGTAGGATGAAGTTAAAACAGAAGTATTTAATCTTTCGGTCTCATGGCAAGTGGTTTTGAAAACTTGAATTAAAATTGACTAATTAAAACGAGGAAACAGATTTTTACCCTGTGGGCAAAACAGAACAAACGGCAGATTAAAAAACTGATGTCTGACATGTTAAGCCCTGTGCAGGTACCAGCTCTGAATCTTCACAACAACACTGAGGGCCCAGTCCTGCATTCCATGCTCATGCCAAACTTCTTTTGAAGTCAATGCATCAAGAAAATACAGGACCAGACCTTTTGATTGGTGTCATCATTTTGCAGTGTTTATGCTAGTTTTAATTAAATGCTAATACAAAAGCCTTCTGCTATAGGGTAATTAAAAAAACAAGGCTTACCTTTTCCTAATTTGCTCTGTTTGGTAAAAGGAATGTCACTAATGTAATTCATTTCCTGTAGTGTACACCACTGGCCTTCCCACATTAAACATTGTAGCTCATATCTTTAACAGAAAAAATTAAGACATGTAGAAACACAAACCTCTCTTAACAATTACACTTCTGTTAGGAGAAAAGAAGACACGACATAACACAGCAGAGCAGGTAACATGCTGCTTCTTTCTTAATGAAAAATAAACTGGTTTGATTGTTACTGATGTAGATAGTGGAACTACGCTGAAAGGTACAGAAGAGGCTAGACAAAAGTATGATTGACCTGAGTCTTTTATGCAGCAATTGATCGTGCTCAGGCATCAAAAGAGCTGTGTTATTATGCTGCTTGTGACAGATTCTAGGGCTGGCAAGTAAGCCCCTTCAGGATCTCACAGACTTTCACATGTGAATCAGGAGATGAAGAACATGTGAAAATCATACAAGACTAAATTGTGTCCCTCCTCCCCCATAAGGAGGAGCAACCCCATGTGGGTGCTCAGTGGGAGAGATAGGGAGAAAGGAGTTTTCTCCTTATGTAGAAAAGAGGCCCAGAATTTCAACTCTGGGTACTAACAAATATCACCTCTCTGGGAGCAGGCAGAGCTATGATTCTGTTTTTATTATGCATCAGTCAGCAGAGCCAGCCAGCTGAGGGGCAAGAGAAGAGATGTTTTAGACAGCATTCCCTCCCAGCCTCCTGGTGCTGTCTCTGATTATAGTGCAGCTCTGGGCCTCATGGTGTTAGCATAATCAAACCCAGAAAGTCAAATGTGTGATAACTTGAACAGATGAGAATAAGGGCAGCATGAACTGAGCCCTGAAGATATGGCATTGTCCCTATATGAATTTCAATAAAGTATCCATACAGAAAGGAAAATACAGGAGAAGCCATTCCCTACTGTGACAGGGTCAGGCCAGATGGCTACAAAAGAGTGGTCGAAGGTAGATACATTAGCTCTAGGTTAAGCAGGTCCCTTTTCCCTGGGTAAGATAACAGGGACTATTCCAGAACACTCAGGAACTTTCTAGAACTAATTAAGGCAGGCAGGCTAATTAGGACACGTGTAGCCAATTGGGAAGTTACTAGAATTAATTAAGGCTAATCAGGACACCTGGTATAAAAAGACTTTCACTCCAGTTAGTTAGATATGCATAAGGAGCTGGGAGTGAGAGGACATGCTGCTGGAGGACTGAGAAGTACAAGCGTTAACAGACACCAGGAGGAAGGTCCTGTGGTGAGGACAAAGAAGGTGTTGGGAGGAGTCCATGGGGAAGTAGCCCAGGGAATTGTAGCTGTTGTGTAGCTGTTCCAGAAGGCACTCTAGACAGCTGCAGTCCACAGGGCCCTGGGCTGGAACCTGGCATAGAGGGTGGGCCTGGGTTCCCCCCAAAACCTCCCAACTCCTGATCCAACACAGGAAGATCTCTGAGGCTAGCAAAATCTGCCAATAAGCGCAGGACCCACCAAGGTAGAGGAGGAACTTTATCACACTACATAAAACCAGACTGTGTCTTGCCATATCCAGGCACCTGAAATTAAGGAGGGGAGAAGTCAAGTGAACTGAAACTGGAAAAAAGATTCAAGTGAACCCACTGCAAACCAAAACAAGCAAGCTTGGCATTGGCACTGCTCTGATTTAGCTGTTTGAGCTAGAATGAAAAGGCCAAATTGTGAGCCACTACTCACAGGAGTATAAGAAAGACACATCCTATCCTTAAATATGTAGGAAGAAATCCTGGCCCCAATGAAGTGAATAGGAGGGTGTATTTTTTTCTCCATTGACTTCAATAGGAGCCAGGAGTTCACTCTTGTTTTCAGTTTGTATAACATTATAGTGTGTTTAAATAACCCCTGGGGCCAAATTCATCCCCCGTGTAACTCAAGCAACTTCCATGAAATAAGACCATTTCCCTTTAGTGAACTGATCCTAGGAATTGTGTTGTAATATCTGAACTATGATATTTTAAGGACCAGAGGGCAATGTCGTTCACAGCAGCTATGGCTCCTCAAGTTTAAATAAAGACCTGACAAACAGACAATGCTGGATCTCTGTATGCAAAAAGTCAAAAAAATATGAAGAAGTCATGCTTTGCTTGTATTTGAATAAACCTCATTATCTGTAACCTTTTTACCAAAAGGTATCCTTCAAATAACAATAACTGAAATATGTTTTTATAACTACTCAATATGTTTATCTAAAGGAAAACTGAGAGGCTTAATACGAGGGGCAGTCAGAAAGTTTCTAGCCTGACAAAGAAAAATACATAGTTTGGGTTCAGTTGTTTTATTTTCAGTATATATCCTCCCCCCTTGACATGAATGTAGCAGCTGCAACTTGACTATGCCTATTCTGTACAAGTCCTTGTCCTGCATATTCAGAAATTTCTCAGCTGATAGAAGCACCTCATGATCATCACTGACACTCTTCCCTCAAAGGTCTTCCTTCAACTTGGGGAACAGGTGGAAGTCTGAGGGAGCCAAATCTGGTGAATAAGCTGGATAGGGAAGCAGCTGAAAGCCAGATTTGGTTGCTATGGTCACTGCAACCTGGGATGTGTGAGGTGATTCATTGTACTGGAGAAGCAAAAAGTTCCAAATGTTCCCTGAAAAGGTCAAGTCATTCTCTAGTCGGATCATCCCTCAACATTCTGGACACCCAACTTGCTGACACCTTTCCCATGCCCACTGTCTCAGCTATGTGTCTGACTTGTTGATCTTCTGTCATTCATCCCCATCTTGTGAACTGCATCAACTTTTTCAAGGGTAGTGGCCTCTCTGAGGTGTCCTGACCTTGACTCTTTCTCAGTGCTTATTCTCCATATAACTTAAATTCAGCAGCCCAGTTTTTTTACTGAGTCATATGAAGGAGCATCACCCTCTGTGTTGCCACCATGTCTTCACAGATTTTCTTTGGGGAAGCTTTTCTTATGGAAGTACTTAATCAGCACTCTGATTTCATTCTTCTACATTTTTCAAATCTTCAGTGACTGGCTCACTGGGATACATCCATGTACAAATTCTGAACAGATGGAAAAAGTGACTTCTAACAAGGAAACATCAAAATATCAGTACTCTAATCTGTGAAATCTGATGGGCCCTAGGATATCATTAAATATATCTGCTAGACCCTCAGTAACTTATCTATTAATTTTGTTAAGCCATTTTGCTTTCCTGTGTAACTATAGTTTTACTTTAAAGGTATATAGTTCAACTTCAAAATTAAAAATCAATTAAAAGTACAGTAAAGAATTTTATGTCATCAGGGACCATGGTCATTCTGGATAGGCCCCCAGATGTACTCCCTTATTGGAAGGTAAATCCTATGAAGCATTCCTAGAGGATAAGGATAGCAACAATATAAAGATAATACTTAGCAATTATATAGCATCCTATATCTTGAAAGCACTGTGCAAGCATTAAATAATTAATAGAGCTGGTCAAGTTATTCATTGCAAATAAAATATTCAATTAGTTCATCCCTTTTTTCTGCTTCCAGACTATTCAGCATTTAATTCTGATTAATGCAGTGAAGGCAGCTTTATGCAACTAATAGCTTATGTGAAAACATTTCAGCCTATGGATTGTCTGCAAACTATTCATTCCCTGTTCATTATTCCTGGTGGTCACTTTAGTCACTAATACACATATTAGGTTTAGATATATGTTCCCTGTGTATATGGACTGACTGAATATAATGTGTGTATATGGACTGACTGAAACTGAAATAGATTAGTAAATTAATAATAAGTCATCCACGGCATTTTTATAGACTTTTTTGTCAGGCCTTTGATTCAGTGCACTGAGCAAACTTGTGGGAGCTGATGAGGCAATGTGGTGTCCCTTGGGAAAATTATGCCATTGATCAAAGAGCTCTATAATGGAACAGAAAGTTGTGTTTGTGTTAATGCTAGACACATGGCATGGTTTCCTATTTCCCTGGGCCTTCAGCAAGTCTGGTTCCTGTCACCATCATAGTTCAATATCTGCATTGATTGGTTGATGATTAGGTTTGAGGATGCAGCTGTTGGCGGTGTCAAGCTGAATACCATTTTGTTTCAAGACCTTGAATAGGCCATGATATTGCCTTGTTGGTTCCGTTTGGTGAATCACACCAGGTAGTGCCTGATCTGGTCGGGCAAGAAGCAGCGCAGATTGGTCTGGTTATTATTGTGGATAAAACTAAGTCCATGCCCATGACCATCAAGCAGCCTCCAGCTCTAGATTACAACCAGCTCAGTATTAACGTGTCCAGATTGGATATTAAGTAGACGGCAACCATCAAATATTTGGCAAGCATCATAGACATTGCTGGAGAATGCTAGAAAGATGTGGCTGCTAATGTAACAGCAGCAGAACCATTGTCATGTTCTGGGCCCTTCAGAGGCTTCTGTGGTGACATTGTGACATCAAGATTGCTACACAGCTATATCTATATCTATCTATATCTATATATCTATACCATGATTATACCTGCTTTATTGTATGACAGTGAAACATGGGCAGTGAGAGGGGCTAACGTGTGGTGGATTGATATTTTTGATTTTCGTTGTCTTCATCAGCTTCTCCATTTTAAGTGGCAGGACAAGATCAGCAATAAAGATATTCCTAGCCAAACTTAGCAATCAGCTCCATCAGCATTTGTTCAGTTTCGGGGGCTTTCTTTATAATGGACATATTATTAGTCTGGAAGACTAACAAATTACGAAGTGTGTTCACCAAGGAATGCTGCTACACAACCAGTGATCACATTGTCACCAAAAGCTTCAGTGGCACAATACAATTACCAGCTATGGATATAGACTGAACAACCAGCCAGACCAGCTTAAGGTCTTAGCTAGAGAACAATCTGGGTGGCACTTGATATGCAAATAGTCTATGTCCCTTTTGGATTTGTCATGATGATAATGATATACCTCCATAACTATGGAAAACTAAATATATTGGCTAGTTCTTAGAAAAATATTTACAGATGATTCCTCTTAGAAATCAACCTGTTGGTAAAAATATTACAAATATTATGATTTGTACAAATAAAACATTACTCAGTTATGTTTGTTTGACTCTTCAGACCTGCTTACAAAGATTCCACATTGTCGTTTTGCAGTATCAAATTCTTATTCCTCTGTGAGGTGCTGGATATTCTGATTTCCTCGACTTTTCTTTCCCCTTTGATATCACCTTATGGTTTCTAAGGATCTTCTTCCTTTTAATTAAACCTAAAGGTATATTAGCAGCTGAATATAGGGTTTTCTTGCTTTCATTTACTGCAAAATTTACTTAGTTGATAGAGAGACAAGGTGGGTGAGGTAATATCTTTTATTGGACCAACTTCTGTTGGTGAGAGAGACAAACTTTCAAGCTTACACAGAGCTCTTCTTCAGATCTTGGTGACAGAGACAAGCTTTCAAGCATACACAAACAGAAGTTGGTCCAATAAAAAATATTCCTTCACCCACCTTGTCTCTCTAATATCCTGGGACTGACACAGCTACAACAACACTGCATACAACAATTAGTTGATAGGTGCATTCATATCAATTTATCTAATACATAATGGAAGCTGCCTACACAGTTTTCAATTGAAAATCACACCTGCAGAGGTAAGTTATTGCTTCATTCATTCCCCATTAATCTTTGCATGGTGCAGAAACAATTGCACATGCATGTGACTGCCTATCTGACTGCCCTCTTCTTTGGGGAAAATCTGCAGGAAGGATCTAAGGGGAAGGAGATCTCTGAGAAGCTGTCCTCACAGAGATTTCTCACAACTTGGCTGAGGAGACAAACACAAGGGATCCCAGGAAATCAGAGCCATCCATGCAGAAGCTCTATATCCCCAGACTCCTGGTGTCACTTTTCCCTCCACTCCCTGGCACCATTAGAGGAGTACCAGCAGGCCTCTTGTAGCTGAATGTTGGCCTCGGGAAGGAGGATGAGGACCTCACTGTGTCAGGAGCCCAGCAGAAAGGCAATATAATCAGATATACTATCTTTCTACTCTGAACTCTGCAGATATCCTTCCATAGGGCTCAGGGACAAAGTGTCAGGGATGCATCAGGGACTCCCTTCCATGCAGGAGGACAGTCTCCTTTACACACATAGATCAGAAACACAACTAAGCTGTCAGTTACAGCAATGCACTTCCAGTGTGTGACACTCTGTACCTTGAGGGAACACCCAGCACCCCCATGTTCACCCTTGTAAAATGAGTGTGTGGTATCCAATGCAAAGTTTGTCATGGTGGATGTCTTCAGAAGGCTCATGATGCCCTGAGCATGGTTGTTACAGTAATGTTATAGTAAAGTTATAGGTTATAATTTCATGTAGGTAGTTATGAGGCTTAAAATGTATCCTCATGGCTTGAAATAAGCCCAGGCAAAAACTCTCCAGGAGCTCAGAGGCAGTTCACACTTCATCAGGGCATGTATGGGACAAACCCAGCCCAGCCTCATAGCAACAAAAGAACCTGTTGGACCCCTTCCTTTGGTCAGTTTGGAACTGCAATGAGGTAATGCTCACCTGACTCTGAATGGGGGGAGGGAAACCCAAGAGGGAAGAAAGGACATGATAAAAAGGAGAGACATTTGCTATGCGCGCGCTCTCTCTCTCTCTCTCTCTCTCTCTCTCTTTTCCACTTACATCTACAGACACCACCACCACAAAGCGACTGAAGTGCTGATCAAAGGGGAGAGCCTAGCTGAAGAGCAACTAGCCAGCCTGTGGTGAGAAGCATCTAAGGGCATGGCTATGCTGGAGACTTCAAAGTGCTGTCGCGGGAACGCTCCCGTGGCAGTGCTTTGAAGTGCGAGTGTGGTTGCATGCTCCTGGTAATCCACCTCCACGAGGAGATTAGCTCCGAGTTCTGAGAGCATGGCTCCCAGTGCTCGGAGCCTGTTTACACTAGTGCTTTAAAGCACTCAGACTTGCTGCGCTCACGGGGGGTGAGCCAGCAAGTTAGAGTGCTATAAAATGTAAATGTAGACAAGCCCTAAGTTTGTAAGGACATTGAAAGTGTTAAGATCATCTTAGGATGCATTTTGCTTTTATTTCATTTGACCAAATCTGACTTATGTTTTGACTTATAATCACTTAAAATCTATATTTGTAGTTAATAAATCTGTTTGTTTATTCTACCGAAGCAGTGCATTTGGTTTGAAGCATGCCAGAGACTCTCCTTGGGATAACAAGCCTGGTACATATCAATTTCTTTGTTAAATTGACAAATTTATATAAACGTTCAGTGTCCAGCAGGTATAACTGGACACTGCGAGACGGAGGTTTCTAGGATTGTGTCTGGGACCAGAGATATTAGTTAGTGTCATTCGGTTGCTAGTAACCGGGAGCAGCTTACATGCCAGAGGCTGTGCGTAAACAACCCAGGGTGGGTTCTCACAGCAGAGAAGGGTAAGACATGCTCCCAGAGTCAAGGATTGGAGGGAGCAGATCACCAGTCCGGAAACCAGAGGGGAACGTCACACAGTGAAATCAATGTACGTTATTGCCATTTAACTGAGAGGAGAATTTTGCCCATTAGGGGCAATTCATTTGTTGTAAGATTGTCATTTTGTGCTAATGCATGCCAATTGTCTGGGGTTTTGTCAAAGTATAATTGAAAAAAAATGGTTGTATATTATGCATGAATAACATTTGATGTACATTTCATAAATTATAATATGAAAAATATATCTTACAAGTTTCATTTTAGACCATGACATTTTAGGCAGAGGGAAAGGAGCTGAAGCTCACTTGGTCACTACGCTATTATTTTCTATTAGAAATATAGCTTTTGTACTCCTCTCTTTAGATGTTCCCCATCATCCCATATTGTTTCATGTGTGTTCTCAAGATTTCCACAGATCCCAAAGAAATCTGGCAACAAACTAATGTATGCAGTTTTGTGTAAGATTTAATAAAAGGATCTTGGTTTTATTAGATAATATACATTATTATGCATCATGTTTTACTGACTTGTATGAACATGTCTGTACTGACTTCTAAATAGAGCTTGAGGAAGGCATAAGTCTTGTATCTGCTTATGAGCTGAATTATTGAGATGTCCTTGGAAAGTGAGTGTTTCTCAGACCATGCTGAACAAAAAGGCATAGCCATGAAGGAGTCAGTCATGCCATGCGGTAACCTTCTTCACAGTTGGTTGAACCATAGGAGTCTGTATTTTTCAACTTTGAAGGAACGATGAAAAACAGACAATGTTTCATTGGTTTTAATGTTTTTATTGTTATTAATTATTTACGGTAAACTAACTATCCCACATTTCATGGTCTAAATCTTTCCCATGTGCAATTAAGCAGATGTAAAGATCATAGCTGCTTGTTCTTTTTGATGTATTATTTGTATTATATAGTTGAAAATGTACTTCCTTTTTGGGGAATAATAGTAACGGTATGTAGCCGGTGACCATACACTGAGTTTGTTCAAAAGCGTATGCAAAGGTTAAAACTAAAGGGCAGATTCTGCACTGATTTTCTCCCTGTGTAACTACCTGAAACTCATTGCATAAAAGGCACTGCAGAATGGCACGTATGCTTATGGAATTAGCATCTTGGGCTAAGATTTTCAAAGCTAAAAGAGCTGTACTACATAATCTGAAAAGGAGCAAGTTATCTGTGTGATCCCGTTTAGCTGCCAGGATTGATTAGATGTCTTCTGGAATTACTTCATGGAGATTTCTTGCATTTAAGATCAGGGGTCAAATTGGAGAAAAAAAATACTGCTACTATTCGACACTCTATCTCCAAACCCAGCTCTGGGTTTGGTACACTAAAATGAGATGCCACATAAAATAGATTGTGCAGATTTCTAATTTATGATTATCCCTCTGTGACCCTTAGAATCCGTCAATGCCAGCTGGCAAGCGGGTTGCAAGAATACCCTGTTCCTGGTCTGTACATTCTGGTTTTCCAAAGAATATCATGTGAAGCCTTAAATGAAAGCCAAAGTCACGCTGCTTATTAATATTGTTGTAAAATGTACATACAGATACTATACAGGAAGTTATGTGTATATACTGAAAATATGTTCCTAATGCCTGTATCAAGGCAAAGTAGACAAACAGGTTTTCTGTCAGATCAAAGATGTTTATGCACCTCTCTCTCTGGCATGTAAATTATGCATTGTAAATTAACACAATGGCGAGTTATTTACATACAAAATTAACAGAGGTGTGTGAAATCAATAGGGAGGCATAAGAGAATAAGCTAGACGGGTCATTCTGATTCTGATGTACAGACAAGGAACCTTGGGGAATACAAGGAAAAGGTGAGGAGTTCCTGAGTTGGATCATTCAAGCTGTTCCTTTGCGAACAGCAGACCGAGTATTACTGTGAGTGTCCAGTGGCAAAAGAGCTGGACACTACAGGCTAATGCTTCCATTGGCCTCAGGGACTGGGGTACACCTATAGTTAACCTGCAAGGCACATGAAGGGCTGACATAGCCCAGTGGTGAGTTCTCAGGTGGCTGACAGGCTGGAGCTGATACTCAGTTAAAGACAAGCAGGTTTCCCTCTTACTGGAGGCTGGGGAGTAACAAGTTCACTCAAAGTCCAGGCTACCCTTAGGATCATCACACCCTCTCCTTTCTTTTGTGATTTCAACAGTAATGAAATAGTTAATGATCTTTAAAAGTTATTGTTTCAAGCTGTCTGCAGACTCAGACAGACTTCACAGAATTGGTTTACATTGGATCATATTTTGAAGATTGTTTTTGAAAAGGTACGAAGGAAAGACCAGATTTACAAAGATATTTAGGCATTTACAAATGTAGATAGAAACATAGTAGGGTTTATAAACACAGCTAAGTGAGTTAGGTTCCTAACTCCCATTAAATGACTAGTGGGATTTTCAAAAGCAGGGGAGGCACCTATCTGCATATTTAGGCACCTGAATAATTTTGATAATCTATCCCAACTGTTTTAGATTACGGAGCACCAGATAGTAGTCCCCCAAAAAAGTATTTGCTTGTTGCACCACAATGAGTTGGCCCAATTTTCCCCCCGTCTAAGATGGTTCTTGCATCTGTACGCAGAGTCAGGATGAGCTCTATCCTGACATCTGGTGGTGAATTATGGCGAGTGTGGAAAAGAATTTCAGAGGCTGATCGTGTTTGCATAGGCACACCCACTCCGCCTAGTATAACCCATGGCAGCCTAAAATGGTTATTTTCACAGCTGTGGGATCCCCAATTTTTTTGTTATTGGGGCAGGAGGAATAAAGTGTTGTCACCCTGATTAAGTAAATGAGGAACTATGAAACTGTTTTATGATAAAGGGTTTCACTATCAACTAAATAGCACTTGCTAGACAAGGGACATGTGTTCCAAAACCCAGTGAATTGAGAGAGAGGCTGGGGACAGGTATCTGTACCTGGTGGTATAGATGCCTTGTGTGAGCCAGAAGCACCAGTTCCACCTACTCCTCTCTCCACTGTGGAACATCAGCGTTGATTTTTGATTCCCTTAAGAATCTAGATACAGGTTAGTGGGCTGAACTCACTTTGGGCTAATGGTGCACTAGCACTGGGGCTCCCCCACTGTGAGCTGAAATCACTAAGAGCTGAAATCACTAAAGAGCTGGAATTGCTGAGCTGAGAGCACTGAGTACTGTGCTAACTAGTGGGGGAGCCTGAAGCTATACTGCGGAGCAGAGCAGCTGGCAGAGCGGAGTGGAGCAGTTTGTGGAGCCATGGAGTGAGTGGAGCCGAGCAGTTTGTGGGGACAGCTGGAGCGGATCACGGGACAGCTGGTGGAGCAGAGCAGCTGGCAGAGTGGAGCAGCTGTGGGATGGGTGGAGTGGCCCATGGAGCGAGCGGAGCCGAGCAGTTTGCAGGGATGGCTGGAGCGGATCATGGGACGGCTGGTGGAGCAGAGCAGCTGGCGGAGTGGAGCGGAGCAGTTTGCAGGGATGGCTGGAGCGGATCATGGGACGGCTGGTGAAGCAGAGCAGCTGGCGGAGTGGAGCGGAGCAGTTTGTGAGGACGGCTGGAGGAACAGAGTGGAGTGGCTGGTAGAGCGGAGCAGTTCGTGGAGAAGGCGGAAGCAGAACCCCACTGAGAGGCAGGGCAGTTGGCCCCGGACCACATAAGGTGCCCCTTTCTACCCAAGCTGCGGGGGGACCTCTGCAGCTAGACTCTCGAACTCTGGGGCTGCACTGACCTGGGACAGAGACTTTTGGATTGTGGGACTTTTGGGACTGTGAGTGATCTTTGGGTTGCTGGACTCTAGGGACATTTGGGGTATTGGACTTTGGAGTCTTGGGGTGATTTGGGGGTTGCTGGACTCAAGAGCCCAGGGAAAAGGACACGGCCCAAATTCCTGTGGTGGGTCTTTGCTAATGGTTTGATCTATGAACTCTAGTTGAGGTGTTTTCCCAATTTAATGTTTGTTGTTTATCTCATGTAATTAAACCTTTTCTGCTACACCGAGACTCTGTGCTTGCAAGAGGGGAAGTATTGCCTCTTCGAGGCGCCCAGGGGTGTGTGTAAGATTTTCCTGGATCACTGGGTGGGGGCTCGAGCTGGTTTTGCATTACGTTGTAGGGAAGAGACCCCTATGTATTGAACCCGGCCCTTGCTGCTATCAATTCGGCCTGGCAGAAGGGTTACACATCTTTTCTTTTGAATTACATTAGTAAAGATATGTGATGCTTGCTGTTGTGTTGTCTAACTGAAATTTAATGGGAATTAAGCTCCTAAATCACTTGGGTGCTTTGGAAATTTTTACCCCGGGATCCTAACTTTAGGCATCGGAAGTTTTTTTTTAAATGTTGGTCATCGGGTTCAATCCTGCACACCCTTTTAAACTTCAGTATTCTTACTTAGAGTAATCCAATGGAATTTCTCATATGAATAAGTAAGGAGTGTTTGAGTGAGTAAAAGTTTGATATTCAGGCCAGAGTCAGGTTCCCAGATTTGTTCTGTAATTCTTTGCTCTTTGTTTCTTCGAATGATTTCTCTCTTCAGATTTTCAGCTCCAAAATCATCAGCTGTTCTATTATATTGCATTAGCATATCAACTTTTAAAGAATGGTTATACCTTTTTACATAGCCTGAGAGCAAAAGACCTTGATTTTTAGCTATCTGACAGCACCAACCTTCAGTGGCAACTTTTAACAGTGGATAGCAGTTTCTCTTGTCCAAGAGCAGATACAGCAGCAATGGTAATGTCTCATAAGAATACAGCAAAAATAGAGTTTGGTACTGATATTATCCAATAAATGGCTTCAGTTCTGTGTTGTGTTGGGCTTTGTTTATCTGTCTTGGGGGCTGGGACAGTTGCTAGATCAGTATTTAATCTTTAAGAGGGCCCATATGCACCCATTTAATTTTGCTATGTATGTTGCCATGTATTTCTGACTTTGTTTCTACATAAATTAAATTTAAATGTGTTTGGGGGTCTTTCTTTCTTGTGTACCCCAACTTTTGTTTGATGATAGATAAATATATATTATGCACAAGCACAATTTTAGATTTTGAGGTGGATCAATGAAATGTTTTCCTGGAACAGGCTCAAATTAAACTGACTTATTTTGTATAAAAACGGTTATCTTTGCCATGTTCCCCAGCCTTCTGCTACAGGGGAAATGAAGCCCAAATGCTTGTGATGGTGTCCATGTATAGTGTAGTTATTTTTCAAATATATTTAAAGTTTCTATCTCAGAACTTCCTATTGACTTGTACAAGCATTTCAAATAAAAGTCAAAATACTTATATAACAAAATGTAAACCACTCAACTAATGATAGTTTTCCCTCATCCAACCTGTCCCCATAACAAAACCGAGAAGCCTTGCAGCACACTCAGAAGCTCAGTAATTCCAGTTTCTGATGGACTAAAGAAGGAAATGAGTTCCACAGTCCAGGACCTGATACGGAAAATGCCACCACAAAGCACAGAAGACTTAGTGTCTGTCCCTAATTTGTCAGAAATTGTTCTGTACCCATGGGGAGGACAGCTCAGTCCAGATCTAAATGATTATAGCCTCAAAATACTATAAGAATGTCATATAACAAGAAAAACTCAACTCTCAGCAAGTGGAGGCAACTGAGGTTCATCAAGCTGCCCAGCATCCTGAACTGTTCTGCTGTTTGGGAGTCATTATGGTGATTGTTGAGGAGTGTAATACCCCTTTAACGGACAGCCTGGATCTTAAAATGGGACAGCCTAGGGTGTAATCAAGGAGGACTTGTCCCATCCTAGGGCTCAGCTAAATATAAATCAGAAGAGGAAGCTAAGTGAGAGAGAGAGAGAGGGAAGTGGCAGTTATGTAGAGGGTTGTTTTCTCTCAGGTTCTAGGGAACTAGCCTAACCAGAGGCTTTGTCTGTGGACTTTAAGTCTGAGACTGAACCAGTGGTGAGGACCTTATGAACTGCTTATTTGAATTATTCCTGACCATGGAGGACATGCTATTTTGTTCATGTGTGTTGGCTTCTTTTTCCCTTGGGCTGTTAAAGCAAACCTACTGTTGCCCAATCAGGAGAAATTAAGGTGTGGCACACTGACAAGACCACACTAGGTTGCAAAGGGGTGCACATGGACTGCTCACACCTTTACCTATGGTGCCTGAAAAGGGACCTGAGACCCATCGCCCTTCAAGGAGGAATGAGATTGCAGAGAGGTGCCTCCACTATCCTTGGCTATGAGGTGTCCAAACTCCCTGGATGGCAAATGAAGCAACTATGATGACCTCAGAAGTTCTGGTCCCAAGATTGGCAGGGTGCCCAGTGGCAGCAGCAGTGACTGGACAGACTGGCCCATCATGAATGCCAAAAGGAAAGGAGACAAATGGTCCTGCCAAACAGGTGTGTGCACTGTCACTTAGGACTGGTCTACACTAGGAGGGGAGGGTCGAACTAAGGTACGCAAGTTCAACTACGCGAATAGCGTAGTTGAACGTGAACTACCTTAGTTCGAACTACTTACCCATCCTGACAGCGCGGGATCAAAGTCCGCGGCTCCCCTGTCGACTCCGCCACCGCCATTCGTGGTGGTGGAGTTCCAGAGTTGACGGGAGCGCGTTCGGAGTTCGATATATCGCATCTAGATGAGATGCGATATATCGAACTCCGAGAAGTCGATCGCTACCCACCGACCCGGGCGGGTAGTATGGACATACCGTTAGAGGGACATATAAGCTGGGTCTGCCTCTGGGGAACCAGAAACTATACGGCTTGCTGGCTGACATAGGGTGCTGAGACACCTGGGGAGGTCTGGGCTATTGAGTATACTGGGACTCAGAGTTGAGGGACCCAGACAGCTGCAGCAGTTGAACAAAGGACTGAGGGGACAAAGTTTAAGGCCAGGAAAAGTGACACCAAACACCTGGTGTTTGGCCTTCACCACTGGCTTTACCCCACCTGATTTAGGGACCTCCAGGAGTTTTCTTCCTTACTACAATGTCTGCAGGCAGTTACCACCATGGCTTCTCTTCATTCCCTCCCTCTCTTACTTAGCTTCCTCTTTCTACTTATATAGCCCAGCCCTAGAACTGGGCAGAGCCTCTTTAACTACACCCCAGGCTGTCCCAGCTGTAGGCTACAGCCTATCCATTAAAGAGGTAGTACGCTGAGACCCTAACAGCATCTCAATGCAAGAGGGCAAGGGCCTCAATGGTAGCCAGCAGTGAGTTTCAGCTGATCTGGCCAAATGAATATACCCCAATGCACTAATGCCACAACTTGTATCTAAACAATATCAGTAGAAAATTAATAACATACTGATCATTAATATCATTGTCATGTATGTATGGAGGACAAATTCAAAATTACAAACCTATTGGAAACTATGCTATCAAAGTGTGTCTGCCAGGCAGGGCTAAGGTTACTGAATGCTGGACGCAGGAATGTGGTTCTGCCATCTGGAAGGCATTTCCAAGGTACATTAATAGACAATGGGAATGCAAATAATATAGAAGGTAAACCAGACTATCAAAACAGCACGGGGATGAGACTGCAGGAAACAGATCAGTTTGTATTTTAGCAAACACCAGCAGAGGAAGAAACCACCATGAAACTTTCTTCATCAGGAGACTCCATGTCGCCTTCTTCACAGCTTGAATGAACTTTACTTTGGAAGGGTAACCTTCTGAAGAATCCATTTCAGAAGTTCACTGTATCACAAAGAGAAGGGCAGAAAACCCCATGTTATCTTTTACCTAAGACAAAGGAAACAAGCACAGATGGGTTGGTCAGCCAACTTGCTGGAAGGTAGACTGGCAAGGTAAGTACCTTGAACAAAGGCTGTAGCATGTTTTGTTAAGTCTTAGCCTCTAGAAAGCGTTTTTCACTTTTATTTGCTTGTAACTATTCCTTTATACTTGAACCCATTTAAAATCCTATCTCCTTTTGTTAATAATCTTGTTTGACTTTTAATCTAAACCAACCCAGTGCTGTGCTTGATTTAAAGTGAATGATAACTCCAGTTAATGTGGCAAGCTGTGGGGTATTGTACTTTTAAAGGAATAAACAAACCTTAATATCTCTCTGGATGGTCCAAGAGAGGGCTGGACATTGCAGAGCACATGGTTTGGGGAAAATCTGGGACTAGAGCATGTTGGGGTCATCTTTCCAGGTGTAACCAGAATGTGGCTGGGCGGTAAAAAGCAGGCTGCTGAAATCAGAATTGCTGAATCAGAGGTGTTTAACACACAGTCCACGCAAGCTTCTATGCTGGTTGGGAGTGTGCAAAGGGTGCTACAACCACAGAGCATTTTGAGGTATGTAGGGTTACAGGACAGCCAGTGACACAACCCCTCAGTGGTCTGGGCTGCACCCCAGAATGTGACAGAGACTCCTTCACAGAGCTGAAGAAACTTCAGGACACCTTGGAATAATAATTACAGAAAAATCTTTGTTGCAATCAGTCCTTAGACTTCTATCACTTGCACTCTAGCTGTCTTCTAACTCACTTCATCTTTCATGAGCCACCACTACATCATGGTGACAAAGCCAGGGACGAAGGCGTTTAGGGGCTGATGGCTGAGGACAAAAGATCACTCTGAAATTCTACCTAGAATGTTGTGGTTTTGTTTTTTAGACAAGCAGTATTTTCCCTCATTGCCATCTGAAAGCATATAGCCCAACAGTTGCCAATATACTCAAAATGCTTTCAAGGAAATAATTTGTCAAACAAAGTGGGTGTTCAAGGGACACAAAGGGCCTAGCCATTGAAGTGTCTTGTGCACACTTTGATTTATTTCAACACTTAGGTGGCAGGGCTTTATAATCCCAAACTAATTAGTCATCACTACAGCCCTACTAGGGTAGACATTATTATCTTCATTTTGCATGTAAAGAAATGATAGTATAAATGTTGAGTTTTATTTGACTAAGTTCCCAAAGTCTTCATTTAAGAAGAAAGAGAGGAATGCAAAGACTGACATTGTGCCTGGTCTCTATGCAGAAGTGCAAGGGGAGAAGGCACCTTGCACTTTGTCTGGTACACCTATTGTAAGTGGGGCCAGACACAACAGAGGCCATAGGGTACTGGTATAACGGAACATGTTAATGTGTGTCTACTTCATACTTCTGTAACAGGATAGGTATTAACTAATGAAAGGGTTACCATGGTAAAACCTATTCATTTAATAGCAGCTTGAACAGGAGCATAATTAAACTATGTCAGTTTATTTTAGAATAGGATAATTTACACATGCTTGTTTCTAAAAATATTTCAAGATTTTAAATCTAATGGGGAAAACAGTTAAAAAGATCAATTCTTGGTTAATTGTGTTCCTGTTTGATGACTGCATAGCCCACAAATGAAAAACGGAAAGGTGTCCACATATGAAATAAACTATCACAAAATTTACTTTGAGAATATTACATTTTTTCCCTGAATTCATTCCCATCAAACAGATTGGATTCAGACTTTGGTGGACAATTTTCCTTTTGATCTAGCTTTATTTGCGAAGTGCCCAATTTTGCAACCTTTACTTGTGTTGGTGGCACTTTTGCGGAAGTTCCATTCAGTGAGAGTTACAGAACTGACCCTTAATTTTTAAAGGGGCAGTCTTTAAAATAAAACATTATTTTGAAGTGAATTTACTGCCTTCCTGAATTTACTGAGTTAACCGCCTTAGAAACTGAATCCCTCAATCCATTGAACAAGTACGCCACAAAGAGTGAGAGTGCAAGCTTCCCTGTATGCACCACGGGTGCACTAAGCTGGACAGAGGGTGTGTCTACACTGGAGCTGGAAGGGGTAAATTCCAGCTTGAGGAGACATAATCATGCTAGCTGTGATGAACCTAGCATGCTAAAAAAGAGAAGTGTAGCAGTGCTGAAAGGAGGGACTAGCCATTCTGAACACATACCTGTGGTCTCGGACGGGATCGTACTTGGGATAGCTAGCCCCTCATGCTGCTTGAGCTACCACAGCTGTACTTGACTGGAGTAAGGAAGAGATGATGCACCCAAGATCAGATACTTCATCTGATCTGAGATGTAGACACTTTTGATCCAGGAAGGAAAGTTGGTGCAGTTTGTACTGATCTTTGAAACTGTGTGACATGCCAGTCTGATTGTCAAGCTGCTGCAAGTTATTTCTTGTAGGCAAACACCGTGGTTCATGCACGAAAGTATTAGCAAGTGAAACTTCATTCTGTAAATTGGAGAGAATACCAGTCACCTTAAATGTCCCCACAATGGCCTTCTATGGGATCAGTTTTGGCTCTCGTTTTTTCAAAATATGCACATATGACCTTCCTAAAATGCAAGGAAATAAATATGTGCATTCTGATAACATCTGTGTTGCTGACACTGGAAACAACTTCCAGAGGATTGAAAGGAATCTCAGCCAAGACATGGATACTTTGACCACTTAATTCCAGCAATGGAGACTAATTCATAATGAAACCAAGACAGTGGCAACTAGTTTCCATCTAAACAATTGTCTTGCCAATCAACTCATCTTGATCCATGTCCAACTATAGTTACTGCCATTCCATCCAGTTGCCACATACTTGGGAGTTACACTTGAACATAGCCTGACATACCAGCCTCACCTGGTACATCTGAAAAGGAAGACCTCTTACCATACTGCCTTGAAAAATTATTGGGAACCTCCTGGGGAGAAGACCCTTCATGCATCTGTATTGGCCCTGGTGTTTGCTCCAGCTGAATCCTGTTCTGCAGTCTTGGTTGCAGCCACCACTATAAGCTTGTCAACATGGAGCTGAATTCGGCCACTCATATTATTAGTGACAGTTTGAAGAATACAACAACCCCCAGTCTGTATGTGCTAGTGCATATAGCTCCGCCAGAGATGCCATTACTGTTAAGTCTGCTTGGAGAGCTGCCACAGATGAAACCAACCTATTACATCTCAGGTTGACTGATGTCCCATTCTCAGATAGGGAACAATATGCTGCACCAACTCAAAATAAATATTATATCTGCTTTACAGAAGAGAAAACTGAGAAGGAGAGCCAGATAACTAACTTGCCTGAAGCCAGTGAGGGAGATAGTATCAGGTTTAGAACTCAGGACAGGCATTCCTGACTTATTCAGACCATAATTCCTATTGTAAGCACAGGACTATAACTACTTGTCAGAAAGAAAGAAAGCTTTAGTACTAATACTCCGCAAAATGGAAAAAAAATCACAAGGACAATACCAACCAAAGAAAATGTTGTTTAAATAGGAATTTGCTTCAAAGTGACTTCATACTGATATAATGTATTGGTAATGGCAAACATAAAATATCAATTAATTATCCACAATATTGCTTGTTACTAGATTTTCTCAGTTCACAAATCAACTGCAATATTTTTTCCTTTGAGTATTAGTGTGTCAATTAATATGCACTGTGAATTAAAAAAACTGGGTTTTTAAAACATTTCATTTCAGTGGTCAGAGCATTAGCAACAACATGGCCCCAAGCAATCTCTATGGAATTCCTTCCATAGGGCTGCACCAGTCCATACATAAGAGACAGTATCAGGACAAATGTCTTTGGGCATCAATATTAAGAGCAAGATTGTAGTTTTAAGACACAGCCATATCTAACTTTATTGGATCATTGAAAATCTGCATATAATCTACATAAATTTGCATGGCACATGATTACAAGAAAACCATAGTATTACACATTTGCACATCTTTATTGGGACAAATGGTAGGCCTGTTCTTCTGTGTCATCTTCATTTAAGGAGAGGATTCTTCCTTTCTTTCTTCTGCACTCCAAACTCCTCCTGCCTCAGCGCAGTCATGCCCCACCATCTTTCTCTTGTCTTTGTCCCTGAGGTCTGGGTGTTGATTCTCCTCTCAACCCTCCCTCAGATCTCCACTCCAGCCAGCTTTCTCACAGCCATCATTTCTCCCCTTCTACCCACCCTGGCTCATCCCAGTCCGGATTCTTCTCCCAACTCTATCGTCCCTTCCCTGTCCAGATCCCTTCAACAAACCACCTCCTCACCCAGCCTGAATCAAACCAAAGGGTAATCCCATTGACTTCATTGAAATCACACAATGTGAGTCAAGACTGTAGGACTGAGCCTTTGTGGCATTCAGCTCCATTTCAGATTTTACTGCAGAATTTGTTTTTGAGACACTGACTTGATAAGTACTGTCAATGTAAAGAATAATGCAATATTTTTTTATTTATAGGGCACCTCACACCTGAAGGTCTGTTGTGTAAATAAAAGTAGGTAAATATAAAATGATGTTACAGCTGCAATCAGGAAAGAACATATATGCTTTGATTTCACAACCATTGACCTTTATATGATCCCATTTAGGTGAAGAAATTCTTCAATACATTCACGTAATGCAATATTGGTCTAAATGAACAATTCTACAGTGTTCATTATATGTCTAATTTACATAGTAATAGCCCTGTCGGAGGCACCATAACAGTACTAAAGATAGTATAGAGACCAAACAAGCATTATAGCTTTGTTATGGGGGACAGTGCATTACATTGACCTCAGACCTTCTGTGTGGCCTTTAGTGATTTAATGATTCATAATATGAAACTTGGGGGAGGGGGGATTTCTTTAAGATAATAATAAAAGATTAGTGGGAGCCTTGAAAATGCTGAAGCTGTTGGAAGAGAGGCTGGTTTTCAATTTAGATGTTCAAAATGAAGGTAGGAAAAATCAAATATACATGTTGTACATTAAATCCTTTTAGTTTAATCTTTATTTTAAAGTACATATTACTTTTGTTGACAGAATCTCTTGAACATACTAAAAATGAGGAATCAGTTCTATTAACAGTACAATTTTATACATTTTCCTACCAAAAGAAAGTGCTTTTTATTGTGCTGCTCTTAAGCTATGTAAAAATACTGTATCCATCCTGTAGTAAGGCAAACATTTTCAAAGTTGGGTGTCTAAAGTTAAACATCTAAATCTACATTTAGACACCTATATAAAACTGGCCTGACTTCCGAAGTGCTTTGCAGCCATAACTCCCACTGAAGATAATTGGGGCTGCAATGCTCAGATGTTTTGAAAACTGCTGGGGACTATTATTTAAGAGCCTTAAAGTGGATTTGGATGCCTAAGTTTAGGTATCTGTATTTGAAATATTTAGCCGCAGCTTTGAAAAATTTCACCTAAATTTTCATTAACCGTGGTGAAGATATTTTACTTTTTAAGGGAATTTATTTATGGATTGATTATTAATTGACTGAGTCCCAACAACAGAGTGATCCCTGCTACCATCATCTCTGTCATTTCTACTCTTAGTTGGAGGATGCTGATTAATTCCATAAGAAATATATTGCTTCCAAGGAGGCTAGATTGCCTCTCTCACCAACCACTCCACTAGTTCTTCGTTACCATATCTCTCCCTATCCCTTTATGGCTCCTCCTCCCTCCGCCATCTTCCCCATTCCCTACTTTCTGTAGCAGAAGTCCCAGGTGAAGAGGGATCCTTGCTACTCTGAGCATCTCTTGTTGGCTACATAGTTAGGGCTTGCCTATATGGAGAGTTAGTGCACAACAAGCCAGGGTGTGAATCTACATCACACCAGCCTGCCACATACTGAGTTATTGTGTGGATCCTACTACTGTGCACTAAAACCTCCATAGTGCCAGGGCCGGCTCCAGCTTTTTGGCCACCCCACGCGGTGGGAAAAAAAAGAGAGAAAAAAGAAAAACCCAATTGAGCTGCCGCCAAAATGCCACCGAAAAGGATGAGAGGAACTGGAGGACCCGCCGCCAAATTGCCCTGCAGACCCGGATGTGCTGCCCCAATAACAGACGGAGTGCTGCCCCTTTCTATTGGCTGCCCCAGGCACCTGCTTCCTTCGCTGGTGCCTGGAGCCGGCCCTGCATAGTGCACTTTGTGCCTAGCAAATTCTACACAGCCAGTTAATGAGTGGCACCATGTACATTCACACCCAGGATTGCCACGCACTTTCTGTGTGGCTAGGCCCTTAGACTACTGCCATAGGGCCTGACTCAAAGCCCGCAAATGTCAATGAGACTCTTCCCATTTACTTCAGTGAGACTTGGATTAGGACCATATTGCAGCACAGTAGGTGATGAGAGAGGCTGTTAAAGTATTCTGAATGAGGTAGGGAAGCTAAGCAAAGCAGCGTGCTGGGTAGGCTGCTGTCTTCTGCATGTACTTCCACTGAGTAGGGAGCTGCAGGAATAGAGAAGGAAGGAATTAAATTAAATTAAAATAAAATAAAAACCTTTACTCACTAGCCAACAAAATCTAATCAGCCTGGATTTAAATACAGTTTAATTACACCTATATATTTTTGCAAGGCTGGTTTTAATGTGGTGTGTATATATAGATCAGTGGTTCTCAACCTGTTTATCATTGTGGGCCACATATGCGGCCCACAATGTGTTATGTGGGCTGCAGGTTGAGACCACAGTGACCCCACAAACTGCCCACAGTCCCCTATGCCCAGCAATCCCGCCTGCCCCACGCCAGAGCGGGGTCAGGAATGGAGCCCTGGGTGCAGGCCAGGCGGCCGGACCACGGGACCCTGCTGTGTGGGGCCGGGCAGCAGCAGCCGGACTGTGGGACCCTGAGTGCTGTGGTGCATGGACAGGCAGCCAGGACCCCCAGCACCAGGCCAGGAGCGGAGCACCCAGCACAGGCCGGCAGCCAGGACCTGAGCAGGGGAGCCAGGAGCTGAGTCACCTAAAACCTGGAGGTGCTGCAATACCACGGCAAACCCCTAGTTCCCAGCACCCGCACCCCCTCAATGCCCAAAGCCCCCACCCCAATCCCCCAGCCTGCCCACAGACCCATTCTCCTGCCCCCTACTCTCCTGCGGCACTCACCAGCTCCCTGCTGGCAGGAGCACTGGTGCAGGCTGCAAGACACTGTCTACCCTCAGCCAGCCCTGTCCCCTGTCATACCAGAGAAGCAAATTTTGATTTTTTTTTTAGCACACAGCTGGCCCGCAGCTGTGTGCTAATTGGGCCGTGGGTTGAGAACCACTCGTATAGATATTCATGTAATTGTAGGTTGTACATTGGCTTGAGGTAATCACTATTTAAAATGTATGTGTAAAAACTCTATACTATATTAAAGAATGTTAGAACATCACTGTATCAGTTAATTAGTGTCAGTGGTGTTGGTTGTCAAAAAATGTCTAATTTTATGTCTTTCAATATATTTATGAAATTAATACTTCAAAAGTGTGGTAGTGTGTAGTAAAACAGTTGCCTGAAATGATGCAAATATAAATCTTTATTATGACAGAATGTTAAATATTTATAAGAACTGTTTGAGACACTGATGTAAAAAAACCCACCCTAAATTAAAACATAAACGTTTTAAGTCAACTATATTGTAACTATTCAGTGAATTGAAATAACCTTAACTAGAGAATATAAAACCATGCTGAAATGGACACTATCAAGGAGTTTAGATACATTATTTAACTTTGGAAGAAAATAAATAGACTTTTCCCTCCATGAACTTAAAAAATTATTCCATGAAAACAGGGGTTTTTTAATTAGCAAATTTCTTTCCAGGTTGTAAACTGGGGACGCAGCAACATTGTGCTAGTGCAGGAGCACCAGAAAATAAATTGTTATATCAGGCTTTGCTGGGTACTTTACAGGAATTATCACTTGAATCACTTTGAGTGAAAGTAAGTTAATCCAACTCCTAACAACACAGTACCTTCAGCTTCCCCTTTCAATCCCCTCACTAAATCACAGCCACTGAGCCCACTGACTACCCCTCTTCTACTCCTGTATCCCAAGGCCAGACTTTTTCTTCTTACTGTCTTATGTACTTCACCACATTAATTACTAGGGCCCAGACCCTCCAAAGGTATTTAGGCACCTAACTTCCATCCATTTCAAAGGGGCCATAGGCTTAGTTTTGCGAGGCCCATGCAGTGTTATAAGGTCTAAATCTTATTTTCAAATATGACTTAGGCACTTAGGGCTAGATCTACAAAGATATTTAGGCAACTAACTGCCTCTTTAGGCACCTATATCCAACATGTAGGTGCCACTGACATTCTCAAAACCACTGCTCAGCTGCCACATAACCCTGTAGGCATTTGAAGTCTACTAGGAGCCTATGTTTCCCCTTGTAGGCATGTCCAAAGCTACCTGGGTCCTTGGGCCCAGATTTCCAAAGGTATTCTCTAAGTGTCAAGTGTTCACAATACAAAACTAACTACAGTCCAACACACATTGACTGAGCCATGGCTAGCCAAAACTTGGTTATGTCACTGTGGCACACAAGGGATTGTACTGTATTGTTTACTGTACTCTGAGCTCCTCAAATACAGTATAAAGCACAGTGAAGAGCCACTCTCTAGCCTCCCTGAGGTTGGGGATTTGAAACTGATGGGGATGATGCTGCCAAGTCTGCCTAGCACTGAGCAGCAGACTACTGTGAGGGATCACAGGCCTCAAAACGAGGCTCCCAAGTAGTGTTCAGGCCATAATTACCACCCAGTTCACCTGAGTAATGAGGAAAGGGTCCAGGGAAGGGCTAGCTTGCAGAGGGCCCCACCCCCAAAGCTCCCAATTAGGAGAAACATTCAGCCCCCTGATTGGCTAATGAGAGCTATATAAGGCAGGAAGTCACATCAGGATTCAGGAAGTTGTCTGAGCAACCAAAGGAATCTTTGGCTGGCTGCTACTATGAACCCTTCCTGCCAGCTCCTGATTCTTGCTTCCCTATCTGCTCCTGGTTCCTGTCTTCCCATCCCAGACTCCTGTCTATACCCAGTTCCTGCTTACCTGCTCTACACCAGGCACCTGCTCCTTTGCCTTACCCCTGACATTGTCTCTGGCTCTGACCTTCGGCTTGGTACCTAACACTGTCTTTGGTTTTGTCCCTCTGCTCTAACCTCTAGGCCAGACAGCCCATGTCCCAGTCATTGCAGCTACATATTGGTTTGCTAGCCCCAGAACAGAGTGAACAGTAAGATGGATGGCATTATAAAGAGCCAGTTGATCCATGAGAATTCCAGTTTGTTCACTATATAATGAATAGCTCATCTATGGGCCCAGGCTTTAGCCTAAAGTAGGGTGGTGGGGAAGAGTGTTGTGTTCTTAAGTACGTATATACTTGTTCATAAGCCAAATATTTTTTAGTAAAAAAGGGAAGCACCAGAGAAGGGAGTCGGCTTATGAACGAGTATAGAGAGGGAGAGGTGGGACACAGCCCCTCCCCCCAACAGAGGGAGCAAGGAGAGGCAGCACAGCCAGAAGGGAAGAGGTGGGGCCAGAGTCTCTCCGCTTCTGACCATGCTGCTCTCCCCCCAGCCTCCAAAGCAGCTGCAGCCGTGCTGCTTGGCCCCGCCCCCCAGAGCAGACTGTGGATGCGCCGCCTGGGCGCCGGAGCACACTGCAGCCGTGCCACCCGGCCAGCCCGCTGGAACATGCTGTGGCCACGCTGCCCGGTCTGGCCTGCCAGAGCAGGCTGTGGCCGCGCTGCCTGAGTGCCAGAGCACACTGCGGCCGTGCCACCCAGCCCAACCCAATGGAACATGCGTGGCCCGGTCTGGTCCAGCCAGGCCAGAGACATCCTCCCCATATAAGGTGCGAAGGGATGGGATGGGGAAAGCGTTGGGGTCCCAAGATAGGGGTGGGGTCATGTGGGGGGTGGTCACAGGGATTACTCCCCTGACTCCCAGTTTCTGCCCCCCCCCAAAATTTCCCCACCAGTTGCTGTCCTGGCCATCCAGGGTAAGCAGCTGGCACGCCAGGACACTTTGTTTACTTAGGTTCACCTCCGTTCCTGTGGATGCTCGAGGTAAACAAACCATCTCGGCCCACCAGCGGCTTATCCTGATGGCCCGGGAGCCAAAGTTTGCCGACCCCTGAATTATAGTGTCGGTCATAAAAATTTTCCATTTTTACTTATCCATCTTGGGGGGGTCGGCTTATAAATGAACTAGTTTATGATCGAGTATATACGGTAGGTTCCCAATTCCAAAGCACAGTGAAGCTGTTTCCCTACTGTTGGCTGGTACTTAAGGGCAATTTGTGCCCTTGAAATGCAGTAATAAAAGGTTGCCTGTCTTGCTCAAGGTCAGTTGGCATTTGAATGGGAGATGGACGGTAGGCTTTCCAAACTGGCTGTTAAGAGAGACGAGCAGCTGGCTTTTCAGATTAGCTAGTTCTCCCAATTAGTCAAACAGAGATTATCCAAAGATTTGGGTTGCCCCAAGACCTTTGGGTAATTGGAGTTCAACCAAAGAACAAAAAGTGAAATAATTGGAACGTTTTACCTTTTATTGTAAACCTACCAAAGACATCTTTATTACTAAATGTGAGTATCTTTAGTGGAAATCCACCATAGGGTCTAATGTTTGAGTTGCTTAGAGTACTTGTCTTCAGGCTCAGAGTACACATGACATACTACCAAATAGTTCTGAGGGCTTTTGCATTTCATGGTATTCATGGTGATATATGATTTGTTATTTTGAGAGTGTCTCTTTGAAAAGTCTTTCAAATAAGCACAATAAAACAGTAACCACATCAAATAGTTGTGTTATTTCTACGTTGTGCAAAGTCCCTGGGTATAATTTCACCAAAAAGCTACATAATGAAAAATAAAATATTCCTACCTGAATACTGTCAGCTAATTGAGTGTGTTCAGTGTCAATCCTACAGATGTGTATTGGCCAAGCAAAGCTTTGCTCATGCATGTGGGCTTTCCTAATCCAAACCACACCTTTTTCCTTCCATGACATAGTGGTGGGATCCATAGATAAGTGAAGGTGAGGGGGGTTGCTCCACTCTACTAGGTTTGTGGAGAGTCGGAGCCAGGAATCACGCAGCAGCTGGGACCTTCTGTCCCGCGAATCCTGGACCTGTAAGGAAGGGAAACCAAAGGCAGACCACAATGAGGAACTGCTGAACCTTTCCTACTGTCCAAAGACAGAACCACTATGGCGCATCTTCTTTTCCTGGGGCTGGAGGAACAAAGTGATGATTAAGCTACTGATGTTAACTGGGGGAAGAGAGCAAGTCCAGAACACAATTTGTACCAACTAGCATCTCCTCTTTTTTTGCTTCTCCTTTGAGGGCGTAAGTGGGATTTAAGGGTACATAGGCTCTGCACAGGAGTGAATTTCACCCTTATCATATCGCTTCATATATAACTAACTGAGAATTTGCGGAAATTGTGCCTGACCCCATTACTGAAAAGATATATTAGCCCTTTCCCATGAAGGCTCACAGTTTTACAGATGGTTATGGATCCTTGATTACTCCTGGAGGCCCAGACAGTTTTGATGTTCAGAAGTACCTTTTATCATCTGCACTTTGTGTGACAATTACCACCTTTTCTCTCTGATTCAGACCTTGTCACAATTATCCGTGTCCTTGTCATCTTTAAATTGGATGTAATTCAATGCGCTGATTTTGATTTTTAAATCTTCATGTAGTTTAGGTCCCTGTAGCCTGAGTGACTGCAACTTTCCCCAGATACAATCGCAACAATTGAATGATTAGCTGACATGCATGAGAGCAGTCCCTCAATGTAAATGTCTGGGGTATGGTAGCAAGGTAATTTCTGCAGAGGACCCTTGACTTCAGTATTTACTTTCACTTTTGTAAGTGATCCATCAGAACTCTAATTTGTTAATTATAAGAGTAAAAAGCTCATTTGTGTGCCCAGGCTTTTGCCCGAGATAGGTTGTTGGGGAAAAGTGTTAGGACTTTAAAGAAAGTTTTGTGATTATTGTGTTTGGAGCAGGGGCAGCTCTAGCCATTTCGCCACCCCAAGCACGGCGGCACGCCGCGGGGGGCGCTCTGCCGGTCGCCGGTCCCGCGGCTCCGGTGGACCTCCCGCAGGCATGCCTGCCAGGGCCGGCTCTAGACCCCAGCGCGCCAAGCGTGTGCTTGGGGCGGCATGCCGCAGGGGGCACTCTGCCTGTCGCCGGGAGGGCGGCAGGCGGCTCCGGTGGACCTCCCGCAGACGTGGCTGAGGAGGGTCCGCTGGTCCCGCAGCTTCGGTGGAGCATCCGCAGGCATGCCTGCGGGAGGTCCACTGGAGCCGCGGGACCAGTGGACCCTCCGCAGGCACATCTGCAGGAGGTCCACCGGAGCCACGGGACCGGCGACTGCCAGAGCACCCCCCACGGCGTGCCGCCGTGCTTGGGGCGGCGAAATTCCTAGAGCCGCCCCTGGTGCCTGCGGATGCTCCACCGAAGCCGCGGCACCAGCGGACCCTCCGCAGGCACGTCTGCGGGAGGTCCACCGGAGCCGCCTGCCGCCCTCCCGCCGACCGGGAGAGCACCCCCCGCGGCATGCCGCCCCAAGCACGCGCTTGGTGTGCTGGGGCCTGGAGCCGCCCCTGGTTTGGAGATATTATTTCTGAGTTTCTGCTCCTTTTTATGACGAGTCCTTTTATGTAGTCAGTTGCTGGGGGTATGATGTTGAAAATTTTAGTAGCTGTATCTTAGTTGCTGTAAATCTTCCCAGAATTTTAGACAATGAGTGTACATTTCTTTTTTTTTTTTAAAAAATCTGTCTAAAGAGCTAAGTATTATTAATAATAGACAGTGGAACTAGGTTTCAGAGCTAAAGCTTAATCCATTATGGGCACCTTTACAAAGGCTTGGTCACATTCATTGATCAGGTTTGTGATTACCTAGTCCAGAATATTCTTTGCTCCAAAATGCACTGTGTTAAAGATCTTTTAAAGTAGTGTCCAAGTCTCTTCTCCCAGACTTCTCAATGTTGTGTCTGATAACCATGGGTCCATATGACTCAGTTTGATCCTATCAGAGACTCCCAAAGTGTTCTTCTCTTGTACAGACACCCTGTTTTCTTTTACAATAAAACAATATTCTCACTATCCACTGGTGCTGTATTTTGAATGCTCGCCTCTCTGTCTTGCTAGTGGGTTTGTTAAATACCATAATAATATACTAATTTTCCTTCGGATAATATGTTAAGAAGTCACCTTGCAAGGATACATCCTTAAGTATGATGCAGTCAAATATAATTATAATTGTTTTTATAGACATTATTTGTAAGACCAAAAAAATCAAAGAGGAGAGAAAACATAAAATGAAAATAGAATATTGAGTAACCATCTTGAAAAAATTACCTAGTCATTTGGTTCATTATCTTAGAAACCTATTACAGAAGATCATAAAAATTATACACATAATAAAACTTACAAACACCAATGACTAGAGATCTGAGTTTGACCTTTTTCTTTTTCTTGAGTTGATAATATCACCACCCAATGTGTCAGAGTGATTGTGTATCTCCTTTGTTCCCTGTTTTAACTCTCTATGAACCACACTCACACTCAGCATAGTGTGAGAATGGGATAGGATATAGTATGAGTAGTAGTAGTAATACTCACCTAAATCTCAATCCTTCTAAATTTTGAATTTCTAGACATATGTACACCTTTATAACTTCCCCTAAGAGAAGTTCACTGGCCCACCTATGGATGGTCATCATTTAATGAAACAGCTACTTAATGTCTCCAGATCTTGGGAGTCTGAAACAAAGCCTATAAGGCTACTTTGATCAGTTATTATCTGACCCATGAAAACCAGCCAACAAGATATATAATAGTCAGCTTTGAATTACCAGGCTATAATAAGACTTGGAAAGATTAATTATTGGTAATTATTGGTAAACTTTGATTACATTGTACACATAGAGACTGATGGAAAAATATTTCCATCAATAAATCTAAATTTCAGATAAGCAACGTAATAAAAATGCTTATTAACTTATTAGAGTTTGATTTAAGAATATTTACTTCATACACTTTAATATGTGATGTTGACAGTTTGTGTTTTAACAGTTTATAAACTTTTAGCTTTTTGAATCTCAATGTCTGCTCCTATTAAATAATTTTTGAATGACTACCTCCATAAGTTTCTGTAACTGTGAAAATTTTGATCGCTAAAAATAAAATATGCTTAAGACCCATAATTTTGCCCAACTGCAAATGCTTAAATTGATAAAAATCAGAACAAAATGCTTAAAACTACACATTGATATTATTCATCTAAACTATAAAAAAGTAAAAATCAAATTCTGCCAACCCTATTATTCAGTTTTGGCATTTCTGGTGCCCACACAAGCCACTCAAGTTGGAAAGGCCTGTGTAAAAACCAGAGCCCCCAAATTGAATTATAGTCTTATAATTCAAAATGTGGTTGTATTTATTTCATAAAATATATAAATGTGACAATTTAATCCAATTGAGGAAGTAAGCCATTTATGTGAAGAAGAAACCAAGTGCTTAGTCTTGGAATAATATGAAATGAGGAGTGAGGCGATGAATTATCCAGATTTGAGAAACCACTTAATTAACCATTGAGGAGACTTCACCTTTGTTTCACCAGAGAGGCTCATAGCTCCCTCCCAGTATTTCCATCTTCCTTCAGTATCCAGCTCTTCCTTTGGCAAGGTGAAGAAAGAAGGGTACAAATGATCACCATCAATGAGGCCTATCTCAGAAACAGTTGGGCACTGTTGCAAAGTCTGATGTGGGTTAATGTCTTATTGTTATCCAATTAAGTTGGCCAACCATGAGGGCAAGGCCCTCTGTACCACTTAAGCTCCATAAAGGAACTGTTCTGAGGGATCTGCTGCAGAGACGATCCGTAACTCTTGATAGTGGTGGGGGACACAATGTAAAGGTTTGGGGGCACCTGAGCACCCCACACATTGCCTCTGGCCCCTTTCTTACTCCCCCTGCACCTCCCACACTTGCTCCAAGCCAGCACCACCTTGCCCCCACTCCCTTCACAGCTCCTTTCTCACTTACTTCTCTTATCTCCTCCCTGCTGCGGGCACAGCATGGGCCAGAGTGAGCTCCAGACACTGCAGATAACTGTGGCTGTAGGTGAGGAAGGGATGAGACTCAGAGGGCTTCCCTGTGCCCCCTCCGGTGGAGCTGCATTGCCAGCCCCATCTCTCTTCCCTGCTCCAGGCACCTCCTAGCGGGGCTCAGCATGAGTGTTAGGTGTCGGTGCCTTTCCCAGCCACATCCCTCTCAGCCGTGCTCAGCCCAGCTCCCACCCTAGAAGAAATCTGGGGGGACACATGACCTCGTGTGCCCCTGTTGCCTCTGGTCTGCTGGCATATCAACCTGTATCTGCTGTACTCCAAGGCTTCTACACCCTGCATAGTCCATTATAGAAGGCTAAATTGTGGGACACCTGAGGTGGGCTATAGGAGGGGCTTTAGTTCTATAGTTTAATTTTATACAGGTGCAGTAACCCCAGTACCTTAAGTGCTGGCAGAAAGGGGTTGTAGATGCTATTCCAGTAGGACCCTGGGAATCTTTCCATTGACTTCAACTGGCTTTGGATCAAGGCCATAGATTGTAAAGTGATTGAAGATCCTTAGGGATGAAAAGTGCTATACAATGCTACTTTGCACTTCTACTCCATCATCCACCTGAGACTCTCAGGGTGCTTAGTCTCACAACACCCCTGTGAGGCGCATAAGTAAGCAGTACAGTAGGAGCAGCAGGGACTGCTCTAGTTAAAGTTTCATAGGCAAGTACCATTCTGTTTCATATGCCTTACCATTCTGACCCCGTTTACAGTTACTTGCAACTTTCTGAAATGTTAACCTTTGGGGCTGAAATGTTCCAGTCTGGTTTCTGCTGGAGGGTGAATTTTTTGTTTGAATGGGTGAGCAAAACAGTTTATTTATGTATTTGATTATGAACAGAGTGGGAGAAAAACATATCTTTCCCCCGTTAGAAACAAAACCAACCCTCCCCCCTTTTATTTATACAGATCTAGTGCCAAAACAGCGGGGGAGGGGGGTGTCATTGGAATTTAACATAATAGCCCTTTTAGACTGTCCTGTTGACAAACGGCCTGGAGTTGATCCAGCTATGACCGGGTGGAAATTGCACCCGGTACATGTTCAGTACCCTCCGGGGGCTGGGGTGTTAGTAAAGCGTTTGAGGAGAGCGGAGTCGTAGCTCAAAGGTTTATAAGGGGAAAGTTACCCAGCATTTGCTACAGGCTGTGCTGCGCTGCTGTAGTGCAGAGGCCGAGGGAGGGGGCGATACAGCAGTGGAGGAAGGGAACGGCAACAGCCCAAACTTCTGCTGCCAAGAGGGGCTGGAACGGTGACAGCGGAGCCCGACTTCCAGGCCAGGAGCTCAGACCCGGGACGCGTCGCCACTAAGCTCCAGGAAAGGCAGCGGCGCATCACCTGCTGTCACACACAGGCTCAGGAAACGCTGCGAGCTATAGTGGGAGGGAGGCTCCGGCTCAGGTGCCAGTGCCAGAGGCAGAGACCCGCCCCCAGGGAGCCGCTGGGGCCAGGCTAGGAGGACAGGCTGCCGCCGCTGGAGAATCCCTTCAATCCAACGCTTGGAAGAGGGAGGGGACGGCGCTCCAGCGAGCGATGTCCAAAAGCGAGCGAGGGAGAGGAAAGGGAGTGAGTCAGTGATCCACTGCAGCTCGCTCTCTGCTGCTGCTGCGCCTGCTGCTCAACTCTACCCGCTCTTTGCCTGGACATGTCTTGAAAAACTTGAATCGTTCCGTCCCTTTCCTTTCTCCCCACCACCCCCTTTCAAGTTTAAACCGGGTACACGCCGAAATGCGGCCATCGGGATATGGGCACGGGCGCTGGATTTGCTACGCGTTGGGCATGTGCTGAAGAACCGAAGGGTGGCAAAGTTCATACTTTAGACGCTTGACCATTTTTTGAATTAAAGTGTGCGGGGATCAACTAAACTAGAGTGGACTTTAGGAGAGAAGTATTAAGTCCAGCTGGTCTGGTGAGTTCTTTGATGTTTGTTTTCCCTGGATTTTTTAAAAAAATATTTAAATGTGTGTATTGATGTTGTCCAGTAGCATAAATGGAAATATTTAGGCTTTAATGAAGTAGCGACTATTGTGTTTGTATGGCTAGTGTGTGGGGGGTATATATACACACACTCCTATGTATACCTATGTTTTGATCCCTCAATGCACACACATATATTTCCCTCCCTTGATATAGACAAAGATATCTAGATAGCTCAGTCAAAACCTGTAAAATACAGAACCAAATTCAGAAGGCTTGTTGCAGAGATGTTCTACTGGGTTTTGCATTATTTTAAAGTGTAACTTGTTTTAGAAATGGTGCCTCTGGGAAAGAGAACGAGGAGTCCGGGACGATGTATTGTGGTGCAGCGCCCTCTAGCCTGCGCACTGGGTACAGCGGCTCCTTTCCCCACTCCAAGACTGCCAAGTTCAGCATTGTCCGGAGACACTAGGGACCGGGAGGAGCCCCCACTGCCCTCTTAGCCCGCTGGTCCTTGCTCTAGGGGGGCTGCAGTTCTGTCTAGAACCATAAATGAGGTTGCGGGGTCTTTGCGTCAGGACGACTCCTGCCCCTCACATTTCAATCAAGCCACTAAAAAGGCAACCTTGAGATATTTGTGAGTCGATTACTTGTGATCCGGTCCTGAATATGTGAAGATTTAGTCATGGGTCAGGCAGGAATCGTTGGGGCTCCCAGTGCTGACGCATCGATTGATTGATTGATTTTTGGTAGGAAAAAACGGTGTACGGCGAATGCGTAATAAATGTGCTCCTCTAATCTTTTCTCGCTCTTTGCTTGCTTCCTGTGGCGATGAACTCCGGCTTCTTCCAGGCAATTAGGTTTCTCAGTGAATCTTCCGAGTCAGAATTCCCCAAACAAATGTTTGATCGTTATTAAGCGTTTATCATTTATTAATGAATGGAGATCACTCCAAGGAATATTTGGGAGTATTAATCTTTAATGTTATTTACATTTACACACCAGGACGATATCATTTTAGCTTTATCCCAAATGGCTATTTCTTTATTGGTAGCATTTACTATTTCAAGGACTGTCTAGGAACTAAATCAAAGGTGTTGGACCTTTTCAAAACCCATGCACCTTTTATAGCTAACTTGCAGTAGAATTTCGCAAACATTGTAAAAGATAAGACCTCAGGATCCACTCAGGTAACCACATCTTACATATGGTCATTTATATAAATAATTGGGCCAATCCCACCCATTGCTGTTGTTAAGACTTTCTGTCTCAGAGAACAGGGATACGTTTGTGTGTGTATGCATATTAGCTTTCAAGCTATTGTTTACTAAACCGCAAATTGTACACTGTTACTACAAATAAAAGTACCAGGGAGCCCAGGGTTATAATTTCAGGTCAGTGTAAAAGTCCTTTCTTTACATGGAACAACAGTGTTCTGTCTCAATGTCCCCTTAGTTGTTTATTTTTCCTCCTCTCTATAACTTGTTAGAGACTTTCATGTACACAGCTACTGAATGATGACAATTTAATTCAGCTGGGAGCCATGAAATACCTGACCTTAATTTTTCCTCCCAAAAAATCCTTTCTGGAGAGCTCCATACTGAGAACAGTCTCCTTGGATCCCATGATTTAGGTCTCCACTTATGCTTTTAAAGACCCTAAACACTTGTCCCCAAGGTTGAGTGAATAAAGGAGGGGCAAGAGAGATTCTTACACTGAGCCAAATCTTGCTCTTTTCAGTGTAATCACTGTGGCTACTCTGTGAGTAAGGCGTACAGGATTTGGTCCTGCGTCGCTTACATTTTGGACTTGATAATCTTTAGGCATAAGGTTTTATTTTGTTTTTGGTGTATCTTTGGACTTCCTTTTAGATTTTTACAAATGTCCAGACTACTGTCTGAAGAGTTCTGCTTTTTTCAAGTTTTAAATAAGCCGTCAAGTAAAATAACTGTACACAATGGAATGCAAAGCTGTCCTTGTCTTCTAAGTTGGTATTTTTGTCCTTTCCATCTTCAATTTCTGGCCGGATAATGAGGAGGTTAGTGGTGTTTGGGCTACAGGGCGTAGTATGCATGCCGCTTTCCAGAGCTGGAGTTTGCAGAGTGTAGGTTTTCTTACCCAGCTGTGCATACAAGTGCCGGGGAAACACTCCCATTCGTTGCACTGAAAATTTGTACTGTGTGGTGTGTTATGACTGGAGGAGGTTGATTCGGGTCTAGCCGGATTCCTTTTAAGAGTTCGTGGAATAAGGAGGGAACTATAAAGCAATTATGGTCCTGTAAATGAGACGAGATAAATTTAAATGCCGATTGCAATAATCTCGGATGGTTCGAAACAGCAAACTTCGAAGTTTTAATAACAAAAGAAAAGACCCCCCGTTTTCAGTTTCTAGATTACTGACATCATACTCCGCTCTGCTCATTTTTTAACTTGCAAGTACCAACAGAAGCATGTGTTCCACTAAGAACAAAAATTAGCACGGGAAGGTTAGGTTTTCACTGCCTCTGCTACAGAAAGCTTTTTTTAAACAAAAAACAGTGAAATGAGTCCTGCCATCGAGGAGAGATAGTGGATCTTTTGATGTGAAGGGTATAATAATTTAGGAGCCAGATGGTTGGGAGCCCTGGAGTCTCTTGGAAGTGTGGTTTAGGTTTTCATGCCAAGGAAATTAGTTCCGGAGGGGGATTGTGGTGGCAGGCCTGGCCTGCGGAGGAATATAGAAATGCAGAGTACAGCGGCCGGGAGAGGGAGGGGGAGAGAGAAGGCGGCCAGGGGAGAAAGAGGAGTCAGACCGGTCACCATGCGGCGCTGGGCGCCCACGAAGCCCCTCCACCAATCTCCTCCCGGCCGGCAATGAGAGGTGAGGGGCGGGCGTGCTTGGCTCTGGCGGCCTCTTTGGGGAAACTTTCTGGCGAGTTTGAGGCGTGGGGCAGAAGTTTGGGGCTGGGGGGCCCGAGAGAAAAGAACGCAGCCGGCAGGGTGCAGAGCCTGGGCTGCTGTCTGCGGGCTCTGCTCCCACTGCCCCGCTCGCACAGGCTGCAGCCCCCTGGCCCCGGGAGGGGACTTTGTCCTGCGAAGTTGGGCAGGGAGTTTGGGGGCAAGAGGGGGTGGACGGTGAATGGGAAGGTGCCTGTAGGACCCCCCACCCCTATCTCCTTCCCGCAAGGTTGATTGCAGCAGCCGCTCACTTTCTTGCCTCCCCCGGGATCGACGAGCATGGTGGGGGCTAGGGGGCGGGTGATAGGTGACGTGAGGGGAATAGAAAGTCCCCAGAAGTGAGCTTGGAAACAAGAGGCTGGCGCGGCGTCATTGGCCTGGATTCATTTGCTACACAATCAAATCAAAGCCACGATGCAGGGGTAGGGAGCGTGGGGGGAGGGAGAAGACCTTGATAAGTTAAACCTGCGCTCGAGTCTCTTTTCCTGCATGGTTCCATCAGGCCACGTTATCGCTGAAACGGAGCTGAAAAATGTGAAGGATCTTCTCCCATTCTCACCCCTTCCAGCTACGCTTTAGAGACTTATTTTTGTGTGGCATGGTTGCTGTTTCTGGTCAGTTCATTATTAAGCTACCGTTTCTCTCGTTTTAATGCTTGTAAAAGGGTCTTGTTATTACGAGTTTAAATGAGCAGAGTATTCAGAGACTTGGCTGTAATTTACTCTTCAGGATTCTATTAAATTACGCCTTGGAAGAGAGGAGGTGATAATTTTGTACCCTGAAGGGAAGGTGTCTGTCTGTATGCATTATGCATTTAATGGCCCATTGTAAACTTAATATCCATGGTAAGCCCACGAAGATTCTCAATGAATAAAATATCTCTGAATGATTTTCCTCTTTGTTTGTGCTTTTGCAATGTATCTACCATTGTTTGTCCCTTGGATTCCTTTGAAACTTAAAGAGCAAAGCGTGCACAGAAGAACTCAAGGTTCCTGATTCCTCCCTCTGTCCCCTCCCCCATGTTTCTATTTCTAAAATGCTTTAGCTGAAATTCTTCTTTAGGAGTTTACATTTTGTGTAGCAACCATAATAAATTGTGAAGTTTCACTACAAAAAATGTATGTTTATAAAAACAAAGAACCATGTATTAAATCACTTACCATGTATTTATTACAGTTACAAATTTGACACGCTAATCAGAAATATTAATAATGCCACTTAAGAATTTCCCCTAAAATATCTTTGAATATTAAACTTATGATAAGTTTTTTACACAGTTTTAAAGTACTATATTAATAGCTGTATGGGATGGATACCTACATTCTTTTTTTGTAGTTACTGTGTTCTTTAAGAGCTTTATGTATAGCATATTTATATGTGCAGATTTAAATATTAGTTGATTGAAACTTCGTCTGTTACTACTGTAATGTCTCTTCACTTCTCAGCTTTTTTAGATTTTATTTGTAAAAGAGAAGCAATAATGGGTGTCAGTTGTCCCAAGGGTCTAATAACCTCACTTGAAAAAAAGCTTTATAGGGCCCAGTTCCACTTCCATTGAAGGTCAGTGGCAAAACTCCCATTCACTTCTGTGGAAGAAAGGAGTGCAATACTTAAAAGAAAAAAACTTAAAAAAACAAAGTTGCAATTAAAATGTTACCCCTTTTGATGAAGTGGTTTGGTCACAAAAATTTTCAAGATAATCACTTGCTACATTCAGACTTAACCGTTTCACTGTATTTGATAGTTTTCTGTATATTATAATAAAAAAGCATTATGTATATTGCACAAGAGATACCGTATCTCATTGCAGTTTCCCTTGTGAAACTCATCAACAATAGTTGCTGATTAAGAGTCTTTTAATGATAGAGTATCATTAAATCCACTGTTACATATGAATATAAGAAAGTTACAGAGCTGTTTTGGCATAGTAAGCAGTTTGAGACACAATAAAGATTAAAGTCTCCTTTTCCTGGAGTGAGGGTTCAGTCCTTCAACCTTGACTTAAGCAAGTATCAGTACTCATGCAAAACTTATACATTTTCATTCTAAATTTTCTTTTTGCCTGTTGTGGGTTTCAGAGTATTTGTGTACTACATAGAGTAGTTAGGAAATAGATCAGTTTCAGGGATTTAATAAACCAAAATGTTTATAGCATATAGGGCTTGTGTTTACTCACAAGTTTAAACTATTATGTTAATCTTCCCAACAATGTGCATTTTCCAAATAACTTTCTGGCTTTAGTAAAAGAATTCAACTGTAAGCTTTCATCATGTGTTAATTTTTTGAATACAAACCCTTCCCCCCGCTCATCCCGGCAAACTAGTCTCAGGGTACGTCTACAGTACAAAATTAATTCAAACTTATTTTCGGAAGCAATTTTATACATTCAGTGTTGTGTGTCCCCACTAAAGCACTTGAATTTGGCGGAGTGCGTCCACAGTACCAAGGCTAGCATTGAATGTTGGAGCGGTGCACTGTGGTAGCTATCCCACAGTTCCTGCAGTCTCTGCTGCCCGTTGGAATTGTGCATGATGGGGCAAAAATATTCTCACAGGTGTTTCTGGGTGTGTGCCGTCACTCGCTCCTCCCTCCGTGAAAGCTACGGCAGATGCCATACTACCAGCAGATGGTGCAGCACGGTGCGCCATCTGTCTCTCTTGGTACTATGAATTCACCTTGCATGCCCTCTCGTCTTTCTGTCTACTCTTTCATCTAACCATTTTCCGCCTTTTTCGGCTACCATGAACAGAGCCACACAGTTTCCGCTTCTTTTTCCATGTTGTCTGTCCTGGCCTCCCATGGAAGCTACAGAAGGCAACAATTCCCTG
This sequence comes from Mauremys reevesii, assembly GCF_016161935.1. NCBI lineage: Eukaryota > Metazoa > Chordata > Testudines > Geoemydidae > Mauremys > Mauremys reevesii. Next base: position 81,722,248 of record NC_052627.1, on the reverse strand, counting down.
CTGTTTTTTGGCCATTGTGAACAGAGCCACCCAGCTTCCGCCGCAAACTCTGCTCACGTTTCCACTGCAGCGGCAGTCTGTGGTCTTGCTGCCTTTCTTGCATTAAATCCACCATACAGCGGAGCATATCAGTTTGCTCCCTTGTGAGCTTGACTGTAGCGTCCTGCTTGCTCTCATCGCGCGCCTCCCTCCTCTGTTCGTGTTCCTGTAATGCTTTACGGGACTCAGCAACTGTTTGCCTCCACACATTCAGCAGGGCCCTATCAGTGTGGGAGGACTGCATGAGCTCGGCGAACATGTCTGCCTGTGTTCGTTTTTTCCGCCTTCTGATCTGGACCAGCCTCTGGGACGGAGTAGATAGGGGCTGCGTTGAAACATTTTCGCCTGCGGGAGGAGAAATAGGGAGGGTAGTATTTTAAAATATACATTTCAGAGCACAAAGAGGACACTTTGGTATGAGTAAGCCATCACACACAGCCAGGCAACAGAATTTAGCTTGCAGGCAGCCTAGGGGCATGCAGGGTTCTGCTTCTACATTCATTTCTTTGTTTTCAAACTGCTGGGACCCCTTTCCCAGAGCAAGCAATGCCTGGTGGGTTTGCCATAAAGAAGGGCCTGCAGGCTCTCTGGGATGATCACTTTACATAACACCCAAACCCTTCCCCCTGCCCTCTGCACCCACCGCGTGGCTCCGATGAGGCTCTGAGCAAGGATGAGCCCTTTAAACTATACGTGAATAGCCCAGAGTGGCTGGGTTCCCTCCCCGTCCCCCACCATGTGGCTCCAATCAGGCTCACTCACCAGCAGTACCTTCTCCAGGGTCATGGTCCGGGAGCTCACATTGGGAGTGGGGGGAAGCTATTGGCTCCAGCATTAAGCATAGTTCCTGGATAGGGGGGGAAATGGATTCCCCACTTGCTGCCTGTGCACTGTCCTCCTCCTCCTCTTCGTCTTCTAATGAGTTTTCCTCCTCGCTCCGTGCAACTCCCCCCTTGCAGGTGTCCATGGACAGTGGTGGGGTAGTGGTGGCATCACCCCCCATAATTGCATGGAGCTCACGGTAAAAGTGGAATGTATGGGGCTGTGACCCAGAGCACCCGTTTGCCTCCCTGGCTTTTTGGTATGCTTGGCTGAGCTCCTTGATTTTTGTACGACACTGCTCTGTGTCCCTGGAGTAGCCTCTTTCCGTCATGGTCCTGGAGACTTTAGTGTATGTATGTGCATTCCTTTTTTTGGAACGTAGTTCTGCCATAACAGACTCATCTCCCCAACATGCGATGAGATCCAGTACCTCCCATTCGGACCATGCTGGAGCTCGTCTGTGAATCCAGGACTGCGTGATCTCTTGTGATGGTGGACTCTGCATGGTTGCCTGTGCTGATGGTGATCAAACAGGAAATGAAATTCAAAAGTTTCCAGGGCTTTTCCTGCCTACCTGCCTAGTGCATTAGAGTTGAGAGTGTTGTCCAGAGTGGTCACAAGGGAGCATTCTGGGATAGGTCCCAGAGGCCAGTGACGTTGAATTGCATCCACAATACCTTTAATTTGGGATTGCTATCTCGATTTAAGCTCTACTCCACGTGCTGAAGTGGAGTACAGCAATTGATTTAAAGAGCCCTTTAAATCGAAAAAGCCGGTTTGGTCATGTGGATGGCATTTTTTTTTTTAAATTAACTAGGCTAATTCCGAAATAACAGACTAGTGTAGACCAGGCCTCAGGATTTTGACCTAAAATTTGACTCAACTTTAAACAGTCACAATCTAATATGGAAGTTTCAGGACTATAAGCAACTGTGTTTTTAAACAGTTAATGGTTAATTGCTGAGAAATGAAAATATAATAGTCATTATATTGGTAGGGCCTACAAACTCATCGTCTTTGTCTCCCTCTTCAGGCTCTGCAGCAAAGGCCTGGTCATGCAAGCTCTTACTCAAGTAGCAACTTTCTGAATGAAAAAAGTGTTTGCAGATTCATATCCCAGAAGTTTACAAATACTACTCCCCAGAGCTGTTTTGATGTTAATTAGTGATGTTGGTGCATAAAGATGTTTTGGCTTGTTAAGGTAGTATATAAATTAAAGAAGTTGTTGATGTAAGTGTGTGTGTAAGCATGTATATTTACATCTATCTGTCTATACATGCACACATAATATTAGTTTCCACTCATTAAAAAATCATGGAAAAATCTCAGTAGAACAAAACAGATGAAACTACTGTAGAGCCCAGTTTTCATTGGCAGAAGAATGTACTAGAGCAGGGGTGGCCAATCTGAGCCTGAGAAGGAGCCAGAATTTACCAATGTACATTGCCAAAGAGCCACAGTAATACATCAGCAGCTCCCACTCAGCTCTCCCTCCACTCCGAGTGCCTCCCACCCACCGGCAGCCCCACAGATCAGTGCCTTCTCCCCTTCCTCCCTGCACCTCCTGATCAGCTGTTTCCTGGCATGCAGGAGGCTCTGGGGGGGGAGGGGAGAGGAGTGGGGGCATGGCAGGCTCAGGAGAAAGGTGGGAAGGGGTGGAGTGGGGGCAGGGCCTCTGGCAGAGCCAGGGGTTGAGCAGTGAGCACCCCCGGCACATTGGAAAGTTGGCTCCCGTAGCTCCAGCCCTGGAGTCGATGCCCATACAAGGAGACACACATTAACTTCCGAAGAGCCACATGTGGCTCCGGAGCCACAGGTTAGCCACCCCTGATGGTGCTGATGGTGGCTAACCTGTGGCTCCTGATGGTACTAGAGGCATTTCTTGAGTATGCAAAATTCCCACTGAAGTTTCCCAGTAGCTATAGAACAAACTGTGCTAATAAGAAAGGACCTAATCCTGTAGTCACTTATGCATATCCCACTGAACTCAACTGGATAGTCTTGTGAGTAGATAATGGATAGTATTGTGGTTTAAGGCATTGCACTAGGGCTCAGGAAATCTGTGTTTTAATTCTGTTTTTTTTCCCCCACAGTCTTTCTGTGTGACTTTGGGCATATCTCTCTGTCTCAGTTCCTCACAGAGGTGCGGGGAGGAGGGGAGGGGCGGACGACCATGCAAGGTCATGTGCCCTCCAGATTTGCTGCTTGGTTTGTACTGAGCATACTCCGTAACCCTGCTGAAGCTGGCCTCCCTTACTCTGCCCTCCCCTCCTTCCCTCCCCACCCCCACTCTATCAGCAGGCACAGGACATTTCTGGTTCCCGTATATAAAATGGGGACAGTTAAACTTCCTTTGTCTGCCATAGTCCCAAGCTCCTTTGTGTTGGAACTGCCTCTTGCTAAAGTGTGTGTACGTATGTAGTGCCTATTACAAGAGGGCCCCTAGCTTGGTTATAGTCTCTAGGCACTAGTATATAAATAGTAAGAAGTTGCATGTGTTTGTGAAAGATCAGTGCCCAGTTTAATTCCGTGATTTACAGCTATGGTAGTGGTGGAACCATATTAGCCCTAACTTTTGGCCTAAATTTAGAAAATCATTCTTTTTATTGCTGCATGAATATTTACTAATTCTAAAGTGTCTTAGTATTTTTTCTTATTCAAAATTATACAGTATCTTTATCAGTGAAGTCTCCTTTTATGTAAGAAAGCTCCCACTATATGAAAACAATTACATCATATATTTAAAACGGAAATGTTGAAGAAAAAATGTGAATATTAATCAGTCATTTGTTCCAAATAGGAAATCAAAGACTGTCTGGTTATGGCATTCCAGAGGAGTATACTGTGTACTTTTATGAACATGTGGCAATGAATTTTAGTTAAGCAAATAGTTTTGCTATATTTTGAAAATGGATAGAAAATCATAGACTTGTGATATTTCAGAGATAACAGAATTTTAAGAGTTTAAAATGTTTCTGGAATGTAGTCATTTTGATTCGCTAAGAATGAGCTGTAGGTGATAAAATACAGTCAAGTGTTTTTATAAAGCATTGTATACTACATCACCTGACATCTTTACATTGTTAGATTCCCCCCCTTCTTTTGTCTATAGAATTAACATTATTTCATATCTTTTGGGTCTTAACCATGACATATTACATAGTGCTCTTCACATAATCCGAGATCTATTATTTAAAATTTCCAATATCTGTCTAAATTATGTCACAAACTGAAAATCCCACATTTAAAACTTCATGTTTTGAGGTACAGAAATGTTAATTAGTAATTTTATCTAAGCGGGTTATTATTCTTTTTTAATTGATAGACATCTCTTGTTCCAGGTTTTAAATCAGCAGTTTGTCTAAGCTGCTGTTCAGGGCTAGATTTCTAAACTGACAGCAAGGCAATCGTGATTTAAATATTTATGTACTGTTTAGAAATGACAGATTCTGTATTTGAAGTTCCTACAGAAAATAAGCAATAAGTGCTTAAAAGTATAATACAGTATTGTTAGATGCCACATAATAATGATGGAGTAGTTAGACTGCTAATGGTATTTACATCTATTCAGCTCAGACTTCTGAAAAGTTTAATGTATTTTCATAAATTCAAGATTCACTTTTTCAGTCAAAGTGAGATGTGAGGACCAGATAAAAGTGGAGTCTGTTTACAGATGAATGCACTGTTCTTTATGAAAGAAATATGATCTTTCAAATTTGGGTACCATATTTGGTAAGTTTTAAGGTTGGCAGGAGTGTCAAAAGTCAGCAGTGTTATTAGTAATGGAAACACACACTTGCCAACTTTTGCGAGGTAAATAAGCACCCCAACTTTCACGATAAGCCAAAATTGAAGCTAATTTCATTTCAAAACAAGGCAAAAACAAGCCAATCCCTAAGAACCCCAACACTCTGTGACTAGTTCCCCCCGGCATGCAGTCTGGAACTGTGGTGGGCCCGCTGTGCACCCCTAACTCTCCCCCCCCATTGGCCCAGCTTACCCCTCCCCTTACCCCTTCTTCCTGGGGCCCATCAAAAAAAAAAATAAAAGAAGCAACAAGCTACTAGCCAACAAGCAACTCACAAGCCAATTAAGCCGAAACCAAGCCCAATTTCTGATTTTTGTTGTTGTTGTTGTTGCAGGTTTGGTGTGTCTGATTACCTTTCTAAAAAGAAGAATTCCATAATATTATTGAGGGAGGAAAGGGGAAATTTGCATAGTGTCATATAATGAAAACTCTATCAAAGAGTGGCCTCTGAAAATTTGCTTTTGAATTAAAAAAAAAACAAAACAACCCCAGAATTGGAGGAATTTAAAATATAATCTTAAATGCAAAGACAAATTCAGATGCAGACTCCTTCCTCACCCTTTAATTTTAACAAATTGGCCAAATCATGCCTTAATGTGAAAATAGCCACAGGAGGGCACAAGAAATTTCGTAAGGGTGAGTTTGTGGAGTTTCCATCAAATTAGCCTGTGTATGGGGAAAGTTTAGGGAGGTTACGGAGGGTTCACTGATATACAGGCAGGGGATTATTAGTGCCATGCTTGCATGGGGTGCCCCTCTGCTGCTATGTGCTTGACCCTGGCTTCTGCTAAAGTTGTTGCCCCCTCTAATGGGATGGATCCCATAATCATCAAGCCTCAGTTCTGCTTCCCTGCTTAGATACTAAGTTGATCAATGTTGAACAATGCTCCATAAATACCTTAGAGAGATGGATAAGGCACATGTATAATTAATCTGGACAACTCTTCCACTCCTGTCTATACCCATGAAAAGTGCAACGTGAACAGCTTCAGCTAGTGGTCCACCACTGTGGAGGCGACAAACCTTCCTATATTTTGGTGCTCTAGCAAAGTTCCCTCCGCTTGCGAAAGCAGAGATACAGTTGAGATCCTTGTATAGTCAAAGCACTTTTGTGAGATATGTTTCTGTTTAGCCTCTTGTTGATTGCGTTTTAAAAAAATGGCTGAGTCATTTTATAACATGCCCTTTAGCACAATTTAATGGCCTCTTAAATTGCCCTGAGTTTTAGAACTATTGACATAACCATATATTTATTGGAGAAATTTTAGGGTGAAACTGTTCATTTATTTATCTTGTTTAAATGAATTTATTGCTTATAAAGTCCTGGGGATCCAAGTCTCTATTTATTCACACAACAGGTAATAGCTCAGGTAAAGTGTGCAAGCTTCCTGACAAAGCTGTCATTTGAGGCCCACAAAATCATACCTCCCATCCCAATTTTAAGATAATTTAAGTACCAACTCTAACCTCAGATTTAATTTTTAAAGGGTTGTAGTCTTTTTTACTTATGGAAATAGCCTTGCTTGTGTAAACTAATTACTTGGTTTGAAAGATTCTCCCAGTGATTTCCTTCCCCCCCCCACAAACAATTACTGGTCAGGTTATCAACCCTTCCCTCAGGCTTCATATGGCCACAGGCTTCATGATCCAAGCCTTAAGTCCCACAGTTTTCAGGGACTTTGACTAATTGATTTGTGGTTGTGGGTGAGCCATTATCTGGCTGCCTGAATGAGCTCTCTCTCTGAATTGTCATTGTGACATCTAGCCATGAGATGGACCAACTTAGTTCTTGAGCTAGGTCAGGTGCTTATCAGTATGTAGGGGGAAAAGGTAATGGGGCTTTGGCCCACTTGTCCTGTTTCAGAAGCCTGCTTGAGGGAGTGGGAACTAGAGGAGGGGGAATCCTTGTGAGGAGAGATGGAAAAAGAAGGCACAATGGGAAGGACTTTGGAAAGAGACAACAGAAGGGGGCTGAAGCCACGCTAGAAGCAAGGGATGGAGGGAGAGGTAGAAGAGAGAGATCGTAGAATTCAGGAGGAGGGGAAGATCACAGGAAGAAGAACAATGGAAGGGCACAGTGAAGAGGCTGTGTGACACTGGATAATGGGTGAAAATAGGAAAGATCAAGTATGGTAGGTAACGAATTAAGAGAATACCAGATGAGAGCAAATAATCAAACATAGGAGAGAAGAATGGGATAAAGAAAATGAAGAAGGGATTAAAAAAAAGAAAATATTTAAAATGTTTGGGTTAGTGAATTTTGTTTAATTTATATGTTTCCATATGTTTTTGGTGTTTTCTTGGCAGATGTCCTATGTAATAGCTTATATTTTGCGGGGAAGAAAATGGAACTCCCAGAGCCTCAGGTTATCTGGAGTGTGGTCTACTGCAAACCTCTCCAAACTAAGGGTATGGCTACACTTGCGAGTTGCAGCGCTGGTGGAGGCTTTCCAGCGCTGCCATTAGTAAGTGGCCACACCTGCAGGGCACTTCCAGCACTGCAACTCCCTGGCTGCAGCGCTGGCCGTACACCTCACTCAGCATGGGGAATAAGGATTGCAGCGCTGGTGCTGCAGCGCTGGTCATCAAGTGGGGCCACACACCAGCGCTGTTATTGGCCTCCAGGGTATAAGGGTGTATCCCAGAATGCTTTTAACTAAATTACTCCCTTTGTTTTGTTATGCAGCCTCTCTTCGTTTTGTTGTGAACCTCTGGAGAGCTCCGTTGCTACCGGAGCTGCTCTACCGGAGCTGCTTATCAGCTCCTGTTTGCTGTGATCAATCTGTGAACAATCAAATGAGATCCTCCTCCCTGCGTGATTCACAGGGGTTGAGTGTTTGCATTTTGCTTGACCTGCAGCGAGAAAAGGAGTCATTCACAGGGGTTGAGTGTTTGCTTTGCTTGAGAGAAACGGGGGGAGGGGGCAGGGGGGGAAAGAGAGTATGTTGGATGCAGGCTGTTTGCAGTTAACAGTAAGGGGGTGGGAAAATTTTCTGATTTTGCACAGTGTCAGTTCCAAAATCCACTCTCTCTTCTCCCCGGTCCCTGTCACACTGCCCCACACCCCCCTCTTTTGAAAAGCATGTTGCTGCCACTTGAACGCTGGGCCACACACCAGCGCTGGCCCTGCACAGCTGGACGACCAGCGCTGCAACTACCAGCACTGCAGATTTGTAAGTGTAGCCATACCCTAACTGTTGTGGTTCTTTTGCCATATTCAGCATTGTAGCATCTGAATATCTTTTGTAAAATCTAAATTAACCACAGAAGGTTCTCTGTCCATCTCGTCTCCTGTCAGAAGAACTATATTTTGCTAGCAATTATTACTGTACGATAGGAATGTCAAAGAAGAGGGTTTTAATATTTTGATTTGACAGCTTTGAGTTTTGTGGTGATTCTGACATCTTTTGGGAGTAAGTTTCATATTCATGGGCCAGCTGCAGAGCAAGTTCTGCCTCCTGAGCCCTAGAGATTTGCTCCTGTGGTTGATGGTTCCGTTCTTCCAGTGTAAACTAGCTGTTTTCGAAGGTCATATGCATGCTACATGAGGAAGAATCTCTGCTAATCTGGACCATTCCCTTAGAGAGCTTTGAAGATAATGACAAAAGCCTTGAACTTGATTCTGTATTCAGTAGGGAGACAGAGTAGAGAGCAGACAACTGGAGTGATGTGGGCTTATCATTCTTTTTTGATGAGCAAGCAGGGCTGCAACTTTAAAAAAAAAATTTTTTTTTTTTTTAAGGTTGGTGATTTAATTCCTAGGTACAGTGCTTTACAGTGATGAAGCATGGAGGCCATGAATATGCAGATCACTGTGGTCAACTTTGAATCTGTTAGGATGGGGAATCTGTTCTCTGGTCCTGCTGCTGGTGGTAGAATCGATTCCTTACATCTATTGATATTTGGGTATCTAATACCATTACTGAGTCCAGAAAGACCTTCAGGATGACCATCACAGTGGTCTGAGGGCAAACACTCCTAATGAAAGGTGATACTGTGGTAGTTTGAGGACCTCACAAGTGCTTTCCTCTCATCACAGTTTGTCCTGTATTGAAATGTTGGCAACTATGCATTGACATGTGTACAAGCAATTGGGCTCTCCTGCTGCTGAAGAAAAGAAAGCTAATGGTGATTTGAAGATTCTGCCTATGTCAGTTAAATATGGGGCATGTCAAAAAAAAGTTTGGAGAGGTCCTTTAAGAAAGGTAATTTTAATGGCCTCCTCAAATTTTTTGGGCCAGCCCTGCTTTCTCCCTTCATAACATTTATTTGCTTCAACTTTGTTCTGACGGGGATAGTTCTAAGGCAGGGGTGGGCAGACTTTTTGTCCTGAGGGCTTCCGAAATTGTATGGAGGGCTGGTTAGGGGAGGCTGTGCCTCCCCAAACAGCCAGGCTTGGTATGGCCCCCACCCGACTCCCTATTTCTTCTCAGCCCCTGACACACACCCTCCCAGGACGCCTGCCCCATCCAACACCTGCTGTTCCCTGATGGGGGCCCCCCCCCCCGGGACCCCTGCCCCACCCACCCACCCTCATTCCCTGTCCCCTAACTACCTCCAGACCCCCCGTCCCTGACTGCCCCCCGCCGCCCCATCCAACCCCTCCTCGTTCCTGAGACCCATACCCCATCCAACCATTCCTTCTCCATGTCATCTGATTGCCCCAATCCCTATCCACAACCCCACCTCCAGACCACCACCCTGAACTCCCCGCCCCCTTACCGCGCTTGCTGCCTGGAGCACCAGTGGCTGACAGCGCTACAGCCGCGCCGCCCAGAGCAGCAGCATAGGCAGCCGCGCTGCCCAGCGGGAACTAGCCACACCACCGTGCAGCACAGAGCTCTGGGTCAGGCCGGGCTTTGCAGCTGCGCTGCCTCAGGAGCTCATAGCCCCACCTCCGAGAGCATTGCACTGGCGGTGCAGTGAGCTGAGGCTGCGGGGGAGGGAGAACAGCAGGCCAGGGGCTTGGGGGCTAGCCTCCCGGGCCAGGAGCTCAGGGGCCTGGCAGGAGGGTCCCGTGAGCCAGATAGGGCCCGTGGGCCGTAGTTTGCCCACCTCTGCACTAAGGGTAAGAAAGTAGTTCATTCTCTCCACATGCTGAATCCTCATCCTTTCCACTGAGAGGATGCCAATTTAGTGTTAATTGGGAAAATATTTTTTGTGATGTGCACTGCCTCCTGCTCAAGATGTAATATACAGACAGTTCCTATTCCAGAAAGCTTGTAAAATAATTAAAACAGACCTAGAACAGAGTGGTTGCACTAGGAAGTCCAGAGGAGTGAATGATTACACTCTTAACATAGTCTCAGTCCAGTTCTTAGAATATCTTTTGACATTAGCCATTGAACAGCCTAAATAGAAGGCATGAGAATGACTTTCTGTCACTATTGTACCGGTGCCATGTGTGACCCAGTAACCTGAAGTGAAAGGCTTGGTAATTCATTATGAAGCACTGGGGTTATCCAGACACCACTAATTTTTTTTATTTATAAAACAAGTCAATAACACATGGTCTGTAATGGTGACATTTTAGGGACTGTTTTAGGTATGGTATAACTTAATAACAATTGTGGCAGCTAATCATTATCTGCTTTTTATTTGGGCTTGAATGAGATATATTTGTTACATGTGGAAGAATTTTATTCATTTATTCATTTATAAGCTATATGACAAAGCATATTAACTTTGAGTAGCTATTGGTATAGTTGTATTCAATGAATACTTTCCAATTGATTTTCAGATTACAATAAATGAGAGGAAGTGCTTTAGCGTAATTTTTTACTTAGTCTTAAATTTAGTTTTATATAGACAAACTTAATATTTGCAAGAAAATTCAAACTGAAGTTGTTAGACTTTTTTAGTAGTTGCTTTCAGATGTTCCTTTCATGATGGAGTAAAAAACTGTGTAATTAACTTTGGCATTTAATTTATGAATCCTTCCATGGTATAGCAGTATTCCCTATTTTTCTAGTTTATGAATTTACATCATTCAAGTGTTACATTTTTGAGATTATTATCTGACTACCTTTAAATAGTCTGAAACGTACGGAAACTTTGAGATACACCTCTACCCTTATATAACGTGACCCGATATAACACAAATTCGGATATAACGCGGTAAAGCAGTGCTCTGGGCGGGGCTGGGCTGTGCACTCTGGTGGATCAAAGCAAGTTGGATATAACGCGGTTTCACTTATAATGCGGTAAGATTTTTTTGGCTCCTGAGGACAGTGTTATATTGAGGTAGAGGTGTATTATAATCTAGTCATGTTACTTTTAGCCATATTAGAGATGTAAGACTTTAAATCCTTTTTGTATTTTAAATCACATAATTAATCAAAATTAAAATAATGACACAAGTCATTTTTGCAAAGCCTCAGTTAATGATTCTTTATTTTGTTTCAGGGGTTTTGATAATTGCCACCATGGGGAGACCCTTTACCATGCTGCTGTTGCTGCTGGTGCAGCATTTTGGAAACTGTGAAGGAAATCAAAGACCATCACTAGTGCAATATACACAAGTCCAATACAATGCCACGGTGTATGAAAATTCTGCAGCCAAGACTTATATTGAGCAGCCAGTAAAAATGGGCATTTACCTTGCAAATCCACTGTGGGATATAAGATACAAAATTATATCTGGTGACAATGAAAACTTGTTCAAAGCTGAAGAGTATATTCTTGGAAACTTTTGCTTTTTGAGAATACGGACCAAGGGAGGAAATACAGCTATTCTTAACAGAGAGGTGAAAGACCATTACATATTGACTGTAAAAGCAGTTGAAAAGAATACTAATACTGAAGCACGCACACAGGTCAGGGTGCAGATACTGGATACAAATGACTTAAGACCCTTGTTTTCTCCAACATCTTACAGTGTTTCTTTGCCTGAAAATACAGCAATAAGGACCAGCATTGCTAGAGTAAGTGCAACAGATGCAGATATTGGAACCAATGGAGAATTTTACTACAGTTTTAAAGAAAGAACAGATATGTTTGCTATTCATCCAACCAGTGGTGCAGTGGTTCTAACTGGAAGACTCGACTATGCAGAAACTAAGCTTTATGAGATGGAAATCCTCGCAGTGGATCGTGGAATGAAATTGTACGGCAGCAGTGGTATTAGCAGCATGGCAAGGCTAACTGTTCACGTAGAGCAAGCAAATGAATATGCTCCTGTTATTACAGCTGCTGTATTGGCTCCTTCAGAATTGGACAAGGATCCAACATATGCAATTGTAACTGTTGAGGACAGTGATCAGGGTTCAAATGGAGAAATAGCATCGTTAAGTATTGTGGCTGGTGACCCACTTCAACAGTTCAAAACGGTGAGGTCGGTTCCAGGAGGTAAAGAATATAAAATCAAAGCTGTTGGTCACATTGATTGGGAGAGCCAACCTTTTGGATATAATCTGACTCTTCAGGCTAAAGATAAAGGAAATCCTTCACAGTTTTCTTCTGTAAAAGTTATTCACGTGACATCCCCACTGTTTAAGTCTGGACCGGTCAGATTTGAAAAAGATGTGTACAGAGCAGAGATAAGTGAATTTGCCCCTCCAAACACTCCTGTGATAATGGTAAAAGCTTTACCTAATTATTCTCAATTAAAATACATGTTTAAAAATGCACCAGGCAAAGTCAGATTCAACTTAAATCCGCACACAGGTCTTATTACCACTTTAGAACCAATAAAAGCACAATATTCATCCCATTTTGAACTTGAAGTCATGACAAGTGACAGAAAAGCCTCTGCAAAAGTGTTGATTAAAGTAAGAGACATGAACAGTAATCCCCCTGAATTTACTCAGACATCATATAAAGCGTCCTTTGATGAGAATGTGCCAGTTGGTACTAGTGTCATGAGTGTGAGTGCAAAAGATCTTGATGAGGGTGAGAATGGTTATGTAACATATAGCATTGCAAATGTGAATCCTTTACCATTTGTGATTAACCATTTCAATGGTATTATCAGTACCACGGAAGACATGGATTATGAATTGATGCCAAGGGTTTACAATTTAAGGATTCGAGCATCTGATTGGGGCATACCATATCGTCGAGAAGTTGAAGTTCCTGTTACTATTATTTTAAATAATTTGAATGATAACACACCACTGTTTGAAAAAATAAATTGTGAGGGAACAATCCCTAGGGATCTTGGTGTTGGAGAACAAATTACTACTGTATCTGCTATTGATGCTGATGAGCTCCAGTTGGTGAGATACCAGATTGAATCTGGAAATGAATTAGATTTATTTATCTTAAATCCAAACTCTGGGGTGCTTTCCCTGAGGCAATCTCTAATAAATGGTTTAGGTGCTAAAGTATCTTTTCATAGTCTGAGAATTACAGCTACAGATGGTGAGAACTTTGCAGTACCATTATATATCAACATAACGGTAGCTGCCAGTCGTAAACCAGTAAACTTGCAATGTGAAGAGACTGGTGTAGCCAAAATGCTGGCAGAGAAACTACTGCAGGCAAATAAGCCACACAATCATGGCGAGGTTGAGGATGCTTTCTTTGATACTCACTCTATGAATCTACATGCACCTCAGTTTAGAAGTACTCTTTCAAGCAGTGTTGAAGTAAAGGAAAGCCTACCAGTGGGTTCCAGCATAATACTCATGAATGCCACTGATCTTGACATTGGCTTCAATGGAAAACTAGTTTATGCTATCTCTGGAGGTAACAATGATAGTAGTTTTACTGTGGATTTGGAAACAGGAATGTTAAAGATTTTATCTCCCCTTGATCGAGAAGTAAAAGATAAATACACTCTGAATATTACTGTGTATGATCTGGGAATACCACAAAAGTCGGCTTGGCATCTTTTAGATATCAACATTTTGGATGCCAATGATAACAGACCAGAGTTTTTACAGGACAGCTATTTTGTTAAAGTGAGTGAAAACAAGGAGCTGAACAGCGAAATCATTCAGATTGAAGCCACAGATAAAGATTTGGGGCCCAATGGGGAAGTGAAATATTTTCTTCTTACAGATACAGACATGTTCACTATTAACAGTACGACCGGTGTTGTGAAAGTTATAGGGGCTTTGGATCGTGAAATCCAACATGTGCATTTCCTGAAAATAGAGGCCAGGGACCAGCCAAATGAAGAACCTCAGTTGTTTTCCAGTGTACTTTTGAAAGTATCTTTAGAAGATGTCAATGACAATCCTCCTAAATTTATTCCATTGAATTATCATGTGAAAATTCGAGAGGACCTTCCAGAAGGAACTATTATCACATGGCTGGAAGCATATGATCCTGATGTGGGCCAATCAAGTCAAGTACGATACAGCCTTTTAGATAGTGGAGATGGAACCTTTGATGTAGATAAATTGAGTGGAGCAATACGTATTGTACAAAGACTGGATTTTGAAAGGAGACAAGTTTATAACCTGACTGTACGGGCCAAGGACAAAGGAAAGCCGATTTCATTATCTTCTACCTGTTACGTTGAGGTTGAGGTAGTTGACGTAAATGAAAATTTGCACCCTCCACGGTTTTCCAGCTTTGTGGATAAGGGCTTTGTAAAAGAAGATGTCCCTATTGGTTCATCTGTGATGACAATAACTGCCTATGATGAGGATTCAGGAAGAGATGGAGAGATTAGGTATTCAATCAGAGATGGATCTGGCGTTGGCATTTTCAGAATAGATGAAGAAAAAGGTAAGAATTTTGTTAGCATCTTAATTCATTTATTCTGTTTCCAGTGTTTTGTTTTGTTTTTAAAAACACAAACAAACAAATAAAAAAAACCCAAACCAACCTAAAGCACTAACAGTGATAAAAATGTGTTTTTACACTATTTTATTAAACATTTCTAATCAATTTATATATTTCTCTTCACAGTTTTAGTGGCTGCACAGTTAGGAAGTGAAACAAAGTGAAAACATTTGATAAAGTTGCATTTTTCCTACTTGGATTAAATATTTACAGCACATATTATACATTGGTCACAAAACCTCTCCCACATGAGCACCAAAAGGAATATTAGATGGAGTCCAGATTGTGAAGCTCTTACATTGTTGAGAACTTACTCATGTGAATAGTTCTATAAGTGAGGACTCACCAGGATGCCACAGTCTGGCCTTAGGGAAAGAGTAGAAACTTTAACTCTGGAATTTTCTTGCTCCCTCCCCCCCACCCGTTAGATCATTGCTGTCCTTTGAATATAGCTTCTCGATGTGTGCTGATTATATTTGCTGCTTTTGGTAAATTTATTTAGTAGCTTTCTCTGTTGTTCACCCTAACAATAGTAACTGTATATTTTTGGTGAATGAACAGAAATAAACTTCTTCCAAACAAAATGTGACTAGATTTGCAGCTTGTTAAATATAGTATTTTATGGTGATAAAAGATATATACATGCATTGATATAACAGATTCAGAGGTGTTGCTTTGTTGTGTCAGTGATTCGTAGGTTAAGAACTGTTATAGGCATTTTATTCAAGTATAATTCATTCAAAGGTGCTGTTGTTATAACCTCAGTAAAAGATTAAAATTCTATGAATTATTTCTTAAATAATTGTCTCTTACACAGTTAAAATGAGAATTGCTACTCATTCTACCTTCCCCATACAATTTTTTCTTTAAAAAATAAAATAAATGAAATATTGTTAAATTTCACAAAAGCAAAGAAATTCAGAGTGATTTCTTCTTGTACAGTCTTTCTTTTATGCCACTATACTCAGATACTGTGTGTCCAATAATTGTACACATTTTCATATACCTTCAGTGCTACATTACTGAAGCAAATAACAAAGTTAAGCAGAAATCCTGGGCAAAGTTCTGCACTGTTACACCATTGGTAATCTGTCATAACTCATATTAGTTCACTGGTATCTGAAGATTTCGCTTATGTTTTATTAATTGGTCTCACAGGGTATGTCTACACTGCAATTAGTCACCTGTGGCTATCCTGTGTCAACTGACTCATGCTCCTGTGGCTCAGGCTGGGGGCTGTTTAACTGCAATGTAGACATCCTGGTTTAGGCTGCAGCCCGAGTTCTGAGACACCCCCACCTCGCAGGAATCTAGAGCCTGAGCCCAGGCCCGAGCCTGGAAGGCCAACACAACAATGAAATAGCCCCGCAGCCTGAGTCAGCTGGCATGGGACAGCTGCAGGTTTTTAATTGCAGTGTAGACATACCTCCTGTCTGTGGGTAACTCTAGTTACAAGTTGTAACTCACTTAATAATAATTCCATATTTTGTGCATAGGGGTCTGCCAAATTCATGCCTGTGGAAAAACATGTAATGGACCATGAAATCTGGTCTTTTCTGTACTTTTATCCTTTAGTAAAAGTACACACAGTTTCTCAAACTGGAGGTCCCAACCCAACCTGAACTGCGGGTTGCAAGTCTATTGGAGGGTTCGGGGTAGTAGTATTGCCACCCTTACTTCTGTGCTGCCTACAGAGCTGGGTGGCTGGAGAGCGGCAGCTGCTGGCTGGGCGCCCAGCTCTGAAGACAGTACCGCCAGCAGCAGCACAGAAGTAAAGGTGGCATGGAATATACAACTGTATGAACGCATCCACAAAATTGCTAACCAATTATGCCCTAACCAACCTGTGAAAAATGGTCATTTTGCTGCAATTTAGTTAGACCCCTATTTATACACGTCTTGTAGTGTCCCATGAGTACTGGTGAGTTATGCCCGTAAGATTGCTTAGCTGTTCAAGATTTAGAAGAACAAAATGTCACTTGAAACATTATTTAGAATGTCAGCTATTAATCAAAATAATATTGGTCCTTGTTAAAGAGCAGTTGTAATTAAGTCTCACCTCTTTTAACCTTATATTTGTACAAAGTACACAGTTAAGATTACAAAGTAGGTTTAGAAAATGTATAATTAACTATTTTTAAAGTCTTAGTAATTTCATGTTTAGTTTTTGGCATGCTTGACAGATTATTTATGCTTTTCAGTATTCTGTCTCTTCCTGAGTGCAAATATATTCAAGTTCGTTTTATGTAGAAAAGAGTCTTACTTTAGTCCCATATGTGGGTCTGTAGAATTAATCCAGTTTTGCTGTTTTACTACTTAGGTGCCATTCTTTCTTCTTCAGTACCAGTTCATTCGTGCATGGCCCTTGATTCTGCCACTCTCATTAAGTAGGTCGCAGAATCACTTGTCTAATGTTCCCTTTTATGCCTTCATTTACCTAAGTGATTTTTTTAAACCTAAGGCCAAATCTTGTTTGCCTTACTTTTTTGAATTTAATAGGACTACTCGTGTAAGGCAACCAGGATTTGGTTCTATTTAATAATTTTGGCATGGATGACGTTGTAGTAGATATGTGTAAACTCAGTTTTAAAAGTTGCTGTTAGCTAACCGTATTTTCATAGCTGATATGTAGTATTATTTTTGTGTTTTGATTTTAATAATCAATACATGCTGTTGAAATCAGATTGCCCTTTTTTCCCCAAAAAGCTGAAAAAGAGGCTGTACATAGAAGTAAGCAATTACCCTCTCCCCCCCCCCCAAAAAAAAAGTCTGAAAAGACATCTGAGAAAAGATGCTTAAAAGGTACCAAGCCCTTCCCAGTATGTTTTAAGAATATAGAGGTCCTTGACACTAAAACAATGCTTAAAAATAAATTTTAATTATGCTTATTTGAAGACTATACAAGGATTCTATTGCACTTATATGTCTAAGTGTTTATGCTACTCATCACTGTATTATTCTGCCTCTGCTGATGGTAATAGGGTAATAGGCTGATGGATAAGTGACTGGGAGACAGAGTAGAAGATTGGAGGTGGGGAGAGATCAGATTGGACTTCTGACAAACAGCTGGGTGACTGATTTTCTAGATTCACTGAAAGGGTAGGGAAGAGCCCTTTATTCCTTGAGCCAGTTGTCTCCCAAGTATTCTCCTCTGGCAGCATCATATTGCTTCATTCGTGTTACTCCCAGTCCAAAGGTAGGTAGACTTCATATTTTAGGAAACTTTTTTGACTCAAAACTAAGATACAAAGTATCTAAAAGGAGCCACATATCTAAGGAATCGAAGGTGGGAATCACATGAAGTGTATGTGGGAAATTTAAAACCTATCAGGTAGGTGTGTGTGTGTGTGTGTGTGAAAACAGTTCTTGGGGCTGGAGGTGGTTTGTTTTTTCAGAAAGCTAGGAAATTACCTATGAAACTTGTATTACAAGAACCGTAAGTCTGAAAAGTCAAGCTCAAAAGTTAGGAAATACAGTAGCACCTCAATTTTATAAACACCAGTCTCTTATGAATGATTGCTTATATGAACTTTTTTTTTCTCGAGTGTGTGTGTGTGTGTGTGTGGGGGGGGGGGTTAAATAATGACAGCAATGTAAGTGAAGAACAACATCCTTTCACATCCCAGTGCCTTCAATGGATTGGAAATCACTTTGCAGTGGCTGAAAGGATAAGAAGAAAACAATGTAGTGCACTATACTAATACTTAGTACGTTACCTACTGCAACTTTTGAGATACTCAGTTTTATGGACTTTTTGATTTTATGAACTACTCAGTCCCCAGTTAGTTAATAAAATAGGGTTCTAGTGTATTAGAATTAGGGTTGGTTTCTGAGTGCCTGTGCAACCTTAAGTTAGCTATTTCCTATCTTTTTAAATGCTTGATTTTTGCCACCTTAATATTCTTCTAATGCCTTCAGGCCAGTTGCCCTCCTCTAGAACATGCGTTTTCATATACTAGTATGTACATACCCTCATAGGATATACTTTCAGGCAGCCACATGTCCTTGTGCACCCCAACTCCCCACCTCGGCAACCAGGATTGGGAAACGATCCCCTAGATGTGCTTCTGTCGTTTTAAATGCCCTTTTTGTTTTGGAGCTGTTGCGCCCTAGAATGCCCTGTGGTAAGAAAGAACTCTAAAAATGGAGTATTTTCTAGTCTCACTGCTAATTAATGGAGATCATGAAGTTGGGCACCTCTTGCATTCCCCTATCAATATTTTATTTGGATCTGTATATGGGATAGGCTTACTATATGGCTACCAAAAACCTAGAGTGGGGCAGTTGGCCATCTTTGAAGGTTCAGTGGGAGGTTTGCAGTCCCCACCTTCATTCTAGAAGACAGCTCAAAGTAGGGGGCAAACTTTTTGGGCTGAGGGCCACATCTGGGTGGGGAAACTGTATGCAGGGCCGGAGCAGGGGGTTGGGGTGCAGGAGGGAGTGCGGGATGTGGGAGGGGGTGTGGTGTGCAGGAAGGGGCTCAGGGCAAGGGATTGGGGCAGAGGAGGGGTGTGGGATGCATGAGGAGGCTCAGAGCAGGGGGTTGGGGTGCAGGAGGGGTGTGAGGTGCAGGCAGGGAGTTGAGGGGTGGGGTGCAGGAGGGGTTCGAGCTCCGGGCAGGCACCGCTTACCTAAAGCGGCTCCGGAGTGGCAGCAGCACATGCCAGGGCAGGCTCCTTGCATGCCTGCCTTGGCCCCACGCTGCGCCGCTCCAGGAAGCTCTGCGGCCCTTGGGGAAAGGGGGGTGGAGGGCTCTGCATGTGGTGTTCTTGCCGCGCTTCCAAGTACCTCCCCCGAAGCTCTTATTGGCTGCAGTTCCCCGTTCCCGGCCAATGGTAGCTGTGGGGGGTGGTGCCTGGAGGCAAGGGCAACACACGGAGCCCTCTGTCCCCCTGCCTGGGGGCCGCAGGGACGTGATGCCAGCCGCTTCTGAGAGTGGCATGGGGCCCACGGCGCCATGGGGGGCAATCCCGCGGGCCGGATCCAAAGCCCTGAGGGGACGGCCCATGGGCTGTAGTTTGCCCACCCCTGGCTTAAAGTCAGGAGGTCCTACTGGAGATTATTTGGGTGTAAGGAGTGGGGTAAAACTTTTTTATGAAACAGGTGTTTTGTTGGGGTTGGCTCAAGATTTGCTAGGAAACCAAAACTTCAAGCAAACCTCAGGAGAAACAACTGGGACTAAACCAGTTTAGGTTCACCAAAAATGTGTGAACCCAAGTACACATTTCACGCTGCTCCAGGGAATGATACCATAGCTCAGGGGTTCTCAAACTGGGGGACTTGGAACCCCTCAGGGGGTTGCGAGGTTATTACATAGGGGGTGGCAAGCTGTCAACCTCCACCCCAAACGCTGCTTTGCCTCCAGCATTTATAATGGTGTTAAATATATTAAAAAGTGTGTTTAATTTATAAGGGGGATCACACTCAGAGGCTTGCTATGTGAAAGGGGTCACCAGTAAAAAAAAAGTTTGAGAGCCACTGCCATAGCTAGTTCAGAGGTGATTCTCAACACACAGAACTAGTTCCCAGAGATGTGGCATGAAAGCTCCAAGATGTTCCATAACAAATATATGTACTACAGACAACAGATAGAAATATTGTATAAATCATACACATGCACCTCAGGCACTGGAGATAGAATACGTTCATCCTTCGATGTCCAAAACCAAAACCATCTGTCACTTGAGCCTATGGAGAGCTTCCTCAGTTAGACAGATGCACTCGTGCAAATGGCTTAATTCAGTATTCACTATAAACCCTGATAAGGTTTTATTTATTTTTTTTTAAATATTTTAACATCATGCTACTGCTAGCCGAACTTATATTATGGATTCTTTGCCGTATTTACTCCCCCAAAGTCTGGTGAATTTAGAGTAGTTGTAGAAGCTTTTGAAAATGGCCAGCTACCAGCTGCTTATTAACATTTTCTTTGAGGAGTTATAGCAATTAGTATCTTAATAATATAAAATGATTTGTCAGACAAGCATCAAGAATTCCAGCAGTATAGCTAACTGTGTCCACAACTTCAACTGTTGTGATTTGCTTATTAATAAAGACTTCAGATACAGGGATTACTAATAATATTAAAACAGCTTTTGTAGTTTTGTGGTAAACCCCCTCTAAAGTTTTTCATATTAATTTTTGAATGCATCATCAATCGGTATTTTAATGATAGTATTCATTTGAACACTCGTTACAGTACAAGCTACAGTGTTTTTTCAGAAACCAGTTAAATTAACCAATTGAATACACTGAAACATATGTTTAATGAAGTATATATTTTTAATTTTTTATGTGGTCACTTGTCCTTTTATTGTATTTATTGATTTTATTTTTAATTAACTGAAATAAACTAATGATTTTTTTTATAATATTAATGTGTAATAGTTTAAAATTGTATATTTTTCTTGGGGAGAACAAATACAGTAGTACCTTGCTACCCCTTGTTTCAGTACCCCCTGAATCTTCATTGATCATGGATTTTTATGTTTACACTTTACTGGATCACAAAATGGTGAAGCGCTGCTTCCATGGCAGAGCAAATGCAAGTGATATGTGCCATATGGACCAGTGGGTGAATGAACTTACCCCCTGCTCCTCACTCTATTCTAGGTGATAATGCTCTACAATAGGGCTACAGCACTGGCTGCTGCTGCTTCTGCTCAGCCTCTCTCTTTCCTGTTGCTTAAGGCAAGGTCAAGATCTGACTGCTCCCATAATAGCTTTCCTGTGACTTCCATTGAAACTGAGAGTAACCCAAGATCATTATGTGGAGTGAGAGACTCTAGTGAAGCAGTTTCCCACCTCTCTTCCCCCTTCAACAGTGGCCGTGGCTGTTAGATAAATTGACTCTGATCCTCGTGGGGTTGAGTCCAGCTGTGGAAAGAGATTTAAGATATTTGGAACAGAAGCCACTAAAATCAACATAAACTGACCTCTGTTGTGTGACATGGGTATGATATTTTTGTAACCTTGACCCAGGTCAGGTGTCTGAGGGCAGGAAATAATGATCAGGCTCTTACTGGTGTTTCTCTTGGTTGCAAGTGTGTCACTCCCAGCACAAATTACAAATAAATACAGGCCTAAAATATACTAAATAATTTTGTATACTCACAGTAGTGTCCACTCAGTGTTAAAATTAAAAACTAAGATTGTTTCACAAAGCAAATCTATCCAGAAAAGTTACACCGGCATATCTGGAAAGGACAGATACCATACAGTAGACCTTGGAATAAAAGAAAATAAAATCCCACATTCCTAGGTTGAAAAGCACTCTGCAAATTCAGATGATCAGATATATCTACTAAACAAGAGGTTAAATGTATTCTTAAAGAATTTGAGGAATTTAACAGTACAATATATTAATGATAGAATGCATCACATTGATATAGATTCCAGTGTGCTATTAAAAATACATGCACTGAGCAATGAAACTCAGATACATCATGCCAATTTTATGCAGCTGCTGCTGTTTGGAGAAGCTCTGAGGGGCAGCAGAGGGAGACACTAGAACTAGTCATAGGTGAAGACACAAAGCAGAAGCTGTTCAGGGCCATAGAAACACAGAAATCCCTTCCCTCCCTGTCCCTGTCCCAAGTCCTACGTTGGTCCTAGGATGATGCTCTGCAGAGGGAAGGGAGAACAAAGAAGAATGCTCATTCCCCTTTTCCAGCAGCTAGACATTTACATCAGCCAGAGGCTGAAATGAAATGGAGCCCCTAAACAGTTTCCAGGAATAGTGTCTGATAGTCATCCCAGAACCCATTCCAGCTCTGGTGGGGAGACTTAATTTCTCATCAAGGCCACCCATGTTTGTGTTAACCTCTGGATTGTAAGTTTGGTCCTCCAGCTAGCAGGTGCCCTGGATATGTTCCAAAGCCTTAGCCAGTGCCAGGCAGGGTCATGGGTTAGATGGCTCACAATAATCTTGCAACCAACATTCAGTCCACATACCCAGTGGGTCTTTTCTTGGCCTCCCTTCCTATCTCCATAGCTATATTAATGAAGTTCTAGCATCTTCATCTGAACAGTGCAAATTAAAGTTTGTGATAGTTATTTTTTGTGTATTACAGAATAACAATAATTTTGTTCTGAAACTAACAATCAACCATTTTTTGCTTTCAAGTTATTCAGAACATCTTATATCCCTGTGATTAGTTGAACTTCAAAGGGTTAATATACACTTGCCAAACTCATAAGGTTCGAGGAAGTTGAGAAAGAAGGTTTTGTGGTTTGCTAAAAAGTGTAAAAAATTATAAAGATTTATTGAAGAGTAGAAATCTCGCACGCACGCACTCTCTCTGTCTCTCTCTTTACAGGACTGTCTCTGTGTGCCATAGAATATCAACAGTAAGACTTACTTGGTATCAGATATCCTATTTCCAACACAATACCAAACCTATTTCCAAGAGTGAAAGGAGGTAATTCATTAGAACTGTGAATAAGATTTATAGCTATTTAGAGTAAAATATTGAATTATGCTCCTAATAAGTGCAGGGCATTCTTAAGATGGCATATAATAAACTGAACATATTAAAATGCGCTTACAACTTACTTGTAATTATATCCTTTTTTTAAAGGAACATGATCTAAATTTATAATTAAATATTTAAAAGGATTATGTCAAGTTCTACATTTTCAATGGCTGTCCGTTGGCTTTTATTTAACTTGTTGTTACACCATTCTTTACTGTTGAGTTTTAATAATGTGTGGACATTTACAAAGATTAATAATTGTGATCATTAAATGAGCATATTACCAAATTCATGTTGCTGTTGAGAAAGGTTTTTTTAATCCAGATTTATGATACAGAATTGAGACTGTAGGACCTCTTGTTATTTCCTTTAAGCAAATCAGTTTTGTAACTCAGCAGTCCTACAACAGATCTCTTTAGATTTGCCTCAAATCCATATAGTAAACAATTTGATCTACTTGCCCTAAAAACTATACCTTGAGAGGTTTTTTTAAAATACATTCTAATTTGTTCTTTTTTGTAAAAAATAATAAAACTCAATCATAAAGAAATATAACTTCATGCTTTACTCAAGTTTAAGTATTACAGTAATTTCCAGAGTTTTCACCTAAGCGTTGTTATGGACTATCAGTTCCTTAAGCTAAATGGAGCATGCTCAGATCATCTTCCTATCAAAGCCATCTCTTGCATATTTTGTGTGTATTCCTAATCACGCTAAATCTGTCAGCTGTTTTAATATTTAAATAAATCTCCATATTTTAAATGGTTTACACTAACTGAAACTTGTAGTGGAAAAATTGGTGACCAGACCACCTTTTCTATAGAAGGTATTAAGTGTGAGATTGAGGCATTGTTAGTTGATTGGGGAAAATGTGTTTATATATCATATTATTTGCATGTGAGAGAGACTAGAAAATTTAGTGAAACATTTTTCTTCATCACCCTATCCCTCTCTACCCTTACATTGTATACCTGGCATCAGGCCAGATTATTAGAAGGGTTCCAATCTTTTCCTGAGCATGAATTTGAGATCAATTTGATCACCTACAGCTAATCGGCAGAATGACTGACAAGGAAGCCTTTAGCAGAGGCTTTCCCCTAGTTTGTCAAAAATATGGAGGAGTTTGCAAGCCAAAGGCAGCCCTTGCTGCTTGAAGGGAAATGTGTGGAGCCATTCCAAAGCCTCTAAAAGGAGATATGAAGGGCCTACTGAAGCAGCCCAAAGAGGAATCAAGTGATTCACTTGCTTATGTGATCAGCAGGCATACAAAGTTGTTAATCCATGTGGCTGCTGTGGATGAGCGTCTTCCCTGATTTCCTGTTCCGTGTGATATTAAGAAGGGCAGAAAGGGACACTGCTAGTGGTGTAAAGATTGAGTCCATTCCCTGCCATGTTGAGGGAATAGAGTTCAGTGGGCTGGTAATGATGAAGCCATAGATGGGGAAAACAAACTGGCATATGAATGACTATGCTAAGCCACAAAGAATAGTAATGTAGGATTACTGTGAGGGAAAGAACAGTAGCTGATCAGAAAGTTATGGGGAATTCCCCTGTGTTTCTGTCTCTCCCTCCTCCCAACTACTTCTGTGAATACTATGCTAGGATCAGACACTATAGTCTAACAGATCGCCACAGGAGGAAAGCTATGTCAAAGATCGGGACGAGTTGGAGAACTGAACAGCTGCATCTAACAGCCTACCAAGAAGCCGAGCTTGGAAGATAGCAAGATAGCAGAGTTTAGTAGAATCCTGGACAAAGGAGCACTTGAAGCCAGCTGGTTACATTAATTAAAGACTAATACAACCAGCAATTCTGCATTGCGTGGCCAGATCGAGAATGGCAAAACAGTATATGAAATATCCTGATCTTGTGGGGGAGGTTTGTTGAGGAAATTGGAGACAATGTGCATAATGACCCAAATTATTCCTTTTCAGTTATGTTGGTGTAAATTCTATGTAACTCCATTTGTACCAGGATAAAACTAGTTTAAGTGGGACCAGAATCTAGATTTATGAGAGGATTTTGTATTAAAGGAAATAACTTTTGAGGTTACCCAGCATAGTCTGTAAATGCATTTAATGTGTTAAATCTTTTGAATGATTGATATGTAACCCTGACATTTTGGGTATCAATTAAGAGAAACGGAACTATCTGTCTAAGGAGAATGTGTGATGAAGATGTACTTTCTGGGGAGGAAAAAAAAAAGCTAGTAAGCAGAGAGGCATTTTTGCTAACAATTTACTAGGATTATTCCTTGGAATATGGATGTGATAAGACTCTTGGCACAGTGATATCTGAAAACAAAAAGGGATGGAAAACCTTTAAAGATTCCAGGTTTAGAATGCAAGGGCATCTATTATGTAGTAGTATCTGATTAAGCTCTCTATCTGGTTGAGATTCCACAATTTCTCTGAGTTTTGGTGATAGGAGTTACTTGTACCAGAATAAAAAGAAAAAATATTTGCATTTATGAGAAACTGTAAACATTGCATGAAATGTTTTTGTCTCTGTTTAACTGACAATTTTTGTTACTAAAAGAAGAAAATATTTTCTTAAGATATTTTTGTATTTCCTTTCATGGTAAGGATAATTGCTTTATGTAAGGGGGAAAGCTAGGCCACAGACCCAGAACTATCTTATCTCCTGCACGTTCGTATGCAGATAATTTCTAATAATTATTAAAACTGGACTTTTTCCCCCCAAAAAGTGAGTATTGTGATTACTTGGCAGTTATTTGACCTGGAGAGCTCTTGTAGTGTTGATAATTCTGTGTAATTTTCTGTTTCTAGTGTTCTGGCAGTAATAATGAGCTTGTTTTGTTAGGTGGTTTTTCAGTATCTATCTATCTACCCTGGCCTCTTAATTGAATTGGGGAAGCAGGACTGGATTGTGGAGAGAGAAGCAAATTGAATTGATTTGGGGGACAAGACTACCCTTGTGTCTTCAATTTTCATGGCCACTAGGAGATGCAAAAGACCATGCAGGAATTTCCTCCTTGGATCTTCCTCCCACCCACCTGAAGACTGCAAAACTAATTGATTTGATTTGCACATAAAACATCCTTAACAGATTTTATAGTTACAGACCATAATGATCCGCCAGTTATAGTGCTCAGCCAAAAACAGGCACCACATCGTACAAATTTCATTTCACACATTTGAATGGGTTTGTGTTCCACACTGGTAGTGCTGAAGGTTGAGAGGCATGAGTGGAAGTGGAGCGGAGGCCCTGGCTCAGTTTGTCTGCTGCAAGGCAGGCTCTCCTGTCTAAGGGACCATGAAACTGCAGGGGCAATTTTAAGATTGCACGGTCACATAGACATTAAAATGTCCTATGGTTTGGATTGGAACTGTTTTTATGCTCTGTATGTAATGATCCCCTGGGGGGTATGTATAGGGGAATAAGCATGATGTGGAATGTAGGGGAGAAATCTATTGCCAAGAAGCCCTGTGTGGTTTCAGTTCTTTGCTCCTGCTAGTAGTCTTGCACTGGATGTTAGTTCATGGCAGAGTTTGGCCTATCATATGTAAAGTCAGCTGGTGTTCAGAAACTTTTGTATAGGGCTGCAGTACCTGGGTTAGGTAAAAGGTCAAGTTTAAAAAGCCTTAGCTTAAAATTTCATAGCTTCTTAATTTTTTTACCGAACTCTTGTGCTTGTTTAAATGAGGTAGTTGGTGTTTGTTGGGATTCTTTGACCAGAAAGAACAAATATCTCTAATGGCAGTTTGATGACAATGGTTATTGGACATCTTTCTAAATCCGTCTGAGCATTAGTGGAAATCTTGAGTGATGTCCCCTCAGCCTCCTGGAGAGCTAGTGTTAAATCAGAAGTGTGAGCCAGGATCTAACCCCATGTGCAGCAGAGCAGAAACTCGGCTCTGATGTACCATTTCTGAATGTAAGATTGATGCAGAACATCCTTAAGCCCAGTTTAAAAATGGTAGTATGGACAGAGCTTTAAATAAATGTAGATTACAAAATAGAAGCAGCTTTAAATCTTTTAGATTTAAGAATACAGTAATATGAAGGCAAATGAAAGTGCTATAATATTTGTTTGGATTTTGAAATTTATCCCTTGGAATAAACTGTGTTAGTCTTAAACAAACATGTTTATTTTGTGTTTTGCTGCTGGAAAAAGAAATATGGTAAGGTAGCTTGAGCAGTTTCTTAAATATCCTACTGGGTAAACCATAACCGTGACTTGTAAATAGAAGTGCCATACAAAGGCTTGGGCTTGCTTCAAGCTCCACTTCTGCATGGCTGCTGAAAGTAGGGATTGTTTTGCAGTGAACCTTATTGATTAGGTCACAGTCTGGTCTGATGAAAACAGAACTGCCTACGGGCTGTCTCACTGTAGGAGATTTACTGACACTGTGTGTGAAACAGCCACATGTGGTCTCAAGATTACCTTATAAACAGGAATCAATCCAGACAGCAGAGTACACATTATGGGCCCATTAACTTGTTCAGTCCTCTCTCTGTCTTGAAAAGCATTTGTGAGGAAAGGAATAATAAAAAGGAATGATTGCCAAAAGCTGTGGAAGGTGCATCTTGCCATATTACTGTTGGTACATCTGTTGACTTGTGGATTTATTTCCTACATCTGCTTTGCTTTTGAAGTATGTTTTAAGGTCAAATGAGGAGAATTTGAAAATTATTATGTAATGTTTACTCTTTTCTTTGAGATTTAAAATTTTAATTAAACACCATTTGGGCAAGTTTAACAAAAGGCAATCCTACACAAGTATTTGGCAGGCTCCTATATTTTTATAGCAAGAAGTAGTCATAACTTTAGAATTCTGAATTAATTTTGAATTCTTGATCCCACTGAAACTCTGGCTTGCATGTCAGTTACTTAATTTTTTATAATACTTCATCCATAATTTAAACATACTTGTCTGAATATGAAGATTAATTTTCAAGTCAGTGTGTTCCAACCTAACTTAAAAAAATGTGCTAAAATACTAGTGATTTTTTTTAAGAGGGCTTGTGGGAAATTCTAAAGTAGTCAAAGAATTAAAAAAAATGGTTGCAAAAAATATTTCATCGTTCAGAAAGGAATCATTTCTATTAGGTCTTCACCTTGTACAACACTTGTTACATTCACAATTAAATAGCTGGCCACGTTTCAGTTTAACTTATATATCTGGACAAGGCTCAAACAATAAACTATTTCTTTTAGAGAATTGTATATTTTTGGAAGATATTCATGATGAAGAAGAAATTTATGGACCAATGGATGTAAATTGTCTTGACCAGCCAATAATGAAGATGATCTGAATTCTTTGTATTCAGAGTTCTGTAGCTATGCAGAAATTGTCATTTTGCCATCAAGAATCCACAACTTGAGCATGTATAGCTATACAATAAAAAATTATATCTAAAATTCAGTAGTTGTACTCTGTTAGGGCCCAATGTTATAATCTCCTTAGTAATCTTTACAGACAGGAGTAGTCCCAAGGGCTCTTTTTAATTACATCAGCCAGTTACAAATAATACATAAATCACAAGTTTAGTTATTTATACTACAGACCATTTCCATTTTGCTGATATAAAAAACCATGCTATTACTTTCAAAGCAAATAAAGGACCAGATCCTGCTGAGTCTTAGACTGGTTTGCAGGACTGAGTCCTTGTTTTACTCTGGAGAGACCATTATTTATATTTAGCTTCAACAAAAGGAAAACAGCCTTACAGGTAACAAACTTGACTTTTGATTTCGGTGTTATTGGTAACTGGGTGCTGGTATTATACAATTAATAAATTAGGCAGGTAAATTAGGCTAAGTATGAGTTA
This sequence comes from Mauremys reevesii, assembly GCF_016161935.1. Lineage (NCBI taxonomy): Eukaryota > Metazoa > Chordata > Testudines > Geoemydidae > Mauremys > Mauremys reevesii. The sequence goes on along the minus strand of NC_052627.1, from coordinate 81,693,574 downwards.
ATCTGGGAATCCATTGTGTTAACCAATGTGTCTTTCCCTTTTAAGGCTCCCCCTAATTGTTCCCCAGTAGTAGCTATGCCTAGACTGAGCAGCGCAATGGACCTGTGCTACCAGGAAGCTTGGGGTGTGTCCACAGGAATTAGAATCAGTAAGGAGACGTGATTTTCATGCTGATGGTTGTGCCCTCTTCTCCCCTCCCCCGCCAAATGATCTGGATTTGGGAGGTTTGCGGACGGGCTCCATAGCCTTTCCGGTGGATGGGTGGGGTGAATCAGTACCTCACAGAGATCTTTCTTCAGATCCCCTCTGTCACAGTAACTGCACTGTACTTCCCCACCCTCCTGGTCCACTCCAGGAGTGCCCTGTTTGGTCTCAGGCCTCCAGCAATCTCTGGGTAGGGACCCTTGTCCCACTCCCTTCTGACTGGAGGTTGAAGGCTGCATTGCCCCCTGCCGTATGTGGCGATAGCCTCATCAAGCCAGCCTCCCTAAAGCCCAGCACTTGGGCTGTGCTTTTTCTCTTCATACAGTGACTTCTGTTTTTACAAGTCCAATGTTCCCACAAATTTTTTCCATCCATATGTGGATTGAATTTTGTTATGTGCACCAATATTGAGGCAATGTGCGGATGTGCGCCACCAGTAGAAACAAAAAACCTATATATATATATATATTTTTTTTTTTTAAAAAAAAAGTTACCATAGGGATAATTACTCTAGCCAGGACAGCTTAGGCATTTCAGGCACTACTCAATTATATTTAAGCATGCGAGAGAGATAAAATTATGAAATGCATAGATCAGTCAAAAAACTAAAATAACAGCCCTTTGAAATAATAAAATTACAGAGAATATATGTGCATTGCAGGAAGTACCAAGAAGTAACAACAACAACAACAACACAAGTACGTGTTGGGAAGTGTGACAGAGACTGTGTGTGTGCGTGAGAGAGACAGGGACTGCTGGCTGATTGAAAAGTCTGAGCGATCATATGCTGTCTCTTTAAGGCACTCACCAGAAGGCTCATACTACAGCAGCTGAGCTCTCCTGCTCCTGAGCCCTGTCCCCTCTCCCCTGCTCTGCAGAGATGGGATACATGGGCAGAGAGAGGGGGACATCCTGACATCAGTGCTCCTCTCCTCTCGGCCAGGGCCCTAAGGCAGAGGGTAGGAGCAATGTGGCTGCAGAGCAGCAGGGGAGGGGCACCTGAAGGCTCTGCTAATAAAGTGCAGGGCACTTAATTCACTTGTGGGCAGCCGTGACTTAGAGGGAACACAGGTGACCACACAGATCTATTTTAGCAGAGTATCTTTTATTTTAAGGACCAAAATGCACACAAGGGAAACACAAAAACCATTAAAAGTTCTTACATGTTTGGTGAGAGTTTACTGGAGGTCTCCTCCAACTGCAGCATAATGCTCTGGTAGGTGTCAGACTTTCCAATCCTTCATCAAGGGTTGGAGTTTCCCAGTGTATGTTTACTGGGAGGTGTAATTCCCAGTGCAGGTAGACAGACATGCTCTAGCTCAGTTCAAGCTCATGCACTAAAAATAGCAGTGTGGACATTGTGGCACCGACAGCAGCTCATGCTAGGTGCCAGAGCTCAGACCCAGGGGTTGAGTGGGCTTGGACAACCAATGCTGCAACTTCCACACTGCTATTTTCCACACACTAGCTTGTGTTTGTCTACTCATGCTGGGATTCACAACTCACAGCTGCAGTGTAGTGGTACCCCTGAGAACCCATGATCCTGTCCATTTGCTGAATCAATATGAAAGCCCCGTGTCAGTCAAAACTTAGCTTTTTATACTAAAAGCCCTTTCTTTGTTTGAGTTTATGGGAAACCTAATTTGAACCAGTATTTGTGAACACCTCAGGTGGTGCTTCTCTGGAGTTGTTTGTAATCCCCAGGGTAAGCACCCAGCACTGTTTGTAAATAATGGATGAACTGTGGTAACCCTCCCCTGTGGAATAGAACACAGTCATACATAAACCATTCATAAATTCATAACCATTCATAGTCCCCAAACATACTACTGCATGGGGTTGCAATATATTACATTTTCCCAAATGAAGAAATGGTTGTAGGTAGGATGTTTGACTGGCATCCTATAGGAACCAGGGTCTGTGGCGTGCCCTTTAAAGTGGTTTGTGTGTGTGTGTGTGTGCCTCCTCCTGTCTGTCCCCCCGGTCCCTGAGCCCCTACCCTCACCCCATCCAAATTTGAGTGAATGGTGTTGCAACTGACATGGGGTCACAGTGCCACTCAGGCTTTGTCCAGCCAAAAAGTGGTTGGGCCATGGTCTGGATGGCCCTGCCAGCTCTTTAGCATATGAGGAGAACCCACAGGTTTATTCCCTGGGTGGTGTCTGCCAATTCCTTTTTATAACTTCAAATTTCAACAATTCATGCAATAAAGATTCTCCCCCCATAGCCAAATTTCTTTCTCTGTCCCGCCTCCTTGGAGGTCAGGGCCTGGGAAGTCTTGTGACATAACCTCAGAGTTTCTGGGGCAAGGAGGAAGTATTGACTCACCCGCACACCCTGGGTTTTCAGTTTGTTCTGCACACACTGAGTCAAGGTGAGCAGTGTTTCCTCCCCCACCCGGTTCAAGGTCCTTTACGTTTTCACAGACCATCAGGAAGTCAGACTGGGGGAAGAAGTTCTCCCTACTCCCTGGTTGTTTTATGTATCAGTTTCTTAGCTACCTGCAGAGGAGATCCAGCCCCTCCTCCCACCTTTCCCTGTCAGCTCCTCTTTCAATCGGGCTGACACCTTTCTGCATTTTGAGTCAGCTAGAGGAGTTTATATCACCCTGGCCATGTCTATGCTAGCAAGCTTACAGCGGCAGAGCTATACCGATACAGCTGTGCTGCTGTAAGATTGTTTGTTTGTGTAGCTGCTCTGTGGCGATAGGAGCGAGCTCTCCTGTTGACATAATTAAACCACTTCCAACGAGCGGCAGTAGCTGTGTCGGTGGGAGAGTGTCTTCCACAGACATAGCGCTGTCCACACTGGCTCTTCTGTCAGCGTAACTTACATCACTCAGAAGTGTTTTTTTTTCACACTCCTGAGTGATATGTTATACGGATAAAAGTGCTAATGTAGACATAGCCCCTGTCCGTCTTTGCCGGTGAAAAAGCTGAAATTGGGTTTAGAGCCTCATTTTCATTTCCAAAAATAACATGTCACAAGACGTAACCTCACATGTTCCCACAATCAGATTCCCAGAACTTTCTTTGGTGTCCATATTGACTCAGGCTACAGGCAGATCGCTGGGGTTCATCATATCCAAATCTGCCTGCTTGGCAGCCCCTGATTAGATACCCCCCCTTGCCCCCGCCCCTATGTTTTCTCTAAGTCTCCTGGGTGTGACTTGACCATCTTCTTTTCTTTGAGCCAGTGGTATTTGTTCTAATCAGCAAGCGTTTGTCACTCCAGCTCTTCCTCCAGTTCCATCCAGCTCCTGGGCCTTTTCAGCTCCAGCCTCCGCATCTCTGGTCCTCTCACTATTTCCACTACTTCTGCTGGACCATCTATGGCACCATCTCCTTGGTCCCCTGCGTGCCGTGTAGGAGGAAAAAGGAGTTCTCCTAGATCCCTGTCTGGAGCGGGTTTCCCATTCTGCCTCAAATCTGGGAACATAGCTTGGCTTATTACCTCTAATTTCTACAGACCAGCAGCAAACAAATCTTAACTCCAATACAAAATCAACAGCTGCTGTTTCTTCACTGGTTCCTAATTCCTGCTCCCCCCCCCACCCCCTTCTATTAGCTTTTTGAAAAGACTGAGACCTCTTTTCCCTGGAGTTGTTTATAATCCCCTCACTTTTGTTAGTTCCTGGAGGAGCTGTTGTAACCCTACCCATGGAGTGGAACACAATCATACATGAACCATTCATAAATTTAATACAGCTGTTCCCCAAAATACTGCATGGAAATGAAGTATATGTCACATTGTACCTATAAGTTTTACCATAGGAAGGTACAGTCTGTCTCTCTCTGAAAGTTAGTTTCCCGAGTGATAGGAACTTAGTCTGCTGTGTAGCAGGCATGTTAAAACTTCTGTCTGTGGAATTTTCTCTTTGATCCAAAAGTAATGCCCTTTCTGTAAGGAAGACAAGGTAGGGTGGTGAATCAAAGTGAGGCTAGATAAGTCTTGAATTTGTGTGATGCTTTATGGGTATAATTTTTGGCATTAAAACTCTGGTCATATACTTTACTTGCCCAAGAGATTAGCAACAGTCATTTCATTTATTTGAACCCCTTTAAAGACACTGTTTTAGTTACAAGTGTGAAGTTTTATTGCTGAATTCTGGACTCAGTTTGAGACATAAAAGGAGTTGCCAAAGTATCAGAGACTGGCATTTGCAGAAAAACTGCACTTCAACTGGTAGATGCAGCTGCTCTTGGATTACTTCTTTGGTGTAAATTTGTTGCCCTATCATACTATTCAGTTCTTTATTTTAAAGTTATTGCTCTGTGCATCCATTATGAAGATGGGGTATAGTAGCATGTGGTTTCGCTCCCTCCTTTTTTATTAGCTGAACAGCTAATGATTAACAAATGTTCAGGTACTTATGTAAGGAATGTTGATTGCTTTGGGAAAATGCATGGTAATTATGTGTAGTTTCCTAAAGAAAGTTTGTACCATAGTTAGTTTACTCTGTTGAAACTAGGTTGCATATCACATTTATAATTTAAGTATTTCACTGTGTTCAGATGTGGAAAAGGAGCCTCTTTGATATTTTTGAAAAGTATTGCCTGTGCACGTGATTTGCATCTCATCCAGTAGGGGATATAGTTTTGACTTGTTGGTTTTTATGTTTAAAACATTTAATGGTAAAAACTTGTTGAGAGAAAATGCACGCTTGTCAGGAAGTGCGGAATTTTTGGTAGGTATATGAGGAGGTATGGGTGCTGTACTTCCCCACCCTCCTGGTCCACTCCAGGAGTGCCCTGTTTGGTCTCAGGCCTCCAGCAATCTCTGGGTAGGGACCCTTGTCCCACTCCCTTCTGACTGGAGGTTGAAGGCTGCATTGCCCCCTGCCGTATGTGGCGATAGCCTCATCAAGCCAGCCTCCCTAAAGCCCAGCACTTGGGCTGTGCTTTTTCTCTTCATACAGTGACTTCTGTTTTTACAAGTCCAATGTTCCCACAAATTTTTTCCATCCATATGTGGATTGAATTTTGTTATGTGCACCAATATTGAGGCAATGTGCGGATGTGCGCCACCAGTAGAAACAAAAAACCTATATATATATATATATATATATATTTTTTTTTTTAAAAAGTTACCATAGGGATAATTACTCTAGCCAGGACAGCTTAGGCATTTCAGGCACTACTCAATTATATTTAAGCATGCGAGAGAGATAAAATTATGAAATGCATAGATCAGTCAAAAAACTAAAATAACAGCCCTTTGAAATAATAAAATTACAGAGAATATATGTGCATTGCAGGAAGTACCAAGAAGTAACAACAACAACAACAACACAAGTACGTGTTGGGAAGTGTGACAGAGACTGTGTGTGTGCGTGAGAGAGACAGGGACTGCTGGCTGATTGAAAAGTCTGAGCGATCATATGCTGTCTCTTTAAGGCACTCACCAGAAGGCTCATACTACAGCAGCTGAGCTCTCCTGCTCCTGAGCCCTGTCCCCTCTCCCCTGCTCTGCAGAGATGGGATACATGGGCAGAGAGAGGGGGACATCCTGACATCAGTGCTCCCTCTCCTCTCGGCCAGGGCCCTAAGGCAGAGGGTAGGAGCAATGTGGCTGCAGAGCAGCAGGGGGGAGGGGCACCTGAAGGCTCTGCTAATAAAGTGCAGGGCACTTAATTCACTTGTGGGCAGCCGTGACTTAGAGGGAACACAGGTGACCACACAGATCTATTTTAGCAGAGTATCTTTTATTTTAAGGACCAAAATGCACACAAGGGAAACACAAAAACCATTAAAAGTTCTTACATGTTTGGTGAGAGTTTACTGGAGGTCTCCTCCAACTGCAGCATAATGCTCTGGTAGGTGTCAGACTTTCCAATCCTTCATCAAGGGTTGGAGTTTCCCAGTGTATGTTTACTGGGAGGTGTAATTCCCAGTGCAGGTAGACAGACATGCTCTAGCTCAGTTCAAGCTCATGCACTAAAAATAGCAGTGTGGACATTGTGGCACCGACAGCAGCTCATGCTAGGTGCCAGAGCTCAGACCCAGGGGTTGAGTGGGCTTGGACAACCAATGCTGCAACTTCCACACTGCTATTTTCCACACACTAGCTTGTGTTTGTCTACTCATGCTGGGATTCACAACTCACAGCTGCAGTGTAGTGGTACCCCTGAGAACCCATGATCCTGTCCATTTGCTGAATCAATATGAAAGCCCCGTGTCAGTCAAAACTTAGCTTTTTATACTAAAAGCCCTTTCTTTGTTTGAGTTTATGGGAAACCTAATTTGAACCAGTATTTGTGAACACCTCAGGTGGTGCTTCTCTGGAGTTGTTTGTAATCCCCAGGGTAAGCACCCAGCACTGTTTGTAAATAATGGATGAACTGTGGTAACCCTCCCCTGTGGAATAGAACACAGTCATACATAAACCATTCATAAATTCATAACCATTCATAGTCCCCAAACATACTACTGCATGGGGTTGCAATATATTACATTTTCCCAAATGAAGAAATGGTTGTAGGTAGGATGTTTGACTGGCATCCTATAGGAACCAGGGTCTGTGGCGTGCCCTTTAAAGTGGTTTGTGTGTGTGTGTGTGTGCCTCCTCCTGTCTGTCCCCCCGGTCCCTGAGCCCCTACCCTCACCCCATCCAAATTTGAGTGAATGGTGTTGCAACTGACATGGGGTCACAGTGCCACTCAGGCTTTGTCCAGCCAAAAAGTGGTTGGGCCATGGTCTGGATGGCCCTGCCAGCTCTTTAGCATATGAGGAGAACCCACAGGTTTATTCCCTGGGTGGTGTCTGCCAATTCCTTTTTATAACTTCAAATTTCAACAATTCATGCAATAAAGATTCTCCCCCCATAGCCAAATTTCTTTCTCTGTCCCGCCTCCTTGGAGGTCAGGGCCTGGGAAGTCTTGTGACATAACCTCAGAGTTTCTGGGGCAAGGAGGAAGTATTGACTCACCCGCACACCCTGGGTTTTCAGTTTGTTCTGCACACACTGAGTCAAGGTGAGCAGTGTTTCCTCCCCCACCCGGTTCAAGGTCCTTTACGTTTTCACAGACCATCAGGAAGTCAGACTGGGGGAAGAAGTTCTCCCTACTCCCTGGTTGTTTTATGTATCAGTTTCTTAGCTACCTGCAGAGGAGATCCAGCCCCCTCCTCCCACCTTTCCCCTGTCAGCTCCTCTTTCAATCGGGCTGACACCTTTCTGCATTTTGAGTCAGCTAGAGGAGTTTATATCACCCTGGCCATGTCTATGCTAGCAAGCTTACAGCGGCAGAGCTATACCGATACAGCTGTGCTGCTGTAAGATTGTTTGTTTGTGTAGCTGCTCTGTGGCGATAGGAGCGAGCTCTCCTGTTGACATAATTAAACCACTTCCAACGAGCGGCAGTAGCTGTGTCGGTGGGAGAGTGTCTTCCACAGACATAGCGCTGTCCACACTGGCTCTTCTGTCAGCGTAACTTACATCACTCAGAAGTGTTTTTTTTTCACACTCCTGAGTGATATGTTATACGGATAAAAGTGCTAATGTAGACATAGCCCCTGTCCGTCTTTGCCGGTGAAAAAGCTGAAATTGGGTTTAGAGCCTCATTTTCATTTCCAAAAATAACATGTCACAAGACGTAACCTCACATGTTCCCACAATCAGATTCCCAGAACTTTCTTTGGTGTCCATATTGACTCAGGCTACAGGCAGATCGCTGGGGTTCATCATATCCAAATCTGCCTGCTTGGCAGCCCCTGATTAGATACCCCCCCTTGCCCCCGCCCCTATGTTTTCTCTAAGTCTCCTGGGTGTGACTTGACCATCTTCTTTTCTTTGAGCCAGTGGTATTTGTTCTAATCAGCAAGCGTTTGTCACTCCAGCTCTTCCTCCAGTTCCATCCAGCTCCTGGGCCTTTTCAGCTCCAGCCTCCGCATCTCTGGTCCTCTCACTATTTCCACTACTTCTGCTGGACCATCTATGGCACCATCTCCTTGGTCCCCTGCGTGCCGTGTAGGAGGAAAAAGGAGTTCTCCTAGATCCCTGTCTGGAGCGGGTTTCCCATTCTGCCTCAAATCTGGGAACATAGCTTGGCTTATTACCTCTAATTTCTACAGACCAGCAGCAAACAAATCTTAACTCCAATACAAAATCAACAGCTGCTGTTTCTTCACTGGTTCCTAATTCCTGCTCCCCCCCCCCCCCCCGTCGATTAGCTTTTTGAAAAGACTGAGACCTCTTTTCCCTGGAGTTGTTTATAATCCCCTCACTTTTGTTAGTTCCTGGAGGAGCTGTTGTAACCCTACCCATGGAGTGGAACACAATCATACATGAACCATTCATAAATTTAATACAGCTGTTCCCCAAAATACTGCATGGAAATGAAGTATATGTCACATTGTACCTATAAGTTTTACCATAGGAAGGTACAGTCTGTCTCTCTCTGAAAGTTAGTTTCCCGAGTGATAGGAACTTAGTCTGCTGTGTAGCAGGCATGTTAAAACTTCTGTCTGTGGAATTTTCTCTTTGATCCAAAAGTAATGCCCTTTCTGTAAGGAAGACAAGGTAGGGTGGTGAATCAAAGTGAGGCTAGATAAGTCTTGAATTTGTGTGATGCTTTATGGGTATAATTTTTGGCATTAAAACTCTGGTCATATACTTTACTTGCCCAAGAGATTAGCAACAGTCATTTCATTTATTTGAACCCCTTTAAAGACACTGTTTTAGTTACAAGTGTGAAGTTTTATTGCTGAATTCTGGACTCAGTTTGAGACATAAAAGGAGTTGCCAAAGTATCAGAGACTGGCATTTGCAGAAAAACTGCACTTCAACTGGTAGATGCAGCTGCTCTTGGATTACTTCTTTGGTGTAAATTTGTTGCCCTATCATACTATTCAGTTCTTTATTTTAAAGTTATTGCTCTGTGCATCCATTATGAAGATGGGGTATAGTAGCATGTGGTTTCGCTCCCTCCTTTTTTATTAGCTGAACAGCTAATGATTAACAAATGTTCAGGTACTTATGTAAGGAATGTTGATTGCTTTGGGAAAATGCATGGTAATTATGTGTAGTTTCCTAAAGAAAGTTTGTACCATAGTTAGTTTACTCTGTTGAAACTAGGTTGCATATCACATTTATAATTTAAGTATTTCACTGTGTTCAGATGTGGAAAAGGAGCCTCTTTGATATTTTTGAAAAGTATTGCCTGTGCACGTGATTTGCATCTCATCCAGTAGGGGATATAGTTTTGACTTGTTGGTTTTTATGTTTAAAACATTTAATGGTAAAAACTTGTTGAGAGAAAATGCACGCTTGTCAGGAAGTGCGGAATTTTTGGTAGGTATATGAGGAGGTATGGGTGTTGTGAAAGACATTTGCCACACAGTTCATAGTCTTCACAGTGTCAGCTTCATACCACTCCTAATCAGTTTCATAATGAGGAGTCACATGGGCTAAAGGACAAAGGTCCAGAGATCAGGAGTTGCATGTTTATTTGCCAGATATACCCCTATGTTTTCTGAGAAGTAAGTGCTAAACAATCGAATAGCCATCTGTAGTGTATGCTAGTGATGGAATTTTAGATTTTTGTTAAATCCATCCAAAGGAAGGTAGTAATGACAGAAGTACTTAATCTAGCGTGTCGACATTTAATAGTGCTTCATTGTAAAGAGACACAGCTGCTTCAGAGGAGGTAGGTGAAAGTCAGTGCGAGGAGTTTGGAAAAACAGTGATGGAAAAAAATGAGTTGTGAAGTAAGTGACAAGGACATCAATTTACAGATGTGCACTGGCTAATGAGCCTACAGTTAAGAGAATATGGTGATCACTGTGAGAGTAAGATTACTGCAGATTATTAAGGGTTAAGTGTAAAGTGAATATTGATCCAGCATTTTCACTTCATGCATCCGATGAAGTGGGTTCTAGCCCATGAAAGCTTATGCCCAAATAAATTTGTTAGTCTCTAAGGTGCCACAAGGACTCCTCATTGGTTTTATTGATCCAGCGTGTGACCTTTAGGTTGAATAGAGCTGGAAATGTATGCTGTGCTGTGTGTGTAATTCAGGGAATGTAAAATTCTTTGAAAATTCAGTTGCTTTATCTACTCTAATAATGAGAATACAAAGTACTAGAGAATATAATGTAGGGAACAATTCTGGACTGGCAGGAGGATAGAAAAGGTCACCTACTGGTCTCTTCTGTTTCTTCTTTCTGTGAGTGTGTGAATTTCTCTCAAAAACAAACAAAAACCTTCTAAAATGGTTCAATAGAAAACTCAGTTTTGTCAATGGTTTACAGTTTACCTAAAATAACACAGTGATCCTTCACTTGCAGTACCTAAATCAGTGTAGGAAGAACCCCTCCCCAGCCCCAGCTCCAGCCCAGCCCCGAACTTGCTGTGGCCAGGGGACAGGAGCCCCGGCCCTGACCAGCCCATCACCGAACCTGCCGGGGTTGGGGGACGGGTGCCCCAGACCCAACCCAGCCTGGCCTGCACCTGCCGTGGCCAGGGGAGAGGCATCTCTTCCCCCCCGCCCCCCCTCTGCAGCCCAGATGATGCTGTGGGAAGAGAGAGCTGGGGAGGAGTCCTCTCTCCCTACCATAGCCCCGGGGAGCCCCACTGCACCCCAAACCCCTCATCCCTAGCCCCAGCCCAGAGCCTGCACTCCCAGTCAGAGCCCTCACCCCCCTGCACCGCAACCCTCTGCCCCAGCCCTGACCTCCTCATCCCTGGCCCCACCCCAGAGCCAGCACCCCCAGATGGACCACTCACCCCCATTGCACCCCAACCCTCTGCCCCAGCCCTGAGCCCCCTCCCACATTTTGAACCCCTTGATCCCGCCACATGAATTTTGTTATGTGCATCAATATGGAGGTGATGTGTCAAACATCACCTCCATATTGGCACACATAACAAAATTCATTCCGCACATGGGTGGGGAAAAATTAGAGGGAACACTGGTATTATCTAATAAACACTGGAAAAACACTGAAAATGGCTACTTAGGTCTAAGGGCTTGGCTACACTGTAAACTCAAGTTACATATTGCACGTTAATTTTTCTATGTAGATGCTGCTGGTGTGCACTAAAGATTTCCTAGTGCAGTGGTCCCCAACCTTTTCGTCTGGCGGGCGCTAGACGAAGGATCACTGCGGCGGTGGAGCACCCGCCGAAATGCCGCTGAATTTCAGTGGCATTTCGGCGGCAACGCCTCTTGATGACGCCACTTGCCATCGACAAGCGATGTCATTGAGAGGCATCCCCGCCGAAATTCGGGAGTGACGCCTCTCAATGACGTCACTTGTCGACGGCAAGCGGTGTCATCGAGAGGTGTCCCCGCCAAAATGCCGCTGAAATTCGGCGGCATCTTGGCAGGTGCTCTTCCAGGATGCAGTCGCACTAAGATAGCGCCCGCGGGCACCGCGTTGGGGACCACTGCCCTAGTGCACGTTAACATAATGGTGTTTAAAACGGTACTACATTAGCGTGCATTAGGGAACATCACAAAAAGATTACTCATTACAGTATATAGCAGGCTCGTCGGCTCTTTTACAGTTAAAGTGCAGCTCATAGAACCCCTCACGCTCCTCCCCATTCTCCACTGACCAGACTGTTTGGGGGAGCTCAGGGCTTCTGCCCTGTGGTAGGGTGGTAGGACTAGGGATTTCTGCAGGGAGGTAGGTGTTGGGGCTTCAGACCCATGGGAAATGCCTGCTGGGTCTCTGGGCTTCAGTGAGAACGGGGCTTCAGGCCCAAGCCCCAGAAGGCGTGCCCTGTGGGACTGAAGCCCAGAGACCCCCCTGACCCTGCTACAGCACTGAAGCCCCGAGCCCTTGCAGGCGTATCCTGACTCTCGAGCTTCTGAAGATCTTCGTATGCAGCTCAGAGGGTCAGTACGTTTGGCGATCCCTGGTATATAATACTGTAATGAGAAATGTATATACATTTTTCATTAATGTATATACAAAGAGAGAGCCCTGAAAAACCTTGATTTTTGGATGTCTACCTAAAACTCAAAAATTGCTAAAAATAACCCCCCCCAAATGAAATTAATTAAAAAAAAGCCCTACATGTATTGAACAGAGCCCTGCAAACTTGTTATTCACTGTGTCTGCTTTAAAAGGATTGTAGCGTACTTTTAACTAATACCCATTGAATGAATAAATACATTTGATGCTGTCATATTTACCTGGTACACCGCTACCTCGCTATAACACCACCCGATATAACACAAATTCGGATATAACGCGGTAAAGCGGGGGAGGGAGGAGCGGGGCTGCGCACTCCGGTGGATCAAAGAAGTTCAATATAACACGGTTTCACCTATAATGCAGTAAGATTTTGTGGCTCCCAAAGACAGCGTTATATAGAGGTAGAGGTGTATAATGAACTCTTAACTTTTGATTCTTCAGTGCATACCTAAGAATTTGTTTAGATATGTAGGGTATTTCTCACTTGCTAATTAATAATCAAGACCTAAAAAACCCTGTAATCAAGGTAAGCTATTTGCCTACATCCCTTTAAATACTTTATCTCCTAATTCAAAAGCAAACGTCAGACTATTTTTTCACATAGCTTTGTTTTAAAAGCTCCTGTACAAAAGTAAACAATACAAAATAGTGTAACAGATATTAATTCAAAAGTAAAATCCACACTGATTATATGAATAAAAATATACCTATCCTGATCCTGTAAGTAAAAGCCTGAGGAAATAAATGGATGCCTTTGAAGGTTAATATATTTGGACACTGTCAAAACATTGATGGAGGTGGCTCCCAGAGTCACTGGACCCCAGATGTTCCAATCTAAGTACTTTTAGCCCTTGAATACACAAAAGAAATTGACTGTACTAAGAATTACTTGATCCTCCTAGCTCTTGTGTAAAACACCTTCACATCCAAATGCACAGATGCCGCAACTGCTGGAAACACTCTGTTAGCTTGCTCTGTTTTAGTGCCATTGTGAATATAGGTGGCAGGTTGTAATAGCATGGATGGTTCAAGTAGTCCTCCTACTGTTCCACGGTGCACCAGCAGTTGTTGATATCTCTCCATAGTATCCCGTGTTTCTGAGAGCTGTGCTAGGAACTGTGGGAAGTTATCCAGAGGATTTTGCAACTGAAAATGTTCCGAACAGACCTAGCATGACTGTAGGGGCAAAACAGTGACAGCATAGCTGATATGGACACACTGAACTTTTGATTTGCACCTGGAAACCACTGGGAAGCCAATGCAATCTAAGGAGCACTGCTATAATGTCCTTCCTGTGACCAGCCCCACTAAGCAATTAGACCACTACTTGCTAAGCCAACTGAAGCTGCTGAATGGCCTTAGTGGAAGTCCCATGTAAAGTATATTACAGCAATCCAGTCAGCAGCACAGGTAGGAATAACTGTGGCAAGGCCCAAACTGGAGAGCAGTGACTGGTTATGACCATCATGCTAAGCTCATATGGAAAAAGGCACTTTGGCCACTGAAATCACTTGAGACATCCTTATCCAAAAGTACTACTAAATTCTGAGCCATCTTGACACAGGTGAACACGGATCCTAGAAATCCATTTGTCATGGGAGGGGAAAAGAGGAATTTGTATTTTTACAGAGATCTTTAGTTTTTACATTTTGAGAACAAATAAAAACATTTACAGTAAAACCCCATTTATCCTAGCCTCCATTATCCAGCTCTCCATTAACCGAACCAGGGCTGACAGCTCCAGCCTGAGCCCTGACACCTGGAGCTGACACCCAGAAGTATTTAGTATATGTAATAAATACAAATTACAATTTTATTAATTTTATTTTATAATGATTGATAGCACTGGTAGGCTTTGAATTTGCTTTAAAATGGCAAACACATCAATAAAACATTGTGTTCAACTGATAGCTATATATATATTGTGGCTAGGAAAACTAAAGTTTAGCATTTCATTTTAATTGCGGAAAAATGCAGATTTTTTTTCTTTTAATCTGAGAATTTTGGGATTTTTATCACAGAAAACCAGTATCCCTAGTGAACATGCTTCCTCAGCAGTTCTCTCACCACACACTTCCAAAGCTTGTCCTCCTCAGCCTTAGCTCAATGAGTTTTGGGACATGACTGCAAGCAGTGCACACCCATGTGTGTTCTTCCTTAGCTGTCGCTCAGACAGGAAGTGTTCACACAGAAGATGAGATTTTGGTGCCCATCCCTTCTCATATTGGTTTCCCATTTGTTTTCTGCCTCTGGCTGAGCTGGCACTAGATGTCTATGGCTGAGATATTCCTTTCAACTTTTTTCCCCCTGCACCTTAGTATACATCTCACAATGCTGAAAAGATTGCTGGAAAGAAAAGGTGTATGTTTCCCAATTGTAACTCTGTAGCTGTCCATTGTATCAAGAGAGTGTCTTTCTATAGAGTTTTTCTTCCCTCCTCTTACCCCTCTACTGTGACTCTCTTATGAAGGTCTAGACCAGGGATCAGCAACCTTTCAGGAGTGGTGTGCTGAGTCTTCATTTATTCACTCTAATTTAAGGTTTCGCGTGCCAGTAATGCATTTTAACGTTTTTAGAAGGTCTCTTTCTATGTCTATAATATATAAATAAACCCATAAAAGCGGTCGAACAAAAACAAAACTTAGAGTGACACCGATCACCATTGGCACATGGAATGTGCGCACGCTACTGGATAACATCACGGCAGACAGACCAGAGAGAAGAACAGCACTTGTTGCCAGAGAGCTCGCACGCTACAACATTGACATTGCAGCCCTTAGCGAAACTCGCCTTGCTAATGAAGGACAGCTGTCCGAGTCAGGTGGAGGCTATACATTCTTCTGGAGTGGCCGCAGCGGTGATGAGCGTCGCGAATCTGGAGTTGGCTTCGCCATCAAGAATCATCTTGTTCGGAAACTTGCCAGTCCCCCCAAGGGTGTGAATGATCGTCTCATGACAATGCAGCTTCCGCTTCAAAATGGAAAACAAGCTACTTTGATCAGCGCATACGCTCCCACAATGACCAACCCAGAGGATGTGAAGGATAAATTCTACGAAGAACTAGATGCTCTGCTATCATCAGTTCACCACACAGACAAGCTGATCCTGCTTGGCGATTTTAATGCAAGAGTCGGATGCGATGCTGCAGCCTGGGAAGGAGTCATCGGGAAAAATGGAGTGGGAAAGTGTAACAGCAATGGTCTGTTACTGCTGGAAACTTGTGCAGCACATGACCTTCTGATCACCAATACGGTCTTCCGCCTCCCTACCCGTAACAGGACTTCGTGGATGCATCCCCGTTCCAAGCACTGGCATCTGATTGACTATGTCATCATCAGGAGAAGGGACAGACAAGATGTCGGGGTTACAAAAGCTATGTGCGGCGCTGACTGCTGGACGGATCACAGGCTCATAGTATCTAAAATGAAGCTCCGTATCATGCCGAAGAGATGACCACAAGGCTGTAAGGCTCTCAAAAGGATCAACGTGTCGAAGCTGAAGAACAGCCGCATCACTGAAAATCTAGCAGAAGACCTAGAGAATGAGCTTGCTGATCTTTGTATTGAGAATGACGCTGAGAGAGACTGGGAGCGATTCCGCAACACTGTCCATACAGCTGCATCGAAGGTATTGGGGCCCTCCACACGCAGGCGGCAAGACTGGTTTGATGAAAATGATGCAGAAATCCAGGCCTTACTTGCTGAGACGCACCGCCTGCATCGCGCATATCAGAACAATCCATCCTCAGCGGCAAAGACGACCACCTTTATCAACGCTCGCAGAACAGTACAGAACCGACTGCGCAAAATGCGGGACTTGTGGCTGAGCGCCAAAGCAGATGAAATACAGGCATACGCGGACAGGAATGACTATAAGCAGTTCTATGAAGCCCTCAACATGCTCTATGGTCCACAGGCTTCTGGGAGCTTTCCCCTCCTGAACTCTGATGGCACTGTGCTCCTTACAGAGAAGACGCAGATTCTCCAGAGATGGGCTGAACATTTTGAAGCAGTTCTCAACTGCCCCTCAGTCATCAATGATGAGGCCATCGACAAGATGACCCAGGTTGCAGTCAATGACTCCATGGATGCTTCACTAGAAGAGGACGAAGTGAAGAAAGCCATCAACCAGCTGTCAAGTGGCAAATCCCCAGGGTCAGATGCCATACCAGCAGAGGTATACAAAGTCGGTGGACCAGTGCTGCTACGGAAACTCACTGAGCTGTTTCAGTCCTTCTGGAAGCAGGGATCCATTCCACAGGAATTTAGAGACGCGTCCATCGTGCACCTCTATAAGAGGAAGGGCAATCGCCAGGTATGTGACAATCACCGTGGAATCTCGCTGCTCTCTACAGCAGGGAAAGTTCTTGCACGGGTTTTGTTGAACCGACTGATCACTCACCTGGAGCAGGGCTTACTGCCAGAATCACAGTGCGGCTTTCGCAAGGGGCGTGGGACTATTGACATGATCTTCGCTGCGCGTCAGCTACAGGAGAAATGTCAAGAGCAGAACCATGAACTCTACACAACTTTTGTGGACCTCACGAAAGTGTTCGACTCTGTCAGTCACCAGGGCCTGTGGAGGATCATGTCGAAATTCGTCTGTCCAGACCGATTCATACAAATGGTATGTCAATTTCATCACGGTATGATGGCTCGTGTCCGGGATAACGGTGAAACATCTGAGGCCTTCCCAGTCACCAACGGCGTCAAGCAAGGGTGTGTTTTAGCACCCACTTTGTTTAGCATGATATTCTCTGCCACTCTGACTGATGCCTTTCAACACTGCACTGAAGGAGTAGGCCTGAAGTACAGAACCAATGGGCAACTATTCAATCTGTGGCGACTGCGTGCCATCACCAAGGTGAAGGAAACTGTACTTCGTGACTTTCTCTTTGCCGATGATTGTGCTCTGAATGCTAGTACAGAGCCAGAAATGCAAGCCAGTATGGACAAGTTTTCATCTGCATGCAACAGCTTCGGCCTCACCATTAACATCAAGAAGACTGAGGTCATGCACCAGCTAGCTCCCCACACTCTGTACTCAGAACCATCCATCACTGTAAATGGACAGAGACTTCAGGCAGTGGACCACTTCACATACCTGGGCAGTACCCTTTCTCGAGCAGTGTCAATCGATGAAGAAGTAAAGTGCAGAATTGCTAAAGCCAGCTCTGCATTTGGCCGATTGCGCTCCAATGTCTGGGGACGTCGAGGGATCAGCCTACCAACGAGGCTGAAGGTCTACCGAGCAGTGGTGCTTCCAACTCTGCTGTACGCCTGCGAGACGTGGACTGTCTATCGGAGTCATGCACGAAGGCTCAATCACTTCCACACTTCCTGTCTGGGAAAGCTTCTAAAAATCAGATGGCAGGACAAAGTGCCCGATACTGAAGTCCTTATCAGAGCCAGTCTGCCGTCAGTTCACACACTGCTGATGAGAGCCCAGACCAGATGGGCTGGACATGTCGTGAGAATATCAGACGAGCGCATTCCTAAACAGCTCTTCTACAGAGAACTCGCCCAGGGAAAGCGCTCCCATGGAGGACAAAAGAAGCGGTTCAAGGACACGCTGAAGACCTCTCTGAAGTCCTTTGAGATTAACACCGCCACATGGGAAACCCTCACACTGAACCGTCTAGCATGGTGCAGCCTCATTCACACAGGCAGTAATACCGCTGAGGCGAGGCGTACTGCTGAGGCTGAAAGAAAGCGTGAGCTGCGCAAGTCCAGAGCTGCCTGCACATCATCGACAGTGCCATCACATGTCTGCCCAACGTGTGACAGGACGTTCCACGCCCGAATCGGACTGATCAGTCATCTTCGGACGCACAGAGTCCGGTCATCGAAAGAATGAGTTGTTGAGGTCTTCATCGACAACGATGGACGAACATCATCATATAAATAAACTATTGTTGTATGTAAAGTAAATAAGGCTTTTTAAAATGTTTAAGAAGCTTCATTTAAAATTAAATTAAAATCCAGAGGCGCCCCCACTCCTCAGCCCGGTGGCCAGGACCCGGGCAGTGAGTGCCACTGAAAATCAGCTCGTGTGCCGCCTTGGCACGCGTGCCATAGGTTGCCTACCCCTGGTCTAGACATAATCTCTACCCTCAGCACCCAGTCACCGTGGGTACCATCATTTGTGATCCCCACAGTCAGATGGGACAGGGAGTGTAATCAAGGGACTTAGAGATGTTCAGAAAATTGTAGGACCTGAGGCCAATTCTAGATTTAAAGTAGCTGAATCAGTCTGAGAAATATCAGAAGCTCAAAATTGAATCCCTCCAAGCCACCATAGCTCTGATTGACAAAAGAAGCTTTCTGGCCTCAGTTGATTTGTTTCCACTGCTGGCCCATTACCTTTAGTTTGCCTCTTCTCAGGGCATTTATAAAAACAATGGTGGCAATAGCAGCATGTCTGGGTAGTTTGTATATCTAGATATAGATACCAGTTTTGTCTGTCCCTGAAGACAAGAATGTGTCCTGAATGCCAGCGAGGATAATTGGAGCAAAGATTGTGCCAAATCATGAGAACATACTCTTCATGAATAGCCCCAATAAAGTTAGCTGGACTGCTTTAGTAAGTCAGGTGAGCAGTATTTGGCCCAAAGTCTTGTGGCAATTTTTGTTTTGTCAGTAATATAACCACTGTAGTGCTTCATTGTTACAGTAGCATAACCCTGGCTTTCAGGCCTCTCTCTCTTTTTTTCAAATCATGTTGATTGACCATGCCATAACAAAAGCTTCTTTTCCTTCCCCTTTCTGCCAAGAAATCAGATTGCACTTGTCTGTGCTTAACTACATTTTCCTAGCAATATAATAGTTAACATTTCATTTAATATACACTATAATTTTTTATGCCTCTCTACATCAAAGTTTCAGCAATATAAACTGTTTCTGGTATAGCAATTATACTGCTTGTCCAAAAATCTGACATACAAGTAGTGTAGTTGACAGAAATAAGCTGGAGCTATTAAAATAACCGTAAACCAGAAAGACAATAGGAGCTGTCTGCCTTTGTCCCAAAAGATTTCCTGAACTGGAAGTAATTGGCTGAATTCTAAGGCAGCTGCATCAGGGATCTTCTGATTGAGTACATCAACTTTTTCCCCCCATATCTCTGAATGCATGCTCACTTTGTACCCTAACAATCTTTTTTCTTTTAACCCACATGTGGTTCTGATGACCTGTAATTTTTGTGAACAACTCTTTTAAAGGCTATTTTAAAAACATAATTGTATAAAATTCTTTCTTATATTTGCTTGTTTTTCTCATTGAGCTATGCACAAAGTTTTTTAAATTAATTTAATTGCTTTCATTCTTACACAAAATTAATGCGATCACTCTTTTGTTGAAGTGTAGTTTAACTTTTTTTAGTCTTAACTAAGGGTATGTCTACGCTACAAAATTAGGTCGAATTTATAGAAGTCCATTTTTTTTAGAAATTGATTTTATACAGTCGATTGTGTGTGTCCCCACTTAAGACCATTAAGACCATTATCTTGGCGTAGTGCGTCCACAGTACCGAGGCTAGCGTCGCCTTGCAGAGCATTGCACTGTGGGTAGTTATCCCATAGTTCCCTCAGTCTCTGCTGCTGATTGCCTGATGGGGAAAAAACATTGTCGCTGGTGGTTCTGGGTAAATGTCATCCTCCTCCGTGAAAGCAATGGCAATAAATAGTTTCTCGCCTTTTTTCTTGGCTTACCTGTGCAGATGACATACCATGGCAAGCATGGAGCTCACTCAGCTCACCGTCACCGTATGTCTCCTGGGTCTGCCAGATGTGGTACTGCATTGTTACACAGCAGCAGCTCATTGCCTTTTGGCAGCAGACGGTGCATTACAATTGGTAGCCATCGTTGTTGTCTCCTGGGTGCTCTTTTAGCCGATCTTGGTGAGGTCGGCCGGGGACACCTGGACATAAATGGGAGACGATGATGGCCAGCCGTCGTACTGCACCATCTGCTGGCGAGCAGCCAGGAGATGACGATGACTAGCAGTTGTACTGCACCTTCTGCTGCCAGCCTAAGATGCATAAGAGAGATGGAGTGGTTCAAAACAATAAAGAGACCAGATTTATTTTGTATTCATTTGTATTCATTTGCTGCTTCCCCCCACCTCCGTGAATAGTGGGCAGAGGGATAGCTCAGTGGTTTGAGCATTGGCCTACTAAACCCAGAGTTGTGAGTTCAATCCTTGAGGGGGCCATTCTGTCTGACAACCCTGTAAGCCATGTCGTCAGTTGCCCCTCCCTCCATCAGAACAACGGCAGACAATCGTTTTGCGCCTTTTTTCAGTGCAGACGCCATACCACGGCAAGCATGGAGCCTGCTCAGATCACCGCAGCAATTATGAGCACTGTAAACACCACGTGCATTATCCTGCAGTATATGCAGAACCAGAACTTGCAAAAGCAAAACCAGGCAAGGAGGTAACGGCTGCGTGGTGACGAGAGTGATGAGGACATGGACGTAGACTTATCACAAAGTATGGGCCCCAGCAATGTGGACATCATGGTGTTAATAGGGCAGGTTCATGCCGTGGAACGCCGATTCTGGGCCCGGGAAACAAGCACAGACTGGTGGGACCGCATTCTTGGGCATCTGGGTGAGGAGGCTATGGAACTTGTGGAGGAGGGTGGTTGGTTACACAGGGGCTGTAGCGGCGGTCTGTGCTCAAGCTGCCTTTCCTGAACCTCAACCATATGACGGAGCATATCAGTTTGTTCCTCCAGTAGTCTCAGCATTGGCTCTTGCCTTCTGTCACCAAGCTGACGCCACCTATCATCTTCAGCCCGCCACCTGTCCTCGTGTTCATATTGTGCTTTACTGGACTCTGACATTGTCTGCCTCCACACATTCTGCTGGGCTCTTTCAGTGTGGGAGGACTGCATGAGCTGAGAGAACATTTCATCGTGAGTGCGTTTTTTTCACCTTCTAATCTTTGCTAGCCTCTGGGAAGGAGAAGATAGTGTGAGCATTGAAACATTTGCAGCTGGTGGAGGGGGGAAAAAAGGGAGAGTGGTAGTTAAAAAGACACACATTTTAGAGAACAATGGGTAGACTCTTCATAGTAAACCTTGCTGTTAACATTACATAGCACATGTGCTTTCGGTACAAGGTCACATTTTGCCTCTTATTGAGGGTATGCTGGTTTGGTGTGAGAGATCTTTTCACACAGAGCTGGGCAACAGAATTTGGCTTGCAGGCAGCTATGGTAAGACAGTCTTTTGGCTTCTTTAACCTTCATAATATGTGGGAATGCTTTCAAACAGCAGCACCCTCATTTCCCATACCAAGCAGCCATTGGGTTGGCCATTTAAAATGGGTTGGCCATTTAAAAGGAGGAGTGGCTGCGGTTTTCAGGGTAATGTGTAGCACAAACCCAACTAACCCCCCTCCCCCCCCCACAAAATTCTCTGGGATGATTGCTTCACCCCTTCCCCCACCGTGTGGCTAACAGCGAGGAACATTTCTGTTCAGCCACAGGCAAACAGCCCAGCAGGAACGGACACCTCTGAATGTCCCCTTAATAAAATCACCTTATTTCAACCAGGTGTCCAGGGATGATATCACTCTTCTGAGGATAACACAGAGAGAGAAAGAACGGATGCTGTTTGAATGCCAGCAAACACTGGGACCATATGCTGCCATGCTTTGTTATGCAATGATTCCAGACTACGTGCTACTGGCCTGGCATGGTAAAGTGTCCTACCATGGAGGACGGAATAAGGCTGCCCTCCCCAGAAACCTTTTGCAAAGGCTTTTGGAGTACCTCCAGGAGAGCTTTATGGAGATGTCCCTGGAGGATTTCTGCTCCATCCCCAGACACGTTAACAGACTTTTCCTGTAGCTGTACTGGCCGTGAATGCCAAGGCAAATTAATAATTAAATACACTTGCTTTTAAACCATGTATAATATTTACAAAGGTACACTCATCAGAGGTCCCTTCTCCGCCTGGTAGGTCTGAGAGGCAGCCTTGGGTGGGTTCGGGGAGTACTGACTCCAGGTCCAGGGTGAGAAACCATTCCTGGCTGTCGGGGGAAAATGGTTTCTCTGCTTCCTTGCTGTGAGCTATCTTCAACCTCCTCCTCATCATCTTCCTCGTCCCCAAACCCGCCTCCTTGTTGCATGCTACTCCATTGACGGAGTCAAAGCACAGGGGTGGGGTAGTGGTGGCTGCACCACCTAGAATGGCATGCAGCTCATCATAGAAGCAGCATGTCTGGGGCTCTGACCCGGAGCGGCTGTTTGCCTCTGTGGTTTTTTGGTAGGCTTGCCTCAGCTCCTTAAGTTTCACGCGGCACTGCTGCGGGTCCCTGTTATGGCCTCTGTCCTTCATGCTCTTTGAGATTTTTTTCAAATGTTTGGGCATTTCGTCTTTTGGAACGGAGTTCTGATAGCATGGATTCGTTTCCCCATACAGCGATCAGATCCCGTACCTCCCGTTCGGTCCATGCTGGGGCTTTTTTGCAATTTTGGGACTCCATCATGGTCACCTCTGCTGATGAGATCTGCACTCACCTGCAGATCGCCACGCTGTGCAAACAGGAAATGAGATTCAAAAGTTCATGGGCCTTTTCCTGTCTACCTGGCCAGTGCATCTGAGTTGAGAGTGCTGTCCAGAGCGGTCACAATGGAGCACTCTGGGATAGCTCCCAGAGGCCAATACCGTTGAATTGCGACCACACTACCCCAAATTCTACCTGGCAAGGTCGATTTCAATGCTAATCCCCTCGTCGGGGGAGGAGTACTGAAATCGGTCGAAAATAATGGCTTCGTCGTGTGGACGGGTGCAGGGTTAAATCGATCTAATGCTGCTAAATTCGACCTAAACTCGTAGTGTAGACCAGGGGTCAGATTTGTAAAGTCTCTTCTAAATGTTTACAAATGTATTCTTAGCTTAATGCTCAGTTTTTACTAACTTTAGCCTTTAAAACTTTGTATCATCTTTATGAGCTCAACTCAAGCGAAGTTTTAATTAGCCATTGGCTGACTCCAGAATTTCTCTTCCATACCACTGTATCCAACTTGATCTGGACTGTTTGAGCTACTTGTAGTGCCAGTCCATAGTGACTATTCCTTTCTTTCCTCCATATTCGATCACAATTTATCTTGTTACCATCTGTTAATAATAGAGAAGTGAGGTAGTGACAAACAATTCTGCTTCTTAAGTTTTATGTCACGGTTTGGGTTCAGCTACGTGCTGGAGCATTCTGGGTAGTCCAGTTTTGTTTGGAAGCAACATTTTTACTGTGTATGAATTTTTCAATCGCTTTACTTTGCGGTATTGAGGCTGTCAAGATTTGAAGCCTGTCTTTTTAGCCAGGATCTTTAAATATTAACCTGATCCTGTATAAGTAATGTAGAATGTAAAATTTTCATACTTCATGGTATCTTTGCCTTAATAAAAAGTTTCAGAACAGATACTGATGTACATAATTCTTCTACTAAGGGGACTTTCTTCTATTATAGTAACAATATGCAGACATAGTCTAATTTTCATACAGTATGAAGAGGAGACGTTCCAGTCATGCAGTGAAGGCCCTTCAGCTGCAGAGTGGAACTGTCATCCACCTGTTAATGAATTTGTTAGTGCAGACTCACTACAACTCCATCAGATTGCTGATATTGCTAGTGATTAGTTATTAGAAATTGAGAAAGTTATGTATACTAGAGAATGGGCAGTTTGATATTCTCAAGGACCATCAGAACAGTTACTAGTATCCTCTTTCATTTATTAACCCTGTCTAAGCAGGATATATTAGTACCGTATATTCCGGCGTATAAGACGACTTTCTATATTAAAAAACAACCCCCAAAAATCGGGGGTTGTCTTATACGTCGGGTATAAACGGCGGGCGGCTGGGATTTAAAAGGCTCTGTGCTCCCCACCGCAGCGAGCAGCCCAGAGCCCTCTGACTCCCCGCCGTGGCTGGGATTTAAAAGGCTCTGGGCTCCCCGCCGAAGCGGGCAGCGCAGAGCCCTCTGATTCCCGGCCGCGGCTGGGATTTAAAAGGCTCTGGGCTCCCCGCCGCAGCGGGCAGCCCAGAGCCCTCTGATTCCCGGCCGCGGCTGGGATTTAAAAGGCTCTGGGCTCCCCGCCGAAGCGGGAAGCCCAGAGCCCTCTGATTCCCGGCCGCAGCTGGGATTTAAAAGGCTCTGGGCTCCCCGCCGCAGCGGGCAGCCCAGAGCCCTCTGATTCCCGGCCGCGGCTGGGATTTTAAAGGCTCTGGGCTCCCCGCCGCAGCGGGCAGCCCAGAGCCCTCTGACGCCCGGCCGTGGCTGGGATTTAAAAGGCTCTGGGCCCCCCCCCTCGGAAGGGGGGGTCGTCTTATAGGGCGAATATAGGCCAAAACCTATATTTTAACTGTAAAATTAGGGGGTCATCTTATACGCCCTGTCGCCTTATACGCCGGAAAATACGGTAACTGTCTTAGGTAGATCTTAGCATGAATATATACAGCTATATTAAAGAATCATCTCTAGTGGTAACTAAAAAATCTTTGTTGACATCATTTGATTTTCTTTGTATGTTTACTATGTCTTTATTTAAGACTGAAGAAAAAATTTTTAATTTCAGTATGCTCTTCCCGTGCTTTACTTATTCCTAGCTGCACCAGCAAAATATTTTTCTGAGAGTTCTTTGAAGCAGAAATTGGAAAGTCTAAGAAATCTTTAAGCATTTTAATACCCTTCTTCTCCTGACTAATTGAAGGAGGAATATTGAATCTGCAATTCTGCATAAGACCAGTTAATAGAAAACTTATTAAATTAAGTAGGGTATATTTTATTTAATTATAAAATGTAACCATAAATGTGACCAAAAATTATCAAAATTGAAGAGAAAATAAGATGCTGAAAGATGGTGAGGTAATATTATCTAAGGACTGTTGTGGTAAATTAGAGAATCCCTAAATATATAGTCCACTGCATTGTTGGATTACATTCTTTTTTTTATCAGGCTTTTAAATTGATTTTGAAAGCATTAAAATACAAACAGCTTGAATACATTTAAAATGATAAAGCAATTGAATTATTTAACAAATTAGAAATGTTTTATGTTATTGTAAGGTTCATCTTTGCTCAGACATAAAATAAATGAGCCATTGAAGTGTCAAGAAACTATACAAATCAGTGAAAATACTTAAAACTAAATTGATTTCTTAATTATGCACATTCGTACTTTTCATATAAGTTTACAAACAACTAATTTGCATGAGTTATGCAGAAGATAGTACATTGGCTGGCTGTTGCTAAGTTACCAGTCTCCCTATTTATGCCCAGTTAGAAGTTTCTAGAGCAGACGAAACAGCATGTACACATGCAATTCAGAAATTGCAAATAAAGGTTATATTTTGAAACAACGGCAATTTCTTATCAAATTTAAGAAATCTGATAGGTGTTTTACCTGGGTAATCCAGCTTTATTGATGATAAACCTTAAACTGCCTAGCATTCAAGATCAAATATTTTCTGCATGGCTATCGCTCCTTATTCTTCAGAAAAAATATCAAATAATGCTTCCTATTCAAAGTATATATACAATATAAGTAAGGAAAGGGAAAGCTCAGCATTTTTTTGCTTGGTTATGCTATCAAGACATTATTTAAGTCAGCGTGTTTGTCATTTTTAAAAGCTCACATTGCCCACCACAGATCTTCAGCCTTTTAGGAGTTAGACTGTGCCTCTTTTGGCAGTCTGCCCTGTTTATACAGCAGACAAGCTGACATTTTACTTTAGCAAAAGGAATCTCATTCCATTCCTTCTTTAGCAGGAGATTGCTTTAAGGAGTTTACAGGACTGAGGTTTTGGACTTTTCAACTGACATTTTAAGTGCTGAATAGTTCCTTGTCTCCATGACAGGACATTACAGCTTAAGTGCTTAGGGGCAATCGTTTTGCGTAGTTTAAAGATCCAGTAAGATCATGTGGTGGGTCTTTTTTATGTGGCTGGACAAATAATATGCAGTTTTGTTGACATTACTCTTGGATGTTGTTTTAGCAAAACTGCAGACAAAGGGCTCAATTGTACCTTATAAGGAATGCCTCACATTGGGAGGTGTGGGGAGTTGCACCACCCCAGACTGAGGGCATGAAATAATTTCACTTTTGGGAATTCTGTAAGTTAAATGTTTTCAGACTCCCTTCCAAAGGTAGAACTCCTTCTGGCATACAAGACTGTGGCTCTCCATGGCTGTGGCTCAGCACAGCCCTTTCTCTTACCCACCCTTGGTGCAGTCAGGCATAATCTAGTCTAACAAATCTTCTAGAAGATTTATAAATTTTCAAAGGCTCAGAAGCACGGAATTGGCTATAACTTTACAGGAGTACTCATTTTACATTTTTACACACTGTAAAGAACAGAATATACTGGACTAAAATGTGTTATCTCCGTGTGTTAGAAATATAGGTAAATACATTATGTGAAACATTTTGCCTTCTGTCCATCTACCTTGCTTTCCTTTACCATGTCTGACAGTGAGCATGAGGCTCTAAAAGACACATAACACATAGAATCACACCTGCCAACTCTCCTGATTTGTCTCTGTCCCTACTTGAGGGGGAAACAGTTGTGATGTTTCTCCTTGAAGCCTTGAGACTGCTCAAGAGCAGACAGACACTGCCTCTCCTCCTTTTCCAGATGGTTTTCACTTCTTCACCCTGCTGGTGCTACTATCTTCTTAGTAACTTTACAGCTCAATGAGGCACATAGGATGAGGAGGTGGTAAATGGGCATTAGTAGCTTTCTCTCACCTAGCCAGTCTTTGTCAGTGGCAGCAGCAACCTTAAGGTTAGGGCCAGGGAGAGATCATGCTTTAGGAGGAACTCATAAACTGCAGAGGGAGATGCAGAGGGAGTTTAGGAAAGGGGGAATGGCACAGGAAGAGACAAAAGTGGGAATTCTGTGAAGAGGAAGAGAGAGACAGAAATACATCTTGCCAAGACAAAGGAGGAGCAGGCCAGCAAACATTCCCATCTAATCTGGTAGTGGTAGGGGCCACACTTCTTCCAAACTGCACCAGAAAGGCAAAAACAGAAGCTAGAATTCCAGATTATTTGGATCAGAGAGGTGAGACTGTGTGAGTATATGTACTTGTGTTCAGGTGCAGGGGATGAATTCATAGGAAAATTCAAATCATACTAGGATGTTTAATGAAACCATATAAAATGGGATTATGCCATCATTATTTGTGTATAAATTTGCAGTGAAACATCATTATTGTAACATCATTACATCATGTATTAAGGTGACATCATTATGTAATATAAAAGGCAGAGGATGCAAATGTTGGATGATCTCTCTCTCTCTCTCTCTCTCTCCCCTCCGCACCTCCCCCCCCCCAGACCTTTGTCATTGTAGAAAAGTGGAGTTTTAAGAACAGCCTGAAAATTGTATCTGTTTTGAAGCCCTTATAATGAACAGAGAAATTTTGATAGCCTTGTTCATGCTTCACAGAAGTCCCATGAGTATCACTCAAGGAGCATGATACTAATGAGCAAAATATAAGTATCAGAATCTGTCTTTATGTGATTCATATACTTTTAAAACAACAGAACAAACACCAAAAAAAGAACAAACCAGAAATTTGACCAGAATAGCCACACAGTCTTCTGGTGGTAGTGAGCCTTCAGGCTGATTTGAACTTATTTTTTAAATATTGTCAACTGTGCATAGGAGAAATACAGCTGTGCATACATTCACATAGCAGGGAGGGACTGGATGAGAGAGTGAATTTCAATAAACATTAAGTTAAAGCCTTCTCTGGATATTTTTTCCTTTTGCTACTTGAAAATGGGTAGTATAGAGCTTAAATACATTTTTGTACTTTTATGTCTCACTAATGAGTTAAAAGATTGGAGAAGATAGGATACTGTTTTGCTGTCAGTGCAGACAGCACTGTCAGTGGCAGTAGAGAAAACATGACACTTGGTTTGTAATAGATTTAATTTATTTAATTTTTAACACTTCATTTGGACTGTCTATTGAAGGTCATATTTGATCAAAATATATGTTCATGCAGTTTTCAAAATAGTACTGCTGTTACTTCACATAGCAGTAACAGGCTTTAAAAGTGGCTGAGGAAGGTTTTGATTTACCAAGCTTATTAGAACTTAGATTAATTAAGTTTGTAATCAGATTTCAAGCATCATGTTCCAGGCCAGGGATTTCTCTTCGTTTGTTTCAAATGTCATTCCCAGGGCAAGCTCTGCTAAACTGCATTTTCATGCTTTGCTGAGAAATGATTGCAGGTTTTGATTTCCATTACAGAGTCATTAATATTGTTAATGAGAGTTTTCATGGATAAGCACACTTAAGGAGGATCATCCCTGGGAATTGGTAGTATTATAGTTTGAGCATTTGTTAATTGGTTGGAATTGGTGTATATAAGACCGTCAGCCTTTCATTAGATTTATACATTTATTTTTGCTTTATTAGTGACTTTGGTCATAGTGGTTTGGGCTATTTAATTTAAATTAGACATACTATTAAGACCCTGGAAATTCACATTTTTGTCAACAGTTCTTTTTTGTTGAGAATGAGACATGTACTACATTTTAAATAAATCCATTTTGGCTTTTGTAACCTAGATAAGCCATGATATTCTCCAAATTGTGAAGTGGATAAAACATGGGGCATGTGGCCGCAGTGGTGAAGGAAAAAGAGGGTTGTACCTCTCAACCTGCAATCCTATTTCCTCAAATATTGTGCTCTTGGGGCAATTTATTCTTCCAGACTGATGCTATCTCATTTAATTCATTTAGGATCGTCTGCTCTTACTGAGTACCTCTTACTGAAGTCATTAGCTCCAGTGGGAGCAAGATCGTGCCCTAAATTTGCAACTGTGTGTAAATGAGGGAAGAACTTGGCCTCATGCTCAGCTCTAATTGGAGAACACTAGTGAATTTTTTTAACTCTAGGTTAGTAATTTTTTTTCCCCAAAAGGAAATATCAGTGCTGATGTCCCTTTACAGATTACAGTCTGAGATAAGAGTCATCGCATAATTATGTTTTCTCTGGTCTAGGAGTAAAACCCTAATTTTGTCCTGATCTCTTGAAAGGCTGAAGAACTTCTACATCTAGCCTAGCGAAAAAGAGTTTTAGAGCTGCAGATTTCACCATCCCCCAACAGATCTAGATTTGATGGGCAAGAAGTCTTTAGCAGATACAGAAACCCTAAAGAAACTTTTAATGGTGATTTTCCTTCTTTGGAGAATGCGGTTAGCTGTAAGGGGCAAGATAGGGAAGGGAGCATAATATTGGAAAAGGGCAAGATTATCAGGTTGCCTAGGCAAAAATGGGTGAAGAATTCACTGATAAAATTTCCTTTCTATGAAAGGAAAGTGACAAGAAGTAGTAGTGCCTATCCATAAAATGTTTAAAATGTAGGGGAGGCCATTCAATCACCTTCCATTAAAAACTGCCTAACAACACTGAAAAATATTAGTGATGCTTATAAAGAGCCAGATTCTAGTTTACATTAAAACTGCTTTATACCACCCTGGGAGTGTAAAAAGACCTTTCAGTAGGTGTCAGTGTAACGTAGTGCCACTTTTAAGACCTCTTTACACTGCCAGAATGATATAAAAGGACCTTAATGTAAACGAGAGTCTCGCACAGTGTGTACATTTTGATATTCTACCTTTCCTCTTCATTCTAACAACATACATTCTGAAATACTGGCTTTACTGTCAGTGTGATATAAAAAATCGTCCTTCAGCATCTTCATCTTTTGTCATGAGAGCAGGTCAGTTGGAGGTGTGTTTAAAAAATCAGAAATATATATCCCAAACTCTATGTGGTGGGGTATGTTTTATATTTATGTGAATTAAGCACTTGTTAAAGTGATGGGCTTGCAGCATGAATTAGAGCCAAGTGTAGCGCAATCAGGAATTGAAATGTACATTTGACTAATTCCAGCACAAATGTAAATGTAGGGATAAATGTAGTTCTCATGTATCTTAAGATCTGATACCTTGTAAACCACCAGAGCTAGAAACAAATATATTTTTTTCATACTGCTGAAGAGATGGAAACTCTACCCACAGCTATCCCAGTGGAAAGAGCATTTATTTACTGTCCTTGGCTGGTCACAAGGTACCAGAAATCACGCCTTTCTGATTCTTTCTTTCTTTCTTTCTTAGTATTTGAAGTCAAACATAATTTTTGTGACTGCTCTCTTGAAAACCACTGGAGCTCTAATCCAATGATTTACTCTGTCTGAAAGCTTAGAATGCTGGCTTTCAAATGACATAAAGCATTAGTCTAGCTAGCATAAAGCATTAGTCTGCTCTAACTCTGTGTGAGATGGGCTACTAGAATAATATAGTAAACATTACAAAGAGGAATAGTTGGCAGACCAGCACAAGATCTTTAAGGACCAATACACTTTTGGGAGCATTGGTCCTGGACCAGTGATAGGGAAGAAAATATTGTTATCCTTGTGAAAAGCACCTTCATCCTGGTTTAGCTGATTTGTTCCAAGCCTGTAACTTCATGAGCAGAGATTGCAAATTGTATTGAATTTTGTGTGTTTTTGTGTGGCCCAATGTCCCTTGAGATCTAAGGTGGTCCTGTTAGTGTCATTTTTTATTGGTGATTTAAAATGTTTAAGGTCAGGTCTGAAGGAGAGGGGCTGGTAAGAGTTTGTAAGGTGTGGTTTTGTGTGTAGTTTCTGATACAGACCGGACTGTGATTTTTAAACTATTGAATGTGTTTTCAGTTATATATTTCTATAGGAGGAGCCCTGGCTTGTCACAGGGAGAATTCCTCTGGAGGAGTGCACATTGGATTAGTAGCTCTGCCCCATTTTGAAAGATGAACTCCTCAGAGCTGGCCTGGTATGAAGGGGGAAAGCTGAGTCATGCCCACACACTCATCCCTCCATATCCCTTTTGAAAGTTTAGCTCTACTGACCAGGAATAGTAGGTCTGGCCCCAAAATAAATTGTGGCTGACCTGTGTGCAAAGGGTGAGGGAAAGCTGCTTGGCCTCATTTCTTCCAGCCCCCTTTTGCATGTACCATATACTGAAGTGGCTTTTTGTACCTTCATTTTTAATATTGTCTGACTAACTTAATTCTTAGAATGCATGTGTGTCCATTTTTAAAAAGGTGTCTATCTTCTCTAATGTGCCCGTCACTGATATCTGTTCTAAAGTGTAGGGAGGTGGAAAAGTTTGTATTTCTGCTGTATTTTGTTTGCAAATTTGAGGAATCTCACATCAGGTAATGTTTTATTTTTAACATTAAGTTCAGGTCCCAGTACAGATATCAGTGTTGTTGTTTCCTCAACTGGTCCATAGAATGAACCTCTTTCACACTTGTTTAATCTGATTCAAACTTTTAAACAGCAGTCCTATTGAAGAAATATTTGTTCAACAGTTTGGGATTTGTTCCAACATGAAAAAATGGAAGAATGATTCATTTCACTCTCACTGTCAGCTTAGGTAGATTAGGTTTCCGGATGCTAATCACTAATGCAGACTTACAGTGCAGGTTACCCTAGAGCAAGTTAAAATTGGAAGAATTCTGAAAGCCAACACTATCCTGTTGAGTAGACATCTGTGCTAGATGAGTTGTTCACTGGTTAATTAATCAGTAGCGCTGTAGGTTTGTCATTATAAATTTTCACAAAAATCATAGCTTTGTCATAGTGAAGAGTTTGTAGAAATCATCTGATGGACCCAGACCGAATTTGAAATAAAACTAAAAATAAATGTACTAACATTTTCAGGAGTGTCATGTTTCTAGTTGTTACCCTGATAATCCTTTTATATTAGAGTTGCCAGGTGTCTGATTTTTGACTGGAACATCTGGTTGAAAAGGGACCCTGGCAACTCTGGTCAACACTGTTGACCAGGCCATTAAAACTCTGGTTGGCGGTACTGCCGGCACAGCAAGGCTGGCAGGCTCCCTGCCAGGCTCAACGTGGCTTCCAGCAGGCTCTTAGGTGGAGAGATGGCCATGGAGTCTCCGTGTGCTGCCCCTGCGCCAAGTGCCGACTCGGCAGCTCCCATTGGCTGGGAACTGTGGCCAGTGACAGCTGTGGGGGCGGCGCCTGCCGCCGGAGGCAGCATGCAGAACTCCATGGCTGTCCCTTTGCCTAGCAGCCAGAAGAACATGTCGCTGCTTCCAGTGAGCCGCCTGAGATAAATGCCATCCAGAGCCTGTGCCCCAACCCCCTCCTGTACCCCAACCCACTGCCCAAGTCCTGTGAAAATGAGTAAGTGAGGATGGGGGAGAGTGAGTGACAGAGGGAGAGGGATGGAGTGAGTGGGGGGTGGGGCCTTGGAGAAGGGGCGGGACCTCGGAAGGGGTGGGGCAAGGATGTTCGGTTTTCTGCAATTAGAAAGTTAGCAACCTATTTTATATGGTTCCCTTCTGAATCTAGGTTTCTTTTGTTTTTGGGCATTAACATTTTTCTTGTTTAAATAGTTGATTTAAAGTTTTCAGGTGTTGAGGAGAGAGATGTCAAGGGAGCAAGACTTTAACACTCTGTAGGTAGGAGTCACCATAACTAAGGAGAAGTGGTGGAATTTGTAAAAGAGGGTGGGTGAGTGCCTTGAGGAGGTCCGTCTTAAAGTTAAAGTCTACCCTTCTGAGAGCTTCAAAAACACACACGGCCATTTTAAAATTAATCTGCCATTTTATTTTGAGATAGCTGGTGTTAAGAATGCAGGGGGGGCATATTATGGTGATACTTGCTCAACCCAATAAATAAGTATGCCACTGTATTCTACACAAGCTACAAGCGACAGAGAAGACCTGCTGAAAGCCCTGCTAGGAGGGAATTAATGTAATCTAGTCTTATGGTTAGTAGGGCATGTAGCTTTTGCGAAGTTGCAGCAGGATAAATAAGGGCACAGCCTGCGCAGATTGTACAACTGAAACTCTTGCATGCCACATTCAACACATGGGGTTTCTATGGAAATGCTATGGTTAAAAGTGAAGTCGGGATTCTTAATCTCATTCATTAAGTCTCAAGTAAGTCTTCTTAATAAGAAAAAAGACAAAAAAAGTATACCAGGAGTAAATAATAGAAATTGATCCTGGAAATTTGGGGGGGAATACAGATCACAGACGGATGCACTTAAAAAGAATTTGTTTAAGTTCTCTGTGATATTTAGAAATTATAATTGCAGGATGATGCCCACAGCTAATTGACAACTTCTTAACAGAGATATAGTGATTGCATATGATTATTATTTGTGTTTTTTTGAAAGAAAATTCTAGATAAACGAAGTACAAATACAAAGTTGAAAAGTGGAAAATGTAAAAAGCAATTTATTTTAAAGCAATACCTTATCTTTTCAGTACTTTGCTGGTATTAGTGGATTCCTCTGCAAAAAAATGTAACTAGATAGCCACTATTATCTGTTTTGTTTTCAAGACCATCCTATACAGAATATTAATTTCTGTTTTAATATACAGAACTCTCATTTGCCCTTCTCTTTGCCCCAGCCCTACCACTTTATATATTTTACACAACTTGTTTCCAGAGTGACATCTGGTGGTGATTCTAAAATGTTGAATACTGTATTTTGAAATTATACGCATTTCTGCTTTAACTGTGAAAGGTTACTTGAATAGTCTTTCTTGTATTAGAAGCTAGCTTTTCCAGAAATAACTCTATCTATTTTGGATTTAGGGTTTTTCTCATCAGACTCTCATGCAATTTCCTATAAGGACAAAGACATAATTAAGAGTTGAGAAACTGTTAATCTTATCTTCTTCATGGGCCAAATTATGCTCTC
The DNA here is from genome assembly GCF_016161935.1 of Mauremys reevesii. Taxonomy (NCBI): domain Eukaryota; kingdom Metazoa; phylum Chordata; order Testudines; family Geoemydidae; genus Mauremys; species Mauremys reevesii. The sequence goes on along the minus strand of NC_052627.1, from coordinate 81,659,692 downwards.
TGATATGTTTATAATAATCCTAATGGGACCCCAGTGGCAGTTATGTTTGGACCATAATTTGTCCTCAGTTACACAATCTGAAGATATACATTTAACAATGTTTAAACCTCTTAGAGTAGCATTCTTTGTTTTAGTGAGGGGCAATATGCCTCTCCCCCACCTACAAAAAGCAAACATTAATTACATTTAATGAAGGAAGGGGGATTACAGTGCATCTAAAGGAAGGGAAATACAGCAGTACTATTTTTACAAACATCATGCTTCAGAAGGTACACCTATAAATGTGTATTTACCTAGATCCCATTTTACTGACAGCATGCTTGAGCAGAACAGATAGGCACAGGATAGGAGAAAATACTATATGCACATCATGTAAATGTGTCCACAATCCCAAACCTAGCTGGAATGTCATTGTTTTGGCTCATTTGGGCTCCAGTTACAATTAGGTCTTTATGCATTACTGTAACATAAACAATAACAATAATGATTAATAATGACCAGCCTTCACAATGCCCCTTTATGATTATCATATACTGTTGCTTTTTTTGGTCCCTCTCGTTGTAGATATTAAGGTATTTTTATGTCAGGTACTCTTTGAGTCTAACTAGAAAATAATACCTGGGAGAAGACGGTCTGGATGATGTAAGAAAGATTGGCTCATTCTGTAGCTGCTATTCTGTTTCTTCAGAAATAGTGAATTTTAGTTCTTTTTAGGGGTACACAATGATTTGCCAAAGTAACAGCAAACACTGTAGCTAAGGCTGAGAAGGGCAACATAAACCACTCTTTCAGATTTCTCAGACAGGTTGCGTATGTGGATTCAAGTATTTATACACATTAAGAAACATTCATTTACATAATTCACACAGACACATAGCTACATATGAGTGTATATTCCATCAAATTTAAATAGGTTCTCACTAATTTAAATGGTGGTAAATAGTTCAAAACTCTGGAACTAAATCAGTTAGATAATTTAATACAGTGTTAAATTCTCATTGTCAGGAGTGATGAATTTAAGAGGGTAAATCAAGTCCCAAAGACTGCAAATAACTCATAATTAATATCTTCTGGGCAGAAATATTTCAGGAATGATGTTAAATAATCAGATAATTCTCAAGGGAGGTTAAAAAAGAAAATAGATTTATAAATATTGAAATAATAAAGTGTAAAAATTCAGACCCTTTTAACATTTTTTCCCCCCTAACTTACTCTTTATACTTATGGGGCATTTAATATTGTTCCTTTTCCCCCTCCTGTTGAACAGGTGTAATAGAGACGGCTGATCTGCTGGACCGTGAGACTACCTCACATTACTGGTTAACTGTTTATGCAACAGACCAGGGTGTTGTGCCTCTATCTTCTTTCATTGAAATCTACATAGAAGTTGGGGATGTTAATGATAATGCTCCGCAGACAACAGAACCTGTTTATTACCCAGAAGTCTTGGAGAATACACCTAAGGATGTATCTGTCATTCAGATTGAGGCATTTGATCCTGATTCCAGCTCTAGTGAAAAGTTGACCTACAAGATTACAAGTGGAAACCCACAGGGATTCTTTTCAATAAACCCCAAAACTGGTATGTATATATGATAGTTTTATGTGACATGTGTATCAATTAATTTATTATCCTGTGTAAATACAGTAGAATGGACATAATTAATTATTTTTTACCTATTGAGTAGCTCTTTGATTATAATGTGCTAGTCATACTTTGACATCACACAGTTACAGAGAAAACCAGATATTTCAGTGATTTTTAAACTTGTTGGGCATACTATCACCCTCATGTAACTTTCTTTCAAGGTGTTGTGTTTATTTTTTCCACTTGAGGTTTACGTTGATAGGCAAATAGTGTAGTAGTCCCACTGAAATCAATATGGACAACAGTACTTGTGTAACTGTTCACCTGTGTAAAGAGTTTATAAACTAGCACAACATTTTGAAAATGGTAAACTGGAGAATGTTTTTATTCTCAAACTATGCCAGTTACAATTCTGTTGCAGTGTTATGCCTAACATTTGGGGGATACCTAGAAATATTGCAATTTCTAATAAAGAAGCATCAATAGAAGAAAGGAGTGATGCTGACGTTAGAAGTACTGAAATGTGTGTAAGAATCGAGAGATGGGAACCTAAATACTGTTGTCAGTTTTAACTGAAACAGAGCAATGAATTTAAAACAAAGTAAATGTTACTTAAAACAAGGTAAAGGTTACCCAATTAATATCTGCCTATGGATGACTGTAGAAAACATTCAAAATATGTGTGCTGTTTTTTTTAATTAGGTACGGGAAGTGGTGCAAATGCTGAGACTTGTCAATGATTCTCAATTTAAGAATATATCATTGCTTAGGGCACAGCTCTGCATTTTATGTGGGAGGTATGTGCAGCTGCTATATTACAGTGGGAGTCCCAGGAAGCACTTCTGACTGAGTCAACTAGAAATGCCTCCTGGGTATCCAGGGAGGTATATAACTACAGCTGTGCTTTGTCTTCACCCACACCCTGCCACGCTCTCTGGCCAGGTTAGTATTGCTTGTATTGCTAGTACAAGCAGTGGTTTCACACTCCAATCACACAAAGTCAAGGGAACAATAGAAGTAATTCTGCATTTCCCTCCTCCACTCTACCCCCCACTGCCCTTGCCCATTCACACAGAGGCTCGTCCAGGGGTTAGTCCAGGGATCCGCAACCTTTCAGAAGTGGTGTGCCAAGTCTTCATTTATTCACTCTAATTTAAGGTTTCGTGCACCAGTAATACATTTTAACATTTTAGAAGGTCTCTTTCTATAAGTCTATAATATATAAATAAATTATTGTTGTGTGTAAAGTAAATAAGGTTTTTAAAATGTTTAAGAAGCTTCATTTAAAATTAAATTAAAATGCAGAGCCCCCCGGACTGGAGGCCAGGGTCGGCTCCAGGCACCAGCATTCCAAGCAGGTGCTCGGGGCAGCAATCTGCAAGGGGTGGCAGTCCGTGTGTTTTTGCCCCCAAGCAGCACGCCAAATTGCCGCCGTGGACGGCGGGGGCAGTCCGTGTGCCGTTAGGGTGGCAAGCGCGTTTCCGTGGCGGCATGGCAGCTTCTATGTTCAGCTGCCTGCGGCAGCAATTCGGCAGCGTCTGTTTTCCGGCTGAAGACAGAAGCTGCTGCCGAATTGCCGTGGCCACGGAAATGCGTGTGCCGCCCTAACGGCACACGGACTGCCCCCGCCGTCCGCAGCGGCAATTCGGCGCACTGCTTGGGGCAGCAAAAACAGTAGAGCCGGCCCTGCCGGTGACAAGGACTTGGGCAGTGTGAGTGCCACTGAAAATCAGCTCGCGTGCCGCTTTTGGCACCCATGCCATAGGTTGCCTACCCCTGGGCTAGTAACAGGGGATTCAGAGGACCAAAGCTTAAAGTTAAAATCCTATTTCTAAATCTAAATAATATAATTGGGAAGTGGTGATTACAGACTAATATAGCTATCCTGTAACTTTGCTAGTAGCCTTGCACAGATGGATGACATCTGACACGAAGTACAACAGTATAAAAAAAGCATAAATAAATTAAACTAAATGCCCTAACCAAAAATGTGTGTGCCTTTTATTGCTTATTTCCTGTTTCCATTTCTTTATCTCATTTTTCTCTCCATCCATGTCTGACCTATTATTTCCATCACTAAAACACATTCTCTCCTCTCACTCTGTCTACTCTTTTCTCTTGTTTTGTTTCACCTTCTCTATTGTCTCTGTAAAGCAACATTTCCTTTGTTCACATTCTCTATTTCTTTCTTGTCTCTATTCTTAGTTGTCCACCTCCTTGCTTTCTTTTATGTCCCATTCTCTCTTCTCCTTCTTTTGTCTCTGCATTCCTCATCAATGTCTCCCCTCCCTCTATATTATTACTTAGCATACTACAAATTTTAACTAATTATTACACTCAAAAATCCAGGGAGGTTGGCAAATACATATTATTGTCCCTATTTTACAGATGGGAAAACTAAGGTAAAGGGAGGTTAAGTGACTTGTCCAAGTCTTCAGAGAGCATTTGGGTGAAAGCTGGCGTTAGAAAGTAAGAATTCCTCATTCTCAGTCTGATGCCCCCAAAGGGCCTTAGGCTCAATGCCTGGCTGTTCGGCTTTAAAATATTGAGCTGCACCAGATCCCCAGTCAGTGATCAAGATGCATTTGGATTGAGGTTATGAGAGCCATTATCTTCTAAGTATCCATTCTGTCTCTCTTGTAAATCAAATACACTTAGGGCTTGGCTACACTTACAAATTTGCAGCGCTGCAGCAGGGTGTGAAAACACACCCTCTGCAGCACTGCAAATTGCGGCGCTACAAAGCGCCAGTGTAGTCAAAGCGCCAGCGCTGGGAGCCGCGCTCCCAGCGCTGTCCGTTATTCCCCACAGGGAGGTGGAGTACGGACAGCGCTGGGAGAGTTTTCTCCCAGCGCTGGCGCTTTGACTACACTTAGCGCTCAGACTGATTAGGCCCTCAGACTGATTAGGCCCTGTTTAGGGCTAAGTTTTTTCAAATTGGTTAGAATGTGAAGAAGTTTCAAAATCTCTTTAAAAGACATTAGATATTGTGTTAACTACAGAATAAAAAGTACAACATGCAATTTACATCATTCTATAATAGTAAAGTCATAACTAATTAAAATAGGACTGAACTGAGCAGTACATCTGAGTACAAGCGATCTCATTATGAGTGAGATGGTAACCTGCTCCACTTACTTGCCTGCATAGTGGATATAAGAGAATTTAAGTTCCTTCCTTATAAGGGCTACTGAACCAAGAGTTACTGCATAGGGGAAAAGCAGCCTCCATGGTGCAATGATGCTCCCTCCCACACGGATAGACAGAGATGGAGAGCGGACAGAGACTCAACTCTGCCTCCACCATACCATCCAACAGCTGAGCCTGCACAGAAGGGGAAGTGAACAGTACCAGTTAAGGGGATGGTGCAGATGACTTTCTTTCTCTGGGGAAAGGCGGAAACAAGCATGAATCTATGATTCTGTGTGTCACAGTTCAGCCCCTGATCTGCTCTTGGGGCTAAACAGCCATGTGAGGCCCTGTCGATAGCATCTTGTGATAACTCTGTGGTCAAACCCTATGCTAATAAACCAGGCATAAATGATCAAATTATTAGTAATGGTGCATTCTTTAGAGCCATCTTGTTATGATTCTTAAAGTGTATGGTGAGTCCTGGAAATATGCTTGAAATGGTTTTAGATTGTCTCCTACTCTTTGAGGTATGGACTGTCTTTTTATTGTGTTTGTACAACACGTAACACAGCGGGGTCCTGCTCCATGACTGGTGCTGCTGCAGATAAATAATAATAACCTAGATGTAACCTGTGCTAACACAGGGGTTCTCTGTCCTCTGCTTGTGGCTAATCCATATATAGAGCTTTATGGGTCTCTTACAGCCTTTACACTAAGGGACCATGTTCTTAGGCTATGTCTACACTACAGATGAGTCCAAATATAAATAGCAGTGTAACCATGGTACGGCAGCGGAGTCACAACTCAAGTACATACCCACCAGTTTCAGGTGGGTTGCTATGTGGCGTGGCTCAAGCATGCTTCTGCTGCTTCTCCCTGTGCTACCATAGCTATACAGTTATTTATACTTGTGCTAGTTCATTGATAGCTAGCGTTCAAATGTGTGTACATACCCCTTGCTCGTAATGTAGACATAGCCTTAGCATCATGCAGGAGAGGCTTAAGTTTTTTTAGATCCGAAGGTCTTGGTCAGTCCTCACAGACGGTCACCTATCTAGGAGTGTCATGCTGCATAGACCTTAAAGTGCGAATAAATCTACTTTTATTGGTATTGGTGAACTGATCTGCTTTCAACAAGTGGTACCTGTAGAAGTGGTATCTCCCATGTGCCTACGGAAGTCCAGGTCCCAGATATCCTCTCCTTCAGTAAACATTTAATAGCCCTTGAAAGCAATTTTTCTGATTATGTTAATTAGTTATAAACTTGACTGCATTTTAAAAACTTTTTACTAACATTTCCTTATTTTGTAAAGAGAAATGCTATGCAATAGCCCTCTTTGAAATGAGAAAGCATAGCACATTTCCTCTTTATATGCAACAGTTTCTTATCTTATTTACTTCAAGTACATCTGTGCTTTGATGAGATTAATGAATTATCATGTTTTTGGATCTTGGAGTTCACTTGTAATGAAGAAAGCTGCTGCACAAAAGAGCTAGCCAACAAGAATGAGACTAGTATCATAGTATTAGTCATCTAGCAACTGACAATCAAAGCAGAGATTAATTGCAAAACTTTCCTGACTTAGACTGTAGCCAAATATGTAATCCATGATAACTATTCTGTGGTTTTGATCATTGAATCCATCAGTATGAAAGGATGACTTTCCCTATTCACTAGCACGTGTAGAGCCCTTCACTGTTCCTTCATTCTTCTTTGCAGAAATGGATTAAGGCTAAATATGGCTCAGGTTAACCAACATTGTGGGACTCCAGATCTACTCAGAGATTTTGGAAGGAGGTTGAAATAATAACATTTAATAGCCTTTCAGAGTACATGGCTCAGGCCAGTAGATCAGTTTGATCCTACCATGCTCAGAAATTGAAGCCAGAGTGGAGAGATTGTACTTGGTCCTTATAGCATCTTATATGTATACATTGCTTTTTATTCTGATGGTTGTTCAATAGTGTGTGTCCAAATTTACCTACCACTAAAATGTAGCCACTTCTGGGTGGAACACAGCAGATGTTTAGCAGAAATAATTGATTACCTAAAAATCTGGATTTCTCTGACTCAGGTCCACCTCTGTAGGCTCATGTTCAGCTCTTCTATTTTCCCCTGATATATCTGATAGGGAGCATTTTACCCATTTTCCCTACTCATTAAGTGCAGTCCAATTTTCTGATTCTTAGCACTGGAAGCATCTTATAGCAAGGATTCGTAGCATAGTCACACAATATGAATTAGTTACTAGCTTTTATATATGGAAATGAGAAGTTTCTCTGTTACTTTGAGAACGGTGAGCCAAAGTCACAAAGATCCAGTTTTTCAAATAAGAAATTGCTGGATTCATTTTGGCAAACACAACTGACTAACCGAATTTGACTCTGAGTCTTTTCCCATTGCTTTATTAGCAATTTACAACAACTGGGAGATTTCAGATATTATTATGGTCTTGTCATAGTGCTGGCCCTTTAAGGGAGTCAAATGCCTAGCCTATCTAGGCCAAGCTCCACTGAAGAGAATGAGCCAACCTGTGTCCACCTGGGGATAGTTAACTGCCTAAGTAGCTAGAAGGCAGTTAATTAATTAAAAAGCACATGGACCTAATAAAAAGTTTAGGAGAGTTCAGCTGAATAAGAAGAAAGGAAACTCCAGAGGAGGGGAGCTCCTAGGGAATCTGAACTAGGCAAAAGCTCTCCAGATAGGGAGAGACCCTTAACAACTAGGAGAGAGAGACTACAAAGCTGTCCAGCATGAGGCTTTACAGCAGAAGGAGCTGCTCCTGGAACCTAGAGATATTTTGTTTTGGGACTTGAAAGTTTTATGCAGGCTGTGAGGTAAAAGCCTTTAAACCCGTGCTCCTTTCAGCAAGCTTTTACTGCTGTAGAGTGGCTTCTCCTCGACTGAGATGTTTTTGTGACCTCAGGGTTACCTTATTAAGGGGAGAAACTGAGGCTGGCCACAGCAGAGCCACACCTAGTCACAAGGGGGTGCTTGAGAGGCAATGAGGCGCCTTCTAGAGGTACAAATTGCTATATAGGAAACAAATGTTTTAAAAAAAACTCCACGAAATTATATAGCACTAACCTTTTACAAATGCTGCCAGTTTACAAAGAGGCTATTTAAACACAAGTATAGTGCTAAGGTTGAGTAGTGGTGCATTTCAATTTGGGAAGAAAGTCTAAAGCAAGATGAGTTTTGACCTTTCCTCAGATCCATTTCTTCACCAACATACTGGGACCCCCCTGGAACAATATATTTACTTGAGATTCAGTATGTGTATTTGAGATGCTATAGTAGTACTTGTTTTAGTGCTGTGTGCTATAGATTCTCTACTCGTAAACCACCCGTTTGTCTTTAGATAGCTAAATAAAAGTACAGAACTGGTGAGAGTCAGGAGATCTGACTTCGTGTTTGACTAGATCTTTGACAAGTCACTTAATCTTCATTTTACAGAGGAGTTATATTTATCTATTCTCCAGGGGTTTGGTGAGTGTATTCATGAATTCTTTTGTAAAGCACTGTATATTTTTGTTTATGATTTTATTTTACATAATGCAATTACTTTAAAATATATATTTCCTTAAGGTAAAATCTCCTTGCGGCAGGAAGCTGTTTTTCTATTATTACTTCCTGTAATTTTGTACTGTGTATATTATTTTTTGTTAGCCTGAAAACTCCACTGAAAGGAAAGGGTTGAGCTTTAACTGACCAAGTAATAATGGCTCAGCAGGTAAAACACTTTAATTCAAGTGGTAAAAAGGAGTTTTGTTAATTACCTCTGGACTAGAGCCATTAAGTTGTTGTCCACAAACAAAGGGGGTTGATTGACTCTCTGCAGGGCAGCCTCTGAATATGTTTCACATGAATATGTTAGTTCTGCTCTACTGTGGTATAAACCAGGCTCTTTGTTAAAGAATTCAAGCTGTATTAGAACTCAGGATAAGTCTAAACTACAAGTGCAACAACGGCACAGTTGCTGTGCTCCAGCAACACCACTGTAGTGCTTGTATTATAGACACTTGCTACAGTGCCGGAAGGGGCTTTTCCGTCACTTGTAGCTGAGTATCTACCTAGTTGTGTCTGCATTGCGCAGGGCCGGCTTTAGGCCAATTCCACCAATTCCCCCGAATCGGGCCCCGCGCCCAGTGCCAGGGCCGCCAGGGGGTGCAAGTGGCCGAGAATCCCTTCCCTGGCTAGAGGCTCCTCACCCGGCAGTGCTCCGGGTCTTTGGCAGCACTTCGGCAGCGGGTCTGTCACTCGCTCCAGGTCTTCGGCAGCACTTCAGCGGCAGGTCCTTCAGTGCCGTCGAAGACCTGGAGCGAGTGAAGGACCCGCCTCCGAAGACTAGGAGCGCCGCCCGGTGAATACAAGCCCCAGATGTTTTTTTAAGTGTGTTATTTTTTTTCAGTCATCCCAGCTGGGACCCCGTTGAAACTGTTCGAATCGGGCCCCGCACTTGCTAGAGACGGCCCAAGTAAGGGTTCCTATGAATAGGGCTTCCCGCCCTAGGGTTAGGGTTTCTATGGGTAGGGCACATGGAGCTAGGGTTAGGGTTCCTATGCGTAGGGCACCCTGCCCTAGGGTTAGGGTTCCTATGCGTAGGGCACCCTGCCCTAGGGTTAGGGTTCCTATGCGTAGGGCACCCTGCCCTAGGGTTAGGGTTTCTATGGGTAGGGCACATGGAGCTAGGGTTAGGGTTCCTATGGATAGGGCTTCCTGCCCTAGGGTTAGGGTTCCTAAGGGTAGGGCACTTGGAGCTAGGGTTAGGGTTCCTAAGGGTAGGGCACTTGGAGCTAGGGTTAGGGTCAGGGCCGGCTTTAGTCCAATTCCAACAATTACCCCGAATTGTGCCCCGCGCCTAAGTGGGCCCTGTGCCCAGTGGCAGGGCTGCCAGGGGGTGCAAGTGGCCGAGAATCCCATCCCTGACTAGAGGCTCCTTTTTAATTTTCACTCACCCGGCCATGCTCCGGCTCTTCGGCAGCACTTCGGCGCCAGGTCCTTCAGTGCTGTCGAAGACCTGGAGCGAGTGAATGACCCGCCTCCAAAGACTAGGAGCGCCGCCCGGTGAATACAAGCCCCACGTGTTTTTTTATGTGTTTTTTTTTTTCAGTCATCCCTGCTGGGACCCCGTCGAAACAGTTCGAATCGGGCCCTGCACTCGCTAAAGCTGGCCCTGGCATTGGGGCATAGGTCTTCTTAACTATGTGTCTCTGGGTGTGAACTTTTGCACCCCTAAGTGTGGCAGCTGGGTTGACCTATGTTTTAGGTGTAGACCAGCCTTCAGAGTGAGACATGAAAGGATGATGTTTTGAGGTGTCTGGAAAAGAAGCCTGTACTGCCTGCTGTTACTTGGAGGACATGCATTGGGAGGGTGGGAATAGCACTACTAGTCAATGTTATGACAGAGAGCCACAATGCAAATGGGGCACCAGTTACCTTGGTAGCTGATTTCCACCAAGAATGCCATTAAGCATGAGGCTAGAATCCTGTTCAGCTACCAGAGAGGTGAAAAGGCTCCATGCACTCTCTTCCCCAATAGAGATCCATCTATTCAGGCAGGAATTTGTCCATTAGACTGTAGAATAAAATTAATTTTTGCTAGATTGATATGTCTAGTTTTTTTCCCAGAGGACTCCTGCCTCATTCAATGCACAGGACAGACTGCATTTTGAATGAATTGGGCATGTGCAATGAATGACTCTACTATCTGTAGGAATCACTGCCACATTTTATTGCAGAAGTCAGGTAGCGTTAGCGAATGACAGGCAGAGAAAGGATGGTCTCCTGTGTAAGGAAGTTGAATGACACCTTGGAGAATTGGATTCTGCCTCTGCCACAGAGTTCCTATGTGATCCTAGTCAAGTCACTTACTACCAAATTATCACAGGTAGTCACTAATTGTGTGTTCCTTGTTTTCTGGGTGCCCAATATGAGACACCTGGAATCAGAAGTGTTGAGTGGTCATAACTGCAACTGAAGTCAATTAGATCTGTGCTTTGTGAACATATAAAATGTTATGAAAATGCTAAGAGCGCTGAAAATCAGATAGTAGGTATTGTGACAGGGTCAGGCCAGATGTCTACAGGAGAGTGAGCGAAGGCAGATATATTAGCCCCAGGTTAAGTAGGTCCCCTTTCCCTGGGTAAGGTAACAGGGAAGGTTCCAGAACAATCAGGAGCTTTCTGGAAACAATTAAGGCAGACAGGTTGATTAGAACACCTGCAGCCAATCAAGAAGCTGCTAGAATCAATTAAGACAGGCTAATCAGGGCACCTGGGTTTAAAAAGGAGCTCACTTCAGTTTGTGGTGTGTGTGTGAGGAGCTGGGAGCAAGAAGCACAAGGAGCTGAGAGTGAGAGGGTGTGTTGCTGGAGGACTGAGGAGTACAAGCGTTATCAGACACCAGGAGGAAGGTCCTGTGGTGAGGATAAAGGTGTTTGGAGGAGGCCATGGGGAAGTAGCCCAGGGAGTTGTAGCTGTCATGCAGCTGTTCCAGGAGGCACTCTAGACAGCTGCAATCCACAGGGCCCTGGGCTGGAACCCGGAGTAGAGGGCGGGCCCGGGTTCCCCCCAAACCTCCCAACTCCTGATCAGACATAGGAGGAGTTGACCTGGACTGTGGGTTCCACCAGAGGGGAAGATCTCTGAGGTGAGCAAATCAACGAATAAGCGCAGGACCCACCAAGGCAGAGGAGGAACTTTGTCACAGTATCTTAATCTAGGCAGCCAAAATTAGTGGACACTTTTTTGACAATTTTTGCTTTAATCTCTGTGCACCTCAGTTCTTCAGCTATAAAATGGGAATAAAACCACCTAAACTCATGGGGTGTCAGGAAGATAAAATGCATTTGTATCTATGAAATACTCTGTTACTATGATGAGAACACCATAGCCATGCCCATGAAGAAACAAATAATTTTGTATTCAGTTCAGGGTTTGGATGGTAGGTTGCAAATACAGCTGGGAGCCACACATTTAATGTGGAGGATAAAAGGAAATATTGAATAGCTATCTATTCAGTGAGCATAATCCATCCTGTACACTGAGTCAGGGGGCTGGAGAAAAACTACTATGTTGTCATGTAATTAAAGACCACAGGGTGGACTGATTTAAATCACCAACCAGGAAATCTTGATTTAAACAATTTATTTTAATCCTATTTCACATGGGTACTTTTAGCTAGTTGATGTAATCATCTCACGCCTACTTTTTGTTCATAGATAGGAAGAGAAAAACAAACTTTTTTCTGCTTTTTGAACTCCCAATTGGTTTCTTAACTTTGAGTGAACTAGTCTTTGAACTATTTGAATATACTTAAATGAAAAAAACATTCTCTTCATACCAGCAGAAGAAGTTAGTGCTGTCAAAAGCTGACTTAGCACTTCAAACTCTGGTTCCAGATGCTCAGCCAATGACTTAAAGAAAGTCAAATGACTGAATTGGTTGAAGACTTTGGCAGCAAACATGTATCATGTAATATATTTTTGTGTGTTTAAAAATATATATATTAATAGATTATAGTAATTTTAGCCCTTAATGCAGGTTATAATAATTTCAAATGTACTTTTTATATAGTTTTTTTAAATCTGTATTTAATTTTTATTAAAATATACAATTTTAAAAACCTGCTTTATTTATTTGTTAAAATCATCTCTTTTTTTAATCCTCCCTGAAAGACTGTATCATAACATGTACACATAAAGGGAGTGAATTAAGGTTGCCTGGGCAATGTTATCCTGGTATTTCCTAATTTGTGAGTGCTTGAGTTTGCAACCTTAGTGTTCTTTTAAAATAACTTTTTCGATGTAAGACTGATAGTTTTGCTGCACTTTTTTGTTTTGTTTTTGAATGTTAATTGTTTTTTTTTAAAAAGGCTGATAGGAATTTCGCTAGTGTGTGGCAGCTTCTGTAGTTCAAACCATAGCCATTGGACCTTAAAATGTGCATAACATTTGAGCACAGAAGTGTTTGAATTAAAAGCCTTTTTTTTAAAAAAGAAAATGCCACCTTTATTTTTATATGTAAAGTCCCACCGTATAATGCAGATTTAATTTAAAAAGTTTAGCCTCAGACAATGAGATTAAAACTTTGGTCATGCTTAGTGTAAGGATCCTGCTGTCAATTGACTAGTCTTTGCTAATCCGTAGAGCATTGTGAAGTCATAAAAAGCTAATAGTCAGTGGGTATAATAGCAGATCATCCAGGTCACATGCTCATATCAGTTTACAACTGTTCCTAACCTTCAAAGCAATGTCAGATTGCTGTGGCTGATCCAGAGACTGAGCAAAGTGTAATAGGAAATGGCTACAGCTGCAAACAACTTCCAAGGGTTTCCGATATCATTGGAGAACTATTAGTGAGGAAATGAAGGCTCTGTGGCTACATTTGGGTATATACATTTCTTTTTAACAAAGGAAATCTCCATTGTTTAACATTGTGGTTCTTCATCATGGTTGAGCTAACATTTTCAAAACTAGAAACAAACATTTTTTTGTTAAATCATATGCTAAATCTGCTGAAAAACCAAAATTGGATTTAGCTGCGATTTTTAACTGTTCAAATTGTGCCGATTTATTCCCTATCCATTTCTGCCACTAATCTTGGAATGAATGTAGTAATTATATGATTAGCTGTTGTTTATTTGACATATACTGGGGAGAGGAATAAATGAAGATGTGCAGTCGTGCTATCTTCAGGCCAAATTTTGGTCTTATTGAAATTAATAGGCTGCAAAACTGCCATTTCAATCAATGGGGATTGCACATACAGACTGTGGTCAATATATCTACATTTGAAGACAGAATTTAATTTAGCACAAGACTACTGTTCTTTATAAAAGTTCTATCAAGAGTTTGAAGGTATGTGACTAGACTATTGACAGATTTATTTCAGACATTGTCTGCAGTCTTTTAAATGAATATTTTTTTCTTTTTAAATATAGTTCCACTCTATTCTTTTTAGGAAAGAGATGGGGTTTGAAGCAAGAAAAATAAAGAAAATGAAAGAACACCATTACCTCAGAATTGCTGTCTCTCTAAATTGTAGCAGGATAGGCCATCTTGTGGCCTGGCTTGAATAACACTGCAGAGGCATAAGGAAAAATAAGATCCCCTTCCCATACTTTTGTGCAACCACTCCACATCCCTGCTGCAGGCATGGTACTATGTGCTTGGTACTCTGCTTGTGTGAAGGGGGATTGGGTGTCATCACAGATGAGTTGAGCTAGAATGCGGAAATAATAGTAATCGTAGCACATTGGAAAGGTAGAAAGCACATTACAACCTCTGGAATCAGGAGAGGAGAGTATTGTGCCTTTCTGAAGTATGGTTCTTTCTCTGTTGGATACTAAGTACTGCTCCTTGCACAGAGCTGATTTTTGTAACTGCAATGTATAGACCCGGATGAAAAATGGAAAGCCCTTCCCATGAAAAATTTTGTGCGTTCGAAAAACATTTTTTCCCAAAATGGGACAAAAGGTCAAAACCAATATATATTTGTGTGTGTGGGAAGATTTTTCAATAAAAATTCCATTTCATTCTGTTTTGGATCTTCACAAGTAAAGTTGACAAGAGCCTTCCAGCCTTGCTGCTGGAGAGTCAGAGAGTGCACAGTTCCAGCACTGGAGAGGAAGTGTACCCAGGATGGTCCTCCAGGAGCTTGCGGGGCAGATGGAGTGCCTGGGCTCTCTGCTGCTCCAGGCACAGAGTTTGGGGCTGGGCACTCAACTTGGCAGTTCTACAGGAAACCTTTTTGTCAGTTTCACTGCCGGAAAGTGAAATTGACAAAAGTCCTGTAGCAGGGTACCATCAGTTTGATTTTTCTGGACAGAAAATTGAAATTTTTAGATAAAACTGAAATGTTCTCAAGAAAAATTTTGGTTGTGCAAAAAGGGCATTTTCCCCCCTTTGTCAGAAAATCACTTTAACTAGCTTTAAGAATGTATCTGTGTTTAATATTACAGTATTTGTTCCTATTCAGAAATGGTTAGGTAATCAGGTAACTAGTTGCAGCTTGGCTGTCTGTTTAGTTTTTATTTGATGGAAATCCAAAGACAAACCTAGCAAGAAAGAATGTCGAGGACTTTTTAGTGTTAGCTGTGGAAGACTTCACAGTTGAATCACATCTTTGTCCCACTTGTTCCATTTAAGTTAGTTTTTTCTATCCCCCATCTCCCCCTGAATGGGTAGTAGAGGGGGATGAAGGAGAAGTTTATGGAGAAGAGGAGGAAGGAGCTGGGCCTGCTCAGGAGGAGGACACTGCCCTTCTTTCTGACCAGGAGAATGAGACTGGGTGGGTGGTGTGGGGGAGGTATTTTTCCCCTTAGAAAATTTACCAGGATTGGGTTGGCAGCACCTACCCATGAAATTTGCAAAAGGACCGAGTTTCCTCATGACTTGCTGAGGGCATCTCACTAATCACCTTTTTTCCTTGGGGCCAGGGAAGGAATTTCTCTCACTGCCAGATTGGCCAAGATGAGGTGAGGATTTTTCTCCTTCCCCATTGCAGGTTTGGCAGCCAGCGAAGTGCTGTTGGAGAGTTAGGTTATAACCTCACAATTTAGTAAGTAAAACTTGTGACAGCTGTTCAGTGCAAGTTCTTGTTATGGAAGGGATACATTTATCAGACACAATGGATCTGAGAAGGATTTGAAGGAAAGCATCCCTTAGGGAGCTAAGAAGGGGGAGTTTTGGGGCATCTGTGTCTGGTACAGTGGAGAGCCGACCCTTCTCTTGCAAGGGGACAGTCATGGGGTTCTAGCTACAGTGTGGCTGGAGCCAGGTAGGGGAATATATGTAAATGGTTAAGGAAATAACCTGCACTGTACAACTTATTGCCAGGTATTCCCAGATATTTTTGGTGAATAAAGTTACAGCCTAATTAAATCACATCCCTTGCCTCCAGTCTTCTGGCATGGCTGGCCAAGTCGTCTTGTTGAAATATTTCTACACTCAAACATTGTCTGGCATTGTTCTGTGTCCTCCTCTCTCCCTACTAGCAGTATTGAGCACTATCTTAAGATAGTGTATATTCTAGGGCTCTGTTTTTGGGAAATCCCTCAAAGAAACTTTCAGCATCTAGAATGGGTTGAAATTCCATCACTGAAATAGAAGAAGAGGAGTAAATTTGCTCATGAAAAGGAAGAAGCGGGTCTGGAGGAGAGGGGGAAGCGTCAAGTTCCATTTTCAAGTATGGGCAGTGTGTTAGACGAGGCAAGGATAAGTTAGATGAAAAATGTTGGGGTTCTTTGTGTGTTAATTCTTAATCTTGAATTTGCTTTAATTTATTATTTTAATAACATGCATATGGAATGAATAACCTGGAATGAATAGCCTGCAGCAATGCACGCCCACAAATCACATAAAGAAATCTTAAGATCTATAAAACTGTCAGGAGGAGTATTCCTGATATCATTTTGAACTTCTGCTTCCTCTGGATTTCTGTCAGTGCACATATGTCCAACATAAACCATTTTGAATATCAAAGGATAAAAAGACAGCGGACAAGAATCCCATCTCAGAGAGTTGCTATACTTTCAGGTTAACTTGTCTTTCATTTTGAGAAGATTTAGATATGTAGTCAGGGAAAATTTCAAGAAAATCAGCGTTAAACTCATGGTAGCCCAGCAAAAAACAAACAAACAAAAAACCAAATACCAAAATGTTTGGAATTTCATATTTTCCTTTCAAAGACAAGAATTCTTTTTGCTGACAAAAAAAATTAATTATGAAGCTGGCTGGTTAATACTATATTTTTACGTCTCTTTTTATTACGTTGGGAAACCAGCCATTATTTACTGTTTCAGTTTTGTGAGAAATGTATCATGTCTAGGCACAGTCCCTTCCAAATCTGCTGTTTCAATATGCATATTTTGAATCTTTTGGAAAACTCTCCACTTTTCTCTTGGTAGTAGAGAGGGAGTGATGTATATTATAACTTTTCTTTGTGTGAAGCCATCAATCAGTTCTCGAAGTTGCAGCCTTCCTATACTACAGGAGACCTGATTCTCAACTAGAACTGAGTACACCAGTTGTTAAAGATGATAAATGAAAGCCGTTTTTTACCACTGAAAAGCTTTCAGTGGAAGCAGTGAATTTAAAGTTTTTAGTATCCTAAAGAAATCCCTGTAAGTCAGATAAATAGAGAACAAAACAATTAAAACAGGTAAAAATAGCAAAGCAATCAAACAAAAATCTAATCATTTAGCTCAGAAAGTTGTGTTCCCCTGTGTCATGTGTAGTTTAAACAGAACGGAAAGGAACACGTTTTTGTCACCTAAGCAAAATGCAATCAAAGTAGCTTAGATTTTCATCCTTCGTTTTGAGATTTTTCTTTAAAGTGGATAACATTTCTTAATCATTTTTTTAAATATTTTCTCAAATCAAACTGAATTTTGTAATTTGCTGCTTCATCTTCTCTAAAATTAATATTTACCGTGTAATGTGTTCTATTTTCCCTGCTTGTTATAAGGCATACTGTGGTAACACTGAATGTGATGGGGGGGACTGCAACTGAATTATCAGCTGCATCTGTATTCTTTGTGATTTCCAATATAATAAGAGTTTATTTTGGCTTGTGTAGGCCAGGGGCTCTCTTACCAATCAGCAACGAGCCCTTTTGAGGGCAAAATTGAATATAGTATCTCTTTACATTTAGTGGAGTTACTCTGGAGTACACTAAGGTAATCACAATGAAAATCTGCTCTTTAATGTTTGCTTTCCAAGGACAGAGTTACAACACTGTAATAGGACAGAATAACTTAACATATAAAACCTGTATATCCTATATAGATGTAAGATAGGGCATTTTGGAATGTCTTATTTCCCAAAAGACAGTTCCTTTTTATATAGTACATTAAGTACTAAAAGTTTCATGTTAAACCACACATTATATTTTTTTTATTTTGCTTAAAGCACATCACTATAACTTTCCTGAAATCTTTTTTGATTTCATGCAGCTGACTACATAAACTTTTGTGGACCAACAGCTGCTCTGTTGAACCAGTATATAGGAGAGCAGAATTTGGCATCAGACTTAATGAGAGAGTTTCTGTGCTATTTTTGTAGCTGGCAAAATATTGATTTTTTTCAAGTATTAATAAATTTTCTGTTTATGTTCCATGATGCATTTTGATGTCTGTAGAAATGTCATGTGTCCAAAAAGTGTTTAAGTTGGTGAGATTTTTATTTTGCTGTTGTTTTTTACAATTTTCAATAATGTTGCCATTTTTTTGGTGCTATAATTGAAAATAAAGCTCAAATGAACATTGTGGGAGTATTTTCCCTATCTAGGTAAAAACAGTTTAATTGCATTGAAACAAGTTTCCTGACAATTGTAACAGCTTAGAAAAACTGCTCACTATATTTTAAAATGCCTGGGATGTTTCCCTCTGAAACGAGACATTGCTAATTTCCAAATAACATTAAAATGGCAGTTTAAAGTTCATAAACTGTTTGCGCAGCAGGGCGAAGCCACCATAAATACAGTGTCCAGATTTATGGTGGTTGATAGCTGGTTCCACTGTACAAATGTACTGGGTTGAATGGATGGGTATCTTTAAAGAATGCATGGAAAAAAGTTGACTATTCAAGTTTGTTTAGCTACAGTAAATGTCAGATTCAGTATCCACCAACCAAAAGTTTCCAATGAGCAGAAAAGTCCAAAGAGTTATGTATGGTCTTTGTTTTTTCTATCCTGAGGAATTCATCACAAGCTTCTGCGATCCATACTTAGGGTGCAGACATTTTATGGCAGATAAATCATGAAGTATAAAAACATCTGGAGCAGATGAAGTGAACCTTAAAACTAACTAATCCTTTAATCATTACTCTTTTATGTTTCTGCTTTCAGCCGATCATGACTTTATTACACATTAACAGCTAAAATGTTGGTCTCAGTGAGATTTTGCTGTTTGAGTAGAGTAGTATATATTTGCATTAGCAGAAATAAATCTTATGATTTTTTATGGAGGAGATAATTTTTAGTAGCTGTTTAAACAATACCATTGTGACAGCTTGAAACTGTCTTGCCAGGTGTCATGAGACTGTGGGTAAAGAGCTGTGAGCTTACTATTAAAGAGCTTATGACTGAAGAAGAGGAAAAAATTGGAGAACAATGAAGAGGAAGTAACCTCACATACTGATTTCTGAATGGACTTGAACTGTTGGTATTTTGATTGATTGTGGCTTTGGTAATTTGGCTGTCACTGAAGGCAGTATACTGTTGCAAGGAGAGAGGAGACTTAACAGGAGTTCAGTGCTACTTGCTACCTAGTGGTAATAAAAGCAAGGCTTGTTCCAACAGAAACCAAGGTTTGTTTCACAGGAAATTATTTATTGTTAGCAAAATAGCAACAGAACCAAACATGAATACCTAGAAGGAACCTGACTATGCACAAGTATACAGAGTAAGAATAAGCAAACTGAAAAAAAATTGGGAGAAATTTGTTCTGTCACTCATCAGTTTCAGTTACAGAAACCTTAGGTCTCATCAACACTTTAAAGTTTTACTAGTATAACTGTTTGGTTTGTGGTGGACATGGGAGGGAGCGTGTGTGGTGTTCCTCTCTCCCCCCGCCCCCCTTTTTGTAACCAAAATAGTTAGACCAGTAAAAAGCCGTAAGATGCAATGGAAAAACTGCTGAGAATTTATTTCTTTTTCTTAAAAAAAGCACCAAAAGAATATTATGGGATGGAACAGAGTTTCATCTTAAACTTCCACAATTCCCTGAGATGCACACTGATGTCCCACAATGCACTGGAAAATTTTTCCCTGAGGCAGTCCACCAGACAGTGGCATGGAAGATAACTGGGATTCCTACCCACACTGCAGCAGACCTTGGTGATATAACCTGTTGCTGTGAGAATGCATTGCAGCAGCAAAGACGGCCAAGTAAAACTGCATTGTTGGCAGCTGTATGGCAGCACTAATGCTGCCGCTAACGCTTTCTAATGGAGACGTGACCCTAGTGTAGATGTAGTTTCACCACTTATAAAGGTGACATCTCAGTATAGTTATGCCCCTTCCTGTGTGGGAATAGCTAGATCAGCTTAAAGCATTTTTATACTAACATATAACTGCATCCACAGGGTTGTGTGTCCTGCTTTAACTGTACTGGTGGTTTGCTTAAAGTGGTACCATTTTCTAGTGAAGATGAGGCCTTAGTGGTTACTTGTAATGATCATAGTTAAAAATCAGCTTCCTTCTGGATTTAAAGTTGATGATGTAGAATCATTGAAATGTAGGGCTGGAAGAGATTTTAAGGGATCATCTATTCCAAGGATTGGCAACCTTTCAGAAGTGGTGTGCTGAGTCTTCATTTATTCACTCTAATTTAAGGTTTCATGTGCCAGTAATACATCTTAATGTTTTAAGAAGGTCTCTTTCTATAAGTCTATAATATATAACTAAATTGTTGTATGTAAAGTAGATAAGGTTTTTAAAGTGTTTGTTTAAGAAGCTTCATTTAAAATGCAGAGCGCCCTGGACCGGTGGCCAGGACCCGGGCAGTGTGAGTGCCACTGAAAATCAGCTCGTGTGCTGCCTTTGGCATGCGTGCCATAGGTTACCTACCCCACTCTAGTCCATCCTTCTGCACTGAGGTGGGACTAAGTATATCTAACCAGAGGTTCTCAAACTGGGGGTCAGGACCCCTCAGGAGGTGGCGAGGTTATTACATAGGGAGTCACAAGCTGTCAACCTCCACCTGAAACCCCGCTTTGCCTCCAGCATTTATAATGGTGTTAAATATATAAAAGAGTTTTTTAATTTATAAGGGGGAGGGTTGCACTCAGAGGCTTGCTATGTGAAAGGGGTCACCATTACAAAAGTTTGAGAACCACTGATCTAAACCATCCCTGACAGGTATTGTCTAACCTGTTCTTAAAAACCTCCAGTGATGGGGATTTCACAACATCCCTTTGAATCTTATTCCAGTGCTTAACTATCCTTATAGTTTAGATATTAGGAAAAAACTCTCTCACTTGCTAATGAAGCTGATTATTTCTTGTCCTATCCTCAGTGGACACTGTGAACAGTTGATCACTGTCCTCTTTATAACTTTCCTTAAAGGTTGTTAATTTAATCACTTGTACTCCCACTTTTTTAAGGCAGGAAAATCTAAATGTTTTTTTGCAGAAATATACATTATGCACCTTTACTAAGATGTATCGTATTCTTGCCTCATATGAGTGAGTGTGTGAACCAGCACAAGAAATTAAGACAACTGAACAACAGCACAAAATTTACAAAAGCACCTAAATTCCATTGTAAATTGATGGGACTTAGGCATTTTTCAAAACTTTTACCTCCAGTCCAAAGGTTGAGGAATCATTATCTTTCTGGGGGAAGTTTTGTTTATTAAAAAAAAGTCTTGGTGGAGACAAAATGATAGTAATATTATTTAGTCCTTCAGTAATCTGTGAATAAAGTAAAACCAAATAGTTGCTATCAAAACAAAATTATTCATTCCACTTTTTTTTTCATTTAGATGTCTTTCTCTCAGAAATCCAGAACAGTGATTTCCTAGTTACAGTTCATGAGAAGTCAAAGCTTATTGATTATTTTGTCTGGCTGATAAAAGCTTATTCATTTGTTCTCAAATTTAAACAAAGCCTCATACAGGAATAGTTAATTTGCTTCTCCTTTGCAGTTAAACTGAGCATCCCATTTACTAATTATACAAAAATTAATTTTAGAAAGAAGAGTTTTGATCTTTGTAGTTTAAAATTCTAACAGTTCACACTAAGAGCTAGATCCACAAAGAGCACTTAGACTCAGTGTTCCAACACCTGGAATCTCCATCCTAGAATTAGGCACCCAGGCTCCTTCTACAATGCATGAGGAGAGTTAGGCACCTATGAAATGAAGCCACAACACCTAGTACATTGGGTGGGGAGCTGCCTCAGGTAGCCAATAGGCAGTGCCGAAGAGAGGAATGGCCAAAGTTGGCTTCTGCTTGAACCCTTTCCTAGAGTTGGATGCCTAAGCGCTTTCTTGGGAGCCGGCGGGAGCGGGAGGGGGAGAGAGCATGTCTCTTCTCCCTGTCAGGCAGAGGAGAGAATTGACTCTGTTTCACACATCGTGGGTGAGTGCTCTAACCGCTAGGCTAAAGGTTATAAGAAGCAACTCCTACTCTAGCATTGTGTTTTGTGGGGCCTGATCCAGGTGGTGACTTCTGAGCATGCCTACTGGGTTGGAGTCCACTGGTAAGATAGGTTGGAGAACCTTAGTTTGCGGATCCTGGTGCGACTTAGGCATAAGATAGGTGCCTGGACATTTAGACAGAGATGTGCATATGCTCACTGACAGACTTTTAGGTGCTATGGGGAATTTACTAGTGGAAATTTAGGCACCTAAGGACTTTAGGTGCCTAGAGAGTGCTAAGCAGGGTTTTTGAGGACCTGAATTTTGGATTTAGGCACCTAAAGTAGTTGCAATTAAACATCTTAAATCCCTTTGTGGTTTGAGCCCTAAAATATTCCAATGTGGAAACAGGTTTTTTAAGTCTAGAGCCTGGTCTACACTAGGCGTTTAAACTGGTTTTAGGAGCGTAAAACCGATTTAACGCCACAACCGTCCACACTAGGAGGCACCTTATATCGATTTTAATGGCTCTTTAAACCGGTTTCTGTACTCCTCCCTAACGAGAGGAGTAACGCTAGTATCGGTATTAACATATCGGATTAGGGTTAGTGTGGATGCTGATCGACGGCATTGGCCTCCGGGAGCTATCCCACAGTGCACCAGTGACCGCTCTGGACCGCAATCTGAACTCGGATGCAGTGGTCAGGTAGACAGGAAAAGCCCCGCGAACTTTTGAATATTTCCTGTTTGCCCAGCGTGGAGCTCCGATCAGCACGGGTGGCGATGCAGTCCGAAATCAAAATAAAAAAAGAGCTCCAGCACGGACCATGCGGATGTGATCGCTGTAAGGGCAGGCAAATCCGTTCTATCAGCGCTCCGTTACAGAAGATGAAATTCAGAATCCTTTTTTAAAAATCTCCAGACAGACGCCATAGCAGGGACTCAGCGCACTGCAGCGTGACAAGCATAATGGAAAGCCAAAGAATCAAATGGACGCTCATGGACTGGAGGACTGAAGCTATCCCACAGTTCCTGCAGCCTCCGAAAAGTATTTGCATTCTTGGCTGAGCTCCAAATGCTTCTAGGGTCAAACACAGTGTCCGCGGTGGGTCAGGGCATAGCTTGGCAATCTACTCACCCCCCCCACACACACACCCAGAAGCGAAAGGGAAAACAATCCTCTGACTCTTTTACATGTCAACCTATCTTTACTGAATGCTGCAGATAGACACGATGCTGCAGCCGTCAACACCAACATCATCACTCCCCCCCTGCCATGGGTGGCTGATGGTACAAAAGGACTGGTAACCGTCCTCGTCATCAGCCTATTGGCACATGGGGCAGTAACCATGCTGACTAGCATCCGTCAGGTCGATCAAGGGCGCCTGGCCCTAATTTTTTCTGGTGGTGGATGGTGCAATATGGCTGGTAACCATCATCATCATAGCAACAGGGGGCTGAGCTCCATCAGCCCCCACCCTTCATGTGTAAAGAAAAGATTCAGTTGCCCCTGGACTAGCAGAGGGATGCTGGGCTTCTCTCCTACACACTGCTTAATGTCCTGTCTGGACTATCATAGCAGCTGGAGGCTGCCTTCCACTCATTTCTCACTAACAAGTCACCATGTCTTATTCCTGCATTCTTTATTACTTCATCACACAAGTGGGGACAATGGTATGGTAGCCCAGGAAGGCTGGGGTAAGAACGGAATGAACAGGTGATGTTGTTACAGGAGCACCCCCTGTGAATAGCATACAGATCATAATTTCTGCAGGATCTGACACAGAGCAGCTGTGCTCTCTGGTTCTATGATACAGTGGTTATCTAGTACACTTGCCTATATTCTAGGCAGGACTGATTCTATTTTTAGATACCAAAAAGGAGGGATTGACTCAGGGAGTCATTCCCAATTTTGACTTTTGCGCCCCTGGCTAAGAGCAGCCAGGGGCACTTATGACAGCAGCAAATGGTACAAAAGGACTGGTAGCCATGATCATCTTAGTTCCAATTTATGGAAGGGTTTGGATGGTGCAATATGGCTGGTAACCATCTCTGCTGTCATGCAAAAGCATGCTTCTGTGTAGCGCTGCTGAATCGCCTATGTGAGCGGCATCTAGTACACATACGGTGAGAGTCACAAAAGGCAAAACAAGCTCCATGATTGCCATGCTATGGCATCTGCCAGGGCAATCCAGGGGAAAAAGGCGCGAAATGCTTGTCTGCCGTTGCTTTCCCAGAGGAAGGAGTGACTAACGACATTTACCCAGAACCACCCGCGACAATGATTTTTGCCCCATCAGGCACTGGGATCTCAACCCGGAAGTTCCAAGGGGCGGCGGGGGAGGCTGCGGGAACTATGGGATAGCTAGGGAATAGCTACCCACAGTGCAACGCTCCAGAAGCCGACGCTAGCCTCGGACCGCGGACGCACACCACCGAATTAATGTGCTTAGTGTGGCCGCGCGCAATCGATTTTATAAAATCTGTTTTACAAAACCAGTTTATGCAAATTCAGAATAGTCCCGTAGTGTAGACGTACCCTAGATATTACTTTCTTGAGGAATTATGCCTTCATAAAGGGAGTCTGTACAGCCTGAAAATAGCTGTGCTCAAATCTGCATGGTTACTGTTTGATGCATATGAGCAATTTACCATAATATACTCACCAAACTAGTTTTCAGCCTTCTAATACAAAAAGTTAAAGAGTCAAAATGTTTATTCGCTTGACTGACTTTCAGATGTTTGTGTAATGCTGTTTTTTTCCCCCCTCTCTAGCTCATATATTATTAATCTCTGGGAGGCTGCAGGTCCTGTCTGTACTTCCTGCATGAAATCACTACAATGATTAATGTCTTCTATGATCAGCAAATTCCAAATCTTTGTTGCTGATGACTGTTGAAATAGTGCGGGGAGATAGGTCTGACTGAGAGAGATGTGAAATTCTTTGGCTACTGATAACGCTAGTGACTCTGAAATATCAGATATGGGATAAAGTAACGATCTTTGATCCAATATATAAAGTCCTGCCCTCTGTCATGGCAACGCACACAACAATCATAAACATTGACATCATTGTACTTTACTGAATTTCTAACTTTATGACACAAGCTCATCAGTGAGGGCCAGGCTGCTACCTTTTTACTCTCATTAGGTGAAATCCTGTAACTATTGAAGTCAATGACAAACTTCCATTTACGTGTTATTTTTACCTTGTTGCAGAGTTGCACTGTTCAGAGTATGGCACTACTTGAGTGAAAATAGCAGAGTCCGGGCCTAAGTGTTGGAGCCATGTACATAAGCACTTAAGCAAGTACAGTAGAATTTCAGAGTTACGAACTGACCAGTCAGCCCCACACCTCATTTGGAACTAGAAGTACATAATCAGGCAGCAGCAGACACCCTCTGCTGCTATGTGGGGTGGGGTGTCATAAACGTACATCTAAGGGTAGCATAACATCCCTCTTTACCCTGCAAGGGATTAATTCCTTTTTTACCAGTAAAGGGTTAAGAAGCTAAGGTAACCTAGCTGACACCTGACCAACAAGATACTTTCAAATCTGAGGGGCGAGGAGGTGGGGAGGGGAGGCTGTGTCTGTCTGTTCTGTGTGCTTGTCGGAGACAGATCAAGAAAGCAAGCAATCCAACTCCATTAGTATTAGTAAGTACTAGCAAATGAATGCATTAGCTTACTTTTTATTTTGGCTTGTGATTTCCTTTGTAGGAGGAAGGAGGTTTATCCCGGGTTTTGTAACTTTAAGGTTTTGCCTAGAGGGGAGATCCTTTATGTTCTTAAGTCTTTTGTTATTCTGTAAAGTACTTACCATTCCGATTTTACAAAGGTGATTCCTTTACCTTTTTTTTAAATTATTTTTTTTTCTTTTAAAAACCTGATTAATTTTTCATTGTTTTAAAATCCAAGGGTTTGGGTCTGTGTTCACCTGTACCAATTGGTGAGGTGATTATTCTCAAGCCTGCCCAGGAAAAGGGGTGTAAGGGCTTGGGGGGGGGGGATATTTGGGGAAGGTAGGGCTCCAAGTGGCCCTCCCTAAATGTTTGTTTAAATCACTTGGTGGTGGCAGCATTACTTAATCCAAGGTATAAGAAGAAAATTGTGCCTTGGGAAGTTTTTAACCTAAGCTGGTAAATAAGCTTGGGGGTCTTCATGCGGGTCCCCGTGTCTGTACCCTAAAGTTCAAAGTGGGGAGGGAACCCTGACAGGGGAGCAAATACAGCACATTGCTGTGTTCAAATGTAAACTACTAAAAAAACAATAGGGAAAGTTTAAAAATGTTTTTGAGAAGGTAAGGAAACTTTTTTTCTGTTTTATTTAAATGAAGATGGTTAAAAGCAGCATTTTTCTTCTGCCTCATAAAGTTTCAAAGCTTTAAGTCAATGTTCAGCTGTAAACTTTTGAAAGAACAACCAGAACATTTTGTTCAGAGTTACAAACAACCTCTATTCCTGAGGTGCTCATAACTCTGAGGTTCTACTGTACATAAGTCCCATTTAAATCAATGGAACTACTCATGCTTTA
Source organism: Mauremys reevesii (assembly GCF_016161935.1). Lineage (NCBI taxonomy): Eukaryota > Metazoa > Chordata > Testudines > Geoemydidae > Mauremys > Mauremys reevesii. Next base: position 81,633,353 of record NC_052627.1, on the reverse strand, counting down.
AGTTACACACATAGAATCACAGAAATGTAGGACTGGAAGGGATCTCAATAGGTCATCTAGTCCAGTCCCTGGCACTGAGCCAGGACTAAGTACTGTTTTATCTAGTATCAGAGGGGTAGCTGTGTTAGTCTGGATCTGTAAAAGCAGCAAAGAATCCTGTGGCACCTTATAGACTAACAGACGTTTTGCAGCATGAGCTTTCTTTGCTGTTTTATCTAGACCATGCTTAAATGCTTTGCTGAATAGGAATGGAGTTAAGCAGGTAAACTGCATTGCTAGTAGCTATGTGACTATTTAGTTATATGCATAGTCCACTCGTTCTTCACTCAAAAAGTTACTGGAGACAGCTTTTTTCTAGATTTAAACACCATTAATGTTGAGACATTAAGGGCAGGCTGGGTCAGAGGAATGGAATCCTATCAAAGTGTTAAGGATCTATCTTTGAGTCTATATGTATCATAGCTATTCAGTTATTTTTCCTGTGTTTTCCCTTAAGTGCAGTGGTTGGTTAGGCTGAAGTGTGTGTGTGTGTGTACACGCAGTTTTGACTCAGCAGCCTGCATTCATAATCAGAGATGTGCTGCAACTAGGGTGACCAGATGTCCCGATTTTATCGGGACTGTCCCGATATTTGCTTGTTTGTCCCGCGTCCCGACCAATGTTCGGTCGGGACACTGGACAAACAAACAATTTTGCCCTCCGCTCCCGTGCACAGGCGGAGCCCGGAGGGGCTCTTGCCCCCTTGCCCGACTCTGCCCACTCCTTCCTCCATTGGATCCCTCACCAAATCCCTGCCCCCAGCCCCGCCCCCTCACTGCCCCATTGGATCCCAAGCTGAACCTGGGGAGGAGACGCCCCTGTGCAGCAGTCTGGGCACACAGGCCATGGCTGGCTGGGGCCGGGAGCGCTGCAGTGCAGCGCGAAGGCTGCTCCAGCCCTGCAGTCCACGGGGCAGCATGGTGGGTCCAGGGGCAGCGCGGAGCAGGCAGGGCCCGGGTGAGCGGCGTGGCCCGGGGGCGTGGGCTGCCCGCCGGAGACATGTGGTGGAGAGGGGCTGCGGGGGCGAGATTTGTCCCAGGCGGGGCGGCTGGCGCGAGGAGCCGGTCAGGATCCCCCGAACCAATAAACTTCCCCGACGCTGCTGGGGAATCCTGCGCCTCTCCCGCTCGGCTGCGCTCCAGCATCTTGCCCTGCCGGGAAGGAGCTGCTGGAGTGCAGCTGAGCGGGAGAGGTGCGGGGCTCCCCGCCTGCGGTGGGACGAGTCTCATGTGCCCGGGGTGGGAGGCTCCGCGGGGAATGCAGTGCGCGCGGCTGGGGCGCTGTGTGCGATCCGGCGGCGCGGCTGGGTCCTGCTAATGCCCCCAGCCCCTGCAAAACTGCCTTTTTTTTTTTGCTCTGCCGCCATTTTTTTTTGCTCCCCCCCCCCGTGTCCCGATATTTCATCCCTGTGATCTGGTCACCCTAGCTGCAACAACGTATTGACCGGCTTTAAATCATCAGTGCCAAATGAAAGAGAAAGAAAGTATATTTTTCTCTGCTGAAAGGCAAAGCCTAATATTCTTTTCAGTTGTTTGAAAACTGGTAGGAGCTAACTGTGTTGCTTTTCATTAACCTGTTAATTGCATTAGGTTTTGAAGCTATCGCTTTAAAAACATGTCGAGAGAAAAACAGTTTGATCAGTCTTGACTACAATATGTATGAAAAAGATAAGAAGAAAACCTTAAGTATTAATTATTAGGAAGGAAATATTTGTTGTTCTGATACTGAGTGTTTAGGAAGTGAATTAGGTGTAAATCAGTAGTAAGTTAATTGAATTGAATTACAGGAGTAGAAGTAGAGAGGCAGTATTCTTTTTGCATATAGCATTGGTGAGACCATTACTTGGACTACTGTGTTTAATTCTGGTGTCCATGCTTCAAAAAGGTTGCTGGAAAAATTGGAGATGGTTCAGAAAAGAGCAACAAGGGGTCCGCCTGACAGTGAAAAACGTAAGAAGCTCAGTCTGTTTAGCTTCCCAAAGGGAAGGTTAAGAGGTGATTTGATCACAGTCTATGAGAGTGAGAAAATACTTAATACTAGAGGGCTTTTTAATGTAGAAGACAAAAAGTATAACAAGTTCTAATGGCTGGAAGTCAAAGCTAAAAAAATTTGAACTGGAAATGGAGTGCAAATTTTTATGTGAGGGTAATTAACTATGGTACTAATTTACCTAGGGATGTGATCAATCCGATTCTCCGTCACTCGAAGTCTTAAAATCAAGATTGGATGGCTTTCTAATTCATCCAAAAGTTATGCTGTGTTATGCAGGAGGTCAGCCTAGACCAGTGGTTCCCAAACTGGGATTCGCAAAATGTTACAGGGGGTTCTCAGGGGGAAAAAATTCCCCGATGGCAGACAGAGTTGTCCCTAGGGACCCCAGCACGGGACCAGCAGCCCAGATCCCCTGGACTTCCAAGAGCTAACCAGATCAAAGCAAGCATATCTATCACACTGAGGAGATTTAAACTTCAAGACTCCTTATAAAAAATAGAAAGGAAGGTGGATATTTTTTTGCTGTTTTTAAAATTAAATAGGCAGCTAGTATTTTTTAAATTATGAAGAACAAGTTTAAGCTTTGTTGTAATGTGCACTGTTTGCCTGGACTGCTCAAGACCTGAATGCTTGTGTAGGAGGAACTCTTTGAGTTGGCTTCTTAAATATCTTCCTGCTGTTTCACATCTGATACTCTCCTTGATGACACATAGGAGTCTTGTCTTATAACAGGCTTGTTCAAAGTGATACAAGCTACGAAAGTGAGATCTTGAAAGAGTGTTGCCGTTTTCATAATGTAATAAAAATATTGTAATGATAAATAATAATAGTGTGTAATAAGCATGTCATAAAAACAAATGTTATATTTCCAAGATCACTGCTTTTATAATTTATACTCAAGTAAAGGAGAAAATCCCTGGAAATATTCATTTTTAGGAAGGGGTTCATGAGACGTGACATTTTAGTGAAAGGGGTTCACGAGTTGGGAACCACTGGCATAGAGTATCTAGACAGTGGACTCTTCAAAACATTCAATCTATGCTGCTGTAAACTGGTATAATGTTCAGGCCCTAAGACTTTATAAAACCAAAATATCTATTTTCAACACTACATAACAATTTTTTTTGTTTTTTTCCATAAATGAGATAGCAATTTTATTGGTTTTCCAGTCTGTTCTGTGTTAAAATAGATTTTACATTATAGAGAATGTGTACAATTTTTCATGATAATTCAATAAAGTTTTTCTATGATTACTGGACTAGAAAAAGAATTAAATTTAGAGAGGGAACTCTTCTCTAAATGAGCATTTTGTCTTGAGCGCCAAACACAAATGCGACCCTGCTGACCATTCAATATTACAAGCTTTCCTATATTAGAATACTTGCATCAGTCCAATTATCAATTTAAATCACCAAATTAAGCTACATCTATTTAATGGCAACTTAGACTGGTTTAAGTTCATTTACATTAAGAATTTGCACCAGTGTAATTTACTTACGCAAAAAAAAACCTTGTGAAGGGCAGCCCTAAATCTAGTGAGGTGCTATGTGCCTCTGAGTGATCTATGATCCCCTACAGAATATAAGACTCCAATAAGGAATTTCCATTAAATCTGTACACCTGAGGTTTTGCCAGACTAGCTCCTGTCCCCAGTTTCATTGAACTCTGAGAGGTGTGAGCCCTATTAGAGAAGAGGTCTGCAATGAGTGGTCTACCTCTGTGCAAGATTCCCCACCTTCCACATAGCAGAACTCCGGTACTTCTGCACAGTCTCTCTCCGCAGCTGCAGAGGAAGCCCCATACTTGTGCTTGAGAGAGATTTCTGTGTGCCTCTAACATATATTACCTTTGTTTTCTGCTAATAGGGTACTATTTAGTGTTTATAGAGCATTCTAATTCACAGTGAGGTTCACATGTCCATGACATTAAGTCTTTGCTCTGTGCAGCCCTGGAGGCAGACCAAACCTGTCATTAAGTGGCAGGGAAGGCATGACTCCATCTTTGAGAAACCATCAATTTTTCCTTTGCCTCTGCAGCTGCAGACTGGCAGACCAGCTGCTCCCTGATGCAGAGCAAATTTAGAGGAGGAGCAGAAGAAGAATAAGAGGGTGTTGGGGGATGGTTTAAATCTCCAAGCTATCAGGGTCTCCTTTATTTTGCAGAGGGAATTCCCTTTCTCCCCATTGTCTGTGGGACTCTGTGCCCCCTGACCACCCATATGGAGTGCAGCATGGCAGAGAAGGATTAGGAAGGTAGTTAGAAACTGGCTCCTACACCTCCCCACTCACTGAGTAGCTGGCTGGAGATCTGTGCTCATTCTGTGGAAACCCAGGCCCTTTTCAAGTGCCCTGGAAGGGGCAGCGTTTCCTGTCACCTCCCTCCCCAGGCAGGAGTTCTTGGGAAGCAGCAGCAGCAGCACCTCAGCAGCAAAATTCCCCCGTAGCTGGCATGGTGGTGATCTCCCAGGACCAGCATAAATGGGGCCACCTCTCACACTTTAAGTGGCTCAGGGCTACTCCTTTCCAGCAGTTCAGCCCAGTTCTGTCTCCCAAGCAAGCAAGCACGCTAAGAACTCCTTTTGAACCTTTCGGGTTGGAGCCTGGTGTCCCCAGGGTGCATTAGCCTATGTTCAGGCCTTGTCCAGGAATCTCCCTTGAACAAGGCAAGGGGCCTTGGAAGCTCCCATTAGGACCCATTCCAGCACAAGCCTACATGTGAACCTCCTCTTTCTCAGGGCTGGTGTCACTACCAAGGTAAGTGTGGCTGTTGCCTTGGTGGTCATGGACTGGGTGCATCTAACTGGGAGAAACTTTTACCTGAAAAAGAGTGGGTAAAGGAGTAAGGATATCGCACCCCTAGTTTGTAATGTAGACATAATCTACGGGGCACAAAGTGAAGCCGTTTCCCTCAATCTATATAAATCTTCAGAGTGCAGCAGGCCAGATACTCCTCAGTGCTTGGGGTCACACTTCAGGGCAACTACACCTGTATTTCCGCTTAGTGGTCCAGTAAGGGCACCCACTCTGAGACAGCCAGATCCCCAGCTATTGTCCTTCTTTGGCAGAGAACCTGTGTCTCTGTCCCACTAGACTGAGGTGTTACCAGGCTGACCAGTTCCCTGCCTTCACTGTGTTATTCCCACCAAAAGACAGTTTGCCTAAGCAGGCTTGCTTCACTTCTCTCCTCAGAGACAGTACACCATGTAATCATTAGTTATAAGTTACCACACAGCTCTTCCTAAGCAAGTATATTTTATTTTTAAGGTAAAATCATTATAGAGGAAACATTAAAACAATAAAAGAACCTGCACTTATACTTTCCTCTCCCCCATCTCTACAAGGCTCTGGTTCCTGTCAGTCCTTCCAATCTTTCCCCAAGGATGGGACCCTCCCCTTGAACAGACAGTCCTGTCTGCTTGCTGAATCAAAATGAAGGCCCTGAATCAGCTTAAATTGAGGCTATTTATTCAAAAATCCTTTTTTTGTCTGTTTGGTCCCTGGAGAATCCAGTTTGTGTCTTTGAACTGTCCTCGTGTAACAGGTGATCAGCAGATATAAAGTTCTCCCCTCAGTACAAAGATTCAAAGGCTCCTCCCAGTATGGCATATATATTGTCCCAAAAGATCAGTTGTGTCTGCTCCATTGTTCAACATAGTCTTTTGAAGTTCACAATACGTTATCCTAAAGAAGTTCCATATGATTGCACATAAACATGTGCATTTTGTAATACAATGGGCTTCTGAAATATTTAAGCTTAATTCAGTCAGATTTGTCCAGGAAATTGCCATCTGTTACACTGCGTTCCCCTACTTACCCTCACATAGTGCAGCATAGGGAATACCCAGCTGTGCTGGGTTTCCCAGCTCATCCTTGCAGAGTACAGCATGGCAAATCAATGCAGGAAAAAGCAGTCCATAGACACGTTCTGATTCCTCTAGGAATGCATACACTGCCCTCGCCCCATCCTCTATTCCCCTCCCTCCCCCGAACAATGAATTCTTCCTTCTTTGTAGAAGAAGGCCAGATTCTAAGTCAGCATTAGAGAACCAAATGGGAAAATAATAAGAAAAACTCAGAGAGGGTAGATTCTTTCAGGCAAGAGTGGACTCAGTATTGTAAGCTATGCTGATGAGATCTGTAGGTACCGTAGACAAGCCATAGTGTACTGCCCTCTTCATGCATCCTGGGAAGTCACAATAGTGAGATAGTGATTTCCTGCCATACCTAATGGACTGGGAAAGTATCTGGCTGTCAAGGCTCCTGTGGGTCACCAGGCCCTACTGTCCCGGTTATTGCTCCCAGTTGCAGGTTGCTATGCCTCATCTCCTACCCCCCACTGATAGCTATGGAGTAGTTAGAGGAACAGCAACACAGATGTGGAAGAACTGACAGGCAATAAGAGGCCTCTTGTCCCACAGGGCCAGTTCCATGGGCAGGCAAGCAGGGGAGTTACCTAACTTCTAGAAGTTGCCATACCACTGTGCCACTTGGGTTGTTTTGTTTTTTTCTCTGCTGATTGGCTGGCTGTAGGTTGGTTGGTTGTTTTGCTTCCCCACTGAGGGGGTGTGTGTGGGTGTGAAGGAGGCACCGAAAAGATTCTGACCTCAGGAAAATGACTAGGGCTGCTCCTATGGCCTACCATTTCTTTCTTTCTCCCTGCTTCCATACTGTAAAGACAGATGGTTCCTCAGTGTGTTCCAGTGAAAAGATATACTAGTGTCACTAACAAAGATAAGTGGGGTTCTTGCCTTGGTAACTGGGAGAAACTTTTACCTGAAAAGAGTGGTCTTCTCTATATACTGACCCTTCAGAGGCAGCCAAGTCCAGATAGGCTATGTCTCAATTCTCTCCTTTGGCCATGGAAAACCATTGGGGGCATCTGGCCAACAAAAAACAAACAAGCACCCAAATGTGAACTGTCACCTAAAGCCCTACATACACTGCTGGCTTTCACAAGCAGTGCCAACAGAAATCACATGTCCTACGTGCTTAAAGAAGAAGAATAGTCAGAGTATGCAAACAGCCATCCTCGATCTTCTCTGGATGGGAGCAAATAGAACCTGTCCCTTCTCAGTACAAGAAACAAGACCTTTACCCCATATTGTTCCCCATCTCCTGCCCTCCCCCACAAATTGTCAAGGTTCTCAGCCTCATATATCAGAACAGATCCATGAAGAAATTAACATTCAAGATGCAGACATTAAAAATCCACACTGGCCTTCATTGACTTGAAGGATGTCTCTCTCCATCTCTCAATTCAGCAGTCTCATAAATGCTTCCTGTGCTTTGTTCATGGAGCACAACACTGCCTGTGCAGGTCCTTGCTCTTTGGTTCAGCAACAACATTGCAAACATTTATGAAACTTCGGGTAGTACTAATAACTTCTCTCAGACAGGAAGGCTCCTTCTCTGAGCATCATTCAGAGTCAGAATTATAAATGGCACCACCCAGGTATTAAGACTGCTGCTTGAGCCATGGTTTTGCGACATAATTAACACCATCTCTTATTCACCATTTCATGTCTCACAATGTAAATAGACACAGTGCTCTACAAAGCTTCTTACTGCAGGAAAGACAGGAAAAGCTGAAGATTCTTATCCAGCGACTCTGCCTCTCAAGGGAAGCAGGAGGATTGTTCAATTTAATCTTAATGCTTAATTTTCCTTACCAGTATAGAATGGTTAAAGATTTTCTAGACTATGACAGTGTCACAACTGTTGGTTTCTTGGAGGGGGAGCCATACCTCCCTTTCCACTAACAGGTTTGGTTTGCCTCCAAGACTGCAGAGAGTGAAGACCCAACATCATGGATCTGAGGACCTCATTACTCCAAGAAAGGAAATTTTCCTAGTGTGAGCATAGATCATACGCATATATTTAGGCACAATGGGGTAAACTAGGGATAGAGTGGAAGACTTTTCTCTGACTGTGAATTAAAATCTACATTTTAATGGAGATGTATGTATTTAAAGTACTGGTTTTAAAAATAGATTTTTTTCGTTTCCCATAGTTTCTGATATTCTCTTGAGGAAATAAATGTTACATTTACACGTTTGTCAGTTTTGTCCCTTTTCTTAATGATCGTTTTAAGAAAAACCTTCCCTTCTGTTTCTGCACAAGTCAGCCTGGTCGTAAATTATTTACTTGATATTTGTGAAAAGCATCATCATTAATGCCTGCATGATTCTAGGACTAAAGTTTGATCATTGCACCCTCTGCTCACTGGATGGCTGTTTGTTTCATCAGAACAAAAAGTGATGGGACATAATACGTCAACAGTGGTTGCTTATGCTTTTTTGTTTGAGTCATATTGGTGAATTTATAAGAAAAATAAACAGAACAAGCAAACAAAGAAACAGATGGGCCCTGTCAGATTTAAACTATTTTAATAATAGCACCTCACTAATCAGATTTCCTCCCAGTGTATTGTATCTGCTGACTTTAGTGACCCCCAAAATATGTTTTTACTGCTTTTTACTTCTGTTAAGCCTGCAGAACCAAGAGTGAGCTGGTTCTTGTGCATTTGTCATAGAAAGAATTATGTTCTAATTATTTACACCTGTGCAAAGCCATTAAAAATAATTGATGTCATTGAGGGCCTATTTTAGACTGCAGAACCTTTATTACTGGTGATGATTTATTTGGGGGAGGAGGGAGGAATTCCCTTAATTCTCAGATCCCAGGTTGAGTTTGCAAAGCTAGCAGAGGGAGAGAGGAGAGGAGGATTTTTTTACCTGTAAACTGAGTGTGCTTGATGCATAAAATTCAACAAAACAGTAAATCTTGAAATCCCTCCTCCTCCTTTTTTTATGCCATTTTTATTAGCCATACTGTATAAATAAATGATCCACCTTTTTGTGATAGAATAAAACAAATAAAAAGTATAACCTTAAATTAAATACATCTTCAAATCCTTTAAGTAAATTTAAAACATATTTGAAATTTAATTTCCCCTTAACTTACCTGCCAAGTGTCAAATTCAGGAGTTCCCTTTTCCTTTGCAGAAACTGAGATGACATTATAAAATGAACAGGAAGTGTTTTTTGTTGTTTTTTTTAATTCAAATTAAAGCTTTTGCTGATGGGTATTAAATGAAGTATTACTTGGGATCCAACATCTTGAATATATCTTTAATGTAATCTTAGTTTTCATATGATAAATTAAGAGTTATATAGCACTTTACAGGGTTTAACTAATAGTCCCTGAATGGCCAAAGGGAGGATGGTAGACCGCTATACTGTTTTAATTTGGAGAAACTGAGATAGCCAGGTTAACGTGTGATTTGCTCACACAAATGAGCTGGTAGCTGAGCTGAGATTTGAACACAGGTCTGCCAATGATGCTTTATCCATGGGATGATGCTGTTTGCATAAGGAACAGTCTTATTTATGCTATTTACATAAAGCTCTAAATTATTACATTTTTGGTCTTTTATATTTTTCCCCAAACGTTTCAATGGTACTTAACCTAGGCCAGACGAAACTGAAATCTGGAGGTTAGATGCTGGAATAGAACTATTTAGAAATTCAAGCAAACAGTATCACAAGAGTGCGAACTCAAAAGAGTAATGAAAGAGAGCAATGAAAAGTGTTAATCATATTTTGTTCTGTGATTCATAGGATGACTGGGATTTTTAAATATAGCCTCACCTACGCTTGGCATTTTTTGTTTAGTGTGGCACGGTAGTTGTGATCTGTTCAAAGACTGTCTAAGTCAGGGGTAGGCAATTTATGGCACGTGTGCCAAAGGCGGCACATGAGCTGATTTTCAGTGGCACTCAGTCTGCCCGGGTCCTGGCCACCGGTCCGGGGGGCTCTGCATTTTAATTTAATTTTAAATGAAGCTTCTTAAACAGTTTAAAAACCTTACTTACTTTACATACAACAATAATTTAGTTATATATTATAGACTTATAGAAAGAGACCTTCTAAAAATGTTAAAATGTATTACCGGCACGAAAAACCTTAAAGTAGAGTGAATAAATGAAGACTCGGCACAACACTTCTGCAAGGTTGTCAACCCCTGCTCTAAGTAATTAAGTTGCCTTATGAAAATGTGTTACTGATGTGGCAAGTTTTGAAATATTACCGACTGTAAAATCACACCAATTTTCTAGAAATATCACTTGTTTCATCATTAGCTCAATAATGATTTTTTCATAAGGTTCTGTTTTCCCAAGATGCCTGACCTGTCTCTCCCACTCTGTACGGAGAGTACGTATTGATTCACATGTAGAATCACAGTTAATATTGTAAGTTGTTAGAATTTATTTGTGTGTCTTTCACTCAGCAAGGGCAGATAGAATAAAAAATAGAAAAATCTGATTGTAAAGTGACACTTTCCTGTTCTGAACAAAAATTGACAGTTTTGTCACAGCTCAGTACTCACTTCCCTTATTCAGAAGGTGGTCCTCACCAGATAATAAGGATTTCAGAACAGACCTAATTACAGTCCTAAACTACTTCAGTGCTAAATTAAACTTCATCCTTTACTTTCCACCACTTTAGCATTCATTCTGTATTTCCTTCTTTTCTGACTTTAAGGTAAGTATGTAAAAATGTTTAATTAGAATTTTTGAATTCATGTCCCCCATTTTCAATCTAAATTGTTTTCTGATATTGATACCCATAACAAACGTGGACGGGGATTTGAAGAATGGCAAGAGGGGAAACAAAGGAAACCTTTCAAAGTGTATTAGAGTCCAGGCAATATTAGAAATGTATTCTATCAAAATACATTGGTAACTGAACCATTGAGCACACTTATCCTTACCTAAGTACAGAAAGTAACTTTATTTTAAAACACCACAAAACCCTTAATTAGCAAAAGTCATGTTGTGCCCTTCATCTGTACACACAGGGTGCAATCCTGGCCCCACTGAAAAGTTACTGAGAATTTGGAGCCAGGATTTCACCCACAATCTCCGTTGACATTAATGGGTGTTTACTGCCTGCAGAATCTGTGGCCGCATCAGACCTTATTACTATGCCCTCTGCCCCACCTTAGTAAAGCTCTTAGATACATCCTTGAGTTAATACTAGAGCTGAATGTAAATTTTTGGACTAATAGTGTCTTTGCTGAAAAATTCAGGTCTGGTCAACGTGAAATTATTTGAGAATTTGACATGAATTTGCCAAATAGTTTTGGCAACCAAAGGGGGGGGGGGGGGGAGTTGGAGGAAGGGGAAGGCTTCCTCCTTTTTAAAGCAGTTAGCTGAGTGGTTTAGGCGTTCACCTGGGATGTGGGAGACCTGTGTTCAGTTCCTCTCTCTTCCTGATGTGGAAAAGGGATTTGAACTTTGATCTTCCCCATTTAAGTAGAGCCCTCTATCCACCAAACTATGGAGTACTGTAACTATGGAGTATCAGTCTGTCCTGTTGAAGCTGCTCCACTTTGCATAAATCGGAGCAAGGTTCGAACTTGACTCTCCCACAGCCTAGGTGGATGCTCTAATCACCAGGCTATAGAGTCATTCTTACTCTAATTCCCAGGCCCAATAGCTACTAGCAGTGAGTTGTCATTCATAGTTCAAATCCATGCTCCAGTGACTTTAGTTATTTATACACAGTAGAATAGCTTCAACAGGACAGACTGAGATGGACCTACAGCAGTATATCCTGTAGCACCATGGCTAGGGTACTGTCCTGTAACATGGGAGACCCAAGGTCAAATGCCTTCTCATCAGGCAGAGTGAGGAGTGGAATCCAGGTCTTCCACATCCCAGGTAAATACCTAATCACAGTGATAACAGTTATAAGTGACTGCTGCCTTCTCTTCCTCCACTGGAGAAAATATTTTTTCATTTGATTTGTTGGACCCTAAATTTGCTGGTTTTTTTTTTTGTTTTTGCAATTTTTATATTCAGTTTGACTTGAACTGATCTTCTTTTTTGGAATTTCCAGTGTACTAAAACATCAGTTTTTCACCCATCTCTATTCAGGACAACACTAGACATTCAGAATCTTTCAATGTTTAATAGTGTGTAAAGGGTTTGATTTAAATTGCAGCATAGCAACTATAATCGGATAAATGTTTAAATACACCTTATTTCTTTAGGAAAATGGATACCAGTAAAGAGTTAAATGCAAAGAATGCGGTGTGTGTGTGTGTGTGTGTGAGAGAGAGAGAGAGGGAGAGATTCTAAATCCAGAGGTGTTATATTTCCTGTGTTGGCACTAGTTTCTGCTGAATGTACAGGATATATATGGTGAAGACTAAACCCTTCTGTTAACAGTCTGAAGTGTTTTAACAGAACTGCGTGGCATGCAACATCATAAAACTTAGTCAAAAGATTGTATTAACAACCATTTTTTAACATCTAAGCATATTAATTTTAAGTATATTGCTTACTTCTTTGTTTCCAAAGTGTATCAATCAACTTTAATTACAGAAAAGTCTAACCTGATAAATTCATTTCACAAATGCTAATGTGCAGAACTAGGTTAGACCTTGGACTCCTAATTTGGGGCATTTATTTGCAGTAAAGATGTGATATGTTAATGTATATTTGTAGTATGATGTAAGCTTTTCCAGGCAGTATTTGGCATTCACTAGTGCTGCTCCCAGGGTTCACCTTATGGAGTTAGGTCTGCATGCTACTGTTGAAAGGGAGGGGTTCCCAGCCTGGTGGAGTCTGAGAATCTTAAGGGTCGACAGGGCAACACAAAGCATAAGTACATGGATATCCTAGAATGACTTTACCCATTCCCCAGCCCCTTAGTAGCAAGACTTCAGCAGCTGAGCTGGCACTCTGTTCTGCCCTGCCTTTTTCTGTGAGGGTGGTCATAGCTGCAGAAAGGAGGCTACAGCTTTAATCCCATCTCAGATTTTCAGTCAGAAATCTGCAGGGTCTCAAGGTACTCATGCTTCATAGAGTGGTTCCTTCCCCCTGCATATGTAAAGTTTCCTCAGAAGCACTTTATGGACTCCCCAGAACAGGACATACAGCAGAGGTGCTGCTTCCCAAAGTCCTGTCTAATTTTTTTTGCTCCTTTTGCCTACGTAAGGGGAGGTGAGCAGCTGGTCCCCCGTTTGTTCATTTCCAGTTAACAATTCCAAGCTGCTCCGTAGCGTGCAGGTGACAAGAAAAGGGATGGAATGGTCAGCCTCAGCCAAGAGGCTTGGCAAATGCTTTGTCTTTGAGTATATGAAATGTTTGAAGCTTGCCAGTGTTCACAACAAAATGGGAAGAATGGTCAGAAAATGTTAGATAGAAAAAAGTACTCACTACAATGGAAGAATGGAACTGATGGAAAACTGAGGACAGTTTTGACCATAATTGAAAGGATTGTGATTTATGCTACCCATTTCTTGAAGAATAATAGTTGTCTGTATAGTTGACAGCTATTGTCATGTATAGGAGTTACTCATATTATTTAGAAGTGACTGTCCATTTTGTTGGTGTATGTAGGCTAGAATTATTTTATGGCAGAGTATTTGCTAGCTATGCCAGATAGAAAGAAATGCCAATAGAGTAGAATTCTATAAGTAAAACTGGAAACTTATTGATGTAAATTTTTTTGAGTTTCAAGCTCTACTTCTATCAGGGCTGTGACACAAAATAGATTTTTTTTTCAGTGTAACAGTTCAGTTTTCATTAGTTGATAAGTTTGTGATGTGTTTGTTTTGAAAGGTGTGTTTATAATAAAAAAAAACGGTAGCATGGAACTGGTAGTTAGGAGACCTGAATTCTATTCTGGGTTCTGCCACTGATTTACTGCAAGACCATGAGCAAGTCACTAACTTCTCCATACTTCAATTCTGCCATGTGGAATCAGGATAACAGTACTTACCCATAATTGCAAAGTGCTTAGCGAGCCTCAGATCAGAGGTGCTGTGGAAGCTCAGTGTGGTGCAGGGGCGTAGTCACGGGTGGGCCACGGCCCACCCACTTAGCATCCGGGCCCACCCTCTAGCCCTGGCTCTGCTTCAGCCCCAGCTTGCCCCACTCTGCCTGTCTGCCTGGTGCTCCAGCCAGGGAGAGCGGCCAGGGGCTTACCCAGCTCCCTCCGCTTGCCCAGTACTTCTGCCAGGGAGCAGGGACAGGGCGGGGGGCTTGCCCTGCTCCGCCCGCCTGGCATTCCTGATAGGGAGCGGGGGCTTATGGTGGGGCACCCATTTTTCTGGGGCCCCCCAATTGGTTGGGGCCTCTGGCCATACACCTTTGGTCCAGTGGCTAATCTGCCACTGGGAGTAGGGCGAGCTTCAGGTGACCCCGTGAAGGCAGAGGAATCCTCAAAAAAGGTAGGCCTGCCGCTTGGGGAGCCAGGCCCAGCGTGGGACTGGGCCGGGGGCCATTGCCGCACCTTCTCCCAGAGGTCGGTGCGCACCTGGCACCCTGGGCAGCCCTGGCCAGAGCATCCATCACACCCTGCAAGGTTGGTTGGAGGTGGTTGTAGGGAAGTGGGCCCCAATCCCTCCCCGATCATTTCCTGCTCTCTTAAATGTCCCATCCTGGCTATGCCACTGATGTGGTGATGGTATTATTTTATTTCATTTTCATGTGAATGTGTCTCACTGACTAATGTCATTAGCCTGAACCTAGGAAGGATTAATTTGGGTAGGACCTCTTCCTAGTCAGATATTAGTGTCTCTATTCCATCCTCCTCCTCCTTGGCCTGTCCACTGCTTTGGATACTATTGAGCGAAACTTTCTTCTCGACATCTTATTCAAAATGCTTGTCACTTTCCCCATTCTCACCATCACTTGCTCATATAACCTGGTGTTTGTCTTTGGCTCCTCTCTCCCTATTGCAATACCAAGCCATGTGCAATCCTCATTACATCTTCCTCCATAACTTCTCTAATATCCGCCCTTTTCTTTTTTCCTTAAAGTTAAAAATATTCAGCTCCACATCATCTCCTTTCTTGATTACTGTGAACTCCTCCTTATTGGCACTGCGCCATAGATTTCGCTCTGGTGGCCAACTAAACTAACTTTAAAGCTGTTTTGCACTGGTGAAGCAGCTTTAATTTAACACGGGAGGATCAGTGCCTAGTCTAGAGTCCTAGACTAGCTGTGTGCTTCTGCTAAAATGATTGACAGACATTACAATTGACTTACGAGTGAATACGCTCCTGCAATGAGTGGGGTCAGTTCACATATGTCTTTGTGTGTGAGATGTAGACATGCAATTCCCATTGGCTCATAGGAGCTGTACAGATGTATCTGAGAACAAAATTGGATCTGCTGTCTAGACACTAGAACAGCTCTACTTTGGTTCACATTCTAAAGGATATCTTCACAATTATAAAGACTAGAAACTTTTTTTTTTAAATGAAAGCTTTAATTCTGCAGACATGTATGAGACCACAAAAGAAGACGTCCAGGTTGGGCATATCACTGATTACTGACTCAATCTCTATCACAATTACTTTTCTGCAAGGACTGATGAATTACTCTTTTATATTTACAGGGCTAATTATAACCACATCAAGAAAGCTAGACCGAGAACAGCAAAGTGAACACATACTGGAGGTAAATGATTCTTTTAGATCTCTGAAATATAACTGCATAGAACATAGAACCCATTAATTTACAAGGAATAATATTTACCATATGAGATACTCTGCATAATGAATTCAGGAAACAGAATTAGAGAGAGAAATTAATCCTTATTTTTAACAAATAACAATTCACAGAACTAAGCTCCTGATAGTAACATAGTGTGTCAGTATTGTTGTTTTTAGAACATATGTAAGACAGAACTAACATGCGCGCTAATTTTTACCCTGAAACTGAGGTGCTGTGGTTCTTCCAAATATGGCCTGAGATCAGAGGCATTACCATGGGAATACTTTGGTTTTCTTTTCTTTTTTTGCTGTCTATAAATGTGAGAATAGTTGTTTCATAGCTGCCTTTTGCTGAATGTGACTATATATCTCCAAAAGATGGATGCAGACTTTTAATGTTAGAATATATGGATGACATGTTAGAAGGATAACATGGAATTTTTCCACCTATTGTAACACAATTATCTGTCACATTCAAAACTTAAGGATAATTCTGCTTGGGAACCTGCATTTTGACTTGAACATATGTCTGGTAAGTTAATAGGTAAAATATTAAACACATGTCTTGTGGATTCAGAGTCCAATAATCTAGCTATGAAACCCTTGCCCATTTCCTTTGCTTACTTACATCTGCTTTTAATGGATGAGCTGGAGTTTAGTGCTCAGCTAATACCATCTATTTGTTCTGGAAAACATTATTTAGAACAGAAACTCAAAAGATTGTGCTATATATAACCCAAATATACAACTAGATCAATATTTTGTGCTGTTACTGTGCGTGTTGCAGTTTCTCTGACATGAAACTGCCAAATTTACATTTGTATGCATTCTGTAAAAGTGTAGACCCTGTCCTTTATTCAACTTTATTAAATGTCATTTACCAAGTAGTGCATCTGCTCCCATTTTAAGAGTTGATCTACAGTTTCTTGGCAGATGAAATACTTTTGATCCAGAAATACAATGAAAGCATACTTGTCTTTTTACTTTTTCTAGTACAATCCTTTTGTTAACAATCAGTAACTGTGCTGTTACTTGAACTTCTTAACACAGTTTATAAGCATTATAAAGACCAATTAAATCTCATGCAACCCCTGGGTAAGAATTACTGTACCACTCAACCAGACGGTGGCTTTTTGTTTTAATTAGTTGGGTGGGTTAATTATCATCAGGTAGAAGTACAGAGCTCACCCTTTTCTGAAAAATAATAAAAAAAAAATCTGGCTGTGGTGACCAGTGTGTTTGCATGTAAGGTGGATGAGTCAAAGCTCCCGTTACCTGCTCAGGAAGGGGAGTTGGCTTCCTGCTCCCCTCTCAGTGTATCCTCCAATATAGGCAGTCTGTGCAGGGCAGTGAGAAGGCACTTTCCACCCCTAAACCCTCAGCATAAACACATACGTTGACCCACAATCTTGTCCAAACTAGGTTTGAGAGCTCATTCACATGTAACATCATAGTATCTGTTCCATTGGCCTTCATATTATAGGTCACTGTTTTCTTCATCTGCCCAGTAAAATCCTGGGTTCTGTTAGATAGGCATCTTTGTGGTACAATCCTGTGTGTTAATTCATGAATCTTGCAGAATATGATGTGTTAGATGAGCCCTTCTTTTGACTGTCTTATATCATCACCTTTATTGATATCCCAGAGTTTCATCAGCCTGGAACTTATGTCTGCTTAGGTTTTGTTCTTGTTCAGGTTTTGTTTTGTGGGTCATATTTAATATCCCATCCAGTATATTTCAGTTTCTTCTGGTTCTTTTGTACTTGTAAATGGAAAAGGTGGTTGAAATTTTTCTCTTCTTGTTTAAATTCTTGGATTACTAAGTGCTCCCACACCACTTGCTTTCTCAGTGCTGTCATGGCACAGTGCTCATTCCAACATCCACAGTGAAGGCACTGATATTCACAGTAATATTTACAGTATATCTAATACTTCAGTGGACATTTACTTGTTCCTGAGCTCTAAGGTGATAAAAAGAGACTGCAGTGTCAGCTAGGGAAACTAACAGTAGGGCTGCATCATCAGTCTTGGGTTTAATCACAATTTAGAAAGACACTACACTTCTAGAAGGATTCTATGAAAAAAATTCAAGAAATAAACTAAACTAAATATACTAGTGAACTTATTCCTTGATATCATCTGTGATCCCCTGCATGCTACCTACAGCACAAGAGACCTCACTGAATCGGGCTTCACAATGTGCTGGTTATGCATACTACCTTCTTGACCCACGGCTACATCCGTGAAGTTGGGGGTTGAATTTAGCCCTTCAATTCCAATTGAAGAGCCAATTTTTGCCATCAATTTGATTTTCTTATCACCTTTGGAGACAACGGGATTACACAGCTCTAACAATAGGGCAGAATTTAGGATGCAGAATATTTTACTAGTAACAATAAACAGGAAGATACACAGCTTGACTTACAGAGCTCAGACTGAATTTGCAAGCGTGATGTTTTAGTTGGAAAAATCATCTTTGTACATGTAAATCTGCAAAGCCATTGCATTATCCGCCGTTAAATCACTTCCTAAAACCCACTTATACTGTGATCCCTACAAAACAGTTGGGATTGGTCAGGCCGCTGCTGTTTGTGCCCACTGCTTATTACACTAGTTATAATCATGTCAATATTAGAGTTCCATACTTTCACCAATATTTGTTGTATGCATCTTTTGTTTCTCGTCCTATGCGTCCATAGATTTCAAGGCCAGAAGGGACCACTGTGGTCATCTAGTCTGACCTCCTCTATAACACAGTCCATAGAACTTCCCCTTTCTTCCATTTGTTACGTATTGTAATTTTAAAAAAAAATTTAATAGCTTCCTTCACTTGCCTTCTAAACCGGGTGGTATTTTAACCTGCATGACTTTCTTCCTCAATTGTGAGGTTGTGGCTAGTTGAGCATCTGGTAAAGTTTCTTTAAACAATTCCCAGTTATCATTCACACTTTTCTGATTAAATTCTTCCTCCCCAGCTGAGTTGGATTCATAATTGCTTTCAACTTTGTGAAATTGTACATTGTAAAGCACCAAGCATATATATTACTGGTTTGGATTTTGTTTGGTTTGCATATTATAAATATGATCAAGTCATGATCACTTGTACCTACGCTACCATTAATTTTTAGTTGTGTGATCAGTTCCTCTTTGTCAAGTCAAGGTCTAACAGAATTCCCCATGTTGGGTGCAATACTTATTGAGTTAGGAAATGGTCATCTATTATATTTAGAAATTCCAAGGATGTTTTAGTACTGGTAGCATGAGACCTTCAACATATTGCACTCAGAATCCCTCCCATGATCACAAAATCCACCCCCTCCTCCCCACGTTATAGATAGGTGTTTGAGGAGGTCATCCTGTTCCCTAGTGTGAAATGGTGATTGGTAGCAGACGCTAGCTAATACCCATCTTGTGTTTTATCTATTAGGACAAAGATTCATGAGTTTTTGAGATCATTCCGAGTTGCCAGTGGCTTGGAAACAAGTAATGCCATTTTTGATATAGAGTGCAACTCCCCTCCCCTTTTGCCCACTCAGTCCTTCCTAAATAGATTACAACCATTGATTTTAACATTCCATTCATCTAGATCATCCCACCAGGTTTCAGTATTACCAACTGGATCAAAATTTATGCTAATAAATGAGCAATTGTGAGACCTCGTGTTTATTACCCAGGCTGCTAGCATTGGTGTATTGACAGCTAAAGAATTTCTTCTCATCATGTCCTTTGGTTCATTTGATTAATTTTGTTCTCAACAGTTCAATTTTGTGCTGCCTCCTCCTATCCTCTGTCTTTTCATTCATTACTTTTCTTTTTAGTTTAACATCCTCCTCATTACCCTAGCCAGCCTGTCCCCCTTATGAAATGGAGACCATTGCAACTGTATAGCTCCCTCTCCCACAGAAAGTAGACCAGTCTTTCACAAAATCAGAAGCTTCCATCCCATGCCACTTACCACGCCAGCGGCTCACTTCCAGAATCTTCTGCCTTCTGTCTTCCGTTGCTTGTGGGTCAGGAAGGATCTCTGAGAAGATTACATGTACACTCTTCTTTGCATGCTTCTGAGTTCCTTAAAGTCATCTATGATCTGTGATAAGACCCGCAACACAGATTGTAAGCTCTTTGGAACAGGGATCATCTTTCCATTATCTGTGTAAACAGTGTTTAGCACAATGTGGCCCTGATCCTTTTGGCCTCTGGTTGCTACCACAATAAACATAAAATATAATAACAAATAACTTGTAAACCAGGGGTAGGCAACCTATGGCATGGGTGCCGAAGACGGCACACAAGCTGATTTTCAGTGCCACTTACACTGCCCAGGTCCTGACCACCAGTCCAGGGGGCTCTGCATTTTAATTTAATTTTAAATGAAGCTTCTTAAACATTTTAAAAACCTTATTTACTTTACATACAACAATAGTTTAGTTATATATTATAGACTTATAGAAAGAGACCTTCTAAAAACCTTAAAATGTATTACTGGCACGCGGAACCTTAAATTAGAGTGAATAAATGAAAACCTGGCACACCACTTCCAAAAGGTTGCCGACCCCTGTTGTAAACTGAGCAAATTTGATCTGAAGTAATTTCAAGGCAATAGGACATGATTTTTAGATTAGGACTTCACCTAGCATTATATAAATATTACTTACTGTAATGTGCTCTATGCAAACAATAATAATAAAAGTACTGATTCCTCTTTGGGTTTGGTTATTGGTTATCTCCTGGTATTGGTATACGTTCTCCTTTAGTTCTCCTTTTCCCTTTCTAGGCCATTGTGACCTAATCAATAAAGCTTTAAATTAGAGTCTGCAAAGTATCAAAGGGAAAATTATTAACCATTACAGTATAATGAAAGCCAAAATGTGAATTAGACATTTCCCCATTTATTAATTTTATGCTGATAACCTTGAAAATAGGTTGGGAAGAAACCCAGAAATTCACAGAATGGTGGCAATAATAAGATGCTGTGCATCTGGCTAATTAATTGAGCGTTGAACAGTCCAGATGGGTTGGTGGGTTTATTCCTTGTGTGCTATTAAAATTGATCCTTGATTGCACTCTTGTTTGCATAGTAATAAATAATGTGCTCCATTCTGTTTGTTTCTAACATTTCCCTATTTTATGTGTGTGCATTAAATGGTGTTTTTCTTTTAAATATAGCTAATTTAATTTAGGCTGTCTTCACATTACCCTTTACTATTTGATTTCTGTTTTACCTTTCTTATCACGAAAAGTGATACTTTTGTATCAAAATTCACATTTAAACAATTGTTTTACTTAGTTGTTAGTAAGAAACCTACAACTGATATAGTTTTCAGATCATATTTGACTTTCTTCAGTTTTGCAACTTATTTTGTTGTTACCCTTGCCCAACAAAATAAGTTTTTTGCAAGCAGATCTGTTATTCTGTACAACTTGGCATTGCCTGTTCTCTTGTTTCCAGCGTGATTTCATCATACTTTAGTTTTACTCTAGAAGCCTGTGTGCAGTTTTCTCCATTCACCTTTTTAAGAGAAATAGTATTTAATAGTGCAGGAAAGCTGCCATATATTTGGATATGAGGATGAGTACATGTAATTTATATTGTTTAATGTATTTGTCACTGATAAAATGAAGATGTATAAGTGCTTAGATTTATTATTTATGCTTACAAATTGTATTATACTACATTTCCAATCCCATCCTTACCCAGAAGTCAAACAACCCTTCCCTCTTCATGTGTAGACAGTCAGGGTGAAATCATATCCCCAGTGAAGTCAATGGCTCAGCTCCCATTTCTGATGTTCCCCTCTCCCACAGTCTTGTTTTATGTTCATGATATCCTTGCCTCCTGCATCATTTTCATATTCAGACTCCTGAGGTCATCCAACTAATTTGTGAAAGGACCTGGAGGAAAACTTTTTGTTCTCCCCTTACTGAATCCCACACCAGTATTCTCCATAATCCCATAGCAAGCAGCAATCTTCCCTAGAGCAAGTTCTCAACAATATTGCAGAAACTCTTTACCAGAAGAAGTTTCTCTCACTGACAGACGACTTCTCCCCCATAAAATCCCATATAGAATTAAACTGATGTAGGGAAGAAATTTCTCCCAGAACTTACTGGCAGAGACCTTGGGTTTTTGTTTGTTTTTTTTTCCATCAAGCAGGTATCCATTCGGATAAGGTGAGCATATTCCCCACTATCAGTTTCCTAGGATTACATACTGGTGACCCTCAGGCATTCCTGTGTATTTCTATGTTGTAACAAAGAAAATAAAGTAAAACAACAACATAGAACACAAAGGCAAGAAAAGAGAATCAAGAAGGGGGGGAAAAAAAGAGGCAAAGGAAAGAAAACCAGAGGACACAACAGATAACATGGAAGAAGCGAATGCTTCTCTAGGTCAGAAAACACTGTATATTATTGTTAATGTTTTGTACGAGAAATAAAAGGCAAAAAACAAAAAGGAAAACCTGAGAAACTGAAAAGAGAAACTAAGGGACAAAAAGAGAATGAGAGAAAAATGAATGAATGGAGCAAAGATTAGATCTGTTTTAATGAATATTATTCTATACATCTTCATTCTGTTTGTCTGGAAAACATCCACAACATCAACTGGAAGGCATGGGGCAGATGGGCAATTGCAGAATACTTATGAGACTTAAATTACTGCTGTTATTTTGTACAGGTATTGTTTTTTAAGAATGCTTATCATGCTAGCAGCTAAATTATCCCCCCATTATCACCTTATTTGTTGTGTAGAAGGGCTGTACGTACAGCATACAAACATTGAGCCTGACTCTCTAGCTGTTACATTAATGGAATTGTTCACGTGAGTGAGAGCTGCAGGGTCAGGAGCATTAAACTCAAATCTGTTACCTCTTTAAGACAGATATTAAAGTAATTGAAAATACATATTGAACACCTTCTTGTTGGAATTGCTCTTATAGATGTGTTAAATTCATCTATACATTTGGTTCTTTCCCACTTCATAGCTATTGATTTCCTCTTTGCTTTCTAAATAAGTTCAAATTAACATAACATTTTTATTATTTATTTATGCATCACTATGCTCAATAATGTCAGATCGGCCCTGGAATTAATGTTGAGAAAGATCACTTATTTTTGTGGCCTTTATAAAAATTGTGACTGTTGCTGGGAAAGTAGGGGTAGAGTTTCATTTCCCATTTCCTTTAAATTCGGGAAATATGTGTTCTGTGCTTAGTATTTTTTTTTTAATACTATCTTTTCAATGTTAATTCAAACTGCATAGTGCTTTTATGTCTTAAAGTGTTGCTATCTTTTAATGTATAATCCTGTCAAATTTTTAAAGTTATGCACTTGCTTCTTATAAATTGCATCTTTTGAACAGGGAAATCAAGCAATAATTGCAAAATAAAACCTTTAAGAAAACACTATGCTAAAAATATATATAAAAATGTTACTACAATAAAGCCATTAACTGAAAAAGCGTGTTAAACTTGTTCGCTGTGGCTGACATTCATGAAGTTAGTATTTCAGCTAGAATGCTGGAAAATAATGCAGTTGCTTTAATGTGTGCCTATTAACTCCTACATGGCACACTTCAAGAGTCAAAATGTTAAGACAAAAAGCTGAATAAATAGAGTCCTTTTCAAATATTAATTGAATATCATTAGCCAGCGTTCTTTGAGTAAATATAGATGAGGAATTATTCTATGGTTTGTGTTTGAAAGGTATTGGATAAAAAAATGCATTAGCATAATCTTGAAAAGACCATGCTTGAGTTGAAGACTAACCTTATTATCTTTTCTTATAAATATAGGTAACCATTACGGACAATGGTATTCCTGCAAAGTCAACTATTGCCCGGGTGGTTGTGAAAGTCTTAGATGAGAATGACAATAAACCTCAGTTTTTACAAAAGTTCTACAAAATCAGGCTTCCAGAGCGTGAGAAACCAGAACGTGAGAGGACTGCCAAGAGAGAACCTATTTATCGGGTTATAGCTGCAGATAAAGATGAAGGCCCCAATGCCGAGATATCTTACAGCATTGAAGAGGGCGATGAACATGGCAAATTTTTTATTGAACCGAAAACTGGAGTGGTATCATCAAAGAAGTTTTCTGGAGCAGGAGAATATGATATTCTTTCAGTGAGTCAAGATCTCATATGCCATTAATCTGTTAAAGTGCTCTTTTATCTGTACTTTCATCACTTGTTATTCAGTAGCTGGTGCATGAGTGTTTTCAGTGTTTGCAATTTAACAAACGTCAGACAATACTTGATATTGGAACAGAAGTTGTGTTTTTTGTTTTGTTTTTTTTCTTTTAACTGTGAATTCAACTGTGTCACTTGCATTGAGATCATGAATCCAAGCAGCACTGTTCTTTTCAAGAGCTAGGTTGATGGCGACATATTGCAGCAATGAAAACAGCAATTGAGCTAGTGAAATTTTTGTTTTTTTTCTTTTAACTGTGAATTCAACTGTGTCACTTGCATTGAGATCATGAATCCAAGCAGCACTGTTCTTTTCAAGAGCTAGGTTGATGGCGACATATTGCAGCAAGGAAGCTAGTGAAATGAATGTGAAATTTATGATAAGCAAAGGTACAAACCTGTGAGGAGCTGAGTGCCCTCAACTCCGACTGGCTTCCTAGGTGTTTGAGGGCACATAGCACCTTTCAAGAGGCATTCAAAACTTTTCAGATCTGTTTGCTAGTGATTTTTTTGTTATATTTTCATGAATGTGTGGAAGCCAGTAAATAATTAACAAGGATTTAAAGAGATCTTAATTAATGTTAGTTAGCAAGAGTCAGGCCATACTGTAACCTTAATGACGTAAGACTTGTAGGAGCAAAGATAGTGCGAGGCGACAGGACAGGAACTGTGTACAAAGTTATTACGACCTTGCAATCACTAACCAAAATGCAGGCTTGCTTTTCTTAGGATTGAGACAAATAAGATAAGCCTTTTTGCTATGTATAAACAAAATGTAGTTGTTGCTTTTTACTGTCTGTATTATTGTTAGAAATTGTCTGTAAAAGGTATAAAGGCTTGCTGTAATTGTTTACCAGTTGAGAGACCTGTCCAGGACTGGGGTGACCCTGTGTCCTATGGCACTCTCTCCCTCCATGGTAATTACTGGAGAAATAATAAAGTATTTAATTTTGCTGCACCCAAACAAAAAAGCGAGAACTAAGTTTTTCTTCGATAAAGATTACATGATTGCTTTAGCACAAAGTTGTCTTTTTTTGTATTTCATAGATTAAGGCTGTGGATAACGGTCGCCCACAAAGGTCCTCGACTACTCGGCTTCATATAGAATGGATTTCAAAACCTACACCACCCACAGACCCTATTTCTTTTGAGGAAACATCTTTTTCCTTTACGGTCATGGAAACTGATCCAGTAGCTCACATGATTGGTGTAATAGCTGTTGAACCTCTTGGCACACCGCTCTGGTTTGACATTACTGGTAAGGTGGCCTTAAAGTTATTCATTATTAATATATATTGGTGAATGTTGTGCTAGCTGAGATTTTGCACTATTCCTTGCAGCCTTTTTGTCCTACCCTAGCTCACAACCTTATAAGGAATTGAAATTCTCTATCTGTAAACACAAAATACAACGCTGCAACATTCTGTTAGGACAGCTTTGAAAATGACTTGCAAATATTTTGTATATAAACTAAGTGGGACTGAGTTACTCCTAAAGTTTGTGGTGGGGGAGGGGAAGCAATAAAAATGGCTCTTCTCTGTGCTAGTGAGGGTTGCTGCACCCAAGGATAAATTCACCTATCGGAGAGAGCAGGCAGTTCACGTTGTTCACGTTGCTTTATTACATCCAGCCCTGGGTTCATCCAGGAGAAGGAAGCTTTAAAGTGCTGCCAAATCTTGGAGCCAAACTAACGGCTTTTAATAGGCATTTTGTTCCACTGAAGCACCCCTTCATACCCCATTTTGGGTTGAATTTCTGCCACTGGGGGCAGACACTGTGCTGGTAGAGTGAATTGGGCCCATAGGTGATGGAACTAAGGGTTCAGGGGGGTGCTGCCACAGCCCCTGGCTTTCCATTACATACAGGGTTTACAGTTTGATTCAATGGCTCTCTGCACCCCCACTACAAAAATTGTTCCAGCACCACGGGTGGCAGGTGTCAAAGGCCAGGAGAGCCTGAGCCTCCCCAAACAGCCCTGCGTGGCCCCATGGACACTCCACCTCCCAGCACTCTGCTGCAGCTCTTCCCCAGGACCCAGCAACTGCAGGGTTATCTGCTGGATACCCCAAAAATAAAGAGTGTGGGGAGAATTCAGCATGAAACCAATATTACAAATAACTTATTTTGCCACTTCAAAATCAGAGATTGCCAGGACCTGCTTCTGGAAATATCCCATGATGCAGTATGGCTTGTCATGTCACAACCTACCTGATCCGTACACATTCTTGGACTAGGATTTTCAAAGGCATCTGCGGGGATGAGGCACCAAACTTGGTGTAAAGTCAGTGGGAGCCTATGTAAACCAGTAAAGTTGGGTTCCTAACTCCCTTACTTGCCTTTGAAAATCTTAGCCGTGTGCATGGAGCTGGACTATGTTTGAATTGTGAGGGAAGGATTTCAAGAATAGTTCTGTTTAGTTTCAGTTTAGGCTGGCTTCATGTTCCAGTGAGATTTGTGGTGGCTGTGATGTCGTTGTCACTATTAAACATCTACTGAACCATACACTTGTGTGGCACTTTATAAAGAATTTAAAAAGACAGGTCACTGTCCAAAGATTACAATCAGATTTCAACAAATGCATGAAAATAAAAAAAAGGGGAGGAGTATAAAAGTCTTCTGCCCTACACACCTATGTAGGGGAAAGAGAGAGCATAGATGGGCTGTTTGCATTGTTGGTAACTGCATAGGGGAGAGAACAAACAAGGGACTAATACTCCTATCCCCATGCACACATGGGTGGACAGTGGAGGGGAATAGGTAAGTTAAGAGGTGGGCAGGGGTAGGATATAAGCAGAGCCAGCTGGGTCAGCCAAGCCAGGTTGGATGGGCAAAGAAATCTCCTGCTGACCACAGGCAGACAGAAGGGAACCATGAAAGGAAAGAGTCATAGAGACTTAAGTGGGAGATGGTTTCAGGAGTGGTTAACAGAGAGCAAGAAAAATAAGTCCATAGAAGAGACCTTAGACTAGGAAAGAAGGAGGTTATGGGTGACTTTTATAAGGTATTTTCAGTGGAGTAAAGCCAATAGTATTTGAATGAAACAGGCTCTTGTGACCCCCGGTTTTGGAACATGCTATACTTGTGTCCCTACCATATTCACGGCCATGAAAAATGTATCATGGACCATGAAATCTGGTCTTTTGTGTGCTTTTGCCCTATACTATACAGATTTCACAGGGGAGACCAGTGTTTATCAAATTTGGGGTCCTGCCCAAAAGGGAGTTGCAGGGGGGTCACAAGGTTATTATAGGGGGGGTCACGGTGTTACCACCCTTATTTCTGCACTGACTTCAGAGCTTGGTGTCCAGAGAGTGGTAGCTGTTGGCCGCGTGCCCAGCTCTGAAGGCAGCACCCAACCAGCAGTAGAGCAGAAATAAGGGTGGCAATACCGTACCATGCCACCCTTACATCTGCGCTGATGCCTTCAGAGCTGGGTAGCTGGAGAGTGGCGGCTGCTGACTGAGGGCCCAGCTCTGCAGGCAGCAGCATATAAGTAAGGGTGTCAATACCATACCATGCCATCCTTACTGCTGCTGGTGGTGGCTCTGCCTTCAGAGCTGGACTCCTGGACAGCAGCTGCTGCTTTGCAGCTGCTCAGCTCTGAAGGCAGCGCTGCGACCAGCAGCAGTGCAGAAGTAAGGGTAGCAGTACCGTAACCCCCCCCCCCCCATAACCTTGTGAGACCCCCCTCAACTCCTTTTTGGGTCAGGACCCCACAATTACAATACCATGAAATTTTAGATTTAAATAGCTGAAATCATGACATTTACAATTTTAAAAATCCCGTGACCATGAAATTGCCCTAAATGGACCCAGAATTTGGTAGGGCCCAAACTATGCTATTGGACACTTTTATCATTTGTTTCCTTTGTTTCAGCTACTATGTACTGTGTATAGTGTGTTAATATTCTAATATTTTTCTTCTGATTTTTCTTCTCGGCATGCTGCATAGCTTAAACATTTAATGTTCATATTTATACGCGTAACCTTTTCGTGAACATACTGAAGACAAGTGACCTTGTCCTGCTATTGTTCCTTAAGCACAGCTCCTACTGGGATTTTGTGTGTGGATTGATGGTAGAACTGGGTCCAGGGACCATAACTTGTTGCTTGCATTGTAAGATTTATTTCTTAATAACAAAGTATTTTGAATAGATTGATAGCTATGTGTCTACATCGCATTGACAAATTATCAGCTGTTCTTACAAATTCTTACTGTGCCTCTTTACTGTTTCTAGTAGCATGAAATAATTTGATTGACAACTTTCTTTTATGTTCTGTGCTTGCTTTCCATGCTTTCTTTCTTTTTGGCTGTGCCAGGAGACAAACTTGCTAGTGAAGTTTTTTACATCTTTCAGATGGCTTGTGACCTGAACTGTACAGCAGAAGGTATCTGCTGAGATCACATAATTTATTAGCCAATTATGAGATCTGAAATAAAACACACAATTTTAGAATATCTTATTAACTCTTCAAGAATGAAAGTTTACTTAGATGCTTTTGTGACTTTTCGTTTTGTTATGTTAGCTGTAAGTACACACAGCACCACATGAGAATTCTAGTTTTGGATTTTGGTCTAAATTGATGCATCTGCATCTTAATTTGCCAGATGGACTGGGTGCTGCTTCACGAGATTGACAGATATCAGCACTAATAGAATAGTAATATTAGGCAAAGCATCTGTGATTTCCTTGTAAAAACGCTGCAAGACTTGTAGGCTTTCCAGGCCAGAAACTAAAAGTCTGCTGCTGAGATTGTCTAGATTTCAGAAGATGTGCAACTGGATACGCTCTCATCCATTCACCCTGCTGTTTTACAGTAGTGAGTGTGACTAAACTGAGACATGAAATTCTCCCTGTCATTTAAAAAAAAAAAATGTATCGCCCACCAGCAGTAAAAGATAATTTTATGGGCACACTTTCTGAAGTTTGACTTCTGGCCCAAAACCAAACCAAAATGTTTATATTTAAAACCCATTCAAACCAAAACTGCTGAGTTTCGCATTGCTCAATTTATATCTGTGTTCATGCTAGGGAAACTTCCTCTGGGACAGGAGCTGGGCTGTAGTGAGACTCCCAAGTCACCAATACACTTATCATTCATAGTTACTAAATATCTGTCAATCAGTAAGGCAGAATCCACACCAGGGGTAGACAATAATTTTTTCAGGGGGGCCTCTCCATAAATTTTGAGAAGTTGTCACGGGCCACATATTTCTACTATATTAATGGAGGTGGTGCGGGGTCTGGGAGGGAGCTCCGGGCTGGTGCAGAGTGTTGGGGTGCAGGAGACGGTGTGGATTGTGGGCTCTGGCCAGGAGGCGTTTACCACAGGCGGCTCCCAGCTGGCGGCGCAGCAGGGCTCAGGCCGGCTTCCTCCATGCCATAGTCCCATGCTGATCCTGGAAGCGGCTGTGGCTGGCACGTCTCTGGACGCCTCTTGGGAGGAGGGGGGTAGTAGGTCTCCGCGTGCTGTCCGAAAGCACCAGGTTCCAGCCAATGGGAGCTGAGAGGACGGTGCTGGGGGGCGGGGAAAGCGTGCCGGGGCACACAGAGACATGCCTGCAGCAGCCAGCCACTTCTGGGAGCAGCGTGGGGCCATGGCAGCATCCTGCTGTGTCATGGCCCAGAGATCACGAGGGGGCAGCCAAAGAGCTGGTGGGCCAGACAGAAATGTTAAACGGGACGTATTTTGCCCACCCCTGCTCCAGATGTCTATCCTTATCTGATCTGTCTGTCCTGCAACTTGTGAAGGCAAACATTTTCAGGAAATGGAACTAATTTCAGTATTTTTCTTATTTTGATTAAGTAGAATTTTACCATCCCTGATATTTCACTCCCTCATTTCTATGCATGGCTCTTTATAGTTGAAATGCAGTGATTTCCTAATATATGCATTTAATATCTTTAAAGAATCACTCCGCTTATGTCTAAATAATCTGCTTCTAAATATATAATTAGAAAAACATATGCACAATGTAATTAGGATAAATGGGTTAGCCACAACTAACATTACGTTGACAGCAATAGAAACTAATTTCTTCATTTTAAATAGTTTATCTAAAAGTCTAAACCAATTGATGTTAATGGCCAGTATTTATCACTGCTAAAAACATTTGGTCTTAATAGCTAGTATGTTGTCAGGGCAAACTGCTTAGAGTATCACAAAATTTATTATGATCAACTAAACATTTAAGTGATTGGCTGTTGGTTACTGAGCTACATTTCAGCATGGTTATTAAACTATATTTCTTAGGTCAATTTGAAGTTTTAGAAGTAAACAAATTTGTTTCAGAAAAGGAGCTTAGTGCCTTTCAAGGAGCTATGTTTTTTGTGATTTTTCTTGAATTTTTCCATAGTTTGGTATTACTTCCTCTACCTTGACCTCAAAGACCCTAATAGTGACAGCCCTCTTGGTTTGAAGGACTTGCTATTCATCATAGATTTTAAAGCCAGAAAGGACCTTCTGCAAAACACAGGTCATATAATTTCAACCATTAATTCCTGCAGCAAGCTCAGTAGTCTGTGTTGAAGCTGGAGCATATCTTTAGAAAGGCATCCAATCTTTAAATCAAGATCTCAAAAGATAGAGAGTTGAGAATCTTCCCACAGGATGCAATCAGTGCCACCCCATGAGTCAGCAAAGATGCTCTATCCAAAGCCATATGAAGGATTAACTCATACCCAAGCTTAAATGTCCTAAGACAGCAAAGTGTATATACACGAGAAAGTACACCACTGCAGTGTTTTATGAACTTCTGTCTCTTTCAATTTCTTGAACCAGGTGGCAACTATGACAGCCGGTTTGATGTAGACAAGGGCACTGGAACCATCATTGTAGCTAGACCTCTTGATGCAGAACAGAAATCAAATTACAACCTGACAGTAGAGGCGACAGATGGAACCAGCTCTATCAGCACTCAGGTAATGGATTTCTAATAGTGTTTGTTAGAAGAACTTGTGAATGAAGAACTTGTAGCCCTTCTTTTTCTGGCCATGCATTTGGTATGTATAAATTAGGGACTGCATCTGAAAAAGAAGTGGATTATGATGTTGATACTGCCTTAGTGTTGGGCATTTGAAGTGGAAAGGTTATGTGTAAATAGATTAGTACAATTTGAATTAACAACTTTCAAATTATTCCTATAATATCAAAGTAAATGAAAAACAGGAGCTCAGCCTTACATATGTGATTCACTTACAAGAAAAGGATTAATAATTTTTAAAAATCAGCAACCTCCATGAGTGTTTCAGCAAGGCGTTAAATAAATCATTGTCAATCACTTTGAGAGCTGTGGATGGAAAACTTTCAGTATAGAATCAATATCATTGTTATTCTACAACAAAAAGCTAACTGCAACATATTATGAGCCATCTCTTTCCCCTCCTGCATTAAAAGCCATGCGAGCAAGTTCTGTATGATGACATTTCAGTTAACATATCCATTGTGGAGATTCCCTCAAACCACCTTTCAGGGGAGGTGAGGTTTGCCACCTGTGGAAAAGGGTGTAGGGCTGGAGGACCCATGAGAGGCCATGTGTCTCTGTACCAGCTCTGGCTTGCTTGGAACTTCACTAGCAGGGAGTTCTCCTTGGCTTGGCAGCCTTTGGGGAGGTTACATAGAGAAGAAAATGCAGCCTGTGGCCAGAGAGGATATGACGTACATCACCAGAACCCATCCCAGTCTCCTCCCCTAGTGTGAACCTGGATGCACATAGAGCACTCCACCAGTTCCACGTTGCAGTGGACAATGCCATGGAGGTGTCTGAGTCCCCCTTCCACATTGAAGGGAGTAGATCCATTCATGGAACACCCCTGAATTGGACTGGAAGAGTATGCTATGATTCTCTGTAATCTATAGTAGCTCCTCAGTTAGAGCATGAAGTATGCATCACTTATAACTATTTATCTTTTATTTTCAATTAAATGTGGAAAATTCTTTAATGTGACATATAGGTTAAAGTAACGTATAGTTAAAATATAAATGTCAAGAAAAGCTAAAGTGAAGGATTGAATACCATTTCCTCCCTGCAGCATTGCACACTCCTGCATGCATTTATGGCATATGTGTTATGACACAAACAGCAATATATTAAGCTACATAATATTTGATCAAAAAGCAGGAGCTGCACTTACTACATTTGTACAGTGTAGAGACCTAAAGTTGCTGTTGAAATTTAGCATTATTTTTACTTGTTAGCACAGCCTTCATATATTAAAAATGTCTTTTGCATTTCCCTTTCTTTTTAAAAGAGAGAAAAAGTTTAAGAAATGTTTTTCCTTAGTGTTGGAATTTGTCAGGAGCATAACTGCTCTCTCTGACCCCCACAAAGCTTAGGGGCCCCTAAATGCTAGAGGGAGAATGTCAGAGTTGCTGCTGTTGCCATCAGTGAAAGTGCAACCAAACTTTGGTCCAGATCCTGGGCTGTTCTTGGCACAGCTCAAGAAGAGGCAGATGGAAAGGTCGCTGAAAGGCAGCCACTCACAGTCCTTATTCAAGCCCAAATTGATGGTGTTAAGTTTGCAAATGAATTGCAGCTCAGCAGTTTCTCTTTGAAGTCTGTTTTTGAAGTTTTTTTTGTTGAAGTAGGGCTACTTTTAAATCTGTTACTGAGTGTCCGGGGAGATTGAAGTGTTCTCCTACTGGCTTTTGTATGTTACCGTTCCTGATGTCTGATTTGTGTCCATTTATCCTTTTACGTAGAGACTGTCCGGTTTGGCCAGTGTACATGATAGAGGGGCATTGCTGGCACATGATGGCATATATCACATTAGTAGATGTGCAAGTGAATGAGCCTCTGATGGTGTGGTTGGGTCCTGTGATGGAGTCGCTAGAGAAGATATGGGAACAGAGAAGGCAACGGGGTTTGTGATAGGGTTTGGCTCCTGTTTCTGTGGTGTGGTGTGTAGTTGCTGGTGAGTATTTGCTTCAGTTTGAGGGGCTGTCTGTAAGCAAGAATTGGCCTGCCTTCCAAGGCCTATGAGAATGGGGGATCGTTTTCCAGGATAGGTTGTAGATTGTTGATGATTGCTGGAGTGGCTGGCTCACTACAAAAGTAATTTTCCCTCTCAGTATTGGCACATCCTCATCAATTATTGGGAGTGGACAACATCCACCCTGACTAAATTGGCCTTCAACATTGGTTGCATCCGAAGAAGTGGGCTGTAGCCCACAAAAGCTTATGCTCAAATAAATTTGTTAGTCTCTAAAGTGCCACAAGTACTCCTGTTCACTTGTAAGGTAACTCTCTCCTCTTCATGTGCCAATATATATTTATGCCTGTATCTGTAATTTTCACTCCATTCATCTGAAGAAGTGGGTTTTTTATCATGAAAGCTTATGCCCAAATAAATCTGTTAGTCTTTAAGGTGCCACCGGACTCCTTGGACTCCTTGTTGTTTTCGTTAGATGCACACAGACTCCCACTCGTGTTTAAATGAGCTTGTTGTTCTACATTTTGTAAAACAAGGTGAACTTTGTAAATACTTACTTTCCAATCTCCCCCAGGAAAATTGGAATGGAAGTAATTAACTTGTCTTCTTTTTTTCCTCTAAATTCACTGATTGCTTCCGGTGGTTTTCTTTTTTTTTTCTCTCTCTGGCCTTTCCCTTCTTATCTAGAGTTGGCAGAAGCAAAGGTTGCAGTTTCTTTTGCAGGAGAACTCAGTCTTCCATTTCATTATCTTTCTCTTTCCTCTGTTGGTGGGATAAGCATGGGCTGTGCTGTTAAACTCTCATATGACTGTGGCACATGGATTGACGAGTGTCCGTTAGTAGAAACTATAAAACAGGTGGTGCGTGAACAGAATGTTCATTGGCTTTACTCTGGATATATCACCTTTCAGAGCTCGTTCATCTTCCTCCTCTCTCTCGTAATCCCTGCCTAACCCAAATGCACCAATCTATTTAAGAAAATCCACAGGACTAGAGTTGAGAGGGTATGTTTCAGGAATGCATCCTCACATTTGATTTAACTGAAAAAGAGCTCCTGTGTAGCTCAAAGGCTTTTCTCTTTCACCAACAGAAGTTGATCCAATAAAAGATATTACCTCACCCACCTTCTCTCTTAGTTGATTTCACAGACATGTTAATTTATTTTCCCTGAAAATGAGTTATTTAGGACTACCAATGTGAAAATAGAGTTGCACTTAAATCCTTACACCTTTAGTAACAATGATTATAGTTCAAATGCTGAAATCATGCT
The DNA here is from genome assembly GCF_016161935.1 of Mauremys reevesii. Taxonomy (NCBI): domain Eukaryota; kingdom Metazoa; phylum Chordata; order Testudines; family Geoemydidae; genus Mauremys; species Mauremys reevesii. Next base: position 81,599,421 of record NC_052627.1, on the reverse strand, counting down.
GGATCTTTGTAAGAACTGATGAGTAGTAAGCTAACTGTCATAAGCACAAATAAATTATAAATCTGAATATTGTGTTCAGAAATATTAAGTGTAATAAGCCTCCATGGACACCTTTTAACACACAAAATACTTTGTCTAAGAACTTGAATACAAAGAGCAGTTTAACAAGTCGTGATTAACAGTAGTAGTTGTTTCTAAAGTAATCTTAAATTTTACTTGCAAAAGGAAATGACTTTATCATATTATTGTCTATAGAAAAATAACAAATAAAATATACAGCCCCATTATGTAAAAACAACCCATTGTATCTGACTTCTAAACTATAAGGTTTTGGCTGGCTGTAAGCCATGAACATCTGTGGAACATTTGACTCTTTCATGACTTTATTTAAATTGCTTGTTTGAAAAATATCCAGGCAGTAGGCGTGAAGCTGTTAGAGTTTCATATGCAGCTAAATGCTAAATGCATGATGCACAAAGAGAATAAACACATTCCAGGCCTCCTGTAGTGATATTTGACAGTGGTGGAGATGACTGGGACAATCACATTGAAAAAAATCAAATGTATTCAAAATACTAATCCTTTTGGATTATACTATTTTGGCCTTAAATGGGAAAGATTATGCATGGGAAATAAGAACAAATGCATGAACTACTCAGTTGATTTTTGTGAAAAATACTGTCTACTACTTCAGCCACTTGTAGCCATTGGTATTGCTATCCATTTTTCAATAAGTAGAATTAATAGATAAGGTAGTTTAAGGCTAATTGCAGCAATTTACTTGTTGCTTTTCTAGAAGCAGAATATTGAATTTTGCTTTATGTAAAATGTATACATATGTTATTCTTTGGGGTCAATTTGGGAAAGGAGGATACAATGCTACTCATTGGTTAAATTTGCGTTTTGCTTACAATGACCACACTGCTCAACAGAAACACTTCTCTGTTAGTAGAATAAGGTTACTTTATCTCACAAGCGTTAACTTTTAAAACAGACTATTCATGAGCAAGAATATAACTGTAGATAGATATAATTATGAGTAAGAAGATGATGATTTTTTTCTTTAAACTACATAAGGAAACAAGAGGGTAAACTAGTAAAAATGCAAAAAAGAAAATAATTGTTTTTAAACTATATTTTATAAGGATGAATGTATTCAAAAGATGAAGACAATTTTTTTGTGGATGAATATTCTCATTTTAGAGTTTTACTTGTTGTGGCAATGACATGTATTTTCTCTATAAGTTCCATCTTAATATATTCCTATCACAGTTTAGCTGTCGCCCTTGTATTCATCCTTGTATTCCGGCTTACTTTCAACTCTGTTGTTCCCTAGATCTGCATGCACAGATCTCACTGATGTCAGTGAATAATGTGTGCACAGATCAGGGGTGTGATAAGGCCATTTATATAAAATGATTTGAAACTCTGTGGTTTGAGATTGCTTTATTTCAGAGATCCCTTTCTGATCTGTTAGCATCAAGCATTTCTATGGTATGCTCCTGCGATCGGCATCTTCTCCCTTCAAGCTACTACCTTATTGTATTCAAAGCAATTTTATAATATTTTCTTTTGAATGTAATCTATACCGTACTTTCTGCTTTATATAGCTATTTTTATTGTATTCTGGTTTTCATTTTAAAATGGTATCATACAGATTGTGGTTTGTATTGTGCTTACCCAGAAGCCTATGCTTTCTGGAGTGGCCTCTAAAATTACACCTATACATTTTTTGGATCCAATTTTTGTTTGTGTAAAAATGAGGATCTGAAAATATTATGTGAAAAACTTGTTTGTGAAAATTGTCAGTGCCAGGTAGAGACTGATTTGAAATAGCTTTGAAAATTTGATCCATATACATTTTTATTTTATTTTTTTACACATCCAGAGACACTGTACACTGCCATCATGGAAGTAGATAGAGACAAAATAATAACCTTTAATGATTGAGAAGTTCATCCTGAAACTTAAAATTTAGTTTTTCAACTGCACAACTAGGTCAATCATAAAATGTGAGTCTTAAGTTTTTGGGCTTGATTGTGACTTGACTGATGTTTGAGCCAGAGACAGAACGAGTGAGAATGACTGACTCAATAGCTCAGTGGTTACAGCATTCGCTTGGGAGACCCAAGTTCATGTCCCTGCTCTAATGCTTATTTATACACAGTGGAACATCTTCAACTGGAGAGCTTGAGAGACACCTGCAGCGGGATACCTTATATAGCCCAGTGGGTAAGGAACTCACCTGGGTGGAGGGAAACCTAGATTCAAATCCTTGCTCCACATTACGCAGATGGTGAGTCCTCTGACCACTAGGGTATTGGGTAAAAAGAGGCATGTTCTTCTCCTTGTGTTTCTTTAAAACAAAAACGGGGGAGCTTAGGCACATAACTCCAGGAGAGTGCAACTGTGAATCCCAAGCAGGTGTCTTCCTCTGGCCCAGATTTAGGTCTGATCTACACTACAGACTTACAGTGGTATAACTACATTGCCCATGGGTGTGAAAAATCCACACACCTGAGCAATGTAGTTATACTGACCTAACCCCTGGTGTAGGCAGCACTATGTTGGAGAGACAGCTTCTCCCGTCAACATAGCTACCGCTTCTCGAGTAGGTGGAATAACTATGCCAAAGGTGAAGAGTGTTTTCATTAAAGTGGTACAGCGGTGCTGAAGTCCTTCTGTGGTGTGTGGTTTATAGTCTACACCCCTCTCCTCATTCTTTCCTATTGTCTGGATTTAGGCAGCGCCCCACTCAGCTTGCTGACTTTTGTTCCCTAACTCTTCCCATCCATTATATAGAGATCCTGGGTACCTGACTTGGTGCTGTGGATTCCATTAGGTGGCAGAGTGTCTAAACGTTAGGTATCAGAGGGGTAGCCGTGTTAGTCTGGTTCTGTAGAAGCAGCAAAGAATCCTGTGGCACCTTATAGACTGAGGGCTTGGCTACACTTACAAATGTGCAGCACTGCAGCAGGGTGTGAAAACACACCCTCTCCAGCGCTGCAAATTGTGGCGCTGCAAAGCGCCAGTGTGGTCAAAGCTCCAGCGCTGGGAGCCCGGCTCCCAGCGCTGTCCGTTATTCCCCACAGGGAGGTGGAGTATGGACAGCGCTGGGAGAGCTCTCTCCCAGCGCTGGCGCTTTGACTACACTTAGCACTTCAAAGCGCTGCTGCGGCAGCGCTTTGAAGCGCTAAGTGTAGCCACAGCCTAACAGACGTTTTGCAGCATGAGCTTTCGTGGGTGACACGGCTAACACTTCTTCGGATGCAAGCAGTGGAAATTTCCAGGGGCAGGTGTGTATATATAAGCAAGCAAGAAGCAAGCTAGAGATAACGAGGTTAGATCAATCAGGGCGGATGGGGCCCTGTTCCAGCAGCTTAGGTGTGAAAACCAAGGGAGGAGAAACTGGTTCTGTAATTGGCAAGCCATTCACAGTCTTTGTTTAGTATGTTAGGTGTTGCAGCTCTGTGTCGATGTCCTCTTTGAGGAACTAGCCTTAATTTGTTTAGTTGGCAGCACTTTTCGTGGCTGGGATTAAAGCTGATGTGTTCAGTTCCAAAGCAAGACTTGAGCTCATATTCAACATTAACAATGTAGTACACTATTAAGAGAATCCTCTTTGATAAAGACAATTGTCCTTCACTTCCTTAGTGAAGTGTTAACCCCAAGGTCCCTTCTGCTTGTGTCATTTGGTAGTACCAGGGGAAGTTAAAGTTGATAACACTGGTATTGTGCTCAACATTCCCCTTCTCAGTTAAACCAGTTCTTCTACAAGTACTTGCTCATGTCGAGTCCACTCTAGGTATGCACATGCCTACGTGTGCGGTCATCGGTGATTTTTGCCTTAGCAGTATCCATAGGGTCGGCTGTGGCACCCCCTTGAGTGCCATGCTCATGCATCGGTATATCAGGCGGCGCATCGAGGTCTGCATTTCTTGGGACAAACCAAGACCTCCCATTTGATGGAGATGGACTCTTTGCAGAGCAGACAGACAGTTGCATGGGTTGGAGGACACTCGGTCCACACTTTGCTCACTGGGCATGCATACACCGCAGTCTGCAAGGAAGCAGTTCTGGCCATCACCATCACCAAAGCCTTGGCAGCCTTGATGGGGGTCTGCAAGGAGAAAGGATAGACACATGAGCTTTGGTTGTCGCCGCTTTTCCTCCTGCTCACCCACACAGCCCAGTCCAGCAAAGCATCAGGAAGCCAGAAGCACTCATTTTGAGGGTGCACTCGAGAGCAACAGCCCAGTCATCCCCCCAGATCCACTTGGTTGTTTCGTCAACCGTCTCCATCCCATCATTCAGCCTGATTCGTGGGTCACCTCGGACCGCTGGGTCCTAGAGATAGAATCTTGAGGCTATCCTCTGCAATTTTCGGATGCCCCTCCCTCCCACGCCCTCTCTTCCCCATTCTTCTTCAGGGACCCTTCTCATGAGCAACACCTCGTTCAGGAGGTCAAGAACCTACTTCACCTGGGTGCAGTGGAGGAGGTACCTCAGGACCAGGAGTGAAAGGGGTTCTACTCTTGCTACTTCCTGATCCTGAAAGCAAAAGGGGGCCTCAGGCCTATTCTAGACCTGTGACACCTCAACAAGTCTCTTATGAAGTTGAAGTTTCGTATGGTCTCCGTGACCTCCATCATTCCATCCCTGGATCCGCAAGACTGGTACGCCACCCTTGACTTGAAGGACACTTATTTCCATGTTTCATGGTCACAGATGCTTCTTTCGTTTCATGGTGGGCAGACCCCATTTCCAGTTTATGGCGCTGCCCTTTGGCCTCTCATCAGCCCCAAGGGTCTTCACAAAATGTGTGGCACCAGTGGCCGTTTTCCTGAGATGTCAACGGGTCCAGGTCTTCCCGTATCTTGACGATTGGCTCATCAAAGGCAAATCTCCAGAATAAGTGCAGAGGAGCCCCGATCTGGTGCTCTCCACCTGCCGCAACCTGAGCCTGTTGATAAATGACAAAAAATCCACCTTAAGGCCTGTGCAATGGGTAGAGTTCATTGGAGCAGTTCTCGACTCCACGTAGGCCAGAGCCATCCTTCTGGAGGCATGTTTTCAGGCCATGTTAGACCTGATCTCCCATGTGAAAAACCACCCAATCATCATGGCTCACATCTTCCTGCAGTTGTTGCTCACATAACTGCACGTACATACATAGTCAGCCATGCCTGGCTCTGTCTCCAGCCTCTGCAAGGGTGGCTGGTGTTGGGGTGCTGGATTGCATCCGGTTGTCCATAGAATGGTGGTTGGACCCCGGGTCAGTGTTGGAAGGAGTTCCCTTTGTGTCCCTGTCCCTGTCACTGACCTTGATCTCCAATGCTTCGGACCTGGGCAAGCTCAGCACGCAGGGACGATCTGGCCCTTTGTATCAATGTCAGGGAGCTCAGAGTAGTTCACCTGGCCTGCCAGGCTTTCTTGCTCCATTTGAAGGGCAAGGTGGTGCGGGTCCTGATGAACAATACTGCAACGATGTATTACATCAACGGGCAGGGCGGAGCCAGGTTGTTGGCCCTTTGCCAAGAAGCTGTCCACCTTTGGGGCTTTTGTGTGCGGCATGCCATTCATCTGGTAGCTGTGCACCTGCCCGGCACCAGGAACATATTAGCAGATCAACTAAGCAGGACCTTCTCATCTCACCACGAGTGGTCACTCCATCCAGCGGTAGTTAGTACAATCTTCCAGAGGTTTGTGACTCCCTAAGTGGACCTGTTTGCATCCAGGCAGAACAGAAAGTGCCATGTGTTTTGTTCGATATAGGGGAGGGACAGGGGCGCCGTCAGATGCCTTTCTCATCCTGTGGGTGGGGGCTCTGATGTATGCCTTCCCACCAGCGCCATTGATTCACAGAGTCCTCATGAAGATCAAACAGGACAGGGCAAACGTTATCCTGATAGCCCCCGCGTGGCCTCACCAGCACTGTTTCGGCATGCTGCTGGACCATTCACTAGCTGCTCCGCTGGCTAGACCTGCTGTCCCAGAACCAAGACCAACTTCCGCACCTAAACATGGCAGCACTACACTTGTTAGCATGATTGCTGCATGGCTAAATGTGAATGAACAGGAATGCTTGGCCTGCATTCAGCAGGTCTTGTTTGATAGCAGGAAACCCTCCATCAGAGCGACTTACCTGGCCAAGTGGAAAAGGTTCCCATGCTGGAGCTCAGAATGGCGTATCCGGGCTGAGCAGGCCTCGCTGCAGGAGATCCTGGATTCTGCACTTCAAACTCCAAGGTTTGTACCTGTCATTGATCAGTGTTCATCTGGCCACTCTTTTGGCTTTCCACGCTCCATTCCAAGGCAGGTCGGTCTTCACTCATGACATAACGGCATGGTTTTTGAAAGGTCTGGAGTGTCTCTGCCTGCATGTCTGGGATCCCATCCCTGCCTGGGACCTGAACCTCATGCTGTCGAAGCTCATGGGGCCTCCCTTCAGGCCTCTGGCTTCCTGCTCTCTCCTGCTTCTCTCCTGGAAGGTTTTGTTCCTGGTTGTGATAACGTCAGCCTGCAGGGTGTCTGAGATCAGGGTGCTTACTTCAGAACCACAGTATATGGTATTCTACAAGGATACAGTCTAGCTGCGACCGCATCCGGTATTTCTGCACAAGGTAGTTTCCCAGTTTCATACTGGCCAGGACATATACTTACCTGTCTTCTTTTCAAAGCCTCATATGTCAGATGAGGAATGCAGGCTGTACGCCCTGGATGTCAGGAGAGCGCTGGCCTTCTATATAGCAAGGACAAAGCCATTCCATAAGTTGACACAATGGTTCGTTGAGGTGGCAGACAGAAAGAAGAGTCACCCGATGTCTACTCAAAGGATTTTGTCCTGGATCACTGCCTGTATCTGATACTGCTATGAGAAGGCAAAAGTGCCTCTGCTGGAAATCGTGATAGCACACTTTACTAGGGTACAGGCATCAGCAGCAGCCTTCCTGGTGGAGGTTCCAATCCAGGAGATCTGTAGGGCCGCTACCTGGTCATCTGTCCACACCTCGCATCTCCTTGTGCACTTACCCAACAAGCTTGAGACGACGCTGACTTTGGCAGAGCAGCGCTGCAAACTACATGACTGTGAACTCCAAGCCCACCTTCATGGACACTGCTTGTGAGTCACCTAGAATGGAATCAACATGAGCAAGCACCCGAAGAAGAAAAAACAGTTACCCACATTTTTGTAACTGTTGTTCTTTGAGATGTGTTGCTCATTTCCATTCCATTGTCCACCCTCCTACCCCTCTGTTAGAGTTGCCAGCAAGAAGGAACTGAGAGGGCGTAGGGCCAGCGGTGCCTGACATACCAACGCTTGAGCGCGGAACTCAAGGGGGCGCCATAGCCAACCCTACAGATACCGCTAAAGCAAAAACTCCCAACGGCCACGCATGTAGGTGTGCGCGCACACCTAGAATGGAATGGACATGAGCAATACATCTCGAAGAACGACAGTTACGGAAAGGTAGGAAACCATTTTTTCTAATGTTAATGGCTGTGGGAATGAATGCTGAGCTACTATATTTGCTTACACAATCACAGCACTGCTGATATTTAACTCAGTACTTTGCACAGTGTTTTGAGATACCTTGAACCAGATACTGTGCTCTACTCTGTCCCCATTGCATTGCACTGCATTGCTCTGGCAGGGCAAAGTGTGTGGAATCTGACCACAGTTTCCCTGCTGGGATTCTCCCAATAAGACGTATGAACGCCTACAGCACAATCCACACTGACTATAACATATCAAAGAACCACAGTTACTGTAGAATAAGTAAACATTATTTTCATTGTACAGCATACACAAATGGTTTCTGTTTGAGAGACCTCTTCTTAAAGATTTTTAACTGTCTGGACTTCTGGCTTTATTCTGTGCATCTTTTTTCCTCCTCCTGATTCCTTAGTGTCCTGTTTTCTTCTGTATTTTCACCAATATTTATCAACATAATCTTTTTTTCCATTGTGTCATTTTAGGTATACATCAAAGTGATAGACACAAATGACCACAGGCCTCAGTTTTCCACCTCAAAATATGAAGTCATTATACCTGAGGACACAGTGCCAGAGACAGAAATTTTGCAAGTCAGTGCCACCGACAGGGACGAGAAGAATAAACTAATTTATACAATGCAGAGTAGCACTGATCCCATCAGTCTCAAGAAATTTCGTTTGGATCCTGGAACAGGCTCTCTTTATACATCTGAAAAATTGGATCATGAGGCCATCCACCAACATATACTTACAGTGATGGTAAACAAGTATACCTGTTATTCTTTAACAGATAACATAATTACCTTTTTCACATTACAGTTAATATGCTTTTAATATACATTTAGGTCTTGATCTTGGAGAAATTTACAAATGTTTTTTACTTTACACTCTTTGAATAGTCCCATTTATTTAAATGGTAAGGTTCAAGGCCTAGATTCATAATAGTTCTCTCAGAAATTGGATTAGTAGTTATATTAATAAAGGTTGGTGCTAATGATTAATAATGTGTTCATTGTTTTAGGTACGAGATCAAGATGTTCCTGTCAAACGCAACTTTGCTAGAATTGTCATTAATGTTAGTGACACAAATGATCACGCGCCGTGGTTCACCAGCTCTCCCTATGAAGGACGGGTATATGAGTCAGCAGCTGTTGGGTCAGCGGTACTCCAAGTAACAGCATTAGACAAAGACAAAGGGAAAAATGCAGAAATTGTGTACTCTATTGAATCAGGTATATCCACAGTCTTGTAAGTCTTCTATATAGTTTAAAATTTACTTTGTTTGGTCATAGTTAGCTTAAAATGTAAGTATGTAAAAATAATCCATTATAAAATCAAAGGCCAATATAAATGTTTCTATAATATTTAAAAAAAAAACACCATACAAATTCAAGTGGACATATTATTACATCCTAAACATTGTTTCATTTGGCTACTGCTTGAGAACCTCAAAGTGAAAATGACTAGGAACCAAATAGAAATAAATATGAAACTGATTCATCTGTTTTTTGTTCTCCTAGTAGAGAAAATTGAAAAAAAGTTACCCTTAAAAGAGCATAAATATTATAATTAGTGAAAAGTAAATTACATTTTTAAATATGTTTTGATTTTATCATCTAAGATGTATTTTTTAAAATATAGATAAATAAATGTTTTAATTTGAAAAATATTAGGTCAGACTTTTGGATCTGGCTCATTGATACGTGGTACAGCATGGAGAAGGGGTACAGAAAGTTCACTTTAAATCACCTTCACGTTCCTGCAATGCATGGAGCACTGCCTGGTTCCAGCCTAAGAGATGTAGTGGCTCCCAAGCTATAGCCCATTACTAGGTGGTTTTAAAAGGGGTGAGAGTTTGCTATCCTAGCCCTATACCACCTGAGGATTGTCCTTGATGGAAGAGAGTCCTTGGGTAGCCAGTTAACTTGGGTTTGCAACTGCTTTGTGCTGTCAAACCACAATGGAATCTAGGATTCGGCCACTTATTTTTAACCTCACAGTATCTCTTTAATACATTTCCTTGTCCATTCTGTTAATTAATTAATTACACTTGATTTCTTAGCATTAGAAAATGAGGTCTTCCATTTATCCACAGAGTAGTGACAATATGGATAGTATCCCATACCTGACTCACCAGTGTTTCTCATCCCTTACATGGCAACATCATTGGTGGTGACAGTTCACTTTTCTTGCTTCTTCATTCCAATGCCTGTCTTGTTGGCGTCTCTCCTAAAGTGCCTACAAGTGGCAATGATAATAGCTTTAAGAAGTGAATAAATACCACAGGAACCAGACTGAAATCACTAACCCATTTTATTTGGACTACCAAGCATCCACCAGTCGGTAATGACTTTTGGTCACACCGATAAATTATATATGAATGGCTCTATATCCCCCTTGCCAAGCACCTGAACTATCCAACCACACATGCTGCAAAATGAACATGCTCTGCGTTTATGTTAGCAATAAAAAAAAAACCACCATTGTAAATGGAGTTAAATTATTTTCTAGCTTTACAAAATGTTATGAAACAAAAGTCAGTATGAAGCATCTGAAACTTTATTAAAAAGTACAAAAAATACACTATGTGATCATTACATGCAAAATTATATCTTATGATTTGTCCCAGCTATTAAAGCATTTTTAAACCGTACAGCTTCATTATTATAATTAAAAAAGAGATTTCTATTGCTGAAATTTCATTCAAATACATAAACCATTGCAACTATAATATAATACATGCTTTATTTTCATAATTTTTAAATAAATTTGATTATGATGCTCTAAGGGGGAAAATGAGTAAACATGATACATTCCTTTAAATGTATCAGTTGTTTTCTATTATTTGTATAAATATTATGTATTTCCTAAGGTAATATGTAAGGGTTCATGAAACTCTATTCTTGACTTACCTAGATCAATAGTGCATTCCATTTTATGAATGCCAAAGCATTTCAAGAAAAGAGTTTGAGCATTCTCTCTCTTTCTCTTTCATCTCTTCCTTCCCCCTCCCGCCAATCTCTCCAGATTTTTGTGGGAGTTAATGTTAAGCTTTATCTTTCTTAGCTTAGTTTTTTATAGAATTGTCAACTACTGGGAAGTTAAAGCATTATGGTTGATGTCATAAGCATATGGAATGAACATTCCTTAAATGCTTGTAATGGCTGATGGGATTTGTAATGGGATATTCTAAGAATGCCACTGTGCTTAGAGCCTTAACTAACAGAAAAGAAAATATCAACTGCCCACTCATCTGCATAATTCAAACATTTTAAACAAAATATTTCCCTGTTGAGAACATGTTTTTAGTAATATTTGCTCTGTAATTAAACTTTTAGGAACCACAAATTCTAGTCTAATTCAGTGCATGTGTTGACATCTTACAGGCTGCAAAATCCATTACAATTTCTTTTACTTGTAAAAGGCTTATTCATAACTACTTGTTTTCAACTGTTATATATCAAATTGCAGCTGGTAAAATTCAGAAAGTACAGGGTATAGCCTTAATTGGTAGCAATATGGGGGGGGATGTTTGCTCTAGTTCTCTCTCTGTTGCCGCTCTATTCCATGCCTTCATCACTGCATTCCATCTTTGCCAGTCTCCTGTTGCAGTTTTAGCTTATTCCCATGTCATTTGGATAGCTTTCAATTCTGCGTCTGTTGTGTTTCCATGTTCTGCTTCTGTTGTGTGTTTTTTGGTCTGCCGCATCACCACTTCTCCTGAGAGTTCCAGTCCAATTCCTGTCTTGTTATGTTGTTTGGGTCTTTCATCCATGCAAGTCCTACCCATCTCCCTTTAGTTCCATATTTTCCTGGCCTATCGCTTTCTGTTTCATTCTCCTCCCGAGTTCTTCATTTGTGATGTTTTTTTCCTGGCCATCTGATTTTGAGGATTTGTCTAAAGCAGCTGTTTATGAAAACTTTGAATTTAGATAGTAAGATCTTAATAGGACCAAGTTTCAGTGCCATATAGTAAGGCTGACTTTACAGTGGTGTTAAATATTCAAAATTTGGTTTGGAAGGCAAGATTTCTGTTTTTCTTAGCTCAGCTTAAGAGTTCCACAGGCTTAACTATTTTGCTTTAATTTCTTCATCTGTTTCACCTTGTTGTACTTAAAATGCTTCCAAAATATGCGAAATATCAGACCTCTTCTTTGTTAGTCACAGAAAGCATTATTGGTGTTTCTTGTTGTGTGTTGATTCTCATGGTTTTTGTTTCCTTGGTGCTGATTTTCAGCCTTGGAGATCATTTGTTGTGGTTTGCATGTAAAATCCGGTGGGTATGGAATAGCTAGTTGATGTCATCTGCAAAATCAAGGACCTTTAACTTCTGTGGTCTTTCTCATTACCCCGTTCACTACTAATAAAAAGAGCGTGGATGACAAAAGACAAACTTGTTTGACACCCGTAGTAACCTCAGATAGCTTAGTCAGTTCACTGTTATATATTAGTTGGCATGTCATATGTTCATAGCTGTTCTGAATGATGATAATCAATTACTGAGGGATTCCATAGTGTCTAATTCACTAAGGAATCTTTAATTAAAATCATTACTTCTAAAGGACATTTGAATTAACAGTTAATTGAGATGCACTTGAGACACATTAAAAGCACTGTTTTTTCCCACAAACAAGGCAATTAATTTTAATTCCTGAAATGTAACTATTATGCTACTAACCTGAGTTCCTAAATATATTTTTTTGTGTTTAATGGCTGCTTTGATTTGATTGACCATGACCTCATTAAGAAGATTGATTTAAAGAAGGAACACCACCAGTAATTTTTTAAGGTTATAGAAAACTTGGCATATTTTAAGACATTTTATTTTATTTTATTTTATTTTATTGCATTGGACAACTAGTCCAGTTATGTTAAGGCAAAGTATCGTAAAGTAAAACAAAAGTTAGTACTAACAATTCTTTATAGGAAAATTCCAGATGACTAGAAATTGTTTTAGAACAAAATTAAGAAACATTAATGCCTCCCTTGCTTCTCAGCATGTATGCATTCTTTTAGTTTATGGCCAGTTGGGCACAGACTCTTAATTTTTGTGCATTTATCTTTGTCTCTTTCATTGTTAACTTTTTGTTTCTTTTTTTTTTTCTTTTCTCTGCAGGGAATATTGGAAATTCTTTTACTATAGATCCCATCTTGGGCACTATTAGAATTGCAAAAGAACTAGATTGTAGTAACCAACGAGAGTACAATTTGGTGGTGAAAGCTACAGATAAAGGAAATCCTCCAATGAGCGAAGTAACTTCTGTGCTTATCTTTGTCACAATTTCTGATAATGCCTCACCAAAATTCACACTGAAGGAATATTCTACAGAAGTCACTGAAGGTGCCAGCATTGGTAGTTTTGTTGGAATGGTTACTGCATATAGCCAATCTTCTGTAGTTTATCAGATAAAAGATGGTAATGTAGGTGATGCCTTTGATATCAATCCAAACTCAGGTGTCATCACTTCTAAGAAGATACTTGATTTTGAAACTTTGTCTTTTTACATGCTAACTGTTCAAGGAACCAACATGGCTGGGTTGTCTACTAATACAACTGTTTTGGTGCATATTCGGGATGAGAATGACAACTCACCAGTTTTTATGCAGGCAGAATACACAGGACTCATCAGTGAATCAGCTTCAATTAACAGTGTAGTTCTAACTGACAAGAATATCCCATTAGTAATTCGAGCTACAGATGCTGATAAAGAATCAAATGCTTTTCTGGTTTATCAAATTGTTGAACCATCTGTGCACAAGTATTTTGCCATTGATTCTAGCACTGGTGCCATTCGTACCATAATGAGTTTGGACTACGAAGAGACAAACATTTTCCAATTTTCAGTACAAGTACATGATATGGGGACACCACGTTTATTTGCAGAATATGCAGCTAATGTTACTATTTACGTAATTGATATCAATGATTGTCCTCCTGTGTTTTCAAAAGATTTGTATGAGGCATCCCTTTTGGTGCCTACATATAAAAGAGTAACAGTCATCACCATAAATGCTACAGATGCTGATTCAAGAGCTTTTTCACAACTAATTTATTCTGTCACTGAAGGTAACATTGGAGACAAATTTTCAATAGATCCTAAGACTGGAACTATAACTGTACAAAATACAACTCAGTTAAGAAGCAGATATGAATTAACGGTCAGAGCATCTGATGGGAGATTTGCAAGCACATCATCTGTAAAAATTAATGTGAAGGAAAGCAAAGCAAGTCAACTCAAGTTCACACAAAGTTCCTACTCTGCAGTAGTGCGAGAGAATTCCACTGAGGCGAAAACAATAGCTGTCATTACTGCTGTAGGGAATCAAATAAATGAGCCTTTGTTTTATCATATTCTAAATCCAGACAGTAGATTTAAAATCAGCTACACTTCAGGAGTACTTTCAACCACAGGAATACCATTTGATCGAGAACAACAAGAATCTTTCGATATACTGGTAGAAGTGACAGAGGAGCATAAACCATCAGTAGTTGCACATGTTGTGGTGAAGGTCACTATAGAAGACGTAAATGATAACGGTCCAATTTTTGTCGATCTTCCATATTATGCTGCTGTTAAAGTAGACACTGAAGTGGGCCACATTATTCGACGTGTTACAGCAGTAGATAAAGATATAGGGAGTAATGGAGAGGTGCGCTATTACCTTAAAGACCATCATGAACACTTCCATATTGGGCCCACTGGTGAAATCACACTCAAGAGACAGTTTGAACCGGACACACTAAATAAGGAATATCTTGTCACAGTGGTGGCAAAAGATGGAGGAGAACCAAGTTTTTCTGCTGAAGTTACAGTCCCAATCACTGTTATGAATAAAGCCATGCCAGTTTTTGAAAAGCCTTTCTATAGCGCTGAAATACCTGAAAACATTCAGTTGCATAGCCCTGTTGTCCATGTACAAGCAAACAGCCCAGAAGGACTTAAGGTGTTTTATAGTATCACAGAAGGAGATCCTTTCAATCAGTTTACTATCAACTTTAATACTGGAGTTATAATTGTTGTTGCCACTTTAGATTTTGAGTCCCATCCCGCCTATAAACTGAGCATACGAGCAACTGACTCTCTAACTGGGGCCCACGCTGAGGTGTTTGTAGATATAATAGTGGAAGATATAAATGATAATCATCCTCTGTTTACAAAGCTATCTTATACTGCAGTCCTTTCTGAGGCATCTGTAATTGGGACATCTGTTGTACAAGTTAGTGCCACAGATGCTGATTCTGAAACAAACAGAAGGATTTCCTATCACTTGGTTGAGAATAATAGCAAAAGTCATGAGTATTTCCACATAGATAGCAGCAGTGGGCTCATTCTGACAGCAAGAACTTTGGATTATGAACAGATCCAGCAACACAAATTACTCGTAAGGGCAGTAGATGGTGGAATGCCCCCACTGAGCAGTGACATTATTGTAACTGTCAATATAACTGACCTCAATGATAACTCACCGTTATTTAACCAACTGGTTTATGAGGCTAAAATTAGTGAACTGGCTCCCCGTGGACACTTTGTAACCTGTGTAAAAGCCTCAGATGCAGACAGTTCAGATGTAAACAAACTGGAATATTCAATTCTGACAGGCAATGATCACATGAATTTTGTAATTAATAGCAAAACTGGCATCATCTCCATCTCAAACCCACGCAAACAGACCTTGAAGCATCTTTACAATCTTAATGTGTCTGTGTCTGATGGTGTCTTTAGAAGTTCAGCTCAGGTACAAATAACTGTTACTGGAGCCAATTTGCATAGCCCTGTTTTCAGTCAGAATGAGTACGAAGTGGAACTGGCTGAAAATGCTCCATTGCATACCTTGGTGACTGAAGTTAAAGTGACAGATGAAGATTCTGGGGCTTATGGCCAAATCAGTTATCATATTGTAAATGACTTTGCCAAAGATAGATTTTATACTAATGAGAGAGGTCAAATATTTACCTCTGAAAAGCTTGACCGTGAAACACAAACAGAAAAAGTAACTTCTATTAGTTTAATGGCAAAGGATGCTGGAGGAAAAGTTGCTTTTTGCAATGTTAATGTGATACTTACAGATGATAATGATAATGCCCCTCAATTCCGAGCAACAGAGTATGAAGTGAATATTGGATCTAATGTTCCAAGAGGAACATTTATCACTAAAGTTTTGGCATCTGATGCTGATGAAGGTACAAATGCAGACATTACATATGCCATTGAAGCAGAGTCTGAAAGTGTCAACGAGAATTTGGAAATTGATCCTTTGTCTGGTGTAATTACTACAAAAGAAAGCTTAATTGGTTTAGAAAATGAGTTTCTAACGTTCTTTGTTAAAGCCCGGGATGGTGGATCCCCCCAAAAACAATCAGTGGTTCCTATCTATATTAGAATACTCCCACCAGAAGTGACTCTTCCCAAATTTGCAGAGCCATTTTATTCTTATACTGTTTCTGAGGACATTCCTATTGGAGCTGAGATTGATGTTATACATGCAGCGCATAATCAAACATTAGTATACACTCTAGTTAAAGGGAACACTCCTGAAAGCAATAGGGATGAATGCTTTGTGATTGACCGACACAATGGAAGATTGAAAGTTGAGAAGAGTCTTGATCATGAGACAACTAAGTGGTATCAGTTTGCAGTGCTAGCACATTATACGAATGACAGTTATAATGTTGTTTCCTCAGTAGATATAAGCATTCAGATAAAAGATGCAAATGACAATAAACCGGTTTTGGAGTCCAGTCCATATGAAGCATTCATTGTGGAAAACATGCCAAGCGGAATGAGAGTCATCCAAGTGAAAGCAACTGACTTGGATTCAGGACTCAATGGGCAGGTTACATATAGTTTAGATCCATCACAAGAACTGGAAATCACAGAGTCTTTTGCCATAAACATGGAAACAGGTTGGATTACCACCCTCAAAGCGCTTGACCATGAAAAACGGGATAAGTACAAAATTACAGTGGTTGCATCTGATCGTGGTGAAAAAATTCAATTGTCTTCTGTGACAGTGGTTGAAGTTACTGTTACAGATGTGAATGACAATCCTCCACGCTTTACTGCGGAGATATACAAAGGGACAGTTAGTGAAGATGATCCACCTGGTGGTGTGGTTGCTATCTTAAGTACCACTGATGCTGATACAGAAGAATCTAACAGACAAGTCACCTATTATGTTACAGGTAAACAGTTTAAAACATTTAATATTAACTTGAGTTATAAAACTAGAATGAAGTGAGGTAACTCTTACGCTTTAAAAAGATTACAAAATATTTGAAATGGGGCATCTATGACAAGACTTTTTTTTTAATTTTTAAAATATTTCAGAAGCCATCAGGATGCACCATTTTTCTTTTACTTACCTTGTTTAAAAATGATTTAAATAGAATTCATTTTGTCTTTGTGATATTTATATCTACAGGAGGAGATAGTTAGACTGAAATAAATAATTCAATGAAAAAAAGCAAAAAAAATCCATGAGATAATAGATGGAACATAGTTTAAATTAATCTTCAGTAGATTTTTTAAAATGTTTTTCTGCTTAGTGTAACTGTTTAAATATGTCCTCCTCTGTAATGCTACATTAATCACCATGGCAACATTAATAGCAAATACTTAATGCACTTACATTCTTTTTATGTGTATTTATATAAGACCCGAGTTAAAATGCTACTTTTACCCCCCCCCCCATCAAGATTTTTTTTAATATATATATATATAATATAGAAAGCCATGAGGTGTGATTGTTGGGCTTTTTTTTAGATTTTTCTTTTCTTCTAAATAGTAGAATTATCTCTTTTTGCTTGAATGACATATTTTTGACTGTTTAGGAGGTGATCCCTTTGGGCAGTTTGCAATTGAAAACGTGCAGAATGAATGGAAAGTCTATGTGAGAAAACCTCTGGACAGGGAAGAAAAGGACCATTACCTTCTAAACATTACAGCTACTGATGGGACCTTTGCAACAAAAGCCGTGGTTGAGGTTAAAGTCCTAGATGCTAATGACAACAGTCCTGTTTGTGAAAAGGTAGGCTTGAATTTTACACGGGCAGCCATTTTCAGTGTATGTACACTTTCATTGTAAAATCCTCTTTATCTTAGGTGCCCACTCAAAAGGCTGACAAAAATTGATTGCTTTATGGAAGTGACTTTCTAATAAATGTGGAGAAGAAATGTATTTTGGGCTACTGAGACAAGAGGTTGCTGAATAAGGGTAGTCTCTTGGGTAAATTTCACTATAATTTAAAAACTCATAGGGCTGACCCACCGACCTACTCATATCTCACTGTGCCACTATGCAGAGGATTGGAAGACTATGAATTGAATTTCAGTTCTTAATTTCCCATGTTAATGTAAGCATTGCAAAGATAAAGCAAGGAGAGAGCATGCTTTATGCTGCTGCCATGGCAGTGCATACTAACTGATTTCCATAGGAAGTGTGGCTCCAGAGGGTCCAGGTACCTGCACTTGGCAGAATGATACTGCTGTACACATTCTCATAGAGGTGAAGTTAAAAGAGTGCTGTGCTCAGTGGTGCCGGAGCTATCCTTGATAGGAGTGGAAGGGTTGTACAGCCAGGGAAATTGCACTGTCAAAGTCCTAGAATTCTGTAATCCATATCTGTTCCCAAGCCTGCTGACGAAGCCGTCCTTTGCCACTTTTGATTTCCTGATTTTAAAAAAAAAAATGTACTTCTGCCATCTCACCGATGAAATCTCACCTATGTCTTTAAAGCCTGTTTGTGTTGTGTTTTTGTTTCTAACTGGAGACCTATAAGTCTTATGCTGTTTTATAAAAGGGGTGAATCAGTTCTTTGTAGGTCAGGCCAGACCTGGGTAATATGACCTATCAGTAGCTCGAGATAGGAAGTTGAATGAAATTCACAACACAAGGGGTTTGGATATCGGGAAATAATTAATCATATGTTCAGGTGTTTGGAGCTCTTGGCTGTGCCTTGGCACTCAGAATCCTCGAGTTTGTGAATGTCAGTAATAAATAATTACTTCACTGAATAATTTATTAATGGTGAGGCAATTAATTAGAAAATCACATCTTTATCATTTATCATTTTCAGATGTTTCTAAATATTACCTTCTAAACATTACCTTCTAAACATTACAGCTACTGATGGGACCTCTGGTTCACTTCACATGTTCCAGAATCCTCTAACATCAAGCAGATAATTTCATCTGTCCTTGTCCTCTTTTCCCTCCTCCATTAAGCATTGCTTCTCTAATACATTTTAATCTTTCAATGTTGCTTTAAAACCTTTTAGGCTTTATACACTGATACTGTTCCAGAGGATGCCCCTCCTGGCAAACTGATCATGCAGGTATCTGCTACAGATGCAGATATTCGTTCCAATGCAGAAATTACTTATACGCTGCATGGCACTGGAGCAGAAAAATTCAAGCTCAGTCCAGACACAGGTAAAATTCATGATATATAATATTGCATATAAAACTGCAGACACTGCCTTTTTTTAAAAAATATTTACAACTAAATAAAACATATGTAAATGTTGATACTTAAATCAATCTATGCACAAAAACAAATGTTATTTATTTTTTAAAATGTTAATTTAATGTTAAATTGTTTTAGAGGAAAACCATGAACATTCAGTATGTGGAGAAGAAATAAAGAAATGAACACACAATTAACTTGTGGAACTCCTAGCCAAGAAATTTTGTGAAGGCCGAGGGTATAAATGAGTTTAAAAACAAATTAGATATGTTAATGGATGATAGGTCCATCAAGATGGTTGGAGCACAACCCCATACCTTGGGTGTCTCTAAACCTCTGGCTTCCAGAAAATGGGACTGAACAACGGGGGGATGGATTACTTGATAATTTCCCTGTTCTGTTCATTCCCTCTGAAGCATCTGGTACTGGCCAATGTTGGGAGACAGAATACTGGGCTAACTGGACTATTGGTCTGACACAGTATGGTCATTCTTACATTCTTTAAAAATATAAAATACCTTGAAGCCAAAAGTCAGGCTTCTTTAATTGCTATCA